>NC_064472.1:69346012-71746012 GCF_023343835.1 Lagopus muta
TCTATCTCTATCTCTATCTCTATCATCTCTATCATCCTCTGTCTCTATCTCTATCTCTATCTCTATCTATCTCTATATCTCTATCTCTATCTCTATCTCTATCTCTATCATCTCTATCATCTCTGTCTCATCTCTATCTCTATCTCTATCTCTATCTCTATCTCTATCTCTATCTCTATCTCTATCATCTCTATATCTCTGTCTCTATCTCTATCTCTATCTCATCTCTATCTCCCTCCTTTAATCCTTATCTGTTAGAATGGAGGACATACTCTTCTTTTCTCTCTCCACTATTTTATGGTATTGTATGTTAAAATATGTTTAAGATAAGATGGCGTTATGATAGGAACTGAAAAATCAGATTTCAAGGTAATGACAGCTTTATTTTAGACAAATTTAAATAAAACAGAAACAGAGAATGGGGAAAACACTAAATTTGAATTCAGAAGCACTGAGCAGTTCAAACAGTTAATAAGGAAGCCTTTGAAGAAATACAATTTACAGCAGTTTTAAAGAAAGGGAAAAAAAAAAAAAAACGTCATTACAAATAGCACCGAGTTTATGTCTAGCAAAACGAGTAGGAAGATAGAGGGAAGATAATAATGTGATTACTTTGGTAATGATATGCATTAGATACATTATGGGAAACCATAATACTCCCCTACTGAATGCAGTCAATCCAGTTATTGATTTTTCTAAATGATAAAAGCGCTTCTCCAAAACAGCAAAAAAAAAAAAAAGAAAAGGGAGATATCTTTTATTTATTCTTCCTCCCTCATGAGCCCCATCTCAACAGTTCCTTTGATGCAGAAATAGTATACAGAGATAATGGGAGTAATGTAGATCTAATCTGACACCTACTGGGGCCAGGCTAATGTTTCAAATAAAAAATTGCCTGAATCACTGCTGCTACTGAAAACAAAACGTATGAATAGCAGAAAAAGACCAAATTTCCTTTCTGACTGAAACTTTGTTTTTTTGTTCTATTTACTTCTTCACTTCAGTTCTTAAGGACTGTCTGTGAGAACACATTTTTTACATTGAGTTAATTCATGCACTGATCCAAAGCTAGCTGAACTTCTCTGATCAGCTGCTCCAAAGTCATTACATTATTTTCTGTATACTCCTTCATCTTATGTTTAATTTGGTGAGATTTTCAGCAAAATACAGATTAACTAGACCTTCATCTTTAATGCTGCCATGCCTTGTTTTCAGAATGCAGATTCTGTCTGCAGACAGAATCAAATCAAGCTCTGTAGTAAAACCAGTTTTGTTCTCAACTTCTTTATTCCTGTGACAAGAATAAAAGCTCTGAATAGTTAAAGAAGAAAAAAAAAAAAAAAAGTGAGACAAAAGTCATGTGTATGACTGAACTGATACATCAGTAAAAGGAAAGCATTTGTACCAACCATTGTTGTTACACCTGATTTTCATTCCTGCTCATTTCAAGGCCAGTTCTGTGAGCAAAGAACTAAAGAGCTCTATATTCTTCTGTTAGCACTTGGGGAGTTTCATTTAATCCTTTCTCAGAAGTCTGGAAATGGCTCAGGCTGGCAAAGCTCTGATCAGCTAGGTGGGGTAGGTTAGCCATTCAGTGTCCTCTACTATCACCAGTACAAACACAGATATGATAGGTTTATAATTGATTTATAATGGATTTTTCACATGAAGCCAGGAAACAGGGCACAAGATACAGTTACTAACTGACATTATGATTATCAAATCCTAGCATAATACTAATGAATAGCCCAATTTCTCTGATGCTGATATGCAGCTTGGTATGAAAACAGTATCTAAAAGGGAGCTGCAGGAAGGAAGGGGAGAGACTCTTGAGCAGGGTCCTGTTGTGACAGAACAAGAGGAAACGATTTCAAATTTAAAGAGGGTAGATCTTTGTTAGATATAAGAAAGAAGTCCTTTACAGTGAGGATGATGAGGAAGAGATGTAGTTGATACCCTGTCCCTGGAGGCTTTTAGGGCCCTGGGTAACCTGATCTAGCCATGGTGTCCCTCCCTGTTCATGGCAGGGGACTAGACGGCCTTCTGTAAGATATTATTCTGTTACATCATTGTCTCAAAGCTTGCTGGGTGATGAAGAAGTCCTGGGCAAGTCCTGGGCAAAGGTTGTGTAATCCTTTGTTTGGAGATCTTTGATGGACAAGTCCTGGGCAAGAGCTGTGAAATCCTTTGTCTGAAGGACACAGATGGACAAGGCCAGGGGCAGCGAGAGACAGAGATGAGCTGCAGCTAAATAGCTGTGAAGCGGTCTTTTGTGTGGACATTCCTCAGCATGACGGCCATCTCAGGGGGTGCTCACATGACTCTTGCTCAAGTGCCCACGGATGTCACGTAGGCAGGAGGAAAAGGAGGATAAGAGAGGAATCGAAAACCATGGGGATAGGTGTCTGACATCAGATTTCTCACTACAGAATCCCTGCATGCTGACGGACTCCTCCCTCTCCCCCTCCCCCCCCCCCCCCCCCCACTACTTCTGCCTGGGACCTTCAAACAGGAAGATGCAACAGGACACCGCTGGATGCTGGTGGTGACTCTCCCCGCTTTAGGCAATTCTTGCTTATTTCCCATCTTTTCTATCGCCCTCCTTCCCTTCCCCATCTCCCTGATTAGGATTTACAATAAACTGATTGAACTAACATTTGAACCGTTGTTTCTTAATCTCACGCGGGGTATACAGATACTAAGGAGCCTCATCTCCCTCCTATAAATTGGAGCGAGACACCTTCAGAGGTCCTTTCCAACTCTAAGGATTCTATGATTCTGTTATTATGAAATTTGGGACAGAGGGATTTTTATATATTTATGGATCAAAAATAATAATTATGCTCAACATCATCTGTTAAGGTATCTAGATAATAGGAAAGAAGAAATGAGGGGGGAAAAAAAAAGCACTAAAAAAAAGTTCATAATCAATATGTATTGCATACAGCTCATGGCTTTCAACTATGTAAATAATGACTATGTAAATGTATGACTATGTAAATGTATGCGCCTGCATCTATGTTTAGAAATATAATGACCATATGTTTGTCGTGGTCATTACGTTTTTATTATGTCTTCACATAATGGTCTTCACATTTTTATTGATTTGTATTAAAATCCTTCTGGTTGCTTATTGTGGTAGGACCCCTAAGCAATCAGGCGGGTTTGATTGTTATTGTCTGTGGCTTTGGAATTAATTCTCAAAAACAAATAAATAAAAATTGTGGATTCCCATCTAGAGGGCATGGCAATGATCGTTCACAAATCAGGGTAGGAACCTCCTCCAGACTACATGAGTGAGCCAGAGTTTGGAACTTCTACAAAGAAGGAACTGTCCAATACTAAGCAAGATCACTTACTGCAGCACAGGAAGTTCCGCACAAACATGCGCAAGAACTTCTTTACAGTGAGGTGACAGAGCACTGGAACAGGCTGCCCAGGGAGGTGGTGGAGTCTCCTTCTCTGGAGATGTTCAAGACCTGCCTGGATGCCTACCTGTGCGACCTGCTGTAGGGAACCTGCTTTGGCAGGGGGTTGGACTCGATGATCTCTGGAGGTCCCTTCCAACCCCTACAATTCTGTGATTCTGTGATTCTGTGATCACACCAGCTCTCTGCGTGGTATGCTCCTCTTGTGCTTTTGAGGATTCATACGGTTCTCGCTACAAAGAGAAATGTGCATTAGGAGTTAACAGGAAACTCACAGGTAGTAGGCTGCCTGAATTATTAAATAAGATTATATAAAATAAATCAGCAATAGGAGTCACCCCTGAAATGCAGAAAAAGCAAACAGCAGGGAGGATAGTGAGAAGCAGTGAAAGTGACTGAGACAGAGAAGGAAGGCTCTAGGAATGGAGGAAGGAAAAAAAAGTTGAAAACCTAAATGTCATGTGAAGAATGAGAAGTGAAGCAGAAAAGTGAAAGAGAAAGGATAAGAATGCCCCAACTAACTTGGCAAGAAATAGTCACATGGACTTCATTTACTTGTACTTGTCGTTTTGTGTGGGGATAAAAAGCAACACACCATAGGGAAGATGGTCCCAAAAAGGTATACTGTACCCTACTTCTCCTAGAATTGTAGCTCAAACACTTCATTATTATTATTTTTTTTTTTAATAACTACTGTCCTGCACATGAAAGAATTTCAATTTTAAGAAAATAAGAAAATATGCTTTTCCGACCACACAACAATCAGTCCAGTGGTTCACTGGGGTACTGTGTGGGCCTCTCAGTAGATTTTGCATCTTAGAAATTATAGACTGATATAGGAAAAATGATTATTAAAAAAATATATTTTATGTCTTCTCCAAAACTTCCAAAACCTTCAAAACATTATATGACACCTATGCAAAGTAAATAAAGAAATAAATAGCCTGCCACTAAACAGCAGCCAAAAGGATTAATTGATCTCTATCCACTAAGGCTGGTAACCGTGTCTCCCAGTGTTGGTCTTTAAAGAAATCAAAGAGAAAGGCAACCAGTTCTTTACTGAGGCCAAGAACAAGATCTGTTTCTGTTCCACACACCTTGAAATTAATTAAAAGACTTCTAGATGTCAAACCCTTTCAGATACATTTGATCATCATCAGCTTCCACACTGACTCCAACTATCCGATTTGGCATTTAGCACTGCTGCACATCATCTCCACTGTACAGCTTTAAAAGCCCAGAGTATTAAATGCTTTTTTTTAGGATTCAAGTTAGGAACTGAATTTTCCTTTTTCATAGCCATTAGTTCCCTGATCAAGTTCTCTGGTCCTACAGCAATAGCAAGTACCAACAGAGCTAAATATTAGTACTTGTACACTTCAGCTGACTCATTCCCTAGTTATTCCCAATATGTAATGTAGACATTTGTTATATGTTTGAACAACATTTTTAGAATCTAGTCTGTAACTGCCAAAATCAATTTAGGTCACATCCCAAATAGACATATACTGTAGAATAAATCTAGTTTTCTTGCTCTAGTTTGTTGTATGACAGGAACAGGAAAGCTTTTCCTACTGTCATCTGTAATTTCTTCTGCATGCTGCCAACAATTGTTTTACTTATGCTTGTGAAGTATGACTCACACTTCTATGATTAATGATTGATAATTAATGATTGATAATGTGTTATGAACACACACGAAGACCTTTCTCCCCCTTAAAACCTAGCACATTGTCATCAACATTAAAATATGAAGGATAGGACATCTCCATTTTCAGTATCGTAATATTTTGCCGGGAAACAGCATGACAATTTGCAGAAATAAACAAGGAAAGCATTTAACTAAAATGTCGTTATTTTCTGGCTACACATTTAAAAATTTCTATAAAGTGAGGCTAAAAGAGTACGGAAACTTAGTTAAGGAAAGAAACTGTTTTTAAGGTTACATTCTTAGAGTGAGAACTACATCGTTAATTAAAGCATTATTCAAGAATTTAACACGTTCCTGCATTTTCAACATTAAGTTATCACTATTTAATATGTTATGTTCTTTTTTTTTTCTTTCTTTATACCCAACCCAGTTTTCTAACATAGTGAGCTCTGCAACTGAGAAAGAGATTGTTCTTCAAAGGCTAAATGCTGTCTTTATACACTTCCTGTATTCCCACCCAAGAATGAATACAGAACTTAAAGAAAAACTGCCTGTGCTAATTTGGAATGGAGTACTGCAGTAATATTTTCATCATTTTCACATTGCCTACACCTGGAAATACCTGGAAATCTCTACATTTCATCCGTCTGTAAAATGGAGTACAAACTGGAGCTGACACTTTCGTTCTGTAATGTGCTCTAGGAATACAGGCATTGGTGTTTGTTGTGCTGCAAAAGCACTTTTGCTGAATGAAATAAAGTGCTCATAGAATGATTTTGGAAATGATGTATGTATTCAAAATAATATTATTTTCTTCCTCATTAAAATAATGTGACAATCTAAGTTATAAGATTTAACAACTGCTGCTGCTACACAGAAAAAATAATTTGATTAGAAAGCAGGCAAAATATTACAGAAGTGTTCACATTTGTGTGTAAAAATTGAAAACAATGGAAACAACTTTGTTTATCATTAAGTATAGAGTATAATGGGGTTTCCCAGGTTAACATGTTTCTTAAAATACGCAGCTTTGACTGCACTAGAACAAATCCTCTCCTTTTTTTCCAGATATGTGATTTTATCAGGGTATAACTTTCCTTAAAAGAAATGTAAATCAAACAGAAAGCTGAACCATCTCAAACTCAGAAAGTTTCCTACAGGAACATTTACATATTCACATATGGATTTGTTTATGTATTTATTTATTTACTGGGGGATTTTTTATTTGTGGCTGCTATAAAAAGTTGGTGAATTACAGATGAAGGATAAGCTTTCCTCAGCTTTTTTTCTTTTTCCTTCTAAACATCTCATGTAATTTAATAAAGAAGTAAGCTGAACCCGAAAAACATTAATTTTAACAGCTCTAGTAGCACTTTGGAACAGTTTTATATATTGTTATTATGCTCTCAGTTGTGTTCGCACTTGCATAGTGCTTCACTCTTGCAGTAAGCCTACAATTTTGTGTTGTAACATGGATTATATAAAGAGATACACTAAATTAATATTGTTATTTCCACAAGAGAAATAACCAGCTCTAACTGCACCCTGTCTCCACTGCACAAAACCTGCTGCCACCGTTAAAATGCAGCTCTGTCATCTTTCTCACGCTTTGTTACTTTCAGTATTTTGCCCAATGGTGCTGCAATGCTCCACTCACTGACAGATAGCCATTCTGGGGAAAGGGAAAGTGAAGTTTGCTTAGGAACAGGTTCATCTTTACGCTTTTTCCTGAATGCCTGCGTGGAGATCTGTGTTTCAGAGTCTGCTGTGACAGGACCTGTTGTCCTGTCTGGTCAGTGGTGTCTTTTTTATGCAGTCATAAAACCCTACTGAGACGATGATTTATACTGAGATATGATTTATAGCATTTCTGGGATAACTGGCCCTGAATCCTCAGGGAGAGCAGAGGAGCACCCAGCACACACAGCAAACATTCCCCTGATGCCACCCCTGCCCTGGTGAAGTAGATCCAAAGCACAATCCTGTACCTCAGAGAAACAGCTCCCGCTTCTTCTGCCTGTGCTGTGGGTTAGAGAACAGATTTCTGCTATAAGCACACTTTCCAAGCACCATACGTCAGCCTGCTGTATATTCACGACCTAGTGTAGCACCGTGCAGTGGCAGAAACAAAGTGCTGCAGCCTCACAGAATGCTCTAAATTCAGCCTTTAGGGTGGGACGCCTTTTGCTGTGCAATGCAAACAGCGAATTCAAGTACATCTGGGGATCCTGAGGCTAAATTCTGTAAGTAACATGAAAAACTAATCCTCCTGTTTGATAGAAATCGGCTTGTGGTTTCAGTAGTGAAAAATGAGTGTGTGAATATGTTCAAAGAATGCTGAAATTAAATAGATTACCATTTAAAATATTTTCAAGGAAAAATAGTGTGGAAGGACATGAATATGCAAGGAAGGCTTTAGTTAAATTTAAGGGCACAGGAACTCTCTAATGTAATGTATACAATGGCAGTGACAACAATAATAAAAATAGTAATTCAGAAAACAAACCAAAGAGCCCAACAAATAAATCATTTAAGAACTTTCATTGGCAGCATTAAGAAAGCGAGTTAATTTAAGTGCTGCATACTTTCCTTTTGCTGTTAATCAAAACTGAAAACCGGCAACACAAAAATTTTTGTTTCTAAATTTAAAATATTGATTTGTTGAAGTAGGTCTTTATGGAAGCTCATTGAATGAATTTCTGAGAGATGTTCAGATCTTTGTCACTCACGAATGTGTGTGTGAGATACAAAATTCTGATAAACACATTTGTTTTAGATTCTGCACATTGATGCCCAAAAGAGCTAATAGGAAGAAACAGTAGTATCCTGCAAAATACTTTAAAAATTTGCAGAAAACCATCAAGACAAGGAAGAATCAGTGAAATACATAAAAAGAGAGGGCTTTCCTGTAAGAAGACAAGGTAAGCTTTGAAGGGAACCAGCTGATGTCTGCAGAGTGAGAACAGATCAGCTGGCAGCACTTTAAGAAGATTTGATCCAAAGCAGCTAGTAATAATCACATGTAAAAATATTAGCGTGCTTATAATATCAGAAATTATGTTGCCCTTTGATGATAATTCTTGAAAGATGTAGCGAAAATGTAGAGCCAATTTAAAGGGATGTAGCCAGTACAGGCAGGCACTCATCTGAAGAGTTTCTGACTTCTAGTCATTCTTGGCCAGCAAATAAGCACAGGTCTGAAATGTTCTGTGCACTACAAATTGACATTTATGTTGAATTGCATTGTGTGAATATATAATGCTGTGGATACACCATGGCCAGTGTAAAAAAAAATAATCCATGAGCTTTAAAGAGCAAAAGCAGCACCACATACAATTTGACTCATTTAGTGACATTCAAAGTGCTAGAAAAAGCAGGATTTTACAAATCTGTTGCTGTGCCTTCTCATTCTCTTCTCTGGAAGTGCTCTGTTGCTGCTTTGAGACCCTAAGCAACAATTCCTATAAGTATTCACGCTCATCTACATAAGCTTACCCATTGGTCTCCAGCAACACTAATGTAAAGAGACATTAGAAGGAAATACATACTAGTATCACAAATGTGTGTATCTCAATGCCCTTAAACTTATGGAGGGGAAGGGAGGGGAGGGGAGGGGAGGGGAGAGGAGAGGAGAGGAGAGGAGAGGAGAGGAGAGGAGAGGAGAGGAGAGGAGAGGAGAGGAGAGGAGAGGAGAGGAGAGGAGAGGAGAGGAGAGGAGAGGAGAGGAGAGGAGAGGAGAGGAGAGGAGAGGACTGTTGCTTGATTTGGTACAAGAACAGAAAGCAGCAACAGAAAATGCAACAAATCTCTTGACTGTAAATGAATCAACTAGACTAAAACAGGTTAGTAGTAAAGTTCCTAGGTGGTTTGCTGTACAAACAATTTTATTCTCATTAATAATGGTTTAATTATTTTTATACAAAATGCAGGACCACACAAAAGACAAATTATACAAATCTGGGAAACAGTGTATATATAGGGAAGGATGAGAATACAGTAAGGCAGGAAAGAAAGTCTGGAAAACAGAAAATTAATAACAAGCTGTAGTGCAAAGACTTAGGAAGAATAAAAGATTTATTTCTCTCTAGTTCAGTAGAAAAAATGATAAACAGAGATCAAGATTCAAAGATGAAATTAAATAATTTGGTGTTCTCATAAGACATCAGCTGAATTTGTGCCAGTAGAGAAGAACAGACAGAGGTAAACAAATTTATTTCTGTGTTGGCTGGTTTAAACAAATTTAAAAGTCAACTGGCACTCCGAAAATATCAATTATAGTTTGTTTTTAACTTTGAAATATTAACAAATAAATAAATAAATGACTAGAAGAGAACTGAAGAACTGACTGATCACTGATTATTCTTTGAAGAAAAAAAAACCTATAATGGAGAAAACAAAATACACAAAAAAAACAGTGCAGTTTCTGTTCAAATGCAAGTGAAATAGTTACATTAAACCAGGAATAGGAATATAAAACTCATTCTCAGATGTTGAAAGATCCTGCAAAATCTATCCCAGCATGTGGCTGTTCTTGAAGGATGAGTGTAGAGCTGAAGGTTGAAAATCTAGCAGCGTACAGAGCAGGTCATGCAACACATTTTGTTCTTGGTCTTGCATTTCCAAAAGAAGTTCTTTCTATTTATCTTTCCCGCCCCCTCTTTTTTTTCTTTGCAAAATTAGCCCTCACAACTTGCTTATGACACAGAGGCTCACTTCTCTTCCTGCTTCACTGAAATAGAAATACAAATGAAAAGTTTCTGATGCACTATATAATAAAGAAATAGGTTTTATCTTGAGCTTAAATACTATCACTGGAGCCTTGAACGTAAGTACAAAGTGATGTGATTTCTGTGGCACAGCATAAAAAGGAGAGATACAAGAGGGAAATCAGTCAAAACTCCTTCAGTTAATCAGTAAACATAAAAACATCTCAGGGAGTTGTTGCTGTAGTGTCTAACTTAGCTGTGTCTTGAAAAAAGTAAGGAAAGGGAAGAAAGAAAAAAAAAAAAAAAAGAAAAGAAAAGAAAATTTCAGTTCCTTACACTGATTGGTAAAATTGTTCAAAAAGTGAAAAAAGGAATAAATGTTACAGTTGTTCTGAGTTTCTGTGACATTTCTTTCTTTGGAATGATGCTGGATGCATTGTGTGGTGTATTGTTCTTAGCAGTATGCCCTAGGCATGATGATCTTAACCTGGAAATGCTAGTTGGTGCTGCTAAAGCTAACATGAATACTCATCTTCAGTCAGTTGACTAAATATTCCTCAAGTGAAGTAGCTCCTAAGCACTGTGAGCGGTGCTCTTTGTTGTATTGTTGAGCTGACCCCTGAAAGAAGGTACAGAATATTTTGATAAGACACAGAATAGCCTGATCTGTAGTTTGGACTAGATCATCTCCAGAGGTCCCTTCCAACTCCTAGGATTCTATGATACTTTCTACACTGTTTCAAAGGACAGGAAAGAATCACTGTTCATTCCATTCTAGTTGTCTACATGGTCTGGCTATGTTATGGATTTTATCAGTTTATACTGGAGATACCTTAGAGATGCTACATTTGAACTTTCAAATAAAAATTTCTCTAAGTGGGTGGCTAGACAAATCTTGTTCACTGTTTTTTAAACCATAAATTTCAGTAAGTACTCATGCATGTAATACCTATGCTGTAGAACAACCCAGAACACTCCTTTCTAGTACATCAAAATGGGTCTTTTTTTTTTTTTTTTTTGCAAGACAACAAAATAGAAGCTGCTTAAGCTATGTAAATTTGTATGTGTGAGAGCACATGGATACAGTGTATATATTCATGTACATGCATACATTTACATAATTTGCACAAACACTTCTCCCTCAAGATTAATTCAGATGTAACTATCCACTATACACAGAAAAAGCAGCATGTCAGGCCTATAAGCATTCAGAATCATGTCTGATATTTAAATATCTGTTTGCAGATCAAAGCTTCAGTTTTTGATGAATGAAAACAAGTAAGAATAAATGACTTGTATTAAGTTTATATTTGTGACAAATGGTTTTCCCTTATTCCTTTTTTGTCTGCATTTAGATTTAAAATACTAAATTTGAGATGTGTGCCCGCTCAGATATAGAACACTTGGATAGTTTTAACAAATGCAATTGAAAAATTGATGCAGCTTGAGTGTCACTTTCTTAAAAGACGAACGAGCCATGACATATTTTTGTATTATTATTTTTATTGCTACATCTCCTCCCTGCTTTGATTCATGCCACTAGGCACCACAGCAGCTGTCTGAGAGGCAAGCTGCTGGGAAAGGCACAGTATAAACCGTTTAATTTCAATTCTTAGTTATGAATCAATGAACAGGCTCTACCTGGTGCTTTGCCTTACAGTTTTTGCTTTCGTGATTGAATTTCCCCCTTTTTAACAATTGCATTTAGCACCAAGATCACCAAGTTCCAGAAAACAGTCTCACCAAGAAACCAAGTCCCCAGCTGGGAAATGAACTTGTGGCACTGAAGTATAGGGAGAAACGCATCGAAGCAGTGTCAGAGCTTTGCCTCAATAAAACAGAGCTGAAGCTCTTCTGTGATTAACTCAGTACTGGCTTCCTCATGCTCATTCTCACCAGAATGTCGTACACTTGCTTGAAAAATGGAAAGCCTCATTTAGATAGTAGAAATCGTCCTCCCCTGGAGCTCACCTTCATGAAGGATAGCTGTATTTCTGCAGCATATCTTTTCAGATGTATAACCTGTGATTATATCAGGGTTTCCGGATTACATCCATTATGTATAATGCTCTTTACCATTGTTGCTGAACCCAATGAGGGGCACGTAGACATTTGCTCTCCCCCCAGTGCAAAGGGATGAAGAGAGACTCCTAAAAATAAAAGTATGAGAACTCACTGGCTGAGATAAGGATAGTTTAATAAGCGAAACAGAAAACAAAACAAAAAGAGAGGAATAAACAAGATATGAGCAAACAACAAATGATTGTTCAGTACGGAGTTATATGCTGTGGCATGGCACTTTGATCAGTCCGGGTCAGCTGTTCCAATTCCATCCCCTCTCACTCCTGCTACACTCTAGTCTCTTTGCTGGCATGGCAGCACATGAAGCTGTAACTCTTGACTTAGTTTAAACACTGCTCAGCATCAACTAAAATACTTTTGTGTTACCAGCATTACTTTCATCCTAAATCCATTGCACACTGCCATTCCAGCTACTATGAAGAAAACTAACTCTATCCCAACCAAAGCCAGGACATCCTGCAGGAAGTAAAGCACATCCAAAGAGAATATCTGCATTTCCTCCACAATGTATAAAAACACTCCACTCTTCAGAGGCAGTGAAACAGAGACATTCAAAAATATCATTTTCCTATTTGAGGTTAAATTATTAGAGCTGTGCAACCAGTTCTAATAGAGGAAAAACTTCGTTTCCCATCCAGAACACAGGTAAAACTGCCTTCAAAATAATAACAGTGAAATAAAAGAAAACAAAAAGTTGCTCAGAAATTAGTTTAAATTAATTTGATTTTCATTCACTTTCTGTTTCTTTTCTCAGAATTTCTTCCAAGAAAACATAGCTTCCATTTCTCTAATTTTTTTATTTATTAAAAATTTATCTTGTGAGTGTGCTAGAACCAAACATCTGCTTATTTTGGGGGTATTTGCATTCCAAAGTAGTGGAAGGACACCGAGGACTGCAAACTGAAAACAAACACACTGAACTATTTGTCAGAAGGGCAGTATTTGCCCACACAGTTTTTACTTTGTGAAAATTGATATGTTGCAATTATATCCTATTTTAATTTAAAAATCTCTAAAGATAAAGGCAGAAATACTAATAGGTAATAACTTTGGACACATTTTCCTTTCCAGAGAAAACATTTTCCTTTAGAAGCATTTTATGAAAGTACTTTTTATTAAAGTACTCCAGAATTACTTTGATTTGCTGTATGGCTTTGACATTTGTCCAGGCAACAGTCCTAGAGTTTGCTGCATTTGAAGTTGGGAGTTAATAATTTCAAAGAAGAACAGTGGCACTTCAGTTCACTTTTTTTCACTGCCACTGTATTCTGCTAAATACAGATTCATAAAATTATTTAAAGAACTAAAGCAGATGAATGACTCAGCTGTCTAACTTTGCGTACTTAATGCCTTATTCTGTGTACAAACACCAGAATGTTTCTATTCTATTTGCCATGTTCATTTGCATCAATATGGGAAGTCGTGTAACATCAGATGTCCAAGATCACCAAGATATCAGGGAACAATAAACAGTGCATGAAGCCACTTATGATGAAAAGGTGTCAACATTAAGTTATGTGAGTTTCTTGAGGGGATGAGCAGAATTTCATATAGAAACAAGGAACCTAAATCACTTGAGTCCTTGGTTACCCTTGAGGTCTCTTCCTAGCACTGTTCACCAGGGGTCAGTACTGGGTCTGATATTCATCATCGGTGACCTGGATGAAGGGATAGAGTGCACCCTAGCAAGTTTACTGCTGATACAAAGCTGGGAAAAGTAGTTGACATGCCAGAAGTCTGTGCTGCCATTCAGCAAGACTGGACAGTGGATTTAAGTGAAGGGAGGGAAGATTTAGGTTGGATGTCAGAGGGAAGTTCTTTACAGAGAGAGTGTTGAGGTGCTGGCACAGGCTGCCCAGGGAGGTTGTGGATGCCCCGTCCCTGGAGGTGTTCAACGCCAGGTTGGATGAGGCCCTGGGCAGCCTGGATGAGTATTAAATGTGGAGGTTGATGGTCCTGTGTGTTGCAGGGTGGTTGGAGATTCATGATCCTTGAGATGCCTTCCAACTCTGGCCATTCTGTTGTTCTGTGGTTCTGTGACATGCTAGAGAGTTAGGACAAGTGGAGCCTGAACCACAAGGGCAAGCATAGAATTCTACACCTGGGCTCCCCAGTTCAAGAAGGAAGGAAAAGATAGATAAAGGGCCTAGAGGAGCATTTCTAGAGATGAGACGGCTGAGACATCTAGTACTGTTTAGACTGGAGAGGACTGAGAGAGAATCTTATCAATGCTTACAAATATATGAAGGGCAAATGTCAAAGGACAGGGCCAGGCTATTGTCGATGGAGTCCAGCAACAGGCTAAGAGACAAAGGCAAAAACTGCAGCACAAGAAATTTCATTAAATTTGATTAAATTTAATGAAATTTCATACAGGCATGACAAAAAAATTATTTTGAGGACAACAGAGCACTCTAACAGGCTGCTCAGAGAGGTTGTGGAGTTTACTCAAGAGATATTCATAACCCACCTGGACTCTTTCCTGGGCAACCTTCTATAGGGAACCTGCCTTAACAGGGGGATTGGACTGGATGATCTCCAGAAACCCTTCCCCTATGATTCTATGAGTCTGTGATTCTGCAACTGTAAGGTGAGCTTTGTGATCTTTCTTCCAAAGAGCCAAAACATTCTGGCTTTGGAAGAAGGTTTCTCCTGGAGTCTGATAGTACATTTCCAGTCTTGCATTTATGAGAATTTAAACAGACTGCCTTGCTTACAGAAAGAAAACAGAAAATGGAAATCCTAAAAATCCTGAGCAGAGAAGCTCATGCTATTCTCCAAGTTGTAGCATATCAGTTCTGAATATCTCAAACATAAGGTAAGGGAAAAAGTATTTTCCACATTCTTGAAGTTCATTATGCCTGGATTCTACATATCCAGCTCCCCTGATGGGTGTTAGAACCTAATTCTGAAAAGAAAAAATTGTATTGCAGTCACATTCCACAGTTCAGAAAAAGCTCAAAAGTCCTAGGTGGAAAATTAAAGTTCACATGTAAGTATACTTAAAATAAACTAAATACAAACTAAACTGTTTTGTGTTTTCTTGCTTTTCTCATTCGTTAACTGTATTTTCTAATTGAATATCTAACTGTTCACACTGATGGAGTTACACATTGATTAAGTGGTAATGAGTGCAGATTTCCATGAAGGTTCCATGAATGATTTTATGTTCCATGAATAATTACACTTTTGTTGTCATCGGAAATGGTGAAATAAACTTAGTCTCCACTGTTGCATACGTGTAACTGATGTGTTAATTTGTCTTCAGCACTCTCATAGTTTTAGTATTTCCCCATCAAAATTTATAGGATGCAAAATGTATGAAACCATTTCCCCCAGGAAGCCACCCTTCAGTATCAATGAAAAATATTTATTTTATCTGTCTTTGGTGTGAGCTCACCATCTCTTCCCCTTTTTTCTCCCCCTTCCCTTTGCCTTTCCTCCTCTTTTGCTCTTTCTCATATTGTGGTCTCTGTTGTGGCTTCTGCTGTGACTCACTCCATTTTGTAAAGTCTGGGACTTCTCAAGACTGCTCTGGGATTCAACAACAGTAAAAAGAAGCTACAGCTCAGCAACAGGCTGTGATTATATCAGCTGAAGGAGTACTCTCCCAGAAAGAGGAAGGAATAATCCTCATCGAATAGTTGCTCTTAATCTTGGCCCTGCACATCTAGGGGAGTCACCTTGCTGCCTTTTGGCAAGCATATCATCCATTCCTGTGCAAAGCATCACTGAGGTCCCACTACCTGCTAATACAGTGTATGTTAATCTCTTGCCAACTGCAGCATTTTTGTTCATTTTAGTATGATAGTATTGATTTTAATTTTAATTTATGTGCATTGTAAAGTATTAACCTTAAGAACTGTCCAAAGCACTTCAAGAGAAGCAGCCTTAATTGCCCTATAAAAGGCAAGAAAATCAGATGCTCTGCTTTTGAAGGGATAATTCAGGACACTGTACTTATCAAACTGTATTTCCTTCAAGTTTGAATCTTTTCATGTCTACTATTTCTCCATCACCAATTGGAGAGAAATCATCTGACCTACAGGAATATTTTCTTTAAGGATTAAAATTTTTTAACTGCAGACAAAGTTTAAATTTACATGTATTTAACATATGTCATCAAAGTTAACTTTTTTTTTTTTTTTCTTTTTTCTTTCCTAATCCCCTGCTAACATGAAGCTAGTCTTGCATCCAGGTTAGAAATAATAGGAATTTTCTCACCAGATATTTTTAGTAATAAAATGACTTTTCCATTTCACAGCAATGTTGCTGTTATACTTTCCATCATCCTTTTTTTTTCCCTAGAAAACAATATTGTTGGACCTACTATGTTTTAGTTTATTTTTCAGTTCTTCAAGAAGAAAAACAAAATCTCACAAAAAAATGTTTAAAGAAAGTTCAAATATTAAAAAAAAAAAAAACAGAGGAAAAAAGAACAAACTTCCCAACCTGCCCTATTTTAGACCAAATTATAAAGAGCTATCAGTCAGAAACAGAAAAAAAAATTGTTATCTGCCTCGTTATTGAAATAGTGAAGCGTTCTTGATGCAATATCTGTATGGAAATCATTCAGTTGCGGTGCAAACATTAAAAGTGCCAGGCTGGAACTTAATTAACAGTGAATTTGTCATATTTATTCATATCTAGACATACTTATTAAAAGCACCCAGCTGTGTTCCAGACACTAGTTTAAATATAAAAATGAATATCAAATAGCTGTATCCCTCAGACCTGCCACTGGTGGGTTATGAACATAGAAATACCTTATAATTGGCCACCTCTGTCACCTCAGCAACTGCCTTGTGAGGTGAGATGGCGAGTGTTGAAGGTCAACAGCTGGAGGCATTGCTAGTTTAGCTAGTCTGAAGTGCATCAGATTATGACTACTGCATAGACAACATCTCTTATCTCCAGATAAATCTACAAATCCACTGTACCTATCATTTCCATGGGTGAAGGCTGGGAACATGCCATGATTAGAAACATTGAATTTAGCATTCCAAATGTATCTGCATAAACAATATCATTCATGATCACAGAATCACAGAATTGTAGGGGTTGGAAGGGACCTCCAGAGATCATCGAGTCCAACCCCCTGCCAAAGCAGGTTCCCTACAGCAGGTCGCACAGGTCGGCATCCAGGCAGGTCTTGAACATCTCCAGAGAAGGAGACTCCACCACCTCCCTGGGCAGCCTGTTCCAGTGCTCCGTCACCTCACTGTAAAGAAGTTCTTGCGCACATTTGTGTGGAACTTCCTATGCTGCAGTTTCCGGCCGTTTCCCCTTGTCCTGTCTCCACTCACCACTGAAAAGAGTCCGGCCTCGCCATTCTGCCCCCCACACCTCAGATATTTATAGACCTGGATCAGGTCCCCTCTCAGTCTCCTTTTCTCAAGGCTGAACAGACCCAGTTCACTCAGCCTTTCTTCATAGGGGAGATGCTCCAGGCCCTTCACCATCTTTGTGGCCCTCCGCTGCACTCTTTCCAAGAGATCCCTGTCTTTTTTGTACTGGGGAGCCCAGAACTGGACGCCAGTACTCCAGATGAGGCCTTACAGGGCAGAGTAGAGAGGGAGGATCACCTCCCTCGTCCTGCTGGCCACACTCTTTTTAATGCATCCCAGGATGTCATTGGCCTTCTTGGCCACAAGGGCACACTGATGGATGCTCACTGTTATTTGTTTTAATGATCGCACAGCATATTTTGTGGAGGAGAAGACTAAAAATTCCCAGTTTGTTGTGATTTTACTGAGTGTACAAGTGTAAATAGTAGGTGTTTTCCCACCAGCATCTGCCTCGTGTACTTATCTTGCTTTTTCTCTAGTAAATTCAGTATTCTGCTAGCATGAATAGCGTCATCTATTTCCATTATCCTTTAGCTTTTCTTGTAGATCTAATTACTTTAAATGTAGCAGACTGGGTAAGTGTTGTGGTTTGTCTTAGCAGATGGCTGACCATCACACAGTCCTTCATTCACTCCCCCTCTTCCCAGTGAGATGGGGGAGACAATCAGGGCAAAAATAAACAAAACTTGTGGGTTGAGATAAAACTATTTAGTAAGGCAGAGAAAAGGAAAAGAATAATAGTTATGACTATACATCTATACATAAGAATATATAAAACAAGTGATGCATAAGCAATTGCTCACCACCCCCAACAAGCAACTCTGAAAATCAGTGTGTTATTAACATTGTTTTTTCTCGTAGAACCAAAAACATGAAAGAAAACAATTTCAGTCCAGCTGAAGCTAAAACAGCAAGGAATTCTTTAGCATGGGACAGACCGTATGCTTCTCATCTCCTTACAGTTTCCCAAAGTGTAAGATACAGATTAAAGTTTGTAACTTCAGGAGGAAGAGAATCAGTGAATGCAATCTGTTTCTGCCAGATGACCGTCTATGATCTTTATCTACATTTTCACCAAGTAAAAGTCCTCTAAAATCTAATCAGCAACAGAAGAAAGTTATTACAAAATCACAGTATTACCTGGGTAGGGAAAAGACCCTCAATATTACTAAATCCAACCATTATCCTGACTTCCTGGGTCCCATCAGTTACTCATGTCCCTTACTGCCATGTGCACAAGTCTTTTAAATACCTCCAAGGATGTGGACTCCACCACTTCCCTAGGTAGCGCCTTCCAAAGCTTGACCAAGAAGGAACTCTTCTCTGCTCAACTTGAAACCTTTTGTTGTGTCTTATTGTCTTATTGTTCACTTATTGTCTGAGAAAATAAACTGGCATGCTCCTCACTGTAACTTCCTTTCAGTGCAGTTACAGAGGGTGATGAGGTCTCCCCTAAGTCTCCTTTTTTCCAGACTAAAAAAGATCAGTTCTCTCAGTCACTCCTCATAACTCTTATTTTCTAGTCACTTCACCAGTTTCGTTGAACTTTGCATAAGGTGAATGTTTATATAGTATTTGAGAACAGCTGAAACTCAAATAGTATCATACTGTAACTACTCTTCCAAGTTAGGATAAATCTTCCCATGGAATTGAATCTAGAGTAACTTTTAAAAATAATATTTAACTTTTTTTTTATATACATATTTGATAATTTCATTGTCAGTTACTTCACATGGGATTTTTATAAGGTACTCTTTTTTGTTTCATGACAGGAAAAAATCACATGTCATGAAAATCCTGCAATAAATTTTCCCCTCCTCATGAAAATCCAGCATGAAACATGTAAAGAACCAGCCTGTCACCTGCAGAATGATCTGTAGGTCATATCACAGCAGTCTGTCTTCACTAGAGGTCAGCCTTCATCAATGATGTCTGGTTTGTACATAAATGGGTAAATGTGTAGCCACACACTGTTTCCAGTTGTTGTAGAATACTTGAAATAGAACAAGAAAAACAACAACTGAGAGATTAAATATTGGAATGGGGGATTACAGTTTTAAATAAGCAGGCAAATGAAGCTTGACAAATCATCAACCAACCTGCAAGATAGACGAAATGTCTGCACAGTTTAATCCAGATGCACGACACTTGATTTTTTTGTTTGTTCTCAGTGTTTGGAAATAAGAAATATGTAAATAAAATATTAGTTCCACCCTTTAAAGAAGAACAAAAAAAAAACCTCCCTCTATTTGTTATGGGTGGCCCACCAAGAGTTAATTTTTACCTGTAGTATTAATTGTTGTCTTACACAAAACAAAAGTATACTGCATTCCAGGAGAGCAATATATTCTTCAAAAGGTAGCATTTGATTCTCCCTCTTCTTTTTTCTTGTGTGTATTCTAACAGAAATTGTGCATTACACCAAAATTCATCTAAAACTGGTAATTAAACAAAAAAGAAAAAACAAAACTATAAAAAATGTAATGAAAATACAATGGATTGAACCCTTTGATAAACAAGTTTCTTCACCTTCTTAGGCAATTACACATTTATGGTTTTCTAATTTTAACAAAGGCAACAAATCCAAAGTACAAATCATTCTTAAAAACATTTTTTCTATAACAAAAAATACCCCTAAAAATAAATTATATCTTTATTGTGGGTTTGTTTTTGTTTTGTTTTGTTTTGTTTTTTTCCCGCAAAATACAGTAATTATTCTTTTGCACAAGGGTATGAGGAATCAAATCACAATAGGTTGGGATGAATACAGTCAAACTTGACAGACTAAGTGATAACTTCAGCCAGAGTGCAAGAGAAGCAAACCTCTTAGGTACTGGTCAGGGGCAGGTGTGATCTGCATGAGATACACTTGTTTTGTATTGCCTGTGTCCAGTTGTCATTATTGCCCATATTTGGTCTGGTGAAAGGTTTTTGTGTCACACGATGCTGCCTTAGCTATCACTGTCCTTTCTCTTGGGGTTATTCATTACTTTTTTTTTCCTTCATAAGTTTTGATGAAAAGCTTTTGATCATGTCTGATAATCTTCTACAGTAACTTCATCCTTTTTTGCAGTCACATCCTACAAAGCAGTTCCTGGAAAGGGAAGACCATTGTCTCAGCTTGTCTGAGAGAGATGTCTCGTGTAGAAGCAGCCCCTGACCATCAGAACATGGTAGTGAAGCATCCTGGTACCAGAAAAGAGATAAAGTCTATGTCAGTCTGTGTTGGGCCCACACATATTTGTAGTTTTCATCAGGTAAGATGTACAGATAAGGCAAAACTGAATCTGCCTCAGAATTTACAGTTGCATATACAGACTTCTTGAAATAAAAGCTAACAGGTATGGAGCTATTAAGTGTTGTAATATATAGATACCTGGAAGGAATTTATAGGTTGAATAATTTACAGATTTGCTTACAAGTGCTGGGCTGGGTCAGTATGACAAAATGGGGACATATCTTTGTTAACTGAGGAAGCTATAAGGTGAAAAGTAGGGCTGATAGATTTTTTTCACAAAAGCATTAACATAATTCATCTTACAGCAACAACCTAGAACAAATTCTCTACTGAAAGTTATCAGTTTCAGAAGGATATAGAGTATTCTCTGACAAAATCTCTGTGTAATTCACATGCCTATGAACTTTCTTTTCTAGTACACCATATTGGTTTAATGATACTGGCAAAACACTTCAAAGGTAGGTCAGACTAAATCTCCACAAAGCAGTACCAAACGCAGTAAAGTTTCTACTTAAATATTTTGATCACATGTGTTGTATTTTTTATGTTTTAATATTTTATTATAATTATATAATAATTATATAATATAAAAATTATTAAAATATTTTTAATATTTTTAATATTTTTTAAAACAATATGCATTTCAGACCCTGGGTCATGGATTCCCTGATTTATGAAGAATGAGTTTTGGTGTGGGGACTATATCTCTTATTAGATAAGGAAAGCATAATGATTTTAAATTAGTTAGTTTTGGTTTGTTGTTTTGTTTTGTTTTTTGTGGTTTTTTTTCAGCAAAATACAACTCAAAGACAAGAGAAGGTAAAAAAAAAAATAATAAATAAAATAAAATAAAATAAAATAAAATAAAATAAAATAAAATAAAATAAAATAAAATAAAATAAAATATGTTCCTATAGGTTTGTGCTTAATAAAATCAGAAATCTTTTATTATTGAAAATGTATTTTAATCTACTGGAAGTAAAGAAAGTATAACTGAAAATAACGTGAAAGATTGCTCCATGAAAGTTAATGTCTTAGCCATTCTATATATATTAAGATTAGTACCTTCATTTGAGTTTATGGCAGTTTGTCTGTTTGCTTTTTACACCAACATCAGTTCCCGTTGTTCAAATTTGCACATAATTCCAGATATCTGCTAATTATTTTAGATACCCATTAAAATTTTATCAGGTGAAATACTGGAGATGTTATGAAGGATGCCCTCTAGTTTCCACTTTAAATGCTAGACTGGTAGAACCAACTGAACTATGTAGGATTTCATAATATCCATATTAATATAAGGACTTATGTTGCACTTTCAAACACAGAGTTGTACTGAAGCTGCAGATTCACAATAATACCTTTCCTTATTTCTACAAATAATAAAAATTTTATTACAGCTGGCTGCTTTCCAGTGAAGGAGTACATGTGCTAATAGTAGCAAACAACATAGACTGAATAAATCATGTCACTGGCAAAAAGTGACAGGGATTTTATGATTCCACATTCTTCCATACAAATTTTGACAAAATGTGTCAGCAAATCTTGTTTAGCCTTCCCATAGGGAAACCTGGTGGAGGGGAGGAAAGGAATTTGGTAGTTTAAATAAACTGTTACCCATTCAGGAGGAAAAGCCTGTAGAAGCAATATGATTACAATTTAATATTATTGTTACTCTATTATTACATTTCTCTGAATTAGTAAATGAACAGCAGGTCTCTCTGGGATATCCTCCTCTTCTGATTTATCAAACATTTAGTAGTCAATGAGAAAATATTCATTCTTCCTGAGAATTATTGGATTGCTCAGTGTGCTAACTAGCTTCAGAAATAAAAGTTATCCCTCCAATAAATGCCGCCAATAGTCACAGTCACAGCCACAGTCCTGAAAAGGGACTAAAAGTAATGACAGCTTTGTAAGAGATGTTGAGTTTGATAAATCACTTGATTTCTCTGTGCAGTTCACATTGCATATATCCTTAACAGGAAAGAAAAGAAAAAAAGAAAAAAAAAACACCAAACATTTGGTAAATGTCTCTTTTGAATGACACTATTTTGCACTGTTTCTAGAACCCAAACATTTTGAATAGGAGAATTAAAGTGCTCTGTGGACATATACATGTTTATGACCATACAAAGAAAAGAATAGGAAAAAAATGTTCTTCTCTACACCATTTTTCTCAGAAGTTAATCATGATAGTTATATGACCAGATCTATTTTCTTTAAACCTCCTCTGTATGTTATCATTTATAGAATATCCTGCCGTTTTACCAGATCAATAAAGTACCCTTATCTTCCACTGATCTTAAATCTGGGATTTTATTGCTAGAATCTGTGCAGGGGAGTACAACATCAAGTCATCTTTTCATTTCCATATGGAGAATGAATGTTGATCATTCACTTCTGAGATGAAAGACAACAGTTTGAATGACCTATCATAAAATGGCAAAGGATGGCTGTGTAGACTGTTGAAACTACATAGGCCCTCATAGCCCATAAACTCAGTTAAACATCCCCCTGACCCACTCCCAGAACTTTTCTGAGCCAACAGCAGCACAGAGTGAGGGTAGACCTGCCTAGAGGGCTGACACTACCTATAGAAGCCACCTACAATCAAGAGTCAGACAGAATCTCCCAGGGATCCAAGAGTAATAATATCATCTCATGTTTATAATCTCCCTATCTTCTTTTTTACCCTCGCTCTCTATATATTCTAACACTTTCTGTTCCTTATTCCACTAAGTTTGTTGCACTGCACACATCCTCTCTCTCTCTCATTTAAATCTAATGGAAGTTGCTATTACTGAATAGAAGTGTGCCTTGGATACATTCTTAGGATAATCAAAAAGATTCACCTACCTCAGTACCCACTGTGTGAGAGAGTTGCACTGACCATCTGCTTTCCTTTTTATATGAGTTCTTTTTTCTGGAACCCAAACATTTTGTTTTGTCAAAGGTAAAAACAAATTATTTCTACTTTCACCATTTTTTTTTGTCATAGAATCATAGAATGGCTTGTGTTGGAAGGGACCTCAAAGATCATCTAGTTTCCAACTCCCTGCCAAGGGCAAGTTTACCAACCTCATCTCTCCCAGTAGCTGCTTTCTTAGACATGGCTAATTACTCTTTTACATAACTTTCTAGTGATAGCTATGGAAGCTGAGTAGGCTCATATACAGATTCAGAACCCAAATCTGAACAACTTTCATAATATGAAATTTAGAGTTTAGGTAAATTCTTTTTAGAAAAAAAAAAATGAAATTAAAAAAAAATGAAATTAATAACAAAAATGTTTTTTTACAAACTCAGTACTTCACTAAAAATTTTGACCTTAGCTCAGCAGTCAACAAATAATACCACTTAAGTTGTTAAGAACAAAACATGAAGCTGCAGTTGCAATGCAGTTTACAATATACCATCTTGCATGAGTTAGGCTGGCGCAGTCCTGGATGCAAATTTGTATGTACAACTGTCAAACTGCCAACTGTACAAACATCCTTCATCTCTTAGGCAGCTCGTCATCTATCTTTGCAGCTGTTACATGAAGCCTAATTCTTACACTGAAATCTCTAATGAAAAGACTTTTCTATGTCATTTGAGCATGACTCAGGATAATCAAATTCCAGCTTCTTCTGAAGTCCTTAGAAACTTTTATCGTTCAGGGAATGAATTATTACAAAATCAGAAGTATAAAACAATCCTTTGTGATTTATTATATCTTCAACCCTGAACTTAGCCTTTTCAAGAAATTTTGCTCTCAGCTACTCTAAATTAAGCTTAACTGCTAGCACCTGCAGTGGACCATAACAATTATAGAATTCAGGCCAATATGCTCTATATTTATAATCAGACTTCTGTGATAGTGACCAAATCACGAGACAGGATATCTGAAATTAATCTTTCTCTAGAAACTGCAAATTACTGGAATCAAAACCAATTGTGCAGAAACTTCATATAAATAGAAAACATTTTCCATTTTCTGTTATTTAGGAGACACAGGTAATCAAGTACTTATGTACTGGATTAATTGTAAACTGTCTTGACTGATAGTTGAGTAGTATTATATCTCATCCAAACAGAATTATAATGTCTTTGTATCTTTGGCTCCATTCATAGTATGAATTGTCCATTCAATCCTAAATTGTAATGCTGGGTGAAAAAAAATAAACAGTGAAAATTGTGTACTTGACAGCATCAAAAGAACATGAAATTGAGTGCATTTGTTTGCATTTTGAAGACCAGAACTGAATTTGTTTTTTGGCAAATTCTCTGAATTTAAGATTCTCAGACTACATATTGTGTATAGCTTAGTGAGAAGCTTAACCCAGAAAGTAGAAATAGCACCTTTTGAATCTCAATTTTTTTTTACAAGGGGAGCGGTGCATTTCTTTATTGTGTTTTATCTGAAGCCACACTGCAAACAGAGAAGAAGGAAAAAATAACAAGAGCAAAAGGAGATAAAAGCATGCAAAATGCATGCAATCATTAATAGATGGAACATGCATTAATATTTGCCAGCAGCTTTATTCTCATATGTTATCCAGTTTTGAGTTTTAAGAGGCTTTGGTGAGCAGCTCAGTCTTTGTTCTTGGCAAGAAACATCATATATTTCGAATTTTTCCCTCTGCTGATGGCACTGACCATTTGGGGCCAGGAACTGGCACAGAATTTTGGTTGTCTTTCATAATCTGTCTGCAGTAGCAATTGGCTATAAAAGTCTGCACTGCCCAGTTCAGTAATGTGCCTACGGAGGCTCTTCTGCTCCATCAGTTAATGCAATACTAACTTTCATACTAAACATCCCTCTTGAAAGTTGAATAACTTCCTTTCATTTCTAATGGTACCATTTTAACTCCAACTGTAATAACAGTCTTGAATATCTTTTGCTGTACTCTTTCCTCAGACAACCAACAAGAATTCCCAATACTTTTATGTCACTAAATTCCTGGATTCTGAAATGCTTGTGAATTATATATTTTTGTCTTATTCTGAACATGAGTTGCAATTTGCTCATCTTCAGACTGAAAGAGGGATGCTTAAATAATGATCACACAGAATTGAGTATACAGAGTAACATGTATGTTAAGATTTCAGGTTCAGGATTGCAAATAACAATGAAAGCTCACTAGCACCATGAAACAGTTGATGCACCACATGTAGCCAAATTTACCATCTCATTTTGCCAACTGTGGGCTTTGGGAGATAACTAGAGTTAGTCTGTCAACATACTTTGTTTCAAAATATGTTGCTATTGAATGCTTTTGGGAAATAAAATGTCACAATTTTACGTATCTTTCCATTCTTTGTTCTAGAAATAAAAGCTGCTATTATAAAAAACAGTAAAAAAAATGGCAGAAAGATGACATTACTAAGACTGTGGGGAGGGAGATTTGCCAAATGTATAGCAGCACCCTTCACATTTGGACTAAATGAAAAAACAAAACAGAGACAACTTATTGCTTGCTATGAGATCCTTTCTGTTGAGAAGTGAGAAGCAAAGTGAAGCAAAGCAAAGCGTTCAATTGGAAGGGACCTTCAAAGGTCATCTAGTCCAACTGCCTGACTATTTCAGGGCTACTCAAAAGTTAAACATATTATCAAGGGCATAGCAGAACCACTTAACAGGTACAGGACATCAACCACCTCTCTAGAAAGCCTGCTTCCATGTTTGAACTCCTCACCACAAAGAAATTTTTCCTCATGTCCAGCATCCAAACACCCACTGGTGCAACTTTGTTCCATGAATTCCCCAGTGGGAAAAGTGATGTGCAGCTTCTCCTGCATATCCTCTACCGAGAGCAATGATGTCACCACTCAGCCTTATTTTCTCAAAGAAGATAATCCAAGTAACCTCAGCCTCTTCCCAGAGAACTTGCCTTACAGACTTTTTACCAACTTTGTTTCTCTGCTCTGGATGCTCTTAAGCATCTTAACATCCCTTTTTTATTGTGGAGCCTATAACTGCACACAGTATCTCAAGGTGATGCCACAGCACCACAACATACAATTGGAGAACTACAATTTTTGACTGACTGGCTATGTTATAGTTATGCAATTTGCCCTTCTGGCCATCTGGACACACTGCTGGTTCACCGCTCCTTCCCTCTCATCCTCCAGTCTGTATCCATGTCCATCATTGTTCTGTCCCAATTACAGCACTGAAATTTTTCTTTTATTGAACTTCATGCCATTGCTGACTGATCCAGTGCATTGAGATCCCTTTGCAAGGCTTCTCATCCCCTGAGAGAGTCAGCAGTACTTCCCAGTTTACTGTTATTGACAAACTTGATGAGGATGCACTCCAATCCTGAATCCAGGTAATTTCTAAAAGTGTTGAACAGTACTAAGGGAGGGGAGGGGAGGGGAGGGGAGGGGAGGGAAGGGGAGGGGAGGGGAGGGGAGGGGAGGGGAGGGGAGGGGAGGGGAGGGGAGGGGAGGGGAGGGGAGGGGAGGGGAGGGGAGGGGAGGGGAGGGGAGGGGAGGGGAGGGGAGGGGAGGGAATGAAGGTGGGAATTAGGGGGGAAGGGAGGGAAAGGGGGGAAGCGGGGAGGAAAAGTCAAGGAGAATACAAAAATACACCTATGACTGTTCAAATGAAAGATGTAACCAATTCCTCTGTATGGAGCTCAGGAACATGATTTAGTGGTGGGTGGATTATTAGGGTAGTATGATTAGGTTGCTGTTGGACTTGATTATCTTGAAGGTCTTTTCCAACCTGAGCAATTCTATGACTCTATGATTCTGTGTTGCACTTCAATCAAAGTATTACAGAGTTTTCATTCCTAGTAAACAAAAACACAGGAGATTTTGTAAATCCAGCTCTTATTTTATGTCAGTATTAATGCAAATTTATGTTTTTATTTCAGGATTATGTGTTTGTTACCATTTGATGTTGTAACACTAATCCAAAAAGGCCTTGTGATATCAGATCTTGTGTTAACTTGCAAGTAGAAATTGTTTTGACAATATTTTAATTTCAGTGAGAGAGGAAAACAAAAAACAAGCCCTTTTAAGCAGATGGTTGTCACAGACTGCATAGCACAATTAAGAGTTAGTATACATATTTACTCAGCTTGATAAGCTATAAACATTCCTGCATATAAACGCTTAATAACATAAGCTTTGGGTATTTTTTTAGCAAAATAGTTCATTTTTATTTTTTCCATGTTTGTCAATGTCTTTTTTAACATTTCTAGATAAATAATGAGTTGACTGGCAGATGCAGAGTCCCTGCAGTGCTGTGACTCCTGAAGATGTTTCTACCTTTTAACTAAATGTGAAAAACAAGTAGTCTTTATCGCACTGACTACTTCAGACTTTCCCTCAAGCTTTATAAAAGAAATTATTGAGTTATAAAGAAAAGCAAGAAGCATCAAATTGTTTTCTGAACTGTAATGTAAACGTAACTACTGTCATTTTGCTTGCCATTTGCTTTCTGAATAACAGGAATTATTGTAGAAACAATCCTCTTCAGGAAGAAGACACTTATATGTTTATGCACAGCAGCAGTCTATGTCTTCCAAATAGCTGTACTTGTTCTTACATGTGTTCTTACAGTCACACTGTAAGAAGTGACAGGTACTGTATGCACGCAGTAAGAGACATGTGCATCATTTTGCATCACAGAGCTTTCAGTAGCTGCCCATGGCTGAGAATAAAGTGAGTCATCCTCTCATACAAGCATCCAATATGTAACCATTTGCCATACGATTCCTCTGCAAGAGAACATTTTGATCCTGATCAAATAATTACTCTTGATATAAGGAAATGAGATACTTATTGCTGGCACACTGCAATAAATGGGTGAAATATTTGTTATGACTTAGAAAGACTGAAAGTTTTATTTATTACACATCAGCAATGTGACCAAAGAAAAAAGAGAGGAGTTGCTGAATAGTTTAAGCTATGAAACTTTGACTTTGTTTAATTGAGATATTATTCAGAGAAGATGAGTTGAAAGGAGCTTTTTGTAGAACAACATAACATGTCAATATCTGGATTTTGTCCAGCAGAAATATTAGTACCCATGAAATAGTGGTTATTCCCTGTAGACATCAGTGTGTACAGAGTTTCGCCTAGAAGAATTTCACGAAAAAGTGGTATCATTACTTTTTAACAATGTCTGTCCAGCATATTGAATGACAGCTGACTTACCTGACGTGTGTTCACACATCTTGATTTTTGTTAACAAGTACTTCTGTCTTGGCAATTATCAGCTATGGAAATAGTCTGGGAAATCATGCAGCATAAGAAACACTTTTTTTTAAAGTTAACCTGTTCTAAAATTTGTTTCTTATACTGACTAATAGCATCTAGTAAATCCTGTACAAAATCTATATGGGTGTAGCTAATCTGATGTACAATGCCAATTTTCCAGGTGATCTAAAACTCAAGACACATGTTATGTCTTTCTTATAGTCAGTCCCCTTTCCATGAGCTGCCTGATGTCTTGTGCTGAAACTGTCCTGGCTGTCCCCAGCCTTGACCCTGCATCCCAGGAGTCTTCATAGGACCCTAAAGTTCTGAAGGCAGTTATACCAGTAAAATTCAAGACAAAAAAAAAAAAAAAAAGCCTGTTGAGGAACTTTGGCTTTTCAATATCCTTAGTAAGAAGATCTGCTGGGCAGCAGAACATGTCAGCCTTAGCTTTCACGGATACATGCTTTACATGGTTGGAACAGGACAAGGGAATGGTTTTAAACTAAAACAAGGGAGGTTTAGGTTAGATATTTGGACGAAGTTCTTCGCTCAGAGGGTGGTGATGTACCAGAACAGGTTGCCCAAGGAGGCTGTGGATGCCCCATGCCTGGAGGCATTGAAGACCAGGCTGGATGTGGCTCTGGGCAGCCTGGTCTGCTGGTTGGTGATCCTGCATACAGCAGGGGGGTTGAAACAAGATGAGCATTGTGGTCCTTTTCAACCCAGGCCATTTTATAGTTCTATAATTCATTTTAGAAGGGAAGCCACTCTTTGAAACACAGAGCCACAGAAAAGCCCATGTTAGGAGGAATCTCAAAAGACCATCAAACTGAGAACTTCTGTCCTCTTTAACAGACCATCAGCCTCTTCTCATCCTTCACATCCCTCATTGTTTTCAAATCCAGTTGAACAATGGTTTGTTTCACCTCTGTGCACACAGAAAATATCTCTGTGTTCTTCTTGGGATGTCCACCCCCTTTTCCTCTTCTGAACACTCGAAGTTCACCAGGAAAACTGCAGGATAGTTCCTGATGTGAACATCTCAAAACAAAAAGCCAAACAAACAAAGCCAAAATCTGCCATTCTGAAGATCACAACTGTGACTCTGCTGTCTGTCTTTTGGGCTTCTCTGAGGATTCTATCCCTACAGATTCAGATCAGTATAGCCAAAGATTCTAACACATCCTCGACTACTTTTTTGATTCTTATGAAGAGCAAGTCCAGCATAAAATATTCCATATTCCATGGTCAGCTCATCAATTATTTGCATTGAGAAATTGCCATTGATTAAATTCAGAAAATTTCTAGATGCGCCAATTCAATTCACTTCAATTGTTTTCACTGAAGGAAAGGTCTATCTTATGACCTGGCCCATGCATAGTTCTTAAGTCTGGCAGTTGGTTGAGGACATATGGCAATCTGTAATCTCTTCTACACTGCTCAGACCTCTTTTGCAGTGTATATGGCCCACCAGAAAATCTGAAGAATGCTTCATAGTGGTGTGTTGAACCAATCCTTGTAAGATTTTCTTGTCAATTCAATGGCAAAGTTTCCCATGGGGTGAATGTATTAAGTTTTACTCAGATCTAATTCAAACCTGCAAGTTAAGAGCATACTGACATTTTCAGTGTAATTGCATAAGTCAGACCAATTCATTCCAAGGGCTTTCAAATAAGGCATATGCTTAAAAGCAGCCACATTCAGTTATACAAGCAATGTCACCATTAAGTGTACTCAGTGACTCCAATTTCTGTAGCAATTGCTTAAATTGAATATTTCTACCAAATGTATCACATCCTGCTTCTGCTGGCTGTGTGGAATTCAGAGCTCAAGTATTAGAAATACAATTGTGATTAATAAATAATAAATAAAAATAAGTGGTGATTAAGAGAACAAATAACTAAGAGCTGTTCAAATGGTGGAATTTCTATTATTCATCCATGTTATTCATCTAGTTTCTACAAAGCTATTAATATCCTTATTCAGCTCCAAATTACTGTTTTTCATTTAGAAGCAGAAAGTAGAGTGTTTTTCAAAAGCTGGGTTGTTCATAGCTGTGCATTCAAATAGTGTTTAGCTTGGGCTTCTGCTGCTAATATTAAACTGAAAAGCGCTGCCTGAAGTCTGGAATATATAATGCTATGGTTCAAGTGAACCATTTGCAAAACTCTCTTGGTAAACCCAAAAGTTTAAAGATATATTTGGTTCTTCATCTTAGATTGCTCTATATTTGACTTCTGTTTCTTGCCTTAGACTTTTAATTTCCTCAACAAATGTCCCATCACTTCTCATAAATCTTGTCACTGGATCATATGCTTACATCACACAGATGTCCCTTCTACGTCAGATTCTCATTGCATTACACTCTGAATGGAGAGATGAGATTGAGTTGCTGTTGTAGTTTTAGATACCACGATGTAATTGTCCTGAGAGGAAAGGATCATGCACGTTAGGTTGGCAAACAAGCAAATAATGAATACCAAATCCACTTGATAAACGAAAAAAAAATAAAAGCATTACATTCAATAGCTGAAGTAGAAGCTGCTTCAAAACTTCTGCTTACTACTCAAGCCTGTACTGTCTTATCAAAGTTTAGAAGTGTTTCCTCAGCAGAAAGAAGAAAAAAAAAAGCAGAGGAAAGGAAAAGTTTAAGGAATCTGAAGATTGATAACATATGTTTTTTAATGGAAGAGAGAGGGGACTGCATTGATGATATGTCCTGCAGCATTCTCTTTGTGGTGCAGTCTTTGCAGACAGACTGGAGAAACGTTTTTGTTATACATTCAGTTATACATTTCCACCAGTATTGTTCATATGATTTGATATAATTCCTGCCAACAGTTTTAATTGGACTTGTGTTGACTGTGCAGTGACAAAACATTACGACTGCATTGCCTGTATTTCTGTGGGGCCAGCACTGGAAGGGAAAAGGAGTTATGGATGCTCATCGACTTGCTGTAAGATACAGAGCCCACTATGGACAAAACGATTTTTTCCAGTGGTGTCTATAGGGCTTGAACTGGGATTTATATTTCTGGCTCTTTTATAATCCCAGTCTGAAACAATGCTTTCCGCCATGAACACATTAGTCATAAAACAGCAAATTACATAGCAAATCTTTTTATATTATTCCCTTAAGACATTTTAGACTAGTTCTGTTCATGGCTCCACTGAATTTATACTGGTAGCTGCAAGATCAGAATTTAGCTTTCTTAGACTAGATTTTCATCCCTTTGCTTTCAACTGTGATACCTTATTCTCATTAACTTCAAATTCTCATTGAATACAATTAATTCAGAAGATTAACTTTGGAAGGTATGAGTGCTTATCTGAACATCTGCAACAAAGTCAGTCAAGCAAAAAGAAAATATATATATATATAGATATATCATATTTTGTTAAACAAATGTAAAGCTAACCTACAATAATGAGCTATTCTGTTCTAGAGAAAAAAATAAGAACTGATTGAGCTCTTTCAAGGTTGCTCCGGGAAGAAATTACCATCTCTTCTAACTCTCAGATTTGCTTTTTATCTGCTATATTGATCTCCTTATTTCTTTCAGTGTTACATTTCAGTTTATGGGCACTAATGTTCTATTATTCAGTCTTCTCACAATCTTTTCCACCCATTCCTTTAAAAATCTTCTTATATTTGCTCTGACATCACTTTAAGACTGCAACCATCTTAAAGATGAGACATAGGAATATCTCAGTTTTCTTCTTGTACCCCAGACATAATTCCCATGCCCTGTATTTATTTAACTTATTTAAAATAACAAGTATTATTACTAGATGGCAAATTCACCTATCAAATTCTTAGGAAAAGATTACATTACAGCTTTTACAATTTTATTTATAAAGCAACTGCTACACAGCAAAAGTCACTGGTAGTATTTACCTATTCTAAATTAAATAAGGATCAAATTATTTTCCTATTTTAAATTGATTACCTCACTTCTCTCCCTTTGTTTCTGAAACACAGATGACAAATGCCGGCTTGTAGATTTTTCTCCCTGTCCAAAGTCAAAGTAACTGTCCAACCTCATGAGTTAAAAGAAAATGAAATGTCTGTCAAGACCTCAAATGATCAAACTCATAACAGTAACAAATAAAATGAGTATGTTCATGACAGCAAGAAACAATATTTCAAGCCATTTTCAGAATTAAATCTTTTAATATAAAAAGGAAAAAAAAAGACAAAAAAACAAAACAAACATGACACAAGATTTTACAGCTAATAAGATATCACAAAGTTCTGTTATTGAAAATAATGTTCATTTGAAAACAAGTTTAAAATAAAAAAAAGCTCTAATTACATTTTGATTGGAATATCTCTGTAAGAGAGTGAGAAAGAGTCTAGAGCTGTTTTTGCCACGCATAGAAACAAGTAATGGAAATTCAGAGCAAATACTGCTTTTCTTTCCTCCTTTGTTTTGTTTTCAAAATATTTTTATCCCTGTAAAAGCAATAATCTGAAAACGAAGGTTCTGCCTATTTGTCTTACGGAATGTTTCCAAAAAGCAATTTATTTGTCTGCTTGGCTGCTCTGTGACACCATTTCCACAATTACTTTGAGATGTTTTAATACCTGGATCGCCCTGTGAATATCAAATATTAACATTTTTATTTTTTTTAATCTTGTCCTGTTTTACTGAAGGCATCAAGTTTATTACACGGATAATGAGAGTACCACTCATCATATATTAGCACTAAAAAAATACATTTTTCATGATAGCATCCAACTAAATCTGTTCTCCATAAATCCTGGGTTTATTGAAGAAAAACTGAGAAATCTGAGCATCTTGCAGAGTAGGACTTTGGCATATCCAGTTGTTAGAAATGGCCTTGAAAATTCTGCTGTAATCTTTGTAGTGGTGGTCAAACACATAAGAAAAATGTCAGAATGCCAGGCAAACTTTACAAAACTAAAGTTCAAGTACATTTTCTGCACTATTTCCTCTTAAATTATGTCATAAGGCATAAACATGTTTATATTTCCTCTGAAGATAAAAGTGTTCACAACAGCTCAGTGCATCTGTAGGATTCTGCACCATCAGAAAAGAGTAAAGAGTGGAGCAGGTAATACAGAATTACTGAACCATGTATGTAGAATACAGATTTGCAAAATGAACTATTTTCTCAGTGTGCATTGTAACTGTAGAAACTGACTTACCCAAGCCATCTATATGATTACATGGTCAGTAAGCAAGTTCCTAGAAAATGAGACTGTCAGAGTTGGAGCTGGCTTTTTGAACTGCTGACAGTCCATAGAGAACAAAACATGGACATAGAAAATTGATGTTGTATTTCTTGGATAACCATATTTTTATCCATTTAACATACTTCTGTGACTGAATAAGATCATAATTTATTGACGTTTCTAAAACTATACATCTCAAAGTTCTTTTTCTTCAGAGTGGTTTGCAAAGCCTTTCCTTTTCTCCTAAAGTTCTCAGAAAAAAAATCACAAATATGAGCTCACATATTTATTGAAGGAACTTGGTAAGAACCTCTGTAAAGCTATAAATAGAAATAAACAACAAAGCCAAAGCAAGGTGAGGAGAGTAGTGCTTTGGTTCCTCTGAGGTCAAAAGCTCTAAATTTTGATCCTAGAAATTGGAAGGTGAAGTGAGCAATCGTCTCCATTTGGTGTAGGTACCGATCAGAGCAAACTATTTGAAGTTTGAATGCCCCTCCAGACCTTTTTCAGGTGTCAGCTTTTTTTTTTTTCCCTCCCCAAACCTGACCTGAAAATCCAAGCAAGGTGATATCTTTTCTGTGATGTTTTAGTATTTTCCCCTCCTGTCTCAACTGGTACATAATTTATACAAAAAAGTAAAAATTGCAAAAAGACAGTTCCTCATACTAGGAGACTTTTCTAAGTTTTCTCATCTTATTCTATATAACTTAGCTTAAGAGGTTCGTAGAGTTGAAAAGGGAGGAAAAAGACTCATAATCCTTAATTTCCTTCATTTCCATGTTCCCATTCCACTTACTAGTGGAGATCTGCCAACTCTTTTACCTTCAAAGAATGACAGTGAACTCCTGCATCATTCATGCACAACAGGGTTCATTTCTGCCCTGTTCAAGGCTCCATCCAATCATTTTGCATTTCTTCTTTGTTATCTGTATACTTTAACTGTGATACTGTACAGAAGAGATCAAAAAGTTTTGAAAAGAAAATATATGCTGCAGTAAAAATATGTTAGCTCTTCTAATTGTTCTAATTATCCAATTGCTCCAAACTATCTAGTGGAAAAGCAATTGCCCCTTTGGACAGTCAGGAATATGCGTTCTTATATAAATATATATACATGTGTGTAATGGATATTCACATGTACATGTAAAGGTATATTATCTTAATGAGAACTGACAATATTAAGTATAACTGACAGAATTCTTCTATGTAAAAACAAGAAAACATGGTAAAACTGAAGATTCACAAGGATAATCGGTTTCTGCTTTGGCGTTTTACTTCTTCACTCAGTTGTCTTTCTAGATAAGTACGTTGTTTGTTTGTGTGCTCTATACAGCAGAGGAACAACCACAGTTCTGCACTTAGACAACTCTGAGAACACAACACTGGTACTGACATAGGTGTGCCAGTGCAATGGGCATTGACAGTTTTTTTTGTTTCTATTCAACACATTACTGACAACAACAAACTTTCCATTTTCATAATGTGCACTCGCCCTCCAAGTCCCAGTGTGCTACCCTTTCTGCCCACAGTCTCAGGGGCTGTGAGGTGGTTTAGCTGCAGCCAATCTACTAGCAATGTTCTGCAAAGAATTGACATTTGACATTTGAATTGACAATTGACATTGACAATTGAATTCTGCAAAGTCATGACATGCTTTAAAAAACTTTCCTACATCACCTCAGGTAGTGATACAGCTGATCCGAGGCTGATAGCAGACTGTTTATTTGATGACTTTACCAGCAGCCTGAAGTAATTGCAGATTTTTCAGTCAGAGTTAACTGATGGTGATAGGAAGTCTCTGCTTCCTGGACTCTTTCTGCACAAAGGACTGTCAAACTGCTTTCTCTCACAGTTCTTCCAGAACATGGCATGGCTTGTGAAAAATCCATCATAAACACAGCATGCATTTTTTTTTTTTTATATCTTTCCATTTTGTCTAATGGCTCTGATTGTCTTATTTCTCTGGCACTTTCATCAGTTTTGCCTTATTTCCTTGGCAAGCATCCTATTCTTATGTCTCTAAAGGCTTTTCTTCCAGGCAAGACTAGTTTCTGCAGAGGATATTCCAAAAGTAATGCCTTCTATTTTATGATGTTGGCCTGTGACATCAGAGGTGGATGTTGGTGGTATGGCAGTAGAGGCTGAACTTTCATATTGATATTCTGATACATTTTGTTGCTGTGTGACAGATAGCAGCAGAGTGGCAGTCTGACAAAATGGATGACGAGGAAGAATGTACAAAGCAAAAGTGTGGAACTGAATTCCTCCATGCAGAAAAAAATGGCACCCATCGACATTCATCATTACTAGCTGAACAATTATGGAGATCAATCAGTGGATATGAGCACAGTGGGGATTGAGTGGTGTATTTCAGCACTAGCAACAGTGGATCACTTCAGCTGGAGCAGGGTCTGATAAGTGTGGCAAGCAGGCTCTTGTTCTTTGCTGGCAAAAATGCAGAGCTAATGAACGTTGTTGACTAGGTTGAAAAATAGAATTTTTTAGCTGAGAATTTGCTCTATCAAACAGCATTATTGTGCTCTTCATAGATATTGGAGGTCCCTTAGAAATAAATAAGAAGCATTACTTCTGGAATAAAAAATTTATACATTAAGGTTTCTCCAAAAGCACATGAAAACATATTAGGTAATCTTTAATCAAGAGAACTTTGAATGGTCTTCTATAATATCAGATTTATTCTCAGAAAATGTAACAGCCAAAATGTAGTCAGGGACTTACTGTATCACGATTTATGTAACATGATTTAAACAATTTTTGCTGCCATAACACTTATGATTAACTCGTTGTGAATTCGTTATCCTTTGCAAATAACTCCAAACATATGTGAAGATAAATTTTAGGAAGATTCTGAGAAGGTAGAGACTTCGTGTCCATTCAGTACCAACGAAATCTTGCATGGATAGATGCTAATCTTTCTCCTTCATTTAACATTAAGTTAAGAGGAAATTATATAATAAGTATTGATTTTATACATGAAATTACTGAAGAAGTGTTTTATAATGCCATCATCTTAATTAGTTCTGCAACAAAATCCACACGTTGTCCTGGTTCCTCCAAATAGAAGAAAGATGGGAAAGGCAGAATATTGGCAACATTGATAATGCTCTCAGTACGTGCTTATATCAGCAGGGATGGACAGTAATATTGACTTGAGTATGCTTATTTGTACCCTAAAGGTACATACTGATGATCACTCAGAGATCCTGAAGAATAACTCCTTCAGGTCTCTGAATAAGTTGCTTCTTGATGGCCTAGTGAATGCGCTGCAGAAAAGAATGCTATCTGACAATCTAGCCATGAAGATTTTTTTACCATCAACCAGCAACAGAGACAAATACAAATATCAGAATCTTGCTAAGCACACATTACTAAAGCCTTCGGATTCTTCCAGCATACAGTCTAAAACAGAAAGTGGGGAACTGAGGGGGACAGCTTTCTTGGCTTTCACTTGCAGCATCACTTTTTAGTTTTTTATTTACCAACTATTTATCAAGTAAATCAAGAAAAAAAAAGAAGTCATTTTAAAAAATATATTTTCAATGATGCTACCTAAATGGTAGGTGTTTTTTTCTACTGAAGGACTAAGTTAGCTTTTGTTGTTAGATGAAGTATATCACAGTATACCTTACCAATTCCCAGATGAAATCTGGTGGTGAACTTTGTTAAGGGCTACAATCCCTGCAGCAAAGAAAAATAGAAAAAGATGGGTACAAAATCAGTCCACTCGAATATCTCTATCCCATGATTCTACACACAGATGCATTTTTGCACCTTCCTTTCTCAAGTTAAAATTTCAGCAGTGTCAATGTCACTTTTTAAAATGTTGGTCAAAATAGGCAGTGGGTCAACAAAGGTATCATATCACAACAAAAACAGATAAGTAAATGTTTCCTCATTGTGGTGCACATTTTGAAGGTGACTTGTATCTGCATGTCTTGCAAATAGTTCTTGAAATAAAAGGAGAATCAAAAGCAAAATGATATGTGTTACACATTGTATTGTTTATATATATATGTGCATAATCTTTTATATTTGACAGGAAGCAAAAAGATTTTAATTTTTAATTGTATTGAAATGGGCACTGAGGAACGTGGTTAGTGGGCATGGTGGTGGTGATAGGCTGATGGCTGGATGTGATCTTAGAAGTCTTTTCCAACCTGAATGATTCTGTTATTCCATGATTCTATGAATTTATAACTAGTTCCTTTAATGAAATGATTCTTCTTCAAAAGAGGTGGCATAAATGTTAAATTTCCAACAGAAGAAAATGTTTTTCCCTGCAATCCTGTAATGATTAAAAAAAAAAAAAGAAATCATTCATTTAAAAGCAATTGTAAACCATAGGATCAATCCTAAAATAACAGAGGCTAACAGGGATTTTGTAAGGTATGAAATCAGATGCCCTGCCTAGGGCAGGCTCAGGGCTTTACCCCATGGGATCTCAAAACATTCCCCTCCAAGAGGAAGACAACATGTTCCCAGGTCCATGCCTGTTGGCCAAGTCCAATGATTCAGTATTTTTATCTGACTGTTTTAATAAGTGTTGCTGCATGCATGCAGCAATTTTCGGTGATGCGCACAACGCAAAATAAACTGAGATGAGTTACATGCATGTTAGCCTACAAAAAAAATTCTCATACCCAGATAGTACTTGGCTATCTGCCCCACTTGCTGTCCAGCACACCTGCTTTTCCCAGGAACAAGGCCCTGAAGGAAGCACTGCTGGCAGAACCACGAGACTGGCAGTGTGATCTTCTTTCTAGGAGCACACTTGCACTGTGCTGATACTGACATGCATTTACATCTGGTTATTCCAGTTATGTAGTCAGCTGACTGTTCTGGTGGGGTCTGCAAACATACAGCTGAATTTCCAGGTTCTTCCTTTCAGCTATTTCATCTGCTGAAAATTCCCACTGTGCACGTAGTGTCACAGTCTCTAGTCTTCAGGAGACAAACAGAAAATCCAGACAAAATGGATGTAGATATAAAAAGGGTATTCTTTTGCCTTTTTTTTTGCTATTAACAAGTGAACAGAATGACAATACTTACAGATACAGATAGCAGTTATTTTCCATGTGCGTGAGATAATAGCAGCAATAACAAATATCAGCCATATTATTTGCCTCTGTGCAATTCCAAAGAGAAAGTGAGCCTTGAAATCTCCTGATCATTTTTTTAAACAGGCTCGACTAAGGAACTGCAAAACATTTTACACTACTTAATCTTCTGAATCCAGATGAGGCTCTAATTAATTACAACCTTTAACTGTGGGTAAGTAATATGGAGAGAAGCCTTAATCTTCAATTAAGATTCAGGAGGCTCGCTTTATCTTTTCTATCACAGATCAAATTAAAAAACATTAAAAATATCAAAACGTGTTATATACCACATGAAGCAGACACCTTAATGAGAAGGAGAATAAATGATATTGTTTTGTGGAAGACTGAGACACCAAAGGACCTCAGTAAGCCCATTACCAGAATGAAGGCAAGGAGAATTGAGTGGTAGCTTCAGTTCCAGTTTTACATGATGGTTATGGGGACTTCAGAGCAAACACTCCACCCTTTAAAGTTGATATTCAAATAGAATGCAATGCGACTGCACTGATAAGCTACACAGCTCTTTTCCTAATTTTTTTTTTTTCTTTTTCTAATTAGGGACTCATTTTCAGCTTTTCCATTTTCAGTGAAAATAAGATATCAAGATGATTGGGAAGTCCAACACAGCTGCATATGATGTTTGTGAGTTGAGAGAGGCATCAGATTACATGCTCAACTAGAAATTCTTCAAAAAAATGTATTTATTTAGTTATCTGTCAAGTTGGACACTAAATTACCTGACAGCACCAGATAAATGGAATCAATGTGAAACAAACAGGAAAATATAATTTTGAAGTAAGTACCTCTGAATTTCAATGTACTTCAAAAGTTAATAAATATTTAAAACTTCAAAAAGACACAGCATAAAAGAATTTTTATTCCAAAACATTAAAGACAATGCTTTTCTAAAAAATTCAACTGTGTGAATTCAAAAAAAAGTCTGTCGAGAGGTACAAATGACAACCAGCATGGGTATAAAGAATATTTGCAAATGAATCAATATTGCATTTTAATTAATATTTACATTGTGCTGCTACCTTCTCAATTAAAAAAAAAAAAGCAATCCATGCTTTTGAGATCAACAGGTATTGTACCCCACAGATCAATATCTGATAGTGACTAGCACATCTATAGTGAAACCTGCAGTTAAATAGGAACAGGACCATGGTATTGTCAGTGATACAGGGATGTGACAATGGACTTCCCTCTCTCCTACATTATTATATCTCCTATTTATTTCTCTCTACTTTACTCTGTTCAGGCCTCACCTTCTTGACCCACTTTTTATGTAAGTGCATTTTTTTTTTTTAAAGGTTCATCCTTAAAGAGCTATAAAAATAGAAACAAAACCAATGAAATGAACAAACCAAGGAAGAAAAAACAAGAAATGATATAGAAGATAAAATTATCACCACTCTGTTATTTGCATATGCTGTAGTGTTTTATCCATCTAAGACTTGAATTGGTTTGCTTCACAAATACAGGGTGAAATTAATGCAAAACTGCCTAACTACATCTGTGACTCTGGTTCATAAATACAATTGATCATCAACTAACTCATCTGATGTTGTAAAAATGTGACTTTTTTTAAAATAAAATTTAAAAACGAAATCAGTCTAGGGAGTGAGCCTTTATATGGCCAACAAGAGAAGCAGCCAGAACTGAAGTTAAAAAATATAAAGTTCTCTGTGCTTTCTGTAACTGGTCTGGAACTGGCTGCTGTCAGAGACAAGTTATGCATAAGCAAATCCAGAACTGTTGTTGTGGCTCATTAATTAAGTGTTGTGACACTTTCAGTGTTCTTTTTACTGCCAGGGAAGCATGATGTGAATCAAATATTCTGTTGATAGATGGTCTTCCTGGATCATGTGTGGTTCTAGTAAAATGCTAGCGATATTTGCAGTGTCATGAAGACTGTAGACTTGAGTCCTTCCGAATGACAACAGCGTACTGAAGCCAGTAACCATATTCAGAACATTAGAACAAAAATGATCTTTCAGCTGCCTCGTAGAAGCTAGCAAATGTCCCACCTGAAACTGCAAAATACTCATACTCTCAAACACCTGCCTTGTTTGACTCATAAATGTTTGTAAATATAGTACCCAGTCTGTAAGTAGATGAAGCTGCCAGCTGTTACCATCTCTTATTTCCCTCTCAGTGCTTAGAATTTGCCATACACTGAGGTACTGACATGAAGCGCAGGAAAGGTATCTTCCTTCTCTGCTACCCAGAGCAGACACTGAACCAAAATTTCCCATTTCTCTCGAGAACTCCCCACTCACGGGCATACAGCTATTGTTATTTACTGACGTCTGGTTCACTGATTAATGTTTTATTCCACTTGGAAAACATTCAACAGGTGATGCTAAGGCAAGGTAGCCTAAGTTATATTCCATAAAGACCAGGGTCCCACATACAGAGAGTAAGACTACGTAACACAAAGTTATGTACTTCTTTAGTCTGTATGTTATGACCAAGGGAAAATAAATTTTTTTCCAGGTTTTGAGTTTGACATAATGCAGAAAGCTCACTTCACATTGCATTTTTTGCACGTTATTTTCCAGTAGTTGCTATTTAATTTATTATTATTATTATTATTATTAACTTTATATAACACCACTGATCCTATTTTTCTTGTTTTGTTTACTTTGGATGCTCATTATTTGATCTTCTTTGGGAAGGGGACTTTGTTTCTTTGTTTCCTTTTCCTTCACCTTTCTTAAATATTTTTGTTGGCTTTAATATGATCAGAAAACTCACAGTGTGCATTTTACAGATGTTAGAAATAATCCTGCTCTGTCATTTATGTATTTTTTTTAATATCAAATCTGACTTTATGTCATAGGATAACTGTGTTGTTTTCTGCTTTCCCTGGCAGTCCAAAGAAAGAGTATTACATATAAATCATTTCACTGTTTAGAAGTTTTGAATAAAACATGCTAACCTTGTCATAGTAAGTGACAGACAGAAATGTCACCATTGTTTGCCTGCTATAAATAATCCATATACTTCATGTATAATTCATGTAGTCTTTAAGAATGTTTAACAATATTGAATTTAGATAAATTTTGATGGTGAGGTTCATCAAACTTCCTTTATCAGTTTACACATGTGCCTCATCAATTTAAGTCTGCATGTGCACCACTCCACCTGTGTGTTAACCCTGGCAGGGGTTGTAGGTTGCTTTTACTTACTAACACACAGATATGAATGCTGCCCAAGTTACATCATTTGGTAACCTCTTTGCAACCCTGTCTATCCTTCTGAACTCATGAAACTTCAACAAACCAAAGCCATAAACCTGTCACTGTGGCAATAATGCAGGAACATGTATCTAGCAGCAGCTTTTCTCAAGACCATTGGATTCTGAAAGGGGATTGAAAAACAATTCTAGATAAGATTTCAATCCTTCCCAAAATAAGATTCCAATCCTTACCAAAACCTTCCTGTCAATCACACTGAAAAGAGAACAAATCTGCAAACAAAAGCTCTTGTGTTATAGAGAGAAGGAAAAAAATATTCAGCAATAAAATGCACATGCATGCGCACACATATCCATACACGCTCACAGAGTCCTGCAGCCATTCCTCAGCCTCAGAAGTGAGAAGATGTAGGCTCAACAGCTTTTAAAGCATCACTTTTGAGTGTAGCAGTGCATCTGTCATGAGTGGCAAAGTTTTTCTTAAAACTGTTCTTCCCAAAGTAGTTTCTGTACAATATTAATCTGTATTGAAAAGTAAATTTATTTCTGTTAATGATGTGAATATTAATGTATTTTACTCCAAAGGTTACCTGGCTTTTGAGCCCATTACCTGAACAGCTCTATCTGAATATTCTTGATAAGATTTACGTTTTTACCTCAAGGCACTATCAAAATTCTAAATTTAGTTCATCAGCATGGGGAGGGAAAAGTCATGATTGTATCAAAATCTAATATTTCACTAAGTATTTGAGAGCTAATATTTCTCCCAAAATATATAATAATGTATTATCTGTATCAATATTTGAACATACATAAAAGTAACTTTATACTCATAAATGTGTATTTCATTTATAATGTTGCACCTAACACAAAACAAATACGATATTATACGTAACCAAAATTATTTCAAAAAATCTTATAGGACATAAAAGCAATCAGTTGTATAGCTTCCACAGCATTGAGCCTTTAGAAGCAGACAAATCAATGAATGATCATGTGATTATTAATGCTTCTATTAATCTCCAAGTTTTGTGTTGTTTTGGGTTGGTTGTTGGCTTTTTTCCAATAATTAAACAAGACATGCTGAAAGTTTTTTAATGAATTCAATGGAAAGTAATGAAAATTACCTCACATGTAACTTGGAGGGAAGAAAACAAGCATCAACATTTTCTGCAGTCTAACAAAAAAAAAAAAAAGTACTTAAAACACACAAATTTGCACTGCAGCTAACAATTGTTCTTTTCTATGTAGTGGAATGCAATGAAATGACACCCAATCCGAAAATGTTCAGGCTAAGATAAGCTATAAATTATTTTTAGCTGCAGTACATCTCTGTCTCAATGATGTGAGCGTGATGCTTGGAAATTGAAGAGTTTATGAAGTAAATAAATAAATAAATAAATGACACTATGATTATACATCTAACTCACTACCTTATAATTTTGTTTCTACCTACCTACTTCCAAACTGGAAAACATGATAGAAAAGCAAGATTCCCCATTGAGAACTCAGTGATATCTCAGATGCAAAGTGCTTGAAAACATGAAGGCTACTAGAGTGTGCTGGAAACTCACATTTAACTGATAGATTTTTTTGCTCCTAATATGAAGGCCAGATGAATCACCAATGCACAATCACTATCATTCGGAGCAGGCTGCTTGCCTCTGCAATTTTAATACACAGATCAATTTTGCATTGCCTCTTTTTGACTGCAAGGGCTTATAGAGGGAAGTCATAAAACTTTTCGAGGGCTAAGAGTGTAAATTGCAGCAAAGAATGAATCCTCAGCCTGGGAATAGGGCACTGAAAGTGATTATCCTGAGAAGTCTGTGGTAAGTATTCAATCTGTCTCATATCCCATAAAAATTTCATTTCCTTTACTGAGTTTATTTGAGATGCTAATACATAATGATAAATGTCACACATACAAAAAATACCGTGCAAGACTATTTACTCTTTACCAGTAATCTTCCCCAAAGGGGTAAAATCTTAGACAGTGTTCCACTTTAACAATAGGTGATAATGTCAGCAGATAATTCAAGGAAAATAAAAAGATCACCTGAACAAAATTTGCAAAATAATACTTTTCAACACAAGTACTGGTTTCTTCCAGATCAAGCATGAATAGAAAGATGACTTGCTTAGTGTTATTCATACTTGTTATTGTGTGACAAAATTTATTTTGAGTAGTAAAAATGTTAACATTTTCTCCCAATATTTTGTCATTAAATCAGAGGAGAATGCCAGGTTATTGAGGTCTTAATTAAGAATTTCCTTTAAGGCTTGGTACCTCACAACACAGACATCATAGCCTTCCTGAAAAAAGCCTACATTATGAAGACTGAACAAAGATTTGAGGGTATAGAACATCAAGGAACTCAAAAATGGGAAAATCATAGTTTGCAAACTGCTCACCCATATACACATATCACAATGTTTTGTATGTTTTACTAAAAATACAAAAAGGAATAAGCTGGGCTAGATGGAGACAAGAGTGCCTTTAATGCTTAGTATTATTTTCCACATGATCACTGTCACTAAATTAACACTGAAACATTTCTGTTTGTCATGGTTTTATGTTTTTGTTTTGTTTTTTTTATGGTTTCAGTATTCCACATCAAAACATCATGTAGTGTACGGGGCATTAAAGTGTCACTGCCCCAGTTCCAAGTACCTATCCCTGTACATTACAGCAGTCACGGGATCTGGCCCTTCCGGGTGGGGGGGGCACTCTCTTGCTGCCTTGCAGTGGGTGCTGGAGGGTGCTTTCCTAGCCGTTCCAAGCTTTTCAGGTTTGAATCGGTCCCGGGAACTCTCTCTCTCATCTTGTCTGATTTATTCATCTCAATTGCAATTAAATTGTATCTATTGTGTTATCTTGTATTCCAATATTATAGTAAAATAAGTTTTCCTCCATAGATTGTTGCCGCTGCTCTTTTCCTCCCTTCCTTCCTTCCCATTTCTGTGGGACTGGGGTGGGGGGGGGAGGGCGGAGGCCTGTCGCCCCTGTCACGGACATAGATTGATCTGGTCAACTCCGTGACACTGTTAGAAGGTGAAACTTAGGCAAAAATATACTATGCAATAACAATAGTGAAAACCACTGTTTAGCCATCATCCCTGAGGTTGTAGCTATTATACATATCTCAGAAATACTGCTGAGAAGGAACTATGAAGAAAGTAGGAAAAAAATTAATAATGCTGACAAATGAAGTCATCAGAATGAACATGGAAAGCAATATGCATTTTTATTCAAGGCAGAAGGCTGACGTATACACCCGTATATAACTTTTGGAACAACCCTAATATATTTATAGTATATAGTAATAATACTGCCTTCTATTCTATGATGCTGGCCCATGATGTCGGAGGTGAATATTGGTGAGATGGCAGTAGAGGGTAAGCCTTCCCATCAATACCCCATTACAACTTGTGGTGAGACTGCTGGCAACAGAAGGACATTGACACAATGGTGTCTGACATGAAAGTGCATTCACAGTGACTATGAAAGGTGTGACAAAGAATTTCTCCATGTGGAAAAAAATGGCACCCATTTACATTCATTGACATCTGCTGAACTTCTATGGAGTCCAAACAGTGGATGTGAGCACAGACCAACTGTATGCGTGGTGCATTTCAGCAGCGGTGACAGCAACAGTGGGCCATCTCCACTACTATAGACTTTTATGAGCATGGCATGCAACTCTTGCTCAGAGCTGGTGAAAATGCAGAGCTAATGTTGTGACTCTGTTGAAAAGTGTGCTCTGTAGATGCGATCATTTGCTCTATCCGATAATGTTTTTGTGCTCTTTGTATCTGTCCTAATTTCCATAGGAATATATAGGAGTTTCTGCCTTCAGAGTGACCTACATCTGACGAGCATCTACTTAACCCCTGCGAGAAGCTATCTTATTAAATTAAAAATCAGAGAAACAGTAACTTAGACTCCAACAAGAATCAAATGGCTGAACAGCAACCAGGAATCCTACAAATACATACTTATTGGGGTTACATTTTTGTTGACTTTGTTATCAGAATCAAAAAAAAGTTGATCTTCTTCAACTAGGATTGTTCAATCCAACATACCTCCTCCTTGTCACTGAATTTTGGTTGGAATATCCTTCTTCAATAGAACTCAAGAAAACCATATAGTCCACTGCCATCTTGAAGTGCATACAGCTCAGGAGAAAAATAATTGATAATATACAGCTCAGGTAGAACAGCGTATGTTAAGCTCTGAATGTCTCATTTAAGTATTAGTTAATATGTTGATTTTTCTTTCCTTATGTTTTATGCACATTGTAGATTGAAATTAGATTTATATTTGTTACATTTCTACACAAGTGATGCCTGTCTTTTTCACACCACCACTCTATAAAATTCAAGGCTTTTAGCCACAGTTTATGTTTGGCCATAGAAATTACAGATTATACAATTTTAGCATCTAGACAGATTAGATGCTGAGAATGTACTGTATGCACACATGTAGAAGGCAGAACACTCAGTATCTCTGTATCAATACCAGTGACTTTTGCCTTCTTTCAGATTTGGAAGATGTTTAATCTTATCTACGTAATGAAGATGACAGCTACCAACAGAGTAGTCAATCATAAATTCAGTTATTGGTAACAATCACACACCCTTCTGCCTTCAACTCTTCCAGTCGCTCGTGGGTTACTATCTCCTGCTCAGTTTCTCACTTCTCTTTTCCTAGTTCTCCTCATTTTCACCCAGTGCTACAATATAATTCCAGACTTTTCTTGTCGTCAAGATCTTCATCTCAATTCTGACCAAGCATTTACAAGGTTTCATTAGTTATTTTTTTTTCAGCGTCCTTGTAGCATCTCTGGGACATGTGATAGGGAGAGGCTTGTAAGTAGAGGGAGGATAATTTCACTAGATTATCTTCCAATAGCTTGTATTACTCCAGTCTCCTACTGAAAGAAGGAGCAAGGGTAGAAGAAGTTTTACTCAAACCTAAAAGCTCAAAGTTGGAACATGTACAGGCAAACCACATTCTAAAACTAAATTTTTTATTTATCATGTAGGAAACTATAATTTTTGCATTGAATTTTTTTTCCAAGTTTTCCCATAGCACAGAGTTCTGCTGTGATTTAGATTTTCAGGTGGGTGATAAATACAAAAACCAAAAATCTCTCCTCCTATAAAACAAATGCAATGTCCTTCTCAAGTTCTAATACCCTCTGCAGATAGATTAAAAAATATCACTGTCAAAAAAAAATATTGCTTTATTTCATGGACAATAGACAGTATTTTCACCTATAATTCCTGAGAAAGGTACTGTTTTCCAAGAGTTCCACCTTAAATTTGGCCTGAGAAGAATGTGTGAGATGAATCAAATATTTGCAAAGTTCCACAAAATTTTTAAAGGGAATTCAAATGTTAAGATTACCACAGCAGGTGATACTGTTTTCTGACCCTCCTGTCACAACACTGGTTCATGCTCTAGTAATTGTAGTTTCTGATAGGAATAGAAATGCCCTCTGCTAATGCCTGTGAGTGAGTTTTAGTACTTTTCAATGCTAAAACATGCATTGTGTATGACTGTGTAGTGAGAGAAGGAATGAAAGTGTGTGGAGCTATTGCAATATTTTTTTTAAGAAAAAGCTTGAAAATTTTAACCAAATAAAACTTCCACACTACTTCTGAAGAGCCCTATCTATAAAAAAAAATTGGTTCTTTATCTTACTAGTAGTTGCAGCCTCTGCAAAATCCTGTTCTGGTACACATCACATTCTGTCTTTTGCATTCTGTCCCTAAGTTTGTCTACACAGTTCATCCAAATCATTTGTCTTTGTAATTCATGTCTGAAATAAATGTCAGTGGGTTATTCTACCTATAAGGGCACTCTGTACTTGTCCTTCACAGAGAGATGAAGGTTTCTTCTTTCCTTTCTAAATAATTTCCAATTCCTCTGCAAAATTAGGCATGAACAATCATAGCATGTTTGTAACAGTCTGAACCAAATCATTGTAATTCAGGGCTTTGAGATGAATCATGAAATGCCTGAATAAGGTTCTCTGGAACAGGGCAGAATGACAGAATATCTCAGAAATGTTCTACAAAGTCCAGAGGTAATTTTAGGTGTAGACAGTTTTTTTCCAAGAAAAGAAAATAATACTTTTTTTTTTTTTTTTTTAACAGATACTCCAAAGTAAACTCTAAAGTCTTTTTTTAGTTTATTGTAACTAGAAAACAAATGAGAGTTTTAAATACTTAAATGAGAGTTTTAAATTCTCTTACCAGAAAGCTCTTCTACAGAACATATCTCCAAGCATTTGTTTTGTTTTTCTGAATCACAGATAACTCTCATGGGAGAGAAAAGTTGTATGTCCTATGAAATCCATAATGCATCTTTCTCAGTTCTTCCAGGTAACATAAAAGTATGCTTAGCATTTATACCCAAATGATTTATACACACATAATATGCTTTTTTTTTTTTTTTTTTTTTTTTTTTTTTCCCTGAGGAAACAATTCTGACAGTAGGGGTCTTCTCATAGCTGGCTAATGTTTGATTGGGTAAACAGACAATCATCTGTCTTTTGATTGACTTTGACTCAGTAGTTTTTATAATTTTCCTGTGCTTCAGGGAAGATAGGAGGAATTTACCTCCCTAGTTATCACCATATTCTTATCTTGAATTTCTGCTTTATATACAATAGTCATTTGATTCTTGAGTTACCAAGTCTGTGGATGATGCACACTTCAGTGCAGCTAACGAGCATGAAAGTAACAGCACAAGGAAGGAGATAAATTAGCTATCTAAAGCTTGAACTGTGTGAGCATGAAAACCCCTCATGCAAAAAGAGGGAAAAAAATCTGACCCTTAATAATTATAGCTAATGGTTGCAACAAGTGCAGTAGATGAGAGAAAAAAAGTCAAATGACTACTTAGCATGTGAGAAGAGACAAAAATGACTCAATAAGCCAACTGTGTCCCAGAGTCTTTCAGAGGTCTCAGTGCAGCTGTAGTTTCTTTAAAAATACATTGCTCGGGAGTATAAGCTGTAAGCACATATACTTTTATCTACCTAGTGAGCCTCATCTTGCATTCCTCAGCTTTCATGGGTCTTGTCAGTTTCAACAAATAAAATCCCAATTCATTTCTGGTATCCCTAGGCTAGGGCAGTATCACTTGGTACGCATGCAGTACTCTACAATAACAGATCTGCTTACATTTTACACAGATTTTAATCTCTTAAGACTTCATTCCACATCAATTATGTTGCGGTGCTAAATCCATTTATATAATAAAATAAGTTGTAAATAGAAAATCAGAGGAAAGTTAACGGTGTGACTGAGCCGTCCTGCATTTCTTGTGCATGAGAAACACACCAAGAAACAAATTTAAAAAAACACAGTTTTAATAACTACAAGTATTTAGCTAATTCAAACGTTTTAGTAAGTAAGAAGCAAAGTGTTACCTGCATGATGAGGCTGTACTATGACTGTCACTATGATAAATTTGGAGATTATATATTTGCCATTGTTTTATTTTGCTGGGTGTTCTTTCCTAGTTTCCCTTCTCAACTCATATAATTCAACCTTACTTAGAATCAGTGTGAAGAAAATATTTGCTTCATATATAGTAAAGGAATTTAACAAGAGTGCTACCTTTTGAGCAGAGACTAGAAATGTATGACTGTGCTTGCGATCTATCTCTTTACTATTAAGTGAAATTTGACATTTACTAATACAAAGACGCTGAAGTGAATTTTGTTGCTTTTCTTGTACATTCTGTAGCATCAGACACGTAGGTTTAGAATAAGAACATCTTCCACTTCTACGCTTAACTCTTCCTCTTGCACTTTAGCAGATTAAAATAAAGGGAATAGCTTAATTTGAATAACATAAGAATGAAGAATGCTGCATTGGGAGGACAAATAAAAGCACGAGGAGCCCCAGATAGGGAGGTTATTAGCAGCGATGGGAAAACCTGAAGATGGTAAAAAAATAAAAAAATAAAAATAAAAATTATGAGATTAGATGAAGCAAAAGTAGCAGTGAGGAAGAGATGTCACTAAGAGATGTCACTACAACAACAACTGTTGTTGTATATAAAAATTGACTCCATCTAATGCTCTCTTCCTTGTCAGTTTCCTGATAGGAACGCAATTAGTGAGAAAGCAGATTGTAGTAAGAGAAATCAGCTCCCACTTCAGTTTTCATTAAAAAACCTTGCAGTTTAGGCAGAGGACACTACAATATTCTTCCACATCTCCATAGTTCTGCATGCTGAATTCCCTGCAACTGTCCTTAGAGAGCATCTGGGACTATTTGAAAGCGATGGAGATAAAACTGCAAAACACAGGTAAAAATTGTACCACTTTCGTCTCCTCTACACTAGAAATGAGGTTTTTTAAGTTTTAATTTGTTATATCTTCTAATAACCTGTACTACCTACCATCCAGCACTCCTGACTCAAAGAAACTACAAGGAATTCTTACTTATCTGTACATTATTTCATAACAGATTCCACAAAGTGGAATATATTTTAAAAGTTTAAAGAGGAATATGCTTTGTATAATTATCATACAAAGTGTAATATACTTTATGATTTTATTTAAGTACTGCTTCTAGATTTTTGTTACATCTGTGAACCTTGTTTGCCTCCTGCAGATTTATGAACATCCCCACTTCGTATTTAAGTAGCCAGAATACTGAAATCAGCTGCATGACTTTGCAAATAGAGATAACTGAATGAGAAAACTTTCATTCTTAGCTTTTTGCTGAATGTAAGAGCATATTCAACAGGCTGACAAATGTCTTCTGCATATAAAATGAGTGTCCAGCATCTAAGATCAGCTAAAGTTTGAGGAGTTCTCCATATACTGACAGAAAAGTACTAAAGATATGCAGACCAGAAAATTTGAAATTACTTATGTGAGGTTTGTTGTCTTTTTTGATTGTTTGTTTATTTTCTTCTAATATACTTGAATTACAAATAAACTCCCACATGGAAATAAGGCAGACCATGCTGAGCAAGAATATTTACTCCTTCTCCCTTGTTCTAAAAATACATCAGAATCACAGAATCACAGAATCACAGAATGGTAGGGGTTGGAAGGGACCTCCAGAGATCATCGAGTCCAACTCCCTGCCAAAGCAGGTTCCCTACAGTACAGTAGGTCGCATCAGGAAGGCCATCTTTTAAACATAGCAACAAAAGAAGGTTCAGAACCCTCTCTTCTATCCACAAGTGATTTCAGACAGCAAATAATGCAGAATTAACCAATTTTTTTTGTGTAATGGACTGCCTAAAGTGCATGAATTTTTGCCTGGAAATTTCTGGAGGTGCAACCACCAGAAAAACAGATACCAGAGGAAACTGAACAGTATCATGTAGATCTTAAGGCATCATTATGAATGGAAAAACTTAAATAGACAGAGAAAGTAACCTATTTGCATGAATTTCTTAGAAGAATTAAGTTTTCTTCTGTATAAAATGTAAACATAGCTGGTATTCCTCATAAGCAGATTAGACTGGAGTTCAAAATTAAGGGAAAAAAAAATCAAGAAAATATGCACTCCTTCTACCAAATATATTCACAATTTTTCTCTACATATTTGTAGTTTATTTCAATGTGCTCTGGCCCATTTGTAAAGTTTCATAATTATTTTTTTAATAATCATTCACACTAAAACTATTTAATGAATAGCAATACCAGAAATACACCTCAGGTCTGCAATCTGCTGAAACAATACTCCCAGAGATTCACAAAGTCTATTTACTAGACTGTAGTCACTACTGTATGTGTAATTTCTTAGATAACTACTATCAAACGAAAGACGAACTACCTTAAGGCAAAAGCCAAATGGACCTTTCTGAACATATTTAAAAAAAAAAAGTACAGAACACTTGAATGGCCTGCGGCCCCATAGAAAGAACTACCTGTCATATAAGCACTGACCGCAGTACTTGGTGGCTTATACAATTAAATTGTTTCAGAAAATGTCCATTTTATTTCCAGAATTGGAAATTAATCAATTTCAGCATTAAAACATTGTTTTCTGATTACTTGGACATAAGCTTAAGGCTCTCATCACAGTAATGAAACTGAAAACTACCTGAGGTGAACAATGAACTGTCAGAACAAATGAGGTCTGTGCGAGCAGTAAATAAAACACCCCTTTCCCTCCCCTCCCCTGCCCTCCCCTCCCCTCCCTTTCCCCCTTCCCTTTCCCTTTCCCTTTCCCTTTCCCTTTCCCTTTCCCTTTCCCTTTCCCTTTCCCTTTCCCTTTCCCTTTCCCTTTCCCTTTCCCTTTCCCTTCCCCTTCCCCTTCCCCTTCCCTTCAGATAGGAAATCTGGGCATTATTTTTTTCTGCAGGCTAGTCTGAGAACAAGGATAAATGAAAAAGACTCTCAAAAATATAAAAAATGGAGTCCGCATGGACACATACAAGGTAGATACGGACATTTATTTCAATATTTCTGTGTGCAGATTCATCTCTTTTTCAGACTGGCAAGGCATCAGCTCTATCCTTCATTCATCTTTATTTTCTTTATTAGATTAATGCAGTACTTCATGTTTACAGTGTCCACGCATGACTTCCCATAAGCAAGATTATGAAAACTTATCACCTCATTTCCAATTAGCAACCTTACAGTTATTCCTCAGAGATTGATTCTACATCTGTATCAGGCAACAGCAGAGGTCTATTAGTACCCTAGCTACAGATATACTAAGGCACAATTGTTTGCAGCTCTGAATTCATTCACCAAGCTGCTGTGCAGTGTTTTTCCAGAGGCTCTATGCCTGTGTTCCCATGTGTTCTCTTGCGTTTTTTTGGGTTTTGTTTTTCAAAGTATATTGTTTCCATGGTCTTCCTCTAGAAAAAAACTGAAACCATTCTTATGACAGCTTTTCATTGGAAGTAGCTGTCAGTGTCATGACAAATACGTTTTTCCCTCAATTCCTACTTTGCAGAATTCAGCTTATAGAGAGAAAAACAAAATATAAATGGCAACAAAACAGGTAAGTAAATACCTGAAAAATATTCAGTATTTCAAATTCACAGAGACTTTACAGCTGGTGAGTATGCAGCCTTGACATCTAACAAGGATGCTCGAATCAGTGCTAATGATATCACAAGCAGGGTAAGAAAAAATTTTAAAAGTGAATCAATAGCTATCATCCCGCTTTGCCACTCACTGCCAAATTAAATGTTGGACTTGTCCTCTTCAGCTATAGAATTAGCTAATTCAATGTTGTTAGGCTATCATCATCTTGGAAGCTAATTCTATCTTAAAGTACTGCTTTATATACAGAAATAATCATTTTGATACTCTGTTTTTAATTCAGCTGAAATAAACTAGGAACTACTGATCAGAGTTATTTTAAATGTCACGATTTTTAGATCTAGACATATTTATATTCTTAAAAACATATAGAGATGCAGTTGTCTTAAATACTCTATTTTCCTCTAATTAGTACTTCTTTTTAACTATGAACTTTTCCCCTTTAGCACTTTCCATGAGCTACAGACCTTGCTAATATTCATCCTGAAGTCACATAATCATTGATTCATCTAAGTTGGAAAAGATGTTCATGATCATGAAGTCCAATCATCATCACCCTGACAGATCAAGTCCTATCACTAAACCATCTCCCTTAATGCCACACCCTTAAATACCTCCAGTGATGGGAATTGCACCATTTCCTACAGCAGCCTATTCCTATGCTTCTCCACTCTTTCCATAGAGAAACCTTCCTAATGCCCAATCTGAACCTCCCCTAATGTAACTTGAGGTCACTGTCTCATGTCCTATCACTTGTCACTTGAGAAAAGAGATCATCACATACCTCACTGCAACCTCCCTTCAATAGAAGATGAGATCTCCCCTGAGTCTCTTCCACTCAAAACAGCCTCAGTTCCCTCAGCACTCCTTGTAAGTCTCATTTTCTATTCACTACACCAGCTTTGGTGCTTTTCTTTATGTATGCTCAAATAACTAAATAACCTTGCAGTAAGAGGCACAAAAATGATCACAGCAGTTGAGATGTAGTCTCCGTAAGGCTTGCAAGAAGAAGATTGTCACACACTTTCCTAGTCTTGTTGACCACATTTTTCTGATGCAGATTAGGATGCCTTTGGCCTTCTTGACCAACTGGGCATACTGACAGCTCATGTTCATACCATAAATTACTAACAATCTTTAGAGACTCAAAAAGTGAATCCTATGCTTTTACTTTTAGAAGTTAGAATGGTGCTATATCCTATGACAAAAGCTTATAAACTGTAGAGCTTGAAAAAAAAAGATTTGAAATGTGTTCATAAGGTCATATCACAGAGAAACAATGAGTGTTTCATGAATGTCAGGAGCCAAGCCAGGATACAAACTGGATCACTTTTCAAAAGGAGATTGAAACCACTGAAAACAACAAATCTAAAGTCATGAAGCTTCATCAGACCCATTTATCTCTCAGTACTTTCATGAATACATTTGGAAATCAGAAACTGCAACAACAGCATTTTGATATGTAGGACTGATGTTTCTCTAGAAGTTTGAGTTCTTCATTTTTGAAAGCACAAAAAAACTGCACCCATAACATTCATCCAACTTCAGTCCTTAGATATGTACTGAGGTCAAACTGAAGCCTACTTGTGCACCTCTCCTTTGCTCTTCTTGTCAGTGCTTATTGGTTGCCTGCCACATCTTTGCCACCAGATCATTAGTTCAGCTCTTGGCAAGAATGAACAGAGCTAAATCACGCAAATCATTAATTTATCTGATTACTCAACTACATTTCTTATTTACACGTTTGTGCATATATGTATTTATGTATGTATGTATAAGCATATAAAATGAGCAATACAAATGTTTTTCAGTTATTACCTTTTGTTTTTGAAATATTGCAGTTGCTGTTTGTGGGGAGTGTTGATGGATCCTTAGTTAGTGCCTATGTCACATATTTCCTCTTTTTGCACTGCAGAAGAAACAAGGCTTTACTGAATAATAGGAATACACATGTTGCTTTCAGTGATCCAGGCCAGTATGAAATCTTCAAATGTGCAGCTAATTTCAGCTGTTCCTACTGTGCTGTCAGTACACCTTATTCCAAGTGGAAGACATTTTCCTGCTGTGCTCCTGGCAGGACATATGCATGCCTCAGACTCTGCCTTTCTGCTCTTTTTAGATGACAACTGCCATCATAATCAGAGAGCAGGAACCCTGCTCTGCTTTTGAGATGCAGTTGTGCTTCATCAGAAAGTTGCAGAGGATAGTTAATTTGAAATTTATGTCTTCTAGCTTTTCACAGATAATGTATGAAATTTTCCATCCCTGCAAATAAACAATATGACTGTCACAAAGCTCTCAGCTCAGCAGATGAAATTTCTTGGATCTCTCAGGGAGGAACAACATTAAACTCTTTTGTTTTATGTATCTTGATATATTAAATAATGGCAAACAAGGAAAGAAACATACTGAAGCATATTGAAATATCCTATATCAAGTACTGATTTATCTCAGAAACCCTGTTTATGTTGCTTACTACTAAGGCAATCCTCAGCACAGTTTTAGGTAACAAGAAACCAACAAAAAATATGTACATACTTTACTCTTTGGCCCTTGATTAACTTGTGGCCCTGCTCTCAATAAATGTATGAATAATCTGAGTTAGATGCACTCAGAAGAATAAATGCATTCCATGATCATGAACTCAGAAAGAGTAAATAACTGAAATTACTGTTCTACTACCAGTCACTTAACAGGGAAAAGAGGGTTATTTTTTTTTTTTTTTTAACCAATCTAAATACAAGGTATTTTTAATGAGCATTGTGATCTGAATCATCAGTCTATATGCAGTGCAGCAGCAAGAGGATAAGCCAATCAGCTTTGAAATATTCAGTGGATTCATAGCTATTATAAAAGGGCCTATTTAAAAAATGATAAATAATGTTTTATAATTCATGACTAATTATTTTCTTCATAAATTCCTTTTCTTTTCTTTTTTTTTTCCCTTTCCACATTCTTTTCAAGAACTCCAGTGTTCTTAACAACTCAATGATTTTTCCTCATCTACCTCCCACAGCATTTAATTGAAATACTACTTTGAAAAGGCTCATATAGAACTGTGTTGTACGTTTAGATCAAGACTAAATATATTCATACTAAACTCTTCTGGCTGCTTGTATAGCTCAACTGCAATATCACTGACAATCTTACCCAATACCATAGTCCAGCCCTGGACATGCCATCTTGAACAAAAATCTAATATCTCCCTTCCAGGTCTTCTCTTTCAGAGCTTATCTTCCTACCCAAGAGTATTCATTTACACAATTAAAAAAACACATCTATAAAAGGAACGAGTACCTTTATGGATCAAAGTATTTCATGATCCAGAATCCTCAGCTGACAGTATTGGTTCATATTCTCAAATATTTTTTTCACAGAGTCCTCTGTGAGATATCATAATGCAATTGGTTTTGTCTAGCATGAGGATAGCTTCTGGGCTCCTCTCATAGAGGTCACACCTGCAGCTCATCCCTGCCAATGCTTCACCGTTTAAGTCTAATATAGCCACTCATTTGGAAGGCTGAACATAAAAACTCAAGTTTTATTTCCCCTCATAAAGGATATTCAGATAGAGCTGTAACTTTTGCAATATCCGACAGCAGCACAGTAAGCTTTACAGAAAATATGCAATCACACAAAGATGAACAGCAAATTTTTCACCCCACTGTTGTTTTCTTTCAGACACAGATTTGTTTAATTTTCACCAAACTTAAATGCAAATCCTAATTTTCTTTTTTTCACAAGAAAAAATAAATTGTTTTGTCTGTACAAGAGCACAGAACATCAGAAGCAGTGAGTCTGCAGTTGGGAAGACTGGCCAATATACTACCAGATGTATGCACTGCTTTTGATAAGGACCAGGGCAACCTGGAGAAAGAAGTAAATTGGAACTTCACAAAGTTCAGCAACAGGAAAGGTAGAGTCCTCACACTGGGTGAGGTGACAATCCCATGCATCGGAACAGACTGGGGGCCAATAGGTTGGAAAACAGCTATCCAAGGAGGATTAAAAGGGTAAATAATAACCCATTGGTAAGGTATAATAAAGGATACCATATCCAACTGGAGATTTGGGTTCGTCCATCCCAGGGTGGAACCTTACAGCAGTACGTGGATGTCACAAAAAACCAAAACAGGACAGTGTGTATTGGACTGTGAATTTGCTGAATTTCTTGGTTTAAATGATTATCAAGTTTCTCAACAGAAAGCACAAGTAAGTCCACAGTAAGCAACATGTTTGGATATGAGATTACAGCCGGACTTCAAACCTTAAGGACTGTCAGGAAAGAAGCCACCTGCCAAACCCCTGAGCCACAAACTGCCAAGCAATTCCATACATTCACAGGAATGACAGGATGGTGCTGACCACGGATACACAGCTCGGAATGTTGGTAAAGCCAAAATATTATGTGAAATGGGGAGGCAAGGTGGGCATTCCCTCAGCTGAAATAAGAACTCATGAAGGCCCTCTGCTTTGGGGCTACCAGCTCGCATAAAAAAACAAGGAATAGCCCTGGGAGTCCTTGCCCAGAACCTTAGACCCTATCAAAGGGCAGGGGCATGCTTCTCCAAACAGCTTGATGAAGTGAGTAAGGAATGGCTGAGGTGCTTGAGGGAGGTGGCTGCGCTAGTACTTCGTATTCAAGAAACCATTCAAGTTATGCAGGGCCAAAAAATAACAGTATTAATATATCATACAGTGTCTACTGTATTGGAGGTAAAATGTAGGCACTGGCTCTCACCCCAGAGGTTCCTGAAATCCCAGGCCATCCTGGTAGAGTAGGATGATGTAGAAGTAATTGTAACTAATATTGTCAACCCAGTATCTTTCCTTAGCGGAACTCCTGGTGAACCAAAGCAGTATTTCATGACTGCTTTGAAACAACTGAAGCTGCATATTCCAGCCAGTTGGACCTGAAGGATGAACCCTTAGAAGATGCAGAAAACATCTGGCTTACCAATAGTAGCAGTTTTGTGAGACAAGGAAACTGTAAGGCAGGATATGCAGTAGCTGCTACTGACAAGGTAATCAAAGCACAACCATTACCTGAGGGGACTTTCCCTCAGGCTGAAATAACTGCCTGGACAAGAGTCTTAATGATATGGACAGATGCTAATTATGTATTTGAGATGCTACACACTCATAGTACCATCTGAAAAGAGCGAGGATTGCACACACAAGGGAAACAGCATGATATAAATCTACCAAAGAGCGTGCTATTATACATTGCAAAGGACATTAGAAAAATAACACTGTACAGGAAACTGGAAATAAGATGATGGGTCAGGTGGCAGGACAGGTAGTTGAAGAAGGCTTTAATTCCAGACTGTAAACTTAAAATCTTTAAACCTGAATCAGAACCTGTAAAATATTCTAGAGAAGATAGCAATCTAATTAATGATTTAGAAGGGAGGGCAACAATGGCAAATTGATTTCTTGGAAGTCACAAGAAAAGGGGGGTATCACTGTATATTGGTACCAACTGATACCACTTTACAGTAGCCAGAGGCATTCTCTCGTAGAACTAATAAGGCACATGGAGTAACTGCAGTGTTGATATAGAAGGTTATTCCAAGATGCTTACTTGGTCGGTCAAGAAAAGTGTACTGTCAAAAGTTAAATTCATAAGGAAAAGATGAGTTGGTTACTAATTTTCTTTATTTCAGTGTACAGGTGGTGTCTGTGGCAAGTTGATGTTGTGTGCTGTTACATTTTGTATTTTGGTTGCAATAGTACTATGTTTGTGTTATATTTATGTATTTGTTATTGTTAAATGCGTGATTGTAACTATTCTCCCTTCTATCTGAATTAACCTTACATTTCTATACTTAACAATGGCTGCTATTAAGGAAAGTAATAGCACTCTCATTAGTGGGCATGAATATCATAATGGAAGTAATATGATGAGCAAGTATCAGTTGGGTAAAGGTTTCTGGTGGCTGGGCAGAGATGGGAGAACTCAAACTCCCACCAGGCATAGTGAGAACTATTTGGAGGCAGTATTAAAATCCAAGGAGGGTTAAAAGGGTAAATAACCCTCCCCCTCCCCCCCCTCCCGAAAGGCCAGGAGTTTACAGAGAGAAAGGTCAGAAGCCTTCGCAAGGCGAACAACAAATCTTCATCCCACGACCCACTGCGCACGCGCAAGAGGGGGGGTCTGCATGCTAACAAACTCTTAGGGATGTAATGAATGTGTATCCGAATTCCGGGAAAACTATTGGTGATGTATTAGCCTATATCTGTAGCACGATGTTTGCAGATGGTGTGCAAGTTAGGAGGAACGATCCCCCTTGCAGCCGGTGTCTGTGCAGCACTGAATAAACTGTACCTGCTTTGTAATCTTACTTGGGTTACAGAGTTTCATTCCGCGCGTCAAGCTATGCAAGAAGGCCCTAGGTCTCTTGGTGGGCACCAGATATCTTGAGCCATCAGTATGCTGGCATTGAAATACATGAAATTTTGTTTAAATATTAAGACTTTTTTTTCCCCTCCATGAAGTCGGCCAAACTGGAGGAAAGGACTGTGGATTCTCTGCCTTTGGATATAGTCAAAGACAAGCTGATCCTAAGCTCCAGCTGATCCTGCTTGAGCAAGAGGTTGCACAGGAATGCCTATCAGCTTCTATGATTAGATGATACTGTGATTACAAAGCTAAAACATTCTTTTAAGAAAGAATGGGAATAGGGAGGGAAAAAGAATTATAGATACCTTACTCTTACATGCTCTGCATGCTTTGAATGCTTTTCCTTCTTCTCCGCATTTGATATAACAGCAGTTACAGTGCTCATGCTTTTTAACAGTAGTTTTTCAATAACAGATGTTTGTATGAATTTTAATACTCCTGACCAGCCTATATGTTTATCTATTAGAAAAATCTGCTCAAGTCTTTATAGAGAATCAAAAGTAAAAATCAGATAGCTATTTCTGACATACAAATCAGCACAGGCAGGTCAAATCTAAATGACCCTCTATTTCCACCATAATCATTATAATCTGAACAATGAAAACTTCAGAATTTCATACAAGAAAAATGGAAGCAAGGCTTTGGATAAATTAATTAATTAAAAAAATCAAATTAGTTTACTGACTTCAGTTATTAAACATATCACTACCAGTGACAGTCAGATCTGAAAATGAGGTATTGAAACTATTTGCAACAGCCTTCAGTCCTAACTGTCTTTCACAAGCAGGATTTGAAGATGGAGATACTCTTTTAGATTTTCCCTGTAGGTAAGGAAGATTATGTTTTCATTCATAGAGATGGCTAAGAAGCACCCATCCCATCCAGAACAGAGACAGTGCTTTACTTCTGAACATTATTTCTGACCTTTCAGATAGAGATATCTTTACTTTGAACTACAAAGTGCTGTTAAGTCTGTGTCACCATGCTAGAGTTAATGCAATTCACATATTATACATTAAAAGGCAGCGGCTAATTTCAGTGTGAAGAAATCATGCATCTGTCTGCTTATCTCCTCCTGCCTGCCCCAAAGATACAGACTCCAATCTCTTATCTTCACCTTCACCCAACAACAACTGCACCGCTCATGAAGTCTCTCATTTCATTTCAATACAAATTAAGTTTCCCCAAGGAAAAAAAGAATGGTGTGTCTTGTCCCTTTGGAGGTGTTTTCCCTTTGCTTCTATACTAAAACAAATGCTTATGAATTTTAACATCCCTTCAGCTTCACAGAGGCAGGACTGTCCCGTACCACCCAGTCAGCTCATCTATTTCTCGTCTGTCTGCTTCTCACCAGAAACTTCCATCGCTCCACTGTCAGATAATCGCTGATGGAGCAAATGAGAAAATGCTTCTGATGGAAAAAAAAAAGACAAAAATGAAGTATTGAGACTCTCTTAGCAATTCTGAGACCGAATTCAGTTAAAAAATAGGACCACTGTGCAAGTATGTAAGAATCCTCTTGAGCAAAATAAAAATCGCTTCTGTAGGATGGAGTAGCTCCAAGGAGATTTTATAAACAACATTTCTCCTGATAATTCACAGGCATACAGAGACCAAAAAAATTGCATCTGTATTAAAACATTCAGGAATTGAGCTTATGCTAATTAAATGCTACCACACAGGTAAAAAACAAAGAAAGCAAGAAGGGCCATTCTCAAAGAAGCAGTAAAAGGCAGATGGTTGCTCAGCTTATGAGGGCTATTTGACTGATTATGATGCAATCAGAGGTGTGCTTTGTTCAGAGGCACTGGAGCAATGGATGTACTTGTAGCAGAGCATAAAGGAAAGTTTTACTTCATCCTATGGAGCTCCACCTTATTAAATTCTAAGGATCTGATTGAAAGCAAGGATTCCTTTTTTGTACTTAGATATTTTCTCCCTGGTAGCAACAAGAATTATCTGGATATCAGACCAGATTAAATAAATAAATAAAGTATGTAAGACATCTGTTTAGCTTTGGCTGCATCTAAAAATATTTGCTCTTTAAATTTTTAGGAATAAATCATTGGGGGAAAAAAAAAGAAAGAAAAATATACTTCCAGGTTCAGATTTTATGGGTTTTCAGGTTAAAGTTTCAGACAATTTTCTTCAGAAAATTAACAAACCTGCCTTCTCCACTGACTCTGATAATTCCAATTGAGGACTGGTTCCTTCCACTGCCACTACCATAATAGCTTCAGTTCAAAATGGTGTTAGATGATACTCTCCCATTGCACTTACAGATATATTCTGTATATGTCCATAGTTTCTTTCTTATTCTTATCTCTTGTCAAAACGTTCTTTTAAAATAAATGAGAGTTTTCCGTAACTATTTAGCAATTATGTCACTGTCTATCAAATGTCTACTAAATAATTTTATTCACTTTTTCAGATTGTATCACTTGCACTGGGAAAATTACTTCACAAAAATTAGGCAGAGATATCTTACTTGAGTATTTCTTCCTCTGATCCTCCAAAGGCCTTCCTTAGTGCATTTAATTCTCTTTTTTTTCTCTCAGATTCAAAAATCCCAATAAGTGTTCCCTTTAACTTTTTCCCAATGATTTCATTTCTTAAACTAAGAGCAGCTAAAGATTTCCTATCAGATCAACCATCTGTTATTTCCCAAACCTGAATATTTTACTCTTTCCTGTTGCCCTGAGCTCTATAGGCACTCTCAGAAATAGTACTATGCTTTTACCAGCACAGAGAAGCAAGCTAAAAAGACAGTGAGTTGAATTGGAAGAAATGTCACAAAGACAAAGGAAATTTTAAGTTAGTACTTCTACAGTCTCTCTTTCTCTCTCTCTCTCTCTCTTTCTCTAAGCTTGCTTTAGCAATCTACAGCCTTTATGAGTAGAATTTCAAATACATTAACTTTTGTCTTTTACTAACAATTTATTTTAGACACTTCAGTTGCAAAAAGTCTGTCCTTTGCAAAAATTAGACATATCTTCCAGATTGGGTAATTTTTACGAATACAGTTTGATCTCTGGGGAGAGGAAATACATTAATTCAAAAGAAAGGAAGTCTCCAGTATTAAATCCAAGGCGAGTGATTTTCTTGCTGTAGTCTGACTAATATCTCTAGGAAGATTACTTTGGTTTTCTTCTTTCACATTTACATTTTTATTTTCTTCAACTACACTTGTAAAAGGTATCATAATTTTTTGCGCACACAAGGCTGAAAAGTGTAAAATTTCTACTTGCACTGCATGCATTGAAGAAAAGCCATCATCTTCTATTCAAACCTACTTGTACTTCTGTCAGACCACTGCCTGAAGCCTCTCATGAACTAAGGAATCCTCTTATTTAACTGCCTTCCTCGTGCACTGCCATACTTTCATCCAGCTCCACAAAATATCACTGATCTTAAAGATCATTTCCAACAGTTAGGATACTCTGATAAATTAGTGTATAATGTTAAGGAGTCAAAGGAGATGTGGATTTTGGCCTGGAGCAAATCCAGGTGCTTGTTCAGAATAAGCATCCCACAGTTATGTCTCCTGAAGAGCACCATATGAACAGACTGGAGCCACAAGAATATTCTTCATGCTAAAACTTGGCTAAAACCAACTGCACACAAACACATACTTGAGTTCCACAGGGAAAGTATTTTCCACTAGGAATACTTGTGTGAACTACAGAAATCCAGAAAATCTTAGTTTAACTTTAGAATTAATATGAAAGAAAACACTAAATGAAAGATTTTATTACTTTTCATGTAAGTTTACATGACATCACTGAGCTATGACACCAGATTTATTAGGAAATTACATTATTCAGAAGCTTTGCAAACTTTTGTGTAGAGTGTAATTCTGCATAGATTAATTTATTCACCATCGTGTAGAAGACACACATACAAAGACTGCTTTGTTAGCAACACTAGAAAGAAAGATTCATTGCATCTCTAGATGTGGAAGACGGAAAGATCTAAGATAACCAAGTAACCTACCTGAAAGTTTAAGTGATACCATTTAATATATTGCTGCACCTTTAGGCACTTGACAACATTACAGCTCTGATGCTTAAAAAAATTTCCCTTGAATTTAATAAAATTTCTTGTGTTTTTGAACCAAATGACAGCTTATGTTCTAAGAAAGAAAAGATGCTTATGAAGCTGCTAATGCTACTTATGAACTGGAGATGAAATCATAATCTCATGATATAAATAACAATGTTTTGAAGCAATGGTTCACCTTCTATGGAAGCAAAATTCCTTGCAGCAAGAGGAATTGAGGTGATTGCTGAACCACTCTCTATCATCTTTGAGAGATCTTGGAGAATGGGGGAAGTGCCTGAAAACTGGAGGATAACTAATGTCACTCCAGTCCTCAAATAGGGCAGAAGGAAGATCCAGGTAGTTATAGGCCTGTCAGCCTCACCTCTGTCTCTGGAAGGGTGATGGAACAGCTTGTGCTGGATGCCGTCTTCAGACAACTGAAATAAAAGGAGGTTATCAGAAGTAGTCAGCATGGGTTCACCAGGGGGAGGTCGTGCTTCACCAACGTGGTGGCCTTCTATGATGTTGTCACTGGCAGTACAAAAAAGACAGGAATCTCTTGGAAAGAGTCCAGCAGATGGCCACAAAAATGGTGAAGGGCCTGGAGCATCTCTACTATGAAGAAAGGCTGAGTGAACTGGGTCTGTTCAGCCTTGAGAAAAGAAGACTGAGAGGGGACCTGATCCAGGTCTATAAATATCTGAGGTGTGGGGGCAGAATGGTGAGGCCGGACTGTTTTCAGTGGTGAGTGGAGACAGGACAAGGGGAAACGGCCAGAAACTGCAGCATAGGAAGTTCCACACAAACATGCGCAAGAACTTCTTTACAGTGAGGTGACGGAGCACTGGAACAGGCTGCCCAGGGAGGTGGTGGAGTCTCCTTCTCTGGAGACGTTCAAGACCTGCCTGGATGACGACCTGTGCGACCTGCTGTAGGGAACCTGCTTTGGGGGCTTGGACTCAATGATCTCTAGAGGACCCTTCCAACCTCTACAATTCTGTGATTTGGTGATTCTGTGAATTTAGTAGCAAAAAAACAGGCTCTTGATTATGCTCTTACGACCTGTTTGAGGTGCACTGATATGCACATGTGCACAAGTACACACAAAAGGATGATAATGACATGTAGCTGAGAAATGAGAGTAACTAAATAATATTTGTACTCTCTGTGACTGAGGAAATAATTTATCAGGCCTTCATGAAGAAAAAGGAAGTGCAGGTACTCAATCATACCTTAGCAATCATCTTTCTAGGCACTTGTCCAGCCTGCAGACCAAGCAGAAAATAATGCATGCAGTTACATACTATATCTTGCACGTGAGGGAATGTTGAGGTACAGAAGAGTGGAAGCAAAGAAGTAGTAAGAAGGACATAGTTCTAAAAAAGAAAAAAAGAAAAAGAAAATGCTGAAATGATCTAATTATTCATAGACTGAGAAATGACAGGCTAAAGAAGTAGAAAGTTTTCCATAAGTAAGAAAACATTAAGAAAAAATCCTCAAAGAGGCAACAGGTGATAAACTGTATGACAAGACATTTTTTAAAAGAAGTTACGCAAATATTTATATTTATTATCTATTGAGTATTAACATGGAAAGGAGAGAAGGGGAGGGGAGAGAAGGGGAGAAACAGGATGGGGAGGGGAGAGGAGGGGAGGGGAGGGGAGGGGAGGGGAGGGGAGGGGAGGGGAGGGGAGGGGAGGGGAGGGGAGGGGAGGGGAGGGGAGGAGAGGAGAGGAGAGGAGAGGAGAGGAGAGGAGAGGAGAGGAGAGGAGAGGAGAGGAGAGGAGAGGAGAGGAGAGGAGAGGAGAGGAGAGGAGAGGAGAGGAGAGGAGAGGAGAGGAGAGGAGAGGAGAGGAGAGGAGAGGAGAGGAGAGGAGAGGAGAGGAGAAAAGAATGACTATAAAAGGGAATTCTTTGTTTTGAATACAGTGAGAGAGTAACTTTTTAATCCCCATTAAAATTATCGAGACCATAATCTTAAGAGAGTTAAAAATAAATTGTTGGACTTTTATGCAAATTATGAAAGTGTCCTTTGTACTGTACAAAATTTAAAAAAAAAAAAAAGAGAAGGTTTTGTCTGTTTTTAATAAATACTATAGAAGACATAGGTTTTACACTGGAACAAGTAAGTCACACATTTGGTTCAACAGAATAGTTCATATCATTTTTTGTATGTTTGATCCAAAAAGTAGCAGAACAAGTGAACAAGTACATAAAATACAAAAGAAAATGGTTAAGCACAGACAAAAAAATCTGAACATATTAAAAAAATCACGACTTACAAAAACAAAAAAATCAAAAAATTCATACTATAATGAAATATATATCAAGAAGAACTGGGAGGAAGAATTCAGTGGAGAAATGAAGAAATTAGACAGCTCCTTATTAAGTCAAAAGGTGAATGAAAGCAGGCTGTATTTCATAAGCTTCTCAGTTTATCAATCAATCCAAATGAGACCCTTTCCAGTACTATAAGAACAGATACTATGAAACCTTTGATTGATGGGTTGGAGTTGGATTAATTTAGGATCATAAGAAAATAATGAAACAGACACTCCTCTTGATACAACTAATCTTCTGAGGAATTGGTAGATGTCCTGCAGAACAGTAAAAAATGTGCAAGGAGATTGGGAGAATGATTTTTTGAAAGAACATGATACATATCCTTGAGGAAGAATGTTTTTGGTTTTATTTAATCTAACAAATATCTGCAAATTATAGTATCATAAGATTATACATTGTATTCCAGACATATCAGTGATTTAAAGAGAATTTGGTTGCTATGTTGTGGCAAGAGGTAACTCGAGATATATTATACTTTCAGTTTACTGATATTCATTTGCCTTGAATTTCTTAATAGTAGATAATAAAGTAATAATTATTAAATATTTTTATAATAATAAATGGTATTCTAATAATGAGTCGCAACAAACACAGTGTTAAAGTACACTCCAACACTCCAAATGGACATGTGATTCTCAGTGTAATCTTATATACATAGAAACATATATATACACATTTTTTGATTGTCTACATGTGACATAACCTCAAATTTGACATCAGAATGGACATTACCTGCTGGGACTGTGGTCTTCACTAACAATACTTGATGCTCGGTGACCACGTAATGGTCTTTTGACAGTCTCCAGTCATGCTCATGTTTTTCACTGGCAGAATGCCCACTCACACATCCTCTCTCTAGCACTCAGGTCCCAAATGATATTTAGCTTAGATGGACAGACTGCAAAATGCTGCAAGTGACAGATTTTGCTCAGAAACCAGCTGTTCACTTATCTGAGTAGACAGCAAGAAATCTGTGGACAGCTCACGGGGAAAAAAACAGAGAAATACTGCTGGTATTTTCTGACAATTTTTTAATCTTCTCTATTGTTATTGACAGGATGATAATGCCCGTCCACAGGAGACCAGTCAAATAACCACAGATATCCATTTTACCACTGAGAGAATGATGGTGTGGCCAATTGAACCACCTGGACTGTCAACAAATTTACACCTATGGCAACAACTGCTATGTACTTGTTATTCACAATGCTTTTTCCATGCTACAGATGTGCTTCAAATTCAGATGTCTTAGCTTTCTGAATATGTATGCATTCCAAGTGGTTACAAAATATATTGTGTAATTTGTTCATAGTTTTATTAACAACTCATTTCTCTATTGCTTCCTCATTGCAATAGTAAAAATGAAAAACGAATTAAACTCATGAAATATAGTAGATATATTTTGTAAAACAAAAGGTAAATATGCCATTCTAGGAATTACCTTTTAAATGTCAGAAATGTGTCAAAATTTATTTTAGAGCTAAAAAAGCACCATCTTTTTAAATAAAAACAAATCCAGATGTGTTCAGAATCTTTTTATGAGCAAATGTTCTGATTGGTATTTTTCTACCTGATTCTAGATAATCTGAGAATCACAGAATCACAGAATGGCCCTAGTTGGAAGAGACCTCAAGGATCATGAATCTCCAACCCCCCTACCACATGCAGGGCCATCAACCTCCCCATTAAATGCTAGACCAGGCTGCCCAGTGCCACATCCATTCTGGCCTTGAACACCTCCAGGGACGGGGCATCCACAGCCTCTCTGGGCAGCCTGTTCCAGCACCTCAACACTCCCTCTGTAAAGAATTTTCCCCTGACATCCAACCTCAATCTTCCCTCCCTCAACTTAAAACCATTTCCCCTTATCCTGCAGTTATCAACCCTTTCCAAGAGTTGATTCCCCTTCTCTTTGTAGGCTCCCTTTAGGTACTGAGAAGCTGCAATGAGGTCACTCTGCAGCCTTCTTTTCTGCAGGCTGAACAAGCCCAGCTCCCTCAGCCTGCCTTTGTAGGGGAGGTGCTGCAGCACCCTGATCATCTTCGTGTCCTCCTCTGGACCCTCTCCAACAGCTCCCTATTTTTTTTCTTGTACTAGGGGCTCCAGACCTGGACACAGTACTCCAGATGGGGCCTCACTAGAACAGAATAGAGAGGGACAATCAGTTCAGTCCCTGCTGGCCATCTCTTTCCTGATGGAGCCCAGATACCGTTTGCTTTCTGAGCTGAAAGAGCACACTGCTGGCTCATGTTAAGTTTTTCACCCATCAAGACCCCCAGGTCCTTCTCTGCAGGGCTGCTCTCAAGGATTTCTCCTTCCAGTCTGCATAAATGCCTGGGATTCCTCCAGCCCAAGTGCTAAGCCTTGCACTTTGCTGTGTTGAACCTCATCAGGTTCACCTGGGCCCATCTTTCAAGCCTGTCGAGGTCCCTCTGAATGGCATCCCTTCCTTCCACCATGTCAACTGCACCACTCAGCTCGGTGTCAGCAAACTTGCTGAGGATGCACTCGATTCTGTCATCGATGTCATTGATAAAGATGTTAAAGAGCACCAGTCCCAAGACAGACCCAAGACAGACCCCCTGGGGGACGCCACTTGTTACCAGCCACCACCTGGACGTTGAGCCATTAATCACCAACCTCTGTCTGTAGCCTTTCAACCAATTTCTTATCCATCGGGTGATTCACCCATCAAATCCACATCACAATCTCCACAATTTGGAGATAAGGATGTGGGTGGAGACCATGTCAGAGGCCTTGCTCAAGTCCAGGTAAATGACATCAGTTGCCTTTCCCTTGTTCACCATGATGTCACTCCATCGTAGAAAGCCACCAGATTGGTTAAGCATGACATTCCCCTGGTGAAGCTGTGCTGGCTGTCTATCATATAATCATAGAATTATTGAAATCCTCAGGTTGGAAAAGACCTTAAAGATCATCAAGTCCAACTGTGACCTAACCGTACTACCCTAACTCTAACAACCCTCTGCTCAAACATGTCCCTGAGCATCACATCCAAATGTTTTTAAACACACCCAGGGATGGTGACTCAACCACCTCCCTGGGGAACCTATTCCAGTGCTTAACAACCCTTTCTGTAAGGAAATTTTCCTGATATCCAACCTAAACTTACCCTGATGGTAAGTAACATGAGGCCATCTATCCTTATCCTGTCACCTGTCTCCAGTGAGAAGAAAGCAACCCCACTCTCACCGTAAGCACCTTTCAGGTATTGGAAAAGAGAAATAATGTCAGCCTCCTTTTCCCCAGAATGAACAGCCCCAGTTCCTTCAGTCTCTCCTCATAGGCCATATTCTCCAAGCTCTTCACAAGCCTTGTTGCCCTTCTTTGGACCAGCGTCAGCATCTCAATGTCCTTTCTGTACTGAGGTGCTCAAAACTGAACACAGTACTCAAGGTGAGGCCTCTCCAGTGCTGAGTACAGGGGCAGGATGACTTCCCTAGTCCTGCTCACCACACCATTCCTGATACAAGCCAGGATGCCATTGGCCTTCTTGGGTCCTGGGCACACTGCTGGCTCATATTCAGCCGACTGTCCATGAGTACACCAAGGTCCCTCTCCATCAGGCAGCTTTCCAGCCACTCCTCCCCAAGCCTGCACGGTTGCCTGGGGTTCTTGCTAACAAAGTGCAGGTCCTGACACTTGTTTACCTTGGCCCATCGATTCAGTCTATCCAGATCCCTGTTGTAGTGCCTTTCTCCCCTCAGGCATATCAATTCTCCTTCCCAATACTGAAGTAAAATAAACATGTTTAGAAATATGAATATTTATTGTAATACTGATATTCCTTTAAATACACTGTCAAAAATGAACCACTGATGAACCTTATCATGAATATCCTTTCATTCCTTCTGTCCCATAAATCTCTGTGTCTTCAGTTTTTTATCTAAGCAAATTCAAGAATTAACTTATTCTGTATCTCCACAAGAATATGCAGAAATTAGAAACAGCCTAAGAAGAGCAGTAGCTTTATAAATTAATCAAGGGAACATGATCAACAGAAAACATATTAACTGTATTTTCACCTCTCTAAATTTGATTTTGAGGAGGATCTTAAGAAGGATCAAAAGAAGTCATACAGAAGTCATTTATCTAACATCTTTTCTCTCTTTTATACACAATCATAAATCAAGCACGAAGGCTATGGATACAACTAACAACATTTTTGTTTTCTTCTGGTCATTTAATTTTAAAGTTCATAATTTCAAAGGCTCATAGCTTCTGAGGCACAACTAACTCAATTCATTAAATTTCTGTTTCTCACAGTATAAAATAAGTACGATTTTAAAATCATACTGTTCATCCTGCAAATTTAAACCATGTGTGTTAACACACTGCTGTAACTGTAAACATCAATCCCTATCTAAAAGTGAATATTGTCTTTCATATCTTACTGGACAACTGGAATTATAAAGATACTTTTTATCTTATGGTCATGAAAAGATGTTTGCTACATTTGATGATAGTTCTTATCTTGAGAGATGCTGAACACCACCCATACACACCTGCACATGTGGCATGAGATCAGTGCTGAAAAGTCTGTCAAAAATCCAGAACCACTTTTAAGAACTAGAAGAATAGTGGATCCAATTAACTTTTCATGTAAGCCTCCCTTCTAGATTAAGTAGTGTCCTTCTCAAGGGATTATGGTTTTGGAGGGAGAAACATGTGGATACACGATGACTCCTTACATCATGTGCATATGGTAGAAGAGTGCTTCTTTAGTAGTCAGAAGAAAAACTTAGTATGTAATTTACTAGATTCTATTAGCAGTCTTGCAGCATTTACTTCATTTTAACATCTATTTATTATATTTCTCATTTACAAGCACTGTGTCTGATTTAAAAGTGATGAGATATTAGGTAAAACAATCTGAAAACAGTGAAACCTAGATTTTAAAAAACAACAGATTTTACAAGACCTTGTCAAAATTAAAAGATACCACAAAATTCAGGGATCCACCAAGCATTCTCCTATCAAATGGTGGGGAATAGTTGTACAGGGTGCCAGTTTCCCCCTGGTTAATGAAAAAATTATGATGAAGAGACTATTAGCCTCTCTTTCCATCACTAATGCAATAAGTAGCCCAAGTCTTCATTTTCTTCACCTTTATAGTCAATATACTGAAAGCAGATGTTTGGTTCCTTTCTCTGGATGTTAATGTATATACATTTACTATTCAGCTTCAGATTTTTCAGCTGTTGTGTAAATAACATAACGTTTTATTGAGACTTTAGAAGTGCACTTATTCCTTGCAACTTTGCATTCAGGCAGCATATTTTTAAATATCTTTTGAAAAATGAGCAATACAACTTTTAATGTAAGAGCTTACCTTGATAAAGGGTTTTAAAAACTGAAAGTATAGTAACAACGACACTGGCCTCCCAAAAGTAAAACATGTCACTGCTCCAGAGCTCCTTCATTGAACTTCCAAAAGGTATCACAAGAACTTGCATGTTTTCATTCACTCATGCTGCACTGCTGCTCTGACCCTGTACCTGCCTTAGAGATGCACATGCAGTTCATCCATTTTTGTAGTCAGTGAAGGAAAATGAATTATGTTCGTAGGTCAAGAAAAGAGAAAAAGAAATAAAAAATAAAAATGTTGGTCTGAAATTTCTCCTGAAAATGAGATAGAATAGAAAATAAATATGGGGAGGAAAAAAAAATAGCTAACTGACATTTCTAGTTTAAGAAGACATTAATAAAAGCAGTGCTATACAATAAATCTAATACTTGTCACCCAGTGTTTCACATAGTTGAACTTCTCTGTGAACGTACCTGTTGGAGATTACATAATGAACAATTAGGATATGGTGTTTGTTTGTCAGTTGACTGTTTTAGTTCAACTTCAAAATCAACTATGAGCAATCCAAAGACCCAAGTAAACAAAGAGAACAGGAAGACAAGGCTCTGTGTTCTAATAACAGTCCATGTACCTTATGTCATGAAAATGCTCTGGAGAGACAAACAAGACTGTTGACAGTGAATGAGAAAAATCTTAGCTTAAGTCATTGCATTCTAGTCAGAAAAATATGGTAACTGGAAGGTAGCGAGACTAGTGAAATATGGAGAAGAAAAGGAAAGGAATCCAATGGTTGGTAGATACACCATAAATTCTGTGACGAATCTATCGAATGCAACTACTTCAACTATGAGTGAAAAGACAACGTTAAACTAGAAATGGAAAAGATATTCTATTTCGATAAAATTACAGGCGGAAAGGAATGAAAAAAAAGACAATCTGACTGTTTGCAGGTTTTTATTTCGGGAGGATCACACATCACACTCAGTCGGGACAGGGTCAAAAATATAAAGCTGTATGCACAACAGAGAAAGAAAATATTGACATAATAGTAACTTCTTGAACTATATCATCAGCTATCTAGGTATATGTATACAGATTAATTTTTATACTAAGACAACAATACTACAGCTGTGGCCATATTGAAGGTTTTATTTTATAATGTGCATATATATTTACAAAGAGAGATTATTTTAATACCTATATTTACACAAACGTACTTTAACTTACTGTTCATGCTTATATAACCACAGAAATAAAACTTCTAAACAATATCTCTGTAAAGTAACATTTTTACCTTCTATGTTATATTTTCAAAGATGACACAAATTTAAGCATATATTTATTGCTGATCAGGAGTGGGACATGATCAGTGAAAGATGCAATGAAAAAGAAGAGAAAAGCCATGTGAACAGGGCTACCATGTGGTAGTTAGATTGCAAACACTGCAAAGTCACAGTTCTGGCAAAATGTGAAAGGAAAAATAAAAATTAGCTATTTCATAGTGCAGAGGAACTCACTGACATCCAAGAACACCTCAGGGAAGACAGAAGAAGGATGTGAAAAGTGGGGAGAACATGAGTAGGACAAATGTTCCATGTGGAGGATTCTAAGAATACTGCATTTCCCCAATTAAGGAAGCTCCACTTATTCATCTGTTCCTGCTGCTTACTTATCTATTCTTGACCGAGGGGAATACCCATGGTAAAACTATTCATGAACCTGGCTGAAGTAATATCTGCTGGCATATACTGAGATGATGTTTGCTTAAACAAATTGAATTAATTAATTAATTAATTAATTCATTCATTCATTCATTTAATTTTGTTAAATTAAGTATCCAGAACAAAATCCAGATTTCAAATAATACTCTCAAAAATCACATTGTCACCAATAAAAGATCCCGACTGGCAATAGACAGAAGTGAAAAAGTATAAATTCACACTTAATGACAGTCTAAATCTAACAATACGTTTTCTTTTTCTGTATACGGACTTGTGAAATTATCTGGTAGGTGTTACCAGACCCAGCATAAAGACAAGGGACACTTCTCAGAGCACCTTCCTAAAACAAACGATTAAAAACAAAACAAAACAGAAACAAAAAAATAAAAAATGGGGTCATAGAGACTCTTACTGAAAATACTGCGAGCTCCAAATAGCCAATTTCATCTTCATTTTAGGATTTCCTGACATTCCTCAACAAGGGAATGCCTACACGTTTCTTTATTTGTTTGCTTGTTTTCCTTTGGAGGTAACAATGTGTAGAATGCTTTCAGGTGCTGTTAATATCTGAATTCACTCTTGATATCGGGAAAACTTAGAAACTGGGAATGCTACAAGCAAGTGTAGAGTCTTGCATCTGGGGAGGAATAATTCCATACACCAGTACAGGTTGGGGGATGGAGGGGAGCTCTGCTGAGAGGGACCTGGGTGTCCTGGTGGACGACAGGTTGGCCATGAGCCAGCAGTGTGCCCTTGTGGCCAAAAAGGCCAATGGCATCCTGGGGTGCATTAAAAAGAGCGTGGCCAGCAGGTCGAGGGAGGCGATCCTCCCCCTCTACTCTGCCCTGGTAAGGCCTCATCTAGAGTACTGCATCCAGTTCTGGGCTCCCCAGTACAAAAAAGACAGGGGTCTCTTGGGAAGAGTCCAGTGGAGGGCCACGAAGATGGTGAAGGGCCTGGAGCATCTCTCCTATGAGGAAAGGCTGAGTGAACTGGGTCTGTTCAGCCTTGAGAAAAGAAGACTGAGAGGGGACCTGATCCAGGTCTATAAATACCTAAGGTGTGGGGGGCAGAATGGCGAGGCCGGACTCTTTTCAGTGGTGAGTGGAGACAGGACAAGGGGAAACGGCCAGAAACTGCAGCATAGGAAGTTCTGCACCAATGTGCGCAAGAACTTCTTTACAGTGAGGTGACGGAGCACTGGAACAGGCTGCCCAGGGAGGTGGTGGAGTCTCCTTCTCTGGAGATGTTCAAGACCTGCCTGGATGCCGACCTGTGCGACCTGCTGTAGGGAACCTGCTTTGGCAGGGGGGTTGGACTCGATGATCTCTGGAGGTCCCTTCCAACCCCTACAATTCTGTGATTCTGTGATTCTTATTCTAACAAAGGAATAATGGACTAGTTTCATTGTGAGAAATGAAAAGCAACAAAACATACCATTAGACCATTCCTAGAAATTGTAATTAATCTATTCTAAATTACTTAATGATAATTAATGGAAATTAGATATACAGAATCCAATTATACGGAAAGACAGTGTTCTCCTTCTGAACTGTCCTCCTCACACATGAAACTGAAAGACTTAACTGAATGTTATTTTAAGTACAAGAGGAAGTCAACCCAGTCTATATCCTCCTACATGTCAATACATCAAGGCTAAATCTTTCTCTTTTTACCTATTTCTGGTCATTCCACCAATGGACTGATATTCCACCATGCTATTCTCTCTCTTCAATCTGAAAAAAATGAAAGCAAAAAAACCAGAGCTCTTTTCATAGCATTTTCAATCTTGTCCTCCCAGTCCATTCCTTTGATTGTTCCTTCTATTTTCAATGACTTTCTTGCTTGTCATAATGTTTTCAAGTCTATCACAATATTTTTTAAGTGTTAGACATAAGGAACATTTTCAGTATGTACTGCTCAATCAAAAATGCAGTCTATGGCTTGGACAAATGCCCTGAATGTCAAATCTATAGTTGATGCTTTTACTATTGGATGTCATTTCAGTAGAAGATACATTCACCCACACAAGACTGCACGCTTCTGAAGTTTTGCAACTCCATAAAATCACACTGTGAATTGAAACTGCTGTTCTCGCAGACACCAAAGTGAAATCTTTGTTCTAAACACCAAACAGCCTCCTTGGTAAATACTGAATAACAGAAGGGAAGGGAAAAAAAAAAAAAAAAAAAAAAAGAGAAAGAATGAAAGTTGTGAAGCATCTGGAGCATGAAGACAGCAGACTAGTAAAGAGATATGGCTGTTTTCCTTTTCATATGCCAGGAGATATACAGCTTAAGCTGTCAGTGTGAGTTAGCAGGGGATCAACTCAGTTCTACTCAGCAGTATTTTCTTTCAATGGAATCAGCCTATACATTAAAATAAGTCTATAAATATTTATAATTACCATAAGTAGAAAACAGGAAGATAAACAGACAAAATATAAAGTCACCTCCTATAGCCTGGGGTCCTGCCAATTTCTGCTCCCAATAACAAATGTCAAGAATTCATTTAGGCATCCTGCAACCTTGCAAATACTTGTAGCTGCATCTGCACTACAAGACAGCATCTCTCACAGTAGAAGGGGACATAATTATCCAGATGCCTGTGTGCTGGGCCTGTAACATGACAACTCAGATGTCCTGACATTGTGTAAAAAGCAACGGTGGTCTGTTCAACTTCCTGTGAACTAGGTTTTATTTCTTTGCTTTCAGTGGAAAGTAAATCAATTATAAATTTTTGATATATTGCAAACATATGCCACTTTTTCTGATCATTCCTCTGTTGGAGGAAGCAACTGAACTGACATTGACAGCTGTAAATTGAATGGAAATGTTATGCATCAAACACATAAAAATAAAGGGTAAATATATATATGCATATATATACAATATATAGTAGGACCATAGGTATAAGTATCTCTTAAGAGGACAACTGGCAACAAGAAGAACAATCTAAAATACAACACTTTTATCAAATTTAAAGGAAGACAGGAAGACACAGTTGTACATTTTAATTCTTTACTATCGGTGCAGTCATTTCTTTTCCAGTGAACTGTCAGTTTTCTCGATAGGAATATATTTTGTGGTATTTATAAATCAGTTTTTAAAAGGAAATTTTTAAAAAGGGGGTTGAAATAATCAGTGGATGTTGTGCACATTAAATCAATTCTTCTCTGGTTGTACTCACTGTAGCAATCTGATTCAGATACTGTGCTGACCAAAATCTTAGCTATGTTGCATGATAACAGCAGGTGAAAAAATAAAGGCCTCCCTAATAACATAAAAATTAAAAGATCTTCCCTAAAAAATCCCTTATTTCACAGAGTATTTGAGCTCTACCACATTTGATCTTTCACTATGTCTTCACCAGAAACTTGGTAGTTTGGTATCTTTAGTAATTTTGATAGAATCTTTCCTTCTAGGCTGCAGAAAAACATGCAGTTATACTCATACACTGAAGAATAGCACTTGGCTTTTATGTATTGCCACTCAACAGATCTCCAGATACTTCACAGAACATTATGAACAAGGGACACACTCAAGAGAGACAGTTAGGGTCATGAGGCTTGCTACTGAAAAATTCAGAAAGTAAACATGGCTCTCTGAACTCCAGTTAAAAACTCAAAGTACAATGTCACATTGCTTCCTCATTTTCAGTCCTCATCACAAACAGTTGTGAATTTTTTTCTCTTCCATCCATGAATCACAGTGGGAGAGATTAAAACAACATCCTGCATAACAAAGCATGGCCTTCTTTTGAACAAAGCAGCATTATGATGGTCCCAAGTTGCACCAAGGGAAGTTTAGATTGGATGTTAGGAAGGATTTCTTCACAGAGAGCATTGGAATGGGCTGTCCAGGTAAATGGTGGAGTCGCAATCCTGGGAGGTGTTTAAGAGATATATGGATGTGGCACTTAGAGAAATCACTTAATGGTGGGATTCAGCAGATAGTTTGATGATAGAACTTGATGATCCTGCAAGTCTTCTACAATTTTTAGGTATTAAAATATTCTCTTAATGCCTTGTGATTTGGAAAGCCCAATGTACATGATTTTTTATCAGGGAAGGGTCCATACACATTTTCACATATGCATATACACTTTCCTTTGTCATGAGGAGTTCAAAATCCAAGAGTTTGAAGAGAAAAAATGATGGAGGACATTTTCACTGCAGCGACGATTCAGCACTGTAGCACAGCTCCAAGGCTCACGCACTAAAAACCATCTGTACTTCTACTCTCAAGCTTCTTCAGAAATAAGAGACTAAAGAGATCAAAGAACTTCGTATGCCATTTTACAAAAATACCAAAAACACAGTATTTTTTCTTCTACTTAAAGGTAAGTATCACCTCCTCTCTAAATGCTGGCTTTTTTTTTTTTTTTTTTTTTTAGGGTTAGGCAGTACCTTCATGTAGAAAAAAAATGGCTCCCATCGACATTCATTGATATTTGTTGTACACATGGAGACCAACCACTGGATGTGAGCCCAGTGAGGAATTGGGCTGTGCATTTCAGCAGAGGCAACAGTGACAGTTGTGAAAGACAAACCACATTTTGGACAGATACACACACCTGTCACAGCTGTCTCTTCATCATGAAAAAATGAGCTCTTGTTCATTGCTGGTGAAAATGCACAGCTATTGGTGGTGGCTGTTGAAAAGCAGTGTTTTGCAGCTGAGAATTTGCTCTATCAAATAGCGTTATTGTGCTCTTCTTATCTGAAGTAATTTCCTTGGAAATAAATAGGGGGCATTATTTTCGGAGTGGCATACATATATGGAACCTAATGCACCTTTAAAATTCTTTCTGTTTAAATATAGTTTATTCAGAGTTGGGAAAATGTTGTATTTTCAGTTAGCAAACATTCACTATTTGTTCCACATATACAAATTTAACTGGCAATTTAGTTCAGTGAACAAGATATTATATACTGTCTCCTTTCAGTTGATAAAATGATTTGATAAAACTCTATTTTATGAGACATAGCTGTACAAAAATTGCAAAATGTATAAACAACTGAAGCACTCAGAGAAATGGTGGCATAGTTTTTAAAGGTCCATTTGAAAATGAAATATTTAACTTGCATACCATTTCCACTGTTTTATAGGAAAATAAAAGTCACTCAATTCAGAATATTATTTTGATAGAAGTATCTGGCAGTAGCTTCATATTATGTAAAGAGGTAGGAGTACTAAATCTGGCCGGGAAAATAACTTTATGTTTTGGTAATAAGGTTTGCACATGTATTCATAATTTTGTTCCTAAAATCAAAGGGTTGGTTTTATTTCCATTAAAAAAAAAAAAGAAGAAAAAATAAAAGAAGGAAAAATTTGCTCAACTCTATCATCTGAGGCATTAATCCATCAGAAGCTACTTTGTCTTTCAAGACCCTTCAGTGGGCTTTGGAATGGGCACATCAGCGTGCTATTTGAACATCTGTCATTTTCACCCAGCTCAGTAGATTTACTTCTCCCCTGTGGTAAAGGCATGTTGCAGTCAATACTGGAACAAAGCTGTTTCACCTTGTTCATCTAGCACGTTTTACATACTAAGTACAAAGATAAATTACAAACACAGTTGGCACTTCTTTTTCAGCAAGTCACCAATTTTGGCAAACATTTCAGTGTTTGACATTTTTTTCCTGTTATCTGCAGATAAGATGTTATCCTACAGAAGAAAATAAAAAATTAGGAATGCCTTTTCAAAATGCACTGCCAGTTCTGTAGCTTCCACTCATTGTGTGGACCTGAAATCAGGGAATCTTGTGCTATAGTGAAATACACAGAAATAATACTTTTAAAACTGAATTTAAAATAAATAACTTCCCAGGTTTGAGATGCAGGTGTTTATTGTAGGAATAGCCAGTTCACAGCCATGGTTCTAGTTACAGAAGATGAAATATATATATATATTAAGGGAAAGAAGTTTGAAAAAGTCTCTAAAAACCTTTATGCAATTAGAAACTGTTTGCAGGTTCTGGTAGTACATCTACATCTGGGTTACTTTTTCAGTTCTAAGGTGTTATAATTTTGCGTCCTCTTGGAACAGGGGGAATACCAATAGACAACAGTGACCTGGGAATGGCACTGAGACATGCTCCTCCACCAGAAACCACCCTCACACCAACTCTGACAGCAATGAGGTAACCATGGCAGCTTGATAGCCACACACATTTGGGAAGGCCTAACACAGTACCGAAGAGCACAGGAAGTATGAGATGGAGACTGCACATATCTAAAAGGACAATTATTTTTAAAAATGGGGAGAAAAATAGGAAAGATGACAAGCTAGCTGTTCTCAATGAGAAAAATTGATTTTTTTTGGAGATAAAATTAACACAAGTGTTCTGTCTCTGTACCTATTTAGAGCTTCATTACTGGATTGTTTCAGAATCTCCTTTAAAATAATATCACACTCATTTGACCAATGGCAAACAGTGTATTTGAAACTCAGTAATTCTATGTGCTGAGAAATCCTGGGCAGCTGCATTGCTGAGATTAGAAATGTGCATATACGGTGCAACTAATTCAGCATTACAGTAAGGGTGAGTTATTCAACAGCAAACATTCCTCTTCACAGTTTCTCTTTCTTCCACAGACATTACACATATTTCCTAGATTATGTCTGGAAGTCATCTGACTCTTGTCAGATGTCTACTCTTGAGGGGGTTGATGATTCTTCCGTTGCAAACACATACAGCACACAGATACACAGTATTATGCTGAGCTGTTTTCTGAAAAACTCTTCAAAATGGTCACAATAGCTGAAAAAAGACACCTTTTTCCCATGTCTGTGAAATTCAGAGACAGTTATTCTAGGTATCCTCTGCATTCACTAACTTGCACATTATGCAAAATGCCATCTGGTTAACATTGCCTTTCCACCTAGCTTTTGCGTACATTCCCAGCAAGTTTTGTTTAAATTAACTGAAGTCACTGGGCTTTGCTTGAGACTGTACAACTACCAGCTAAGCACAATGCAATTTTAGTGATATGAAAGTTCCCCGGGTAGTTCTGCCAAAGTGCCACAATCATTCCAACCACCTGCTATTTTGCCCAGGGATTTAAATGAGACAAAAACCTTAACTGAGGCAGGTGGCACATTCATTTTGAGGTAGAAGCAGAAGTCCAATGTAGAGGATTCCCATAAATTTTATTTGGCTCCATAAGGGAAAGCAGCAAGATATCAATTTGACCAAAATATGTAGATATGATGGAGAAATAAGCAAAGTTAAATGAAAAAAGCCTCTCCTATTTCAGCAGAAGATACTGATGTGCATTAAGAAGCCTTGGAAGTATTTTCAGTATAACAAGATTTCTGGATTCATTATAACAATTCCTGGATTGCTTCTAGTAGAACCTTCTGCATGATGAGTATTTCTATTCTGGTCAGCGGTGTTGAGAAGAGAAAAATCAGCCTGTCATAATTGTAGGCTCTCAAGCTGTAATTAGCTCATGTAGACTTTATGTTTTCCCACCATTTGCACTGTAAATTTAATTTACCCAAGATGTCTTGGTAAGTTGGGTCATAAGTCTGATATTTCTATTCTAGGTTATATTAGCAGATCACCTTACTACTGAGACCCTTTCTTCTTTGAATTATCACCTTTTTTTTTCTTCAAAACATTCTTAGCAAAATGTCTTTCTGGGAATGTAATTCAAACCATTTGAGACTTCAGAAGTAATACACCCCTCTGCATCTTCCATTGTTTTTAGGTTGAATCAGAACTACATCTTACTTGGCAAGGAGAGTAAGAAGTCGTCTCAAACCCAATAGTGATCTGAAATTACTTTCAGGTACGCCCAGAATTAGCCTACTTAGTCATTGCAAACTACTGTATGAAGGGCTAGTCTAAATTTTGGCAGAAAAATTGAAAAAGCCTTGTGAAGCCACATGACATAACTGGTTGTTAGTCAGTATATTCTTGTAGGTAATAAAGTGGTGTCTAGAAGGAATTCTTTAACACAATTTTCAGTATTGCTTATGATGAAAGAGACACCAATTCTGCAACTTCTGCAGGACTACATTGAGTTTTCTCAAAAAGCTGTATTCTTTCTCTCATTGACAAGATGTGAAAGGAATTCATAGGAACTGTTCTTCTTTTGGAACGAATATTTTGAAGACATACAGGGGTTATAATATGCAGCATCTGATGCACGGACTCAGATGCGAATGATCCAAATCGCTTATAAGAAGTTCTCACATCATTTATATACCTTCACATATTTTCTTTTTCGAGCTTTCCCATCCACCCCTACAACTTTCCATCCACCTTTACATGTCCACAGAGCTTTCTACAAACACTCTTCAACCACTCATGCAGGCACTTATCCAATCAGAGCCGTGAGATGTTCTTTCTTCTTCTAGAGGTGTCCTTGTTTCTCAAGCTGTTTATCTCACTCCACAGCTTCTGCTCTGAACAGTTTTTCTTGTATTCCCACAATCATAGTACGTAGTTTATATCTTCTGTTCAAAGTAGAATATTTTCTGTATCAAAGTAGATACACAGTCTAGTTTCCTAACAATGACAGTCACTGGTCATAGACCCATCTAAACTATGTGCAGATAATTAGAATAGTGAAGATAATTGAATCTAGGAGTAAAAAAACACACGCTCATTTCACTGAAAGCCACAGTCATGCACACACAGATAGTTTGTCCTTGTCAGACTCCGGTATGGCCTTTCATCTGCACAACTTTGAATAGGTTAGGGTTCTCAGCAATGTTGGTGTTTTAGAAAGTTCAAAACAATTTTTTATTAACAAGTTTTATTTATTTGCTTAAATATTTTATTTCCAGTACATTCTTCTTGGATTATAAATTCTACCCAGTTTTCAAGATCACAAGAAAAGAAGAAAAGTTGAAACAAAAGGAAGAGGGGTAAAAAGATCTTTGGCACTGAAGTCTCACATGGGCTCAATTCCAATGAATTTGTTTAGGAAAACTAATAGACATTACTTTGGCGATCTTCATTTTAGAAGCTAGAAAAATACTATAGGAACAGTATGCAGATCCTTCCATCCCCCACAGTATGAAGTGACAGATTTTTTTTCTATCAAAGTGCATTTAACAATTGATTTCTGCTACAAGCAAATGTGGTCTCTAAAAAGATGTAAATGGTTATATGGTATTCCAGTATTTACTTAATTATTTATTAACTAAGTTGTATTACTCACTCACTGCATTTGGGAGTAAAGAGTAGGGGCCAGAGAAACCTTTTGTAGTATCAGCATAACATAATGTTTCAAAATGGTGGGATCCGATGGAAACTGACCGAAATAAATGCTATCATTGTGGAAGAAACATATTAAACAAATGATCTCAGCATAGAAGAACTGTGTTGCAACAGGATAGTCTTTTTTTGCATAAGATTATACTGTATTAAGTGCACCTAAACTTATAATTTAAGACATTTATTCTCGAAATCCTTTCTTTATCAGGAGAACTTATAATTAAATTTAGAATCTTGTATCACATTGTTCATTCATATTTCCATCTGAATTTTAATGTAAAACATTAAAAACAGGATTTCAAAGGATTCATATTGATTCAATTCTAATTCTTGTTTGCAGTGGCAAAGAAATGTTATAGCACCCACTAGTGCCACTGCGTATAAGATAGTGTATCAGTTAAATTCTCTACATTTTGAAAGTAATAATTATAATTTTTTTAACGCCTTGTGGTTTGGAAAGCCCAATGTACATGATTTTTTATCAGGGAAGGGTCCATACACATTTTCACATATGCATATACACTTTCCTTTGTCATGAGGAGTTCAAAATCCAAGAGTTCAAAGAGAAAAAAATGATGGAGGACATTTTCACTGCAGCAACGACTCAGCACTGTAGCACAGCTCCAAGGCTCACGCACTAAAGACCATCTGTACTTCTACTCTCAAGCTTCTTCAGAAATAAGAGACTAAAGAGATCAAAGAACTTCATATGCCATTTTACAAAAATACCAAAAACACAGTATTTTTTCTTTTACTTAAAGGTAAGTATCACCTCCTATCTAAATGCTGGCTTTCAACACAAAGTTTTGCTACTGTTTTGTATGAAAATACCTTTTACTTTCCTTTGATGCTTTTTTTTTTTTTTTTTTTTTTAGGGTTAGGCAGTACTTTGTTCCTCATGTTGATGCATAATTTAAGCAAGTACTTGGTGTATGAAAGAACCCAAGCGTTACGAAGCTGACCATGATCTTAACTTTGGTGCTGTCATGAAACATTTCTTGCTGCATACATAACTCAAAGAATCAGGCTGGAATAACAAGAGGCTTTAATCCTTGAATTAAATGAGATGATGATAGCTATATCTGAGTGTGTTATAAACTAATTGATAAGGACAATGAGGTATGAACATTTAGGAAAGGTTAGTGATTAGCCTGTAGCTCCCTCAGAATGTTCCTAAATACAATTTTAAAAAAGACAGAATAATAGGGTGCTGTTGTAAATATCATTGCTAGGTTTTAAGTTACTCTGAATTTGGTGTAATGGCATACACTTTCACATTTACTTTTTAATTTTTGTGGACGTAGATGCAAAAATCCAGATGTAATTCAAGGTGTTTGGAACTCAATACTTTTTTTACTCTCTCCTTAGACTCCTTCCAGTTGCTGCCAACCTCTGTTCCCCCTGCAACATCCTTTGTCTGGGGCAAGGACAGTTGTGTGTCTACAGCCTGCACCATATTCCCGTGTCTCACCTTCTCTATGGCTTGGAAGTATCAATTGAACTCAACAAAATCATTCAATTTCTATCACTTTTACCCACAAGTTGTGGATTTTCTGCTACATCTACTTTGTTGCTAAATAATTTTGGAGTTAGTAATGCAAAAAAATATGAACTAAAGTTAATTAAAATTAAAGCATGATGCAAAGGAAAGATGTAGGGGGGAATGCTTCTACAATAAAACAAAAGATTCATTTTTACAACTCATAACAGATTTTTTTAACATTGCTCTGTTCTGGTTTATTGTAGATAGCACTCCATATCCATACATATGTTGATTTGAGTTACTCCAGATTTTCACAGAAAACACAGAAATACAGTGTCTGAAGGGATCCAAGAAAGATATACTTCTGTTCTGAGATAAAATTAGATACAACTAAAATAATCACAACCAGTTTACCATCTGAATCATTTTCTCTTTAAGAATGCCTTTAAGTTGCTTTTCCCTTCTGGACTTTAAAATAAAGTGCAGAGAGACAAAAAGCATTGGAATTAAAAATGGCATTTCTCATTTTTAAATCAAGAAAGAGAAAAGATAGTAACATGGATTTTGTGTGAATAGTTGGTGCTGTTTTTCTCTTTTCCTCTCAAACGTATGATGGGGGAAGGTAAAATCCAAATTACCTATTTAAGAACTCTCAAGAGAAACAATCAGATATAAAAATGTCAGGGACTTGGAAGAAATAGAGATAGAACAGCATAAATAGCTTAGAGAGCAAATGTAATTTTGCTTTTAAAACCGACCACAAACAGTGATTAGCTCTTCATATCCAGAAAGTCCTATATAGTAGACCCCACACTGTATATTTATTTATAAATGAGAAGTGAATCTCTGCAAGTGGATAATACTGAACTGAATATGTTACTTTGCAAAGACTGTAGAAAAGAAAAAAAGAAAAAAAGAAAAAGAGTGTATTACTTAACATATGGTGGCTATTACTCTGCAGCAATGGTGAGGCAGGAGTAACAAAAGAATAGATACAGGTCTGGAGTCAGAAGACCATACTGTAATTTAAACTATAAATAGTAAAACATGAAGAAAAAGAAAGAGAATAAACCTGTAAAACTACTGAGCTATAGAACTTTTTTTTCCAGTGTGTTCTATATTCAGCAAGTATCTATGAACACACATACGCTTACAACATAATTCAAATAATATTTATGTTTTGAAGGTATAAAACTATTCTAAAGAAATAGCTATATGAAAGGAGTTAAAGAGCTTGTATGTGGAGTCAATCTCAATAGCAATTTTCTTTATTTAGTATGAATCTGAAAAAGCTGTGCCCAAATCCTACCATTTTGTCAAAACTGCTGCAACATACAGAAAAAAAGATGCATACACTTATTACAGTTTCTCAGTCACTGAGTAGCCTCCTTGGTATGGAGAAAACCAAGTCCTAGATGCACCACCATCTCCTGAATGATTTAGAGTACTGATCAGCTTCCAGCTCTCTGATGACAATGCCGCACCAATGGGCTGGTTTCCCAGGGGTGAGGCATTGCCAGGTCCTGGCCACATCAAACCACAGCAGAGTGAACAAGCACTCCTCAGAGAGAAAGCAACACAGCGACTCTCTCATCCCTACATGGCTCCTCCCTGCTTTAAGAAGATTTTTTCCGTTCTGAAAACAAAATTATTTCAGATTAAAGGTCATCCATTTAGGTCAGAGCAGTAATAAATGCTAAGTCGTGTCAGAGATGTCCACATTTCTGGCTAATTACTGCACACACTGTGCTTCGGAGCTCCACATTTAGAAAAGCTACTGTGGTTTTGTACCTCACCAATACTGAAAGCAATTACCAAAGATAATTTCATGCATGGACAAGACTGATCATTCCTTTCCCACGCATAATGTTTAAACTGGAATTGATGCCCTTCTCTGCTGTCTCAAATGCAGATTTATAAGTGAACACAAGTTTAGCTTCACTTTATCACAGAACCCAGGTTCTTGAGAAATACGGCAAGGTTTAACTACTAAAGCATAAAACATCTGGGGAGAAACACAACATTTTCCATCTAGATAAGTGAACCACTAAACCATGCACTTTACAAAATGTCATACAAGAAATACAGCAAAAGTTGTTACACCAGTTCAGTGAGAATATCTTCAGTGACTCAGAGACTACAAAGAACAACTATGCTTAATCAATAAACCAAAGCATAAACTCTATACCAGACATAATGGGAAGATTAGCTGTCCATAATGATGAATACGCTGCCTGCTTCTCTTTAAATAAATATGTAAGATACTATCTTTCTGTTGTTTTATTTCATTACCCAGCTTTATTATGAGAGCAAGAAGAGAGACAAAGGAGCATAAAGGAACAGGCATAGATTAGTGGCCTGACTCTCCCTGGGAAATAGGATTTGAATCAGAGGTTTGCTTCATTGGAGGCACAGAAATGTAATATAAAGTTTAGAAAATTCACAGATAAAACACAGAAATGAGCAATTTAAAACTGCTGGTTTTATTCCCATCTCATTTATACTAGATTTTAGATCTTTCTTTACATAAGTATGTTTCTTGTATATGAGTCTGAAATTGCCTGTTAAGACAGTGGACTCTTATTTTTCTTAAATTGCACAGTTTAAAATTGATTTAATAGCAGGTGTAACAAGCACTCACTGATTATGAAATTGCATTTTATACAATTTTTACCAGTTCAATGTACTGTCAGATCCATTGTTCTGGTGATGAAATAATATGCCTTCTATGATTATAATATGCCTTCTATGAAATTCTGAAATTATTTCAGAATTTAGATTTTTTATATTTTTCTGCATGTATCATAGTATTTATAAAAATAGAAGTGCTGATATATAATCCTTTCAGTATGCCTGAAGCATTTTTATTTTTTTCCTCCAAAATATTGCTTAATAATTAATACAGTTGTTGCCTGTATTGGCGGTCACACTCTGGATGAAAGACAGACATCATCTTATGTAAAAGATTCCTATAAAATCACACTAGTTGTAGATACGCATTAGTTGTTTTCATGGTAGTTTACTTAAACAGCAGAATTCAGGACTATTTCTGTTTTGTTTTATTTTGTTTTGCTTTGTTTTGTTTTTTTAATAAAGTAACAGCTTTTTTTGAATGAGCCTAGACACAGGCTGAAATAAAGCACACTAGGGTAATTCAGTTTTGGGTAAGAAAAGGTCACAGCGTACTGAAGCACAGATAACCATACAACTGATATTTCTGCTAAAGTAATTCAGCAATGTAAATACAAGTTATGGCATAAAAGCACTGGTAGATTTCAGACTGGGCAAATCTTTGAGTCTTTGAGCACCTTGATTCTCATACAACTGTGGTGTGCAGAGAGCAGGTATGCTCTCTTTTATTAGATATTGATGATTTTGTTCAGTAGAGATTTGAAGATTCACAAGATTTGAAGGTGGAAATAAATAAAACCAGGCCCACCCAACAGCGACAAGCTCCGCTAAAATTTGAGGGACTGCATGATACTGAGAACTGCACTTTGCTCTACAATGTGCTGGGTGCAGTGAAGCATATCTGAGGTGTTTCTACACCAGTCTACACAGCATGAGGAACAAACAAGAAGAGCTAGAACTCTTGGCTCGGTCCTAGAACTAAGACAACATTTGCATAAGCAAAACTTGGTGGGAAAATCCTGTGACTGGTGTGCCATGACAGACAGTTCTAGGCCCTTCGTCAGGGGCAAGCAGAGTAGGAGATGGGGGTGAGTGGCACTGTGTGTGAAAATGTTGGCCTGTGTGGAGCTCACAGTTAGCAACAGACAAGGTTGAGAGACTCTAGGTAAGGATTTAAGGACAAGCAAACAAAATAGTTGTCACTGTGGGAGTCTACTGTAGGTTACTCAGTCAGGATGATGACTTCATGGAGGAAGGCACTATTGAAGACTGTCTTGCCATAGTGACCATGAGGCAATCAATTTTGAAATCCTTGGTGATAGGAGGAAAACTCCTGCCCTCTCAGCTCCCATCACTGTGAAGAGAATACAAAAAGTTGCAAAGTCCTTGGTTCTGTGCAGTCACTGCTCTAGCAACAGCTAAGGCATTAGTGTGTTCTCAATATTGGTTTTCTCAAAACCAGAAGACAGCATCATACCAGATGCTACGAAGAAAAAAAAAATCAACTCTGTCCAAGCTGAAAACAGGGTAGGATGGTCCTTTCTGGAGCCAGAATTGGACTCTGACCCTTATGTGTCTCTTCTAACTCATGGTATTCTATGTTTCTATATCATTCAGTCTTTCAGTGATTACCAAAGAACTATCTTGTTCCTAGCCCAACTCACAGTATAAAGATATTACCTACATCATTTGTCCTACATATGTCTTGAATTCTGTATCATCTGCATGCTAGACATACCACAATGTCACATCTGTTTAGAGATTTTTCAGTTATAACAAAAAGAACTACATGATGGTATGATTATTGCCACTTTTAAACACTGCTCAGGACAGCACAGCTGTATTTGCTACCCTCTGGGTAGCAGTGGTATATACTTCTCCCAGTATAAGGCAGTCTTGTTTTCATGAACTAAGGATTTAACAGTGACTGAATGGATATTCAGTACACTAAATTATCATTCATTACCTCAAACTGCCACAAATACGTGGGGGCAGAACTTAATTATAATATAATTACCTGAACTAGGCTTGATTTGGGCATGTGAGAATGATACTTTAATGAATATTTAAAAAAGCAGGAAAAATGCTGACCTTGCAATGTAAGTTAGATACTACACAGTGCTCACTCAAGACCAGGCTGTCTATTGAAACAGGGTCAAGCCTACACAAGACTATGATCACAGACTAATCACACTATTCTTCATTCCATGATTACGAAAAGCTCTTTTTTCTCAAATACTAATGAAGATCTGTAAATGTATATCATTCATGAAGACAAACAAATATATTTATACATATGTTTAGAAGACACTTGATTTAGACTAAAGAGAGATTATTTTATATGCAATACATCCTTTTATATTCCAGCATAACATTATCGCATCATAAACATCTTACTGAGGAATTCTGACTCTTTCTCTTCCTTACACACAAAATTTCTCTCCTACTTGTTTTACACTTTGCCATCCACTACTGCTTCCTGAAACCTCACCTACAGCATGCAAACCCATCCATAGGCTTCTGAAATGAAGAGGTTTCCGTTCTAGTCTTCAGCAGTTTCAAATCTCACCAATCAGTGTAATGCAAACCACACCCATACAGAAAAAGAGACATCTAAATCCATACAGCAGGTTTTGCAGTATCTGAGAAGTTATCAGCGGCTTCTCAAAAGCTAGCTATCGAGCAGGATGATAAATGTGAGGAGTTAATAGTTTCCAATGCTGCACAAATGCCAGCACTGCAAGCCTGTGGTTCATAAGTAGTGCAATGTTCAAATTAGTTTAGCTGCATAGAAGAAACAGGAACTGTGATCTCAGCAGGGGAGGAGTGAGCTAAGCATTTTCATACATGAATATGTACCCCTGAGGCAGAGTTCTGAAGGAGTCAAAAACAGTGCAGAGCTGTGAAACAGTTGTGCAATGAGGTTGAAGTAATCCAGTCTCTATAGAGTGAATGCACAGCCTAGCATAATTTTCCTCATCATTTTGGGAAAAGTATAATAAAACATCAATAAACAACACCTCCAATATGTTTTAAAAGTCCATTAAAACTAAATAAGTCAGCTGTCAAGTGCAAATGTATCATTAAGTCACTAAAGGTTACAGAAAGGTGTTGCTTACCAACTAAGTAGTTTAAGTTGATTGCTCTTGGCAGAAATCCATGCTAAATTAATATTTCCTGATAAAGATTAATGTTGCCTTTTTACTGTGGCTGCCAACAGGACTAACACATCAAGCAAGTGCCCAGTTCAAAATGGACCTTATGTAAGAAAAGAGGGTTCCATTCACAGACACTGACTGAAGTGCCCTTGTCCATGCTACATCATGACCTTTCTTCATCTCAAACTCTGTCAGAGCTTTCTTCTCTCTTCATTTTTCTTCCGCCCTGGGATGCTTGAGTGCCACGCTCAGCTAGCTTTCAAGAGACACTTGACACAAAAAAAAGAGACACTCTTTTTCTGGCAGAGTACACTCACTTGTACTGATGACATAAACATATTTCCAGCTTCCATCTTACCAAATGCAACAGAGAGTACTTGTACCTACCCACTACACAAATGGCATGGCATGGCATACTGTCCATGGGCATCTGAGTCCATAATAGAGCAGTGCACGCTTTCTTTTAGTGTTGATAACAATTACAGCCCAGGCAAATCTAGAGATCTTTGGACAGTTTTCCTATGATCCAGCTTACACAGAGGCGCTTGGAAGTTGTAACTCATGATTAAGGCAAGATATGTTGTCACAGCATTAAACTAAGAGGATAACAAAGCATTACAAAATAGCCCCATTACCAACGTGCTATAATTACAGCATTTAACCTATCAGTGTCAATAGCTCACAATCAGTCAGCTGGTTACCAGTAAGTCCTTCAAAATCAGGACATGATTTGCACTAAGCTCAGGTGAAGAGAGGTGCTGTGCACCGAATAAGTGATGTCCATCACACTAATTTGGTACCCACAGTAAGGAAACTTAAAGCAGCAAAAACTCTGGAACAAAAGATAAGCAACAAACATAATGGAACAAACCATTTATATTGTGAAAGAAAATCACAACTGTTAGAGAGGTCATATTTGACACCGCAAACTTCAGTGTGCTGCAATTCCATACTATTACAAGAAGTAAAATTTGAACAGGTAATAGGGTCCCTCAACAGCCTTATAACCAGAGATGCTCTGTAATTTAACCTAATAACAAGGTTGAAGAAGGATCCTTTCCATTTTGCGGTATTTATTGATTGCAGTGGGGTTTCTGGTTTGAACATGATGCTCAAGTAAACATCAGAAGAGCCACAGTTTGATTAGTTACATTCCTTGCCTGCTTAATCTGCAGTTTGGTTTCACATTTTCTTTCTGAGATTCATAATGCATGTTATAAATCAACAGATTCTCCTTTGGATACATTAAGCAGATATTACAAATGCCACTTCTCTACTTCCCTTGTCAAATGGCCTTCAGCAGGCAGACAGGATGTTTTAGAAATGAGTAAAAGAAATTACAGAGATATTGGGTATAGAATTTCAGAGACCACATCTCTGCAAATAGCTGAAGGGGGATGGTTTTCACTTCAAATATTTCCTGTTCCCGGGAACTCTCTGGAGTCCCATTTAGACCTGACAGTTTAGAAAATGATCAGAAGCAGTAGTTAGTAGTCTGCCTCCATTCTGGTACTGGAAAGAGATTAAATTTTTGCCTTAGTACAGAACTTTGTGCAATGGCACATAAACAGAACCATTAGAAAGTAGCTGAGTGAAAAATAAGAAGACTAATTTTTGACACTGTATTTGTTTTCCTGCAGTAGCTGAGGCTCTCAGTAAGGTGCAGCAGAGAGGGTGCAGAAGAGCGCTGCCAACTGACTGTGTATGTCTGAGTGTGAGGCAGTGAGAGCAAAGCTCTGCCTGAGAGGATCCCAGCGACCGCTGAAGGAAAGACACGGCAAGTATTCATGGAAGCACAAATCTGAGATGCTGCCTCGGCAGCCCTACAGGTGCAGTTTCACTACAAGTGATTAAAGACAGATCAGAGGCTGACAAAGTGTTTAAGTGCCAGGTTTGGTTTTGCTTTCGCCTTTTTCTGGGTCTGACTGCCATATCCCTGTCTTCCCTGAGCTCTCAATCCACACCACAGTGGTGTGTCCTGAGAAGCCGTCTTTTGATGGTAGTTACTAAGAAACCTTGCTTTGAGACTTGGTCAAGAAGATTTGATTTGAAAACAATGCACAAGAAAGAGGGCAGGGTGACAACATTCAAAATATAATTTCATATAAGCTTCTGGAAAAATTAAGTTTTATTTGCATATACTGTAGGGAAAAAAAAAAAAGTGAGCAATATACATTTTTGTTGCAAGTAGGTTATTTACTTGTAACTATGACTACTGCATATTAGTAGCAATGTCATTGTATGGAGCAACCATGGTCACAGCTGCTGTAATGCATCCTATTGTCTGGAGATCATTAAAGTTTCTACTGACAACACTGCATGATTCTCAGAAGCATGTGCAAGATTTTAGATAGACATCTTCCTTCATTTGCTGTGAAGGAAGCTCCCTATATAAATTTGCTCTCTATATTTGCTCTCAAGCAGCAGGCAGAAGAAATTCCAGATCACACCATTCAGCAGAAGTCAATATTCTGTGGACATACAACCAGTCCATTACAGTACCTGATTATATACATTTTCATATATATTTTTTTTATTCCATTCATGTGTGTGAGCTATTTAGAAGTATAACAAACAAATACTTCAATGCCAAAACTCAGGAAAAGTAAAAAATATTTCCTATTTCATAACACCTGTTTGTTGATGCTATGGAATCGTGTCTGAGATTTTTTTTTTCTGAAGAGCCTTTGGATGCTAAGTTTTTCATAAAGACAGTGTTTTCCACAAACAGTTTTTAGAGAGCAGTTTTTAAAAACTGCTTATTCTGAATAGAAAACAGGCTGAATTCTATCAGTTAAAAATAATATTTAATTTGCGTTTAATCCTAATTGCTGAAGTGGGAATTGTTGAAATCTCAATCCATTTTCACACTATTTTTTTCCCCAATAAAATAAGAGGTTAGCAAGCAAGCAAGCAGCAACTAAAACTGGTTTGTGACACAAACTTCAGGTGCAGCCCATGAGAGTGGTATGGATAGAAACCACATGGGGTTGTCCTTGCTAGCATTTGGTCTATTATACATTGTCACTTTCCTAAGAGGAAGCAGAACTCAAAGTGAGTTGAATATCATCTCACTCGTCTCTGTAACTTGAGGAATGGTTTTGCCAGAAAAGGTGGCCTTGAAGGTCTTGGAAGTTTAATAGAGGAAAATGTAGTAATTTCTAAGGAAGACTAAGAGATCTTGTTAGGAAAGGCAGACAGTAATTCAATCACAGTTTTCTCAGAAAGTGCAAGATTTATCTGAAAGGTGAAGATTTTTGCTGTCTTTAAATGTAATCTTTCATTAAGACTAAAAATGCAGAGATATTTGCAGATGATTCCCCAGTCTTTCCATTAGACATCCCAGAGAATGCCAAGTGATCTTCTAACTACATAAGTGGCCATTAGATTTGACATTTTCCATTTTCCTTGAGCTAAAAAGAAAGCAGTAAAATACTCTTTTAAACAAACAAACAAACAAATAAATACAGCAAAAAAAAAAAAAAAAGAAAAAAAAAAAACCAGTCATTTATTCATCACAGGACAAAGATTACACCGCCTATCTGGCACTCACAGATTTGCTGAAAATTTCTTCATCCTTCTCAATTTTAATGAACAACTAACATGGTAAATGTGTTCAGTTGGCAAACTCATTTGCAAAAAAGCCCTAACAGTAATCACTCATTTCTCATATAGCAAAAATTTCATCTTCGTCCTTTGCCCTTCAGCTGTTACTCATTTCCCTATGGCCTTAAATGCCACTTTGTATTATTCTCCTGAAGAGAGCCATTCGTCAACCACAATTTGAAGAAAAGCCTTTGTGAAGTGCTCTGGTTCTCTAAAGACTGTCTAATAGAAATCCTTGATTTGGCTCTGCATTTAATCATCTTAAGAATGATATTTGGATTAAAAGCTTAACAGCGCCTATTCTCCTTCTCTCAATTAACCCATCCACTCCATCATTAACTATGTCAGGGGCTGGACTGTTTGCAGTATAGCTCCATAAGAAAGAAACTACTTTGCCCATCACTGCTGGAGGTGCTCAAGGCCAGGTTGGTGGGGCTTTTATTTTTTCCCTTCTTAAAATCATAGAATGGCTTTGACTGAGAGGGACCTTAAAGGTCATCCAGCTCCCTGTCATGGACTCGGTGCCACCCATCAGTTCAAATTAGAAAAGGGCCCCATCCAACCTGGCTTCCAGGGATGGGACACACAGAGCTTCTCTGAGCAGCCTGTGCCAGGACCTCATCACAAGTGAAGAATTTCCTCCTAATACCTAATCTAAATCACTCCTATTTCAGTTTAAAAATCATTTCCCTTTATCTTGTCACTATGAGTCCATGTAAAAGGTTGGACCCCCTCCTGCCTGCAGGTCTCCATTTAAGCACTGGAAGGCCACAGTGATGTGCTTCCAAAGCCTTCTCTTCTCCAGGCTGAACAAGGCCAGCTGCCTCAGTCTCTCTTTATAAGAGAGGTTCTCCAGCCCTCTGATTATCCTCATGGCCTCCTCTGGACTTGTTTCCAAAACTGTGAGTCCTTCTTATGCTGGGGGCCTCTGACCTGGACTAGAAAAAAATGTTGCTTACTTGAAGATTTGACTTTTACACATTAAAGATTAAAAATCCTAAAGCACATACAAGTTTCCCAACATATGCAAAAGAAAATTATATTCAAAACAAGACATGCATAAGAAGAATTCTTGTGTATGATGACCTTTTTTATTTCCGAGTAGAAAGGAAGATTTCATGCAGCTGTATGATGAGAAGTCTTGTGACTCTCTCTACATTTTCCTGAAGTAAAGTCTGTCCACATTTACAATATTTCATTACTTTTAACAGCGTGTTTATAACACAGTGATGTGATCAAAGACATAAGTGAGCCCCTTCATTCAATTGCTTTCCAGATTTTGAAGGAGAATGTGTCAAGATAATTTTATAAACCATTTGGGTTTCATAAAGGAAATAGAGTTGTATAGAGAATAATATTTTTTTAATTAAAGTTTTGAGATTTCCAAAAGAAAGTCATCATGTTCCTAGGAGTGTAAGCAAACTCTTTTTTCATAAAAGAATTAATTTTATATCCTGCTTGTTTTTCTAAACATTGACTCCAACATTACAAAGAGAGAAAAAGCCAGTGCAGGCTTTTTGTAGGGTCCTAGGCCTAGTCACAAAAAGCATTAGGTCATCAGTCATCAGGAAACTGTCCCCCATTTTAATTAATATAAATTTCATTTATGTAACTTGGAGGAACATTTTTTTTTTTTAATCTATGCCTGGCTGCTTGAAATCTCAGCAGTAAAGAGGATTCTAATCAGGCTGTTGTGATGAAAACCATGCAGTCATAATAGGGACTTCACACTTAATAAGAGTGTCTTTAGTTAGCTCCCTCTTTTTTGCAGAAAACTGAGAATGAATTCATGTTATCAAACAGTAAATGTGGATGTGTATGAATTATCATTGTTTCCCTTAGCAAATATTGTTAGGACAAAATCTCAGAGTGAAAATGTTAAACTCACATTTCTCAAACACAGTTGAAGTAGTAAACATTAGACAAAAACACCATAAAAAGATGTAAAATTGTTTCTCTCAGTATAGCCTATATCATATTTCAACTACCACAACATATATCCTAATGAAATACTTATTTTTACTATTATAACTACATCAGTACTTGGGCTGATGTCAATATGCTCTAATCGTAACAAATGGCACACACAACCTGTATACTTGCACTTCTTGAGAGGTTTCTTTCAACTTAAATAAATATAAAAAATCCTCAGCATGCTTTTGCACAAATCTGAACATTTAAAATGTACTAAGTTAAACTACAAAAAGAGATTCATCGATAGAAATAAATACAATTCATAATCCAGTTTGACAACTTCGCTATGAACATTGTGTTAAATGGCAGACAGGAAAAAGGTTGGCCATGTAACTCGTACCCTTTTTTATACCAATGATATTAGACCAATTATGTTTTTGAATAGTATAATATAGTCATTTAACATACCAGGAGGAAATCCTTTTCAAAAAGAGTAATTAAACATAGCTTGTAATGGCTGATTTACCCCACAGTGCATATCCACATGGTGACTGCAAAAGCCACTGTCACAGGATTTGCATGTTTACAACTTTCCAAACTCAGCTTCCCCTTCTGAGTTCCTCTGTAAAAGATTATTTTTTCATTCTCCTGTCTCCAGCTCATGATACTGAACAATTTCTGAGGGGAACATTTTGCCTTCTTTTCTAGGGGAGATGTGCTGCTCTGTTTCCATGATTTCAGCGCTGTTAGCAACTGTAGGCCAGCTTATGTTCTCAGCAGTTTTCTACAAATGCTAATCTGCCTTCAAATGCTGCTGTGAGAGAAATGAATTGATTGAATCCTCTTAAGCCAATACACATGATCCCATACACACAAAATTACTGTGTGTACACAGAACTGATGCTCTTTTCAGCTGCCTACATAGCTTCAAATTATTGGATGTGACTTTAACATAACAGAAGGCTTTAAGAGAAAGCAGGCAGATTTCATTGCCCATTTCTCTTCAGCAGGTTGCCAGATCACTAACCATGTTGGGCAAACAAAGAAAAAAATCAAGTACCTATACCTGATGGCATTTCTTTCCTTTGGATATAATGATAATTTCTGAAAGGCCAATCTGATCAATACGCTATTTGGGGGATTGCACTGAACATAAGGGTTGGGCTCAAAAGAATTGTTGGTCACTACACGTTTTGCTCCTAAAACAATCTAAAGATTCAGTTTTCTACTTCCAACAATTTTCTGCATCATTACACAGCACCACCTCCTCTGAAACATAGATTTTCCTTAATCCACAAGCAAACTTGCTTCCCTACTTTGAGGAGGAACTGCATGCAGAGAGTCCAATTATTTCTCAAAGAACAGCCAGACAGTGGCAGCTAAGAACACTGACTGCTGAAACATTGCATTTTGAATATCTGCATGGCTGCTTATGAACAATAATTTTTCTTCCTCACTCCTACAAGCAGAAATCATAACAGTATTGCCTTCTTTCTCTGCTCCATCCTTTAGCTTTCAAGTTGCCCAGATAAGCAGAACATATGGCAGCTGTCATTGCCATCACTGTGGCTCCATGTTAGGCATAATTATCCAAGTCTATATTGCTCCCTTAATGGGTTTCCTGATTCATGAGCCTTACAAGTCACAGCTAACTTATAAGCAAAGAATAAGGAGAAATCATCAACGTCTGAAAGCAGGCATTCACTGTGGACAATTCAATTATAATAATTTTCTAAAAAGACATTTTTGAGTAAAGTGTCTGTGGAAGTTCTTCTAGTTAAAAATCGAAAGCTCATGGAAATAGTAATGAGATTTAAAGACATAAGATAATGATAATTTGTCTGATTCCCTCCTGTCCTTTAAAAACTGCAGTTGCTGATAGCTGTGTTACTGCCCATAATGCTTTACCACTTGAGGTAAAAGAAGGGAATTGCAACTTGAGGTGCTTTCCAGCCATACTGTTGTTTGGAAGATGTAATACAGCTGTGAAATCCATCTTACAGAGAGAAGTAAAGGAAAAAAAAAATATATATATATATATATATATATTTATATTATGTAAATCAACTCTTCTTCACAGAAAATACATGAAAATAAGTGAATTAATTTTTTTAGGTTTCTAACGCAATTGTTTAAGTCACAAAAACATTTATTTAAGAAATCAAGTTTTCTTTTTCAAAGCAAGCATTTTTAACTTAGATTTTTCACGAAGTATATTATTATTAGAAAACTTTCAGCAACCTCAGATAAAACTTCTTTTTTCTTCCACTGAAGGTACATCTAATCCCCATGAATCCAATCCGACCAACCAAATCATTTTACTTTATTTACTAACTTTGAAAAGAATTGCCATATAGTACTTAGGACACCTTTGTTACCACAAAATAAGGGAATAAGCAAAGAAAACTATTTTCTGAATCTCTGAAATGGCCAAAAGTTATATATCCTTCTCTATGATTCTATGAACAAGAGTTCTGTAAGTCACTTGCAGATGTTGGGCTTTGAGCACATGAATAATTCATTCTCTTTGATGAGAGTTTGATGGTCCCCCACCACATCCTCATCTCCAAATTGGAGGGAAGTGGATTTGATGGGTGGACGACCCGATGGATAAGCAATTGGTTGAAAGGCCGCAGACAGAGGGTGGTGGTCAATGGCTCTATGTCCAGGTGGAGGCCGGTAACAAGTGGTGTCCCCCAAGGGTCTGTCTTGGGACCGGTGCTCTTTAACATCTTTATTAATGACATCGATGAGGGAATTGAGTGCACCCTCAGCAAGTTTGCTGACGACACCAAGCTGAGTGGTGCGGTTGATACGGTGGAAGGAAGGGATGCCATTCAGAGGGACCTCGACAGGCTGGAGGGCTGGGCTCAGGTGAACCTAATGAGGTTCAACATGGCAAAGTGCAAGGTTTTGCATTTGGGCCGGAAGAACCCCAGGCACCTGTACAGGCTGGGAGGAGTGGTCCTTGAGAGCAGCTCGGCAGAGAAGGACCTGGGGGTCCTGATGGACGAGAGACTGAACATGAGCCAGCAGTGCGCTCTGGCAGCTCGAAAGGCAAATGGGATCCTGGGCTCCATCAGGAGAGGGGTGGCCAGCAGGGACAGGGAGGTGATTGTCCCTCTCTACTCGGCTCTTGTGAGACCCCATCTGGAGTACTGTGTCCAGGTGTGGAGCCCTCAGTACAAGAAAGACATTGAGATTTTGGAAAGGGTCCAGAGGAGGGCGACTAAGATGATCAGGGGGCTGGAGCACCTCCCCTATGAGGACAGGCTGAGGGAGTTGGGCTTGTTCAGCCTGGAGAAGAGAAGGCTGCGGGGTGACCTCATTGCAGCCTATCAATACCTGAAGGGAACCTACACCCAGGAGGGGAGTAAACTCTTCAAAAGGGCTGACAATAGCAGGACTAGGGGAAATGGTTTTAAGTTGAAGGAGGGAAGATTTAGGTTGGATGTTAGGGGGAAGTTCTTTACTAGGAGAGTGGTTAGGCCCTGGAACGGGCTGCCCAGGCAGGCTGTGGATGCCCCGTCCTTGGACGTGTTCAAGGCCAGGTTGGACGGGGTCCTGGGCAACCTGATCTGAATGTGTATGTTTGGTGGCCCTGCTAGGCAGGGGGGTTGGAACTACATGATCCTTGGGGTCCCTTCCAACCCGGGTGATTCTGTGATTCTGTGATTCTGTGAGTTGACTGCTCATGTGTCATTTAGGAGTACTATCTAGTAAGCAGAAGATTTCTTTATTTAAATTACATGTTTTACTCTTGCATTAATAATAAAACATTTAAAATAGTGTTTACAATTTTAATTTTTCTTAGGACATAGTTTGTGAAAACATTAGTCATTGACAAGTAAAAATTCTTCGGCCCTTATGATGACAATGTTCCATGAAGGCCAGCTGTGAACTGAAAATTTCAGCACTTTTTGTGAGAATCGTAAAGCAGACAGCATTTTCCCATAGCTCTGGGCAGAGCCATTTTCTTGGTGAACCTGTTGAGAAAACCATGTTTGTTTGTTTGTTTGTTTGTTTGTTTAAAAAAAAAAGAAAAATAAAAAGCATTGACTCCTCCAGCATACGATCTTTCACAGTAGCTGTTAATTAACATTCATAGAAACTTTCACCTCTTTCACCTGTCAAATTAAATGCCCTGGGTTAGCCCAGAACCTCAGACCCATCTCTCCGTCCTCAGGAAGGTAACCACTGCTAGGGTCTGCCCTGCTCTGTGCTGGAGCACTGGGATGGTCTGGTCTGCCACGTCCTGCCCTGCCACTCTGGAGCAGTCCTTGGCTTCTATTGTGCCCCGGTTGCCACCTGTACATTTCTGTGTGAGAAGTCAGTATATACAAAAGCAACAGAAATTAAAGATATTGTGAAGCATAAACAGTAATCTTATACGAATGCAAGATCATACAGCTCTTGAGAAGGAGATCGATTTGAGAATTTATAGCCTTGATCATAGGCAAAACCTCATGCAGCCCATGGAACTTAGGATATTCAGCACAGACCCTGATTTAATTACGCATGATTTCTCAAGGATTATGGCAGCATTCATATGAACCTTTCTCTCTAAGACACTGAAGCATATCTCTGGATACTAAATACTGATCCATTCAGTATTTAGCAAGTTGCACACATGCACAAAGCTGAAAACCGAAATGTGAAATAATGATATGCTTTGAGGTGAGCTAGTTAGTTTAAATACATACCCCTGAATTATGTCTGAGTAAGTCCAGCTGTTGTGGTGCAGATATCCAGATAATCAGGCATAAATTGCTATCTACTTCTAAATTTAAAATAACTCAGATAGGACCAAATAAAGATGTCAAAAATTTGAAACACATCTTTCAATTCTATCAGTGTATCATCTGGGGTTTCTAGATATATCACTACAAATTCATTATCTCAGAATATAATCCATTTCTACTAATGTCAAGAAGTAACGTTCACCTAGGAATCTCAAAAATTCCTGGGGGAATATTCTAGTTTGATTTTTTTCTTATTCTCTTTGAATGCTACAGGATTTTCCAGAAAGAAATACTGCTTTTGGCAATACAAACAGTGGAGAAGTTCCTGAGTAGGAGCTCTTATGAAGCCATAAAAAGAGAAAATGTGCCTTTGGATGAAGACGAAGAGTCAAAACAGTGTTACAAATGTTCAGGATTGCTGATCCTAATTCTCAACAGTTAGAATTGAAATGTGAACCATTTCCATAAAGCTTCCAACTTCTTATGATCTAGGAAGCTATTTTTGGATTTATTTCTCACAGAAGAAGACCTACATCTTCCAATCTAAAATTAGACTGTGAACCTATCTTATTCTGCAGCCGATCACATGTAACGTAGGTACTGAAATAAGAATGAGAAATCTTGCAGCTCTGAAAGCAGTAGAATTAGGTCACAGGGAGAGATTCAACTGCGCTTAAGCTTAACGTTTGGTAACAAAGGTATTCTTGTTAATGAGCTGCAATGTAATCAAGTTTTTCTGAGGAAAAATACTGTACTTATACTGTACTTAGTGAAGTCCTTGCATGAAGAGTGGTTCTTAGGTGCACACTGGATAGCTACTGGATTGCTGGTTCGACCTAGATACATTACATTTAAAGCAAGGTGCTCAGATTCATGAGTTTTGTAAAGAAACACTGGTTCAGTGAATGACCTGCTTAAATCATTTTAAGAGGACAAGGAATACTTAACTAGCATCTTAATTGTACACATTTTGTTCCTATAAGTCTGTACCTGAAGGATGTGGAAGCCCTGCATCTGCTTGTTTTTTTTAATGAGGAACCAAGTGTAAAATGATGTTTACTTCAAAGTTTAAAATGCCAGAACCTGTAGAGATATGGAGAACACTGTGTTGGCTTGCAGAAATGGCACAGAATAATGTAACATTTTTTCTCATTCGGTACTGTATATTTTCCCATAGGAATGTTGGAGTGACCATCCCTGGTCAAGAGATAGGTAGATGTGTCACTGTGGGATAGTGGATAGTGGGGACAGGTCAATGGTTGGACTTGATGATTTTAGAGGTCTTTTCCAACCCTAATGATTCTATGATTCTATGAGGTCTGAAGAGAACAAAAAAGCTGTCTACAGTAGCTAATGAGCCGTTGCATGCTCTTTGCCTTCACAGCTAAGCTTCTATATTCAAAGGTCAATGTGGTCCTCCCATTCTAACGGTATCTGTCAAGATCTCCGGTGCATTTGCAAGGTTCTTGGCACTTTGCTGTTTGGCTGTCAATAGCACTAGATAATGTTTCTGATTAAACTCAGAGAGTAAAAGTTGTACTGGGGCATCTTATACACTTTTCTACAGAGGGAAAATCTGGGGAAGATCTCAAGAGTAATAAACGAGACACACACTTTCTAAATCATGTGCAATCAGTAAGACAAAAATGCTCTCATTTAAGGAAGATAGTACTTTCTAAAATACTGTACATTCAAGTCAGTCATTCATTTTCTTCAATAATTTCAATCCACCTGGTTAATCTCTTGCATTAATTTTCTGAGTTCTTGGTGCTCCTTAGTGAAATGCTTATTCAGTCCATCCTACCTATAAACTAATTCCTGATTTAGAGGCTATTTTTAGTGTAGCTGAATCTAAATTACTGTATTTACATCATATTAATTAAAGAACAATACACATAACACCTATGCAAGTTTCATTAATTTTTTTTAAATATATAGTTATCAAATATTTTTACAAGCTCTCATTTTTAGGTAATTCTTATATTGCAACATGATATTCAGGCTAGACAAACCAAGAACTGACTGCAGCTACATACACAGAGCTGAGACCAGAAATTAATTATCTGCCATTCAGTTGTACATGGGCATATTTAAAAAAAAAAAAAAAGAAAGAAAGAAAAAGTGGGAAACATGTATAGGAAAAGGACCTCCTGTAGGATTAAATGGAAGTGCTGGCATTTCTCTAGAGATTCTATGCAAAGAAAATTTTTGATTTTTTTTTAAAGACTAACAGCATAACTGCATTTTCAGTTGCAAGATCCACTGAGTAAACTTATTTTGAACTGTACTGGTCTCTTACATTATCTTTCAATTAAATATTTTTATAAGTAAGATTAGTGTTAACAGAGACGTGACTCAAATAAGATCCATCAAAATAGTAAAAGCCACACATTCCAGTGCCTGGTAACGTGGACTTTCAATCACTTAACTGGGGAGAAGCATTTGGAAAACATTCATCATCTTCGTATGTACTAGAAAAAGATAGTCAACAGAAACACAAAATGAAAATAGTTAATCTATCTGTCCATTTCAGGCTAGAAATTCTTAATAAAGCATGGTCTGTTTGAGATCATAAACTGTTATCTCATTTCCAAGGTTTTTATGTTATTTTTTCGATTTCCAATCATTTCTGTATAAATTAATATGTTTATTCCCCATCAACCTCATTTGTCACTTCAAGCACAGCTTCAGCAGAGGCTGATGAAACCTTAAACTCATTTTCAACACTTCCTTTGTTTGATTTTTATGTACAAGTGTGTTTTTCCTCTTCCCATCAAGCAAACAATGGAATTTTTTTTAAAAAGAAACAAGTTTATGCCTCATATTTTAGATTAACCTTTGCATGATTGGGTTATGTAAGTGATGAAATACTCTTCTGTGCAGAACTTTTTTTTTTTCTTTTTTTTTTTTGCAGCATTTGTGAAGCTGTGAGCTCTAGTTTCATCTCTTCATTTGTATTTTGTGCCTTTATCTTTCAGAAGATTAAGCATTGATCTTCAGAGAAAAAGGCTGACTGTTGGAACTGTCAGACAACCACGTCATGAATGGTTAATTTTTCAAATTTGAGCAGAGACACCAGATGGCACAAGGGAAAAGAAAAGGACTTGTTTCATTGTTCAGCAATAAGGATTTTTCCATCTGCTGGTTCAATACTAACTTAGTTTACATTCGCTTACAGTCAATACAGCTAAAACTCCACTTTGAAGTGAAATCTAAAAATAGAAGAAAAAGTCTGAGTAGATATAAAATGAGAAATTTCCACCGTACACAGAGAGACTACTCCCTCAGCCTTATACATACACACACTTACAAACCCTCTTTCAGAGGTGCGATTCATGTGATAAATTGCAGAATCAGGTGATAAATTACAGAGATGTGGTAAATTAATTTGCCATGTACCTTTGGCTGCCTTACCTGCACTCTACCCAATAGTGTATCTCCTGGGGCTTTCATTATTATCCATAACTCTGAATAGATTCAGTTATATAATTTAAAAGAAGCTAGACAGTAAATAAAATAAAATAAAATAAAATAAAATAAAATAAAATAAAATAAAATAAAATAAAATATTCTTCTTTCTTATATCCTGATTTAAAAAGAAAAGAAAAAAAGAAGAAAAAATTCAACCAGGACTTACTGACATTAACATACAGTATGCCAAATTTTCTTAGACAAAAAAGTCCTTATTTAACAGTCATATCTCATTTACACAGATAAAAACATGAGTGCTCTTTCACTGGAGAAAGGGCATGTATTCAGATTTTAATAGCAACAGCGCAGTAGCTTTTAACCCTAGAACTTTCTGATAGACTTCCTAATTGCTCCTTTTTACATAATGAAAAGCTATTACAGGCTGCACTGAGAAGATTTTAAGTTTCACTATTTCAATCCTGTATTCAGTAACTGAGAAATCTAACTGTGCAGCGGGAAAGAAGAACATATATGAGTTGGTACTTAAATGCATACATATATTTTTAACGAAATTTCCAATTTTAAAAACCTTTCAGACTGCTTGTTACAGTAGTCTTCTTTGTAATATGTAATACAGAGTTATGTGGATGAGTGTAGAAGAGTAATTGTTACAAATACCAGAAGGGGAAATCAGCAAGTCATCAACACAGAACATTTCTAACATGTCCCCACTTAGATCTTAGTCCCTATTCAGCCCCTAACTCACAAAGATTCAATGAAGAACAGCTGATGTTGAAATTGTTTTGCAGTGGCAGACGTGGTACAGGAATACAAGTGCTCCTGACTGCCTTGAGATCTCCATGGTCAGCTGCCAATTTCTCTTTATGACCAGAGAGACTTTAAAATACAAAATCACATCTGGAACATTCTCACATAAATGTTATACTGTTATACCCAAATGTTATACCCATATTATACTGTGACTATTTCAAACTAGAACGTAGAATCACAGAATTATAGAATTGTCTGAGTTGGAAGGAGCACTTGAAGGTCATCCAGTCCACTATAAGGATCATCTATTCCAAAGTCTTCTTCTTAGTTCCCTGTAAAATCCCAAATGAACAGAAACGCTGAGAATTTCTTTAACAGCACTGGAGAGAGACTTCCTTAAAAACTCTTGCCTTAAACTCTGTCCTCCACCTGTAGGCATATATACAAGGAGACTAAGACATAGCTGTGGTCTTCCAAGTTGAGTTATTCTTCTCAGACTTGATACAAAGAGGGAAAAAAAAAGACCTTTTAGATTTATTAACATCAATATTTTTGATGGAATGATGGGAGTACCACATGTTTCTCTATGAAGTTTCTTAGTTGACAATGATGAAACCAGAAATCTAGAAGTGAAGTGTCTGGAGTGGCAACCAGCTAGTTTTCAATTATTATTAATCCTCTGCAATAGCAGTAAGTCCAAGGTCCTCAAAAACAAACCCAACCATTTCTTTTCTTATCTGATGCCTTTTTTGCAGAACATAATTTTTATGACCCCATAAAAATATTCTCCAAAACTAAAGCTGGTGACATCCCTGAATTCCTCTATGATGCCAAATGACCCTGTTACATGCTTTAGCTTTAGTACATAGCACAGGAGTTATTTTCTAAGAGAAGCAAGCATTTGAAAAAACAAGAATGCTCATGAGTACAAGAATACATTTTTCTATCTTAATTTCTGATAATAGAATATTCTGTCAATCATTAAAAACATTTGTATGTCCATAATATCTAAAAATTAATGCTAAATTGACTGTATAAACAAGTTTATTCCCTAGCCATAGCCCAAACAGTATAATTCCTATTTTAAAAATAAGCGAGATAGATTTAGTATTAATTCTGTTTGCATTGAATTTATAAGCATAGAAAACAAGGAGCAATTCTGTACTTATGCTTTATTATGTATTTGTCTCTGTTTAAGGAGAATTTACAGACAATTCATAGTGAGTTAAAACTAATGAGAGACAGATTAACAAAATCAACTTTTTGGCAAAGCTGAATTGGCACAAAGCAAATAAAGTACTTACTGATGTAAGCGAGAAAATTGCACTAAATGATTAAGTGTTGAATCACTATCCTATTTATCTCACACTGCCATTTTATAAATAGCTTCCAGCATTCAAGTTTGCTATCATTCTTAATGTAGGAACACTGTGGCATATATTTTTTAAAATAATTTCCCTTTCTATTCAGGAGACAAGAAATGTCATTGTTGATGTTAGCTTTGATTTATCTACATCTACAGTTCCCTTTCATACAAAGGCCAACTGTTGCAATTTAACTTAACGTCTTCAGAATGTCCCTAGGAACCATCAGTGTGCTGGTTATCATGTAAAATGTGGACTATACAGGATTTATATGACTACTGAGTTTTAACCCATAGCCAAACACTACACAGCTGTTCACTGATTTCACCACGGTGAGATGGTGGATGTCCCATCCCTGGGGATATTCAAAGTCAGGGTGTAGCAGGCTCTGAGCACTCTGATGGAGCTGTAGGTGGCCTGTTCATCACAGGGGAATTGAACTAGGTGGCCATTAAAGGTCACTTCCAACTCAAACAGTTCTATCATTCTGTGACAACTGAAAAGTGCAAGGACTTGTGCAGGAATTGAGATAATGATGGTTTGATAAGAAAGAAAAAAAAAAAAAAAAGGAAGGAAAGAAACCCAATGATAACAGCAAAAAGAATAAACAAGCAAGAGGTATGCAGAGCAACTGCTCACAAGTAGTCAGTCCATCAGTAGCTCCCTTGGCAAACTCTCCCATGTGGTATGGGACATTCCTTTGGTCAGTTTAGGTCAGCTGTCCTTTTCTGTTCCCTCCCAGCTCCTTTTGTGCCCAGCTCCTCAATGACAGAGCAGTGCAAGAAGCTCAGACGTCCTTAACTTAACTCAAGCACTTTTTGTGTCCACTATGACTCTTTCAAGGTTATAGATTTGCTGCAGAAAAAAAGGTGTATACTGAATGAACCACACAAATTATTTAAAAATTAAATTAAAAAAAATAAAGGGCTTTTTTTACAGAAAATTCCTCCCTTTTAGGCAGACATATTCAAAAGTTTCATGGTCAATAATGGGAATGCAGAACTGTTAAAATATCTGGTTGAAGTAAGGTCTACAAAAGTTTGAGCAATGTTATTAGTATGCAAAACAAGAACAGTGAATTGAGTACTTTTCCTATCATAGATGCTGACATTAGCTAGGAAATAAATCATCTCCCCAGCGATTTCCCCAAAGGAAAGAAATTTAGAAGAAGCTGTTTGCATGGAAAGAGGAGTCTGTCTGCCAAGAAAGATAAATTATTATGCACAGTGCATTGGAGAAAACATTTTGGTCCAAATTCACTCTAAGGGTAACTCTAAGGAATCTTGCAAAGAATGTAGCAAGCCTTTTTCCTGTTAATATTTCAATGAATATGCTGTATGTATTTTAATGCATAATAATTTGTTCTATGCGGAAATGTTTGTATTTAATAGCTGAGTATGGATTTTACTGCTGCATGTTTAAAAATCACATGCATAATTTCCATACATCCACTGCTTGCAGTCATTAACTGAACTTACACTTTCATTTTTTTTTCAAGAATGACTTCTTAACACCACTTGAAAATAAACCTGAAACAACATTTAAGGTTTGGAACAGGAGAATGGAAAAGTAAAGAGAGTGCTAAATTCATAAAATGATTTGTCATTACAGATGGCACTATCTAGGCATTTTTCAGTTTCATTTTGCTTCTGTTGATATTGCAGGATTTTATATTTGCATTGTGCTTAGTTGTGAAAGACAAATAGAACAAAGTATTATTTCACTTGCAGTATGAATGATTACAAAGTAAAAAAAAAAACAAAAAAAACCCTACTCCAGCATATTGAAATGCTTGTATTACTATTGCTGCCTCTTTTTAAGATCAGCAAATTAAAGGGCCTCCTCCGAAATCAATGCCTCCTATTTTATGATGTTGGCTCATGACGTCAGAGGTGGATGCTGGTGATGTGACAGTAGATGTTGAACCTTCCCACCAATATTCCATTACATTTTGTTGCTGTGTAACAGACGGCAGCAGAGGGGCAGTGTCACAAAATGGTGACATGGAAGTGAGTATGGAGCAAAGGTGTGGAACTGAGTTCCTTCTTGTGGAAAAAATGGCACCAGTTGACATCCATTGACATTTGCTGAACCTACAAAGTACCTAAGCATGTGCATAACTTAAAGCTTATGAACACCTCCATTGAGTTCAAGGAAATCGATCATTGTTTGATGTTACCTGTCTGATTAAATGCATTGGGAAATTAAAACCTAGCTTGGACCAGAGTACGAGCAATGATGTTAGGTGCTCTAATTCAAAACAACTAAAAACAAGCATATTGTGTTTTCTTTTGTTTCTTCCTGTGTCAATTAAATTCTCCTTTTAAAAATAGTATTTTATGTTTTGAGTAAGTAACATTACAGAAGTTCAACATGCTTCTAGGTTCTCCTTTACTTGTTATTATTATGCGTGGGAAATTAACTGTTTTAGTTACTTATTGAAAGCTCTTTTTACCATTAGCTGTTCATCCCCTTCCCTGCAAGTTGTTGACTGGAATTATGCTTCTGTAAAATCTTGGCTCTACTTCATGTACAACCCAGGAAGAAAACTGAAAGCATTCTGTGTGTCTGAGATGTAATAGTTTTAATTAAGAAACACTTTGACAGAGATACTTTCCAGCCAGCAGAATGCAAGCATGCATCTCAGGTTCTATCCCTGTGCCATTCACACAAATGTTCACGCTGGTCTTTGCAGGTTCAATTCCAGCTCACTGTAGTGCTTGGACAGCACATAGTCTAAGTTAAATGATTCCTGAGATGATGAGAAAGTTCTGCATGAATTTTCATGGCTATAAATTATATATAGGTCACTCCAACAGGCTTTGCGTTTTACCTGGCCCAGTTTCTCCGTTTTGAAGGCTCCCCAGTGAAGCCTCATGAGGAATTTCCTATTTACACACAGGAACTCTGGCAAAATGACTGTGGTGGTCAGTGGTCATGGAAACAACCACTCTGCCAATCTCCACTTTTGTAGAAACACAAAGTTTACATGTTCTGTCTCTCCCTCTTTCAAAAGTAGATCTGAAACCAAAGTTGAGTGACAAAAATTCTATGCTACCATATTTCTTTATGGTGAACAGATCAATAAATCTCATATCTCCCTTTTCTCTAGCTGTATTGATGGGTGTTCATTTTTCGCTGGATGGTATTGTGAGTAACTCCCAAAGCAAGGCAGTAAGCAATTTCTTCAAAGCATCAATATTGAACTGTAATTGGAGAGAAAAAAAGCATACTTTTTGCATGGATGTGTGGTCTGAAAATATTCAGCCTGTCAGCATAGGCAGGCATTGTATTCTACTTACAGCTCAACCTATTACATACCAGAAGTGTAAAGAATTTCTGACAGGAAATCTATGGCTTAAAGTCCAGCATAGAAAACATTGATGTAAAGAGATAGTACCCAAAGGACTTGGCTTTTATTGCACTTTCTGCTGGAAGCACAAGTTTAGTATGCCAAAGTTCAGGTAGAAAAATTCTTGTCCTATGTTCAGGTAAACTTTCTATTGTACCTCAAATACAAAGCACGAATAGAGACACTTAAAATAATTGTAAAGGCACTGTCTGTTTCTTTCCTTGTTATTGCACACACATATCACAACTACCCACATCAAAGAGACTGGTTCTCCTCTTGGTTTTGCATGAAGTCATGCTACCACTTTACAGGGGCTCTGCAGGCAGTGCCATTAAGAGTCTTGGGCATGACAGTACATTTATTCTCACAAAACTGCAAGGGCAGTCTGCTCTAACAAGAACCTCTAATAAGAGGCTAAATAAAGCCTCTTATATCCAAACCTGTTTCTGTCTTTGCCCAAAACCAGGGACTTTTAGTTCTGCTCCCAGTTTACCTGTCTGGAAGATGATCACACAAATATGGTATATTAGATTAGCAAATGCATGTTATCCCTATAAAGTGCTCTTGAAATAAAAGTCTCTGAAAAAGCAAGGTGCTCTTCTGAAAAATAAAGTGATTTTGTCTATTCAGGCATAAATCAGTAATCTAAATTATAGAAACTACTATACTACACAGTTCATATTTAATCTACTGTGAAAAAAAAAAAAAAAAAGAAAGAAAAAAAAAAGAGAACAATGTGTTCTGGGGAAAAAAAGTCAGAAGAATGAGGGAGACCAGAAAATTCAGTTATCATCCAGTTTCTATTTTCATTTTCTGCAGAACTATTTTGTGCATCCCTAGGAAGTATTTAATCATCAGTTGTGAATGATGTCACTCCATTTATGTGTCATCTGCCATATCAGTACCAGAGCATATGCACTGGAGATGTACAACATCTCCCATAGGACCAGATGAAAAGAAAAATCTTCTCTTGTATTATATGTTTGAATGATGTAAAGCGGGTCATGTTCTTCAAAGGGATCTTCTGTACAATTCACAGCAAAAGGAAGAGTTCAAATTGAATCTTTGATAGAAACTGCTTTTTAAGGAGACCTCCTGTCTGAAAAGATTGGTATTCATGAGGCTTTCAAATGTATTTTTATGTCAGCTCACCTTAGTATTGACACTGTTTTGACTGCTGCAGGGAAAAAACACGGAACTATTTGCAGTATTTCAAGCAAACTTCATTGACAGATTTGACTGTGCTTGAAGTTTTAAGTAGGAAGCAAAATACTAGAGGTTTGAAAACATTCTTTTTCCTTGTTGCCTCCACTGTATACACATTGCTGACCAACAGCTTTTCGCATGGTAACACAGCTTATTAAAAAAAGAGGAGGGATCTAAAATGAAAATCAGCATGGCTGCAAAAGATAACTGCAGAATAGTGCAAAGAGGATCTCACATGTTTAACTCAGGTTTGCAGCACAGCTTCTTATTCTTGCTGTCCTGAGCTGAATTCCTAACAGTGGCATATAGAAATAGGCAACACTGAGCAAAGCTTGTCCTGCATTTAAAGCTCACATTCATTTTTCACTCTTGTAGTAGGTAGCTATTTTTTGAGGGTCTGATGCAACATAATGAAGATTCTGCTTTGAGCTGGTATTCATAAAACTGAATCTGATGGGGGAGAAAATCTGGAGAAAAGTAAAACCAGAATGCATTATCTGTAGAAATGGGATAACAATTTGCAAATATTGTGCACAAAACTTGAAGCCAAATTGGTGTGTATAACAATCTTGAATCTGTTCCCAAAGCTAAGCTTTAAACATAACTTTTTTGTCTAATTTGATGTATTCTATGGAATTAACTCTTCAAAATCTAGTGAGTGCTCTGACTGCCTCCTTGGAAAACCAGGGCACCTTAAGATACCAACAACAATTAATAACCTGAAAAAATGTGAAGATTCCACATGTATTTCTATCTGTACAAATGCATGCAAATAAACAAACAACCTGAAACACATATATATCTGCATATGTATGCATGCATATACCATATATTATTCAAGAAAATACACAGTTATTTAAATTTATAGGTGCTTCACACCACTGTTGTCTTGTTTTCCACAGAAAGTCTGCCAAGGTAGGTAGATGACAGATAAAGGTGATATTTGACAGGCAGCAAAAACTAGTTCCAGCTAATGTCTTGGTAAACAAAGCAAAACAACACATTATAAAGGGCTCTCAAAGTTTGTTTGTTGGTTGGTTGGTTTTTCTTGTTGTTGTTGTGTTTTTGTTTTTGTTTTGGTTTTTTTTTTTTTTGCAAGGAGCACTAATTATATGGATTGATACACATTTTCTGCAAATTTTTGAGAAAGTGGATTAGTAGAGGTTTGGTTTGCTTTGTTTTGCTGTTGGTTGGTTGGTTAGTAGGTTGGTTATTTTTGGTTTTTAATTGTGTGCAGATTCCATGGAATCAATATTCTAGGTGTTCAGCATGCTAAATGATTGGGAAGTAAACACTAGCTCCAGGACAAAGGAGGAAGGTAATCATTATGAGGATGCATTTACCATCATTAGAAAACACTGTTCTTATACTTCAGCTAAGAATCTACAGAGGAATATCTGCAGGAATACAATTCCCCTGCTCCAGCACAGGGATTGGTCTAGATGATCTTCCAAGGTTCTTTCCAATCCCTGATATTTTGTGATTCTGTAACACCTGCCTTGCCAAAAATCATCACTTATGTACATACATATCCACACAAAACTACAATATTGTACAGAACCTGTGCATTCAGCCCAATCTGCTGTTCCTTACGGTAGCTCCTAACAACATATGGTAAAGGAAAAGGTCTTAGAGACCTGCAGAAGGCAGATGTGGGATAATATCTTTGCTTAGATATGCAGCTGTGGACCCAGAAGGGTGTACGAGACGATGTGATCTTACATAAACAATTAATTCAAATTCAGAAGTCTGGGGACACTGGATGTTTTCCATTTGAATTATCTCATTGTAATATTACTAGAGAGGACATTGCTCAATTTTGCAGTAATCCAAAGTGTGATTGCATAAAGCCATAGTGACGTGGCTACTTGTCTTACTTTTTGCTTGCTTACTTACTCAGACAAACTGTAGATTGTGCAGAACAATGGTTGAAGGTGACTTGTATATCAGAATCTAGTAACATCTAGAAGAATAGTACGTTATCTCTCTCATCTGTCTATTTACTTTGTTTGAAATTCATCACATTTTATAATCTTCTTACTGTGTGCATTCAGCACTTATGTACAGAAGGGAATTTAGTGAGCCCATTCCCCTCATTCCATTTCAAACATCTGCTACAGAATACCAAAGGCTTCCTAATCAAGTGAAAACAAAACTGTAAAGCTACATGTGCTAATTATTGCAACTTCCTTCACACTTTAACAGCATAATCCAAAGGCATGATGGAATGCTGTACTGCAAAGGAACAAGCATAAGACAAAGCAATTCTGAATTTTTTCATTTTGTTCTTTTGTTAGCATATGCACAACAAACAAACAAACAAACTACAAGCCAGCATTTGTTTCTATAAACACAATTTCTATGATCTCAATATGGCATTTTGTGATTCAGCAGTTGTCTGGTGCTCTGGCTGAGCACCAGAGTCCCTCGCTCACTTCCCTTCTTCTCAGTGGGATGGGGAAGAAAAATAAAAAAAATTAAAAAAACCCACAAAATAGAACTCATGGTTTGAAATAAATCTATTTACTACAGTACAGAAAAGGAAAAGGACAATAGTTATGACTATGTATACATATATATATGTGAATGTATATAGCAAGCCATGCAGAAGCAATTGCTCACTACCCCTAAGTGATGTCCAGCTCACCCCTGAGCAGCAGAAGATAAAGAGATGAACCCCCACCCTCTTCAAAACTCCTTCCTCATGACGCTGTACGATATGGAATATCCCTTTGGCCAGTTTAAGTCAGCTGTCCTGCTTCTCTACTCAAATCATGAAACCAGCACACATCATCTGCCAACTTAGAGTATTCGTGCTGAAAATTGGCATCACAGTCCCAGATCACTTGCCTCTCAACCACTCTGCAATCAAAGTGTCAATTCAATATAAAAAGGAACCCCATCTGTGGGCAACTTTATCATGCTATAAGTACCACTTATGTTTTCAGAAATTAAAAATAACAAACACACACACACAAGCAAAACTCTACAACAGGAGATGCTAACAGATTTTTGCCCAAATAGGTTTGCACTGATAGAAAAGTAACACTGAGTCATTCCATAGGTGACACCTTAATTATAGGTGACACCTTTAATTATGAAAATATAGTTAAACATTCCTCAGAAAACTGTGAATATGTATGTAAGTCATCATGCTATAAATTCATACTACTGTGATATCAGTAAGATCTTATCATAGAATCACAGTAAAACAATGTCTGGCTCGTAAACAGCCATTCCCACTCCTATTTATAGGCTCCCTTCAAGTATTGGAAGGCCACAATGAGGTCTCCCTGGAGCCTTCTCTTCTCCAAGCTAAACTATCTTGTCACTACAACAGAGGATTGTATTCTCATTCTCTACTGATTCAGATAACAATGAAGAGGAAGAGGAATGATGTAAGAATAAAAAGTGAATTTGCATAAAACAACAAATCAAGACACCTGGGAGAATGAAAGTCCACTACCCAGAATTTGACTAATATACTCCACAAACTTCACGGGAAATCAGTAATTCTACCTGGCACATGTGCTTTGCATTTATTGATATAACGAAGATTTTTAATCTTTATTTCAGTTCTAACTTCACTGAGAATTTCTTTAAGTCTCACAAAAACTGCAGAAGCAGAACAAACAGAGAAAAACTTGACAGGACTTCTAGGAGAAATAATTGCAGAGAAAAAATTCCTTTATTCCTAGGAATAAAACATATCTAAATTATTTTTGTTTGGCCTTTCCCCAAGATAATTCCATGTTTTTCACTTCCTTTTTCACAGTCACATTTGAATCGTAACTGAGATAAGAATGTATTTACCCTACTTTCTCATATTTATTTTTCTGTTTCTGTCTTAGAGGGAGAAGATGGAATGGAAAGAAATGAGTTTCTCAGGTTCTAGGATGGTTTAATATTGCTCTTTTTTAAGTTGCCATGAACAAAAGTTTATATAATCTTTTAAAATATAAGGTATTGCTGTGAAAACTATGATTTAATATTTTCAAAACACATATATTTCTCTTGCTCAAATTTTTCATCTTCTGGTTATTATAAAAGGAGTAAGACCTCCCACAAGCAATGTTTTGTTTTTAGTTTTTAATTTCAAGGTAAACTAAGCAGGTAGTTCCTAAGCAGTAAGAAACTAAAAAGCACATCTATGTGCTGCTCTATTCCAACACAAGAATAAATGTCTCTCCCCAGAATACTAAGATTGTCTCAAAATAACAATTTTTTTAATACATGTTTTTAATAAACATGTATTTCAGGATTGCACACACCTTTTAAAGTTATTATTTCATAGAATTGCTCTTTATCTCATTTCCTTACTGCATTGGGCTTTTAATGAGTGCAGGCAGCACAGGACAAGGAGAAATGGCTTTAAACAAGAAGAGGATTGATTTAGACTAGATATTAAGAAGAAATTCTTTACCATTAGAGAGTGGTGAGACACTGGAACAGGTTGCCCAGAGAGGCTGTGGATGCCCTCTCCCAAAGAAGCATCAAGGCCAGGCTGGATGGGGCTGTGAGCAACACAGCCTAGAGAGACGTGTCCCTGTCTATAGCATGGGGCTGGAACTAAGTGATCTTAAAGGTCCCTTCTAACCCAAATCATTCTATGATTCTCTGATTACAAACTGTTCTTTACAATCATAAAGGCTAGAGGCAAACATTAAAAGAGCAAAAAGCGGACAATTTTTTTTCAGGTATGTTGGAAAAACTGCAGCACTCTAGAATTTTAAATCATCCATCAAATCCATGAGTTTTAGTGGTGCTGACTGTTGCTGTTGTTCTCTTTGTTTCCAACGCCACTATGTGTTTATTAATACAGATAGCCTCTCCCAGGCTGTTAACTCTGGGGAAAAGGAGTTACCCATAGCTCACTTTTCTCCACATTATCCTACTAAGGTCCAAGATTCTACTGTGTTTAAAAAAAAATAAAAAAAAGAAAAACATAAAAAATAAAATCTTACAGCTATTCAATTCATTCAATTAATTATAGCCGAAATGTGACAGGGAAATATTTTTTCCTGAGTTCCTTAATAACTGCAATTTGTTTTTCTATCTGATACTCATCTGATGCAAAGAAAAAATGTTCAGAAATCTAAGTGAAAACTCTTTTTTTTTTTTAATGTTATACACACCTCAGTGTGTAAATGGCATGATGACATGAAACACCCAGCTTGTGCCTCTTTGTTTGCTATGAATACCTTGTGTAGCAGTGAGACAAGGTGGAAAAGCATTGTCTTCATCTCTTCAGTTACAGACAAATCTGTTGCCTCATAGTATAAACTGGACAGAGTCACGTGGAAGGATGATGTGATTATTTTCCCATGCATTAGGTAAAGGGTAGCTCCTCCTGAATTGCATTTTTTATATTTCAGTTTTGTATCTGAACTACCATTTCCATCATCTTTTGCAAGCACCAGCTGAATTTTCTTTTTTGTTGTTGTTCCTTGTACTACAAAAAGTTTAGGCATCGTATCACTTTTTGTTGGGGCAGGGAAGAATACCCAAATCATGCCGTCATTTAGAAATTACCTATCTATATAATCTGTAACGTAAGGAAATTGCAGAGGGGATGTCCCCATCTCTGCATTGTAAAGGTGCTGATGGTTCTCGTGGCTTGTTTGTATCTAGTTCTGCTAATGGATGCTTTCTCTTATTCCCTTGCAGGAACAGCTGAAGATATATACAGCTTCTCTTTGTGCAGAATAAAAAAAAAAACCTGAAAATAAACAGGCAAGGGGCAAAGGAACCGTGTTTGTCTGAAGGTTTATGGTCTCCTATCAGTACAGTTTATTACACTAAGTAATTGCATCTGGGAGGACAAAAAGACCCATTTACCCAGCCTTCATCACAACACAAGGAGAATTTAATATTTTCTCTCACACTGAGAAGTCCCACTGCCCTCTTGCACTCAATATAGCATCATTTTATTTTCACTTGGTGGAAAGGATGCATTGCTTTATATATAGTATAAAAAAGTAAGACCACAAGCAAGAGAAAATTCCTTGAAGGAATGGATAGGAGAAGTAGTTTTGCATAACAAAGAGTAATTACTGCCAGGGACACTATGGAGAGCATTGTCAAGCATCAGTTCTGCGAGAGTGCTGCACTGAAAAAACTCTTTCTCTTTACCATTCATAAATTCTTCTCTGGTCCTCAAAACAATTAAGTTAAAAGGAATAAGCAATCAAAAGTGGGGTGAAAACATAAACTCTACAAATGCTTACAAAATAAGATGTGCTGTGACCCTCTCAAAATGTGTGCCTGTTACACTCTTCTGAAGTATCATCTCAGCTTAAAATTATTCACTGCAGTTACTAATTTTGCTTCAGGTCCTAAAAATAAATGAAACCACTTATAGAAAGAAATCCAAAGGCCAAGAGAAATGCACAAGTACACTGTTTTACAAATATGTTGTTCCATCTATCAGCTTATCAAAGCCATCTTACTACATTTGAGATTTGAAATGTGTTGGCCAATTACAGTTCTGTTATAAGATTTCCATACAAACTCTGCCTCTAAAAATCCCCATTACCCATAACTCAATGGCTCTGATCTTTTTGTTTTCCTTTACTCCAAAAAAAGCTTTGTATTTTCATGCACCATGATATATCCACCACGTGGAATGAATTACCCATTAGGGAAGTGAAATCATTAAGGTTGAAAAAGACCATAAAGATCATCAACTGTCAACCCAGCACCAGAATGACTACAAAGTCTTGAGGTGCCACACGATGTTCTTGATATTAAGCATCCTGATATTAAAATCAAAGCTACAATATTTTCTTTTAGCCTTCAGAGAAATACAGTGCAAGAAAAGTAAGTGAAAATGTACACAGTTCATACCCCTTAAGCCAACACCCATATAAACTGAGAGATGTTAGCAAAGAAATGAGAAGAATGTTGGTAGACTTGCAAACTATCACTAGCAGATCAGTGTAGTTGTTTTTTACTTCATGAACATTTCTTATTTTTTGCATGAATGTCATCATGAGGGGCTTTTGGAGCTTAGCTTCATGTCATAATTCAAGTGTTATAATTCAGCATCAACAGTAGTGACAAGTCACAATGAAAAAATAAAACAGTATAGAAAGAAAAGGCTGGAAAAAAATTAATTAAATAATACTTAGTAATTCAGTGGTTCTAATGAAGCTGTTCTGGTTTTATGGTTTGTGAAGCTTTTTTGTTATCTTAGTGACTTTTACACAACTTCGGAGACAAAGTGTGATTTCAAGGAGTGAAAACTGGATAGATAAATCACCTATAAAGGGATGTATGAAGAAAAGTGAGGAAATTCCAAATTTATTTGCATTCTTGGAAGAATGCAAACCTGACTTCAAGCAAAGTAACTAGGAGGAAAATTTATATGAAAAAAAAAAAAAAAAAAAAAAAACTACTGTGAATTTGCTGAAAACAAATTTTGTAAAGTAGTCTAATTTTCTTCCATGACAGAATATTATATTTCATAGACAGAGAAAATACAGATGCATTAAGTTACTGAAACTTTTGACTCTTCTTCAAGCAAGAAAATAATGATTAATATGAAACTACTGCAGTATATTAAAAATTTTTAGGTAGATGAAAGATGGAAGTGGAAGGAGGTAGCTGTGAATGATTCTCTGTCAAATGATAAAGAACTGAATGTTTGGTAGATGTTTGCTATTGTTCAATAATGCTTATTGTTCAAAATGCTTATGAAGCTCACAGAGCTCAGAAGTACTGCACATATGGTGAACAAACTGAAATAGGAACCAAAGTGGTCTTGAAAAGTCAGAGAACAAATTTGATAAAATAGGATTAAAGTGAAGTTTTACATCTGGACAATATAATCAGCTTCCAGAGTGAAGGGAGCTATTTAATCAGATTTCACAGAATTGTGAATCACAGAACGGTAGGGGTTGGAAGGGACCTCCAGAGATCATTGAGTCCAACCCCCTGCCAAAGCAGGTTCCCTACACCAGGTTGCACAGGTAGGCATCCAGGCAGGTCTTGAACATCTCCAGAGAAGGAGACTCTACCACCTCCCTGGGCAGCCTGTTCCAAGGCTTGATGAAGGCTGGAGAGTTACTGTGTGCTGCAAATTGAACAGTAGGTCAAGAATGATGTGCTGTTTAAAAAATAAAAAAATTTAAAAAATAAAAAAATAAATAAAAAAAAAAGAGGCAAATATCAAAGTTAGATAGGTAAAAAGAGAAGGAAGATTGATGGTAAAGCAATCTGCACACTTTACTCAGCAATGGTGGAGTCTCAGCTGGAGGAGAGTCCGCAGAAAATGCCGATCAAATGGAGATGATCCGGAGGAAAATCTTGGGAGTTCTACAAATCATGAATTAGGAGAAAACACTGAAGGAATCAGAAATGATTTATCTATAGAAAAAAAAAAAAAAAGAGAGAGAGAAATTCTTTAGTGAAAATATCCTAGATGCCACTCTAAAGCAAAGAAAAATACAAAGCTAATCTCGTGGAGCTGGGATGTCACTGACTTAAACTGCAACAACAGAAAATTAAAGTTTGACATCAGAAAAATCCTTAAGTGATGAGAGATATTTAAGCAGAGGGTGAAGTGGCCTGGGGATCTGCAACCTCAATCAATGTGTGGCAAGATCTTGCCTTGTATCTGCTTTGCAAACAAAGATGAATCAACTTTTAAGATCTTTTCCCAAACCGTTTTCCTGATTCTACAATTAAAAAAGTACAAAAGTCTCCAAGAAGCAGGAAGCACAGTTAGCTCAAAACACACCCTAACTGGAGTTCTCTCACTGAAAAGGAGCAATATTCTTTTGTGTACATGTAGCAGGCTGTGATCTGGGGATACTCTGATGGTTTTAGGATGTGAGAAGCATCACATACTCTGTAGCTACATCCACTGCCATTGCAAGAAGAGTGGTGAAGAGTATGCAATTGGTGCTCACAGAAACCATGGAATGGCCATGCTGCCAATCCTCGTGTGCTGCTGATGTTCTTACCCACTCTTACCCAAAGATTGCTCTTCCTTTCCTGGTAAGGTTAGCAAAACACTGGCAACACAAAAATAATAGGTAAGTCTTACTGGCTGACATTGACTTCAATTATATTTGTTGGGACCTGTTCCTGACGGGAGCAAAGAACCTGCTCCAGTAAATCATATGCTGGCAATAGGCAATGATGTCTACTCTCATATTACTGGATTTGCCAGCTCTCTTAAATGCTGTCGCTTGTGAGGTGCTAGTGCCTTGAACGAAAGCTATGCTAGGAGTTATCACAGCTGCCTTTCAGTAGTTTTATTTCACCCCAAGATGAAAATTAGAGAATTTATCATTTATGTGAGGATTTGCAAGATACCATCATGTGTTCTTTTTCTGACAATGTAAGGGCAACTGTACTGTTAATGTAAAAAAAAAAAAAAAAAAGACCACAAGATATAATTAGAAAAGTCTTACACTCTTGGCAATATATTAATTTGTCTAGATACAGTGGGTCCTCTGTTGCCCTGCATATTTGTTGCTTTAACAAGATCCCTATCAAGATTTCGGAAAAAACTTTTTTCTTTGTAATTAAGTCATCACAATATAAAAGAAATTTAAATACTATCAAACTGGTACAGTGCTACAGCATCCTGTAAGTGACCTCACATACTACATGCAGAACAGAAAATCACATAGAAAAAGAATCCTTGCTTTCATTGTAGCCTGTTCTTTCTTTTAAGATTTTCCATCCAATAGAAAACATGCATAGGCATCTATATTTTAAATAATAACTGAACATTCTGTGAAACAAAGAAATAAAAAATTCATTCAAGTTGATTCAGTGACTCAATAAGTTGGCACCACTCTGTACTTGGTGACAGTTCCTCCTTTTCTTTCACAACACAGACACTGCAGTCTTGCAGTATGGGAAAATTTTGTTTCACTAGATTAAGTCTCTGACTTCCATGTTTGTGAAAGAAAGCCTGGAAACAAATACTGAGACTCTCTTTTTCCAGGACTACAGAGCTTGGGTGACTTTAAAAGGAGAGAAAGAGAGCTTTCAGCATTCTCTCACTTTAAATGTTGTCATTTTAACAGCTTTTAGAGTCAACAATATTTCATATGAGAAATGTAGAGCACAGAATAGGAGCATCTGAAGGAATTAAAAAAAAAAAAAAAACACACACACAAAACAGGGAAACACAAAACACACATAAAACAAGGGAACAAAGCCTTGGAATAGCACCAAAGTGTGAATTCTTTATCTTGTATTTCTTTGCCAATAACTTATGGTCTTTAGGTTACCTCTCTGGCAGGGGTCAAAATTGAAGTACATCACTCCTTCCTCTCTGCTCTTCACGCAGCCAACATAGGCAGAGTAATGCAGAATGCAGATCCTTACTGATCCAATATTTGCTCTGGAAGATGCTGTGTCAGGAATTTCCCAAGAAAATTTCCTAAGAAAATTCTGGCCAAATACACCAACAGAGCACTAAAAGCAGATGCACCATGCAATTCATACTTGCTGCTTGCATCACAGACAACGCACAAGTGAACAGGCATGTGACTATCTCTTTCCTTTATGTTTTTCGCAGTGGTTAATGGGAATGAAGATTCAAAATGGCTTTACCTCTGCTTCTCACTTCTGTGGTAGGACTATATATTAAGCACAGGGAATAAAACAGCCATTTCTAAACGAATAACATGTGTTGACCTGTCACTTTTGGAGAGCCCCGAAAGGGGCTCCCACCACAGCTTTGCCATGTTGACCCATCATAAATCAAAAAACAGTCTAAAGCTTCTGCAGGTCAAAGGCCCAAGACTCTGACTTTCTGATTAAACGAATGTTATCCCCTAAACCTGCTAACAGTATTATCAGATTAAACAATATATTTCAACTCTATTTCTATTATAGTTCTCAGGTTACTGGAAGGAACATGATCAAATCTACTTAAGATAGTGTTTTTTCAAGTTTTAAGAACAATAATCTGTTCAAATACTGATAGGAAAGGGAAAAAAAAAATGCATGAGTTATCTGTGGACATCAGTGACCAGCTCTACTTTCCAGAAACTTTTTGCCATTAGGATGTCTATATAGTGCTAAAGCTTCTATTCACTTTCCATAAATACACAGCCAGCTGAACTTACATTTTTGGACTTGCTCCAAATGTAGCTTACTGTACAGTAGGAAACTGATCTATTGGTGATGTTTGGATGCTTACAAGTGATGGGGAACTCAGGAGTGATGTTTCTATTTAGCTAACCACTGTTGGACACTAGCAGTGCTGAGCAGTCTCTAGTCAGAAGCATTTGCATCAATCTTAGCCAAATGGTTTGAAATACATTATAATGTATCAATTATTGATTTTACTATAAGAATTTCACCTATAATTTTAGGTGCAAGGACTGGAAGGCTGATTAGCTTGTGCAGCTTTTCCACAAGTGAAAGAGTTGTGATTCCAAGCACCTTGATTAGTGCTTTTTACAATATTGTAAAATCTGGTTATGCTCAAGGATATGGCATCTTACTGTGTGAGGCACATCTCCCATGCATGAGCCAACACAGTGATCTGCTGGCACAGATCCTGCAGATGTGTAAGGGGAGAGACTGCTTCTCCTGCAGCAGACCCACAAGATGAGCATGGTGCCCACGCAGCCCCACTTCTGCACCTGGCTCCTTTATCTCAGCCTAACTGTACCGCTGAAAGCCCTCTCCAATGCTGCCCAGGACTGCTGCCCAACTCCAGTCTACATCTCCAGCAGCTCCACATCTCTGCAAATGCTGGGAGAAGGAGGCTCAGCAGCAAGCATATCCAGAGAAGTACAGCATAGTCCTGCATGCTTATGCTTAGCCCTGTTGTAACTAATGGAGCAATAAACCCCTAATTATAGCATCTGGCCTGTGGCCATGTAACTAGACGTGCTATTCAGCCAAGGCTACACAAGAAGCTACACATCCAACAGAACAGTAAGTTGCATAGAGGTGCATCTTTTTATTTGCTTTCAGTAAGAAGACAAAACAAAACAAAAGAAAACAAAACAAAACCCAGTACCAAAGAGAGAATGTCAGAAAGGGGATAGATGTAATTTTGCATCATGCATCCTTCTCAGTAAAACACTTGCTCTAAAATATCTCTGCCTTTCTATTATTATTCCTTATTACAGTCAGATGTTCATTTTTCCACATTCCACATTTTCCAAGACAGATGCCAATGTGTAGGGTTCCAGAGTACAGGTAGTGCTACATTTCTATCTCAAGTGCTATGGTAGGTGATGTTTTTTTAATATCCAGCTCATCCAATTGTGTATTTATATGTGGACCTCTGTTACATCCTTGAAAAGGCAAATTTTTAGCTTTTCTGACTGGAAGGAAATTTGGACACATATCTCAAATTCATCCCATTAGTTCAGAAACAGGACAGCTGCCTTATTTAAGAAAAGCCATTAAGGCAAGTTTTGGAACTTAAGACAGGGTTGTACATACAACTGAGGAAGATATAAACCAGCATTTTAAATGCACTCAATTTTTTTAATTTTTTTTTTATTTTTTTAAAGAACTGAATATGGGATGTGCCAGCATTTCTTCTGCCTGCTTTGTTCCTTATGGATGTCATTGTCATGCTATCTGAAAAAGACTGGCAGTAACTTGCAGCCTCTGAGTCCTCTTGCCATAGGTTTTGTCTCATTCAGTTTCTTTTACACCCATCACAACAATATTGGAAGATCTTTCAGTAGGAGAGGGCACAAGGAGGTCTGCATGTGCCCTCTTTGCCCAGTACTTCAGAATGCCTAAGTGATTTTTAGAGTGCTTCTGATGGACAGCTGTCTTGCTTTATTTAATGCTTGTGTTTAAATGTAGTATACATCACCACTACAAATCATTGCAAATACTTCATTCAATCAAATACAGCACATACATACATCTACATATTCTCATACATAGATGAAATTAAATTTCTTAATCTGATTAAGCCAAGACCATGAAATAACCATATCTCTCAACATGTGTTATTTAAAAATATATTTTTTTCTATAATAACTAAGAAGTTATAGAGAGAATATTCCCTTCCATTTAAAGGACTGAGACAGTATTTCCACGCATAGCTCTAATTGTATTCAGAAGTTTCCAATTCCCAATTAAAAATAAATAAATAAATACAATCTATTTATTTATCTATTTATTTATCTATTTATCTATTTATTTATTTGTTTATCTGAAATACAATGTATAGTTGGTGTATGCAGGAAACTTAGAAAACCTTAGCTTGTTGGGTTTTTTTGGTTGTTTTTTGGTTTTTTGTTGTTGTTGTTTTACACTATGGATCATGCAGGTGAAGGTATTTTAAAATAAATACATGCATATGTTTATGGACCAGATCCTCAGGAAGTCTTAATGGCATTGAGTCAGGGAAAACAGCTATACTCTCTATATATTTATAGCTATATGTAACAGCTATAAATGAGTCTATAGAACAGCTGCAGGACAAGGCTCTCTGGTCTTGCCATCTTCATAGTTACCTCTCTGAAGAAAAGATTGCAGGCAGAAGTGAGATAGTTTAAAATGATGGAACAAAACATGAGTGGAAAAAAAAGTTGCCAATGTGGAGGTGTAAGATGAAGTGTGCATGAACTGGAAGGAGCAGTTTGCAATCAGTTAGGCTGCTAGCAGTCTGCATCTCTTCCAGCAACCCCTTCTTCCCTGGGACACTTCAGCAAAGGAATGTGGGAGGAAGGCAACTGTGAAGCTTGTGGTTTGGCCTCAGGAATGCAATTCCACTCACCATGCTTCTGCGTCTGCCTGAAAAGCAAGAGAAAAATCAATGGCTACTTACCTTTACAGTCAAGTGCTCTAGGACTGATGAGGAAAGAATGCCTTCAAAGAACAAGTTACAAAGGCTGCACTCAATCCATGACATGTATTGACTTTTTTGCATGGGTCAGGTCATGCTGAACATCTGTGAAAAGCAGGATGCCATAGTAGGATTACTTTATGGCACCTGATTCTATATCCAAGCAAGAAAATCTGCACCTGGAGCTGGAGTGACTTCTGGCCTGAATCCACTATTCATCATCCAAATGGGGATAAAATCAAAGAATCAGAGAATCATAGAATCCTAGAATCAAGGTTGGAAAAAAACTCTAAGATCATCTAGTTCAACCATCTACTTTCCCACTGTTTCCCCACTATATCCATGTCACTTGGTACCATATCTACATGCTTTATTAACACCTCAGGGATAGTGACTCCACCACTCATGAACAGAAACCAGCTGGATTTATCTTCATTCACCACCATTCTCTGGGCCCAGCCCTCCAGCCAGTTCTTCACCCAACAAAGAATGTACCTGTCCAAGGCATGGGCTGCCAGTTTCTCCAGGAGAATACTGTGGGAGACAGCGTCAAATGCTTTGCTGAAGTCCCATTAGACCATGTCAACAGCCTTTCTCTCTCCACCAGGCAGGTCACTCTTTCACAGAAAGAGATGAGTTTGGTCAAACAGGACCTACCTTTCATGAACCCATGCTGGCTGGGCCTGCTCTTCCACACATACCATATGATCTCACTCAAGATGATCTGTGCCATAACCTTCCCTTGCACCAAGGTCAGGCTGATAGGCCTGTAGTTCCCTGGATCCTCCTTATGATCTGTCTTGTAGATGGGAGTCACACTGGCAAGCCTCCATTTCACAGAATTACAGAATCGCAGAATGGCCAGGGTTGGAAGAGACCTCAAGGATCATGGATCTCCAACCCCCTGCCACGTGCAGGGCCATCAACCTCCCCATTAAATGCTAGACCATGCTGCCCAGGGCCCCATTCAACCTGGCCTTGAACACCTCCAGGGACGGGGCATCCACAGCCTCTCTGGGCAGCCTGTTCCAGCACCTCACCACTCTCTCTGTAAAGAATTTTCCCCTGACATCCAACCTCAATCTTCCCTCCCTCAACTTAAAACCATTTCCCCTTGTCCTGCAGTTATCAGCCCTTTCAAAGAGTTGATTCCCCTCCTGTTTGTAGGCTCCCTTTAGGTACTGAGAAGCTGCAATGAGGTCACTCCGCAGCCTTCTTTTCTCCAGGCTGAACAAGCCCAGCTCCCTCAGCCTGTCTTTGTAGAGGAGGTGCTGCAGCACCCTGATCATCTTCGTGGCCTCCTCTGGACCCTCTCCAACAGCTCCCTGTTTTTCTTGTACTGGGGGCTCCAGACCTGGACACAGTACTGCAGATGGGGCCTCACTAGAGCAGAATAGAGAGGGACAATCAGTTCAGTCCCTGCTGGCCATCTCTTTTCTGATGGAGCCCAGGATACCATTTGCTTTCTGAGCTGCAAGAGCACACTGCTGGCTCATGTTGAGTTTTTCATCTATCAAGACGCCCAGGTCCTTCTCTGCAGGGCTGCTCTCAAGGATTTCTCCTTCCAGTCTGCATAAATGCCTGGGATTCCTCCGGCCCAAGTGCTAAGCCTTGCACTTTGCTGTGTTGAACATCATCAGGTTCACCTGGGCCCATCTTTCAAGCCTGTTGAGGTCCCTCTGAATGGCATCCCTTCCTTCCACCGTATCAACCGCACCACTCAGCTTGGTGTCATCAGCAAATTTGCTGAGGGTGCTCTCGATTCTGTCACTGACGTCAGAGATAAAGATGTTAAAGAGCATCAGTCCCAAGACAGACCCCTGGGGGACACCACTTGTTACCGGCCTCCACCTGGACATAGAGCCATTGATGACCATCCTCTGTATGTGGCCTTTCAACCAGTTTCTTATCCATCAAGTGGTCCACCTATCAAATTCACATCCCTCCAATTTGGAGATAAGGATGTGGATCATGTCAAAGGCCTTGCTCAAGTCCAGGTAAATGACATCGGTGCCACCAATGCCATCACTCCATCATAGAAGGCCACCAGATTGGTTAAGCATGACCTTTCCCATTCCTCTGGAACCTCTCCAGTTGACCATGAATGCTGACAGACAGTGGAAAGTGGGTTGACAATCATGTCTGCCACCTTCCTTACCAAACACAGGATAAACACACAGAATTTGATCCAAAGAACCCAAATAGCAGGTGGGCTGAGGAGTCTGCAGTAGATCCTGTGGGATTAACTGGAAAAGCCATTGGAGTGTGTACATCAACTACTTGTCTCATACTGCTGTAGAAGCCAAGATGCAGTAGTACTGACTTATAGGTGCACAAGAAAAAATTACTGCAAATAGAATCACAGAATAGTAGAAGTTGGAAGTGCTATCTGGGATGTCCTCTTATACAAGTTGTATTTTCTAATAGACACCTAGCTGGGGAAGAAGTGTGAACCTTAAAAAGTGCCTGCTTCTTCCAGCCGTGTCAGGTGGGACAGTAGGATCTACAATCTACATGCTTTTACCTCCTCACTCTCTACCATGCTTTTCTGCACTGCCTATCACCATTGAATGCTCATGGTGGCAGACAATGTACCTGGTGAATGAGACATCTCCTTATTCAAACCTTCTCTTCTGCACAGATTGGAGTGGCAGGCATGCTTTGCTACAGAGTCAGTGGCTTCTCTTATATCCTGATGGTACCCCTTCAGAGGAAAAGGGACACAGGGAATACTACAGGAGTCAACACAATACTCCAGCTCCAAATTAGAATGCTCACTTTCAAATGAAAGCCCGCCTCCACCTCACAGTCTACAAACTCAGTCCATCTGTCTGTCTTTTCTAATGATCACTTATGTTTTTATTTGTTTTTACTACTAATATAGGTGGTGTTAAAGAAAACAAAGTATGTAATGAGAGAATTGAGCTGGAAATTTTTGGCTTTTTTTTTTTTTTTCTTTTTTTTTTCTGTCTTTCATTCTGGCTGTGAACTTTCTCTAAGGTATTTGGGGAAATCGTTGCTTTTAAGTTTGCTTTGTGAAGAAGTATTTCATGACTCCTGGCCCCTAGAGGGTTGTTCTTTTTCCCCTCCACTTTTCCCTACCATCTGGTGTGTTTACTTAAAATAAACGTTTGGTGTCAGAGGCCAATCCGGACATGTAGAGGGACCTCTGTCATAAAAGCTGTAAGGAGTGAGGGGCTGCTCTTAAATACAGCGCTCTGCATTTTGTTCAGCTGCTGAACACAAACAAGAAAAGTCAGTCATATAATAGAAAGAAAATAAAATCAAATAGACAAGCAAACAGTAGATTGTACAACACAGGGCTCTCAGTCCCTTTTATTTGTTTGGTGCTTTTTTTCCCTTTTCTCTTTCTGGGCACATTTCTAGACAATACGGTAGAGAAGACGATAAAATCCCCATCCCCTACTTTTTTGAGATCTAACTTACACAGCAACTTCTCCAGTGGCTCAGAGGCCCCTATTCACTGCAGGTGCAGGGGGCAAGCTGGAACAAGCACAGCTATCAGCTGTCATGTAATCGCTTGTTTAAATGCAAAATCCTCATTTGTACATGTAGTGACAGGAATTAGTTAGACAGCATTTGCAGGAACTAAGTAGCTAGGTGTGAGTGTCACATAAACTGAACTCTGTTAAGTGAGTTTGGCCTTAAAACTTGTGAAAGTTTCTGGGCAGGGGAGACAGAGCTGGGTGGACGTTCTACCACTTTTCACTGCTAGCTAGTCTAGAGCAGGCCACAGATCCTACTGCTAGCTAGCATCATAACAACCATCAGGTCCATTCCCTCAAGGTCTGGAAGGAACGTGCTTGATGAAGTTCAGAAGGGCCCACGAGGCTCCTGAACTGCACAAACAGCAGCTGTGGCCTCCTCATGGCACGGTGCAGGGGGAGATTCAGCCTCTAGGGCTGGCTTCTGTCCTCTTGGCCTGAGTGCAGAACAAGAAGGTCAAAGGCCCCAGTGATGGCCTTTTGCCCTCCAGGAATGGGAGAACTGAGATCAGTTGTTTCCAGAGCCCACCTACTGTGAAAAGAACAGAAGCAGTCTGTGCCCACACTGAGGATGGCACAAAATGCCTGAGGAAAAGGGAAGGAGGAAAGGACACCTCCTAGAAGTACAGTGGCAAGTACTGCCCTGTATAGACAGCACTGGGGAAAGAAAAATCTGTGCTGTAGAATTCACTGTGTGGCGTAATGATACCACGTCCCATGAAGGTCCTTCAAAAGATCAAAACCATTTGTCTAAAATTACTCTGACCAATTTCAGATAATATCTAAATCGGACCATAAAGCAAATAACATACAGGTTAATACTGACAGCTTATTAATGGATACTTTTTAGAAGCTATGAAATAATGTAATCTCTGAATCAACATTAGTACATAAAGTTCCTTTCACCCACATTTAATATATGATCTCTATTAAAAGTTTGTATTAAACTCAGGCATTGAATAATGAAAAATTCCATCTTAGATGCTATCATTTTTTTCTAGGAAATAAATCAACCAAATAAATAATAAAAAAATAATGCAAACAAAACCAAGAACTCTATGTTTCATCTTTTTCAGAAAAAAAAAATTATTCGTAGAGCCTGAATTTTTATGTCGTTGGAGAAGAAATAGCTTTGCATGTCTCAGGCCTCTTGTCTCCTATTAATTAATTTTTCCTCTGCTTACATGGATCACTAACCACAAGAAAACACCAAGGACTGTTCTTTTTGAGGCACCATGGGATTAGAGGAGCCAAGTGGTTTATACTGTTCCAAAAAAAGAATAACCAGACTTGATGTTCAGACAAGCAAAAGCATGCATCTATAGTGGCTACTCTGCATCTTCTGAAATCCACAAGGATGCCTTCAAAGATAAACCACTACTACTGTAATGATGTAAAAAAAATAGAATAAAATAAACAGACAGTGCAGTGGTGCTGATATAATTACATCAAATAGATCTAACTATTCACAAAGGTGTGCTCGTCCTGTGGTAATAAACATTATATAAAAAAAACACTGTTGTGGTTTAACCCCACCAGGCTGCTAAGTATCACACAGCTACTTGGTCACCCTCTGAGTGGGATGGGGGAGAGAATTAAAAATATCAATGTGTGAGAACACATGGCTTGAGATTAACATAATTTACTAGGTAAAGCAAAAGCCACATGCACAAGCAAAGCAAACTAAGGAATTCATTCACTTCTTCCCATTGTTAGGCAGATGTTCAGCCACTCTCGTGAAAACAGGGCCCTCACAAGTTACAGGCTCTTGGGAAGACAAACTCTGTCTCTCCAAATGTCTCCTCCTCCCTTCTCTTATAACCCATCTTTTATTTCTGAGCGTGATGCCACACGGTATGGGACAGGCCTTTGGCCAGTCTAGGTCACCTGTCCCCTTCCTCTCCCCCCCCTCCCAACACCTTTTGCAACTCCATAACTCCATCTCTAGGCTGACAGAGCACCACAAGAAGCTGGAAAGGCCTGTCATGATTCTTCTGGCAGACTAGGAGCATGAGAGAGAAAAAAATATTAGCCAGAGGCTCCTATGAGAACTTCAGATACCTCAATCACTATGTCTGTGGCAAAACTGGTTAGGTACCATTTATAGCTGTAGACATGAGCTTGACTCTTGGAATATTTATTCCATACACAAATCCACAGTGGAAAAACAGCAAGCACCTGCTTCCTGATTGCGGTCAGAATCCTAATTGTGTTGCACTGGACAGGAATTCCAGTGTTCAAACTTGTAAATGTGGGCAAAGAAAGCAGAGGGAATCAAGGTTACCCAGATGAAAGGATCTTGTGGATAAGATGTTACAACACCTTTCTACACTGACAGCGTTAATATTTTATTTCTTGTTGTAAATTACTCCAAATGGATTCTGCCAGTGCAAATTCACAGCACATGCAAATATAAGATAAATTGTTTGGACATCTACAGAAATCAAATGTACTTTACATAAATATTCACATCAACTACGCGATTTTAACAATATCACCCTTCCAGTAAATGGTTGAAATAGGATCACAAAATCTGTAATTACAGTCAGGCAGTATTTTGAATTCTCCAACAGACAGCTAGAAATGTGTGGATTTTTTTCACATGAACAAAGAAAACACTTAGCTCCATAAAACATTTCAAATTACTTGCTTTATTTTATAAACTTATATATATGAATGCTTATGTATGCACTCAGATATACTTACAATTGCAGGAACTGATTTATTCCAGAAAGTAATAGAAATAAAGAGTATATAAAAATAGTTCTGGTTTTCAAATGTTCTGATTATCATTTATAGACATTAATGATCACTTGATGACAGTAATTCTTCACTTTATGTTTTGCTTATTCTTCACCCTTGATCATAATCTGTGGACGAATGAGGCTGTCATAATGCTATCTATGAAATGAAAGATTGATCTGGAAACTTTCATAATAACAACTATATTGCTACAACAGGCAGAATGCAGGATCTGAACACAAGTAGCCAGTTCATCCCATTGTGCTGATCACACAGACTATGTATGAGAGTCAAGATCTTCATAACAGATTTTGGTTAAATACTTCATCACTGCAAAGGCAAAATATTTATGTAACGTAATTCTGAAGCATGGCTTTTGTCTACTGTCATGATGACTATGAACAGAAAGCTAGCAATACTACCATCAAGTGAAAGTCTAACTGACAGTTTGAAAGTCCAGAAATGAAATGCAAGTTATCGCATCTGCTTACAGTCTTCATATGTACATATGCAAATCAACCTTGCACAGTAATGCTAATAATCTGTAAAGTAAACAAACTGTGAAGGATACATACATCTACAGGTCAAAATTCTTATTATATACTCTTTTTTTTTAAATTTCTGTTGAGATAGTTTGACAGCTCAGAACAAGAATTCACATTTACTTCACCACCATCAGAAGACTGATTCAATTTATTTATTTATTTAAATAAATAAATATTATAAAAATACAAGCTTCTTGGTAAATACACCCTTTCTGACAAAAAATAAAAAAATAAAAAAAATTGTTCCTGTTTGGCATCGCTAAACAATTTTTTTAAAAAAGATTGGCTTCAACCATCCAGCATTAAAACAGCATAGAAGCACATATGCATTTGTACATTAAGGGGCACATAGGTTTTCACAGAATAACAAAAAACCAAACAATAATAGAATAACAAAAACGAATGCAGTGAAGCTGCCACAAAAGAGTTCAAAGAAGTAGTTTACATTCTTCTGATTCAACAGAAGCATTTGGCAAGGAAGAATAAAGATTAGCACAGTTAAGGTTTTGGAACAAAAATTAAAGGCAGACTTTCATGGAAGGCATAAATCACCAGAAATTCAGAATCCTTGTAAACAATTATTGTAGATCATCTCTTCCTCCACTGCAGTTTTAATGGTGAGTCCACTAAGTGCATCATAGAATAGCAGATCTTTGAGGCTAAAAGACAAGAATGTAGTGTCTGTGTCTTGTTTACTCATACCTTTAAATGCCAAATGCCACAAGGGGGCAAATTTAATCTCAGGTCTTCATGAGCACTTTCACAACCAGCAGTGCATGATCATGAATTTCCATGTAACCACACATGGGTTTTTAGGATAGACTCAACAAGTCAACGAGGCTAAGTGTAAGGTTGTGCACCATGGTTGGGGTGGTCTTAGGCACATTACAGGCTGAGTGGAGAATGGATTGAGAGCAGACCTGCAGAGAAGGGGATCCTAGTGGATGGACAGCTTAACACAAGACAGCAGTGTGTGCTTGCAGCCCGGAAGGCCAACAGAGGGGTGGCCAGCAGGAAGAGGGAGGGGATTGTTCTTCTCTGCTCTGCCTTTTTAAGGCCTGGTGTGGTGTACTGTGTACAGCACAAGAAGTAAAGATGCAGCAAAAGAGGTTCCTGGGATGATTAGAGGGCTGAAGCACCTCTCCTATGAGGACAAGTAAGGATAAATGGGCAGCAAAAGTCTTCAGCACCAGTCTCTACTGAAAAGTGGTGACCTGCTTGTTGTTATTTACTCATATTTCCAGGTATATGTCCATAAGCAAATTCCTGGGAAATTGGAAGATCAGTAAAGCACTTTGGTTTTCCTGGAAAATATGAATAAAATATTTCCCGTGTCAAAATCTACTCTTCAAGTTTTCACATGTAACATTCCACCACAAAGTAAAAGTCCATATAGTGAGTTACCCAAATGTCATGTACAACTCATCTCTCAAAACTAGAGACATTCGTCACCCATTCAAAGATGCCACCTTATAAAATACTTGTACATAGTTTAAATAGAATCGAGAACTTCCGTGTTACTTTGCTCTTTGAGCAGATCAGGTTCTAATGGGATCCCCAGGCTTGTAAGTGCACAAAGAAGAAAGGAGGGAAACTCTTAAATTCAAACTGTACTCAGTAGGTCTAATCATATCTTCAAATTCCATTCCACCAACTAGCATAATTTTTATATTGTCAGTATTCTGTTTTAATTACCTGTCATCTATTCAACACAAGTTAGGAGTCCCAGAGACTAGAAAATTGAACTAAATTATTCTAAGCTTTGAAAAAAAAAAAAAAAAAAAAAAAAAGAGAGAAAAAGGAAAAGGAAAAGGAAAAGGAAAAGGAAAAGGAAAAGGAAAAGGAAAAGGAAAAGGAAAAGGAAAAGGAAAAGGAAAAGGAAAAGGAAAAGGAAAAGGAAAAGAAGCACCATCTTGAAAGTGTCACATTTTAAAACAACTTTTTTTCTCCCTTTCTTCAGTATATCTGTTGAGTAAACACACGATGCAGCAGAGCCCTCTCACATGAGAGAATCCTTCAGGCAGATGGTCAGCTGTCTGTCACTGTTATCTTGTCATCTTTCATTTAAAAAAATCTGGCAGCAGAAAAATAATTCCATCTACTTCAGTCAGGATCTGCAACCTTATTCTCAGTACTTTGCAGCAGAAAAGCCTATTGCATAGTCCTTATAATAGGCATTAAAGTTCCAAAAGATATGCAAAGAATTAATCCCATGGCCACATCCATCCAGATGGACCCTTGCTCTTATATGTAGTAAATAGCAAAGACTCATGCTTAAAAGCATAATTGCCATGATTTTATGCACAGTCACAATAAATTAAGGGTGTCACCTGTCATAGCCATCTTTAACTAAAAATGGATAAATACATTCATAGAATTGCCTTAAAAATCCGGTTTGTGAATGTTTTTTCATTTTCCAAAGATCTTATTTGATACAAGAAACAGCTGATAATATAAACTGTGCTCAACCTAGAATATTGTTTTTTCCAGTTTTAATGATATTAGCTCCATCCTGTTTAAAGTAGAGTGCATAACAAAATAAGACTGATACTGATCCTCTCTGAAACCGAATCTGGAATTTTCAGTGCACTGGTGCAGCTGTAAGATAATTAAGTATACTCTCCTTTAGACTAAAAAAAAAAAAAAAAAAAAAAAAAATTATTAGTAACTATAGAAAGGAAGTGGTGCTTAAAAAGAGCATCAGAAATTAGTTAACAGGTTGGACCTTCATGTTGCTTTTGTTTCAGCACTGAATAACCCCTTTTTTCCAGCATTAGGACAAAAACATAAACTCCTCTCCCTCTCCCCACCTCCTCCATACACACACACTTTACAACCCCAGTCTGTGCATCAGAGACCAGTTTTGCTGTTTTGAGTCCCCTGCCACACAGGTAAACATAGTACTTTTTATTGGATATAAGTCATTAGAGTCAGTAAACAGCAAAAACGAATAAAACAGCGACTTACGTATTTTTAACACCTCTGAGTTAAAACCACTTTGCAATAGGGAAGAAGAACAGATGCTCATTTCTAAATGCTAAAGCCACCAACTGGGAATATGCCGGTTGTAACTGCTGCCATCTGTTTTCAACTGTTCTTTTTACCTAGCTCTCTGAGATTCATATCTGAATTCAGAGCCACACGTTTTCACTAGAAGAGGGACAGTGGGAATAGTATAAGCAGGAATTTTCCCATGTGCTCTCACCTTTATTAAATAAGAACTTTCAGTAATTACTGGTCTGTAAGATCTCAGTGAAATAATAAATCAGGGACAGTTTTTCCAAGATTATATGGTGACAGCAGTTGTTTAATAACCACTTTTCATTCCTGCTTTCTCACATTTCATTTATCCTGTTTACTTTCCTTCTGCTGTTATTCATTCTCCTACCTTCTCTCTAGTCAGGTGGAGATTGGGTAAATAGCCCTAGGCTGCTATCTTAGGGCTCAGGGCTAACTCAGTTTCTTGTGGAAACAAAGCACCTTGAGTATATGCTGCAGTATTCATTTGCAGGATGCAGGTTAGCACCTATTTTTGTGCAAATACTTTCAGATCCTTTTTCTGTGAATTCATATTTCTGCACTGTCTGAGACAGAGCATACGAGATAGCAGTGAAGTACTGACACAAGTACAACATGACATACATAATGTCAAACAATCCCTCATTCACACCTACAAAAGTCTTTTAAATGACCAAACCCACACTAAGTTAGGATAGAGAAAACTCACAAATAAGCCTTCCACTGACCCCTAAAATCTACGGTATAAAGCAAGATAAATATTCTCCTTTCCCTCCACCCTCAACACCAGTGGTCATCAGATGATTGTCTGGAAGGTGGACTGTCTGGACTGTCTATTGCTGCTCTAGGGTATACCACTACCAGTTACTTTATACATTAGCTTTTGCAATTATTCAACAAAATAACATGACTGCAAGAGCTCCATAGAGGCTTTTTGCTTTTCACAGCAGCTACCTCTTCAGCCAGCACTGGTACTAAATCGGGATCCTCAACAGTTAAAATCAGTATTGAGTACTTGAGATCAAAAAAGTAGAACACAAAATCTATAGCTGGCTGCATGTCTGTACCTCCATCACTTTTTCTAAGGTGTTCCCAGGGATATGTTGGCCCAAGATGCTGGAAGCAACTTCACTTCTTAAGGTACTCAACTATCTCTTCAGCCTATGATGAGGAGCTAGTAACCAGTAAAGAATGCTGTTAGAGGACTCACTGCCAATACCCAATTATTTTTTAAAGGATGGTGTTCCAATTTTCCAAAGATGTGAGTAGGTTTTGGTACAGCTAGTGACATTAGCAACATTGAACATTTAGTTATAAACTATAACTTATTATTATGCTCTCTTCTCAATCCATTTCTTCAGTCTGATGCAGACTTAGTAGTGATTTTCACACACACACACACACAGAACTTTTGAGCTAGAATGACAGTGTTCCATCTGGAGGCCTGCCATCCCATCTCTCTCCAGGAATAATGTGTTTAGAGATGGATAAAATGATGTAAGAAAAATGGATCGATGATACAGTAATCAATCAAAATGATCTGTATGTAAAGGATACTGTCTCATTTCTAATTTGCTTCCTCATTGCTACTTTTTATTCTGAATACTAAAAGATACAAGTAACTCCTGAGAAAAAATGTCTTTTGAACTGTAGTTCTACTTTCCAATGTCAGGTTTATCAGCTAGTAATAAGAAAATTTTGATTAGAAAAAAGAAAAAAAAAAAGTGTGTATAATGCTTTTGGCAGCACTTTGTTGCCTCATCAGTCAGTGTCACATGTACTGGTTCTTAAACTGGCAACAAAAGGGAACACAATACTTTGCTTTTTTTTTTTTTTTTTCCTGTTTTAAAGTGCCACAGTAAGTAGCAAGAGAAGGGAAAACAAGAATCACTTTGATTGAGGGAAGGGAAGGGAAGGGAAGGGAAGGGAAGGGAAGGGAAGGGAAGGGAAGGGAAGGGAAGGGAAGGGAAGGGAAGGGAAGGGAAGGGAAGGGAAGGGAAGGGAAGGGAAGGGAAGGGAAGGGAAGGGAAGGGAAGGGAAGGGAAGGGAAGGGAAGGGAAGGGAAGGGAAGGGAAGGGAAGGGAAGGGAAGGGAAGGGAAGGGAAGGGGGGACTATTTTAATAATCTAGATTAATAAATCAAGAGAGAGCTTAAATGTTTTGTGTGGTTGCTTTAGGTCACTGCACTACTCTTCTGAAAATCTGTATTATACTTAAGGTTAAGCACCACATAGAAATTTACCTCATGATGACAGAAATGCCAGGGAAATGAATTAATTAAACAACATGTCGCTCTATAGCCAAAGCCCCACCCTGCACTTAAAACAAGATCTCACAGTCCTAAAATGTCAAATTATTTCCCTCACACCTTTTTACATGTCTTTAAGAAATTGGAGCAAGACAAGTTTGAAAGGGGCAGAATGCATCACAAGAAAACGTAATTATTAGGAGAGTTGTGTGGTTATGCAATAGTCCTTTTGAAAAGAAGTCAGTGAATATCAAAAGCCAGATATCAAAGAGCATATTTACAAACTAAAAATAGTTAATGTGAGAAATATAAGTGCTTAATATCAGTGACATTTTATCCCTGCAGTATCATACTTAGAAACTGTAAAATATGAAAACAGCAGAAGAAAAAAGATGGGAAAGGAAAGAATTACAACCTTGAAAGGTCTTCAAGGCATTTAAGACTTATGAAATAAGTTATGAAATCTCCTTGTGGAAAAGAAGACGACACTGGTTCACTGGTTTCTATTCTAGAAAATAACAGTGTTTAAGAAGAAATAGATTTGACAGTGTGAGCAAATCATGTTATGATTTCCCTGAAATATTTTAAAAGCTTGTTGTCGTGTTTAAAGCAGAAATGTTTTTCTTTTTCAGTAGATGTGCGTAGGCTTAATGATTTCCTTTCGTTCTGCATGCTGACCTATGTGTCTGGGTATGAACATATAATCTATGAGGGCTTCAGGATGCTGTTAATGTGAAAGACTGAAAGAAAAACTGAATTAACATTGAGTTATGTTTCTAATAGGACCCTAGAAAATTTGTTTCTGAAATAGAACATCTCTATAATTAGTGCATGAAAAATAAATAATAATAAGTTGTTGAAAACACCAACTTGATCTGAATTAGCAAAGTAGGATGAGGGAAGAGTTACTGTCGCAGGGAGCTACCAGCAGTGATTTAGAGGCAGGGCTTCCAAAACATGTCTTATTGGTATATTCATGAAATTATTTAAGAGGACAGGACAAAAAATATGGAATGGCATGGAATGGCATGGAATGGCATGGAATGGCATGGAATGGCATGGAATGGCATGGAATGGAATGGAATGGAATGGAATGGAATGGAATGGAACAGATCCTGCCAATTCCTCAGGCAAACGACAGGAGCCTTTTATGCCTCTTCCCCATGAGAAGAAGTAGTAGGATAAGCAGGACATGCTTCCTGCAAGGCACAGCTGGCAGGTGGAGCAGCTGCCTGGTGATAGCAGTGCTGCTGACTATGGCGCAGTAAAGCTTTCCTCTTATGGTAGCAGCACCTGAGCAAACTGACTGAAGGAGTGTGCTGAATGTTTCCTTTCATGTAGCTCTTAATGAGTTCTTCACAGCAGATTATTGCAGAGAAGGCAGCAGTGCTGTGTCCTTTTGGAAAAAGTTGTTAAATATTAGCCAATTTTAAAGACATCTTCCTGGCAAAAGCTGAAAAAATGCTTTTTCCATAATAATAATAATAATAATATAAAAGTTTAGTAAGAAAAATAAGAAAAACAGCACTGTGATTAAAATCAAGAATAGAACCCTAGAATTAAATAAATGGATCTACCAGCACAAACTGACAGCATTAAACCTGAATATAGAGCTTCAGGTTGTCTGAATTCACCTAGATTACAGCTGCTAACTAAAGAACAATGTAAAATCTTTCAGAAGGAGCTTCTCCATAGGTAGGAGTGGCCTCTTCCTGAAAAGCAGTTATTCCAGCTTCTTTATCTGATTTTGGTTTAGAATTTCCTTTTTTTTTTTTTCTTCCTTGAAACCTCAGCATCTGTTTATTTGTTACAAAAAGCAAAACACTTTCTGCTTCTTCCTATGTGTAAATGTACCTCACAAGCCAATATGCAGTTGCAGAAGAGAGAAAACCACTCCAATGTTAAAAAAATTGAAATGTTTTTCAAACAGTTTATGTGAGATTAAGGCACCATGTCTCTCCAGTCTTGCTATGACTGGAAATCTTCCCTTTCCAAAGAAACATTTTTATTATTGGTTTCTCAAGCACTTATTTGTCAAATGGCATCAAATCACCAGCCAGAAACTGTCCTAGAGCTGCACCATGCCTGTGTGACTTCAGAGTTCTATTACAATTATGGAATACATGGCTGAGGCTCTCAAAAATTAGTACTGAAATTTAGGTTCCACTATCCATGCTTCATTACTTTAATAAACGATTAATTTTCGATTACTCTTAACCAGACAGAATTTCTGCTTTAATCAAGACTCTAAGTGGTGAACATTACAAAATATACTCCAATCATTAAAATAATTACAGTAATTTCAAATTCAACATGTTTCTTCTTTTCTCTTGCAAGAGGAAAATAAATCCTGATAAAACTGCCCTGAATTGCGCCAGGACTCCTCTCCCTTTCTAATTCATGCTTATGTTTCATGAACTATTTATTCGTATACAGTACAAATGCAAATTGTTCTTTCCTTAATTGCCAATATGTCACTGTTAAGCATACATATGTAGCTGACAGCCTGGCCCACCATTTGCTACAAGGGGAGAGTGTTGAGAAAACAGCTGTCACTGTGATATCAGTGCTCTGGTCAGGCGGAGCAAGCAGACCAGGCATACACAAATTCCATTATCTTAGCCTTATCCTTAATCCTGCTGCACTACAGAGAAGGGTTGTTAGAGGCTCAGCTAGCAAAGGCCCCAGCTGTAGTCTCCTGTTAACTACCATCAGCTGCTGGTCATAGTAGCCTCTCTAGGGAACAGCTAGTCCACAGCTTTTATCTACAGATGTTAAATCAAATGTTTTTTTCAGATCTTTGGCATGTATTCCACAGGGACCCACCAAATTGGCTTTATCATGCTTTTAAATATTCCTTTTCAATCCCAGTTGACAGTACCCCTTTTCTATACTAAGTTGAAATCAAAGCACGTAGGACCTATCTGGCCAAAACTGCTCATATTGGTGAGGAGAGGGGAGTTTGGTAGTGTTTGCTTTTCATGAGGAAGCCTAGCAGCTTGAGGGACAACAGGACTATTGCAACAGCTAGACTGAACTTCTCATTAGTTTATTAAAAATCCCTTTAGGCTCTAGGGCCAATGTATCTAAAGCACTATTCCTGAAGGATACTTACTAGCAGTTATGGGTGAAGGAGCTGTACAGCCACATTTTCTCTCTTCACTTCTTTGGATGCCTGCATACTTTTGTCATCTTCATTACCTTAGGAGTTGTGATTAGATTTATCTTCCTGCATATTAAATTAGTGTCAGCTGTCATTCTTGGTGTTAAATTCATCCTGTTTTACATGAGAATATGAGGCAGAGGCACTGTAAGTGTAATAAGGCTATCACAGAAAGACTGAAGCACTTAAGATCTGGAATTGTATATCTAGAAGATAAAGACAACTAAGTTCATGTTCTCTCTGTACTTCTTCTCAAGGCTGATATAAAAGATGTAACCCTCTATACCTACCTCTCTGAACATTAGGAATACTAAGCCACAGAAGGACTTTCTCATGCTGAACTGATGTCTCTTTCTTTCCCACTGTAATATGATTTCAGTGAACTTGTGAGTAATGCTGTGTTAATATCTCTGGAAAAATGATGTTCTTTATCTACAAAATAGGCATAGCAAGGACAGATAGAGAAACTGCAGCATAGACACTACCATTTAGACCATTCATTACAAAGCAAAAGCTTCTGCCAAGAGAAGTTGTGGTTCATTCATTATTGGCTTTGCTGGCAGACTGGGAATCCTAACAAAGATTTCCACTCTGCTACTGAGCTCTTAAATAGAATTGTCTGTGAGGAAGTAACAAAGAATCACAGATTATTTTTTTTTATCATATCTCTAATGACAATATATATATGTATATATTTAAGATAATTATTGTGTTAGATAAAATACAGATACAAACTGATATTCTCTGATGCACAGTTTTTTGCCCTTGTCTGCCTTTGTACTGATCTTTCCTCCTCATTCCACACCTCTTGCTAAGTACTTACCTAGGTTGCTCTGAAAGTAATGCTTTGTATTTATTTCCGTTGAAACTACAACAGCTGAACAGAGTACAATAACTCTATTTGATAGAGAAAATTCTTAGCTACAGAATAAGATTTTTCAACTTAGACATCACTATTAGCTCTGCACTTTTATCAGTCATGAATAAGATCCTGCATGCTCTGCTCCTAACAATCTGCACTGGAAGAAGTGACTACTGTCACTGTTGCCACTGCCAAACGTACTGCCCATCACCTCACTGTGCTCACATACACTGGTCTCCATAAATGTTCATCAAGCATCAGTGAATGTCAGTGGGTGCCATTTTTTTCCACGTGGAGGAATTCAGTTCCATACCTTTGCTTCACCAACGTTTCCATGTCAGACGCCATTCTGTCAGACTGCCCTTCTGCTGCCATCTGTTGCACAGCAATAAAATGTAACAGGATATGAGTTGGAAGGTACACCTTTACTGCCATATCATCAACACCCATCTCTGACATCATGGGCCAATGTCATAAAATAGGAGGCAATGCTTTCAGAGCAACCCTTGTGCAAAGATGTGGCCCTTTATGGGAGATAGATATTATGCAACACTTTGCACAAAGAGACATGAAACATCCTTGCCTTCTATGGTAAGGTCAGAGAAATGCATCTTTATCCAAATCTATGTATAATTACTATTTCAACACATTGATTTTACATTTAAAAAAATACACTTCTTGGATTTTGGAAACCATCTTAAGAATGCAACAATCTCTGTCAGTATTTTCACAGGCAATGTTTCTAACTTAATGTTTGTAATTCAATATTAACTGCAGTACTGACACCAGTTATCTGTACACTCCACAAAAACATATTTGTTTTGATTTTAAAACACAGATTTTTACAGAATGTGTTGAAGATGTCTGAGAAAAACTTGCAGATGACTCACAATTATTTAGGTCAGAAAACCTCCACATGACATTGGAAAGCCCAGCCACAATCTAGAGCAATGGCATACAAAGCACAACTGTGACAAGTAGAGGACTGTACAAAGTGGCAGGAGTAGTTTTACTTACACACACTGCAAAACATGAAATGAGATTCTGCGACTCAGAAAGATGTATTGGGTGAAACTGTGTGTGATACGACGAATATATTGTTGAACTATTTAAATTGTTATCAATTACTGCACTTCATTATCTGTTCTTAGTAAAAAGCAGCAAAGAAATATCTTAATGTTTGGTCACTTATGAGTGAATTCACAAAGAAGAAAAACTTCAACTTACTTTCCTGGAACAGCTCATCTCTCCTTTCTCCCGCTTGGTTATGCTAGCTGGCCTATTGAGGGCTGACAGAACAAGAAGGGTATCTCCACTGACTTTTCCATGACAGCAGGTCCACAGACACTGTAATGGAATCTGCTACCCATGCAGTTCTCAAGCTAACCCCTGCTTCAGAGTGTGAGTGGTGTGCACTTTGAGTTGTCTAGCACAGCTGTTCTTAGTCATGGAAACCTGGAATACTTCTTTTAGTATGTTTCAGGCTTGGGACATGGACAACACCATTTGTCTTAACTTTACTCTTGCCAAAGCCTCCATACATCGGTATATGACATGTTCAGAGTACATTTCCATTCCGTTTTACATAATAATGTGATAATATTTTCTGTTTCTGCTGTACAATATAAGCATTTATAATGACATCTTTGTGTTGTACACAAAGGAATATATCTTGCATATCAGTGGCCATGCTTCATGTTTGCAGCTGTGAGCTAAACTGAAAAGGGATGTTGCATGCTCCTCTTCTTTATTAAAAAGTATTTTGGAAAATTTGCTTTTGGGCTGTCGTATACAGTGGTAGGAGTGGTGACATTCTCATTCAAAACTGAAAGCATAAGCTGAAGTATATCTGAAATATGCCATTTGTGATACCTCTAAACATCAGAGCCGTGGTTGGGTGATGCATTTCCTCTTTATCTTGGTCAAACGTCCAAGGGTATAGGCACAGCAAGAAGGAAATTCTTTTTTAATTCAGGGTGGAAAAGGACAGATTTCTTGTTAGCTCTGTATCAGTCACCATATTGATAAATAGGTTAGGGCTGCTGATCTGATAAAAGGACCCAGTACTGGGTCAGTGATGAGATCCAAGGGGAATTGTATGCCAGGACAGCTCATTATTCCTCAGCCTCGTTAAGAAGACTGAGTGAAGATGAGAAGGAAAAAACCTATTGACCCGGAAATCTGTACAAAAGCCACTGTTTTTGTAATATTGCTGGTTACACTTGTTGCCATTGGCAATTCCCAGATGTGGAAGGCAACCTTTGACAGAAGCATCAAGAAGAGAAATACACAAAAAATACCAGACCAAAAACAGAGGCAAGAGATAAAGAGGATGAGAGGTCCAGTGGAGATAATTCCATCTCCAGCTTCCATGCCATGATCCATCCTTTCTTGTCGCTGAGATTACTAGCTGTGAACACTTAGCTTAATCTTCCACTCTCCTCATCTTCACCACTCTAGCACGTGTAATTGGTGTGCTGGCAGGATAAAACCGCTCTGCAGTAAAACTTTACATATTCCCAGCTTAGTGCAAATGAAAAGGTGAACAAAAAGCAACCTTGGCTTGTTACTCACAGAAGAGCATCCACAAAGCTCGCTGCTTAGTTTTCACTTTCCAGGATACCTTTAGCAGCTGCATGTACACTGCAGAGCAGATGAGCTCTGTTTGATATCTTCCCATTGCAGTTCTCTGTGTTATCACAGAACCACAGAATCACAGAATAACAAAGGTTGGAAAAGACCTACAAGATCATCCAGTCCAACCATCTCCCTATCACCAATAGTTCTCACTGAACCATATCCCTCAACACAAAATACAAACGTTCCTTGAACACCTGTAGGGTCGGTGACTCCACCACGTCCCTGTGCAGCCCATTCCAGTGCCTGACCACTCTTTCAAAGAAGCAGTATTTCCTAATGTCCAGCCTGAATCTCCCCTGGCATAGCTTGAAGCCATTCCCTCTGGTCCTATCACCAGTTACACAAGAGAAGAGGCCGACCCCCAGCTCACTACAGCCTCCCTCCAGGTAGTTATGGAGAGCAATGAGGTCTCCCCTGAGCCTCCTCTTCTGCAGACTGAACAATCCCAGCTCCTTCAGCCACTCCCCATAAGCCCTGTGCTCCAGACCCCTCACCAGCTTTGTTGCCCTTCTCTGAACCCGCTCCAGGGCCTCAATGTCTTCCTTGCAGAGAGGGACCCAAAACTGGACACAGTACTGGAGGTGTGGCCTCACCAGAGCTGAGTACAGGGGACAATCACTGCTCTGTTCCTGCTGGCAACGCCGTTCCTGATGCAAACCATGATGCCATTGCCCTTCTTGGCCACCCTTCTTGGCACACTGCTGGCTCCTGTTCAGCCGAGCATCAGTCAATACCTCCAGGTCCATTTCCTCTACGCAGTCCTCCAGCCACTCTGCCCCAAGCCTGTTGCGTCGCCTGGGGTTGTTGTGGCCGAAGTGCAGGACCCGCATTTGGCCTTGTTGAAACTCATTCCATTGGCTTCAGCCCAGCAATCCAGCCTGTCCAGATCCCTCTGTAGGGCTACTCCCAGGCAGATCCACACTTCCAGCCAATTTGGTGTCATTTGCAAACTTATTGAGGGTGCACTCAATGCTCTCATCCAGGTCATCAGTAAAGATACTGAAGAGGACAGGCCCCAGCACCAACCCCTGGGGAACAGGGGTTGAGCTGTATCTCAAATCCCTTCTGGGGAGAAGACCTGAGTACACAGCTGAAGTTCCTTAGTCCTGAGATCTGGGGATCAAACTGTGAGTGGTATCTCACAGCACACCCCTCCTGACAGCAGCAATTTATATCAGAATTGTACTGGAGGGAGGAAAATGTGAGAACCTATGTGTGATGTAGGGTGTCTGAATTTAGGTTTTAGCACTTCTGGGTTTGCCCCGAAAGTGACAATAATTTTTAAGGCTCTGGAGCATGCCTCCTCACAAATACATATATATGTGTATATATATGTATGTATATATGTATATATGTATTTCATATGTGTGTATGAAATAAAAGCACCCTCATTCGTGAAAAATAAAAAAGAGAGAAAAAAAAAGAAGGTTCAGTTTCTGGGATTCTGGGAACATTAATGGCTCCGTGAAGTATTTGAGATCTTCTGCATGATGTTACCAATGGTTCAGCACCAAAAATTCCTCACTCCCATATTTCTTGTTGGTGCAAAGAGATATATTTTATTGTTTGGTCTTAACAGTCTTGTACTTATAGACAACAGTACCAAAAATCTGGTTTTGGGAAGCTTTTTTAAACTTACAGCAGTTTAAAATTTGAAGACAAAGATTTTGTGATTAAGAGAATAGCAATGTCTTCTCGAAAAGGATTGGAAGCTTCTTCTCTCTAACATGCATTGTGAGCCACTTCAAACTGGTCTGTGGGCCTAAATAAATAGCTCTATTGATCCACCTCCTTTCAGAACAAGCTGCATTGTTTCCCAAGGAGTCATGCTTGACTTTTGTTCTCTTATCTCCCTCAGAGCTTACATGTACACTACTGATAAAAAGAATGCTCCAAATACCATGGAGCAAAAAAATTGGTTACTGATGGTATCTTGTGTTCGTTCTGTGGTACCAACTTGGAAAGGACCATACTTGAAATTACGTTTTTGCAACTTTAGTTTGCAGCAATGAAATCCGTGCTCCAGATACTTCAGGATTCAGCAATAACCTTTGCACAGACAGACAAGGTTAAACCAATTTAGAAGAAATAGCTAACAATAATAAGAAATATCTAAAGGTCAGCTACCTAACCTTTATATTATCGGCTAAGGTGCTAATGACAGTAGCAGTACAGATGTGCTATTGGAAAGTTGTGTCTGTAGCATACTGAGGGAGATTTCTGCTGTCTTGGCTTACAGCTGCCCGGGATATGCAAGACAAAAAATGCCACACAGACTACATAGACTAAATTAGACTACATTAGACTGTAACTATGAAAGCATTTCACTGTGTATCGTATATCCAAAGCATTCTAAAGATAGAAATTATGTCACAAAATACTGTTCAACTTTGTGGGTCATGATATTCTAGGGGAAAAAAAGCAACTACAACAAATAACTAACTGTAAGTTCCTCACAGTCTTTAAGCAGGGCTAACACTCGTAATATTTTTATCATATTTACATTTTCAACACAGTTAAAATTAAAAAAAAAAAAAAAAACAACACTATTCTTCAATGTTGCAATCTCTAAATGCAAATCGCACTTTTCACACTTCCTGAATATTAGGAAATACGGAAAATTTGCAATATGGAATCTTATTACTCAAGCAACTTATGAATAGCTGACAGTATGGTCCAGGCGCAGTTATTAAATGTAAGATTATCTTTGTTTCCAAGAATTTAGACTACTGTGACTTTGTCATTTTTTATTAAATCAATTCCAAGATATTCAGATCGATGTTAAAAAAATTCTGTGCGGAAAAGTCTGGGGGAAAAATGATACCCATAGATCTGCAGTCTGTTTTCTGTTTTTATGTTTTTAATACACTGTTTTCTATTTAATTTCTAATAATCTGAAGAATTTCTTCACAGCAGAGGTGGGATACTATGTTGAATGTTATAGATTCAATACAGAATGGTGTTAGAAGCCATAGTAATAGGTCACTAGCTGGACTGCTCTGCTTTGGCCTTTATTGTGGAACTTATATCTTGTCAATCTGCTTTTTGGATCACTCAGAAATCCTAAAATGTATGATAGTGATTTCAAAATTTTGCTTAGCTAGCAATATTCTCCTTTCTGAATTCTAACCACATGCACATAGACACTAATGTTGAATCCCTCCATCTGCTTGTCCTAGCACACCCTTGCCACAATGAAACAGCTTCCAAATTCAAATCATTTTCTGAGTTTTGGAGGCAATAAAACCAAAAGAAGCCCTCATGCACAGAGCAATCCCATCATCTTCCAGGAGTGCAGTATATCCTGCAAGAGGTGATGGCATGAATCAGTATATGATTGTCTCCTGAGCCCAACAAAAGCAGCCCTCTAAGGATTTCGTGTTGATTTGAACAAGACCAGGTTCAGTTCTATAGAAAATGTTAAAATTCATTGTCTTCCTGGGATAAAAAGAAATAAAAGCTTAAATTTGACATTTCAGGAAGTTAATGGAAAGTCAGCATCTTCATTTGACTATAGGAGAATGATACATTATTAATTCAATTAGAATAATACATGATCTAATACATTGGCTAAAATAAGAGGCCAGTGGGCTGGTAACATATTTATGCCATGTTTTTTGCATTCCTTTGAACTACCAATGGACAATTTAAAGACTTCAGCTCTGTATAATGGCTGATCTCACAAGATACCACAGGATGAAAGAAAATTCTGCTATGCTTTAGCAGAGAAAAATAAGTGATATTTCAATGTGTCAAATAGGAGATGTAAAATGACTCAATGAAAAAGGATAACTTATATAGAGAGACTGTAAATTTGATGGGTTGGTGGCTGTGCTGTGTTTTTTCACATGGAAGTACCTTCCTTGTCTATACCAGCAGAGGATGCCAGCTCTTTGCAATCAGTGTGTCCAAGCTGAAAATAAAAGTAGGGAGAATTGAAATAGCAGTATCACTGACTGTCATAGAATGAAAGATTATAGACTAATCAGACAGATTAATTTGCCCAGTATTTTGTCTCTGCATGCAATGAAAGACATGTATTTTTATTCTGTTCTGTTGTCAGGGAAACTGAGGCATAAAGTAATCAGGAGATTTACTCAGGTAAATATTATTCCAAAAGACAGTAAATTATATTTTCTTCAGAAGGGATATTTCTGAGAATGGAAGAACAATATGTTGGGGAAAAAAATGAAATTATATTAAAAATTAAGGGTACAGGTACTTTGTTCAGATCATATATATGTGGTCATTAGTTGGACAGACTAAAGAAAACTCTAGAACTTCTTCACTTCTGTCTTCACAGGCAGTCAGGCTTCCTCCATCTCTCACATCCCTGAACATCTAGACAGGAGTTGGTGCAGCAAAATCCCTCCCACTGTAACATAAGAACAAGTTCAAGAGCACTGAAGAGACTGAACACATACAAGCCAAGAGGACCAGACAACGTATGTCCCAGGGCCCTGAAAGAGCTGGTTAATACGGTTGCCAAGCTACTCTCCATCATATTTGAAAAGTCGTGGCTAAAGCATGAAGCCCCTAGTGACTGGAAAAAGGGAAACTTTGTTCCCATTTTAAGGAAGATAGAAAGGAAGACCTAGAGAACAACAGGCCAGTGAGCCTCATGTCTGTGCCTGGGAAGATCAGGGAATGGATCTTCTTGGAATCTGTGTTAAAACACATGAGGGATGAGCAGGTGATCTGAAAAAATCACTGTGGTTTCACTAAGGGTGGATCATGCCTGACCAATCTCATGGCACTCTATGACGGCATCGGTGAACAAAGGAAAAGTAACTGATGTCATTTACCTGGAACTGTGCAGGGCTTTTGATAGAGTCCAACACAACTTTCTTATCTCTAAATTGGAGAGATATTAATTTGAGGAGTTGACTATTTGGTGGACAAAAAAATTGGTTGGAGGGATGCAACCAGACAGCTATATCAAAGAATCTATGTCCAGGTAGAGGTCCGTGTTGACTGATGTCCCCAGGATTCATCTTTAATATCTTTATCAATGACCTGGATAATGGGATTGAGTGCATTCTCAGCAAGTTGGTGGACATCACAAAGCTGAGTGATGCAACAGAATGAAGGGATGCAATCTAAAAGGAACTGGACAACATTGAAAAGTGGGCTCATGTAAACCTAATGGGGTGCAACAAACATAAGCTGTTGCACTTGGGTTTGGGAAATCCCAGATCTATATACAAAGTGGAAGATAATCTCATTGAGAACAGCTCTTCAGAGAAACAGTTGTTGGTCTTGATGGATGAAAAGCCAGCAGTGTGCTCTTATAGCTCAGAAGTTACAATAGAGCTAAGCATAAGCATGCCAAGTTGTGATGTACTTCCTATAAATACTGATATTGCAGCCTGGAGGGCCAGCAGTATCCTGCAGTATCCACCCTCAAAAGATGGGTGGCCGACAGGCAGAAAAAGGGGATTGTCCCCCTCTACTCTACCTTTATGAGGCCCCATCTGGAATACCATGTCCAGGTCTGGGGTCCATAGTACAGGAAAGATATGGAGCTGTTGGAGTGGGATCACAGCAGGCCATGAAGATGAGCAGTAGGCTGGAGCACCTCTCTCACAGAGTGAGGCAGTTGGTTTTGCTCAGCCTGGAGAAAAGAACACAGCAGGGAGACCTCAATATGACCTTCCAGTACTTGTAGGGAGCTTATAAATAGGAAGGTGTGTGGTCTGATAGTGATAGAATAAGGGGCAATGGTTTGAAACTAAAAAAGAGGAGATTTAGATTAGATGTTAGGAGAAAATTCTATACTCAGGGAGTGGTGAAGCACTGGCATAGACTACTCAGAAAAAATGTGGATGCCCCATCCATGGAGATGCTCAAAGCCAGGTTGGATGGGGACCTGGGCAGCCTGATCTAGTGGCTAGTAATCTTGTCCACATTAGGTGACTTGGAACTAGATGAGGTCCCTTTGAGGTCCCTTCCAACCCAAACCACTTTATGATTCCATGAAACTGCAAAGCAGTGGACAGTGTAGAGCATTTATACATCCAGTTCTTTTGGTTTGTTGTTGTTTTCTTCTATAATTGTGCTCAGCTGTGTATATAGTAGTGAAGGACACTGCTGATTCTTTTGGAAGAGAAAAAGTGGCTAAAGCTTTGCCAGGGACTCCTTCCTTTGTTACATCAGCCATGTTAGTAAAATGATCTTTGTACATCATAGGAGAAGCCTGCAGATAAATACACCAAAAGCAACGTTACTGTGTGTGTATCACGGTAATTTACCAGGTGTCATTTGTTCTCAAAGTTTGTTGCTCCTTGTTAGAAGGGCAAGAAAAAGGGAATGTTGTTTTTCAGTACTGTCATGGTGACAATCATCTTCTGTACATGTTTTCACATAATTACAACAATTTTCAAACACGTTTCCGTGCCTGTTTTCTGGCTTCAGCCACACAGTTATATTTCTGGTTGAATACACACACGAAAGCCTTGAGTTTTGTGTCTTTTTTTGCTACCTCGAAGCCTCGTTCATCTGTTAGTTTTCAATTACATACATTATAGGCAGACCTGTCTTAGAACAGCAGATTCACACTTCTCACTTAAAAAATTGTAAATGACTGTAAATGATAATCTAGTGGTATCCAAAAATTTGAGTAATTATTCAGAAGCTGATGGCATCATTATTTCAACCTCCTGACTGTAAAATCCTAACTCTCAAGAGAATAAAGAGTCAAATGTCATTGGCTTCCAGAAAATGCTATGTAAGAGCATCAGCCTGAAGTTACTGTTGGCAGAGAAATGCCTGCAGGTGCCTTCTGTGGCCCTGTACTGGGTCCAAATGGGGTCTTAGAACTTGCACAATTTTCTGATTGCATTCATTTGATTGAATTTCTGGGGAAGTCAGAAAAAAAATAAGGGAAAAGAGAAAGGATTTCTGCGGTGATTCCAGTGATTCTATTAACTGTGGAGTCTTTACTACAGTGAAAAATGGTGAGAGTACCCTGAATCACTATTCTCACCAGCTGGAGCCTAAATACCAGCAACTCAGTGGGGGAATTTCTCTAGTCTTCCCTTATGCATGGAGTTTCTCTTTGAACAGTCTACCCAGCCTTTTCCACACTTTAATCATTTTCACAATATTCATACTACCTCATCACCAGAATATTCATCTTTAGTTTGCATGGTTCTAGCCACATACCAGTTCGTGTGTGGAGCAGTTAGTAAAGTGGCTCAGCATGCAGCAGGGTGCAGAGCAGAAAAATGGAGAGCAGCAGATAATGGTGAGCCAAATGACAGAGCAGCCTCTGCAATCTGCAAGATGTCTCATCATTGCAAACACAGTCAGCCCACTCCTTGGCTTAGAAGTCCATGCCTAATGGTCAACTAAATTGCTTCTTCTTGTTAAGCTTTGGCCAGCAGCCTGTGTGTTGTTTAGAAGGAAAAAAAATACATCTTATTTTAGTAATCTAATGGAAAATCAAATCAGCTTCCAGAGTACAGTCTGTCCTAACTTAATCTGCATGTAACAACTATCTACAAGACTGTTTTAATCATTTAGATTATAGGATTATAAGCAAAGGGTATAATTTCATTGAGCATATTTAGTCATTAAGTCTGAAGGAAGGCAGTAAGATAGTGAAAATAATGGAGGCATAAAGAGCAGTATTGAAGCTATACAGTTATCAAAGAACTTCTGAAATATGAAAAGCAGATTCAACAAGCACTAAAGCATCAGGCTAAATCCTGACCTTTACTTTTTGTTATTTATTAGATAAGGATTTACCATCCACTACAAAAATAACACAGTGGTTTTCTGTCCCCTTTTGGCAAAGTCTGGCCTTTCTTGATGTTGTTGTAGCTGTGAATTCCAGAAGTAGAAATAGAAAAGCAAGAGATATTTTGACATTTAAATGATATTGTACTTATTCTGAAATGACAGCATGGACAAATAAGCATTTGATCTACATATTGAAATTATTACAAAATCTTCAAAGAAGTCCTTTGTCTATAGTGAATGAACATCATCCGTTCCTCTATATTGTTGCTTTCTTCAGTCCCTTTTGTTCATTTGTTTTAGTGCATGTTTGTTGTTATTTGCCTTTTTTTTCTTTTTTTTTTTCTGTCTGTTTTTGTTCACTTGTTTGGTTTCAGAGGTGTTGTTTTCTAACAGTGGTTTATTTTTTCTTGGCGAGAAAGCCATTTTCACTAGTAACTTTCATGGAATGATCCCCACTTCTTATGAACCTTCTTATGCCTTTTGTTAATGCAAGGTGTCAAGTTTATATGTTTTACTTCAGTCGTGACTTCAGAAGATGGTTAAGACTTATTCCTCCCTCATTCTTTTGTCTTGGAGCCTAAAAATTGCTGCTGGAAGTGTCAGCACTGATACTCAGAATCTATACCGTTTGATTTTTGAAGAGAGGGAACTTTGACAGTAAGAAATTACACATTAGGACACTCAGGATCTTGCTGCCTACATTACTCTTGAGATTTCATCTGTGCTTTAAGCTACTCTTCAATTTTATCTTGATCTTGTTATTTCCAGCTGTGGAAAAGAAAAAAAAAAAAAAGAAAGAAAGAAAAAAGGAAAGGGAAAAGGAAAAGGAAAAGGAAAAGAAAAAGAAAAAGAAAAAGAAAAAGAAAAAGAAAAAGAAAAAGAAAAAGAAAAAGAAAAAGAAAAAGAAAAAGAAAAAAAAAAGAAAAAGAAAAAGAAAAAAAGAAAAAGAAAAAGAAAAAAAGAAAAAGAAAAAGAAAAAGAAAAAGAAAAAGAAAAAGAAAAAGAAAAAGAAAAAGAAAAAGAAAAAGAAAAAGAAAAAGAAAAAGAAAAAGAAAAAGAAAAAGAAAAAGAAAAAAAGGAAAGGCTGCAAAATCTGAATTCATCATTGTTTCTTCCATTGATAATAATGCACTGAATTCCAGCTGCTCGCTGAGCTGGACAGCCTCTACCACATCTTTCCCTTTTGGAGGTTACAAATCCCTTCAGTTTCAGTGAACACCAGGGTTAGTTGACATGGACTCCTGCCTCCATGGGAGAACAAGCAGCCCAGAATTTCAGACTCATAGCCCAAAAGCTCCCTTGGAAATAAGCCCTACGTATATTTCCATAAAGCAATGTAGAAGGACTAACAAACATTGTACCATGGTAGTTGGAGCTGCAGAAGAAGATAATCAACTTCCATTAGCACACAGTGGTATTGTGCAGGTTCCCACTGAGTTCAGTGAAATAACATGTACAATAAACTATTTTGTCTCAAGTTATAATTCTATATTATGATTAAAATGTTGTGTTTCTGACAAGTAGTGAAAAAAAATAGTATAATTGTATTCCATTTAGATTTTATAACTGTTAGTAGAATTACATTATAGCAAAACTCACTGTTATTTATATACCACTCATTGGATTGTTACTATGATCAGCACTGCATTAGAATCCCTTGTCAGAAACCTTCCAGTTTTACAATGCAACTGAAACCCCAATAGAAATTAGTCATTTCAGTTATTGGCCTAGTTGAATTTGTGCCCAATTAATTGCACAAAAACTCTATAACTATGTACATATGTCTGTGCATATAATATATATCTTCTGGAGTATATATATTATTATATTTTTGTTTTTTAATTAAGCATCAAATAACTATTATCACTACTGATGTATTAAGATTTATTGAAAATACTGCATTTCAGGAGATTTTAAAGATCGTTTCTATAGATTAACGTTATGATTATATTTATGTGTGTTAAAATTACACAGGCAATTCATTGTGCTCTCTATAAACATTACTTCTCCCACCACTTGCAGCACTGTGGCTCAGGCTCAGCTACTGCAGATGCTCCATTGGATATCATTCCCAGCTCCTTCCTGTAAGTGCACTTTTCCATAACTGCAAGTCTTCAGTTAGGATAGCAGCCTTTCTCGTGCTGTAGGAAGTCAAAAGCTTTCAGCCTTCACTATGGCTGGAGTTTCCACTCTCCCACTTCTTAGAGACTCTAACACCTCCACAGCTGCCACTGGGTATTTGGGCTCTTTAAGCTGCAAGGGACTGTAGAAAATGTGGTCAACCTCTTTCTCATCCTTTCTGATGTTGTGCAGTCTGCTGACCTCCTCTAGCTGCTCTTCCACTTGGTGACAGAGCTTACCAGTGATTACATCTCTCCTGCAGGAGAGAAGTAACCTCCACTCAGCAAGAGGTCTCCCAGCATATCCAGAACCTCAGATTTGCAGAGCTACAGCTGCCTTCCAAACTCTTGTTTTAGTCCAAGAATGAAAGGAAGATTGCTTCAGTGAATTGTGGGGATCTTGCCCTGGAGCTTGTCACTACAGTAGCTGTGTATGGGCATGTTGAATAGAGTAGATTTACTACTTCGTACCTTACTGTGAAAACTGCTGCCTCTACCAGCACTGATTTATGCATGACTCTTATGTAGGTTTCTCCCTTGCATGACCTAAGTGGTGTTGGATCCTTCCTAATCAGGTCAGCAACAGCAAAAGCTGCAAGTACCCTTTGCTATGGACAGCTGTCTCCTTATTATAATTTGCTATCTCTATCCCTATCCCTGTCTCTATCCTTATTTGTCTGCAGATGAAGCCCTCAGCATCCCAAGAATCACAGCCCCTTGGCTTGATCTCAAGAGGTGTTCAAAGAAGCAAGCTCAAAATTTGCCATGCACACTAGTTCATCTACTCTGACTGTGCTGTCAGGAGCATTTCATAATTACTAAAGAGCTGTGATCACTGCAGATCAGTGACAATTCCTCACACAATACATGCAGTAAGTAGAGGTACAAGGCTTGGGGCCACATCTCTATGGAGAAGGCAACACCCAGATCATCTGTTCATTTGCTTGATTCTGCATGAAACACTCCCATTATAGCATATTCAAAAATGCAAAGTAAACAACAAATTTACAACAACCATTGCACAAAAGTGGGGAGCAGGTGGGAGAAGCAGAAAAAGAAAAGTGAGAGTATACCCTGGGATTAGACAATTAAATAGTGCACACTGCAGTTAGTATAAAAAATAACATAATGGAATTCACAGCTAAGATTTGGATGTGCTTTTAAATATAGTGTTAACTGATGGTGAGTAGAAGGAGAGATTTCTACAGAACTACCTGTTATTAGATATTTACAAGAAAGAAATTAATATAAACCTGAATATACACCTGCAACTTTTTTTAAAGTTTTTTTCAGGTTTTTAACTGATGTTTGGAATTAATAGACCCTTTTGTAATTTCCCAATTCAACTTTCAGTAGTCCTGATAAGAAAAAAATCAGGTCATTCAAAGAAAATCATTAATGGAAATCCAGTTCCAGTCCTTTCTTTTTCCCTTGAGACACAAAAGCTGAATCTCACACTGTGTGCTAGCACAGCCCTGCTATTCTTCTTCTTCAGCATAAAGCTTGGTCCTGTATAGCACATAGCAGAAGGCATGTGTCCACTGCCTTCCTGAGCCAGTCAAGACAAATCAGTGAGCTAATTCATGATAGTAAACTGCAACACAAGTCAAACATGTTTGCTTACATAGATCCATTTCCAAGAACTAACACTAAACATTTACATGGCCAGGATTATATTCTTTGTTTTCATTCACATGCGATGTTTGCCCCATACAAATAAAGAAAAAATGCTGTGCTGAAGCTATGACACTGTCTGTAAGTTGTTGAGCGCTAAAGATTTTGAGTAGCTGCTGTGCCTCCAATAGTTGAGCAGTACAGTGGTTAAAACCATCTGAAAAAGTTAAGGAAAAGCATCAAGATCCCTTGTGAAAAAAATGGAATTCCTTTAGGAGTGCAGACCTACCTAATTCCTAATGGGAAATTGGAGGCAATACACCGGAGAATAGCTCACCCAGCTTGCAGAACTTGGAATTATGTCTCATTGGATTTAGACATTATATAAATCCTGCCAGAATGCTCTGAAATTCTGAGTTTATACAGTTGATGGCAATTGATTTTCCACTCTTTCTGACAACATTTGGTTATTTGCCTAATCACATGGCCTTATTATTAGAGACAAATTCAATGAAGTATTTATTCATTAGAGTTTGTGGAGCTAGAATGTTATATTGAAAAATTACACTGAATAATAGCAGCATCTTTGGCAATAAGTGTTATGTACCTACTGTGATTTTAGTATGTGTTACAGAAGCAAATATTTAAACCCTTTAGTTAAAACATGACAATGAGCTTGGATAAAGTGTATTGCTTTTTTTCTTGAGACCTTGGTTATATTTAACCAGTGAGGAAGGGTCTTTCTGCTGTTGAAAAGGTCTAGTGTTGTAAGGTGACCAACCACAACACTTGAAAATCTTAAGACATGTGCATAAACAATATGCATGCACAACCATATTATGAGCAAAAGCAATGAAGCAGACAAGTGTTACGACATTAAACATGGAATTAAGTAAGGTCATATTTCAAATTTAATGGACTTACTCAAGAACTTGTTCCTCTAGGAGACAAGAATAAACTAGAGCAGATTTAGTGTTTGCTTTATTTTGATGCTAATGTAGCATTTATGCAAGTATTTATACCTACCAGTAGTTATTTACCTGTATATCTAAATTTAAAACAATCACCACCTCTTGTTTCCTTGGTCACCTTCCCTCAGTTTCTCTGGTTTGGAATTAATACATAGTATTGATTATAATTTTGTCTGTGGGAGAAGTTTGCTTATGGCAGGAGTTCCCCTTCTCCAATTCGAAGATGTTGTGACCTCCTCCATGTCCACGGTGACATATGCAGGGACACGGGCAGCACTGCCTGCAATCTTTGATTTGCTGCCATTATGCAGCATGGCCTCAGGCAAACCACTGCCTTCTGCCTCAGCTTTCCTCCAAAATCTGGAAACAGCAATCATTAGTTCTGTAATGCATATCAATATAGCAAGGAAAATTTTACTACTTTAGTAATGCCGCTTACAAAATTAGCAGTGGCGAGAAAATATACTCCCATGTCTTTCTTGATTTATCTCTCAGACAGGCATTGGGAAAACAAACACGAGGTTTCAGACTCCACATATTGAAAACAGCACAGCCTGCCTTTCACAGACTATATTTTTCTCATTTCGTTGGCCTTTTTTATTAATAAGAAATTCACTTCTATATTATGATTGACATTTTGAATCAGAAGATTATAAGATTTGTACTGTATGGGAAGAATTAAATGATTGACTATCTCAACATTTTCATTTTACAAATACAAAATGCAGATTTCACTGATAAAGCATTAAAAGCACTGTTGAATCTAAATAGTATTTTCTTTCCACTTTTTCAAAACAGGCAGGAAAATTAAGTGCAGGTTTGTGTGGCATACAAGCGAGCACAATTAGGGAATCTTGTATTGTTGTCTCCTGAATAGACTTGTCACATTACTATTCACAGCTTTTGTCTAGTGACAGTGAAATATCAAAAAGATACTGCATAATATAGCAAAAATCCATTGTGCCATGAGATCTAATCTTTGTCTGCATGTAATTGCCTTATTAAAAGATTTGCAAGCTTACTCTTCCTCTGATTCAGAAGGAAGCCAAGAGAAAAACGTGTTATTTAAAAAAAAGCAGTCAAAGCTTCCGAAACTGTGCTCTCTGTGATATGACAATACTGTGTAACTCAAACTGGGAATTAAAACTACAGCCCTCCAGTACTGTAACAATGGGACAGATGCTGCCAGCTCTCCTGGTGCTCTTCTGTGAGCTTGGCAGGCAGTGCTGGAGGAGCTGTCTGACAATTCTGTTTGTGCTGTATGTCCGTGGTGTGGCCCCTCACTTCCTGCCACATCACCAGACCCATGGGCAGCACCCAGAGGAGAACTATAGAACCATAGAATCATTAAGGTTGGAAAGACCTGCTAGATCTCCATTCCACCTAGCATATACCAATATAACTCCTCTAAACCATGTCCCTCAGTACCAGATCTAAACGTGAAAACACAAGAGCCCAGGTGGGGCAGGACCACCAGCTGCCCACCCTCCTGCAGACAGAGCAGCGCTGCAGCCCAGTGTCACCTTTCTGCTCCAACACAAATTGATGTTTTTTGTAAATACTGTGAGTGGGTGAAATCTTTCTTTCACCCCTTCAGATCATTTTCCCTTATTTATTGCGATGGTTTACTTTTTGATGCTAAGGAAGCCATGATATTGCTGCCCTTAGCAACCAAACTGATTGCTTTTTTATCTGCAGATAAGGCAGCGAGGCATAATGCAGGCATCCCCACACAGGGCTGTTAATTCACCTCCTGCTTTGCTTCAGCACACCTTTATCTTAGGATGACAAAGTAAACCCATTCTTGCTGTTGTGCCCTGAGCGTCATTTCAGAAAATAAAGAGAAAAATAACAGAGGGTTAACTTAAGCTTTTGGCTCCTGTACTTATTGTCACCTTTTGAATTCGAAGACGTTGTGTTTGCAGTGGTCGCACATACCTAAATAAATGAATAAATAAATAAATAAATTTTTAGAAGTGGGAGTATTATAGAATCCAGCCTGAGGGTATTTTAGTTCTCCATAATTATATTTTTTCTTCAAGGTAAATTAGATAAAGATTTTCTGATACTGCATCTCATGCTTTAATTGTACAGTGCATACCTATCCCAGAATCACAGATGTGTTCTCATAATTTAAAGTGAATATTGAAGGTGAAACATAAATGCTTATAAGTTATTCATTTAAATGTCTTGCCATCCCATACAAATTATAATTATCCAAGTACTTTTTTTTTTTTTTTGTCTAAATCATTCTTAAAATTCCCATTTTTCCCTGCTTTTGTAGTAGAACCAAAACCAAATTGATCCTAACATCAGATTCACACAAGAATGAGATAAACATAAGAGATTAAATGTGGGATCAGTGAGATATCTTGCTGTATACAGATGTCATGTGAAACATAAAGCACAGTATCTTAATAAATAACTCATAATCTTACTTTAAAATGGCTACCCATAATCCATTCTTAATTACCATCATTAAGAATAGACTGAATAAAATGTAATTAGAGATGCTATTCATGACTCATATTACCTATGCTTAAAAGGATGCCATTTTATGTCAAGAAACTGAATAAATTGTAATTCAAAAGCCATAGCTATGTTTTTCTTAATTTTGTGTGACTGTATCACTCGTAGACTACTGTTGTATGTGGGAATCTGTAAACGTCAACAAAGAGCTATGCAAAGAACACAGAGTAGTAATGGTACTCTAAACCATGGCTTCCATGTGCAGTGCAGTTCTCCTAAGTCAAGATATTAGCAGATGAGGAGAAATATGCCCCAGGAAAACAGTCTCAATCCTTACACTCTAGAAATGTCAGGAGGTGATTTTTGCACCTTCTTCTGAAATACTTGATACTGACTGCTGTAAGGAAACTGTGATTGCTGTATTTCTTAGCTGGGATCTCTGATAGATGATTACAAGAATATTCCTCATCAGGGTTTGTTTGCTGTGTAAAAGTGGTAAGAAGTTGATAGAATCATAGACTGGCTCAGATTGGAAGGGACCTTAAAGCCATCCAGTTTCAAACTCCTGACATGGGCTGGTTGCCAGCCACCAGACCAGGCTGCCCAGGATCCCATCCAAGCTGGCCTTGTACACCTCCAGGGATGGGGCATCCAAAGCTTCTCTGGGCAGTGCCTCATCACCCTCTGATTATTATACTGTGCAAAAAGTTGATCATTCTCCTATTTGTAAGCTCCCTTCAATTACTGGAAGGCTGCTATAATGTCCCCCCAGCATCTTCTCTAGTCTGAAGACTCCTAATTCTCTTGGACAACTCCTGTAGGGGAGCTGTTCCAGCACTCTGATCATCTTTGTTGTAATCCTCTAGACTCTCACCAACTGTTGTATGTCCTTGCATCCAGACTTGAATGCAGTTCTCCACCTGGGGTCACACTTAGAGCAGATTAGAGCAGTAGAATCGCTTTCTTCTACCTGTTGGCCATGCTTCTCTTGATGCAACCCAGGATCCAGTTGGCCCTCTGGGTTGCAAGCACACATTGCCAGCTCATGTTCAGTTTTTCATCAGCCAACACTCCCAAATCCTTCTCCTCAGGGCTGCTCTCAATCCATTCTCCACCCACCCTGTACATATGATTGGGATTGCCCATTTCAGCTGCAGGACCTGGCACACTTGGCCTAGTCAAACTTCATGAGGTTGGCATGAACCCACCCCTCAAGCCTGTTTAGATCCATCTGGATAGCATCCCTTCCTCCTAGTGTGTGTTTCTTCACAAATTCATCTGCAAGTTCCCTCAGAATCCATGGATAGATCTCATCAGATCCCATGGACTTGTGCACCTTCAGGTTCTTTAGATGGTCTTGAACATGATCTTCACTTGCAGCAGGCAGTCTGCATCACAAAAATGTGTAGGTATACATCAGCTGTTGCTTGTGCCTTTGTAACTTCCAATATATCATTAAAATACTGAACATATTCAGAAACTTTTCTTTTTTTAAGTTTTTACCTACAGATTGATTCCAAACTTCTTCCCTATCTGACTTTCCTCTGTGATAGACAGCTTGACAGTTTTGCAGGCAGAATCTCCCAGATCCCATGCTGAGGGTCTTAACTCCCAAAAGAGGAACACTTAAAACCAGGACAGCAGATTGAATGAAAGGTACCATTTATTTCTTTAGCTGAGTAATTCAACAGACATCTCTCCAATGCAACTGCAGTTATCACACAGACAGATGTGAAATGTTTGAGGGCAAACAGATGACATTTAAATATTCTATCCTCTCATCAGAAACCCTTGCTGACTTTGATTATCACCAAAAATAGTCAAAATGAAGTAGCAGCCTTTAACTCCCACTTACCACATTAGAGACTACCTCTCTCTCAAAAAAAAAAAAAAAAAAAAAAAAAAGATATTCATTCTTTATGGGAAGATCACTGTATTTTTATTATAGTGAGAATTTTCACAGGAATTTTGATTTTAACAGTGTGAGACTGTGAACGCTTCAGCCTCAACTAAGAGCATGGCCAGGCAGGTGTTTGTGTGAAAAGACAAGATACTTGACTGGACTTTAAAAGGACTGAAACGTTTTCCTCTCTGTGAAACATCCAGTTGACCAGTGTTCCATCTTCAAATATGAGTTTACAGGGATACAAAATACATAGCAAAGCACATGGTAATATTATAGAATCACAGAATGGGTTGGATAGGAAGGGACATCAAAGGTTATCCACTTCCAACTGCTGTGGACAGGGCTGCCAGACAGTGGATCACCTCCAGGGATGGGCCATCTACAGCTTTTCTAGACAGCATAACAGAATCGTGCCTCTCTTTACTACACCACAATGCAACTTCAGCAGTTTCAGGTGACTTTATTATCTTGAGCCAAGATTCGAGATTCACTTTTGAAGCCTCGACTGATTGATCTGAAGCAGAGTAGATACAAGCTAGTGTGCTAGTATATATTATAGGGGAAGAATTTTAGAATACTGATGGGCTCTGTAAGTGCACAGATTTTTCTTTCACAGCTTTAGGATAAACTAACAGCATGGGGGAGTGATCAGTTTGATGAGTTTGGAATCTGGCTTTTGAAGGGTATATTAACCTACAAAGTCTGTAGGCATTTTGTGCTTTGGAAAACAGTGATAAATACATGAAAAAATAGACAATGAATGGTGTAGGAAAAATTGGAAATATGGGACTAGAATAACAGATATTTCAGAGTTTCAAAGAGAAAATGTTACCATGTCTCTCACGTGCTCTGCAGCACTTATTCTGTAAGTGCATCTTTGTGACCCACTGAGAAATTCATGGGATTTTTATGTTGGAGGGATTTCCAAGCAATTATGTGGCAGTCATCAATAATACGGTGTTAAATAAAAGATATTTCCTCTAGTCAGCAAAAGAATTTTGCATCTTTTCACTTGTATTCACCAGTCAGCGCTGAGCGAGATTGTGGGTGTGTTTTATTATACACACTTATCTTACCTTGTTCTTTTTCTATGATGGATTGCCTGATTTTTATTTTTTTTTTTAACATGGATTTTTAATCAGTATATATTACCAGAAGTATTTTCCTAGTACTATATGTCATAAAGATTCGGTTTTAATTTTAATCTTCATTTCTTTTCACCAGGTTAATGACTATATTCAATATAGCTCTTACTGGTACTCCTAAGAGCGTACAAATTAATGAGGTTATAATTAAGATGGACACAACACCAAATCTTACGTAGAAAGTGGCAAAAAAAAGATCTTCTGTCTCTAACTGGGATGTTGCTGTAATGATTCTAAAGAAGCGTGAAGTTTTGAATTGACAGAGAGTGTGCTCACCAGCACTAGCTGTGGCACAGTTTAAGTGCAGACACTGTTAAATAAATATGGTTTTTTAGTAGCTGTTTTGAATTACCACACCAGTTTGGATGGCAGCTACAGTGTACGAGCCAAAATAAAAACAGTGGGTAGAACAAAAGTAGTGCAAACAAGTTAGCATCTGCCAACTTGCAGATGCTGCCATTTGCTAACTATCTGACTATTTTGGTTGAGCATGGCATGCACGCAAGGTAAACTTTAAAAAAACAAAAAGCAAAAAAACAAAAAACAGAACGCAGAGCATAATAGAAGACTAAGAAACATAGAGTTCATCCCTCTTCCACTGCTTAGAGGTCACTTTCTTCTAGAGGGAAATAAAGACCTTTAGCTCTTAGAGGTAGACTTCATTTATCACATACACCTTGGGGTGTTCCTCAGTAGCCCAGAACCTTTCAAAGATACTGCTGTGTTTGCCATTATGGTTAACAGTAACATGAGAGTGGAGAATCAGGAATTGTGAAAAACATGACTTTTCTCAATTAAGCTGTTTGCAAATACAAATGTATCCTTTAATTAAGCCATTGCGAGCTGTTCAGATCTGTCCAGTAGGAGCTTTGAATGCCTTTAGTAGGTAAAGCCATTCCATTTAAATTGAGAGCCATCATAAACCCACCCGAGTTTGCAACCACGGCAGGTAAACACAAAGTCTGCTCTAATCTTCTGTGTTCTTGACCACCCAGCCTTAGGCAGATTACAACCAAAACCTCGATGAAGAATCTTCCAGGAATTCTCAACCAAGTCAGCAAGAGCTGCAGCTGATTCACCCCTTGTGTTGTGTGCACTGCCTGTGCTGCAGCGTTGAATGGCTGAAGATAAAGTGAACCACTGAGCTGTAATCACATCTCTGCTCTAGAAGCTTTTATGCAGCCCCAGGGATAAAATGCAAGTTTACATTGGATCCTTTGTGTAAGGCTGAGTTAAGCTTCACTGCCCCAGGGAATAAATATCACTATAGAAATCAAATAACAACAGTTGTCCACAGTGTACTTCCTCAAATCTGAAGAAGGAAAGCATGATTTTGTAAACTGAATAGGAATATTACTTCTTCAGAATGCATTTCTGGCAGCAAAGGAAGATATGAAAAGGCCCAATTCACACATTCTGCAAAGCAGTGTAACTTTACTGAAGAGTAAATAGAGTAGGCCATTGTATTGCTTTAACCTCTGTTACACTGAAGGATAAAGTGTGAAAGCAGTCAGACGATGAGACAAAGTGCTAAAGAAAACAGAAAAGAAATAAAACTTTGTTGAGAGATTTCATGCTGTATCACAGAAATAAGCAAGAAGAGACACTTTTCTCCTGCTCAGGATGCTCTGACTTTAATTCATTTGACTATCATTCATACAATGTATGTGCATTCCAACAAACTCATACAGAAGCATGAGAATGCAGGATGCCAGAAACAGTGTTAGGTACAATAATCAAGAAGTCCTTTGCAGAAAAGGAAGATAAATCTTGAGCAGCACATTCCACCCTGCATTCTGTGTCTCTGCAATACTCTTCAGGTGCACAAGATCTTGGCCCCTCATCCAAGTTAACCAACACAAAGGAAAAAAAAATCTGAAGTGACCCACTGAACAAATTGCCCTATGCCTGAATATTCTACATGGAAAGTCAAATGCAGTTTTGCAACACACTACATATTCAGAAACCATGCATTTGGTTTAGTTCTCTTTCATTCTAAATTTTCATAGCAGAAAGGGAGAATTTGTGTGTTACGAGAATGCAGCAGTTCTACATTTAAAGCTGCATTTTTTATCTTAAATTTTGAAAGTTTTTTTATTATTACCATTATTATTTCATTAGTTGCTGTTTAACATAAAGTTGTAAAAAACCATGTTTTGTTTTGTTTTGTTTTTGTAATTGCCAATATTCAAAAAATGTAGCAAAAGAATATAGAAAATTTCAGTTTGTCGGTTTGATGTGATTTCAACACATACACAGCCAGCGATATGAACTGATCCAGGAGAACAGAGCACACTTTCAGGTGAAGCAGAGGATCGCAGAAACCTCAATCTGTATTACCCAGATCCTTAACATATGTTAAAGCCATTAGTTCTGCTACTAGGGGCTGGCATTTAGGCTGTCCTCTTCTGATAATGTTATGACTTTCCTGTTTTCATATTTCTTGCTTAGCTATCTGAGATGGTGTTTCCAAATCATGTTCTCAGATTCGCTACCACAATGCACTTTTATAATCCCTTATATTCTAGCTGAAATGGCCTGAGGAAATATTCACAGATCCCCAAAAATTGAATTTCACTTAGACTGAATTTCTGCATTAACAGGCCCCAACCACAGATGGCATCACTAGCTAAATCCTAAAAGTGGGATACTTTAAATTTCTTCTTGCTTCTCAGTGAAGCACCCCAGTTTCAGCACACATTTAGGTTGTTGCTGGGAGCATGCCCAAGGCCAGACTGTGACTTGGCCATGATGGAACCTCACCCAATTGGGGGGCATTAAGTGCATGGCTGTGTGTTGTTATCTGCCTGATAGGTTCTGTCACAACATGGAGAAGGATTCACATTACTTAACAGAAATCAAAGTGACTCTTATGCAAATGCTTACTCTTACGTAAAATGGAGTGAAATGGTTTCACAGGTGGCAACAGAATCAGTTGGTGAAGTAAGGAGTTCACTTCATGATCACTTGAGTATCACTTATGTCAAAACCAAATTCAAATCTTATTTCTAGTAGTGATAACATAGTGTAATAACATTCTATGTCTGTCCAGCTCTTGCAAAATGCTTGCTTAGTGCATGTCCTTAAGGAAACAAAGTTCTCACACTATTTTTGGTACCTGTACATCCTGACAGTCTTCACACACAGAGGCTCACAGCACCACAGCTGGGATCTCAAACCCTCCAGCAACAGCTTCCTTCAATTCTCACCACAATTAAAAAGTGGGACTTCTTACCTTTTTTTTCAAATTCGGTTCGGAGAAGCAGCAGAAAATTACACAGCAGTCTTTACCCACCATAGAGAACAGACACAATGTCTGTGGATGTCTTTTAGTTTGATTTTACTAAGTGTATACCGAGCTTATCAGTCTCAGTTTAGGGATATTAGAGCACATAATTGTTTCACACATTTCAGAAAATGCACAGAGGTATTCTCCACGTTAAAGGTTTTCACATATCTTTCTCACAAGCTCTTGCAGAGTAATGCTCAGGGTGGTTCATTTCTGCATTTTGTGAATCTCTTCTATGGAGATAATGAGGGCTTTGTCTAATATGTGTAAGCAAGGGGGGAAATCTGCAGGATGGTAGTGATCCCATGCAACTACCCGTGCGTAGTAGTTATGTTGAGTCCAATTTCTGCATTCTTATGTTTATTGGAGCATCTGACACACAAATATGCCATGCAAATCTCAGAACATGCTGATTTCAGGCAGATAGCTCCGGTCCTTACAAGGACTGAGCTAGCTGGGAGAAAGGGATTGTAAAAAATCAGTAAAGCCTGAAAATAATTACAATAAAATAAAATAAATCCAAGGACAACTGTAAAGAACATTACAGCTCAGTGCCTGTCACAAAGCTGAGTGTTCAAAATAAAGTCCCACAAAATGTCTGAAGATGATTGAGACAAATGAAAATTTACATGTATTTTGAATTTATGTGTTACCAATGCCCTTACATATCCCCAACCTTCCTGTATCAGAATATCCATTAATGATTAAGAAGCTCCATTTGTTAAAAGCATCAAAACAATAACAAGAAGAAATAATTGTTCTAGGAGTTTCAAACTTAATTCAGTCAGAGTGCAGAAGTGTCATTAGGCCATGGGGCTGAGCTGGGAAAGGAAAATTTGATCAAGACGGAACAGTATAGCATTTATTTTTTATAATTGCAAAACTGTGAGTTAGTGAATAGGGCCTCCTGTGTACGCATGGCAAACTCATTGTCTTCCAAATTAAGCTACTTTCCCAACCTGCTGTGAAAAGTGCTTTCTGAGCCAATTATTTGTTAAGCATTTGTCCTTATGAAGAGATTCTTTTAGTCTATAGAGAAATAATTGGCTTTCTCTCCTTTCTGTTTTACCTATGAATATGATTTTTGAATTAAATATAATCACAGATGTGGAGGCTGAAGTGAGAGTGGAAATTAATGGCTCTTACTATTGATCCTTCACACTTTGCAGCCACTCAACAGACAATTCTCAGATTATTGTCCCTTAGATAAAACCCAGCACCACCTGCCCAGCACCTTAACCCCTCCGTACTCCCATACAACCTCTTCATGCTCTTCCTAGTTTACTCCACCTCAATAACCTGGTCAACCAGTGCAAAGTATTCTCAGAAGCCTGGCTTAGCAAAATGTCCTTGTTCAGATCAAGCCACTGAACTAAACTGAATCATTAATAAATCACAGAATTGTTAGTACATTTGACTGTGAATTAGCACTGTCTGCAGAATGTGACCAGCCGTAAACTCTGGTGGCAATCCCTTACAACTCTACATCACAGCCTTCCACATAGTAATGAAAGATACCTCACACAGAAATGTTTGCATGGGCATAACTGCACAGAGAGCCTGAGGATTGCCCTCAGTTGGTTGTTCTTGTGCAGTTGACTAGCCATGTTAACAACTGTACCAATATGATGGACCACAAGTTTCTACATACATAGTAAGACTGCTCCCTCCAAACTGACATCTAGAGAGTGTGGGGAACAGGGTAACTTTCTTCCAGCAGCCACAGAGTCTCTTGGTGACCACAGTGCATGCTTTAATTCACCAATTTGTGGTCCTCATAAGGCCACTTCCACATCTGTGCAGTGACCAGCCCCAGAGATGCTAAAGCAATTCCTGAAGACAATGCCATTTGTCAAGCACCTAAAGAGTAAACCGCATACAAATCTTCCTTATTAAGCTGAGAATCATTCCCATAAGCTCTTTTCTTCTAACTGATGGGGTGTGGAAGGACAAAGAAACAAAGGCAAAGTTTCTTCTCATGTTTAGTGGTGTAGATCAGATGCTTCATGCTCATTACTTAACATTACTCATAATAGCCAAAAAATGTGGTCCTTCAGCTTGTACCCAACTTGGGTATTTAGACATTTTCTCAGCCTCCCACCACAACTCTCAGGTCCATCTATTCACCTTCTGTGTGAAATGTATTTTGAGTTCTTACTCCTTTGACTGTTAAGCTACATTCCTGTGCTTTTTCCTGCATTTTTCCATCTATTGGTGTCTGTCCTTCCTCTTTCTTTAGTGAAAGCAAAGCCTGCAAGGAGGACTGATACAGAGCAGCAACTGGAAGGAACGAACTGGAAATTAACATACTTGTTTCTATTTATGTGTTTCCCACATGAAAATATGAACAACTTTCTGTAAGAGTCACTGAAATACTTTTCCCCTACATTTTCTGGAATAGCTAACTCTTGAAGGAGTGGGAGCTCATGACAGTGACAGTCATAACACTGTCCTGGGAGGACAGATGAGAAAGCTGGCATTCCTCTAATCAGCATGAGGACGTGAAGTGGAGTGAGTCACTTACTTTTGCAAGTGGGCTTAAAGTGAAAGGAGTGAAAAGTAAATGATGTTGCCTCTACATCATTAAACACAAAAGTGCTTCATGACAATGACTGATAATGCTGATGCATCATTAGATATTGACACAAAAAATGTCACGAAGTAATGGCTTGGTGGCTCTCTGCAGTGCTGTTTGATGACAAGATGTATCTCCTACTACTAAAGACCGGGTACTTCTGTGTTCCTAATAAGACAGTACTCTATTAATAGACAACATTTTTCATACTTTATTCTGAATCTACTTTCCAGATGGTACCTAAATATCTCCAGGCCCCAGGGCAGAAGAGAAAATTGGAAACTGCTTATGCAGAATCTCAAAATGAAAAGCAGAAAGAAGCAGACCAGTTCCTGTTCTCTTCAGCTAGGATATTCCCATCATTTTTTAGCAGATGTGGCTACCACTTAGGGGCGCTGTTCAGCTACAATGGGGATGATAGACCAGTCACCTTAGGTACCAGGAGAAGTGTGGAGTCAAAATCCGTGGCCGTCTCAACCTGGCAGAAAGCCAAGCCCAAGCATTTTTATTTTATTAATATTTCACTTTCCAGAATACAAAATGAAAACAAATGTTTTGATCCAAATCCACTGTAGACAATGAAACCCATCATTTTGATAATGTTATTCATGGAATCAAATTCTGGAGTATTTATTTGCAGAACCAATAGATACTCAGAAATAAGCATACATATATGAATTAAAAATATTGGCCATCATCCTGGAAGACATAAAGAGAAAAACTTAGCAAACATATTACATTCTGATGATATCTGCATTGGCTGATTAAAATTTGAGGGCATGACATTTGCCTAGCAGCTAATGAGAGTCTAATTGTTCTGTGTTTGTCATGTTACCTAAATAACATCAACCTAAAAACACAGATTGTAAGAGCATAATACTCTGAAGTAGTGAAGACAGATATCCCTATAAGAGATGTAATTATATTAAGAAAAATGCAGATTTATTAGAAGAATTTTGACCTCAAAATATCTCATTATCAGGCACTATGATGACCCAAGAGCTGAAACCTTGCATCTATACCTCACTTGAGGTATCTACCTACATTCTGATATAAAATCCCCCAGAACAGCAGGTAAGAAAGAACAGCTTCCAATGAGAAGAATAAAAACACCCCTCAGTCATAACGTTTAGTCATCCTTGGTAACTACTACTATACTGGAGTTCTGTGGTAGATGGCTACAAGCTCTTCAGAAGGGATAGATGAGGAAAGAAGGGTGGGGTGTGGCCCTTCATATTAAAGACTGTTTCGAGGTTGAAGAGCTTGGGGTTGGGAATGATAGAGTGGAGTGTCTATGGGTAAAGATCAGGGAGAAGGCCTGTAGGGGCGACATCTTGGTGGGGATCTGTTATAGACCATCTAATCAGGACAAAGAGTTGCATGAGGCATTCTAAGAGCAGCTCGCGGAAGTCATGCGATCGCCAGCGCTTGTTCTGATGGGAGACTTCAACTTCCCTGATATATGTTGGAAATATAATATAGCGCAGATGAAGCAGTCCAGGAGGTTTCTAGACTGCGTGGAAGATAGCTTCCTTATGCAACTGGTAGGAGAGCCTACCAGGGGTGGTGCCCTGCTGGACCTGGTCTTTGCCAACAGAGAAGGACTGAGGGAGAAGTGAAGGTTGGGGACTGTCTTGGGCAGAGTGACCACAGAATTGTAGAATTCTCCACTCTAGGGGATGTCAAAAGAGTGAGCAGCAAAACTACCTTCTTGAACTTTCAGAGGGCAGACTTTGATCTGTTCAGGGCACTTGTAGCACGGGCCCCTTGGGAGTCACTTCTCAAGGGTAAAGTGGTCCAGGAAGCCTGGACACTCCTCAAGATGGAAATATTAAAGGCACAAGGACTGGCAGTCCCTGAGTGCCGTAAGGCAAGCCATAGGGGGAGATGATCGGTGTGGATGAGCTGGGAACTACTGTTGAGACTCAGGGAGAAAAAGAGAGTCTATGTACTCTGGAAGAAGGGACAGGCTACTTGGGGAGATTACAAGGAAGTAGCTAAGGTATGCAGGGAGGAAGTTAGGAAGGCAAAAGCCCAACTTGAACTCAGGTTGGCCACTGCAGTAAAAGACAATAAAAAATCCTTTTATAAATATATCACTGGCAAAAGAAGAACCAAAGATAATTCTCATCCTATACTTGATGCAGCAGGGAATGTGCCCACTGAGGACAAGGAGAAGGCTGAGGTCCTCAATGCTTTCTTTACATCTGCCTTTAATAGCCAGATCAGTTATCTTCTGGGCTTTCCATTCCCCAATCTGGAGGTCTGGGACACTGCTCAGAATATGCCCCCAGTGATTCTGGTGGAGTCAGTCAGAGAGCTTCTCCTCCATCTGGACTGTCACAAGTCACAGAATCACAGAATCACAGAATCGCAAGGTTGGAAACGACCATAAATGAAATACACTGAAGAATCCAAAAGCAAGCTAAAGATAAAAAGTTATATGCAGTTCAGTGCCCACTGTATAGTATAGACATGATTCCTTTGACTTTTAGCAAGATGTACCACCAAACAAAAAAAGTGCTTGTAAAAGATGGGGAGAAATTAGAGACATTATGAAATAAGCAGAAAATGGTGTGGCTTCCAAGAATCATTTGTCTTTACACTAAGAGACTCTTGCTAAGTAGCATTTTGGAACAAACATAAGGAGAATATACTTTCTAAGTTAGATCCAACTTCCATCGCAAGTTACTGTCTCCCTTCATCCATCCTACATGCACAGTGAACACCGAGGACTTTACAACTGCCAAACAATGCCTCATCGCTTTACTAAGGGGTTTGTCCTAACATTTCAAAACACACTATCATCTCTAGTCGTTGTGCAGTGGGTCTCAAAAGAAGCCATGATGCAAAGCATTTCCATATCAGTTAGATACGGAAAAAGCCTAACAACACAAATCTCTCTTTCTTCTGATACTTCTTTTTCTGCAGAAGCCAGCATACTGATTACTGGTTTAAGGCAGAACCTTAAACCCTGGCACAACCAGGGTCCCAAACTCAGTTTCTCAGATACGACTGCCACATTCGTATGTATTTTTATGCATCTGCTATTTTTTAAGCACACATTTTGTTTACATAATTTCAGGAAACAAAACATCTCAGAAATTTTTGTGTATTCTGCTCTTCCTCTGAGGCACAGAGGAATGCAGTTAACGTGCAGCCTGTCCTTAAATACTCATCAGAAGATACAAGCATCTCAGCAATATTAATAGCAGTACATTAGTGGCACTCACCATAGGTGGGAAAACGATACAGAGAAGATGAATTAAGATGAATAAAGTTCTCTTGATAAATTTAAAAATGTGAAGAACTGTATACAACAGCATATGCCTTTTCAGCAATGCAGTGATATGCCATCAGAAAATAAACTCCAGGTTGTACTGGATCCCTAAACACACACACCACACACATACACAGAAAAAGGTTCAGGAAAGTGATTTACATATATTCCCAGAATAATCCTGAAGGTAGAGACCAGAGGTAACTTTTGTCTTATGTGTACTAACATGGGTATATTTACACTTTTCCTTCTTTCTCTTATCTCCACAATCTTTAAGTTCTTACAACACACTGTCACAAAGAAATAGGCAGTTTCTACACTCAGAAAAATTTCTAGCTCCCATTGGGAATTGGCAGACCTGGCCTTGAGCATCCCAAGTCTGAAAATCAATTCCCAAAGTCTTTCAATTTCCTACTCAATCTCCCCAATTGATAAGGCATCAAGGTATAAGGTGGGCAGCATCAGCAGCACCAATGCCAGCCCAGCAGCTGCCTGCTGTGAAGGACTGAGTCAAGAAGAGTCTGGATAAGTAATGAGCATGGTTACAGAACTATCTGTCCTCTGCAAAGAGCTGATCACAATGAGCCTCCAGAGTGCCCAAGGCACCTCTCTGCTGAGTAGCATTAGCCTGAAGGTTTTGGCAGTATTTAGGTACCTGGAAAAATGAATCTATCACCTAGGAATCCCTCATTTCAGGCAACAAAGTGAAGCTAAGCTCCCCCAGGCCACCTCAGAGTCAAGCAGGTTTTAGATGTCCACAGCTTAGAAATTTGCAAACACTGTCTCTGGCATGCCCAGCTCCTTTCCATTTGACTCATCCTATGCAGCTCATAGTGAATTCCTGGAGAAAAACTGCTCTGATTGAGTCATTAAAACAGATGATCTAATTGCTGACCCACCAACAAGGCCATTCCTGAGGTTGTGCAGTCTTGTTGGGAAGAACACTGTGCTGGCTGTTATGAGACGAGGTCACTCTCACAGGTTCTGAAGAAGCTGAGATGTTGCTAAAACTGAAAAAGGAAGAAAATGGAAAGAAAAAATCATCAGAATTTAACATCATGAACAGCTTAGCTACTTTTTTTTTTTTTTTTTTTAAATAATAATACAAGCAATTGGTTATTTTGCAAAGGCAATATGCAGGCATGCTATTTACTCATACTCAGCCCTTCTTGAGAACTACAATAATGCTACTGATTTGCTTTAAGCTCTCATTAAGGAGGGGAACAGAGGCAGAAGAGAGTGAGAGAAAGACAGAGAAGGCATTAGATCTTTTCTCCCTGATGACAAAGCTTAGAGGGTACCTCATTACAGCATTCCAGTCCTTAAAGAGCAGTTACAAAGGGGGTGAAGGCTCTCTCTTCACTAGGAGCTAGATGGAGAAGACAAGAGCAATGGATATTATGTTGCTCAGCGGGTGGTTTCCTCTTAACACCTTGGGGTGGAGGTGTTGACAAGTGTCCTGTTTTTTCCATCACCAGAACAACCCCCACAGGGACATGGTCAAGTCCCCCTCACTGAGGGCTTTCAAGGTGCAACTGGACAGCATGCTAAAAAATGTCATCAGGTCATCCTTTTCCCATGATGGATTAGACCTGATGATCTTCTGGGTTCCCTTCCTGCCTGGGCTGTTCTGGGGTTCTGATTCTTTGTCTCTCGCCAAACTGATATCATGACCCAAAGGAACAAAGGGCCAGGACAGGGCTTAACCATGGGAAAGGAGCTCAGAAGGAAACAGGAGGAGAGGGAAAGAAGGCTGCAAGGGAGGGCAGATGCCAGCTTCTGGGAAAGACAGGACAGAAAGGCAGGCATGCTAGCACAAGGCATTCTGCAAACATGAGCCTTCTTCGTGGATGTTCGTGCTGACCACAGGACACTTGTCAATCCGCCTCTCCGTGCTTTCCTACCGGCTCCGGGAGCGGGCAGAGTGCCGCCCTGTCGGTGCGGGACGCTGTGCGGTGCGGTGGTTTCGCGATGCACGGTGCCGGCATTGCCTCCTCATCGCGGTCCCTCCGTGCCCCCGGCACCACGGTTTTGAAAACGCGCAGACACGTGCGTGTGTGCCTGTTTTTCCCTAAGCCCGTGACAAAGCGCTGGGAGGGCAGAATGGAAAGTGATTTTAAAAACAAACAAACAAACAAACAAAAAGCAATAACAGATTGCAATTTCTTCTGGAATCAGAAGGAGAACGAGGTGGGGGCGAGCAGAGGAGCGATCCGCGCTCACAAACCTCGCGTCCAACCGCGGTTCGACACGGGGCGGCTCCACCGCTGCCTGCCGGGCTCCCCGCGGGGGAGGCGGGCCGGGGGCGGCGGTGCGGAGCGGCGGGGAACGGACCGCCCCGTGTCCCCGGCTCGTCCTCGGCGGGGCGGGGGTGTGAGGACGGTATGTGCGCCGTGCCCGAGTTGTTGTACCGTGGGGGACCTCTTCTCCTGATGGAGAGTAGCGCTGGTTCACAAAACCCGCCGGGCAGTGCATCCGTCGATTCATTTTATCATTTCATTTCATTTATTTCATTTTATTTCGTTTCACTACTTTTTTTTTTTTTTTAATCGCATTTTATTTTACTACGTCTTATTTTACTGCATTAACTTTATGATAATATTTTATGACATTGCTTTATTATTTTATTCTACTTTATTTTTTGCTTTATTTTAATGTGCGTGCTCTGTTTATTTTTTATATTAATTTTATTTTTTTTGCTTGTTTATTTATTTTAGTAGTTGGACATTAATATCTGCTTAATCCAAGCAAAGGAATAGTCAGTTTCTTGCCTTCGTGGTTACACACGATAACTTTTTGAGTCTTAGCAACAGGTCTGGTTTTATTTCATGTGACAGAATGCAGTAATTAAACAACACTCTATTTTCTGTGGATATCAGAATCCTTTCTGTAGGAAGTAGCCGTAAGTCAGTACTGTTTAACTTCACCATTACAGAAGGCTGTGCAAGTAAGTCTCTGCTGTGCCTTAACACTGTCCTGATAACACTTCTGAGCTATTGGCTATCACTGGAACCGATCAGAATTCACATCTGGTCTACAGTATATAAGGAGAAAACATCAAGAACCGAAGTCTGCAGTGGGTAAGAAGGATGTGTCAATTTCTGGGAGCTAGTGATATATATTTCCCCCAAAAAATCATTCCACCTTTTATGAAAAGATTCTGTTGGTTTCTTTTTTTTTTTTTTCCTTTCTTTTTTTTTTTTTTTTTTTTTTCTATCTGTCCAAAGGCAGTAACATTCAGGTTAACACTTCCCTCAAGCACAGCTGGATGGGCACGGCGATGCTCTGCCTTAACTTGCCTCAAACCAGACTCTTTACTTTTCGAAAAAAAAGTAATCCTTCTGACAAAGACCTGCAAAACGCAAGCGCGTGAGTGCTTTAGTATTCGTTAAGGACCTCAGCACTTCCGCGCCGTGCAGGCTGAAGTCCGCTTTGATGGACCGCAGGTGGTAAACTGCACACACATTTCTGCAGCCAGTTTTTTCGCTGCTTCTCCAGGGAAACTGGATGCACCACACGCCTTTATATATATGTGCATATATATATTTGTTTGTTTGTTTGTTTGTGTGTTTGTTTACTACAGCAACTGCTTAAGTGTAGTTCTGTAGGCTCCCTCTCGCTTATGGCTCACTTACCCTTTATTTTCATCATTTTTTAAGCACTCCACACAAGAAAACCAGAAAGACAGCAAAAGCTATTGAATTTGTTGGGAAACTTGCCTAGCTAGAAGAAAGGGGAACTTCCTTATCTTGCAGCAGTTCTCCACAAGCACCACGAACTTCATGGGTGGGCAGGAAATTGATCTCTGCCACCATGCAGCCCTTTGTCCTCCTGTCCAGACCTGCTTGCTACAGTGCGATGCTGCAGCTGCTCCACGTCCAGCAGAGATCCCATGTATTGCACATCACTGCACACAGAGTAGGGGCGGCAATCAGGGCCCAAGGATCACCAGTGCTGGGTGTAGTGCCCTCTATCAGAAGGATGAGACAGAGCACTGTCAGCATGAGTGTTACAGGAGTGGTAGTGAGGAGGGGTGGGCACTGGGTTTTGGGACAGATCTGAGAAAGTGATTTTTTGCAGCCCAAAACAATAGGTTTTTTTTGCTGCTAATGGAGTAGAAATAGGAAGAAAAGGAATTATATATGCGTGTGCATGTGTTTATGTATCTATATATGAGTATGCAATAGATGAAACTTCACCCAAAATGCTGATACAAGATTTTGGCTAATAAGAAAATCAGAAGATTTTTTGGTGCAAGATTTGGTGGCATTCTTTTGCGTGGCAGTGGCTGCAGATGCAGCATTCTGGGTAGCTGGTGGCAGAGGGAAGGCCTTGTACTCCCTGGTGACTGGATTCACATGGGCAGAAGTTGTGTGCCCTCACCCAAACGTGTTGCATACATTACCTTCCCAGAGAGCATATGGCTGGGTGTTCTGATGGCAGTGTTACTACAAACTGAAGCAGAAAACTGTGAGCAGAATGTACACAGATACTGCTGTGTGACATCTCAAGAGGTGGGGTAGGAAGCCCACATACCAACCTTGCAGCAGGCTGGCAGGAAGTGAGTTGAAATTCTTCTGATCTGTGCATATAACAGATTTTCTTGTCTCAAAACCGAGTTTTAATGTGCAAAGCAGAGCATCTCCCATATGAGGAAAGAGTGAGAGACCTGGGTCTGATCAGCCTGGGGAAAAGAAGACTGAGGGGGAAGTTGATACATGTTTATAAATATCTAAAGGGAGGTGGGAAGCCGATGGGGGAGGCCAGGCTCTTCTCTGTGCTGTCCATCAATAGGACAAGGAGTAATGGCCTAAAACTTGTGCATAGGAAGTTTCATACAAACATGTGGAAGATATATGGTGTGGGTGACAGAATACTGGGATAGGTTGCCCAGAGGGGTTGTGGAGTCTCCTTCTATGGAGATATTCAAGACCTGGCTGGATTCCTGCCTGTGCAACCTATTATAGCAGGGGTATTGGACTCAATGATCTCTTGAGATCCCTTCTAACCCTTGTGACTCTGTGATTCTGTGAATTGAGAATCCAAATTAGAGAGCAATACCAAAAGTATCAGAATGGCATGAAATAGTGAAGATTTAATAGATTGAAATAGATTGAAAATTTAAAGGTAGGGAAATGTGATTGTCTCCTGCATTCCGTGGGCTGAATTCTTAAATGATGCTTTGGAATTATTTCTTTACAAAGGTGTGAAAGTCCATGCTAGGTTTCTAGGTATAAAGTACTCAACATGCACAGGGCATGGGGTATTTAGTCTGTTAAAAAGAGAAGTCTCATTAAATAAATTGTTTCACGCTGAAGAGACTCAGGAAACACACCCACAGGTACCTCTTGTTGGAGCACCTTAACGCGGTTGTAGTTTTAAAATGATCAAACAGAGAGATATTCAAATCAAATTAGCACAGTCCAAATGCTCCTCTATCTGCCAGGATATGTGTATGACTCTGTTAGTGTTGATTTGTGATCTTCTTCAAGTTTATGTTTCCCAGAACAATAATCAAACCATGATTTCATATCAAACTGTTCACCAGTTCAACTAATACATTTCATTAGTAAATGAACTTAGCTAATAAGTTTTTTCTAACTCAGAAAAGTGTTTAAAATTTTGTGAATCGAGGCTCTAAATGAGACCCCTTTGCCTCCCTCTGCAGAATCCATGGTAAAATAAGATCACAGCTGTTGCAGGGTTTCCATGTTTAAATAATGCAGATCTCTATTAATCGGAAGTGTGAGAAACGTTTAAAAATGTATCTTAGCCTAATTCAGGCAATCATTGCAACGTTTGACAAATTTTAAGCTTAGCTAATTGCATGCTGAAGGCTTTTGATTTCCAAGGCTATGTATGTGGAGAAATAAAAACTAAAATAGTCGTACTTAGAAACCACCTGTGCCTTTTTGATAATATTAAGCCCAGTTAACATTCCTAAAGTGAATGCTGACTAATTCTTGAATGGAAAACTCTTGCCCAAAATATTGCACATTGTCATTCATGCCTGTGGAGTTAAAAAAGGCTTAGGAGTGTTGTTAGGGAAGTGCAAATGCATTTTTTACTCCCATCGACAGCGTTGTTGCCCCCTGGGTTTACATCAGTTCCAATTGATAGTGGAGCACTGGCAGTATTCCTGCACAGGTAAAGTGCCCCATAATCATTATAGAGAACTGAACATTCGTGATTTTGCCTTTGAGTTAAATTTCTTTAAGGAGAAACGCACTACGTGTCAAAATGTATGAGTGAAGAACCGCCCCTTAAGTTACTAAGAGGTCTTTAAAAACCCGAATGCCTGAAACAAACATTCACTTTTATATATAAGTCTGTGGTACTAAGGTCAGTACTTCAGATTTCCCACACTCAGAGACCTCTGCCCCTTGGAAAAATGTAGCTGTGAAGAAGAACTTGTACTGAAATCAAATCACTTAGAGTGCACAGTACCATTTGTCAGAGCTGTGTTTTTCTTGAAAGTTGGCTTCACAAGTTGTCGGCTTGTCCTGCTTGTTGTCTGGTAATTCGGTCATAAAAATGTCAGGCTAGTCTACCATGGCAAAAATAGAGCTGCATTTGTTGGAAATTACAGGTATAAAACTGAGGGTTAACATGACCTGGGTGTTACTCTATTTAGCAGTCAATCAGTAAGCAGGGTTTACGTCTAGACAAGGTGTTGCCATGCACTGCACAAAGCCTTGCTCGGTTTGTTCTTACTGTGCTGGTCCTTGGCTTCTCTCAAGGTTAGAAAAAGATTCTCATTTCCTCTGCAGCTGGTGCTTATGTTCAGCCCGAGTTGACATTCATTTCTCAAAATGAAATTTACAGCAGCCTTCTTTGGCCACAGAAGTATAAAATTTGGGCATTTTATATAGAGAGAGATTGAGAGTAGAAAATCTGAATACTTAGTGTCATTAACAATGTCAAAATGTATGGCCACTTTCAGCCTCAGTGCAGGGTCTAATTTACAAATATTTCATCATTAAGTGCTTTCAGCCCTCTAACAGCACAATCTAATGTGAAAAAAAGTGTTTCAATCCTCACCAAGTTTCTACTTTGCTTCTGAGCTGCTAGGGTCAGCATAGTGTGGCCATTCCCTCTGGGCACAGTTCCACACTTTCTTTTTCCTGTAGCCCTGCTGACCTGTCAGATAATCTGCGGAAATGATAATTCATAAGCAGAGTGGCAGGAGTGGGGCACTGAGGTTCACCTAGCACAGGGTGCTGAGTTTTAGCAGTTTATCAGTAAGTCAAGGTTTTGACTCCTCTAGGTTATACGATCCCATTGCTTGTTGAGCACATTTTGTCTCTCTAATGTTCATAAAATGTTCATAGCATGTTCATAAAAGCAAGCTGGGGTACTAAATACAGATGTTGTAAAGCTTCTGAGCATATGTATTGAAATACATTTAAAACAAAAACTAAAAACAAGGGCAAATTAAAAAACCACACCCTCTCCCCCAAACCCCCTCAAAAAAAAAAACCAAAAAAACACACAACAACAACAGAAACAAAAGTGGAACAGTTATCAGGGGAAATAAGAATTGAGCAAAACTGGTACTCCAAGTAATGTCACACTTTCGGTTATGATTTGTTTAAAAATGAGTGTCTATTTGAGTCCACATTAAACTTAATGTGCTCTAGTTGGTTTTTACATCCCATGGTGCGCTGTGTTGTTCGGAGCATGCAGAATATGGAACAGATGGCTTGGGAAGGCTGTCAAAAAGACCTGCTGGGCCTTCTCTGGTGTTACCTTCAAGCAAGAGAAGGGATGAGTAAATGTGCTGTACTTTTTGGCCTTAGCACAGCATTCAGTAAGCTGAGTGTTGTGAAGGGATGCTTCCTCAATCGCAGTAGCAGATATCAAAACAAATATCTACTTGGGAGCAATGAAACAATAAAAAATGTTTTAAATTGAGACGCGTAATGGAAAGAAGATAAGAGAAGATTGCAGTGGAGGAGTAGGAAAGCACAGACGTTTGCTTGAAGTGGCTCATCACAGGGCTGAATAATGCAGAAAAATAAATCTATTCAGGAGGCTCACTGGCTGTCTTTAGATATTTTAAACACAGTGTAGCAGAAGCTAAATCTTTCAGTCTTTAATTTTTATATATTTTTTAAAAAGTATGATTTTAGAGGTCTCCCTATAGAAATAGCAGCTGCGCCCTCAAGAACTGCTCTGTTTTGGCATCAAACACCCAGAGCACATAGGATCTTCTAGTTAAAATCAAACCATGCGTTTTGCAGAGGGAATCTTAGGCATGAAAATCAGACCCCAGTGTATAAACCAGAGTTTACAAAATGCTGCGTATTTTTAGGAGATATTTGATAAACTGAGAATATATGAATGCAAGTTTTTGGCATTAAAATAGTATGCAATACAAACTCCTCATGTGCTTGTCCACCAAGATTTGTTTTTTGGAATCTCATTCCCACAGCTGCATACTGTCTTTTTTAACTTTAAGAGATAAGCAGTCATGTATTTCAAGACAACTCGACTGAAAATTCTACGCAGTCAGTTGTATTAAAAAATGCATTCCACCTTTGGTTTCCATCTTACAGAAAGGATTTCTTTACAGAACCTCAAATTGGTAAATAATAGTTAGAAATGTGAATGTTACAGAGCAAGGAAAACAGTTTTCCTTGCTGGTTGCTGAATTTCTCTTAACTATAAGAATGGTCAGTGAGAGCTGCATGTCTTGTCTTACAAAGCGAGAGTGTCACGGTTTACAACTTACCTGCTCTTGCTGGATTCCTTTACATATTACCATTGTTCAGCCATCTGAAGTCATTGTTCAGTCAGCTAAAGCTGAAATGTGCAGCAGTTTTTTATTTTCCATGGCTTTGCAATGCATTTATCTCAGAGCTCTGGGACATTAATACCTGTTGAAGATTGTTCTAAGTTCATCTGTTATTTTGAAGATGCACCTTTGTCCTATTTTCCCCCGAGTCTCTGTGCTGGTGCTGGTTTTTCATTTTCACGTTTTAGGAAAATCCTATGGATGTTGTTATGTTACCACTTTGAAAAGGAAAGAAAAGGGGGGAAGAAACATGTAAATACTGTTGAACTCATTTTGCTTGTGGTTTTGAATAGCTTTCAAATTAGAATGATTTTCCCAGATTTTTATAGGCTTGCCCAATCCAGCTGTATATTTTATATGCTAATCTGAGTTCTATTTTTGTTCCCCTTGGGATTTAAAGTGATTATAATTGTTGCTCTTCAAAAGCCAAACAGATGATGATTGCTGCTTCAGGAATATACCGAAAGAAACTGGCTTTCATTAAACCTGCTCATCCACTTCATAATTATCTCCATTTGATCTCACTAAGAAGCAGGAAAATGGCAACTACAGTTCATTGAAGCCAGCTCGGTTATTTAAACATCACTTTACTGAGATAACAGGAGGTGTTAAAGCAGGGGGCCTTTTTCCTTTCAGGCACTGAGACATAGCCAGCACTATAATAGCATTGCCAACTGGGAGGCCAGACCCCTTGTGTCAGCTTGAAATGCAGTACGAGAGGCCAGAGATGTCAGGAAATGCCATCTCCAGCGGGTGGCTGGGGCCACTCCTGGAGGATGCTCATAAAGCAGGCTGACAACAGTGTTGCAGAGCGTCTGCTTGTCCGACCGCTCTGCAAGAAACGAGAAATCAGAGTGAGCACAGGCATGTGAGCTGAGCAACGAGGTCAGGCAGGCACGTGGGCACAGGCTGAAGGCAATAAATAGGCAAATGATAGATATTTTCATCAAGGATTCACACCTAGATCTGGTGTTCACTTCGGACCTGGTGTTGTTTGGAGTGGACTGGGGCGAACCAGAAGGTCTCTCCAGAATTTCAGCAGTAAGACTCAGGCTAATTTTGTTAAAGGAGCAGCACTGGAGAATTTTTGCAGCAAATATATAGGTCAGAGAGGAGCAGGTTTCCATGGTTTGCACCAAGATGCTGGCAGTCCATGAGCACTAGTAGCAGAGTACAGAGATTTCCCAACACCTACAAACCTGTTCCCTACTCCATGTAGTTAAAAAAAACTCACATATTCAAATTTCTGTGCATCTCTTTGTCTTTTCTTTATCTTACTAATAAAAAATAGTTTTGTTTCTACCTATTCCCTGAAGTGAGGCTCTTGCAGTTTGCTGGAAGAAGTCTGACCATATGTGTTGCCGTTTGTCCTCTGTTGCTTGTTTTGTACTGGCAGTCAGCACAGTGCTTTTGCAAAAATCACAGCTTACCACTCAAGGGGACCTGTAAAAAACTGGTACCATCAACAGTTTCTTCAAAGACAGACTGCAGCAGCTGTCTGAAAAGCTGGTTTTTTCATCAGAGAGAGCAAGAGCCTTTCACAGCTTCAGCCTCCTGCACAGTGTGTTTATGTCAAGCAGATGACCAGGAAGAAAAAGGAAAAGGTAGGCATTTGCAGTGAGGCTGATATGGATTTTCATTTCTTAAATTTAAAGGCGTGTATGACAGCAGAGGATAAACTTCACTGGCCATCAGAAGCCCTTCTCCATCAATCACAGAAGCAAGGCTTCTGTCAGCTGGCATCTTTCTATCTGGAGCGTCACCAAATTTTGGCCATAGAGCTGTAAACAGAGGAAAAAAACTGCAGGGCCTGTAGATTGAAGGAAGAAAAACAGCTGCTCCAGATAGAGAGGATGCCATGGAAACATTCACCAACTGCAGCACTGTGGGCACAACCTGCAGGATGGGGTACTCTCCTGCAGGCAGACCACTGAGGCTCAGCAGAGGGAGAGACCAAGAAACAAATCCAAGAATGATGGCAGCACACTGCCAGGAACACCTCTTGCGCAGTTCCAAGGAACAGTTCCTACTCAGTTTTGGCTGCAGCACCCTCCTGGCACTGAATGCTGAATGCAGAATGGCAGCACTGAGGTCAGTCCAATCTGTAGACCAAGCAAAGGATAGGTGGCAGATGATAAGAGCAGCCAAAGCACTAATTTCTCAGAGCTATCACCTCCTTTCCATTCATTACCAAGGAAAAATTGGTCATGTATCTTCAGCTGGAAAAATCAGAGCTCTACCTGGAGTTAACAGGGCTCAGGATCTCCTGAGATGCAAATCCTGTCTCAAAGTCTTACTTATTTGCTTTCCATCCTCCCTCACATGATATGAAACTGCACTAAATTATCCTCCAAGTGTATTTAGGACTCATTTTTTTCTACTTCTGGAAATGCAAATTTGTATCTGGAAAATGTCATGCACTTAATAAGGAAGGGAACAGGAGGTGGCTTTGGGAAACCAGGCGGTACAAAGAGAATTTTTTATTAATTCTTTTTTTTTTTTCTTCATTTTTTTATGTATAAATGGTTTATCAAACAAAACGCTACATTTGGTCCTGAGCTTATTATCTTACTAAGGTAGCTTAATTGCATATCTGCTTCCTATTCATGCTGTGTTTCTGCGCTGGTGGGTTTAAGACATAATGATGTGCATTCTGTCATACCATTCCCAAAACAAAGACTTCGTAGACCCTGCATTTCCTCACTGGCAAACGGTGCTTTGTAGCCCTCAATGCGAACTAGTTGCAAACTACCTGTGCTGTATACCTTTACTCACAAAGTGTTGTGTTCTACAGCTGGAGAATTATTTATGCAGTTTCTCTAATCACTTGCTTACATTTACTTCTTCATACATTATCATTCAGAGTAAGTATTTTAAAGGAAATAACCATGGAAGGCATTGAAAACATATGCAGAATTAGTATTAAAAGAAAGCTCTGCAAAAGTAGAATGTTTAGTAATGAATTGCAAAATATAATTTGCTGTATTAGCAGTGCTCCACTAAGATGGAAAGCAGCAGTAGTTTTTGCTTCCTTTTTATTAGTTTGCAGGTTTTGCTTATTTATGTTAGATACCTGACCTTAATTTTATATTTTCTGCTTCTTGTGTAATTATTTTGTTCAGTTCAGAGCTTAAATTTGCAGGGTTAGAAAATATTCTTACAGAGTCTGTAAAGTGTAATAAATTAGCTACAGTATTACAAAGAAACTGATGAAAACAATACCTCAGAACTTTGATTTATACATATAAGCAGATTTGATATGTTGAGGAGGGATGCTTTTAAAAGCCTGGCATCTCCATACTTGAGTATATGTCCCACAGTTCTGCAAGTTGTGAAAGAAAGAAAGAAAGAAAGAAAGAAAGAAAGAAAGAAAGAAAGAAAGAAAGAAAGAAAGAAAGAAAGAAAGAAAGAAAGAAAGAAAGAAAGAAAGAAAGAAAGAAAGAAAGAAAGAAAGAAAGAAAGAAAGAAAGAAAGAAAGAAAGAAAGAAAGAAAGAAAGAAAGAAAGAAAGAAAGAAAGAAAGAAAGAAAGAAAGAAAGAAAGAAAGAAAGAAAGAAAGAAAGAAAGAAAGAAAGAAGGAAGGAAGGGAGGAAGGGAGGAAGGGAGGAAGGGAGGAAGGGAGGAAGGGAGGAAGGGAGGAAGGGAGGAAGGGAGGAAGGGAGGAAGGGAGGAAGGGAGGGAGGAAGGGAGGAAGGGAGGGAGGAAGGGAGGGAGGAAGGAAGGAAGGGAGGAAGGGAGGAAGGGAGGAAGGGAGGAAGGGAGGAAGGAAGGGGAAAAGGGAGGGGAAAAGGGAAAGGGAAAGGGAAAGGGAAAGGGAAAGGGAAAGGGAAAGGGAAAGGGAAAGGGAAAGGGAAAGGGAAAGGGAAAGGGAAAGGGAAAGGGAAAGGGAAAGGGAAAGGGAAAGTTTCATACAGGTAATGGCAATAAAAACGTTATAAGAAAGAAGAAAAAGCACAACAGAAAAATGCCAGCACAATAGGAGTTAAAGAATATAACACAAGGAAAGATATTTCTTTCCTAAAAAATCTAATGTAAGCAAAGTGAGAATAAAAATAGGTGTTTCATAGTACGGAGTGTCAGAATAATTCATGAAAAAATGTTGCTACTCAAACAGTTCAAAGAAGTCTTTATTACAATTTACATTAAGGCATTTGATTTAGGATTACTAAAACAGGTCCTGCAGAACAACAATAATATTTTATTTCTTGTGTCACACAGAAGCTGCAAAATGAAGGAGGTGGCATTTTTGGTGTTTTTCCGTGTTGTATCTGGTAACAGCTCCTACGTAAACTCCAAAAATCATTTCCTGCAAAATGATACATGCATAAAGCTAAGAGTCACAAGTTCTTGGTATTAAGGAGATTAAGTGTTCTGCAGGTTTTACTTAATACACTGCAAATATTTCCAGTGATCCCAGAGATTACCATAACAAGGAGAGTTAAATACATGCTGAAGTTTTCACTGTGTGAAAGCTACTCCTAAGCGTTACACCAAAAAAAATGACAAAAGTCATTTTCCACAACAGCAGTGAAAGACTTGGAAGCAAGAAATGAAACATTCTGTCCCCTCACTGGAACCGTGTAAATATTTTCTGGATTTGTGTATTTGTTTTTACAGGAAAAAAAAAATAATTAGAAACGTATAAAATCCGATAGTTGCCTCTTCATTCTGATCAAAGCATTTTGACTACTCAAAACAATACTTGGATATAGTTGAATGTGGAATTGGGGGTTAAACTGGGAGGGAAAGTCAGAGAAGCAGGAATGAAGTGAAGAGTAGCCTCAGATCTGCTATTTCAGATAACACTATTTCCCTTTCTCGCAGCATTTCCAAGCACCAGGAGAAACATGGACCTGCAGACTTTGATGAGAAGTTAGAATCCAAAGTGCAGAACTTGGTCAATGTTCCGTGTTCTCTGGAGATGAAAGATGGGCTGACTCTCCTTTTCTTCTTTATTAGCTCAAGAATGACATTCCCAGGGAAAAAGAAAAATCAGTTCTGAAGAATGTGGAAGATTTATTCCAAATCAAGCCTACACTTTTCCACCTTCTCAATGTAAATCTCTCCCACCCAAAGCAAAACTAGAGGAGCAGCTTCTGAATCCTTTTTCAGGTGCACAAAGGCAGTCTCTCCCTAAAATACCACATTCTAACATACTTTCTTCACTTATTGTTAATAAACCTGCTCCATCTAGGTATGCTTTTAAATATTGACATACAGTTAAGATGTGCACTATATTGAAGCTATGGTAAAACTCTACCCAAGTATAAGCTAAAAATAGTTCATCTCTCTTTCATATCAAACATGGAAAACTGAGTTATTCTGAGTAGAACGTGCTCAGTGACAATAAAAGACTGTTAGACTTTACACAATGCATTTGCATGGCATAAAATGCTCATAGTTATTACATTGTAGGCTTTTCAGATCTGAGCCACCAAGTCAAAATAAGAAAACCCAACAAAATTATAACCTACTCGAGGATGCTAAAGAAGCAGAAGGATTTGAATACATACAAAGAAAGACAGAAAGAATTAACAAGGTCCCACATGAGAACGAGTAGATATCACATATCTGGGAGGTAAATGGTGAAAAGATGGATCTAACTTTCAGCATTAGTTATTGTATTCCTGTTCTGAATGCTTCATGACAGTAATTGGGATATTTTACAAGGATTAAGGAGGATCTTCAGCCAAAAAGTATTAAATAATTATTTCTGGAGTTGGCCTAGTATTTATCTTCTGCCTTACAATAGTGTCTAGGATCAATGATTAAGTGCTAACTGGAATAAATGCAGCTAGCTTTTTTCAACCTCAAGATTTGCTGTGTAGGAAAAAAAAAAAAAAAAAAAAAAAAGGCTGGATAAAAATATTAAATATGCCTTTTTACAGGACTTGTAGTAATTACATCTTAGGTATTTTTCTTCTTTGACCATCTTTTATGCATATTGGAAACAAGGATCTCATCTCACATCCTTCAGAAGAATGTGTTTACAGAATGTGAAGAATCCAGCCACCCCATAATTCTGTGTCTCTGTTCCCTGTCAATTCAGGGCTCTGTGTGGTTAATAACTTGAAGGAGGAAGGCAGGTCTTGGGCCTGGAATACAAATTTGAGTATTAAAAAAGATACTTCAGATTTACTTTTAACATGATGGGAATTCATTTTCTGATTTGTGCTAAATATCATCTGGCTTTATGTCTCATAATTTATCTCACATTTCATGTGTAGGGTGTAGCAAATGACCTATCTATGTGGAAACATTTGGAGAGAAAAATGAGAGGCGATTTTGTTCTATCGAGACAGCACTGAAGCAAACCCATTCCTATCAATAGGATCAATTTCTAGACCATTAAAATTGAATCCATCCCAACTAAACTGTAGAATTTGGCCCCTCATGGAGGTGGAGTTTGGTAGATGTGGATGTTTATTCTGCTGATCCAGCAGTTTCAGCTCTTAAGTTTTCATCAGTAAGTTGCTATGTCACAACTTCTGAATGACCAAATGGGAATTGTGAAAAGGTGCATAAAATTTCAGAGTGCAATTAGTCTGCAGCTGGCAGGCATTTCCTCAGTTCCGACCAAAGAAAGGTCACTAAAATCAACAGCTGAATACTCAAAGGCATTTTGAAGAAGGAGGTGTAGGAAATAAAAATAACCAATTTTTGAATTAATCTTAAAAAAAAAAAATAGAGTGTTAATAGCTTATTTCATTGGATTTGCATTTTCTTGGTTTCATTATTTATTGACTAAGAGGAAAAATGTGTAGAGGACTAGATTAGTGCTTTATAGCTTTATTCTCAGGCTGTCAAATGTATTCAAATGCTTTATTCTCAGGTGTCAAATGTAAAAAAAAAAAAAAAAAAAAAGCTATTTATTAATTTTGGTGGTGGAGAATGGTGGAAATCCTTGAGGAGTTTCAAGAGATCAAAGAATCTGTCCTAGCTCTCTGAGGAAAAATAAAGTGTATATATAAGTTTGAACTCTGGTACTTGATTACCCTTACAGAATATTTCCCAGTTGTTAATCTAGTTTGCATGCTGTGAATTAAGCCATTTTCCATGGTGCATTTAAAGACTCTTTGATCACAATCTGTCAATAGGGATACAGTTTGCCACTGTTTCAGTTTTAACCAAATTCTCTTTTAACATATCTGCGTATCTCCACCTTTTGTACAACCCTGTGGTCTCTCCCCACTTTTCTTAAAACCTGGTCTGACTGGGCACAGTGTTCACTTTTGGACTCATCGATGCCAAACAGGAAATGCATTCATGTATGTGTTTTCAAATCACATCTCAGGGTGAAATCTCTTTTCCATTTTTTTCATCACCACATTCCCAAGACTCTGTGTGGTGAACCAATGCTACTCATCCTCAGTGCTGTTGTAATTCTCTGTTCATTTCTTTCCGTGTTTTATTATGATCTTTCTTTCCTAATAATCACAGCCGCTTGCCACTTATCTTTATTTGGCTTTATCTTATCTTGCTGATCTGTCTCTCTGTTTTAAAGAGACCATGTTGTACTCAGAACAGTACTTAAGCACCAAATGTTTATAACCTCCTCTGCTGTTGCTGCAATCCGCCATTTTTGTACCCACTGCTCTCCATCCTCTAAATCACAGACAGAAGCACTCACTTTGCCCTGAAAGATACACTCCAATAAAAGGTTATTTCATGTGGCCATCCATTTTCCCAGTGTACTACAGCAAATTATCCTCTGGATATATTTTTATATACTGGTTTTATTGTAATTAATACTATCTTTTCTTGTTATCCCATGAGAATGCAGTGCAGGTTGGCATCTAAAACCTTTAAAATCAACATGTATTACTTCTCTGCCTTATTCAATGTGCTATGCTTGTAGAAGGAAATAGGTTTTGTCTAACAATTTGTTCCTGGCACATTGAGTGTTTCTTATTGCTATAATTTGATGGTCTTCTTTTGAATTAATAAACAGCATGTTTTGGCATGTTGAAATAAATCTGAGCGGTGTCTCTTTTCCTGAATCTCTTTTTACAAAAGGGAACAATATAGTACCTTTGAATCCATTCTGAAGTGTGCACATATATTAGCTAGCGAGCAGATACATGGGAGAATTTTCAACAATGGGTAAATATCCTTGTCAGCATCAGAATAATTGGCTGTAATCTTATCACATATTTTATTCCAATAAATCATATTACTGCTCTGTACATTGCTATTAGTTGGAATAACCTTTAGATATTTGCAGCTACATGATCACTTACAGTCTGGATTTTGCTGATGACTCATATCCAGCAGAATCACAGTAGTAAAGAGCTCTGCAGAATACTTCTGATGCAAGAAACTGAGTTGTATAAGCAGAAGAAACAAAACCTCCATCATTTAAAGGCAAAAAAAGAACTAGGCCAGCACCAGTGAAAGACAGTTAAGTCATCCACAAGTGAGTAATTCTGACATTAAAGAGAAGATAATGTGGTTATTTAGAATATTTTCAGCCTGATCCATAAAAGTAAAGTCTCAATGATCACTATGAGATGCTTTTTGGAAGCAACTGGGTCTTCATAGCTAAGGAATGCAAGGAGTAATCAGAAAAGACTAATTCTACTACAATTGAATATTGAATCACTGCCTCGTAAGCTGACTGTAATATAGGTGATCTATGTGATATCTGTAAAAGAAAAGTGTAAAGAACTGGGTATAGTTTTGTCACAAGCATAAAGGAGAATGTATGAAGAAGGAGGCTTTTAATGTAAGATTCAGAAAAAGTGCTTCTAATATCAAGCACGCATAGATACTCATCTGCTCTCCACCACCAAGCCATGAGAGTAGGTGTGTGTTAAAAAAAGATGAACTCTGTTTGGAGGAGGAGGAAAATGCGCAACCTTCATATATCTCCAGAACCCATACATGTTAGAGCATTCTATGTGCTGAAACATAATTGCCAGCTGGTTTCTTATTATTTTAACTGAAGCAAAAAGTGGAAAAAACTAGAACTGATATTGAATATGATACAGAATGTATTTCAGAATTGCACTGCAAGGTCCCAAAAAAAATCTGTCCGCTATGCATGTGATCTGATTATCTGAAGATCATCTAATTACATATTGTAGAAACACTCTGGAATTTATTGGGATTTATTCAATAAAATAATGGTAGCAACATCTCCTTTTTTCCTCTGTGCTGTCAGCAGGAAATATGCTCGCAGACTAAAAAGCTCTATTTGTGTAATATGTGCTTTCCCTCAACAAATGAAAACAAATGCATGCTTCCAAAAAACCAAAATCTATCTCTTAAGTCAATATTTCTGTACCTTAGTACTGTAACAGGATATACTAATTACCGTAAGTTTATAACTATGCTTCCCTTTCCTGGAGAAACTTGTTATGGTAAAAGACTAATCTAAGTGAACTGACAGCACATCAGATGATTCACTGGAGAATTTAAAAGCACTTGTTATTTTTTGATAACAAACAGCATTAAAAATATTGATCACCTTTTTACTTTCGATTGCCTCTTTTACACAAGGTTATTTCACCTCACATCTGCGCAGCACTTCGCAGGCAGGGCTGTGACTTCAGGTCCTGGTTACATGTTCCCACAAACTGGCAAAGGCAGGCTGATGTTGCTATATCTCAGTTCTCTCTCACTGGTTTGTCACCTTCATTACAATACCTACTGCTTGTGAGCTACTGAATTGCATCTGAAATAATACTGTTTATTTTTGGCTTTTGCCATGGACACTTGGCACTAATTTCCCTGTGTTAAAACTGCACAGTACTCTCAAGTTCTTGTGTGAGTTCAACCTTACCAACAGTCTGCTCTCTGACACACTGTTGGAAGGGTCCCCAGATTTCAGAGACAAGCACAGAAGTGTTTCCAGCAATCTGCAAGTGCTAAAGAGATCTCTCTTCCCACACCCCCTTGTTTCTGTCTTTGCTGTTGATTCTGGTAATGCTTACAATTTTAAAACAAGAAATAAATCAGCAATTTTCTTGGTGCTCATTGCTCCTCTTCCTCCTTGGTTGTCCCCTGTGTCAGACATGTTTAATTGACAGGCAGAGGCCAAATGCACATGGTTGGATTCCAGGAGGATAGCAGTGGTCTCACCTCTCTGCCCTCCATTTAACAAATCTGAGTGATAAGCCTTTATGTTGCTGTTGAAGTTTCAAGTTTCTCTTGGTATAAGTACCCGGCACCTTGTCTGTTGTTCAGAAAAAAAGTCTACCACATGTCTTAAATTATTATCCAAAGAAGATGGATAGTTAGCTTTAATGGCTAAAATTAGATAACATAATGGCTTGTAAACCCATCTACTTACTCCAGCTCTTAAGGAATCAATCACAAGGAGTCAAGTGATCGTAGCTATTCCTCCTTTACAACATAATGATGTTTGACCTCAGGTTACATGCTCCATCTACATCCCTTTTAATTGCATTTCCCACAAAGCCTCCTTTAGAAAATAAATAAATAATTAATTAAAAAAAAACCCAAAGCTAGACTAAAGTTGTCTACACTAAGTGTTTCTACTGAAGAACGGTGGAGCTACAGAAATCTAATTTGCTGGCATTAGTCAATCAAAATACCTGGTTTGAAAGCAGACTTTCTGCTCCTATAAGACATCTCAGTATATAATTTGGCTGATGTTTTTTCAAGCAAATATGTTTAAAGGTCGTTGTATATCCTTTTCACGTCAGCAGTTAAGTTTTATTGTTGCTTGTTTTTATATGTGCTCACACAAACATGCTTTTTTTTTTTTTTGCCTGTTACAGAGCTGAGCTTACATGCTTTAATGTGAGCGTGGCTGTTGTTTATTAAAAATCACAGTACAGTTCCTTCTTCTGCAGAGGAAATGGGGAATAGGAATAAACTACTCCAGTTCCAGAGTGGAAGATTTTGTCCTTTGGACATTTTGTGCCATGACTCACAGCATGAAACAGATGAGGAGCCCACCCCAGCTCAGGTGCTGCTAGGGTAGCAATTAGGGATGGGGGTGCTAGAGTGTTTTATTAAAGCAGCATCAAGTAAGAGAAACCTATTTCTCTTTGCTGAAGACATCCTAATGACAGTTCACTTCAGTGGATTATCAGCAGCGTGCTGGTGCTGGCTGTGCCACCTGAATTTCAATTTCTTAATTTACAGCACAGATAAAACAGAATGGAGCTGCATCTCTGCTGCTCTCTACATTGGGCTGGTCTTATCAAGCGTGAAGTTTGGTACATTGCAAACCTATTCAAGTGATTATCTGTTGAGGACCTCTTGAGCCATCTCCATCTCTGCAGTGTACTGATAAGACAGCTGTTTCTGTAGCTGCAGTGTCTCTCTAGGCTTCGGTCTTCTTTTGGTGCAAACTACAGCTTTGTCACAGTGGCGTGATGCTGTCACTTTGTTGTACAAGTGTCTGGTCCAAGCACAAAAGAAGTCGATGGAAGTGATTGACTGGCAGCTGACGCAGTTTTATTATTTCACAATTGAATGTGTACTACACACTGCTGAAAATAAAAATCCTTAATAAAAGAAGCTGCCTAAGCTGTAGTGTAGCAGAAATCTGCCTCTTGTCCAGTCTCATTAGGGAACAAGCAAAGGTACAGCCATTTCAATAAATAGACAGATTCTTTCAGGTGTTGTGTTGGAATCAAGGCAACACAGTTTTATGTAGAACTCCCTGCAGCTGTGATAATCTTGTGTCAAACTGACTTTAGGGGTATCTTCTCAGTTTCAGACAAATAAAACATCTCCATTCCTCTGCACAAGTGCTAACTCCTATTTGCAAAACAGGTTTTATTCATATTCAGACATTGCTGCATAATAGAGAAGAGGAGAACAGAGTCATTTACAGCATTCATCCCATAGTGTATTCACACAATGCTCCTATCGTATGACCACAGAGAGGCTGAGGAAAAAAGGAGGCAATGCAACCACGCATCCGAACTGAAATGCAGCCTCTGCATTAGCTTTTGCAGCAGAAAGAGCCGCTCCAGAGCATTCTTCTGAAGCCTTCCAGCCAGTTACTCTCCACGTATCGAGTTCACAGGAGTGTGCACCGTAAAAGTGACCCACGGAGGCCGCAGGGTGCCACAAGCTCCCTCAGCCCGTGCACAGCTTCACACATGACCACCACCATTCGGCTGAAGCGGCTTCGAGAGCGACCAAGCCCACAGCGACACCACGTACCCTTAACCGGAGTCGCTCCGAGGGGAGGAAGGGCGGGGGAAGGGTCGCGGTTCGCGCTGGGCTTGACGCTGCCCCAGCACCGAGCGCTGCCCGAGGCGGCCGAGCCGGGACGCGCCGTCGGGATGCCGCTGTCCGTGGTGCTGGACCTGCGCCGACCACCCGCGGCCGCGGCTCGCTCCCGGCACGGCCCTCCCGGATGCCGCGGCTCCGCTTCGCAACGGAGCGATGCCTCGTTGCTGGATTCCTTTTATTATTCTTTTCTCCCTCGCTCTCTCCCTCACACACACTTTTGTTGCTGTTGTTGTTGTTGATGATGTTGTTGTTTAATCTCTTTCCCTCCCGCGCACTGCAGCTGCCGCTTTCTTCCCTTCCCTGTCCCGATTCGGGGCTCAGCCTGCCTGAACAAACAGCAGTGAGATCTCCTGCAGTTTTCCCTTGTGCAAAGAACATTTAATAAAGCTGTACACGTTCTGCCTTTAGGCTGTGCCCAGCCAGGCAGCTAACGGTGATCATAAGCACCTCTTTGCAAGATGCATCACCACAGCTAGGAGAACCTTACCCTGAAGGAATGATGCCTCCCCCAGGAAGGACAGAGTTCAGCTTTACTTCTGCCACCACTGCATCAAAGCACTCTAAAACTGCACCAGGGCCAGGAATGGCAAATGACAAGACAATTCACTTTAGCAGCTATTTTCTGGCTTACTTCATCTTAGCACCATGTATTGACAAATGTGATAAACACGAGTGCATTGCTGGTAGAGATATTAAATTCTTAGAAGAGAATGACTAAAATTTGGCTTTTACTGCTACAGGCTGGTCACTAATTACAGACAGAATATCATTCCCTGTGGGGGAGGAGGGAGAGATGCAATTTGAACATGAGAATTGGACTTGACAGGGAGGCTGCTTACGGTGGAGTCCTTCAATTTCCTGAAAGTTCAAAAAAAGCCATGCTTCCAGTTTGTAATTGTATACATTTTGGCTTGGTCTTTAAACCAAGTTTCTTTACTCTTGAGAGCAGATGAGCTTATAATTTGTTTGATCTTATAATTTTTATTGTGTGTGGGGGGGGGAAGGGGAGTGCAACACATTGAACTCCTATGGAATTTCAGAGAGTTCACACTTCCCTTCCCTTCCCTTTTCTTTCCTTGACTGAATCAGGTGAGGAATCACTCAGCAACCAAACTCAGTAGTTTCTATAACCACAACACAGTGCACTTATTTTACATTTTCTTTTTGGTCCCTAAACCATGCCTCCAAACTAGGCCTAGAAGAAGTAAGTGCTGGGTTTTTCTGTTTTTTTTTTGTTTTGTTTTGTTTTTTTGTTTTTTTTTTTTTTTCCCCCAAAAGATGTGTACAAAGTTGGAGATATCTACACCCACAGTGTGAAGAACTGGAGTGAGTTTACTAATGGCGGCATCACTGGGAATCATTCACAAGCAGGTCTGTTGTACCGAGGTGTGAAAGTTGCCACAGTGAGACAGAAGTCGTCACAGCCTGTGGCAAATGTACTGGGCATACATGGCATGTGCTGAACTGCCTGAAATGCAGAGTTAGGGACTGTGCAACACAGAGCCACATCCACAGAGACAGGATCCAGTGATTGCAAGGAATGACTGGTGAGCATCTTTCCTCCTCTGCATTAATCATTTATCAATGTTCAAGGACACTCTGAAGGAACACTGTTTTATGCCTCTATCTGTAACTGTGTGTACGCCAGTGTGCCTTGCTGCATGCAAATGCTGTAATATCGTAAACACACGCCTAAAGCATCTCCTTTCTGTGAGTTCTTTGATTTTGGAAATATATCACATGTACTTCATCACTGTGTGCACTTTGACATTGTGCATCAGGGCAAGAGACCTACGCCCAAGGAGCTCTGCAGACTGTAGGGGAAACTGGGGCCAAGCACAGTGAAGGAACATCACAGGAACACACAGGTGTTTTCTTCCACACAGTTCCATCTCTTCAAACACAACTCATGGTCCATGGGAGACATGGGAGGCACTCAATGAGTGAAGGTTATTTCTTCTTTCCTTTCTGTCTGCCTGCTTCTCTTCCTTCCTTTTTCTTTCTTTTCTCCTCCTTCTTCCATCTCTTTCTTTCTTCCCTCCTCCATTCTGCCAGAAGCTTTATGCCAAGGAATCACACTCCTTGCATTGGTGCTGCCAGCAGTCAAAGTGTGAGAATAGCCCTTGAGCAGTGGCATAAACTTTATATACATGCTGCTGACAAGCCAATGGCAAAGTGGTGTGAGGCAGGGGAAAGAGGGAAAGGGAAAGAGGGAAAGAGGGAAAGAGGGAAAGGGAAAGGGAAAGGGAAAGGGAAAGGGAAAGGGAAAGGGAAAGGGAAAGGGAAAGGGAAAGGGAAAGGGAAAGGGAAAGGGAAAGGGAAAGGGAAAGGGAAAGGGAGAGGGAAAGGGAGAGGAAAAGGAAAGGGGAAAGGGGAAAGGGGAAAGGGGAAAGGGAAAGGGAGGAAGGGAAAGGGAGGAAGGGAAAGGAAAGGGATTTAAAAAAAGGGGGGGGGAAAGGAACAAAAAGAAACGAAAAATAAGGAAAAAGACAGGAAACAAAAATAGCTAAATGAGAAAAGAGGAAAAATAAGTAAAAAATGGAAAAAAATGGAAAAGAAAAAAGGAAAAAGAGGAAAAGAAATGAATGAGGAAAATGGAGAAAAAAAAAAAAGGTAGGGTAAGAAAGAAAAAAAAATGAAAAAGAAGGGAAAAAAGGAAAAAGGAAAAAAAGGAAGAAAACTGGAAAAAAAAAAGAAAAAAGGAGGGAAAAAAAGGAAAACAAGAAAAAAAGAAAAATGGAGAAAAAAGGCAAAAGAAGAAAAAAAGGGAAAAGAAAAAGAAAAAACGGGGAAAATGAACAAGGGGGGGGAGAAAAACATGGAAAACGGGGAGAAGAAAAATAAAAAAGGAAAGAAATGAATAAAATGAAATAAGGGTGAAAAAAAAAAAGGGGGGGGGGGGGGGGGGAAGGAAGGAAAATGGGAAAGAAAGCAAACACAAAAGAGCATCCTCCCGGGGCTCCCAGCCGAGGTAGAACCGCGCCCGCTTCCTCACTCCGCCGCCCGCTCCGAGCCCCTTTCCCGCCGCCGTGCCCGCGCTCGCGGCCTCGCGATCCGCACAGCACCCTTCTCCGCGGCGCCATGGGGCCGCTCCGAGCGGCATCCCGCTCGGCCAATGGCCGACAGCCGTCTAGCCGGTGGGCGGGCCGAGCGGCGGCGGCCGCGCCAATGGATGCACGCGGCTCCGGCAGCACGCTGCTTTGCGCCGGGCTGCGGGGCGGTGCGGCGGTTGCGGGGTGCGTGTGTGCGCTGGGGAGGGGGTGCGGACAGCCGCCCCCGCGCCGCGCCGGCGGGCGCGGCACACGCAGCCGCACGCAGCCCGGCGGCGGGCAGGAGCCGGCGGCGCGGCCGCTATAAATCAGCGCGGCGGTCCGCCTCTGGCACGGCGCGGCGCGGCACGCGTCCTCCTCCCGGCCCCGCGCGCAACCCGCGATGCGGCAGCGGGACCCGGCCCCGGCGGCGCGGTGCTAGCAGAGCGGCGGCGACGGCAGTGAGCGGCAGCGCATCGCCCCGCGCCCGCTGCTCTTTGTTCGCGGCTCTCCGCCTCCTTTTTGTGCAGCGGAGCGCAGCGCTGTCACTGCCGCGCTGTTGGGTTCTCCCCGCCGATTTTTTTTTTTCCATTTTTTTCCCCCGTTTTTTATTTGTGCCCCCTTCCTCCCCTTCCCCCCCCCCCAGTGTTGGACTGCAGGGAGAGGGAGGGAGAGGCTTTATGTCTGCTTGTTTTATTATTTTATTTTTACCCTTTTCCACGCCCTTTCAGAACTATCCGCGATTTCTCTCTTTGCGCCTTGTCCTGAGCGGACGCTCCCTCTGCCCCTCACTCCTTACCCGGGAGAGCTGCGCCGTCACGTTTTGCTCTGAGCCGAGCGGACGGAGGTAAGTCGTGCTTCGCTCCGGCCGTGCGTGCACCGGGCATCACTCTGCCCGAGAGGACGGCCCCGGCGGAGCTCAGACTCGGTGTGACCGCCCCGTCCGATTCCGATGCGGAGCTGCGGGGAGGCGGGGGCAGAGCGGCGAGAAGTTGTGGTGGGGGCATTGTGGATGGGGCCGTACCCTTTGTCGCCCCATCGCGGAGGGCCGGTGCCGGGCGCTGCCATTGTTGCTTAATGTATGCCCCGCACGTCGCTCCGCGCCCATCTATTGCCGTAGGGAAGGGATCCGCACGGTAGCCGCACAGAGCGGTTCCTGGTAACGGAGCGGCACTTCGACGCTCTCTGTGTATTTTGCCGAGCGGAGGGGCACAGAGCCACGCGTGCCCGATCCCGCGGGCGCGGAGCCGCCGTCGAGCAAACGGCGCAGGTGTCCGGCGCCCGCCGCACCGGCGCTCTCTCTGCGGCGGGGAGCGGGCGGCGGGCGGGCAGGGAAGGGGGGGGTCCCGGGGGCGCGGCCCCGCGGGCGCGGGGCTCTTTGAGTGGCCGCCGGCGGTGTCATTCAGGCGGGGGCGGGCGGTGAGCGCCTTTATCGGCCCGACACCGCAGGACGCAGTATCTTTCCAGCGGGGTGGTATCGGTGGGTGCGGGTGGTGGTGTTGGAGCTTGAGGGACGGGCGGCTGCGAGGCCCCACGCAGCCCCCGGAGCGGCGCGATGCAACGCGGGTGTCGGGGCGGGGGGCGGCGGGACGGGGCGGGAGGGGGCGGCGGTGGTGGTGGTGCGCGGGCACGGAGCCGCGTGGGGCGGACGGAGACCTCACCCTGCGCTGTCGTCGTAGGTAACCTGCGGCTTTCCGGCAGCGTTGGATCGCTGCACTCCCAACTTGAGAGCTCCCAGGTATTTGCGGCGTGGCATCACGAGCGCTTACGACCTCTGGCAGCCTATTCCCTGCGGACGGAGAGCCCTTCCCTCCCGGCCCCCCACCCTCCCCCAATCTTTCCCTCTCCCCCTCCTCGAGGTAGATGTTCTGCGGCGCGCTCCAGGATTTTTGCGGACCTTTCCGCGGCACCTGTGCCGGACCCACCCTTTGTGTGGTGCCGGCATCGCCCGACGACGGCGTTGGCCTTTTCCCCGTGCCTCGCTCCACCATTGGTGGAGCCGTTCGTTGCTTCGAGCGCTGCGGGGCCGAGGGTGGGGCCGGGGCGCGGCTGCCGTCGCGGCTCTTCTGAGCCGCCCTCGCCGGCGCTGTGCGCACCGAAGTAGTATTTTAGTTTAGGTTTTTTTTTTCCTCTTTCTTTCTTTCTTTCTTTAATTTTTGGCGAGGATTAGGTGCTGAATAAAGCCTCGTTTTAAGAACTTTTGCTGCGGGGCTCAACGCGCCGTCTGTGCGCTCCGTGAAGCGGTACTGCTGAGTTGTTCCACCCCCACCCGCGGGGATGCAGGCTGCGCTCGCAGCGCAGTGCGTTCTGTGCGGGTTCGGGCGGCACCACGGGCTTTTTTTTTAAAGGAAGAAAACAAAATTAGTGTTACTATAGTTGGTTTAGTCGGAGTCCAAAACTCTGTAATGCGTTGCCGCACTTGGGAGTTCAGAGGACAACTCGGGTTTGATGACTCAATCGTGAACTTCGGTGTCCGGATTTCTTATAAGTGGCATTTGTTATAAATTGTATGCATCAGTCTGTGCACATACATGTTTTACAAAAGTGAGGTGTGCGATCTTTGTACTAAAAGCAGCCCGTCCGATTTCATCTGCCTTTCTCTGTCTGCATTCACGCTGAATGTTAAATGAAGTTGATGGAGTTGGGGAAATGCGTCGGTGAATGGGGACGTGTTGGGCCAGCAGACACCAGACGTGTGGCTGTAGCATCGGTTCGGTGCTTTTTCCCTTTTTTTTTTTTTTTTTAAGCTCTGGAAGTGGTGCTCAGCGCCTCTCCTTCCCTGCTGGCCTCTTGGGATTGCTGCACTGGGGGTGGTAGCTGAGCGCTGGACTGTGAATTGGGGTTAAATTACTCATGAATCATTTTTAAGTACAGAATTGGCAGTCAGACTGGTTTTCCTTAAAAAGAGATGCTGTGGTTGAAGCCTTTTGGTGTGGTATATTGAGGGAATTTGTGATTCCAGACAACACACAAATGACCTTGAAAGTGTTGAGGAATTTTATCATGCTCATTAAAATCTGGCCAAGCACAGCTTTGATACCATATTAAATGTGTTGCGGCTGTACCTGAACTGATGTTTTCTCTCAGCAATGCCTTAATTTCATCTTTTTATCTTGGCAGAGTGTCTCAGCCTTCCTCTGTGAAGCAGAAATAGTAATTGCTTGCATTTTAGCAGGTGATGCCTCCCCAACACGCATAAATCTCTCCTATTGGTGGCTTAAACACACTCTTACAGTATTTCTGATGTAAATTTAACCTCTGTACTGCAGTAAGCATAAACTTTTCCTTATTTTCTTGACTTAGCCTTAATGCTGTTCTGCAGGGAGGGGCAGGTACTTTCCTGAGTGCCCTTTTTGTAATTTGTACCCTTACTGCTGCACGCAGACTCAGAACAGCCACAGCTGAGCCGGGCACCAGGTACACTGCTTAAATTACTCCAAGGAGCTGCTGACTTGGAGCTATGTATATATATATAGCTTTTGGGCTATTTCCAGATTTTTGTGTGGCTTCATGCAACTTGCACTGGAGCTCTGGGCTCATTCCTGTTCAAACATTTGCAAATCTAAGAGAGATTTTTAGGACAGACAAAGCTAAGCTGCCTTTATTTAGGGACACAGTTGAAGATAGATAAGAATGGATCAAACATATTTTTAAAAAGAAATACTTGAGCTTTTTTGTTTCTTAAAATAAGTCAGTGCCACTGGGGAGGTGGACTGTGCGGGTAAAAATAGTACAGGGATGCACACTCAGCTTCCTCCTGGTAGCAGTGATGTTAAAATGCTGCTTTTATGGACAAAGTCCTTGCTGTCCTGCAGTGTAATGACTTCTGTTTCTGTTGCTGAGGTTCTTCATGGCAGTAGAACAGAATGCTTGCTAATGGAGAAATTCAATTTGTGATGAATATATGTTCCAGTCTTACTTTAAAGCCATCTTTGCTTTCTACCTAATGCTCCACTAATAAATGCTGCTATCTATAGAGGGCAGCAAATGTCACTCGCTGCTGCTATGAGTTTAAAAGTAAGAACACAGCGTTATGCACGGGGTTCTTGTCCTGACAGAAATCAGTGCTATCAGCAGGATCAGCTGATGTTGGTTTGGGTTTTGCTGTCTGCAGTTGGAATTTTTAAGGAAGCAACTTTTGATCTCATCTGCTCAAATCTGTCTAATTTATCGGAGAAGGATTAGCCTGGTGAAACCAGGGTAATGGAGCTTCCAGCTGCCCCACCCCTTGGGCTAGATCAAGATGTGTTGTTGTCCAGTTTCTTGCTGAATTTGAAGTCAACCTAAGTTTCGAGTGGTAGAATATCACAGAGAGGCAGATTGGTCTCTTGAGGACTTCAGCAGCTCAAGGAGGTGTGAGCACTGAGCATGGGAGTTGCCAATGCTAAGCACCCTGCTTTCACTCTGCTGCAGGCTTTGCTGCTGGTTTGTAGGGACTCCTTGAATCCACTATCTTGGCAATGAGCAGCCAGGTGTTGCGCTAACATTGTCAGAGCTTGGTCACACTGCATTTGGAAGCTCTCTCAGTTCAGCATAGGCTTTCTGTGCAGAAGGTGAACCTGAGGAGGAAGCCCTCATGAAACACCAGCATCTGGTGGAGAGTTCAGTTCTTTGCTTCTAAAAACTTGGTGAAAGTGTTATAAGCTTCTTACTGCAAATATTAGGGAAAAAAACAAAGCAAAACAAAAAAACCTCTCAGAGAAGGTTTAGAAATTTTAAACATACACCAATTCTTTTGAAGTCATTATTCAAATATGATTTTTCTGGCAAAATTTCTAGAGTTTTAGGAACTGTTAAAGATAAAATCACAGGAATTGTAATGGGAAGCCATTTGAACATGCAAATTGGGAACAAGCGTAAGCTTTCCAGATGGAGCTTAAAATGAGCATCACACTGCTTTCTGTTCTGTTGAGCCACTGTTCTTCGTGGTATTCCCACAGTTAAGCATCAGGGGTCTTCATTTGTTTTGATAGTCACAGTGAGCCTGGGCATATGCAGGTTTGGTAGAAACTATAGCTTCCTAATAAGTCTGCAAGGAGATAAGGAGTTTAAATGTTGCTTGGCACTGCCTTGCTGTGAAGTGCACCAGCTTGGGATCACTGGGAATCATTCTAGGGAGTTCTAGGCTTCACTTCATGAAATGTTCTGTGATACTGATTCCTCACTGCCTTCTACAGTCCTTGGCTTGCTGCTGACTCAGATGCTACATATACAAGAGGCTGGGGCAGATGAAGCTTTAAGATGTTGCAGAAATATCTGAGAATCTTGGTTTGTTGTGGTTAGCAAAAAGGGTGCATTCTGGTGAAAACTGCAGTAGTTGACCACATGATGCAAGCTAGAAAGTAGTGGAGTTCAGAGGACGCTGTGGGCTCATAGAAGTCCTAAAAGGTGCGTGGTGTTTTCTCTTTGGTCTTCGTCAAGTGTGGAGTGGATTGAGATAATGTTGAGATACTGAACTGCTCGGAAGTGATAATTTCTTGAGTGCTTGATACTGGAGTACTGGTGAGATGGGAGAAGATGCACATTTGGATGCTATGAGTGCTTGCTGGTGTATTTATTGAGCTTCCTTTCTGCAGATTTATGCTAGCTGTATTTGCTTTTGGAATGAGTTTTGCTACATCTTTCCTCGGATTGAACTGGAAGAGATTTTTGCAAGTTCTATGGGGTGAAACTCCATTTCTGTGACTGTTGCAGTACTTAATGTTCTTCTGCTGGTCAAATTTCAATGACAAATAAAATTAGTTGGATTTATTACACAGTGCAGATGAGTAAAACTAATGTTTTTTTGGGTTTTATGGAAATTTGTAGGTTAAGTGTCTTAATTTGACTTCTAAGGAATGGAGATTCACCTGTAGAAAGGGAGAAGTAGTACAAATTTGACATTTCCATTGGTAGGATCTCTGTTTCTTACGTTGTTGACAATACTTTAGCTTCATTTCTTGCACATTTTCTTCAAAAGCAGAGTTATGGTTGGCAAAGGTGTATTTGGGATGTGCCTCCCACTGTGCTCTGTGCTCGCCTGTGACATGCTGAGCTGATTCTGAGTTTTTCGGCCATGTTGCTGGGGTGGGGGTTGGTGGGGTAGGAGGGAGGGAGGAGAACAGATCCCTCCTGCAGTGTCTGCCAGCTCCACATGGGCTGCACCTCCACATGTGAAAGGACCTTCAAGGATTGCTTTGACTTCATTCGGAGGGGAGCAGAAGGTGTACTCCAACTTTAACATTCATGGAGGCTAAATTAAGTTCACTAGGGAAAAATATATGGCTTTGAGTCCTTCAGCAAGAACTCTTTTACTGGGACAGGGAAATACAAGGTATGGATATGAAGTTCAGAGGGCTGCAGGGTTTTTTTTCCTGTGTGGGAAAAGCATAGGGAAGCTTCCCTACGTGGGAAGCGTAGTATTAGCAGGCTTTCATATAGATAAAATCAGATATGAATTTCATGTTTGTGTGATTGCTTTGTTAATATTGGAACTATGAAGTGCTATCGGGAAATAATTCTGATTTAGAATTGCTGTAGGAAATATCTACAGTGAGAAATGAAAGGCACCAGTAGAAGGTCAAGGGTTTACCGGTCTGTTGTTTAAACTGGGCCTTGTGAATTTGGGTTTCTGTGGCATGCCCCTCCATTTTCAGTGCTGGTGCAGAACTGTGCTTATCCTCCGTGCTCTGAGTGCACCTGTGAATGTTTCCTTGCAGTTACAGTGCTCTCCCATCAGAAACAGCTGTGCCTGATCTGATGCAGTGCAGGAAAGGCTGAATGGTGAAGCAGCTTTTAGTAAGTGCATGGTGCCAGTGGGGCAGGAGCAAATACACCCAGCCGCTTTACTGAAGTTTCCAGCAACTTTAGGTAACTTGGAATAGAGTGCATTGGGGGGGGGGAGGAGGAGGAGGAGGAGGAGGAGGAGATGTCCTTTGGAGCTGCGGGCTAGGAGCACGTTTCTAATGGGTGTGAGAGGGAAGTAGAAAGAAAGGTGCTTGGACATCTGATTGATTGTTTTGTGCTTCTATGGGCAATCATAGCTCTTAAATAGGTAATAACTGTTGTGCCAAACTGCCGCAATTAGCAGCTCCAGCCCTTCCCCCTTTCTTTTTTTTTTTTTTTTTTTTTTAATGGAATCCTTGTTACTCTGCCCTCCATTTTGTTTGTCCACCCAAAATAGCAAAAATACCTAATGCTGTGATCTGTATTTGTATTCATCCACTAGCTTTACTAGCATTTCGTATGTAGCAGTAAAATTTCAGTGCAGGGCAATATCTTGGAGTTTCCTTTCTCTTTCTATCAACTGCTTGCTGTGGTTTTGAACCAACAAATGTAATTAAATATAGGTATGCAGGAAATACTATTGCAAATCAGTTGTCATACAAAGAGCTTTTAAAATCCTAATACCTGCTAGAATCGTAATCAAGGATATTATTTTTATCTCTAGTAACATGGTTACAAATCTTGTCAGACTTCCTGCTGCAATTTCTTTCTTCCCAATATGCATTAGAAGCTGTTTTCTGTCTGTTTTCGAAACAGGGACAACTAAAGTCATAACTCTAAAACACCATATGCTTCTCATAACAAACTATGCATGTGCTGCCTGCATGCATAGTGAAGTGAATTTATTAACAAGCATAACTTTTTTTGAAGTGTTTGTATCTTCAGCTAGATCCCAAAATACAATTACTGATATAAAACTGCTAATCTTAATCTGGACAGAGCACCCATTCCAGAGGTGGCTGCAAAATTGCTGACCAAGTGAACTGCTTAAAATGAAGAGTTTAGGAGCTGCTTTTGCATTCAGATAGCTAAACTGTGAAACTTGGCATAGCAAGTTGTGTTGGACTGCATCCATGGTTGAGAAGTTGGTAGGCAAGATGAGGATTACAGCCTCATTAACTAAATGAGTAGCTGAATTTTTTTTCTATAATGATTGAACAAACTGAAAGGAAAGTAAATTGAGTCATACTTGTCTTTTGGTAAAGGCTATTGTCATAAGGAGAGTGCTTGTAGTGAAATTTCTCTGATCCACTGCAACTCAGTAATACTAAACTAGTCATCTTGTTAGAGATCAAGTGATGGCCAGGAATATCTGTACTGAATTATAACTGGGTGTGGGATTATTTCTTTGTGTGTGTGGAAGGTTTTTTGCATAGCTAAACTCCTATGAAGTGGTTGACTGCTTCCATATCAAGGAGCGTGTAACAAGCTATGCATATGAAATCTCTGAAGGGTTTTTTTGTCCAAGATAGCATTAGTTAAAATGTGTTCTCTTGCTGTATTTTAGTAGATTGGTGACTGAGGGCAGAGCAATGGATAGTCTTCCTTGACTAAAGTAACTGGAGCGCTTGTCCTGTGAGGAAAGCCTGAGACAGCTGCTTGATCATGGCAGTTGCACCAGTCCATGCTCCAGAGGTGCTTCTGTCTTACATTCAGTGCTTTTGCAATACCTCTTCTCATGACTTCATTTGAGAGGGCTGTGTTGCTTTTTTTTTTTTTCCTTTGTACATCTGGAAAACATGGCTATTGAAATGCCAGGAAAGGCTGAAGCCATATATTTTTATCACATTTTTTTACTACTTACTAAGATAATGGAGTCAAATTGTAATACATATGTGCGAGACTTTGCACTAACTACCTAAATATGTATGAAGTGCATGACTTAGACATCTAATGCTACTTGGATGGCTATTAACACTTGAAATACGGATGGCAGGTAATATACATCAATGAAAGGGTTTCTTAATTCTAAATGGAAAATACGGAAGTTCTTTGACCGGATTAATGGGAACAGGAATTTCTTATTTAAAAAAAAAAGTGTTTGAAACATTGTATGTGTAACCTAGAGGTGAAGAGGCCTTTCATGTTGGGATGGCAGGTGAGTATTTGGAGCAGTACCTGACTTAGGTTTGAGAGCTTATAAAGCTAGACTCTTGGGTTATCTGTTCATATATGCTTGATTCCATCTGCCTTGTTGTGCTGTTGAAAATCAGTGAGACAGCACATCCTCGGTGTCCAGGTCTGCTGCTCTTCGCGCTTTGGGAAAATGCCATGGCGTGTACAGTTAGTCCAAATCAGTGCCAGCCTGCAAATGGAAACATTGGTAGCATAGTCATGCTCAAGTTAAATGTTTAAAATGTTTTCTTTATGACGATAGGCGCTAGGTGGGGTGCTTTGCCCCTGGAAAGTACTTCTTATGGAGCTCCATACAGGATGGGAAACACCACCCCACTGTCTGGAGTTGCGGGGTTTTCCCCCAGTTGCTGTGGATCTGTTGGATGTTACGAGAAAAACATAGTCTTTAAAGATTTTTGCTTCCACTTACTCCTTGGGTTATGCTGATCTGCATCTGGACTGGCTGCCTGTTTTTCCTCCTGTGGCAGCAGGCAGTGCTGGGCCTTAGCAGTGGGGTTGTAGGAGAGGGCTGAGCTCTGTGGGTTGTCCTTCGCACGCAGCTGATTGCCCACCACAGGGCATGGATTGGCCTGTCTGGAGGCCCTGTGGAAATGGATTTGAGAGCAGGGTGAAATGATGATGTGCAGGTGGATCGGAGTGAGGAGAAGGGTGTGGTGAATAGTCCTGTGTACACTGAAGTCAGGGTTGAAGGAGGTGTTCTGGGCCCTTTGTGCGTGTGTGAGGAGGCCATGGTGGAGCAAATGAACTGTATGATGAAGTACCTGTAGAAGCCTCCTTGTCTTTTCCCCTCATTCTCAGGAGAAGGTGGTGGAAGGAAGGGAAGGAAGGGAGCCTCAGAAGATGAGGGTAAAAGGTGAGGAGAAACTTGTTTTAATTCCAGTTCCGTTTCTGTTAGCCAAATCTTTTCATTGGAAATACATTAATTTTCCTTAAGTTGAGAAGGCTGGCTTCCAGATGTGGTTGTCTGCTCTGATATTTATGTGCCTCTGAGATATGACTTCTCCAAATAATCTCCTGGTTAACAAGGAGTAACCAGGCTTCAAAGCAGCCTAGGATTTCAAGCTATTAGCAGTTGAAAACCTTCTTTCTTTGTATTTCAGTTTATGCTTATGGGTAGGGATGATTGCTGTGGGTGGGTGTTGTAGGTCAACAGGCAGGATATCTGCTTGATAATCCTTTTGCATGAGTACCTGACCTAGTACCAGATTTTTGTTTCCAACTGTGTTGGCATTTAGAGTTTTTAAATGTCAGTGGAACATGTGTTCTTGGCAGCTGTGGATCCTGTCCTTCTCAAGAAGGGAGTAAGGTGTTGGAATTCATTTTTAGAAGGGAGTGCTTCCAAGGCAAATGACTTGCTTCATTCTTTTACAGGTTAAATCTGCTGTCAGAGTTGGTTCTATTTATCTGTGGTTTAGGGAACTTTTCAATATCACTAGTGCTCACTGCCATAATTGAACATCTGCAGTGATCTATCCCCAGAAGCTACAGATCTTAAAACTATCTGTGACTGCTAGGTCTTTGTTCTTTCTTCAGAAAGTGTGAAAAATGTGAGATACTGGAGTGAGAAAAGTGTGAGTATTAGATGGTGTATCAAGCTGCATATTGCAACATCATTTTGCAGGGGGAGAGGCCACTGTCAAATATTTGCTATGTCAGAAAGGTTGGAAAGGTTCCTCGTGGCTGGAGCAAAGTCTTACTGCTGTTACGTAAGTGCAGTATGGGTGATCTGAGGAGACCTATTGTGGTCCATGAGTAGCTCACTGGCTTGTTGGAGTCATTTCTGTGCAAGTCAAGGAGAAGCTGAATCTAACTACCCAGCACTGATTTACCAAGAGTAAGTTGTAGAGGAATGCACATGTTTGAGACATAACTCTGTGACTGAGGAGAGAGTGATAGAGATAATCTGCCTTGAGTCATTCCTAGCATGATTGCAGTTTCCTGCAGAATTCTGGTAACATCTTAAGCAAGAGCTGGCTAGAGATGGAAGGTCTCTGGGATTCCTGAGTTTAGTGGTTAATACTCCATGATTCTCCTTTTTATGAATAGAGGTCTTGTGTACTCTGTAGCACTGACTATATTTAGTATGGAGGAGCTTGCCCTCATCATGTCTGTAGGTGGTACCTATTGATATCATTCATATTCTCCAGGGCAAGTCTGCTGTCCAAAAGGTCTGGAACTGTTGAGAAAGAGGAGCTTTGAAGGACTGCAGTCAAGGCAAGAGAACAGTGCGGCCCTGACTCAGGCGGACAGATCACTAGCAGCAATACTTTATGGGACCAGGGCTTCTCTGGGGAAAGGTCCTGGGCCTTGTGCTGAGCAGGGACAGAGAGGCTGAAAGAAGGGAAAGGTTTTTTCCCCACAGGGATAAAAGGGTCGTAGTCCAGGGAACTGTAGTCTCATCTGTAGAAGGGCTTCCAGCCACTAGTGATGAAGTGCTGAACAACCTGTTCTAACTTCAGGGCTAAGTCTGTTCTGGTCAGAGATCAGATTTCACATCTGTTATCATAAAATTTCTGTTCTGAGCAGAAAGAACTCATGAAGAAAAACTGAGTCCAGCTCCTACATCCACACAAGGTAATCTAGGTGTTAAACAGTTTGTAGCCTGAAGTTACTACTGATCTGAATGACACCGTTGTCTACCTCTTTGCCTAATAAATTCATTTATATATTAGACAGAATTCAAGTATGACAGGGTCCTTAGATTTAGGCCTTTTATAAAGGAAAATCAGTTTTTTTAAAATGAAACAATTTGCTTTCATAGTGCAATTGAAAAATGTTTGGGGTAAATTTAATTTACTGTGCCTGGCCTAAAAAAACTAGGACAGGATGTGATAGGTATGTGTCAGGTTCAGATGCTGCTTTGTCATTTGCTTCCTCTTTGAGAAATCATGGGTTTGGAAACTATAGCTTTTGGTCTCAGTTGACAGAAGCATTGTATAAAGAATGTGACAAAGTCAAGCTAGAATGCTTTAATAACCAGAGATGCTAACACAGTGTGAAGTTATTGGATATTATATGAGCTGCCTTCCAAAGTGAAATCCAGTCCTTTATGCTGTTTAACAATTGTCACTCTAAGGTTAAGGTTCTCCATCTTCTCATTCAGGCTCTAGGTATTTGGGATGGCAATTAGCTAGTATTACTACACACTATGTGGGCAGTTGTTTATATACGTACTACATGAATGTTCTTTACACTTAAATTATTTATGAAGCTTGGGATAGTAGAGCCAAATATTTTCTGATCTTAGAGGCTATATGATGTAATTTGTTTGAGAGAAGAACTTAGAAGAAGAAGAGAGCTTAGTTGTCTCTTCCTCATGTAAGTGACCTAATCAAAAGTAAATACTGTAATCTGTCTGAACTTATTTTCCTGGTGGGAATTAGATCAGAGGCAAACAGGATCCACATTTAGATTTTGTAAGTCTTCAGAGTGCTGTTAAAGCTAAAATGATGTACCTCTTCATGAGCAACTCTTGAGAGCAGTGACTGTCAGAAGCCTTTTCTGGAAGTCCCTAAGGATAGATTTGGTCTGAATAAGGATCCTTTGACAGCTGGGATGTGAAGGTGTTAGTGCTGTTCTCTGGGTAAGAGAACTGAGAGAGTTTACTGGCCAGCACTGACGCAATTTCTTTGTGTCAAGGAAAAGCTGCTCAAAGTTGCTACTTGCATGTCAGTTTGCTTGTTTTTTTTTGGTTTTTTTTTTTTTTCTTCTGGCGTATTGGTACAGATTAAGATGGCAAGTAAGGTTTTGGGTGTACTTCTAGGACAGCTAAATGTCAGAGTTTTGGTGAGGTTCAGGCTCTTCTGAAGGCAAGTCATACAGAGTCTTATGGATAGAGATAGACCTTGGTGTGGGCAGTATTTATTTTTCTAACAGCATAGAGCTCACTAGAAAGGCCATTCTATTTCTATGATTCTGAGTTGGAAAGGATCACAATGATCATTTGTTTCAAGTTTCAACCCCCCCTGCTGTGTGCAGGGTTGCCAGCCACTAGACCAGGCTGCCCAGAGCCACATGTGGTTGAGTCAAGGTGGTCGTAGCGATGGTCAGGGGAAATGTAGCACCTTAGTGTGGCTTGTTCTATGCTACATTGGACTCAAATTTATATTGCCCCTGACTTACCATTTAACACATGGAACTGACTGTAATATTGTAAAGTGATAACTTGGAGCTGAAGAGTTAGCTGATCTTCTGTGCTTCTAAACAACAGAGATGCTTTTGTATAGTAAATGAAACATGTAAAGACTTTGTCTGTAGCCATTTCTGACAGTAACACTGCTATTGCATCCTTCTGATTCTAGTTAGGAGATGGTAATGCTGTAGAAGAGGCATACTGCTCGCCCTTCAACAGCACATGACCAAACTGGTCACAGTTGGCTTGTATCGAGATTACCTTACTTGGTTTCCATTTTTATATGTTATATAATAATGCATAATCTCAGGAGGATTAGTACAAGGCATGAAAACCATATAACTACTTGAAGAATTATGGCAAATTTGAATACTTGACTATTTTACAGTACATGACTAATGGTTGTGCATCAGCTTATTTGCCTTGACCACAGACTCTCAGAATCTTTTGAGTTGGAAAGGATCTGTAATGGTTGGCCAGTCCAACTCTCCTGCAGAGAATAAGGATATCAGGTTGCTCAGAGGTACAGCCTGATGCTCAATATCTCCAAAGATGGGGCTTCAGTCACCTCTCTGGACAGTCTGTTCTCGTGCCTCACATTGTCTCCAGTCTGAATCTCTGAATTCATCATTATATTCACTCTAAATTTCCTCCTCTATAGTTTGAAGCCATTTCCCCTTGTTTTATCACAACCTGCTAAAGTGGCTGCCCCCTTCATTCTTTTATCATGCTTATAGATATTGAAAGGCTGCTGGCAGGTCTCCTCAGAGCCTTCTCTTTTCTGAGGCTGAACAGCACCAACTCTCTCACCCTGTCCTCATGAAGGAGTTGTTCTATCCCTTGGGTCATTTGTGTAGCTCTCCTCTGGACATGCTCCAACAAGTCCACATCTCTTCTGTACTGAAGACTTCACATCTGGGTTAGTACTTCAGGTAAAGCCTCACCAACAGAGGGTCAGGATCACCTCCCTCACCCTGCTGACTGCTTCTTTTGATGTAGCCAGCTATACATATGGCTTTCTGGACTGTGAGGGCACATTCTGGCTCATGTCCAGTTTGCCATGCAGCAGTATTCTTAGTCTGTTTTGCAGGGTCATGCTCCATTCTTACATACTCTAGCTTGTATTGATAGTGGGAGTTGCCATGACCCTGATGTAAAACTGTAGACTTAACAGGGCCAAGACCAGTCTAGATCTCCGAGGATCTTAAAGAGCACTGGTCCCAGTACTGACCCCTGAGGGATTCTACTCATAGTGATGAGTGATCTCCAATTGGACATTGAACCATTGACCACCTCTTTCAGGGTACAGTCTTGCAACCAGTTCCTCGTTCACTGAATAAGTTCACTTGTCAAATCCTTATCCTTCCAGTTTGGAGGGAAGAATGTTATGAGGGGTTGTGTTGATGTTGATCTTTACTGCTTGCAGTCTTCTGAGTGCAATGCTTGCTTCACCTGAATAGATGCTAAAGGCAGTTACTGTGGATCCTAAATTGCACTAGTGGTGTGTTCTACTTCATGGTGAGTGATTCCAGTTACCTTTGGGATTGTGCAGATTGAAGTTAAGGTGATAGCTGTCTTCAACAGTTGTGTCATTTCAGAACCAAGAGATCTTGAAAGAGAGAGGAGAGACAAACTGATCTACAGTTGAACATGTCAGACTCTCGTTAAATAGCTATTGTGTTGAAGCATAGCAGCTTTTGAGTTTGAATGTAACTAGAATTCATAGAACTGGAATATTAACTAAAGTTAATATTTGTCTAACAAAATGGGAAGTAGAGAGGGTTGAATGATATGAACAGAATTGCTTGTGATGGGGGCTAGTGAAGGTCCCATCATACAATCTAAATATGATAATGATGATTTGGGGAACCTTGTTCTGCCAGAGTTGCTGGATCTAGTCATGTGGACTGGTACAGAAGGATCTTGAGAAGCTTGGAGACTGACATAGTGGGGAACAGGAAAAAAAAAATTCTGTCTAGTTGTCAGATTAAATTTTTTTCTGTCCTTGCTTAATACTTCTTCTCTAAGTAGATAGTCATAGGTTGTTCTGCCTCAGTAGCTTTATTACCTAATCAAGATCTGCAGGTATATACTTAGCCAAGTGATGTCAAGAGGGAATCATATCAAAGGAATCTCTATCATCTTTTTCTAAAGATACCTGCTTGGATTTTTATATGTATTTTCTGTCCAGTGAATTACAGTTTTTCAACTTAGGAATAAATAATAGCTTTCCTTTGAGGTCCAGTTCTGGAGTGAATGAGGGTTTTGTCATCAGTTTATTAACAAGATTAGCATTTGGAATAGGTCTCTTAACAGTGAACAGCTGGCAGTCTCTATGACTCTCCTTCTAAAACCATACTTTACAATAGATATCTGCAGTATAATTTTCTTGAACTGCTTTGCTGTTCCTTGATTAGGAAGTACTTATGACTTATTGTGCTGTGTGGGTGTATAGAGAGCACAGCTTCTTGCTGGGTAATCAACGTTTTCCTGCTCTTTTTGCATTACAGATTTAATCTTGCTCAATCTAAGTTTAAACACCTTCAAAACCTGCATCACTACCGCTGCATATTAATAAAATACCTCTGGAGGTGATGTCTGAACTCAGACCTATGCTGTTTTTTTTCTTAATGCTGTCCTTTCTTAATCCTAAACCCTGTATTTGCATAGGTAAAAAATTCTGTAACATGCAGAAGGTAAATGACTTGATTTTTCAAGCATCTTCTGCTTTATTTTGTAAGAAGCAGTGTGTAGACATATAGTTGTCTATTTCTCACTGTCTGATTTGGAGAAGGTGAGTGGATGCTGTGAGAACTTACTTCAGGGTAGCCCTGTTCATTTGTCTTGTTGTCAGTGAGCAAGGGGTTGAGTGCCTGTTCCTTTTAAGCAGTAAAAACAAGTGACTTTTCTGCCTGTTGTATTTTAGGAAATAGCTGATTTAAAATTATTTACATATGCATCTTATGCTGTGCTTCTGTGAGATGAGTCAAGAAATACAAGCAAAATACGCACAGTTGCTGGAGTTCTTACTTGCCTGATTCTGTGTGGAGTTCCTGAAAACTGAAGTGCCCACTCATGAGTAGTTGTGGCTGATTCTAGTGTGTGATGTTTCTAAAGGCAGTTTATTCCCTCAGCACAGGAAGAGACATTGAGAAAGATAGGACCACTCGCTATGCAACATCAGGATTATTAGCAGGCTAGTGTTTCCACTCTACTCATAATCCTTAGGTATAATGTGTGTGATGTTTGAAAACACTGTTCTATATGGAAAGAAACAATGTAAGTTGATGTAAGAGTATGGTATCTTATCTGTTGCAAAAAAGAGGTGGTGTTCTTGTATTTCAATGCCTTACTTCTTCATCATCTCTCTTGTGCAAAACAGTAGTGTGTTGCTCAGCTTCAGCTAATCATTTGTTGTAGTGGTTCTGTTAAGCAGGCAGGCTATTGTGTGTTGAAGCAAGCATTGGTGACAGGTTGACTGTAGATGCTGAACTGGGAATGATCTGGTAGCTAACTGGTATGACTGAACTGTTGCTTGATTGCTTTTTTGTCCAACATTTTAAAAAAAAGTGTACTGAAACTTCTCATTGAGGCATCTGTAGATTTCAGAATGCAGGATGACAGGAAAGCAAAAACACTGACTGAACTGAAATTGAAGGTACCTGGTTGATTTGGCGCTGCAGGATTTGCTGTAAGAGGAAAACCTGGTTTGGCTCAGTCTAGCAAGTGCTCTGAATTATTTAGTGGAGCTGTAGAATAGTCTGGGTTGGAAGGTTTCTTAAAGACAGTCTAATTCAAATCCTTCTGCCATGGGAGCAGGTTATCTTAAGCCCCATCCACCCTGGCCTTGCATTCAGTATAACACTACTGTAAAATTCAGTGCTTTTGGGAGATGTCATCGGAGACTGCTTGGTGAAGAATTTTGTAGGCAGTATTTGATACTTGGAAGAAAGAAATCCCAGAAAACCAGAACAGTGATAAACTTGCACAATGGATTAAGCAACAGTTGCTGTTCAAGGCAATTTCCTTCTGTTTCAATTCATTCCCAAGTGTGCTTTTTTTCTTTCCTTTTATAGCTCATGTACAACTGTTCCTTAAAAGTGAAGAACTCCGTTCTGAAGCATCCGTGAAGGCATGACACATTTTGTCTGTCTCTAGTTGATAATGAAGCTGTCACAAACAGCCTCAAGGAGGTAGACTGCATTAGTAATGTCAGAGCAGAATTTCAGAGATGCGTTTTCAGAAACATCAAATGGGTATGTTTTAGTCAAAAATTTAAAGCCTGGAGGTTTTTCTTCAAACTTGCTAAGTTTGTTAACTCTTCAGGCAAAGTGGCTTCCCTAGAAGTTAAGGATAGTATTGGCAGGACTTTTGTAATGATGTTTCAAGCATGTGAATTATTTCTGCATTTATTCCAGGTAATTGAATAACAAGTGGTTCCTCTGTCTGTTGTTAGTACTTTCTATAAGGGGCATATTAAAAGTATCATCATAGGACATGTGGACAGTATACTCACTTATTCGTCAGTATTTGTGTATTACAGCACATTTCAATCCCTGGCTTTAAGCAAAGTCAACATGGAACAGCCTGCCCAGCACCAAATCCAGCTGGGTTTAAAGTTTCTCTTAGATTCTGTATTATCTCTGTAACATCTTTGATGCTTGGCCATTTTCACCATGTGGATAAGTCTTTTCTAGTGCTTAAGATCTACTTGTATTTCTGCTTGCTTGTTGGTTCTTGTCTCTTCTCTGGATACCACTGTTTGGTTCAAGTCTTCTGTAGTTCCCTACATCTGATATTTGTATTGGTCTTTCCAGGAGGCACTTGAGTACCTCAGCTTCTTCCATGACCGTTGTTAGTATGTACCATGCAGCCGCAGCTGGAAGGTCTTGCTCTTTCAGCCTTTGCCTTTCCAGATGACTGTCTTAAGTTGAGCAGTGCTGGTAAGTTGAAGTAACTTCTGCAGTTTGAAAACGTGTTGTTTAGTGGGCTAATGTGTTAGCATCTGAGAGGTAGAAGAAAAACCTCAATGCTTTTTCCTCCTTCTGTGTTAGGGTATAAGTTATTTTTTGCAGTCTGCTTTTAGATCTGCTTTACACTTAATCTTTGTTGATGATAGTAAAGATCTCCAAACCACATTATTTAGACTTAATTACTGAGATGTTCTAAGAGCAGTCAATATCTCTGTGTTCAGAAATGCAACTTGGGGTAGCAGTTCAGAAGTACCTTGAAATCAGACTCTCTTATGCACAGAAACACTGTTAGTTAACTATGTGAGTTGTCTTCTCTACAAGTTGTGAGGCTGCAGTTTGGAGGCTGTGGTATAGAATGTTTGGTTGACTGTTCTTTTTGAAGTTACTGTTCTATTCATAATGACTCCATATAATGAGTTACACTAGAGGGAAGCACTACATAATGGATATGTTTTTTAGTGAACTCTGCGTTTTTAGTGTGGTATTCGATAAGTGCTTGTTTTTAAGATTTATTTCAAAGGATGTTGTTGCTAGGAAGTCTGCAAGGTCTAGAGCTAGACACTTACTGCAATAGTCTCTTCACTCTCTGCAAGAAGACTGAAAGAGGATTAGGGTAGGCCTGTCTCCTGCTGTCCTGCACCCATGTGGCTGAATTTTACTTCTAGCAATAAGCTTCAAATTTTAATCTGCAACTGGAGCCACTGAGATTCTAGCAAAACCTGATGTTATACAGTCACTTCTTTAGAAAGGGGAAAGGTGTCTGTCTTGATTTGGTAAGCTTGTATTTCATTTGAGAGGTATGGAAGAAGTTATTTGCACTGTTCCTTGAAAACTAATTGCATATTGATATTTAACTTTCTTTTTTTTGCTCTTTTATTTCCATCAATGCTGTGTCACAACGGCTTTCTGTTCATGAACTGAGTTTCAAACAAAGCACAGATATTAACGGCGAGGATCATTTGCTTGTTACAAAAATAGTTAAAAATCATGGTTACTTATCTGGTGAGTTCTCTAACTTAATCACTTTTTTTTTTTTTTTTAACACACTGAAGCATTTTGTCATCTTAATTTGAATACCAATTCCTAACTGGGGGGGAAAAATACTAAGGATTGCGCTGGAAGCAGAACATCGTAGTATTGTAAGTCTTTGAGTTCAGCAAGAACATTATGTAGGACTTCTCAATGCTATGACTGTATGAGTACTGTTTTTGCTCAGTTCAGGTCTGATGAGATATGTAGGATGGAATGATATAGCATACCAATGACACGGTGATTGGAGTTACCACTCTGCAAAGACTTAATAAAGGGTACTGTAGATCTGGAACAGAGGAAAAAAATCTAGGAGTTTAAAATCCTAGGAACTCAAACAACAACTCAAGAAACACAAAACAAAGCCCCCACTATTTCAGTATTGACCTTAGTACTCTCTGTATGATTTGAGCAAGAGTGAAATACCCTGGACAGAAGTTCTTGTATCAGTTGTCTGAATGGATAATTTGTGATGATGTCCTGTGCTTTAACTTAGACTCATATCATTACTTCTAATTCAGATGAACAGCAGATGTTAGAAGAGAAGCTGAACCTGTGTAAGGTGGTCTTTTGAGTAACTGCAGGCTTGTGGATTGTGGTTGCTTAATTTCCCTGGCTTATTGGGAAAGTAGGCCTGGTGAGCACATCCAGACTTGCATGAATCTTTACTCTTAAACTCACAGGAGAACCAGCCATCTGTTTTAGGTTGTGTATAACTGTCAGTGTTTAAATAACTTTGTTCTGTGCCAAAACTTTGTGTCCTGTGCACCAGTTGAGCTGAGCTGGTGCAAAGAATGGAAAACAGACTTAAAAGCACTTCAGCAATCTGTACAAACAGGAAGTGTTATGAGCTGAGGGAAAGTTACTATTTTGGGCCTCATGTCCATTAACACTTCTAATGAGCTTGAAAATGGTCTATTATGTGAGATTTCCTGGTTGTGAGACAGTGCTACCCCTCTACAACAGATTGTGCTGAGGGGGAAAGTAAAGGTTTGATTCGTTGAGTTCACACTGATTTTCTTCCAATATGTTAATAAATTAAAATGGCAGAGGAGCACCCTAAAGACTTAAGTAAAAAGGGTTTGGATAGGGTGGCACTTTAGGAGAAGCAAATTGTATTATAGAATGGCTTGGGTTCAGAAGGACCTCAAAGCCCACCACATTCCAACCTCCTGCATGGGCTGGTACCACTCAGCAGATCAGGCTGCCCAGGGCTCCATGTAGCCGGGCTCTGTGCACCCAGGGATGGAGGATCCACAGCTTCTTTGGGCAGCCAAGTGAAGCCTGATGAAATGAGCTAGAACAGCATGGCACATTTCTGTTGGTTTGCTGTTTTTTTTTGTTTGTTTGTTTGTTTGTTTTGTTTTTTTTTTTTTTGGTTTTTTTTTTGTTTTTTTTTTTTGTTGTTGTTGCTGTTGTTTTTTGAAGAAAAGTTTCACTTTAGGAGCCAGGTGGTATGATCCACAGTGTGCTGGATAAGCTCTGGTCTGTTAAAACTTGAGTGCATAAAATTTCTGAAGAAAGAGATAGTCTGAAAGTGTTTTAAAAGCCAGTATAAAGATGAGGCCAGGACTTATTATTTGTAAGCTTCTGTCATCTCCTGCTGAAAACAACTGTTTTTTAAAGTGAGGTTTTTCTCAAAGTGTATACAGGCAAGCTTCTAGTCCCTTACCTGATGTCTTTACTGGAGTTTGGTGACGTACTTATTACTGATACATGAAAGATTAAAAGAGGCTTGCTTGAAGAAGCAGCCCCTGTTGCAGCACTTCCTATGCTATAGGGCTACTGGAGGAGTGTCAGGATGCAAAATGGCTTCTCTTGAACATAAAGTAGATTTGAGATGTAAACTGACTTCAAGTTGTCACTGATCTTTGATCCCTACAAATGGCTGATGTCATATCTGTGATTTCTTGTTGTGCAAGCACTGTATGGTTTAGGCCTTTGCTGTAAAAATTGAGGTATGAAGAAATCTGCCTTTTGAATGATTTTGGTGTTTCAGGTATGATTTCAGGAGTTGACATGAGAAAGCAGAAAGGAAAACCGAAGAGTTATTGGATATTCCACCAGATACTATCTTGTGTAGTTAACCATAGTACTATGTTTTGTTTTTTTTTTTTTTTGTTGTCCTGATTTGTCTTTGTTTCTTGCTCAAAGATGCAAGGGGATGTTGCAAAGCTGTGAGACTTAGCACAGTGTTCTTAGGTACAAATGGATCCCTTGTTAGCATCAGTGATAGAAGTGCCATTACAGTATCACAAAGTGGGATGAAATAAGATTTTGAGTGTCCTAACAAATTAAAACAATATTTGCTGGGTAGTAGTATCTAGAATTTGCATCGTTAACAGTTGAACTCATATTTGTATTCTGCCCGTCTTCCATGGGAAGAATTTGAAAGTGTATCATTGAAAATACTATTTGCTTTCTCTTTGATCAGGCCTTCTGGATTTCTTGGTTCCTTATCAATGCATTCAAAAGGAGGACAGCTATCAGGGCAGGTACTCCAACAAGTAGTGTGTATGTATGATGCTTTACCAAGATGAATTTCAACTTCAGAAAACTTCTAGGAAACAGAAGATGTCAGAGGGTAAAGAATGCAAGGTCTGCAAAATGAGGGCTTTTGGTCTGATGCATAAATTTCACCCGGAGAATTTATTTCAGAGCCTTCCGTAAAGTCTTCTGTAACTATTCAAACTCATTTAACCTGTTTGGCTTTTATTTTTGTTGAACTCTGATACTTGCAGGTGACCATACATTTGATGAACCCTGGGATTACCTCTCTCTAACTAGGACATCAGTCTTCCTTCATTTAAATAATATACCAATTTCCCTAAGTTTAGAAAGCTCCAAAAAGTCATCCACCTGGAGGTAGTATTGCATACAGAACTGAGATAGAATTTCCAGATTAAGGCATGTTTTTTTTCTAGGACAAGTAATTTGATTGTCCTCTCAGTCATCCCATGATTGTCAGCTATAGTATTGTGTATGTAAAAGTCACTTCTGAAAAAGCTGTTGGCTGACTTCTCTATAAGATGCTAACAGATGTTAACAGTCTTTATTAGGATGGGAAGTGAAATACTTAAATGTTCAAGTTGTAAAAGTTGAAGGTTGTGCAGCTGAGAGCTCCCAATGTGTTAGAGGTTACCTGATGAAAGCTTTTGTCATTATCATCACTTACAGCATGAAATGGGATTGATTTGTCAGGCTTGACTTGGAATATTTTCCTGTTTCATGTTTTTACATGTAAATTTTAGTAATGTAATGCAGATGTGGGACTTCCTTAATTTTAAGTAGGTTTTGCTATGAAGTACGTGAATGAAAAGGGGCTGTTCTGAGTTTTTTGGGGGTCACACTGCACTAAGCTTGTGCAGTGGAATAATCTGCTCTCATTGGGTAATAAATTCAGTGCTTGCATAGTTGCTTTCTGATTGAATTCTCTCTAAGAACTTGATTGGTGTTACTTTAGTTCTCCTTAGTCTTGTCAAGCACCAGTGTTTGAAATTGCAACTTTGTGGGGTGAAGGAGTTTGTTTTAAGGAGGTGGTAGGTAGGAAAATATTCTTAGTATATTCCTGTGATTGTGTATGATTGAATAATTTGTGAAGACGTATTTGAAAGCCAGGAGGAACCAGGAGTCCTAGGAGCAGATTGCATGCAGAGGTGAATATAATCTTCTAAATCAGTTTGTGGGGTTGCAGTTAGTTCTGGGTCAAGAGAAGCCATTGTAATAGTCTTGCAAACAGCTGATAGTACTTTTCTCGTTGTCAAGTAGGCTCTCTCTCAGTCAGCTGAATCATGTCTACCACTTACTCCCTGCTGAGGTCTGTAGAAAGATTCCTGCTGCTGCTTCTCTGACACCTGTCTTCAATAAATGTCGAACTCATACCTCTTCTCAATGCTGTGGAGGAAAGTCTGGCTAATAATGCTAGTCTCTGTAGTTAACCCACTTATTGTAGTGAATTTGGTAGAAAAATGTAACAATTTGTACTTTGCATAAGCAAATTAGAATGTAACAGACTGGTGTGACAGCTGGGATACCACACCACTTACTGGTTTTTGTTTTTTTTTTTTAAAGAAAAGTAACATTAGAATTGAGGATGTTTTTTTTCTCCTTGACTTTTTTTATTGAGATTTCTGCTTTTTACTGTTAAAAGATGGTTTCTCGTACAGCATTTTGTTTTTTCCTGGTTATAGGAATCTGGGAGCAGAGTGTGTGTGTGTGTAAGTACTTACTGTTTGCTGTAAGGTGGGTTTTAGAGCATTTGCCATACAGGTAATATTGAAATTGATTTATTGATACTCCTGAATAGAATATAAATGTTTCCCCTGAAAGTGTTTTTAAATTTCAGTTTCTTTTTTGGACAGCACCAAAACCAATCTTTGATATTTTAGGCTGTAGTGCTAATGTTAGCGGTGAGCTTGTTCTTTAAATACCTGGTTGTGTCTTCAGTTGGAAGACTGTTCTGTGGTCAGAGCCACTTCTGTATGACAGGTTGGTGTGGTTGGTTGATCCACCTCTTCACAAGGCTCTTCTGGCTTCTTTCTGAAGGGTTGCCTTAAGGATACTGAGTGAATGGCATGCATCCTCTGATTAAGGAGGTAAAAAGCTTGATGCCCTCTGTAGCATAAACAAGTAGTTTATTGTAGTACTTACTAAAACCAAATGCTTGTTTTTGTTCTTCCATTCCTCCTGTATATCTCCAGCAGGTCTATGAATCCTCCCACATGTGGAGTGTGCTGCAAACAAGAAATGCAGCTGTCAAAATGAAGTTTCTATTCTTCAGCATGTGTGTTAATTCCTTGTTAGAGTGACCTTTAAGCTTGCTTCTTTTCTGAGAAGATGGTACTTCTTGAAGTACCTGTTGCGTGGATAAATCTTTGTCGGAGCTAAAAACTTTTACTAGCTCCTGAAGCTTCTACTACACTACCCTCCTTCTTTCTGTCCCCTTTGTTATGAAGAAGGTAAAAGAAGATCAAGTAACTGTATATAATTATGAGGCACTAAGTAATCGAAACTACTCTCATTTAAGTTTATTTTTTAATGGAGTATTTTGCTCATTGATTGCCTGGTAGCTGTAGTGATTAGCTAGGAAACCAGAGAAGTCCCGTAAGACTGGAGAAATGCTTGTAAATAGAGGCAGAGATAGTGAACTTCATAATACAATCCAAAACTTAAACAGCAACCTTATAAAGATGTGCTAAGATGTGCTAATATATCAAAGGCAACCAGCTGACAGCTTTTGGTGGCTACGAACAAACTACTCAGGCTTCAAGTTTTTTGTGTAGAAAACTGACAGTATTCTGAACTCCAGGGTTCAGTCACTGGCTTATTGTACCACCCTCTTGCTCTAAGTCTTCTATGCAGTTCTGTCTAGAATCCCAGCATGATTTTTGTATTCACCAAAGCTGCGTCATGACTGATGTTTTCAGATTGACCACAGTCTCTCCTCTTGGAAAGGTTCGTATGGTAGTCATATAGGCAGCTTAGTTTATTCACCCAATTTCAGTATGGCTGATCACAGGCTCCTATGTTGGTATCTGTGTATGAATTATCAGGAAGGAGGACTGCTGCTTTTCCTTATTGTATAAAGTAGGTGAGTTATTGTGGGTTTGAGGAATCAGACATGGTCTTCTAGCAGCAGTGAATGTATCAAGCTGCTTACCTAGTCTGATAACATGGCAGTAATATATCCAAAGAGATTATAAAACAGAGCAGTGTTTTCAGTGTTGCACTTGCTTAGCTACGGTACAGAGATTGTTCTATACCTGATGGTGAGAACAGTCATGGGTTGTTGGTAACTTGGTGAGTATGCAGCCTCTGAGCTTCATTGCTTGCATGGTAGCAGAAAGCTTTTCTTTGTGATTCATTAGATGCAGCTGCAATAAATTAGAACTGTCTTAGATCAACTGTGGATGTTCTAGGTATTTTTGCCAAAGGTTATCATGCTTGTTTTTCCTCTAATTCCTTACTAGGAAGGTTGATAAGATACGGAAGCTGAATGAACTTGAAGGAGTTATATAGTTCTTGAGTCTGAGTTCTTTTAGTGCTAAAAATGATTCCAACTTGCTTTTTCTCCATGTGAAAGATTTTTTAAAAAATCAGCTGAGGAGCTGGTAGTTTGGAGACATCTCTGTGATTTCTCTAACCTCTGATGCTTAACAGGATAAAAATAGTTACCATATGGAATGTCTTTTTTTTGTGAGGACAGTCTCTGCTTCTTGAGAAACTTTGTGTTTAAGCACTTTCTGTACCTAAACATTTTTAGCAATTTCATCAGCTAAATGAAATACGGCTTTGAGAGCTGCTGTCATTGTCTGCAGATCTAGGGAGGAAGGAAGCTTTCTTTGAACTTTGTATGGTCTTAATGTTGAGGCATTCTGCTTTTGTTTTTATCTACTCTTTTGGATTTCCATTGAAAATAAAATGCAGGAACCCCTTTATCTCACACCAATGAAAAATGAATTAGCAGTATTGGCTCATCTGTTTTTTCAAACCTCTGTTACAATTCATTAAGATTTTAGCAACCTTCTGAGAACTTACTTTTGAATAAGTCACTGAAACAATGCTAATGACAGTTCACATTAGTAGTAGGAGCTTGAAACTTTACCAGCTGCTGAGAGAAGAGGAAGATCTGGTACTTGGGTGTGCTGAGTCCATTCTTCAAGCTGTTTGTTTGCAAACAATATAATCCTTAAAGAGCAGTTGCATGAGGTGTACTGTGTGAGGAAGGAAAAAGCTGAAACCTGCTGTTCAATGTGTGGCATGTCTTCTGAGTGAAAGGAATAATTTGACTCATTTGACTTCTGCGTTAATTTAAAAATAACTTATCCTGTGTTCTTTAATGTTGTACATATGTAGTAGGACAATGACATACAGGTTTGGACCTTTCACACAGGATGTACAGATTATTGCTTTTAGGGCTTGGGGTTCTGGAGATACTGATCTGCATGTTAAGAAACAGTTACAGGATGATTCCAGTAGATCTTGACTTCCTTGCTGCAGAGGAAGAGACAGTGATGATGCTAGTTCAAAGAAATATCATTTTCCTAGAAGTAGTTCGCCACAGTGTGAGGAAAAAAATCCTTGTTCTGTGAGACAGTGCAGCACTCTGTATCGACAGATTTCTTTAAATTTTGGCCATTCTCACTTATGTGTATTTGAGTTCATTTGAGTGCATGATTTATCTACAGTCTTAGTTATACTGTTCTTTTAAAAATGTGCACTTAAAGCTTAGGGAACAGAGCTTAAATGAGCTGCCATCCTAATGAATTGTGGAGTAAATAATGTTCTTCCAGACATGTCTTTTTTTTTTTTTTTTTTTTTGAGCTATTCTGTGCAGACAACTAAAGAAACTGCCTTTTTCAAACTTGGAGCTGTTGCTATTACAGTCTGGATGGCATTTCCTTGAAACAGGGATCTGTTTTTTTTTTTTCCTTTCTGCTACTTAAACTTTTAAACTTAGTGCAGCTCATGCCTTTCTGTTTCAAGAATCTTATGTCTGATATTAAGGTGTGATCATACCGGACAGTATGAGAACCTGTGTCTGATACCAAGGTCTGTAGATCATCCAGATTTGCCCTAGCACTGACTGCTGTTGTCTCCACTGCACAGGTTTTGTGTTTTTATGTTTTCCTCCTGGTAAAATGTTAATGTAAATTGTGCTTCAGAAGTTTCTGCAGAGAGCATCATATTTTTGCAAGATGGAAGTGTCTCAAGGAAAGATGCATACTATTTCAGAACAGTTGTTAGTGGCTTGCTGATGCCTGGTAGATACGATGCGTGACATGAGCCAGCAGTGTGCGCTTGTAGTCTGGAAGTCCAACTATATCCTGGACTGTGTTAAAAGGGGTGGCCAGCAGTGAGAGGGAGGTGATTGTCTGCTTCTGCTTGGCTCTTGTGAGGCTCCATCTGCAGTACTGTGTCCAGGCCTGGGGCCCCCAGTACAGGAAGGATGCAGAGCTGTTGGAATGGGTCCAGGGGAGGGCCACTAAGATCAGAGGGCTGGAGCACCTTCCTATGAGGAAAGGTTGAGGGAACTGGGATTGTTCAGCTTGGAGAAGAGAAGGCTCCAGGGAGACCTTATTGTGGCCTTCCAGTACTTGAAGGGAGCATATAAACAGGAGGGGGAACAACTGTTTACAAAGGTGGATAATGAAAGGACAAGGAAGAATGGTTTTAAACTGAGACAGGGAGGTTTAGGTTAGATATTAGGAGCAAGTTTTTCCACAAAGAAGGTGGTGACACACTGGAACAGGTTGCCCAAGGAGGTTGTGGATGCCCCATCCCTGCAGGCATTCAAGGCCAGGCTGGATGTGGCTCTGGGCAGCCTGGTGGTTGGTGACCCTGCACACAGAGGGGGTTGAAACTGGATGATCTTTGTGGTCCTTTTCAATCCAGGCCATTCTATGATTTGGTTCTCAGAGTGTTCTGCTCCTCCCAGCGCTTCCAGGTCGTTGTTGTTTCCCCCCAGATTCATTATTTGTTCTGTGGAAGTGGACTTAATACTGTTTGTAAGTACTTCATGATGAATCAAATAGCAAAGCTTCAAAATGGAGATTTCTATCTCCATGCCAAGAGGAGTGTCATGCTCTGAAGTTTGCCATGCGATGTATTGATGTAGTCAGTGCTTGACAGAGGTCAGTCTTTGTGTCATGGTGCAGTAATGTGGTTTGACAGATGATTACAAAGAGTGTTGGAGAAGAACAACATCTTAACTTCCTTGTCTCAAACACAGGTGCTAGGTGAAAGTGACTACCTTAGAATTGACCATGGCTGTTGTGAAACGCTAAGTAAGAACATGTGAGGGCTGGGCTCGGGTGAACCTAATGAGGTTCAACACGGCGAAGTGCAGGGTTTTTCATTTGGGCCGGAAGAACCCCAGGCACCTGTACAGGCTGGGAGGAGTGGTCCTTGAGAGCAGCTCAGCAGAGAAGGACCTGGGGGTCCTGATGGACGAGAGACTGAATATGAGCCAGCAGTGCGCTCTGGCAGCTCGAAAGGCAAATGGGATCCTGGGCTCCATCAGGAGAGGGGTGGCCAGCAGGGACAGGGAGGTGATTGTCCCTCTCTACTCGGCTCTTGTGAGGCCCCACCTGGAGTACTGTGTCCAGGTGTGGAGCCCTCAGTACAAGAAAGACATAGAGATTTTGGAAAGGGTCCAGAGGAGGGCGACTAAGATGATCAGGGGGCTGGAGCACCTCCCCTATGAGGACAGGCTGAGGGGGTTGGGCTTGTTCAGCCTGGAGAAGAGAAGGCTGCGGGGTGACCTCATTGCAGCCTATCAATACCTGAAGGGAACCTACACCCAGGAGGGGAGTAAACTCTTCAAAAGGGCTGACAACAGCAGGACTAGGGGAAATGGTTTTAAGATGAAGGAGGGAAGATTTAGGTTGGATGTTAGGGGGAAGTTCTTTACTAGAAGAGTGGTTAGGCCCTGGAACGGGCTGCCCAGGGAGGTTGTGGATGCCCCGTCCTTGGACGTGTTTAAGGCCAGGTTGGACGGGGTCCTGGGCAACCTGATCTGAATGTGTATGTTTGGTGGCCCTGCCAGGCAGGGGGGTTGGAACTACATGATCCTTGGGGTCCCTTCCAACCCGGGTGATTCTGTGATTCTGTGAGTTTTCCCATGCTAGAGACAAGGGCATCTTGAGTCAGATAATGTTAGTATCATATTTTCAACCTGTTAAAATTCTTTGAGTAAAATTTTTTTTGCGGCGTGTTGTAGTTCTCCAGCCAGGCTCATTTTCATCCTGTAGAATGTGTTAGAATTTTTTGGGCTGTGTAGGAGACTTCCTAGAACTCGGTGTGCATTCATATAAAGGCAGGAAAGTATGAAATTTATTCAGGGCCGTGTGCTATTGGATTGACTTTGTTCTTGCTTTCATGCTGTCCTGAGACTTCTTGGCAACTTTGTGAGCAGTTCTCTAGACTGTCACTTAATATCAAAGTTGGAAGATGCGCAAAGAATAATATAAATTGAATGAAGATAGAACTCTGTGTACATGGGAGCTCTTTCACAGCAGCATACTTCTGTGATAGCTGTTTGTTTTGTTACTGGGTTAGACATGATGTTACTGTGGAGTGGAGTATTACTTCAGGCTTTCGATGCAGTGAGAAAGATTTAATACAGCTGTAAGTCAGCCTTTCAGAACTAATTAAAAAATATAGAATATGCTGTAAAAAGGTCTATATTTCCTACTTAATAGAATTTTTAGTGGGTTGGACATAACAAATAAACATAGAAATGTGTAAATATATTAGATGGAAATTGTAATAGGCTTGGTTATAGCATCTAATACAAGGTACTGCATTAAATGATATAAAAAAAAAAATTAGTCTAGCCCGTAAAGAACAATGGGAATGTTTATTCAATTTAGTGGCATTAAATGTAAAATAGACCACTGGGAAACACTAGAGATGGAGGACAAATTAGATGTATCTCAGCAAAAGGTTGAGCTGAAGTGCTAATATATGGTGGCTATGTGGTTCTGGAAACCTATTTTATGGAGACAGTTGTAAGTATCTGTATTAATAACGATTTATCCATCTTTTAGACTTTACAAGCAGTTCTGGCACCTTGGCTCACATTACTGCTTTTGCAGCAATTCCACCCGCAGAGGTCAAAACTTCAGATGAGTTCAGATTTTTCTGCTGATTTCAGTCAAGTGTGAGGTTACTTTACAGCAGGAAAATTGCCTAAGTCTCTCTACATTTTTAGTTGGATTATACAAACTTGCAGATAAGTCATTTCAGTACAGCATATGGATCTGTCATGTTCTATCTGTGTTGCATTATTCATTACTTGTATAGCTGGATGAGGAAATAAAGTTCTCTTCATCTGCTACTGTGAAAGTCTGCTGCATTCAAGGGACTGCAGTGATTTCCTGCTCTTGGTAGAACAGGCAGGGTGGAGTGTCGCAGCTGTGTTCAATTTTGGGGTTTTTTTTTTCAGAAATAAGTGACTGTTAGCTTCAGGTGGTTAAGAATATTCCTTAGGTTGCATAGCTTTAACCTGTAATAGGTGTTCAGAATAAAATGCATGAAGTCTGGTTTTGGCCACACTTGCTCATACTTATTGAGTTACCTGACATGGCTTATTGGTGTATTTATTCAATCCTTTCTGTGTGTTTTCCGCAAAGATATCAAGAAATAGTGGAAGCTTCACACATCTGTAAACAGCATTTGAGCATCTCTTAGCTTAAAGAAGGTGGAAAGGAAAATGCTGAATGAGAAGTCTGAATAGTGTTGCTTTTGTTTTGGTTCTTCCCCCATGCTGATTTTGGAAGGAAAAAAAAAGGCTGCCCAAGTTGGCACCATGTCTCTATTTTTTGCCCTTTTACAAGGGAGGGAAAGTGGGGATTAATATTTGAAATAAATCAGCTAAAAATGCGCTGAAGCAATTGTATCAGGATGTAACTCACATCACTTTGTCCTCTGTTTCATTTGCTTTCATTCGTATGGAATCTTAATGGAGAATACCTTCAGCTTTCCAGCTTAGGAAGGACAATCCTTATTCTTTTCTCTTGTTAGTATCATTCTCAAAATGGAAATGCTGTTCTTCATCCTCTTTAAATTGTCTTTCTAGAAGTAAGAAACCTGCAAAATGATGCCTCCTGTGACTTCACAGGAGTCTTTTAGTTTTAATTTATGCTTTTATTTTAGCTATCTGTAGGCTGGTGGTGTGTATTTCAGATTTCTTTGAATGTTTCTTCCTCTTGCACATGTTTTGCTTGTCAAGAGTTTTATTGCTGAGAAGAATGCTATCTGCAGACGGCTCTCTTCAAGGTTCTGGGTGATGTGGACTCATGCAGGTATACAGGCGCACATGCTTGCTGTTGTTGTCCCAGTCTGACACTGCTTTGAGAGAATGTGTGGAGGATAAAACTATGTGAAAGCTGCTTTTACTTCCAGCAGTTTGCTTTTTTTCTGTTTGTAGGACTGGAGATGTGGGATTGAATAATCGCTATGTATGCAAGGATTATAAGGAGTAGGGATATTAACTGCCAAACTTCTCCCTGCTTACTTTTCATTCATGATTTGTCTGAGGGGAAAAAATGTCCTTTATGGGAGAGGAATCAAGAGGATTTACCTTGCTTTTCCAGGGCAGGGAGATCCAGAGCTGTCAAAGTGAGTTGTTGCTGTGTCTGGTACTTCTGCGCTTTGGACCCAGCTACCTGTGCAGCTAACAAAGAGCTGTTAGCAAGATAAGTGCTGTGTGGAAAACTGAAGGGATGTGAGAGTTTATCTAAACATGTTTTGAAGGAACCCATTTTTTCATGCGTTTCCTCTTGCATCATAGATACTGGGAAGCTTGATAGACAAGTTTGCTTTTTTTGCTTTGTTTTGCTTTGGGTACATAAGTGAGAGATTAGATGAAGTAAAGATGCCTTTGGAGGCATGCTTTCTAATCAGAAGTTGTCTTGTTTGCTTTTAAATTTGAATCTGTTCCCTGAATCAGACTAAACTAGTTTGCTTTTTCTTGGCTGTTGATAAACACAAGTTCTTACGATGCCAGGGGTCTGCACTGGGGCTGTTCTTGTTCAGCATCTTCATCAGTGACCTGAGTGGAGGGCTAGAGTCTGCCTTCAGAAGTTTACTGGTGGTGTGATCCTGGGAAGAGTGGCTGATGCAACAGAAGGCTGTGCTGATATTCAGAGAGACTGGACAAGCTGGAGAACTGGGGCAGATGGGACTGGATGAGAGTTCAGGCTTGAACTCTGTGTGATCTAGTGATATTTTTCATGGGGTTTGCACCCTCACCAGCAATGATGTCTGTGTTCACGCATGCCCAGTGTGACTTGTAGTCAGGAATTCAGATGTAATAACCCTAACTCTGTCCACAGCTGGCCTAAACTTTTCAAATGAACGAAAGCAGTGAAAAGGAAAAGTACAGTTTTAAGTTGGATTCTTTCATTTGTGTGTGAGCTAATGTCAATGCTTTCTTGTGCTGGAAGTAGTTACTTGGTAAAAGTGCTTTGATTCTAAATTGACCCAAATGATTACACATACATAGTTTTACATTACTGAAGGCTCACTCGAACTAATCATTCAACAAAACGCAGGTGTTACAGGTAACTACTGGTGTTGCACTTGTGTTACTTTTTCAGCCCTGCTTAAAAGTCTTCTGTGTTGGCTTCTTCACACAGTAGCAGTGTTACTGGGGTGGTGGTGTTTAGAGCAGCTTACAGGTTTGGTGGTGTTTTGTGGACTGCTAAGTTTTCAGAAGCATTGCTTGTTGTCTGGAGACATTCCTTCTGATTCAGGTATAAATTCCTAGTGCTCCCTATGAACTTCCACATGCTCTTTCTTCTGTCTTTTTGGTGCAGGTACTGGAGCTCTTAAGGTGTTTCTTGGTAGAAAGAATGTGCCTGTACTAATGAGTGTCCTGTTCAGTCATCCAGAATTGCTCACTCATTACCTTCCTGAAACAGACAAGTCTGGCTGTTTTTCTTCTTGCCGAAAACTTCTGCAGATTATTTTCTTTAGCATTAATCACAAGGATTAATTAGTCTTTTTTCTTACATCCCATGTATCCTTTTGATATCCGTCTTCTGTCCCTTTCATTGCCTTCTCTCTTGCCTTTGAGGCCAAGGTGTAACAGTACTGCTTGTTTTCTGATCTGCGTCAGAATGATTGCCAGAATATTTTCCTTCTAATAATGTTGCCTTTGAGGGGCTGCACAGTAAGCTGTCGTTGTGTAGTGACTACTCTTCTTGCTCTCAGCACTGACCATGTTCAACCTAACAGTCACAGTCTGTTTTCAGAAACTTAATTCTGTGTTCTCCTGGAGCTGTGAGGGATTTTGATTAATAATGTATCCCAAGATCTTCGTACTGTGCATAAATCCAAAGGTTCTCTGCTGTTAGTTTCCTCTTACGCTGAGTGAATTTTCTGTTGGAGCAATTTGCTGTTCCAGTTTTTGCTGCAATTTTTTTAATGATATAATGGAAGAAAGGACAGAAGTGAATAGATGTGCTACTGAGAAGGGCTCTTGGAGGAGAAATGCTGCTTTGTGGTGCTTCAAAATAAGTGAAACTGCTGCACTTGTTTGTACAAACTCTCCAAGCAGTCCCTACTTGTGGACACAGGGTAACCAGCCAAGTACAAGTAACAGTGCGCTTACGTATTTTTGAAGGACATTGTTTTTAGTTCTGTTTTTAAAGCAAAACTGACTCAGATTATGTCAGGACTATTGCATTTCCATGAGCCTTCAAATAATCCATAGTTTTTCTGTATTTAAGGTATTTAGGGATATTCCTTAGGCACTTACCCTTGCTAAGTAGCTTTTGTTGATGGTGCGTAGTCAAAGTAGGTAGTGCATTACAGACCAGATGTTACAAGAAATTACAAGCTAAGTAAAAATCTGGTTTGATCTTCATATTTGAAGATACAGAGGACATTGTTCTTGTCTGTGTGTTCTTGTTCTGCTGCTTGATGTCATGAAACCTACATCTGTGTTGTGCTTATCCAAACAGCAACATGTGATGCCTCACTTCCACTGCACTATCTGTACTCAAAGGGGAAGAGGCATATTCTGAAAGTCTTCTGCTGTTCTTCATGAGCTTGGGTGGGGTCTATGAAGTATTGTGTCACTTGTGAGGTATTAATCTCATGGTGCAGTTTTAGTTGCTTCTGATAAGTAGTAACCTGCTTGAGAAGGCGAGGCGGGTGTTTGATGTGTAGTGTCTGGTCACTTAGATTCAAGGTGCTGATTTTCTGTGACCACCTTTATTTCGTAAAACCATTTGAAAGTATATAGCTTAATTGGAACAGCTATGCAGTGATTTTTGTTGTGGTATTTCTAAGTAGTAACTTAAGCGTATAACTAAGAAGTAACTCAGTTAAGTAGTTAAGGAGTAACTTGAGTGTATAAAGCCCATATGAAGTGATTTCCCCTTGATGACAAAATGCACAGGAGTGGATGAGAAAATTAATAAAAAGAGACAGTAGAGGATCTCCACCTGTTAGTATGATGCACTGAAGGCTTCTCTACTGTGTGCACCTGAGGTGATAACAGCAGTCTCTGTTTCTTTTTTCACTTCACCTTTGTTGTCAGAGCTGCCAGGTTGCAGCCTTAGCTGCTGTTTCCTGCTGAGTATAAGCAATTGAACATGTTCCATATCAAAATACCTATTTTTCAGGGGAAAGGAGGAGCAGACCATTGAATATTGCATTGCTGATCTTCATTTGCTTTAATTTTCTGAAGCCTTGCTTTAGTTTTCTAAAGCCTTGTTTAAAAACAAAAACTATTATTTGAACTGTTCCATGGCAAATCGTACTAATTTCTTAAACTATGTTCTTTAACTCCTGTTGTTTAAATTAAAAAAAAAAAAAAAAAAAACCCTCAGAAAAGAACTACTTCCTTTCCTGCCATGCAGGCAATTCTCATGAATTAAATATCAGCTAACTAAAATTAGCTAATTAGAAACAGAGATTCAGTTAATGCTGCAGTTTTTAAGGCTATTTGAATTTAAAACTGTGCTTGATAAATAAAAAGTGAATTTAGTTAAAGATGCATGATGCAATGCAGTGTGTTATTGAAGGGAACCAATCACTGTTTGCTGGACTGCACAACTTTCTTTGGTTCCTCTTTTAGGACTGAAAAGAAACAGCGGAACTCCTTTTCCAGCTTACTTATGATAAATCTCAGTATATTAGACAACCTTGCATTTCTTTAATAGTGTACTGATTTTTCCTAGTTATTGAATGCAGTGACTGCCAAGCTGTTGTAGCCATCTGAAGAGTAATATTCTGAGGGTAGTAGTTGCCATATGTAGTCCACTAGCTGAGGCTTTCTTTAACTTGGGAATGCTACCATCTTAATCTTCTGGTAGTGCTGTTTAGTTTGGAAATATTTTTTGAAAAAAATCATGGCATTCTTTGGCAAAGTTGGCCATATTCCTTATTTTTCAGGTCAGGTGGAAATTGTATTGAAAGGGTAAGAATTGTTTTTTCCAAATGAGATGTAAAAAGACTCTTTAACTTTGAAGCTGTGAAACAGTGTTATGTGTGCTGGAAGTACTTGAAATGAGGTACTTTGATTTTTGACAAGTGTGATTCTGCTAGGAGCTCAGTGATGCCTGCAGCGAATGCACCTTAAGTATGTATGGATAATAGGAATTTTCATTCTAGCTGTGGTGTGCAGGAAGCAAATACCAGTTACTGCTGCTTTGCTGGGATGTGCAGCAGTAGGTCAGGTTCATGGATCTGACACTTTAATGCAGTTTCTTTAATAAAACCTGTATAGACATAACAGACCTCCTCTAGTAAGCAGTTTATTGAACATACTTGGGTACCAAGGAGTGCTTGAGAAATGCATGTCTGTGCATTGTTCTTGGTTTGAGGCCATTGAGAATGCGGCTGATAACAAAGTCTTCTTGCATGAACAGTTACAGTAATGATTAAAAGTCTTGATATCAACCTAAATTAAAAAATAAAGGCTCAATGTAAAGCCAGATAACCACAAAGTTTTTGGTAACAAACTAATGAGAGGACAAGTTTTTCAAGTGTTTAATAAAAACAAATCTGATAAATGTGTTTGTATAACCTGGATGTGGCATTCTTGTAAAAGCTGACTTTTTCTTTTTAGACCAAGTTAGATTTACTATATATGTTTCTTCATCTGCTAACCACAGGGTTAGAAGGGTTAGAATTTACACCGGCCTCAAACCATGGCAATACTCTTCCTATTTCTGCAAAGTATTGTGGCTGTATTTAAGATCTGGAAAAGCTGTAATTAGCTGCAAATGGTCCATTAGCTTTTGTGATATCCTCCTAGCAGTGTTCAGTTAAAATCCACCTAGATTTGTGGTAGTTTTTTCTAAAGAAAATAAAATGCCATCATGAAATGGTACTCCACTGAATATTTTCTCTGGGTATTCCACTTGAGAAACTCTCAAATCTCCTGCAACTTGCATATCTGCAGATGCTCCTTCTTGGAGTACCTATTGTAGGAACCTTTCTGAAGGTCTTCTGTGCAAAATTTTAATTTTTAAAACCTAGGATTTTGCTTATGGACTAGATCCTTGCCAAGTAGCATGTTCTGTGTTTCTCTGGACTGGGGAAGGAATACAAGGGGAGATGTTCTTCAGTGGTACACCTTCCATGCTGATTGAAAATTGTCTTTCCTGTTCTGTTTTGAAGACTCCGAGATGTGTGGGGGGAGAAATACACCAAAAAAAAAAAAAAAAAAAAAAAGAAAAAACAACCAAAACCCCCAGCTGCGATGTGTTAAGGTGCCTTCTGGGTGGAGTGGTTTTTATGGTAGTTTCCAGGGTAGATGTGGAGGTAATGATCTTTTAAATCTTCCCTTAAAAATAATCATCCTAATTCATGCAAGAAAAATAACAGATTTGGAAAGATTAGATTGGAATTGCCTCAAATTCAATTAAGCCACACTGCGTGGACGTGCTGGGAATATAAATGCAATTGCTGTAAATTTGTACAAACTGATTTGTTGCATTATCTTGCTAATCTAACATACAGTCCTTTTGTGTCCATATTGCAGACGGCAACTCCAAACTAACATGGCAGTCAGACTGTGTGATGTGGCTTCTCTGCTTAGAAGTGGTTCGTGGGCAGCAGAGCCTTGGACTGGGGTCTGTGGGATTTTTCTTAAATTCTGTAGGCTACATTTTTTGTTAATAGTGCTGAGGCCATACCAAACTCCAATCTCATTTGGAACACTAACGCTGTTCTGTGTTTCATTCTAGGCTGTAGGCTGTGTCTCTATTCTGTCAGGGTCTAGAGTACACTGGTGTACCATGACAACTTACCTGTTATATGGTGATCTCCTGTAGAAATTATACTGCAGTGGTTTGCCTTTCTTATAATGAGATTTTAGTGATAATTCAAAATATCTGGTGGATAATTGAAGAGTGTAGTTTGCATTAATATTGTTTTGGTATGGTCTGAATACTAAGTTGCAGTAACTTTGAAAACCTGTATGCTATGTATTTATGATCACTATTTTTAAAGTGTTTAAAAATTTTATTCTAATAAATTGTTAAAAATTTTAACTTTATTTTGGGTCTGTTTGGCTAGAAAATACTTAGCAACTTCTGAAGATGTGGCTTGTGTTTTATGAACAGTTGTACCCAACCTATCAATGGAATATGCATTAATTGTAAAACATTAGTATCACTTCCATCAGAGCAGATGGTTCTATAGCTGGGAAGTGCTGTAATTTCAGCACACACAGGCTACTGCAGCTGTTCATTTGAATGTTGGCTTAAGATAGCATTTTTGCCACCTGAACGTGAAAATAAATGTGCAATTAAGTGAGGACGTCTTGTCCTTGCTAACTCCTAATTTTTGGTTAGTGTTCACTTAAAATTTGATTGGAGGGGGAGTAAAGAAGCAGCCATAGTTGCAGTATGAAAAGAAAGCATTGGTGGCTGTCAGCTCCGCTAAATACACTAGAGTTCTGGAAAAACAGTTTATCTTTGAATCATCTACGTTCTCATCTCTTCAGCAGACTTCTCCTCACAGTGCCAGTAGTAGTTTGTCCCCTCCCTGGTGGTTAATCATGAGGGAATAAAATGCTTCTGGTCCAGTAGTAGCTCCTTAGGAAAAAGAACGTGTTTCTACGTTAAATGTTCTGAATAGATGGATCTTCCTTTTCTTTCTGTGTGCTGAAGTAACTTCTTGGAAAATACGCTTGTATGCAAAACAGAAATATCTTCTTGGGAATGTCTGAAATTCAGACACTCTTCATCTCCTTTGATACTTCCACTGAACTAAGATTTGCCTTCCCTGACCTAGCCAGGTCTTTAGGTATGCACTGATTGGATAATACTGCTTAGAAGAAGTGAGTTAGGACAAATTCCAACCTCATGCTACTCTACAACTTTGCAAAATGTTTTCCTGTGTCAGAACTCCTCCTAGAAATCTTACTATTATATTGGATTTCAGTGATTACTGAATGTTCAGTGAAATGTCATGAGTGTTGCTTCTTTGTTAAATGATCTGTTAACAGATAACTTCTGTAGAGTTTTCTGCTGACAGCTGTCCTCAGTAGGCTACCTAAGCCTTCTTTATTAGACTGCCACTTAAAAAACATGCTCTTTACCAACTATGAATAGTGGATGATTGTCAGAGAGGCAGAAAGTCTTTGTGGATCATTTCTGCCTATCATAGCAACTAGTCACTTGGAGGTGGAATACAGAGTTTCTAAAGTAGCAATTGCTCAATTATTTGATACTTAAAAGTAGGTTGAATTAAAGTATCAAACAACTGTTTTTAGGGGACAGAGGAAAGGAGTAGTGAGAACCCCAAGTTATCAACTTAGTCAAAACAGATTTGGAAACCTACTTCCAGCCTATGGTGGCAGAATAATGATCTAGAAGTTACAAAGGAGAGTTTGTTTTCCATTTCAGCACATTCATTTACATCTCTAGGTATTTCCTTCAAATTATTAATCTTTCTAGTGCTCTTAGACATAGGGTCAATATACAGTTATATACCCACCTATCTTGAAAACAACACCTCCAAATAATTGAAAAAAACAAAACAAAACAAATACATTAAGGACTACGTACCTCACTTGTCACTTGCAAGTTGATAGCATCGATGGCTCTTGAAAAAGGACAGTTCTTGGTTATTTCTGTACTAGGAAGTCTGTGATGCCCTAAATGAATTGCAGGATGGGACTAAGCTTTTGGTATTAATTGAGGTACGTCTTGATTTTAATGATGACTTAATTTGCCTGTAGGTTTGAAACTGTTAATCAGGGCAGCACTTAAAAATCTTCAGTAGTGCTTTTGCATGTGGAAGCATTATCTGGCTGTGACAGCGCCACTTGTGCATAGTAGCGGTTCTTTTAGATTCTTGTCTGGATTCTCCGTAAGAGTGTAAAATACGAATTTTGATGTTTCTTATTTTCTATGTTTTTAGCAGGTAATTGCTGCCATGGAAACACAACTGTCTAATGGACCAACTTGCAATAACACAGCCCATGGTTCAAACACTATAAACAATTGCTCTTCACCGATTGATTCTGGAAACACTGAAGACAGCAAGACTAATCTAATAGTCAACTACCTTCCACAGAGCATGACACAAGAAGAGCTGAAGAGTTTGTTTGGCAGCATTGGTGAGATAGAGTCTTGCAAGCTTGTCAGGGACAAAATAACAGGTATGTTGGTTTCATCTTTTTACTTTCCCATAATCTGTGCTGTCAGATGATGGCTTGCAATTCTGTTCATTTACGGAATAAATTCAGGAAAACCAATGCAGACATTGTTGGTCTGAAGGATCTAGTCTATCATCCAGATTCCAAACAGGAAAAAATAAATGCTTGTATTTCATCCAGTTTTGTATGTGAGTACTATAATTGCTTTAAAATCTTCTGTGCTTTCTGATTCTTTGGAATGAAGTTTTTTAGATAATGGCTTTAAATTGGAAGAGAGCAGATTGAGACTAGATAATGGAAATTCTTTACTGTGAGGGTGGTGAGGCACTGGAACAGGTTGCTCAAAAAGGTTGTGAATATCCATTCCCTGGCTGCATTCGAGGCCAGGCTGGATGGGGCTGTGAGCAACCTGATTTAGAGGAAAGTGTCCTTGCCAGTAGTAGGGGGTTGGAACTAGGTGGTCTTAAATGTCCCTTCCAGCCCAAACCTTTCTGTGATACTGGAAAGCACATAAAAACTCAAGTAAGCCTTATATAATTATTCTGCTCTATTATTAGAGTTGTGCCTGGTAGCTATAGCTGATTCAAAACTTCTTTTTTGAAAGATGTAGGGATTTAACCTTCTACCTTGGGAGAAGAGTGGACTAATTAATTTAGCTTTTGTGTTGCAGCATTTAAACCAATTTCTTTAGGGTATGCTCTTGAATTGACATGTGCAGTCTTAGAATATGCAAACATGAAGAGCAGAGTGATGCTGTCGATTAGTATTTCATTTTACCAACAGCTGGTGCTCAGAGTGCATGCGTTTAGACCAGTTGTTTAATTTTGAAAGAACTACCAGATGGATGCCTGCACTTTAATAACCAAATGAAAGGATCATTGGCAGTGTTCAGTTTGTCTCATTTCCATTTGTGAACTCCAAGCTCTGTCGAATTAAAAAACATTGATGTACAGTTTATGTTGACATTTCATTATTTTTGTTCAGAAAAATTGACTTTGGCACTCTATTTTCTGGCTTTTTTTTTTTTTTTTTGCAGAGCTGTCCAATACCTAGCTTTCAAAAACATACCTGAACTTCTTAGATGCAGCTCTAGAGTATACTGTGCTTAAAGCTATTCCTTATTTGGTTTGGGTGACTGAAACTATCTCTACTGGAAGACAGTGGCGGAGCATTAGCATTTCCCCCACATGGCATAGACTTACTTGTGACTGAGTGTTCCCAGGGCAGCAGTGGTAGGAAGAGGCTTTAGGTGATAAAGGTTGTGTGTAGCTTCAATCAGTTCTTTCGTGTGCATGTTGATACCTTGGGTGTGCTTGGAGATGTGTTCCCCAAATGCATACATGACTTGTGGTGACCAGGGCTAAAACCTGGCAGCTCTGACACTGACCCTAGGGCTTGTCTTTGGCACGAATGAAAGCTTTCTTCTTGTCCTTATTGTCTACTTCCTCTTTTAGCAATATAGAAATTCTCCAGCTTTTCCCCCATTGGTACGGATAAAAGTTGTGTTGCTGGTGGAAAGGTGACGCTTAAGCGGGACTCCAACAGCAGACAACTTTTTGCCTTGCCTGTGCTGCAGTAAGAAGAATTTGTCCTGGGCCCTATAAAATAATATAATAATATTGTAATAATATAATTCTATTAAAGCATTAAAAAGCAAAAACAAACCCCCCCCCCCCCCCAAAAAAAAAAAAACCAACACCATGAAACATGGGCTGTGAATACTCCTTAGTGTTTAGTTCACTTACACTTGTATCTGCCAGGGATGAGTGGAGCGGGCTAAGGCGAAGTTCTCCTGTGTTTTGTCTAGTGTGCTACAGACAGTACTGAAGACTGGCTGTAGCTACAGGCCTCTGGATATCACAAAATACTTTAATCTGCAATCCTCATAGTCTGCTAACATGCAGTGAGTGAAAATATTTGTATGACACTTATATTACTTCTAAATAACTCCCATTGCTTTTTGAGAATGCTTTTTGTAATTGTTACACACTGGAGATAACACTTGTAACAGGATCCAAAAAGTTGTGCGTGGTGTGAGAATGAGTTGTGAAATAAAGGGGTGTTCTTGGCTTTAGCTACTCTTGAATGTAGGTAATGCCACAGTGTTCCTAACCATAGATGGTTTTGTTGATAAGATACACTTCTTTGTCATGAGGTAGATTCTCAAACTTCTTGAAATAAGTGTTCTTGTCCTAGAGATGTTGTATTTTGAAGATGGCAAAACTGGGATTTTGTTGAAGTCATGTTTTTCTTCTGCTGACTACATTACACATAGTTTATATACGTACAAATTTGGAAGTAAATTTCCCACAAAAGAAGGCAGTCCTTCCTGAAGAGCCTGGCTTTTAAAAAAAACTGCAAGAATGGATCCATGTTGGTGAATTCACTAGGCTTTGTACTCATGGTGATCCTTTTCAGTTGGCATTTGACAATTGAGCCTTCCTAAGGCAGGTACTATTCAGTGGCACAAAATGGATCAAGCTGAGAGGCTGCTCAGAGCCCTGCACTTGCTTTCTTGCTAGAGAGTCTAACTAGATTTTGTGCGTTTGAATTAGGGTAGTTTTTCTACCCTTTGGATCTTAATGATCAGCACTAATCCATAGCAGATGACTTGCTCTTAAGTCAGTGTAGCATAATTATTAAATTAGAGGTTCTAGTGTTATGGGTCAAGCTACAGAAATTACTTTCAGTCCTACTTATTTGACTTTGCTACCAAACTGCGCGCCAGACTCTTCACTATGGTGATCACCAGAAGTCCTAGGGATGTCAAGGAAACAGAGCTGATGACAAAGAAAGGTGAGCTGATGACACACCTTTCTATCTTCAGCTGAAGGCTGATTGGTGCAAAAAGCAAACTGATCTTCTCTGTAGGTACTGACTTCAGTTCCTCCAAACAAAAAGCTCCTTTTCTTAGTTCCCTGACTTTTTGTTCTCAAAGTAGAAGGGTATAGGTGGTATTTCACCTTTTTATGGGATGGCCTTTCAAGCTGTTTATCCATCTTGCAGTTGGGAGTTCACGTTTAGCATTCTTCATTAAAGTTGCTTAGGGATTAGTGCTTGTCCCAATTGTGAGGCTGCTGCAGGCTAACAGAAATGAGCCTTTGGGTCTTACAGGTGGATGTGCAAATAATCCTTTCTTAAGTGATGGCTTTGATGCTTTCTGTGCTAGAAGCTCACAGTGTTGCTACTTAGTATCAGATGATGCTTTGCCTGGGAATAGAACAGGAAAACTTAATTGCAGGCTTTGTTTGAAACCCTGATGCCTTTTGTGTAGCGCAAAGTGGCATGAAGGACCTTTAATTTAAATGTAATCTGCAGTTGAGGGCTACATGAGCTGAAGACAGTTGTGTTTGGATCTGTTTGGAGAAAGAGGGATCATATATCTGAGGGCAGCTCCTCTGCTTGGAAGAATATACTTAAACTGTGAGCATAAACGTGACATTAGTCTTGTTCCAAAAGTTGTTTGTTACAGATGAGAAACTGTATTTCTAACCTGCATAGGAAGAAGTACTTATGATTTAAGCAGTATAGTAAGATAATCTTGTGTTAGTGGATGCTTGGTTGAGAACGCTGTTCTCATTCACCTTTAGGTTTAATACAGAATGCTTAGAGCGAATTTTCCATTTGTTTCTTCAATTCAGATCAGAGATTATTAGGAGGAGTCTTCTCATGGATTTCAGAATTACTCTAATTCTTGTATTTAAACAGTTGATCGTAAATGAGCTGCCACGAGTGCAAAATACTTGGTGAATACCTTAAGTTGATGAGAGGTTTGTAAGTATAGAAATCTAAATGCATTTTCATACAAACTGAACAGCAAGTGAGAATTGATAAAGGAGCAAAACACTGATTCTGCCTTCAGCTGTCTAATGCAGGTTGGTCCACATCAGTATTGGATGCATACTCTGCTCGGAAAGTGAAACTTGGCACGTTGCGTGTTGGAACTGAGATCTGTTTTCCAAGCCAATAAGGCAACTCCAGTATAGGAATACTAAGAAATTTTGTACTTATAAATGGGTAAGCAGTACAAACACAGTTGTCACAGCTTTCCACAGCAATGAATCATTAACTAACAAAGAAAACAAGAAATGCTAATCTCTCTCTATGCATTGGCAGATGATATCAGTATCAAACATACCTCCCTGCTGTGATCTGCTAGTATCTTTTAATACAACAGTGAACTATGAAGTTTGCTCTGTATTCCATTTTATCTAGAGGTTTTGCTTGGGAAGGAGAAAGCTGGCATGCAGAAGTTTGCTGCTCATCATATTCAAGCATGCAGTTCACACACACAACTTGGTATGCTGGGTCACAGTTCTTTACTGCTGTGAAATGTTGGTGTTGTCATATTAGCTAAGCATGTAGAGTGTTCTGAACAAGAGTTAAGCCACCTGGCAACTGATCTACTTACCTGTTTTTCTGTAAGTAAAGAAATTAAAACATGATATTACCAAAGATTATGTAGTCTCCATGTAGGGACTACCATTAACAAGACACCATTTGACAAATGAGACATCAGCCTCACTTAGCTTGCTGATGAAAGAATCTGTCTGGAATGAGTTATTGTGCCCATATATTTAGGGATCATTGTTAACTCGCAGACTAATGTGGATGTTTGTAAGTTACTCCAAAAATACCTCCCATTTATTTCCATGGGAACTACAGCAGATGAGTACAATAATGCGGTTCGATAGAGCAAATTCTCGGGTACCAGACATCATTTTTCAGACTAGTCGCTACCATTAGCTATGCATTTTCACCAGTGATGAGCAGTAGCCCGCATGCCATGCTTTTAAAGGAATCTGCAGCACTGGAGGTGACCCGTTGTTCACACTGCTGAAGCACACTACCCACCTCCTCACCATGCTCACATCAACTGGTTGGTCTTCAGCAAGCATCAACAAATGACAATGTGTACCATTTGTTCCACATGAAGAAATTCAGTCCCATACCTTTACTTTATCCACTCTCGTATGTCAGATGCTGTTCTGTCAGACTGCCCCTCTGCTGTCAACTGTTGCACAGCAGTAAAATGTAAAACAGGTTGTGAGTGGGAAGGTTCAACCTTTAGTGTCACACCACCAGCATCCACCACTGATGTGCTAACATAATAAAACAGGAGTCACTGTTTTCACAGCAGCTGTTGTATATACATACTTAATGTAAAGCTAGCACATTGTTTGCAGTTGTACAGAGACCATGGTCTCAACAAAGCAATATGACCGAATTCTTATAGCCTTTTAGTATTTTTTAGTTCTTCTGCATTTTTAAGTGCAGCATGTAACTTTTTACTTGATAGCACATAAGTAATATTGAATGATTAAAAAAAGCTAAAAGTGCTGTAACTTTTAACACGTTCAACACGGCAAAGTGCAAGGTTTTGCATTTGGGCCGGAAGAACCCCAGGCACCTGTACAGGCTGGGAGGAGTGGTCCTTGAGAGCAACTCGGCAGAGAAGGACCTGGGGGTCCTGATGGACGAGAGACTGAACATGAGCCAGCAGTGCGCTCTGGCAGCTCGAAAGGCAAATGGGATCCTGGGCTCCATCAGGAGAGGGGTGGCCAGCAGGGACAGGGAGGTGATTGTCCCTCTCTACTCGGCTCTTGTGAGGCCCCACCTGGAGTACTGTGTCCAGGTGTGGAGCCCTCAGTACAAGAAAGACATTGAGATTTTGGAAAGGGTCCAGAGGAGGGCGACTAAGATGATCAGGGGGCTGGAGCACCTCCCCTATGAGGACAGGCTAAGGGAGTTGGGCTTGTTCAGCCTGGAAAGAGAAGGCTGCGGGGTGACCTCATTGCAGCCTATCAATACCTGAAGGGAACCTACACCCAGGAGGGGAGTAAACTCTTCAAAAGGGCTGACAATAGCAGGACTAGGGGAAATGGATCCAAGTTGAAGGAGGGAAGATTTAGGTTGGATGTTAGGGGGAAGTTCTTTACTAGGAGAGTGGTTAGGCCCTGGAACGGGCTGCCCAGGGAGGTTGTGGATGCCCCGTCCTTGGACGTGTTTAAGGCCAGGTTGGACGGGGTCCTGGGCAACCTGATCTGAATGTGTATGTTTGGTGGCCCTGCTAGGCAGGGGGGTTGGAACTACATGATCCTTGGGGTCCCTTCCAACCCGGGTGATTCTGTGATTCTGCAAAAGTTAAGAGTATCTGCTCCCTTAAGACAAACTGGTTCAGCAGCTGTTGAGGAAATAAAAGATGAAGTGGTAGCTGCCACTTGAACACTGAAGTTAAAAAATTTTAGTTTGCTGTACTACCTTTTCTGAAACTTGAATGTAGATGAAAAATCACAACAAATGTATTCTTACAAAAATGGCATTCAGTTTTAATGTCCTCTGTCTTTACTGCCATGTATGTTTGGCTGTGTGGGAGATAAATTTTTAGGTTTTGCCTCAGTGTAGAATATCTGATTTCAGACCTTTTATTTTTTAGGCTTTTGCCAAAGAGTAGTAACCTACAATAAAAATTTTGGAATTCAGTCTCAGGCATACGAGTGGTTGAAATCAATGTCATAAATCAGGGAGAATTTCCTTGTTTTCTTGTCTCCAAAGAATGTATAGTGTTCTTATTGTAATAATCATTGGCTTATAAAATTCACGTGCTTTTCTCTAAAGAAATCTTACTGTTGACAAGTCTGTTTTTCTCGCCCTCTTTCAAAATATCATGTTTAAGCTACTAATGTGTGTGTACTGACCTTACATTTATGGTGCAATACACCAGCCTGTATTGTCTGGAAGCTGAGGTAGGATGCATCTAGTCTGGAGCAGCAACTCACAGCTGTTGACTTGCGTAGTTGAAATTAAGCCTGGTTAATTGACTGTTCCATTTGCTAGAAGGAGCCAAGTGTTCCCCTCCTTAAGTTATTTTCCTGCATCACTTTCTGCTGACAAGCTTCCTGCTTTCTAAAGATGACAAACAGTTTTTACAGGTTATTGTTGACCATTCTTATTCAATCCAGCTGCCCTGTTATCAAGTTCACAAAAGCCCGATTTTCAAAAACCTGTTTCTCACTTGCCTCACATGGAGTAAATATCTAGTTTTGTGGTGAGGTTTCTTCATGCAGAATCACATACTTTGTGGGTCAGTGCTGAACATACTTCATTTTGCTCTCTGCAGACTCTGATTTCCTAGATAGTTGGAAGTGTTGTCTAATTACTGTTTGGTTATAGATAGTAAATGCATCACATAGCTCAGCAGATGCCTAGAACTACAGTTCTGAAAAATTAAATATATCTAGAAAGCATCAGTATGATTGCAGTTAATGTTTGTATGGAAACAGTTCCTAATACTAAAATCTTGTGCTTTTTTAAAATATTTTTTGTTGAAGAGCTGTGGTAATAAATTTGAAGGGTTCTGGGCTGATCACAGCTGAAAATGGAAAACATAAAAGGAATTGGATATGTTATGATCAAAGTCGCAAATTGGATGTGTTGCATCAAAAGTTGAGCTTTCACGTTAGGTGTTATCTGCAGTAGTATTTCTTATCACATTGTTTATAATTCACTCTACTTATGTATACAGTCACTGGGATGTTATGAGAAATTTAAATCAACACCTGCTTGTTCAGTGCTCTCTGGTTGTACTGTGTTAAGAGGAGACACCTTGTCACAGTGCTGCATTTAATGCGACCAAACAAGTGTTAGATTCTGTTAATCGAAGGATTTTCTCTAAGGTGAGCCCACTATGAGCAGAGCATGGATGAAACATTGATCTCTTAGTGAGTGTTAAGTCTATGGTTGCTTGACTAATACTGCAGTCCTTTGGTAATAAATACAAAGATCTTCTGCCTTCCATGTGAGCAGTAGAAAGTGCCTTGTCTGCCTGGCTGCTTGACTCTAATTGCTAGAACCTGTGAAACTTGCTAACCTGTATCTTTTTTTTTCGTATTGCATCCATGCAAAACTGTTCACGTGGGTTTCTGGGGAAGAATGGAGCTGTTCTATTGGAAACCTTTCTGGTCACTGCTACTGCAGAAGTCTAGTTTCCCCACACATCAGCTCTTTGTTTCAAGATAATCTCTTGGTTCACTTGAACCTGGTCAGGTAATTTGAATCTTGTTACCATTTTGAAGCGTTAAGCTTACTTTCCAGCCATAAATCTTTCTCTTACCTTAATGCTTGACTAATTCTAGGACCTGTAAACTAACATTATGGGAGAATGGGAAGAAAATAGCCATAGTGATTACTTTTAGTCTAAGACTCCAGAAATGTTGCCTTTTTGAAGTACTCTGTGAAGATGAGATAAGAGACAAACTAAGCAAGTTCTTTTCTCTATCTCTCAGAAGAAGGTAAGAGAAGAATAATACTATGGTGTTCCTACAGAATGGCTTAGGCTGGTAAGTGGCTGCTTAGTTCATTCACAGGATAGGAAATCTCAGATGTCCCTGTCACAAAAATAAAAGTCTCTCTGGGAAAAAAATTGAGAATGGTAAGACAGAATAGCTGGAATTCCTGGTGTTTGCTTTGTGGTGCTGGTACCTCATAGAGGGAGCATCGCAAGAACAGATGGTTACTATTTCACCGCTTCCCAAAAGTTGCTTGCTGATTTTCTGTAACTCCCCACTTCTTTTTGCCTTCTCAGCCTTCACTCCCAATGTGTATGGTGTTGAGAGTCTAACCTGCTACATATTTCTACAGGGTTTTGAGTGTGCTTGAGGTGGGTGACTAGTTTGTCAGGTAGAGGAAAAGCCAGATGAAAGTTGCTGCAGATTTGTGGTGTGCTGATTTGGTGGCAGTGGTTCTTGGTAGTTGCTGACAGCCTGACAATAACTGATTGGAACAGGGGTATGGACAGAAGGTATTGCATGGCAAAATATTTTGCAAGCAGGATGCCTAGAACAGACAGTGACTAAAGCACAAATGGAAAACAAATGGGATTGCAGACCAATTTATATGTGGTGACTTAGTTTCTTTCTGAAGTTTCTTTTTCATCTTAGTTTCTTACATAACTGTGAAGCACTGGATTTTTTTTTTCTGCATTTTCTTTGTTTCTACAAGGGTGGATGAGAAAGAAGAGCTGTTCTTAGTATTAGCTTTTAAATTTTAATGTAAGTTTGTATTTTAAGCTCTACTGCTATTAGATTGTGGGCCCTGTTGAGGCCTCGGGACCCAGTGCGGGAGCAGAAGGACAGTAGTAATCACTTTAAACTTTGCTGTTGCATGTTCTTCCCACAAGCACAGAAAAATTGGTCTACTTAGCTGGTGGTTGAAGTACTGTCCTATTGTTTGGAATGCAGGAATAATCCCGTAGAAGCTTTCAGACGAGCCTTATGAGCAGTACTAATGGATATACTAAAAACAAGTGTAGTGTATTATGGGTGACTTTACTCTGATTCCGCATGCTTGTTGTTCGATATTAACTGGAAATAACTTAATGGCATTAACTGTGCTTTTCCATTATGAACCACATGATTTATTGCATAGCATGTACTCCTGAGAGTAACTCATACTTGCAGATGAAGTAACTTGTTTAACTTAAATTACTCAGTAGCATTTGATTCTTCATGTTTTGACTTCACTTTTCACTGCTTTGCAGGATTGACACTGTTTTTGTTTATGTCACCTTCATAAAACTGTTCCATTCAGCAGTTGGTTTTTGTGATTGGGATAAATGCAGTATGTGCTTCGTCTGTGCTTCTCTGTAAGCAGACTTAAACTCACTCTTCACAGAGATTGCAATAATGTACAAGAAACCTATGAAAGTACGGGGTCTTGGAAGTTGTGTCCCTCTATAGTGACATGAGATATTCTTGTGTGCTTCTGGCAGGGCAGGGCTCTGCTTCCCCCCGCTGCATGCCAGCTGCCTGTTAGGTGTCTTATCACTGGTTGTTCACTCTTCTTTAACTGCTTGTAGATAGTGTTATTTTCTACTGATTCTAAACTGTAACTTGGAATAAATGTTAATTCCTGTGCAGACTTGTCTGTTAAGAGACCCTGAATAGTTTGAAATTTTTGTAGGCCAGCACTGCCTTCCAGGGTAGCTGTGCTGTGAGATTAGTGCCAAGTATTTATAGCAGTTGTGATGTTTTTCAGTGAACTCTAGCTCAATTTGGGCACTAGTGTTAATGTCATGCTCACCCTGAATCCCTTTGTCTGAAAGGGCATAATGTGGATTATATGGTCCTAGTATCAATACAGAGAGTATTTGTCTGTTACCAACATGATGCAGCCAGAGATTTTGCAGATTCATGGTGGTTCCATTACGTACTGAAGCAGCCAGCATACAGTGTTAATACAAGCAGAATAACAAAGTGAAACTATCTTTTAAAAAGCTAATCAATTTAACAAGCTACCTGGTACATTTTTACCATAACATAATAAGGGGCTTCTACTTGTCCCTACTTGAAACTGTTCTGGGTCAAGATTTCCTATTTGAACATAATGTATCTGCTTGTAAAGTTCAATTGCTGTCCATTCTGACTTACTGTGCTTATTTGATAAGGTTTCTTCCTACCTGTGACTTTCTCTGCCTGCTGTGGTGGGAAGGACCAGAGCTGCACTTCTGCGTTTGAGTATGACATCAACAAACAACAAAGTCTGTAGGAATAGTGTTGAATAGCAGCCTTCTTCACATGTGGAAAAACTGTGTGAGATGTAAGGCCGAGAAGATAAGAGTTGAACCTGGCTAGAGTGGAACTTCTGCATCTGTTCCTGAAAAAAGTCTGTTAACTTAAAGCTCTGGTGATGGCTGTTTAGTTAGGCATAGTTGTCATAATGTATGGCAGAATAAACTGTCAAATGTGTTGATCAGTATTTGATTAATCAGTAATTCATTCTGATTTCTTTTTTGATTCAGAGCAATAGCTGAGGGTCCAGATGTCTGAAAAAGAGGTGACATAGTATCAAAAATGGAAATCTAATAATAATCACAGGTCACGAGTGTTTTCTTGGTAGCTGCATAGCTTGCCAGCTCAGTGGTAAGAGCTGTGAGTGTTCAGTAAATGCAGTCCATCTACAAGTACAAATTCCTATTAAATCAGGAATTGCTTAGTGGCTCCTGCAGTTTTTCTCATCTTGCAGAAGCTGATTATAACTCAGTTCAAACTTTAATACTAACTCGAAAGGACTGTGAAACTTGAATAGTGATTGCTACTGAAGGAAAATGGTGAGAAGACAGTAGTGCTGGTATTTAGTACTTAATCTGTTACTTCTTCTCAGTAGAGAAGTACAATTTTAGTTACAGTATTATGGCTGAGTAACTTTCATCATCAGTGTGTGCTCCTAGCCTTATTCAGTGTCATGATAATGCTGGTGATCTCAGTGGCTTAAATTGCTCCTTTGACAGTACTGATGCAGTAACTTTTGAAGTGGAGCCACTACGTAGCGGCTGGGTGATGCTGTTGTTGAGGCACACAGTGCTCTGTGGCCTTGTCACTCAGCAGGATTAGCCTGGTGTATTGTGGAGCATTCTGATGACTTCAGCTGTGAATCAAGACGATTCAGTTGGACTATTTCATGCTCCTGTTTCTGAAACTTTTCATCAAGCTTGTGCTCTTGAAGTTGGACTTGTAGCTATATGTCCTGCTCACTGATCTTTCCTGTGGCCCCTTTAGCTTGCCTTCAGGATTTTGTTGGCTGTGACTAACGGCAGTTTTTAGGTTGATCTTCACATGGTATTTGCATGAACAACCACACTGCTTGTGCTTTGGCACGTCAGGCAATGCAGCATTTCCACTGTATTGAACTTCCGGAATATGTCTAAACTGGTGCAGGTCCGAGAAAATGAGAGCCTTTCTATGTAGACTTCAATGTTGTCCTTGGTGTTTCTTCTAATAGTCTTCTTACACCAGTGTTTACAGCTTCAGGCTTTCTTCTGCCTCTCATGCCCAGTGTTTAAGTTGCTGTTAGCTTGACTTGGTACTGTTTAAAAGGATAGGATATTGGCTTGTTTTAACAGTACTTCAGGGAATCGTGAGTGCTGAGCTTTGTACACAAGAATAAAACATGGATTTAAGCTAAGTTATTCATAGTTAAGAATCTTTGGCATAAAAATGGTTTTCACTAGAAAATAAGCAGTCCTGATAGCAAGCAGATAATCTGTCTCGAAGGAGTGAAGCACTGAAGGTGTAACTTCCATTACTGAAGTTCAGTTATGGGGGGAAAAAAAAATAAAAAGCACCCGGCCAGAATTCTTAAGTATTTTTTGTTGAAAATTTCAGCTCCTAGGCTTTACTTAGCTTCAGTAACATGTTCTAACATGTCAAATACTGACGCAAATAATATGTAATGTTATTCAGTTCTGTGTGATATTTGTGTTCTTAATGGGTAAATTCCTGTACTACAGTATTTCACAATAGAACTTCTTAGCCTAAGTCAAAACAGTCTTGAGATTTCTGGAAAATCACCCTACTAGAATCCTAGTTGTTTTTTTTTGTTGTTGTTGGTTTTTTTTAGCCTGCCTTACCTTAATTTTTTTTATTCTTCCGGAAAGTAAATGCATGAAGGTATTTGCTACTGCTTGAATTGTCAGAGCTTGGATGCTCTCACAGTGTCACGGAGGGCTGGAAAGGTGGCTTGTTCAGCACTTACATTTGCTGCTTGGTCGCTCTGAAACAACGCAGCCAAGGACTCCCTCGTGTGGTGGGTGTGCCAAGATTCAGAGGCATCTTTCTGCATTTTTGTTAGGAGTCTCTTTCTCTCCTGAGAGCAGAGCACGATAAAGTAACGCCTTATAATTCACCAGGATGTTTTAGTCAGTCATGAAATCTAATCTCCAAGCTAATCTGCTCTCCAACCAATCATGCAGTATACATCCTTTTGTGTGAATGTTAAAATAGTGCTGTTGAAAATGCAGCACTTGAGTTCACTTTGTGTCTGTGACCTCTTGAGGATTTCTGTATCATACAGCTATAACTGCATTTTAGAAGTAGCTTTAAAAATGGCTCACTTAGCATCTATTAAAGCTCAGCCTTGTCAATGTTTCAAGCTGTTCTCGTAAGCTATAACAGACTGTAAATGACACTTGAGCACTTTCAGGCAAATTTTGTTAACAGGACTACGTAGTTCAGATGATTGAGCTCTCTTACTGCATATCCAGTCCAGCAGCGTTAAGAGCTGTTGAAGAAGCTGCTTTTGGCACTTGTCTGAAATAGTATTTCTTGTTCTGAGCTGCCCACAGGGTTCAGAAGTATGTTCGTCCTGGAACTAAGTGGTACCTCTTGGGCTGAAACGTGAGAGGAACACTTTTTTCTACTGTCTTAAAATAAAGTTACAAAATACTGTCATCTTTTGCCCACTGTAGAAGGAAGGAGCTATGCAAACATCTGTCTCCATAGGAAGGTTCTCTTTTGTTGCACTTGCTTGCAGTGATTTTCTAAGTACAGTAGTTGTTGCAGTTTAAAAAAAAAAAAATTGTTTATCAAGAAGGTTGACTGATCTGGGGGCTCTTTTCTGTGCTTCTGTGGAAACACAGCAAGAAGAAATGTAGCTGTTATGTGGCAGTTCTGGTGAAGCTTCAGAAGAAAACGCATTTCCAAAAAAAAAAAAAAAAATTTGTACTTTTTCTTATTGTCAGCAGTCCAGTTCCTAGGAGAGGCTATAACAAGTGTCTTCATTGCTGTCCTGCTGTGGTTGGGCTGAATGTCCTGGTTTAGCTGGTTGCACAACTCTAACGTAAGTGAACTTTAATGCAAGTTTTTTGGAAAAAGGGGATGGAGATGAATAATTTTGTATTCAGTTCAATTTTGTTCAGTTTTCCTTTGATCTTGTGTACTCAAAATTACTGTTTAGAAATGATGAACCGAAGACTTGGATGAAGCAGTACAAATGGTTTGAGTCAAACTAGTGAGAGGAAGTGGTTTATAGATGGTCTTGGGAGATGCTGTTGCCTTGGACAGATGATCACAACCCAACCTAAAACTGCTGATCAGCAGATGATGATTAGCAAGAAGACACCTCCAAATTTAAAGTGGGGACGCTTTATTTGAATCTAAAACTCTGCTTCATCTTACAGTTAGAATGTTTCTAAATTGATAGCAAGTCAAAAGGGTGTGCATATACAAATGAGAATCTATAGGAGGTGGTACAAGAAAAAAGTGGTCAGGTTTCCACTTCAGTTGGAAATGAGCTGGTATGCACATTGATAGTGGACCTAAAGTGAGACTTGACAGGAAGGAGTGGGCAGAGAGGGATTGCTCTGTTGTTGTCCTTGACAGTATGCTCCTAATTTTCCTACCTAAAGCAAATTCTGAGACAAGTCATGCTAGCTAATGTCTTTCAACCTTAAACTGGGGTTTACCTCAGAATGCATTAGGTGTTTCATGCAGTTGAGTACTTCGGGCATGAGCATTTTTCTGGGTAATAGTTGGACAGCACTAGGGCTTATTTTTTCTTTCATGTCACCTGTTTCTTACTTAAATCATTATAAGAAACTTGTGTAGTAATGAGGGAACCTTGTCTATTCTTCCCAAGGCTCATGAGAAAACTTTGCATAAGTAGTTAAGTGTGGCCTAGTGAAATGAGGTGGCTTGCAGTGGATTTTGAGGGTTCAGTAACCCAGCAGTAAGCTCCTTTAGATATTGTATGTACCTGTGCTTCAAGGAGATGCATGGTGCTGTATAGTGATGTGCAATAACAAATCAAAATCTGGGGGAAGACTTAAACTTGCATTTCGCTAAGCAGCCAGTTAAGTTGATCAATCATCTTGTCATTCCTTCTCTCCAGAAGAATATCCTAAGCATCCTCATCGTGGTCTTTGATTCTAACATTCTGTTCTTGAGAACAGGACTGTGGTATAAACAGTCTCCATAGAGTTGTTGAAGTTGCTGAAAATAACCAAGAAGTTCTTCAGCAGAAGTTGCAAAGAGATCTACAATCCAGGATAGTTTATCTTCCTGTTCATTAGTACTGCTGTGATGCTGTAATAGTGTGTGATTGTGATTACTGGGCTTTAGTAATTTGTGGTGGCATTTACCTTGTATGGTGAGCGGTGATGAGGTCCACTGGAGTCAGTTCCACACCTGTTCTGCTTCTCTGAAAGTAAGAAGTTCTGTACAGCTTTGCTGCCCATTCCTTTGTTTTTTTTTCTACGTTTTTTTGGTAATACTCGTAAAGATACCTGGGAAGAAGCCTCGTTTCTAGGAGTGTTCTATCAGATTTTTTCTTCTAATCGTCTCTCCACTTTGGCTTTTCCTATTGTAAGTGATTTCTGTTTAGCTTTTAGCTAGTTTTAGTCTACACCACGGATTACCATTTATACTGTTTCTGTGTTTAGTCCAGAGCATAAAATCCAGTACAAAACATACAGAAACAGATTTTTAGATGTTAAGCTGTGAAACAACCACAAGAACTGTTGAGGTGAAGAAGCTCATTTGATGCAGTTGAGCATGTAGTGTCAAGTATTACACGTTTACAGAAATGGGCAAAGTAACCTCCTTGAAGGTATTATTTTTCCTTTGTGGGAGAAGTAGTAACTCACAATAAGAAATAATGGCCTCAAGAGCCATTGGTGGCTTTTCAAATTGCTGGCAGTGCCATTATGCACAAATTGGGAAGAAACACTTCTGAGGTTAAGATCTAGATGCAGATGACCTTATTCTGAAGTGGCACTAGAGATGGTTTTTGATTTGTGTTTAAATCCAAGGATTGTTTAACTTAAGGAGAACTGTAGGTTTACTTTTTCCTCTCTCATACACTTGTGGACTTCAACAAATGTACTTTAAACATCTTATTAGACTTGGAAACAAATGTGAGATGATTTGCAGGTGACTTCTACTCTGGTGTATGAAGTTAGCTGATGAAGAAGAGTCAGATGAAAAAGTCCAAAGCTACTTGGTTTTATCTTTAGCTTCTGGCAACATAAATTAGTGATTTTAATTACAGAATGTTGAAGTTCCTTTTCTAAATGTTTTATGTGGTGGACAGCCTACGTGTCTAGTTTCTCAGCTTGTTTTGAAAGCAAGAAGTTTGAACATTAAAGAAAAGACGTCTCTGCACAGAATGAGAATCTATTTGTATTATACTTGCTAGCTAATTCCATGTTAAGGAAAGAGTGAAATGTGTGCAGTAGATATGCTGTTCTTCCCCCATCGGAAATGTATAGTCAGATCAGATTTCTTGTAGGCTTTTTACAGATACCATTAGTGCTAGCCAAGTTTGGAATGTAAATTTTTGTGGCTGTGAAACATTTAATTGAATTTCTAAATCCTAATCTTTCTAACTCAACTTTTATTTTCAAAAAAGAGAGAAAACAACCAGCAGATTTTGGACATACTTTGCAATAATTGGGAAACTTGTTGATTGTTTGAATTAATACTTCTACTGGTTTGTGTGGAATGATTTTCTAGAACTCAACCACTCGTATATGAACTAAAAAACCCCTTATGCATTTTCCCTTAACAAAAGCAGAAGCAAACAGCCCTGGAAGAGATGAGGTTCGACTTCCAGCTTTGTGTTGCTTGTTGCTAGCCAGACTTTTATCTTCTCATGGGCTTATGTGTTTCTTTGACACAGAATTGCCAAGAATTGCTGTGACATCCACAGCTCTTTTGGACAGTCTTTTCCAATGCTTCACTGCCCTCTAAGTGGTATCTGTACAATATAGCCTGAATCTCCCCTATATTTTAGTTTAAAACAGTTTCTCCCCTTGTCACATTGCTACTATATTGTATTAAAAAGGAAAAAAACTAGAAGGCTGAAATGGAATTTTCCCAGGAACCTTCTATTTTCCAGGCTGAGTAAGCCCAATTCACTCAGCCTTCCTTCATAGGAGAGGTTCTCCAGTCCTCTGATAATCTTTTGTTGTCCTTCTTTGCGCCTCCTCCAATAGCTCCACATCTTTCTTATGCTGGGGGCCCCAGGCCTGGATTCAGTACTAGAGATGGGACCTCATGAGGGTGGATCAGAGGGAGGTGATTCCCGTGATTCCCACTCCACTCTGATGCAGCCCAGCATATTGGTCTTCCATATTTCATGAGCATGCTTCTGATTATGTCCAACTTTTTGTCCATCAGTCCCCCTAGGTTGTTCTTTACAGGGCTACTGTCAGTAAGTTAATCTGTCTGTACACATCTGATTGCTCTGGCCCAAATGCAGCAGCTTGCACTTGGCCTTGTTGAATGTCATTATGTTCTTATGTGCTTGCTTTTCAATCCTGTCTATGTCCCCTTGGATGACATCCCTTCCTTTTGTTGTGGTAGCTGTGCCACTCAGTGTGGTGTCATCAGCAAACTTGCACAGGGTACACTGTATCCTACTGTTGATGTCATTAATAAAGATGTTGAAGAATGCTGATCCCAAGACAGACCCCTGGGGGAAACCACTCATCAGCAGCTCTCTTCCTGGACAGAGAGCAATTAATAGCAACTTTGACTGCAGCCATTCAGCAAATTCTTTGTCCATTGAATAGTCCACCCATTACACCTATATCTCATTTTCGAGGTAAGGTGCAGGAGTGTTGTGGTGCAGGACTGTCAAAGACCTTGCAGGAGTCAGGTAGATGACAGTTGTTGCCCTCCCTTTGTCCACCAATGCAGTCACTCCTCCATAGTAGACCATAAGACTTGTCAGACATGATCTGCCCTTGATGAAGCCATGCTGGCTGTCCTGGATCATCTGCTCATCCCACCTGTACCTTAACACAGTTTCCAGGAGAATCTCTTCCATGATCTTCCCAAGCACAGGCATAAGGTTCATTGGCTTGTAGTTTCCTTAGATCTTTTTTTCCCTTATCTAGAAATGGGAATGTGTTCCTTTTTTCCATTTGTGGAGGGTATGACAGCCATGACTTCTCGAATATGGTCTTTGTTTGCTGTGGTCTAGATGTTTTTTATGTAAAAAACAATGAAACTCATGTGCAGAAATCATTTCTATTCCTCTGTTCATCTTCTATATTCTAGAAATAAGAATATATTGGGAGCGTGTTACATGAAGTAGCTTTCTTTGTAAGAAAGTTTAATCTAAGTTGTGGCTTAGATGAGTTTCATCCTGGAGCATGACTAAGAACACAAAATCAGCATTTCTGTCTTAGGAAGAAAGTCATTCATTGAAATTGCTTTTGTTTTATTTTATTTTTTTTTTGAAACAGTGCTAGGGAGACTTTCTGCAGACAGTGGGAATGATGGAGGTTACAGGTGTGGAAATTGCTCTGCTGTAATCAAACTAACATGGAAAAAAATAACTTAGGTTAAGAAACTTAACTGAGTTATCTAGGTAGTCATAAATGAACACAGACCATATTTCCATAGATTTCCACGTTGTCTGTTACAGAACCACTGATAATGAACGCCCTTATGGAAATCATAAAGTGCAATTCCCTGCTCAGAGCAAGGCTGTGCAGAGCAGACTGCTCAGGGCATTGTCCAGTTCAGTGCTGATGTTCTTTTTGTTAATAACTTAGCACTTTGCCTATGGTCATCTGTTCACAGCTGCTTCTAGCCATTTTATTCTTGTGTTTATTATTTTAGATCGAATGGAGAAAAATGGATGCACTGAGCAGTTGAGGTTTCTCTGCTAAACTTTTGGTGCTATAGTAGTTTATACAAAACACTACCAGCAGTGGTGGGTTTGTGACTGAACCCCCTCTTGTCTCTGCCCATCAGGTATTTTTGTTGCGTATGTTTTGCCAGATACCATATAAGAACTTTATACATCATGGCTTTTATATCTTTCCTGTGATAAACAAATTTGATACTTGTGCATTATGTAATACTGTTTATCCCTTTATCAGTACATTGCCAGGTAACGCCTCAAACTAATGTTCTGTAAGTGGGCTGTATTGGATGCTTCCCATGGCTTTGACTTGTTGGTTCATGTTTTTGGATTTAACTTTTCCAGGTTCTTAAAATAATCTTCAAAGACTCAAGGACTTTGTATTAAAAAAAAAAAAAAATCCATGCTAATGAAGGGTATGTGTACTAGATAGTGTCCTGTTGTTGTGTTACATTTTTGTAGCTGTCCTTGTGTGCAGGAAGTCTTTTAAAAAAGTATGCTGAAGGCAGCTAGTTAAGCATGTTACATGCTTGGTTTTGAGACTTTGAAGAAAGTCTGAAGAGCTCAATAAGTGCGTAGATACAGCATGCTGATTGCAATAGGCTGTGGCTCAATAAGAGTTAGAAGTTCTCTGTTGCTATCTGTGATCTGAACTGGTGATGCTGGAAGAACCTGTTAACATGGCATCTTTGTTCTAATGATACTTAACTGATGTCCAGTCATTTGTATGAGTTGATATGAATAGAGAAACAAAATGGTCTTTTAAAACCCCTTGCTACCATGAGGCAGCAAGATACTACTCTGTGTGAGTAGTATCTGTAGAAACAGCCAGCTTTGGAGATCTCTTGGCTCAAATTCTGATACTAAAATGCCTTTGAAATTCCCTTATTTTGAAGTATTATTAGAGAATTTTACCATTATGCTTTCTGTACTCAATTAAAAAGATGAACTTGAAAAATCTTGCATTACTTGTCTCCCAACAGTTAATAACATATTACTGAATGTATTTCATATAGTTTTTTGAAGTCTTTCATTAAAATTACTGTGGCCTTTTCTTCATTGAACTTAGAGTAATCTATGGGAAAAGTGAAGGCTAGTTAAGGATATTAGCCTTACTGGAAAAATAAGGCATTGTGAACATCTTAATCTTCATTGTTGCAGGTGATTGTTCCTCAGTATAACTCGTGCATTTCAGGTTTTTAAAACACTTCTAGCTTTCTGTTTGACAGCATAGATACACTAATGATCACTTTTTGCTTTCTTTAACCAGGACAGAGCTTGGGTTATGGTTTTGTGAACTATGTTGACCCGAAGGATGCTGAAAAAGCTATCAACACCCTGAATGGATTGAGACTTCAAACTAAAACAATAAAAGTATGTATTGCTTTCTATGACTTTGAGAAACTAAATCGTTTTTGACTTCTTGACTTTCTTATTTACGACTTGTGTTCTTCCAAATGAGATTCAGGTGTTCTGCTGTTGGCAGTAAAATAGTGTAGGACTTCGCCATGAAGTAGGTGATTTGTCCTTTGTAACCTAGTTAGATTTAAAGCTAGATTGTAATTAAGTATAGAAAATCAAGAGTTGCAAGTTCTTAGCACTTGCACGTGAGTGTGATCTAAATGAGAAATCATATCAAATGCTTTGTTTGCTTGAGTTACAGATGTGCAATACTTTATCTCGTCTAAAGGCTGCCCTGTGCACTTCTACCTGCCTTCTCATATAAGAGGATATAATTCAAGGCACTTGCAGCCTAAAAATATTCTCTTGCATGTCCTTAAAATGAAATGCTGAGGTAACTGTTTTGGCTACAAAGATCGTGAGTTACTGGTCTTGCAAGGTTGTGTGAGGTAGTTAGTGTTTATATGGTTATTTGTTTGGAATTCATGTTCTTGTTTTAGCTCCTGTCATGGATGGAGCTGTACACCTCTCTTCTAAAAGAAAAGCAGCAGTACATTTATTGTTACAAAAAAGTAATTTAACAAAACTTAATTGTAAGACAAACTTCACAAGATTTGAGATAAGTTACCCTACTTTTACAAGATTTATAGGACTAAACAGGCTTCTCAAGGAGACCCTCCCATTGAGTCACAAGGTTTAGAGGAGACTCTTGTTTTCTAAATTCCACCTTGATTTCAATATGTTTAAATCCACCCCTAGTTTCTAGCTTGGCAATGGCTTAGGTCTAAGGGATTACATGTACACAGTCAATCTAAGATAGAAGCTTATGTAGGATTTGGGGTCTTTGCTGTTACTCATTTACTGAGGATCTGTATCAACAAAGAGTCTCTTGATGTCAAGGTGTATGGTGTTACTGCAGTGCATGTGTTCTCAAGGCATCCCTACTTAGAGGGACATCCTGTTGTTCAGTCTGCTGTCATACAGGAGAGCTCGAAGGGGCACCTGGGCTGTTTATTATTTATAGGGTAAGATGACTGACTCATAGTCAGATGCTAAATATGATTTTGAGCTGGATGTTATTTCTTCCAAAACTTAAGCCACAGTGCTCGGAGCTGTGGCTAAGGTTGGCACTGGCTCATCTAGTCCTTAGCTGTGGAGCAAGGTGCCTGTTTCTTGATCTGCTAGCCTGGGCCAGAAAGTAACTAGCACTGTGATCGCCACCCATCTGAGAAAAGTTGATGATCTGTCAGGCTGAAAAGAGGAGAGCAGGGGATGTCTTGCACTGCACACTCCTGTGTCTCCTATTTACTAAATTTAGTTTACTGAATTTCTAAAAGTACAAATATTGAGACCTGGCACATCAGTTGTTTTTTCTTGCTTCATTCCAATTGCATCTTTTTCTTTCTTGCAAAATGGTTTCTTTTTCTCCAAATGTATGAAGGCAGGGTCATGGTGAAGAGGAAATGGCTTTATAATTAGCATATGTTTCTTATGTTTTTGTTATTAATACTTTTAAAGTGTATCATCACACAATTATACACAGAAGAAAATATTCATGCAAACAGTTGTCTGGGTTCTGAAATCTCAGGATAGGAGATGAAAATCAATCAGATAATGGAGACTTCTGAATCCGTTCCACAGATGTTAGTGCCTGAAGGCGGTGTGTCAGCCAGCTTCTTCATTAAACTGCAGGGTTTGCAGTCAGATCTCTTGAGCAGTGACGCCCCTCCATCTTGTAACCAAAAGCTCTCCTCTTAAGATGTTTGAAGTTAAAAGCCCCTGCTGAGCCAGTTGAACATAGCTGAAATTAATTCAAGGTGACAGTGATTACAATTAGAATTCCTACCTCTTCCGTATCAATGAGGTTTTATAAGTATGTGATGCTATTTGAAACACACACATACTGCTGTTTGACAAACACTGAGTCATGAAAAGATTTGGGTAGGTGCTTGGCTGTGGCAGACAGGGAGCTCTCCATGTTGTTTGGTGGGGTGAGTTGGAAGGACATCATTTGGTGCTCCAGAAGCATGTGCAGATTTTGAAGGAGGCTTGGAATAAATTTGTACTCCAGTAATGTTGCAAGTACATGCAACTTAGCATTAATTAGGATTAAATATCTTGGTTTGTAAGAATAAGGAATGCATCTGCCCAGGGTATTCTGTGGACTGTGTTAAAAGACAAGTGACTGAGTTGGCTTTTTTCTTATGACAGAATGGCAAGTTCTGACTTTTCTTGCCCGTGTTCCATTCTGTTCAACTTCAGCAAATTCTTACAAGGTTAATGTACAATAGTTGGGAAAAGACTGCTTTACTCCCTTCCCCTCCCTTGTTAAGCATAAGCTGGGTTTCAGGGCAAGTTCTCATGGTTGTATTCACCCATATGCTGTTTAAAACTGATTGACTTTACCAGTTTCAACACTACAGTGGAAAGGATTGGTTAAGGGGGTTTCTGATGTGCTTCAGGACTTAGGGCTTTGGTACACTAGAAAGTTGCTTCTGTTAGAAGAGCTGAGATGTCTGTGTGGTTGAGAAGAACTGTCAGGGATGTCTGCCTTTGTCTCTGAAGCAATATAAATAGTCACCTGGGAAGCAGGCTGTATTTCATATTCCTCTAATCAGTCCAGAGACTATCCTGAATAGAAGTGAAGCTGATATCAGAGCTCTTTGTGCAGGAACATGTTGGGGGAGCAGTCCTTTCTGAGCAGTCAGTACCAAGACTCTGATGGAACCTGCAGTATTCCTATTTATCTGGACCTGACAGCCCATTTAAAAATTATGTACTTATTGGCAAACTCAAAATCCAGCTCGTGGTTGAATTTGATTTGAGGTTAAATTCGAAACTTAAAACATGGATGTCAGCCAGTTTTTAATGTACAGTCCTGAAAAATGATGGAATTGTGCCGTCAGTGGTTATTTTTACTTCAGAAGAAAAGATGTGTATTCTCCTTGCATTTCTCAGATGTCTGTAAAAATTTTCTCAGTTTGCTAGATTAATTGCTGAGAGTGCTTGTTTCCCTGTTGGCATGCAGTTCTGGAGGGAAATTGTTTAGGTGATGGACCTTCATGTCGTGCCTGAACTAAGTGCTCTCCTGTTCAGGGAGAATTGATCCCAATATGAGATGTTCTAGAATTGTGTATATGACAGGTACCCCTCATCCACAGCTTCTCCTTTAGTATAATATAACTGTTAAACACTGGTTATATTCCTCTGACACCTAAAAGGGATGCCACCTACTGTCTTAAGGTAAAATATATTTAAAACATGAATTTGCGAGCTGTTGGCTATTTGTGTGGGTAGCAAAATTGAACCTATTGTCTACTGCCTTTTTCTAAAAGACCATCCTGTGTAGTGCTTTATGGAATACATGTAAGTAGGCTTATTAGAATTGCCAGTAGTCTGGAATTTTGGCTTCACTGAGATACTCAGCTTCAAGGTGAAAATAAGCTATGTCATAGAAGACATGAAACACTTTCTATGCTTTCTATGGCTTCTCTTTTGGAAGATGTTTCTAGGAAGTACTTTTTCACTGACTCCTAAATAGAGCAAAGCCACTGTAGACCTGTGTGTGTGCAGTGATGGCTTTTGATTACCCATTTGCTTGTATGGTAGCTTGTTGTTCTGTCCTGAAAACATAATTCCCAAGTGTGGAAAGCTTAGAGGTGCAAACAGCACTGCAAGTATCACTTCCTTTCATGTAGATAGGTGAACTCAGCACATGCTTTGTTAGGTAGATTTCCTCTGTGAATTTTCCTTCACCTCACTTTAGGGAAAACTCCTTCAGAAAGACAGTTTAAATAATAAGATGATCTGAATGGCAGTATCTTTCAGTAAGTCGTAAATGACTTTTGCACAGACAGAATTCTTTCTCTTAAAAGGGCGGAAAAAAAAACAGTGGTCAGTCCTTCAACTGGTACAAAGCTGTGTCAGGAGGTGGATTTTAATGTGATTAATGCTAGCAGAAGGACACAAATCTGAGAGTTTGGCTTTCCTTCTTGTGGGTGCCAAGGTGATTGAATGATGCATGTGGTGTGAGTGGGTTGGAGCTCCCAAAGGACGGAGCTTGTATCAGTAACATGATGCTTGTTTCTGACACAAGGTGAGATGGGGCTGCGGAACTTCCCTCAGTCCTTATCTCAGCTCTCCATATGGCAGAGCTTCCCCATGCAAGGGCTAACAGGTGGTTTTCTTAAATGCAGGTGACATGTGGTGCAGTCACATACGCAGATATTAATTGGAAATGGGAATGAAAATAGCTTGTCCTAGCTGCAGGCCTAACCTTCTGTGTAAGATAGCATCGATTATCTAACTGCCTTCTACCTGCTTTTTAAAAATCAGATTTAGTAAGGTTTTTTTTTCCTCTTTCAAGTTATTTACTTGACTGTTAGTGTTTATGTGGTTAATTATCTCCTGTCAAGGGAATATAGATTTAAGAAGTATTTTATCTAAAGTATTAAATCCATGGGTTTTCTTCCCACTCCTTCATAGCTTTGCATATGTTTAAAGAAATATCAGACTTAACATATAACATTTCCAAAAGGAAGTTGGAAGTAAGTTTCAGTGATTTTCTGGCCACATGCAGAGAAGTCCTACTTTTGCCATCAATTTTTCGTGGTTCACTGCCTTGTTGTACAAAACTGCAATTAGAGCAGTGAGCTGTTGGTTCAGTGTTGGAAATACAGCAAGGAGAGACTTGAAGGCATGTGCAGCAGCCTTGTTTGTGTCCTCTGAGATAGTATGTCATTAAGCATTTGGCATTATACTGTGCAGTTTCACTGATGCTGTGAACCACTATCTAGAACCATTAATTAGATACACAGTAGGATTCATTTTAAAAGAATTGTCCTCTAACTTTGCTGCTCAAGATCTGTACCATTACAAACCTATGACAGTGCTTTTGAAAGTGTTTCATAAGAAATAACAAAACACTGGATAGAAAAGTACTTGTTTGATTTCTGAATTAGTGCAGCAGGAAAAAAATATCTTGATTGTTCCTCTCTAACATTGACACTTCTAGAAGAAAATTTTAGTCATGTCACTTCTACTCATCTCTCTGGAGAGAATTGTGGAGTAGGTGATCTTCAGAGGTTTTATCCAATCTAAACCATTCTTATTCTAAATACCCAGGGGCAATTGAACTGTGCAGGTGAAATAAGAGCCTCCTTACCACCTCAGTTCTGCTCTTACAGTACTAAAGAACATTGATCTGGTGAGTGGCAAAAGGGAATTCTGTTTGGAGGTTTAGTTAAAGCTAGTGAATTTTACTGATGTTGTCAATCAGCAAAGATAGAGAGAGGAGGTGTGGTGCCAGACAGTTTTGTGGTCATGACAGACTAGTTATTAAATACCTGAGGAGTGTTCTTCAGGTAAAATTGAAGCACTCTAGTAAATCTGAAGCAGTAGAACAATTTATCTTGGAACAAAGATAAAGATGTTTTTTTGCCATAAATTTCTTCAGGAGTTATATAAATGGTAATTATACAACTTTTAGCTGTGTTATGGAGATGCTGTCAAAGCTTTAACTGTTTTAAGCCCCCTTCTTACCCCACACCTACCTTTTCACCTCCAAGTAAAACTTGTTCTTCACTGAAATTCAAATCCCTTCATACTGTCAGATGATGAATGTTATTTAATTGGCTTATCTGAATGCTTAGTCCTTGTGTTCAGAAAAGAATTCACTTGTGAAAGCATATTGCTGTCATGTCCTGTAAACCACGATAGGATGACATGGCTCTTCATTAATGCCAAACTACTCCAAAGTGAATAACACAGAATCTGAGACTGGGCTTTAAATTGTACTTGTCTCTCCTTCCATTGCATAGTTTTTTTCCTGTTTAGGTCAGTTCACTTTTCTTGCAGGAGTATACTGCAACTTTCCCAGGATCAGAGGCTCCTCACACCAGTGCAGTTTGCACTAAGACTGCTGGGCTGAGCGGGCTTGATCTTCTCTGAGCCTGCACAAAAGGTATCCAGTATAAATAGATGTGGTAGGGCAAACCAGTGCTGGAGGAAGGCTGTAAATGTTGCCAAAGGGCTGAGTAGTAAGAATGCAAGAAAATAATAATTAAAAAAAACAGGACCAATTTACATTTAATTGTCCTTAGCCCTCTCCATGCTGTGGAAAGTCTAAGTAGGATACGACTTTTCTGCATGCATCCAGAAAGCTTCAAATGTCAAGCATGAACATCTGCTTTGGCTTATTAAAACCAATTATTTTTTTCTCATCAAGAGTACTTACTCCAAAATACAGATGCACTTACTTTGGAAATTATAGAAGTACTGAGAATCTGACCTCTTTCAAGTTAATGGCTTTCCAGGCTATTTGACATTGTAAATTTTGACTGCAGGCATCTTTCATCCTTGCAGTAAGACTTTTTCCTGAAAGGCTTTATAGGTAAATAATATCTGGATAATTAATTTTTCACATTTTTACAAGGTATGTAGTGATTAATGCGGGGCAGACTCAATGATGTGCTTGTCAGTGTTTCTATGTTTGGAGAGCTGCTGAGGAGGAACATGGAGAACTTAAAAGTACGCTTCTTTTCGTTCACCTCAGCTTCAAAAACAGAAAACAGAAAAACAGAAAACAGAAGCAGTATTGAGGCTGCTTGCTTTGTTCTTTGTATGTTCCTGTAAAGGGCTGGATATTATACTACGTAGTCCTGTCGTTTTAAGTGAAGTGGTTATTTTTTTTAACTGGAGGTGTTTGAAGTGTGTAATGCTGTTGCAGCTGTTGGGCATGAGTGAGGAGAGTGTATTCATTAGATCAGAATCAGGAATGATAAGGATGGGAAAGGTCTCAGGGCTGCCAGAAGTAGGAAAGCCTTTTCTCCAGGTGCAAAGAAATTTGGAGAATGTCTCCTTTTATTTGTTGTTCTTCCTTTGCACGTAAATTACATCTTGTAAGTAATTCTTAAAGAGATGATAATTGACTGCGGGTTTTGAAGTCTTCTGTACTGCAGACCCTTTAAAGGCAAAGCAGTCAGCAGAATTGTTATCCTGGGATTAGCATAGAATCAAGAATCCTTGGAAGGGACCTCTGAAAGCCATCTAATCCAGCTCCCCCACAGTGAACAGGGTCACCACAGCTAGATCAGGTTGCCCAGGGTCTGATAGAGTCTCTGGGGACAGGTCATCAAGCACATCTCTGGGCAACCTCTTTCAGTGCTTCTCATTGTAAAAGACTTTTTCCTTATATTCTAATCTCTATTATCCTTATATCCACTGGAGTGCACAATATTTATTTCATTTTTTTGTAGAAAGACATCAGTGATCTTAATTGCTTCATTTCTCTTGTAGTACGATAGATTTCTGATAGTACAGCATTTTACCTATATTGTCTCAAGCACTTTTATGAAAACCTGAATCTGGTAGTTTTTAACAGGGTTTCCATTTGTTTTCTGTTGTTAACTTCGGTGCTTCTGCATGTGTGATTTGGTGGATGGAAGCAACTTGAATCACAGCACTGTAGGAGTAGGAAGGAACCTTTAGAGATGAGTGAGTTCCACTCCCTTACTAAAGCAGGTTCCCTGCAGTAGAGATCTTTTGTATCCACTTCAGACCAGGTCTTCTGAAAGCCTGTTTTTGGTGTTCCTTTATGGTAGGTAATTTTGCTAGATGTTCATCTTGAAGAACTACGCTTTACTTTATCAGTTATATTTTAAGAACGGTTCTTAGTCACCTTCTTCTCAATTGTATTAAGATTGATCTAAAGAAAAAAGCAGCACAGCAGGGACCAGGAAATGTAGCTGCCAGCAGGACATAAATTGTGAGCTCAAGAGAGAAGAGCTGACTTTCTTCATGTGTTAAATTATGTATTTTGGTGTTCTTCCTCATCTACTGTTTTCCTAAAGTATAATACATGTTTAAGATTACAGAAGGGTTAAAAAATTATAACTGGAGAGTGCAGTTCAGGGCCTGTCAAACCCAAAGTACCATATCTATCCTTTCTTATCCTAATGTCTGAAGATGGTGTCTTACGTCTTCTTCAGTGCTAATAGCAAGAAGCCGAAGGAAAACCAGTGTCCTGGTCAAGGACATCCTCTCTGGACACTTAATTTAAAATGCCTTGAGCCATCCTTGCTGAAATTGGTAACCAGTGCTCAGATGTTTGCTTGGGCTTAATTGTTCATCTTTTTTCTTATTCTTCCTGAGACCACCAATGTATTTTTAGCCTAAACTGACCATATTCTTAAATAGATGGTGCTACTCTTATACACCAAGCTGCTACTTGCAAGGCCAAAGGCAAATGTAGACCATTGTAATTTTTGAAACACGCAGCTGGATACTGTGACATGCTGCATAGAGATTCTCTAGCTGACTCTTTTCAAAGTCTATTGAGGTTATGAAAAATCTTATTAACTTCAGGTTATGTTAGGACACTTAAACATACATTGCTATTATGTTGGTGATGTTTCCAATGATTTTTTGAAGGTATACTCTAACTGTATAAGCACACAATACACCGGAACAGAGTATTTAAGTGCAGTACCAGCTTGATCTGTCCTTGCTTATAGAATCAAGTTTTATCACTTTTGCATGAAAGAGTTTCAGGTATCTTCAACAACGTTGCTTGCAGAAAATTCTCACATGAGTGGGAAGTTGTTTTTTCCTAAGGTGTGTTCCTCCTGGGAATTCTAGAACAGAAGGTAGTTGGTTTTGGGTTTTTTTGGAAGCTGCTGGAAGTTATAACAGCCTTTCTAGTTGAAGCATCTTCTCTGTCCAGAAAAACCAGTGAATTACAGTTGCTTTTCCAAATGAAACATGGTTCTTAGGTAACTCGGTGCTATCCAGGGGCGTGGGACTGAGTGAGAGTCAAAGCTGACTGATTCCTAAGTAGAGGGCATTCATCTAGCTGTAAACCCTGAATGGGCATTGGGAGAGAAGAGACCCTTAAAATCTTAAATGAAACATAAGCTGTTATTCTGGTGTGTTGTTGCCATGTGTTGAATACAATGCTATTGTTGATCAGTAGGGCTCCTGAGAAATGATGAGGAATAGGCCATATTCTATTAGAAAACCCGTTGCTCAATGACTGACTTAATAATGACAGGAAAGAGTTGATGACTTGCTGATGGAAGACCAACTGTTGGCCTCACCTGTGTCAACATGACTGCTCATCCTCTGTATACAGTGTGTCTTTAGTTATTGAAAAAATGTCTTGCTTTCATAAGGAGATACTGCTGTATTTCAAGATACCCTTGGGAATAGTACTGTGAAGAAATGCTTTCTTTCTAGACTAGAGAATCCTATGCTTTACACCTTGCGAGATGTTTTTATCTCAGTGGATTGCTTGTGGGCTTTTTCAGTTTCTCACACGGTTGTCTCACTCTTCTTAGACCTTTCTTCTCATCCAAATAGCATCTGCTCATGATCTGTGTCCATTGTAAAGCTCACATCTCTGTACTCAGCTTCTTGTTACATCTGCTTTCATAACGATTAAATTATGTTCCATTTTGAGGAAATTGCAAAGAAAAGAGAGAAGAGTAGATTAAAATGTCTAGCTGGGATTTATAGATAGAATTGAAACCAAATTTTACCTTAATTTCGTGCTGATCCAGGTTTTCCCAGCAGCTGGTCCAGATTTTCTCTGCAGCTGGGTCTTTTGCTCTGCTATCCACTGGAAAGCCGGGTCTGCCAAATGTGAGCTGTGCTGCAGGAGAGAAGTGCAGGTGGCTGTGGTGGTTCTCCTGCCTGACAAGTCAAACACAGAATTTCATAATGTGGTCAAAGAGAAGTGAAAGTACAAAATCTTACAGTAACCTATCCTTGTGAGCACAAGTTTATTACTATAATCAGTGAATTTTTTCTCTTCAATATTTAACTTTAAAACTGATGAAAGCCCCATATATGAGACATCATATCCAGTGTTCACACTCTGCAGTAACATGCTTGAGTGAAGATGGTAAAAATGCAAAGGGGAAGATTTTCCAGTGAGCAGTTGCAGGCAACTCCCATCTGTAAGGAGACTTCACCATTTTTACTTTTTTTTTTTCAGGGAATGTCAAAGTTCAAAAGAAGTTGGGTTGTTTTTTGTTTTTTGAGGTATGTCCTTTGGTTTTTGTAAACTATTGTGTCTATCAGTAGTCACTTCTAACATCTTACCTTAGGCTTATTTGTAAAAGAGCTGGAGCTTCAGTGTTTCAGCAGAGCTGTTGATAGGAACATATAAAGAGCTGTGCTGGTCAGCATAGCTGTCCTTGTGTGGCAGTGTGGGGGATCCAGTGCGTAGGAACTGATATTGCTGTGCTGAAACATCCTGAGACAATTAGTTATATTTGCATCTCAGTGTTCTGATGAGCCTCATGTCTGGGTGAATCATCCTGGTCCCTCTGACCAGGATCCCACAGATTACCACTTTGTGGCCAGTTGTGGTTCTGATTGTGTCTGTTTTTCTGAGTGAACAAACCTGCAGATTGGTCTGTTCCTTCCCTTTGCGTTGGGCATGGAATGAGCAAGTATTCCATTACTAACCTGGAACTCTGGCACTGGGTTTAGCTGGCATTCTTCATAACATGGGGACTGGAATAGGAAACTTGGTTTGATTAAAGTACTGAAAAGGCATTTCTGTGCTATCTATTGCAGCCCAAGCTGTAAAAGCAAAACCTGTTTTCAGTCTGTTTACTAATTTAGGCATGTAGGTGAAGAAGTGTTTAAAAGACCTTTCTTGGGAACTATTAAAACACACTAAGTTGCTTTTATTTACAGAAGGAAGCCCATGTTGCTAGTCTGCTTTTGTCACAAATGTGTTAGTACAAGCTTTTACTACCAGCATAAACTCTGCATAGCACCTATGTATTAACCTAACAGTCTTGCATAAAGTAGAAAACCAGCCTTCAAGGTTTGTTTGGAATGAGTCCGTCTTTAATTTGAATGGAGGCAGAAAGTAGACTTGATAAATGCATGGCAACACATTCTTCTGGCAGCCTTTTCCTGACCAGTGACAGCTGAAACCAAGCTCACTGTTCTGCTTTATCATTCTATTGGAAATACATGAAGAGATCTCGAATCATGGCATCTCATATACTGACCTAAGTGCAGGTTAAGACACTTGCCTCGTACAGTCACCTCTGAGAACATTGCCTAAGCAGAAACTATATCCTTATTTTATTGTGCTTGCCAAGGGTGCTTATATTCCTAATGTCTGTCTTCTCCCAATATACACCTGTATGCTTTGCAGAAATGTTTAGCCCGCTTTGTGGATGTCTGGTTTTCTTTTTCTCCACTAAAACAAGTATTTTAAAAGAAATGGGTAGTATCTATCAGGCAAAGCATCCTAAGCTAAAAATTTACACTGGAAGCTGTTGGAGGTAAACATATATTGAAATTCTGACTTCTAAAACACTAAGATCCCAGAATACCTTAAGTAGAGGGTTTTAAATTTTAATCACATTTTCCTAAAGTTCATGCAGGCAACATATGTTCCCTGCTTGCTCTCTAGACTATTAAGAAGCTAAGTGGTAAAAAAAAAAAAAAAAAAGATATAAGTACAGTATTTGAAGTATCAAAAGGTAGTAGCAGATGGTAAGAAATTGAGACATTCTATTTTAAAGACTTGATCTTTGCATTTTTTTTGGCAACTTCATTGCTTAACCTGCTAGCTTTCACAGTTTTGGGCTGAAAGCTGTAAATCAATTCATCTTGATGCTGAGAGATGAAATATTAAAGCAGTGAAAATACTTGGATTTCATATTATTTGAGGTTCTAGTAGCAGGTCTTTGCTATTAGCAGCAATGGAAAATTTCAGGAAAACAGTTTTTAAATTGGTTCCTGCAGAGCAAATGTGTTCTATATGTTGTCATTAAATATTTAAAAATCAGACGTTCCAGCTGCTTCTTGACTTGCACTGTTTAATAGTTCTGATGTTGCAAACTCTGATGCTTATTGATAAAATGTTCACCTGTTGAAGTATCTGTGGAAGTAATACTTCAGTACAGCTGTTGATTCAGTGTATGTATATTACATAAAAGGAATGAATCTGGAAGGATCAGGAAGTAACTGAACTAGGAAACTGACAGGAATATGAATCTGAATGAATAAAAACCAAATGTCCTTTACTTTATACAAATTTCTTTTGCATGGGCATCAGTTCTCTTGTACCAGTAATGTTTTGTGCATTCTTATTTTTCTCTAATACTGACCTGCAGTAGTCAGAGGAAAAAGGTCCCAGAGGAACAAGTTACATCTTCAGTTATATTAGGTGTTTGAACTTGGGATTCTTTTGATTTTTTTTTTATTTTTTTTTTTCCCACCTGATCAGAACTTCTGGTGCTTAGCGAAGTGGTTAGAGGTAGTGTTTAGTTATTGATCCTGATGTACTGATTTCTGTTTGTATTCTTACTGTGGCTGATCTTTGTAAATGCCAGTATGTATGAATCAAGAGGCAGGAGTACCCCTTGCAGGTTTCCCTACATAGATAGTATGTTCCTAGATATGAAAAATACATGAATACCTTTTAAAGGGAATTACACTGAAACTTGAGTAGTACTTACTAGTTAGAGCTTGTTGCTTTCTTAAAAGCATTCAGTGTAGCCCATGACTGCTATGTCAAACTATTCCAAGTGGCATTTATCAATTTATCAACAGTGGCCTTGGCAGTAGACATCAGTGCATCACAAGAACGAACATTCTCATCATTACTATGAGTTCAGCATCAGTTCTGTTTTTCCTAGTTATCTGCTGTTGATGCATTTGTTCATATCCTCTTTTTCAGCTGTTCAGACAGTTTGCATGTTCCTCCTTTGTCATCTGCCCTTGCCTTCACATCCTACACTCGTGAAGTTTAATGTCTTGTACATGCTAGCAGGTATCTGGTCACCTTTAGTTGATTTGCTGTTTGCTAGAATGGATCTTTGGGCTGTTTTATAGTGTTCAGTTTGGAAGAATCTAATGAGATTTAGACTTGGAGGAAAGCATGGTTAAAAGGAGTTGATATTCAAAAATCACTCCCAAGCCCAAGTCTGCTCTCCTGTGGTCCTGCCTTTTGCCCTACTCCATCCTTACAGTATTCTATAATCCTCCAGCTGATGATCACTTTGGCCAAAATGTACTCAAGTTTTGCATCCCCAGCCAACTCTTTGTTGTTTGGAAGTACTATGTCCAGCAGTGTATCCTCCTTTTGGATTTGCGAGGAACTTGTCATCAGTGCGTATCTGAAAACTCATGGTTTGCTTGCTCCCACCCTGTGGTATTCCTCATCAGATATTGGTGTGACTCAAGTTTCCTGGGGAGCAAGACCTATTGCTCATTCCAGTTGCTCAGAGAAGGGTTTGTATCTTCCTGGTCAGATTGTAGCAGTTGCATGTCAGTGTCTCTCCTGTTGCTTCCTGCTAATCATGACCCATTATTTCTCTGTGGACTTCTCACTCCCAAGGCATTTCTTCATGCATTCTCCGTGTCTCACAGAAAGGACACACACTCACCCATCTCATGTCCTTCCTGGAGAGCTGCATCCATGTTTGGTAACCCTCCTGCTGTATGAGCGGTTAAAACATCTGTGACCTTGGTGAGACCCTGGCTTTGTAGCTGCATGTGGACCTGTATTTCCTCCTGGTTGCTCCCAGTGGTGAGTGTTCATGTACACCAGCTTAAGGTGCTCAGCTATGCTGATATCCTGGAAATTGATATCAAACCCACTGATGTGCACTTGTCACTTATTTCTTTTTTCACTTGGGATCTGGTCCTCTGGAACTGTTCCATTGTTTTAAAGGTTCCTCTTGTCTGTATCAGTCTGCGTTTTGTCAACTTGTGTCATTTACCTGCATTTTATCTTCTTTGCTTTGCATTTCTAATTTGAAGCTCTCAATAGCAGACTGGTCAGTCTTTACACATGTTTACTGTGCTCGTGAAGAAGAAACCCATCCCTTTCTGGCTGTACTTGATTGTCAGGCAATTCTGTGGCCAAAAGCCATTTAAATCTCTTTTTGTTGACAGTAGTTACTCAGCCTCTTCATAAACCACAGTACCAACCTCTGCTTTTCAAGCACTCTCTCCTTACTTGCAGAACTTGAGGCAGTTCTCTTGGACTGCCAGCCTCTCAGAGCCTTGCAGTCCCTCATATTCTCCAGGTTTTTGGGATTGTTGGTGCCCGCAAAGGGAAGTACAGTTTGAGAGTTCTATGTGCATCAGCAGCATCTCTGTGATGTATCAGATGTAAGCTTCCACAGAGCAGCAGTCTCCCTGAGCCAGATAATCAGTCAGAATATGAGATCGTTTATCTCCCACAGTTATTCCTCAGTCCTTGGTCTCCTAGTACTGCTGCAGAGCTCCAGCTTCTGACAGCTCTGATCCCCATTAGGGCTTTCTCCAAAAGCTTTGCTGCTGGGGTGAGGAGCCTAAACTGTATGTAGAGAACTGACCCTCCTGCCCAAAGTCACCAGCACTTAGGCTCCTCCTGGAGAGAGTTCTTGTGCTGTGAAGGTGACTGGCTTCCTGGCTGCTCATTCATTGAGAGGACATCACCTGTACGGAAACGATGCTTCTTGTCATTGCTGGAATGCCCATTGAGCCCTAACTGTGGGAATGCTTTGCCACATGTCATGTTGTGCAGCAGAATGCAAAATTGAAGTAGCAGAGAACGGAAGATAAAAGGTTAGGCAGAGGCAGTTCTAGCATACGATACTGCTACATGTTCTGGAGACGGTGAGCAGGAAACCAGCTGTAGTTAGGGATGTCATCATGCTTCCAGACCGTATAGGTCTTATATATATATATATACCTATATATATAGCTGCTTCAGCAGCTTCATTTGTGAGAACTGTGCTATCTATTCCTCTGTTGCTGGGTTGTGCTCATCATCAGCAGGGAGATTTATCAGGCCAGTGTATGAGTAAGAAAGGTTGAATTTTCATTCTCTGCAATGCTGAACTTGAACTGCTGATCAAGCAGACCTTGTGCAATGGTTCTTTGGTTTTAGCCCACTTTAGTATGGCTGAGCAAGAGAAAAACAGGTATTAAATAGTGCCTCACAGGTCAATGAACTGACCTAAGGTTGTTCTTTGAGAGGGCTTCTTGTGCATCTTTCTCTTTTCCTAACAGCTCTCGTTTCTTCTCTTTTCCTAACAGCTCTCGTTTCTGCTTGTGTTGTTTTACTCCATCTTGTGTGTTGAATTAGAGTGATTTGGGCAATGGGCAGCTGGATGGAGAGTCCAATCACTACATTAGATTGTGTAGAAAATTGAGTTATTTAATCTGTCAAGAACTATATAACCTACTTTTGAAACAAGGTCAAGGCAGTCTGGGAAAACAGTAGCAGCCCGAGGTGTGTCCTAGGCAAGCTTTTGGGTATCTTCTGTTCATATAGACTTCTTTTCTGTTCAGAAGTAGTTTGCAAGGTTTATGTTTTGCAGCCCCTGTTCTTGAAGATTAGAAAAATGCATGCTTAGAAAGCTGTTGAGTTATTTATCTGAGTTCAAAGCTAGCCACAGCAATTCTGCAGCAGATTTAATCTTGAGTAAACTATGAGTTGTTCTTGTTAATGTGTTTTTTTTCTTTAAGTCTCTCAGCAGAGAAATGTTTGGTCATTGGTAAGCTTTCTTCTTAACATGTAAAAATAAGTCACTGTTTTTCCAGCCAATGCTCACTGCCTGAAATGCTAACTGTTCTCTAGAGGACATGAACAAATGCATATAGAAAACAAAACTTATCTGACAGCTTAATTCTACCTGGATAAAACAACTTTCAGTCTATCTCGATTGCAGAGAGAATGAAAAACACACCAATAAAGTTGAGATGTGCAAGTGATCCATGCAGCTATGCATCTTTCTTCATCTAACTTCTAAGTAGAACTTATCTGTTCCCGCTTCCATTGGCATCAAATTTCACTTGGAATGTTCACTGTGTTCCATTAACAATGGATTTTGCTCTGCCCCTTTATGTTCTAATGGTGCTGAATTCTGGGGAGTGCAGGGGGTTCATTTTGAAAACAGACATGAACTCAGCTGTTCAGAAATACTTAAGTGAGGGTTTTATGTTGCCTAGGCTGCTGCCAAGCAGTCTGTCTCAGCTCTGGCCTGGCTCCCCTCAAGGTATTTCTGCCAAATATAACATAGTTTTATTACTTAAAGAAGCTCACAGCAACTTTGTCAATACCTTTTTCCTTAGTTGTTACGTTTTTGTACCTCTTGGGTATCCAACACTATCTTTTAGCTGAATGCAGCAGAACTTCATTCTCTGTATGTTTTCTTGTCTCTGGTTCAGTTTACCTCTGTGCACTTGGGAATATTAAAGGTGTACATTTCTTGCTCATAAAAGAGTAAGGGTAACCTAGCAGAAGTTCTTGGAAATACAGGTGTTAGGCAGAATGGAGGTTGAATATACAGAAAGAAAAGAACTTGGTGTCAGACACAGCTTGCAAGTTCTGGGTCTTGGCTTCACAGCTCTGTGGTGGTAGCAGATTTGCCACATGCAAAAAGTGTTGCTGAACATGTGTCAAACCATTCAGCCCAGAATCAGTTATTTGATGTAGCTCTGTCAGGAAATCTGCCATGCCTGTGGTAGCTGAATCCTGATTCCTCTTCTGTTAGTTTGAATTTCAATGCCATGCTTTCCCCCTCATTTTCATTTCTGTAGTTCTGTTCTGTTCATCATACTTAACTCTACAAATGCTCATCTGAAAATGGTCATGTAGTTGGGTAATAAGAAATATCACTGTGACATAAGAGGTCTCTCCATGCCTGTCTTTCTGTGGAAGAGCAAATGTCAGTGACTTGGACTTGAATATGAAATCAAAAGTAGAAAGTTTTCAGAAATGAAGTTGTTTGCCTCTCTGGAAGGACCTGATAAACTTCTGATGTGCAAAAAAGAGCTTTTCACAAGGCACAGGAATGCAATTGCTGTTCTCTTCAACATCTGTTACCTGATGCCTTGTTTGCAAGTTCATGAGATTTCATCAAGATTTACATGGAAGTATTGTATAGTATTTGAATAAATATGTATATTTATAATTTTTTAAATATTTATATTAATTATATATTATTTGTATATATGTAATTATATAAATATTTATAATTTTTTCAATATTTATTATAAATACTGAATAAATATGTTGTATGGTACTGCAAAACAACCGTAATCAGCCATTTTGGTACTTTGGTGCTATGATTGTCATAATTAGAGGCTTCTTACGGCAGGTTACAGTCATTTAGTGCCTTGAAACACACCTGCTGTGTTTATCTTTAGCTAGTAGTTCATATCATCTTCCAGGAATAATCCTCAGTTCTCTTTTCATGGAGTACTCTCTAAGCTCTTAGTTAGCAAAAACTGGTTGTAATAGAAACTCTATCAGTTCCCAGCTGCCGTGCAAAATCCACAAAATGAACAGTTTTAATTTACAGTGTATTTTAAAACACGTGAAAGAAATTTTTGAAGGAAAGAAAAAATATAATAGAAAGTAATATTTGTCAGTGTATATTACTGGATGACAGAAGAACTCTGAAATGGTGAGGCAATCAGGGAATGGTTTGGGTTCGAAGGGACCTAGTTCCAACCCCCCTGCTATAGGCAGGGACGCCTCCCACCAGACCAGGTTGTTCACAGCTCCATCCAGCCTGGCCTTGAGTGCTTCCAGGGATCCTGGAATCCAGGCATCCACAGCCTCTCTGGGCAACCTGTTCCAGTGTGTCACAACCCCCAAAGTACAGAATTGATTCCTAATAGCTAGTCTAAATCGACCCTCTTCCAGTTTAAAGCCATTTCCTCTTGTCCTTCCACTGCCTTCTGAAAAGTCCTTCCCTAGCTTTCCTGTAGGTACCCTTCAGGTACTGAAAGATCCCTATAAGATCCCCACAAAGCTTTCTCTTCTCCAGGTTGAATAGCTTCAACTCCTCCAGCCTGTCCTCAGAGGTTTGGTTTCAATTTGTCCAAAAAATTGATTTAGATTTAGTGCATATTTCTAGAATTTGAAAGAGAAGAGGAAACGGCATGTAAAGTAGACTCAGCTCCAGTAAAGAGCATTCTTCTATGAAGGATTGAAACCTCTGTGTAAACTGGGAACTTTGCGTTCGTTGTGAAACTGGGCACTGACAGCTTTTCTGTTGAAATTGAACACCTTGGTTAAAATATTCAAAGTAAATGAGGGAAGACTGCTGTTATTCCCAGTTGCCTATGCTAGACACCAGAAAACAAGGACTTTGAAGACAGCTTTGTAGTTCTTGTGTGGCTTTTGTGTTAAAAAGGAAGGTAGTGCACCTCACAGGGTTCTGTGTTCGAGCATGTCTGAAGTTGGACAGATAGAATTTTTGTAGGTCAGCCCCATTCAGCAAGGCAGCCTTTAATAAAGCCTCTCTAGTAGGTCATATGATCAAAACAGCACTGAGGATAGTGCTTGTTCAGGTATTGGGGCAATCAGTCTTGATTGCTTTTTGTTTTGCTTTCACCTTACACAGGGGCCTTATAGTTCTTTGACCTGTGTGTGAACAAAGTGGGAAGCATCTGAAAATAGGTTCAAGGCTAGGCAAAAGGTAGATTTATGGAATTGAATTTCAGCTGCACAGAGCCTGAATTATGGAGGAGAAAGGGGATAAATCTAACTACTCCTTAAGAATCCTTTTACCCTTATATTTTGTACAAGATAAGCCCCTAAGCAATTTGTTCTATCCTGTTCCACTAGTGTGTGTGCCCAGTTGTGGTGTTTTTTGTAACAGGTAAAACTTGTCAGGACTTCATTGGGAGATACTGAGCCCTGTCACTGTGCATGATATATTTAAAAGTTAAATGTAATAGATTTTACGAAATTTCTATCTGGCAAGCACTTTGAGGCAGCAAGTAAAACTTGGACCTGGGTGGGCTTTGAGGTCCTTTCCAGCTCAGGCTGTTCCTTGTTGCATTACCTCTTCTGCTGCACATTTTTAGTAATGCGACTATTTTTACCTTCTGGGTGATTTTATGTCATTTGATAGTGAGCTTTGTACATTTAGAGTGGGCAGAGTTAGTACTCCAACATCTTCAGATCTGTAAGTGCTTCATACTGTCTTTGCTTTGATATCTGAATTGTCAAAGACTGTATCCCTGGTATTTTTTGTTGTTAATGGTAGTTTTAGATATTAAAGTATTTTTAGGTATTAATCCTCTTTAATCTTAAAATTGCTCAGAAATAACACTTTATATATAGATTTGGTGTATATATACCTTGCTTTTTTCTTCTATTAAGAACACTGCTTAAGTTACAGGTTACGTATGAGTTTATGCAATCAACTTCTGATCTGTGTTGCATTCCCGTCTTACAGCTGTCATTGTGAAGTGTCTATCCTGAAAAACACTTCAGTATCTCAGAACAGTGTGGTTTGTTCTATTCCAAGTATTTTGGATGTGTTCATGTTTATTACTTCATGTTCTTCTTAGGTTTCCTATGCGCGACCAAGTTCAGCTTCTATCAGAGATGCAAACTTGTATGTTAGTGGACTTCCCAAAACAATGACTCAGAAGGAACTGGAACAACTCTTTTCCCAATATGGACGCATTATAACTTCTCGTATTTTAGTTGACCAGCTCACTGGTAAGTGGGCAGCTTTGTGTGCTCTCATTCTTGGACTAGCAATTTGAAAAATATTTCACCTTTCAGTACAGTAATCTTGTCTCTGAAATGTATAAAAGCTGTATAAGGGCTAAAAAATGGAAACTTCTGCTACAATTGTTCATAAATATGAATGGACAAAAATAGATTGTGGAGTATCATGAGCCAGCTTGAGTCATTTCCACCACATAGGTGCAGGTTTGAATCCTGTTTCATGTCTTGTAATAAATCTACAGCTGCTGTCATCTTCTTTTCCAAGCTTCTATGTAAAAGTAGTCCCCATACTCCTTATGAAATGCTACTATGTATTTTTAAAAAAAGATAATTTTATGCAGAAATGCACTGCTGGTTCTTGGAGGCTTGAATTATAAAAGGTGTGGACTGTTAGTTGCTATTAAGACTGTCTTCATGGTTACCTTGGTCACTTGAGACACTCTGAAGAGCATGAATATTGAATTTCTCAGGAGCAGTTCAACTCTGCATTTAGCAATGCCTTAAAGAGCCACAGAATTACTTAGATTGGAAAAGACACTGAAAATCACAAAGTCTAGCTGTCAGTATAACAGTAGCAAGCCTACCGCTAGTCCATGTGCCTGGGAACCACATTCACACACCATATAAATGTCTTCAGAGTGTCTTTTACATGTATAAATAGAAATAAGCTTTAGAAGGTGAGTTACAGTCTAGGTTGTGTTTCTAATAAGTAAATGAATGTCAGTGACACTGGTGGTTACTCTTCAAACTAGGGCAGTAAAGCATCTGTGCTGAACTTTCGTGCTGGCTTTAAGTTTTCAAATAACCTTACTTTGAAAATATTACATGTATGTGATTGGCTGGCTGGCTGACCTATAGTTGACTGCCCAGGCTTTTTTTTTTTTTGCACTTATCTTAACATAAATCTCAATATTGATGCTTTGAGGAGAGAGAAACATGAAAATGAATGTTAGATGCAAAGCACTGACTTGTAGAAGATGTAGATTTGCTGGACATATTTCTAATCTTTGTTCAACAAATAACTGCTTCCAGAGTGCTTTTGTATATTGCACAGAAAGAGTGGCATTTGATGGGGGCTAATAAGTACACGTGAACTTCTAAAAATGTTTACTGTAATTCTAAGTACTCATACTCATCCCAGTTGGAACACAGTGGTTCTCTGACATGGATTGTTCAGGTTAAGGTTTTTTCAAAGTTGCTAAGAAGAATGGAAGAGAGACTCAGAATGGTATGAATAATAAGGTTGTGACAAAAACTGATGGATGAAAAATGCGAAGTTGAGACTGTGACACTTGCCTCTAGAGCTTTCTTATGCCTGTTCATTTGTTGTCATTTTCCTTTAATTATCATTGATTATGAACAGAATATTTCTTCTAGTTAATGCCTTTCTAAAGTGAGGACAAACTTCAAACTTGCCTGCTTATTCATGAACAGAAATGTAAGAGGCTTCTGAATGGATTCAAGACTGTTAAACTGAGCACACAACTAAAAGTAATACTAGACATAGAAGCTTTAATGTGGTAGGTGCAAGTATTGACACCTCAGTATGTTTATATCCAAGCAGCAGGATGAGGTTTTGAGTTATTTCCCTAAGACTTTCTATAAATACTTGCTGATCTCCCTGCCTGTTATTTTTGACTGGCCTATTCCCATGAAGAGTCTGTGGCCCAAAAAAATCAGTTGCCTTCAAAAACATCCCAACAAAAACACATTTATATGTTGAAAGGGAGTCTTTCCCTTACAGAAATAAACTTGTCCTGTAATTCCTATTACTGCAACCTAGAACACTCTTGTGTTCTTCTACCGTATTTGCTTCAAAGTGAACTTCAAGGAATGCTGCAAGAGAACATAAGGCATTTCTCCTTTCTAGGGAGTAGACTATATTTATGGGGGTTCTGTAAATCACTTAGATACTGCAGAGTAGCACCAACTGAACAGAGGTTACAGTGCAAATGAGTTCTGCAATTCTGGGTTCACTTCCATTACTCTAAAATGACTGTTTCAGCATATACTCTGACTCAGCCTTCCATGGCTTCTTTCTAAGCAGCTTGCCTCGTATAATTTAAATAAACCAACGCAACCCAAAAAACAAGCACTGCAACACTTTTCTAAAAAGTCTTACTTCTACCAGTGTATGACCAGTTCTAGTAAGCTAAAAATTCAGCAACTGTTTATAGCACTCGTTGAGAGAATCAAATATTGTCAAATGTGCCTCCGAATTTATTAGTTTCCTTCACTGTATGCAGGTATGTCAAGAGGTGTGGGGTTTATCCGATTTGACAAACGTATTGAGGCAGAAGAAGCTATCAAAGGCTTGAACGGCCAGAAGCCTCCAGCTGCCACAGAGCCCATTACTGTGAAGTTTGCTAACAATCCAAGCCAAAAAACCAATCAAGCCATCCTTTCCCAGCTGTACCATTCTCCAAACAGAAGGTATCCAGCACCTCTAGCTCAGCAGGCTCAACGTTTTAGGTAAGTCAGATACTTCTGTTTAACTAAGCTGGAAAATGTATCTTCCCAGGGGCCTATTGGTTTCCCTCTTTGATTTCTTCTCTGTCCTCTTCCTGTCCTCTGTGATTTGTATGAAAGAAACCCATGGAGTTTCTGCAGCTATGCTCCAAGAATATAGCTGAAAGAGAAAAATGTGTTCCAACCTGTTGATGGCTGGAAAGCATCTAGTAAACCTATTTATTGTTAAAAACGAGATAACATTCTTTTTACTGTAGGCAGTCACTAAAAAGTACAAATCACTTAAGGATGCTTTTAATTTTGTGCTTTCTTCATTAATTTGCAAGTTGATTCAGTCAACAGTGACATGGGTAATTAAATATATCTCTTAGCCATATGATATGCCACAGCCATCCTTCACTTCCTCAACTCTTGTACTTCTTCCCCATTCTGTCTTCGAGGTTTTATCCTGGCTTATTACTGAGTGCATGCTAGTGTCTTCCCATATTCCAAAATGCAGGTGTCTTTTGCACCTGTTTTTGTGGATATATGTCTGATTGTGTGGAAGCTGCAGCATATAGTTCGTTATTATGACGACTCAGTGTATTCAAAAGCACAAATGGCAAGAGGAGAGTGAAACAAAACGTATTACCTGCATTTCTGAGTGTCTTGCTGTTTTCAGTGACTTTGATAGGTTATTTTCAGCCCCCACCCTGACCATGTTACTGGAATGTGCTGTTGGTACGCTCCAAGGTGTGCTATTGGATTTTTCAAACAACAAAATCAGCTTGCTGTGTGCTTAGAAGGAAGAGAACGTAGCAGCCTTGAGAAGCTGTGTGTGGGCCACCCTTCCTTTTAGGTCCCGGTGATCAGAGCTCATGGACAGTGTTCTAGCAGAGCTTCCAGACTCTTTCCAACTTGTCAGCCTTTGTGCCACAAGTGCTCAACAGTGCTGGAGGTCAGCACTGAGGGATACTGCTTGTATTCAGTGTTTGGGGAGTGTTCGTGCTGCTGCTTTAGGAAGAAGAATGATGTAATTGCAATATAATAGCCATCTTCTGCAACATCAGGCATTGAAACTTTTAAATTTTTGGTTGTTTGTGATTCTTCTTTATTAAACAGTGCGTTTTTGTGAATGCCAGTTTAAATTTATCTGGATGTGTTTTGGTAAGATGTTAAGCGTGAAGTTAATGCTTGCAACAACCATGAGGAGGTGTTGCAATTTACTCCTCTTAAAAGCATAATTGTAGCAAGTAGTATCAAGTGCATATCAGGCATGGGTTGGGTGACAGGGGTGAGTTCTGTCCTTGGTGGATATGGAAGAAGTAAAAGGTTGAGCTGATGGAGAACCAACTGATCAGACAGTGAAAGTGGAACAACAGACATTAGTTCTTTCTTCTTTTTCAGGCTTCTGTTTGCTGAAAGAGACAGCCTTGATAAATTTTACATGTTGGTAACTGTCAAGAGAGATGTCTTACATTTGGGATTTGCTTGTGCCATCATTGCAGCGTTTCAGCTGCTGCTATTGGTGTAGCTCAGTTTGCACTGACAGCTCAGGTCTTCCATGTCTTTCACATGCAAAAAAAAAAAAAAAAAAAAAAAAGGGAAAAAAAGGAAAATCCTGGCTGTTGAAATTTTGGATGCTAGCAGGATGACCCAGTGCAATTGTTCAGCTGTAGTTAAGTTGATGGAGGTCTGAAAATGTACAAGCAGTGTATACTGAGTAGTGAGGAACAAAAGGGTCAACAAAATGCTTAATAGAAATGTTGGCCTGGGCTTTTGAAAGCAGCCCTACCTGTAGTTGTTCCTCAGATCCTTTAGATTGTGTGGCTGAAAGCATCCTTAAAAATCGTCAGGTGAATTCCATTTTTCCCAAATCTCTTAAGGCCATCCAGTAACTGATGAAAGCAGTTAGGTTGGCATAGGTTACTGTATGAAGTCCTCAGCCCCTTGTGCAGCAAATACCTGTAGCTGATGGTATTCCTGGAATTCATCTTTCTCTCACTTCCAGATCTTCAGTGAGAGTAGATTTATGTAATCCTAAAGCCTGCTGATTGTTGGCAGGCAGTTTTCTTTTCTCCCTAAGCTCTTCTAGTGATTAGTGCCTTTCTGTCTTGTGCATACATCCTTCAAACCCTGTTCACTGCAAAATCAAGATAATCTGTAGTTTGGTCCTCACTTACCTGCAAGTAAGACCAAATTGTTTTTCATTTCATTGTTTATTTTTTTGGTGCATGAATTATGCAATTACAGTCTTTGGCTTTGGATTCCTTATACTACCGCTGGTTCTTAAAGTTCATTACTGGAGAAAAATAACGGTGAGGTACGGATCTGCAAGATGGCTGTAAGCTAAAAACCACATCATGTAAGTCTTTATTCACTTAATTTTGTGGCATCCTGGAGGTAACCTTTCAGCAAAAGGTGTCCTCTTCACATCTGAGCTTTGCCAGGAAGAAATAAGAGCTTCTTTAGGGAATACATTTTTCTTGGAGAAGCAGATTGTATTTTAGTACTGAAGTTATTATAATAGCAGTAGAAGGCACTGCTTGCTTCAGATATTGGCGAGGTAGCTCCAGAGGGTCTGGAGATGGAGAGAAAGTTCACAGTCTGTGTTGTACATATCAGTATTCTGAAGCAGTTTAGTCCAGAGAAGAGTAAAAAATTGTTAAAAAAGAATATTTTTTTTAGCAGTGCACCAGCAAGTTTCACTACTTGCTGGTGTTCCAGAACCTTATTTCTGTCTAGATATTCATGTCACCATACTGAGAGAAGTCTCAGTAAAGTCTTCATCAGAAACAAATGTGTAATCTGGAAGGTTCTGCTGAAGTGTACATACTGCAACTTTATGCTGCTATTATGGTATTATTTGACTTGGTGCACAGCTATCATAAGTTCAGCCTTTCTGAACGGAATTAGTTGAGATTGTGGGTGCTACATAAGAACATCTGTTTAATGTTACATTAACTGTGTAGTATTTTGTATTTTTGAATTGGTGGTATTCAAGCTATTAATGAGCACCTGTAGAAGCAGTGCAGAGGAGCTGGTAATAATGTACCAGATTTCCTCGAGACTTTTTCCAGCCCTTTATGTTACAACAGTTTTGCTGACTATTTTTCAGGTTGGACAATCTGCTCAACATGGCTTATGGAGTAAAGAGGTAATAATGAACCATTCTATTCATAATAGCTAATTCATTAAGAGAAAATATTTTGACTGTCATTACTCTTTCGTTAAGACTTATTTTTGCTTCTTGAGACTTCATCTGAAATTGTTCATTTTGGTGCACCGTGCATGGAAGACAAAGCTTTTGTTCCATATTCCAAGTGACTTAATCCTCTCTGGTGTTCTAGCATGCTTTTCTTTAGTTCTTCCATTTCATCCAAACCAAACACTGTTCCCACATCTGTGTGTCATCCTATGCACTGTATATTGTGTAGATGAATGATAGAAATCCCAAATTGCTTGACTGTTCCAGCCGATAAGTCCCAGCTACCTGTGAAAAGCCCTCTATCCTTTCCTCTTTTTGAAACTTCCTTGCTTTTGATTTCCTTAAAACAGCTGCTCTGTTTTTATTTCGTTTCCCCTCTTTCTTCAGTAGGTTTCCCCCCATGACCATAGATGGAATGACCAGTTTGGCTGGAATTAACATCCCTGGACACGCAGGAACCGGATGGTGCATTTTTGTGTACAATTTGGCCCCAGATGCTGATGAGAGTATCCTCTGGCAGATGTTTGGACCCTTTGGAGCAGTAACCAACGTGAAAGTCATCCGTGACTTTAACACCAATAAGTGCAAAGGCTTTGGGTTTGTGACGATGACAAACTATGATGAGGCAGCGATGGCCATAGCGAGCCTGAATGGATACCGCCTTGGGGATAGAGTGCTGCAGGTCTCCTTTAAAACAAACAAAACGCACAAGGCCTAGCAAGTTATTCTCAGTGCATTAACATTTGAAATCTGTACAACGAAGGCAGTTTATGAGAAGCTTTCTGCTAGTAAATGCCTTGTTGTATATCAGTGTGGATATGGGGATAAAATGACTACTTAGCATCCTAAGAATATGTGAGATTTTTTTATTGCTAATGTTTGAATTAGAACTTCTTAAATACCTTTTGTGTTTGAATATTGAAAAGAGGTGCAGGGTTTTTACCTGTTACAGTGCATTCTATTGCCTTCTTTGAAGAAGGTGGACCTTTTAAAATGTTTCAGCTAAGGGAAGAAGTTTTTTGTTTGTTTTTTTTTTATTACATGATTGCCATTAACCTATGAGTAAATACTTGAGGCTTTGTGTTAGACTACTTAAGTTTATTTTATAATATCTTGATCTGCCATGTGTTTAATTTACAACTTGATGAGTTGCTGTTGTTGTTGTTGAGAATATTTGAAGTTCACATCTTATTTATAAAGTTATACGCAGTATTTATTTTCTAGTTAGTGTTTGGGTTGGGTAGGGAAACACATTATAAAACCTTATTGTAAGAATACTGGAGATCTTTTCGTAAAGCAGTACCTTGCCAAAGAGATAAGAGCCTCTTTGATGTGGATTTAAAAAAAAAAAAAAAAAAAACATCTATTTTTATAAAAAAGAAAAGATAAAAAAAAATTTGGAGAAACTTTTTACTGGTCCTGGAACAAATATTTTGATTTGAATACTTTGAGAAATCTCTTCATATGACACCTTGTGAGCTTTTAAAACTTACCAGGAAATTTGCAGTTGTTGGGGGAAAATTTAGAAAGATTTATGATGTAGAAATAAATTTGAGACATTTCTATTAATAAGTAGAGTTGATGGGATGCACTGTTGGTTTCATTTTTGTAATCATCAGTGAAGTTTTTGATCATCCTGGTTATATAAGTAGCTCACATTAACTTGTGATTTTGAAACAAGAGTTAACTAAAAAAAAAAATCTATATAAGAGCAAGCAGGAAACTTAAATACTAAGAGATGGGGGAAAAAAATCTGTTCTTCCTAAAGAATTCCCTTCAGATAGAGCTCATGGTGTTTAGTGATGTACTTGCTATTGTTTGAAGAATTGTTTTGTCTTAAGAAAAAGACATTGTGCATGGGTTGCACAGCAGTTGGGTGTGTTTGGAGGTATTTTGAAAGTTATGTTCAAGGCTAACACCTGAGCTTTGTGTAATGTAAATAAGATCTTGAGTTAAGAACCTTTCAGCTAATTTGGATTTCTGTTTATTTTTCAACTTACATGCCAAGTGATGGTCAATTCTGAATGTTTTTGTATGAGTTTTTTCTTTGTAAATGGCATTAACATTGTTACTTGAGGTCTGCTTATTCATTTTCGTTGTCCTGGGGACTTGAATTTACAGTGCATCAGGTCTGTTGCTATTTTTGTCTGTAGATAGTCTAGCTTCAGCTGTTTATAGTGATGCTACATTTTGGGTTATAAATATGTTTGTGGTTAAAAACAAGTATAATCATAAGTTTTGAACAGATTTCCTTACATTTTTCATACAAAACCCATAAACACCTGTATGCTACTGAAATTTAACTTTGTATAATGCTTAACTCACTACTTGGGGACATAGAAAGTCTTTACCATGTACTGAAGAAATTAAAGAATTACAGAACATTTTCTGAGTAGCATCTAGCTTACATTAAATTTTTGAGGAGGAAAAAAAAGCTGAGGGTTTTGATGCCTTTGCCAGGATGCACTGACAACTATATAGTTACATCCTGCTTTTTGTATAAACTGAGATGCTCATATGCTTCCCCTTAGAAAAAAGCAGTGTTCTATGCATAGACATAGTTGTACACTATCTTTGCAGTTGCGTTTGGTTCTTATTCTCTTAAATTGTAGTTATAAATTTTTCAGTATAGTACAGTACATATACTGTGAAGCGCGTGCTAAAGTGAGTAAGCGAGTTTTCATGCTGACCCCTCAATGCTATTTGAAAATTAATTGGCTTTGTGAGCACTTCCTCATTCTTAGGTGCATTTAGATTGTTAAAGCTCTTCTGCATTAAATTGTATATACTATAGGAAACACAATCTTTCCAATATAGGGAAAACAGTAGCAACGTGCTTCTTTCCTTATACTACTCTAGCAAACAACGGCATTGATGAGAAGGCATGTAAATTGGGCTTCACTTTACAGTGTTATCAGAGCACTTAGTAAAATGTAAGGTTGGTATTTATTTGAAGATGTATAGTTAATTCACATCTGTTGGAATAGAAAATATATTCTGTTGAGTATTTAAAGAGGTTGTACATGTTTTCTTTTGTGTTTGGATTCTTTGTACTTTTTCATGTTCAGTACATCAATAAACCAAGTTGAAGGGAAAAGCCTCACGAGCACGTTTTATTGTGTTGTCTGCCTTCATGGGTGAGCAACCTGAACAGAAGCTGTCTGCAAAGCTTGTTCTAGCTCAGCCTAGGTTGCTAGCTATCCACAAGCAGGCAGCGCAGTGGGCCTCCATAGCAGTTCTGTTGTATTAGGATTTGTGTCCAGTGTTTTCAGCTCAGCACTGTATGGACCACTCAGTGCTGAGGCAGGTGTAATAAACGAGGATTGTTGAACACACGGCATGAAAAATGAATTTACTGTCTGTCCAGCCTCCTGCTATCCAGCATAGCTAAACCAATGCTCTGCTGTGTTGGGAAAGTACAGAGAAGGGAGAAGGATTTACTCTCCACTGCAGTGCTCGATTACTGAGTTTTCTCCATTCTTTGAATACGTGGCTAATGGTTATCCAGTTACCTCATTCTTTCACCTTCTCAGCACTTGAAGGGTACTTAAATTTATTACTAACTTCTAAAGTATTCTCCTAAATTCACTGATTTTTTTTCTCAAATGAATGAGAAGGAATTTTCATCAGTGATAATAAAACTCCAGTAGTAACATATGCAGCATGTAACTTACTTTTAACAGTTTTCATTCACTCTTTTTTCACATTTCCACTCTGAGGGTGTTTGGATTGATAGCCCTGTAGTATATGTTACACTATGGAGCGCTGCCATCAGTGCAGTGCATTGGAGTCAAGTTTACGTAGAAGATTTGCTTGTGAGTGTGAAGGACAGATAGCTCAAAATGTCCTTAGTGACACCTGTTGTTAACAGACAATTTACATACAGAAAGGTGACTTCATACAGTTACGTGCTTTGGTACTTGAAGTACTGAAGTGGTGCCAGTTATGGGTTTTGGCAAGAAATGAGTGGCTGCATGTGGAGTTCATTTTCCAGCAGAGACCTGTGTTCAGCCTGCACGCTTTCACAGAAAGGCAGTTTTAGTTCTCAGCTTGGACCAGCTGAGTGGCTGTCCCTGGTTGAATTGTTATGTGGAAATAAGGATAAAATGTGTTTTTGTAATTTCCTTCAGTTGTAAAATTAAAACTGCTTGTATTTTGAGGGTTAGGTGCAGGTAAACAAGCAGGTAAACAGTGAACAACACAAAAACTACCAGCTGTAAATGCAGTTGTCCAGGAGAATGTTCAGTTCTGGAAAGTGATTGCTGAGCACCTTGGGTTGGTCAGAGCTGGTGAACAAGGGAACCTGGTGGGATTTCTTACAGAAGGGCTACTTTTCTCACTGTATTTAAATTTTACAGTGAAGCTATGGAAGATGATGTGAAATCCATTCATGAGGTAATGGAGTGTTGTAATTATCTGAAAAGAATTCCAGGAACCTCCCCTTAAGTTCAGAGAGGAAACACGACCCTAGCAGAAGGGAGAGCTGTGACATGGGGACTTGTGGAAGGATTTGTCACAGCAGAAGCATGCTTGGGGCTTGTGTCCTCTTCTGCAAAACATATACTCAATGAAACCAGCTGTGGCAGATCAGCTTCCCACCTGCATCTCGGAAGGCCTTCCTTTTACGAGAGCGTTTTCCCATTGTGAAGAGGGAACATGCTTTTTTGAATGGTAAGCTGTCTGTTAGCATTGGTCATGTTCACAGTATGTGTGACACCCAGTGGCCATGAAGTCTGTTTAGCTGTATTGCTCAGCAGACCTGACAAGTGTTTAAAATCTTCATTTTGCTACATCATCACTTAACATGCTGCTTGTGGTTTACTGTATGGGTGACTAAAGCTAAAAAATTTTAAATAGCAAGAATCAGGTGTTACTTCCTGACATTATTCTGCAGCTTTTAAGGCCAACAGAATAGGGTTTTCTTTGTACATTTGCTGGAGGAATGAAGACAGCGTCAACTGTTCCATTATGCATAAGATAACTTGGAATTGGGCACTTTGGTCTTGTCACCTTTGTTGACCCAGTGTTGCAGCTTTTATGCATGCTTTTTCTGTTCAGTTGGGGCACTTAGAATTTGAAATTTCAGTGTGTGGATGTTAAAAGCAAGAATTATATTGTACTAGTTAAACTTCGCAGTAGATGGCATCTTTCTAAAAGCAGCACTGCACTGATGACGAATGCTTTGGGCAGCAGGTGTTGTTAGCACATAGAAGGTCATCAGAGTGAAGCAGCTTGAAACAAAGCTGGAGGTGGTTTCACAGAATCACAGAATGGCCAGGGTTGGGAGGGACCTCAAGGATCATGAATCTCCAACCCCCCCTGCCACATGCAGGGCCAACAAGCTCCACATTTAATACTAGACCATGCTGCCCAGGGCCCCATCCAATCTGGCCTTGAACGCCTCCAGGGACGGGGCATCCACGGCCTCTCTGGGCAGCCTGTTCCAGTACCTCACCACTCTCTCTGTAAAGAATTTCCCCCTGACATCCAACTTAAAACCATTTCCCCTTGTCCTGCAGTTATCGACCCTTTCCAAGAGTTGATTCCCCTCCTCTTTGTGGGCTCCCCTTATGTACTGAAGGTATATTTAAGTTTGAGGTCTTTTGATTGGAGAAGATGGAATAGGGAATCTAATAATGTGTAAGAAGAGTCTATTGTGGGGGGGGAAGTGTAGTCTGGATCTGAAAGGCTTGACTTCTGTTACCTCCACACTTGAGAGAAAAGATATTAATATAAAAGGCAAGCCATATAAGCTGGTTGGCACTTTCGAAGCACCATGAGTATTTCAGTGGTGTAGGAGATAGCATAAAGTTGGGCGATCAAGTCTGGTGCCTTGCTATATCATCTTGTGCATTCTGGCTTTGACCAGTATCTTCAGACATCAATAAGAACATGGAAGACTTTATTCCTGAAGGACCCTGCTTTAAAAACTAAGCAGTACTGCAGAAAGTTCATGGAAGTGTTCTATTATGTATAACATCACGTGCTTTCTGTGCGTGAGTTGATGTCAGGGTGTTTCTCGTGACCCTGTAGTACTGCAAGGAAAGCTGCTGGAAGTGCTCTCACAGTGTAGATTATAAATGTTGTGTGCTTTACCAAGACACCAGAAAAAATGCTTTTTTAATTTGAGGCAAGTTCTACTGTTAAATTATTCTCATTTTGGCAGCAGACCCCTATAGAACTTGCTTTGAGTGCAGTGATTTAGTTACTTAATGCTCTGTTGATAAGAACTTCTGCAGGTCATCCAGCTGCTGATATTACAGGGTACCAATACCAAGAGCTACGTAGCCCTGAAAATCAGTTCCTCAATTTTTTTATGCCCATCTGTCTGAAAAGTCGAGTTATCTTTTAGAAATGCAGAGTATTCCCCAGCAGCTTGTTCTCTCAGAAGGAAGGGGATTTGTCAAGTTGAAATGCTTTTTTTTCCCTGCTGCTGTCTGTCCTTTGTGTACTGGCAGGCTTTGTTTTTTATTCTTGGTGTTAGTGATGGTACTACTGTGATAAAGTAAGCTGTACGATTCTGCCTTCCATTTCAATCTGCCTGTCTTCTATGTTGAATAGTCGACATTTTATGAGGAATTTACTCTGTGACTTCACGTTCAGTCATTCTCTGTCTTGAAATGATGTGCTGCATATACATTGCAAACAGCTGCAGTATCCGTATCTGTTAGCAGAAAACAAAATGTTACGGATTTGAATTTTGATTTACTCTTTTTGAAATAAGCGTAAGCAGAAGATTGCTTACACATGAAACAATAGCTGAAAATACTGATGGTGGACTTTCTTTAATCTTTTGTATAAGCAAAAGATTCTCTTAAAGTGAGTTCAATTTTCAGATCCATGTTCATGGTGCTATCGCTCAATAGCCACAAAACAGATTATGCTATCTTGAAGCTCTAAGACTACATCCCAGCTGTGTGCTTGTAATACGTTCCATCAGCTGTTGCGTTAATTGCCTTGTTTGTAATCATTACATTGATTACAAATAAACTGAAATATAACTATTCTGTATTCTGCGTGACATGGCATGTTCTGTGCTCTGTGGCTCTACTTTCTCCTGGGCCTTATGATTGCCTCTGTCCTTTTCTAACCTTTAAAGTCTCTCCTACTCTTAGTTTTCAACTGTTTCTCATATTTCATACCAGATTTCTTAATCATTCACTAGTCTGATTTACTCTCTCTTCCCAAATGAACTTCATAGCAATGTAACAAACAGGTCAGATAAACGGAGTGCTCTTTGACATCGTTATCAGTGACACTGATGACGGAATCGAGAGCATCCTCAGCAAGTTTGCTGATGACACCAAGCTGAGTGGTGCAGTTGACACGGTGGAAGGAAGGGATGCCATTCAGAGGGACCTCGAGAGGCTGGAAAGATGGGCCCAGGTGAACCTCATGAGGTTCAACAAAGCAAAGTGCACAGTTTTGCACTTGGGACGGAAGAATCACGGGCATCCATACAGACTGGAAGGAGAAATCCTTGAGAGCAGCCCTGCAGAGAAGGACCTGGGAGTCTTGATAGATGAAAAGCTTAACATGAGCCAGCAGTGTGCTCTTGCAGCTCAGAAAGCAAATGGTATCCTGGGTTCCAGAAGAGGGGTGGCCAGCAGGGACAGGGAGGTGATCGTCCCCCTCTACTCTGCTCTTGTGAGGCCTCATCTGCAGTACTGTGTCCAGGTCTGGAGCCCCCAGTACAAGAAAAACAGGGAGCTGTTGGAGAGGGTCCAGAGGAGAGCCACAAAGATGATCAGAGGCTGCAGCACCTCCCCTACAAAGACAGGCTGAGGGAGCTGGGCTTGTTCAGCCTGGAGAAAAGAAGGCTGCGGAGTGACCTCATTGCAGCCTTTCAGTACCTAAAGGGAGCCTACCAACAGGAGGGGAATCAACTCTTTGAAAGGGCTGATAACTGCAGGACAAGGGGAAATGGTTTTAAGTTGAGGGAGGGGAAATTTAGGTTGGATGTCAGGGGGAAGTTCTTTACAGAGAAAGTGGTGAGGTACTGGAACAGGCTGCCCAGAGAGGCCGTGGATGCCCCGTCCCTGGAGGTGTTCAGGTCCAGGTTGGATGGGGCCCTGGGCAGCATGGTCTAGCATTAAATGGGGAGGTTGTTGGCCCTGCACGTGGCAGGGGGTTGGAGATCCATGATCCTTGAGGTCCCTTGCAACCCTGGTCACTCTGTGATTCCGTGGAAAGCTAAGAATTGCTTTCTTCTGCCTCACTGATCTCTCAATAATTAACTTATTTGTTATGCATCCAGTTTTCAAATGAGAGTTCATTCCTAGATGCTGCTGGCTACTCTCTTAATTGGTGTCTTCCACCTTCTAGATGACTATACAATATATCGTAACAATTTCCATACATCTCGAAGATACTGAATTAGGAATTCATCATCTCAGATGAACAGAGGGAAGCAAGAGGCAAAATTAAAGGTTACATCTTGCTTAAAAAGGAAAGTTAAGTCATTGAAGTACGGTGTGCTTAAAGCTTTACAAGAATTTTTCTCTTCCAAAAATTATTCTTTGATTCTTTAGCTCTTTCTTGCTCAATTGCTGCAACCAGGATAGCTTCCCTTTCTAGAGGAGAAGCAGAATAAGAGAAGATATGAGAACTGTAAAATCAAAGAGAAGCCTGTGCTAGTGCTTTAAAAATGTGGCAATGCTGAATACAGTAGGTCTTGACAGTTGGTTAGTGTGCTTCCATGTTCTTCATGCTTCACAGGAACTTCAGATGAAAAGTGAACTAAAAAAATGGAATTGAATTTCTAACGAAATAGCTTTCAAATGAAATTTCCAATGAAGTAAGTTTCTAATAAAATGGAAGTGAAATTTCTCCTGGGTTTACTGAGTTGTCACCTCTGAAGTGTGGCATATTTCTTGGGGACTTCACCTAATCGTATTAAATCTGCAGAGACTGAGAGACCCCAATTTAAAAACTGTTCAAAATGAAATTCCTTAGCCATTACCCGAAAAAGTTCCTGATGATGCTACTGCAAAGCCTCTCTCTCTTGTCTTTTAGGACTAGCAGGTACTCTCTTCCATTGAAACAGATCAATTCTTTACGATATTCCAGGCAGTAATATTTTCTTTCTACATAAGTGGACTAAGGCTGAGATCATCTTAAAGCATTGTCTGTCATATTAATTTGTGGAAGAAATCAGTGCTCTGATCTCAATGTCAGTAGATTAGCAAAACAGAAAATCTCCCCAAGCATGATGGAGTATTGTTCAGGAAGGAATGAGAGCAACTTTGATATGTAAGCACTAACTTATTTTTTTATTCGTTTTAGGCTGCATGTGCTTTTTCAGTTACTGCAAGATGTGTGTGTGTACAGTTGACAAAATGTATCTGTTTGAGGTGCTAGTAGGGAGAAGACTCCAGTAAAGGTGATCCAGCTCACGTCATTGATTGCTGAGAGTGGAAGAGGCTTTCTGAAATAGGAAAGCTTATGTGGATTTCTGTACCAGAGGAGGTTTTTACAGGCGAGAAAAGTTGTTCATAACTTAAGCATCATAATTTACTGTGTATTTAAGCATAATCTTCTCTTTACTCCAGTGCTGAAAGATTTGAGAGGAGTGTAGGACAAGGAACCCAAGAGATTTCAGGTAATAAAAATACTGTACTGAACCTTTTGCATGTTTAGCTTCCAGAGGCAGAGTTCCCTCAAGACATTGGCAGATTAATCTCAATATTTTTGCATGTGACAGTGTTTATATTCCTGTGTGAGGATAGTGTTTTCATACAATTTTTCCACTATTTTTGGCATATGCACTCTTGGAAATAATAGTGTATTTTTCTAAACGAGAGAAGGTTCCAAACATGCTAGGCAGCTTCCTGAAAGTGTATGCTGGGAAATCATCAGCTGTCTTAGTGTGACAAAGAGTTACAGTATTAGCTATGTGGAAAGAGTAAAACAGTCTTGTTTTTGTGCAATGAGAGTTAAGGTGTTGTGTTGGTTGTGTTGTATGCCAGGTCCCTGTCCTGGGAGCTGAAGGAGGGGAAAGATGAAACACAACCTGAGATATAGCACCAGAATCACAAATACTGATCCTTCATTCAGAACAGTTCCTAGTTCTTCTGTTACTGGGGTTGCAAATCTGTGCATTCCTTCTATTTCCAATGCAAGGGAGAAAATTTCTTGACCCTGTCTGCTGCAGGAAAGCAAACTGCCCCCAACCACTATTTATTTTGAGGTTATGTAAATCCCACTGTTAATGATTTCCTTGTAGTGCATTGTCACTGTGGAGAGGAAAATGAGACTTCACACTGATTTCCACTGTACCACTGGCAAATAAATCTATATACAATTCTGCTGGATTTGCAGGATCAAAGAAAAAATGAGCCTGCCAGTTCTGTGTGTCAAAACAGTATTTTTGTGCATAGCAAGAGATGTTATATGATGAACAAGTTATCAGCCCTGGTAATCAGTTTGATGCTGGATTTTACTTTGGGAATACTACTGCATGTATTCTGTGGAAATTCAACAGGAGGGAGAAGAAAGAGCTTACAGTAAAAAAATAATAATAAAAATAATAATAATTTTAAAATTACCCACATGTATATTATTGCAAATAAATACTGTCAGAAATGGAACTGGAAAATGTACCTATTTCATGCAACAGGCAGAGATTGATAGAAGCAAGTAGAGGCCTACCTGAAAGAGGAAACAGGAAACAATGCTTGAAAAAGTTTCCAGTTTGTGGTGTTTTGTTGTTTAACTGTTTTCAGGAAGCCAGGGAAACCTGCATCTCCTGTTCCTTTTCTTCTCTGAAGCGGTGTATACCAATGCATGCAGCTTGGGGAATGAATAGGAAACAAGTAGGTATCTGTGCTTGCTCACAGGGCCACCATCTCACTGAGATCACGGTGAGATGGTAGGATGGCTTACATGACTGGAATGCTGTCATGGATGGCTATTTTGACTTTAGGAAAGACAGACAAACAAGTGATGCAATGGTGGTGTTCTTTATGTGAAAGAACAGCTGGAATGCATTGAGCTCTGTGCAAGGATGAATGATGAATAAATGGAGAGCTTGTAGGTGAGTATTAAGGGGCAGGCTACACCATGGAGGGTGTTTACTGGAGGCAGGCTGATTAGGAGGAGGAAGTTGATGTGGCTTTCTACAGATGAATGGAAGTAGCCCCATGGTCACAGGCACTGGTTTTCAGGGGCAGTGTCAACCATCCTTGTAAGATATTATTCTGTAAAACGTCATTGTCTCAAAGCTTGCTGGTGGTGACTCTCCCCGCTTTAGGCAATTCTTGCTTCTTTCCTATCTTTTCTATCGTCCTCCTTCCCTTCCCCATCTCCCTGATTAGGATTTACAATAAACTGGTTGGATTAACATATGAACCGTTGTTTCTTAATCTCACGCCAGGTGTACAGATATTAAAGAACCTCCTCTGCCTCCTATAAATTGGAGCGAGACAATCCTGACATTTGTTGGGAAAGCAACGTTGGCTGGCACACACGTGCATGGAAGATGACTTTTTGATGTAGGTGGTGGAGGAGTGAACAAGAGGTGTGCTGCTTGGCTTTGTACTTAAAAACAGAAGGACTAGTTGGGAATGTGTAGCTTGTGGGAAGCGTTGGATACAGCTGCTATGAAATAATGAAGTTCAGGATCTTGCGTGAATAAAACAAGGCAATAAGTAGGATTGCAACCCTAGACTCTGGGAGAGCCAACTTTGACCTCTTTAGGGATCTGCTTGGAATTCTCCCATGGGTTGGGGAAGGTAAGAAGGCCCAAGAGTGCTAGTTGACATTCAAGCAGCACTGCCTTCAAGCTCAAGATCAGTATATCCCTATGAGTAAGAAATCAAGAAAAGGTGGCCAGAGACCCATGTGGATGAACAAGGAGCTCATGGAAAAACTCAGATGGAATGTAGAAAAGGGGTCTGGTCACTTGGGAGGAATATAGGTACACACATGCAGGGGTGCAACAAGGAATGCTAAGCCACATTGGGAATTAAATCTGGTGATGACTGTCAAGGACAAGAAGGGCCGCTTTAAGTGTATCAGTAGCAGAAGGAAGACTATGGAGAATGTGGAACTGCAGCTGAATGAAGGCATTGAGAAGGCAGAACTATGGAATGCCACCTTCGCTTCAGCCTTCATGGTGAGGATTGCCCCTTAGGAATCCCAAACCATGGGGATAAGAGAGTCTGGGGAAAGGGAGACTTGACTTTTGTCAAGGAGTATCTGTTCAGAGATCATCAAGGTAAATTTGACACACACAGATCCATGGGCTGCAGCAGGATGCACCCAAGAGTGCTGAGGGAGCTGGCAGAAATGATTGCCGAACTCTATCATCTCTGAAAGTGAACAAAGAATGGGAGAAGTGCTTGAGGACTGCAGAAAAGCCAGTGTCACTCCAGTCTTCACAAAGAGCAGAAGAGAAATGCTGAGTCAGCATCACCTCCATCGCTGTCAAGGTGATGGACAAACGTAGCCTGGATGTCATTTACAAACATGTGCAAAAAAATAGTGAACCTCCCTTAGGTCTCCCTGAGACCATTCAGCCTGGAAAAGTCTGAGAGAAGATCTTACTGACATTTATAAATAGCTGAAGGACAGAAGTCAAGAAGATGGGGCCAGGCTTTTCAGTGGTGTCCAGTGATAGGAGACTGAAACAGTGGACCACAGGAAGTTCTATCTGAAAATGAGAGATAACTTACTTGAGAGTGAGAAAGCACTGGAATAAGCTGTCTAGAGAATCTGTTGAGTTTCCTGCTCTGGAGGCTTTCCTGTGCAACCTGCTGTAGGGTAGGTTGCCTGCTTTATCAGAAGTCCAGTGATCCTTCCATCCCTTATGATGCTGTGATGCTGTGTTCCATTTGCCTTCTGTTTCTGACCAAGGCCAAGAAAACCTCCATGCTTTAAAGTATAGCATTGGTAAGCTGATCCCAAACATGAACTAACTCTCAACAGCTCTGGGTGGATTGATGCTGCTTCTTTCTTTCATGGGAGATTGTGAAGTGCTCACACATGTGCAGAGCAGGAATGCTCCTGTAGTACCACTGAAAATGTGACTCAAAGGGAAAATGCTTTTGAAGAATTTATTTCCATTGGTGGGAATAAACTCTACTTTAAAAGCTCTGAATGTTAGAACTAATTTACTGAATTTGCATAAAAAAAGTAGTGCCTCAAACTGGATTCAGATACTTTGTCCAGGCTGTGAATGGTTTCCATATGTGCCTCACCGATCATCTAGAGCATTGTATTCACTTAGCTGGAGATACACAATGATGTGCAAATTCCTGCATAATTATGTGCTATTCTTCATAGTTTATGCTACAAAAACTGCAGGGAGCATCTTTGCTAGTGCTTTCAGACTGCTGCACCAGTTTGCTTCACGTTCATCCTTCTGTTTTTGAATGCCTCATCAGTGACTGCTTAAAGATCAAATCTGCACTAAAGAATTGCTAAAGCAGCTGCATTCATCTGGAGGTAAGGCACAGTGATGTCCTGGAAAATGTGCTAATAAGCTCAGTGAAAAGCGTTCCCTAAGAAGGTACAGTTCAGAAATTACTTCTACAGGAAACGAGAGAATGGAATGTTTAGCTGTGCTTAGAAAATGCTGTAGAATATTTTTTTTGAACTGTTAGTGCTCTGCAAGAGCAAACAGGCTTAGGTAAGCAGTGGTCCCCAAAGCAAGGAAGACAGTGCTATTATCTGTGCTGAACTTGGACTGAGATGTGAAGTGCTGAGAGCTTCTTTGAATATTTTCTAGACCACGCTGCCATTCTTGCATATCTGTAAAAACAGGTAGGGGAAGAACAGTTTTAAAATAAATCTTTAACCAAAATTTAGCCCAGACAACAGCTGCCTAAAAATGCATTAACATTTTACTGGCGGAGAGTCGTCTTCCCATCGTGATTGTTTATCCTCTTTGTTACAGGGAGTAATTAGCCAGTGCAGTCACTTGCAGCTGTTGTGTTCTCTGAGATCCAGCAGAGATCATTGAGGCTTTGAGTGCATTCAGCTTCAGCGTGGAATTTACATCAGGGAATGCTTCTGATAGTCAGTGGGCTCACACAGGAATGAGATGAGCTTAGTGTGATCCTAGCTCTTCTTGTTTTACTGCGCAGCCATGTGGCTTTGTTAAGAAGACATCCTCTTTGGGAGACCTCATTGCACTCTGCAGTTTTCTGATGAGGAGGGGTTTGGCCTCTTCTCCCAGGCAACAAACAGAACTTGAGGAAATGGCCGCAAGGTGTACCAGAGGAGGTTTAGATTAGGCATAAGAAAAACTTTTTCTCTCAGAGAGTGGCCAGGCACTGGAATGGCTGCCCAGGGAGGCGGTGTAGTTGCTGTCCCTGGCAGTGTTCAAGAGGCGTCTGGATGAGGAGCTGTGAGATATGGTTTAGTGCTTGTGGTAGCAATGGTAGTGGGAGGACAGTTGGACTAGATGATGCTGTAGGTCCTTTCCAACCTTACGATTCTATGATTGACTTGACCTGGTGTCGTGGTTTTGTGATTTTTGTTTTTTGATTACATTACATCATTACATCATGTAGTGCACTGGGAGTTAAGGTGTTAGTGCTCCAATTCCAGGTACCTGTCCCTGTACCTCACGGAAGTCATGGGATCTGGCCCTTCCTGGTTGGGCAGTCTCTTACTGCCTTGCAGTGGATGCTGGAGGGTGATTTCATAGCTGTGCCAAGCATTTCAGGTTTGACTTGATCTCAGGAACTCTCTCTCCTACTGTATTTGATTTATTAGCCTCAATTTCAATTAGATTGCATTATATTGTGTTATCTTACATTCCGATATCATAGTAAAATAAGTTTTCCTCCATAGATCGTTGCTGCTGCTTTGGGTTTTTTTTTTACTTCCTTGAGCCCATCTCCCTTCCCCTTTTCCCTTTTCCTTCCCATTTTGCGGGGTCTGGGGAGGCCCAGAGGCCTATGGTCCCACTGTCATGGGCATAGATTGATGTAGTTAAAACTCTGTGACACCTGGGTTGATAAACAGCAACAGACTCAGCTGTTTGCTCAGTAACAGGTTACTCTATTTAGTTTTCAGCTGTGCAACTGGATATTACTGCAAAACCCAATTTGTTATGTGTAAAAATACAGATTGACCTGTGTGAGTCTCACAGGTGTTACTGCATGCATACCTATAGATCACTTCCAACTCTGCATATTCTATAGTTTTGACATAAGAACTCAATGCCCATCAGGTCAGGTGAACAGCTGTATCACAGATTCTGCTCTTATATGTACAGACAGACCTCTATACAACAGTTTTCTGGAGTAATGGATGCGCCTGTCTGACACCTGGAATAAGACTGTCATCAGCATCAACTGGTGAATTTTTCTTCCTGCTGTGTTCGAAAATGCAGTTAATAAAAAAAACACAGTTCAGTTTTTAATCTCCCGGCTTCTGCTGTCAGTTGTCTGATTAGGAAAACAGATGGCCCTATTTACTTTTCATGACCCAACTGTGAGAAATACCTCACATGATTTTGGGGAGACCAGGTCTCTTGTGAAAAAGTTTCAATTCGCAATTGGAAAGGTTGGCATCCTGAAAGCAGAAGCGCCTGCTGTAAGAACAAGTTCTTATATCTCCAAGATCCTGATGCTGAGTCCCCCCTCCCCGCTGCCAGGTTCACATTCTTCATGCACACATCCTCTAGGTGTTGACAAAGTCCATCTCTTTGTTTCTCCAAGTAAGCAGAATCCATGAAAGCCACCGTGCCACCATCTCCCACTGTATGTCTTGCCAGATAAGTATGTTTCTTCTTGCACAGTTCTGAGTGCTGTGTCATACAGTCCTTGCCTTTGGTCATCCCTCAGCCCCACTGTGATGTCCCCAAGGGAGGAGAGCACACAAATTAACACATCAACCAGACTTTCATCTCACCGGAGCATGCATACCTTATTCTTTAGCCACAGATGTATCACGGGTTCTGAGGTATGCCCCTTTGGTACCACATTATATTACATATGCAAAAACAGTATGTCACCTCCCACACCACAGATTACAGCAGCTAACTGCAGGAAGACACCATGTGGGAAACTGAGTTCACAGAAGCAATAAACAAGTTGTATCTCGAAGTTCTGTATCTTGCTTCATACTGAGTTTTCTTTGAGGATATAACATACAGAAAAGTCTATGTGAGTCCACAACACTCTTCCATGTCTATTCAGATTTAGCATGACTGTCAGCTCCTTTCAGAAAGTGGAAGAGCACCAAGGTTGAGGAGTCCTTATGCTTTTCAACTACTTGCAAAGAGCTGGTGACATGTTTTTGATTCTCCCAATCCTTTTGTTTGTGCACCCATCTGTGAAAGGAATCTCAAATGTTGCTTGAGATGTAAAATCTGGTTGAAGCTCATGATTTTTCTTCTCAATTATGGCAGTTACAGTAGCTTTCTATCTCCTCAATGAGCCAAATATTTGTCTTGCTGGAGAAGGTATGCTAAATATTATCAAAGTTATTTTAATATTTTAAGTTTTGAGAGATTGGTGTTACTGGAAGAAACTCTCTACTTGCATTTCTGTTGATGTGATTCTTAAATACGTAAATCAATAAATTCAGAAGGAAAGATAACATGTGGAAAGATCTTCATGAAAATTAAACACTGGGGGGTTTGTAAATCAAAAACATTGAGGAAGAAGTAAAGAGAAGTTCACAGAATGGTTAAATTCTGATGTTCCAGATTTAAAATGTGTAATTATTTGTATAGAGACAGAAAAGTAATGGGTGATTTTCTTTCGTCTTTTCAAAAGTCTAGTTACAAAACCATTGCTTTGCTCAGTCATTGCATGCACAGTAATGTGCTTTAATTCATCTCATTTCTGCCTTGATGTTGTTGACAGTTGTAGCAGCTAAATGTTTAGAAATTCGAAAGGCGTAGTTTTAATAAGCTCTGGAAATATGAATGTATGCTTTAAAAAGATCTGCATTCTCAGTGAGAAGTGGTTTGTCTTCATTACGAACAACTTGGAAGATAATGTGCAGAAACTATCTTCACTCAGTCTGTAATTGTTTATACTTGTCTGCTTCCTGTACATAGCAAACAGAGCACAATGCAAATGAAGTACATATTATGCTAGAAAGCAGCATTATAATATGTCAGTACTTTGGGTTATTCTGTAAAATATGAAGTCAACTTTATTGTGCTTTAAAACAGGGCTGCTTTTACAGGTTCCAGTTCACAGAGTAACATCCTGGCATCAAGGTGAAGAAAGCAACATCTTTTACATCTGTGCTAGCATTTCATGACACACAATGAGAAGACAGTATGACTAAATACTTCAAAATGGGTCATATTCTGATTTCTTCTGGAGTGATATTCTTTCAAGATACATGTTGATGATAAAGTATCCCTGAAAGGAATTATGATTCTAGTTTGCAGTTCCCGCTTGATCAGAGCAGTTACCTATTCCCAGTCATTAACCAGTGAGTGTGTGTGAATTAATGATCAAAGGAGAGTAAATATGAAAGAAGCCTTCTCCCATTAAGCCACTTCTTGTTTCACAGAATCATTTGAGTTGCAAGGGACCCTTAAAGGCAGTCTGTTCCAACTCTTTGCAATGCACTGAGATACCTACAGGGACATCAGATTGCTCAAAGCTCAGTCCAGTCTGACCTTGAATGTCTCTGGGGATGGGGCAGCCACAGCTCTCTTTGCAAGCTGTGTGAGTGCCTCACTGTTATTATAGTAATAACCTTCTTCTTTATTTCTGGTCTGAATCCCCCTTTTAGTTTGAAGTTATTTCCTCTGTTCTGCCGCTCAAGTGTCTCTCCTTTTTTCTGCCTCCCCTTTAGATACTGAAAGGCTGCTGTTCAGGTCTCCACAGAGCCTTCTCTTCTCCAGGTTGAACAGCCCCAGCTCTCTCAGCCTCTTCTCGTAGGAGAAGTGTTCCATCCCTTGGGTCATTTTTGTGGCCCTCCTCCTCCAGCAGCTCCACGTCTTTGCTGTACTGAGGACTCCACATCTGGATGCAGGTGATCTAGGGGAATGTATTCACTAGTAACTAGAAGGTAATGTCTCAGGTGTTTAAGGCTAAGACTGTCGGAAGTTCTTGCTGCTTCTGAGAATCAAAGTCCAATAAATGAACTTACATATTTGTTGGGAGAGCCTACTTGACAAAACACTGATTCCAGCTGACAATCTGTTCTAATAGAAGTCTTTGCTACTGGTGTGCAAGTTACCATTTAACGCTGTGCATCCAGCATTCCACTCGGGCTGTCCAGGAGCTGCCCCTGTACTTGCTGGGTGCTTGTTTGCCCTCATGCTAACAGCATGGGGATTGTTACTGGGAATCAATATTTTCTCTTCTGCATCTCTAGTCTTCATTTCCTTTTCATAAATGTAACTCTTTAGTGCTTTCATTTTCTTTAAATTTACCTTTTGGTATTAAATCTTTTCATGAATAAAGGCAGTTTTGTTTATCTCAGATTTTGTCTTTGAGGCTTCTGTGGCCACACTAATTGTGTGTCCACCCGTTCTCTGTGCTTAATTGAAGTTCCAATTTGGCAAATCATCCACACTCATACAGTACTAATGCTGGTACAGCTCCTACTGTTCTGCATTAAATATCTCCAAAATAGAGGCAATTAGTGGCTGTGAAATACTTGTCTCTGCATGGTAAATAAAATGCAATCCTGCTATTGACTGGATTTATACACAGGATGTTGGAAAATATTTGCAACAAAGCATGATTGAAGACTTAGAAGTGTTAAGCAGTCAGTACAATCTAAATGTAAATATATTCAGTAGTAGACTTTTCCCCTTTAATGTGCTTATTACAAGACCAAAATCAAATGCAAAGACCTTATGGAGTGGAAGAAAAATAGGTGTTTTGTGGACCCTTTGAAGTGAACGCTTCGAAGTCAACTATGATAAATACCAACATTTGACTCAATATCTTATGTCTCAGTTCCTGATTGTTTTGTTTTTTTTTTTATGAGCTTCAATTCATCAGAATCTGAATCTACCCCTTCTGTAATCAGTAGTGTCTTGGATCATAGCAAAGCTTAAATAAGCTGTAAGAAATACTGTTAACAGAACCTGCAAAAACACAGTCTCACTCCCCTACACGCACACACACACCCACACCCCCAGTGTCTCTAATGACAGAGGTGGGAAAAGGGACCTTAGAAGAACAGTACTGAATCCAGATACCTAGCAAAGCCAAGGCCTATCCTTTTTTTAACTCCTGTGCAATGAGCTTGTCTCTTATAGGATAGCCTGAAACTCATTTGTTGTGCTGTGACTGATCTCTATTGCAAGCATTAACCATGGCTACTTGCCACAAGCAAGAAAGTGAGACCATGAAGACAAGAAGCGATATGCAGTGAGACAGGAAGGTGTGACTGCAATTTGCACCTCCACTTAATTCGCCCAGAGGATCTGCATTTTCTTTGTTGGAATTTCAGGCAGGCGACAAGGTAACACGAACCGTCAGCAGTGCGATCAGATACGGTGGTACAATCAGGGTCTGTCGTTCACACTTACAGCTTTCTTTGTAAACATATGCGTTGCAGGGGGGCTGCTGCCAGCAGAAAGCATTTCCTTATTGTCAGCCAAATGCTGCGTTGTGTCACTTCCTGTGGCACTGTTCTTGAATTAGAGCTTCTGTGTTGTGAGGGAAGATTCATCCCCAGCAGTCTCCTAGCAGAGATCCTGGGTGCCAGAACACACTCTTCCAGCACACACAAAGTGATAGTATCAGCCCTTGCTGAACAGCCGAGCTAATTTTGCTAATCAGCCTCTCTAATTAATACATCAGTCAGCTTTTGTTAAACTGACATCATAACCTCTGCCTCAACCAGTGTCTGTGTTTAGTAGAGATATTTAAGTAGGAGCCTATTAATGGCGCTGTCATTATTCATCACGTAACTGCTGATTTTGCTCACATTAAGACAATCACATTTTAAACATGTGGCTGAAATGAGCGATAGATCTGCATCCTGAATTTGCTTTATTCTTCTATGACAGAGCAAATGCAGAGAGGGATATTCTGGCTGCTAGCATTCTTTAATCATATGCATTATTGGGGCAAGAAGGCTTCTGTTTTATTACTTCAAAGGAATCTCTGGTCTTTTACGTAGTTTAAAAAAAGGAACCTTTGGTCTTTTACATAACTCCGAATTACTCTGATGTGGATTGGTTACATTTTTCCAGCTATTATTATACAGCAGCTGAAGTCCTCATGGAAGGCAGCATCCTAGCAGTGTGCTGTTCTCTAACGAGTGTCCCAGAAGCTGTAGCTGCTTGTCTCTTTCATGGCCTGTATGCAAACTGGTGTGCCCGTAGGCCATGCGAAGTGCTGGTTTTCTCACAGCTGCCTGGCTGTGCAAAGGATGTAAATTATTCAGACTCCTGGAGTGGAAAAAGAAACCTGCTTCTTAATGCAGCCAATGCACCGTATGCATGCTGTTGCAGAAATCACGCTAACCAGAATAACTTCTACAACCTGTAGTTATCTGCACAGGTGATGTTTCCTATCACCGTGTTTTGATGTGCAATTAAGGCATGTAGCTAAGTTGCCAGATCATACCTGAAAGTAGGACTGCCTCTCATCTTTCTCAGTTTAAAAGGATGCACCATTCCAATGAGCAGTCAGGTGCTCAGATGACCATTATCCTGCAATGTGTCTTATGCTGATTTGTGCATCCGATGTGCACAGATGTGTACATCGTGCACAATGTGCAATGTGTGTTACCTTCGTGTCATCACTTAAGATAATTTTTTCTCACTGTGCCAAACGCATCTTTAATTCTGTCACAACAAAAGTTTCCTGCGTACAGCTGAAATGAATTGTGTGAGATTTTTAGCTGTAAATACCGAGAAGCATAGAGCATATCTGAACACTGAGCAAGAGTAAGAAACAGCCCACCAGTAAAGCTTTCTCTTGTTGTCCTGAAATGCCAGTGCTTCGTTTTGCATGCTGGTACCTGAGAAAATACCTGAGTCCAGGACAAAGCAGTTAATGTGTGTGTTTGTGTTAGAGTGGGAAGAGAAACGCTCAATTCCCATTGTCACTGTTTATTGTTCCTACTTAGGTATATTTGAAACACACCCTTAAACTGAAATCCATACGTTCCTAAAGATATCTGCTGTTCAGAAATAGGTGCACGGGATTCCTTTCAGTATGTTATGTACTTCTGTTCTAGATGTAACTAGTAGGATTTTGCAAATCCTTTTGATTACCTTCTGTAAAATGTTGGGTATGTATTTGGTGGCTGAACTATCATTTGAAGCTATTGAAATGCTTCAGATAATATCAGTGAAGAGTAAGAATGACCAAAAAAATACTGACACTGCGTGTAGTAAAAAATTATTCTTGCAGTATTCATTAAATGTTGGTATTGCTGGACTCGTAACTTCAATAAAGTCATAACTTCAATAAGGTTTATCCTGTGTCTACCATTGCATTAATGGCTGAGCACAATATTTTCTTGGCCTTTGGTTTTTCTGCCAAAGGATCCAGCTGCCAAAAACACATCATGGTGGATTTCAGTGTGTAGTACAGAAGACTTCTGGTTTGGTTTTCTTGTATTTAATCTTAGTAATAAAATGACTTGGGAATATGAGGAACTGAGTGGGATGCTCACAGAAACCTCATCGAAGCAGTTCCCTGCAAGCAAAATTAATTCCTAGAAAAAACCACTTGGCAGACTGGTAGACATCGCCAAGCCCTGGCGTTTACCACTATGAGAAGACTGACTCATCTCTAAATCAGAGCACTGCAGTGTTGTGAGTCTTCCAGCTTATGTATACATAGTAGAAAACAGTCACTTTTTGAGCATTTCCTGCGTTTTCCATGACTGTCAGTGCAGATCAGTGTATTTATGCTAATTTCCAAACGACAGATTTACAGAAATATGCTTTCAAGCATGGATTTTTCTTTATTTCTATATTTGAGGAAGCAGTTTAGAGGTATTTTAGGAAAAATGCATACTTGCATACTTTGTGCTTTTGCCTTAATATATATATATATGAGAAAGTAATTTAAATACCTTTAAAATAATTTAACTGAAAGTATAAAGTTTTTTCTAGAAGCCAGCCAGTTGTTGCAAGCTCTACTTTAAGAAAAAAGTCATTGTAATATAGTTCACAATGCTTTTTGAAGCTTTGGTTTGATCCAAACAGTAGTTGACTTGAAATTAAATATAAATGAATGCCTGTATGTATGAAATACGTGAATGTTTCTAAGTGATCTATGTCTTGATGACCTCCAGATACAAGGTTTTAGGAAGTCATGAGATACAGCCCACATTCCAGGTTTCTAGCTGCAACGTTTACTAAGCAATTGCAGTTCTCTTGCCAGGGGGTTTGTTTTCACTTGATCAATCAAAACAAGAACTCTTGTAGCTCTTGTTAAAGGCTGACCTGCAGAAAGTGAGGGGAAAAACTGTATAAATAAATGTTTTAGCCAAACTCATAATCTCTGCTGTCTGACTATTATATTACTCAGTGAAAGTTGATCTTAATGTGACAGTGAGTGAAAAAGGCCAGCTATCAAGCTGCTATTCCTTGTCTGAGTTTGTCAAATTTTGCCTTAAAAGGATAAAACAGAGCAACAAAAAATAACAATGAAAAACAGAATATGATTGCTTGTGATTTCCACCACAGGTTCTGGCACCCCAAAGGTACAGGCCATTACCCAGATAAAGTTTGTGACCCTGGTTATGATTTGAGGCTCTTTTAAACATCCATCTGCAGCAGCGCTTTTGCTATTTCCCAGATTTTTCTGTACAAATAACACTCAAAGCAGGTATCATAGGCTTCTAATTTCAGGGCTTTTTATTCTAAATGGCAGCCGAGGGGCAGCCTGACTGAATGGTGTTTAACATGGGAGAGTGGATGAAGCAAAGGGTGGAACTGAATTCCTCTACGTGGAAAAAACAGCAGCCCTTGACATCCACTGATGCTTGCTGAACGTTTATGGAGACCAAACAGTGAATGTGAGCACAGTGAGGCCATGGTGTGTTTCAGCAGCGGCAAAAAGCAGTGTAAAAGATAAACTATGTTCTGAATGGCTGAGCAGATTTTTATGGGCATGACATGCAGGCTCTTGTCTGTCACTGGTGAAAATGCATAGTTAATGGTAGAGACTGTGTTGAAAAGTAGTGTTTTTGCTGAGAATTTGTTCTATCAGGTAGTGTTATTGTGCTTTTCGTAGGTACTGTAGCTTTCATGGAAACAAATAGGAGGCATTACTTCAGAGCAACCTCTGTAGAATTAGTTTACAACTTTGTCAAGAAACTTGAGCTGTATTGTCTTGTTCCATCCCACGTACAGTTTGAGATGCAATTTAATGATGTCTCTGGACCCCTGTATTTCTGATAACTCTCAAGTATGAATTACAGAGGAGTTTAATTTATTGCATAGGGCAATAGGGGATGCAGGAGTAAGAAGGGCAAAAGAAAACAGAAGTCATCAGCTTTTTTTTTCCACTGAGATATGTGAAATGACTTTTATCTTTTTTGATTGCCATATATTAAACCATAATTTGAGGTACTGTAATACAGAAATGCTTTACAGAAAATGAAACAATGAACTTATAACTTTTGCATTCTTTTTCCCTACCCCTCCATGGTCAACAGGTGCTAACTGTCAAGATGGAGAGAAATTAATGGAAAGCTTCTGCATGAAATGAATGCAGGCTGTATTGCTGGAAACTTTGTCTCTGCATTTTAGTAAAAGGCAACTAACGCTGAGCTAAAATAGTTACAAGAGGTTTACAATTCTACAGACAAAAAACCTGTATTAGAAGCAATTCACTGAAATAATACACATATGGTGTGTATGGAAAACATCTGAGCAGCACCCAGAATTTTGAAATGTCAGTTCAGAGTGAATATGGAATCAAAGCACCCTGCACAACAGCTTTTGCTGATTTTATTTTTCCTCCTGTGTCTGTATAAGCCAAGGGGCTGTCATCCAGGTGCTTACAGACAATGTTCAAGCCAGTGTTTTAGAACAGCAGATGATAGTCAGCGTGTGAAGAAATTTATCACGTGGGCCAATCCATTTTGTATTGATTAAAAGCTTCTCTTTAGTAACAGGTATATTCAGGTGACCAGAGAAGAAACTGCTTCAGAGGAGATTGCATATGCAGTTGATTCAAACAGCAGTAGGTATTACAGTTGGTGTGTGGACCACCAGACTTCCCTATTTTCTTCCATACTTATGTTCTTCCATGTTGGGGATTTCTCAGGAGGAGATCAGCATTCGTGATTGAACACACTTAGTGTGCAATTAAAAAATGTCTTTGCCTAAGACAAAATTGACAAAATGAATCATTTAGGTCATATATTTTGTTAATGATTGAATGTGCACTAAGAAAAGGCAAGGCAGAATATATCCATGAGGTTGCTGGCTTACCAGGAACAGTTTCTATTCAGTGTCTCAGTTCAGCCTGTAAAAGTTTTATTAATTCTAAGTGCAACAGAGAACTGAGGCATGGATGGGCTTGGTGAAGTTGTTCAAGGTCTTGCAGGGAAACAAACCATGTGAAACAATTCATCTTTCAGTGCCTCAGCCATTGGAATGCCTGAGAGCCATCCAAGAAGAAAAACTGTGTGCTGAAAGTGGCAATTTAAAGCCAACTTTTTTTAATCCATCACTCTGCTTCACGGAACAATTTATTTCCTTTGCTGTAAGAGCAAGATTTGGAAAGAAGTATGCAGATGATTTTTTTTTTTTCATTTCAATTGGTTTTTTAGTGTGAGGTTGTTGATCCTTATGATTTAACTAGTATACATGCTCTGCAAATAAAACATATGAAGTAGACTGATAAATTAGCAGTGCTTGGTATTTTTGCTTTTAATTTCCAGAAAAGTGGTCATATTTGTACTATTTCTGTGGTACCCTCCCCTAAATGCTCACCAAGTCTTAGTTGCTACTTCCTTTTTGTAAAAGAAGTGACTGTAGAACATTTCCATGCCAATCAGTGATGTACAACTTTGTGTCTGCATTTATGCACTGATGAAGAGGAGATACCGGAAAGACAAATCTAGAGTATGAGTGATGCTTTTCTTTAATGATGGTGTAAGATTAGCTGCAAGGAATCTGCATAGCTCTGTTCTGCCTGCAAATGGACTGTGAACTTGTATGGGTCTTTAATGGTGTGAGGGGGTAGGCACCCCACTCCCAAATCTTTCTGCTGTTTTCTGATTTGTGTCCAAACCTCCTGAACAAAACAGCTGTCTGTTTTTTTTTCCCCCTTTTCTCCTGTCTGATGTACTCCTTACGGTGCACAGAGAGGATGCTCCTACCATTTTGCATTAATTTTGCAGATGTGACAACACATCTGCAATTCAGGCTTTGTTCTTTATATCAGCTAGGCTGCACGAAGCTGATCTGTCCCAGTTTGCTGTAAAGCAAATTGTTTATTCATAAATTTAGAAGCCCACAGCTTCCATTACTTGTCACACTGTGCTTTGTAATAGCAGAAGGCAGTTCTACTGTTAGCCATAACAATAATTATTTATTCACCAATATATTTATAGCTGTTTCTTCAATACTTAAGGAAAAAATAATAATTTTCCCTTTAATAAAGGATGTATATGGATGCATTTTACTACAAAGTAAATAACATTTCAATTCGTGGGTTTTTTTGCTTGTTTTTGGCTTGCTTTTACCAGGTTGAAAGGAATAGCAGAGTGTTGAAGACTGAGACTTGTTCTTTGCATCTAAGAATAATCAATATTGGCTAGAAGACCAGGAAAATTCAAGTGTAGGTAATGTAGCTCCCCTTTCAAACAAGAGGAGAGAATTGGATAAATTATGAACAGGAGAATGTTGGCTGTCTTGTGAGTCTCATGATCTCAGTATATAAATAGGTTACTGGCTTGGCAGAGGTGAAACCTGTGGTTCCCTCTTCCTATGTTGAAAGTATTCCTTGGTAGCTGGCTTTTTAAAACTTATGTACTGAGATATTATGAATCTGTAAACCATGGAGGGAACGAACCTGGGATGGTATGTAATAGCTTGACCCAAGGTTTTTGTCTTATTGTAGTCACAAGCACAGCGCTAGATTAAACGGTGAATTATTCATTTGAAGGCTATCCAATTAAAATTCCCTCTGCATATCTTGTAGTTTAACATTGTCATTATATCATTTCTTCTTGCTGACACTCATGCATTCAGCCTTGTCCTCTCGGTGCTCTTGGGATAGTTTGTACCATGTTTTTGAGGAAAATAAAGGATGTCGTTTTGCATTGTATGAGGTATTTAAGTCATCTTTCTCCAGCTCCTGAAGGAACAGTGAGAGATGAAAATGGCAGTAGTTGTGGATATAGCAGTAAATAATCACAGCTGTCCAGTCGCAGTTTGAAAAAACATGAAGATTGGCTCATTGGATCCTTTCTTCTGCAGTCATAAAGCATTTTGAAAATCCAAAAAGATCCACAAATTTCTGCTTGTGGAACAGAGACAAAGGCCTCCTATTGCATTCTCATTGAGAAATACTACAAACATCACAAGGCCAGAGGGGGAGGCAGCAAGAGCATTGCCTCCCTCCTATGAATTACATGAATCCTATGAATTACACAATATGCTGAAAACTATTTAGGTGAGCTTTCAGTTGGAAGCGCTGTAGAGTAGCATGCAAGAAACAGACAAAGCAAACCAATTGCGGATCTGAAGCCTAGTATTTCTTTATGCATTCATTTTAACTGTTCAAGACTCAAAAATATCTCACAAGATTGCACGGTTTTCCTAGACTGTAGAAATGTCCTGAATGAACTTACGTAGTTCATATTTCTGTTGCTAAAATGAGTTGTGGTGGTTGTCAGTCTACAGTCAACTGGGAGGATAATGTGAAAGCTGAATGCTAATATGTGTTCGTATATAATATGTACTTATATATATACTTACATATAGCCTTATATAAGTATATATATATATAATATATATTCTGTATTTTGAATTCTTAATTTTCAGTTTGGATAGAGTTGATGTTTCTCCCTGTCTGAGAAGGAAGCCAGTGACAGTAAAAGTCAGTAGTAAATCCAGATATTTATACATGAATCTGAAACAGAAATCTGCTTTCAAACATGAAGTTTTTATGATGATGAAAATATTGTCATGCATGTCAGGCACATATGGGTGAATATTCTTTCCTGGAGATCCTATTCAAAGAATGGAGACTGCTCAGCTAGGGTTCTCTTTAAAAGGGGCTTGCTAGTTCTGTGAAGCTAGAGGAGATTTCCCATAATGTGAGGCAAGGCGAAGGTCCTTTCCAAGAAATTATTTCCTGCTGCAGGAAGTAGAAGGAGCTGCCACTGTGGTTGTACCAAAGGTAACGCTGAGGTGGCCAGCAATGTGGGTGTTATAGACTTCAATCTTAAGTAGTTTTGATGAGATAAAGGAATGTGAAAATAGCTGGAAAGTTGGGTAGGACTGATGGGTTTAGAGAGACGTGGTCTATGAAATTTTGGGGGAGTATCCGTATCTGGAAATACTGAATGTCCCAGACAAATTTCTGAACAGCCTGATCTGGATGAACTTACTTTAAGCAGACTGTTGAACCAGGTTATTTCCAGACCTCCTTACTATGTGCTTCCATGAAATACCAGTAAATTTCTTTTGACCTTGTTTTCAAAGTCAGAGGTGTTTGTAACCTTAAAATACTGATTATTTACACAGGTAAGCTGAACGCTCCACTGTCCTAGTATACATATGGTTGAAGATAGTCTGTCTTTCTACTTTCTGATGCCACAGTCTACCACTTGTGACAAAACTGCTATCGCGTGTTTCACTTCCATTGAGTTGTGCTTTGAGTCAGCATATCTGCAGTGAGTCAGAGAGGTGGGAGTCTGGTGGGTGTGCCACCTCACCTACTAGATGCTCAGCAAGGGTCCACAGCGAAATGGGAAAGGAGTCTTTGCAGAAGCTGAGGAAACCTGTTCTATTATATGTAGGTTTGGAGGGAGAAGAGAGCATTTTGTGTGTTCTGCAGAAGAGGGGGCGATTCTTCTGGTAGGTACTGCACTGCCAGATAACAAAGAGAATTCTGTTCTTTGTTGACTTAAACATTTGGCATTCAGTGTGAATTTTGTTCCTTTGGTTATATTTTTGCCTGTTTCGACTGCTAACTTGGCATTTTTGTTTACATGAGGAGTTACAATGCTTGACCTGTTCTAGAGCATTCACGTTTCTACACACATCTTGAAATTCCTAATAGATGTTCAAGTTTTCAGTTTTGTTTCCATGTTTTGATATGAAACTAAGTGCCTGTAGTTCATTTTGAAAACAGCAAGTTGTTTCTGTCACTGTATCCTTGGAAAGTGAAATCTGCATTTGTGTCATGCAAATAGTCTTCTGTGGTTCACCCAGTTCTGACTGTAAAACTTCCTTAGCATCAGAGCACCCTGATTTCAGATGGTGGAGTATTTCAAATAGCTGTAAAGAGCTTGATGAGATAGAAATCTGTTCTAAAAGCAATAGAAAATGTGACATTTAAATTCCATTGTATATGGAGCTGGGATTTAAGAACAGTTAGATGCCACTGAATTCATTAAGATCTCTTCATAATTCAGATCTGTTTGGTTATGGCTGCTGCCAGTCTCAGGCTCATTTTTATACCCAAAAGAGTATATCATCACTGCAACCAGTGTGACCTCAGCAGAGGTGATTTTAGCTCAGAATGAAGCTGTCTGCATTAACCAAAGGACACCTGCACTGTCCTAGATTGGGAGGATATTGTTAAAAGAGTGTTAGCTACTTCTCACTGTGAAAGAGTTGTAGAAATTAGGTCAGTTCTGATTATGGAAACTATTTCCTCCAGCTTTTCACTGCCATCCTCTAGAAACATACAAGACACAGCTCAGAGAGAGGTTTGGCTTGCCCTTGTTATTTTTCCAAAGGCAAAATGAAAAAGAAAAAAGAGAAAAAGTAACAGTGGACCCAGAAGACAGCCTGATTCTGAAGAACAGCTGAATTTCTTGGCGTATAGCTACCACGTCTTGTTTAAGCAGAGTTCTTAGCCTAAATGCTGACTTCTGCCCTGTTCCTACCAGAAGACGTGAGGTAGCACCTGCTTTGTGCAGAGCTCTGCCACAAGCACTGTGATTTCCCCTTCCAGCAGAAGCAGTCTGCAGGAGCTCCCTTTTTTGGCCAGTGCTGGTCCAAAGGACTTACAAGCATAACGCTTCTTGCAAATCACAAATCCATGACATGCTACAGACGGGTATCCTGAAAAATGGAAAGCAGTGAGCTTCCCACAGCTACCTAACACCAGCATTATGTAATGCAGCTAGTTATGATGCTTGTTAACTATAGCTATAAAATAGCCTCTCAAACCAACAGAGAGGAATGGTGCTCAGAAGCAATGGTTCTCTAAGTTAGGGTTTACCTCTCATTAAATTACATCACAGGCAAGTTCTTTGTTTGGAACAGGCAGTACCTGCTAAATACACACTTTTCCAAACCGCAGCATTTTAAAATGTGCAAAGTAAAGCATTGTTCACTGTGTTCCTAATTCATGCCTTTTCTCCACAAATCACACAAATTTCTAAATTTCATAGTTGCCTTGTGCCCATACTATTGGCCTAAACCAGAGTTGTGTGCACCTGTGACTTAATTAGCTACCACTGCGCTTAATAAGATACCAGGAATTGAATTCTTGAAGACATGTTAAAACCTGGAGAGTTTCCTGTGGGAAATAGCTTCTTTGTAAATGGGAGGAATTAGCATTTCCTCTTACTTGCATATAAATATCTCAATCATCAGAATGTTTCCTAAGCGCTTATGAGTTACAGTATTTGTACTATGACTTTTTGGCTGCTCTGTCATAGCTGCGTGTTCATGGTGAACGACTTTGTGCCTTATGCAGATGGTAAAGAAAAGGCTTGCTTGTATATAGCATGTAAAGCATCTAAGAATTACCAAGGCAGGAAAAGACTCCAAGACCATCCAGTCCAACCGTCCACCCAGCACCCATGTTTCCCACTAAACCATGTCCATTAATACCAAATCTACATGTTTCCTGACACCTCCAGGGACAGTGACTTCACCACCCCTCTGGGCAGCCTGTCCATTTTATTGGAGAAGAAGCTTCCTAATATCCAACCTGAACCTCCTCCAGCACAACTTGAGGCTGTTCCCTCTCATCCTATAACTATCATCTGGGAAAAAAGTCCTACCCCCCTTGCCACAACCTCATTTTAAGAAGTTGTAGAGGGTGATAAGGTCTCCCCTAAGCCTCCTCTTCTCCAGACTGAACAATCCCTGTTCCCTCAGCTGCTTACATGACTTGTATCTTTATCTCAGAGTTTACAGTGCAGTTTTTACACTTACTTTGAGCCACATCTAGAAAGGGATTTTCTAGCTCCTGTCTCCCAAAAATTGTTCCTTGCTATTCTGAAATTTTCTTGATTAAAAAAGACATTTAAGCAAAATTCACCCTTAAATCCCTAACTACACAAAGGGAGATGACAGAACATTCTATGTATTTAATCCCCAAAATAGTCTAATGTTTGATCTTTTAGACTCAGGGAAAAAGTCGTTGTGATAAATCTGGGAGACATCGTGAGAGAAATAGTATAGTTCAGTAAATTTGTATTGCTGATGGTGTGATTTTAGATTATTTATGGTGTAGACATATGTTTGGACTTCAATAGTCATTAAAGTAGGCATAGTTTGGATAAAGGGACTCTGTAGAACTGCTGTGATCAAGGAGTGTTATTTGACAAAGAGAATTTTACAAAATCCTATTTTTTCAAAGAAATACCAACCGTGTCCGTATTAATAGTGTTTGTCTGTAAAGATTCACAAATTCAGTCTCTTTATATCAGTGACTACACCAGCATGTAAGCTGGCACACTTTTGTCACGAATGTTTAATCCACAGTATTCTGATTAACCATAACATTTAACAATATATTGGTGGCTCCATGACCTGACAACTCATTCTTCTTGCAGGGTCAACGTTACATTTTAATTGATGTAAGATAATTGGAATATACTTATTGGAGTTTTTCCAGAACTGCTCTGTCACAGAAATTTAATGAGCTAAATACACTATAATGTAAAGTATGTAGAGCACTGGGTTCATCTAGCCCAGTGGCTTTCAGTGTTTTGATAGTTTATCAAGGACAGTGTGAACACATCGGAAAGTTCAGCCTTGTGCTTTTCTATGTAAAATATGCAGACACATTTTTATAAATCATCTTTCATTTGACACCTTTATAGAATCATAGTCGTACTATAATCATAGTATAGAATCATTATACTAGATCATGAAAACTCTGAAGGATTCTGAAGAATACGAACTGACGCTCTACTCAAACTAGTGAGTTGTTTGGACATTTTCTTGCATTTCTGAAGTTTTGATGAATTATTTTTAACCAACTGTAGAAGGCATAGGTATTTAGTTGTTTAGCAGTGGGTATTTAACAGAACCAAAGGGCTACATGAAGAGCACCGCATTTCATAAAGTTGTGTTTGGGTTGTCAGGATGCTGTTCCCAGAGGCAATTGCCTTCTGCGCCTTTATTACACCTAGGAAATGGCATCACAGAGTTTGCATGGGGGAGGAAAGTTATTATGAGCTGGTAGTTTGCAAGTGGAAAAGAATACTGAAAACATGCATGCAGGAGTGAGAAAATTAGTTTTGTCATAGAATGTTCGGAAAACCTCTGTGGAGCATTACATTTGAAGCATAGTTTCAATTGTACATCATAGGCAGGGTATTTTCTAATAGTCCTTTTTTGTATAGTATGTATTATTAAGTTCAGGTGAGCTACAAACGTTACTTTTAAAAATAACTAAGGGATCTACTGTTGCTTTATTTGATGTGCATAATGTGTATTGTGTATGTTAATAAACTTAATCCCTTGATCTTTTACAGTGTATGAGTGGAATTTCTGTCTAACATACCAAGTAGTAGTTTTTGTACACAGATTTTTTTCCTGAATATAAAAGGATAATGACTTCCTAGTATAGTAGTCACTGTAGCCCTTTATGGCCCTCTTCCACCCCCCCCCCCCCTCAAAAAAAGACAACCCAAGGAGAAGTTCTTAGTCTGTACAGAATATGTAACTCAGAAAATGTCTGGTGTGCTATGAACAGCAAAAGAAAGTCACAGATCTGATGGATTCTGAATTTTCCTCAGAACCATCAGGTTTTTTTAATCAGCACAGAAACTTTATTAGAGTGCAGTGCTTAATTCTGTTCCAGCTCGCTGTGTGTTCCTAAAAGATGTGAACTTCAGCACTCTAGAGCAAAGTCTCCTTTAACAGCACAGAAAAATGAATGAGCACAAATGAAGGCTGAGGTGATGGCCTCAAGTCATGCTGGGGCAGGTTCTGATTAGATATTAAGAAAAGTTTCTTTGAAAGAGTGGTCAAATGCTAGAAAGGGTTGTCCAGGTTGGTGGTGGAGTCACTGTGCCTGGAGCTGCCCAAGAGATGTGGGCATGAGGAGCGTGGTGGGGATGGGCTGAGGGTTGGACTGGGTGATCTTAGAGGTCTTTTCCAACTGTAATGATTCTATGTGTGTTAAACTCAGTTGTAAGACAGTGATAGCAGATGTAAGAACAAATGACTCAAGTCCCAAAAGGTAGTCTTCTAAGTCTCCATTTAAAAAAATAACAGTAATAAAAATCTAAGATCTGATTATCTAAGGGAAGTTGAAACAGAGTTGACTCTGTTAGAGTCTTCTAATAGATCTATTTCAATGAGGATTCTTCAGGCCTCAGCAAAAGAAAGATGTGTCTTGTTGGCTTGTTTTTTTGTCTTTGACTGCTGTGTCACTCACCAGGGTTGAACTTCAAAGGTTTAAAAACTACATACATTTAATACCACTTTTGTGGTATTATTTATGCAGTGGTGGGAAGGCTTGAGAGAGAACCTACTAGCAAGCAAGAGCAAATTTTGCTTTTACAGGTTGGAACCTAAATCATTTTTCAAATACAATCAACCTCCATAAGGTATTCTCGGATAAATAACAAGCATTCAAATTATGCACAAAAAATAAATTTGAGGGTAGACAGAAGAGTATTGCTAAAAGTTTGCAGTACAAAATAAGTTTTTTTCACACTGCATTTGCTTGTACATAAAAATTTGTAAATTCTTTTTGCACAAGAAGGAAAAAAAACTGGGTAAGGTGGATCTTTAAAACTACCTTCAAATTGTACCTAAAGTATGACTACATTCCACCTTACACTACCTTGTATGAAGCTATTAATGGAAATGATGTGGATGTATTGGCTCTCTATTACACCCTTGCTAACTGCCAGCTTCCTGACAGAGGTGATTAACTAGAACAGAAGTCTGTGTTAAAGTTTTGTGTTTGTCCTTAAGCTAGCTTGCAAATCTCTGCACAGAACGTTATATTGCTTCATAGGCATGCCCCTGATGTTGTCATCATACTCAAGTCTCTTATCTTTGGCCTGTTATCCCGCGTCAAGGTAAGAAATCCTCTTTATGATGACCAACATCATTATTTTTGGCCCTGTGAAGGCACTAACATATTTTTATATCAATCTATACAGAGACAGTGAGAAGCTGTCACTGGCTTGTAATTAACCTGTTTTTTTGTTTTTGTTTTTTTTTTCCCTGGCCTAAGATATGTTTAAGGAAGTAATGTTCACAGTTTGTGTGGGGAAAAAAAAAAAGAAATTGTCATCCTGATGACAGCTCTTCAGGCTGTTGGGAAGCTAAAACTGTGGTAGAGGGATGCTGGCCAGGGTAGCATGGGTCCATTGGAAGTCACTACTCAAGGGTAAAGCCTGGACACTCCTCAAGATGGAAATATTAAAGGCACAAGAATTGGCTGTCCCTGAATGCTGTAAGGCAAGCTGTAGGGGAAGAAGAGTGGTGTGGATGAATCGGGAACTATTGTGGAGACTCTGGAAGAAAAATAGAGTCTGTGTCCTCTGGAAGAAGGGACAGGGTACTTGGAGAGATTACAAAGAAGTTGCTAAGGTATGCATGGAGGATGTTAGGAAGGCAAAAGCCCAACTTGAACTCAGATTGGCCACTGCAGTAAAAGAGAATAAGAAATGCTCTTACAAATATATCAATGGTAAGAGAAGAATCAGTGATAATTTCCATCCTTTACTTGATACAGCGGGGAATGTGACCTCTGAGGATAAGGAGAAAGTTGATGTCCTCAACACCTTCTTTACATCTGCCTTTAATAGGCAGATCAGTTATCCTTAGGGCATTTTATGCCTTAATCTGGAAGTCTGGGATGCTATGCAGGATACACCCTCGGTGATTTAGGTGGAGATAGTTAGAGAGCTCCTCCTCCATCTGGACTGTCAAAAGCCCATGGAACCAGATGGGCTCCATCCTTGGGTGCGGAGGGAGCTGGTTGAGGCAACTGCCAAGCTGCTCTCCATCATCTACTAGCCCTCCTGGTTATCTGGAGAGGGCTCAGAGGATTGGAGGCTTGAGCAAATCATCTTGGGTGAAATCACACGGCACGTGCATGGTATCCAGGTGATCAGGCCCAGCCAGCACAGATTCATGGAAGGCAGGTTGTGCTTGACCAACCTCATCTCCTTCTACAACTGGGTGACCAGACTGGTAGATGAGGGAAAGCCTGTAGTCTACCGAGGCTCCAGCAAAGCCTTTGACACTGTCTCTCACAGTATTCCCTGGGGAACTGGCTGCCCATGGCCTGGACAGGTCTACCCTTCTTTGGGTAAGAAACTGGCTAGAGGGCTGTGCCCAGCGGGTAGTGGTGAATGGAGTGAAGTCCAGCTGGTGACCCATTTTAAGTGGTGTCCCCAGGGGTCAGTACTGGGGCCCATCTTGTTTAATATCTTTATTGATGACCTAGATGAGGGCATTGAGTGCACCCTCAGTAAGTTCGCAGATGACACCAAGTTGGGAGGTGGTGTCGATGTGCCTGAGGGTAGGGAGGCCCTGTAGAGGGGTTTAGATAAGCAGGATGGCTGGGCTGAGGTGAATGGCATGAGGTTCAACAAGGCCCACTGTTGGGTCCTGCACTTTGGGCACAACAACCCCATGCAGCATTACAGGCTTGGGGATGAGTGGCTGGATGAGTGTGAAGAGGAAAGGGACCTGGGGGTGTTGGTTGATGCTCGGCTGAACATGAGCCCACAGTGTGCCCAGGGGGCCAAGAGGGCCAACAGCATCCTGGCCTGCATTAGAAACGGTATGGCCAGCAGGAGCAGGGAGGTGATCATCCCCCTCTACTCAGCTCTGGTGAGGCCGCACCTCGAGTGCTGTGTTCAGTTTTGGGCCCCTCACTACAGGAAAGATGTTGAGGCCCTGGAGCGTGTCCAGAGAAGGGCAACAAAATGGTGAGGGGTCTGGAGCACAAGTCTTATGAGGAGTGGCTGAGGGAGCTGGGATTGTTCAGTGTGGAGGGGAGGAGGCTCAGGGGAGCCTGAAGGGAGGGTGTGGTGAGGAGGGATTTGGCCTCTTCTCCCAGGCAACAAACAGAACTCGAGGAAATGCCCACAAGTTGTAGCAGAGGAGGTTTAGGTTGGACAGGAGGATAAACTTTTTCTCTCAGAGAGTGGTCAGGCACTGGAATGGCTGCCTAGGAGTTGCTGTCCCTGGCAGGCTGCAGGATGAGGATCTGCAGGATATGGTTTAGTACTTGTGTTAGCAATGGTAGTGGCAGGGTGGCTGGACTCGATGATCTTACAGGTTGTTTCCAACCTTGTGATTCTATGATTCTATGTATAGTATTCTATTCCTGCATTACAGGTGCAAAGGAGAAGGAGAAAGAAAATCATATTATAGACCAGTGGCAGCTGGTCTACAAAGGCTAGGCTTAAGCACACAATTAAGGTTGCACCTTGGCTATGCAGTGACAAAACCTGTATCAAATGAAACAAGCACTTCTCTAAAAATACGTATGCCATTTTTGCCTTGGTTCTCTTTGAAGCCTCCAAAATAGGCAATAAAAGGCTGAGGTGGCAATTTTTTTCTATCAGTTGAAATATAGCAGCTACAAAAAACTTTATCAGATGCATCCAGTTTGAATCCCTGGCTGAAATACCAGCTTCAATATACAGTGCTAAATTATGTGCTTAACTAACTTCATCCACTATTATTTTGAACATATTTGAAATACCTGTCTTGTAGGTGATGGGCGCATTTTTATTATGGAGCACTTCCTAATCTGAGACAATAATATTTTGTTAAAGAAACCCAGGGTTTTATTGACACTGGTTTGACTGGGTTTGGCTGACTTATTGTGTAGCTTTTGTTGATTTTGTACATCAGAATACTTCATAAGGAAGTAGGAAGCTCACAGACTGTTTTGGATGTACTGCTGACTGCATAATGGTACCTTGATAAAAGATGCTACTTATCTGAAATTATCAGGAACATATAGACCGTGGAGTGGTGTTTGGAAATACAAGCTCATGCTGTTTTTCTGATACCACGCTGTCCATCATATTGGCTCCTTCACAGTGCCTTGACTCTCCAGAGAAGCTTGTGATTTGGTCTGTAAAATCTGTCAGCTCAAACATCTCTTGTAGTATGTGTAGCATTTTGCATAAGCAGATCATTACCTCAATGTGTCTCTCTAACTAGTGCTTTAAAACAAGCAATTAAGAATGAAATGCCATTTATAGAGTTATGAGGAAATTTATTACTAGGCTAGAATAGATAATTATAGAAGGAAGAGAACACATCTGTATTTAAAGGTAGGGAGGGGGGCTGTAAGTTTACATAGGGTTCTTTACTAGTAAATGAGAGTTAATTTCCCTCATAAGGATGGCTTGATTCATGCTTTTGTTCAGGAGTGCTATATGTTCTGCTTCCTCTGCATATTAGTAGTATTCATTAAAATCTTCAGTCAGTAAAGGGGTTCTGCAAGAGCAGATAGAATTGTGTATGCTAAGTAAAGTACATTAACACTTTAACAAGTACAGACATGCATCTCTCTCTTCACAATATGCAATTTCCTTAAATCTAGAAAGTGCATTTAATGGGTATTTAAGTTAGGCATACCTCCTTGCTATTAAGTTAGAATGAAATGCCTCCCACAGCTGTAATGCTACGCATGGGCATAAAATAACATTTGTTTTGTAAGCAAACGACCTCTATTAGATGACAGACTACGAGAGAAGCAGTGTTTTATTAACATCTGAATCTTTGTATCTTCTACTCGTTTTATTTAATCAAAGTATTCATTTGGCAGCAACCTAGGGACTGGAGTTAAACTTTCCTGCTTTCTTGTACAACAGGCACTTCCAACTTTCAGCTGCAATAAAATATATTTTGTCTTCCTGTTGCTGATAAGATGTGTGAGAGAAGAAAGAAGAAAAGAAAAAACAGAAGGGTGTGGTGATAGGGTGCTCAGCAGCTGCACTGCCTCAGGCCTCTGATGAAATCCCAAGGGGCTGAACTGGTGCTGGGGGGCTGCCTGGAGTAGCACCTGCAAAGGAGGTGGGTGGTGAAGAGGAAGAGCAGTGCACGCTGTCTGTCAGAATTTCTATAGAGCTTAAGGGTTGCAAATTGCATTTGTGATTGCGTTTAAGAGGAAATAAGATTCCCACAATACCATTTTGTCTCCAGCAAAGTAAAACAGTTTTTAATAGCTTTGTTTTCCAAACCCATAGGAAAAAATATGCTGTGACTTTACAGAGGCTATGATGGTTACTGCAAATATCCTAGCACTTTAATTCTGAATAAAACTGATAATGATCATATCAGGTGCTCTCCAGTTATGCCTGAGTTGCACATCTGCATTTTAAACCTTATCATAGGACAATTGACATTGGAAAAGACCATGAAGATCATCAGGTCCAACTGTCAACTCATCACCACCATGCCCACTAAACCACATCCCTTCCTCTGGCTGACAGTAGGATTCAGCTGTGAGTAGATTTCTTCGGCCAGTTGTCTGTCTGTGTCTCCTTGTTGGCTCCATTAAAGCCTTGTGGGTGAATGCTTAACTTTCAAGGTACTCTATGGGCTTACATATGAGCTTTTATTTACCAGGTAAGCTGAGAACATTTTGATGTTCAGGGCACATAAAAGATGAAATACACAATACCTCTGATTTATAGGGCTTTGTGCACACTTCATTTCAAGTGGGCAAAAAAGATGACTGCTGTTGAAGCTAGATGAAGCTGAGATTTCCATGGCTGATTTCTTCACCCATCTGCAGTGTGTGACTGAAGTCTTTAAGAGCATGGTGTCCTTTTACCAAGCCATGACACGTGTGTCTGCTTTAGCATGTTGGATTTCTTTTGTCTTTGCTATCTTGCAGCAAAAAGAAGGTTGGTTGTTTTTTTGCTGTGAGAATAAGCCCATTTGTTTCTCTTTTCCCCAGGACCTGCTTCCTCCATAAGTACCTGGAGTCCCCTTTCATAGAGCCTGGAGGGGATAATTCCAATCCTTCATCTCAGCAGAAACAGTGGGGAAACCCTTGTCCAGCTTCTAGTTTTTTCACTCCAGATGGTTTGATTGGCTCTCACATTGAAGTGCAGCTGAAAAGACATCTGCCTCTTGTGCCCCTGATTGGCATATGAAGCAGAGGACAGGAAGCAGTGTGGTTGTCAGATAGTGTGCTGTGTAATTTCTCAAGTCAATTTAAAATCCTTAGCTTTGAATACAAGTTCATAAGGTTTTCACACTCCTCAGTTTGCCAGAAGATTCTTATTGGTTTAACCAATCTGTATTTGGAAACTGGAATAAAATTTCCAAGGTTGCTCTCAGCACCTCTTGCTTACAAATTGAGACAGACTGCTAGCAACAACAACAACAAAGTAGGGCATTTGAGGAAATAGTGGATAGTTACAAAATATTAATAGTGGGCTGTCATTTCACCTCTTGGATATTTTCAATGTGCAATCTTTAGTCTTCCTCAGTACAAAGATTGCTTTTTATTGAGTAACAACATGTCGGTTGCTGCCTTCCAGTAGTGAATACACTGAGACATGAATAAACCTAGGGGCAACTGGTAGTGATTTCTCTATTTGTTTCCTGACAAATGAAAAGGAAAAGAAGTCTTACTAAAGACTTGTTAAAAAAGAAAAGAAGTCTTACTAAAAATGTGTAGTGACTACCTTATGAAATTCCATTGTTTGCAGGAAAATTTAAGACTGCTAACTCCAGCTCATAGTGGTGGGAGAAAATAATCCCTTAGGTGTACTGAATCCTTACATGCTCTTTAACTCTGCTGTCACATTGCACTTATTCTTGTAACTTCTCAATGCCACAGTACTCAGATGCACACACAGATACATACAGGATTGTAATTGGTATTTATATTTATAAAACACTGTTTCCTAATTTTAAGTAAAGTTTTCTGCATTATTTTAAATCCTTCCATGTGAATTTCTTGTCTTGTATATAGAGATTCCAGAACGTAGCTATCATATTCAGGTACTCAAACATTCTTCATCAAGCATCTGAGGAAAAAATAAATAAATGCCTATATAATCTGTAGGTTTAATTCCTATGCACCAGTCCAATAAAATCAGGCTCTTAGGTTTAACTGAGTAAATTTTACTTGTCTGGAGGAGTTCTCTGTACACCTGTCCTCCACTGTCTACCAGTTTTTTTTTAAAAAAGTTTCAATTTGGACAAGAAGAAAAAGATTGCTTTTATAGAGCTGGTAATTAGTTGTGTATTTATCAATTTATACAAGGTATTGCTTTTGCCCTCAGACCGGTGCATGGCTTGTACTGAATTTTCCTATTTGTTACACTAATGAGAACTGACAAGGGACAAAAGAATAAAAGTAAATTAACTCTGACTAAAAATAATGTAATGGTACATTGTGTGAAGGGGAACTTGAGCAATTTGTAGTATTGAATCCTCCATACACACAAACGAGGTAGCTAAGCCAAATGTGTTTCTACACAGAGCGAAGGCCAAACAAAGCAAATAAATTATGCTATTTGGAAGTGCAGAGCTCACAGTGTATCATTTCATTTCCTCTTCTCCCTTGTGCTTCCAAGCACCTTTGCCCACACTCACGTTTTAATCATCATTTTATTTCAGCTCAGTACTTACTGTAAATTGACTGCTGTAGGAGTAGAGACTTTTAGACATCATTGAGCTAATCAGATTAGGGACACGAATACTGCTGTGACTAACTATTATGTGTGTGAAAAGACAAATGGAAAAGTGCTCACTTAACAGTTCCTGTAACGAGCTGTTGTTGCAAATGCATGGCTTGTCAGGACTCTGGCAAGAGACTGATCTTTATTTCTTGTCTCCAGCCACTCACCATGGTTCAGGGTTACAAAAGGCTCTGTCTGTCACATGGTAGGAATCACTCCTTTAGTGGTTACTACAAAAGCTGTATATATAAAAATATCTTGTGTCCTGTGTTTTTGCTGCTGATGGCTCATTGGAGAAAGGTTTTATTAAGAAAACATAACAAAATGGCATCATAAGACGGAAATATATTTAAATCCTATGTGTGCTGTATCTTGAAAAAATCAGTTAATTTAATGAAAGTGCTCCTGCAACTACCAGATAACCAGCTCTTTTTGTAAAATGAACTTTTACAACACTAATGAATGAACTGACTGTTAGACAGCAGGTGAGTGAGGTGGCAGTTTCCTTGCCAGAAGCAGTCATATCTGTACAGATGGATGGTGAAGATCACATCAGTTGTTCAGATTTTATCTTTCCAGGCTTCCTTGTCTGCTATGGATTTTGCTACCTTTGAAAGCAGAAAGGAATTTATTAAAATAAAATTACCATGATTAGCCTGGGACCTTAAATCTAGGTTGATACAGAATGTGCATCCTATCTGTCCTGACACTGCTTTAATTTGTAGTATTTAGCTTATTTGTAAGGCATTCCCTGCCATTATCTTAGTCAGATATACACTTGATATGTTGACACTAATAGTACTAATGATCCAGGAATTCAGAAAAAAATGTCAACTGTAAAGCACTACATTATTTACATCACTGATACCTGTATTTAAAGCATAGTATCCTAGTGTGGGAATCAAGTGTTGTTTCTGCATTAGAATTGTATAATATTATTTTTATTTTATGATCTCCGCTATCATAGTTCCCAGGAACACACTGTATATATGTGTATATATGTACATTTTGTCATACACACTGCAAGAATATCCTGCACGAGAGCAAACCAGAGAACAAGTCATGGCAGCCCGAGGAAGCGCCTGACATTGGGAAGGCCTGACATCATCCCCCAGTGCTCTTTGTTTAACGATGATGACTTTAAAGAAAATCACCATATCAATAGGACAAGGAGAGCACCGAGACATCTTGGAGACAACAGGATGACTGCTGACTGGCACCAGATAACAAGTAAATAACAAATGTAAACCTTCTGATAAGATTGTGAACCTGGAGTACCCAGCCAGTGGGGAAACAGGGGAGGGGGAAGGCAAGGGGGAGTAAACAGGGTATAAAGGCTGTCATGTTGTGTCCATAGGCGCGCTCCTACTTGTGGGACGCCCGCCATTGCAATCGCGAATAAATTCTGCTTTTATCAGAGATACCGTCCTGACAAAAATTACTTGGATTATTTCCAACAATTTGGGGGCTCGTCCGGGATTATTATCGCCTCTTTGAGAGTTTCCCTACTGCCCTGCACAGGATAGGTGCACCCCGCTGATTTCAGCGGTCCTGTCTAGGTGGTGAGGTGACTCCTTGGTACGGCCGATAAAAAACCGAGACTGTTTCATAGAGGACGGACTCTGTAAAAGCCAAGGGGCAGGCAGGCACGGGTGTTGGCCATTGCGACCCGGTAACTTCGTGCACGGACCAAGGTAAGGGGATTTAACTCTTTCCTTGGGGGTCGGTTGAGACTCTTTGAGTGTGTGTGACTGAGACGCGCTGTCAGTGCGAAGCGAGTGCTGAGTCCCGACCTGCGGTTCCGCTGTCCCGCGAGGGGCACGGCCAGGGACGGACAAAGCGGCTGTGTTGGTGAAAGGAAGAGTCTCGGGAGGGAACTGTTGGTGTGCGGTACCCTGTGCACTTGACGAAGTGCCAGCAGTACACCCCTATTAATCCGAGATAGGAGTCTAGTACTCCTGAGGGATTGGGCCCAAAATCCGAGAATCAGAGTGTGGTAACCTGTGAGCTGGGGAGTTCACAGTAGCATTCTGGAGGGATGGGTAATAGGAGTTCCCGAGAGCAGGGGAAAAAGGTCCCCGGAATGGTGCCTAGAGAGAGCCAGCCCCTTGGGAGAAGTGTTTCAAAATTGGAAAATAATCCCAAAACTAGGAAAAGAACAGGGAAAAGATGTTTAAATACTGTATACAGTAGGGAGCCACTACAGGGAAAATCATTTTTTTTTGACCAAAATAGGAGTCTGACGAAAATTGGGCCTATCAGACTTTGTATTTATATGTCAACAGTAAGACTCCTTTTTCTGAAACAGAATTGGCTTAGGTCGCTTAATGAGTGCAAGGAGTAAAGAAATGTGCCTCTCGAGGAGTCCAAGTTCAAAGGAAATGGGAAAGAGAAGCAGAAAGATCATAAATGGGATCCCTTAGGTAACTTCCCCCCCCCCTTTAATTTCTAAAGCAGTGCAATTTTTAAAGCAGAGGTGACCTCTCCAGAGGAGGAAAGTGGGTGCTGCTGATCTGTGCAGGGTCCTGGAGAGAGGATGCGCTCTCAATTACTGAGGGAGTTGGAGTAATGCGAATGGGACCTGGAGAGTTTTCCTTTCTCTAACACTAACCTTACTAATACTTCACTTTACCTCTTAGGGCAGTCTTAGGTCAAAGGGAAATAGGGTATGGTAATGCCTGCTGTTTTTACTAGAAGAGAAGTTAGGAGTTGCAAGAAGAATTCCTTAACTGAGGATCCTATAAGTGTAGCAGAACAATTAGATCAATTTCTAGGGCCTAATTTGTACTCATGGATGGAAAGGATGTTTATCATTGATATGTTGATTATTGGAGAAGGAGGTTGGCAGCTACGCAAGTGTGGGAAATGAATACAGAGGGAAGGTTGGGCTCTGGAGGGAGGCAGAGAGGAAGGATCCTGAGGATAAATTGTCCTGATTATTGTCACTGTCTTTATGATTGTTAAATGTTTATGTCCTGAAGGTGTTGTGTTATGTTATGTTGTGTATGAGGCTGTTATGGAACAAGGGGTGTCTAAAGTGATATGAGAAGACCCCTTGGGTTGTATTTTGGCTCACTGGAGAAACATTGTTGGTGAGCCAGGGGGAATATTGAATGAGAAACCAGGAACGTAAATGGAGTAATGGGACCAGTTGTATAATTGAGTGCCCTAATCATGAGACCAAGTGCTGGCTGTTTGTGGAAGTTGAGGAATTGTGTTGTTTGATTTGTGGATTTTGAAGGCACTAGGAGAAACTGGTTTAATGGTATGTGGAAATTATGTGGAAATGCAGTTTTTAATGGCATGTGGAAACGCAGTTTTAATGGTATATGGAAATGCAGAAATGCAATTTTATGCAGTTGTTAATGGTATGTGGAAATTATGTGGAAATGCAGCTTTTAATGGTATGTGGAAATGCAGTTTTAATGGTATATGAAAATGCAGAAATGCAATTTTAATGGTATGTGGAAATTGTGTGGAAATGCAGTTTTTAATGGGATGTGGAAATTGTGTGGAAATGCAACTTTTAATGGTATGTGGAAATTATGTGGAAATGCAATTTTAATGGTATGTAGAAATGCAGTTGTTAACGGTATATGGAAATTATGTGGCAATGCAGTTTTTAATGGTATGCGGAATTGCAATTGTTAATGGTATGTGGAATTGCAGTTGAGGGTACAAATAGTGGAATTGTGGAAAAACAAACAAACAAACAAAAAAAAATGGCAAAAAGGTTAAGGAAAACAGTGAGTTTGGGATATTAGAGTTGGGCCGGCACGAGAACACATCCCCGCACACCCCCCCACTGCGGCTTGTAAGAACAACTTGGAGTGGGAGAAAGAGCTGGGGGCTGGAGCCTCCCGCTGTGATGTGAAGGGGTGCAGTGCTTGTGAATGGGGATGGGACGGGACATTGGAAGTGAGAATAGCCGGCATCTGCAGAGCTGGGGAAACCCGGTATCAGTGTGAGCATTGGAAGCCTGGGGAGAGAAGGGAGTGAAACTGAAATACAATGTTAGTAATGGCTGTGATGATGAGAGTTTGGGAAGTGAGAAGGGCTTGGGAAAAACAAACTGAGGAATGCAAAGTTGAGCAAGGTTAACAGGGATGTCCTTACCTAGAAGAAGAGGTAAGGGGAGCCTGGAAGGACTCAGGGAGAGTTCCACCCTGCCAGGACTGAAAGCAGCAGGGGAAGCAGGCTGAAGAGGTTTGTTTTCTGGTACCTCTGGGTGCGTCTTACTGTTACCCATAGATGATTTTTGTAATAGTTGTAGCAGCTACTGGCAAGAGAAGTTTACTTTTTTTTTTGGACCAATTAAATACAGGCTAGGAGAACAAGTAGGAATATATAAATTCTTGTACATGCCAGGTTCTCCAAAACGATTATTTGGGCATGACATGTTAGAATAGTTGAATGTGGAGATTAAATTCAGTAGAGACGATTGGACCTACTTGTCAAGCAAGAGCAATGGACTGAAAATTTTAAGTCTGGCTTTAACACAAACTGGGAAAAGCAATGTTGTACTCCCAGAAGTTACGTAAATCCTACATTGGGTATACACGGGATTGCAGGCATCAGGGATGCCTGGCAGAGCCAAAAATGCAGCCCAATGAAAGTTAAGTTAAAGATGGGAGCCAGCCCAACCAGGGTAAAGCAATGCCTTTTGAGGATACGAGATTGTAGGAGGGTAAAAGAAATAATAACTTTTTGGATTTTGGATTACTAATTGGATAGAAATCCAAATACAACACCCAATCTTGCAAATGAAAAATTGGATGGCAAGAGCTATCGTTTGGTACAAGGTTTGAGGGCAATTAATAGAAAAGTTGAATATATACAACACATGGTGTATATCTTTATTAACCAAGTTAAGGAATAAGTAGGTGGGTTTTACCGTTCTGGACTTGAAGTACACCTTTTTCTGCCTGGTTTTGCAAAAGAAAGTCTAAAGTTATTTGCCTTTGAATAGAAAAACTCAAATATGGAGAGAAGAAAAAAAAAATAATAATTAAAAGTAATAATAATAATAATAATTCAGTTAACCTGCACAGTGTTACCCAGGGTTGTGAGAACAGCCCAATGATTTTTGAGAACTGGTCAACTCGTGAGCCTGAGATTTGGGTTCACCATCTCACAGTGGAACTTTACTGCAGTACGTGGATGCTACAGTAACAAAGGGCTGTGTGCAATAGACTGTGAGCTTGCTGAATTTCTTGATTTAAATGGCTATCAAGTTTCTCAACAGAAAGAACAACTGATCAAAGAGAAGGAAGCAACTTGCTGAACACCCAGAACACCAACGCAGAGCTGCCTCCAAGCCAGCAGTGTGCGACTGCATGGAGACTGTCTGTGCAAGTTGGTCAGAGCTACAGGAGGAACCGTTGGACGATGCTGAGGAGTCCTGGACGATGCTGAGGAGTCCTGGGTTCATCGACGGAAGCAGTTTTGTGAAGACAAGGAAACCGTAAGGCAGGACATGCAGTAACTGCTACTGACAGGGTAATTGAAGCACAACCATTACCTGTGGGGACTTCCACTAAGAAGGCTGAAATAATTGCCTTGACAAGAACCTTAAATATATGGATGGATGCTAAATATGCTTTTGGGGTGGTACCCACTCGTGGTACCATCTGGAAAGAGCAAGGATTGTTTACACACAAGGAAAACAAATTCAGCATGATGTAAATCTACCAAAGAACATCATGGCTGTTATACATTGTAAAGGACATCAGAAGAGTGACACTGTACAGGAAACTGGAAATATGATGATGAATCAGGTGGCAAAACAGGCAGCTGAAGGAAAAGAAATTGGTGAACAGCTTTAATTCCAGACGGTACACTTGAAATACCTGAACCTTAGTCAGAACCTATAAGGTACTCTAGAAAGGATAGGAATCGAATGAATGAAGGGAAGAGAGCAAGCTGACAGATGGGTGCATACCCAGATGGACACACTGTTGTGCCCGTTAGTATTTTATAGCATTTGGTTCTAAGGGAACATAATAAAACATGGGGGGGTTCAGACACCAGAAAGTAACTGTACAATCCTAGTACCAGGAACAGGGTACGAGTGGGGCTTGTTGGAAAGGGAACCTTCCAGGACAACAATTGCAAATTGATTTTTTTTTAACTGCCAGGAAAAATGAGGGTTTTGATATATGCTAGTTGTAACCAATACCCTTTCAGGGTGACCAGAAGCATTCCCTTGCAGGACCAATAGAGCCAAGAAAGTAACCAAGGTACTTTTGCAGGAGATTATTCCAAGGTTTGAGTGTCCTGCAACAATACCCTTCAACCAGGGAACTCGTTTTATTGCAGAGATTGTCCAAGAGGTCAGCAAGCATTGGGAATAAATTGGCAATTGCACACAGCACACAGGCAAGTGGTCAGGAGGAAAAGATGAACTATGTAATTAAATCACAGGGTGTAAAACTGGGCCAGGAAGCTGGACTATCCTGACCACAGTTGTTGCCTTTGGCTCTCCTTAGTACCAGAACAAAACCTAGAGCCAAAGATGGGTTAAGTCCTTTCACAATACCGTACAAAAGGCCTTATGTTGTACAAACGGGGATCTCTACCCAAGTAGGGAGCAAAATACTAACTGAGCATGTGATTAGTCTGCAGGAATAGCTTTGAGAAAAGGAGAAACTGGTTCTAGGAACTAGAGCCCAAGGCCTTGATATGGCTCGATAATATGTATGTAACAAATCTCTTTTAAGATTCGCCCCTGGGACCAAGGTAGGTAGGTCTGTTCCAGGCGCTGCTAACATCCCACACAACAGTGAAAGCATTGTGAATACATCATACTAGAGATAAGAAGGTCCCTCGAACACAATGAGAACTGAAATCAGCTGGACCCTTAAAACTGTGAATCTAAGGACAGAAATGTGGGCTCTTGTAACTGTTAGAAATGTTAATTTGATGAGTGCAGCATTTAATGTAAATACTTATGTATCTCTTGTGACGAACATTATTACATATCAATATTGTTTGGTATGTGGGCAAGCTAAGGATTTAAACTTTTATCTTCTTGTTGTTCCTGATGATTTTAAGGGGAGAAATCAAACTGTTGCAGGGTTTGAGTCACTGTCCTGGTGGGTGATGATCAACAAGAATGTAGATTGGGTTAACTACATCTGTTATAATCAATGGAGATTTACAAATTATACAAAGAGTGCAATAAAGAGAATTGCAGGACAGTTATATGCCACAAGTAGGGTGGCCTGAGAAAATAGGATCTCCTAAGATATGATAAAGGAATGTATATGTAACACTGGGTACTCGTTGTTGCACCTTTATCCCAATAACACAGCTCTGGATGACATAATAATGAAGGCAGTGCAAGGACTTGGTGCCACCCTTGGCAATGAAGTGGCAGAAAAGAAATCAGGAATAGATACTTCTGTCACTGGATGGTTGGAGTTCTGGTTTGGTAAATGGAAAGGGGTGATTGTATCTACATTTACTTCTTTGATAGTAGCAGCAGGAGCCTTGATGGCCACTGGTTGCTGTGTTACCCCCTTTGTGAGGGGACTAGTAGAGTGAGCACTAATAGATAGTAATATAGATATAATAATTACTATAATAATGTAGATAATAATGATAGAGCACTATTAAAGCAAGCACTAAGGGAGCCATGACATTTGGAAAAAATTTTGGTATTAGAGGAGATGGGAGATAAAGAAAGTGAAGATGAGGGCGATGTCTATAAAAGTGAACCTTAAAGAATTGCAGAAATCAACAATGTATAAAAAAGAAAAAGGGGGGAATTGTGGGAATCAAGTGTTGTTTCTGCATTAGAATTGTATAATATTATTTTTATTTTATGATCTCCGCTATCATAGTTCCCAGGAACACACTGTATATATGTGTATATATGTACATTTTGTCATACACACTGCAAGAATATCCTGCACGAGAGCAAACCAGAGAACAAGTCATGGCAGCCCGAGGAAGCGCCTGACATTGGGAAGGCCTGACATCATCCCCCAGTGCTCTTTGTTTAACGATGATGACTTTAAAGAAAATCACCATATCAATAGGACAAGGAGAGCACCGAGACATCTTGGAGACAACAGGATGACTGCTGACTGGCACCAGATAACAAGTAAATAACAAATGTAAACCTTCTGATAAGATTGTGAACCTGGAGTACCCAGCCAGTGGGGAAACAGGGGAGGGGGAAGGCAAGGGGGAGTAAACAGGGTATAAAGGCTGTCATGTTGTGTCCATAGGCGCGCTCCTACTTGTGGGACGCCCGCCATTGCAATCGCGAATAAATTCTGCTTTTATCAGAGATACCGTCCTGACAAAAATTACTTGGATTATTTCCAACACTAGCATCTCATCAAAACAACTGTCCCAGGCTAAGGCAACTGATTTTTTCACTTCTACTTAGAAAATACGTAATAGGGGAGGTAAGGTGTTTGTTTTTTTTTAAACATACTCCTTTCCAATTGGCTCTTGAAAAAAATGAAAATTGTTAACCACCATTATGAAACAGTGCAATGTTGCTAAATATGCCTGTAAGTTAATTCAGCAACAAGTTGTGACCTTTGAAGGCCGTATTTGTAGTTAATAGGACCTTTTATCACAACAGCATGTTGTGATAAAATCACACACACAACATAGAAATGGCACAGAAGTAATTTCAGATAGTTTGGCACTTACCACTCCGCCACTGCAGCAGTCTTACCATAGGAAGAAACTAGAAAAAATGTTTGTTAAATGAATTGCTTCCGTAATCGCACCGTAAGTGAAGCAGCAAGTACTGACAAAGTTTTTGGTTTTTTGGTCACAAGCAAACAAAACACTTTCATTATAAGCTTTCAAAATTGTTAACAGAACACTGATCACTGCTAAATGGAAAGAGTCTCTGAAAAGCTGGTCTTGAGCAATTTTTCTATTTGAATTGTCACTTGAGGTAGGTGCACTAAGAAATATGTGTGTGCAAGCAGAAACACTTAAGAGAAACAAAAAGGTTCCTTAGAAATGTGACAGCAGTGACAGGCTTACTTGATGTGTTATACCAGAAAATAATTAATACTGCATTGAAATGTTGTGCTGCGTATTTTCAACCTCTTTCATGAGGGCCTCTGCCTCACTGCTGACAGTGACTTTATTTAGAAAGCACAAGCCTGATTCATTGATGCTACTGTAAAGAACTGCTAAGCAAACACACAAGTATGTGCAAGAAGACAGCAATACAATGTTGTATGACATCCAAATGAAGGAAAAGTGCCTCTGCAGAAGTTGGCAGTGACCTTTTTTTCTTCTTGGAGGAAACTGTTCTTCTCATAGACTGTTGTTTTCATTTTCCTGTGACAATCTTATTATACAAAATACTAGAGCCAAACAGGAGATTAAGCATATCAAGTCAACTTTTGCTTGGCATGATCATAGAATCATAGAATCACAAGGTTGGAAACAACCTGTAAGATCATCTAGTCCTACTGTCTTCTCATTACCACTGCTACCACAAACTAAACCATATCTCACAGCTCCTCATCCAGACTCCTCTTGAACACTGCCAGGGACGGCGACTCCACCACCTCCCTGGGCAGCCATTCCAGTGCCTGACCACTCTCTGAGAGAAAACGCTTTTCCTAAATCTAATCTAAATCTCTTCTGCTACAACTTGTGGGCATTTCCTCGAGTTCTGTTTGTTGCCTGGGAGAAGAGGCCAAATCCCTCCTCACCACACCCTCCCTTCAGGCTCCCCTGAGCCTCCTCTTCTCCAGACTGAACAATCCCAGCTCCCTCAGCCGCTCCTCATAAGACTTGTGCTCCAGACCCCTCACCAGTTTCATTGCCCTTCTCTGGACACGCTCCAGGGCCTCAACATCTTTCCTGTAGTGAGGGGCCCAAAACTGAACACAGCACTTGAGGTGCGGCCTCACCAGAGCTGAGTAGAGGGGGATGATCACCTCCCTGCTCCTGCTGGCCACACCATTTCTAATGCAGACCAGGATGCCGTTGGCCCTCTTGGCCACCTGGGCACACTGTGGGCTCATGTTCAGCCGAGCATCAACCAACACCCCCAGGTCCCTTTCCTCTTCACACTCATCCAGCCACTCATCCCCAAGCCTGTAATGCTGCATGGGGTTGTTGTGCCCAAAGTGCAGGACCCAACAGTGGGCCTTGTTGAACCTCATGCCATTCACCTCAGCCCAGCCATCCTGCTTATCTAAACCCCTCTACAGGGCCTCCCTACCCTCAGGCACATCGACACCACCTCCCAACTTGGTGTCATCTGCGAACTTACTGAGGGTGCACTCAATGCCCTCATCTAGGTCATCAATAAAGATATTAAACAAGATGGGCCCCAGTACTGACCCCTGGGGACACCACTTAAAATGGGTCACCAGCTGGACTTCACTCTATTCACCACTACCCGCTGGGCACAGCCCTCTAGCCAGTTTCTTACCCAAAAAAGGGTAGACCTGTCCAGGCCATGGGCAGCCAGTTCCCCAGGGAATACTGTGAGAGACAGTGTCAAAGGCTTTGCTGGAGCCTAGGTAGACTACAGGCTTTCCCTCATCTACCAGTCTGGTCACCCAGTTGTAGAAGGAGATGAGGTTGGTCAAGCACAACCTGCCTTCCATGAATCTGTGCTGGCTGGGCCTAATCACCTGGACACCATGCACGTGCTATGTGATTTCACCGAAGATTATTTGCTCAAGCCTCCATAAAATGATGCGCCAAGCACAGGGAAGTGATGAAGTCAGTGTCCCTGTAGGTGATCAAAAATGTGGCAGTGAGGGTCACTGGACATGGTGGTGATGGTTGGACTTAAGAGAACTGCAGGGGTTGCAAGGGAACTCAAGAGATCATTGAGTCCCACCTTCCCACGCCAAATGTGGTATCCTACCATAGGTCACTCAGGTAGGTCCAGGTGGGTCTTGAATATCTCCATAGAATGAGATTCCATAGCTTCTCTGGGCAACCTGTTCTAATTGCTTGGAGATGACAATCCAGAACAAGTTGTTCCATAAACTTTCCAGGGCTGGAGGTGAGACTGACTGGCCGGTAATTTCCCAGATCCTCCTTCTTGCTCTTTGAAGACTCCACTGGCATTAGCTATCCTGCAGTCTTCAGGCACACCTCCTGTCTGCCATGATCTTGCAAAGATGATAGCAGTTTAGCAGTCACCTCTGCCAATTCTCTCAGCATATGTGGGTGCATCCCATCAGGGTCCTTGGATTTATATGTGTTCATTTTTACTAGACATTGTTTGACCAGATCCTCCTTGACCAACAGGAAGTCTTTTCCCCAGACACTCTCTTACCTCCAAGGTGTGGGATTCCTAGGGCTAGTCTTAGCACTGAAGACTGAAGCAAAGGTGGCATTCAGTATCTCTTGCTTTCTCAGCACCACCTGTTGTTGGGCAAATGCATCTTGCAGTACGGGATCCTGCTCCATATGTCTGGTTCTGCTTGAGCTCTGACTGGAATCACTCATTTGTTTCCAGCTCCACAGAGCTCCCACTCTCCCCTTTTGCTGGTCCCTATATGCAGGAGAACCTGAGACCACAGCCCTTCTCCTGTTGCTGCTACGGGCAGGCATCAAGCAGGATCCTGGTGTTTGTCTCGCTCCAACTACAGGAGAGACAGAAGGTTCTTATATATATGTGTGTGTACCCAATGGTGAGATTAAGACACAATGGATCAAATGGGTCAAAAAAACAACTGACCAGGTTATTACAAATCCTAGTTGCTTAGAGAGATGGAGAAGACAGGTGATGGAAAAGAGGAAATAAAAGCTGGAAGTCTTTATACAAAGCAAGAGAAAGATAGTCATGACTGTGGGTCTGTGGTTCGTAGTGTGTCTGTTGATCCCAAAAATTAGTCTGGCTATCATGGGAGATGGGAAAAAGTTGGGAAGCTTTGCACCATAATAGCGAGCAGGGCTCAGGGTTTTTTTTCCTGAAGCTGAGAAAACCAGTAAATTAAGTTGACGTGACAATGAGTTGTGTCAATCAAGTATTCCCTTTATTACAGCGCTGGGTGCATGCACATTGAGAGAAGCAGCAACTGTATATTTAAAGGCATGGTGTATACATATTCATTACATTCCAAGGACATGGGCAGAAATTACATTTCTGATGGTCGTGGGTTGCATTCTCGCTGTAAATTTCCAATCTTTTAAGGGGGGATAGCCCAAACCAGTTCCCACAGATGTTATGTTGAGCTGAGGCATCTGTTTTGCCATCTTGTCTTCAACAACAGGACTTCTATTCTGCTCTCTTCACTTGACAACGAGCTCCGCAGCCTCCTCCACATTTTCTGTTCTTGAGGTTACATTTGCACAAGCCTCTGTCCTTCAGCTTGTATCTGCTCAAGTTATATAGAAGGCTGTTCTCACAGTTTGGAAAAGTTGTTCTCATGATTCAGGCACATGGTGTCACTCTGGCCCAGGACCTGAAGCCGCAGCAGAAGCTGAAGACTTGGACTCTGCCTCACCAGATGGAGCTCCAGGATCCACTGAGGAATGAATCTGGGCTCTGGGTGCCCTGCAGCAAAACTTGCTATTGTCTGTCATCCTCCTGTGGGGAGAAGATGTTGCAAAGAAGATTTTCCTTGTGCTCAGATGGAACTTTCTATGTTCCTGTTTCTGTTTGTTGCCATTGTTGTGGCACTAGGCAGAGCCTGACCTTATCCTCTAGGCACCCGCCTTTTAGATATTTACAATCACTACAGCAGAAGCTGGGCTTCCTACCTCTGTGCTGTGGTAGCCAAGGATCTGCATGCATTCCGGGCAACAGAGTGGTGGCAGACGGATCCCGTGGTAGGATCTGTTTGTGCTTTTGCTGTCTGAAGGCACAGCTTGCTTCTGCTTGCAGCCCTGCTGAGGGAAAACAAGGTGTGGGATTCAGGTGGCTGTGTAGTCACACAGTGCTCCAGACGTGGATTCCCCAGGACAGAATAGAGGGGGAGGATTGCCTCCCTCAATCTGTTAGCCATTCTCTTTTTAATGCATCCTGGGAGTGCAATGGCATCCACGTCCACCACAGGAATACAGTACTGGCTCGTGGCATTGTCCACCAGGATGCCTAGATCCTTCTCCTCACAACTTCTTTCCATCAAGTCAGTCCCTATCCTCCACTGATTTGTGCAGTTACTCCACACCAGGTGTAGGAATCTGCACTTGCCCTTGTGGAGCATCCTAAGGTTTCTCTCCTTCCAGCACTCCCTCCTATATAATATTGCTGAAGGCAATGCCCTGGCAGGTTTTAGGAGCAGTTCTCTCCTACAGCTGCCACCTGCTTGTCAACAGCTCCCAGGACTCAGGAAAAAGTACAGCCCCTTCTCCCGTGGGCTTCCTACCTGTGTGTGGGGATATTCAGAGACCTGTGGCACCTCCAAGCGGGGTAGTGGTGGCAGACGGACCCCAAGGTGGGATGCATTCTTGCTCCCGCTGCCTGGAGGCACAGCTTGATTCGGTCTGTGTCTCACCTGTGAAGAGAAAGGGGGCATGGGATGCAGATGGCTGCATTGCCAGCAGAGCCCCCGGTGGGAGGCAGCTGCCGGGCCTGAACAGCCTGGCTGAGCTCGGTCCCACTGCTCTGTGCCTCTGGGTGCAGATGTGCTGGGCCTGCATAGTCCTGGGCTGGCCTGGTAGGTGGTGCCCCGGGAAATGCCCCGGGGCTGGAGGAGTGGTGCCCAGAGGCAGTCAGGTGCAGACATGTCATCCCCCCAGCTGTGCCCCATGCTCTGGTGCTCTGTGTTGTGCCATCACTCTCCCTCCCACTGAGTTCTGCACCTAGCAGCATTCCTGCATTCTCAGCAGCCCGCTCATCTGGGAGTGGGCCTTCTTCTCCTGCTTCTTGGACATTTATATCCTCTCACAGAGATTCAGTCCTGGCAACCAGGGGAGCTGCTACCTCCTCAGAAACTGCTCTCGTAAGAGTGGACAGAATTGTGACCCCTGTATCACAATAGCCTTTGGGTTCAGTTGTGCTGCATTGCAAAGCCCTGTCACCATGGATGCCCAGTGCCCCCTGCATAGCAGTCCCCCACTGAGTCACCAGCTCACAGCCAGGTGCAGAGGCAGCCACCTGGTTGGTCAACACTAGAGGATCTATCAGTCATGATGGCCCTGCCCGATGCAGCTTGCTACATACTGTAGAGGGAGAAAAGGTCCCTGCTGTACATGTAAAAGAGCTCGTTGGGAAAAGCAATTTGGGTCTTTCCTGCTTCTGGGCAACCCTGTCTGTGGAATGGTTTTTGGCAGGGACCTGGGTCCATTTTGTGGGTGATGGAGAAAAATGAGGATGTTCTATGTGTACCAGGAGAGAATTTGATGTTGAGGGAATGCAGTCAGTAATACCACATATATATATATATATATGTGTGTGTGTGTGTTTAATGCTAGTTAATTTTTTGTGTATGTTAAGCATGATGTAGTGATGTGGAATAAGGGGTGGAATGTGATGGTTTTGTGATTTTTGTTTTTAGGCCCATCTGTCTACCCTTTTCCCTTTTCCAGGTTGTGGATCCATGGGTTCTCTTGCCCCATGAGTCACGGAACTGGGCTGAACCAGCCCATAAACTGCCCCCAGGACTCAGGAAGAAGTACAGCCCCTTCTCCCATGGGCTTCCTACCTGTATAGGGGGGTATTCAGAGACCTGTGGCACCTCCACGCGGGGTAGTGGTGGCAGACGGACCCCAAGGTGGGATGCATTCTTGCTCCTGCTGCCTGGAGGCACAGCTTGATTCGGTCTGTGTCTCACCTGTGAAGAGAAAGGGGTCATGGGATGCAGATGGCTGCATTGCCAGCAGTTCCCCCGGTGGGAGGCAGCTGCCGGGCCTGAACAGCCTGGCTGAGCTCGGTCCCACTGCTCTGTGCCTCTGGGTGCAGAGCTGCTGGGCCTGCATAGTCCTGGGCTGGCCTGGTAGGTGGTGCCGCAGGAAGTGCCCCAGGGCTGGAGGAGTGGTGCCTTCGCCAGAGGAGCATAGGGGAGCCACGTTCACCCTGCTGCTGTGCCCCACGCTCTGGCACTTTTGGTGTCATACCGTCTCTCTCTCTCCCAGTACATCCTGCACCTGGTGGCTTTCCTGCCCCCTCATCAGCCCTTTCTTGGGCTGGGAGTGGGCCTTCTTCTCCTGCTTCTTGGACATTATATCCGCTCGCAGAGACTCAGTCTCAGGCACTCAAGAGATGCTACCTCCTCACGGAGCTGCTCTCCTGAGAGTGGGCAGCACAGGGACTCTGACCCCTGAAGGCATGGGGACATCATGATGTCACAATAGCTTTTGGACGCAATTGCACCTTGCATCACAAAGCCCTGTGTGACATCATGGAAGCCCAATGCCCTTCCTCTGACATCCCCCACTGAGTCACCAGCTCACAGCCAGGTGCAGAGGCAGCCACCTGGTTGGTCAATACTAGAGGATCTATCAGTCATGATGGCCCTGCCCGATGCAGCTTGCTACATACTGTAGAGGGAGAAAAGGTCCCTGCTGTACATGTAAAAGAGCTCGTTGGGAAAAGCAATTTGGGTCTTTCCTGCTTCTGGGCAACCCTGTCTGTGGAATGGTTTTTGGCAGGGACCTGGGTCCATTTTGTGGGTGATGGAGAAAAATGAGGATGTTCTATGTGTACCAGGAGAGAATTTGATGTTGAGGGAATGCAGTCAGTAATTCCACATATATATATATATATATATATATGTGTGTGTGTGTGTTTAATGCTAGTTAATTTTTTGTGTATATTAAGCATGATGTAGTGATGTGGAATAAGGGGTGGAATGTGATGGTTTTGTGATTTTTGTTTTTAGGCCCATCTGTCTACCCTTTTCCCTTTTCCAGGTTGTGGATCCATGGGTCCTCTTGCCCCATGAGTCACGGAACTGGGCTGAACCAGCCCATAAACTACCCCCAGGACTCAGGAAGAAGTACAGCCCCTTCTCCCATGGGCTTCCTACCTGTATAGGGGGGTATTCAGAGACCTGTGGCACCTCCGAGCGGGGTAGTGGTGGCAGACGGACCCCAAGGTGGGATGCATTCTTGCTCCCGCTGCCTGGAGGCACAGCTTGATTCGGTCTGTGTCTCACCTGTGAAGAGAAAGGGGGCATGGGATGCAGATGGCTGCATTGCCAGCAGAGCCCCCGGTGGGAGGCAGCTGCCGGGCATGAACAGCCTGGCTGAGCTCGGTCCCACTGCTCTGTGCCTCTGGGTGCAGATGTGCTGGGCCTGCATAGTCCTGGGCTGGCCTGGTAGGTGGTGCCGCAGGAAGTGCCCCAGGGCTGGAGGAGTGGTGCCTTCGCCAGAGGAGCATAGGGGAGCCACGTTCACCCTGCTGCTGTGCCCCACGCTCTGGCACTTTTGGTGTCATACCGTCTCTCTCTCTCCCAGTACATCCTGCACCCGGTGGCTTTCCTGCCCCCTCATCAGCCCTTTCTTGGGCTGGGAGTGGGCCTTCTTCTCCTGCTTCTTGGACATTATATCCGCTCGCAGAGACTCAGTCTCAGGCACTCAAGAGATGCTACCTCCTCACGGAGCTGCTCTCCTGAGAGTGGGCAGCACAGGGACTCTGACCCCTGAAGGCATGGGGACATCATGATGTCACAATGGCTTTTGGATGCAATTGCACCTTGCATCACAAAGCCCTGTGTGACATCATGGAAGCCCAATGCCCTTCCTCTGAGATCCTCCACTGAGTCACCAGCTCACAGCCTGGTGCAGGTCTACAGCTTTGGCAAACAGAAAAAAAAAATTACAAATATATTACCAGTACGAAGAGAGACAAGGAGAATTTCTATCCTTATTGGATGTGGAGGGGAACATGAGGATCCACTGGGGATAAGGAAAAGACTGACATTCTCATTGCTGTGCTTACGTCTGGCTTAAAATGTCAAACTAGGTATTCTTGGGTTACTCTATCCCCTGAACTCAATGAATGACAGGGTTGGAAAAGTCATCCAGGACCTTCAAGATCATCCAGTCCAACCATCCACTTACCACCAGTATTTCCCCACTAAACTATGTCCTTTAGTACAACATCTAAATGTTTCTCGAACACCTCCAGAGACTGTGCCTCTACCACCTTCCTGGGCAGCTCTTTCCAGCACTTGACCACTCTTTTGGAGGATAAATTTTTCCCTGTACCCAACCTGAACCTTCTCTGGCTCGACTTGAGGCCATTCTCTCCCTACTGCTGCTACCTGGGAGAAGATGCTTACCCCTTCATTGCCATAACCTCATTTCAGGAATTTAGATAGTTAGATGGGAGATTTAGGTTAGATATTAGGAGGAAGTTTTTCACTCAGAGGTTGGTGATGCATTGGAACTGGTTGTCCAAGGTGGCTGCGGGTACCTGTCCCTGGGTGTATTCAAGGCCAAGCTGGATGTGACTCTGGGCAGCCTGATCTGGTGGTTGGTGGCCCTGCCTTTCTGATCTCTGAGGTCCTTTTCAACCCAGGCCATTCTATGATTCTGTGATTCTAGGATTGATAAATTGTAGAGGGTAGTAAGGTCTCCCCTGAGCATCCTCCAGACTAAACAATCCCAGATCCCCCAGCCACTCCTCATAAGACTTGTGGTCTGCACCTCTCATTGGCTTCATTGTTTTTCTCTGGATACGCACCAGGGCCTTGATCTCTTTCTTCTAGTGAGGGGCCCAAAACTGAATACAGTACTAGATGTGTGGCTTCACCAAGGCTGAGTTCAGGGGGATGATCACCTCCCTGCTCCTCCTGGCAGTGCTTTCTCTTATACGAGCCAGGATGCCCTTGGCCTTCTTGGTCACCTGGGCACACTGCTACCTCATGTTTAGATGACCTCCTCAAGAATTTCTTCCACACAGTCAGTTTGCTCCGAGCCTGTAGCGTTGTCTGGGGTTGTTGTGACCAAAGTGCAGGACTCGGCACTTGGTCTCATTGAAGATCATCCCACTTGCCTCAGCCCACCAATCCAGCTAGTCCAGATCCCTCTGAAAGGCCTTTCTACCCTCAGGCAGTTTGACACTTTGTCCCAGGATGGTGGCATCTGCAGATTTAGTGAGGGTGCACTCAGTCCCCTCATCCAGGACATCAGTAGAAATACTGAACAAGACAGGCCCCCATACTGACCCCCGGGAGTTCCACTCCTGACCAGTCACCAGGCTGGATTTAACCACATTCACTACCATACTCTGCGCCTGGCCTGTTCTTTACCCAGCAGAGTGCAACCGTCCAAGGGCACAGGCTGCCAGCTTCCCCAGGAGAATGCTGTGGAACATAGTGCCAAGCACTTTGCTCAAATCTTGGTAGTCCACCATCATCCACCACTTGAGCATAGGAGGAAATCAGGTTGGTCAAGCAGGACCTGCTTTTTGTGAACCCATGCTGGCTGGGCCTGATCCCCCTGTTGTCCCATACATGCCATGTGATCTCACTCAAGACGATCAGTAGTGACTGTTCGAGTGTCAGCCCTGCAAAGAACTTGGAAGGTCTGATGGATGAAAAGCTGGTCATGAGCCAGCAGCATAAGCTATAAGAGAGGAGATTTAGAGTAGATATTGGGCTAATTCATCTAGAGGGTGACTGACACAGGTTGCCCAGAGAAGCTGTGGATGACCCATCCCTGGAGATGTTCAAGGCCGGGTTGGATGGTGCAGCCTGATCTAGTGCCTTCTTTAGTGGTTGACAACCATGACTGTAGCAGAGGAGCTGGAATTAAAGGATCTTTGAGCTCCCTTCCAAGCCAATCCATTCTATGATTATATGATTTTATGAAATCATAGAATCATAGAATCATAGAATCACTAAGGTTGGAAAAGACCTAAAAGATCACCCAGTCCAACCGTTCACCTATTCCCAATAGCTCCCACTAAACCATGTCCCTCAACACAACATCCAGCCTTTCCTTGAACACCCCCAGGCTCGGTGATTGCACCACCTCCCTGGGCATCCATTCCAGTGCCTGACCACCCTTTCTGAAAAGTAATACTTCCTCATGTCCAGCCTGAATCTCCCCTGCCGTAACTTGAAGCCATTCCCCCTGGTCCTATCACTAATGACACGAGAGAAGAGGCCGACCCCCAGCTCACTACAACCTCCCTTCAGGAAGTTATAGAGAGCAATAAGGTCTCCCCTGAGCCTCCTCTTCTCCAGGCTGAACATTCCCAGCTCCTTCAGCCTCTCCTCATATGGCCTGTGTTCCAGACCCCTCACCAGCTTCATTGCCCTTCTTTGAACACGTTCCAGGGCCTCAATATCTTTCTTGCAGTGAGGGGCCCAAAACTGGACACAGTACTTGAGGTGCGGCCTCAGGAGTGCTGAATAGAGGGGAACAATCACCTCTCTGCTCCTGCTTGCAACACTGTTTCTGATGCAAGCCAGGATGCCATTGGCCTTCTTGGCCACCTGGGCACACTGTCGGCTCATGTTCAGCCGAGCATCAATCAATACCCCCAGGTCCATTTCCTCTACGCAGTCCTCCAGCCACACCGCCCCAAGCCTGTAGCGTCGCCTGGGGTTGTTGTGGCCAAAGTGCAGGACCCGGCATTTGGCCTTGTTGAAACTCATCCCATTGGCTTCAGCCCAGCTCTCCAGCCTGTCCAGATCCCTCTGTAGGGCCTCGCTACCCCCAGGCAGATCCACACTTCCAGCCAATTTGGTGTCATCTGCGAATTTACTGAGGGTGCACTCGATGCCCTCATCGAGGCCATCAATAAAGATATTGAAGAGGACAGGCCCCAGCACCGACCCCTGGGGAACACCACTCACGACTGGTCGCCAGCTGGATTTGACTCCATTCACCACCACTCTCTGTGCCCGGCCCTCCAGCCAGCTCCTTACCCAGCCAAGAGTGTACCCATCCAAGCCTCGGGCTGCCAGCTTCTGCAGGAGAATGCTGTGGGAGACAGTGTCAAAGGCTTTGCTGAAGTCTAGGTAGACCACATCAACAGCCTTTCCTTCATCCACCAGATGGGTCACTAGGTCATAGAAGGAGATCAGGTTGGTCAAACAGGACCTGCCCTTCATGAACCCATGCTGGCTAGGCCTGATCCCCCGGTCACCCTGCACATGCCGCATGATCTCCCTCAAGACGATCTTTTATTAATAAATGAGAACAAAAAATCTTGTTTAAGGATAACTACTCTTTTAGGAAGATGTGAACCCCTACTCTCTCTTGAAGTGTGATACTCTATTGTTCTTGTAAGCCGGCAAAATAAAGCAGAGTGCATCTCAACCCAAGATAGGATGGAGTAGACAGATACTGTGATAAAGTTCTTTGTTTCCTCCAGTCACAAGACAGAGAAATTATTAAATGCTTTTCTGTAACTAAAGTCTATGAGTGATGCTGTGAGACATTCCAGACCTAACTTTATTACTTCAAGAGAATACTTCCAGGAAAGCTATTTATTTATGTAGTCTCACTCTTTCTTTAAGACCTTGATGACTCAGTGCAATTGCATTCTCTTTGTACCTTGTGCCACATCTATGAAATCAGTTCTGTTTTTAGGTTTGATCACTCCAGAATTGTTTTCCTGACCTGTTTGAGTGTCCGTTTCTCTTTAATTTTTCTTAGTCCTCATCACTTGTCTTTCTGTATCACATGCAAGTGTTCAGCTTCTTGCCCCTAGTTTTTACTGGTCAATTTACGTTTATCTCTCCAAATTTCTGTCACTTGTGAGCTGGAGAAAAGTGAATTTACTGAGGGCTGTTCCCAATTTTTCAAAGAAAATGTACTTCAGACAGATTGTTTCAAGAGGAAAAATGTTCATTATTGCATTCATCCTGAAACTATAATATTCATAGTTGCTAAATCCCCTACAGGAAAATCTCTTAACAGAAAAAATTATGCTGTATCTGTAGGTCTTTTTTCATTAGAATCAGAATCACAGAATATCCCAAGTTGAAAGAGACTACACTGATCATCAAGTTCGACTGCTAGCTCCACACAAAAATCAGACCATATGTCTGAGAGTGGTGTCCAAACAGTCCTTGAGCTCTGGTAGCTCAGGGCCATATCCACTGTCCTGGGGAGTCCATTGGATGACCAGCACTGTCTAGGGCAGACCCTTTCCCTAACTTCCTGATCCTCCCCTGGCACAGCTCCATGCTGTTCCCTCTGGCCCTGTTGCTGTCACAGAGAGCAGAGCTCAGTGCTGCCTGTCTGCTCCCTGTGAGGAGCTGCAGCCACCATGAGGCCTTTCCTGAGCAAACCAAGGGACTGCAACTACTTTCTATACATCTTCCTCTCTTGATTCTTCTCCACCCTCAAACCCCTCCTTTGGATGCTTTCTAATGGTTTTATGTGCTTTTTGTACTGCTCTTCCGTACATCCTTAGCAAATGTTTTTATGCTTTTGCAAATGGTTCTACTTCTTCCCAGAAGCAAAGGATCCTGAAACATGCAAACACAGAAACAAGAAAGATTCTGGAGGAGAGCTCACAGATCACTGTGTTGCTGTAAAGTCTACTCTGCCTATTACAGAACGAGATGTGTCACTGAGCAGACCTTGTCCACCTTTGCCTCCACCTTTCTTAGCCCAATTACCTGTGTGACACACTAACTTACTGTTGACAACAGTTTCAGTTAATACCTTGCCTTTGCCATATTGTTGTTTTCCTGAACATTTAATTCTGTGCTATATATCTCTGTTGGGTCATTGTAGATGTTGCAGTTTCATTGATTAATAAAGAGTGAAGTTTCACTAAGTATATAGTGAAAGGTGAAAAATTTTGCTGACTTCTGATGTTGCTTTCTTGGCTGTGTTTTATCAAACAGAACAAGAACGAAAACACACATATATACATACACATTCTTTTCTTTTTTCCCCTTTTTGCTATTTTTTATTTTTATTATGTCTTACAAAACAATGTGCTACGTATAGAAACCTAATACATTCAATATACATTTTAATATTTATTTTCATCTTGATAATTTATGTTTTAACATATATTTTTCTATGTAGATATGATGCATTCTTCAGTGCAGAAAAAAAGGAGTAAGCATGAGAATGGGATTAGGGCAGAGAAAGTAGTGGTATTGTGTTGGTCTCATGTTCTCATGAGGTAAATAGCTGAAGGCTATTTTGCAGAAACAAGGAAGTTTTACACCATCTCCTGTAGTTTGACCTGGAAGATTAATTTTCAGATTCGACTCCCAGTAAGCAGCAAATCGGTTGTCAACTGGAACTCACAACACAGGTTTTAAAGAGGCTTCGGATGATCCTGGGTTGGGAAATTGAGCTTTCCTAGGGTTATGGGTTATGTTGGCCTAGTTAAGCATAAGGAACTTCAGTAACTTTCAAGTTCTATTTTAATCATCTCAAACTATTTATGACTGTTCATTCCCACCACTGCCTTAATTGCCTAATCTCGCAATTACAATTTCTCTCTTTCTTTACCCAGGATATCGTTTCAACTTCTAGAAACAGTGGCCCTCAGATGCATGATGCAACATGGCAGTATTTCTGTGAAGTGAAGACCATCTCTCTCAATGTAGTACCTATCTCTTAACTTCGTCTCTTCCATTTCTGTATGAAAGGCAGCAGAAATCTACTGCTGGGATAATGTCCAGCTGTTCTTTGAAAAAGACCATTCCTCTCTTTTGTCCTTGTCAAACACATCTCAGAACTACTCGATTCCAAACATCTTTGATAATAGCGCAGAGTTTTCAAGCTCACTCATCAATGGGATCTTTACAGACTTTTTTTCATTTTTGTGCACTAGCTAGAACTAAATTTTGTTCGAACACTTTATTTGTATCAGATTATTCTCACTGAACTTAGCGAAGTTTCATGAGGTTTATGACATCATTGCAGACAGATAATTTTCTCTCGTCACTAGAATATCTTATGAAATAAGAGTAGCCAATTATATTATGAAATGAAAGCCATTAGGGAGGATTCATCTCTGGCAGAAAAAGAAGTTTGTGTAGAAGCCGGTAATTGCCAAGTGAACTTCAGGGCTTTTTAAAAATATTTCGATTTTGTGTGATACCTTGAATCTCTACGTTGTATGTTTATTGAGAAATAACTGCTTGCAAATTAACAGTTCTTTGATCTCAGCTAATAATGTGTTTTGTGCTTTGAAGGCAACTGCTGTATAGCTTGAAGTACCATGGCTTTCTAAATGCAAGACCAATACATAGTCTGGCATAAAGACTAAGTAATAACTCCACCTTCAATTTCAGTATAATTATGACACTGTTGGAACTCTTTTGCTCTTGGGTGAAAAGGTACATTTACAACCCTAAATTAAGGATTGTTTGCGTGCTGGTACAATTTTCATATGTAGATGAAGCCTTGAAAGGTTAGGACTCTTGTTTACTACAATTCTTATGGTAATAGAAACAAAATGAAAAAGACAGCTATTTGCCTGTTGATGTTTTCTTGTGCCAGTCAAATGAAAGAACAAATATGCTGGGGTTTTTTGTGTGTGTGATTTTTTTCTCATTTGAAGAAATTTACATGTTATGTTCTAGTTATTGGCAGGCTAATGAAAGAAAGTAAAGTACTCATTTTCTTTCTTCTTCAGGACTGCTTTTGAAGTACATGAGCTGGCATGAGGTTTCTGTATAAAATTTCTCCCCTGATTAAAACTGTGCATTGTTCTCTTTTAGTGAATATCCCAAATTTTTCTTTTCTTGTTAAATATTCTGAAATTGTAAAATTATATCCTTACTTAATAGTCTGAGGGAATGTTTTTATAAGTCCTGCAGATTTCAAAAGAAATCTTGTAAAATCACAAATTCCCCAATGTGCATAAGTTGCTCTGAAAGTAATGCTTCCTATTTATTTCCATAGGAATTACAACAGCTGCAAAGAGCACAGTAACACTAGTTAACAGAGCAAGCTCTCTACTACAAAAGTTTACTTTTCAGCGTAGTCAGTACCATGAGCTATACATTTTCACCAGCAATGAACATGAGTCTGCATGCTGTTCCCGTAAAATCTGCATCAGTGGAAATGACCCACTGTTTCACAGCTGCTATGATGGCATTGTTGCTAGGAAAATGTTGCCCATCCAGTCCATCTTTCATCAGCTACAACAGATAAAAATGAGAAGACACCAAATCAAGACTATATGGTGGGTGTGGTAGGACAGTCCAGACAAGATTGCCAGTGTGTTCCAACATGGTATGGGGCCCGACATTGTCACGTTGCAAGAGGAAGGCTGTCTTCTTCTCTAGCCCAACGCTGGAAGTCCAAGCCTTCAGCTTAGTCAGTGGTTGCGTAAAAGAGTTGATGGTCTGGCTGGATTCCAGGAAATCCAGAAAGATCACCTCTTTCTTTTTTCTCTGGAGATGTTCAAGACCTGCCTGGATGCCGACCTGTGCGACCTGCTGTAGGGAACCTGCTTTGGCAGGGGGTTGGACTCGATGATCTCTGGAGGTCCCTTCCAACCCCTACAATTCTGTGATTCTGTGATTCTGTGATTCCTGTCCCAAAAGACAATGCATATTTACTTCTGCATGCTGCATCTTGAATTTCTTCTTTGATTGAGAATTAACAGTGTTGATACTCCATGTACTGCTATTTCGACTCTGGTGCTTAGTGGTGACACCATGTCCTGTCACTGGTAACACTGTGATCCAGGATACTGTCACCTTCAGCCTCGTATTTGTTCAACAGATCCTAATAAACTTGTATATAGTGTTCTTTCTGTTCCCATGAGAGCATTTGTGGGACCCAGATGGGGCAAACTTTGTAATATTCCAGTGTTGCCACCAATATTTCCAGTGAACTGAAGCCGATATTCAGCTATGTACACAGATAGGGATCTGTGTACAGGTAGTCAGGTAGTAATCTGCTGATTTGCATGGATGGGCTGATTGAAATGCTCTTCATTTTGTGGTGTGACCGCTTTGCATTGTCTGGAATGTGATTTTTCTTTCATTCTGTTGTCACCACTGCTGAGACACCTTCCTCTGCCTCACTGCACTCACATCCACTGGCTGGTCTCCATAAATGTTCAGTAAGCATCAGTGAATGTCAGTGAGTGCCATTTCTTCTGCATGGAGGAATTCAGTTTCACATACATGCTTCCATGTCAGATGCCAACAAAATGCAATGAAATACTTCTGAAAGTTTCAACCTTTACTGCCATACTGCCAGCATCCACATCTGATGTTGTGGGCCAACATAAGAAAATAGGTGTTACTGATTTTGGAGCAGCCCTCCTAGTTTTGCACTGTTAGTTTATTGAAATTTCATAGCAGTGCTCCAAAATGCTCTGGTCCAATAATTGCAAGACAAGATATGAAACCTTAACTATCGCTTCTTGTAGAATTGCTGTTCTATTCTTCAGAAAGTTATTGCATGCTAACTGGGTTGCAAGTATGCACTCTGTGTCTGGAGAGTATCTGTTGTGAGAGACCTAGAAGACATCTTCATGCAGGTTGCTGAACTGTAAAAATGTAGGCAAAGTATCGGTTGAAGACAGCAGATAATTACTGTCAGGAATCTACAGGTATCTACAACTCCAGAAGCCATACAGGAGGTTGCCTACTTTGTTTTTGCAACAGAAAGAGCTACAGGGGGACCTGTGGCTGATTTTCTTGTAACCTAGACTGGGTAAGTCTTACCATTCAGGGTGCAAAGTGACTTCCATGACTTCTTGTGAATCTAGGCCTAGAAGAACATATGTTCTATCAAATGTTTATGCAATGCTCTTATAAACTGTCACCTGAAGAAATCTTAGCACACATAAGCATACTCTCACAAAATAAATAAATACATATGTACAATACATAAATAAATACATATGTATAAAATCTGCACAATTTCTACATCTTTCTGGTTGATATTTCTTTTACGTTTTTTTTTTTGTTTGTTTTTGTTTTTGAGGATACCTTTCTTCCTTTACTGGTTTCTATGTGTTGCTCTGCATTTTGAGCTGGCTGTTATAGAGAGGGAGTGGAGAGCAGAAGGCTGTGAGTCCTGGTTATTATGGTTTTCTAATGATTAGATTGCACCTAGATTCTGGCAGGAGACTCTTAGTTCCCTGGCTTTTGATTCCGCTTGTTTTGACTTTCTCAACTTCTCATGTTCTCTTCTATGTAGTGTTCTCACTTTTAGTGAGACATGCTTTAAAGTGAAAGAATTGGAGGGCGGGGTTCATAATGGCAATGGTCATGCCATGGCAACTGACTTGAGAATGAGCAAAAACAATACTAACAAATGTTCTCACCTGCCTATAGTGACAAAGGCCAGAAGGTCAGCTACATCAAGAGTGAATATGCCTACATGAAATCTTCATGTGTCTGTCTAGGGATACCTGCACCCTCTTCTTCCTTAATATACCTGTATACTAATGCATGCAGCATGGGGAATAAACAGGAGGAACTACAGATCTATGTGCAGTCAAACGGCCGTGATCTCACTGCAATTATGGAGATATGGTGGGATAGCACTGGAGTGCTGTCAGGAAAGGCAGGATAGCAAGGCGAGGTTGTGGAGTTGCTCTTTTATGTGATATAACAACTGCAATGTATTTAGCTTCACCTGGGAGTGAATGATGAACAACTGGAGAGCTTGTGGGTGAGAATTAAGGGGAAGTTTAATATGGCTGATGCTGTTGTGGGTGTGAAATACAGGCCACCTAATCAGAAGGAAGAGGTTGACGAGGTCTTCTGCAAACACCTGGAGGTAGGCTCACTATCCACAGCATTGGTTCTTTTGGGAAGCTTCAGCCATCCTGGCATTTGTTGGATAAGAAACTTGGCAAGGCATGCAGTGATTTCTGCAATGCGTTGAAGATAACTTTCTAATGCAGGCAGTGGGGCAGCTGATGAAGTGTACTGCTGGATCCTGTTCCTAACAACAAGGAAGAGCTGGTCAGGGATATGAAGGCTGGGCACAGCTTGGGATGCAGTGATCATGAGATGGTGCAGTTCAGGACTTTACATGGAAGAAGCAAAACAATAAATAGCATTGCAACTCTAGGCTTCAGGAGGGCTGACTTCAATCTCTTCAAGGATCAACTTGGAGTGATCCCACGGGCTAGAACACTGGAAGGAAAGGAAATCCATGAGAGTTGCTCAATACTCAAACTCTACTTCCAAGCTCAAGATCAGTACATCCCTAAGAAATCAGGAAAAGGAGGCAGAAGACCTGTATGGAGGAGCAAGAAGCTAATGGATAAAATCAAAAGAAAGGAGGTTCACAAAATGTGGGAAAAGGACCTGACCACTTGGGAAGAATATGGGAATGTTGTCAGGGCCTGTAGGGATGCAATAAGAAAGGTTAGGGCTCACTCGGAATTTAATCAGGCAAAGGAGGTAAAGGATGGCAAGGGAAGTTTTAGAATTAAATCAGCAGTAAAATGAAAACAGGGAAAATGTGGGCCCTCTACTAAATGAGGTGGGTGATCTGCTAACAGGGGGCGCTGAGAAGGCAGAGGTACTGAATGCCTTCCTTGCTTCTGTCTTTACTACAAAGTCTGCCCCTTAGGAATCCTGAACCATGGAGGTAAGACAGAGTGTTGGGGAAGGGAAGACTTCCCTTTGGTTGAGCAGGATAAGATCAGACACCATTTAGTCAAAATCAATTTGCAGATCCATGACCCCGTTGGGATGTGTGCTGAGGGAGCTGGCAGGGATGATTGCTCAACTGCGCTCTGCCATCTTTGAAAGGTCTTGGAGAATGGGAGGAGTGTCTGAGGACTGGAGGATAGACAGTGTAATTCCAGTCCTCAAAAAGAGAAAGAAGGAGAATCTAGGAAACTACAGCAGTAAGCCTCACCTCCATCCCTGGAAAGATGATGGAACAACTTGTTCTGGATTGCCATCTCCAAGCAATTGGAACAGAAGAAGGTTATCAGGAGTAGTCAGCATGGACTCACAAAGGGGAAATTTAAGAAAATTATGTTATTTTTACCTTGGTAGGAACTCTCTTTAAATATAAATACAAGACGTTTCATTCACTTCATTTTATATACAACTGCAAGTAGTTCCTCTGAAAGAAGGAGACTTAGAAATACAAAATGGGATGTTCTCTGTTTAAAAACTATACTTCCCAAAAGGTAATTTTCAGACACCCCATTTAGTATTGTTCCCAAATGAAATTCTACAGAATTTTCTATCCTGTCTGCCTATAAAAGTCTTATTGCCAGTCCGGACAATGAAATAGAGAGGAGGATTTCATTCCTAATTAGAATGGCCCTTCATCACCCATGACCACATGTAGTGCTATGGAAACTGATTGGAGGTAAGCAAATGTCTTTGCAAGGGATCTGAAGAATTTGTTTTTGTGGATGGCCTATTGCCACCAGAAACTTCCTATTTATGAATAATATGAGCATTGATATCTCTTTGCCAGAAAATACAAACCTCTGCTATTTGACTCTGGTTAGCAGCATTATATGTTTCCAAGACTGATGCAGTCCCCTTTCACCTACACTACTGATTTTCTGCCTGGATAGCAGTAGCCATACAGAGAGAATTAGAGGTGTGAGTCTTTTAATTTTCTTCTATTCCATCTGAGAGACAAATTGCCTAGGACCTTCTTAAAACCAAAGGTATGTGCCTCCTTAGCTGTCTGAACTTTGTTCCAATTTCAACATTAGGATCCTATTTTGCAGCTCAAAGGAAAGAAAAATTGGTGGTAGATGGTAGTTTCTTGTACAGCTCCTAGAACTTTTTGCTAGTGGAATAAATGTGAACTGTACACCTTCACCCTCATTTTGCCTTTGCAAAACAATACAATCTAGATAAAAGCAATGTCAAAGCAAACTAATTTCCTACATATTTTCTAATTCTGAACTTGCACAATGTGCATTTGGAGAGAGAAGGTAAGTAGGGAGTGTGTCAAGGACTAAATACTTATGTCTGTGAAGCAGGATGTGCAGTTGTCATAGCAGCAATCAATCTACTAGATAGGGAGTAACAAACTGATGCAAAGGCAAAGACTGATTTAGGTCAAGAAATAACACTTCATGAAAAGAGAGTTCTGTGTGACTTTTGATGGTTGTTTTGCTTTTGTGAATGCACTTGCAGTGCATATTGAGGAAATGCCTGAGTACTGGAACAAGTGTGCTAGGATTTGACTTAAGAGCCCTTGAATGCTGTGAAGAAGCAATCCATTTACAGCACTGCTAGCAGCTCCAGTGTCAGCTTGAAGAACTATAGATGAGGTGATGAGGTCTTGCTTCTTTCATGTTATTTATGGCTTTGTTCTTCTCTACCTGATGAAAAGACGTTCCCAGGATGTTATGTGAGTACTGCCCTCTGCTATAAAGTGGGTGAAGATATTTATGTGCCCGGAATTATGGAACTGCCTGCCCACCTTGGGCATGTCTATGGTATTTTTGGCAGATATTCATACATACGTGTGACTATATATATAAGAAGTACACATATTTTTGAGCTTAATGAAAACTTGAAGTTGAGAAATCGAAAGAAACAGAAATGCCATTAATTAAGTAATAATAATAAATTTGGTTAAATAAGTGTAGGAATATGAAAGAATGAGGAACTGTTAATTGTTTCCAATTTCACCATAGTTTGGAGTGTTGTGATCGCTCTGGTTTCATTCTGTTAAATCCTGGATAATTAGCAGGAGTATGTTGAGAAGAAAAGAATGCAATTCTTGAAGATCTTACTATGATGTAACAGTCCCTGCATTGTGACATGAAATTTTGCTGTACATAATTCAACACAGGTTAATAAATTGGACAGCTGAAACCTCAGCAATGACATGAGAATGGTTGGAGAATTAGGAAACCTTTATAGGGAAACACTCAAGTCAGTCCATTCAAATTATGAAAAGAAGAACATAAAAGAGTGTCTTGGTCACTTTTTAATTAAGTCTTTACATGGGAAATAGAAACTTAATAATAAAAAAGACTTTCACTATAGTAACCACAATTATGATAGTATTTGATGAAAGTTGAAGCTAAAGATATTCTAATTAAAAACAGGACACAAAGTTTGAGCAATTAATTAATCGTAGGAATAAATTAGAAATTCCTCCATGAGATGCTCCATCACTGGAAAGTTTCAAGTAGGTACTGTAGACTCCTCTACAACACATACATCAAATTAAGCCTTTGCTGTAGAAATTAAGGTGGTAGGACTCAAGACAATGTCATGCTGTCTCTACGGGGGTAGGACTAGACCCTTCTTGACCATGCTATACCTATGCCTATGTTATACCTATTTACATTGCTTTATGAGACAAAGTGCTACTGGCACTGTAATGATGGGTGCATGCAGCAGCTTTTCTGAAATCTCCCACAGAGGAGATGCTTCTGGCTTCAGCTAGATTCATGCCAATTTAATCTCTCCTCAAGGTGAAAGAAAGAACATCCATTATAATGATTTTGTTTAGTTTGATTTAAGAGCATCTGCCTGTTAGAGTTCAGGCTGTAGCTAATGGCTGTGGTCACAAGGATCTGAGATAAGCTGACAAACAGCAGTAACCTTAGCCCTGGTTGACCTTGCCTGTTTTCAAAACCCCAACTTAATTTCCAAGCATTCCATCTGTTTATTACCAGTCCCCAGAACCATTCATCCTGTGTTTTCTTTTTAAAATAGGCCTCGTTTATTTTTCATGTCATGACATGACTGAGCTGCAATAGTCCCAGAAAAAGTTCATCCTTTGTTTTACAATGCATTACATTAAAATAGAGACTTCCGTCTTATGAAATGCATTTTCGTAAGAACACTATTATTTAGTACTATTTTTCCTGTAACTTCATTAGAGATTTGAATGATTAGCTGAGAGCAAAGCTGCAGGAGAGCACCTTCAGTTCATTTGTGTCCCTCTCCTGGTAAATTGTCCTTTTCAAAATTTGTTTCTAATTACTCTGGTATTGGAGCAGTTCTGTGGGTAATAAGAGACCCTGGGCTCCAAGGTTACCAGTAATAGCCTTCCTAGGCACAGACTAATTTCTCCTGCGGAGGAAATGATGTGGCAGAATGGTGCTTGCCCCCAGCAGTGCTTGTATCTGTAGTGGTAGCTGGAATGCGAGACCTTGCAACGGGCTACTCCTATGAAATGTCAGCATATACTTTTCACCCAACAAAACTGGCCACTTCTGCTGCAGAAGTAACTTGTTATTAACTTTTGCTTTGTTACAACAAATATAGCAATGAGAAGAAAACACAAGAAATGGAGGAAATTAAGTGGCATAAGAACAGGAACTGAGTCATGCTACTGCTGTTCACTGCTACCTCCAGGTTCTTTTCCTCAGATATAAGTAGCACTGTGAGAAGAAGGCCCTCTGGAGCAAAAGGCTTCCCACAACAGAGCTGTTTTCCTAGCCCAAGCACTGAGATCTGGGAAGGCCCCATGGCTGTGCAGACCTGCTCTGCCTCATGCTGTGGTGCTCAGTGTGCTCAGGCCCCGCTGCAGGCCAGACTCTGCTGTGTGTCTGTGGAGAACGTTGTTCCATTTCTAATCCACTCAGGGTTCTTTCTCCGGCCCTCTGTAAAAATGTTTTACTTCCTGCAGTGCAGACGTCTGGGTTTAACATCCTCTGCCCATGTTGGGGAGATCACTTTGGAAAAGTGATGTTGCTGCGTCCCATGTTGCTTGTGTTTCGGCAGTCTTCCCTTCCTTTTCCACCTCAAGTCAGTTTGTAAAACTTTATTTTAGCTGATACTGAAAGAAGTGACAGAGGTGACACTGAGCTCCCAACTTGGAGAACAATTGAAACATCCTTTTTCAGGATCTTCTTGCGTGGATTATATTGTCAACAGTGTTGAAATATATGTCCTTCTTGGGATTTGCGAACCATATCCCTGTCACTATGGTGCATGCTGTGCCTGAACAATTGTTTTTCTCTGTACCTAGACCTGGTGAATCTTTGTCTCCTTTCTCTGTCATCTGGCTGATTAGCTTGTCACTCAGTACGACACGTTACAAAAACAACATTGTAAAACTTAGATTATTCTCCACAATCAGGGATTCTTGAAGACATTGAATATTTATCAATACTTACTATAGTCATCATTTTCATCACCGAAGAGCGACCTTTAATCCTGACAGTGAATAGTTCTGCTTTTACTCCTTCTTTTACACTCCATTTAATTGTTTCCTGCTGATCCGTCTCCTTCTCTTCAAGAGAAAAAATAAATAAATAAATAAACCTTAACAGATCCATATACAGCATGAAGAATCAATTTTCCCAAAATACCTAAAGAACTTGTAAGCAAGCCACTGTCAACAGCAGGTTTTTAACCATGTATAGTACTGTGTGGGGTGAGGAGGAGAGTTGAAAAGTTTCCAGGTAGATGCTGAAAATTTCAGGAAAAAGTATTGTTTCTTCTAATATATGGGCAGTAAACCAAGCATAGGAGTTTCTCATTGTAGAGGGAATTACTTGTCCATAGAAGCAATATTCTCATATTTAAGATTGAAGAATAATCAGGGATTTAAACTTTTATCACTGGGATCATTTGTTCCGTGCTTTTAAGCTTGAAAGACTCTTAACGTAATTTGAGTTGTATAGTACTCTTCAGCTGATGATGCCAATCCCATCATTTAAATTCCCATGTAGATTGTGTACTGTGTTATGTAAATTATGTGTGTGCTATGCTGAGTATTGAGACTCTATCTCATGTCCCATGCAGTAGAATAAGTGTTGTAAAACTACAATCCCCAGCTGAGAAACCATTAAAACAACAGTTTCCATATTTTTGTGGGAACAATCTGTCCTGCAATATCAAGTCCTTTCTAAATTTGTGTGCAAAACCATACAGTGCAAATCATGATCCAATGTTTTCACACTTTCACGTTTTGATTGTGTGTTTTACATATTACAATACCTGTAAAGTTAGGATAATCCCTTAGATATAGTTTCCCAACACAATGAGCTTTTGCCAGTGAATGTACAGTTGCATATAGTCAAATAGTTCTAGCAGTACTAAGCAGCCAAGCATTATATCTACTTGCAGAATCTTTAGCCTATGTTAAATTTTCATACTGCATGAATGATAAATAGTATGTTCAGTACTAACTCAGCTGACTGAACGAATTGAAAGCTTATTCCAGATTTGGAGAGGGAAAAGCTTGAAAATGCTTTTATCAGTGGCAATGCTGCAAATGTAAGGGGAAATACAATTTCTAAATTTGGGATCATTGGTTTTCTTTTCTTCACTGCTGAGAAAAATTGTTATGGTCATGATTTGCTATAGCTCAGCATAAATGTAATTAAAAACTAGACTGTTGGAAATTGTTAGTTATTCTTTCCTGTTGAGAAACATAGCCAACATTTCTGGTGACATCACTGTGAAGTTGTTTCATAGATGGAAGTGTGAGTGGGCTTCCTGCATGTTATTTTGTGTTTTGGGCAATCTGTGCTTAATCTCTGAGTATGAAATTGGACACATCTTGGCCCATAATAAAGATCTGTAATCCTTAATGATGGAAGCAGTATTTCTGACTGCAATCCTGGTTTCCAATTTGGCATTTCAGATTATTTGAAAACCTTTTCTGCGATGCATAAAGACAGCGATACTTCTCTGCATTTCTTAGCTGCCAGCGAGCAAATGAGAATAACTCTATTTTGTAAAGACATTGTGAAGAGGCATCCCTGTGCCCTTCATCTCTTTCCTATGGATCCTGGGGTTGCTGCACAAAGCCATAGTTTTGTGGCTGAAAGCAGGGCTACACTCTCTCTCATTTATTTCCCATCCATGAATGCGTGTGTGTATGCCTAGGACTGGGAGCCTCCCGCCTGCAACACCCTTCCTGATATCTCCTTCACCCTGTGCCCTTTGCATTCCAAGCAAGTTCTGATGTTTCACAACCAGAACTTTTCACATGCTAGTTGCTTCTCTAACCCTCAACTAGTTTTTCAAGGAGTCAACATGTCTTCAATGCAAAGGAGACCATAGTTGGAACTTGGGCCTTCCATTCTCTATCAGTCGGTCATTCCTCCACAGCCTCCACTGCATAGCTGTGAGTAGCATGCAGTTTCCTAACCTTACTGATGCAGCCTGGCCATGATAACACAGAAATAAGATTAAAAAGTGGGGTTTTTTTTAAGTGGGGTTTTTTTAAGTGGGGTTTTTTTAAGTGGGGTTTCTTAAAAGAGTGGGGTTTTTTTCTTTCACTTTTCTTAACATAAACCTGCAAAAAAAAAAAAAAAAAAAAAGGGGGGTTAATAAAAATGATTATCAATTTATTATTATTAATTTTTTTAAACCAGAAATATATTTTTCCAACTGCTGATTTTTTGAATGTCTATTAACAAAAAGAAGCATAACATCTTGTTCTTTTGTCAGTATGGCTCAGTAGAAAATTTTAAGAGAAAAAAGTATTCAGATTGTCTGGCTGTATGTGCACTGACAAACACCTTTTAACCAAAAGAGGGGCCATAAATAAAAAGGCTGTTGTATATCTCATTTTGGTACTGAAGATATTTTTATATTTTAAGTAGAAGGAAAAAATATCTGGTATTTTGATGCCACTGAACCAGAATGGTATATCAAGAATTACTATTCTTGAACAACATACTCTGTTATATCTGGCTATTTTTCTTTAAAAGTATACAATAGACAACTTTTGAAACTCACCATGCATTGTAACCAAAGCCAAAAAGCCCTTAATTTCACTGGTCATAATTTCATTATTACTGCATTGTGTGCTTGCTCTTTTATATCATGGCAATGCTCACAGCCTCACAATGGTTTGGAGTCAAAGGCAGAACCCTGTGAAATCAGAATGGAGAGGATTCATGTTGCATAGAGAAAATGGACATTCCCATTGCTCTTATCCAGACAAAACAATGCAGCAGAATGAAAGTAGTTTCCATAGGTCTGGTTCAGAGCTCGCAGGGGTAAAAGCAGCAACAGCAAACAGAAGGAATTATACTGTTTCCACACACTGCGCTGCACCTGTGATTTGCTCACCAAGGACGCTGTAAATTTCTAATTAATTTGCTTGATATGAATGAAGACATAGAAATCTCTTCTGGTGAAAAGAGATACTGTTACACATAATTACAATGCACTTATCCCGCATGAAACAGAGAACTGCTGAATTAAATGAAGATCAGCTGTCCTCAGAATTTCAAAAGTTTTCTCTTGAATTTATCAGTGCTGCTAATCTGGGGTTTTCAGTGCAACAGCTCTTTTTTTCTTCTCCTTTTCCCTAATGCCACATCTTTTTCTGTCATGAACCATATAATTTAATTAAAAGTGAAATAATTTTGCATATTGTAAATGATCAGAGTACACACAGAGGAATTACGCTGGCTGCAGTAGAGGTTAGTGCTTGCTCATTAAATAATAAGTTGGTTGCTAATTATTTATGTGTTTGTTATTTATGTATTGAGAGATGTGAACTACAGGAAGAAAGGTCGAGGGAAAAGAAGCCCAATGTGCTTACTGCTGTTTAATTCTGAAGGGATTTAGCCAACAAATTAATTCTCTGTTTATTTTCCATTGCTGTTAAATATTTTCTCATGATAATGTGAGATGAAATCTTTTTCATTCCCTTCCCCTCCCTCCTCTCCCTTTCCCTCCTCTTTCCTTCCCTTCTTTCCATGAAAAGAATATGAAATATGTAAACACCAGCAGCATTTCCTTCAACCTTTTTCTCCAGAGTCTTACTTGACGCCAGTGATGATTGTATGTGTTAATCTTGTATGTTCAGACCAAACTATCAGCAGCAGAAAAAGGGAAGGATAACTCTTGGTCTTGTTTCTAACTGTTTGCTGGAAGAAGCATAGTCATTAGGGCATTCAACTGATGTTTATCAGGGAGAGTCTGGTCATTCTCCTTTGAAATTCTCCATGCCCAAACTATCTTACCCAAATTCTCTGCACCCTATTATTTTATCTCCAGGAAATGCAAGTTTATGCATAGTTTTCCTCATGTGTACTCTTTAATCGGTATCATATCCTGGTTCCTGAGACCTCAGAGAGAGACGTATCACACAGTGGTGACTACTGAATGGTGATCATTTATTTTCTTGAAAGCAATTCTGCAGTTAGACGTCAAGGTGGGAATTTTATCTTTTAAATATATATTTTGAGTTTTTTAGGAAGAGATTTCTCTTCCTTTTTATTCCTGCTGAAAGGTAATAAGAAACATGTCATGCTTTTCAGGCCCCTTCAGTTATTTTGCATTTCAGTGTATCTCTCAAATGACTCTTCAGACAGCTTTTCTATTCTTCTGAGAAGAACAAATGTGACCTTCAGCTCCGTCAGCAAATGAAACGAAGTGTCTGGAGCTCTGTTGTACAGCTGTTTCTTGTATCTTCGCTCTGTCTTTTCAGATTTCTCAGGTGCATATCAGACTTCCACATTTGATAGCCTGAATGCTTCAACTGTGGAAGAAAGCAGTTCTTTAGAATGTGTAATGAAGGACAGGGTGGCAGTAAGCTTTCAAAAGCTCATACTTGTCTTTTCATTACCTCATGTGTAATATGTGAAATTAGCAACTGAATTGTTGTGCATCAGAAAAGATCACTAGCAGAAGGAAAAATGTAGAAAACTGTGCTTATTACTGCTAAAACACCTGAAGAACAACCAGCTATGCTTTGATCCCATAGAATTGGGTTCAGTTGCCTCTTCTTTGTGTACAGAGTGCATTTGATGTCAAAAATTAACCCTGTATTTCTGAGTTGTTACTGATTTGAAGAAAGGTGAATGCTGATGTTTAGATGGTAATTGCTAAATTACGTAAGCCAGACTAAGATCATGTAGGGATAGGAGGGAAGGCATCTTGAAATCATGGGCATCCTGATGACTGATCATCAATTTCTCTTTTCTTTCCAGATAGGTAAGATTTTTCTCCTTTACAGTTGATAGGACAATGTAGCAATGCTGCTAGATCTAAGCTTTCCTGTATTTCCATTTTGACTCTGGGAATTTCTTGTGTAGTCTATCTTTCATGATTACTTTGTATTCCTCTCTAGGCTTCCAGTCTCTGTTCATGGTATAGTATACAATTTATTTAATAATAATCATTAAGTGTAATTCTTCGGCAATCTTACAATATATTGAGACTAATTTTATTTTTCTTACCTACCAATGTTAGGATCTCCACCAAATGGCCAGAATTTCTGTGGTCAGCATGCTCTGAAATGATGTTCTTGGGCAGTGTGCACATGCAGTTTTTCCTTCTGACGTTTTTTCTCTTTCATCTTATTTCTTCCTTGTGCCGGTATTATCCAGAAGTGCTACTTTAAATTACACTCAAGAATTAAACACAGAATTATGCCTCTGTACCTAAAGCATGTTCTAAATATGTAAGGCAGGTAATAGGAGCTGAACATGCAGCAGATAGTCTTATAAATTTCACTGAAAATAAAGTTGTACGTATACAACTGCCTGTTTTTTCAGGTTTTGTTTTGTTTTGTTTTGTTTTGTTTTGTCTTGTATTAATTAGTATCTTCCATTTCTGCTCAAGTGATTGTTTTATTAGGCATCTGGTGATGATGTTCCCCATCACAAGTTTGTAAAAGCAGCATAATGCCTCTGGAGAATTTCATGTAAAAATATTTTTATTTTAGTATGTTTTGTCTTGCTGCCTTAAAATTTTCCTCCACTGAATTTCAACTAAATTATTTTCTGCTTTAGAGTATGTAGCAAACTTGATATGTTTTCCACTTTTCAGTGTACAGAGATGTGTATTCACTTGGTTATCCTCTGCAGCTGACTGTAGTATCTTAAGTAGGGAAGGTGACTGAAAATTAATGGGAATGAATTTGAATTCACCCAAGTGTTTATTGCAAATTATTTAAATAGGAAAAAATGAAGGATTTTACATTGCCTGATAGACACTCTTCATCTGTGTCAGACTGACCAAAAAATTTGAGGAGGAAATAGTATTATGGGTCTGTTCAGTGATCGGGAGTCACCATTTTTATACTGGAGGTTTCTCTAGGGTTTGGAAGAGCCCTGAATCAGTGCTCAGCATGTGAGGGAGCATGAAGTACAATTCTTTTACTTCATGTGTTTTGAAAACTATGTGCCCCTACGAGACTTTCTATGAGAGATTTAGTCAGAAAATTTCTTTGTCTCAGAAAAATTTCTACAGTTTTGAGTTGTAAGTGATTACAAATACCTGAAAGGAGGTTGCAGTGGGGAAGGAGTGTGTCTTCTGCCAGGTAACAATGATAGAATGAGAAGTAATGGCCTCATGTTTCACCAAGGGAGATTCAGGTTGGGTGTTAAGAGTTTCTTAGAGTGGTGAGGCATTGGAACAGGCTGCCCAGGAAGGTGGTGGAGTCACTGTCAGAGGTGTTCAAGAAATGTAGAGATGTGACACTGAGGGATGTGGTTTAATGCACATAACAACAATGGTTTCATAGACTTGATGCTGTTAGAGGTCTTTTCCAACCTTAAGGATTCTATGATCAGGAGCTTTCAGTTCCTCACTATTGTAACTGTCTCACTCCTGAAGTATACTGCTATGTCAGTTGTACCGAAAGAAGAGTCTGGGATTAGGTACCAGGGTAATAATATGTATTCCACTAAATGCATGGTTTTGTACCTACAAAAGAAACTGCTTTGATGAACAAGAAAGAGAAGTTTAACTTGTTAATGTCCTTTGGCAGGGAGACAGAGGCCATTAACAGATGATATTTAGGCTATCTAGCCATTGGGCTAGATAGTTGGCCTAAAGGGACACTGAAACCTCAGCCCACTTCTTTTTCCCTTTCAGTTTTTAACATACACTTCAAAATGTCTTGCTCTGAGTTCTAAGGGAATATCTATTCTGAAGCAACTTGGTAACCTGTACAGCCAACAAAGGCAGCGACCATGATTAGATAATAGAAATCATGTTAAGCAGTGTAATAATATCATGCAAAATATGTTTTTATTATGTTGTGGGAAAGCAACCATTAAGTTTGAACTGAATTCAGTGTTTATTTATCTGAGAGAGAAATCAAAATAAATATGTTGTTTATATACTCTTTAGATCCTTCTCAGATGACACTGAAGAAAAGAACATAAGGCACTGATTTCACCTTGCCTGTGTTTGGTAAATTCACTTAAATATTTAATTGCATGGAAGGCTTAGGAGCAGGTGTTTATCACATCTGCTGGGCATTGTTCCTTGTTCCTGTATGTTCCTTTTGCTCTTTTTCTTTTTCTTTTTTTTTTTTTTTTGAGAGAGAGGGTCCAATTAGAGATGCTTTCAACTCTTACTTAAAAAATAAAATAAAATAAAATAAAATAAAATAAAATAAAATAAAATAAAATAAAATAAAATAAAAAGACAAATAAAACCCAGCTAAATTAAAAAAAATGTAAAAATTAGAAAATTTTATCTGGTCTTGCCTGCTTGACATGGGATCAAAGCTTCTTGGACACTGTCTGTCCTTTTGCAGTTCTCTGTGCTCTCATTTCTCCTCTGCATTTTTTCCTTAGAAAGGTGGGAATCATGTCCAGATGTCAACTAGAGTAACTGCTGAGCAGAACTGACAGTACATTTTCTGTTTGACAAGGAATGATTTTTTTTTTCCCCAAACAAAACAAGTATTTTCATGAAAGGAAAGGAAAGTGAAGGGAAGGAAAAAGTTTTCAATTTTTGAAAGATTAATAAATCCAATTTGATAGGGGAAAACTTGGCTGGGCTTTTTTTCCCTCCCTCTCCCTCCTCCTTCTCTGCCTGCAATCAGGAAATCAAAGCCAACCTGTGAGCTGTGTCCACTGAGGAAAGGCTGTTCCTGGGGTGATGCTTTATTAGGCTAATGACTGCCAGTGTGTTCCCTGTCACCTAGTTCCTCTTTTTGTCAGCTTGAAGCTTCAAATGACTGCCATACGCAAATCAAACTCAGAATTTTAAAGAAATTTCAAAGCTCATTTCTTCCTCAGTGTCTTCCCTATTCTAAATGCAGGAGTGTGAAACCAGCATGTAAATTCCCAGCAATTTGGGTGGAGTATTTGGGCCTACGATAGAGATACTGATCACAGATATTCAGTTAAGAGGAATTTAATAGGAGAGATTATACTGCAAAAGTTTCTCACTGCTTCTCAAGACTGCTATAACTGTTGGATATTGGACACTATATTGGCCAGAGTGTAATGAGCAACACTTTGTATGACTTTATGAAGCTGTGGGTAACATGTACGCAATGCAGGAGCATGCTGTGGTTCATGTGGTAAGATTCGGAGTTTACAATGAAGAGCATTGGTATGGATTACAGTGGTCAAATTTAAAGTCTCAGATTATAATAGAAATTTGAACTTTTTCTATTATATTATTATGGTTAATGTGAAATTGAAGGATTCATATGCTAACATTTGTTAGTATGGTTATAAATATACACATGTACTCAACATTGTTTGTTTGTTTGTTTGATTGTTTCGTAAAGCTACTGTACAACAGCAGGCACAAGTTTTTAATCACCTTCGTCTTTCAGCAGTCTGTTTAATTCCTTCTCAACAGACTAGTCTGTACACATTACGAAAATTAGAAATGTGGTGCTGAACATAAGCTTCTTGGGAAAGGCAAGAAGCTGCCAAATAGGATGTATTTGATCGAAGGTGGAGATCTTTTGTTTTCTCCTGCACTTCAGCTCAGCATATTTGTACTTCAGCGAATGACTAAATATGTCAGGAAAAGAAGTCAAGTCAGTGGCAGTGTTTCCCTTTCCCTAAAGAGTAAATATTCACCCTGTGTTTTCAAAACTGGACTGTTCAATGGATGAAGAACTGGCTGCAGGATCGAATCCGGAGAATGGCAGTCAATGGCTCAATGTTTGGTTGGAGCTTGGTGATGAGTGGTGTCCCACAGGAGTTGGTGCTGGCACCAATACTCTTTAATATCTTATCAATGACATTAACAGTGGTATTGAGTGGTACTGAGGTATTCAGTATGTTTGCTGATCACATCAAGGTGTGCAGTGCAGTGGACTCACCAGAGGGATGGGATGCCATTCAGAGGGACCTAGACAGGCTGGAGCATCAGGCACAGGCAAGCCTCATGAGATTCAATAAATCCAAGTGCAAGCTCTTGCACCTGGGTCGAGGCAACCCCCATTACCAATACTAACTAGGGGATGAAAGGACTGAGAGCAGTCCTGCCGAAAAAGACCAGGCGGTGCTGCTGGATGGGAAGCAGGACATGAGCCAGCAGTATGCTCTTGCAGCACAGAAAGCCAACCGTGTCCTGGGCTGCATCAAAAACAGTGTGGCCAGCAGAGCTAGGGAGCAGCCCCTTTGCTCTGTGCTGGTGAGGCCTCACCTGGAGCACTGCATCCAGATGTGGAGTCCTCAGTACAGGTGAGACATGGACCTGTTGGAGCGTGTCCAGAGGAGGGCCACAGAAATGATCCAAGGAGTGGAACATCTCTCTTAGGAGAACAGGCTGAGAGAACTGGGGCTGTTCAGCCTGGAGAACAGAAGGGTGAGAGGCGACCTGATAGCACTCTGTCAGTATCTAAAGGGGAGCTACAGGAAAGAAGGGTACAGGCTCCTTAGCAGGGTCTGTGGTGATAAAACAAGGGGAAGTGGTTTCAAGCTCAAAGAGGGTAAATTTTGGTTGGATATAAGGAAGAACTCTTTTAGAGTGAGGGTGGTGAGGCACTGGAACAGGTTGCTCAGAGATGTGGTTGATGCCCCGTCCCTGGATGCTTTCAAGATGAGGCTGGATCAGGAGCTGGGCAGCCTGATCTAGCTGTGGTGCTCCTGTTCCTTGCAGGGGTGTTGCACTAGATGGCCTTCAGAGGTCCCTTCCAACTCTAAGGATTCTGTGATTCTAAAAACTGAGGAAAGAAACATACTCCTGTAGAAATATTCTTCCCTCTCTTTCCCATGCCTTTTCTGCTAGCTCCTGGTTTTAGACTTCTATTTTTTTTTTTTGCAATGAACCCAAGAGAATTATGCTTTCCTCATCTAGCTCCCAAATACTTTCTAGAAGTTTATGTTATTGTAATTAGATATAAGATTATAGGAACTACTCTAGTGTGATTCTGATTTTAACTAATGTGTATTATCTCTATTCTCTTTGCAAAGATATCTGTAGTAAACCTGCAACTGACCTCAGTAGGAATGTTCTCATTCCAACACAATTTGCAGCCCAGTATCACTTTCAGTAAAATAATAATACTTGTTACAGATTGTGAGTTTTTAGAGCAGTGGTTGTTAAAAGTAGTCATTTTGCTGTTCATATATTTTATGCATAATCTTTAAATACAGTTAATATGCTTTATTAGAAGTGGGACAGATCTGAAAATGCAAATGGAATGAGATCTATTTATGCCCCCAAGGTGTTTAGCATCACCTATGCACAGGAAATGTTCTTGATAAGACAGTTCACTTTGAAGTTTGATAAGAAATTAATATATACTCAATAAAACATTAATATATTCAAATCTAGAAGACTTGAAATTTGAAAAGGCAGACTATTTACAGCTTCTGCTATAGTAATTGGTATCTGCCTTCTTTTCTCCCTTTTTAGTCTAATTAATAATATATCAGAGCACTAATGGTACCCTAAAAGTGCTACATTAACTATGTGTTTTAAGAGCCACATCCACATCTGTGATTCTGTGTGTTCTGTTAATTATTATCATCAAACAATTTCTGAGAATATAGAGACACATCTACAGAAACATCTACTAAATCAAAATGAGGTGAAGGAGTGATCTCTTGACACCAACAAAATCAGTTATGGTCAATACCTTCTTAGCAAAGAGTAAGTTGTTAGGCATGCTGAAAACATTCAGCAAGAAAATGCAATGGGAATAATGATTCAACTCACAATATTGTAGGTGTGTGCATTCTACATGACTTTAAGCATGAAACAAAGGTCCTGCAGCCCAGCAGCAAACAACATGCAACACTCTAAATGCAAATGTAGAGATAAAATGAAAATCAATCTACTGGAACAATTATATGATCCTTCAAGTTCTTCGAGCAGATTGTAGAGAAAAAGCAAATGATGCCTGGCTATTCTTTTGTACAAGTAGAAGTTTCCACCATCTGTAAAAGATCTAAAATAATTTGTTGATGGCTTGTCTTTGTTCTGCTGAAATACTAGGTTTCCTGCGTGGCTTCATTTCATGCTGCAATGACAGCAAGAATATTAACCATCTAAGTTAACCATCTACTTTCAGGCAAAACAGGCAAGTACAAAGATGGTGAAATCTACTTAGAGCAGAAACACACTGAAAATGATTCCCTTTTTGGAAGCTCCAGAAAATTCTGAATTCAATTCAGTATTCAGGAAGACTGGGGGGGCTGTCTCGGCTGTCTTCGGTGGTATTTAACTCCCTCTTGATAAAGCTAGGCCCCTAAAAGGAAACAAGAAAACTGCACAGAAAAACAGATCTTGCTTAGAGAAATGATTTCATCTGAAATTAGAGTGGATTCTGGATAGAGTTCAACCACCAGCAAAGTGCTTCTAGCTGCTACAGTTGGTTGTCTACTTAGTCCAGTCCAATACAGATCTAAGAAATGATGTCATGTTTATATTGTGTCACAGATCTGCCTTTGAAAAACTCAGCTTCATTCCTCCAACCAATGGCTCTACTTCACAGAAAAACAAAAAAAATAGCATATAAAAAATACTTAATGAGGGCTTCCAGAGACTCACCCATGACAACTACATCCCAAAGATGGGGAGAAGAGTAGAAAGCAAGAAGATAAAGTGCAGTGGAACATCTGAAAATCTCCCCAGTAGTTGCAATGGTTGCAGCCAGAAATCTGGTTTCCAGCAACTCTGTCACTAAAGATGATAAGGTGTCTTGTCATCTTTGTACAATAGGAACAACTGTTTAGGAGTTTGACTCCTCAGCTCATTCCTCCATGTAACCTGCGGGAGTGTTGTATCCTCTTGGCTACGTAACCCCATGAGCTTGCATGTCAACAGAGGCAAAGGCAAGCATGAATGAACAGACCTGCATAGGAAGAGCATTGCTCACCAACCCATCTTCCCAGGCAGATAGATGTGGGCTGCAGGTGGGGAGAGAAGATAAGAGGGAACAACGCTCATCCCTGCATGACTGCCAGCACCTTAGGGAAAGGCACAGAGACCAAGGAGCAAGCCCTGCTTGTGCTGAGAGGCCAAGCAGGATGCAGGCGGAAGTGAAGGGGATGGCTGCTCAAGATCACTGTTTTGGGAACAGAAAAGGAGGTGATTCTGCCTTCCTCCTGTGCATTGCAACCCCAGCATATATCCCAAGCAGTTTAGATCATGAGGGCAGTGCATGGGAGGTTGCTTCTACATGCATGGACACAGAGCATACTGCTCATCTAGTGTCCCAGTTTGCTCAGAAGAGATGTGGAGTGGAAAGAAGGGCTCCATCTTCCCCTCATTTATGGATGATGTCTAGTAACTGCAGGTTTTTTTGTCTTTGGCCAGGGTAGCACAGGATTAAATAGGGCTGAAAACCAGCAAGTACCCTCTTTGGCTGCCTCTGTGCCTATGCCATAAGAGAAGTAACAAGACAGCCTTTGCAGAAACTGTGAAAGACCAAGTGTCTTCAAATCTTTTAGGAATAAATGTGATTTGATTCAAGTCTAGCTGGATCGCAGAATCAGAGTCACAGAATGGCCAGGGTTAGAAGGGACCTCAAGGATCATGAATCTCTAACCTCCCTGCCACATGCAGGGCCATCAACCTCCCCATTTAATTCTAGACCAGGCTGCAGGGAGCTCTGCAAGTTCCAGCTCTGCAAGTTCAGTGCTGAAATTGTGAGGCAAGAGCGCGTGAGTGCAGTCATGAATCACACAGCTGCACTCACTGCTGAGCACATCTCTGCAAAGTGTATGCAAACAGGTATTTTTCAAAGCTACGGTGGCAGTAAAGGGCATTTCCTTGTCAAAAAGGTAACTCCATTTCAAAATCATGTATCCTTGTTACAAAGAAGGCAGGGATAATGTTCTCTGTTTGAGGAAAAGACAAAAGAAATTCCCTCTCCTCATTTTTATTATTATTATTTTTAAATTGGCCAAGCAACTTTTCCTGTTTCTCAGAAGTGGTTGAAATGCTTAAATTTTCCAAAACCACTCTGCCTGAGGGATAGCTCTTAGCATGAAACACTTTGTCCCATGATCTAAGCCATAGAAAAGAGTCATAAAGTAAGAATTTATAGGGTTATGTGTATTTGTGACCAAAACATCAGTTCACCAAGAGAATGTCATTTATTCATGACAGTAACAGAAGTGTGTATGTACATATTTATGCATAGATATTTGTTTAAGACTGGAAATTCTTAAAACAGACACTAAATTTAAGATCTCCACACCGTTCTGAAAGAAAACAAATTTTTTCACATTACTGTGAAGAAATTTACTCCCACTTTATGTGGGAATCAGAGATTAAATGTCTAACTGGATAAGGAACACAGGAAAAATAGTTTCTGCAGGTCTAATTTATCAACATATGTGCTCCTAACACATATCCTTATTTTATTACCTGTGAAAAGAATTATATTGACAGAAAATACTGTTACAACTCTTTCTAAAACGATGACAGTTCTGTAAGAACATCCCTTACTCTTAATTGCTGTTGCCATTTTTTCCTCTAGAATATTCTCAGTCATAGCCCACGTACAATGTCTGAGGATAATTTCAAATTAAATTATGATAGTTGAATTTTCAAACCGTTTGAAAAGAAAATTGAAATGCAGTTTGACAGTACTGGCAGTGCTAGTTTGTAATATGCCAAGGAGAAACTCAGGAGTGGCAGCAAGAAGCTAATTTTTGGGTCTCTGAAATACACTAAACAGAGATTATAGAAGCGTTCTCTACATGCACTGTTTTTCTTCTCTCAATTGCCTGGTGAAGAGTCGAGATGGTACAAGAAGTTTAAAAGCCACATTTTGAAAGTTCATTGTCCTCCATAAGGCATTCTTAACCCTTACTAAGGGAATCCCAAAGAGATCCCAGCCAACTCAGGTTTCAAAGTATGGAATCTTGCTTCTGTTACATACCTTGCCTCCCATTTGCAGTTTTGTAATGCAGCTTCGACTTTTTCCTACTCCTCTGCGTTTTGCTTACTGTAGAGCTGGTGTTTAATTGCAACATCCTGAAAAAGTTTTATGTAGATCCTGATCACATGACTAAGCATCTCAATGTGTGTTACATCACTTAGCCAAATAAGTTGCCATTACAGTGGGAAATTTTATGAAGAGTTCAAAGCCCCTCTGTACCAGACACTATACAAATATCAATCTCTTTATAGAACCTCCATCTTAGTTACTGAGGCAAGAAATACAAGAAAAATAGTGGATAGGAGAAATACACAAAACAACTGAATTTGAAAGGGCTCAACAGGACAGTGGAATGGATTCACCTCAGAGTATTGTGGTGCTGTGCTTGTTGATGTCTCTGGATGATCTCACTAGAGTTACTCCCACTGAGTGTTAAAAGTGAGGTCATTATTTCATTTTAGAATTAGAAACATGAATGTTAGTATAAGCCTGAAAGTGTACCAAAATCTAGATTATTTATGGGAGGGAAGAAAATACAGGAGAATGTATGTTGTCTCAGTCTTCACCTTCTGCATGTCTAAGTATTACTAACCCTGAGACCTTCTTCCACTGCTCTGTCCTTCTTACTGCCATTGAATGAACTTCTCTAGCTGTTCAACTCTGCACTCTGACAGACTTGAACTACAGAAATATCTGCCCAGGATGCCATTGGCGGGGAGAGTTCTTGCTTTCCCTAGTGTTATATCTCAGAAGTACTTAATTGCTTGATAACTTCTCAGCAATAAAATTAATTTTTGTAGTACTTTATGTGGGAAGTGGGAAATCTTATTTGAAGATGGCTTGCAGCAGGAGAGAGTGTCTTAACTGCGAACATCTGTAGTGGTGTGTTGGCAGAAGGCCACGCACAATACAGTCATTTGCTCACTGTCCCCTTTTGCAATGGGAGAGCGGAGAGAAACAGGAAAAAAACCAAAGTAGAAGTTATGAGTTGAGATAACACTGTTTACTGAGATAGAGAAAAGGATAACAGACTATGACTATATATGCAAATGAATATATGTAACACGTGCTGCAGAAGCAATTGCTTACCACTCCTGACCAATGCCCAGCTAGCTCCCTAAGCAACAGAACTGAGAGGTGTGAGGTCCCATTACCTTCAAAACTCCTCCTATGGAATATCCCTTTGGCCAGCTTAAGTCAGCTGTCTTAATTCTGTTCTCTCATAATTCCTTGGGGCCTTGGCTGCAAATGGCCTTAGCTCTGTACAACACTGCTTAGCAGCAACAAGAAATATCCATGTGTTATCAGCACTGTTTTTTTCCTAAAACCAAAACATAGCATCATACCAGACACTCTGGAGAAAACAATTCTGTCTCAGCTGAAACTAAGACATGGTGTCATGTTTAAGCAGCATGTAACAATTAGAAAGCTACATCTGCTAAGGCTGCCTCCAGTGCCCATCTCTAACTGCTATGTGCGATTTGCCAAGATTGCGCTTTTATTATCAACAAGATCAGAGAGAACAAAATGATCTTGGTAGACAGGAGCTGACTGTACATAATCACAGAAGAATTACAGAATCGTAGAAGAGCTCAGGTTGGAGGGGACCTGAAAGTGTCATCAGATTGAACATTTCTGTGGGAAAAGGGAACCTAGTTGAGATTAACTAGTACTCTGCCCAATAACATCTTGGAAACCTCCAGTGATGGGTATTCAACAATGTCCCTGGGGATGTTGCTCCAGTGATAGATTCTCCTCGTGAATAATTTCTTTTTTACTTCAAAATGAAACCTTTCTAAGTGCATCTTGTACCCATTGCTGTTTGTCTTCTCCACGTGGCTTCTTGTGGAGAAAGTGCCTCTGTACTCTTTGCAGCCATTCTTTTAAGTACTGGAATACTATGATTAAGTCCTCCCTGAGTCTTCTCAAGGGTGAAAAGTTCTAGTTCCTTCAGTCTGTAATGAGTAACTTATTCAGCTGATACCCTCATTTATATTTCACAAGTATTACATACAGTTGTGGCATTTTTGTTTGTTTTTGTGTTTGTTTTAACCTGAATGCAATTTTTTTTCCTGAAATTTCCTTAGATTCTAATTCCATGTTTTTTGAAAGCTTGTGTGTGACACACCTGAGTTGGTGAAAGGCAAATTGCCTGAACTGGGCATTAGTCCCACGGTGCAACATACTGGTTGAGTTTCAGGTGTTAAGGAGTTCCTGTTCCGATCACATTACTGAGCTGAAGTGCTTCACAACAATGGAAATGGAAATGGAAAATATCAGCAGCCTGCTTTTAGGACTGATCACAGAAAAAAAGAAGGAAAAGAGGGCAATCTTTTACAGGGCAAGAACTGAGCAGTTTCAGTATAGATAGCAAATCAGGAGGAGGGTGGTAGAAGGTGGGGGGGGAGGAGGAGGGAAGAGGTCACAGTGGGAGTAAGTAGGCCAGGAGGGGAGCGTGTGTTTAGTGGTGCCTGAATAAAGTAAAGAGAACAGATCTGGCACGAGAGTTCCAAGGGAGCTGATGTTGAAAAACCATTTTAATGATAGCTTCTTGTCGAAAAGGTTTTCAAAGAAAAATCATGGTTAGAAGGAATCTTCCAATTTTTTTTTTTTTCAAAGTAAAAACTGAATTTTTATCCAAAGTGCCTTTCAGAGCGATGATGTTTTACTAACTTGTCCCTGTTTTTTCTCATTTTTAACCTCGCCAAGTGAAAAGAACGTTCAGATAAATAGTTTTTAAAACCTCAGTACAGTATGACATATTTTTCTCCGTAATGAGGCACAGAGAAATAATTAAAAGAGAGAGAGAGAGAGATGAACTGCAAACACTGTGATGAGTTGGTGATTATTAGTGAAGAAGCTGCACTCTGAATTCAGCATGTATTTAACTTTTCCGGGCATAGGAAACCTTTGCTGAATTGAAATCTGGAAAGTGATTTTTTTTTTTTCTTTTACAGGTTAGTTACTTCTCAGAAGCATTTCTTAACTATGAAAGAAGCTTCTAATGATTTGAGACCTTAAACTTACATAAGAGGGAAAAAGTTGTATACCATGACATTTTCTAGTGAGTTTTGGGAGGATGTTTCTCTGGAAGGATATTTTAGTTAGTAAGAAGATATTCCCCTCACGGAGATTTGCATAAATAGAATTTCCATGCAAAAAGTGCCAAATATCACAGTAATGGCTTTGCCTAGGAAAAGATGAAAACTAGGAGGAGAATTTTGACCACTATCTCTGCAGATGTTCAAGAAATGTGGAAATTTGACTGATAATGGGCATGTGGGGTGGGTTGATGTTTGACTTGATGATCTTTGAGGTGTTTTCTAACCTAAAGTGACCACGATTCCACAGTTCTGTTGCCAGCCAGGTTATTTAAAAGAGTGTAGCACCATCAATACAAAGATTCTTCCTATTGTCAAAAATATCACTTGTCTCACATTTCTTCCTTCACAGCTTTCTTTATAAGGCTGGAATAAAGCCATGAGAGGACATTTAAAAATATTCCAAACAAAATTTCCGGCAGTCAGAGAGAAGCTGTGATTCTCAATGTTGGTCTGCCTCTGCTGTCCCTGTGGGAAATGGTCTGAAGAACTGACACAAAGCTGAATCCATGGGCACAGCACTCCACTGAAACCACCTGAGACAAGCAGATATGAGCATTAATGGCTGAAGGAACAGCAGGGGAGGGGACAGCACTTCACAATTGCTGTTTTTTATTGTTGGTTTCATCTCATCAGCAGTGTAAGCACAATGCAGCCATTTGCTACCTTCAGGGCTCTGCTATGTGTGCTTGTTTGTGTAATCAGAACTAAATGACATTAAATGAAGTTTTCTTGCCCTCCTGAGGACTTGGATACAACATTTCCAGCCGGCTCTGTGCTGGAGATAGAAGAAAGTGTAACCATAGTGATGGAATGGAAATGATTCCTTTGTTCTGAGGCTGCAGTATCCTACAGACGTTGCTGTTCTCAAGGTCAAAAATGTATTAGGAAGAGATAAAAATTAGAGAAAAATGTGCTGGTTTAGCTACAATAGCTCATTTAGTTTATGCATTATAAATTATGTTAAAAGTGACTAAAATGAGATTTCTCAGCAAGAACTAAATGTGTGGTTTCACAAAACTAATTTCCAAAGATGAACACAATTACAGAATTCAGCTTTAAAAGCTTTTCGGGTCATCAGAGAAAACTGCAAAGCTATCAATTATCAGTCTTTGGGGTGCTTCTGTCAGAAATATAATGGTAATTTTAGCATTCTCCTCAGCATTTACTAAATTAAGAATGTCTGCAAACAGATCAATTAATTGGAACATTATTTAATTTAATGAAACATGTGATCTGTCAAGGAACATTAATCAGTCTTTAAAAGAAAACATTTAGGCATATCTTCCCAGATGGCAGAAGCAGTAAGGCCGCAATGTGACGAGGTGATGGCTGTAATTCCGAGGCTTTGAGGATGTGACTTGGGCATTCTCACAAACAAGTGGAATCCCTGCTAGCACTGCACAGTGCTGACCTCTGACAGGCTGTGCTGCCTCTTCTATTGACTTGCTCCCTCCCATTTGCCTCTACTTCTCCACAGAAGTCAGAAGAGCGAGCACACAGCTTTGTTCTTCTTCTGACACTCAAAGTCAGTGAGGAGAAATCTGAGAAGGAGACCTCCTGAGCCTTCTGCCCTCCACCACAGAGAGCTTGTGCAGAGCTGATGTTCCATTACTTGTGCTTGGCAGTGCTGTGAAAGGGTGGCATTTTCTGTGGAGAGAGCACCATGTGAGGCTGCCACCTGGCAAGAAGTGTGTTTGAAGGAATGCAGGAATTGTCTATTTGCTCCTGTAGGCTGAAAGGATCCTTCTGGAGGATTCGCAATGTCACCAGTGTGAGCCATGACGGAAAGCTTGTGGGCATGCTGCTGCAATCTGTTGCTGCATGCGATGGGACAGCTGGGGGGAAGGAGCAGAGGAGGGTTGCAGAAGGAGTAAGAGATCAGAATAATCCATCGAGGAAATCATTCCTGTGGGTCATTTCCATCAAACACTTTCTCTTTGATCTTTTCCCATTGCTGCCTTTGTGGCCTCGTGGTTGGAAAAGAATCTTTGCACAAAGCAGGGTGAAACTGCAGGAGCAAGGCTAATCAAATAATCCAGCTCCCAAGGAAAATTGACAAACAGTTGGAGGCCGCTGTCACAGATACAGTGAGGCTGTGTCCCGTGTTGGTAGTCATTACAGAAATGGCTCTGCAGGCATTAACTTCTGGTCCTAAGCAGATGCAGGAGTTTGAGGTGAGTGCAAATGAGAAAGCTTAACTTCTGTTTTGGTAATGCAGGACTGCTAAAGACTGACTCACAGCGCTGGGTGTTTTATTTCTCCAGTGCACTAACACAGCTGTAATTTGAAACTGCAGGACCTCTGATATACACATTAATGCAGCAAAAAAGTACTGAGCCTGTATTTTTTGTGGCGCTTTAGCTAAAGCACAGTTTTTCTATTACCAAATTATGTAGTGATTTTCTCCCTCACCAGGAAAAGACTTTTGCTATATCTTAGGGGTGAGGGGTGATCAAAGATATAACACTTTCCAAAAGGTAACAAAAGTAAGAGGGATGAGGTGGCTGAGGTAAGGAGGAGGAGACAGCTAAAGACAAAACAGGCAAAAGCAGCAGAGGGTGCTTGTTCTTCCTGCCATACACCAAGGGGAAAGGATCTTCTGCCAGGGGTGGTACTGCCTCTCTTGTTACGAAAATGAAGGCAAAGTGACCTGGGCAAAAGAAGTTAGCTTTTCTCTTCCAGGTGATGGCAATTTTTCAAGTTCTGTAGCTCTATATGGACTATTTCAAGATGTTTGGAAAAATCTGTTTTATAACTGGAAAGCACTCACCCCACGCTGGGTGCTGAGACATGACCTGCTTTCCGTAGACCCAATATAGCAACCTACCTTCATGCTGTATCTTTTTTTATTTTCCTTTTCACTCTTCAATCTGTGTCAAGTTTGTATCATGATGTCTTATTTCTTTACGTTAATGAAGTAGTAATAAACAATATCTGTCTGAAGCAGATCATCTCATTAAACTTCAAACGATCTGGGATGCGGTCATTTAATTTTGTGACCTTCTCCCATCCCTAGCTATGTCTTTTCTCTCTACAATGTGTATTCACATAACTGCCAGGAGGACGTACTCTGGAACTTCAAAACCCCCCGTGCTATGCTGATGGCTGATACTTGCAAATGGTGTGGGAACAGTTCTGGCAGAGACCTGGGGAGCATGCTGTGTCACTGCAAGTCAAGAAAACCAGGGTCAGCTGCCTCCTTCATGCTGTAGACACCTAAAACACATCAACTGAACTGTTTCCAAAGAAAAATCTCACTTCACTGATCACAGAAAGTCTATGCATGTTAGACATAAACACTATCTGAATGTTGGTGAGATGAATTCCTTTCCACTGACTGCCTTGTGAAGACAACCCAGATTCATTTTCTCGTGGCATATTCAGATAACCACCATTCAAGTCCAGAGAAGGGTTTAATTTGATTTTTTAATACTAAAACTGCCACCTGATTCTCCATGGTATTGATTTCCTAAACAAAACAGAGCTTTCTGCTTTCTGCATAATTCAAGCTCAACATATTTTCTTTCAGAGGTTTTTCAGAAGTATGGGAAACAGATGCTTTAAGTAACACATTTTCAGAAAATGTAGCAAATGGATTCTGAAGATGATCTGACTGACTTTTGTGCGCTCAGTACAGCTTTTAAATTGGATAGTTTTGTTACACCATGGATGCATGCCTGCTTGGGAGGTGGTGCCTCTCTAGAGATTGGTGCTAGGCTGTGCCAGAGCAGCACTAGAACAGCCCAACCAAGAGCCATTGCAAACTAGTGCTGACCAAATGGTTGTCTGAAGAATGCTGATAGTCCTCCTGTTAATGGCCAGCTAGGCGAGGAGAATAGCAGTGCCTAACATTTGTTGGTAGCTGATCTGAAATATCATGAAGGATCCCACATTTTTGTGTGACTGGAGCAGAGGAGACAACTGGACAGGCTGAGAGACCAGGATGGATGGTTCAGCTCTGCAGAGGTGGAAAGAGTGCAGGTGATGTTTCACCTCCCCTGTGGGAGGGCAGAGAGGGAACAGTCAGTGTCTTTGGAAAAGCACTCTTTGCGGGTCCAACAGGTTTAAACACCTTCTTGGATCACAAAATTCCCCTTCGAGTAACATCAGACAAGACTGGAAATACATTATTAGGCCATTAATAGCAAAGCTTCCTTGAACACAAAGGGACTACATTTATCCCACCATTCTTTGTGAACTCCGAACATGTCCATGTGTGCAACTAGCCAGGATGATGCAGCTACTTCCTGTCTTTGTTTCTGCTTCCTACCCAAAATTCATACACCTGTGCTAATCTGAAGGTGCTGGGTAGAAGTTGCACACATGCCCTCAAGAGTATCAGCAGTTTTAACTGGCTGTTATTTTGCCAGAGAAGAAGTTGGATAATATAGTGATGTTTAGTGTGTCAAAATACAAGTCATTTTTTGCTAAAACCTCATTTCTCTTTCTCCATAAGGAGATTAAATACATAAGTACATAATCCTATCACAATTTAATTAGAGAAACTCTCCTTCATTCAAATCATTTGCTGCTATTATAGTCAATTAGTCCTAGGATGAATACCAAACCGGAAAGAAGTGAGAGAAAGAAAGAAGGAAGGAATGTTGCAATGAATCTCTCTCTGGCTGAGGTTCCCATTACCATGCCTGTCTGCAGCGCTGTTATGCCTGGGGATCTTCTTGTGGCCCTCCATTGTGCAGAGACCTGTTTGGTGGTATAGATGAGAAACCTTTCCCTACCTCAAGGAGTTTGCCACAGGTTCATAAGATAGGGGCAGGGAAGGGGTGGCTCAGGCCAATGGGGACTTGAAGAATGACAAATGGCCTGGAGCCATACAGGGCAAAAAGTAGATGTAGAACAACAGCTCCTTGCTTGCTGGCTATGATTCTTCTAAGATAATGTAATGCGGGAGAGATTTAGGAACAGATTGAAGGGCAGCTTGAAGCATCTCTTCATCAGCTGTCAGACAGTACATAAGAATGCTGTTACTTTCTTAGATAAGCTGGCTGGTCCATTTACTACTTCAGAATAATTATTCACTTTCTAAACTTGTTGTTTGACACTGGCAATGCCTTCAAAGAATAATTAATCTTAGAATGCAATCAAAGAAATTGCTGCTTATGTTTCACTCTTCTACAAAACCACCTCCTTCATGGTCTCAACTTGAGCAGCAAAAGTCTTGTGCTGAGGCCAACTGCACGAAGTGCAAACAGTTAGATTTCATTTCATCCATCTGAATATTAAGTTGATGTTAAGTTCTTAAAAATGTTCTGCCATAAAGGAGTGGTGGAAGGGAAAAGTCTAGAGAAAAGGAAAGGTGATACTTCTCCAGTGAATTCATTTATTTATTTGTTTAATTGTGCAGGCTTTGTAAGGTAGAAGTGAGAGTTTCAGTTCAAATTCATTAAAGGCATCCAAGATGTATCTGAAGTCCAAAAGAACTGACTCCAAAAGAAAGCTAAAGAGACTTCAAACCCCCAAGGTCAGCTTTCTCAAGAATGAAATGCATAACAAAGCAAAACAAAACATTAAAAAGGAGATCTAGGAATCAAAGCAAGATACTGGGCTGCCTGTGAATTTGGATGTGCGAACAGCAGAATTGCAGGTCTCTTCTTTCCCAGTGGGACTCTGTGGTCCCAGCTCTCTGGCTGTAAATGAAGCTGGCAGGATGATTTTGGCATAGCTCAGGAAAACAGAGGAAAAAAATTCATGTACATTCATCCAAGCAAACATGCTCAAACATTTGTCTCCGTTCTCATAACAGATGTCGGAAAACTGTTACTTTCATTGCAAATTGCTGTTCAAAAAGAAATGCAGATCACCTGGACGTACCTTCTTAGGACTGAGTCAGTCAGACTCATATCAAAGTCAGATGCTTTTCTAGTGAATTTATTCAAACTGTAAAAGCAGTGTTGAACGTGCTACACACTTTTATGATCCTCCTGTCCCATCACATTTATGTTCATTTTATAAGTATTACTTGGCAATGGAAAATAAATAAATACATACATACATACATAAATACATGTATAAATGTATTTTCTAGAGAATAGGCTAATGAAATTCTGACTTGTTTGGCCATGATTTTGCTCATATATGTGTGTTTTATTTCTGTTTCAGGATGAGAATAGTATGGACCTGTCTCTCTCTTTCCCCCCCACTTTTCGATGCTTTCAAATTCTGGGCTATGTTATTTATTGACAGGTGTCTAGATCAACACAGGGACATAATTTCTAAGCAAGACTCAGAGTGTTCACGTTCCAGTGAGTGCTCACTGATGCTGTGTTAACACATCTCAAATGTGTTCCATTTGGTGATGATGATGATAGTGAAAAACTGTCTTCATATTTCTGCAGAAGTGAGATCCTTAATTGAATGTTTTTGTGGATACAAAGATGGCTGTTATAGAGACTGGATAGTGCTGGTTTCTTAATTTTGGAAAAGAAGAGGAAAGGTTTCTGAATCTGGGAGTAACTTCTCCATTACATTGCAAGAAAATATCATTAGAGTTTCTTTAATTATGTTTTTACTGTCCAGCTCCTTAAATGCTACCTCTATGAGACTAAGAGAAACATTCTGGCACTGGTGCTGCGTCCAACTAGTCAGCCAACTCAGTGCTGGATCTTCTACAGAGGCTTATGCTGATTTCCTTATCCTTCATTATTTTTAAGCTGCTTGCTTCAGGACTGAGAATGGATTTCCCTGAGGCAATGATGCAATTCATGACCACAATCATATTCGTAACTAGTCTTTAACTGGAAACAGAGGTCATTTGAGATGTACGACAAAGCAGTGAGTGATGCTGTAAAGAATGATATAGCAATGTGATGAAGTTGCAGAGTTTGGCAGGGATTGAAGTAACAGATTTGATGACATACATCATCTTTTTCACCTCTCATCTGAATGTAGCTGGTGTTTTGCAGGTGACTGTCTCAGTAATGGTTGTCAGCCTTTCAGAAATAAGCTTGTGGTATTAGATTGTGACTTCAAGCAGAACATCTGCCTGGAGCTCCCAGGATAGTTGTGCTTTGTTTTCATTCTTGTTAGGCCTGTTCACTAGACCAAAACTAAGCAAGGCAGCAGGATGATGGCATGAGGATTGAGGGTGCAGAACTGTAAAAGATCCCCCTTATTATCAGCTCAGGTTCTACCACAGCCTATGAGATTTTTTCACTTCATTTCAATTCCTTGTTTCATTGATGAGTTCAACCATGTGAAGTAAAGTGGCAGATTGGTTCATGTCACAGACTCTCAAATCTAACAATGTAAGACTGATTTTACAACTCCATACATACATACACCTACATGAAGACTCACTTGAGTGAGAAATACAGGCAGTGCAGTGTGGTCAACATCATTAGGCTCTGATCAGGTCCTGAAGCTGAAGGCATGTGCTGTTAATGGGTGGACTGGAAAGAGTTTGGTGATAAAATGGAACAGTTGTTGAGAGATTTTTTCTAGTCATTTTTGAGTGAAATTGCTCTGCTGCCCTTCCTTAAATATGTTACTACAAAAATAAACAAACAAGCAAAAAAGATGCAATCCTTTTTCTTAAATACTTAGCAAGATAAAAGAAAAACATCAAACCCAAGACTTGTAGACCTGGAAAAAGGAAGCATGAAGAGAGTCCAGTGCTGGAATCAAAGGAATTTCTCTCTCCCCTCCCCTCCCCTCCCACACACACAAACAGCCTAAACAATACAAAGAAGCACTGTATTACTCCTAATAATCAGTGTAGTACACTGCTTGCATTTTCAATGCAGATTTTTAATTTTTTTTATTTATGCCTTCCTTCAGTGTGCTATTCCAATAGAACAATAGGTGTTACTGTCACTGTGATAATCAGCCTTCAATTTCCTTTTCCTAAATGTATTCTAGTTATAGTTGCTTGTACATACTAAATAGGTCTTTCCTCTCCGTGGGAATAAACATTCAGATACCCATACAGTGTTAGTTAAACTGACAAGAGAACAGCATGCTGATGCATTTCTAGTTATTTATCATAACTTTAAAAATTAAGTCCTGTCAATTTTACTCTTATCTGTAAATTGTCATCCCTTATACATCTGTTTTCTTTCTTTTCTCCAGGTACTGTAGCTTGCCAGTTAGAAAACTGCAAGAAGTTTGCCTGTGTGCCCTTTGGTGTTGACAGTTTAAGAAAGACTTCAGTGGCAAGTTGGTATTAAGGCAGAACAGTGTGTTCATTTTCATTTCTTCCTTCCAGAGAGCATCCACAGAAGCAAAGTGAGGAAAAGGTCCTCAACAGGAGGAAAACTTGAAAGCTCTTCGTCCCATGTTTTTTCTTTGCAGCCTGTATTGTTAGCAGCTTCCATTGCCTTTAAATGCTTCTCATAGTGGGAAAGCATTGTGCATAAGAATGGCACTTTGTTCCAAGAAACTTAGTGCAGACTTCCCTGCCGATAAGAAATTGCTTGAGCAGAAAAGCACACATGCAGCTTGCAAATGTGGAATAATCTGGGATGACTTGATTTTCGTAAGTGCCAGTAGAGAAGAAGAGTGCTATTTCAAAAATTGATGTAGCTGCAGACAGCAGGTGTCTTACATGAAAATGCAGCAGTGTAGATTGCCAGTGAAGGTAGCAGTGTGCCACTGAGAGCAGCTGAGAGTCCATGTGAAAGTGAGAGCCCATGCTGGCAGGCTACACTGCAGGACTGAGTTTTGGCTTTTAACCTATGGCCCTTCAACAAAGGCTGAATCCTTAAATAGATGGTGGCTCCCTACCCATCCATAGGGCATAATTTCTCTCAACACACAAACTACCTGTGAGTTTTATTTCCTTCCTTATTTCCTTTACTTCATTCAGACCAGGTGGAAGCTTTGCCACATACAGTTCTATAGAGGGGATGTATAAAAACATAACCACAAGAATGGAAGATGCAGAATTTGCTATGCTCTATTATCTAGGCTTAAAAACTTCCTTCCTCCAACTCTGAAACAAAATAACACTGTTATAATCAGAATTCTAAAGAGAAGTGATTGATATCAGTTGTACTTTATCAGAGAAAAAATTGATTATCACTAAAGAAGATGTATATATTTACTCTGACATCAAATTTTGCCTTTAACTTTCTAGAAAAATTAAAGCTGATGGAATTACGCTGGTTTGAGTCATTTGACTAAGCTGTAAGAACAAGTCATCAGCATTTGTAGAAACAGAAGGTTCTTTTGTACTTCTCAGTAGTGCTCTTCATTTTATCTTTGAAAGCAAAAATTGTTTCATTGCCATTGCTACTATGATGACTATCTGCATTACATGTTAGGTGAAATAGATTATTGCTTTCCTCCATCTCAACTAGAAACCAAGCAAAATAATAAAAAATATCTTTAAGTATCTACAGCTAATTTCCTTGTCTTGAAGAAAGCAGGTTAATTTCCTTGGATAACAAAATACATATATTTTCTAAAGTTCAATTTGAAAAGAAAAATATCTGATCTTCTGCATGCTGTTACAGAACCGTGGAATCAGGAGCTGGAAGGGACCTCAAGAGATCATCAAGTCCAAGCCCCCTGCTGTGACAAGTTGTACAGGTAAGCATTCAGCCAGGTCTTGAATATTTCCTATGAAATAGATTCTATAACCTCTCTGGGTAACCTGTTCCAGTGCTTAGTCACCTTTACCATATAGCAGTTCTTACGCGTATTTACATAGAATTTCCTATGTTCAAGTTTTAGGCCATTACTCCTTGTCCTACTATGCGCCACCAAGAGGAGCTCAGTCTCATCCATTTGCCTTCCATCTCATAAGGGAGATGCACCAGGCCCTTTATCATCTTTGTGGCCCTCTGCTGGACTCCTTCTAGGAGATCCCTGTCTTTTTTGAACTGGGGAGTCCAGGACTGGACACAGTAGTCTAAATGTGGTCTCACCAGAGCAGAGTAGAGGGGAAGGACCACCTTCTTTGACATGCTGGCCACACTCTTGAATGCCCCCTAAAATACCATTGTCCTACGTGGCTACAAGGGCACACTGCTGGCTCATGGCCAACCTGTTGTCCACCAGAATACCCAGGTCCTTCTCCACAGAGCTCCTCACCAGCAGCTCATCCCTTAAGCTGTACTGATGCATGTGGTTATCCCTCCCCAGGAGCAAGACTCCACTCTTGCTCTTGTTAATCCTCATAGAATTTCTCCCTGCCCAACTTTCCAGGTATTACTGAAGGTTCAGCCTTCTGGTGTATACAGCCTCTCCTCCCAGCTTTATATCAGTGAAGTTTTCCTGAGAAGAAAGTAGTTTATACTTGTGGGCTACATAAATTACTGACCTTAACAGTTCTAGATAAACAAGATCATGTACTTTACACATAAGGAAGATACACATACCTATTCTATGTCTCTGGATCATCTTCTTCCAATCCAGATGAAGACTAAGTTGAGATTCATCCATTTCAGATAGGGAGTGAACAGCTCGTTTTGATATTTTTATCTATTGCTTATGCCTCCACAGTTTTTAAGCGGCATCCATATGGAAACAAGGCCACTTTGTTATAAAGATTAATTATGCAGTAATACAGTCCCAGGAACATTGATGTAAACCAGCCACTAGAGTGAAACAATCAAGCTTGTGAATCAAATAGAAACATAAATACAGAGATAATTAATAATTTAATTTCTTCCAAATGTACAAGGCACTTGTGGGAGCTACAAAGATCCTGCACCACCAGGTGTACCTGGCATTTTCCAGTATTTCAGTGCAGCAAACTGAAACAGCATTTGATTAAGAGTTTGATGTACAAGCAAAATAAATGTTTATTTAGTTGATCTTGTTAGCAGAATGGATTGCTACGTGGTGGATGTGAGAAATTTCATAGAATCATAGAATCACAAGGTTGGAAACGACCTGTAAGATCAGCCCAACCTCATCACCATTGCCACCACAAGCACTAAACCATATCACGCAGCTCCTCATCCAGACGCCTCTTGAACACTGCCAGGGACGGCGACTCCACCACCTTCCTGGGCAGCCATTCCAGTGCCTGACCACTCTCTGAGAGAAAAAGTTTTTCCTCATGTCCAACCTAAACCTCCTCTGATACAACTTGTGGCCATTGCCCCGCGTCCTGCTCGTTGCCTGGGAGAAGAGTCCAAATCCCTCTTCACCACAACCTCCCTTCAGGAAGTTGTAGAGTGCAATGAGGTCTCCCCTGAGCCTCCTCCCCTCCACACTGAACAATCCCAGCTCCCTCAGCCACTCCTCATAAGACTTGTGCTCCAGACCCCTCACCAGTTTCGTTGCCCTTCTCTGGACACGCTCCAGGACCTCAACACCTTTCCTGTAGTGAGGGGCCCAAAACTGAACACAGCACTTGAAGTGCGGCTTTACCAGTGCTGAGTAGAGGGGAATGATCACCTCCCTGCTCCTGCTGGCCACACTATTTCTAATGCAGGCCAGGATGCCGTTGGCCCTCTTGGCCCCCTGGGCACACTGTGGGCTCATGTTCAGCCGAGCATCAACCAACACCCCCAGGTCCCTTTCCTCTTCACACTCATCCAGCCACTCATCCCCAGGCCTGTAATGCTGCATGGGGTTGTTGTGCCCAAAGTGCAGAACCCGGCACTTGGCTTTGTTGAACCTCATCCCATTCACCTCAGCCCAGTGGTCCAGCCTGTCTGAATCCCTCTGAAGGGCCTCCCTACCCTCAGGCAGATCCACACCACCTCCCAGCTTGGTGTCATCTGCAAACTTACTGAGGGTGCACTCAATGCCCTCATCTAGGTCATCAATAAAGATATTAAACAAGATGGGCCCAGTACCTGCGGGACACCACTTGAAACGGGTCGCCAGCTGGACTTCACTCCATTCACCACTACCCACTGGGCACGGCCCTGTGGCCAGTTCCTTTCCCATATATTGAGCATGTACAAGCTCTTGCTGGGTGGTTCCTCAGCGGATTTCAGGGCTGTCGCTGCACTTCACATCAACATGACCTAGAAAGAAAGGAAGGCCAAGTCATCCAAGGCCATCATCAGAGCTGTAACCTTCACTGAGATCTCCTGTTTCCCTAAGGTTGTCCTAAATATAAATCCAACTTTCTTGAGCCTTGCATCAAGCTTTATTTTCTTCATGTTTTGTCAAAACAGATTATCAAAACTTTTTCTACAGTAGGGTCATGATGTTCATAATGATGGATGAATGAGAAGCACAGCCTGGGATCAATTGTTTAGAAGAACAATATTTGAAAATGCAGGAATGTTGAGTCATTTTGATTGCTGACTGCTGGAGAAGATAATGAATACATTAGATCCTAAATCATTTCACTGGACAGCAATTGTCAACTGTTATTTTTTTCTGAGGATCACATTCTTTGCCAAATGTTTTCACTTAGGTCTTCCAGACTGATGATTGCTGTGAATAAAATATGGTTTGAAGTGTCCTGGAGCAGTTAGTGCTATATTCACATTGGTTGACTAACTAGTCTTGCTAGAAAACAACTCCATTGTTGTGAGGAACAGGAGGGACAAAATTCAGTCCTATAGAGGAATTCTCTTACAGCTCCTCTAACAATTTTATAGAGCCTGATTTTGTAATAATATTGCTCCATCTATGGCATTAAGTTAACATAGTTGTAGAAGAAATTATGTAATTGAACAAAAAAAAAATTATTTCTTCTTGCTGCTATAATGGTTAGATATGAGCAACATATTTCTTTTCCTTTTTCACCACGCAGCCCTGAAAGTATGTTCACTATTAGCTGTACATTCTCTCCATGTGGAATTTTGACTGAATTCTGCAATGACTTGTCACCTGGTCATCTCCCACAAAACAAAATATGCTTATTACCTTGTATCTTTCTTCTCCCTCAAAGCTTAATGCAGAAATTTCCCAGGTTTACTAGCTCTTCTGTAGCTGCCACTATAGCTAGAGTTAGTTTATCCCTCATTGTTGCTGTGAATCACAAAGAGTATTTGATGGCAGAGTGCTGAGAGTTGACGTTCTTCCAGATTCCTCATCAAACATATCCTGTACAAATATCTGAGATTGCTGTGACCCAAATGCAGCACCTTGCACTTGACCTTGTTTAATGTCATTGGGTCCACTTTTCAAGCCTGCCCAGGTCCCTCTGGCTGGGGACTTTCCCTATATTGTGTCAATTGCACTGCTGCTTGGTGTCATGAGCAAACTTGCTGAGTGTGCACTCTATCTCACTGATAAAAGTTTTCAAGCAGTACTGGCTCTAAGAAGTACCTCTGGAGGACATCACTCATCACTAGCCTCCACCAGAAGATGGAGCCATTGATAGCTCTGTCTGCGACACTCAACTCATCTTTTATCCAGTTTTGCCCATTCTCAAATCCATATATTTCCAATTTAGAGATAAAAATGTAATGTGGGATTATATAAAAGGCCTTACAGAAGTCCAGGCAGATCTACTTACACCATCATCCCAGCATAGAAAGCTACTAGATTGGTCTACTGTTGGTGAAGCTGTGCAGGCTGACTTAGAGAACCTGCTTATCCCTCATGTACCTTAACATGTCTTCCAAGAGGACTCCATGATCTTCCCGGGCACAGAGATGAGGCTCACCAGCCTGTAGTTCCTCAGATCTTCTGTTCAACCCTTCTTAAAAAATGGAGCAATGTTTCCCTTTTTCCAGCGTCCAAATACTTCACCGACAGCCACAACTTATCAAATATGATGGAAGTGGCTTGGCATCCACATCAGCCAGCTCCCTCAGGATTCTGGGATGTATGTCATCTGACCACATAGACTTGTACACATTCAGTCTCATGAGGTGGTCTTGAACTTGCTCTTTCCTTACAGAAGAAAGAATTTTGTTGCCCCAGCTCCCACCTAAGGTTCAGAGATCTTTTGAAATTTTGTATGAACAGTTTGAGATATCTTACAGGATGTTTTCTGCAGATTTGCTAAATGTGTTGTATGTATGAATAACCTCTCTAAAATGTTTCAATTTTTGCCTGCTCAGAAATGACTTGAATATCCCAGAGATCTTTGGAAATCATCAAAGTATGCTTACTACTGTGAGCAATGCTCATGTTTAATAGACAAGGCTCAGGCAGAAATCACTATGAATCACAATTTATTTCATGCTTTTGCAAGAAGGGGCAACCTTAAGACAAACAGGTGTGCACAACTGGAGAGATGCAACAGTTTATATTTCTTACATCCTGGCATGAATTTCCTCCCATTTCCTTATTGGTTGAGTACTCCTTGGTTTAAAGCCTATCTGATGCTTCTAGTACCTTTGGCAGGTGTCCCACTCCTGTTACTGCTTGGTTAACCTCTCTGTGCTCTCCTCCTATTCTTGTTTAGTTTTTACCTATTATGGTATGCTGGGATAATCTCTCACAGTTAACCTTCTCCTCTGGCTATCATTCAAACTGAGGAATAGATTCATACCAGTATGTCTCACATAAAATGCAGGTCTTCTATTTTGCAGCCAGGAATTTATCTTGTTTCACAGCTCTGTGATGTCACTTTGAACCTTCCTGGGGTCATAACATCTTATTGTTGTACAAAAACAACAGCTACTTCTGCACCCTACTGGTAGTTACTGCAACGTGTGTAGAAAGTATTTGATTTGGAGAACTTTCTTGAGCAAAGAGCTACAGGTAGTGCTCAAGTGGATTGCTACCAGGATGTACCCATTCCAGCCCTCACATAAATAGTTATTGCTCACATTCCCTTGACCTATCCTTTGAAGCTCATTATGCATTTTGTTATTTCACTGCCAGCCTTCTATAAATGCTAAAGACCAGAACTAAGCTCTAGTGCATATAACGTTGTAGACTTTCTGTTCAGACACTTCCAGTAAACAGTGTAGTAGTTTGTATCACAGTGAGTTGATGGAGATGGAAACAAATAGCCTGGGTTTCCCAAAAACACTGCAAGAGAGAAGCAAGTATATAAGCATCTGCTGTGATCAAAACACCATAGAAGACAGTAGAAATGAATACAATTAACAGTATGTGAGGAAATGAAAATTGAATCCAACACAAAAGGTGTTGTAAATCAGTTTCCTATATAGCGCTGCCAACTCTTAACTGAATGTGAAATATGGGTTTTGTGAATTAGCTGTTAAATGCAAAGAGAGCTTCTGTCCTTGTTGTATCTGAGAACAACAGCAGGAATAGACAGCCTACTTTACTTCTCTACTTATTTCAGTTGAAGAAATGTATGCAAGAGACAGAAAATATACTCCTCATTTGTTAGAAAGGATTTGTTAACTAAGACATAGGTATGGAGAGAAGTCTGGACTCTTCTAGCCAATAGACAACTGATGGGAGAGGGGGTCAGGAAATGGGATGAGCTGTCATCTCTAATTTTTTAGGATAGTATCTTGGTGTGACTGGACCATCTAACGTGAACAAGAGGTGGGGAAATGAGTCAGTGAAAACAACACACAGAAATAGAAGACAGAATGAAAACAATGAGAACTATTGAAATACATAATGCTGTGAAGCAGCCAAGGAAATTAGCCAGTTATTTTGTTAACTGAGCCTTTACTGTAATACCTGCTGTCAGAAAAGTCCTCCTGCAATACAGATGTCCTTTCTTTCTGAAGTTCATACTCGTGAAGGAAACCTCTTCAATCTTTGTATGTTTTTGTTTGTGGCCATATTTCAGCATTACTGCTCATTCCCAGGAGTACCATCCTCTGAAATACATTTACCATTTTTAGAAGAGGAAGTGGAAAAATTTGAAGTTTTTCTTTTGATCACCTTGAGGCAATTTTCATAATGAATTACTTAGAATGCTCTGCTTTAGATAATAATTAGAATAAACAAACTAAGTTAATGAAAATAATTTAGCAATGTAAACTCTCTGAAGAATTCGGGGTAATAGTAAACTGCAATTAAAATTTAAAAGAGCTTTCTTGTGTAGAGAACTAAATAGAAATAAGGTGTACCTGAATGAGGAGGCTTTTTGAATATTGGTCAAGGCAGAAATATCTGCAATTACTGAGCAGGTGTTCGGCAGTCCTGGTGCCCATACATTGCTCTGGTGAGTGGGAAGGAGCCCAGAAGGACGACAGTCACCCCTGCTGCTCTGAAGATTGGACACTCTTTCTCTATGGAGGGAAATGACTCTATAGAGCAAAAATGAAGGATGAACAGATTTCAGCAGCAGGCGTAACTGTGACTAAAAGGTGTGTATGTATGTCATCTCATCCATGTCATTCTGTTCATGAATGAAAAAAAGCAAACAAACCAAAATATTGGTAAATAAATGTGCAAGTACATAACTCTACAAAACGTGTATTAGTAATTCAAGTAAATTTGCAGTAAGACTCACACAGATTAAACTTTCCTTGGTGTGTTTTGTTAAGTCTGTACTTGAAGCGAGGGAATTTCCAAATGTTTTTCTGCAAAGACAATGCTTCTTGAGCAGACTAGGCATTTGAATGATGTGTTTTATTGTATAATTCCCTGCGTGATTATCAGCTCATCTCATATCAATCATTATTCACCCATTTCTTTTTTTCTAGTTTGATTTTACTTTTCTTACAATTTTTTATTTCTGAGGCCTCTTGTCTTTGAACTGAAATCTATTTCAGTGATTATGTTTCAGTGAAAGAAAATCAAAAGCTCCTCTTTCAAAATTTAAAGAAGATCCTTTTTTTTTTTTTAAATTATGTAATTGTATAAACATTCATTCATTCAACTCTTACTACATTTTCTGGTTACTTCTCACATTGGAAGGAAGAAGATTGAATGACGTTAAGGAAAAAACTGATTTTTTTCTATTTGACTAAATGCTGATGAAACTGCAAAGATTTCCTGCTGTCACTGAGATTTCCTAATTTTGAATTTATTAGTCCATTGATTTCCTCTCAAACAGACTCATGAGCTAGTCTGTCAAATCATAGACATTCTCACAGTCAACATAATCATAGAATCATAGAATGGCCTGGGTTGAAAAGGACCTCAAAAATCATTTAGTTTCAACCCCCCTGCTGTGTGCAGGGTTGCCAACCAGCAGACCAGGCTGCCCAGAGCCACATCCAGCCTGACCTTGAATGCCTCCAGGGATGGGGCATCCACAGCCTCCTTGGGCAACCTGTTCCAGTGCCTCACCACCCTCTGAGGGGAAAACTTCCTTCTAATATCTAACCTAAATCTCCCCTGTCTTAATTTAAAGCCATTCCCCCTTGTCCTATCACTATCCACCCTCGTAATAATGTCTGCAGTTGACTGGATGGAGGCTCAGTTTCTCATCAAGCTGAATAAGCAATAACAGACATGATCTATTTATGTTATTTGTACTTTGCATTGTTTAAGTGGCCAGGTCTGTGCACTCTTTTTGAATATTATCTCCTATGACCCAGAAGACAAGGTTAGATGGACCCACTGACCCACCAGTTTAACACTTCAGGGCAGTCTTTCAATTTATATTTTTAAAACCAAGGCTGGCATTCTTTGAGGAACTGGAATATAAGAAGGACTCCAGTGAAAACAAGGATGGGAGTGACCACAGGTCTGTAATGTGACTTCTAAAAAAAAAGAAGTTGGATATGTATAATGTATTAAAAATGTAGAGTGTCTAGTTGTCTTATGTGGTTTTATGAATTTAGGGAGGTGGAGATCTCCTTTCTAAGCAATGCAAACTTCTATTGGAATTACTAGTATAAGTATTCAGGATATTTTCACAGTCTTAAACCATGTTTAGCTAACAAGTGTGATGGAATCACATGCTGAAAGAGAAAAGACTATCTACTCATATTTGGTAAATAAGAAACAACCAAAATAACTTGCATACTGGAAACACTCATTTTCCTTGGAATTGTTGTTTTGTAAACCATAAAGGCTACTCAGTCTATTATTTACATTCAGATCTGTGGCACAGTTGAGAGAGATGCTGATGTGCATTTGCTGCTTCATCTCCTTGGGTGAGATCAGTAGCTCAGATATCTGTTTGCAAACCAAGATACCTATTGGTTTCTGGATCACTGAAGTGGAGGGCATATACTGGGTCTGGCTAGAATGAAGTTAACTTTCTTCATGTTAACCTCCTATGATGCTGTTTTAGGTTTGAGAATAAAGCAGTACTGATGACAGACCAATATTTTGGCTATTACAGAACAATGTTTCTACAGTGCCCAGGCTTTCTCTGCTTCTCACTCTGTTCCTTCCAGCAAGCAAGATTTGCGTGGGCAAAATGTTGGGTAGGGACGAATGACCCAAATGGACCAAATTGTCCATGCCTTATAATATCCTGTACAGCAATTAAAAAAAAAAAGTGCATGCATCTGTGGGAGGGGGAAGGTGGACTTCTGGCCTTCAGCATGCTTGTGAGAGGAGATGAGTGATTGTCTTTGCATCACCTGACTTTTGTTTCTCTTTTGTTCACTTACTAAATTCCAAGCACAAGTTTTTCTGTTGTTGTTGTTTTTTTTGTTGTTTTTGGTTTTTTTTTTGTTTTTTTTTTTTTTCTGTTCTGATTCTCTCCCTTCCCCTACTGGGGGAGAACAAGCAATATGTTGGATGCATTGTTACTGGCTGGGGTCAAGTGAACACTGGAAACTTGAGCACACTGTGCCTGGGAGTGAGATGAAGCCTCAGCTGAGCTGTTTTTGTTTTTGAGAGATGTACAAACCATGACTGATCTCAGTTGGAGCATAGCTGAGCAATGGATGGGTGAGCTGCTGATGGTCTGCACTGCACTTTGCAATGGGATGCATTCTTGGACACGACCTGCTAGTGGACTCCAAGAGGGAAAACACACAATGTTTTCAAAACTCACCTACTATACCTACTATACTGTGGTAAGAAGCAAGAAAACAAACAAATCACCCTGTTGCCGAGCATAAACCAGTTTCCTATAACTCTGATGCATATTTTCAATATTCATATTACTGATTGACTAGCCTGTTCAAACCAGAATTTATGTAAGACTCCCTAAGTCAACTGAGCTGTAAAAAGAACTGTTGCATCTAGGGAAAAAGGCAATTTTTCCTCCTGTATGAGAATGCCCGTGAACATGTAAAGCACATTTCCAGACTTGCTTTTGTCTATGAAGTCCTGTTTTATTTCTATGCCAGCTCTGCACAATGGAGAGCATTACAGCAAACTGTGGAGCCATTCCCACTAGGAGCTCATGATACTCTTTCTTTTTTTCTCTCTTTGAGAGCTTATACAATGTCAGAGTGACCCTGAATAGTGTATACTAGCAGGTGTTTGTGTAAGATTGCATGAAATATACATAAGTGCTGTAAAATTTCTGAATAATTATTGCCTAGATGGGTAAAATTGCTTTTCTGGGTTGTTTCTCACAGACATATTGGAGAGAAAAGTTCAGGGAGCAGCAGAAATAATGAAATCAGCTATTAACATAATGAAATGCATACATAAAACTTACCTGACTTTTCCAAAGGTACAGGTGAGTCACTGGAGATATATATCAATTTTCCGTGCAACTTTCATGCAGTATCCTGCATGAGGAAGGCTCCAGTTTCTTTCAGGAAGAGTTGGGGACCCAGCAGGACAGGATGTGTGAGGCTCTAACTATTGCACAAGCTTATTCAGGAAAAAGAGGAAAGTAATAATAAGACATTCGTAAGAAGGATTCTGAACAAGCAAGAACAGAAATGCACACAAGAGCCAAAGGTTAGGAGACCTCAGAAAACATCTGAGCTTAGTACTGTGATGTAATATTTGTTTTACACCTACAGTTATGCACAGGGACACCAGAGTTCTCAGTTGTTTCTATTTGTTGTTGAAAAATCAGTATGGCCACAATTCCACTGAGCTGAGTCTTTTGCCATTCATACACATTCCTGTTAATGTACAAAATCCCTCGTAACCTGAGAGTTCATCCTCTAAACTCCAGAAGAGCTCATTTATCTGTGTGATAAATGCTGACTGGTAACATTTGTTCAGAATGTGGAGGATGTGGAATAATGACAGGTGAGGAGCTGAAAATTGGCAGATGATGATAAAATTGTATTTATTGTAGTAAGGCTCTGAGTGTTAACCTGGAGCTCATATTAGCTTTTGCCAGCTCACTTTGGCTATAAGCAAAAAAACCCAAAACAATAGTTTCTATCAGTGATGATGACACACGTTTTATTTATTCACTCTTCTGTCATGGTATGGTGGCAGTATGGTGGCCACATGGGCCAGGGCATGCTCCCAGGGTTTGGGCAGGGCCTGGCAGACAAGGATTGTCCCTGCATTCTCAAGCCAAGGATCAGAGCATGAAGACTTTCTCAGGATTTTCTTGGAAAAGGAGAGAAAAAAATGGGGAGATTAATGCTGTGGAGTGGGGAGGGAGTGAAGGGATGAAGGACATGAAGATGTCCTATATTCACTGTGTTAAGAGATTTATTTATGATTATGAGGTGAACAAGAAGTTAAAGGGTTTGGGGTCTGGCAGGATGGGCAAAGACTACAGGATAAAAGTTAGAGTCTCCCCATCCAGTGATCAAGGAACAAAAGAGAAAGGTTTTCTCCTTCTTCTATATCTATCTGTACTGTTGTGCAAACTAAAAATAACTGAGCAATTGTCAATAGAGAACATAGGGTACAAAATACAATCCATGTTCTCCATACTCTTCAACACTGCTGAATATTACCTGCTTCCTAGACAACGTTATGTTTTCGTGTGCATGTATGAGAAAGATCTCCTACTTTCTGTGGCTGTAATTGCCAACTTTTAAGTAGCTATGTCAATAAACATTGCTTTTGGTCAGTGGATGCTGACATTCTTATGTTCCACAAAAACTACACGAAGCTGGGCCACGTGATAACATGCATATGTTTGCTTCTTCTGAAAAGTGAAAAGGGGCACACTGTCTCTTCTCTAATGAAAGCAACTAGACGTGGACGTGGTGAGCAAAAATATTTGCAGTGGATAAATGCATGTTCTACTGAAGGCATTAAAATAAGTTTCATATTGCTATCAGTCACCCATCCATGATGAAGATCAACTTGATTGACTCTTACAGACAACAGTACTAGAGGATACAAATTTTCTCCTTGTCTAATCCTTCTTTTCATCTTTCTGTGACTCCTGATTTTTCTTTCCTCTCTCACTGATATCATGATTAGGATTTACTGTTCAGGTACATATTTATCTGAAATAACATGACAAAATGTATCTTAACTTCCAAAATGCAGAACTGGTGTTTTTATGAAGAGTTACAGAAAACCTAGGATATTTTTAATGAAAAAAAAATGCTAAGTGGGTTAGAGAGACCATTAGTTCAAGGAGCCTGCAGTATGTCCAAGCTTCTAATGGTAGGTAAGACCTTTGCAATTAAATGCAGTCTCTCAATCTTTGTATGAACGGACTTGCTTAAAGGCTGTTCTGGAATTAATTCCCATGTGATAACTGCATTATGGATTTATTGTGGTTTATGATTAAGTTCCAGTTTGAAAAGTGATTATTTGATTGCTTGTGTGAAATACAAGTAATGATACTGTGTGCAACAGATAGGTGGGGTAGAGCAGGAAGGAAATCATGAGGGGAAATGTATTTGGAAAAGTACCATTTTTCTGTGGTCATACATACTCTCCTATAGTGAAGATTAAAAAGGCATTTGTATTTTACTATCTCAGCACATGGTACATTTAGAAATATGAGCCATCAGAGGACTCATTAGATGAAATCCTGAGCGAGGCAAGTGTGTGTGGAAGATTGCCTGCAGGTGTATGCCTCAAACATGGCACTACTAGTGCCCAGCACACCGCTCTGCTATCTCATTCTGCCAGTGCTGCAGTGACTTGCACCCAGAAATGAGTCTGAAACTTCAGACAAAGGAGTGCAGCTTAGAAAACTCTGGAGATGAGACAAACCTTCAGGAAATCCACAATGTGGGCCAAAACAGTTTGAGTGGTGGAGTCTGACTTGCCAAAGCTTCACTGTTGCTTGCTGTGTAAAGCCTTTGTAACTCCAGAGAACACAGCATCATCGCTACAAGGCCTTTCTATGCAAAAGACAAATTTAATTTGACTCCTCACAATTCCTACATTACGACTCGGGCAAAAAAAGCCTACAAACAGTCAGGAGATTGTTTTGTGTCATAAAGTATATATGTGTCATAGATAGCTAATAAGATACCTCCTCGTTTCCAGAATAGGAGACATTCTTGCATTTTAAAAATACCCTTCCTCACAGCTGTCCAAATAGAGGCAACATAATAAATATAAACAAAGCAATGTTTCCTACCTCTGCTCTCACCTTTGACAAATTCTTCATTCGGTTTTCTGATGAAAGAGTAATATTTCTCATGTGTGGCCTTCTGAACCAGTGAAATCTTGCTGCCTGTAAGGTCTCACATTACTAGAATGATAAAAAGGACTTAAAGATCTTAAAATGCACACACATTCTTTTTCTTTCCCCAGTTTTCTTTAGTTTCTGATTTCAGTTTCACAAATTGCATTATTAGGTACATTAGAGCTCTACAAATATTTAGATTATTAACTTTCAGTGTTTCCGGATTACTTTGATTACTTTTATTTTCAATTATATCATCTTGCCTGTGGTGAATGTAACTACTTTTAACATTAAAGCCTCCAGATCAGAATGTATTTCTAAGAAGAGTAAAACCAAAAGATTCAGCTGTACATGTACAAAACTGCAAATGCTTCAAATCTCTGCTTCGATCTGGACTCGCATAGCCCCACATTGCACACACCAGACCGCTGAGTCAGTTTAGTCATTTATTAAGTGTGCACAGAGTCGAAGGGGACACGAAAGTTGTTTTTCTTTGCAGTGAAAAGGGACACAACTGTTGCATAGTGGCATCTCTTTAAAAATACAGTGCCATGTGAAGTTAAAGGGAAATGAAAGACCTTTTCCTTCTCAGAAAAGGAGGTTCCTTATGCTTACTCTTATTACTCAAATGCCTAAATTTGAAAACTTTAGGAGGAAAATTTAGTTACACAATGCAACTCTTACCATGTCCATTATGTGTGCTGTAAGAACAAACTGTATATTTCCCAATGCAAACCTGTTTCCTCGCAGCGCACTCATGCAGCCCATCCCACTTTCTCTGAGGGACAGATACCTGACCTTCCTCCTTCCTCCTCCTCTTAGGCATAGGACCAATAGCCGTGTCTAAAACTAAAATGAATCCAGAGGAACCACGCTCCAGGAGGGCATGTCTGGGGCTCCGTCTGCAGCAGGCAGGGCCTGGCCAAGCCTGGCTGCTCCTCTCATCTGCACCAGAGTGATGCTTCGCTCAAGAAAGAGATTAAAAGTCAAAATGTAGATAGCTTAAGGAGTATGGCCTATTTAACAAGCAACAGCCACTTGTTTCAGGCTGATCAGCGGCTTCAGTCCATACATGTGAGGTAGAACTGGAAGAAGTGAGTCCACTCTAATCCACATCAGGCATTTACTGATGAAACATGAGTAAACTGTGTCCTCACAGAAGGCCTGTAGCGTGCTGGATTAATGTGAGTAATGATGTCTGGTATATAAAAACTGGAACACGTGGAAGGATGAAGTGTGGTTGATTATTAATCAGAAGTCAGGAAGTTCAATCCAAGGTCAATCTCGAGACAAACAGAAAGGGAATTAAGCACCATTTGATGCACCGTCACAAAAGCTATTCTTTTTGAAAGCCAGTTATGTCAATTAGCAAGTACTGTATGTTCATCTCTGAGAAAATATGATGGGAGATAAAATAACAGCCTTGAGTGGCTTCAGAAAAGTGTATCCCAGGGAGCTGCTGAGTGAATGCAAAAGAGTAAATATCCTTTCCCATAAAGACAGAAATTCACATCCTGATTACGTAAACTGTCCTAACCGATGACAAAAAAAAATAAAACAAGAGAGAAAGAAAGCGAAGGTATAATGGAGGCAACGTGCTTACACTGCTTGTCTACTGGCCAAAATGTGTTTTGAGGGAGAAACCAGGTACTCCTTGACCGTTATGTGATAATGCAACAAAAATGCTCTTCCTTTTGATATACATGTTGCTCTGCTCATGTATACTCACTAAATTTCCACCAAGAGGAGGTTTACATTATTTAAGTCATAGAAGTGGTTAAAATTTATGTTCAAGTGACCTAAATTCAACCCATTATCTGTGGTCAGCTGTAGCACCTAGAACTGGCCAACAGTGCTGTGTAGGTTTTTAGGCACTGATCTGGTGTCTTGTAGAAGATCCAAGTGGTGGTATTAACCCTCTCTTGGACAGGTAGGAGCAGACCTCTTGTCAAGCAGCAAAGGAAGGGGCTGAAAGCCTGCCATGGATGCTGTGGAAAACTCTACTGGAAAGAAAAGCACAATGTGGACATCCTTTGTGTCACAGTGTCCACAATGTTGTATTTTATTCCCATACTAAAACAAGAATGGATTTCTTTTTAAATCTTATAAGATAGTGTTCATGAAAATTATTCCTCCTTCATTTTCAGTAAATAAGCTTCCATCTTCGTGACATTTTCCCTGATTCAGTTTAAATGTCAGGCTAATAAATAGTATGTGATGGCCTATGCCCTGTTGCTGCAATGGGATAATACTTTCTTAACTCTAGGATTTGAAACCCTGTGATTTCTTTTGGTCTCTGATTCACTTAATCACAACAGCTGTAATGAATGAAAATCTTTGCTGTGAGTCTGAATTGAATCAAGCTTCTGAATATTTTTGAAATAACAGTGAAATCTGGGTTTAAGTTTTTATAAGGTGTTTAAGTCTTTGTTTAGATCTTCTTGGTAAAATATTTCCTAGGCACAAAAGCCATAACTGTTATCTGGTCACAAGAAACAGCATTGTCCTCAGTAGAAAAAGTGCAACTTTTATTGTAATTATACAAGAATCATGTACAAGGTAACACAATAGAAAAATGGAACAGTCCTGTAATGAAGACTTGTCTTTGCTGTTTGCCAGTGAAAACATGCTCTCCTATTGCTTCTGCTTAAATTCCCACAGAGGCTGTTACCCTCAGAATCTCATGGTGATAACTGGCACATTTAGCAGCCTAATCCAGGGCTGCAGAATTTCGGCAGAGGGCACAGTGTTTCCCCTCTGCAGGAGTGGGTCAGGCAGGTGCATGTCAGTGATAGAGGAGGAAGCTCATCAGGGTCTGTTCTGCATCGTGCAGATGCCTGAGTGGAGCACAGAAATAGCTTCATTAGGATTTCAAAATCTTCCAGGGAAGAGGATAAAAAGGTGCTGCTGCATATAACTGCTTAAAGTAACCTAATGGACTTGACAGGTTCTTTGCAAGAGTGATGCTGAAATAATGTGCCAATTTATAAATGCTTGCTGGAAGGAGAAATGTCATGTCAGAAGGTACTGAGGGATCTTCCCTTTCTTTGCTATCTGCAGTGCAGATATTTCTGCTCTGCCTTTTCATGCCTCATTTTTTTTTCAAGCTGGAAAATGCAAGGAGAAAATCAACAAACCTGGGAGAGGCTGAGGAATGTTATCCACTGGTAAGAGTAAAGATCAAATACTCAGCAAATAAGCACTCGTGTTGGGTCTGTACCCAGTGGAAATGAGCAGAAACCCCATCTAATTTTGCTGTCCCATGACTGCATGTCCCCGTCTGTGCATCAGCAAGCGTATGCTGAGTCAGCAGCACAACTAGATCGGGTGGGGACTCCACAAAGCATCTTTTCTGAATAGAAGTGTTACGTCTACACAGGTGAAGGGATAAGCATCAATAATGAAGAACTGTTTTTTAGAGTACTAAAAGGAAATAATATTAGGGCAGAAGGCCAGATGAAGTAGGTTTACCACATCTTTCATGGTGTGCTTTTTCCAAAAAAAAATGAATGATCTTTGTAAATCAATTTTGTATTGCATGACAAACTTAAACCTCCTGCAGATGAATTACTGCAGTACTACAAGGAGCCATTCTTGGTGTAAAAAAAGAAGGGACAAACGAACTAATACCCCTTTTTATCATTTTTTGGTTGCATAAGGTATCCACTGTGCTTCTCCCCTGCAGAATTCATGCAATCACTGTGCTGAACCTTACTTTCCTCTATAAAGCAGTTGCAAAGCTGCAGAAGAAAATCACTGTGTAAAAGATTTGGATGGTGTAATTTATCACAGTGAAATTGCTTTCATGTGAATTGGAAAGCAGTAGATAGGAGCTGGAGGAAGTCAGGGGCGAGAAAATGAAATGTTAAAAATGAAATATTCGTAAACAGAAAATTGTAAATGCTTTTGAAAGCAAACTGGCAGGCAAGGCTATCAAGGACAGGATTTGAGTCCTAGAATCATCTCTGTTTTTCCTCTTTTTTGTTTTTTATTCTTCCCCTTCTCCCTTATCCCCCCCCCTGCTTTTCACAGAATTAACTTATTATGGAAAATGTCAGAAAGGCACAACCCCTCTCCCCTCCCCCCCACCAGACCTGCTTCCGTTTTTTTTTTCCCATTACTGTTGTTCAGCCAAATGACATGACTGCTGTGCAACTGTAGTCAAACAAGCATAGGATTTTGCTTAGATTCCATTTCAACAACACTGAGCAGGCTATCTTGTTTCCTATCTTGAGCCCAACTTAGGGAGCTGACCGTAAAGAAACCCTTCAGATCAGGCTATTAGTGCAGACTCTTCCCTTAAAAAGTTCATTTAAGAATAAGAAATGGGCTTATGTGGGAGTTTCTACTCATTGAAAAATGCAGTGCCACACAACTAGGAAGAGTGACATTAGTAATTATGTGATTGTGTCTAGAGCCTTTAAAGGATGTATTTTTCACCCTCAGAGGTTTCTGCTGTGATGACCTGGTGAAAGAGGCAGTTTGCTGCACAGTGGTTGGCAGTGCAAGCTTTGGTAGGTTCACATTACATCGTGAAAAATGAAGGATTCCTACTTTCCCTGGTTGGTAATTCCTGTTAAGTCCTGACCCAAATGCACACCTCAGCCTAGGTTTGTGGTTAATCATAGGTTGGTCAGTTGGTATTGTACAGATTCCCCTTTACCAGGCTTCCTGCAAACAGAATGTCCAGCTATGCTGAGAAACACCTCTTGCAGAAGAAAACAACGATCAGAAGAGAAATAAGGATAATTTTTTACCATTGTCTTTCTTCATTGGTACGGTGATTTATGAGGGAAGTCAACAAAACTCTACCTTGCAGGGGTTTACAGTCATTTCCTTATAGGCCTTACAGACATTTCTTATCTGCAGACTAAACAAGCAGAGGTAAGGAGAAATATATTTTTATATATATGTTTGCTAGCAAAGGCAAGACAAAAATATCTATGAATTAAAATTAAAATTGGGAAAAAAATAATTTTCCCAGACTCTGAAGACAGGCTGTTCTTTGGTGGATATAGAAGAAGAGTGAAAAAAAGATCAGAGTGGGAAAAGATGTTTCAAAAATTCTCAGGAAGAGAAGGTAGAAAAGTCTGAGAAAACTCCCAACTGAAAAAGGAAAATTCAGCAAGGAATCTGATGCGTGGTGAAGTACTGCCACATTACTCGGTTGAGGAAACTTTTGAGAAACGAATTCAGACTGGTTGGAGAAATAACTGTTTGAGATCTATGATGCTTTAGTGAAAGGGAGTTTCCTTTAAACGAAAACAAAATAATGCGTATGATGGTTAATGCAGAACTGTATGTGTGCTGTTCTGTAAATACATAGCTCAAAATCCTTCCAAGCTTCCACATCATAGAATGATAGAATGGCCTGGATTGAAAAGGACCTCAGAGGTCATCTGGTTTCCAGTGCCGCCAACCTCTAGAGCAGGCTGCCCAGAGCCAAAACAAGTTTGTGACAATTAAGTGAATAAGCCCAGCCAACTTGGATTTCAAAAGAAAGAATGACTGTGGAGGAAAATAGATATCTCACATGAAAAACAAGAATTTTTTGCTACTTGGTCCTGTACTTATATACTATATGCTTTTCTTTACGTTGCAGAATTAATATTTTATAACACAAATTGCTTCTCATCCAGATTTTACAAATTAGATACACTAGCCATGCAATTCTTCTGTGAGCTAGGAGATATTTTATCTGAAACTCAACATTCCCAGAGATTTTTTTTTTAACTAATATTATCACTGCTTGGTATTAAATTTGAGACACCTTAAAGATGCTGTCCCTAGAGGACAGTGTCTTACCAAAACCTCAGTGTGACAAAGGTCGAATTGAAGCTCCAAAATTGCAGCATTCAATTCTGAAACCTTCATTCTGGAAAAGATGAGAGCAAATTTATTCCACAGTCTTTCCAGAGTAGAAGCTGATCTCCTAACATCCCAATTCTGAGACGTCTGCCTTGTCTGCATTTCCCTCCTGCCACTCAGTCTCAGGATCAGTTTTATCCATTTTTCAAATTAAACACTATCATTTTTTAAAAATTTTCAACTAGAAACACGATGGAAGTAGGATATAAAATGCCTTCATCTGAATATTCTGCTACAACCAGCTCACAAGTAGAATAGACTCCTCAAAAATAGGAAGGTAGAAAAATGTCCTTTTAACTATGATATGCCACACACATTCATTTTTCTTCCCACTGAATATCTCAGCTCAGATCCATCTTGAGCTTGTTGATGATTTTTGTTTCTTAATGTGTAGGAAAATGAAAAGAAACATCTGTACTTAAAATATTCAGACTGCATCTTTACTGAGTGGAGCGCAGAGTTCAAGACATTTCCGATGAAGCCTTGTGAGCAAGAATATGGTAAAGTTGCACGTGGTGTTCTCCTCCAAGAAATGATTCTGGTTCATTCTTTTTCTCCTTACGAAGTTAGCAGATGACAAGAAGAATCAAAAGGTAATGGACTGAGAGCTTCACCTGCTCATAGCAAAACCTAATGTGTACGGGGATAATGGTATCATCACCAGGAGTTCCTTTAATCAGAAATTCAGTGTAATGCCTGCTTTGTTCTTGTTAATATCAAGTCAAAGGGAACTTGCTGATTTGAGGTCTGAAACCACCCGCCAGCCTCTGATTTACTCTGAGGAACAGGCAGGCTGTTACAAAGCGACCTACCAGGGAATGATCAGAATTTGCATGTCATGTTCTGCCAGTGCATCAGAATGTTTTGCAAGATGATGATGACTCATGGACTGACCAAGGTTTTACTCCAGCTTGTAAAAGGTCCTGTTAGTCCCACTGAATGTTGCTGTTACTAGCCCTATTCACAGCTGTAGATTCCAGACACTTTTTAACACCATTTTAAGCAATTTTCTTAACCTTGATCTTCCAAGCTTTGAAAGTGATGCTTGCATTCTTTATCAGGTCTTAAAGTACCAACAAAGATAGTGAGATGCATTACAGCTGTCAAAGTCATCCCGGAATGAATATTTTACAGTGAAAACTGTCCACCTCAGCTGCAGCTATTTAAGTGAAAAGCATCAAAGAGATATGATCAAAATGCAGTGTCACACTCATTACAGTTCAGAAGTGGTTCTCCACTAGCACCTTTTCTTGTCCATTTGAATGCATTCAAATTTTCTTTTAGATTGCTTCTCTAATGATCTTTTTATCATTGAAGTACTGCTTTTTTATATCCTGTTGAGTTGCTACTGTAATTTGCAAATCTCAAATTTTGACTTACCTTTTTGTCTGTGAGCCCAATTTACCTTCTTTTATTAAGCTGTCATGAATGTAAGGCTTACAGTTAATTGTAGCATGTAACAGTATCATTTTCTAAAACCTAGATTTCCATTTTCAAGAGTACTAAATAGAAATTGAAGAAACAAAGGAATATATACCGATCAATACAACAGCATAGATGTCTTCTTTATGGAGAGTAAAGAAATTTGTCTTGAGGCCTGCAGCTGACACACATTAAGGCTGTCTACAACAAACATCTATTTCTGGTTTTCTAATTCTCATCAAGATCTGTACTGTGCCACTCCCTGAAATCTGTGCAGCTGCACTGACTGAGGCTATGACCATGAATAATTTTGCCAGTAAGATGTTAAATAATGCTGGTTAAATCCTAATCAATCCTACCGACCCTAACCTTAAATATAAAAGGAAAGTTTGAAAGAGGCCATGTAGCACAGAGGCAAGAAGTTCTCTATTGATATTTAGATGCTGAGAATATTAATAGCAACATGCAGCCTGTTTCTTCTTCAGTCTCAAAAAGAATCATTCCCTTTGAGCATTAAATAACTTGCATTTATATGGGCTGCAGTGGATAATGAGCACATATTTTGATAACATCTGTAGGTAGACAGAAGAGTTGTGCACTTCTGCCCTGATACTTTTTAGAGGAAATGCTTAACTTCAATTCTTTTCAGAGTAACACTTTAATATATGCTCAACTTAAAGAAGCCAAAGCACGATGAATACAATGGGATAGGGGAACAATATCTTGGAGATAGGGAATAAAAGTGTCCTGTCAAATGCAGAGTACTGAAGAAGTAATAATCTGTATGAAAGGCAAAAGGGTCATTTCTTTAAGGCATTGTTTTTAAGTGTACTGTCAAATGGCAAGGTGCTTAGTGTAGCCACCTGAGAAAGACTCTTGGCTTATGTCTGTAAATAAATAAATAAATATAAGGGGAATACAGAATGAGAAGTGTCAGTTACTCACTACATTTAGAAAAAAAATATGAAAAATCAGCTGTGAGTTCATATTGTAAATTTTTAACATTTGCTTTACCCCGTTTAATGGAAATAGACAAGTCTAAACTACATCACTTAATTAATATTTAGGCCTAATCTGTGTAAAGAATAATTGGCTTATTTAAAAGCTGATTAGATTAATGCTATTATGGTGACAGAAGAACAGTTCTAAGCACAAACCATTTAAAGAAAGAATGGGAATGCTGGTATGAGAAGTAAGTTGAGTTTGATTTAGGATGCAGCAGAAAAAGAATGGAAGGATTGAGCCAAGTGAAAGTAATTACTCATTTAAATCCATTTAGATCTATAGAATGTAAACAAGTAAAAAAAAAAAAAAAACGTAAATAACATGAAATAAAAATAAAGGCAAAGTGACTCAACCCATTGCCTTTTATGCAAGAAGAACCACTCCAGTACCTGCTGCCACCACACAGGGTCTCCCTTTGTCCTGGCCAGGGCATTCCACCTACCTGAGCCCTTGCTTTTACATCTTCAGCACATGCCAGCAAACCACTTATTTCAGACAGTGATTTCATTTCATGAGTGCAGGAGGATAGATGTTATCCTCTGTCTTGTTATGACTGCTGCACATCTTCCAGTTGATTTTCCCACTGACCAGAAGGAACTCCCTCAAGTTGAACAGATATCCTGCCTCTGAGATGAATTCAGTAAGTATGTCTGTCTGTGTGGGTGGTGCTCTCTTGCCAGTGTTTTCGTTGGCTCACACTGTTGTTTTTTGTTCATGTTTGCATCATTCAAAAAATCCTGTGGCTGGTTACCTTTGGAGTGGTTGAAGCACTTAATGGTTAGAAAGATTTCTATGAGAGCTAGCAAGTGCTAAAGAAATAAAACAGAAGGGGAAAAATAAAGTGCACAAAATCAGCCTATTCCAGCACATGCTTCTGAAACAAGTTCTATCTTTCTATTCTCAACCAGCTACCAAGCACAGAAATACTATGAGCAGGCTGATGAAAGATGCCCAAATAAACCCCTTTCTTTAATTTTTTTAAATAAAATATATCTAATTAATTTGTCATCTGAAAATAGGCAGCAGCATTTCACCTCCTGTCAGTTACTAGTAGCAGCTGTAAGCTGTACTAAATGTTCTGTCCTGAGTATGACTTTTTAGATATTTGTGAGTTTTATGTGCACACATATGGAGAAAATGGTGTGCATTTGGTGTGTATACACCAAATCCACCAAAAGATTATTATCACACTGTTGGCAAGAGTTAGAAAGAACTGTTTCCAGTTCTCAACCCATGCAGTGTAGCATGAATTAACTAAACATACTCTAAATGTGCGAAGTGTCTGAAAGACAGAACTTGAATTTCACAACGTACAATTACAGGACATGAGCATTCAAATCAATAATGGAAATAACAAGCTAAGTATTTCCATGTATGTGAGGGATTGTATACAATCTATAGAAATATTTTCTTCTGGTTTAAGAGGACTGTTAAAAGAAGGAAGAAATCTCTTAGGAGAGAAATCAGTCCAAGTGCGAATTCTGATGTGGTTTATGTATGTGATTCACACAGCAGGTTTCCTCTGTAAAAGGGCAAAACTGGAAACTCAGAGACTCTGAACTGGAAAAAAGAAAAAAAAGAAAGAAAAAAAAAAAAGATGTGCTATACTTAATCTACACTGCAGCTGTCGGCTGTCATGTTTCTGGTGGCAAAAAGAATATAGTACCTTGGTTGTCATTTGCCTCTTGAGGGAATGTAGTGTGATCACTGGAAATCTCTGTAGCAGTGTTCACTGACTCTCAGAAGAGAAAAACAAACTGTCTTTTGGCTGTTTAAGGCCAGGTTGAATAGGACCCTAGGAAATCTGATCTAGCCTTGATCTAGCAGTTGGCAACTCGCTACTGTCAGGGGGGATGGAACTTGGGGTCCCTTCCAACCCAAGCCATTCTATGATTCCATGATTCTATGATTCTTTGTTTATAAGGCTTGTTGAGGCATAGCTGAGCTTAAGAAGGCAAATGTTTAAGAAATAAAATTTCAAATGCATATGTATTTGTAAAACAAAGCCACAAAACCACCGTTCTCTAATTGAACACTCACTACAAACAACATTTCTGCATTTTGAAATTTCATATGATTCTTCTCAGTTTTGCTAGGCCTAAAATGTCCAACAGAATCCCAAGGGCATGAAAACCAAATATATGTATATCTGATATTCATGATAAACAGAAAGTCAAAACCCAGAAATAAAAATGAACACAGTGCAGTGCCTTGCTTCTAACCACACCACTGCCTTCCCTCAATTCTGTACAGGCAGGTAAAAAAAATATACCCACAAAACAAATCAAAGAACAGTAAGAATAACATGTGAAAACCCTTATATTCTTCCTCTGCGTTTTCTCTTCATCATATTGCAATGAGTTCAGAATATAGTAACAGCTACGAAAATCGCCAATGAAGAACCCACAAAACTTAAAGTCAGATACAATCATGGTTTGGTTTTGATCATTTAGACTGTTGCCCTTCATATGGCCTCTTTGGAGACACCATCAACCAGGAGAAGATTTGCCATCTTTATGCAAGAACATTCCAAGGTAAAATTCCACACAGATGCTTAAGCTCCAAACAGAGCCCTTGCTCTCTGCTCTTACTGAATGGGAAGACAAGTCTTCTCCAACAGCCATGCTTTTTTCTTTGCTTCATTGACTATTTCAGATTCATACTGGAAGTGACACTAGGCAGACAGCTCTGTACATCTGCTGAGATGTTGCCATGTTTCTAAGAATCTTACCTTTAGTTTCTACACTGCATTTTTTCTATAATGTGATGACCTGACTGAATACTTTGAGAACCACTGTTTTGGCCCAACTAGATGCCATTACAAATTATGGAAGACTTTCTACTTCAGCACAGTAGTAACATGAGTGATTGCGTTTTCTGAGCCATGGCTTTTTCTCTGTAAATCAGGATGTTCCCTTAGCATCTCCTTCGTTCTTGCAAGTGCAGACACAGTCTCAGAGTCACGAGGGACACCTTGTTATCCCTGTGTTACCACTAGTCCATATCTTAATGCACTGTTCAGACATGCATAGAGATTCTGACTTACCCTCACCGTGCTGTTCTCAGGTATCTTATGGTGACTGGTGAGTTTTGGCTGGTTTATCTTCAATGTCAAAACTCAGCTTCCCACAGAAGAAACAAAAGAGCAAGAAGAGACTGTATGCGGCCAGTGGCAGCAAGGGTAAGAACAGAGCCTGCTCCTGTGTGAGATCCTCTGCATGCAAACGGAGCAGCAGGATTGCCCTCAGCCACACGGGAGTTTGGCTCTTTTAGTATGTGACCTATTAAATGTGCTCTGTGACAAAAGGAAGAAGACACAAAAAGCAATTATGTCAGTAATAGTTCAGTGCTTAAAAGCAAAGCAAGAACTATAAAAATATTTTTGGGTAGGAGGCAGGAAATATTGAAACACTATTGTAACTCTCTACGTGCTACAATAAGCTTCCAGACAGAAAGCTGACAGGATGTGCACTCCTTATGAAGTGAGCAAAATCAGATCTTTATCCAGTTGAAAGAACAGGATCAAATGATTTTAAAATAAGTTTGTGCTCCAAGAGCTAATTTCTGTCAAGAAGAGTTTGTGTGTAATGTTTCGGTTTCAGCTTCTCTGCATTAGCCTGGGTAATTGCTTGCCCGAGTCTCTGGATAGCTAATTGAGTGAGAAAATGGCAGAGAAAATATGTCCATTGCACACCTCTTCTGTGTTTCTGAGAAAAAGGTCTAACTGCTCTTCAGACCCTGGTTTCTATATGATCCCATTTTATTGTGGAATCTCTCAGCTGACCCAAGCAGAGAAATTCCTGGTTTACACTTGTATAATTAACCCAGGATGCATCTTATGTTTTGTCATACCTTAAAAAAAGGGAATGAACATTTCCTCCTTCTAAGGCAGAATTAAAAGGACAGAAGAGCAGTTTGGAGAAAGGTCGCGGTTTTCTTCTTATCAGAAAGATTCATAGCCCAGTGATAATTATAATTGTATTAAATACTGGTTTGCTGTGGAGCAGTGCAGACACTAAGCTGTTATTTGTATCTGGCTATTAGCCAACTGAAAATTCTAAAAGGGAAAAAAAAGCTTTTGTTATTTTATTATGTATCTAATCAGACACTAAGACTACAACAGCATTTTAATGAAAGGATACATTTACAAGGTGTTTTTAGAATTGCATGGTAGCAACCATGCAATTGTTCTGTGTAGTTTTCTACAGAAGCCTTTTAGCATTAGGGTTTTTTGGCTTTAGAAAGTGCCAAAAATTATTTCCTTATCTAGGAAACTGCAAGTACTCGCTGTGCTGTGAGCCATGAGGAAGCAGGAGTAGACATGGAGCTGTATTAAAAGGAAGGTGTGCAGTGAACATGCATTATTAAACTTGCAAGCTAAGCTGCACACAGGACCCTGTCAGTAAGTGGCAAGAAGGGGTGGCGGAGACAGTTCAAGTTAAGCCTGGATATTCTAATGTAATTTGGAAGGGAAAGCATAGTAGTCTAAATTATAATGGTTTTTGACAGTTTGATATGTATTTATAGCTGTTGCCAGCTCTGCCTGAATATTATATAGGATTATCTGGGATTTTCTGGGTTTATCACCACAGGCATGCAGGATTAACAACCTGATGAAGTCAAAAAGAATTACTCAGCCAATCCAATCCCTTTACTTACCTAGTGTCCTTCACACAAGGTCCCAGTACGCAGTGAGAGAAACAACTGCCAGAAAGGACAGCCAAATAAAAATCTATTGAGGCTCAAAATCATCTGTGGAACTGGGCTAAGGGATATCTCCTAGTGAAAACGTTCGAAGGGCCATTGCCTAGAAAAGCAAGGAGTGAGGACTGCTTGTCAGCAACATCGTTGTTATCATTAAATACATCTATGACTTTGTTGCTGCTTGGAGCTTACACAGTGAGAGTACAAAGGATGGCACAGAGTCCCTGAGGAAGATGGAAGACAGGTGAAGGGAGCTTCAAGAGAAGCCTGATACAGATACATAGGATTTTCCTGTGAGACAGAACAACATGTTGGCTGTATATGCAACTCCTGTCTTGTGTTGTTCAATCCCTGTTAATTTTTTTTCATATACAATGTTTCTAATTATTTTATGTTCATATTGTGCTATAACACCCATGATGAACATTCAGGAGATTCACATGACTTTGTTACTGTAAACCCAGCTTTCCCTTGTTAAAAAATTTGCTAACCCTTCGAATGAACCTAATTTCTAAAAAAATAAAAAGCAAAAAATGCATGCAAGAAAAGTGCAAATAAATTTTGTATTAAAGTACAGCTCAGAAGCTTATCATAGTTACAGGACAGTAGTGGAGATCTCCTCAACACAGGTCAGGTAGAAATCTTATGTCTCACCCTAGACCAGCAGGAAGATCTTTAGTGTATTTCCATATTTCCTGTTGGAATTTCTCCAACTCCCAGCTCAGACAGCCTCTTCAAGGCTTAATTATTCCCAAATATTTTCTTTGCTGTAATCACTGGAGAGGTTTACCAGAGCCTGGCTGTCACACTGTAGTCATGCGTCAGAGCTTGTCTTGTCTAAGTTGGTGCTTCTGGAACTCTTGGTCACAAACTGTAAGCCTTAGAAGAATGGTAAAGGGCTACTTACACTGCAGGTTAAGGCAGGGGATGCCTGAAAACCAGAAGTTGGTTTATGCTGATACTGATTGGGGTCCATCTGTACAGATTTCAGCCACACGAAGAACAAATGGATAGAGAGCTTCAGGCAGCCTGGGGTGAAAAGGAGAAGGCTTCACAAAGACAGTGAGACGCTGAATGGTATTTGGGGGCATGTCTAGGACATAATCCAAAGAGTATCCATGAAATGTGATGAAAATGTGCATTTACTTAATGTCTTTAATTTTTCCATGCACACCTACCACAAATAGCTGCATAAAGTCTAGCTGGCTACAAGGCTGAGGACAAAAGTGTTAAAAAAGTGATGTCAGATCTATAGCCAGAAGATATGTTTTACAATAGAACTGTGATAATAGCTTCTTTACCAAAAATGAAAAAGCTAAAATACAGTGCTCATTAGCGTTACCCTTGCCAGCTTAGTCCAGCTTAGGCTTTTCCACACTTTTCGTGGCTTGATATGTTTTAAGTTAGTAGTACAGAAAACAAGAAGATGAGACAGTGGTTGTAAATAATCTGTGTGCTATGGGGTAGACCACAGAAGTCACAGTAGATTCACTGCTTGAGAAAAGCTGTCAACAGTGGCATTATTGCTGGCACAGGAAAGCTAATTATTTGCTGCTTAGTAGTCATTGTGAGCCATAGTCTGCATTTGGAAGAAAAACTGCCTGGCCATTTTTTTTCTTGTAAAATCAAATTTTTAACATGCAGGTTTTGACATACTCTTAAAAATAGCAATGGATTACTTGTGTTCCTTGCAATTTATTTTTGACAGCTTTCAAAGAAGTTTTTTCTTTCAGTCGTGTTTTAATGACTAATAACCAAACACCATTACAAAAACTTTCACTGACAAGAAGAGATTCAAGAAGTGTATTTCCAAGGCTGCTGGATAATGACGTTTTGAGAGTTCAGAATGATTGTGCTGACTCATGGAGATGTGAAAGGGCTTTTTCTATCCAGCCTCATCTGGAAGACTGCTTCGGATTATTATCTTTAGTATCTTTCCACCTGCCCTGCATGCTGTGTGAATTTGTAACACTTTCTGACAGCCAGCAGAAGGACAATAACTTGGGATCCATATTCAATTGGTTTTCTGTAGATCCCAGATTAGGAACATTATTTCTAGGTGTACATCTGGAAGAAAGTGATGGCTTGTTAATGGCACAGTACTTGTTCTACTTGCAAAAGGTAAGAATAGCTACAAAACTGTGTGGTTGAGAAATTCCTGTAAAAAGAAGCAGTAGGAAAAATAGCACCTTTATCACAATGCTTCCTTTAAGTAATATCAAAACTTTGTCTAACTTCATAAATCATGTGAAACAAAAATGACCCAAACTTCCCATTCAGACATATTTTGTCTTTTCCAGTTGTCTCATGAAACAGAAAGATGTCGAAATTGATATATTTTTTTTTGCAGCAGGATGTTTTACTTTTAGCAGTTCGCCATTTCTCATCGAAAAATACTAGTTAGATACTGACCAGGTCATGCACTCTCTACATGAGAGCAAAGAGGCATTTCGTATTTCAGCTCAGAACTATTTTTGCAAAGTTTTCAATACCTGGAGTATTTTCAGATGATTTTTCTCCAGTAGCAATTCTGACTTGGCCACACTGTGATGGTTTTACTGTACACATCCCAAAGAGGAGCCCTCAGCAATATCTGCCATACATTTCTCTTTCATCCACTGCAGGAAAGCATTTGTCGGATTTGTTCCCACATCTACGCTAGAGTGAGCAAAGATAAGTAGGTGGCTTCTGTGCTTTGAATGGGACGGTCTGGAGCTGAGTTTATCCTTAGAGTCAGCCCCTGAGAAAATGTGTTTCATACAGAGGAACCTCACCATTGAGGTCCTCATCACTTCTGTGTGCATTGTGAGTGAGCTCTTATGTTCATAACATGGTTTTGTATATAGACAATGCAATGAATGTGAATGGGTGCACAGCCTTGGTTTTCAACCAAGAACCCATACACAATTACAGAATCACAGAATACCCCAAACTGAAAGGGACCACAAGAATCATTCAGTCCAACTCATTGAATCAAAACATACACCAGCATACACGAACACAGGAGTAAGCACATGCATACGCAGGCACAGAGTCCCCCAGTGCCTCATGAAAGAAGAAAAAAGTATTATCCTCATTTTTATGAGGCTGACTATAAGGTTACCAGGCTAATAAATGAAGCATGAATTATTCATCAATCTGCACTTTGAATCTTTTAAATTACAGCCAATGAAATGGTAGAGCTGTAAGCTTCTACCATTCTTAGAAAACCAATTTAATTGCAAACACACAATAAAGTTTCTCTTTGTCTTTTAACCATTTTCTATTTTAATGAAACTAGAGGTAGAAGCTTAGGTAAATTTCCATAATATGCAGCTAATGAGATACAAAATACATTAATAATTTAAAGGCCTGAAGCACACTGGACCATCAGGAAAGAGCATATTGCAAAGAATTATTGCACACACTATATTTGCTGCACACTTTATTTAACAGATGCCTGTATTAATGAATTTCCTACACTAACAGATGGAAGTTGAAAATATTCTGGAACCTGCTAAGTGGAAACTAGGAAATACTTTTGTAATACTTCTTGAAAACAACTCTATTTTATTCACGGTGAATAAAGTGATAAAGGAGAAGAAGCACATTTGATGGTATGAGTTTGTTTTAGAAAGAAAGGATTTGGAAGAGCCTGATGGCACTTGTATTTCTCTTTCAAGATATGCATTTTCCTTAATTTTATTGAAATTGTTTATACATTTGCATAACAGTGCAAATAACTTTATGCAATTGTTTATTTCAGTGTATGTAGTAAATAGCGAATGACTTCCTACTTTTTTTCATATGCAAAAAAAAAAAGATCTAAGAGCAAGGCTAAATTGAAAATGAAAATAAGTGAGCCAGATCTCAAATGAGGTAAACAGGTCTTCTTTCATAATGGTGTAGGAAAAATATGTTTGTTTACATCAACAGAGCTTTGCACTTTTGTAATGAGGGAACAAATAATTAGGGCACAAGGATGGTATAAATAGATGTTCTACTCTGCTGTCTTTCCTCATTCTATGAAAGCGTATAAAGGTTTATATTTGTCCTATCACCTCTGCTTTATCAGAGATATGAAAATATTCTTAATGAATGGATGTACAGGGAACTAGTAAGAAACAGTACAGAGCAGAAAAGCTTCCCTTGCATCACTCTGGAAATATAATTCTCATATTTGGGCAGAAACGATGCTGCCATTTTAAACAAATGAGTCTCAGCCTACCCTTTATGCAGAGCTCAGAGCTGCTGCTGGTTAACTCCTGCTACCTCTCCGTAACACCAGCCAAATCCATTTCAATGCCAAAGCACACTGTTTTAGGAAGCATTCTTTCTCTGGTTTACTGCTTTTTGTTTATTTGTTTTAAAGGCTGCTTTGCTTATGCTTTTAAGCTTTTGAAACACAAGGTGGCCTTTCCATATAGAAACACCAACCTGTGTTTTCTCCCTGAATTAATCCACCTTAATCCTGTATCTAGTACAACAAAAAGTACTCCACTAGCACTGGTGTTAATTAATGAAACCCAAATATTTTGCCTGTTTTGCCATTTTTAAATCATTCTCTAGCTCCCAGCCATAAAGAACTTGAAATAAATATCTGAAATTCCCAAGCAGTAGGATGTATCCTGTTACTGTAGGATATTCTACTGCTGTGCATTCAACTTGAGTTGACCAAAAATGGTATTTGAGATGATCATTTGCTGATCAGAACTAGCGTAAATTACATTTAAATTGTTTGCAAGGGGGTTGGTTGTTCACGTTGCCTTTGTGGATGGACACCTGAAGAAGGTGCCAAAGCCTTCAGCATGCGCAGTAAAGCAAAAGATGTATAGGGAAGAATGAGCGCAAGCAGTATGACTTCAATAGCCACTGTGATATTACACCTCTGAAAGCACAAAGGGTGCTATCAATACCTCCATGCGGTTGTTGCTTTCACAGTGATTTGCTTGCATCTAAGCACTCAAACTAAAAAGATATTCACCAGTCAGAGTAAACTCATTAACATAGGAAGCTGTCATGGGAAGCCACCAGTTTAGGTTAAACAGAAGAAAAACTGCATTTTCATATCTACCTCTTCAGTTTTCTAGTGAAAAAAAAATCACCAGAAGAACAAACTAATGAGCCCACCTTACACATCATCAGCCAAGTTGTCAACTGAGTTCAAGCTGCCAAGTATTTGTAGTGGCAGACAACTTAAGAGGCGAAAAGATAGCAGCTTGATTTTTCAGCTCCCTGGCTGAGCTTGCTGTCTGGCAGCAGGAAAATGCATCTTCTAGCTTTTAAATTGAGCAAATTAGATATGAAGGAACACTGAAGTAGAACAAATATGGAAGCTGTCACACACAATAATTTCTTAGGACTTATTTCAGTGACAGTTACTGAACTTAAATCGAGGCTGAAAACACCATAAAACCATCACTCTTTCAGTTTATGTGTTTTTTGAAGTTGCATGTCTCTGGAAAAGATAAGGAAGCTATTCTAAGGCCTGCAGAAATCCACAGGGATGTGTTAAAAGGCAGCACATTGCTGCAGTGCACGCAGCTGATTGTGAAACAGATCACAGGGGAGGTCTGCGTGCTCAATTTCTGCTTCACTGAATGAGAATTAGTAATAGACTCATCAGTGATGCCACTCCTTTTTTGTTACTTATTTTTCTTGGGATGTGTCTTCAGCAGAGGGGACGAATCAAAAAGCCTTCTTCCTTTGCTTTGCACCCCCTCACTTTGGGACTACAACAAGAGTTGTAGCTCTTGAGTGTTATCTAAACAGAACACATACTTCTGTGCTGTCATGTAGCACAGTGTGTTTGCCTGGGGGGTAGTGCTCTCTATAGTCACTAAGTCAGATAGATCTCTTAGTTATAACCTCTAGAATGATGAGTACTGGGACATTAGACGAATCCTGGTACAACTTGGATATGTCAGCAGTGCCGCAGATTAAGTATATCTTTCACCTATAGCAATGGCAAGGGCTCTGGCACATCTCAGAAACTGTTATTTGTGTATTGTTACCATCCTTGGGGAGTCTGCTGGCTGGTGGTTGACATAAGGTCCTGTGCTGGCATTTTCACTGCTTTTGTTATCTTTCCATATTAAATCGAGGGTTGCTAGGCTTATATTTTCTGTAACTTTGCCTTACCTTCTCTGTATAGGCATGTATAACAGGCTTTTTTATCAAATACACTCATCTCGTGTACAGGCTGTACCTCTGGAGGATCAGTATCAAAGCTGGCATGCAGAGGTAATAAGCATAATGCCATTTGTTGCATTGTCTTCCTTGTAAAGTACTCCTTTTTCCACATTTTAGAAGCCATTAAAATAAAATAAAATAAAATAAAATAAAATAAAATAAAATAAAATAAAATAAAATAAAAGCTTTGAAAATGTACTGATGTGGCTTTTATTCAAGATGGGCAGTTCTTGCTGCAGTTCAGTTGGAAAGGGGAGTACCGGAGCCCTTTCACTAACAGCCAGTATTTGCATTTGTCCTCTAAAACAACACATGGTTTCTCTGTACAGAGATGATTTCCCTGCACAGCTGAAGGGAACTTACTCCTAGGCATCAGTTTTGGGAAGGAAAGATTTGTCTTTTGAGAAAGAAAGATGTGGGAGAAGATTGCAATGGAAATACATAAAGATTAAGTGAAAATTATCTTTGTGTTAACACAATATTTTTAATAAAATGCTTCAGTAGGATTAGAGCTTATCTCCCAGTACGTAATTCAAACTTTTATTTCACTGTAAATTTTGGTAATTACAAAATAGATCACACTTTCTGTTTTGAGCTCCTCTGCTGCATCATTCTTCCCTTTCCCTTTCCATTTAAACGGAAAGAGATTATCTGGAGCTTACACCATAAGACTTCCTAAGGATCAAGTAAGCCAATTATTACTGCAAATGTTTGCACAAAGGCATCTTTGGTCACCCACTCATGTTTATTTTAACATACACATGTCAAAGCAGCTGAAAAATGCCAATAAAGGGAATTAAAAAAAAAAAAAAAAAAACAGGTTGTGTTGTTGTTTTTTTTCCCCACACAGATATCCCCAGATACACAAAAACATTGCAGTAAGTAAAACAAATGATGTGCTGTGAAGAGGTGGCTGTTCTATGTGCACAGCTCTCGGTCTGAACTGCTGGCTGGGTGAGCTTTGGGCAGGAGGACAGGCTGGAGGCCTCTGGAGATCCCCTCTGCAGTTTCCTATCTTCTGGCATCTGAGTTGCTGTGCAGGTGACAATGTTACAAGGCACCCATGCAGAGCTACTAGAAATACATTAGACAACAACCCTAAATTCTTGCTGTTCGTTTCTCCAGTTTTCCTGTAATCCCCATTATCTCTTATTTTTTTCCTATGTAGTTGCACTAACCAGCTCTTCCTCCTCCTTTTCCTTAACTCAGGAAAAAAAGGAGACAGGTAAAGCTAGTAGAGACTCCTACAGTGATTAGGCTTAGAGATTTTAAGATGATCAAACTGCACCTTTGGCTGGCTGGAGAAATGTTTGTTCTCCTACTCGTACCAATGCACTAACATTTAGCTCCCTTCATGTTGTGCTTGTTCCCCGCCCCTACCCCCCCAGACATTTGTGCTATTTTTCATATGCCTGTTAAATCATTTTGTGCTCTTGCTTCACAACACATCATTTGAGTCACTCTCTTTACTAACACAGTGCCATTATTTTGCCAGTCAGCAGTGAAAGATGATTTATCTGGGATTCACTATGTCACGTGCATGAGCACGGGGGAAGCACAGCGTTGCTCCCTGCCTGTACTGCAGTGTGTGTACACATGTTGCTCTACCTTGAACTTTGCCTCAGTGGAGTATTTGCTTGCATGGGTTTGCATTTGCACCGCACCTGTGAGAAGCTGAGTGCATCTGCCAGCAGAGCTGGAGGAAGAAAGGTGTGAGTTCCCATATCCTGTGCTGAAGAGGACATTGCTTTGAGGAAGCCCTGAGTGGATTAAGAACTGAGTTTCCAGCTCTCAGCCTGCAGTCACCTTTTGGTCTTTGGATCTTTTTCAATCACAAGACTGGCTTTTCCACAGCCGTAACCTCCCATGCAACAGGCAGGCCTTTCCTAGGAGACCCCCTACTCCTGCTCTCTTCTCATCTCACCCACTGCTCACCATTTCCATCTAAATTGTGTCATTTCTCCATATCCATCTGAGTACAGAGGATTTTTCCCTTTTCTCATATCAGTTGTAGGCAACCAGCTGTTTGATGCCTGATCAAATAGGCTGACACTGCCACTAACTGGTGTTTGTGAAGTGGTGAATTCTTTGTAGTACTTGTGCAATCTCTTATATGTAATATTTGTATTGTGTTAAATCATATTGTATTAAAAATAATATGAATACACTTACGATAACTTTTATTGCTATCCCTCACCTACGGAGATATTTTTCTGTCCTTTGTATCTTAAAGGAAAAAGAATCTTGCCTGAGTGTTCTTGCTAGCTTGTGAATGGTGATGACTACATCTGCCCACTGTGCCAGTCATTCTGAAACAAAATCAGTGCAAAATTTTGAGATAAGCCTTTGCAGCACCAGGAAAGAGCAATTTTGATATTTTTGTAACACTGAGTCTCAGCAGTGTTGCCAGTGATTCAGCTGTTGCTGTCAGGCTGCAGGATTTGTACAGAAGTGAGGGATCAAAGAAGAAAGTGGGCATCCTGAAGAGCTGGGCAAAATTCCATTCTCAGAAATCTTAGCCCTCAGTCACATAAAAATACAATATTTGCACTGTAACTGCACTTGAACAAAATATAGTCTTTTCATAAGACCATTCTGCAGTTAAATTCTGTCAATTCTTAATCTTCATTTATTTATTTATTTAGTACACAGCATTACTGGGAATATGGAGTAATTTGGAACAGTGAGTAATCCTTCCTCAGCTTACCGGTGCAAAATAATGAAATGTTTTATATCTAAATAACCTTGAGAGGAGACAGTGAGAAGGAAAAGACTGAAACAGGTGTGTCTCTCCCTTATTTATAAAGGGTTCATTGGTTCTTTGTTTGGAAAGTTGCATTCTGAAAAAGGATATAAAAGTATTAGTTGAAAAATAGCCCACTGCATCTAAAATGGAAATGAAAATCACTCAAAGGATGTAGGTAGATGTTTCTCAATCCAATGTAATCTATTTAATAAATGGTAGGAGTGAATAAGAACAAGATTTTCCAACTGTTATGGATGTTTCTGGTTTGATGGACATTACCAGTAAAAGCTAAGAAGGAAATGAAATACTGGGTGGTACTAAAATGAAGAAGATTACAATTTTTTCCTTCTATTTTAATGTGAGGTACAATATGAAGGATATTACACAATACACAAAACTTGAAAAGATCAGCACATGCATTTCCTGAGTACACGTGTAATAGAGCAAAACTTACAAGCAATCATGAAACAATGTATAAATGATTTAATTCATTTTCACACAATGGTTTGGTTCTTGATATTTGAACATAGAGAAACATCAAATATTTTATAGCACTGAAAATCAGCTAAGAAATGGTAAATGAGAGATACAGGTGTTTTAATGATCCCTTGGACTTTGGTCTCAGCATGTGAGGGAATGGGCAGAATTGATCTTTTTTATTTCTTCACTCTGTCCATAACAAATCCCAGAGATTTTTACTGAGTTACTATTCATTAGAAGCTGCAAAAAGTTGGATAAGGTTTACTTATTTTCTAACGTTTGGAGGTATGGGATAGTGCAGCGAGGTGGATAGAGAACTGACAGACAGGCAGAGCTTAGAGTGTTGTGATCAAAAGCAGAGTCCAGCTGGAGGCCTGTAGCTCAGGGGTCGGTACTGGGTCTGGTCTTGTTCAGCATCTGCATCAGTGATCTGGATGAAGGGGTGGAGTCCTCCAACAGCGAGTCTGCTGATCATGCATAGGTGGAGCGGCTGACACACAAGAAAGCTGTGCTGCTGTTCAGCAAGTTCTGGGCAGGCTGGAGAGCTGGGCAGAGAGGTTCGGCAATGGCAAGTGTGAAATGCTACGCTTTGGGAGGAAAACCCCCACACCTCAGTACAGGTTAGGGGCTGATCTGCTGGAAAGGAGCTCTGCAGAGAAGGGCCTACGTGTCCTGGTGGACAGTAAGTTGGCCCTGAGCCGGCAGTGGGCCCTCTTGGCCATGGAGGCCAGCGGTATTCTGGGGTGCATTAAGAAGAGCGTGGGCAGCAGAGTGAGAGAAGTGATTCTCCCCCTCTCCGCCCTGGTGAGGCCATCTCTGGTGTACTGTGTTTCCTCGGGGCACTCTGCTCTCTGACCCAGTAGTCTCTACAGAAACCTGCTACTCCAGCTGGACTGCCACAGGTCCGTGCAGCCAGATGGGATTCACCTGAGAGCGCTGTGGAACTGGAGGAGGTGACAGCCGAGCCGCTCGCCGTTACCTATCAGCGCTCCTTGTTGACTGGTGAGGTCCCAGAAGCCCGGAGGCTTGCCTATGTGACTCCCATCTACAAAAAGGATTGTAAGAAGGATCCGGGGAACTGCAGGCCTGTTAGCCTGAGCTCGGTGCCAGGGAAGGTCATGGAGCAGATTATCTTGAAGGAGATCATGCGGCATGTGTGGGACAACCGGGGGATCAGGCCTAGCCAGCATGGGTTCACGAAGGGCAGGTCCTGCTTGACTGACCTGATCTTCTATGATCTAGTGACCCATCTGGCAGGTGAGGGAAAGGCTGTTGATGTGGTCTACCTAGACTTCAGCAAGGTCTTTGACACTATCTGCACAGCATTCTTCTGCAGAAGCTGGCAGCCCGAGGCTCGGATGGGTACTTGGCTGGATAAGGAACTGGCTGGAAGGCCCAGAGAGTGGTAGTGAACGGAGCTAAATGCAGCTGGCAACCGGTCATGAGTGGTGTTCCCCAGGGGTCAGTGCTGGGGCCTGTCCTCTTCAATTTCTTTACTGATGACCTGGATGAGGGCATTGAGTGCACCCTCAGTAAGTTTGCAAATGACACCAAGTTGGCTGGAAGTGTGGATCTGCCTGGGGGTAGCGAGGACCTACAGAGGGATCTGGACAGGCTGGATTGCTGGGCTGAAGTCAATGGGATGAGTTTCAGCAAGGCCAAATGCCGGGTCCTGCACTTTGGCCACAACAACCCCAGGCGACACTACAGGCTTGGGGCAGAGTGGCTGGAAGTCTGCGTAGAGGAAATGGAACTGGGGGTATTGATTGATGCTCGGCTGAACATGAGCCGACAGTGTGCCCAGGTGGCCAAGAAGGCCAATGGCATCCTGGTTTGCATCAGGAAAGGTGTTGCCAGCAGGAACAGGGCAGTGATTGTCCCCTGTACTCAGCTCTGGTGAGGCCGCACCTCCAGGGCTGTGTCCAGTTTTGGGTCCCTCTCTGCAAGGAAGACACTGAGGCCCTGGAGCGGGTTCAGAGAAGGGCGACAAAGCTGGTGAGGGGTCTGGAGCACAGGGCTTATGGGGAGCAGCTGAGGGAGCTGGGATTGTTCAGTCTGCAGAAGAGGAGGCTCAGGGGAGACCTTATTGCTCTCCATAATTACCTGGAGGGAGGCTGTGGTGAGCTGGGGGTCGGCCTCTTCTCTCGTGTAACTGGTGATAGGACCAGAGGGAATGGCTTCAAGCTGCGCCAGGGGAGATTCAGGCTGGATGTTAGGAAATACTGCTTTTCTGAAAGAATGGTCAGGCACTGGAATGGGCTGCCCAGGGAGGTGGTGGAGTCACCAAACCTGGAGTTGTTCAAGGAACGTTTGGATTTTGTGATGAGGGATATGGTTCAGTGAGAACTATTGGTGATAGGGGGATGGTTGGACTGGATGATCTTGTAGGTCTTTTCCAACCTTCGTTATTCTGTGATTCTGTGATTCCAAGATCTAGACTGGAGAAGACTGAAAGGAGATCTTATCAATACTTAAAATATGGAATTCAAGCTCATGGTATAAGGCCCTCTTCTGTGTTACCCAGTAACAGAATGAGGGGGAATGGGCACAAATGGGACCATGACAAGTTCCACCCCAACATGAGAAGGAGCTTCAATGTATTGGGGGTGACAGAGCATTGGCACAGGCTGCCTAGAGGTTGTGGAATCTCCTCTGGAGATATTCACAACTCTCCTAGACACTTTCCCGGGCAACCTACAGTAGGGAAACTTTTTTAGCTGGGAGACTGGACTGTATGATAATCTCCAGAGGTTTCTTCCAACTCCTGTGATTCTGAGTGATTTTCACCAATCAGTTATTTTGTTTGGATTTAAATATTAATATTAATAATAATAATTCTTAGTTTCATCTTGGAGGAGGTCTAAAGATTAGATTCAGTAATTTTCATTTTCTCTATCTTAATTTTTTTTTTTTCTCTTTTATGACAACAAAGAAAACAAAGTAGAGGAAAAGCTGAAACCAGGAAAATACCTTTATGTACAGAAAAACTTTAAACACAGAAGACTGTGTGTCTGTTCTTGTAGGAAGGGTATTTTACACCTTCCTCCTCCCATTTAAATGAGGACATTTTTCTCAGCTATTATTTACAAACACCTGCATCCAGCAAGACATTTTGATTTCTGATTCAGTTTTAAATATTTTCATGAGCGTAGGAGGTGGGTAGAGGAGACTATAAATCATCTTGATTCACTATGCATATCTCAGCAAAAATGAACTTTTAACAAAGATGAGGAACCTGGGTAAGGAAGGGAATAAATAGGGGAGTAAAAGAAGGTTAAAACAAGTAAAGGAGATTGTAATGAAAGCACAGTTATGTGAGAAATTGACAAATGTAATGTACTTACACAAGCTGATGACAAGAAACACTTAAATATCGCCATGTTCATAGTTGTTCTAAAGTAATCTGTACTATATGAAAATACACACTGGACAAGAATTAAAAATACTCTGCTTCATCAATACTGGTGCCATGTCAATTTTTTTTTCATACAGAGCATCGATGTAACTTCGTTCTCATACGTCAAACAGACATGCTTCATTATGCATCTGAAAACAACAAAATAATCTGTGCAAGTTGTGAAATTGCCAATTACGAAATGCTTGCACAGTGCTTTCACAAAATATGAAAATGTATCAGCTACACAAATGGTTGTGCAACCTCAGAGATAGCTTTTTGGACCTGAAATGTCTTCAGATAGCTGAAGAGGAGGCAGTGATTACTAAAAGAAACTGCGTTACGTATTTGTAATGTACCATTCAAGGTCATACATTTTTAAATATAAATTCTGAAAGGATTCGTAACTTCTTGGGTGTGAAGGAAGTCTTCAGGAACCAAAGGTTCGTTCCATGGACAAATTGTGTTTAATAAATGGTAGTCTCCAAGTTTGAGCATTTTCTCAGTCCAAGATTTAATTTGCAAGAACATAACGCAGAGTTCTAAGAACAGTTCCAACAGAAGCACAGAATGTTCCTACAGAAAAACATGACATCACTCATTTCCTTCTGTGTTGTCTTTTCTTTAATAATTCCACCTGATATTCAGGGTCTCAGGCTCCAAAAGAATATTAAATAGATATTTACTTTACTTAGGTGTCACTGACAGAGCTTTTTAAGCAGTGTGGTTGAAAAATCCATTAATACTTCATTCAGACCTTAAGAATACAATTTCTGAGTCCTTTCTGATTCTTTGTATCCTTTGGAAAAGAAAAATAAAATGTTGTAAATAATGTTTTTATGATTCTAGTTATTTGTGTACTTCTTCGTAAAGAAATGAGCCAGGAATCCAGACAATTCTCTCCAATAACAAAATTCCCTTTGGCTTAATGGAAAAAGCTGCTACTAAAAAGATAAAAGTCATGTGGAACTACCCATTATAAAGTAATTTACTGGGAAGTTACTGAGATTTAAATATCTTGCAGTTCTTTCCTGTGGTTAGCATGATCCATGAAATGATTGCGGAATCCATACTATGCCTTGGGAAAGAGCACGGTAGGATAACAATGAGGAAATCCTGCAGAGATGTAAAAATTTACAGACTTCCTGGTAAGAATGCACTGTGATAGAAGGACATTATCTACCACACAAAATAGGTAAATACCATTCTGTCTGTGCTTGCAAAAAGAAAGCGGACCGATTTATCGTAGAAAACTAGCCCCAACTCTTTTATGACAGCTTTATTGTGCTCTTTTTTTTCAGCAGCCTTCCAATATATTTATGATGATAATGCCATTAACCCCACAGCAATTATATTGCTGATGTGTATTTCCACCTGCAAGATAAATTTTAGGCTTTCTTTGGGTTTGCTTTGAGTGCTATGAGAACAAAATGCTCACTCCATCTTTTCCCTTTGCTCTGCATTGGCTCTTCTTCACAACACACATATTTCCTTCAGCTGATGAACTGCATTTTAACCCCTGAGCAGATTACTATCTGTGTGCTGGGAGCTATTGCAGCCTTATAGAGTGGTGTGCTGGTAAGTCTCTGTTCTCAGAGATGCTCAAAACAGGCAGTGTACCTGACTCTCCAAGTCACTTTGAAAGTCTCAGGCTGTACTATCAGTGATCTTTTGTGTTGGCTCTCTCCTTGTAATTGGCCATGTCTGCAGGAAGCAGCCTGGCTCTTGCTCATGTTGCCATTTGCAGCTGCTGCATTTAATACTTCAAAGAAACCAGAACTACCCCATGGATCACTGATAAATCCGCTCCAAGATGAGGGTGCAAAGGTCTTTTCTGATATTTCTTTCTTTTTTTTTATTTTTTATTTTCTTCTTTTTTTTTCCTGTTTGTGTGAGGAAGCTTGTTCTGACAGTGGTGCTACTTCTCTCTTCAACCCCAGGGAAAATCAAATGAGGCAAAATGTGCTGTGCAGGTCAGAAATACTCTGCTTTTTAATTGAAATATAGCACAAATGAGAAAATTAAAGCTGCCAAGAAATATACAGTTCACTTGGGAGCTGTAAGAAACAAGTAGTTTCAAAATATGGGAAGAAATCCAGTTTTTCATCCATCAAACTCACACAAATGGAAAAACCCAAGATCTAAACATCCCTTTATTAAAGAAGCAGTATTTTGAAAAAGCACACATGCTAGAGGGATGGCAAAATAAGCTACTGACATCACTGCCTTCTGCCTAGCCTTTTGAGAAGTGGATGCCTAAAAGGGTCTAACAGACATCATTGCACAAACAATTTGCAGGTACCAATTCAAAAACTGGACTTCAATTTAGCATCGTTATCATTTCTTTCCCCAGGATTTTTATTTTGACCTTGTTGACCAGTACTCATCACAGATGGGCTTGAAACATAAAATAAAAAGGAATGCACATTTATTTTGGTATGGTAGTTCAATTCAAATATGATGCTTTGTTCCAGTAAAATTGTGCTTGGTGCCATTTTTATTTCTGATTCACAAATAACCTGATTGAGCACTTGTTGGAGAGATCAAAGAAATGAGCAAAATTTGTTGTGTGAACAATAAAAGTGCCTGCAACAGTTTCAGGTGGAATATTTCTGTGAGAGAAATGCTACTGATGTATAGCATTCCTGACAAAGGTATTTATGCCTTGTTCTGCATAAATGCTTGGGGTAAATCAGTTTGGAGTGTATCCCCCTTATTCAGCTGTAAGATGATTCTTCACTTTGATATGGCCTATTGTGGTAGAGATTACTGAAGTAGCCACTCTTTCACATGTTGGAAAATAACCCCATCCAAATAAAGGAAAGCATGCTGAATAGTAGGTGAGAGTCATTTTGCTTTGATCCTTCCCATTAACAAATCACAGCAGTTAAGATGATGCTCTGTGTTAGAAAACAAAAACTCCAGTTTCCTAACATATCTATCCCCTGAAAAAAATGAAAGACAAATTATGGATAGCATACATATGGACTTTTCCTGCACCTTCCCAGGGGAGCAGCTCTTTGCTTCAAGCTTCTCATCAAAACAGCCAGAAGAATGGTAAGAGAAAAAAAAGGGAAACTCACAGATACATAATTAGATCATTTTTCTACATCACGCATGTATAAATGCTGGTATCCTCTTCTGTGTGTCTGTGTATGCTCAAATATATAAATATGTTTGTGAGTCTGTATGTGTGCACACACGAGTGTCTGTATACATTTCCTCAAGAGATGATTTTCACACATGTAGATATTGTTCTAAAATGCATTTTGCTGGTTGATTTTCAGTCAGTCTTCATCTAATTAAAGGAGGCATGACTCTCAATCTGTATGTATTTCAGCACTCTATTCCTATTCACATATATCTTTGATTTTAAGCATAATTTGTGCTCCTGTTGAAACCATGGGTTTTGATCCCATAGTAAATGTTATCCATAAGCTTAAATATGTTTCTGAAATGGCAATACCTTCATCTGGAAAAAATAAATGTTATTAATGCAATGAAAAAGATAAACAAAATGAACTGTTATTAAAAACAAACAGAACTGATATTTATTTATTCTGTGGAATTTACTGTGGCAGAGAACATGAAAAAAAAGTCCACAGGCCATTTTTTCCCAATTATAATTGGCTGCTTTGCAAGTAGCTTAACAATATCAAAGGGATTGTTCAGTACTTAAATATCAAATTCAGTTGGATACTGAAATTCCATCAGAGCTGCTAGGGTAATCACTGAGTAAGATTTAGTGCACTAAAATACACTGACTAGGTGTTCGAAGTTGAAGGACAGGCAAAAAGCATGGTTATTTTGCAAAAACGTCGATAGCAGTAGGACTCCTGGGGAGCTGCCATGGCTAAAATTGGCTGGTTGGACCATACACGACGATGTTCACACACCAGATAGAACACACAGGTGACACATCCATACATGCACAACACAGCCACCAGAGTTACAGCAGAGCGAGCTCTGCCTGCTCAGGGTGAGGATGAAGATAATGCAATAAAGACCAAAATATCTTTAAAGTGAGTTCAGGAGACATTCAGTAACAAAATGTGTAGTGGAGGATGTATTTTACTAGCACTCATTTTGGATGATTGTAACTTACCCACTAAGGCTAAGAACTGGATATTGTCAGACAATTACAAGGCAAATCGCTCAGTGAAGCAGAATACTTACATTGGTTTCTGGTGTTGTGTTCTGGGATATGTAAAAAAAAACCATCAAGCCAAAGAATGCATCTAGTGGTTAAAATATATTAGGGTCTCTTAGGGACGCAAAGAGTTCCTACCTTTACGACCATCAGCAGATCTCACATCCCTGATTCTGAAGTGCCATCTGTAAGTCTGTTGTCATAACACACGAACATCCACTTTCGCTCAATATCCACATTTCCATTTACTGAGAGTTAATTTTAGAAATGAATCTGAACATGCTGATTGTTTTTCATTATTGTGGGTACAATGGTGGGTAAGCAAAGTTTGTAAAAATAACTGAACGGGGCCTTCAGCAGCAGTCCACAGACTGTTGTCTTCAATGACTACTTCTCCCACCAGCCCATCAGGACAACAGCATCTTTTGCACCCCCATCCTCCTTTGTGTGTTGACTGCCAGGGTATTTTTAGCTCTTCTTCTTTCAAACATAGTGTTAAGAAGGCTGCCAGCTTGCACTGTGCTCTGTGGAATAGCTGATCCTTTTTTTTATTGTTGTTTACTTCGCAGCTTTTCTTCTCTTTGTTACATCACTTTTGATTTGTTTTTATTTTATTTCACTCTTTTGACACCGAGAGAGCTCAGAAAACTGAGTGTGTCTCAGAAACTTCAGGTTAAGGAGCTAGTTGCTGCTCACTGAGAAACCATGCAGAAAACAACTTCTTTTTCACAAGTAGTCTGGAAGACAACTGAAGGGGAAAGAGTCTACAGAACACGCAGTATATACTGATTATAAACATACTGCAGATACCTGGGCAGCATGTGTGCTTACTCCTGTTAAGTTCCAGATATTGAATAAGGTGCTGTCCAAGATTTTCAGAACTCAAGAATGATTCATATCCTCTGATGCAAAAGAAAATGATCTTTGTTTTGCAAAAATGCTGTTACTCATGCTTTCAACAGAAATATATTTATTTTATTGCTGTGTTGCTAAAAGCTGCAGTGATTTTGTTTTAAAAGAGAAAATGTTTATTTAAGGCTTGTGAGCTCTGGCAGAATACAATGGTCTTTTGATTAATCCATTTCAGTAATTTTAAAGTGTTTCATAAAGCCTTCACAGGAAGCCTTCACAGTTTGGCTTCACATGCTCCTTTAGAAGGAAAGAAAAGCGTAGTGTCAGAATTGAAGCATATGGGAAATACCACACTTTGAGCATCCTTACAGTTTACTGTTCAACCTGATACGTCTTTGAAAGGCCTGATTATACATACTGGAAGCAAAATCAGACCTCATAGATAAAAAGTCTGAAAATGCTAGTCTTCTGGAGTGCTGTGGTCTGTGTGAGGAAATGCATCAGTGCTGGAAGACAGCATACGCAGCCTAATCTTGTTCTGCCTTTTGCTTCACAAAGGTGCCTGCACTCACACATACTGTATCTCCAGACAAGATAGTCAGAGACAGCATTGCACCAAGATTTATTTTGTTAAGACTTTGTCCTCTAAAGACTAAAGACTGGCCACTAAAAACTAAATGAGTGGTGGGACTCCTTATCTTCTGTCGTGTCAGACTTTGACCCTCTCCTAGACAGGGACATGCAAGCACATCTTCCTAGACAAACTCCTGCTGTGCTTTCCTTTTCTGATAGCTTACAGATACTCAAAGCTTTTAATTCACAAGCAACCATCATTTCTGGCTCAGATTTTCCTATGTTTGTTGATTACCAGATCTCAAAATGAAGACTAAACAATAGCATTCCTGTCAGAGGAGTTCCCAGAGGGACAGTCCTTGATGGAAAAAAAAAAAAAAAGAAAAAAAAAGCAGCTGTAATAGTAGGGTCTTAGCAGGAATCAATGAAAATGTTGTGCTTAGTAGCCTGCAAAGGAAACACATGGCACGTAGAGCAAGCTGTATTTGCTTCCCAGCTTCAAATAGGAACAGAATTAATTTGTAATGTAAACCTGACTTTAATTTGTACAAATTGTGTGCGTGTACATAGTCATATTCAGGAATATAAAATAAAATATTATGCAAAAATACTGTTGTAACTTTTTATTCAGCCCACGAAACAGCTATGCACAGAGCAAACAGCCATTAAAAGTAGAAATGAAAAGACATCCTCCATTCCTCAAACTGCCAGTCCTTATCCTGCTCCATTCCCAGATGCTCAGAACTGGCTTCTGGACTACAGTAAGATAATTGAACAGTGAAATAAACACAATGACTGGGTACATTTGCTGCCTGACTCTGGAGCTCCAATCTTCTGTGAAATGTGAGCAGAGCCTCCAGATGTTCCTGGGGAGCTGGACTGACTTGTCAGGAGTTGTCTCCTCCCTCCACTCTGGGAAGGTGCTGCAGTGCAAAGTTCAGCTAGTGCTACTCCTTGGCAGGGAGGAGACTGCTGTCAACGCCGTGTGGCCTGGAAGGCTGAACAGAAAGAATAAAATAATTGTTTTAATAACATGTTAGGCCCCAGATGGAAGCTATATTGGTTTGCAAACAAGATTGGGTATGTTTGGGTAAAGGCGTTAAGTTCAAGGACGTTTCATGGGATATTCCTCAACATCAGTCTCTGCCTGTGAGTCTCAAGCATATGGTTCTGCTCTTTTTCAGCAGGGTTACAGACAACAAACTTGTCAGATAAGTGGATACTCACTGCAAGATTTTTAATATGAAAGAATTATTGGTGCCTTTACTGTGTAGAGCCCTCTGGGTCAGGAATAAATATTTCAGCAGCAAGCTGAGGTTGTATCCTGTACTTTGTAGTAGAAAAAGCTAACTGGCTTTGATTTTATATTAGTTTTAATAAACTAGAAACAGTGAGTGTGTTGTCTGGTGGGTGGTCAGCTTCAATCAAAACAAGAGAAGGACAACATGGTCATAAACAGCATGAACAGAGGCACATGTTGAAGTATTCATCTGTTACCTGCACTGTTAATTTTTAAAGTTTATAAACAATTGATGTTCACTAGCAGAATAAATTGGAAAAGACAAGAATTTTACAAAATTCCTGAATGCCACTTTACTTTAAAACTGCCTAGACTGATTGCTGGCAAATGTCTGAAAATGGACAAAAGGTATTTCTTACTGAAATTTAACTATATTCAGCTTTAGATTTGTTATTCTTCAGCAGAAGGAAAAAAAAAACACATGCTCCAAACTCTTGTAAAGTCACTGACCTTCTCAGCGCAGCAAAAGATTATACAAGTTGATAGACCATTCTATCTTCTTCAAGAACATTCCAGGTTTTACTTCAGTCAAAATTTTCATGTTGAATGCGAGTCCCACACGCTTCTCTTGCTCAAAATTCCTGAAGCCTCCAGCATTATTCAGATTGTAGGAATTCTTAAAAGGAAGCACAATGAGTTGATGAATATTAAAGCTTAAAAAATACTGAATACTAGTGGATACGTTTTGTTATCTCCTGGCAGCAGATGAGGATGTCAATTTTCTTTCTCTTTGTATCAGTCCCACTCTCATAATCTCAAATAGAGATGTTTGGGTTGAATAAGGTTATTTGTTCAACAATACACTCCCTAATTTTAAGGTGGGTCTCATATTTTCACTGTTAGGTTCGTTTTTCTATTTTGTTGGTTTTTACATTTCACTGGCATCAGCTGAAATTGTTAATATTTTTGACACAGATAAGTTGTGTAACTCTGTCTTTCACACTACTTCATGTCAGGCTTTTTTCACATTTCACTGCTTGTGGTACCCTAATACAGCAAGGATAAGTATATTTCCTTATTTTTTATTTTATTTTATTTCTCTTTTTTGGGGAAAGTGTCAATGGCCACATCCTGGACTCAGTGAATTCTGTAGGAGGCTGATGGTCAGCCTTGAGTCTTTGATGAAGCTGGTACGTCTTTAAGCACACATCCGTCCTAAAACAGAGTGTTTTTTGCATCTGAGCTTGTAAGCTTACTTCATGAAGACAAAGTTTCCGTTGTCCACCAGCCTGGAAAAGGGGAAACGGGGAAGAGTAGAGAGGTGGGAGCTGGACCTGGAAACAACAGTGGCAACAATCTGAGGAGGAAAGTTAGTTTACTAAATATGATATCAGAATGTAAGATAACACAGCATAATGCAATATATGATTGGAAATGAGGGTAATAAATAACATGAGAGAGAGTGTCTGAAACTAAAGGCCTTACTCTGAACTGAAGGCGTTATGTCTGGGGAGCACGCCCACAGGCAGCAAGAGAAAGACCCATGACTTGCCAACTTTGTCTTCCCCTCTGAACACAGAGTCCTTTGGGGTAGGTAGTTCTTCTTTTCTGAGAGCCAGGTATTTGGGAAATCAGCGGTCCATGGAAGTGGGGCATTGACTCTTTAACTCTCAGCAATTTACGTGATGTTCTGGTGTGCAACACTGATAACAAAAATTGTAAAACCGTGACACCTTCCTTCTTGCATCTCTTAAAAATGTGCAGCAGGCATTGTTCACATTTTAGGCTGTGATTCCTGCTCACAGCCTTAGCGACATCACCACATGCACACCAAGAGATGATAGTAGGACCGTCCCAAGTGGACAAGGTCTAATGCAGTCCAGCACGTCACACAGTTTGGCAGAATTGAGGCTGGTAGCAACAGTTTACCCTGAAAAGGCAGAGTGGGGAAAGAGTTTTGTTGAAGTTTTGTTCTTGGGCTGAATTTATTTTTCAGATATGATATTTTGCGATATAAACATATTATCTCCTACCCATGTAATTATTCACAGTTTTGGAGCTCCTTATGATGCCCTGAATCAAATAGAACAAGAAACTGTTAATATATTTAATATTTCATACACACATACCCACTGAACAATGTTTCCTATTTGTATTATGAGAAGAGTGTCTGTGCCTTCTAGAAGAATGAAAGGGTAAAAATCAGACATAAACAATTTTCCTATTCCAAATTATTTCTTAATGTGCTAAGACTGTGTTCCAGTGATTTAGTTGATCTTGCACTTACGTGCCACATTTTCAGGCTGTTCCTATGTTCTTCACTATGTTCTTTGCACCATTGCTGTCTTTTTCTATTGTGATAGTCTCTTCGCTAAGTGAAAAATGTTTGAAAACTAGACAGTCTTTGTATGGTTTTTGTAGGTATCTTATTAATTTTCACATTCTGTTTTCCTGTGTTCATAGTAGCATTACTATAACTAGCCAAAGTATGAAATGATTTATTAGAATTGGAATTCTAGCATCATCAGAATTACAGACCAAATAACAGCTGTCTATCTTAGATATATATTTGCCATCACTGTTTTATCTTCAGCATCTTAATATCTCTAATGCATTGACCTCTATGAGACCATCAATTGGCGCTGAAGTATTATAGCAGAAGAACAAGAAAGTTGGTATCAAATAGAAGGCATTGTGCTGGGAATGAGCAAATGTGAGTATCCTGAATGGCATGTTAACAACTTAATTATGGACTCAGTCTTCTTTTGTTAGTACAGCCCGCCATAGCTATAATTAGAAGTTCCTCTGTGCTTTTGAGTATTACAGGCATTTCACAGAATCTCAGAATCAGAATATCCTGAATTGGAATGGAGGCACGAGGAGTTCATCAGATCTAGCTGATGGTACAAATGACAGCACCGCTCAAGCCCAAACACTGTGTGTGAGTGTGGTGTCCAAATGCTCCCTGAGCTCCAGCAGCTCAGGGCTGTGCCTGCTGCCCTGGGGAGCTGTGCCATGCAACTGCCTTCTGGGCCACAGCCTTTCCCTGACCCTCGGACCCTCCCCAGACACAGCTCCGTGCTGTTCCCTCAGGCCCTGTCACTCTCACCAGAGAGCAGAGCTTGAGTTCTTTCATGAATTCTTTTATTTGTCTTCTTTATTCTCAAGATGGCATTTTTATGAAGAGAGCCATTTGTGTTGCTACAGTTGTATTGAAATGAAAGCACAAGTGCTGTGGTTAAGGATGTGGATCCAACTTCTGAATGCTCAGCATGCTTTCTGCATCACTTGGTAATAGGCAGCAAGCTGACAAGTCAGAAAACAAGTTACTCCTTTCCAGAAGTGAGTTTGTCAATATTCACTGGGCTGTTTATAAGTGTATATCTACTGCTCATCACTTCTTGTGTACGTATTGTGTTGTTTAGGTACCTAGGTTAGGAATAACCCTAGGTTATCTGCTGTCTATGACCTGAGAGGGACTGCAGAATAACCTGGATGCTAGAAAAATCTATGATTTTCCCTTTAGAGCTTTTGCTGGTTGCTCTTAGTTCAGCTCTGCTACTCATGGGAAATGCAAATGACAGCTGTGCCACATAAATCTGCTTTGACCTCAAAGAATGCCTAAATCTCAACTTGCTCAAATTAGGGGAAATGCGATCACATAATTGAGAGAGGTGAGGAAGTAAGTGTTTTGAAAATGAACTCTGTAAAAGCAAGCATTTTCATTAGAGGCCTAAAGACTTCTCAGTGTTGTAACCTGGGAAACAGGGAAGGATGGCCAGTCTAATGGAGGATCCTGTCCTTAATGTCAGGTGGCTGCTTCAGTGTCATCTAGTTCTGTTTTATTAATGATTATGGTGTAGTGTCCTAGAGGATGCTTGGGACTTACCTGCTGGTTTCATCTGCATGGCTGCAGATGATATAGCCATGCTCTGCTGGTGAGGATTGAGGAGGTGACATACGCAGCTTCACAGGAAGGTCCTTCACAGTCCTCAGCTGTGCAGCACCAGCCCTCACTAATTGCTGTGAGGCAGCGTGACAAGAAAAAAAGGAAACACAGTTGGTCACCAAGTTTAGATTCATGTTTTTATTTGTCCTCTCAGGCAGTAAACAAGCAAACAAACAAACAGAAAACAGCAACCAACACAAACAGAGGGGTTGCCCAGACATTATTATCTAATTTTTTATTATTATTATGTAAACAAGATCTTTTTGGTTTTTATTTTCAAAGCTAGTCTTGTCCAGGCAATTAAATTGGTGGGAAAGGGCTGACAGGTTTATCACAGCATGCTTTCCTCTATCTGCAGTGCAACTTGCATCTTCCTTTTTGTTATCTGTCATCTGATGGGAAAATGGAGCAAGCTGATTTTGGAACACCATATTCTGTGTTTTGTGTTCTGCACTGTCTGTTTCTGTTTGCCAATAAATGTGAGACTAATGAACTGTCCTAGCTAGTCTGTGCTATCTATATCTCTCCTCCTGCAAGTGCTTGCCAGTAACAACAAAAAGGGGGGGTTTGGCTCATTCTCAGATTGGAATTCTAAAGGAGAAAGACAGCCACCACCAAAAACAAACAAGAAAATGAAACAAGCAATCAAATATATATATATATATATATATATATATATATATATATATATATATATAAAGAACAAAAACCATCCTATTGTTTTGGATTTATTAGTTAGGGCGTTAGAACATGTGTTGAGAGATGGAGGTGAAGCTAACTTCACACATCTTTCCTTTTTGATCTTTTTCGAGGTAAAACCAACACTTGGTTTCTTCCAGTATTAAGGAACTTCTGCAAATCACCACGACATTTCAGAGATAGCTGAGAGTAGCATCATAATGCCATTAGCCAGCTCCTTCAGCTTTTGTGGGTGCAGCCCATCAAATATCATTGACTTACACACATGCCGTTAGTTTATGCACTCCCTCACCTTGCTGTGCAACAGTGTGGATAAAGCTTCCTTGTTCAGAGATGTGAGATTCCTGAAGTCTGGTCTTACTAGTAAAGCCAGAGATAAAGAAAACATTGAGAACACCAGCTTCTTTTCTGCTTTTCACCATGATCTCTGCATCATTTTGTCAGTGGGGCTGCAATTTCCCTACTCATCCTTCTGCTGATCATGTTTGTAGGCATCATTCTCATTGCCTTTGACATGCCTTGCCAGATGAACCTCCAGCTGGACCTTAGCTTTCCTAACCCCATTCTTGCACAGTGTCTCTGCACTCCTTCCAGGTCACCTGGCCTGCTACCACCTCTTCTGTACCATTGCTTTATGTCTGAGTTGGGCTTCTTGCTGGCTTTACTTCATTTTCAGTTCACTGTTCTTGAGCTTGGAAGAAGTGATGATTGGATATCAACCAGCTCTCCTAGACTCCTGGATCCCTCTTCTCTCCAGGGCCATGTTCCATGAGAGGTGATTAATGGTTGCCAGACCAAATGGAAGGCATTTACAAGTACCCAATGGCTCTTTGATTTCAAGAAGTTCCAAGAGTGCCAATGTGAATAGATATTTTTATTATCTTGAATTTTTATTTTTTTAAATGCTGGAGCAGGAAAAAGCAAGAGGAACCACTGAATTCAGGCGAGTTTGCATTCATGGCTTTGTAAATCTGTTGTTAGCTAACTATTGCAGAGGTGGAAATGTTGAAAAAGAATTCATTTGGAGTCTCCTTACTGCTGTGCTCCAAATGTAAAACACATAAAGGAACAAAATTAGGAATCTGCTTAACTCTTAAATAGATTATATTTGTTGAAGCTGGAATTATATTCTGTAATTGCATATGTCTTATACATATTCATGCCTGCTGCTTTCAAATTAAACTTCCCAAATTCAGTATTCTAATGCTAGGTTTGCTAAAATCTATTACTCTTTTTGGATTATACTGCTAAAATTTCACATATCCTGGCCCATCAGGAAAGCTTTTGTTTAATAAACAGGCTCTACAGTCTGCAACAACAGATCTTCTGTGCTGTAGAACATTCAAATGAAAAGTATTATCCTTATCATCTTGAAAAGGTCACTTATGTCAGGATAAATTGTTACTTTGTGCCAGTCTCCACAGATTTCAATAAATTCTCAGGTGTAAAATGAGAACAGCCCTAAATGAACTATCATAAATATAACTCAAATCTAATAAATATAAATTGCCCTTTTACTTTACTTTAAGGGATGACACCTAGTTTGAAGAAGGATTAATAAAAGATGAACTAAAAATCAATTTTATTTCTTTGCTTTTTAATTTTATCTGACAACTATTGTTTTCCAGACTCAAGAGAAGATTATTATTTTTTCCAATGATGAGCTTTCAGAAGCAAGGTTTAGAACAGACAATTTGCAGAGAAGAGATAGCGGAGAATGCTTTTTTCAATCAGTGTCAAGATCCTTTGTCATTAATGACAATGGTAAATAGAGACAAAGCTTGTATTCCTGTGTTTTAGGTATGCTGGTATGGAATCATAGAACCACAGAATGGGAAAATATAGCTGTAAAAGTTATTCTCCAAAAGTTATAATGAAGACACTACATCTTTAAATTCTAGTTTCAAATACTTTAAGTTCTGTAGAAAGAACATTACCTGAAGGAAGCATATGGAGCAGAGGTGAAGGATTTGGATGTTCCCATTTCAGTAACATTAATAAAACTGAGACACACAAATCCTTTATTTGGCAATTATAGCTTTCCCATGCTGTTCGATCTGGCAGTGTAGTAAGAGAAACAAGCAAGAGTACACATTTTTGGACTTCAGTAAATCACGTGGATCAGTACAAGGACTGAATGCCACTGAGTTTAACTTAGCTCCTATCCCTGTGGCTACTAAATGTATGAATGACACTGGGATCTTTTTGTCCATTCAACCAGCAGGGCTGATGCTGAGATTATACAACTAACTTTAGGTAGAACTTTTAAAAAAGAAAAGTGTATTAGTGTCATTTAAAATCCAAATCAATACTCCATTATTTTCTGTATCATATCTTGAAAACGTATGCGAGTCTCATTGCTAGTTTTCTAGGATGACCTGCTTCATTTGTGATTTTACCATTTAAGAATCCTGTATACTCCTTCAAATTATGTTTCTAAAATCATTAACATCTCTATTATACCAGACCCTGAAGACGCCATCAATTTGCCTGCGTAATGCATAGCAATGAACCTGTCACCATCAGTAGATGGGTTACTGTAAACAGTGAAAATGTGTGATATGGCCAAGGTTTCTGTTGCTTTATCTGAGACAATAAGCATGCTAATGAGAATAACTCACGCAAAAACCAGGGGACAGCGAAAATGAATTCTGTTTTTTCAGCCAGCATACTGAATAATGAGTGCTTATCCTCACTGGATGAGTTTTCTTCATTTATCTGCCTGCTTCTGAAGGTAACAGACATCTCCTTGTCCTTGTTGCAAAGCACGTCCATATTGCAAAGCATCCTTCATCTTTCTTTCTGTTCTCATGTCTCTTTTGTGCTGTTTGTTCTGCTTCAGTAGGTTTTTTGCAGCTATAGAATGGACATAGGGCGGATAGTGATAGGACAAGGGGGAATGGTTTTCAACTGAGACAATGGAGATTTAGGTTAGATATTAGGAGGAAGATTTTCACCCAGTGTATTTCTTAGAAATTTCCAGTGGGGAGTTATTTGCTCATGTTTAAGCTGCTTGGTTTTCTTTCCTCTTTTTGTTCCTGCTGCAGTTTGTTTGGACTGGTAGCAAGTTTGCTCCAATAGGGATCAATTTAAGCTCTTAGAGCTATTTCTTCCCCCTGGTTCAAAAAGTGAGAAGGCATGTATGAGTTGTAAAGGAGGGCCTTGATGTCTTTCGTATAGCAAGGGATTCAGAACTGAACGTAGTACTTGAATTGCAGCCTCACCAGAGCTGAGCACAGGGCAGTGGTCACTTCCTGCTGGCTACACTATTTCTGGTACAAGTCAAGATGCCGTTGGCCTTCTTGGTCACCTGGGCACAATGCTGGCTCATGTTCAGTTGGCTGTCAACTAACAATGAAAGGTTAGCAATGAAAAGAAAAATAAGACTACAAAAAAGTAAAAGATAACCCCTGTTTTTGTGGATGAATTTCTGTCTGGGGTGGGAATGTTGTGGGGGGGGTCAGTCTCTGGCAATGGAGGGCTTTGTTTTCTACACAAACTCACAAGTGTGGTCACAGTTTCATGCTATTAGTATCTTCACCTGTTCATTCAGTGTGTCCAAAAGCCAGACTTAGCTAGTGAGATGGAAGAGAATTCAGAATCACTTCTTGTGAGATACTTCTATTCCTTTTTGGGAGGCAGCAACATTCAAAGAAAGGACAGCAATGTTCAAAAAGTTAAAAAAGGAACCATTTGGCTGGATGTCAGGCACACACTTTTGCCTCTGGTACCTTATTAATAAAGAATCTTCAATCACAAGTTAGATGTCTGAACTAGCGGGGTGCTAATAACCCTGTCTGCTCTGGATTGCCTGTTGAAAGAGTTCAACTATGTTCCCAGAGTGGTGCAGAGCTTTTATACTGAAAGTTCACTTATAGAAGCAACTACTGGATGAATGTAACAGAAAGCAGGAATTGATTGGACAACAAAGCTTGGAAAGAAGTGATGCTTATACCTTGCAGTAGCCTGCAAGAAAGGTCCTTTGGAGAAACAGTGATTATGTGGGAGAATAATGTTCATTGGCAGGAAGATTTCATAGATACATCTCACTTTTCCAAACAAAATGGCAGTAAACACATCTTCACAGTAATAAATGTTTTATATAAACATGCCTGGATGGTGAGTCTGACAGGCAAGCAGACATCTGTGGTTGGTCACATCCCAGACTGAAACAAAGAATTGCTTTAGCAGGGTATCCATATTCCTGCCTGTAAGGAGCTGCTAGGTGCCTTTTAGCTGGTGAAGATGCTCCACATGCTTTATTTTCTGTCTTTTTTTTATCTAAGGACCCTTCACCATTAAATCTCTTGAAGAGAACAGCATGGCTGTTTTGGAATCTCATTTTCTGCTTGGTGATAATAGAGATTTGTAATGCCTTTTGCTTAACTAGATCACATTTAAAATGTTTCCTTGTAAATTGATCTAATTCCCTATAATTTTAACTTTAATACCTAAAAGAAGTTGTTTGCTGTCAAAGCTCTCTCTCTCTTTTTGCAGTATATGTTCATCTACATCTACAGAAAACATTATTCTCCTTTTGATTGTAAAAGACATGGAATTTGATGTCTAATTGGTAATGAATGAATGAGTTTGCTTATCCACTTCTTAAATTTCAGTGATTCCTACTACAGACTACGCCTGAAAATTGACTAGCATGTGTTGAAGTTAGCTTACAGAAGTTGAGTGACCTAAATACCATAGTGCATGTGCACTGCTATAGACACAAAACAAACACATTTTGTTGATATTTTCAGGAGCTGAATTTATTTCCGTGCAAAAATTATACACTAAAAATGACATCCAGCATTAATACTAGCTGTGGCCTTGCCCAGGAAGACAAACCTAAACTGAAGGGCAAAAAATATAACATCTTTAAAATGTGCTGACTGCTCCTATCATTCAAGTGTTTGGGTCCAGAATTGGAGACAATAATAATGTGTTTTGTTTTCCTGAAAATTTGCATCATGGATGCTGAATATTTGCACTTATCACTTTGAATGTAATCTAGGCAGAGCAATTTTCTACCTACAAAAAAAAATGTCTTAGGAATTAGAAAAAACAGCCACAGAAAACTCAGTTTAGTCCTTGGTAGGTCCTTCTGAATATCATTCAGAGACTTGGGAAGCTGTGTGATGACATCCCCAGGTTCCGTTTATTAGGCATTCCTTTTCCCACTTTTTCCTTTAGTGGTTTCAAATGTTTATTGAACAGAAGCTTTGACAGTAAATTTGTCACAGAGAAAATGCAACACTGTCCTGCTCTGGCAGTTGCCATACCGAAGTTGTTTCCCTCCTGCTTATTTTTTTCCAGAGACAATCTGTGTGGCTGGGAGGCACTCTAAAGCCTGGTCATGCAGAATCCAGCTGGTCTTTTGCCATCAGTTTCTCTGGAGTCAAACTTTCACACCTGCTGTTTAATTGTAGAAGTCAGCATATGAATTCAAAAGATACTCATTTATTGGCCCCTTGGGGAGCAATGTGGTAATAAAAACTGACACAAGCCAAGATACTCATCACTGAAGTATCCAAGTGCAAAGTGCATCTTGCCACTAGTAAAGGAATACATTTTACACCTGTTCTGTGATATGAAATAAGAATTCAAATTAACTCTTTTCAGGTCTTTGAAATATTTGTTTGTCTTTGCACCTAGGATTGCTTGCTTGCAGATATATCTTTTAGTGTCTCTGTCTTTGAGATTTGCTTTAGGCTGCTTTCAGACAAGAGGAAGTTGAAAACCACAGGTTGCAGTCTCATTTGTGAACATGAACACTCTGTGCTGCAATACAGGCAGTCTGAGATGGGTAACACTGCAGCATTTCACTGCTTGCTGCATCCATCAAAAGCTCTGGGATGAAATGACACTGACTGGAGACCGTTGCTGTTTGTCTATCCTGTTGTGCTAAGAGACCATAAGAGAGTGTGGATTGCATGGCTAGAGCGTACGCTCTACCCAGTTTAAATGACAGAAACCACGGGAAGCATCAGTGGGATATTTAGTCATGTGCATACATCAGAGATGGCAAGGAAAAAAAAACCAACAACACAAAACAAAGAGAGTAGGCAACTAGCTGAAACCAAAACAAAAATAAATGACATATAGGAAAGCTGATGGAGAGGTAACTGCCTTGCTCAGTAACAAAGATATGAGAACATTGCAACCAGCTGAAAATCTTGTGGGAGTTGAAGTAAATCTCTGGGGAATCCAATTACCTACAGTCCAGTTACTGCCTTGATTGCCTTTATCTGAGCTGTTTCAGTGTCTTAATGAAATGAATGATTTTCAGGTGTCTGCCTGTTTTTATCTTCTAGTATTCTCAACACCCTGTGCAGATTCTCTATTTTCCAAAACTCTTTCCAAAGAAGGAGTTTATTAAAAGAGTAATGAGCAAAGTCAAGCAGAAATGACAACCTCTGTGCTGCCAGGTGGAGGCAGCAATAATCCCATGCTGATGTGTAGATAGTAAGCAATTTAATTACCATTTGCAGCTACTTACAGCCGAGTAAAAAGGAAGGAGGCAGCGAGATGTGTATAGGGACTTAAGAATAAAGGCTCTCTTTAGGAAAAATGACAATGAGCTGTCTGTAATACTGTGGAAGATCCAATGACAACTGGTTTCTTACATCACTTTTGTATGCTTTTTCAGTATTTGCATGTGATCTTGTCTACCTCTACTCCATCTGATCCTTTTTCATTTGTTTTCCTTCCTTTTCTTGCAGCCGATTCATAATCTTAGCTCTACCTAATAGCTAAGGTTGCTTAAGGAATGCCCTAGTGGTTGTGATGGAATTAAGCTGAGAAGGGGTAAGGCCCAATAGTGTTACAACAGATTAGAGCACTCAGAAGCTGAGGACGATTCTGTTCATGCAAAGTAGACAGGAACTTGGCTGTCATGGCATCACCTACACGAGTTTTACACAGACACAGATTAAGGATTCTGCCTGATTTGATGTTTTGATGAATAATGTAGTGAATCATTATTCTTACAAAATATTTTGACAGTAAGAGAAATGTGGAGATATATGTTAGAATATAATCGAAGCTGCAATGAATTTAAGAACTAGAAGATGTATGCAGCTTTAGAAGCTTTAAACAATTACATAGCTGTAGGTAACATGCTGTCCATGAAGACCTAATGAGCATTACACTTAATGGAAACCCTGGAGACATTTGAGGCCAGGCTGGACTGAACTCTGGGAAAACTGATCTAACTGTGCATGTCCCTGTTTGTAGCTGGGGAGTTGGACTACATGATCTTCAAAGGACCCTTCCAATTCAGAAGGTTCTCTGATTCTTTGATTCTGTTAGACCATCCTTGTCCTTCAGATTTCTAATCATTCTGCTGCCAATCTCTAACTGAAAGCACAAAAGAAATATGCATTCATTTACCAAATGCCCCCTTTTGCAAAAGCATGAAATAAATTGTGATTCATAGCAGATCCTGTCTGAGCCTGGACTGTTGAACACGAGCATTTCTCACACTATATAGTCAGAAAATTTGAAAATTGTAATTATCGTTTTTAAATTACTGGTCTTCTTTTGCTTTTATACCATAAGGTTTAATCCACAGATTAATTAGAAGAATAAAAAAATGAATTTATCTTTTTGTAGATATATGTCATTTTCTAAATATTACCTTATGCTATTACTTTTTTGTTGTTTTCTTTCCATATTTTTCACCAACACAATGAATTATTCATTTCTTTCAAATAACAGTGTCTGATAACATTTTAAAAAGCACTGACTGCTTCCTGTGAAAGTAAGCTAAGTTTATTACAGTGTGAAATCTTTTGCCTTTTCAACAATTGATTGATAAAAGGAGCTGAAAACTCATGATATTCTTAACATCATTCAGTGATGTTACTGAATTGGTTGAACTTTCTCTGCCCTTCAGGACTGCCAGTTTAAGTAATTTGCAATAGTGTACATTCAGTTATACCATACATGTGTGCTTATGCTCACCATGCCGTATCTTTATTTGCTGTCATTTCCTCCCTCCTTCCCTCCTTCCCTCCCTCCCTCCCTCCCTGCCTTCCTCCTTTCCTTCCCTCCTTCCTTCCCTCCCTCCCTAATTGGCAGAGATATTAGCAAAAGGATACTGACTGCTGAAATCGCTGGGTAAGACAGACAAAAAATATCCTATCTGGCCTTCTCTGGAGAAGAGATAAGCTGCAGTCAAAAGTCTCTTGGAGCAAAGACGAGCAAATGCTGTAAATATGAAATAAGAAATAAGATTTTGCAATTACAGTCAAAGTTACACATTGGAGAATGTTTTTGAAAAGTTAAATAAAAGTAAGAAATGTCGAATTGGTAACAGACTTTCTGTTAAGGGGTGTGTTGTACCAATCTAGGCACTTCTGGGTTATAAAGTAATAAGCCTTTCTAGATTTTTTCACACCTTTAGTCATCAAAGGACTCCATAAGTCCTGAAGATGAAGTGAAAACTGATTGTGGCTACAGTTTTCTTCATCTAATTTCTAATACTGTAAGGGAGAGTCACTCCTGGTTTTATTTGGCGTTGGATGTGATTTACTAGACACACAACTTTTTATGCCATCCTATCTTTGGGTTCTTTGTGAAATGTGTTAAAAACTGATTTTGAAGCACGTACGTAATAACTTTTATTTTTTAATTACATTTAATTTGGCAACAAAGTCCAGATTTTTGCTCTGGCCAATGATAAATCCCATGGACTTCCCAGTTCATACTACTATCTGTGCTCTATCAAACTCACCACCTGGATAAACACAATTCTTCTGGTAATTTGAAAATCATGTACTATTTGAAGTAACTTTGGAGTAACCTTTTATTTTTCTCTTTAGTGACTGAAAGTGCAGTGATTTCTTTGGTGACATTTCTAAGTATCCTGTGCAGTGTTTCAGCTTTCCATTGGATCTTTGGCTTTATGTTCAAGAGATAGATAAAAAGATAAGTTCAGAAGTAGGGAGGATTTTGTGCTAAACTGGATGTTACCATTATAGGCTCAGGATGGAGGGTACTGGTGATGACTGTGCAAGCAAAAGCTGCACGCCCTTCAGCTGTGGCTACTTCAAAAAGAGTATAAAGAGCAACACGCAGGGAAGAAAAGAAACATCCATAGAAAAGAAGGTCCTTGAAGTGCTAGGAGGCTGTTCAAACGAAAAGATTGAAAGAATAATTCACATATGTTGTTCTTTTTTCCCCCTACAGCTCTGTTTTGTCTCCAGTAAAACTGCAGTAAAAATCTGGATCAATTCTGTTACAGATCACTCATTCCTATGTTTAGTCAAGGAGCTCGATGCACTCTTCAGTTATTTAATGACAACCTAGAAATTAACTGGGAGGATGGTGAGTACGTAGTTGAGGTTTATCTACACTCTTACAAGGCAGAAAAACTAACCCAGAGATTTTATTGTGATTTGAGTCAGTGACTCACTGAGAGCTTGATCCTGAGCTCTGTCTTTTCTGCAGCTGAGCAAGCATTTTTGTTATTATCTTATCAAATGCTGCAATTATCAAAGCTTCCTCAAAAGGAAGAAACAATCCCTATACTCAACAATGTGTTTTTCCAAATCATAAAAGAAGAAAGGGAAGAAACATACATTGTCAATATTGTCAGCGCCATCACACAAAGGGACCAAGGGCTGTCCTGGGAGTCGGGGCAGCCAGGGGCAGCTGGGGCACCTCCAAGCTAAGTGGTTAGTGATGGTCCCAGGAAAAGCTGTGCAAGGATATGAAAGCCTGTGGCTGCCAGTGGAAATGCCATCTTGGCACACTGACATTGTTTTAAAGAAGCAGTTGTTTACAAAGTAGAACGTTCTGTTTTGACTTTTGTTTCAAAGTGATGGGGGGTTTTAGCAGGTATGTTTTTGTATGGTGGTAACTTGAAACTCAGAAATGATGTTTCCTGCCTGATCAAATGAAGCATTTCATTTGTCCTTAATAGAACTAAACATTTTTTCTTGAGTCAGACCAATATTTTGTCTTGAGTCAATACAATATTTTGCCGTGGTAAAAATCAATTTTGAATTCAGCTTTTTGGTTTAGCTAAATATCCAAAGGTTCCATTATTCAAAGTGCTCTAATCTTTCTCCTCTGCCTGCCATATAATTGATTGCATTTGTAACAATTTAAATAAAATTATATAACACACTATGGCGTACTGGAACCTTTCCATTTATTGAAGGCTTTCTTTCACTGCTGACTTTGGACTGGAATTAACAACTGAAAGCACAATGTTTACCATTTCTTAATATATCCAGGCTTCTGCTGAGAGCCTTTCTGTTGATTTGTTGATTCAAAAACAAGTGAATAGAACTTTTGTTTATTTTGGTAATTACTCTTATTTGAATAACAGTAACATTTAGGAGACCAACAAATTGAAGCAAGCATCCACAGTACCTGGCATAGTCCCTGCAGCCAGTATTCCCAACTCAAACTAATAAGCTCAAACTCCACAGCTTTTCAAATAGTTAACAAAAGAACAAGAAAATTAAGCAGGATTTTTGTAAGGTTCACAGTATTGCTACAGAAATTGCATGGAGTAGTTTTGAGAAGTATATAACTTGGCTATCTGTAAAACTGAAGCAATGAATACTTATCCTGAACAATGTTTTTCAGAAGCTACATTTTTAGTTCAGAATTTGTTTTTGCAACCTTATGATATGAAATTGATTTGAAATCTTGAAACTTGCACCTAACTTCTAAGAGCAAGACAAGTGGAGAGATTTCTACTGTGCTGAAAAAAGTACATATAGTATCCTTGCTTTTTGTGGCAAAGGTGTATCACACAAAATGAGGAGCTCAAGGAATGTTGAAGAGGTGATGACTTTATTCTGAGTTTCAAACAAAACATTCCTTCTGAAATAGTAAAGAGTTAAGAAAATACTTTGTCTCTAACCTATGTTTAAAAGTTTATGAGTCATTTCAAAAGAAATAGGATAAGGAAGTTCTCTCTGTGCGTATTCTCATAGTCTGCATGAAAAATTTAACAGAAAAAACTTCATGTTCAGCACTTCAACAAAAAAAAAAAGAAAAAATCACCATTGGACTGATTATGATTAGAAAGGTGTGCATAATGCTGGTTTGTTTGAAAAGGAAAAATAAAGAACAAAGCTACTGAATGTGACAACAGCACCACAGATTCAGTTTTTATTTCAGTGTGCCATACTCTAGCCTTAACAATAAATAAATATCCGTGTAAGAAAGGGATGGAACAGTTAGCTTGCTGCTGAGAGTAGAACGGTGTGATTTCTATCACCAGTTCTGCTGGAGCTTAGTGTGAGAAATTTGTAAGCCAACTTAAATCCTGCTTAACAACCATGAGAAAAACGTTACTCTTCAATACTTAAACAATTTTTTTAATGTTTGAACAGACAAATTATTTTTCTGCAGGCTAAAATAGGTGAAATAATAGTTTAGAGCAGTTCAGAGAGAAATAACAATAAATAATAGGATAAAATTCAGTGAAGAAAGGAGGATGAAAACCAGACAAAGTATGTAAGTGGTCAATTAATACATCATTGTTTCTGCAGTTGGGAGGAAAATGGATCCCTGCAGTTCATAATATTTAGTCTAGCTTAAGTAAACGATGATACTCTATACAGTATAATTCCATATGAATTGTAAAAGAAATCAGCCTGACATACAACTTAGCAAGTTTAGTACTTTCCTGTCTATGAAATTTTATTTCAGTCCCAGGACCAGCATATGTTGCAGCAACATTAGCAATTTGGTGTAAATTTTGCCCTTCTAAATGCTTGATGTCCACACCTATGAAGTCAGCACTACAGAGGAGAAGTCTTCTTCATCACCCAAGCTTCAGATTAGACAAAACATTCAATACTGATCATGATTTAATTTCTCAGACTGTGATTTTCAAAATAGCATATCCCGGGAATTTCAAAGGAAAGTGAGCATTTGAATTCCCAGGGCTGTGCTGAACACTGCTTTTTAACAGAAGAGTGACAGTGACAAGTCCTGGTAAAGTACAACAGGCCCAATTCTGGCATTCTTTCAGATATCCAAAGCCCATTCTGGCCTGTTAAAAGCTCTTCCTTAAAAGCAGGGCAGTAACAAAATTTCTAACAGACTTTTTAACACACGATTTGCTAATCTGATCGGCTGAGCAAATGGCTGCCAGGCATATCCTTCTATATTTGCCTGTACTGATGTTCTCCGTATCTCTTCATGGTGCTGTTTAATTCGCAGCAGCTGTTTGGTCTTGCAGAAATCTGTGCAAATCATTCACTCTGTTCAGTCCATAATATTTACATCTTACAGATTTAATTTTGGTTAGTTTAATCATTCAGCACAATACTTTGTCTGTTTCTGTGATGGAGCTTTCCCTCATTTCTGCTAGCAGAACCATGTGCCATGATGGTGTAGATGTAGTGTGCCTGGTTCCTCCCTATTTTTCTGTTGTGACTTATTTGCTCTATAATGGTCTGAGCAGAGGTAGTTTAAGTATCTAGGGGTGTCTTCTGCAAAAAATAAATTCCAGCTTTCATAGGAATACCAAAGGTGCAGACCACAACCTTCCAGAGAGGTAGAAGTGCTGACCCCTCACGTCTGCATCTGAGAAGATGATGGAGCAAATCCTCCTAGAAGATCTGCTAAGGCACATGAGGGATGAACAGGTTATCTGAGACAGCCAATACCACTTCACCAAGGTCATGCTTGACCGATCTGGTGGCCTTCTACAATGAAAAGACAGCATCAATGTACAAAGAAAGAGAAACTGATGACATCTATCTGGACTTGTGTCAGGCCTTTGCTATGGTTCTACATCACATTCTTATGTATAATTGGAGAGTGATGGATTTGTAGGGTAGAGTATTAGATGGATTCTATGGATGAAGAATTGGTTGGTCATAGGCAGAGAGCTCAGTGGCTGTCAGTGGCTCTCTGTCCAGGCTGATCTCAAGTGGTGTCCTCCAGGGATCCATCTTGGGATTGGTAACTCTTCAACATCTTGATTAATGACAGACAGTGGGATAGAGTGTGTCAATAAACAGCAAGTTTATTGATGACACTGAGTGGTGCAGCTGACACAACAGAATGAGGGGATACCAACCAGAGGGACCCGGACAAGATAAAAAAGAGAACTGAAGTTAAAAGAAGGCACAGGAGAACCTACTGAAGTTCAACAAGGCCAAGTGTGAGATGTTGCATTTAGGTTGAGGACATTCAAGATACGAGTACAAACTGGGAGAACTAGAGAGCGGCCCTGATGGACAAAAACCCTGTGCCCTGATGGACATAATATTGTGCATAAGAGAGCAGCACACACTTGCAGCCTGGAAGACCAACAGTATCCAGGGCTGCATCAAAAGAGGTGGCTAGCAGAGAGAGGGCAGTAGCTGTCCCTCTCTACTCTTCCCTTGTGAGACCTCATTGGGACTACTGAGTCCAAGCCTGGGGCCCCTAGCACTGGAAGGATGTGCAGCTGTGGGAGTGGGTGCAGAGGAGGATCATGAAGATAATCAGAGAGCTGGAGCATCTATCATATGAAGAAAGGCTGAGGGATTTGGGCTTGTTTAGCTTGGAGAAGGCTCTGAGGAGACCTTCTGGCCTTTCAGTGTTTGAAGAGAGATTACAAGCAGGCGGGGGACACACTTTTCACATGGTCTGACAATGACAGGACTAGCAGGAATGGCTTTAAGCTAAAAGAAGGGAGATTTAGGTTAGACGTTAGGAAAAGGGTAATGAGGTTCTGGCACATACTGCCTGAGGTGCTGTGGTTGTGGATGCTTCATCTCTAGAGGCATTCAAGTCCAAGTTGGATGGGATCCTGAGCAATCTGGTCTAGTGGCTGGCAACCCTGCCATGGTAGCAGGGGTTGGAACTGGATGATCTTTATGGTCTCCTCCAGCCTAAGCCATTCTATGGTTCTATGATCCTGTCATATGTCACAAGAGTAAAGAAGAACTACAAAGGAAAATGGAAAAAAATGCCCAATTCCCCTTTACAATGTTGTCCACAAGGCAGCCCTTTACTCTTGATGTCAGCAAGACTGAAATATCATCTTAATACATCTATGTGCCAAAAATCTCCTTTAAACAACAAGATACAGTAAACAAGATTCATTGTCTTTGAAGAATATCCTTATGGGTCTCTTCCAATTCAGAATGTTCTGTGCTTCTATGATTCTATGAAGAGTACGCAGTGCAACAAACCAAAATAGCAGAAAGAATTATTCTGAAAAGTTAAATTTATTGCCACTTCCATCAAAACCATAAATGGGACTTTTTCCCACCAATAAGATTATAAAAAGTCATTATTAATGGAGCTGATAAGTACTGCTTTAGATACAGAAGAAAAATGTGTTTTCTACAGAGCTTTTTCCCACGACTTTCATATTGTTGTTGAAGCAATACATGACTCTTTCACCTGAAACATCCTCTTGTATAGAAATAATGACTTAGAATAATTTTGTAAAGACAAAGATAAGTGTAAATATGTCCTTGAAAAACTTCTCAAGTCTGGCAGCCTGTCTTATTACTGTATAGAGTCCAAGGAGCAGTGAAAAGTGGTAGTTCATTGGGTGGGTGGGGAAAGAGAAAAACTATGCACGGATTGTGAAAGACTGGCAGGATGCTGCCAGCAAGCTCCTTTTCCATCCTTCTCCTGAACCTCCAAAAAACATCCCTCAAGGAGCATTTTCAGAAATAGCAGCTGTTGGGTTAGAGTCACAAACAGCCACAGTGTGACTTGCCTTCAAATGGATGGTGTTGCATGAGAGCAAATCACTGCAACAGGTGATGCTGATATGAGGGCACAATTGTTTCACACTGCGGGGTTCCTTAATCCATGTGATCTTTGCAAGATCGAGTGCTTGTTGTGTCTATGTTATTTGCAGTGATACTTTGTAGTTAGCAGTTTACAGACTGCCTTGCAGTGAAAATTGAATGTATACATATACTTGCAAATTCATTGGCTTTTAAAAGAAGAACCCATATTTAAAGCAATAATTAAAATTCTGGGTTTTTTTTTTTTGTTGTTTGTTTGTTTTTGTGGTTTTGTTTGTTTTTGCTTTTTGCATGGCAATCTTTCATTTTTCTCTGGAGAGAAAAATAAGGGACTCTGAATTATATTTCAGCTTGTCAAATAATCAATGTGCTACTTTCTTTTTTTATTATACTTTGACGATATTAATATACGAGACAAAGTCTTTGAAAATTCAGGCAAACCTCTATGTCTTTGTTGTGGTTTTGTGATTTTTTGTCAGAATTCCACATCAGACATCATGTGAAGCAGTGGGAGTTTGTTAATGTTCTGGTTCCGTTTACTGTCTCTTACGGGCGTTTTAAGTATTCTGATGGCACGGGAGGGGTGGCATTCCCGGAGGACTTGGCGAGAAGAGGAAGACAGGTGGAGCTGCACACAGGACCCCAGCGGCACTGCCTCTTTGGCTCCGCTCAGCTGGGTTCGGAGAAGGGCACGTGCTTCCCGTGCGCTGTCTGGGGGACGCGCACTTTGGCGGCTTTGATCTCTCTCTCTCCTTATGTTTGAGTGTGTTGGATTTAGTAAATTACCGTTCCTTGTCGGATCGTCGCCGCTGTGTTTTTCTTTGTTAAACCTATCTGCTAGCTCTCTGCCCTTCCCCCCTACTCCCGGAACGCGCAGGCCGCGGCGCGGCTTTCTGCGGGGCCGGGACCGGCTGGATCGCGCAACAAACTGGTACCCTTTTTTTCTTTTTCCTTCGGTTTTTGTCTCCCTTTTTGTTTTGTTTTGTTTTTCCTTATCTTTTCTGGGCCTGTGCCCCCCCTGTTATGGACTTAGATCTAGGTATAACACAAATAGGATAGCACTGATTGACAGCAAAGTATGGATGGGGAGTTGCATTGACTGCTCTCTTTTTTTTTTTTTTTTGTGATGGTGATTGCAGTGCATTCCTTGCTTTTGACCCACTTCCCACTTTCTCTGATATAAATACATTATACTCTCTGATAGCAATCACTAGTAATTCAGATTTTGCAGGCCCCTTACCAGGAAATAAAGCAAAACAGAAAAGCCAGATAATTTTGGTGGTAGAAATGGCTCTTCTCCTTTCTCACAGGCAAAGGAACAATCAACATGATGAAAAGCTCCATTTGGAAGAATAAATACTGACATTCTATGCTTAAATCTTAAATTAAGTGGGTTTTTATGGACTTAGAAATTAGGTCTGAAAGGTTTTTTGACAGGTCTTCAAGCCCCGAATTCGTGAAACCAAAGTATTTGCTTAGCATTGACATAGGTCCAGAAGGAATTGAAGCATGGATTTTCAAGGGATAGAACACCTCCCGTCTCAGGACAGGCTGAGACACCTGCAGATGTTCAGCCTGGAGAAGGGAAGACTCCATGTATCCTGTTGGTGACCTTTCAGTATCTAAATGGCGGATAGAAGAAAGGAAGAGAGAGACTCATGAGCAGAGTCTGTTGTAGTATGACAAGGGGAAATGGCTTCAAATTTGAAGAAGAGAGATTTAGACTGGATACAAGGAAAAAGTTATTTCAACAAGGGTGGTGAGGCCCAGGAAGAGATTGCCCAGAGAGGCTGTTTCTGTAGGTGTCCCTCTTCATTGCAGGAGGGGACTTAAAGGATCCCCATGTCCTGACAGGCACAGGCAGACTGTGCCAGGGGAGCAGGCCCAGGGCTGGAGAGGGCAGAGCTCCTTCCTCTGCTCGCGCCTGCCTTTGCCCCTCTACAGCGCTGCTCCCTCTCTTCCTTGGTTAGATGCTGGCTGGCTGCCTGTGTATGAAATGGAAAAGCAGGCCGTAGATTTCACTGAAGACTACGTCATCAGCAGACGTCTCCGTCTTGGCTGTGCCTGCTTCTCTGGATGGCTCTACCTTCTGCAGGAAGGCTGTGGGCTGGGCAGAGCTGCTGCTGCCCTGCAGGCCTGCCACACTGCTCCACACCCTTGTCACACTCGGTCCCCCTGACGGTTGCTCTCCACGCTCACTCTCCTGCAGGGCTCCTGGCAGGGCTCCCCATCCATCCCGGGGAGCCCTGCCCAGGGGAGGACCTGTTCCACCCCTGCCTCAGAACCGAGGCACTGCTCCTAACATCAAGCTCTTCCTACTTGCAGTGAAGTGAACACAATTTCAGAAGACGAAATGCTACATCTCTTAAACGTGTGCTGCAATGTCATCTTCTACCTTCCTCCAAGGAGGGTCTTGAACATTTGCCTCTACAACCATTTTAAGTAGTGAGGAAACTACTGTTGACCAACTGGGCTGCTCCCTTGATTCTTTGTGTCCAGACATTAATGAAGATATTTGCAGGACAAGGTAGAAGCCTTGCTTCCCTGGTCTGCGCACAGTGGCTTTGCAACCCCAGGGTCCTCCTATGCATGGATATGTGGGTGTCCTTCCTTGACAGCCAGAGGGGATCACAGTACAGCCTCTCCTGGCAGTGAGAGCAATCTCTGAAAGACTCCCACAACCCACTGTTCTCTTTACAGACCCTGGAAGCTATGGACTGTATGCTGCAGATCATGCTAGACAGCCATCCCACCAGCAGTGTTAATAATTGGCTGCAGAGAATCTTCAAGGTCTGTCTACTGTAGAGCTCTGCCCCCAGAGGTCCCTTTGGTAGAATTTAAGCCCTCTCCTTGGAAACGGCTCTGTCAGGAGCTGGAGCCGGCAAGTGGCCCCAGTGGCTGTAGCCCCATGATGGCCTTGGCTCGAGCTCTGGGGAAGCCAGTGATTCCAGCCAGACCTTGGCAGACCTGCTTCTGCTGGAGTGGGCAGCAGCAGCTCCTAGGCTAACCAGCAGCTCCTCTTCTCAAAGGTACTGCTGCCCTTCACCATCTCCAAGAGAAAAAATGTGTGTAAGAGTGCTTTAAAGCGGATATGGAAGCTTAGGGATTTCATAGCCAGCAGTTTCTGGCAGCAGGAGACATGAAGATTCCAGCCAGGCACTCTCATTCTTTGCATCTCAGAGCTGCCTCTACAAGCTCAGGGCTACCTGGAAGACTAGCTTGGACACCAGTGGGAGCCCTCAGAATGCTTTTGACCAGAAGGCAGGGTCTTTATCCTTCTTTTTCTTGTGGTCATCCCACTCCAGACATAATTCTCTGACTCAGTTTAACATGTTTTCCCTTCTTTTTCATTCTTACTGTAGCCACTTGGAAAAAACCTTCAGCCTTCTCAGAGGACAGACATAGTCCTTGTGAGCCTTGAAAAGATCATTGGAGACTACAGTTTCAATGAAAAGAAGTGGCAAGCAGTCCAAGGCTATATTACCATGCCTTGCCTTGTTCTCCACAGCTCTTGGGAATCAGAACCCAATATAAGGCAGCAAGGAGCTGTGGGAAGGACAGTAATAACAGAGGCCAGGGGAGCAAATAGCTGCAGTACAGCAGCAGCAACAATCATCTTGTGTTCTCAAAACAGGTGCCACAGATTCTCTGGTCGATCCAGAGAAGCCTGAAAATTGAGAGCAAATCAGTTCGGCAGATCCTATTATCAGTGATTGATTTGTTGACCATCCAGTTTCTGAGAGAGACCCTGAGGAGTGTTTTGATCGACTGCACACAGCCCTTGTACAGAATGTGACTCCGAAGCATCTACTTTTGCATCAGCCATGCCAACGATATGCTGTTCCCTCCACTGCTGTTTGGGATCTGAAGCCATTTTAAACCAGCAAAAAGCAATGTCAAGGGCAGCAATAGCAGTGGCTGGTGTGCAAATGGCTGCAGTGACCACAGTATTCTCCCCCTGTTCTTGCAACAGCTGCCAGATATTCTGGGGACCATCCAGAGAAGCATGAAAGGGAAGAGCGAATCACGTCAAGAGATGTTCTTCTCACTGCTTGACAGTCTGACCATCCAGTTTCCCAGGGATGTGCTGAGGAGCGTGCTGACCGACCTTCCACAGACTGACAGGTACCAGCCCTGACAGCCCCGCATGTTTGTTCCATGAGAAGAGCAGGCCTCAGAGCCGCTCCTGCTGCCAGAGCCAAGGAGAGCTGCAGGACACCCCGAGGAGCAGGCGCTCCATCCCACTGTGCTTTCCAGTGCCGGTGGCCCGCTCAGGGCTGCAGCAGCCAAGGCTGACCATGGCAGCCCAGAGCCCCCATCAGGCTCCTGCCCTGCCCCTCGGGGAAGGCCACCTCAGCCCCTCCTACTTGCCTAGGCCAGGTCCCCAGGACTCCCCAAGCATGCGGGGTGGCAGGGCCAGGCCTGCAGCCCAGCCTGGAGTCTTCGGGGCCTTCCTGAGCCATGGCGCTGTGGCTGAGGCCGCCCTGCTGACACAGCATCACTTTCTTTGCAGCACTACCTTGGACATTTGGGACAGCGTGCTTCCCGTGCTGGAATCTTCAGAGGGGATCTTGGAAGAACTGAGCAATGTTCTCCAGGAACAACAGTTGTGCGAGATATTTAATGTCACCACAGCAGAGTTGGGCCTCCTTCGCTTCACTGTGAGTTACTGGATAAGGCACCACACTCTCCTTCGGGGCTCTCTTTGCTCAGCTCCCTGCCTCCCCCTGCCTTACTCCCCAGACTGGAAACCTGAGACAGGGCTGTTGCAGCATCAGAGCCATGGCTGGGACTGGGGAGAGCCATTGCCTCCATGCAGGCTGAGCAGTCCTCAGTGCCTGTGGCCACCTACGGCTGGTGCCTCTTTTGTGCCAGCTCCTGCTGGTCGAGCGCTCCTCAAAGGCTTCTGAAGGGCAGAGGGCAGGAGGAGCAGGCCAGAAAGTCATTCTGCATAGGGCGAGGCCTGGGGCACAGAGGGATGATGGGGCCCTCCAAAGGCGTGTTGCCCCAGCCCAGGCTGTGTCTCCCCAATGCCCAGCTAGCTCCTCTGAGCTGCCAGAGGAGCCAGGAGCTGCAGGGTGCAGGGAGTCCTGCTGCCTCTGCCTGGCTCTCACTGCTGCCTTTGTTTCAGATGATGCACCCTACTGAAGAGATCCTGAAAGAGCTGTGTAAGCCAGCAGTCCTGCAGAAGCTTCTGAAGATTGAAAGGCTGCCACTGCTCTGGCTGGTGCTCAGAGGCCTGGTCCTGCTGTCCAGGAGACCTGAGATGGTGAGCAGGATCTAGTCAAAATGAAGCCCTCCTGGTGGCAGCCTGGCGCTGGGGTGGTGGGCAACGCTGTGCCTTGGCCTTGCCTGAGACTCAGAAGTTGGGGTGATGTCTGTGGTGGGGCCTGGTGGCTGCCTGGGGAGATTTCCAGGAGCTTTCCTGATGGGTTGCCTGGGGCCTTTTGGGAAAGGGGGTGGCTGAGCAGGGGGCGTGGCGTCCTTGCTCACCTGCCCTCCTTCTCCTACCTTCCCCATCGCCTGTGACAGCTGCCAGCAAGCAAAGCGTGTGGCTGTAATCAGAGCTTTTAGGCCAGGGTGGCCACTGTCCCCTTGGTGAAAAGAAAATTGCGTGTTTTGCAGGCAAGAGAAATACGGGTCCTGCTTCCAGACATCATGGAGACCCTGCGGTTTGCCAACACGCCCGTTATTCTGAAGGTGCTGAACATCTTCAGAAATGTAATGCGCCATCTGGGGAAGAAGCATGCCAGTCCCATTGCTCTGGAGCTGGCTGAGAAGATTCTGCCTCTTTTTGATCATGTAAGTCTGATGTGGGAGGCTGAACGCTGTGGGCGAGTGCTCGACCGGAGGGCCTTCTCCTTTCTTTGCCTCTCCAGCTCTCGAGAATGAGATATCTCCTGGGTTCTGCTGCCCAGCAGGCCTTGTCCTTGGCATCACAACTCCGTTGTTCTTGGTGGTGTGAGGTCCCTGTGCTGAGGCCCATCCTGGCCTCTGTGCCAAGCCAGAGGTTACTTTCAGACCCTGCCGTGCTCCCTCCTCTAACAGTGTCAGGCATTCTCTCCAGGAGCCATGGCAGGGAGTAGGAGGCTGAGTGGGCAGTGTGTGCCCTGGAGGCACTGCCGAGGGTCAGCCCTGTCTCCTGATCGTCCTGGTGCCTAAGGAGCTCTGCTTTGACCTGGTGGGGTGGCTGGGGGAGCACTCTGAAGCCCAGGCACCTTGTGCTGAAAACCTGTAGCAGTGCTTTGCACGACCGCACAGCGCCTTTGTGCAGAATGTGACTCCAAAGCATCTCCTCAAAGCATCAGCCTCGCCTACACTCGTAGTCACCATGGGCGGTGAGAGTGCGTTGCTGAGGTCCGCTTGTTCTCCTCCTCAGGTGTCAAGTGAAGTACGAGAGTGTTCCATCCACCTCTTTGAAGATTTGGTGGACGCTGTGCTGTGGTTTAAGAAGGGAAACATTAAGGAGACCGTGCACAGGGCCCTGCTGCCTCTGCTGTTTCACATGAGTGACGAGAGCCCGAGTGTAGCACAGGTACAAATGACAGACCGGACCAGTATGCAGGCAAGGGTGTGCCGGCACCTCAGCGGTGGCAGCGATGGTCTGGGATTTGAGAGCGAGTTCAGCAAGAACTCAAACGGTGGCAAGTGTGTCAGTGGTGCCATCTCCCTGCATCTGTTGTTTTGTAGGCATCTGGGGAAGGCCTTGTGGCTTGTGCAAAATTCCTGAAGTGGAAGAAGCTCAAGCAGCGGGCCCAGGAGGAGTACATAGCAGCGACCAGGAGGTGCTTGGTAAGGACAATCACACAGCCCCCACCTTTTTGCTGGGGGAAAGGGGATGCTGTCAGGAGGGCTTGCAGCAGCATGTGGGGAGGCTCTGCAAGTCCCATGCCTTTCTGTTCTTCTCCAGCTGCACCAGGACAAGAGGATAGTGGAAGGGTACCTGTGGCAGAGCCTGCCATACCTGAAGGATTCTCAGACCTCCGTGCGATGCGAGGCTGTCAAATTCATCAGTAAGCCCAACCCCTGGGTCCCTCTTTGGGCCCTGCCCTGGCAGTGAGGTGCAGCCCTGCCCATGCTAGTAGTCCGGACGGGTGCCTTGCTCAGGTCCCCCCTCAGGCACCATCCCTGCCTGCGGCACAGGAGGGGAAGCAGCTGGGCTGGCTGGGCTGCAGTTTGTGCTCTAGGGAGCGTGTTGGGGAGTGGGGGTCTGATGAGAGCTCTTTCCCCAGGGCTGGCTGTGCAGCGCTCCGGAGAGCAACGTGAAGAAAAGCTGAATGAAATCTGCTGTGGTGAGTGAGAGCAGTGCTGCGTGTGCTGGGGCTGGGAGCAGGGGGCAGAGCCTGGGCAGCGTGCAGCTGTGTCTTGCCCTGATGCATGGAAATGCTGCAGGGGGGCAGAAGAGGATTCCTGGGGCAGGTGGGGCTCTCCTGAGCAGTGGCTTCCAGCCCGGAACCAGCCCCACCCGGGCGGGGCAGCGCGTCACAGTGGAGCCCTTTGTGACCCGTCCCTGTGACACCCAGGGATAACCGGCACCCACACGGTGGCCCCTCATTGTCCGGCAGGACAGCAAGGCGACTAGGCAGGAGTGTGCGGGTCTGGCGAGGAGCCCCCGAGCGCAGCCCAAGTCGTTTCTCTCTACCCTTTGCAGTCTCACGGCTGCCCCCAACCCTCATCCCACGGGATGGTGAAGAAACCTCCTAGACGCCCCAGGATCGCCTGGGCCAAGAGTGGGGTTTCCCAGGAGAGAAGACCTCCACTGGAGCCCTACCAGCTGACCGTGGTGCAGCCACTGCGTGCTGGTGAGTGAAGGTTCCCAGCCCAGGGCTGGGGAGGGCAGAGCTCCTTCCTCTGCTCGCACCTGCCTTTGGCCCCTCTACAGCACTGCTCCCTCTCTTCCTTGGTTAGATGCGGACTGGCTGCCTGTGTATGAAATGGAAAAGGAGGCCATAGATTTCATCGAAGACTACGTCATCAGCAAGGAAAAGGTAATAGCAGATGTCTCTGTCTCAGCTGTGCCTGCATCCAGATGGTCCTTCTGGCTGCAGGAGGGCTGTGGGCTGGGCAGAGCTGCTACTGCCCTGCAGTCCTGCCACACTGCTCCACACCCTGCCACACTCGGTCCCCCTCACCGTTGCTCTCCACGCTCACTCTCCTTGATCTCTTGTGTGCCTGCCAGGATCTGGTGCAGAAGATGCAGTTCCTGAACTGCATCTGCTCGCTGTGCAGCACTGCTGGAAAGACGGGCTTGACAGATTACCTGGATGTCTTCTGCTTCCTAAACGATCTGTTGGAGAACATCGAGGTGAGGGGACATGGTACCTGCGCCCTTGAAAAGCACAGGGCATGGGGAGAGGGAGGCAGGGACACTGTGCACAGACACCGATGTGCCCCAGGTAGGACTCCAGGTATTGCTGAGACCTCAGCAGTGGAGGTGGACAGCAGCGTCTGTGTGCCAGTGTTAGTCAAGGGGCAGTGGGGCTACTCAGGCCTACCAGCCGGTGCCAGGTTTGCTGGTGCTGGGTGCTGGTGGCTGCCTGGTGCCATCCCGGTTGTGCTTTGCAGGCTCTGTTGCGTGAGGAGCCCAGGGAGCAGCTGAGCACAGCACTGAGATACCACTGCATGAATGCTATTGCTGCGTTGAGGTACCTACCCAGCCCCTGGTTATGCCAGCACATCCCCAGGGCACGATCCTGGTGGCCCTGACACAGCTCCCTGCTGGGTCTTGGCTCTTGCCCCAAAGCTGGTGGCATCAGGACTGTCCTCTGACCCAGGCCAGCCCCGTGGAGGAGGAGGTGCCTCCTGGCAGGGCTCCCCATCCATCCCGGGGAGCCCTGCCCAGGGGAGGACCTGTTCCACCCCTGCCTCAGAACCGAGGCACTGCTCCTAACATCAAGCTCTTCCTACTTGCAGTGAAGTGGATGCAATTTTAGAAGATGAAAAGCTACACCTCTTAAACGTGTGCTGCAATGTCATCTTCTACCTTCCTCCAAGGAGAGTCTTGAACATTTGCCTCTACGACCATGTACGTACCAGGTGTAACTACTGAACTTCAGGTCTCTGCGCTGCTCCCTGGATTCTTTAAGAAAGATCCTTGCAGGGCAGGCTCCTGGCCTTGCTGCCCCTCACCCCTTTCCTCTCACACTCTGGGCCTGGCAACACCGTATGCTTGAAGCCTGCTCTGCGCACAGCGGCTTCGTGGCTCTGCAGCCCCTGTGCGTGGATATGTGGGTGTCCTTCCTTGACAGCCAGAGGGGATCACAGTACAGCCTCTCCTGGCAGTGAGAGCAATCTCTGAAAGACTCCCACAACCCACTGTTCTCTTTACAGACCCTGGAAGCTATGAACTGTATGCTGCAGATCATGCTAGACAGCCATCCCACCAGCAATTTTAATAATTGGCTGCAGAGAATCTTCAAGGTCTGTCTACTGTAGAGCTCTGCCCCCAGAGGTCCCTTTGGTAGAATTTAAGCCCTCTCCTTGGAAACGGCTCTGTCAGGAGCTGGAGCCGGCAAGTGGCCCCAGTGGCTGTAGCCCCATGACGGGCTTGGCTCGAGCTCTGGGGAAGCCTGGATGGATGCTGTGGTTTCAGCCAGGAGCTCGGCAGACCTCCTGGCTTCTGCTGGGGTGGGCAACAGCAGCTCCCAGGCTAACAGGCTGCTCCTCTCCTCACAGCTGCTGCAGTCCTTCACCTTCTCTGAGGTCAAAATTGTGTGCGAGAGGGCCAAGAAGCAGATCTGGAAGCTTTGTGGTTTCATGGCCAGCACTTTCAGGCTGCAGGTAAGGAGACATGAACATTTCAGCCTACCTCCTCTTCCTCTTTGTGTACCCCAGAGCTGCCTCTACAGCTTAGGGGTACCTGAGAGACAAGCTTGGGTACAGGTGGGGGTCCTCACCATGTTTCTGCCCTGAAACAAGTGTCTTCTTTTGCCCTTTTCCTCTGGTCTTCTCCTTCCACACCATGTTCTCACACTCAGTCTGACTTGTCTTGCCTCCCTTTTCTCCCTCTTACCATAGCTGCTTAGAAAATTCTTCGATGCTGATCAGACTACAGGCATCGTCATCATGACCGTTGAAAACACCATTACTGACTGCAGCTCTGAGGACAAGGAGTGTGCTGGGATAATGCTGGACTTGATTTTGAAAGACCCTGGCACCTGGCTAACAGAAGTAAGCACTCAGATGCTCTTGGGCATCTGTAGCCATTTTAAGCCAACACAGAGCACTGGGAAGAGCAGTAATCTCAGTGGCAGCAGAGCAAATGACTACTGTACAGCAGCAGCAGTATTCTCCTTCTGCCCTCCCCACAGGTGCCAGAGATTCTGGGGTACATCTGCAGAAAGCTGAAAAGAAATAGCGTGGCAGTTCAGGCAGTCCTCCCGTCACTGCTTGCCGTGCTGGCTTGCCAGTTTCCCAGCAGTGTGTTAAGAACCGTGTTGACCCAGCTACCACACAGTGACAGGTACCAGCCCTGACAGCCCCGCATGTTTGTTCCATGAGAAGAGCAGGCCTCAGAGCCGCTCCTGCTGCCAGAGCCAAGGAGAGCTGCAGGACACCCCGAGGAGCAGGCGCTCCATCCCACTGTGCTTTCCAGTGCCGGTGGCCCGCTCAGGGCTGCAGCAGCCAACGCTGACCATGGCAGCCCAGAACGCCCTTCTGGCTCCTGCCCTGCCCCTCGGGGAAGGCCACCTCAGCCCCTCCTGCTTGCCCAGGCTGGGCCCCCAAGCCATCTCAAGCACGCGAGGTGGCAGGGCCAGGGCTGCAGCACAGCTTGGGGCCTGCTGGGCCTTCCTGAGCCATGGCGCTGTGGCTGAGGCAGCTCTACTGACAGCTCTGCTCCTCCTTTGCAGCACTACCCTGGAGATCTGGAAGATGGTGCTTACCATGCCACAGTCTTCACAGAGGATCTTGAATGAACTGTGCCGCCTTCTCCAGGACGAAGAGCCATGCAGGATCCCCACAATGGGGCTGGGCTTCCTTCGTCTGACTGTGAGTTACTGGGCAAGGCAAAGTGCTGTCCTTCAGGGCTCTCTTTGCCCAGCTCCCTGCCTCCTGCTGCCTTCCTCCCCAGGCTGGAAACTTGGGGCAGGGCAGGGGCTGAGTTGGGGTTGTGACTTAGGCTAGGGAGAGGCACAGCCTCTGCACAGGGTGAATAGGCTGCAGGGCCAGGGAGGGAAAGCTCACATGGCCACCCACGTCTGTGCCATTTTTGTGCCAGCTTCTCAAAGGTCAATTGCTCTTCAAAGGTGTGAGAGCAAGAGGGTGTGCTGGTCTGAGGGCAGGGGCAGCAAGCCTCATGCCTGGCAGCGCAGCTTGGTTGCTCTCGATGATATGAGGCCTCTGTGCTGGGGCCCAGCCTGGCAGCTGTGCAAAGCCTCTTCTGCCAAGGCTTACTTTCAGACCCTCCAGCGCTCCTTTTCCTACCAGCACCAGGCACTCTCTCCAGGTGCCACAGTAGAAACGTGGAAGCCAAATGGGCAGTGAGCGCCCCGAAGGCATTGCCGTGTGCCCCCAAGGCCAGCCCCGTCTCACCTGTGGTGTGGTGCCTGGGAAGCTCTGCTTTGATCGGTGGGATGGCTGGGGGAGCACTTGAGGCACAGGCACCCAGTGCTGGAAACCTGTTGCACTGCTTTGCACAACCGCACAGCACCTTTGTGCAGAATGTGACTCCGAAGCATCTACTTTTGCATCAGCCATACCAACGATATGCTCTTCCCTCCACTGCTGTTTGGGATCTGAAGCCATTTTAAACCAGCAAAGAGCAATGTCAAGGGCAGCAATAGCAGTGGCTGGTGTGCAAATGGCTGCAGTGACCGCAGTATTCTCCCCCTGTTCTTGCAACAGCTGCCAGATATTCTGGGGACCATCCAGAGAAGCATGAAAGGGAAGAGCGAATCACGTCAAGAGATGCTCTTCTCACTGCTTGACAGTCTGACCATCCAGTTTCCCAGGGATGTGCTGAGGAGCGTGCTGACCGACCTTCCACAGACTGACAGGTACCAGCCCTGACAGCCCCGCATGTTTGTTCCATGAGAAGAGCAGGCCTCAGAGCCGCTCCTGCTGCCAGAGCCAAGGAGAGCTGCAGGACACCCCGAGGAGCAGGCGCTCCATCCCACTGTGCTTTCCAGTGCCGGTGGCCCGCTCAGGGCTGCAGCAGCCAAGGCTGACCATGGCAGCCCAGAGCCCCCATCAGGCTCCTGCCCTGCCCCTCGGGGAAGGCCACCTCAGCCCCTCCTACTTGCCTAGGCCAGGTCCCCAGGACTCCCCAAGCATGCGGGGTGGCAGGGCCAGGCCTGCAGCCCAGCCTGGAGTCTTCGGGGCCTTCCTGAGCCATGGCGCTGTGGCTGAGGCCGCCCTGCTGACACAGCATCACTTTCTTTGCAGCACTACCTTGGACATTTGGGACAGCGTGCTTCCCGTGCTGGAATCTTCAGAGGGGATCTTGGAAGAACTGAGCAATGTTCTCCAGGAACAACAGTTGTGCGAGATATTTAATGTCACCACAGCAGAGTTGGGCCTCCTTCGCTTCACTGTGAGTTACTGGATAAGGCACCACACTCTCCTTCGGGGCTCTCTTTGCTCAGCTCCCTGCCTCCCCCTGCCTTACTCCCCAGACTGGAAACCTGAGACAGGGCTGTTGCAGCATCAGAGCCATGGCTGGGACTGGGGAGAGCCATTGCCTCCATGCAGGCTGAGCAGTCCTCAGTGCCTGTGGCCACCTACGGCTGGTGCCTCTTTTGTGCCAGCTCCTGCTGGTCGAGCGCTCCTCAAAGGCTTCTGAAGGGCAGAGGGCAGGAGGAGCAGGCCAGAAAGTCATTCTGCATAGGGCGAGGCCTGGGGCACAGAGGGATGATGGGGCCCTCCAAAGGCGTGTTGCCCCAGCCCAGGCTGTGTCTCCCCAATGCCCAGCTAGCTCCTCTGAGCTGCCAGAGGAGCCAGGAGCTGCAGGGTGCAGGGAGTCCTGCTGCCTCTGCCTGGCTCTCACTGCTGCCTTTGTTTCAGATGATGCACCCTACTGAAGAGATCCTGAAAGAGCTGTGTAAGCCAGCAGTCCTGCAGAAGCTTCTGAAGATTGAAAGGCTGCCACTGCTCTGGCTGGTGCTCAGAGGCCTGGTCCTGCTGTCCAGGAGACCTGAGATGGTGAGCAGGATCTAGTCAAAATGAAGCCCTCCTGGTGGCAGCCTGGCGCTGGGGTGGTGGGCAACGCTGTGCCTTGGCCTTGCCTGAGACTCAGAAGTTGGGGTGATGTCTGTGGTGGGGCCTGGTGGCTGCCTGGGGAGATTTCCAGGAGCTTTCCTGATGGGTTGCCTGGGGCCTTTTGGGAAAGGGGGTGGCTGAGCAGGGGGCGTGGCGTCCTTGCTCACCTGCCCTCCTTCTCCTACCTTCCCCATCGCCTGTGACAGCTGCCAGCAAGCAAAGCGTGTGGCTGTAATCAGAGCTTTTAGGCCAGGGTGGCCACTGTCCCCTTGGTGAAAAGAAAATTGCGTGTTTTGCAGGCAAGAGAAATACGGGTCCTGCTTCCAGACATCATGGAGACCCTGCGGTTTGCCAACACGCCCGTTATTCTGAAGGTGCTGAACATCTTCAGAAATGTAATGCGCCATCTGGGGAAGAAGCATGCCAGTCCCATTGCTCTGGAGCTGGCTGAGAAGATTCTGCCTCTTTTTGATCATGTAAGTCTGATGTGGGAGGCTGAACGCTGTGGGCGAGTGCTCGACCGGAGGGCCTTCTCCTTTCTTTGCCTCTCCAGCTCTCGAGAATGAGATATCTCCTGGGTTCTGCTGCCCAGCAGGCCTTGTCCTTGGCATCACAACTCCGTTGTTCTTGGTGGTGTGAGGTCCCTGTGCTGAGGCCCATCCTGGCCTCTGTGCCAAGCCAGAGGTTACTTTCAGACCCTGCCGTGCTCCCTCCTCTAACAGTGTCAGGCATTCTCTCCAGGAGCCATGGCAGGGAGTAGGAGGCTGAGTGGGCAGTGTGTGCCCTGGAGGCACTGCCGAGGGTCAGCCCTGTCTCCTGATCGTCCTGGTGCCTAAGGAGCTCTGCTTTGACCTGGTGGGGTGGCTGGGGGAGCACTCTGAAGCCCAGGCACCTTGTGCTGAAAACCTGTAGCAGTGCTTTGCACGACCGCACAGCGCCTTTGTGCAGAATGTGACTCCAAAGCATCTCCTCAAAGCATCAGCCTCGCCTACACTCGTAGTCACCATGGGCGGTGAGAGTGCGTTGCTGAGGTCCGCTTGTTCTCCTCCTCAGGTGTCAAGTGAAGTACGAGAGTGTTCCATCCACCTCTTTGAAGATTTGGTGGACGCTGTGCTGTGGTTTAAGAAGGGAAACATTAAGGAGACCGTGCACAGGGCCCTGCTGCCTCTGCTGTTTCACATGAGTGACGAGAGCCCGAGTGTAGCACAGGTACAAATGACAGACCGGACCAGTATGCAGGCAAGGGTGTGCCGGCACCTCAGCGGTGGCAGCGATGGTCTGGGATTTGAGAGCGAGTTCAGCAAGAACTCAAACGGTGGCAAGTGTGTCAGTGGTGCCATCTCCCTGCATCTGTTGTTTTGTAGGCATCTGGGGAAGGCCTTGTGGCTTGTGCAAAATTCCTGAAGTGGAAGAAGCTCAAGCAGCGGGCCCAGGAGGAGTACATAGCAGCGACCAGGAGGTGCTTGGTAAGGACAATCACACAGCCCCCACCTTTTTGCTGGGGGAAAGGGGATGCTGTCAGGAGGGCTTGCAGCAGCATGTGGGGAGGCTCTGCAAGTCCCATGCCTTTCTGTTCTTCTCCAGCTGCACCAGGACAAGAGGATAGTGGAAGGGTACCTGTGGCAGAGCCTGCCATACCTGAAGGATTCTCAGACCTCCGTGCGATGCGAGGCTGTCAAATTCATCAGTAAGCCCAACCCCTGGGTCCCTCTTTGGGCCCTGCCCTGGCAGTGAGGTGCAGCCCTGCCCATGCTAGTAGTCCGGACGGGTGCCTTGCTCAGGTCCCCCCTCAGGCACCATCCCTGCCTGCGGCACAGGAGGGGAAGCAGCTGGGCTGGCTGGGCTGCAGTTTGTGCTCTAGGGAGCGTGTTGGGGAGTGGGGGTCTGATGAGAGCTCTTTCCCCAGGGCTGGCTGTGCAGCGCTCCGGAGAGCAACGTGAAGAAAAGCTGAATGAAATCTGCTGTGGTGAGTGAGAGCAGTGCTGCGTGTGCTGGGGCTGGGAGCAGGGGGCAGAGCCTGGGCAGCGTGCAGCTGTGTCTTGCCCTGATGCATGGAAATGCTGCAGGGGGGCAGAAGAGGATTCCTGGGGCAGGTGGGGCTCTCCTGAGCAGTGGCTTCCAGCCCGGAACCAGCCCCACCCGGGCGGGGCAGCGCGTCACAGTGGAGCCCTTTGTGACCCGTCCCTGTGACACCCAGGGATAACCGGCACCCACACGGTGGCCCCTCATTGTCCGGCAGGACAGCAAGGCGACTAGGCAGGAGTGTGCGGGTCTGGCGAGGAGCCCCCGAGCGCAGCCCAAGTCGTTTCTCTCTACCCTTTGCAGTCTCACGGCTGCCCCCAACCCTCATCCCACGGGATGGTGAAGAAACCTCCTAGACGCCCCAGGATCGCCTGGGCCAAGAGTGGGGTTTCCCAGGAGAGAAGACCTCCACTGGAGCCCTACCAGCTGACCGTGGTGCAGCCACTGCGTGCTGGTGAGTGAAGGTTCCCAGCCCAGGGCTGGGGAGGGCAGAGCTCCTTCCTCTGCTCGCACCTGCCTTTGGCCCCTCTACAGCACTGCTCCCTCTCTTCCTTGGTTAGATGCGGACTGGCTGCCTGTGTATGAAATGGAAAAGGAGGCCATAGATTTCATCGAAGACTACGTCATCAGCAAGGAAAAGGTAATAGCAGATGTCTCTGTCTCAGCTGTGCCTGCATCCAGATGGTCCTTCTGGCTGCAGGAGGGCTGTGGGCTGGGCAGAGCTGCTACTGCCCTGCAGTCCTGCCACACTGCTCCACACCCTGCCACACTCGGTCCCCCTCACCGTTGCTCTCCACGCTCACTCTCCTTGATCTCTTGTGTGCCTGCCAGGATCTGGTGCAGAAGATGCAGTTCCTGAACTGCATCTGCTCGCTGTGCAGCACTGCTGGAAAGACGGGCTTGACAGATTACCTGGATGTCTTCTGCTTCCTAAACGATCTGTTGGAGAACATCGAGGTGAGGGGACATGGTACCTGCGCCCTTGAAAAGCACAGGGCATGGGGAGAGGGAGGCAGGGACACTGTGCACAGACACCGATGTGCCCCAGGTAGGACTCCAGGTATTGCTGAGACCTCAGCAGTGGAGGTGGACAGCAGCGTCTGTGTGCCAGTGTTAGTCAAGGGGCAGTGGGGCTACTCAGGCCTACCAGCCGGTGCCAGGTTTGCTGGTGCTGGGTGCTGGTGGCTGCCTGGTGCCATCCCGGTTGTGCTTTGCAGGCTCTGTTGCGTGAGGAGCCCAGGGAGCAGCTGAGCACAGCACTGAGATACCACTGCATGAATGCTATTGCTGCGTTGAGGTACCTACCCAGCCCCTGGTTATGCCAGCACATCCCCAGGGCACGATCCTGGTGGCCCTGACACAGCTCCCTGCTGGGTCTTGGCTCTTGCCCCAAAGCTGGTGGCATCAGGACTGTCCTCTGACCCAGGCCAGCCCCGTGGAGGAGGAGGTGCCTCCTGGCAGGGCTCCCCATCCATCCCGGGGAGCCCTGCCCAGGGGAGGACCTGTTCCACCCCTGCCTCAGAACCGAGGCACTGCTCCTAACATCAAGCTCTTCCTACTTGCAGTGAAGTGGATGCAATTTTAGAAGATGAAAAGCTACACCTCTTAAACGTGTGCTGCAATGTCATCTTCTACCTTCCTCCAAGGAGAGTCTTGAACATTTGCCTCTACGACCATGTACGTACCAGGTGTAACTACTGAACTTCAGGTCTCTGCGCTGCTCCCTGGATTCTTTAAGAAAGATCCTTGCAGGGCAGGCTCCTGGCCTTGCTGCCCCTCACCCCTTTCCTCTCACACTCTGGGCCTGGCAACACCGTATGCTTGAAGCCTGCTCTGCGCACAGCGGCTTCGTGGCTCTGCAGCCCCTGTGCGTGGATATGTGGGTGTCCTTCCTTGACAGCCAGAGGGGATCACAGTACAGCCTCTCCTGGCAGTGAGAGCAATCTCTGAAAGACTCCCACAACCCACTGTTCTCTTTACAGACCCTGGAAGCTATGAACTGTATGCTGCAGATCATGCTAGACAGCCATCCCACCAGCAATTTTAATAATTGGCTGCAGAGAATCTTCAAGGTCTGTCTACTGTAGAGCTCTGCCCCCAGAGGTCCCTTTGGTAGAATTTAAGCCCTCTCCTTGGAAACGGCTCTGTCAGGAGCTGGAGCCGGCAAGTGGCCCCAGTGGCTGTAGCCCCATGACGGGCTTGGCTCGAGCTCTGGGGAAGCCTGGATGGATGCTGTGGTTTCAGCCAGGAGCTCGGCAGACCTCCTGGCTTCTGCTGGGGTGGGCAACAGCAGCTCCCAGGCTAACAGGCTGCTCCTCTCCTCACAGCTGCTGCAGTCCTTCACCTTCTCTGAGGTCAAAATTGTGTGCGAGAGGGCCAAGAAGCAGATCTGGAAGCTTTGTGGTTTCATGGCCAGCACTTTCAGGCTGCAGGTAAGGAGACATGAACATTTCAGCCTACCTCCTCTTCCTCTTTGTGTACCCCAGAGCTGCCTCTACAGCTTAGGGGTACCTGAGAGACAAGCTTGGGTACAGGTGGGGGTCCTCACCATGTTTCTGCCCTGAAACAAGTGTCTTCTTTTGCCCTTTTCCTCTGGTCTTCTCCTTCCACACCATGTTCTCACACTCAGTCTGACTTGTCTTGCCTCCCTTTTCTCCCTCTTACCATAGCTGCTTAGAAAATTCTTCGATGCTGATCAGACTACAGGCATCGTCATCATGACCGTTGAAAACACCATTACTGACTGCAGCTCTGAGGACAAGGAGTGTGCTGGGATAATGCTGGACTTGATTTTGAAAGACCCTGGCACCTGGCTAACAGAAGTAAGCACTCAGATGCTCTTGGGCATCTGTAGCCATTTTAAGCCAACACAGAGCACTGGGAAGAGCAGTAATCTCAGTGGCAGCAGAGCAAATGACTACTGTACAGCAGCAGCAGTATTCTCCTTCTGCCCTCCCCACAGGTGCCAGAGATTCTGGGGTACATCTGCAGAAAGCTGAAAAGAAATAGCGTGGCAGTTCAGGCAGTCCTCCCGTCACTGCTTGCCGTGCTGGCTTGCCAGTTTCCCAGCAGTGTGTTAAGAACCGTGTTGACCCAGCTACCACACAGTGACAGGTACCAGCCCTGACAGCCCCGCATGTTTGTTCCATGAGAAGAGCAGGCCTCAGAGCCGCTCCTGCTGCCAGAGCCAAGGAGAGCTGCAGGACACCCCGAGGAGCAGGCGCTCCATCCCACTGTGCTTTCCAGTGCCGGTGGCCCGCTCAGGGCTGCAGCAGCCAACGCTGACCATGGCAGCCCAGAACGCCCTTCTGGCTCCTGCCCTGCCCCTCGGGGAAGGCCACCTCAGCCCCTCCTGCTTGCCCAGGCTGGGCCCCCAAGCCATCTCAAGCACGCGAGGTGGCAGGGCCAGGGCTGCAGCACAGCTTGGGGCCTGCTGGGCCTTCCTGAGCCATGGCGCTGTGGCTGAGGCAGCTCTACTGACAGCTCTGCTCCTCCTTTGCAGCACTACCCTGGAGATCTGGAAGATGGTGCTTACCATGCCACAGTCTTCACAGAGGATCTTGAATGAACTGTGCCGCCTTCTCCAGGACGAAGAGCCATGCAGGATCCCCACAATGGGGCTGGGCTTCCTTCGTCTGACTGTGAGTTACTGGGCAAGGCAAAGTGCTGTCCTTCAGGGCTCTCTTTGCCCAGCTCCCTGCCTCCTGCTGCCTTCCTCCCCAGGCTGGAAACTTGGGGCAGGGCAGGGGCTGAGTTGGGGTTGTGACTTAGGCTAGGGAGAGGCACAGCCTCTGCACAGGGTGAATAGGCTGCAGGGCCAGGGAGGGAAAGCTCACATGGCCACCCACGTCTGTGCCATTTTTGTGCCAGCTTCTCAAAGGTCAATTGCTCTTCAAAGGTGTGAGAGCAAGAGGGTGTGCTGGTCTGAGGGCAGGGGCAGCAAGCCTCATGCCTGGCAGCGCAGCTTGGTTGCTCTCGATGATATGAGGCCTCTGTGCTGGGGCCCAGCCTGGCAGCTGTGCAAAGCCTCTTCTGCCAAGGCTTACTTTCAGACCCTCCAGCGCTCCTTTTCCTACCAGCACCAGGCACTCTCTCCAGGTGCCACAGTAGAAACGTGGAAGCCAAATGGGCAGTGAGCGCCCCGAAGGCATTGCCGTGTGCCCCCAAGGCCAGCCCCGTCTCACCTGTGGTGTGGTGCCTGGGAAGCTCTGCTTTGATCGGTGGGATGGCTGGGGGAGCACTTGAGGCACAGGCACCCAGTGCTGGAAACCTGTTGCACTGCTTTGCACAACCGCACAGCACCTTTGTGCAGAATGTGACTCCGAAGCATCTACTTTTGCATCAGCCATACCAACGATATGCTCTTCCCTCCACTGCTGTTTGGGATCTGAAGCCATTTTAAACCAGCAAAGAGCAATGTCAAGGGCAGCAATAGCAGTGGCTGGTGTGCAAATGGCTGCAGTGACCGCAGTATTCTCCCCCTGTTCTTGCAACAGCTGCCAGATATTCTGGGGACCATCCAGAGAAGCATGAAAGGGAAGAGCGAATCACGTCAAGAGATGCTCTTCTCACTGCTTGACAGTCTGACCATCCAGTTTCCCAGGGATGTGCTGAGGAGCGTGCTGACCGACCTTCCACAGACTGACAGGTACCAGCCCTGACAGCCCCGCATGTTTGTTCCATGAGAAGAGCAGGCCTCAGAGCCGCTCCTGCTGCCAGAGCCAAGGAGAGCTGCAGGACACCCCGAGGAGCAGGCGCTCCATCCCACTGTGCTTTCCAGTGCCGGTGGCCCGCTCAGGGCTGCAGCAGCCAAGGCTGACCATGGCAGCCCAGAGCCCCCATCAGGCTCCTGCCCTGCCCCTCGGGGAAGGCCACCTCAGCCCCTCCTACTTGCCTAGGCCAGGTCCCCAGGACTCCCCAAGCATGCGGGGTGGCAGGGCCAGGCCTGCAGCCCAGCCTGGAGTCTTCGGGGCCTTCCTGAGCCATGGCGCTGTGGCTGAGGCCGCCCTGCTGACACAGCATCACTTTCTTTGCAGCACTACCTTGGACATTTGGGACAGCGTGCTTCCCGTGCTGGAATCTTCAGAGGGGATCTTGGAAGAACTGAGCAATGTTCTCCAGGAACAACAGTTGTGCGAGATATTTAATGTCACCACAGCAGAGTTGGGCCTCCTTCGCTTCACTGTGAGTTACTGGATAAGGCACCACACTCTCCTTCGGGGCTCTCTTTGCTCAGCTCCCTGCCTCCCCCTGCCTTACTCCCCAGACTGGAAACCTGAGACAGGGCTGTTGCAGCATCAGAGCCATGGCTGGGACTGGGGAGAGCCATTGCCTCCATGCAGGCTGAGCAGTCCTCAGTGCCTGTGGCCACCTACGGCTGGTGCCTCTTTTGTGCCAGCTCCTGCTGGTCGAGCGCTCCTCAAAGGCTTCTGAAGGGCAGAGGGCAGGAGGAGCAGGCCAGAAAGTCATTCTGCATAGGGCGAGGCCTGGGGCACAGAGGGATGATGGGGCCCTCCAAAGGCGTGTTGCCCCAGCCCAGGCTGTGTCTCCCCAATGCCCAGCTAGCTCCTCTGAGCTGCCAGAGGAGCCAGGAGCTGCAGGGTGCAGGGAGTCCTGCTGCCTCTGCCTGGCTCTCACTGCTGCCTTTGTTTCAGATGATGCACCCTACTGAAGAGATCCTGAAAGAGCTGTGTAAGCCAGCAGTCCTGCAGAAGCTTCTGAAGATTGAAAGGCTGCCACTGCTCTGGCTGGTGCTCAGAGGCCTGGTCCTGCTGTCCAGGAGACCTGAGATGGTGAGCAGGATCTAGTCAAAATGAAGCCCTCCTGGTGGCAGCCTGGCGCTGGGGTGGTGGGCAACGCTGTGCCTTGGCCTTGCCTGAGACTCGGGAGTTGGGGTGATGTCTGTGGTGGGGCCTGGTGGCTGCCTGGGGAGATTTCCAGGAGCTTTCCCGATGGGTTGCCTGGGGCCTTTTGGGAAAGGGGGTGGCTGAGCAGGGGGCGTGGCGTCCTTGCTCACCTGCCCTCCTTCTCCTACCTTCCCCATCGCCTGTGACAGCTGCCAGCAAGCAAAGCGTGTGGCTGTAATCAGAGCTTTTAGGCCAGGGTGGCCACTGTCCTCTTGGTGAAAAGAAAATTGCGTGTTTTGCAGGCAAGAGAAATACGGGTCCTGCTTCCAGACATCATGGAGACCCTGCGGTTTGCCAACACGCCCGTTATTCTGAAGGTGCTGAACATCTTCAGAAATGTAATGCGCCATCTGGGGAAGAAGCATGCCAGTCCCATTGCTCTGGAGCTGGCTGAGAAGATTCTGCCTCTTTTTGATCATGTAAGTCTGATGTGGGAGGCTGAACGCTGTGGGCGAGTGCTCGACCGGAGGGCCTTCTCCTTTCTTTGCCTCTCCAGCTCTCGAGAATGAGATGTCTCCTGGGTTCTGCTGCCCAGCAGGCCTTGTCCTTGGCATCACAACTCCGTTGTTCTTGGTGGTGTGAGGTCCCTGTGCTGAGGCCCATCCTGGCCTCTGTGCCAAGCCAGAGGTTACTTTCAGACCCTGCCGTGCTCCCTCCTCTAACAGTGTCAGGCATTCTCTCCAGGAGCCATGGCAGGGAGTAGGAGGCTGAGTGGGCAGTGTGTGCCCTGGAGGCACTGCCGAGGGTCAGCCCTGTCTCCTGATCGTCCTGGTACCTAAGGAGCTCTGCTTTGACCTGGTGGGGTGGCTGGGGGAGCACTCTGAAGCCCAGGCACCTTGTGCTGAAAACCTGTAGCAGTGCTTTGCACGACCGCACAGCGCCTTTGTGCAGAATGTGACTCCAAAGCATCTCCTCAAAGCATCAGCCTCGCCTACACTCGTAGTCACCATGGGCGGTGAGAGTGCGTTGCTGAGGTCCGCTTGTTCTCCTCCTCAGGTGTCAAGTGAAGTACGAGAGTGTTCCATCCACCTCTTTGAAGATTTGGTGGACGCTGTGCTGTGGTTTAAGAAGGGAAACATTAAGGAGACCGTGCACAGGGCCCTGCTGCCTCTGCTGTTTCACATGAGTGACGAGAGCCCGAGTGTAGCACAGGTACAAATGACAGACCGGACCAGTATGCAGGCAAGGGTGTGCCGGCACCTCAGCGGTGGCAGCGATGGTCTGGGATTTGAGAGCGAGTTCAGCAAGAACTCAAACGGTGGCAAGTGTGTCAGTGGTGCCATCTCCCTGCATCTGTTGTTTTGTAGGCATCTGGGGAAGGCCTTGTGGCTTGTGCAAAATTCCTGAAGTGGAAGAAGCTCAAGCAGCGGGCCCAGGAGGAGTACATAGCAGCGACCAGGAGGTGCTTGGTAAGGACAATCACACAGCCCCCACCTTTTTGCTGGGGGAAAGGGGATGCTGTCAGGAGGGCTTGCAGCAGCATGTGGGGAGGCTCTGCAAGTCCCATGCCTTTCTGTTCTTCTCCAGCTGCACCAGGACAAGAGGATAGTGGAAGGGTACCTGTGGCAGAGCCTGCCATACCTGAAGGATTCTCAGACCTCCGTGCGATGCGAGGCTGTCAAATTCATCAGTAAGCCCAACCCCTGGGTCCCTCTTTGGGCCCTGCCCTGGCAGTGAGGTGCAGCCCTGCCCATGCTAGTAGTCCGGACGGGTGCCTTGCTCAGGTCCCCCCTCAGGCACCATCCCTGCCTGCGGCACAGGAGGGGAAGCAGCTGGGCTGGCTGGGCTGCAGTTTGTGCTCTAGGGAGCGTGTTGGGGAGTGGGGGTCTGATGAGAGCTCTTTCCCCAGGGCTGGCTGTGCAGCGCTCCGGAGAGCAACGTGAAGAAAAGCTGAATGAAATCTGCTGTGGTGAGTGAGAGCAGTGCTGCGTGTGCTGGGGCTGGGAGCAGGGGGCAGAGCCTGGGCAGCGTGCAGCTGTGTCTTGCCCTGCTGCATGGAAATGCTGCAGGGGGGCAGAAGAGGATTCCTGGGGCAGGTGGGGCTCTCCTGAGCAGTGGCTTCCAGCTGATGCCTCAGTCTCACTTGCTCCTCTGGGCCTGGGAAAGCAATCAGTGCGGATGGTACGGTTAGGAGGGGATGCTGGTGGCTCTCTGCAGATAGGTGGGTTACAGCTGTGTTCTGTTTCCTTCTGTTGCAGCCCTTCAGCCCTTGGAATTTGACGTCTCTGTGGCAGTCCGTTCCCTGGCAGCTGGGACTGTGGAGACTGTGAGAGATCAAAGGCAGCAGGAGGCTTCAGCACAGAGCTGGCTCACAGCATTTTGCTGCTGGCCTTGCAGAGCCATCTGAAATGTAATTCTGATACAGTGACGTTGCCATGACACGCATTCCTGTCATGCAAGACAGACCCCCTTAACAACGCAAGGAGCCCAGGAGTACGGACATCTTGAGACAAAGAATGGAACCTAGCTGGCTCGAACTGGGTCTGTAGTTAGTGACTGACAAAGGCGAAAAGTACACCAGAAAGCCTTCGTGAGGAAGACTAGAAGACCTCTGCCTGCGACCACCAGAGAGCAGCACGCAGGCGCGCAGAGGTGGAATGTATCATAATGATTTCCCCAACCTAATTGGAACATTATGATGAGATCTTGGAACTGTTCAAGCAGCCTGTTGTGTCATCTTATCTATATCTATGTACCAACTATATCTATATACCAACAGATGTTTTGTTGTGCGAGTTAGAAGTCATCACCCTCGCACCCAACACCATAATAAACATACCATCTTTATAACCTTGCTTGCTTTATGGGGTTTGATTCTGTACGTCACATCTGTTCTTACTGAGAGGATTCGGACTGCAAAGCCGTTTCCTTGGTGTCCTCCTGTGCTGAGCTTACGTGCAAGGTTTCTGTAGTGGTGGGCTGTAGGAGTGCACCCTCAGTACGTCTGCTGATGGTACTCAGCTGGGAAATGCTGTTGATTCTCCAGGAGAACTGGTCAATCAGCAACAGCATGCAGCTCCTCTGAAGAAAACAAAAAAATTCCCAAACCGGCATCATCATTGCTAAGAACGTCATGGCCTTTCTTCACGGTCTGTCAAGGCTACTACCCCCTCCTGTATTTTGTACTACCCTGTACAAAGTAAGACTAGCTTCATGGCGGACACATACGCAGCCTTGAGCAAGATACCTGCTCATTTTGCTGGGCCTGTGACAGGTACGAAGCAGGAAAGTAATGGTTCTCCTAGCTTCTTGCAAAGCTGAAGTGCTGGGAAGCAAAGCTCCTGCTTGCTCAGTAGTGCTGTGTGCCTGGGCATGAGCGTCATGTGGAATAAGACAAATGGGTTTGTACTTCAAGGGGAAAAATCATCTTTTCTTTTCTTATATCTTGGAGACCCAGAAATCCAGACTCAGAGCTCTATCTTTGGTTTTCAGTTTGCTTTTCAAAATAGGGGAGAGAATGACTCTGCAAACCTTCTTTGCTGACATACAACTCTTAAAATAACATTATTTTTACTACTACTAATGAAATCAACTCAGCAACAACAAAACGGATGATAAATAAATGCGTAGGGAGAAGAGTCCCTTGAGGAAATTTCTCACATGAGCTGAATTGGTAGTCTGGTGGGAGGGCCCTTGTGCACAAGAACAGAGGAAGGAACAAGCTTGTTTTGTCTTCTTTTAAGGATGCAGTATGATTCAACTTATTCTCATCAAAATGAGGCCAGTATTTCACTGGATTATTGCAAATGGGAAATTGCTGCCAAAGTTGCATTCTTTTGAAACTGAGAAGACAGTAATTTTAAAATTCCATTAGAATAGTCTGGAGAAGATCATTCGCATGGCCAGTATCATTTACCCTTGGTGTAAAAGCAACAGCAACAGGCAAAAAAATAAGTGGAACATCTGTTTCATACACTTTGTTCAGGACATAAAATCACGCACACTTTGCTGTAGTTAGTATAATGTTATTGGTAAAAATCAACAAGCTTCCTCTAAAAGAGGACTTGAACTTTTGTCTCTGCTGCCTTATTTACTGAGTGAGCTAGTGGACACCTCTGCTCAAATCCCTTAGGTTTTCACTTCTGTAACTGTCTCTCTTCCTGAAGATCTCCTGAAAAGCTTTTTCTGTGAGGATGAGCACTGGCATGAACGGTTACAGGTAGTTTTGCTGTGGCGAGTTTACCTCTGTGTGTGACACATGCATTCTCCTGACAACTGCTGTCGCTCATTTTGATTATCAAAATCGTGCTTTTATTACTTTGTGCCTCACAGATTAATCTGATTTTAAGAAAGTCAGGCTGAATTTGTTTGCTGTGTTCAATATTGACGACATCAAGATAACAAAAGACATCTTCATTTTCAGGAATGATTATAGTTGCTGAAGATGTGAGATGCTGATAGAAGGCAGCTTGACTTTGAGTAAGCTTGATTGCTCCTGTAGGCCTTAGCTTTGAAAAAAATGTGACAGCATTAAGGAGACCTCATGCACAGTATACACATGAGAAACCCTTCCATGAGACACAGCTTTTTTTAATCAATAGATAAATTGATAATACGTATTTCTAGGCAATTTGAAATTCCAGAGTATTTCTTGCTATGCAAAAGTCAGAATTAGCTCATTTATGTAGCCACTATTATTAAGCTACATGTGAATTTCCTTTTAACAATGATTTGTTTTATAACCAAATTGAAAAGAAGCTCTTTTTCAAAAGCAGACATTCCTGAGATTAAGATAAGCATGCAAGAATGGGTGCTTTGGGGTGTTTGTCCTGCGGAATGATAGGAAGAAGACAGAAAACCACCCAATAGGGAAAATGGAATAAGGAAGTGTGCTTTTGCAGATGCTCCTTAATGGAGAATTCTGGTGACAGTGTTTTCTTTCCTTCTTACACTGTCACAACTCTAGTTGAATTCTACATACACCACTCTCTTCCTCTGACGGATAACACTCTGGGATATTTTTTCTTGTCACTCTTTGCTGGTCAGCACAGATATTCATCTGAACACAGTTATCTGGTGCCATTGAACAACCTGAATTAAGACACTCACCTGGGCCATAGCTGAATTTTATGGACGTGAGTGTGTCTCTTTCATCTCATTACAGTAAGACATGCCACAGGTAGCAGCCCTGCCATCTCTTGCCTGTCTCATTAACAAAGCCCTTCCAATAACAGAAGGCTGATTTCCATGTCATTTTAGTAAATTATATTTAGAGCCTTTGAATGTAAATGAAGGTGATACCACCATCAGTGTTCTCAGTCTGCTTTTATAAAGAATAGAAGAAGCATCAGTGAGTGTTCCTATACAAGATATTTAAGGGATCTCTTCTCAACCAGTGGAAGAATCATAGGAAAAAGATGAAATAGGGACATAGAATTTAAAATATAGCAGAGAGCTGCTTTCAAATGTCACCTAGGGGTGTTAAATGCATCCCAGTCTTTCACTGCCATGAGTAACAGCTACTCTGATTGTGCTAGTGCTAGTGGGTCTGCTGAATTGCCATGGCTGCATCCCGGTGGAAGGCTACTGCCAGGAAACATGTGGAGATCCGGACAGAGGTCCCCTGCACGTGTAAGAGGAAGGCTGCAGCCAAGAAGAGTGCGGAGACCCAGACAGGTCCCAAAACAGCATGCTAGCATTCAGGTTGCTGGCTGCAACGAGTGCCAGAGTCTGGCCCTTGAAGTGCTAGGCGATGGAGGCAGTGCCTGTGTAAGGTGTGACCAGGTAAATGACTTCTCCGTCTGGTGGCCTCCTGAGGGAGGAGGTGGAGAGGTTGAGGACCATCAAGGACTTGAAAAGGAAACTGACTGGTGGTGCCAGGCCCTATCGGCCCCGAGGTCCCGGCATGCACCTGAGGCTCCCAATGGAGCACGTGGCCCCCGGTCACGTTGCAAACAGGTGACAGAGAGGAATTGGCAGACAGACGGTGCTCCTGATACAGGGAGCCCTCAGTCTTCTCCTACCAATATCAATACCAATGAAGAACTAGGGGGTGTGGGACTGGGTCAAAACCATTGTAACTCTCTCCCAAAAGGGCAAGGTGATATCCACTGCACAGTGGTGGAGCCTCTGCGCTGTTGTTGCCGAGCAGAGCAAAGCAGTTTGAGAGAGAAGGATGGGTGGAAACAGGTACCGACTCGGCAATGTGGGCGTCCGCCCCCCCGAACCATGCTCGGCTCCCCAGGTGCCTCTGCAAAATAGATTTGAGGCTCTGGAACCTGAGGGAGAGGTGTGTGCAGGTGTGGAGGGAGGCCCACCCATGAGGGTGCCTCAGGGGAAGCGGTCACCCCCACACCTCAAGACTTCCTCCACCCAGAAGGACAGAAGGGTGGTTGGCATAGGAGACTCCCTGCTGCAAGGAACTGAAGGCCCTGTATGCCGGCCTGACCCTCCCCACAGAGAGATGTGCTGCCTCCCTGGGGCATGGGTCAGGAACATTGCTAGGAGACTTCCCAGTCTGATCTGCCCTTCTGACTACTATCCACTGTTGATAGTACAGGCTGGCAGTGAAGAAGTTAGTGAGAAAAGCCTGAAGGCTATTAAAGATGACTTCAGAGGGCTGGGGCGGGTAGTTGAAGGAACAGGTGTGCAGGTGGTTATTACATCTGTACCTTCAGTGGCAGGAAAGGATACTGGGATGAGCCTAAAAACCCATCTCTTGAACAAATGGCTTAGGAGTTGGTGGAAACACAGGAGTTTTGGTTTTTTTGATCACGGGGCAATTTACTCGGCACCTGGCATGACAGCTGCAAATGGAAGCAGCCTGTCTCCATGGGGAAAGAGGGTTCTAGCCAAGGAACTGGCGGGACGTATTGACAGGTGTTAAAACTAGGTATGAAGGGGAAAGGGGACAAAATGTGGACCGCTGGGACTGAGGGGGCAGTTCGAGGCTCAAAACAGAACTTGATGGGTGGAGACGATGGAGTTCAAAGGCTTGGAGAGGGGTGGGGGGATGCTGCTTCTCTTAAGTGCCGGTATACTAATGCACGTAGCATGGGGCGGGCTGGTAAGGGTAACACTGTTGTGGGTGTGTACTACAGGCCCCCTGATCAGGAGGAGGAGGTTGATGAGGCCTTCCATAAGCAACTGGAAGTAGCGTGACGTTCCCAGGCGCTGGTGCTCATGGGGACTTCAATTATCCAGGTATTTGCTGGACAACCAACATGGCCAGGCACGCACGGTCCAGATGGTTCAACTTTCTGATGCAGGTGGTGGAGGAACGGACACGGGGAGGGGTGTTACTGGACTTTATTCTCACCAACAAGGATGGACTTGTTAAGGAAGTAAAGGTTGGGGGCAGCTTGGGTTGTAGTGATCATGAGATGGTGGAGTTCAAGATCCTGAGTGGAAGAAGCAAAGCAAAAAGTAGGATTGCTACCCTGGACTTTAGGAGAGCCAACTTTGATCTCTTCCGGGATCTACTTGGAGCTATCCCGTGCGCTTGGGTGTTGGAAGGTAAGGGGGCCTGTGAGAGCTGGTCGGCATTTAAGCAGCTCTTCTTCCCAGCTGAGGATTGGTGCGTCCCTGTGAGCTAGAAATCGGGAAAAGGTGGCAGGAGACCTGTGTGGATGAGCAAGGAGCTCGTGCACAAACTCAAAGGAAAGAAGAAGGTCCATGAAATGTGGAAAAAGGGTCTGACCACTTGGGAAGAATACAGGAGTGTAGTCAGGGCCTGCAGGGATGCGACGAGGAAGACTAAAGCCCGCCTGGAATTGAATCTGGATAAAGTGGTAAAGGATAATAAAAAAGGCTTTTTTAAGTATGTTAACAGCAGAAGGAAAACTAGAGAGAATGTGGGCCCCTTACTAAGTGAGGGGGGGGGGGGGGGGGGCTGGTAACGGGGGATGCTGAGAAGGCAGAGATACTGAATGCCTTCTTTACTTCTGTCTTCAGTGAAAAGGCTCTCCCTCAGGTTTCCCACACCCTGGAGGTTAGTGAGAGGGTCTGGGGAATGGGAGACCTCCCTTCAGTCAGGGAAGAGGTGGTGCGTGAGCACCTAGGCAGTACTAAGGTCTATAAGTTCATGGGACCTGATGGGGTGCATCCATGTGTGCTGAGGGAGCTGGTGGAGGTCAGTGCTGAACTGCTCTCCATCATTTTTGAGAAGTCTTGGATAAGAGGGGAGGTCCCTGAAGACTGGAGGATAGCCAGTGTCGCTCCGGTCTTCAAAAAGGGCAAGAAGGAAGAGCCAGGTAATTATAGTGCTGTCAGCCTCACCTCTGTCCTTGGAAAGGTGATGGAACAGCTTGTACTGGATGCCATCTCCAGACAACTGGGAGAAAAGGAGGTTATCAGGAGTAGTCAGCATGGGTTCACCAAGAGGAGGTCGTGCTCGACCAACCTGGTGACCTTCTATGATGTTGTCACATGCTGGGTGGATGGGGGGGAGAGTGGTAGGTGTAGTCTACCTTGATTTTAGAAAGGCATTTGATACTGTCACCCATGACATCCTCATAACAAAGCTGAGAAGTGTGGGATAGACGAGTGGACAGTGAGGTGGGCTGAGAACTGGCTGACTGGCAGAGTGCAGAGGGTCGTCATTGGCAGTGCAGAGTCTGTCTGGAGACCTGTAGCCAGTGGTGTCCCCCAGGGGTCTGTGCTGGGTTTGGTCTTGTTCAACATTTTCATCAATGACCTTGGTGAGGGGATAGTGGCCACCCTCGGCAAGTTTGCTGATTATATGAAGTTGGGAGGATTGGCTGACAAGCCTTGAAGGCTGTGCTGCCATTCAGCGAGACCTGGACACGCTGGAGAGCTGGGCAGTAAGAAACTGGATGAGGTTCAACAAAAGCAAGTGTAGAGTCTTTCACCTAGGGAGGAATAATTGCATGGACCACTACAGGCTGGGGGACGACCTGCTGGAGGGGAGCTCTGCGGAAAGGGACCTGGGTGTCCTGGTGGACGACAGGTCGGCCATGAGCCAGCAGTGTGCCCTCGTGGCCAAAAAGGCCAATGGCATCCTGGGATGAATTAAAAAGAGCATGGCCAGCAGGTCGAGGGAGGTGATCCTCCCCCTCTACTCTGCCCTGGTAAGACCTCATCTGGAGTACTGCGTCCAGTTCTGGGCTCCCCAGTACAAAACAGACAGGGATCTCTTGGAAAGAGTCCAGTGGAGGGCCACAAAGATGGTGAAGGGCCTGGAGCATCTCTCCTATGAAGAAAGACTCAGTGAACTGGGTCTATTTAGCCTTGAGAAAAGAAGACTGAGAGGGGACCTGATCCAGGTTTATAAATATCTGAGGTGTGGGGGCCATAGTGATGAGGCCATCTCTTTTCAGCGGTATGTGGAGACAGGAGAAGGGGAAACTGACATAAGCTGCAGCATAGGAAGTTCTGCACCAATGTGCGCAAGAACTTCTTTACAGTGAGGTGACGGAGCACTGGAACAGGCTGCGCAGGGAGGTGGTGGAGTCTCCTTCTCTGGAGATGTTCAAGACCTGCCTGGATGCCGACCTGTGCAACCTGCTGTAGGGAACCTGCTTTGGCAGGGGGTTGGACTCGATGATTTCTAGAGGTCCTTTCCAACCCCTACCATTCTGTGATTCTGTGATTCTGTGATCAGAGCAGAATTTGCCATAAAATGTGTGGGCACTTATTTGTTTGTCTGCTTTCTGATACCTACATTCTTCCTTCTATCTGCTTGGAGGAAGTGAGAGCTGGAATCTGGGAAACTAAAAGACTGAATTATGATTAAAACAGTAGGCTCCTGAGAATGAACTCAATATGTTAGCTTGCTGCAATTAAGCAAATGTGGTCATGATGACATGTGGAATCAAACTCTGTAACCCAAGTAAGATTACAAAGCAGGTACGGTTTATTCAGTGCTGCGCAGACACCTGGGTGCAAGGGGGATCGTTCCTCCTAACTTGCACATCATCTAGAAAAATCGTGCTACAGATATAGGCAAAACTAATTCATCATCAATAGTTTTCCTGGAATTCGGATACACATTCATTACACCCCCGAGAGTTTGTTAGCATGCAGACCCCCCCTTTTGCGCATTCGCAGTGGGTCGTGGGATGAAGATTTGTTGTTTTCCTTGCGAAGGCTTCTGACCTTTCTTGCTGTAAACTCCTGGCCTTTTTTTGGGGGGGGGGTTGGAGGGGGAGGCAGGGGGGCATCCCCCCAGACCAGTTTCCTCTTGCCCTGTGGACATCTAATCACCTCCCTGCCAAATGTCCACGGGCTGTTCTCAAACCCTTATCTTTATGGCCTTCATCCCCCTCACTATCCCAGACCCAGTGTCTGCCATCCCTTATTTTCTAACAAGCTCTACATTCTTGCTTTTATAAACTATCTCTAACTATTCCCTTCACCCCCCTTATTCTCAGTCACTGTGAAGCCTTCTTGCCTTTTTTACTTTCACTTGTGGGGCCCATCTTACCTTTCAATGGGATTGTTTTGGAAAACTCAACCAGTGTGAAATACCATTTTCCTTGCTTTCAGATTAAAAAAAATTAGGCATTTGCACCTTTTTGGCACTATTTTCCAGATGTAAAGCCCTCTATAACTGTCAACAGTTCTCTTCCCATTTTCCTTCTAATATGTTTCTACTCCTTATTTTGAAACAGGTGAACTAATTAGTCTTCCCACATCCAAGCACTGCAAACATATTTCATTTTCAAATGAGATAAGACCCAAGCTTGAAACACCCACTCTTAATTTGGAAAGTGTTGTACCACATATTGTAATGAGCCTGAGTTTTCATCATGACATTGACATTATCAACAATGAGCTTGTAAAGCTTTATACCTAATAGGCAGCCTCTACATAATAGCTTACCGACTCATAGGGGAGTTTGAGTATTGGAAATGTACAGGAAAGAGAAAATTAGGAAAACCAATTACTGTTAGCCTGCATTCTGAGTTCCTGCTTTTCTATACCCATATACCTCAAGCTATTAAAACACACGCCGCTCACTTTGTTTTCCAAAATATGCAGGACTCTCATATCTCATTCATTTATTTACTTGATTATTTACTTAGCTCATACTTTGGGCCACGAGGCACAATCTGAAGCAAAGGAAATATCATTTAAACAGGAGAAAACATAGATTTTCATTGAGGTGACTGAAAGCCGGAGCAGGTTACCTTGTGAATTCACAGTTCTTGGAAAAATTTACAATCTGGCCATGGCTTTGGACAGTTCTGGTTCTCCTCTTGGTGGGTGGCCGGGCAATATGAGTTCTAGAGATGTCTTTCAGCCTTAGTGATGTTGTGGTCTTGTGAATTATGTTCTTTGTAGGATAAATAAGGAAAGTGCCATTTTTCTACTATTGATGACAAATGTATTTTATAACAATGCTTATGAATGCTGCAGAATATTTATTAAAGCATGTTTTATTTCTCTAATTATGCCCACAAGGTACACAGTTATAGGAATAGGAGAATTGGTGAAAACATCTCTTCCTGCATTTACGGTTTTGTAGAGACTAGTCTTTTAGAAAGCCTGGAATGGAAACTGACAGAAATTGTCATGACTACTACCATACCAGCTCAGAATGATTTCAACTAGACAAAAATATTCTCCTTTTTCCAAGTGTTGCCTTGCACTGACCATAATTTTGAAATGCTTTCTTGGACCTGCTGGAAGTAAAAAAGAAACCACCTCACGATTTTCACAGATTTATTAAGGCTTAGATGGCCTAATTTTTCTCAAACTATTCTCATACTATTTTCTCAAACTTCTAATTTTTCTCAAAAAATATGCATGTTGAAATCCAGTGTATTCCTCTCAACCTGCAAAACGAAGCTTGCTGCAGGATGCAGCACTGGTTTTTTGGTTATCCACTAATGAGAAAAATAAATGCTAAAATGTACCTTCATCCAGTTCAGCTTTTGTTTTTCTAGAAGAATATCAGCGCAATTCCTGGGAAGAAAAAGTCATGTTATCACAAGAAATTAAAGCTGGTCTAGTGGTTGGCTTTGCACATAGCAGGGGGGTTGAAAGTAAATGATTATTATGGTCCTTTTCAACCCAGGCCATTCTATGATTCTATGATGAATAAGGTAAATTTCAGCACCTTTCTGTTGTGCTTCTTTAAGCTCCTGAAGGCTGCAGCCTTGTTTTTTCCAAGGGAGAATTAAATGTTCTCCTTGGCATTCCTTACATCCTTGGGGCCTGGCTAATGCTTGTTGGGCCTTATTCAATAATATCCCAGAAGGAAAGAGTTTGTGAAATTGAGAGAGAGTGTCTGAGAGCTGAGAGGGAGATAGATCTCCGGGCTGAGTGAGAGAGTCTCCTGGTTGAGAGAAAAGACCTCCAATCTGAGAGGGATATCCTCAAGTCCGAGAGAGATGCTCTCCAAATTGAGAGAGACTCCCTGCAATCCCAAAGAGAGAGTCTCCAGGCTGAAAAGGAGAGCTTTCAGGAGAGACTCTGAGCCTAGAGGGAGAATCTCCAGGTCCAGAGAGAGCGTCTCCTAGTCGAGAAACAAAGTCTCCAAATCCAAAGAGAGAGAGAGTCCCCAAGGCGAGACAGAGAATCTCTGGGTTGAGAGTCTCCTAGCCAGGAGAGAGAATCTCAAAACCTGGCAAGAGTGTCTCCGAGCTGAGAAAGAAAGACTCCGAGCTGAAGGTGAGAATCTCCGAGCTGAGAGAAGGAATCTCCAATCTCAATGAGATGCCTTTGAATCCGAATGAGACTCCCTCCAACCCAAACTCGACACCCTCCAATCTGAACTGAATGCTCTCATAATTGAACAACACTTCAAGCAGAGCTAGAGGATGAGAGCATAGGAACTGACCAACCTGATCAACCACAGGAGGCACCACAATTGATGTCAGTCGCCCTTGTAATAGGACAGAAAACGAAACGAATCTCAACTCAGAACAGAAGAAAGAGGAGGAAAGAGGTCCAGAGGAGTGGCTCGGAGATCCAGGAGAAGCACCCCTGAGTCCAGGGGAGGGGCCCTCAGTAAGACCACGGTCACCAACGCCTACAAGGGCAACAAGAAGTCCTGAAAGAGGAGGAGGTGAGCAAGATATTGTTACCACTGTTGATCGATCTCTGAAAATGAATGAAATCCGAAGTCTGAGAAAATACTTCTCACGTCACCCAAATGAGCCAATTGCCACTTGGTTACTTCGATGTTGGGACAATGGGGCCAACAGTGTGTGGCTAGATAGTAGAGAAGCTCACCAACTGGGTGGCATTGCTAGGGACGCAGCCATTGACAGAGGCATTGGTACATGCCAGAACCAGGCCTTCACCCTCTGGAAGCGGATGTTGTTAGCTGTAAAAGAAAGATACCCCTTCAAAGATGATCTGATGCCTGAGAAAAAGAAATGGACTGATATAGAAAAAGGCATCTGAATATGCTGTGGTGGAAACGCTACATAGCCCCGATTTCATTCCTGTTGAGCCAGACCAAGAGCATGATCCTGAGAGAGTCAGGTGTACACCAAACATGTGGCGTACATTCACAAAGACTGCACCAGAGAGGTACGCCAGTACATTTGCAGCAATGTATGGCAGAGGGGAAAGGAGACCCCTTATAAATGAACTGATTAATAAACTTCAAGACTTTGAGTAACATTTAAGCCCTCTACAAGTTCATGTTTCAGCCATTGCAAAAGTAGCTGAAAAGCTGAACAGAATGGAGAGCAAACAAGAAGATATAATAGACAGACTGTCTACCATGCCTGATGCTGATGGATCCATGGTGGTAACAAATACATCCAATGGGGACCAGAATTCCCAAAACAGCCTACTGGAGGGGCTGATCAACTTGGTTTGCTCCCAGCTGGTGTCATCCAATGTCTCAGCTATCAAAAGACAACATCCTCCTGCTCAAGCAAGTGACAACAGTAAGACTACATCGTGTTTTGCGTTGTGGCATTATCTACGTGACCATGGAGAAGACATGAAGAAGTGGCATAAACAACCTACTCCTGCACTTCAAGCACGGGTAAAAGAATTACAAGACAAATCAACCATCAAGGTGAACTTCTCCAAAAAGGTGATTGCTCCAGTTGTTGCAGACAACAGAGGTAACAAATAGAGGGGCCCTGCCCCCAGCCAGGGGAGGAAAGGGGTAATAGAGTATATTGGACTGTGTGGATTAGATGGCCTGGCACATTAGAACCACAGAAATATAAGGCCCTCGAGTCACCAAGGGACAAAATCAGTTTATATTCATGGGGTGACTGGGGGTTCCCAAGAGCTGACTATGTTGGAGGCCAAAATCAGCCTCATTGGTAAAGACTGGCAAAGGCACCCTATTGTGACTGGCCCAGGGGCTGCATGTATACTTGGTATTGATTACCTCAGAAGGGGACACTTTAAGGATCCCAAAGGGTATCGATGGGCCTTTGGAATAGCTGCTGTAGACACAGAAGGTGTTAAGCAGTTGTCTGTTTTGCCTGGCCTATCAGAAGATCTGTCTGTTGTGGGGCTGCTGCGAGTAAAAGAGCAACAGGTACCAATTGCTACAAAAATGGTGCACAGGCAGCAGTACCGCACCAACAGGGATTCTTTGCTCCCCATTCATAAGTTGATTTGTCAACTGGAGAGCCAGGGAGTGATCAGCAAACTCACTCACCTTTTAACAGCCCCATATGGCCAGTGCGTAAAGCCAGTGGAGAATGGAGGCTGACGGTGGACTACCGTGGCCTGAATGAAGTCACACCCCCACTGAGTGCTGCTGTGCCAGATATGTTAGAACTCCAATACTAACTGGAGTCAAAAGCAGCCAAATGGTATGCCACCATTGCTAATGCCTTTTTCTCCATTCCTTTGGCCAGAGAGTCTAGGCCACAGTTTGCTTTCACCTGGAAGGGCTTTCAGTATACCTGGAATTGTTTGCCCCAGGGGTGGAAACACAACCCAACCATCTGCCATGGGCTGATTCAAGCTGCACTGGAACAGAGAGGTGCTCCTGAACACTTACAGACCATTGATAACATCACTGTGTGGGGCAACACAGCAGAGGAAGTTTTTGAGAAAGGAGAACAAATAATCCAGATCCTTCTGCATGCTGGTTTCGCTATTAAGCGAAGCGAAGTGAAGGGACCTGCCCAGGAAATTCAGTTCTGAGGTATAAAGTGGCAAGATGGCCATCGTCACATCCCAACCTATGTGATCAACAAAATCACTGCCATGTCTCCGCCCACTAATAAGAAAGAGACACAATCGTTTCTGGGCGAACTGGGTTTTTGGAGAATGCATGTTCCAAACTACAGCCTCATTGTAAGCCCCCTTTATTATGTGACACGAATGAGAAATGAGTTTACATGGGGCCCTGAGCAGCAGCACGCTTTTGAACAGATTAAACAGGAGATAGCTCGTGCTGTGGCCCTGGGGCCAGTACGGATGGGACAGGATGTGAACATCCTCTACACTGCTGCTCGAGAGAAAGGCCCCACTTGGAGTTTGTGGCAAAGAGCCTCAGGAGAGACCCGAGGCCGACCCCTGGGATTTTGGAGTCGGGCATATAGCGAGTCTGAAGAGCGCTACACTCCAAATGAAAAGGAAGTCTTAGCTGTGTATGAGGGGGTTCAGGCTGCTTCTGAAGTAGTCGGTACTGAAACACAGCTCCTTCTGGCACCTTGTTGAACTGGATGTTCAAGGGAAAGGTTCCCTCCACCCATCATGCTACTGATGCCACTTGGAGTAAGTGGATTGTGTTGATTACGCAGCGAGCATGGATGGGGAACCTCAGCCGTCCAGGAATCCTAGAGGTGATCATGGACTGGCCTGAAGGTAAAAAGTTTGGAACATCACCAGCAGAAGAAGTATCGCGTGCTAAAGAGGCCCCACCATACAATGAACTACCAGAGGATGAAAAGAATTATGCCCTGTTCACAGATGGATTGTGTTGTATTGTGGGGAAGCATCGCAGATGGAAGTCTGCTGTGTGGAGCCCCACACGACAAGTTGCAGAGGCCACTGAAAGGAAAGGAGAATCAAGCCAATTTGCAGAGGTAAAGGCTGTCCAGCTGGCCTTAGATGTTGCTGAACGGGAGAGGTGGCCAATGCTCTATCTTTACACTGACTCATGGATGGTGGCAAATGCCTCATGGGGGTGGTTACAGCAGTGGTAGCAAAATAACTGGCAAAGAAGGGGTAAACCTATTTGGGCTGCTGAACTGTGGAAAGACATTGCTGCCCGAACAAAGAATATGGTTGTAAAAGTGCGCCATGTAGATGCTCATGTGCCCAAGAGTCGGGCTACTGAAGAACAGCAAAATAACCATCAGGTAGATCGAGCTGCCAAAATTGAGGTGGCTCAAATAGACCTGGACTGGCAACACAAGAGTGAATTATTTCTGGCTCGGTGAGCCCATGAGCCTTCGGGCCATCAAGGAAGAGATACAACATAAAGTGGGTTGTAGACTGAGAGGTGGATTTAACTATGGACGCTATTGCACAAGTTAGTGCAAGTGCCCTAACGCTATTCCTAACCCTAATCCTAGCCCTAACCAGCTCCCACTTAACAATTTTTCATCACTGGCTAATTTCTCTGTATTGCTGGAAAAATGCTGTGTGAATTTTCAGGAGTCTAGGGATTCTGATCAGAAAGACAAATTCCTGTTACATCTTGAAGATTAGCTCAGCATCCCTAAAACTCCATCTTGCTGCAAAATGGAGAATGGAATTGACAAAGCTAGTATCTGCACAGAGTTTGTTCTCTGGAAGCTATGGGTGACTAGATTTCTCCAGGAATCCTATAAGGATGAGCAAGTTTCCTCCATGCCATCTGCAAAATGTTTATTGCTAGTACCGGCTGTCCTCTCCATCTGTGTCGTAGCAAGTCAATCCCACTCCAGCAGCTCCCAGATGCCTCTCTGTAAAAACTGCTGGAAGCAATCATAGGCTTCCTTCTTGCTCCTTGAGTGCCTTGCATTGTTCATGATCCAACCTGTAAGGGGTAACACAGGTAACACTGGGATGTTTCAGGAGGCAACAACTGTAGTTGCACTGTAGAACTGATAAATAAGACAGGTTTAGTATTGCATTAGTCCTCTGCAGCATGGTCTGAAATAGCATGTGGAAGAGATAGATCATTATTGCTGCTGTCCTCCAGCCTCAGTGTCAAGCGTGAGAATTGACTGCTTTTCATAATGCACACTTCTATGGCTGTCATTTTGCAAAGGCAGTATGAGTGAAAAGGATGGTAAAGTGGCTGAAAATTGTCATGCTTGCTTTCAATTTTTGTAATCACAGCAAAATGAAATGTGTTTAAGAGTTCTGTAATGAGTATATGATCCACGTAGTACACCTTCCACCAAGATGCTAATTTCCTTTCCTCTAGTAAAAATAAATTAATGTGACACTGTCTTAAACCTAGCTGTTAGAGTATCAAAGGGAACAAAATAAATGGAAAAAATGAAGTGAACACAGTGTTTTAAGGGCAAAAAACAAACTGATAATGAAATGAAAAATTACACCAGAAAATGGAAATTAGTATGTGAATGGAAATGATTAAATGACAATTTTGTATCAGTGTCTGAGTATCCCGTAGGATATGACACATACGCAGGTCAAGCAATGACAAGACCTGATTACACTTGAACAGAAGTGGGGAATTTATGTCATATAGCTGTAATACATTCACATGATTATAATGTTTGCAGCTTGTTTCTGAAGTGTTTATTTCTCTGTGAGATTCTTTTAAAATGCGTTTTAGTGAGAAGAAACTGACCTTCCATCTAGCCTTACGGAGCACATACACTTTTTTCAACATCAATATAAGGAACAAAAGATTTTTGACTTAAGAGCACTGCATTTTTAGAGCTCCATTATCCATTTTTAATCTAAATTATTCATTTCAATGTTACATCTGTTTATTAAATAATTCAAGCTGTTAAAATTCTTCCTAAATACATTTTTTTTTCCTTTTAATGTATGAAATCTCCTGGCAAGCAATAGAAGGCAGCAAGCTAAGTGTTTGGGAAGAGATTCTCATTTGAGGGGATATGGTAGAGATAACACAAGGAAGGAAACAGTTGCAAATGCCAAATGCACTAATTTATTTAGTGTTACAAAAGTGTGTCAACATAGCATGAACAATCATAGATTAATGAACTACATTAATTATATATTTAAGATCTTCCTTACAAAGCTTTAGACTAAAATATTACATCTTTTTTCTTTCCCTGACTGCTTAATTGCTCTCTCCTGACTTTGTTGACAGAGCTGAAGCATCTTGTGTTCTGGACAAATAGGCACGTCAGTCTTCCTTTAACTTGGCATATCTGTAAGGAATTGGAAACAAACCTGCAGGAAGATGTGGAATATACTGCTTTCACACTGATTGATCTCCTGTAGAAAAATTTGGGGCAAGGCTCAGTCAGTCTGTCATGTGAGTCAAGATATCAGCACCATGAGGTTTAAGCAGTAAGTATTGTGCCAGAGAAAACCCATCCTCCTCTTTCTTTCCCCAGATTTTCTAACTCACCTATGCAGTCACCACAAGCCTCTTGTTTGAAATGCAATATTCTTCCTCAGCTAAGACATACTGAATATATTGAGCAGCTCAGGTGTGAGTCTTGACTTACCTGCCTGTTCAGTGAGCAAATTTCCAATCACAGAATATCCCACACTGAACTGTGATTACAAAATTGGTAATACTTAGCACCACTTCTACAGATTATGGTGCCTTCCATTCAATGGATGCTTCAGTTAGGAAGTAATGAGGAATGGTAAAATTAGAAGCAGAGACATTAGGTGGTACTAAAGATGAAGTCCTAAAAGCAGAGTCTGTATCCAGGTAGTATTCAGTGCTGATTTTAAATGCCAATTCAGCCCCATACGCTGTGTGTATTCTAGAGCCGTTACATCATGAACTGCCTGAATTGATGATTGAGCAGTATTCTGTGCCATCAGCAGTCAAATTAGTCAACACTGTCCTATGTGTGATCATTGACTTAATGACACTTTGCCTGGTGTTGCAAAGAACTTATTGAAAGTAATGTGACTGGACCAGAGACCAACATAGGGAGAAGTAATAAACAAACAAACAAACAAACAAATAAATAAATAAAGTAATTCTCACGTCTAGCAAAATCCATCTGCTTCATTGGAAAAGACAGTTTTATTTATGCTAAAGTTTGAAGGAAAGCCCTGTTAAGTTTCTAAGCCAATCCTTCATTTCTACTAAACTTTTGAGTTCATAATGACTTGTATCTTTATTTTTGTCTTAAATTTGTTCATTAGTCTCACTGGCTGGCTCTTGTTAAGAAAACAAGAAAAAAAGTTCCTTTTGGAAGGTAACATGAAGCAGTTCAGTAAGAACACAAGAAACTGGAGACTAATTTTGGGGAACAGAGTATCTACCTTACCAGCCTTAGAGAATGTGACTTACTATTTCTGCATCCATGACTGAATTGATATCCTTATGCTTAGGTTTTAGAATGCATGTCATTGTATTCATAGGACTCAGAGGTGATGTGGTTGGAGACCTGGAAGCTTTCAAAATCTTGTGCATGCAGCCTGTTCATCAGCAAGGACTGCTGTATAAGATTAACCAAAGCAAGGTACAAGGAGAACTGACTGAAACTGCCCACTGAGAAGCCTACATGCGCTCATGTACATACAAGAAGGAACCCATGCTCCACCTGACAGTAGAGAGGACAGTCTGAAAAGATGAAGCCAGCAGTGATGGAGAGGACCACACTAATCAGAAAACATGCAGGAGACATATGTGGACATTTGGACCTATGGCTGGAAAGCAAGGCAAGGAGGCAGGCTACGAGGTTTTCCATAGAGGAAAGTCTTAAGCACAGAGGGGAAAATGTGTTGATGGGTGAAGACACATAATGTTGTGCACTACTTTTAAAACTTCTCTACTTTGTAGCATTTCCAGTTTGTGCACATCCAGAACAGCATGCTTACCCTGTCAGAAACTTCAGAGAGGAGCTTGGAAGAACTGAGCAATGTTCTCCAGGACCAACAGTTGTGCGAGATATTTAATGTCACCACAGCAGAGTTGGGCCTCCTTCGCTTCACTGTGAGTTACTGGATAAGGCACCACGCTCTCCTTCGGGGCTCTCTTTGCCCAGCTCCCTGCCTCCCCCTGCCTTGCTCCTGAGACTGCACAGCACCTTTGTGCAGAATGTGACTCCAAAGCATCTCCTCAAAGCATCAGCCTCGCCTACACTCGTAGTCACCATGGGCGGTGAGAGTGCGTTGCTGAGGTCCGCTTGTTCTCCTCCTCAGGTGTCAAGTGAAGTACGAGAGTGTTCCATCCACCTCTTTGAAGATTTGGTGGACGCTGTGCTGTGGTTTAAGAAGGGAAACATTAAGGAGACCGTGCACAGGGCCCTGCTGCCTCTGCTGTTTCACATGAGTGACGAGAGCCCGAGTGTAGCACAGGTACAAATGACAGACCGGACCAGTATGCAGGCAAGGGTGTGCCGGCACCTCAGCGGTGGCAGCGATGGTCTGGGATTTGAGAGCGAGTTCAGCAAGAACTCAAACGGTGGCAAGTGTGTCAGTGGTGCCATCTCCCTGCATCTGTTGTTTTGTAGGCATCTGGGGAAGGCCTTGTGGCTTGTGCAAAATTCCTGAAGTGGAAGAAGCTCAAGCAGCGGGCCCAGGAGGAGTACATAGCAGCGACCAGGAGGTGCTTGGTAAGGACAATCACACAGCCCCCACCTTTTTGCTGGGGGAAAGGGGATGCTGTCAGGAGGGCTTGCAGCAGCATGTGGGGACGCTCTGCAAGTCCCATGCCTTTCTGTTCTTCTCCAGCTGCACCAGGACAAGAGGATAGTGGAAGGGTACCTGTGGCAGAGCCTGCCATACCTGAAGGATTCTCAGACCTCCGTGCGATGCGAGGCTGTCAAATTCATCAGTAAGCCCAACCCCTGGGTCCCTCTTTGGGCCCTGCCCTGGCAGCGAGGTGCAGCCCTGCCCATGCTAGTAGCCCCGACGGGTGCTTTAATTAAAACTCATTTTAATTAAAATTAAAATGCTAAGCCATTCCTTTGTTGTCCTCCTGTGTTGAGCCTACGTGCAAGATTTCTGTAGCAGTGGGTTGTAGGTGTGACCAGTATGAGGAGGGCCCAGGAGCCGACCCATTACAGAGATGAGCCCGCCCAGCCAGCCTTGGAAGTGATCTGCTCCTGGAGGAGCCCACATAGGAGTAGCTGGATTATAGCTGATGGAGGCTGCAGCCCACAAGGAGAACCATAGTGGTGCAGACTGTCCCCCTGCAGCCTCTGGTGTTGAGGACAGAACGCAGAGGATTGGTTTGGATGCAGGAGTGCATCCTCAGCACATGTGCTGACAGTAATCAGCTGGGAAATGCTGTTGATTCTCCAGGGAGACAAGAGGCCTCGGGTGGGGATACAGATCCTTTGGAGGTCAATCAGCAACAGCATGCAGCTCCACCTAAGAAAATAAAAAAATTCCCAAACCAGCATCATCATTGCTAAGAACGTCATGGCCTTTCTTCACGGTCTGTCAAGGCTACTACCCCCTCCTGTATTTTGTACTACCCCGTACAAAGTAAGACTAGCTTCATGGCGGACACATACGCAGCCTTGAGCAAGATACCTGCTCATTTTGCTGGGCCTGTGACAGGTACGAAGCAGGAAAGCAATGGTTCTCCTAGCTTCTTGCAAAGCTGAAGTGCTGGGAAGCAAAGCTCCTGCTTGCTCAGTAGTGCTGTGTGCCTGGGCATGAGCGTCATGTGGAATAAGACAAATGGGTTTGTACTTCAAGGGGAAAAATCATCTTTTCTTTTCTTATATCTTGGAGACCCAGAAATCCAGACTGCAGAGATCTGCAATTCTGAGTTTTCATTTCAAAACTGGATAAGGAATGATTCTCCTAATCTTTTTTGCTGACATTTAAGTTTTAATAACAACAGTAATAAAAACAACGCAAAAAGAACACAGTAGGTAGTGAATAATGGCAAATAAAGGCATCGGGAGAATTACAGAGTAGCAGGGATTGGAATATTCCTCCTGAGATTGTTAACTCCAGCCTCCCTGCTAAAGCAGATATCCTACAATAGGTTGCACAGGTAGGAATCCAGATGGGTCTTGAATATCTCTGTAAAAGGAGACTCCAGAACCCCACTGGGCAGCCTGAAGTTTTACTGCATGTTAGTATGGAATTTCCTAGGTACAAGCTTTAGGCCATTTCTGCTTGTCATATTGCTACACAGCACAGAAGAAACCTGGCCTCCACCATTTGCCTCCTCTCTCCCTTTATGTATTTATCAGAATTGATCAGCTCCTTAGTCTTCTCCACAGGCTGCACAGACCCAGGTTACTCTGTTTTTCTTCATATAGAAGATGCTCGAAATCCTTTAATTCTGAAGTCAATGGTGTGACAACAACAGGGAATTTTGCCATGCAGCCTTACCTGTAATGACTGATTCTCATTACTACATTTAATTTGACACATCCCCAGATAAACTGTGTGCTCCTTGCAAATCACATCCACAGTATTCAAAGGTGATACATTTAATTAACTTCAGATTATAAACTTGTAGCTGTGCTGTAAAGAAAATACTGAAGTAATATTCATGTAACAGAACAGAAAAATGCACTGGGTTTTTGCTGCCCTGAAAGGAATCATTCACATCTCCAGCAGCAGGGAGTATCTTCAAGAGGATTGCACTATAGATTGCAGTGATGTTTATTAGTATCGTATGGGAAGGTTGCCATACAGATAAAAAAAATACCCTTAATACTTCACTTTTCATATGTAAAATAAAAACATAAGTAACACACACAAAATAAAAACCTGAGGGAAAAGTGGGTTGGTAAATGTATTTTCTATGCACAATGCAATATGAATTAAAAGAAGTTGAGTTTTATTGCTGTTATTATTGTTGCTCTTTAGGAATGTGTATCTTTCAGCTTCTAGGAAATCACCCCAGTTTCCAACAAAAAATAGTTAATTACATATGTTAATGGAAATTTTTCACTCAGGATATCCATGTTCCTCCAGTTCTGTATGTGAGTCCAAGAGGGGAGATGTTCAAAGTTGAGGATAGATGCTACGCACCTAGTAGGTGCCAAAAAATGCTTTTTGCTTTTGACATGCAACCTGACATACAGATGAAGAAGCAGTCTGAGTTTCAAAGGTGAACATTTCGGAACTTCTATAGAAAAAGCAATATTCTTATGGCCATAACATAGGAAGTTCCATTCTGACATGCAGCAGAACTTCTTTACAGTAAGGGTTCAGAGCACTGGAACAGGTTGCCCAGAGAGGTTGCAGATGGAGGTATGGGGTCTTCTTCTGTGGAGATATTCAAGGCCTGTCTGGATGCTGTCTGTGCTGACATGTGGAATCAAACTCTGTAACCCAAGTAAGATTACAAAGCAGGTACGGTTTATTCAGTGCTGCACAGACACCGGGTGCAAGGGGGATCGTTCCTCCTAACTTGCACACCATCTGCAAACATCATGCTAGAGATGCAGGCCAAACTAATACACACTCAATGGTTTTCCCGGAATTCGGATACACATTCATTACAGCCCTAAGAGTTTGTTAGCATGCAGACCCCCCCCTTGCGCATTCGCAGTGGGTCGTGGGATGAAGATTTGTTGTTTTCCTTGCGAAGGCTTCTGACCTTTCTTGCTGTAAATTTCTGACCTTTCAAGGGGGAGTCCCCCCCCAACTGGTTTCCTCTTGCCCTGTGGACATCTAATCACCTCCCTGCCAAATGTCCTCGGGCTGTTCTCAAACCCTTATCTTTATGGCCTTCATCCCCCTCACTATCCCAGACCCAGTGTCTGCCATCCCTTATTTTCTAACAAGCTCTACATTCTTGCTTCTATAAACTATCTCTAACTATTCCCTTTCACCCTCCCTTATTCTCAATCACTGCTAAGCTTTCTTGCCTTTTTTCACTTTGACTTGTGGGGCCCGTCTCACCTTTCAGTGCCATGAACCAGATGGAGGAACTGCTCCGCAAATTGCAAGGCATTATTCCCAGCCACATTATTTCCTCAATGCAATGCAGCAAGGGCTTCACTGGAAAAACCAAGAGGTGCTTGATCGGAAAGGCCAATAGAGGGAGGGAGGTTATGGCAGCATAGGCACTTTCCTGGCAGTGGAGTTAGCAAGAGTAGGACCAAGGGACCTCTGGGCATAAAAGGCTAAAGATGTGACAGCATGGAAAAATGATTTTCTAAGACTCTGTACACTGGTCTTAACTAAAATGAGCAAAAAGTGAATAATGGATCCAAAATTCAACATGCAACACTCACTCTTAAGAGTGAAAGATGCTAGTAGGTATAAAGTAGACAAGCTACTAGACAAGCATTTTAAATGAGACAACAAGAAATTATTGCACTCAGAAGCAGAGATGGATCAGCTGATGGTTCAACCAGCTGGATATTAGTGTGAAGGACTAGCTCAGTAGGTAGTGGTTTTAGTGAAAGAGGTTTACTTCATGAGTATGAAGTATGGTAGGAGGTGGTTGGAGTTGAGGTGGAGGCATCTTTCATCACCTGGTTTCCTGGGGAAATAGACACTGAACTGAAGGATATTTTTCCAAATTCTCCCCCACCCAAAGACATGAAATATAAAACCCTGCTAGAATTGAGGGTAAAAATGGCTTTTCTTATGTTACGTTACCTTATGTTACGTTACTTTATGCTATTATATTAATATGCTTAAAATATTTTGCATGTGTTTAACACTGCTTGTGAGTGTGGAAACTTGGCATTAGAATCTCATCCTTTCTTAATAGAAGCACAATTCTTCCAGCAACATGTGTGTGACTAGCCATTTATAAGCTAAAGGCAGAAATCACAGGAATTACTAGTAATATAACACCAAGTGGAATTCATTTGATTTACTTCAGCTAGGAATCCAGTCCAACAGTATCACTCACACAAGGCAAGCTGTATCCAGAGTACCCAAAACCTCGATTCTCCTACACAGGAAGACGTAACTATCAGCGTGACTTCTTCCCATTATTTTCCTTTCCCTTCTCACCACTGCTTGCACCCTCTTGTCCTGGGTTAATTAATTAATTAATTAATAAGACATTTGCCAGTAAAAGTTTACCACCTGTGGAGATAATACATAACTCTGCACTAATAGTTCCCCTTCACTCCTCCCCATCTCTGCTCATCTTATTTCTTCCTTCATAATGAAGAAAAATGAAGGATGTTTATGTAGCTCAAAATGCATGTGTTAGCCTAAAACCTTTTTTTTTTTCTTTCCATTTTCTCTTCTGCTCACTTCAAGTAATAGATTTCCTCCTTTGACCTATTTCTCTTCCTTACTTATTTTGGATGACCTGTACCAAGGTTATTTTTCATTACATTCCCTAAAAAATAGAGCCAAAATACAGAGGTTTCTCTACTTGCATAGCTTCAAACATGTAAATGGGACAGAAGCCATTATTTTTCATTCTCAACCTCCCTCTTCTTCTTCAGCTACTAAGAAAATGCCAAAATGTGTCAGGTGCAAAAGTTTTCATCCAATATTAATTAAAAGGAACTTTTTGAATATGGAAATTAAGAACTTTGCATTTCCATTCCTTGTGACTCATTGCCTCATCTTAACAAGAATTCACTTTTGTAACAGCAGATGTTAATTTTAGCAGTTTTGTTCTTTTTTGCCAGGAATTCGCAAGCTGATAATTTTCTGTGGCTCATTAATTTCAGAGTATTTCCTTGCTGCTTGAAAGACTTCTCCTGAGGGTAAGCATTTTCACCTGGATTCAGTGTAATTGCCGCATGTGAGCCCCAGCTTCTGGCTCTTTTCTCCCTTTACTACCTTCCATTCAATCCCTTGTCCTAACGGAGATAAAGGATGGAACTTCTGTGACTCCTGCTCATGGCACCAAGCCAGCTCTGTGTTGTTTGTAGAATTTTTCCACAGTCTCCCTTTTGCTGAGACTTTAACCCTTCACAGGACTATAGGTAAATGTTGTCTCCTATGAAAATGCTGGTCCTTAGCATACTCTAAGGGTTTTGTTGGCCTGCTCATCACTTCCTATAAGCGTGTAAGAGAATAATTAAAGAACCAGTGCATTGTGATGGATTGGAGTGACCTTGGGAGCAGGTGATATACGAGCATTTGCCATGGATGAAGTGCAGAAGCTATTCTATCCAACTCAGCTGCAGCCAAGCCAACATTAATGTCTCTAGAGCTCTGTATCTTTGAAATAGCTGCAAGTAAAAAAATGCACTGAAGAATGGCTTTTCCTTAAACTCTTGGAACACGCATTACTTGGAAGATTAAAGGCAATCTATATTACTTAAATATAGCAACTAAATACTAAGAAAAATCCAGAAGAATTTGATGACAGAGTAGAGAATCCTACTCTCAGGCCTCATTGTGATTCAGGCATAGTACTTCCATGGGTACAGAAGTAGCAGCTAATAAGCATGTTGCTGCTTTCACATTCACTTCCTTTTTTGTAAAGACCAGCAAATGTATTTGCTTCTGTACTTCTGTGTGTCCTTCTAAATGACTTAATAAAGAAGTTCTAGACTTTTTTTTTCCTGATTACCTTGCTGTGTGTAACTGTTACACACTTCTAGCTTGAGAAAATTCCTACCAATGTTCCAGGCTTTCAGAAACAGACAGCATATTCCTTCAAGATGTTCAGACAGAGGGATAAGATACAAGACATAAAAAATGTTAAGAAATAGTGGTTCTAGTAAGAGAATCTTATAGCCAACCATAGTATGTCCCTCTTGCTTTACACAGAAGTCCAGTTATGGCAAAAAAATATATATACATATCATATCTACCTTTACAAAAGATGAGTCTAAAGAAAGATAAAATGTTTTTCTTGAGATTCCTTCTGTGTATTTGTTCATGAAAAATATTTTCAAAAGATAGAACAAGGAAAAGATGTATAAGTGTATTAAAAATTACTCAGGAATAATAACAACTTTAGAAATCCTTGTTTGGACAGAAGATTATCGTCTTGTAACAGAGACATGGTGGGATAGCTTACATGCCTGGAGCATGGTCATGGATGGCTATGTCCTTCTCAGGAAAGCCAGAAAGATGAGGTGGTGGAGTTGCTCTTTATGTGACAGAGCAACTGCAATGTATTGAGTACTGTTCAGGGGCAGAGTTGAAAGTTTATGGTTAGACTTATGGGGAAGAGGGTTGGAGTAGATGATTTCTGGAAGTCCCTTCCAGCCCCTACGATTCTGTGATTCACGTAATCATAGAATGGCCTGGATTGAAAAGGACCACAATGATCATCCAGTTTCAACCCTCCTGCTCTGTGCAGGGTCGCCAACCACCAAACCAGGCTGCCCAGAGCCACATCCCAGCTTGGCCCTGAATGCCTGCAGGGATGGGGCATCCAGAAACTCCTGGGCAAGCTGTTCCAGTGCATCACCACCCTCTGGGTGAAAAACTTCCTCCTAATATCTAACCTAAATCGTCCATCTCAAATCATTTTAAAACCACTCCCCCCTTGTCATATCAACTCTTGTTCTATCCACTCTTGTAAACAATCACTCCTCCTCCTGTTTCTGATTCTGTGATTGATTCTGTTTGCAGACAAAACTAACTCTAGAGGCAACGTAGGCTCGCTGATGAATGAGGAAGGTGCCCTTGTGACAGAACATACAGAGAAGGCAGAGTTGCTAAATGCCTTTTTGTCTCTGTCTGGAGGCAGTCCTGAGCAGCCTTATACCCCTGAGGCTCCAGAGGAAGTCAGGATCAAGGAGGATTTTGCCTCACTTTGTGAGGACCAGGTTAGGGACCAATGAAGCAATGTGGACATCCACCTGGAGTGGATCAGCTGTGTAGCAGAGGCTCACATCAAGAGACCTTGCTTAAAGGGTCCAAATCATGGCAAAAAAAAACATGACAAAAGAGGTCTAAGTAGCTGAGGAAGTGTGAGGCAGCCCTCCCAATTGCCCCCTCACCACCCCATAAAATAGCTCTTAGATTATGAAAATCGTACCCAAGATGGCTGCAGCTTAGCCTTTTTAGCCTTAACACAGCACTTTGATTCAATTACTGTTTTTGTTTATTTGTTTGTTTGTTTTTGTGAAAATTAATAGATCTGTTCTCTTTAGAGTAAAACATGCAACTTCCTGATTAATTTGGCTGTAGTCTGCACTCTGAGCTTTTACTCTGAGTCACTGCAAACTAGAAGGGGACAGTTCAGATCTATGGTAATATATTAAATAAGTCTCTAGAACAAGTCAGCTGTTTGGAAACCGTATACTGAGAAGAAGTTCTGGGCATGCTTAAGGAAAATAATGGTTTTAACAGTGAATTTGTGCCAGAGAACAATAGAACAATTTGCTAACAGCAGGTAATCGCAGCCAGGGCACAGAGGTGCTCCCAGGCTCTGTTGGAACTACTAATGTAAATGCAGCCTTACTTTCTCATTCTACAGTCATGGTTATAATAAAGACAAATAGCAGTGGCCGTTTTGGCTACTGATGTCTGTCATGCAGTGCACGCATCTCTTTTCTGCCACGTTTTCTTTCTTCAGCTGGAGATGTCAGGAGAAAGACAGGAGAAAGATGCTTCTTTAATATTCTTCCTGAGACGTACCACATTAACTTGGTTTTGAAACAGGTATGTAATTGATTCATTTACTATTTAAAGTCATGAATAGTTTTGCAAAAAGTAAATTGTTAATAACATATACTCACATGCTGTTTACTTAACTATGGATTTGTTCATTTACTGGATTAACAAGTAAAAGTAAAGTAAAAGTAAAAGTACTGGAAAAGGAGGCTAGTAAAGGAGCCATCTTTACTGGGAGATAGTAAAGCAGCCATTGAAACCCCATTCTGTGGATTACTCCATGAATGACTCACAATCACTGTGTCAATACTTACAGTATTATCACTTTTTGATTTGGTATTTACACTCTCTTTGTGATTTACAAATCACATGCTATTTTCTGAACAAATCCCAAATCCACAGCGTTGTCCAGATGGCCGTGTGAATGCTTGTAGTGTCATGCAAGCATGTGCTCACACTCTCATTTCTGGTATTTTACTTTCCACTGAACATTTTTCTGAACAAAAATTTGCTTTCACAAACATTTGGAGAATGGAAATAAAAAAAGTTCTGCATGCTGTGGAAGCTGATTCATGGTTTCTATTCAAATTACTATGAGTGAAGTCTTGGTTACAATCATCAGCATATTCTTCTACTCCCTATGACCCAGTTTAAAAGAGGAAGTACATATGTAACTTTAAACATGCAAACAGTGTCAGTTATGCACTGATTTACATATGCAATTATATTTCTGACCCAGGAGCTTGATGATTCTTGCTCATGTTCACCTTTTATCTATCTTTTCCTGATTTTTTATTAGAAATCCTGAGGGATTATGTTAGTTCTGTGTAAAGCAGCAACTTGGCAAACATTAATCAGTAATTTCAGTGACATAGAACAAGGAGGGAGAAAGTATGAGAAAGGAAAAAGACAGCAGATACAGAAGAAAAGCAGCCATGGAAAATGAACGTAAAGCCAGAATGGCTAGCAGTGTAAGAATATAAATGCAAAGTTGATGGGTACAGGTTTTGGAAAGCCCAGCAATAAAGAAATTGCTTGAAATAATTCAGTAGTAGAACAGGTTGATGATTATGAAAAAAGATAAGCAACTTCTAAAAGGCCGGAGTCTGACTAGGAAGGAAAATTTGTGTGTAGCTGGGGGAAACCAAAATTTCAAACCAAAACCAAAAGTTCCTTCCTTCCTTCCTTCTTCCTGGCCGAGTCCTTCCTTCCTTCCTTCCGGCCTTCCTTCCTTCCTTCCTTTCCTTCCTTCCTTCCTTCCTTCCTTCCTTCCTTCCTTCCTTCCTTCCTTCCATCCTTCCTTCCTTCCTTCCTTCCCTTCCTTCCTTCCTTCCTTCCTTCCTTCCTTCCTTCCTTTCCTTCCTTCCTCTCCTCCTTCCTTCCTTCTTCCTTCCCTTCCTCTCTTCCTTCCCTTCCTTCCTTCCTTCCTTCCTTCCTTCCTTCCTTTCCTTCCTTCCTTCCTTCCTTCCTTCCTTCCTTCCTTCCTTCCTTTCCTTCCTTCCTTCCTTCCTTCCTTCCTTCCTTCCTTCCTTCCGTTCCTTCCTTCCTCTTCCTTCCTTCCTTCCTTCCTTCCTTCCTTCCTTCCTTCCTTCCCTTCCTTCCTTCCTTCCTTCCTTCCTTCTTCCTTCCTTCCTTCCTGTCCTTCCTTCCTTCCTTCCTTCCTTCCTTCCTTCCTTCCTTCCTTCCTTCCTTCTCCCTTCCCTCCCCTTCCTCCCTTCCTCCCTTCCTTCCCTTCCTCCCTTCCTCCCTTCCTCCCTTCCTCCCTTCCTCCCTTCCTCCCTTCCTCCCTTCCTCCCTCCCTCCCTCCCTCCGCTCCCCTCCCTTCCCCCCTCCCTCCCTCCCTCCCTCCCTCCCTTCCTCCCTTTCCTCCCTTCCTCCCTTCCTCCCTTCCTTCCTTCCTCCCTTCCTTCCTTCCTTCCTTCCTTCCTTCCTTCCTTCTTCCTTCCTTCCTTTTTCCTTCCTTCCGTTCCTTCCGTTCCTTCCTTCCTTCCTTCCTTCCTTCCTTCCTTCCTTCCTTCCTTCCTTCCTTCCTTCCTTCCTCCCTCCCTTCCTTCCTCCCTCCCCTTCCTTCCTCCCTCCCTTCCTCCTTCCCTCCCTCCCCTCCTCCCTCCCTCCCTCCCTCCCTCCCTCCCTCCCTCCCTTCCTCCCTTCCTCCCTTCCTCCTTCCTCCCTTCCTTTCTTCCTTCCTTCCTTCCTTCCTTCCTTCCTTCCTTCCTTCCTTCCTTCCTTCCTTCCTTCCTTCCTTCCTTCTTCCTTCCTTCCTTCCTTCCTTCCTTCCTTCCTTCCTTCCTTCCTTCCTTCCTTCCTTCCTTCCTTCCTTCCTTCCTTCCTTCCTTCCTTCCTTCCTTCCTTCCTCCCTCCCTCCCTCCTCCCTCCCCTCCCCTCCCTCCCTCCCTCTCCTCCCTTCCTTCCCTCCCTCCCTCCCATAAATATTAAAAAATATTAAAAAATATTTATGATAAAACTTCCAAAAATTGTGTTTATGATGAATCAGAAATGGTATTCTTCTGGAAAGCAAATTTCATTGTTTTGATAAAAGAGTATACTGATATAAATGTCATTCAGGCAATGTGTTAATATTCACTGATAACCCCATGGCTTGTTTTTCTACCTCAAGTCAAGAATGATATCAAAGTTAATGATACCATATCTAGTCAACCCAGACTTGAGGCTCTGTGAAAATTATCTGAAGTGCCTTTTCTCATTGAAATGAAGCTGCTTTATTTTCCCATGTTTAAATGTCATCCTTGAAGTAAGAACATATGATCTGGAGTAAGAGAAATTAGGGCTCATACACAGGCTGCAATAAGGAATAACCTGAGGAGGCTAACACAAGACCTCCTCTGTTGTGGGTACTGTACTGTGTCTGAACAAAGATTTCTCCAGAAAGCCAACCTGAATAAGCAGCAGCCATCCAGAGGTTAAAAACATGCCAAAAGAATAATAATAATAAAAGGCAGCATGCCCATTACAATCACTTTTAGTCTGTTTTTCTGTGTAAAAGAGATGGCATTGAAGAATAGTGCTGTTTCTGAATCAAATACGCAGGCATGTGTGCAGGCTTTCACTGAGATTTTTTGGCAGTTTGAATTCCATGTTATCCTCTCCCCAGGAGCAAGTGCTTGCCCAGCCTCACGATTACTCACCCTTTCATTTTAGAAGGCGCTTTCAAGTGAATGCTAAACAGTTTGCAGTTGTTGGCTGTGGAAAAATTGTTCAGTGACAAATCTTTTGGATTATACACATTAACACCATTAGTCCATTTTCTCATTCATATGCTCTTGATGAATTTTCTGTCCTATAGATACGCTGTTAATTGCCAGCATTGGCATTTTATCTGACTTTTCTTTTGAGACTCAGAAAATGTAATTTGTACATTGGCAAAAATTACAATTCGGTACCTTGCACTGATGGAAAGTAACAATACGAACAGGAACGCTTTTCTATCTGAAATAGTTGATAATCCAGGAAGTTTACCTTGAAGCCAGACGAACTGGGAATCAGAATATGTGGAATACAGTCAACTGACAGCACCATATTCTGGCAAACCTTGGGAAACAATACCCAAGAAGGATGATATGAAGAAAAGCATATAGGCAGCATCAATCCATGACAGTGTATCAGTGGAACCAAGAGATTCCACACTGTGCTCTGTTCCCATTCATGCCACTAATTGTGTGGGCTTCTCACTCATTTGTCTTTCAATTTCATTTTGTGTTTGGGTTTGTTTGGACTTAGACAAGAACTACATGAAGAGTGAATACTGGATAAGCATTGAGAGCAGGCTCATAGAGACCCTATGTGGATTTTATCATCTTTTCAAATATGTGAGTTCTCCCACATTCACATGAAATATTTCACTTTTCTTTCTGTCCTTCTGGTCTCCCTGGCTAACAGCCGTCAGCATTCTACTCATCTATAGAATCAGGGCAAGAAAAAGAGAAAGTACAGTTACAGTTTCAGGAGAAAGATAACAAAGCTGACTAATTATTTCTAAATAGTTCTATATTTGCCCCTTTTTCTAAATATCAGAAAAGATGTACTAATGGCCCACCATCAAAAGTCCTGGAAAGAAAAAAGAAAAAAAAAAAGAAAAAAAAGAAAAGAGATAATCATAGAATTTGTTGGAGGGAATAGGTGTGTTATAGACTCACTGGGAGCTCTTTTGTGCAGTTAGAAATAGCTGCAGATGAAGATAGTTATGCTTGGAGTCATCCAGCTGGAACATCACACTCGGTGTGGGGTTAGAGTTAATGCTTTCCTGCATTTCAAAGCCAGGGCCTGAGTCAACACTTGTGTGAGCAATTAGAAGAACGTAAGCTTTGAAGAAGTTCCCCTAAGATACATGGGGATGGGAAGAAGAAGGAGAGAAAGGAACAGCTAGAGAGGGGTGGTGAAATAAGACAGAAGGCGGCAGTCTGCTGCAAATGAGAGATGGTGTTCTGTTCCCAACACTACTGAGAGAACTCAAGCAGGCATGGAGTCCCTGTAAGGTCTGCTTCTGATTATGTTTAGATACTGCAGTACAGTTTTTCATCCCCTCAAAATAAGCACTCTGCCCTTCCCAGAATTCAGGAATTACCTGCTTATAGGAAAACAACCATCATTGCCAGGGCAATGATCCGCTATGGATATGTCATTTTGCTGGAAATATGCTTGACTATCTGACTACCTATGAGCAGAGACAGTCATAGCTGCATCTAATTTAGCCCAGAGATATAGGCCTATTTGCTTAGCAATAGGGATCAGTATATTAGTTTAAGGACCGATTTATTAGTTTAGCAAAAGAAATCAATGAGTGCTAATTATAAAACTTTCCATTTCAACTTTGTTTGGTATGTGAACAGCCTTATTATCTCTTAATTTTGCTTCACAAGAAGCACTGGACTCATAATAAACTACTTATCTTTGCATTTCACCAGGTGCAAAGACTTTTTACTCAAATTTATACATACATTGTTTTGGAAATTGCTCATGATGGTGTAACAAGCAAAGGAAATTTGCCAAATTGAGGAAAAACTGCCAGAGGTCAGTTAAAAGCTTCAGTGATTAAGCTGATGGGGGAAAAATTGGGAAAAAGTAAGTGGATGTACAAGCACCCTAAATGTAATCATGCAAACCCAGAGGAACATTAGCATATATTGATGAGTTCTCGGAAAAGAATGAATATGTATGCCAATGTACTGCATATGCATGTGTTAACTGTTTAAATTCTGAGAGCAGGCATTATTTTGTCAAGTTGCCTGGTATGTATTGTGAGAAATAAAGGAATGCTCCTTTCTAAGACCACACTGGAGTTAGAGAATTTTCTCTACAGATTTTGGATGACACCAGGTGGGCCAAGACTACTCATGTTGCTCTTTGTGGAGGTCTCTGCTCATCAGCAGGTCTGTCTGCAGCCCCCATGGCCTCTACAACCAATAGCAACATATTAAACAAGTAACTTCTCCTTCCTGGGGTAGGTGCATCATCAAGATCAGAACCATGAAGAAATGGCAGCAAGTCACTGTCAAGTGACTCACCCCTGTAGGGAATGGAGATTCCCATCAGCAGGACAGATGCTCCCCAGGTCTCAAATCACGGGAGTTACCTGTACACATTCAAGCATAAAGCAACCATTTCTATACCATTTTCTTTCAAGTGGGCACCAACAACATGGGAAGTGTGAGGACTATGAGAAGAGATATCAAAGCACTAGGGAGACAGCTGGAGGACTCTGGAGCACAGACAATATTTTCCTCAGTCCTCCCAGTTAAGGGGAGAAACACATATGAAATGCCTGATTACCATACCCACCATAGTGTGTGCATTTCGTGCCTTCTGACTTCCTGCTGTTCAAGCCAATGAAAGGTGGACTGTATGGGTAACATTACCCTAGCACAGATGCCATCATCCACACCACCAGTGAAACAGAGGGTCACATCCACTGGTATAGATTTTTACAAACGCAGCATGCAGGCTCTTGTTCATCACTGATGAAAGTGCATAGTTAACTGTGGTGGCCATGTCAAAAAATAGCGTTTTGTAGCCAGGAATTTGCTGCTTTTTGTATCTGTTGTAGTTTCCATGGCCATAAATAGGAGGCACTACTTGTGGAGCAGTCTAGATGAGGCACATGCTTTCTGTACTTTTTGCTTCATTATTTAATATTATGGCAGTTCTGAGACTTATAACATTCTTCCTAGTGACATGACGTTACTTCATGGCTGTCAGTATTCAAGAGGCTTTTGCACTTAGTGTGCTTTAACTTTTGTTTAACTTTCAAGAGGTCAGGCAGTTGGACTGAATAATACCCAAAGGTCCTTTCTATTCTATTCTATTCTATTCTATTCTATTCTATTCTATTCTATTCTATTCTATTCTATTCTATTCTATTCTATTCTATTCTATTCTATTCTATTCTATTCTATTCTATTCTGTTCTGTTCTGTTCTGTTCTGTTCTGTTCTGTTCTGTTCTGTTCCGTTCCGTTCCGTTCCGTTCCTTCCCTTCTGTTCCGTTCCTTCCCTTCTGTTCCGTTCCTTCCCTTCTGTTCCATTCCATTCCATTCCGTTCCATTCCATTCCATTCCATTCCATTCCATTCCATTCCATTCCATTTCTTTCCACTCCACTCCAGTCAACAAGCAGCTCTCTCTTTGAGTCTTAATTGCCTGTTGATCATCCTGGGAGTATTAAGAATCAAGTGTCATTAGGCAAAGAAGCAACAGTGTCTGGGAAACAAGAGATCTAAACACTTGAAAATGTTAATTTCACAGCTTAAAAGCAAGCAAGAAACCAATCAAAGCCCACAGGATTAGTCAGCAGTTATCACAATGACTAGAAGAGGGGAGAGTGATCTGAGAGTCTTAATGGAAGAATCATGCAGAATATAAATTAAACATGCTGAAAATGCTACAGAGTGAACAGAAGAACTGAGTGGATAAAATGAAAGGATTTAGTAGTTCTGAAATTCAGTGTCATTTTGAAGTTATGAATATTCATTTTTAAAAAATGTAGATAAGATACTTCCTGTAAATGTCAAAATATTATTGTTAAAAGTATTATATCCAAACTTCTGCTTGGTGGTTTGAGGGAAAACTAGGTCTTTGCTAACAGCTGGAGTCTGGAAAACTGAGAATTCTAGTTTCTGGGCTGTGATGCTGAAGACTACAAGATTTGATCATCAGCTCCTTCTTATGACTGGCAGCACCAGTTATAATTGAAACCTCAAAAGTCTAGGAAAACTATGATTTTCAGTTGAGCTAGGAAATGAAGAGAGTGGGAGCTATTTCATTTCCAGCATATGGATAGGCTATAGCAATATTGGAAAGAAGAGACAAAAGATTCCAGAATCATGTCTGGTCTATGACATACTCATAGAAATAAAAAAGTTTGTGTAAAAATTTGAAATTTGATGAATTTTCAACCTCTGATGTAAAAATTGTTCCCTTTGAGAATTTTTGAACTTTTTTAGCAGATGTGAAATACATTATTGTAGAGGTAAGACTTGGAAGGTGGGTATATAAAAGGGTTTTTTTTGCTGTCAGTGATTTCTGATTAAGCTTCTTGTAAGTTTGTTGTATTTCTTTATCTCCACTTGTGATGGCCCGTACCTACTATACAGCTATGTCCTAAATGCCATGCTTCATCAGTTTGAAAGCAGCCAAGAAATTGTTTAGACACTCAATTGTTTACGTCAAAAACAGACTTTGTAACCATGGTACTGACTTATTGCCCCTGTGGTATGCTGGTATAAGACCCATTTTCACAATTAGACGCTAAGTAAGTCCTCACAGTTTGTATAACTGTAAGACTGAATTACTTGTTCTGTGGTTAGCAGAAGACTGTCTTCATCATATGAAAACACCTAATTGCACAAACAATTAGCTTAACACATTGGAAAGCTCTCTGCCAAATCAAAGTTGGCTGTTAAATGATACAATCTTTTTCTTCTTTTTTTAATAGGCATTTTTCAACCATCTGTGCTTCTGCATATGTATGAAACTTAAATTAAAATATACAAGTCTTAAAAGCCCACATAAACGAATACTCTGAATTATTTTTCAGTTACTTTCAAGCCCAGCATTAGAAGAAATCTGTGAAACAGAAGAAACAATGTCATTAGTCGTCCATCTGAAGTGCCTTATGTCTCTACACAAATGCATGCAGCGTGAGAACGAAGGGGAAATAGAAGTTTTAGTTAAATCTCAAGGCTAAGATGTCACTGGCCTCAATGAAATATGGTGGAGAGACTTGCATGCTGGAGTGCTAGAATACATGGTTACAACCTCTTCAGGGGAGATAGATAGGCAAGGAGTGGAGGCACTGTAGCCGTGTGCTTTAGGGAGTGTCTCTACTGCTTGGAGCTGGGTAAAGGCGATGAAAATGATGAGTTTATCTGCAGTGCCTGCAGTGATGGGGCATCCACAACCTCCTTGGGCAACCTGTTCCAGCTTCACCATGCTCTGAGTGAAAAACTTCATCCTAATATCTAACCTAAACCTCCCTGTCTCAGTTTAAAACCATTCCCCTTTGTCCTATCACTATCCACTCTCGTAAACAGTTGTACACCCTCTTGATTATATGCTCCCTTCAAGTATTGGAAGGCCACAATTGGAAGGCTCCCTGGAGCCTTCTCTTCTTCCAAGCTAAGCAAGCCCAGTTCCCTGAACTTTTAGACTCGAAAAGATGAGGTTGAGGGGACACCTCATCACTCTACAATTACCTGAAAGAAGGTTGCTGTGAGAAGCATGTCAGTCCCTTTTCTGAGTTTGATACAAGCTGCAGCTTGAAAAGTCCCTTAATTGATAACCTTGTAGTTTGTTTACATAATGGCAAAGGTCAGTGTCTTTGTATGGAACAGGTAAGAGAGGTTCCTGAGACTTTGTATTTGAACAGATAAGGAAAGTACCAGAAATCTTTGTATACTATATGTATGCACAACCAGGAAGGCCTCTGAATGTATAAAACTGAAGACATTTTTGTGCAAGAGAATACAGGAAGAGAGTATCCCCCATGTATCCAGCACTGATATTAAAGAATGCCCCTAGCTTCTAACACTCCAACTTGAGTCATACAGATTTTCTTGATCCGCTGGTTTACAGTAACAAGACAACACATGACAGGACATAAATAAACAGACTCAAGTTGCTGCAGGACAGGATTATATTAGACATTAGGGAAAATTTCATCTTGGAGAGATTGGTCAAGCATTGGAATGGGCTGTCCAAGGAAGAGATGGAGAACAGATTCCAGGATGCATTCAAGAGATGTGTGGATGTTGAATTTAGGGATGTGGTTTAATGATAGGAATTGTTTGACATCTTGAAGGTATTTTCCAGCCAGACTATTCTGTGATTCTATGATTCTAAATGTTTCACTGCTATGACAAGAAGATCAGAAGAGTAGTTCAAGTAGCTTCCTTCAACAATTTTTTCTTTCCCCGTAATATTGGTATGTATTAGCAAAAAGAGTCATCAGTTGTGTACAGGGCACTATTAGACTTCACTTTATGAAGTCATTTATGTAAATGGACACATGCTTAGCATAAGATATATCATCCTAGGTCACCAACTGGGTAAATCGCAGCCATTTATTTGATTTAAGGTTAATAATGCATTTGTTAGGGTTAAGATCACGAAACAGGTCAGTTGTAATTCTGATCTGAGAAACATTTTTCTGTGTTTATCAGTGTAATAATTGAGCCCTGGTGTGGACGTGAAGGGAGGGAATTCTGTGAGGGTATTATTATTGTCATTTGAGAGGTGATGACCTAAAGACATTGAGGATATTTTACTTATATAAAATGTTGCTATTTCCATAAATTTCTAGGTCTGTTACTTGCTTCAGTAGATTTTTATCGCTAGTTCTAAAAAGGAACTTCACATACGAATTCTTAATTTCTGGGTCCCACATAGGCTACTCTCTGATAGTCCATATGAAGCAGTGACCACACTGTGACCCAGAGAGCCAATGATTTGCAAGTGGTATTAGGGAAAGAGAAGAACAGTAGTTCAAGTATTTATTTCTAAAACTCAAAGATGTGATTAGGCAACATATCTAAGATATGGAAAACAGGGCAGATGCCTTCAGCTCTCTGAATTTAGATAGCTTGAAGGTGTGAGAGAGCACACACGCCATTTTTGTGAACAGGTTGCCTCTCAGTAAGGAAACAGAGTTTTGGGTTCAGAGAGCAATACTCAGGCAGCAAATCCAGGGGTCTCCTTGTGTATAGGATACTTAGGGTGCTAGCTATGAATGCAAGCAGTGGAGCTACGGGTGTGCCCATCAAATTACCAGGGAGCTGATGAGATCCCATAAACCATTGCCAAAATACTTTGTGTGATTTTTGAGAGCACAAGAAAAAGACAAGCATGGACTGTGAAACATAGCTTGTGACCTTCTGCTTTGGCAGCATTCCAGAAGATAAGAAATGTTCTGTACTCGTAGGAGAAGGAGAAGCTATACCTCTTGGGTTTTGTTTTAGGACCAAAAGTCTCCTGCTCCTGCTATGGCTTGCAGAGGTGATCAGCATGAGTGAGTACATATATATGCCTGGACAATGTATCAACAGTAATAATAACAAAACCTTAGCTTAGGTGATACACATGCACAATATCTGAGTGATGTGATTTAGCTTGGGCATGCATTCCACAACAAGGGGATTTGTTTCCAGAGCGATGGAATCTTTGCACAGATGGAAAAATCTTGCCCCAAATAATCATTTAAAAGAGTAACAAGAAATAAAACGTGTTTTGAAGGGGTTTTATTATAAGATATATTTATAAGATATTTCATACCTGATTTAATAAAAAGTGTCTTATTTTCTCTTTGGATGATGCTTTATAATTGCTGGAATAAATTTTGTCTTCATGCTGAAGAATTAATTTTGAGATGAGTTTGTTAAGTTGATAAACATGTCCTCTTTCCTTTCTCTTTGACGTACTATTGTTTTGCTTGAGCCACCATTCCAAGAGCTAAAGGCTAAAGATTTACTTAAGCCTCCAAAACTTTATCATATATAGGTTTGCGTGTTTTTACTAACACTGGAGATGCCTTTATGTTTACAAGAGCACTTAAAAGGGAAAATGAGATTTAAGAAAATCAGAATTATATATATACATATATACCCTGTAATGTAAAAAAAAAAAAAAAAAAAAAAAAAAAAGGAAGTTATGAATAGCAGGTAACTTGATTTCTGGATGTTCAAATTTACACAGGATTTGTTCTTCTCTGGAAGGAGGTTGAGGGCTGTGCTGAAAGCATTCCCACCTGTTACCCATCTGCATGCATCACACACTTGTCATGGATTTGTAAATCACATAGAAAATATCTTATGAGGAGAATAATAGGAACATTTGCAGACTAAGAAAATGATGTAATTTGTGTAAGAAGACAATTATCCTGAACTGTTCAGCATCAGAGCATTGCTGGTGGCATGTTTTTCTGGTGATTTTGATGGAATGATATCCTACTTCACTCCAGCAATTTAGTAGGGAACGTTGATGTGGGTGTTGAGTGCTGCCATGTGAACACAGTGATCCAGCCTTCAAACTAAAATTGACCTTTTTGTGCCAGTATAGTCACACCTTTCCCAGTCTTCCACAACCTCACATCCAGGATATGAAGCACAGATCTAAGATCAGAATGTGATATATCCCTTTTGGAACAGCTTCTTATCTGAGTTACAATGGCTACTGTAGTCATCTGGTCAGTCCTGATTGGAATTAATCATGTCCTGCTGGGCATCTTCAAGCCAGATTGTTTCTTGATTTTGCTTCAGTACCTATTAAACATGACAAACATTCAAGTTTCCTTGAGGTTTGAACTCTTCCATGTAAATGGTCTTTTGCCAAAATAACCCATGAAGTGAGACTTGCTCATTTTTTGTTTCTTAGACTTGTCAAAGATGAGGCAGTGTAAAACAGTCTGCCTCTCCTGCAGCTCTGACTTCTATCCCTCAAGAGTCTTCTGTCTCTATTCTTCTTTGAGTGATTTTGTTATCTTTTCTTTCTGCATTCACCTCGTGAGTAGTGGATGGTCCTTTCTGTCATAGGTTACATCAAAGTTGTATTTCTTCTCTGCAAAGCTGTGATTTTTAACACAAACAGGAGTTTTGATACTTTGCCCCACAAAGGTTGGATCTTCTTATCATGTAAGTAAATCCTTTTGTAATTATTTATTTATTCAAACTGAAAGAGGACAGATTTAGACTGGATATAAGGAAGATGATTTTTACAGTAAGAGCAGTGAGGCATGGGAACAGGTTGCACACAAAGCTGGTGGATGCCATGTCTCTCCAGATATTCAAGGTCAGGCTGGATTGGGCTCTGAGCACCTGATCAAGCTGTAGGTGTCTGTGTTCATTGCAGGGGAGTTGGACTAGATGGCCTTTAAGGATCCTTTCCAATTTGAATGATTCTCTGAATCTATGACTTATGTCTGGTATTTTCAGTTTCTATGAAGCAGTGTGCAAAGGGTCAAGCCTCAGATTATTTTCTTGAGCCTTAATCTGCTCTATGGCCAACACCTTTTTCTCATTTGATAGTTGGGGCTCCTGAATATACTCCGTAAATGTATTAGCATGGTTCACAGCCAAGACGTTATGGAGCAGGGAATTGGTGAGGAATTCAAGTAACTATCTGATGGACTTATTTCTTGAGGTTCTCCTCAATTCTACATGCACTTGGAATTAAAGGAAAATCTTTTCAGGATCAGGTCTTCAACCACACAGGCTGGTTCTGGGGGAACACACAAGGACAAGATCTGCAGCATTATCCTATGACGAAGATGACTTCAGGTGGTGTCCTCAATCCTGTGGAGTCCCTGGACTAACTTCAAGTGCAGACTTCTACTGATGTCTTCTGATCTAAGCATGAAAAAGCTGAAAGTGTGACATGGACAATGAAATATTATGGTCCACTAGTCTAATACAGCCAGTGAGAGATAAGTCAAGACCTGATCAGACACACTGTTTTGTCATATGATTTCCTTTGTAGCTTATTTAACCTTACCTCCAATATTTTGTTGCATACTGATGTGCACTGAAATCTCACTAGGTGCAAAAACTTTGTTAGAAAGAAGATGCTCTTTCACTTACATTCTCTCCATTGCTTCCTTCCACTCAGAAAAGCAGGTAGGAGGAAATAACATGCACTAAAGAAGTTGTTAATCTCTTTGCCCTGTTCATTTGTCATTCCACCAAAAACAAAACAAAACAAACAAACAAACAAACAAACAATTAGCATTCTTAATTTAAAAAAACTGACCCATAAAAATCCTAACCATATGTTCCCAAGAGTGTATCTTACAAAGAGCTGAAGTAATGTAGTTTTGTTGTTGCTAGACTCCCCACGTTCAGAGCCACATTTTACTTGAGTGGATTGTGTGTACAGAATTGCTACAGAATTCACCTTCTTTAACAAGCATGTATGTAAGATTACAACTGCCTCTATGTTTCCAATACCTGACTTAAAAATGAATACCTGCAGCTAGGATCAGAAGAGGAAAAAAGAAAGGAAGGAAAGAAGGAAGGAAGAGAGAAACAGGAAAAAGAGAAAAAGAAAGGGCACTTTTGGGAAAAGAAATTACATACTGCCCAATTTTTTTTTTTTAATAGAGTTTGAGTGTGTTTTATTGAAGTATGGAAGAAGGATTAAAAGCAAACAAACTAACAAATAAAACCAGTGGTATTAAAAATGTTTAAATGCAATTGTTCACATTCCAATGAAAATTCTTTAGGATAACTTTTAATAAAGTCGCATCCATTCACTCTGTTAGAAACTGAAAACCAAATACAATGGAATTATGTTAATACTGCAAGTGAAATTTAACACTCAACAAGAAGAGAAAGGGCTTCTTTCTAATTTCAGTAGGATAAACGAAGCACAGAAATGGTAAACAGAACACAAAGTGACAAATTATAAATTAATTACTATAATAAAACATGAACATCACTTAAGACACTGAATGGGTAAATGAAGGCAGATATCTGGGCTGTTTAGGGTGACTTCAGAAAGGCAAACGAATTAAAAAGTGTGTAATGTAATCAGTATGCTTTGATGTGCCTCTCCTAAAGCAATATGATTGCAGAGAACGTGAAAGGAAATTCTTGTTTCTGGGGACCAACCCCAGTTCAGTAATAGTGACAGATGCCCAGACAGCATCTGAGATCCCAGAATTTTTTTAAATCAGATTCCAAGACAGATAAAATTCACTGCCATTTTGTACAAATCACATAAAGCAATGGGCTGCACCTAGCCAAACTCACGCAGAAATAAAATGCTAACATGGAACATTCTCCCCAGCTTCAAACTTTGCTCACATCCCATCTAAGCTTTAGCATATAATTGCATTTTGTTAACGGCAGAGAATGAAAAAGAGCAGGAAAGAGAAATGGAAGAGAAGTGCAAGTTCTCTGTTCCTAATATGCTGAGCAAATGATACAGTAAAGCCCAAGGAAAATCATTTATTCTCTCTTGCTGTAATGTTGCATCTCCAGCTGCCCTGAAATCACCTGGAACTGCAGCTAAGAAGTTTTGCTGGTAATTCTGATACCTCTTCGTCTGAAGTACTCTGACATTTTGCTGGTAGGACAGGGTGAAATGACTTCCTGGACCATTTATAGGTAGGGCTCATCCATCTATGTATATCTGACTTAATACTGACTTGATTTCAACAGTATTATTTATGTAGTGCTGTTCTCTCCTGCCTTCAGATAAATTTTTGATGGCCTGATTCTGACTTCTTTTTAACTATATGACCTTAAAAAAAATATTTTGAGTACTAAGAGGTTTTTCCTCACCACTAAGCTCTCTCTGATAGCAGGCCAACTTCCATTATTATGGTTGGGAAAGCTAAACTCTGTCAAGTGTTAGTATTTTCAATCCACTAAGGTAAGGAAGAACTGTTATCTGTATTTAGCAGGCAGAGGGTCATCATCATACAATTTGATGGAAAGGCTTTTGGACTTCTGGTCTTTATAGGTGCTCTTTTTGCTGGCTAATCCTATCTGATGCTGAAGTCTGTGCTGACTTCAGGGTGAAATTTGTAGTTATACAACTTTGTCTCCATTCTAAAATATGCTGCAGTTCTTCACTTATTTGTATTTATTTTTCTTTCTCATCTTTATTAGCCATTTGGAAACATTCAGCTCCTGCACTGTGTAGTTCATGGTCTATAATTCTTTAAGCCACTTCATCCAAATGAGAGACACACTCACTGGATGTTATTGTTCACAGAGGTGACTTGGTATCATGTTTTCCTAGACGAAAGCAGTATAAACTTTAGAATTAGTGTTACTGAGTGCATATGAGTCAAATATTTTTCTTCTGCAAAAATTCTACAATATCAGAAGTTTCAATAAAACCTTTTGAAAGTTATTTCATTTATAAGCACAGGAACATCTGAATATAAAAGGGGAAGAAAATTGAATGTTGCCTCATAAGTCACATTGCCCCACATAGCTGGGTATTGACACTGCAGTAATTCCTACGTGTATATATGAGCAGTTTGAGAGACCAGATCCCTAGTATTTTCTCTAAGACAATATTTATATAATGTTTTAAAGTACCTGCTTCTTTTCTTGGTTGCTCAATGAATGATACACAGTTGAACCATTAACTTTTGTAGAACATTGCAGATACTGAAACAGTATTATTTAGTACTCTCTGGGATTTTAAAGCTGACAGTCCTGCCAGGATAGGGCAATGTGATTTTGCCCACTTTTCCAGATTTTGCTACAAGGCTATTGACTTTCTGTTTTGTTGACTCCATGGGATTCAATTCTACGAGCCACCAGTGATTCTGTGGTTCATATTTAGCAGAGTGTTCCACCTCAACTGAACAAAGCTGGGTTTGCTCAGCCCAGAGCAGGGGAGCTGAGGGGATGGCGGGTGCAGCTCTCACAGGGAGTGGAGGGCAGCACTGAGCTCTGCTCTGTGACAGCAACGGGGTTAGAAGGAACAGCATGGAGATGTATCAGGGGAAGGCAGAGGACGGGAGGGGATGGGGGGGGGGGGGGAGGGGAAGGATGGGGAAGAGAGGGGGGAAAGGGGGAGAAGGGAAGGGGGAAAGGAGCGGTGGGAAACGGTGGGGTTGGGAAGGGAGGGGGGGGATGAAGGTTAGGGAAGGACTCTGCATCAGATGTTGGTGGTCATGAAACAGTTCCCCAGTGCAGTGGGCATGGCCCTGAGCTGCTGGAGCTCAGGGAACATTTTGACACTGCTCTCAGACATAGGATTTGCCTGGTCCTGTGAGGATCTGGGGGTTGGATTCAATGGTTCTTGCTGGTCTTTTCCAACTCAGGGGTCCTATGATTCTAGTCTATGAATATATCCTATTTTTTTTTCACTGAGATTCTCCAAACTGAAATTATTTTATAAACGTATCCATATCTGTGTGCATTTATGTGGACTTCTGTAGCAAGTTCTGAACTTGGTATTATCCATAAATCATTGGAAGTCCTTTTGCGGGTAAAAAAAACAACCCTTCATATGGAGTATTCTCAGTATCTTGGCTTGCACTGCTTTTTGTAATGCCAGATTAAAACAAGGATTGAAGGGAAAAAATTGTTTTATTTAGGAAAAGAATTCACTAGAGGTGAAATTACTTGCTAGAAGATTAATTAGTCTTGGCAGAATAAAGAGAAATTCAGAGATGGTATTGTGTAGTGATACCAGAATCAGTTTTAAGTGAGCAATGATATAATGAGCTGGTAAAGAGCCTTGAGAAGTCTTTATATGATGATGATTATGTGAGAAGTGGTAATAAAAATGTATGGTGAAAAGCTGTATATTTATGCAGCTTTTTTTTGTCACTTGTTGATTATGTCCAGGTTTTTGTTTCCTTTTTTGAGAGGTAGTAGTAAAGGATGCAATCTGTTTGCCTGTGGATATATTTGCAACTGAAAAAAAAAAAGCCCACTGTTTCTTTAGAAACATTTCTTGTTCTCAAGCATTTCTATCAGCAATGAAATACTCAAAACACTTTGTGTAAATAAATGTTTGAAAAAGGATATGAATATGACTAAATTGCTACTGTGAATTTGAAGAAATGTGTTTCTTTTGCCCAAGCAATACACTTTTTTTTCCCTCAGTCACTACTGCATTCCTAAATAATGAAGCTGTGTGAGAAGTTGCATTTTCTCAGCCCTTGTTTGTACTGAAGAGAAAGAACAGTGAGTTAACAGCAATTGGTTCAGACTTTCTGAAGGGTCTGCAGGAATCATTTATTTATTTGTGTAGCACGTTACTGACTATACCACACAGTCAGTTACTGACTAATATGTCTACAATGTTGTAGAGCTACAGGAGCATTAGCACTGCCCAAGCTGAGGACATGAAGCCATCTGGGAGCTTCCTGAAGATTGCTGTCAAAGAGCTGAAGGGCTCAACAAACTTGTTACTCCCTAGTGTATCTGTCCTGGTGGTTGGTGTCCTTGCAGCAGTCCACAAGGAGAGAAAAAAAACAAGTGGTTTTAGCACCAATTCTCACTTGCCCTAGCAAGCGCCAGGAGCCACTGATGGCACAGCAAGTGAAATTCCATTGCCACCACTTTGGACACAGCTCTGGAGGTGGGCACAGAGAGGCTCACAAATCACACATATCTCCACTGAGGGCAGCAGTGTGTCTTCAGTGTGGATAAGTTGCACTGCAGCACTGTGCTAAGAGTGAATTTCACACAGCCTTTCTGACTGAAAGGATTTCATTTCCACAGTCACAAACCTTCCACCAGCTCTACATTCACTTTCAACTTAAATAAATTGGAGCAGGCAGCAGGGCAGGGGAAATTAAACTAGCAAAGGAAAAAAAAAAGAATCCTTAGACTGGAACAGTTATTGCTGCCTGCTAGGAAGTGTTTTTCTAGTCTTTTATTACCACATACAATCCCTAGTCTCATGTGATTAACAAATTCATCTTGAAACACTGGTGTTGCTTGCCTGCAGATGAAAAATTAAGTGGTATCTTTAAATTCTAGCTCCTCATCTCATTTAAAAGAGTCATTTTGCAGCACTTGGATTCTAGCACATATAATCAGACTGCACATTTCCTATCACAACCAACACCTGGCAATCTTGTGTGTGCCAACTGTGCACAGTGCAATGATATGTCTAGAGGTAATTATTTCTATCACCCACATAATGGCAAAAGAGATGAGAGCCATCACATGCTTACATTTCATACAGTCCTCGGTTTTACTTGAAATGACTGGGTAGATTGGTCTGCATGGGGGGAAATATTTTATCCTAGAAATGTGCTCCTGCAAATGAATGCCAGGGGACACATTTGAAAGAAAGAGGCCTAATCTGCAGTGTTTATTTGTGAGTTTCTGAAGCTTCTGTGAGTGAAAGACATTTATTCTCTAGACAGAAGAAACTCATTGACATCACTGCAATGGGCTGACAAAAAAAAAAAAAAAAAAAAAAAGGACAAAACAAAGAATGGTTTCATTTATGGTCTTTTTTTTTTTTTTTTCTTTTCTGTGATATAGGAGAGAAGCCTCGAAAAAGGGTCCTCAAAATATTTATGAAAGAAAAGGGAAAGACACCTCACCTCTTCTTGTAGCTTTGCAGGAGAAAAAAGCCTTATCTGTGGCTGTGTAAGGAGACTGACAGGCCACCTTCTGTGAAGTGAACCATTGCACAGCCCCCTGCTGGCCCCTGTACCTCGACATGACCAGTCAGAAACACCAGTGAGATCCACGAAAAGGAACAACCCCCATCTCCACACAGGACCATACAACCCCAGACCCTGTGTGTGAGAGAAGTTCCCCAATGCTCCTGAGCTCTGGCAGTTCAGAGCTGTGCCCTCTGCCCTGGGGAGCTGTGCCATGCCCACCACCCTCTGGGGCACAGCCTTTCCCTGACCCCCCGACCCTCCCCTGGCACTGCTCCATGCCGTTCTCTGTCGCAGAGCAGGGCTCAGTGCTGCCCTCCACTCCCTGTGAGAGCTGCAGCCGCCATGAGGTCTCCGCTCAGCACCTCTGCCCTGGGCTGGGCAAACCCAGAGGCCGCGGCCACTCATCAGGCATTTTACCACTTTACTATGAGGGACCTGGGTTGTGCAGAGTTAAAATATGCTCAATTTGCCCTATTCTGTTTTCTCAAAAACTGGGAAACCGTCTGCTCCAGATGACTTCCATTCAGCTGAAAACATTGCACACAACAGATGCGATCAGACAAGACAAAACACAGGGCTGGTGGGGCTGTTCTGCCAAGATGTGCCTCAAGACTTTGGAAGCAGAAAATAACATCAGAAGAACAATCTATTATGCCTTGCAAATAGATTAGAAGGCTTTAATATCACAACAATAGCTAAAAACATCTGACTTTTATTAGGCATCAGAAATGGAAAGCATGGTGTCATGTTATCGAGGAGGTTCCTTGAGGCAGGACGTGTGGCTGGATGTTAATCACTAATTTTCTCATCTTTTCCTGTTTCAGACCTCCATTCCAGCTCTCTGTTGCTTGTAATCACTAACAGCTCCGCTGCAAAGAGAAATAAAAGATAACATGAGGGATAAATAGATGTTTCAGGACCCATTTCAGGTGTGCCCTTGGCTGGTCTTTTATATTAACCATAAAATTCTGCAAAGTGGGCATCCAGTTTTCCATTAGTATTTCAGCCATGACTTGCAAAAACACAGCTCTGGGGAAGAAAAAGTACTAGCATTCAATATTCAATAATTTTCCACACTAGAGAATAAGCTGAGATCAGTAGTTTCACTTCACTAACAATGTCTCTCCAGTTATTAATTAATGAAAATGCTCAGTCAACCTTCATACAGAAATACACAAAATACATAAAAGGCAACTAAAAGATCACTGTAAGTGATCCTTTGTCAGCATAGCAAGTGAGACTCCGCTCCAAAAAACAGAGGTAAATAGTATCTGCATTTCACTAGTGTGAAAAACTAGGAATACTACCTGCATTGATGTTATGATATTGCCAGCACAGGATCACAGAATCATTGAATCACCAAGCTCAGAAAAGAACTACTTTATCATCCAGTCCAAATTTCCACCTACTACCAGTATCTCCCCCTAAACCACATCCTTTAGTACAACATCTAAAAGTTTCTTGCACACAAGAATGCAGTACAGCACAAAGCTGCAATATAGGCTCATGTAAAAATAGATAGGAACCAGTCCTCTCAGCTGCTTAAGTGAAATGAGTTGAGTGATCTCACATGTCTTTGGAGTGGATAGTTACCCACATTTTAAAGTAAAAATTACAAATGACATTTGAAGCTAGTACAGGATGGAGAATACTGCAGATTCATGAGCAAGGACAGAATAAGAACAAAGACTAACCAACACTTCCAGCAGGTTTTACACAGCACATGATGAAGTTCATCACTTGTCCTTGGAGGCTGCTCTGAACTGAGGATGCTGGCATGGAGCAGTGTTTGATGGGTACCCTGCCGGATCAGCTTATTTGGCTGCTTGTAATGGATGACGGAAAGTGAGAGTACTTGGCTGGGAGAGGAAGTCAGGAACAAAGCTGGAGGATTTATGTCTGATTGAATGTGAAGGATTTTGGCTGTAAACATGGGGATTGTGTCTCCATTCTCTATTTTCATTGCAGTATTTTCATTTTAAATACTGAGCTTTATAGCTCTTATTTTACATGACTGTTTCTCTGTTTTACCTTCATTTCCTCTAGTATATGTGCTATTATTAAGTCTTAAATTTTTTCCAGTGAATAATTTGAACAATTTCCCAAAGTATTTTTTTGTTTTGTTTTGTTTTGTTTTAACTGACATTGTTTTCCCAACCTTAAGGCAATCCTTTACGTTTTGCTACAGAACTTAACTGTATCACCATAAGTTAGTTCCGCTTCTGCAGGAACACTAAGAACACGCTACTGGCATAGATGGGACCAATCTAGAGTCAGATCTAGCAGGTACTAGTAAAACTGGTATTTGCAGTCTTTCTGATAAAGGGGGTTATAAGAAATAAGGTGAAAGATTCTTTGAGCAGGGTCTGTTGTGTTAAGACAAGGGCAAATGCTTCAAACTTGAAAACTTAAAATTAGATTCAAGGAAGAGGTTTTTTACAATACAAGAGGTGAGGCACTGGGATGGGTTGCCCAGAGGGGTGGTGGATGCCTACTTTCTTGAGACATTTTCAAGGTCAGGCTGGACCAGATTACTGCTGTAACTGTCCTTGTTCACTGCTGGGCAGTTGGACTAGATGGTCTTTAAGGGTCCCTTCCAGTTGAAACAGTTCAATGATTCTAGGATTCTGTGATACCGAGCAAAGGGAGGGAGGCAAGCTGGCAAATCCTGACAGCCAATGTTGGGTTAAAGGAGAGTAAAATGAATTAAAAAGTCTATGCACTGTTTAAAATTATACATAAAGATCTGCCTTTTCCAACTTTAATACTTTATTTGTTCATATATAAGCCAGTTCTTCTCATACAGCATTCTGTTAAACTTCTGAAACCTTTCTAAAAGTATTTGAGATGCTTTCTAGTTGCCATTGCTGCTTAACTCATGAAGTTGCACAGAAAGGCAGCATTACACAGAAGAGCTGACCATTGATAGCACCCAATGCAACTTAGTTCCCATGTATTCCAGAGCTGATGATGCTAAAACCATAGATGGATGTGTTGTGAAAATTACCTGAAACAGGCTACTCTTGCCCTACAGTAACTGTGTGTAATTTACAAATACAGCATGGCAACATTTGGAGACAGTACTGCATTTCTGGTGCATTTAGTTAGGAACACACCCACTTCTGTTTTACAGAGAAACTATTTTACAGTGTTCTCCCTAATGCCCTTCAGTATCCATCTGTAAATTTAAAATGTTTTTAATCAACTATTTTGTAGATAACTGATAATCTTTTATTTAGAACTGTATGATTTATTAAGCAAATCGTGCCATTTACAATTTTACATTCCAGAAGGTGCCAAAGTACCCTTTTCATTTACCAAATAAGCAAAAGATGAGTTTGAGACATTAATTTTCTAGCTACATGAATTTTTGGACAGTGAGGTTCCAAAAAGGGTTTCCTGCTCAAGGGGAACTGTAAGCATGATGAGCAAGGAGAGAGCCCAGGCAGATGTGATCAGGTGGCTGTTGCACAGATTGCATAGAAATCATCTTTTATGCATCTGTGAGACTTGCTAACCCCTTGCTGCATGAACAACTACTCTTAGAAATCTCTTCAAGAGTGATACCTAGCTGGGAGAAACTCGGTCCTACAGGAAGATTTGTTTTTTATCAGGTAAATTGCATCACAAAGCAGGACCATGGAACACCTCCTGAGTTTACCCTAAGAAGGAAGCCGGGATTTCAGTTTGTCAGGAAGATACCTAGAGATGGGCAACAGTGTGGATTAAGAAATTTTGAGTCAAAGAAGTTGCATTTATTATTGTAGCTTGCATGAGATGCAACCAACCTTTGGTCCCTACGTCTACAGTTTCTTTGGGAGAACTTGCCATAGTTTCATAGCCGTGTTATAGTGATGTACTTGTCAAAGAGACAATGAAGATGTCACAGTGTACCAGGCTGAATTTTCATGCTGAACCTGATCTGCATTCAATGAGGTGAAATTACGGATCCCTTCTGTAAGCATGGGTTGGACTGCTAAATAATTGCTCAAATTCAGGTTCAGCTAGAGGTGAAAACTGGGTAAGTGCTGGGGACTAAGGATGGCAAATGCTTTTTAGCTTTGTGGGTAGAGACACAGTGTTCAACAAGTGGAGCTTCCTTTGCTAGAGGAACAAAAGCCTGAAAGAGGGCAGGGTGGAGATCCTCGGGTTGCTGTGCTATGTATGCACTTTGAAAGGATGGATTTATAATGAAATTTAGGAAGATATCTTTCAGAAGCACCCCATATGTTTGTATTCAGGTGGCCTTCATCCCTGTGCTTCCAAACTTACTGTTGCCCCTCCAAAATTCCTCTCTATTCTCTGACATTCGGGCAGGGCTGGATTTGTTTGTGAGGGAGGATTGTATTCTGAGTGCACAACAAAGCACAGCATACATGTGTGATTCAGTTCTGTCAGCAAAACCTCACATGATCAATATCAATGTGGTTTCTGATCAAAACCCACAGGTTATTATTTTATCTGTGATTTATACAATGCTCCTATGTTTTATAATACGGAAGTAGACTGCAAAATGAGATGCATACAGGCACGAGTCCATTAGGTACTGAAAATGGCCACCTTTCATGTTAACAGATTGTTTTGTCAGTGGTACATGGAAAAAATAGTGACATATTAAGAAAAAATTCTAACAGATCAGTCACCAAGTTTTTTCTTTTAATTTACATGTAGCAATTCCCTGAGGGACCTGGCTTCTTTTTTAGTCCTCCAAAAAATCCCTGAGTTTCTCCTTTCATGTGGAGCCTCCTTGTATGCTATAGATCTGTCATCTCACCTAACCTACAAAAGCTTCACAAATTTTCAAGTAACCATTGTAAGGCTTGAGGAATGCTCTACTGAAGGAAAATTATGAGAGCACTAGGATTACTCTGCTCTCAGGAGGTACGACTGAACGAAAATCAATCATAGGAATTAAAAGCTTTTGGCAAATAAATAATTCATGCATGCTAAATTAATTAATGAATTTCCTGGACGGGCTCAACACATTTTCCTGGGTTAGCATCATTACATCAGCACAGCCAGAAGAGCTCTTCCATCTTTGCTACACATGGTTCTAATTCATATTTGGAAACAGGTTACTATTTTCATAACTTTCGAGCATCTGTGAATGGCTTTATTTATTTATTTTTTTCTTTCTAATAGCCAAAAAAAGGCTGTGTACATTTTACTCTTACTATTCCCCCACCCACTGTAAGATACTGAACCAAAGCAACTGTTTCTTCATCAACACTCTGATGACGGCACTGAATAGAGTTGACATTTACATAAATGGATTGCAGTGCAGTTGTTGAACACATACAGGGATGAATCTCTAATCCCATTTTAATTAGATGGATGTTGCACGCATACAAAAATCACAAGCCTCTCTCCACGTGGTGATGCCACACTGGCAAGGAATCAATCACTGGGGCCTGGGTTGCCATGGAAACTGATTGCTCCTGCACCACCATCTAAGTGGCAAATGATTGGTGGTGTATACATGGTGCGGGGAGAGCAGTGAGTTTTTATATCCTGTCCAGCAGATGTGCCAGAGAGTTAATTAAAAGCAGAGAACATGAAATAAATCTAAATCTGTGAAGAAATGAAATGTACGGCACAAATTGAATTCCCGTGTTGGACAGAAATTAATATGCAGCACAAACCTCTGAGCGCCTGAATAAGCAGCAGCAATGAATCCCAGGGACCAGCACCTCTGTGGCAGATAAAGCCTGAATGTGGAGAGAGTACCTCCTCATCTTATTACCAAAACAGCGCTTCCTTTGCTGTCTGTGTTGAGTGATGCATGCAAATCGCATTCTTAAGTGCTAAAGGTTTGCACAAAGGCAGGAAGGACAAAGCTTAACTAAGATTTAATTAGGAAACTGTTAGCAGCTGCAGTTTATCATCTCTGAACACGGTGTAAGTAAACATTTGTGCTGCTGTACCCAAAATCACCAGACAACTGCTATGAAAGTCAATGTGTTCTTACTGATAAGCCATGAATTCCAAACTTATATTTGAAATATCACTGGTATGGTAGCTGCCCCTAAAATTTTTTCTGAGAATAGAATTAGTTTGGCATAACATATTTTCTGGCACAGTGGGATGCAACTGATCAGGCATGAAATGGTGAAGGTGTGAGGCTGGCTCAGCCCAGCCCTCCCTCCCGCTCTGCATCGCCACATAGGAGGCAGATTTCAGCAAAGGAGTCTGCATTGCTCCTCCACACTGGGAAGTGTTTAACTGCTTGCACATGATGAACATGGAGAGCAGCCACAGAGGCAGCAGTTCCACATCACCCAGCACAGCTGGAGGAAGAGGGAAGGAGCACTGAGGAAGTTTTATTGCATTACCAGATGCAAGCATGTCATCTTTGGTCATCTTCTGACTGATGGCCAGTTATCTTCAAAGCCTGCAGGCTGAAGTGACTTTGACACTTCTTACATTCTGAGTCTTTTTAGGTACTTTGTGTCTTTTATCAGCTCTCAGTGTGGGATATTTTTGGTGATTTTTCATGCTAAGCTGCTGAGTTGGCCCTGTTGCGATGGTCCTGATTGTGTTTTAACTCAATGATTCTTATGGGTCCCTTCCACCTTGGGATATTCTGTGATTCCACAACTCTCTGAAATCCTCTCTTCCTTGCCTGTCAGTGAAGAAGCTTCCACTTGATTTCTATTGGAGGAATTCTGGTGATTTTTCTCAAATCTCTGAATTTTAACAGGGAAAGGCAAGGCTGTTGAATCTATTTTTTGAGATAAAGCTTTGTATGGCACTGCACCACTGCACTCTTCAACGCTGCTGATCATTGCTCTCTAAAAACAAATAGTGGTTCTAAAAATTGCTTCTTTTTGGCTTTAAAATCTGAAGATAGTAATAAGAGTCCACGGGCACTTCAGTAGATGTTTTACAGTTATCTGTGGAGGACAATGTGACCTCATTGCAGCCTATCAATACCTGAAGGGAACCTACACCCAGGAGGGGAGTAAACTCTTCAAAAGGGCTGACAACAGCAGGACTAGGGGAAATGGATCCAAGTTGAAGGAGGGAAGATTTAGGTTAGATGTTAGGGGGAAGTTCTTTACTAGGAGAGTGGTTAGGCCCTGGAACGGGCTGCCCAGGGAGGTTGTGGATGCCCCGTCCTTGGACGTGTTTAAGGCCAGGTTGGACGGGGTCCTGGGCAACCTGATCTGAATGTGTATGTTTGGTGGCCCTGCTAGGCAGGGGGGTTGGAACTACATGATCCTTGGGGTCCCTTCCAACCTGGGTGATTCTGTGATTCTGTGATTCTGTGACAAATAATAAACTTCACTCAACGGGCAGTTTTGTAAATCTTCTAGTAACCTCTCACTGATTGACACTCTTGGTTTGCCATCATATTGTATATATTGCATGGTCAGTCTAGCAGTTTTATGTTAATTCCATGTCTATTTCCAATAACAAAATCTTTTTCATAATTACAATTTACACTTACAAATGTATGTGCAAAATTTTCTGTTTTTTTCTCATTACCAGTATGTTCCCCGCCCAAAATATTTTTGTGTAGTAATACTTCCTTTTCTGTTTTAGACGTTGGCAAATTTCTGTAAAAAATAAAAAGCTCTGCTTTGAATGAAGTCACTTTTCAATAAAACCAATTTTTCAAATCAAAAGCAAAGTTACAAGAAAGCAAGGTGAAAATTGAGAAGCCATTTATAGACCTCTTGGACATTGTGTGCATTTTGCAACAAGTTATGGTGATACTAGGAAGCTTAATTTAACAGACTAGGCTTTAATTGTATGGTCTTTATGTGTGACTGGTTGAAATCTAAGTCAAAGAGAATGTCAGCAAGAATTGCCAGATAGTGTGTAGACACTGATGTTACGTAGCTGAGGGCTATAAACTGATAGAGGGATACATATTACTGCTTACCTGAAAAATGAACATGTCATGGCACACCACAGTGACTTATAGCTCGGAAAGACTCTCTGTGGCATAGAGAACATGAGAAAAGTCTTAATAAGACATAATGAGGCACTTGCTTCTATAAAAAAATGAGGAAAACTAGAGCACACATTAAGCCTTTTTGTTTTCAGTGAAATTAATCGCATATATCAAATGAAGTAGCTGCTGACATTCTTGCTTTAGCTGCATCTACTTTTGTCTGTGTAGTTGAAGACACATCATACAGTGGATGCCAGTGATCTATTTTTCCTGATGTGTAGAGTAACTCAGACAGAATTGCTGGCCTGGTAAGTCAACCATTTGTTAGATTATGCTCAGAATTTGAGTGCTAGTACTGTAAAGATACACTTATGAACTACTGACTATTACTAATTGTAGAAGTTAGTCACTGCTTTAATTGCTTTGTTATGATTATTATATTTTCTAGTGACAATAAATAATGCACAGAAAAAGTTGAAGGATGGAACCAAAAAATACGTAAAGGGTAGTGAACTAATACAAAAAAAAAATAGCCTCTGAAATGAGTATGTATTTGTGGGAGAAGATGTAATTTTGTTGAGTGAGTGTGCACGTGGGACAGAAGATACGATTTTGAACTTGCTTCTCAATTATATGTCTGTGTAAGTGTTGACCCTAATGGCAGTTCTTTCCAATGTCTAAAACAAAATGAAAGCAGAGTAGAGCCCTGAGATAAAATGAGATGCAAGTGGAATGATCAGACATTAAGCAGCTGCACTGCAAAACACAAGATATAAAAAACAGGCTGTAGATTGTCTGCCTGTGAAATGTGGGCATCCAGCACTTCCAGGGGATTTTGACTTTGGATAGATGATGTCACTGTGGTTTGTTATTACAACGGGCATTGCCATGTTTGCTCTAGCAAAACAATCCTTTGCACTGTTGCCACAAAGGGCAGTCACTAGCTTGCTCACCACTGCTTTTATTCCACATCTTTTGATTAAATTTATTGTCTATCAGTGTGGGTGTGCTTCAGAAATGTTACATAAGGTTCTTATCGTCATTCAAAATTGTGCTCTCTGTCATTGTTTGGAAGCTGTGCACTGTAATCTTGGGCCAGACTCAAAGTTTAATTCTGACTGTCTGCTTATGTTCCACTGCTGAGGGTCAGATTTTCAAAAGACTTTGAAATAACCTGGTCTCCAAGCTCTCTGTCAGCAGGAAGTTCAGTTCTCTAAGTGCCTCCAGAATACAGCTTTGTTTTCATCCAAGTGATGCATGTATGGAAGAAAAGTTGCAGTTCTCCAGCATTGATGGTGAAATTACCTTTGCTTGTTTTTTCAAGTAGGGTCAGTATTTTCCCTTTGTGTTCCTCAGTGCAGCAATCTGCAGGAAGATACCCAGAATCACCTTTATAGTTTGTTTCCCTGTCTTCCTCACCATTTGCAAAATATTATGTTACTTAAAAGATTCATTGCAATACAAGTTAAACAGCAGGGATATCATTGGGTTTATCATTTTATCTATCTATTGTGAGCCCGTTAGTTTAAATCTTGTCTAGACTTAGCATTGCTTCAGCTGTAACTGAGTGTTTCAAATACAAGCATCAGTCTTTTAACAGCTAACATTATGGCTTGTTGCTTTGTATAGGTGAAGTATTACTTCATATTATGTACTGTCTTGTTGGTAGTGTCTTACAAATGCTGACCTCAGTGAAAACACATGAAAAACACATAAATTCATCTTGCCATTCTCATGCTAATACGCTGGACAATGAGAAAAAGCTGAAAGAGCCAGATTATAGCTCAGCACAGAATTCCATAGCTTCAACGTAACATCACAATGGCATGTATAAAATAACGTGTCTGTTTGTCAGATACAGGTGTGTCAAAAGAGTAACAGTTTCTTCACCTGAGTTGTACGCCATTTGTTTTGGTAACTCACTTCAAGACAACACATCTTGTCACTTGACAGGATCTGACACTTCCTGCCAGGGATGAGGCTAGGAGCAGAGCACTGGTCTGACTCAGGATATCTCTACTTAGATTCTTCTTTAAATATAAGAATGTTGGTTTTCATTTCATAGAATCATAGAATGGCCTGGGTTGAAAAGAACCACAATGCTTATTTAGTTTCAACCCCCCTGCTGTATGCAGGGCCGCCAACCAGCAGACCAGGCTGCCCAGAGCCACATCCAGCCTAGCCTTGAGTGCCTGCAGGTATGGGGCATCCACAACCTCCCTGGGCAACCTGTTCCAGTGCCTCACCACACTCTGAGGGGAAAACTTCCTCCTAATATCTAACCTAAACCTCCGCTGTCTTAGTTTAAAACCATTCTCCCCTGTCCTATTATGATCCACCTTCATGAACAGCCATTGCCCCTATTATTTATATGCTCCCTTCAAGTACTGGCAGGCAGTACTTGACAGACAATGAGGTCTCCCTGGAGCCTTCTCTTCTCCAAGGTAAACAATCCTAGTTCCCTCAACCTTTCCTCATAGGAGAGGTGCTCCAGCCCTCTGATCATCTCAGTGCCCTCCTCTGGACCCGCTCCAAGAGCTCCACATCCTTCCTGTACTGGGAGCCCCAGGCCTGGACACAGTGCTGCAGATGGGGCCTCACAAGAGCTGAGTAGAGGGGGACGACCACCTTCCTCTCCCTGCTGGCCACCCCGTTTTTAATGCAGCCCAGAACCCAGCTGGCCTTCCAGGCTGAAAGCGCACACTGCTGCATCATGTCCAACTTCTCGTCCACCAGGATGCCCAAGTCCTTCTCTGCAGGGCTGCTCTCAAGAAGATCTTCTGCTAGTTTCTTAAACACCTGGGATTACCCAGGTATTTCTTTTATTCTTGCCTACTCTCTCCATGTCTTGTGTCCACACAAAGGAAAAATAATGTTTCATGACAAGTGGGGGGCATTTTTATCACTAAGGGAAATAAGTCAAATCTAGAAGATTTTCTGTACCACGAAAATACTCCTTCTGTAATTTGTAATTTGCAGTTTCTCCCTCCTCTCTCTAAGGTCCAAAGCACAGCTGCCATGCTCACAGCATTTCAAAGGATGTTTTCAGCTCCTTTCAGGTTCTAGTTTCTGTCAAAAAAAAAGAGAGAGAGAAAGAGGAAAAAAAGAAAAAAAAGGAACCTAAATGGGAAGGTTTGACACCCCCAGGAGGTTCTAAGACCTGAAAAAAGCCTCAGCCACCTGTGAATGCTGCAGCTGCGTGCTCAGAGGATGAGACGGCATTAACACTGCCTTCCTCACAAGTATACATAGGGATGATGAATCATATGGGTATGTGGACCCCTTCTGTATTTCCTCTCCATCTGAAACACATAATCAGGTGCATGAAAAGCTTTTCCTTTTTCTTTTACTGAAATGGTAACTACTGAAGTGCCTTTCACAGGGCTCAATGAATGAGCAGTTGAAAAAGGAGGGTCAGATGCTTCAGTGGTTGAATGGTGCAGCACTGCTGAACTCAGCTGCTGAAGAGCAGTGGCAAGCACATCTCTGGGTGTGCAGTATGCTCATGAGCCAGGTAGGTTGTGGCCCTGGAAGAGGGAAAATGATGAAAATGAAATAAATCTACAGTAAATACATAGTAAAGGGGATGTGAGCAGTAGTGATATATTCCTGCAGTGGAATCTTTCCTGCCCCCATTTTTACTGTAATATCAGTGAGATTTCTTCTATAGGTACAATAGCATATTCAGTTGCATGAAGGAAGGATCTCACATGGCACTAGCTGAGGTAAGGACACCGCAACCCTGTCTTCCAAATAGGATCCATATCCATGGTCAGCTGCAGCACTAAGATTAGGTCAGTACATGTTCTACGTAATGCCTTAGCCAGAAATCTCCAAGTAAATGAAAACTGCTGAGGTCACCATGATGTTGACCAACTACTTCGCCAACTTACACTGCACGTTCAGCCATTTGAGTGCTTAATACCATGCAGTTTCCTACAAGGACACCAGTACTCACAAGTTCTGCTGAGTTCTCATTTCACAGAATCACAGAATTTCAGGTGTGGAAAAGTACCTCTGGAGACACCCAGTCCAACCCACCTGCTAAGCCAGTCTCACTGCAGTAAGTTACATAGGGAAGTGTCTGGGTGGGTTTTGAATGTCTCCAGAGAGGAAGATCCAACTCTGGGCAGCCTTTCCTAGTGCTCTGTCACTCTCACAGTAAAATGTTCATATGGAACTTTCTATGTTCTGGGTTAAGTCCACTGCCCCTTTTCCTGTCTCTGGGAACCACTGAGAAGAGCCTGGCCCCATCGCTTGCCTTCCACTCTTTAGATATTTATTGACAGTGATGAAATTTCCTCTCAGCCTTCCCTTCTCAAATCTAAACAGTCCCAGGTCTCTCAACTTTTCCATACAAGGGAGATGCTCCAGATCCCAAGTCATCTTTGTGGCCCTCCACTGGACAGTCTGTTTTGACCTGAGAAACCCAAAGCAATGCAAAGGTTCTTCCATATTTTTAGGTATCAACATACCAGTAAAAATAGCAGACGACTCTGCCAACTACAGGACATGTTAAAATCCCACAGAAAATATTTTGTGGGTTACTCAGTTTTACAAGTTCAAAAAGTAATTTCAGCACAATCATATTGGTGCCATCCACATTAAATTATGTAGAACTTTCCATAAGTGCCTCTAAAAGTCTTTTAAGAGGACACCTTTCAAGTTGGCTGTTTTTCTTAATCAGTTTTCAGACTGCTGTAAGCCACTCTGATGTATGAAAAAAAAATCTACAAAGAGAGTGGAATTTGTTCTCCGTCTTTGGAGTTTAAAATCAGTTTAATTCCTCTGAGTTCAGAAGATTTGTTAAGTTTAAAAGTAGTGGAAATGAGATCGTAAACAGGGCCACTGCTTTTATTGATTTAACTATTTGAAGTGAAGAAAAAAAGTAGCATTTCCATGGCAGTGTCGAGAAGGAACTGTTCAACAATGAGGGAGCAGAAGAGAAAGTGAATTTATCTTCTCTTCTATTTGAAGGTGGTTAAGATATTTCCAGATAACCTCCATTCCCCCCCTTTCCCTCCTGCTCCTCCTCCTCCCCCTCCCCCCCCCCCATCCCTTAATAAACATCAGAAACTCTTTGAGTGTTTAAAACAAACATTCAGAACAGGAGAATCACATGGGATGTGTACCTACCAAAAAAGGAAACAGGTCCCAAATACGAAGGACAGCTGTTCAGGGGTCTGAAGTCGCCAGCTGTCCCCAAGGGAGAGATACCATTATTTCCAAGTGGCCCATGGTTGTTTTTTTTGGTACACACTGTCCTGCTTTGGAGGAGAGTCCGAAGTACAATGTGTTAATCTGCAAAGTAGGTTGCTCCGAAAGTAATGCCTCCTATTTGTTTCAGCAGAAACTACAACAAGTATGAAGAGCACAATAATACTGTTCGATAGAGCAAATTCTCAGCTACAAAACGTTATTTTTTAACCTTGTCACCACCACCACTTGCTCTGAATTTTCAGCAACAATGAATGACAGCCTGCGTGCCATGTTCATAACAATCTGCACCAGCAGAAGTGACCGCTGTCAATGTCACAACCATGGAGATGCACTGCCCACCTCCTCACTGTGTTCAGATCCACTGCTCCGTCTCCATAAACCTTCAGCAAGTGTTGATGAATGTCAGCGGGTGCCATTTTTTCTGCATGGAGGAATTCATCTTTGCCTCTTTGCTTCATCTGTGTATCCGTGTCAGACGCCATTCTATCAGAGTGCCCCTCTGCTGCCATCTGTCACCTGGCTACAAAATGTAACAGAATATTCCTGGGAAGGTCATCCTCTACTGCCATGCCACCAACATCCCCTTCTGACATCATGAACCAACATCATAAAATAGGAGGCATTACTTTCAAAGCTGCCCTTGCAGCATAAATGAATTAATGTAGCTGCCTGAAGTAAATAGATAGGGCTGAAGGCAGATTTCAGCTACACTTGTGAATCCACAGAAGCTGTGCTATAGAACTCAGAAAAATTGTAGCATGGTACATAAATTACTGCCAATCTCAGCTCACAGCTATCTTTATATTGTAATCTACCTTTTTGTAGGAAATCCTTGCTAGCTAATGCTTGCAAGAAATTTTCCTTCAGGGTCACAATAACTGGGAGCTTTTAGAGCAAAAGGCACAAAGTCTTTCAGTGCAAAAGAAATGGCCTCTTATTTTAAAATAACAAACAGTATAAAGCACAGAATGTTGCAAAACAGGATCACAGTGTTTTGTGGCAGATTTCTTCAAAATCCTGAACAGTTTTATTTCCCAGATTTCCCTGTGACTACTGCAGTAACATCTGATTCTTTGCTTTTGTTCATACAGTTGCTGATATAGTGTTGGACAGGCATTGTATATTAGCACAAAACTGTATGACGCCAATTTTGAATATTTTTATTTGTTGTTAATGATTCAATTAAATTAATTATTCAAATTTTTAATAGGAGAAACCTTAGACAGTCTAACACATGGATAATTTGCTTCATGCCCATATATTTTCCTGAAAGAGATAAAACAGCACTGCATTAAATGAGGATTAAATCTTTCAGTCCATTTTGAGGTGAACACCTGCTGAGTGTCTTCCATGTCAAACACATCCTTCACGGCCTCTGTTGCTGTTGCTGTGACAGATACAACTGACAACACAGCGAGGAGCTCTGGTATCAACTCACTGCAAGTATGCACCAGGCTCCAAAGCTACGGAGACAGTAATCACAGCACTTGAGACACAAAGGTAGGACAATGTAACGAACTGCCATGCATCACCTGCCCTGCAGAAACTTACAGGCAGTACCGAATGACAGAAAAAGCACTTTAATTTATTTTGCTGAGATTTTGCCTAATTATTTCCCATTTTTATCTACATAAGAGCACACCTTCAATTTTAAATGGGCGTACACTGTCTTCTTTTGGATTAATTTTTGTGACAGTGTTTTCATAATACATCTTAATTGTTTTGCTGGGAACTGAAAGCTCTTAAGTTCTTCTGTAAATCCAGTCTTTCATATTTGATTTTAAAAGATACAAACTCATAGACGACTAGTTCTAATCAAGTCAATAGCCTAAAGCTGTGGTAGTCTACAGTTACCATATACCCCATGGCGTTTATGATATCATCATAGAAAGGTTTCTAGCTTTCCCACTGAGCAGGCGATTGTTACACCTCTTCACTCCCCTAGGAACACACGTGGAACAAAATTTTCTGGACAATGTGCCTGCACTGCTGCTTTGAGATGATCACTAATTGCTCTTCAAGTTTGTAAGGGTAAAAGGGAAGTTTAGATAGAAATTTACATCATACAGAAAACTGCATTCTCAGCAGCAAGGTCTTTTAAAGTATCTTTTAATTGTAGGTAGTAAAGGCTCACTAAGTCTCTTCAGCAGGCTTAATATTTTTCTTTATGCTTAACTGAGTGGAGCAAACCAGTTGTATCACACAGTTACATGATCCTTCTTTACAGTGGCAGGCAAGATGGATAACGCCCTGCTGTTTTAGAGGCCCTTGAGTTACAAAACTAGTTATCTTCCCCAAAGTTCTACTGTTTCACAAAGACCACTGTTCACTACTTACTCTCATTTACAATGAGAAGCATATACACGACCACCAACATGTACACATACTCAAACACACAAGATGTATGATTTCTGTTCTTTGAGCAGATGCTTCAAAACCAAGGGTGACCGTGGTCACTCCTGTAAGCAGGCATGAAAGGAAAAGTGTACTATGAAAGGAGATCTCTGCCTCTGCTAACTAAATAAAACTTATTAAAATATAATCACAGAATCACAGAATCACAGAATCACCCGGGTTGGAAGGGACCCCAAGGATCATGTAGTTCCAACCCCCCTGCCTAGCAGGGCCACCAAACATACACATTCAGATCAGGTTGCCCAGGACCCCGTCCAACCTGGCCTTAAACACGTCCAAGGACGGGGCATCCACAACCTCCCTGGGCAGCCCGTTCCAGGGCCTAACCACTCTCCTAGTAAAGAACTTCCCCCTAACATCTAACCTAAATCTTCCCTCCTTCAACTTAAAACCATTTCCCCTAGTCCTGCTGTTGTCAGCCCTTTTGAAGAGTTTACTCCCCTCCTGGGTGTAGGTTCCCTTCAGGTATTGATAGGCTGCAATGAGGTCACCCCGCAGCCTTCTCTTCTCCAGGCTGAACAAGCCCAACTCCCTCAGCCTGTCCTGATAGGGGAGGTGCTCCAGCCCCCTGATCATCTTAGTCGCCCTCCTCTGGACCCTTTCCAAAATCTCAATGTCTTTCTTGTACTGAGGGCTCCACACCTGGACACAGTACTCCAGATGGGGCCTCACAAGAGCCGTGTAGAGAGGGACAATCACCTTCCTGTCCCTGCTGGCCACCCCTCTCCTGATGGAGCCCAGGATCCCATTTGCCTTTTGAGCTGCCAGAGCGCACTGCTGGCTCATATTCAGTCTCTCATCCATCAGGACCCCCAGGTCCTTCTCTGCCGAGCTGCTCTCAAGTACCGCTCCTCCCAGCCTGTACAGGTGCCTGGGGTTCTTCCGGCCCAAATGCAAAACCTTGCACTTTGCCGTGTTGAACCTCATCAGGTTCACCCGAGCCCAGCCCTCCAGCCTGTCGAGGTCCCTCTGAATGGCAATGACGCTCTTTTGCGTGAATATGAAGTATGTTAATAATTCAGTGAAAATTATGAAGTTCCTGTGCTTCACTACATAAAAAGGTAAACTACAAAGCTGACCTAATTTTTAGGGACAGACCTTCTGCAAGAGTATGTTTTCTGTACACTAAAACTGGATATATCTTAGGCTTTCTTTCATTTTTCTTTTTTTCTTTTTTTTCTTTTTCTTAATGAAATGATTGAATTTTTTATCAGGATAAAAAACTGTTTGTCCAGTGAGGTCACTGCTTTTTCTATGTATGAAAAAGGGACAGGATGCATGCTTTCCCACTCGAACATTTCGACTGTGAAATTTTGCTTTTTGTCCACAAAATAACTTTGTCAAGTTCTGGAGAGCTTTTCAGTTTGAAGACAGCTCTCCAGTGCAGTTGTACCGGGGATGTATGGTACCACACACAGTGTAAGCCAGTTACAGGAACAGCCTGGTGAATTTGCTGCCTTTTCATCAAATACACCACTCAGTCATTCTCAGGTTGACTAGCCCTGTATGTTGTCATGTTTAAATACACATCGCGTCAATACCTACTGAGGGTTCACAGATATTGGCTTCAAAATGATTAAATTTTCCCCTCAGATTGTACACATAACTGTTATGGTATTGCTTCAAAAGCATCAGGCACTTAGCATCGGTATGCAACAAAGAAAGAGGACAAACAAGCACTGCTGGAATGAAGAGAAAAAATAACTCAGAAAAAGATGTCCTAGCAGGGACCTTCACCTTGGAGACTGGTACAACAGATCCAGGCATGAGGAATGCTTGTGTTGAAGGATCCAAGCTCAGGTGGAATTTGCTATGAACCATCCTTTACTTTACATTTTTGCAGAAGTGGGTGTCCTAATGGTAGGCACACGCTGTAACAAACAACCAACAAAATAATTATACCCTTACCGTTGACCACAGTTCCTTCCCCCAGTTACCCAAACCAGGACAATGGAGTTTGCAGCTGTATCTGCTGTGGAATCTCCTTGTAAGGCATTCTCTTGAGAAGGTTCTGCTTTGTTAAGACACCTCAGTCTAAATTTCCAAGGTTGTAGAGTCAGTATTACAATGTTTGTGACCCACAATTCCCAATTCTTGCTCAAGCCTTGTTATGTGGGTCTAGCTATGTTCTGTAGCCCAGTCCCTCATAGCAACAATTGGCCTAGCAAACTCTGGAAGGACAACATAACATTCTATACATGGTGCAGGCATTATGAAAAAAAAGAACACATTCTGCAGGGAAAAAAAAACATAAAAGCTATTCAGTTGCAAAGTCCTATCCCTCCCCCCCCACCCCTCACCCCAAAAAAAAAAGAAAAAGAAAAAGAAAAAAGAGAGAGAGAGAGAAATACACTAAAATTGGTATCATCTTTTTACTTTCCTTTGGTAGGATGGACATGATAGGTGAAATTCTTCAATTATGAAGAGCAGATGTCTGCTCTATGCTGAAACAAAAATCCTTCCTGAACTCAAAATGTGGAGCTGTCTTAAAAATGAACTTGTGAAGAGGCCATATATCTTTGAGTTTTTAATATCACTTAGATACTAAACTTGATATAATCATGCTACAGAAGATATAAGTTAAAAAAAGGAAAAAATACACATGCCTGTATTTTTCTCCTATCAAGGAACAAATATCTCCTGATAATACAATGGAAAAATATCCTGCAAGGCCCTCTTTGATGACCAAGGAAAGCTGTAAATCGCCTCCTGTGTAGGATATAATCATATCACAAAGGGTTAGCAATTTGGTGTCTTTTCCAACAGGCAGACACTGCCACACTACAAAGTCAGGGACAAATTTCACTGATTAATTGTCCACTGCGTGAATTTCCTTGTCAGTGGAAAAGACATCACTTATGCTTTTTGGATAAGATACGAAAAATGAAGCATCACCAAATCATCTGTCTGGAGTTTCTAGTGGTGTCAACAGGGGAGCACAGTTCAAAATCATATTCATGTTGCTGTATGGAGTAGTCAGTTATGTAGGAGAACAGAGTTTCACCATGCATTCTATCAAAATTGTAACTTTATTTTTGCATTATTTAAAAGAAACTGCCATTGTGCAATCATGATTTGCTGCAAAAGGATGCCCTTTTTGCTCTCTATTTGGTTCTCAAATGAAACACTCCTCATTAGTGCGAATGCATTTTGTTCATCTTCAGATCCTTCCTCCCATTCAGGATACTCAGATTTGGCTGTCCATGTGAAGGTGTGCAATGGATCTGAGCAAGGAGCACCATAACCTGGATATACACCAGGCTGTGTCAAGCTCATTTTAATCCCCCTCTGAAGAACCCCAGTAAATCTGACCACTACTCAAATTGCTGAGTACCAAGCAAAGTAGCCAAGAGCCATGAAAATGAACATAAAGCAGCTATAGAAATTCATAGACATGACAGATAGTCTGGGCCAAGTTTATGCCTCATGCAAGTGCTTTAACTACAGTGATGTTATATGAGAGATGAATTTGTTCAGCATCCTCTGATTATAGAGAATTTCAGTTCTAAAATAGGGGAGAAAGTCAGTGATCTGAGCATAATGAAGAGGGATGGACTGGCAGCGACCAAATAAATGAAGATGGAAACTCATTGACTTGCACTATCCTGAAAGTCAATCTGCCCTTGTAAAACTTTATTCAAACATTGCAGCAGATGAAAATACATATTTGGAGCTCTCCAAATCATCTGTTCAAGAGGAAGATAAAATGTACATTCACTGAGGCTGCAAACAATATTATTGAGATTAAATTGCAGCAATGGAAGAAAATGTGTTTTTCAGGCACAGCACTGCAGGATCTACAGAACAGCTATTACAGGCTTCAGAGGAGGAAGATAATACAACAGCTCACAGGAAAATCATTGGACCAGCTTCCTCCATGGGGCAATGTACTGAGCTGTGAGAACATAGGCAGCCTGATGAGAATATTTCCCCAGAAACTACTGTATTTAGGGATGTTTTTATATAGAAAATTCTTTTCAGCTTGATTATTCCTTGGTAATTTCTTTTTATTTTTCATTATTTCTTAAGGTTTTTGTTGTTGGCTATGGGTTTTTGTTTGTTTGTTTGGTTGGTTGGTTTGGATTTTTTGTTTTGCTTCTTGTTTTGTTTTTAGTTTTGCTATGTGACGCAAAGCACCTAAAATCCCCCAGGGCAGAAGTTTCAGTGTTCCCATTCCTGAGAGTTGAATCAGTCTTGCCTTCTGAAATGCATCACGATTCAATGGAGAACCGAAATAAGCTTGAAGCACTCAGTATAAAATACGAAGGTTAAGTCTTCCTGTTAAGAATAATTGAAGGAAGTAGGCTGTCCACACATCCTGACACACTGGATTTCACAATCCTAAACTGCCTTCATCTAACCAATACATCAACAACCTTCAGTCTTCATGATCACCTGCAAACACTTTTCTCCCCTGTCCACAAATACGCAATAAGCAGAAGTTGAACTGTTCTATACAAAGCTGACTGTAGCCTCATGGCCCATGAAAAAAAAAGACTGAACGCTTCTCTTTCACTCATGGACATCCTTGAATTGCATGAACTATGTTGTTTCCTAAGTGTGATCAGGGATTAGCTTTTCTTCCTGGCTATTAAATATAATTGAATATGTAATAACGAAATGACCAGTTCTATCTGCGCCATCTATTTCCTCAAGTGTTATTTAGAAGAGTATTAAAAGTTCTTGCATGGCATAGTGAATTATTTTCTTCAACACGGTGTGTATAGCCATAGCAACCTTTGTCCTCAGTGATACATCAGCAAGTCTTACTGTCAGAGAAGCGCTTGTTTTAATGCCAGAAGATGGCACAAAATTGCGACAAGACGCAGCAACTCTAGGAAGAAAAGATTACAGTCCATTTGAAAACCCAATCAGAATCTCATAGCTTTCTAATATTTGTTATTAATTGTTACATCTTTTACATCATGAAGTCTAACTGCAAACAAGACATGTTAGTATATGGATTTGTGGGCACATTTTGAGTTAAAGTAAATACAAGCAGTGAAAACCTTGGTATAGGTGATTTTAGTTAAATAACTATAAAGTCATTTCAGTGATACTATCCACATTATGTTTTTTTCTTTTCATGTATAAACAGTGCAGCTTGTTAAGTGGTATTTTTCATTTGATAAGAGATAAAGAGATGTATCACTTCTTGAAATGCCAGTTACATTTTTAGTATCTATTAACTTATTCTGCTACCTCTGAGTTTTTAAAGCTCTATTTCCACTTGTGTTAGCTCAAGTCTACTGATTTTCTTGCTACTAGTATCAGCAGGGATGAAATGTAAGGTAAAAATTGTACAAGAATTATCAGTTTTCTCCCACAGCACATTGTTTGACAGGAAGACTGACTTAATAGCAACTAGAATACAAAGTTCTCTTCGCCTGGCCTTTATCAAGAAGCCTTCCTCTGCAGAAACTTCTGAGAAGTTCAGTAAATTTAACATACTGGGCAGGTATATCTAAAGTCAATTTCTGCCTATTAAGATACTATTTTTTGGTGATCCACAGTTAACAGGAGATTGCTGATTTAAAATTGTATGCCATTTTGTGGTTTTCTTAAAGTTGTGTGTTTCCATTTAACAGAATGATATGTGGTAACTGAAAATTTCATGCTAAAATACATTTTCCCTACTGCTTATTTTATACATTGCATACAATTTTGTATAATTTGCTTCATGGCTTCTCTCACTGATCTTAAAAGTTTTTAGCAGATCCTTGAGCAAAATAGTGACAAAGGATTATTGAAATTGATAATGTGATTCTGAAATAAGCAAACATATGAGGGGATTTGGAACTCCAAAATCATTCTAAAAATGACAAATTAAAAACAAATTTAAAAGTTTATTCTTCAGATTTTGTGCATAACTTGAAAAGAAAATGCAAAGAATCACAGAATGGCCCAGGTTGGAAAAGACCTCAAGGATCGTGAATCTCCAACCCCCCTGCCACGTGCAGGGCCACCAACCTCCCCATTTAATGCTAGACCAGGCTGCCCAGGGCCCCATCCAAACTGGCCTTGAACACCTCCAAGGACGGGGCATCCACAGCCTCTGGGCAGCCTGTTCCAGTACCTCACCACTCTCATGGTAAAAAACTTCCCCCTGAACCCCTGAACCCCTGAATTCCTAAATCTGAATCTCTGTCTCAGAAACATACAGAGGTTAAAGAATATTCAGACAGAACCTAAATTATCTATTTCTTCCCTCACTCTAGTGCTACTCCTTTAAGAAATGTGTATTTTGTTTTTTGAATCACCAGTTCCAGGATCTGTCAAATATTTTGACTGCTCTGTTGCTGGAAAATTTATTTCTTTTTTTCCCGTATCTGTATTGGGAGCAAAGGAAGCAGTAAGAATCATTTGCCTGTCCAAGCAGCAGAAAGGTCCATAGACATTCTTTTTTTTTTTTTTTTTTTTTTTTTTTTTTTTTCACTGCAGAACATCTGAAGTTCTGGAAGATGCATGACTGTTCAGAAATGACCAGTTGCAATAGCAAGGTTAGAATATATGCAACTCAGTCAAATTTCAGTGTTGCCAAGTTGAAATGGAATAAACAGCTAGGTTATCCTAAAAGATATTATCAGTAATTTCCAAAATATTATGCAGATGGAGACACATAAATAGAAGCTGGCACAAATAGGAATAATTGGAAATTTCTTCTGGGGACAGGACATAACACAAGGTCGCAATGGGGACTGATTGTCCTTTGCTCTTCCTTGATGTTTATACCGATTGACAGAAGAACTCTTACATTTTGGGATAACTTCACAAGAGTTCTGTGCAAAATTCTGATGAGAAGTAGGGGACTATCACTTCTGAGTGCTCTCTGCCAGCTCACCTCTTTCTCAGTAACAATGGCCTATGCAGAGCTCCTAGAAGGCCAGCAGGCTGAGAACTGGTTTCGCCACAGAGTCCAGAATACAATACATAAAGTGTTATTAAATGTACTTAAAGAGTCTCAGAAGGGATAGGAAAGAAGAATGAAGTGCAAGTGGAAATGGAAATGGAAATAGAAATAGGAGTTGAAATGCAAATGGAGAAATGGAACAAGAAAGAATTCATTCTCATGTCATGATGTTTCTGAATCTTTAACAGGGTTATTCACTGGTCAAGGACACAGAAGAAAATCTAGCAACAAAAAGGAGATAAGGATTATCAAAGACATAAAATTCTTTCTTACAGAGCAAGTAGTAAAATGCAATGAGGAAGATAATTATCAGCTGGAATATATAAGAAAGTATAGAAAAACTCCTATGGGGAGGAGAAAGGAGGGCAGCTGTTACTTTCCTCAGGAGCAACAGCTTTGAGACCTCGAATTATAAGTTCTCTAATTTATACCATGTATTAAACCTTGGGCAGAAACTGTGAAGTTGAACTCATATAGCATTCGTTTGATTATTAACAAGGATCTGGCATGGCACATGAGAAAATTACATAGAGGAGAAATGATGCAAGGCAGGGTCTGGATGTCACAGTAGGGAGCATTGCTTTTGCTTGTGTGGTAGCCGCTCAGGAGTACAGCTGCCAGGGCAGAGCTACAGGGTGGCAGCCACCTATGCAAATATGAAGCAACACTGAGTGGACAAACAAATTACATTCACAACAGCAAAGCAAGGACTCACTTTACAAAAGCCCCCGGAAATGCTGTCTGAGAAGGGGGCTGAATAAGCCAGGAAGGGATGCTGCAGTGATGTACTGAGAGGGTTAATAACTCCTACAGTTCTTACTGCAAACAGAAGTACTGCAGATCTCCGTTACTGATTATTATTTTTTAAATATGTATTTATTATTATAAATATATAAGCATAAATATATTATTTTAAAAAATATTATTCTGATCAAGAGTCTGGCAAATTGTATCTGACAACACTGGCTACTTGCTGTCTATTTTTAATCTTAATCTCCCCTTGTTCTTTCAGTTACACAAAGACCCGCATCAGTACTCTCTATTGAAAGGAACACCAGGCTTTTACAAGTGCACCCAATGCACTATTTTAATTTCTGATACTGGATTTAGCAGCACAGTATTGTTTTACAGTGCCTGAAAAGACAACAATATAATTCCAGTGGTGCTATAGAGCACTATCAATTGTGAAAGTTACTTAAATTATTGCAAGTCCCTACTTCATTTTCTTCCTTTGCATTTATTTTTCTTTAAGAGTGCATAGTTTTTAAGAAAACACTTTCTATCTTTCTGATTCCAGTATCTCATCTCAGTGAGTATGTTTACATCACCAGTAAGATGAGAGTAAGTGGAAAGGGAAGGGAGCAGAGGAGCTGGGAGTAAGAAAATGAAGGCTTAAGCCCAGTTTGAGCTACTTGTGAATCACTTCTACACATATTTCAACAGAAAACTCTTACAGACTGAAGGACACGTATAATAATTGCCCTAGATGTGTAACAGTTTAATGCCTGCAGACCACCTCACAGCATTGTGACATGTCTGCAAGAAAAGTAAAATCTTTAATATCCTCGTTCCTGTAAGAGCAATGCAATTTCCCATTACCTACAGAGTGCTCAGAATAAAACAGTGTCTTTTTCCTGCTCATTAAGGCAGTGCTAATAAAGGATGGGTACTGCTCAGCAATGTCTCCTGCTGGCTGCCACACACAAGTGATATTATTTCTCTGCAAGATGTCTGCCATGCACACAAGAACATTACTTATCTGTAAAATGGCTGATGACAGCAGTGGGCTCAGAAGTGGCATTTGCTGCCTTGGAGCAGGTTTTGTAGAATATGCATGCTGAGAAATGCTTCCTACATTTCCATCTTCCATAATTCCAGCCTGAGCAGGAGGTTTATCTCTCCTTAAAATGAGAAATGTATCAGTGACTGAGACATTTGCCTTTGTCCCCTTAAACAGTGAATTAAGGTCATGATCTTAGAGAAGGTATTAATAAAGTAACTACATAATAGAGATGAAAGCTTAAATAATGCAGGGGCTTTATAGCTAGAAATCATTTTTGCACTCAGCACTAGCAGCCACATATTCAATGGGGAAAAAAGAAGGTATAAACGTTAGAGGAAATCTTCAGAGCATGTAACATCAATTGCAATATTAAAGGAAAATAGAGCAGGCAACACTACAGAGAGTGATAGCTTAGCTCCTTTGTCTCTATCCTCTGCTTGCTTCTGGTGTTAAATAATCCTTAGCCTGGTGGGTGTAATATATTGCAGTAAAAAAAGGTCAGTGTAGCTTAAACCCTGCAATGGAGACCATGTGAAAATGATCAGGTAGGAGTGTGCCACTATGCAGACATATGCAAAAAGAGATGGGAACAATTGTCCAGCTCATGATAAAAAGTGTACCTACTTATATCAGAGGCAATTCTTCCAAACCACGAAAAAAAATCCTGGATTTTTAAGCATGTAAGGCTTCAGACATCTGAGGGAATGGCATATAAAACAGAACATGAACAGGAATTTTGAAAGAACAGCATTAATTAATTGGGTAAAAGAAATTTTCTAGTCTCAGACCATCAAACGGACTTCATTTTGTGGCTGCGCTTCAAATTACCTGAGAGACTTATCTCCTGAAGACAGACCTATTCGGAACAAATGGCAAAATCTCTTGGGGCTTCAAAAGCTGACGTGCAAAGATGTCTGGCATTCAAATGTTAGCCACTACTGAGCATGCTGCATGAGGCTTTCAAAGTACTAATCAACTCATTCACTAAATTTTAGATAATCCAAGTAACATGTTTTCACTTTTATTAGATTTCCCATGCTTTCTTAAGTACTGACTTAAGCTCCACCAAAAGATTAACAATGAGTCACTTGTGGTGCTGGTAACATTTCTGAAAACTGCTCCTTCACCTTGCCCCTCCACCCCCCCTTCATATGTAGCACAGCCATTACCATTAAATATTTTCATATATTGGACAAAACTCTAAATAATAACATAACTGCAGTACATAGGATTAGTTATGCAGTACTATCTGCACTGGACAGATTTCTTAAGTGAGGCATGTCCAACGTTCTCTGTGCCTCTGTCACACTATGAACTTTGCTCTTCTGCTGTTTTGAAGAGTTGCAAACTCATATTAATGTAAATAGACTAAGAAAAACCAAACAATTAATTACATAACACTGAAAACTTGTTTTCAACACAGTGCTCTTACCAGGGCTTGTAGCATAAAACCAAAGAGTCTCACCTGTTAACAACATCAGAAAAGCCTACAAAAGCAAGCAAATAAATAAAAAGTCAGTACCCCACTGGTTAAAGTTATTTAAAGACAAACTTCGGCAACACTTGAACCACTAATTGTCATTCCTTTTTCAGATCCAGAAATTAAATATTCAAGCCCCACACTCTGAATAGTGGTTACTGCCTAAAAGAGGTGACAAAACAGTGCAGACCAAGGCTTTAAGCTTCCCCCATCCCTAGGGGTTAATCATAAACCACTGAGACTGGATCAACTGAGCTTAGAGAATATCATAATCAGCAACCTTGTGGAACCACACTATCACAACAGACCATATAGTCAGGAAGAAGTAGATGAGGTCTTTTTCCAAGAAATGGAAGAAGCCTCATGTGTACAGAGCTTCCTATTCAGAGGTGACTTGAGCCACTCCAAAGTTACCTGTAATCCAGGAGATGATAGAGTCCTGAGAGGAGAGAACTGGCCAAAAAGTGGGACTTAGGCTCAGCGGAGAGGATCAGTTTTGGGAATATTTAAGCAAACTGGACAAACATAATTCATGGGGTATGGCAGAATGCATGCACAAGTGAATTTTGAGTCAACTCCTACTTTTAAATGATCATGGTGACCAAAGTGGTTACTGAGGACTAGAAGAAAGCAAATATCACATCTATTATCAGGAAGGACAAGCAGGAAAAGAAGCAAGAAAACAAACAGCTGAGCTTAGAGGATTATGATGAGTGGCACTAAGTCTGTTTAGTGCTGGTAAGACCGTACCTGGACTCCTCTGTCCAGTTCAGGGCTCCCCAGTACTAGAGAGATGTGAAGCTTTCTCTGTTAGAGACAGCCCAGCTAAGGGCCACAAAAATGATTAAGTATCTGGAGCTCGTCTCCTGTGAGAAGAGGCTGAGATAACTAGGAGTGCTCAGAATGGAGAAGGCTCAGGTATATTCTAACCGTGTGTACAAGTATCTGATGGGAGCCAGTAATAAAGACAGAACCAGACTCTCTCAGTGGTTCCCAGAATGACCGAATCACAGAATCACCAAGGACAGAAAAGACCTACAAGATCATCCAGTCCAACCATCCACCTATCACCAATAGTTCTCACTACACCATGTCCCTCAACACAAAATTTAAGCGTATGAAGAAGGGCACAGAATGAGACACATGAAACTCCTTTCAAAAATAAGAACCATTTCCACTGTGAGTTTTCAAATACAGGAACAAGTTAACCAGAGAAGTTGTGTAGTATCTATTCTTGGAGGTACTTAAAGCTCAACTGGATATATTTTACATCAACATGCTCCAGGTGATTCTGCTTCTTGCAGGGATAGGGACTTGATATTCAGCAAATGATTTGATGGCTCTGTGAGCATGGACTACTGTGTTCTGTGTTTGTATGGTGAGGGGTCTGGAGCACAAGTCTTATGAGGAGCGGCTGAAGGAGCTGGGATTGTTTAGGCTGGAGAAGAGGAGGCTCAGGGGAGACCTCATTGCACTCCACAACTTCCTGAAGGGAGGTTGTGGTGCAAAAGGGTCTGGCCTCTTCTTCCAGGCAAATAGTAGGACCCGAGGAAACGGCGAGAAGTTATACCAGAGGAGGTTTAGGTTGGATATTAGGAGAAACTTTTTCTCTCAGAGGGTGGTCAGGCACTGGAATGGCTGCCCAGGGAGGTGGTGGAGTCGCCATCCCTGGTGGTGTTCAAGAGGCGTCTGGATGAGGAGCTACGAGAGATGGTTTAGTGCTTGTGGCACTGATAGGAATGGGAGGGTGGTTGGACTGGATGATCTTGCAGGTCGTTTCCAACCTTGTGATTCTATGATTCTATGATTCTATATATCAAAATAAAATTTCTCAGAACTTTTCACTCAGAACTGAAAATTAATAATCCCTTTAAATAAATCCCTTTGTTCTAGTAGATATAGTCTTTCTTGGCTGATGAGTGACTTAGTACTATTTACACAAAAGGGATAATTTCTGTTTATTTAAAAGGTAGCGGAATCAAACCTTCATGGTTAGGATTTATAATAAAAACTTCTGAATTTTAAAAGGGTACTTAATTTGCTTTAAAAGTCTTCAAATTACCAGTTGTTTCTTATCTGCAATAATTTCCAGCATTTGAGGTAGCTTGAAAAGTCTTTCTTTGCACATCGTTATGCATTGATTTTCTGGCTAATATTCATAGTGTCTGAATACACTGGTCATCAGTGCAAATCCCATTCGTGCAAAGGGATCCTGATATTTAGACAATGTATAGCTGTTCGTACCATCACTGCTTAGAGCTCTGTTTTGCACAGCTGAAAGCTGAAAACAAGCCTTGGTCAGTTCTTTATTTGTTTGCAATGAGTGAAACTTTATACCAGAACTTTATTCCAGAATCTTCTATTGCTTTTTCCTCTTAAGAAACAGAGCATTTGGTTCTCTCCTTATGCTCTGAAGAAAGAAAAGGGAGCACTCTTCCACTGTTCCTTGGAAACCACTGTTCTCGTAGAGAAGAGCCTACTCAGGATCTTTGTTCCAAGTCTATCTATTGAAGAAAGGATAATGAGAAACAAGCAGCATGTTTTCCAGAAACATGGTTAAGAACAATTAAAGTAGGATTGGCTCCTCTGGGGAACTCCTGGGGGAGCACTGCAGTGGATGTTTGAATTGCAACATGGACTGAAATAGAAGTGCAGTGAAGAAAGTGTTGTACACTACCTCCATTAATGTCCTTAAAGTTCCTCTTTATGATCCATATTAAGTGATAAAGAAAAGCCTAATTAGCACATAGAAAAAAGAGCTCTTACGGTCCTGTCCTTGGCTACCTTCGTTCCATTTCTGTAAAGAAAATAACATGCTTTGAGTGCCTTTTTGTTGGCACATTCTCCTCCTTGGCCACGATCAAACAGACTATCTTGGTGCCTTGTTTGTGCTTCAGTCAGAAGATGAACAATGAATTATAGAATAGTAGAATGGCCTGGGTTGAAAAGAACCACAATGATCATCTAGTTTCAACCCCCCCTGCTGTGTGCAGGGTCACCAACCACCAGACCACCACAGCTATAGAGAAATGCTACCTGTTTCTGACAAGACATAACCATGTGTACATTATGAGGCTGTTGGGGTAAGCTAAATCATTTCCTGAGTACCAAGAGAGTATTCAATTAATTTCTTTGACTTCTGTGATTCTTTATAAGCCTAGGATGATATTAATACTAATCAGTATTTACTGACCCTTTTTATTTAACAGTTTGCATCTTGAGAGCTACAAATTATCTCAGCTGTAATAAAGGCAAGACTTCTGAATTTATTGCTAGCTCCTGGCTTTTCAGATCCTTGGGAATTCAATCATGTGTTAGAATTCTGAAATTTTTTTTTCTTTCCTCCAGACAGATCCATTATTGTTGTAAGTATTTTTATAGATCACGCTCAAAACATTCATATCTTGAGGTGAATAGGTATATTGCTTAATGAATTTCAGTAGACAATAGACAGATTAGAATAGACAGATTGTCCTGGACAGCCTTGAAAACTATGGTCTCATTTTACTATTTATAGCTAAAAGCTTATTTTCCCTAAGTCTTGTTTTCTGGTTATTTAGAGAAAACTACTAGCCCATAACACTTGAGTGTTTGTTACACCCATGCCAAAGAATTAGATCTACAGTTTTCCCATCTTTTTTCTTTCAGTCCTTGCTCTTTTTCTTCTCCACACTGTTCCTATAGTACATACCATATTTTTTCAACATGTATACGCAGAACTGATCAAACAAACCTCCACTCGTGCATCCTATCCTATCTTAACTCTGCAAAAAGTGGGTCATAAAGTAGTATGCTTCAGGACAGATAAAAAAAAAAAAAGAAGCAGCAGTTAAATTTGCACAGCACAAACGTTATTTCAATGAATGTATAAATGGAAAACACTGCAATTCACACTGTATTCACACAAATCACATGATACAATTAATTTCTATGCCCTGCAAGACTGGCATTTCTTTTCCTTGAAGCTATTCAGTTTGTGTGATACAGGCTGTGATAACATGAGTAGCAAAAGGGACAATTACATGAACAGCTATACCATGATGCAGAATAATTTCTAGATTTACATAGGATTGCTTTTATTTTGTTAATAAACAGAAAGAATCAGTTGATATTTAATTTTTACAGCTAGTTTCTAACTCACAGTCTCTGAAAAGCAAAGATACAAACCTAAACTATCAGACAAGTCAGTGAGCTGCTCCGCATTCTTTGCACAAACCCTGGCAAGCAGCCTTTGCTTGGGTTTGCAGGACATGCAAGTACATCACCTTACCACATTTCTGCCACTGAGCCGCATAGTGTCTATATCTGCACATATCTATATCTATTTATGCTGCAGTTCAGCCCTATTCTCAAAAATAAGCTTTGTCACAACCAATCTACTGCTAAGAGAGCTGTCACTGAGCACGAGTTTTAAGGACACTGATTAAACTATTTTCTTTCCTTTTTAGATCAAAATTATAAGAGATACAAACAGAAAAAAATGGTTGTTTTTGAATGCATCCAGCAAACACAGACAGTCTGAGGTGGGTTGAGAACTGGCTGACTGGAATTGCTCTGAGGGTTGTCATCAGTGGCAGTCTGGTTGGAGATCTGTAGCTAGCAGTGTTCCATAGGGGTCACTGTTGGGTCTGGTCTTGTTCAGCATATTAATCAGTGAAAGGATAAAGTCCACCCTTGGCAAGTTTACTGATGACATACAACTGGGAGGAATAAGTGACGCACCAGAGGGCATAGACCTGTTGGAGTGCATCCAGAGGAGGGCCACAAAAATTATCCAAGGAATGGAATACTTCTCCTATCAGGAGGGCAGGCTGTTCAGCCTGAAGAAGAGAAGGCTGTGAGGTGACCTGAGAGCAGCCTTTCAGCATTTAAAGGGGAGATACAGAAAAGAAGGGGACAGACTTTTTAGCAGGGTCTGTGGTGACAAAACAAGGGCAACTGATTTCAAGCTCAAAGAGGGTAAATCTAGGTTAGATATAGGGAAAAAATCTTTTACAGTGAGAGTGGTGAGGCAGTGGAAGAGGTTGCCCAGAGATATGATTTTTGCCCCATTCCAAGGTCAGGCTGGATCAGGCACTAGGCAACTTGATCTAGCTGTGGTGTCCGTGTTTATTGCAGAGGAGCTGGACTATATGGCCTTCACAGGTTCCTTCCAACTCTAAGGATTCTATGTTTGTATGATTCTACACAAATCTGAGAGGAGCAGCTGACACACCAGAAGGCTGTGCTGACATTCAGCAAGACCTGAATAGACTGGAGAGTTGGACAGGGAGGAATCTGATGAGGTTTAACACGAGCAAGTGTAGAGTCTTGACCTGGGAAGGAACACCCACATGCATCTGTACAGGTTAGGGGATGACCTGCTGGAAAGAAGACCTGCAGAGAAGGATCTGGGTGTTCTGGCAGACAAGGGGTTGGCCATGGGCCTGCCAGGTGTTCCTGGGAAAGAACACCTGGCCAAGGTGGCCAAAAACAGCAATTATTTTGGGGCATTAAAAAGAGTGTGGCCAGGTTAAGGAAAGTGACCCTCCACCTTTATTTTGCCCTGCTGGAACCACATCTGGAGTATTGTGTCCAATGTTGGGTTCCACAGTTCATAAAAGACAGGGATCTCATAGGAGGAGTCACAAAGATGATAAAGGGCCTGAAGCATCTCCTGTATGAGGAAAGGCTGGGTGACCTGGGACTGTTCAGCTTGAGGAAAAGACTGAGAGGGTGACTACTTAATATTTATAAATATCTAAAGCGTGTTGGGATGCAAAAGGATGAGACCAGGATCTCCTTGGAGGTTCATAGCAATAGGACAAGGAATAAAACTTTAACATAGGAAATTCCATACAAACACACAGAAGAACTTTACAGTAAGGGTGATGGAGCACTGGAACAGGTTGCCTAAAGAGGCTGTGGAATCTCCTATGGAGATATTCAAGACTTGGCTGAATGCCTGTGTGACCTATTGGATTCAATGACCTCTTGTGGTTCCTTTCAAACCTGCAATTCTGTGACTGTGAGCTAACTTACCAAGGTATATTGTATACTTCCCTATCAAGTGCTCATGTTCAAACTTCCCTTTATTAACAGTTTTTCCAGATAGTCTTCTCATATCTTCAATTGATGTGTCTTGAAGCACTTTTACTGAATCCAAGGACCTGGTGAATCACATTCTATAGAGTCTTTTAGCCTTTCAGCTATTGAGAACAGGACTTGTTGCTTGCTTCTCCCACACTGGTATTCTTACAAGGCCTTTCTACCTCTACCTCAGTCCCTTTGCCTTCTCATCTGCTGTTTCTCCATCCCCTTGGACAGACCCAAGCAGGAAAAATGGCTGAATTGGTTTGGTACAGCACAAAGGAAAGGTAAATATAAGGTTCTCTGCATGACTCTCTCCTGGAGATGGTCACCTTGCAGATCCTTCCAGAAAGCTTCCATGCCTAGCAAGGCACAAAAAGGTGCTTATCAGACCACACAGCATTAAGTAATGACTACAGCATATCAAGTGAAGGAATTATTAATTTTAAATTCACTGAAGGCTTCCAGCTGTATGCATTAATTGAGATCTCAGGCCTTTCCAGTGAAGACCAAAGGGAATGATCACCCTTCCTGGACTGAGCCAGGGACCCCGTGGAAAAGCTTGCATGCTCTTATGGAAGAGAATGCAAATTAACATATACGTGTAAGGAGGGGCAATGCAAACATACTGGAGAAAGCACAAATCTGGCAGCTTCTCATTTTCTTAATGCAAGACTTCACAACTTCGTTTCTTCCATTCTTCCAACTGAATTGAGTGAGGGTATTTATGGCTTCAAGATTACTCTCTTGTAGTTAACAAAATACGCAAGTTAGAGATGTAGTCAACAAAATACGTAAAGCGGGGGCTGTCAAGGTCATCAGGCATAACCAGGCGTAATCTGTGTGGGCCCCTTGTGTGGTTAGCGAATACGTGAAAAGGGGGGCTGTAACAGTCATCAGCCTCTGCGGGGGCTCCTTGACTCATAAGAAAACCATGATGAGACATGGCAAGACAAGACATGCCACATGTCTATTGGACACAGATAACCGTAGCAAGGGTGATTGGTAGCACTGTGATATAAGGGACAACTATAAGAAGAGTGTGTTGCTTGCAATAAGTGCCATTTGCCGCTCACCACATTGGTGTCATAAAAGCGTGTGATTTGGCCGGGGCTGTCTGAGCACTTCACGACAGGACATTAATCAGAGGTTGCCGAAGCAAAGGCAACACTCTCTGGAAGATTTTTTCTTTCTTCCTTTGATGAAAAAATTAGACCAATTAACTGTTGAGCAAGTAATGTCTCAATGTAAAAAAACAATTCAGGTAGAAGTTGTTCTAGCTGTCTTTGAGACAAGTAAACTCCAGCTATGAGAGTTTAATACATCTGTTTTTATTTCTGAAAAGCCGGGTACAGTTGAGATTAATGTGTCTTCTCCAAATGCCAGAATTCAAAGAACAAATAACTGTGCAGGTGATAGGTGGCTCCCTACTTTTATTTTGCAGTACAGAATAGGATTCTCAGTTGTGGGCAGCTTTGTTTATTGCACAGAAGATACTATGATACTATTCTAACTCTGAAAATTCATAGAAACATAAAATATCCTAAGTAGGAAGGGACCCATAAGGATCATCAAGTCACAGAATCACAGAATCACAGAATTGTAGGGGTTGGTAGGGACCTCCAGAGATCATCGAGTCCAACCCCCCTGCCAAAGCAGGTTCCCTACAGCAGGTCGCACAGGTCGGCATCCAGGCAGGTCGTGAACATCTCCAGAGAAGGAGACTCCACCACCTCCCTGGGCAGCCTGTTCCAGTGCTCCGTCACCTCACTGTAAAGAAGTTCTTGCGCACATTGGTGCAGAACTTCCTATGCTGCAGTTTCCGGCCGTTTCCCCTTGTCCTGTCTCCACTCACCACTGAAAAGAGTCCGGCCTCGCCATTCTGCCCCCCACACCTCAGATATTTATAGACCTGGATCAGGTCCCCTCTCAGTCTCCTTTTCTCAAGGCTGAACAGACCCAGTTCACTCAGCCTTTCCTCGTAGGGGAGATGCTCCAGGCCCTTCACCATCTTCGTGGCCCTCCGCTGGACTCTTTCCAAGAGATCCCTGTCTGTTTTGTACTGGGGAGCCCAGAACTGGACGCAGTACTCCAGATGAGGTCTTACCAGGGCAGAGTAGAGGGGGAGGATCACCTCCTTTGACCTGCTGGCCACGCTCTTTTTAATGCACCCCAAAATGCCATTGGCCTTTTTGGCCACAAGGGCACACTGCTGGCTCATGGCCAACCTGTCGTCCACCAGGACACCCAGGTCCCTTTCCGCAGAGCTCCCCTCCAGCAGGTCATCCCCCAGCCTGTACTGGTGCATGCAATTATTCCTCCCCAGATGCAAGACTCTACACTTGCTTTTGTTAAACCTCATCCGGTTTTTTTCTGCCCAGCTCTCCAGCCTGTCCGGGTCTTGCTGAATGGCAACACAGCCTTCAGGCGTGTCAGCCAATCCTCCCAACTTCGTATCATCGGCAAACTTGCTGAGGGTGGCCATTATCCCCTCATCAAGGTCATTGATGAAGATGTTGAACAAGACAGGACCCAGCACAGACCCCTGAGGAACACCGCTAGTTACAGGCCTCCAACCGGACTCTGCACCACCAACAACGACCCTCTGCGCTCTGCCAGTCAGCCAGTTCTCAACCCACCTCACTGTCCACTCATCTATCCCACACTTCCTCAGCTTTGTTATAAGGACGTCATGGGGGACAGTATCAAATGCCTTGCTGAAATCAAGGTAGACTACATCCACTGCTCTCCCCCTATCCACCCAGCCAGAGACAACATCATAGAAGGCTACCAGGTTGGTCAAGCACGACCTCCCCCTTGTGAACCCGTGCTGACTACTCCTGATAACCTCCTCTTCTTCCAGTTGTCTGGAGATGACATCCAGTACAAGCTGTTCCATCACCTTTCCAGGGACAGAGGTGAGGCTGACTGGCCTATAATTGCCTGGGTCTTCCTTCTTGCCTTTTTTGAAGACCGGGGTGACGTTGGCTATCCTCCAGTCTTCAGGCACCTTCCCCGTCTTCCAAGACTTCTCAAAGATGACAGAAAGCGGTTCAGCAATCACCTCTGCCAGCTCCTTCAGCACCCGTGGATGAATCCCATCGGGTCCCATGGATTTCTGAACATTGATGTTGCCTAGGCTCTCCCGGACCACCTCTTCCCTGACAGAAGGGGGGTCTTCCATTCCCCAGATCCTCTCACTAATCTCCAGGGTCTCAGATTCCCAAGGGGGAGCTTTTTCACTGAAGACAGAAGCAAAGAAGGCATTCAGTATCTCCGCCTTCTCAGCATCCCCCGTTACCAGAACACCCCCGTCACTTAGCAGGGGAGCCACATTCTCCCTAGTCTTCCTTTTACTGTTAATGTACTTGAAAAAACCTTTTTTATTATCCTTTATCCCCTTTGCCAGATTTAATTCCAGGCGGGCTTTAGCCTTCCTTGTCGCATCCCTGCAGACCCTGACAACATTCCTGTATTCTTCCCAAGTAGACCCTTTTTCCACATTTCATGGGCCTTCTTCTTTCCTTTGAGTTTGTGCACGAGCTCCTTGCTCATCCACACAGGTCTCCTGCCACCCTTTCCCGATTTCTTCCTCACAGGGACGCACCGATCCTGAGCTTGGAAGAAGAGCTGCTTAAATGCTGACCAGCTCTCACAGGCCCCCTTGCCTTCCAACACCCTAGCCCATGAGACAGCTTCAAGTAGGGCCTGAAAGAGATCGAAGTTGGCTCTCCTACAGTCCAGGATAGCAATCCTACTTTTTGCTTTACTTCTTCCACTCAGGATCTTGAACTCCACCATCTCGTGGTCACTACAACCCAAGCTGCCCCCGACCTTTACTTCCCTGACAAGCCCTTCTCTATTAGTGAGAATAAGGTCCAGCAGTACCCCTCTCCTCGTCGATTCCTCAACCACCTGCATCAGGAAGTTGTCTTCAACACATTGCAGGAACCGTCTGGACCGCGCATGCCTGGCCACATTGCTTTTCCAGCAAATATCTGGATGATTGAAGTCCCCCATAAGTACCAGCGCCTGGGATCGTGACGCTGCTTCCAACTGTTTGTAGAAGGCCTCATCAACCTCCTCCTCCTGATCAGGGGGCCTGTAGCACACTCCCACAGCAGTGTCAGCCATACCAGCCCGCCCCTTGATTCTTACCCACAAGCTCTCCACTGCTACACCACTCTCCCCCAGGTGGAGTTCAAAACATTCAAGCTGCTCTCTTACATAAAGAGCAACTCCACCACCCCACCTCGCCGGCCAATCTTTCCTAAAAAGCACATAGCCAACAAAGTCCAACTCCTGGCTCCACACAGGATCATCCAAAACTAAGATCATGTCTCTGAGAGCATAGTCCAGATGCTTCCTGAATTTCTTCAAGCTCAGTGCCATGATTGCTTCCCTGGGGAGGCTGTTTCAGTGCCTGACCACCCTCTTGGTGAAGAAAATTCATGAGCTGAATTAATGAGACTTCAAAATAATTCTAGAATAAGTCTGTTTGGAAGTACTGTTCATCTTATTATATCAGTTTGTCTCTGAAGTAACAACTTTCAACCTAAATTTCAAACACATTTATGATCCTGACTGCACCACATACCTTTAGAAATTTGACTTCATTGAAGGTAAATAACTTATTATGACATTTAATTATCATTGCAGTGTAATGGACAGGGTCAAGTTAAAGGTTCTAGTCTGTCCTAAGATATTGTCAAATAATTATGGTTTAATTAGGTCAAATAAATATGGTTTAATACTCTTCATCATCGCTAGAATAAGTTCATTGATGATTAAATAAATAGCACTTCCTCTGATGTTGTTGTTTAAAATCATAGTATCAAGATAAATCAGACTTGATACTATGCTCTTAATGTACACAATAGGCTTAATTTAAGCAAAACTGTAAACCTACTCTGTGAATGTTTTAGAAATGTATTTCCCCAAGATCTGCTGAAATGTTGTTTGACCTGAGTACTCACTGGAATGCTTTGCTAGAACACAGGTCAGTGGGAAGTCTCACCGCTGAACACTGCCTCTTTCAAAATGCCTTATTCAAGCAAAAGATGAAGTGAAAAGCTGTCACCACTATAATGCAAAAGACAGACAAGAAATTCAACAGCAGCCTGATTGCTGTATGAGGAGGATGCGTGGTGTACTACACAGTTTTCAAGTTGTAATGCCCTTCTGTGGTTGTTTAAATAGTCAGAAAACATGCAAGCTTTGCATAAAGGGCAGCATTTTGTGTCACTGCCAAGGTTCCCATAGCTATCAGTGGATTAATACCTTGCCAGAAAGGGCACGTTAGGACTATCTCTTGCTGACATAAAAGTCTAGCTATGTCTAGGCTATTGAACAAGATTATTTTTTCTTCAGAGAGATGGGACAACTCATCATGAGTTTAAGAATTTCCTAAAAGGAACATTGTCATTTCAGTGATAACATACTGACAATGCCACCAGCTACTGCAATATTTCATAACTGTGATTTTTACAGATTCTTAGATTTAATAATTACTGTAAACTTACACTTTCCTACCACATCAATTGTATACTAACACATCTTTTTCCCTATGATTTCTTCCCAGAAAGAAATCTTTATGTGTTCATGTTTGTTTTCCTGTTGATCTACTTTGAAAAGCTGAACTGCTGAGTATAAAAGACCATGCTGCTTGGTGACTTATGAAGAGAGCATGCTAATGAATAGAGGCAAGTGGAAAGTGGATCTACAGTCTCTCCAGGTGGAAAAGAGACAAAGTTTTTGTTCCTACTGAGATAACATTTCATTTACATTTGCTTTTGGGAATTTTAAATGCGATCTTTCCTTTCAGGAAACTTCTGACAAAGTCAGAGAGAGAGAGAGTATCCTGCTTAATATTTGTACTATGGCCTCAAGCCACAATCCATTTTTTATACATAAAAACAAAAACACAAAAGGAGGTTGTTGGTGATGAAATACCTGCACTTGTTTGGCATTTTACATCAGTTCTTTTGCAGTGTTCCTCAGTTAAAATTTCCGCTTTGCATTCCTACTATCTTCACCACCCCTGACCATTTTTCTTTCTCCCTTCCTGCTTTTCCTGCTTCTATTCACATTATATTTCTTCTTCCTGTTTGGATTTATTACATTGTCAGTATACAACTCCAAACTAGAAATACATAGAAAATAAAGTAATTTGTCTTGGTCAATTCCCAGGCTGCAGAGCTTTTATTATTTACCTGATTTGTTATTATAGTTAATGGTATTACTACTTAGGCCCGCTAATGCAGCAGAAAAGCAAAATAAATTGATAGCAATAAGGAGTTTTTAGAGGCAATATTTAAGTAATAATGACCCCTGAGTCAAACATTTCCTGGCAGCTAATGACATACTGGAAGAGTAAAAGGTCTAAAATACACCCAGGGGCTCCTCACCCAATCCACATTAACTGCCAGGAAACACCCAACCCAGAGATTGCTAGTGTCATTATGCATCATAAAAACATAAAGAAAATCTAATTACCTTCTTGCTTGCTGGAAAGCTAAAAACTGAACTTCAAGTGATCACGGATTTTGTGCCCTGCTTCTGCACTTGTGTTTTCCTAGGTGTTAAACATGGTGCAGTTATCAAAACAGAAACTGACAATAATTCTTTTGGAGTCAGCAAAGTTATTTGGTGCTTGCTGTTCACCCCTATGATTAAGCCCAGGTACATCTCTTTGCAACACACAAATCATAAATATTTAAATGATCATAAATATAAAGACAACCCATCAGTTCAGTGGGAGCATAAAAGACACTGTGGCTTTAGTAATCTTTCTGTATGTGTAAGCACCTTTGCACCAATACAGTATGAGCAAACATTTGGAAAGAGTGTATGTAGTATTCTTAATGCCAGCCTCCACACTGTGAAAGTTGGAGATAAATGTTTTAACATTTTGTGTTACTGAATAGGATAGGGAAATGGTTTGAGAACCAGTTCAGTTCTTATTCTAGAATAAGAACAAAAAGACTTTTTTTCATGATTTCATGACCTGGTCATTAATAGTCTTTCTTTGATGTGGCTTCTGTTACATTACAGATGCCTGTGATTTTTTTCCTTGAAATGCTTCCTATGAGTTTTGTTCCATTTTACATCAATGTTTAGACATGACGCTTCCTTTTGCCTCTCCCTCATCCGTATACTTCTTGTTTTCTTTGTAAACAAATCTCACCTCTTCTGACAGCTGCCCTAATATTCTTTGAGACAAAGCTTTAGTGTACTATGTAGGAAGGGGAGTTGCAGCAACAAAGGAGCTCACAAAGTATTGTGTTTGGATGGGAACCACTGCAGAGCAAGCAGAGAGCTGGAGCTGTCATCTGCGAAATGGAAAGCAGTTGAATGAAAAGTAGCCCATTTGTAAAATGCTACTCTTCTCCCTGCTGAGTGACTGGGCATGACAGTTTTTCTGTTTGCTTTATCTAGAGAACAGACTTCACAGTACACCTAATAAACACTTCCATCCACTACTGATCTCATTCAGTGTGAAATTTCATGTGTCATTCTTTTCTAAATATTTTCCAGAAGTTTTATTTTTCACATGTGCATCTGTACCCATGTGATCTCGAAATTAGTTCTTGAGTAAATACTTCTTGTGATTTGTATACCCCCTGCTAATTTGAAATCCTGGAGCTAAGTCAATAAACCAGTGAAAATCCAAGAGGAGTTATATGGTTTAAAGTAGCATAAGCTTACTTAGGTTAATATAGCAAGGCAGGATGGAAATGAAGTAGCTCTGTAGGGTGCAGAACCACATCTACAGAAGACAAAGGAATAAAGAGAAACCTAGCCTTTTGTTTCTTGATTCTCTATCCTGTAAGCATATTCAGCCATGATTTGCTAACAAAACACTACAGAAATGTCTTCTGACCAAAAACTGAGCTCAAAGACCCTGACATTCTTTCTTACTCATCACATTACAAAACCCACCATGTTTAAACCAGTGCCCAGATCTGTTCCTGAGACCTGTAGATGTACAGATTCATTCACTAGTAATTACAACAGTGCAACTGCTATTGAATAATGATTTTGTAGTACAAAAATTTAACCTGTAACTCATTTTAAATGTTCTAACTGTTCTGTGCATGCTTCCTGTCATGCTTTATTTGTTCTAGAACACAAAGTCTTGCTTCTTCAGCACCACAGGGTACATAGCAAAAACTCTCATATCACCTCTTTAACCCCGGTGTAGACTTATCATCACACAACAGAGAGGGCCATTAACTTGGAAAAGCAATGATCTATAAAAGCAATTGCTTTTACCACTGGTATCTGTAAGTGCCTCTGTCACATGAACCAAAGGAGCAATTGCCCAAACTGTTGTCAGTCACAAGAGTTCATCACTAAGGGCAAACAAAGCCCTGAGTACGAGCTTCTCTCCCTACCTCTCTTTCCCATAATAATCTGTCACATTCTTCAAGAGCATTATCAATAATTTCTTAACTTGTTTTTTATCGAGGTGGCAAAACCACTATTGCTGTCTTTACATTATACTTCCATCTAATTTACTACCTATTCTGCTAACTCTTTTTAGACACATGGGAAAGTCACTGAACTCAGATCAAAAGAATGTTTTTTGCACATAAATTTGTAAGACTTAAAAGTCAAGTCTTATACAAAAATCATTTCTTTGAACATGATGTTCTTTACTTACTTCAGATTAGTATAAAGGGCTGGAACTGAGTCCTGTTGATAGCGACAGCTACTTTTGATCACTGTTTCTGAAACTGCAACGACACTTACACTAGGTCCAACTCCAAGGACACAAAGTTGCTTCTTGCTTTGGAATGACAGGCTCTGCATGAAAAATCACTAACACAAGGTGTCACTCCCAGGTTTGCTTAGTGATGTGGGTTAATAAGTAGCTTTGTGCCTCAAGGAAATGTGAACAAGCAGCTATTGTTGATCACAAACAGGAAAAAGAATTGGTAATTCTAAGTTGGTCTTCTGTGTTTATTTGTGCATTCCAACACTTACACTCTATTTCAGTAGAGACAGCTTGAAAGGCATAAAACCAAGTCCAAAGCTGGGCTATGAAGATGGAGAAGGCTCTGGAGGACAAGAGGTGCAAGGAGAGGCTGCAGCCCCTGGGTTTTCTCAGTCCAGAGCAGAGGAGCTGAGAGGAGGCCTCATGGCAGCTGCAGCTTTCATAGGAGCAGTGCCAGGGGATGGTCAGGGAGTCAGGGAAAGGCTGTGCCCCAGAGGGGGGGGGCATGGCACAGCTCCCCAGGGCTGCAGGCCCGGCCCCGAGCTGCTGGAGCTCAGAGAGCATTTGGGCACTGCTCTCACACACAGGGTTTGGTTTGTGTGGTGCTGTGTGGAGCTGGGGGTTGGACCCTGTGGTCCTTATGGGTCCCTTCCAGCTCGAGATATTCTGTTTTCTGCGATTCTAATGAGGCCCCTCCATTTCATTTGTTTCCCAGAGTGAAAGGAAATGTAAGTCTAAAGTTTTAATATGAATCAATAAATGCAACTATTTAATACAAACATTGCTTTTTATTATTTTGTGGAATTGGCCTTAATTTTAAAAAGCTGAAAACAAACAAACAAACAAACAAACAAACAAAAAAACAAGGATCCATTAAGGCATTAGCTGTTTAACAGGAGACTTGTTCACTCACTGCTCACTGCTGTAAGCATATATAAAGAGGGAAATTCCCACATGTAGTATTTTGGAAGTTAGGAGATTGCTGAATAAATACAATGATTCAAAGCTGTTGGTTTTAAAAACAACATTCAAATAGAACAATGTACAGACTGATAAAGACTCTAGGTGGGGTGTGTTGCTTTATGTATTTCCATTATTTAAAGGCATTGGAAATAGAAAACTTAGGTTGAAAACAACTTGAAAGCAAACACAACTTCTAATTCAACACTGTAAGAGAAAAGATTCCTTCTCTAGCTTCCTCTCCAATAATTTATTTCAAGCGGGGTATTCATTGCAAATGACATTTCCTGGACACCATTACTATTTTCTTGCATAAATACAGATTTATGTCAGTGAGGAAAGCAAAATAATATGTGAGGACTACTCCAAAAGTAATGTCTCCTACATTATGACGTTGGCCCTCAACGTCAGATGTGGAGGTTGGTGGTATGAGGTTGGATGTTCCTACCAAGGGTTGAACTTCACCATGTGGTGTCTACAATGCATTGATGATAACTATTTCATACAGGTGCCGGAGGAGCTGATGAGGAGGGGTGTGCTATCTGACCTTGTTCTTATTAACAAGGATGGGCTAGTTGGGCATGTAATGGCTGGGAGCAGCCTGGGATGAAGAGATCATGAGACGGTGGCATTCAATATCTTACGTAGAAGAAGAAAAGCAATATATAGAATTGCTAGCCTGAACTTCAGGAGAGCCAACAGTGACCTCTTCAAAGACTTACCTGGAGGTATTCCATGGGCTGGAGCGTTAGAAAATAAGGAGGCCCATGAGAGGTGATTGTCCCTTAAATTCTACTTTTTCTGAGCCCAAGATTGATACATTCCTAAGAGTAAGAAATTAGGGAAAAGTGACAAGAGGCTTGTGTGGATGAGCAAGGAACTCATGGATAAACTAAAAGAAAAGAAGAAGGTCCATGAAATGCAGGAAAAGGAACTGTCCACCTGGAAAGAATATAGGAATGTTTTCAGGGCCTGAAGGAATTCAACAAGGAAGACTAAGGACGTTTAGTTCCATCTTGGAACTAAACCTTGCAAAGGAGGGTAAGGATAACAAGAAATGTTTTTAAAGTATATCAACAGCAAAAGGAAAACTAGGGAAAATGTGGGGCCCCTCCTAAATGAGGTGAGTTCCTTGGTACCAGGGGATGCTGAGAAGGCAGAGAATCTGAATGCCTTTTTTTTGCTACGGCTTTTAATACTAAGGCTAACCCTCAGGAATCCCACACCCTGGAGGTGTGAGAGAGACTCCGTGTAAAGGAACATCAGTACATGAGGAAAGCTTGAGAAAACTGGATCTGTTCAGCCAGCAAAAAAACCCAAACAACTGAGGGGGAAACTAATTTAAGTTTATCTAAAAGGAGGTGAGGGGCAAATGGATGAGATCAGGCTCTTCTCAGTTGTGTACACACATGTGTAGTAATAGGACAAGGAGTAGTGGCCCAAAATTTGAACATAGGAAGTTCCATATAAACGTATATAAGATATAAACGTGTATAAGAAATTCTATATGTAAGGGTGATGGAGCACTGGAATAGGTTATGAAGCCTTCCCCTCTGGAGAATTCAAGATCCATCTGGACGCCTACCTATGTGATCTATTGTAGAGTACCTGAGGGGAGACTGGACTCAACCGTCTCTTGAGGTCCCTTCCAAAACCTGCAATTTTTTGATTCTATGAACATTCCATTCTAAGTTGTTACCATGTGACAGATGGCAGCAGAGGGGCAGTCTGACACAATTGCATCTGACATGAATATGCATATTAAGCAAAGTTGTAGATCTGAATTCCTCCATGTAGAAAAAATTGCACACACTGACATTTGTTAACACTTGCTGAGCATTTATGGAGATGAAACACTGAGCATAGTGAGGCAGTGGCTAGTGGGTTTCAGCAGTGGCAACAGTGGCATTCAAGACAAGCCACATCCTGGACAGCCATAGAGATTGTTGTTCAGGCAGCACAGAATCATTAAGGTTGGAAAAGACACTAAGATCTTCTAGCCCAAGCATCAAATGTGAGCCAAGCAGAGGACAGTTTCAATCCATCGACCTCTGGGTTATGGGTCCAGTGTACTTGCACTGTGCCACTCTGCTATGCAGATTCTTGTTCGTCACTGGTGAATATGCATAGCTCATGGTGGTGACTCTATTGAACAACAGTGTCTTATAGCTGAGAATTTGCTCTATCAAATAGTGTCATTATACTCTTTATTGCAGAATCCATGGTGGTAAATAGGTGGCTTTACTTTCAAAGTGAACTATGTATATTTCCTCTTCTTTTCTTAGAGGGAGAAAGTGTGAGAAGGTTTTCCACGTAAGAGCTAAGTCTCCATTCTTTATCATTTCCTTATCATGTTTACCAGAGTGTATAACAAATTCAAAGTTCTGGTTCATTTGAATTCTTCACTCCTTGCAGTAGAAGATTAATATCCTGAAACATGCTTGGAGGTCTGATGAAGAACTGCTTCAGTTATAGCAATTTGCAGGTAAGCAATTTTTTGTAAGGTAAGAATAAGTTACTCTAGTTAATACTCTGATAGTATGCTGTTAATGCAAACTGTCATTGAAAGACGCCCTTGCTGAATTTGATATAAGCATTGCAATATAGTAAAATAGGTTTCGATACTGATAGTTTTTATAATTGCTTTTTCCTCCTTCTAGTCAAGAGAAATCTGTACTAAGCGAAATGTGTCCATGCAGAATAAATGAATTTCGCCAATAAAATCAAATATATTTTCTCCCTCACTGCCCACCTGCCTTCAGCAGCCATTCTCAAGCAGCTTTTCCTTGAACTAGAGCACTCCTCTTGAGCTGCTCTCACATATTCCCAAGGATCTGCAAACCCTGGAGACTTTCAAACCACCTGAAGCCTGCTTCAGGTTTGTACTACAGATCATAAGCAGAGCCTTGTGGAGTACTTTCATCCCAGGGGAACAGGAGAGAAGAGCAGCCAGTAAGTGGTATCCTGATTCAGGTGTGTCAGGCCATATCAGATAGACCAGCAGTATGGAAAGTACAGGCAATGTACCATTTGAACATATGTACATATGTATTTGTGTATATTTTTTGAGTGCCAGTGCTATACTTTGATGCAACCCCTGTCAGTCATCCGCAGATTATAACCATAAGGTGTAGAATAACCATGCCACATCATTTTAAACACAGGATGAGCTGGGTCTACCAAGTAGCCAGAGCACTTTGGTGGTAACCATAGCTACTCCATGAGTGGAGTCTTTCAGCACCCACTCGTCTATGCACTTACCTCAAAGAAAAGCAAGGCTCTCTACAGTGCAGGTAAAATTCAGTACATTCAATACTGAAATCACAAAGTCTCTGACAATAAAGAGCACCCCCTCCCTCTCCACCTAATCAACCCGAAAGAGGCAGAGAATTCAACAGCTTCTGCTAAATAGCACAGGGTATTTGAATATAAAAGGAGAGAAACAGTAAATCAGAACCTAAAACCAAACAACATATAAAGCTGATAAATTCAGGATTCAGACCAGAAAACAAAGTGACTGATCAAAAAATCCCAAGCACCTTCTTATGCAGATCAGAGTCCTCGAAGGAGCCTATCAACACCTCATGAAAGCAATCCTGTGCTCACAAATCAACTGAATTTCAAAGACAGAGAAGAAAAAGTTTTAAAGCAGCTGGTAGCACAAGGACTTTGTTTTATAGTAAGAGCTCCACCAGGATTGCTGCATTTTGTAACTGCACATCTTCTTACATCCAAAGAAAGAGAAGTCCAGCTCAGGACTACATGCTACATGCTACCAAATCCAAACAGGCCTTCTGCAAAGCAGACTGTGCCTGGCTGTCTGTCACTGACAACAGACCAGTGCCGGTATAACCTTGCTGTGGGTTACACTCTGAAGCATGGGAAGTACAGAAAGGTATTTCAAACTGTAGAAAACACTTACTCTTCCTATTCTTCAGAGGTCAGTATGAAATGCCTGTCACTGAAGGAAAGGCTGAAGGAAAAACAGTGTAATTTAGGTCTCTGCATTCCCACTGCAGTAAGAGGAAATTGGATGCTCTAGGGTTTGTTTATTTGCATGCCAAATGTTTTTTTTATTTCCCAACGTTTGCCCTTCAGTTTTAAGATCTCTGGAGAAATTGTGTGGAGATTGTCATTAACTGTCAATGTATATATGGACTTCAGTCTCCATGTGTCATTTATGTCACCAGGGCAAATGTGTACATATTGAGCAGAGGTACGTCTGTTTGGATGTGTATGTCATTACTGGTCTGAAGCTTGGAAGTTAACCTGGGGCATGTTTGGTCTTTTAGGTCTGGCTGTATTGTACTGCTGGCATGGAAACAATTGTGTGTCAAGGACCATTAGGTCAATGTAATTTTGCTTGTGATTGCAGGGAGTCTCACAGTGTGGTATATCTTGTACCTGGAGAAATCTTTTTGACTGCAAAGTTTTGTCATTGCTGATAAACACTAATGAAAATTGGCTCTGTTAGATAGTGAATTTACCCAGGGACTTTTAAGTACGTTGATAAGCATGAATATCCTGACTGTACAATCAGAATAATTAGAACAGGTAAAGCAAGTAATTTGCCCAGTGGTAAGGTCATGGTAACAAAGGAGACTGGGTAAGGAAAAAGGCCTAGAAGGAAAGCATTTCTTATAGTCTGGAATTCAGGTTCAAATGTCAGTCACTCTGCTCACTGAGACACGTGTTCTTTAGATGGGATGTTTTATCCCAGACAGCCCCATAATTACTGTGATCAGTGCAGCACAGTCCAAGCAGGTGGTCAGTTTTATTGTCAAGATGTAAATGGGGGAGATCAACTGAGCCTGGTGCACCAGTAAAGAAGGTGATGGGAACCACACCACTGTCATGATATAGTTTATTTTAGTCAGAATTTTACGACAGGCATTTGGGAAGTAAAGCCAATGCAAAAGTATCAGCTATGTAAATATGCTTGAAGTCAGTGAGAACTAGATGTAGTCAACTCTCATCAGAATCAGGCCACCTTTCCCCTGCTCCTTCAGAGAGACTATGCTGCTTCTTTGCCTGCCCTGTTGTTGGTGTTTTAACATTTAATAAGCATTAATTAAGGTCTGTGGAGCACTTTGAAGGCTCAGAGGGCTTTGTGAGGAGCTTAACTACCATGATGAATGAGGGCAGTACAAAATTGCACTGCCAAGAAGGCAAAAAAATGACAGTAACGTATTTAGGTAATACTGCAATACTGTTACTTGTTGAAAGTCAGAGAGAAAACCAGTACCACTGTGTTAACTACCACTGTGATTAAAATTCAAGAGGATTTCTTGACCAGGTACCCAATTCAAGAGATTAAGCTTTAACAGATAAGGGCCTTGGCTGAGAGGTTTTACACTGCAATACTCGGAAGAGACAAAAACAATACAGAAAGTCTCTTAAAACAAAACTTTAGAAAACCTTGGTAGAGAATATATACTTTCATAAGCTTTTATTCCCCTTTTTCTAATGTATTCCTCTGAGAGGCTGTTTCTGAAGAGTGGTGCAGTGAGAAACTTGTAGTTTCACATCATTTTGATGTGAAACCAGGCAAATCTTGGCAGATATAAAAACATGGTTTTGTTGCATTTATATGCAAATATTTATTTGTTTATTTATTTATTCCTTGGCTGTTTCAGAGTGTCCTAGTTTGATGGTAGAACTGTTCGGAAAAATGGAAATACTTCTCATAAAATAACTAGAGAGAAACGGCAAAATATTCCATGAATTTTAGCTATATGTGTGTTTTTGCTGTTTTTTTTTTTGGTTTTTTAAATCTTGCTACATGCAGCATTACTCAGAGAGAGTAATAACTTCCAGAAGCAGGATTATCTTTTTGCTCTGTAGTTCTGCAGAACCTTGTTTTTACAAACCCTGGTGGATCTCTACAACTTGCAGGCAATAATCAAAGGTGTGCACGTGAAGAACTGCAAGCAGCATCTGAAGCATCAGACTGGAGATGAGATGTACTTCATTTTTACGATTTGAAACATCAAGAGCGCTGAAATCACTTCTCTTCCAATATCTTTTTATTTCTACTTTTCAAAACATCTCAGATTAGAGAAAAACCAGAGCTTGGAAAAATTTCGGAGTCACTCAAAGGCTGAAATTCTGATAGTTTGACAGAGAGAAATGGTTATCATTATAGACCAAGTCGAATAAGATCAGTGAATTCACCAATATACCAATTTCCTTCTTTTCCTTTCGTCTTTTTGATTCACTGTACTTTATAAATCCCAATATTAAAAGTGCTTATTAGTGTACTGGCCATTCTACTTTCTGCTTATACTCAGAGGGTTCTTTGCAGGGTTATGCGAACAGAACACTTGTACTCTTTTCTCATTCGTTCACAAACACAGACAGGAGAATGAGTTAGGCCTTGCTCTCAACAAAACAGCTGGAAAAGTTATGATCTTAGAATCCTTAATTCTGGAGAAACATAAAGGGCAAACCTTTACTTTCAAGTTCAAAGAGCTTCTCAGAGCCAGTTATAATAAAATGCTTTAATTGTCACTAGTAAATGGTCCAAATCAAGATACAATGAAGAGATGGTAAATATAATGGTCTTGAGACAATACATCCTATTTATTTCTCAGAGTAGAATGGTGCTTTGAAACAATTTCACTCTCCTTCCATTAAGAGTCTGAGTCACATCCTGAAGTCAGCCTTCGGCTTCCCAAAAATCAAGTGAACACAAATTATTGAACCTTTTGCATATTGCTTTTTCTGGTGTCTGCAGTGTAATACACACAAAGCAGCATTACTACCTGATGTGAGAAGCAGAACAATTTCTGTTCTTGTTCATGTTTGTACAAATATGAAATGTAACACCGCTAGCTACATCATCTATTTCAACATTATTCCTTTTGGCTTGTAATTCAGACTCTTCATCAGCAATTCAAAAGAAGAATATGATCTTGCTTAACTAAAAGCCACCATCCGCTTAGGAGACGGTGCTAATAGCATCTAAAGTATCACACTGGAGATGTGCTTTATTTCCACAACTAGAAGAATCAAAAGAGCTATAATCAGAACTATTGTTATATTCTTTTATTTTTACTTTAAACTTTTGCTAGTAAGTTGTTCAGAATTAGAATTCATTATAGTGTATTTCCAAATAAAACCTTAGACAGACCCTCTGTACGTCTCCTTTCTTCCATGACAGTGCTGCCAAAAGAATATTAGTCAATTCACAACATCATTAGAATTTTCAAACTCTTCAGGACACTGCAGGGTGGACATGAAAAACGTAAGAAAATTTCAGTGCTACTGGTCTCCAGTTAGAAATATACATTTGGATGAGATAAATACTATGGCAAAAGAGAAGACAGATGGCATGAGAAAAGTGAATATGCATTTTAGGCTACAATATATTTTTGTCTTCACGTTCTGCAGATAGTCTTGCAAACATTCATTTCTGAAGTCATGGCATCATCAGAGAAAATGATTTTTGCTTCTGATAAACTAATGTGTACTTACTATGGTGTCCTGGTTTCAGGTGGGACAGACCTGATTTTCTTCACGGTAGTTTGTATGATGCTTTATTTTGGCTTTAGGAGAAAAACAACATTTTAGTTGTTGCTGAGAAGTTCTGCACAGAGCCAAGGATGTTTCAGCTTCTCATACCATCCTGCTAGAGTGGGGACTGGGGTGTACAAGGAGCTGAAGGGACAAAGAACCAAGCCAGCTAACCCAAACAGGTCAAAAGGATGTCCCATACTGTACGACATCAGGCAGGATTATAACATTGGAGGGAATTAGCCAGAGGACAGGTGCTGTTCAGGGACTAGATGGGCATCAGTCAGCAGGTGTTGAGCACTGCATTGTGTATGCAGTTGTATTGTTGTAAATATATATACATATCGAGTTACCATTACTATTATTTCTCTCTTCCTTTTCTGTCCTAGTATACTGTTTTTATCTCAACACACAGTTCTAGAGCATTATTTCTAAATTCTTATCACCTGTCCCCTCAAGATGTGCAGCATCCAGGAAGGAGTTTGTAAAATGGTTGCAGAGCTACTGATTCATCTGAATAAGTGAATCAAAACCTGCCTAAGCATCCAGCTGCTTGTGGAGACGCTGCTTGTTCAGCATCAAGATCTTTCTCCGGTGTTGTTTGTTACCAATTTTACCTTTATTTATGTTAAGATGGGACACACCTGTTTGCCCGTGGAAAGGCAGTGTGAATTGGCTGCAACTCTTCTCATGGCAATGGAAAGGAAACCTCCACCACAGAAAGACAGCCTAATGCATCTTCTAATACCAACCCTTATTCACATGAAATATCCTGCTATTTTGGGCAAAGAAGCTGTGAAGGATCTGGAGCATAAACCAGGGATTTATACAGGGAGTAGCTGTGGGTACTGAGATTGTTCATTCTGGAGGAGAGGAGGTTCAGGGGAGCCCTTTTCACTCCCTAAAACTTTCGGAAAGGAGGTTATGGCAAGGTGGGGTCAGCCTCTGCTGCCAGGTAAAAGCAATAGGTCAAGAGAGAGCCTCAAGTTGTGCCAGAGGAGGTTCAGGTTGAGTATTAAAATTTATTCTCAGAAATAGTGGTGAGATATTGGCACAGGCTGCCTAGGGACATAGTGGAGTCACTGTCCCTGGAGGTGTTCAAGAAAATGGTAGATGTGGCATTGAGGGACACAGTTTAACGGGCACAGTGGTGATGGGTTGACAGTTGGACTTGATGATCTTAGAGGTCTTTTCCAACCTTAATGATTACACGATTCTATTATTCTACTCTTTCAAAATGTATTTATTTTTAACTTTTCCTGGTGCTTTTCACCATCCCACTGGAATAAGGGGAGTGAGCAACTGACTGTGTAGTGATTAGCTGCCTTGTGGGTTAAACTACAACGTATGGACTGCTTCCTTTGCTTCAATCCCATTGCATAGCTAAATTGTACTGTGATTTCTTGCTTTGTCTGCCTTTAACAACATCTGAAGCTCCAAAATCAGCCCAAAATGTTGAGATAAGAAAAGAATATGTACACGTGCTTACAAGTCATGTTGGTGAGCTTAGAAAAAAAAAAAAAAAAAGCCAACCCTCATAATAATCAAAGGTCTGAACAGCTTACTCCAATGAAGCAAAAAGCTGCGTGTTTATGGAGATCAATTTTTTGAGTCACCCAAAGAGCAAAGTCAACTTGACACTGCAATGAGTCAAAAAACACATCTAATATCTGTAACACAAGCTTTCACATCAGCAAACAAAATCTTTTCAGACTTTCCGTGTTTTAAGGAACTATTTTTGAAAACATAAAAGCATCCAACAGTCACTGTTGTTCAGTAGAAGGTAAACACTACAGCATACCAAGAAACAGCAGGGACACAACTTGTGCCTTACTTGTACTTGCCAAAGTAACTCTTATGAATTTTCAAAGAGCACAGGAAGGCCATAAAATGTCCTGATGGAAAAAGCAGTTACTGTGCTCAAGAAAGACGATAAATGAGGATGTGGTCATCAGTGAACAGGGAAAAGAAGACAAAATGAACAGCAAAATAATAAATGTCATTTCAGCAAATAATGCAGGGAACTTCTTCAGATGCACTGATTTCAGAGGGCTGAAGCACCTCTCCTGTGAGAAAAACTTGAGGGAAGGGTTTGCTTAGCTTGGAAAAGAGAAACCTGTGGGGAGACCTCATTGTGGCCTCCCACTTGAAGGGAGCATACAAACAGGAAGGGGAATGACTGTTTATCAGGGTGGATAGTCACAGGACAAGGGGAAATGGTTTTAAACTGAGACAGGGGAGGTTTAGGTTAGATATTAGGAGGAAGTTTTTCACTCAGAAGATGGTGACACACTGATTGCTCAAGGAGGTTGTGGATGCCCCATCCCTGGAGGCATTCAAGGCTGGATGTGGCTCTGGGCAGCCTGGTCTGCTGGTTGTCGACCTTGCACACAGCAGGGGGGTTGGAACTAGATGATCATTGTGGTCCCTTTTAACCCAGGTTCTATGGTTCTACCCTTTTAACCATGATTCTACGAATTCCAGAAGTACTGCATCCAGTCCTAGGTACAACGACTAGAAAAAATGCAATTTTTTTACCTTTAGTAAATCTGTCAGCCTTCATAGGTACCTGACCAGCTCCTCAGTCCACATAAGCTGGCACTGTTCTTTGTGTCTGCAGAATGCAGCTTTCCACCACTTGAGACCCACTCTCGACTGACATCTTCAGGAAACAGCTGTTTTGTGTCGTCACTGTAAAGTAATATTCACATGTATGAACACACAAGTATGCAGTGCTAGGGAATAGTGATGGAAAAAATGAAAAACACTGTTTTTGTACGTGCATGCACATGTTTACCTAGACATGCACGGTTCAAGTTGTCACTGCTTCAGATTAAAGATGGACAAAATCAGCTCTTTCTTGCTTAAAGTTCCACATTTCTGCTTCCCTACTCCCATACTTTTTTTCCCTATTCCCATGTGCTTTTTCTTGCCAGTAATAGATTAAATTAAAGATGAGCAGAATTGCAAGATTTCTGTTAATAACGGGGAAGTGGTTATGTTTCACAGTTAGGAATAGAGGAGAACATTGTATTCTATCAGACAGTGGTTTCTGTCAAGTTGGCAACAACTCTTATAGGGCAATTCCTTGCAACTGTTCTCACTCTGTTTCTGTTGTTTTCAGTGTTGATTAGAGCAAAATTCAGAGCAAGACTAGGCAAAATGAAAAATAATTTATATTCATAATAAAATTCTAATGTCCTCATACACATTTGACACTGTATTTGTACCGACTTTGCCTCTCTCTTTTTTAGTTATTATTTGAGATGTCTTTTTTTGCTTGCAGTATTTTTCTTAGGCAAACAGTTTGCAGATCTTAACAGTCAGTCAACAACAGATTCAGATGTCAGCATTTCATAGGAACTAACTGAGAAGCACTGCAACTGTATGGATATAATAATATGTATTTGGCTGAGAAATCTGTACACAAACACACATAAATTAAAAATTATCTCAGGATATTTTTATTATAATTCCTGATTATCTCAGGATCTGTAATCAGATCCTGTAGCCAATTATGTCTTCCTTTATAAAAGGACAACAGTCTGTGATCTTAGTTAAAATGAAATACATGCACCCTGGCGTGCAAAAGGGTGAAGTACAGCTGGAGCGTCCTCTGTTACACCATGACATCCACATGCTTGCTGCTTTTCCAAAATTCTGTCTTCTATTTTCAGAGATTTTTGTGTCTCCGTAGTTCTTTCCCTGCAAACTTCCCAACTCAACACTGCCATCTCCTGGGAAACACTCTGCATTCACTTGCTTTTTTCACACACACGCACCAAAAGAAAAAAGTGATGAAAACTATTAAATACAATCTCTGAAGAGATTTCTAGCAGTTAGCTGAAAAATACTGCCTTATATGGAAGCCAGAAGTCGTAAGATTCACTCATCTACCATGAAATTACAAAACAATAACACTCATTTTGGAAGCTTCTAAGCACTTCCCAGCACCATTTTGTTCTCCAAAGAGAATATTCTCTTACAAAACTTTAAATGTGGAATATTAACCACATAATAGTATACATTACTAAATATATGTACATACATGCAATCTATTTACATATTATACAAACTGAATCAAAATAAACCATTTGTTTTGATATTTATTGAATCTTTTTATATAAGGAGGAAATGAAATCATTAAAATCCAGTTTCCTGTGTTTTTTGTAAAAACTACACGTTTCTACAAAATATTTCTATTTTTCACAGACTGCACTTTCTTGTGGATTTTTTCTTTCCAAAACCTTCATTGTGTGCTTAAAAATGGAAAAGTGCTAACCGAACACCTCTTGTCAGGTCATCATCCCAAAATGTGACATGTTTCAGGTCAGCACATGACATCTTTAAAAGGTGGTAGAACTGCCAAAATACATTGCGGTAAAATAAACAATAGCCTTCCATTTTCTCTGTTTTTCAAAATGTGCGTGATCACACATTTCCCACATCACACCAATTAGGGACAGACTATTTTCTCCTGTTTGTTTTGAAGTCAGTGTTTCTAGTCTAATGGATCGGCTGACCCCTCACCTGATTCAAGAGCTTTTGTACCCAAGATACAGCCTAGAAACATTTTGATTTGTGTTATGTGATGCACTGCTGTGCTTCATGATGTTCCAAATGTACTGATATGCACAGCAGCCTCACAGGCTGTGTTCTCAAGTGATTTTCCTTCATATCAGAAGCTTGTTGCTTTTTCTCAACAAACAATGACTTGCCTTGCTGCCTCACCAGGATCAGTCTGAAAAGGACAGTTTTCTGTTAGGAACAGGAATTCTGTTATCAATTTGCTGGTTTATATTCCTTAAGCTTTTGCATACAGAACACATTTATTGCCTTTTTGTCATACAACTTTTCCTAACTTATCAGGTTGCCTATAAATGCAGATACATTCTTCCTTCTGGAACCTGAGATGGGGTGTTAATGTGATAATGTTTTGATGGCAAAAGACAACCCAGTCTGGAGTCTGATCAGGAAATGCAAAAACATGCTATTCTCTCTCTCCTGCTCCTACAGCTGAAAAAACACCAGGGCTGAATCAGAAAAAAAAAAAGCCTTATCAAAACCACAACAGTTAAAGAACCATGAGGTAAAGCAGACTATGAAGTCCTGAAAGAAAAACATGTAGGAATTAATGGGTGTCAAGCAGTGTTTGATGCAGCTTATCTGTCCTGATCCATGAGATACATGGGAGTAACATGCTGCCATGAGGATTTCAGTATCATAAACACAATCTTCAGAGTAATGTCTGTGCAGCAAATACCAGCAAGGAGAAAAGCTTGGAATTAACTAGAGATACTGGAAGGATCTGCTGACAAATAAGTTATTTCATACAGTTGGATTATATGAGAAACAGCCCTGACCACTCCGGCTGTAACACTGATCTTCACCAAGATGTCCGAAACCCCATTCCAGGCATCTTTCCCTGTGTGCTGCTCTAACTGGCAATATGTGGTACTTGGATGACATGTTGGAATGACTGCAGTTGCGGTGGGCAGTCACAGTTACGCAGTGTAAGTGCAGCTCATTTAGAGGGAGGGCTCTCTCACTGCTAACCAGAAATGGCCTTTGTCTAACATTTTTTAATATTCACACATGTATTCAATTGGAAAAAGAAAAAAGAAAAAAAAAGAACAGTTTAAAAGTCAAGCAAAGGAAAAAATAAAGCATACTATAAAAACCTAAAATACAACTACATATTTTAGTTATTTTTACACCTTGAAGTCCTACCAGGAAGCTGATGTTTCTCTCAGATTTGGAAGAGCAATACTTCTGGTGTGAAACTCCAGCTCCTACCCAGATTCATTTCTTTATTTCACTGTAGTAGTGAAGGGACAACAAGAGTCACAGGCAAGCCATGAAGTAACTTAAGACATCTAGGCAATCAGTTACAATGGAAGAACATACCTGAGCTAGGATTGCTCTCACATGAACAAATGAAGCCACCTGATGGATTATAGGGCCTGTTTCCACATGCCTGGACAGTTGGCTAAGAGAAGTAAACGTCCAGTGTGTTTTTGCTCCAAAGGAAGGTAACGTGGCAGTATTGAATCTGGAAGAAGAAAAGAAAGAGGTATGTACTCTTAGAAAAAAAATCTGCCATCTAATATATCAAAATAATTTTTATATGTATGTTTAACAGTAGGATCAAGGAAAAAAAAAAAAAGGACAGGAGCTAGTGTTTGATTCATGTGTTTCCTGTCACAGCATCCACAAGTGGCCCTTAAAGCCAGTTCTTTTCTGTTTGCTGCGTACATATACAATGTGGAAAGTCTCCAGGAACGTGCTTCTTGTATACAGCTTCAGTTTTTGACAAACTGTCACTTCCTGCAAAAAGAAAAATACATCTATATCAACTTTTATTTGGAAAATTGCCCAACTCCTCTTACTGTGTCAGAAACAGAAGTAATGAAACTGAGATTGGATAATTTCTTTGCCTTCTGCAAATCTAAAATTCTCTCTGAGATTGAGTGAAAATGTAAGACTCAACATCTGCGAGGCAAAGACCTCATCCCTCTGTACTTGGGCGCAAGAAAGAAGTAACATTATTTTTTGGTTTTTTGCAAGTTTTCTCATATTGACCACTAGGACACCAGCAGCAGCTGTGGTTACAGTGCAGCATATTGGACACAGCTGCCCCAAAGCCAAACAAGTTCAAATAATTAGCTCCAAGAGGCAGCTTACGAAGCTAGAAGGCTTGGAGGGAAGGAAAACACATGTAATATTTCTTCCACCAAAATCAGTCATGCATGATTGCAAAGAGTTGCAACAAAGAAAATCATCTTCCACAACTACGTGACATGATCTAGCATTTTAAACACTTTTGAGATACAAAGTTCAGTCATTCTAGACTTTTGCAGACAGCATCAAAATTTAGTCTGGGGGATTTTTCAGTTACTCATGGTCACAGCAGAACTTGTTTCTCAAGCTGAGCAATGTATAATTAAACAAACCACTACCATTTTAAACTAGTGCAAACAGGGGTTTGCAAGCAGTACAGAATCTGTGGTTGCCAAAGTGAACACTGCAGATGTGCTACACACAACATCTGAGTTTATAAACAGATCTGTATGTAACACTGTGCTTTATCTATTCAGGATTCCGTGTTCTAACACAAGACTTCTCCTTTGCAGGAAACTGAAGAAAACTGTACAGTCATCATAATGAATATTTTAACAGTCTTTGTTCAAGAAGTATTTACAGGGCTCTCAAATGTTTTAATAGGAAACGTGTCTGTATGCCCTCATCACTCTGGTATGGAGGCTAGAGAATATGAAGGCTAGATATCTCAGCTATCAAATAATGATCCAAGGATAAATATCCTTATAAAATCTAATTATAATAGACTTTCAGAGATTAGATTTTTGCTCCTGTTAGCTAGTTGAAGGTAAATGAAGAAAAAAAAAAAATTAGAGCTTTTTTTCTTGTACTTGTTAGAAACTCCCATTTGTTTTATGAAATCAGGAAATGATGAGTCTAGACAGAGGCTATTGGGAACCAAGTATGTTAACTTTAGATAAAATATCAGATATTATGTTTTGAATCAGGAGCTTTGTATATTATTCTAGTTATGATGTATTGAAGATACAGTATGTATAATGATCAGCATTGTAGTGAGAAATGCACAGAACTCCAGACTAATATTTTTCCTTTCAGTTACGGATTTCAACTCCAAATTTGACATCAGAACTGTTCAGCAGCCAATTAGAGTTACACTATAATCTTTAAAATGACATAATTATTTACAACCCAGTAAAAGACATTTTGGGGCATTTCCCTTAAAATTTGTACGCTACTGTGATTGTTTTCCATCAGTCCAGTTAAACAGTAACAGCAGAGTCAGGCAAGGAGTAATGTAAATCCATAATGAAACACAAATTGATACAACCTCATGGAATCTTCATAGACCATGGAAGAAAGCTGTCCACACAGAACAAATCACTTCAGTATTTGTCATCTTTACCACTCATTCTGTGTGGCACCTACTTGCCCAATACTACTGAAACAGCAGCAGTCATAAGGAAGCACAAAACTGTGGTTATTGGTGGATTTCGGAGCACAAATTGCTCGTAAGATTCCTCTGAATCCATTGCAACATATACGTAAGAAAGATTCCGTTTTATCAGAAGGTTTCATGTTGTTGGTATTGCCAGCACTCAGGCTTGTTTCTGCATTGGTGAAGCAGAATTTTCTGCATGTGGTGAAGCAGAAAAACCTGACATCTGCATTGAGGTTGTGGCTAACTGAAGTATCCCCAGTGACACAATTGGATGTGACATCCAGATGAGATGAAAATGCTTATCACCCCTTATGCCTTCTTGAGTCAATTTGCTCCAGAATTCTTAGCCATTTGGAGGCTGTGTCTGAGCAGAATGTAGCACAGGAGCACAGAAGTAAATAGTGCTCCTTCCAACCCTTCTCATCCTGAAGCAAATAAAGCACAGAATTACAGAGTCTTCAGAGGAAGTACCATAATATTAATGTGATTATCATGGATGGCACATTTCTACCAGGACATATTTAAGAGGAACTACTTTAACATGGCACTGCTCTATCAACTGGAATAATGTTTGCTATTGCATGCTATTTCCATGAGAGAAGATGCCTCTTAATATAATTTCAGATCCTCAGGTGGTGCTTTTCTGTTCTGCCAAATCCTGTCATTTTCAGGAAGGCTTGCATTTTACTTCTAGGTGTGTAGTTGTTACAGATTGGGAAAGGGAAAAGGAAGTGGAAAGGAAAAGGGAAGGGAAAGGGAAGTGGAAAGGGGAAGGGAAAGAGAAGGAGAAGGGTAATGAGAAGGGAAAAGGAAAAGAGGAAGGGGAAGAGATTTAACAATCACATATATAACAAGGAATTCTAGTAATAATGAGTGGATATTTGTTCAGTGTTTTTCCACTAGGCAAAAGCCACTAAGATTTTCTGAAATAATCAGATAAACTAATTAGAATATGAATTACTGAACATAAACTAATCACATGACATAACTTACAGTGCAAAAAATTGAAGTGTTGTTACTGTTGTTGCTTTGAATGATCTCTTCCACACACACAATTATTTTCTGGACTGTTTGCTTCAGACTTGTCTCTGAGATGTTCATTCATCAAGAAAATGCCTCTCTGTTACTTCAAGACATCAAACATCTACCCAAAGAGCTTTTAAGAGTGTTCTCTTTTAAGAATCGGAAACATCTATGACCCATCCTCAGCCTGGCAAACGATGATAGATGTACTGCAGCTCTGAGTAGCCTAGCAAAGAGGCCTGTTTGACATACAGACATCCCTCAAGATTTTCATTTTACTGTCAGCGATGCTCAGTCCTTGTTCAGGATGTATAATTATCATTCCCATTATTTTTTCTTTTTGTGTCTTGGTAAAAATACTTTTATTTCTACCTATGAGTTCTATTTTGTTGTTTGTTTGTTTTTTCCCCAGTTCTCTTCCTTGTCCCACTGGGATAACAGCTGTGGTGCTTAACTGCCTGCTGGGTTAAACCACACAGCAGGAAAGGTGCTCCAGCCCTTTATTATTATTATTATTATTGTTTTCTTTTTTTGCAACAGGCTTATGTATGAAATGGGTAAAATCATAGAAAAAGCTCAGGATATACTGATAGTGTACCTTGAGGCAGTGATGTTCCTTGAGATCAAATACTTCCAGGCTCATGTTATATATGGTCAACTGTGAGTACATACTCTCCAGGAAAGCAACAGAGCAATGTTCCCCTTGCTGAAATGCATAACAGCAGACCTTGCTGCCTAAGGAGCTTTTTAGTCGAAGGTGTGGTGTCACCTTATTAATCTAGACGGGTAATAAAATCTCTGTGCTTTGCAGATGTTGGAGAACAGCAGCATATTTTCAGTAGCATAATAAAATGACTCTCTACAGGATTTAGATACCAAGCTGTAGTTCTCCATGCTGTCAGTGCCATCCTCACCATGTTTGTACAATCAACTAGCATCTGGCATTGGGGATCCACATCTGCCAAGCCAGAGTGCATGGGATGTACACAGTAAGGAGCTGGTAGTAGTGGGGGCTGAAGGATCTGTCCCATGCCAAACTTCAGCATGGCTTTTGACATCGTCTCCCATGACATTCTTGTAAGTAAGCTGAGAAGGCACTGGATAGAGTAGACAGAAAGACGGATTGAGATCTGGCTAATTGGCAGAGCTTGGTGTGTTGTGATTAGTAGCACGGAATCTAACTGAAGGCCAGTATTTAGCAGCATTCCCTAGGAGTCAGCATTGTTCAGTGTCTTCATCAATGACCTGGATGAAGGAATAGAACGTACATTCAGCAAGTTTTCTAATGATATGAAGCTGACACACTGGAAGGCTGTGCTGCCATTCAGCAAGTCCTGGGCAGGCTGGAGAGTGGGAGCAAGTGGAAATTTATGAGGTTCAATAAGGGCAAGTGTAGATTGCTACACCCAGAGGAGGAATAATCACATGCATCAGTGCCCAGTAGGGGATATCCTGCTGGAAGGGTGCTCTGGGGATTTTAGTGGTCTGGTGAACAACAGGATGGCCATGAGTCAGCAGTGTGCCTTTAAGGTCAAGTCAGCCAGTGGTGTCCTGGGATGCATTAAAAGAGAATGAGGGAGGCGATCCTCCCCATCCACTCTGCCCTGGGGAGGCAACACATGGGGTATCATACCCAATTCTGGTCTCCCCCAGTTCAGTAAAAACAGGGGACTTCTAGAGAGTCCAGCAGAAGGTCATAAAATTGGTTAAAGACCTGCAGCACCACCATTATGAGGAAAGGCTGAGAGACCAGGGACTGTTCAGCTTGTAGAAGAATGAGGGGGAGATCTTATCAGTGCTTATGAATACCAAATGGGTATTTGGTATTAATGGGTATATGGAGCCAAGAGTATGGGCCAGGGCTCTTCTCAGTGGTGCCTAGTGATAGAGCAAGGGGCAATGGGTGCAAACTGGAACATTTTAAGTTCCATCTCAAATGACAAAAACATTATTTATGTGGAAGGCAACAGAGCACTGGAACAGGCTGCCCAGAGGAGTTGTGGAGTCTCTTTCTCTTGAGATATTCAAAGCCCGCCTGGATGCTTTCTTATGAAACCTACTGTAGGGAACCTGCTTTAGCAGGGGGTTGGACTACATCTCTGGAGCTCCCTTCTAGCCTCTACGGTCCTGTGATTCTGTGACTGTTCCTGAAGCACTGTGCCCTGTGGAAAAGATCCATGTGGGAGAAAAGTGAGGAAGTGAGGAGAAGCAACAAGAGACAAAAATCACTACAGAACGACTGCAGCCACCCTCCCACCACCACTTGTGCTGCCCAGGAAGAAACAGATGCATCAAGAAGGAAGCCGTGCCTGGGAAGGGAGAATAGGGGGAGAAAGTGAATATACATTTTTGTTTCTCGCCATCCTACTCTAATTTTTACTGAAAGTACATTAAATTAATCTGCCCTGAGCTGAGTTTGACAGTAATCGCAAGTGATCTCCCTGTGTCCATTTCTACCTTGTGTCCATTTTTCATCCTATTTTCTCCCTATCCTGGCAAGTGTGGGATGTGAGAGTGGCTGTATGGACATCTGGAGGCAGCCATGATCATATCCACCACACAGCTGGAAGGCAGCTTTACAGAAGGCACAGAAGGCAGCTTCTGGGATCAGCACAGAGAACTCCTGCTGTGCCCAGCCCCATGCCTTATACACACAACGACCAGGGGGGCAAGCTGGGGACAGGCTGAAAGCAGTGAGGTTGGGAGAAGCTGCCAGTGTTGCACAGTAACAGGATGTGAGTTGGCAGATATAGAAACATAAGAAGGACACGTGGAGAAAAAAAATCCCATGGGAGTAGTCTGACATTAGAAGAAGTAGACAGAGAAGCTGTTGAACACTCAAAACTAGACGGATCCTGAAGAATGTGATCAAAAGTGTCCCTGCCTTCAGTGAGTTGGAAGCTGATAATCTTCCAGTCTGGAGTACCCCTCTCAGCACAAATGGATTTACATTCTTTTTTTTTAAACAAAAACTCTTATTGCTTTATTAAGATATTCACATAACTCATGTTACTGGAAGTGCCGTTCAGTATGTATGTGGAAATAGCTTACTGCTTTTCCACAGAGATCAACTTAAACCACACAGATCAAAATGATATACAATTTAGCCTGATTCATTTTTTATGAACTAAGCAACCTTCCTCTGTAACAAGAGCAATCCCCATAAAGTGTATTCACTGTCTTTTGGTTTATGACTTTTTTTTTTTTTAAACACAGCTTTGAAGTACTCTGTGGATGTATATTACATACAGGATGGCTTTACAAAATCCTAGCTTCCAAAGAGACCTTAACAGATCATCAAGCTCCTATACTCCTATACTTACTTGACATAAAAGTGCATAAACATTCAATGGGTTTAAACATTTCCCAGACACTTTTAAACACACACACACACACACACACACACACACACAGAAAAACACCTGGTGCTTTGTTCTTATAGGAGAAAAACATAATTAGAAACAAATTCACAATTTTAAGGATTGTTCAGCATAAAATATGCTACATGTTTTTTTCAAGGGACTCAAACCAACAAGGTCTGTTGACAAGTCTCTTTGGCAGTCTTAGTATCAGTGGTGGTCTCTCTGGATGCCCTAGTAAGGAAGTCCTAGGGGAAGACAGTTGACCAGAAGGTGCTGCTTGTGCTTCTTGACTGTGACTAACTACAGTTTCTGTGTTACTGCCTGCTGTATCAGCTAAGTCAAGACTTTGATCACCTCTTTCTGTTACTTCCACAAGTTCACCTCCAGGATTTCCGACGTCACCATCTAAGTCCCTTCCTCTGGTAGGAACACTGCATTTTTTCACTACTCCTCTAGCTTCCTTACTCACTCTGTAAATATCTTCACATCCTGTAATCCCCAGGAAAGAAGTTGGAGACTCACATTCCCTCTCATTCAAGTGAGTTGTGCCTGTCCAAGTAACGCTGCTATCGCATTCAGTACTTTCTGGCTCCTTGCTACTATCACTATCAATTGTAATAACCACTGGAGAAGAATGTGTTGAGTTACTCATGTGATGTTTTCGATGTTTCCTCTTATGCTTCTTCTTTTTTTTCTTAGCATGCTTCATTGTGTCTGTCACTTTGCCTTCGTAGACTATTTCCACACTTGGGCTTCTCATCCTTTTCTTCTTTTTCTTATGCTTTGTTTCACTACTTACTTGATTGTCTGAAAAGCTGTCTTCATTTTTGCAGCAGTCACGAAACCTTGAGAAAGTTTTCTTGGGGTCCTTTTCTCTCTCCAGACTAGTGCTCTCCTTCGCTGCATTCTCCAAGTGTCGAGTTTTGTACTTCCTCTTTCCACCAGGCTTTTCACTTTTCAATCTGTCTGTCCCTCCAGAAGGGGTCCTTGACCTGGTGCTTGATCGACTCCTTGATCTGCATCGTTCATAATAGTAGTAATGTCTCTCATGTAATCCCCTCTGGCTACGCGGGTCTGTTCTTTCAGTAAAAGATTGTATCCTGAATTCTGGACTAGCAGATTGCCTTGAATAGTGAGCCTTAGACTGAGTCCTCTTCCTGCACGAGGAGCCATCTCCAATTGTCTTTCGACTATAAAAGGCATAACCCCACTGGTATCTACTTTGGTAATTGTCTCTTCTATAGTAATAATCGCTGTCTCTGCTCCTTGACCTCCTTCTGCCATGGCCTTTGCTACGTGACCGTGATCTGCTTACCTCTCTGGATGTAGTGCTCTCACGACTAAGGGAGCCCCTCTGGCTTTTTAGTGAAAGGCTCGTGTCACAAGTTCTTGACCTCCTCCTGCTTCTTTTGCTCCTATGTTCACTACCATCCCTGCTTCTTGATCGTCTTTTTTTAGACTGACATTTGCTAGGATGATCCCTCCTAGACCGATGGCCATGACTGTCACGACTGTTCTGTGAATAAGACTGAGGACTCCTGGTGTTTCTCTTTCTGGACAACTGGTGACTGTAAGGAGAACAAACAGTGTCCGTTTCTGGAGACAGGCTCCTGACTGAGTCCAGTGGAGACAGATCTTTTACTTTACCTTTGTTCTTACTATAAGGAGAGCAAATGGTGTCTGTCTCTGGAGACAGGCTCCTGATCGAATCCAGCGGAGATAAATTTTTTATTTTACTTTTATTTTTTCTATAGGGAGAAGAAATGGTGTCTGTCTCTGGAAATGGACTCCAGACTGAGTGGTGTGGAGAAAGATCTTTTACTTTATCTTTGTTCTTCTCATCAGTCTTTGACTCTGTCTTCTCAACTGCAGAGGACAAGGAGCTCCTACAACTACTCACATTCTCCTTGTACAGGGGGGAGCGAGGTGATGAAGCCCTGCTTGGTTCACTGTCACTCCAACTGCGACCCTGAATTGACTGCTCTTTCTTCACATTTTCTCTCTTCTCCTCCCTGATGGACTCCTCAGAGTCTGAGGACAGCTCAACCAGTTCTGGTGTCCTCTCAGCTAATGGTTTAACATACCCAACGATAATACAATTGTCTGATGAAGAGTCACTCTCGTTGGAGTCAATACCAGCCTGTAACTCAGGATGCAGTGTGGTTCTTTTCCTAGCAGAATCCTCATCAGAACTTTCTGACATCTCTAGAGGAGAAGCTACAGTGGCACGAACCTCTTCTGAAATGGAATACGAAGGCCCTGGAGTTTCATCATCCCAAGGGGCCTGACCAACCCCAGACATGGATGAACTGTGTTCTGGCCCTTGAGGATCTGCCTCATCTGGAGAGATTGTAATAATTGATGAGTCTGAGCGGCTTCCTTCATCATACGATGGCGCGGGACAGTCATAATTGGCATGCTGATCATATGCCTCTAAGTTAAAAGGACATCGGGCAAAACTGATGAATTCATGTAGGAAGTGATCAGTCCGATTCAGTAAGAATGGCTTTAAATCATCAGCAAAAGCCTGGCTTTCCAGATCATACCTGGTCACATTACTCATGATGATATGTTGCACAATATTAACTAAAGAACCATGGGCACCAAACAGCACTGTAAGCTCTCGCTTCAGCCAGGGAACCAGCCTGTGTAGGCAGGCAGGGTTGTGGCGGAAAAACTCTGCAGAAATGTCTCGATAGCGGCCACCATCCTGAATGCTACGAACGCGCATGCCAGTGCGGTACAGGGCTCTGCGGAAGTTTATCATGTCCTCCTCCTGGATCTGCCGCAGAGATCTGCCCTCTGCACTAGCCTGCCTACGTGAGGCCAGCCTTCTTATCATCTGCTGAATCTCTCCATCCCTCTGCCGCACAGGTTGGCTTGACAACCCTTCAAACAAAATCCCGTTATCCGGAGGGGACAGCGTCCTTCGAGAAGAGGAACTGCCTCGATGGTAAGAGGAAGTGCGGCGTTCCCTCGTTAAGGTGGTACGGTAACGAAATCTCCGGCCATCAGGGCTGGCAAAAGAACCATTTTCTGAAGGTCTGAGTATGTATTCCTTAAAATCATCTTCAGCACGAACTGTATGGAAAATAGAAAAGAAAGGCTGTTTGCAGAGTGGGCATTCTGCTTTGTTTTTTGACCATTCCTGGACACAACGGAAGCAGAATCTGTGCAAGCAACGATCTAGATAGGCAACATTGTCAAATCTGTCCAAGCAAATGGGGCACTTAGAGTCAGGAGAGGCATCTGTTGGCATGGTCTGGTGCACCTTGCTATTGCTAGCCTTTGGCAAAAAACTGCTGTCTTCTGAAAACTCCTTGGCTGTATTAGTTGTGTTCTAAAAAAGAAAGAGACAAAAAGATCACTATTCTTCCTGAGAGAAAGAAGCATTTAAGCCTATACACAGAAACATACAACAGTCACCCAATAAGGTTGAAAACACCAGCATTAGATCTGAGAGAATACTAAACAGAGAAGCAGCACAACTTAACTGCTTTGCTTGCTTCTCTTCACATTAAAATCAGGTTTTCCAGTGCTGCAAGATTTAAATGGAGCCTAAATGATGCTGGTGGATGTAAGACAAACAAACAATAAGTCTGTCTTCTCCCCACTCCCCACTTTGGTAAGTTTAGGATTCACACAGAATCCTCCAAAGCACACTTCCAAAAAAAAAAAAACAACAGCATTTAGAAATGTAAGATGGAAGAAGCTACTGTTACCTTTTGAAAAAAATTGGTTCTGTTTGCATTTAGCTGGTCCAACTGTGCTGAGTGCACCTTGTACAGCTTGCTGGACCAGAAGACTGGTCCAGGAACGCACTGAACCGTTCTTGCTCGGATGATATCGCAGCCGGGCGTTACCCCGCACCCACCCACAGACCCACAGCCCCTTTGTTCCGTCAGGCCGTCGGCGGTACCGAGCAATAAATCCGCCTATTCAAAGTAGGGGACCAGCGCTTCCCTCGGACGCTGCGAACCACTGCAGACAAGCGCCCGCGCTGCTTCCACGGCAGCACCCTCCCCGCCGGCCGCCACCGCCACTGGCAGCTGCGGGCCCGCAGCGGTCCCCGCACAGATACGCTCCGCCACACGGGTCCGCCCCGAACCTCCAGTCGGGCCGAAAACCGCGCTCACCTCTGCCGAGCCCTCGCTCCGAGCCCGAGTCCGGCCCGATGGCGTCTTCAGTCCGTGCCGAGGCCGGCCGCAAGCGCTGCCCGGCCCGTTCCGCCGCTCCTCCCCCGCGGGATGGCGGCGGCGGCGGGCGGCCTTCGCCACACCTCGCGGCGGCTCCGACATCGTCGGCGGAAGTGGCGTTGCCACGGGAACGATTGCCTCCGCCCCCGCCGCCGGCGGGGCGGCGCGGTGCTGACGTCAGCGGAACCGGTCGAGGGTTTCATACGTCACTTCCGCTCTAGCTGGCGGCGCCGCACTGCCGTACGGAAGCGGCAGCTGCTCGCCATGGATCCGCAGGGACGGCGCGATCCGCGTCCGCTCTACTGCCTGGTGCGTGGGGGCTGGGGGGTGCCGGGAGAGGCGGCTTGAGGCTGCTGCTAACCTTTGGCCTCGTAGGTGCTCGCCGCTGTGGTGCTGCTTTCCTGGGGCTACGTCCTGTACGGGGCCCGGGAGGCGGCGCGGCGGCAGCTGCAGGGCGAGCTGGCGGTGCCTCGGCTGCCATAGGCGGAGCGGGAGGACGGCGGCGTGGTCTCCGAGGGAGCCGTCGGAGGACGGGAGGAGCTGCACGGTCAACTGGGCGAATAAAGGCTGAGCTGCTTTCGTGAAAAAACGACGAGCTTAAAAGTCCGCTCCTTATTGATTTGTTACATCGCGTGTCGGGGAGGGAGAGGCAGGCGGGGAGAGTGAAGCTGCAGTCGGCAGGCTGCCTTCCACAGCGCCTGTGTACAGAAATATAAATATATGTGGAAAGATACATTTGTTTGAGTTGGAAGGGACCGCTAAAGGCCCTCAAGTCCAACTGCCCTGCAACGAACAGGGACACCTGCAGCCCATCAGGGTGCCAGAGCCAGGTCTAGCCTGGCCTTGAGTGTCTCCAAGGATGGGGCATCCAGCATCACTCTGGGCAACCTGTTTGTACCCTTTTTGTAAATATTTTTTTCCTTACATCTAGTCTGTATGTACCCTCTTGTAATTTAAAATTATTTTTTGCTTTTCTTGTCAAAGCAGGCACTGCCTAAGAATCTGTCAGCTTCTGTACCCCCTCCCCAATGCCTTCTCCAGGCAGAACAGTCACAGCTCTCTCAGCCTGTCCTCATAGGTGTGGTGTTCCATCCCCTGGGTCATTTTTGTGGCCCTCCTCTAGTTGCACTGCAACAGGTACACATCTCTCCTGTCCTGAGTATTCCCCACCTGGATGCAGTGCTCCAATTGAGGTCTCACCAGTGCAGAGTAGAGAGACAGGATCACCTTCCTCAGCTTGCTGGCTATGTTTCATTTGATGCAGCCCAGGATCCAGCTGGCTTTCTGGGCTACAGGAGCACTCCGCTGGCTCATGTTCACCTTGCCATCTACCAGTAGCCCATGTCCTCTTTGGCAGAGCTCGTGCTCATTGGTTTCATACTCACCAGCTTGGTGTCATCCCAAATGCACATGTGCTTCTGCTGTCGTCCTACAGATACTCACTCCACACAGCCAGGCAGGCCCCTCTACCCATCTGTATCCTTGCCCATTTGCTGGGCAGAGGTATTACCCACCAGCCAACCTAAAAGTTTGCTATCAAATTGCATTCCTCTGCAGATGTGTGGGGTCTGGCAGTGGTGCTAACACTTTGGCTTGCCAATACCAGATATATGCTGTGACTAGCAGTCCTGGTGCTGGTGCTTGCTTTTGCTTTACTCATACTAGTTGTGCCTATTGCTGCAGCTGGGACACACACACTAGTTCTGTCCTAGGAGCTAAGGCTGAAATCATTAACTACATTCATTACTGCCACTAGGAAACTTATCTGCTTCTCTTGATAGCATAAAAAGAGGGATACTGATGCAGATGGTTCTCATTTGGCCTACTTCCTAAATGCACTGTGCGTGTCATTTCTTAGGTAAGTTGGGAGCCACTTGGAGTACTGTGACTCTGGAGTCACCAAATGGGTAGCTGAAGGTGCTCTTGGTGGAGGAGGTAGCACAGCAAAGAGAACAACAATCCAAAGTATTTAGCTGCAATTTTCATTACTGTCCATATTTTCCAAGAGAGAACAGTGTAGGCTGGGCACAGAGAATTGGGTCAGGTGCAAGAGATTTGTTGCATTATTGTTCAATATTGTTCATTATTGTTCAAACAAACATGAAGAAGTCTGTCCAGCTTAAACATAATCAATTTCTTGTCACAGCATCTAGAATTTGTATTGTGAAAAGCTCCAGTACAGTAAGGAGTGACTCATGAGGGTAGGTGTTTTTCTGCATGGATGGGAAGAACAGAAATCTGGTGATTTCTCTCCCAAACCATGCACTGTGCTGAATCACCTCACCAGACCTGTGAACCCTCTTCAGGCTTTGCTCCCCAAGCCATTGGGCCTTTTGGCATCTCCATTGGAAGTAGAGCAGGAGGCATGACCCTATACCTGGCCTTCAGGCCCCATGGGGAGGTGGGTGCTGCTCTGACAGCAGGGCAGTCAAATGAGAGATGGAGGCTGTGGGCTGAGGACAGTTCCTTGTCAGCCACTGCAGTGGCAAAGAATTCAATCAGTGGCTTACACCATTCGATTTGTGTTGGTTTTGTTTGTTTGTTTGTTTGTTTTTGGCGTGTGTGTATATGTGTGTTGCTTTTTGTTTGTTTGTTTATTTTTAACAGATCCTCACAAATACATGAAAACTGTCATGAGTTCAGCAGTGCTGTGACAAAGGTTTTTATGCAGACAGAGAGGCTGAGCATCCGCCACCCAGAACTGTTTTACCGGTGAGCAGCCACCAGATGGAGAAGCACTCCACATCATTGCTTCTGAGTCTAGGCAGTTTCCCTGCTCGCAGTGAATGGCAGGCCTGTGCTGAGGAAAGTATCTCCAATAGTCCCCAGAAAGCTGGAGCTGCTCTTTGTCCCTGATCACTGGAAGTGTGAGCCCACAGCTGCTCACATCAAAGATACGAGATGCCCAGAAACTTCCTGCAACTGAATAAACTATTGCCCTGTAACAGCAAGGTATTGCCCTGTAACAGCAAGGAGGCAGAAAGATTATCCACAATTACTGTACTACGCTAACTAAAAAAGAACTAAAAAAGCAGCGTGATGTTCTGCAGGTTGAAAACTGTCTCAAGAGCTTCTGTGCCTTGCCTTGTCCTTCCTTTTCTCTGTCCTATGCAAGCGGCACGCCTGAGTCACTGTTGGCTGTGGAAATCCTCAGTGCTCTGTCCAGATGTGAGCTGAAGCCATGCCAAGGTGATGATAGGAGCACAAAACAGCTCTCCCAGGTAGCGAAGGAGTGGGATGAAAGTCTCTGCAGAGGTGGGGAAATGCCCCTTTCAAGAGTAGAGGGGAGGGCACAGCTTGTAGTTTCCATCACTCGAACTTTCTGCTGGCCTCTGTTGCTTGCCTAGTAACAGCAGCTTTGTGAGAAAGAATTAAAATTAGATGCGCTCCAAAGGGTTGAAACCAGCCCTTCAAGAGGACAGACCTCTCTGTTGTGCTGTTCAGATCACCACAAACCTTGCAACAAAGAGATCCATGTAAGGACAGAAATCCCAGAAACCTGTGGTTTAGATTCAGCTGTTTGTCGCATTGGAGAAAATATTCACTGAATTTAAGCTTCTGCCCAGAACTTATGCATTGTTGTGAGGCCAAAGCCATAAGGGTCCTTGTCCAGGATTAGGTTCTGACAAGTGATTTAAGAAAACCTTCAGTACATAGCTGGTCTCCTGATATAACACAATATAATCTCACTGTACCATCATTAGCAGTGTTAAAAATTCAGTTCCTGTGCAGTTTTGGTGCCTGTTACTTATTTATAAGCTGAGATCCCCTCTCTCAAGGAACACATGCAGATCCCTTATGCTTGCATTCAAGGTGTTGCAGGAAGGACCCAGACCCATGCTTAGCATCCAGCTGGCAGCAGTCAGCTCTCCTTACCCACAAAGAGCAGAAAACATTTCCTGTCCAAAGTGGTACAGCAAGCAAAAATTATGTTTAGGCAGTATTAACCATTTGATGCTATCACCTGAGATGGCTGTTCTGATGCCTTTCATCCCTAAGGGAACATATTCATAATGCTGATGAAACACCCTTCAGATCTTGTTATTTATTTTTTAAATAAAGTGTTGCCCTATTTATGACAGCAACATGCATGTTTGTTAGTCATAAAGTGTTTTGTTTGTTTGCTTGGGCTTCAGGGGATTGTTTGGGAAGATTGTGATTTTGATGCTTTTGATAAGCATCGCTAAGAGGCACTTTAAGTTAATGAAATGATTAATTGATTCATCCAGGAATGCAGTCACACTCATAGCTGCTTCTGCAGATACAGAAGATTCCCTTTCAAATATATCCGTGCCTCATGTTAGTACCCCTACGTGTTAATTACAAGGTTGACAAGAGTGTGTAAGCATAGCTAATGTTGTAGCTGAGTTATTTAATGAAGACAGATGAAAAAAAAATGTCAAAAAATGGAAATAAAATAATCAGCCAAGCGGAAAATGGTGGGCTGAGTTCTGCCTTAAATCACCTTCATCTACCGGTGATAAACAATTTCTCCCAAATTATAACAGCAAGGCAGCAGGAATATAATTGCTTAATTCCTGCATTACAGACTGTTTGAAATGGAGAAATTACTCAAGTTCAAACCACAGCTGAACAGTGCCCTTTGTCTGCTCAATAACTGTATACTTTTATTGTCCTGTTTTTCATGCAAGATTACCTGAATCCTAAGAGCAGTATAAATACAGATTTTGGTAAATACACACACGCTCACAGCTTGGTAAAAGGATGCCTACCAATTTTTTAAAAATTTTGGTATTGACTGCCCATGAAATGTATATAGTCCTATATAGTCCTGCAGTTTTGTGGTGAAAGACAAAAAAGGGTGTATGGCACAGGAGCAGAAAAAAGGGTAAGAGAGAGGCACAGCACAGTGGAAGAAACCAGAAACAAACAGGGTGGTGTGTGTTGGGAGACATTACCAAAGCTTCCTGATTAAAAATACAGAACAGACATAGGACTGGATTGTCTGAGTGGTGATGCTGCCAAAAATCACATAAAAATTTGGACTGAAGAGCTGCAATTCTTTATTTCAAATGCAAGGGTGGTTTCTGACTGCAATGCTACTACAGGTTTCTTCCTGTTTGCTGCAATCATCTGCCATCACTCATCCCACACTGTGTGCACTTAATATATCATGGTGGGAAGGAATACATAGATCTGAACAGAAACCAATGTTATGCTGCCCTGGCTGCTGCCAGTGGCTTGATAAAGCTACAAAGCACGTAAATGTCATCAGCTAAAATGAAGCAACAGCATACAAAAGCATCTGCAGAAGCTAGATGGCAGTGTTGGCATATGCTTCGAAGCAAGGCAAGCTACTGCCTGCATTTTGCACAGTGGGTTGAAAATTGTGAGTCCTCTCCTTACAAGGGTTGGGATTGGACCTTCTGTTTTGTCATCTGAAGTAAAAATGGCTTTGCATCTATGAAACGCCAGCCTGAAGACCAACAAACAAAAAGTTTTATGCAGATTTCCCCAAGCAGAAAGAATATAACATTTACTTCAGAGACCTTTTTTTCCTCCCACCTAATTCACAATTATGTTTGTCTGTAGACTGATTTAACAATGACACACCACCAACAATCATGTCACTAAATGGAATGTGTTATTAGTACTTACATTCAGAGAAGTAGAAGGCCTTGCCACAGACACTGGAAGAAACGAATGGTTAAAAAGATAAAGACCTTCAAAGACCGTATGTTGCCCAAAGCAAGCTTTAATGAATTTTATTGTGGTTCAGTGAATCTGGCTTGCTTTTAACGGTTCATTTGGCAAGCTGTTGCTGCAGCGATTTCTAATAATAATGTCACAACAATCTTTTAACTGAGTACAGATTTGTGACCATGCAGGACTGCTCTGAAGGCAATTTCTGAACTTGGTAAGATGGCAGAACATATGCAGTGAGCTCCTGGAGCTTCCTCCTCAGTGACAAGTCATCGCATGGAAGAGCAAGAGGACAGCATTCATGCTGAGGTGCAGCAGAAGGTATTCTCTTCCACTCAGATGAGGATTATTTCAAAATGCTAACAGCAGCTGAGAGCAGAATATTGCCAGCAGACAGGGACAGTGTTTACTTCATCCTTTGGTGTGGCTTTAGTCTTAAAATCTCTGTTAGTAATTACAGACAATATGACAATATGTTTTAACTCAACATACTAATTTTTTTGGTTGAGATTTCTTCCTAGACCTCTTTTCCAAATGGTGTTTTGACTCCATACTTATGCTGATTCAAGTAGCAAAGTAACCAAAATTCACTGAAATATTTAAGAAATGATGAACTGCAGTTAAGACTAAATATATATCGGTTTTCGTCATAAAGCATGAGCTCAATGCCAGCAGTATAACTCAAATACAGGCCAAAAAAAAAAAAAAAAAAAAGGCTGTACTATTTAAATGCTTGTCTAGCTAGGCAGCTTGATAACCATACTTATCTTTTTGCAACAGCTGCAGTCGTCCAGCTGTACCTTAACATTTCTAGAGGCTCTCAGGCACATGATAACACACTCTGTCTTCTATACTATCATTTTCCAGCTGTAACTGTGACTGGACAACACATTTTGTAGCAGGCAGAGCATGCCTAATGCCAGGAGGTGAAAACTGTAGTGTAAGAAAAGGGGGAGGAATGGGAAGAGAGGCCTCCCCTAGTAGATTAAAGCCCAGACCTATACAAATAGCCCATATGCCCTTATGTGGGGCAAATAATCCCATCAGTGTCAATGAGGTCAAACCAACAAGCTCCACCTTAGTAAATGTTGAGCATACAGTAGAGCTGCTTGGGTATGTCATGGACACAGAAATACACTGAGCAACATAAACATTTTAGCCCTGGTTTCCATTTTTATGCTATTAGTGACAACTGTCAGGAGTGATGTGCAAGCTGAAAAGGTAGTTCATTCAACTCATATGCTTTGCTGTAAACCACACAGGGCTGCAGCCTGCAGATTTCGTTCACTGTGAGTAAGAGGGTTTCACTTCGGTAAAGAACCAAGAGGTGTGGGGTCCAGGAATGCAGGTGTCATCTCTGCCCAAACCAAACCAAACCAAACCAAACCAAACCAAACCAAACCAAACCAAACCAAACCAAACCAAACCAAACCAGAGAGGAGTCCTCATTCTCTCCTCAGGACAACAGGCTGTGCCACTCACACAGATGGATCTGCCTACTGCCTCGCAGAGGTTCTTCCTTTCTGAATAGTATGTTAGTTCTTCCTTCCAATGGGGGAAAAAATGAAAAGACAGCTGCACAGGAAATTTTGGGCTTCAATAAAAAGAGAGGTTTCACAACAAACATTATCACATTGTTGAGAATTCAGAAAAAAAGTTACTTTTCCAGCCAAAAAGAGCATGTTAATATGTATTAGCACAAAGTCTATGCACAAATACATAACTTCATATGCTTTATGAAGCAGTTGTATCTTAGATAACTGACTCTTTTTTTGAATACACAGTAAAAAAAAACAGAAAACTTACATTTCTTAGCATGGATCTCAGTAGACTTGGGTGAAGACTCCTGATTGTGTTGTCTGCACAAGATCCACTCACAGTTAATCTATGAATAAGTAAGTTGGATGTTCTGTAATTTTTTTTTTTTCTTTAGATAAACTGAAATTAGGAAGACTTTAAGCAACAGGAAGAAAGTTACATAACTGCATCTCAAAACTACTTCAATCCTAGTGCAATCTTCTCATTGGCCAACATAATTCTCACAGGCCCATTAATGTTGATGATAAATACTAAACGTTTCTTTCTGGGAAAAGAGTACCAATGTTTATTTGAAGAATGCACACTTCAAGTCTGAGAAGCAATTTCTGAAATGGCTTAGTAGGATTTCTCTTGCTGCCTAATTGGCATGTTCTCTGCTGCTGCTGAATTAAATGTTTGCTCACTTATGCTGTTTTTTGCTCTTGAAAGTGGATAATGAAATTGTAAACGATGCTCTAGAAATCCTTCTAAAACTTCAGTGCTAAATTAAATGGACAATATCATGTGCTAAATACAAGCGAGCTACAATTAATTTTAGGGAAGAGCAAGCCATGCCTGCAGCCTGCTGATAATTTACATTTCCAGAATTGCATTTTTCACTGAAATAAATGCTTCTTTCCCTCCTGGTGGTGTGTGAAAGGCCAAAATGAAGAAACAATAAGACTGATGATATGCATATGAATGTAGCGAGCTGCCAGCATTAAATCAGGCACCTCTCCATGTCTCTGCCAGGGGACAAAGTACCTCAGCAGAGGTTTCTGGAACGACCTGCACTCCAGAAGGTGAGGCCACCTCCAGCAGATGAAGTTTGGCTCCATTTACTGACACGAACAGATCAGCACACAAAAAGTTACCCCTCTGAAAAGAACTAAGAGAAAAAAACAAGTGTTCCTTGCTTTGCTGCATTTCTAAGTTTAAATACATGTTGACACCAAATGAAATTAAAAAATCAAGTTGTTGGGTTTGGAAGGTTCACAAAGCATTCCTTTAAACTCCAGTACAATCACAGATTTGAAGGATAAGTAGGCAGACAAGTCTGGAAAGAAGCATTCAAGCAGTAAGTAGACAACAGATGAAAGTCACTGAGGCACCACCCTCATCTTATACCCCATCTTTACGATTTTTAACTATTTAAAGATCTCGTTCTCCTTCCACACATGCATGGGTAAGCTGAATTACTGTGGTACTAAGCTGATTTGGTCAACATATGAGAACAAAAACATACGAGAACAAAAACAGGATTCATGCCTTTTAATATAATCCACCCACAATTTAGCCTAAAGTAGTCAGGTTCCACATCCTGGGTCATCTAATTTTCATTAGTTCAGATGTCTTCATTTTCATCCAAGTGTCAGCCACAGATGACCTGTAGAAAGAAGACCAACAAACTGCTCATTCTTCTCTTAAGTTCTGAGGACTGTCTTCAAAACATGCACTGGACATGAATCATAATTGCATGGGTGCCTACAGGAGAGCACAGACATCCAAGGACAACAGCTATAACGGGATCCTGCTATGCCAGTGCAGTACTAACTTGAAAATCTATTTGTGATTTCAGTTTAAGCAGTAGAGGGTATGATAGTAGAAACAGGTTTTAACCACTGCGTATGGGAGATCATCTCTACTGTTAGTACCTGAAACTGCCCATCACTGTATGTATAGAAACTGCAAGGCAAGAGGGCTGTTTTGTGACAAAGATCACATATTTCTCCATGCTCTGTGCACTCCAGGTTCAGTGCAGAAATGTTTATGTCTTCTGAGACAACAGTTTTGCCAACAATGACAAAAAAGTGATCCAAATTATTTTTCAGCAGGAACACAAGGCAGAGAGATACCACTGAGGTGGGACAAGTGCACAGCCAGAAATAGAGTGGGCACCTCCTCAGCACCTCATCCATCTGCTGCTCATCTTTCCAGGACTTAAAAGGTGTGTGATCTAATTTAACCAAAACAATCTTATACAATGGCATTTATTAAACAGCATGTGTGAAAAGGATGTGAGTTCACCTATGCATGGTGTGAGAGTAAGGACACATTTCCTGTTTGTGTTTAACAATTTCTTTAGAGGTCAATCATGAGAACTTGGAGAAGTTCACTTTCTTCTTTCATCTGATTAGGGAAAGTGAAATGTCATTTCCAGGAAAAAGCTCAGCAAGGTTTCTCTGGTTTTCAGAGAAGCATTAGGAAATTAAAAAAGAAAGGCATCTGTATACCTGCGAAGGCTTATATGGATATACCTCCAGAAGAGCCTCCACTCTGTATGCCACTTTGTACATGGAAAGTATGAGGTACCTGCTGCCAACTTTTCTACATTTCTTGCCTTATACCACCTTGCAATTAGCTTCTTTCATACTTTTTTTTCATGGTAGTCTGGGAAACAGATATATCATTTTTCTTAAAGTCCACATCAAAAAACCTTGATTTGTTCTTTCCACGGATGTCAAACTATTTGCTGAGGTACCTTTAGCTTTTGAGAATAACCCTCTGCATGTGGCTTCAATCTTCACTTTATTTTCTTGACTTGTTTCAGCAGAAGAGTTACATATAAGCAAGTGCGCTTCATATCCTCCTATTGAGCTTGAAAAAAGGCAACCAGCAACAAATCCATCTAAATACTACAAAATAATGAGGTGAGCTTCACTGTTGAAATACAAACTCATCAATTACCTTATAACGAGAACAATAACAAAGAATTAAGGGAGCATTTTTTCACTAAACAAGCCCAACATATTCCAACATGTTTAAGTTATCAGCACAGGCATATTTTACAAAACAACCAAAGATGAAACACACATAAAGAAAAGCAGCATTTGGCATTGTCCAGTCCCTACAAACCAAAGAGGGCATGGCTTACATGAAATCATCCAGGGATCTGAAGCACAGGATGTTTTCTATCATGTATGCTCAGGCAAAGCACTGAGCTGGTATTTGTGGCATTCATTAAAGAAGTGAGAGAAGAGGATTTGCTCCCCAAGAAATTCTTAATGAATAGTTCACCCCAAATTGCTCTCCAGCTATGGTGTGAAATGCTGCAGAGACCAGCTCTGACTGCTGGGCACCAGAGCAGGCTAAGTGCAAAAAAGACTTCATCATCTGCCTCTCCTCAGAGTTTTCAGTGAGCAGCCAAGACCGGGCTCACACGTGATTCCCACATCCTAGAAATCCAGGCTTTCCTGGGGAGCCAGGACTCATCTGTTTCAAAAAACGAAGGTAGCACCATTTCAAAATGGAAGAACTACCCATTTCAGAGGTATTATTATATCCCTTGGGCCTGGCTGATACCCAAGGCAACCAGGTTCAAAGTCTTGCCAGAGATGTGAACGCACAGTACTCTAGAGATGGTGTAGCAAGAGAGGGCATTTAGCCAAAGAGTTCTGTGCACTGACCAGCTCCTTCAGTTCCTCCTGGAGAATGGCTGGAAAACACTGACATCTCTAGCATCAGTAGAAAGAGTTTGATCCATTTCAAGAGAGTTTGGATTATTTTCTAGTGGTACCTTTTTAGTCTCATGCAGGAAAAGCATCTGCCTAGCATGAATTACTGATTAGTACAGTTTTGCAGTGGATTGCGTGCTGAAAGGTGAAAGACTCCCTGAGGTTGGTTATAAATTCACAGTGTTATTACTGCCTTTAGTTGCTGCAGTGATGAATTAGCAAGCCATATGAGCTCATGGATGAAACTGATCTACTGCTGCACTCAACTATCAAAGAACCTGCAATGCTGACAGGAAGGAAAGTATTTACTCATTTTATAGGTGCTAATCTCAGACAGATCAAGGATTAGCTCTGCAGGAGTCATGTAAAGAAACAGAAATCACGTGGTGTGCTCTCCATGCTTTCCAATGTCTTGGCATGCTTTCACATGGCAGTCCAGCAGAAGGCATCTGGCCTTAACAGGATTCGCAGAAATCTCTTGCCACAGCCCACTGCATATTGTAAAGCCACAGACAATATGTACCACCAGGTTAATAGGGACTACTTTTAGATATTTCAAGAGGAAGTAATAATTGCATTACTTCACTTCTCTCTGGGCCCCAAATGCATTATGTGTGCCAAATAAACATCCATTCTTGCTCTGATAGTGGTGCTGGTTCTCTGATTTTCACTGTGTGCACAGCACAGAGCCTATACCTCAGACTGACCAAGTGTTTTTACTGTAATACAGAGACATAGCTTTTTGGCCTCACTTCCACTCCAGTCAAGTGACCACCTTATTCTTGAGGCTGAAGTGATGCTCCCTGGAAGCTCTGTGAGCAACAGCTCCTACTCTGGCAGGCATAAAATGAACGATGAATATTTACAAGCAAGCAATGAGCAAGACTTTGTAAGACCAACCTACGTGGGGTACAAGCAAGAATCACACACAGCTTGTGCTACTAATTAACACCAGTGCTGCAAGGGGGGTTTCCCAGAATTTGGACAGTCAGGATAAACATCAGCTCCCTTCGTATTCCCTTTTATCGGAGCCTGCTGATGTCACAGCAGAACTGCAAGTTGAACAAAACGGTACATCCTAGGGTTCACCGTTCTGCTCCACATGTTACCTTCCCTACACTAGCTGCAGATCCACTCCCAGATCCTTCTCTGTGCCCCAGGCACGAGGCGTGCCATGTTTTGATCCTCTTGTGTGAGGACAGATCTAGCAGAAGAAGGAAATATCAAGACTGCTTATCTGGGGTGAGTTCCATTTGCTGCTCACCACTCGCAGGGGACAGCTGGCATGCGAACTGTGTATCTGTAAATAAAACTTGTGAGGACATAGCAGTAAGGAGATGGGCAAATTCCACGTGAGGTGGGTTTTTCTGCTCAGCTTTTTCTTCACTCAGAGCAGATCCTCACTGTGGCAAACTCTGAATTTGTTTGCCTCTGAAAACCAAGCAGCACCCCCTAATACCTGCATGCATTAAGGAAGGAACAAGCAGGTTGGTATTTTTGCAGCAGGCAGAACTGAATCTCTGCCTGAGAAAAGATGCATGTGATTGAAAAGGCATTTTCCCAGAGGAGTTCCTGTTTCCTGGAGCTCTGTCATTGCTGATTATTTTCCCTGGATTGCCCATTCAAGTCTTTTCTTTCTAACTTTCTTATCTCCTAGAGCGACTAGCTTTTTAGTAACTTCAAATCAAGCAATAAAACCAGCAATATTCTGATTACAGACAAACTCTGAAGACAACATATGTATTCTAAGAGCACAGTATTAAACCACAGATCTGACAGTGCCCTGAGACACATCCCGGAACATAAGTCACATTCTGACCCAAGAAGGAAAGTGAGTTTACTCACAGATATAAGGACATCTCCCAATTAGAGAGCACCTTCTGATCATCTCCCATCCTTCTTCTTGGCACTCAGCCAAGGGTGCCCATAAGGTCTCAACCTGCAGGTGAAATTAGAGGTTTTTTAGTTTTCTTTGATTTCCCATATGCCTCAAGCACTGCACATGAACCACCATCTCATTTCAATGTAAGCTGCAGGCAGCTGTCAGATGGTAGCATGGCACACCAGTATGTGAACATGAATTGAGTCAGACTTGGAAAGTAAAGCTTAGCTTCCTTAACTGCTCCATTAAGCTAGCTGAGAAAGAAAAATAATTAAGAGTAAAGGAATAAAAACAAGAAAAAAAGAATCAAATTAAAGCATTTTAAAGCTCAAATTATCTCTGAGGAAAACTACACACATCCCATCTCCTGGACATGAAAGGACATAACAGAATCTAAACCAGCATCATAATAATAATTTAAAAAGCCCACAGTGTCTACAGCATGCAGTCACCTTCAGAAATAATTGAGCTTTTGCAAAATCACATGCTGGCCCTGAGTAGTTCTCTGGGTAACAACTGGAAGGAAAGTCACAAACAAATACTTTCTAGCACAATTGTATCTGCAGCGTTTTATCTCTGTGGCATAATACTCCCTGGCACAGGCTCCCTGGTGCAAGTCCTTGCGGCTCTCCAAGACCCTTCCACTAGCAAGCTGCTCATCCTCTTGCCACACCTCGTGCTACTGCAGGGATGCACACACACCAGCTAAACTTCCCACATCCCCAGCTTGCTCCTGTTCAGCACCTGCCCCCTGGCTGGCTGATGGCAAAGCAGCAAGACAAGCTGGAAAGGTCAAGCGGAAATCATCAAGCAGAGAGACACCAAGTAAAGCAAGCAATGAGCTCACCGGCCCTGGAAACCTTGGGTCAAACAGGTCAGAAACAGAGTCTGTTAAGCAAAGTGAGAAACCAAGGCTGTTATTTCAAAGCTGCACCACCAAACAATATTGGCCTGAGGCCATGATTGCTATGCTTTTGGTACTGCTCTGCTCAAGACAGAAATTAGAGTTATATAGAGCAGGCACAAGTTGCGTTGGCAGCAGTAGTCATACACAAAAGCAGGAAGACAAGGAGGAAAAAGCAAGAGTGCTGAGAAGGGGAAGGCATTAAACTACAAGCTTTTGAAGACAGACAGTGACAGCAGGACTCCTACCCAAAGGGGCTTTGCCATTTTCCCTAGCAGCAGCCCATTAATCTCCTGCTCCCTGCAGGTGAAGGCAGGATGAATTTTAAATCCATCCTGTGGATCGAAGGGCTGGGTCTCACCTCTATGTTACAAATGCAGGGAGCTGCTTTCTCAGAGGGGGCTTCTCCAGTGCCAGTTCCAGTGGAAAACTTGGTCACATCAGTACAATCCACATACTTTGAGTTTTAGACATTTAGGAAGGCTTTTCAGAATGGAAACTGAGGACTTAAGAAACTTTCAAAGTTTGACATTTACTTCATTCCAAATTTTAAATTTAGAATTTCTGTAGTTCAGAAAGTTTGGTGTCCACTTGGATCCCTCAGAGTTAAGCTTTTTTATTTGCCTTTTAAGACAGGCAAACTAACTTCTGGCATTGTCAGTGATGCAGTTTGCAAATGCCTTCAAAGCCCTCTAGAAGTGCCATTCCAAGGAACTGCAATGGGTGTATGATTAGATTCATTGCCAGCACCAGGGCTGTGAAGGTTTAAAATCAGCCTGCAAGATAAAACATACAACCACCACCACCACACCCAAAACTTTATGTGCTAAAGCACTACATAAAAGAATATCACTATCATTAAGCAGAAAAGCAAGCACATGGAAGAAATGCAGTTAATACTTGCTTATCCAGCCATTAAATAAGTAAAAAACAACAATTTAGAGTGACAGAAATGGGGGGACTTCATATGATTAAAACTATTATTGGAGCCTGCTTGAGCAAGTGAAACTCTCAGTGTGCTGGGAGGGGAGCACATGCGCACTCATGCTGCAAACAGCAAACTTGTCATGAGGCAGGTGACCTCACTCCTTGCACTACAACTGAAAGCAAAAGAGAAGTAGATGGGGACAAGGGGAGAAGAGAATTCAAAACATGTATTTTGCATATTGTGGCATTCTGCTTTCCATACAAGTGCAAGTTTCCATGTTCCCTTTTTAGACAAGTTACGGTTACGCTTTTTTAATGGGGCCCCAATCTAGTCTGGCACAACCTGAAGCACAGGGGATGCTGCAGCAGTGGCCATGAAAACTCTGCAGAGCTGGTGGGCAAGTATGGTGCAGAGCTGCAGGCCAGGTCTCTGCAGTGTGGTCTGCAGTGGCTGTCATTTAGAGAAATATAAATAGGAAATGGCATCTTTTGAATGAGGCATCAGCCTTCTGTAGTGCTGCAGGTGAATGGTAGCTTGTCAAAAGTCATGTGGATCTGGGTCAGGCAGGCACAATGAAGGACGGATAATGGGACGGGCAGATGGGGAAAAGTAAGGCTGTATAGAGGACATGGTGAGGAAGAGGAAATAAGACATAGGGAGATGCCTCTCTGTTGACTACAGTAGCAGGAGCTCATCCTGGAAACAACAATTGATGTCCCCAAAATGCTGTCCCAGAAGAAAGATCAGCCACAGTGCCTGCTCCCACAGGGCAAAGGAGCTGCTGACTCAAAGCTGGGCTCTGAGCAGCCCTGGGACCCTGCAGGGAGGCAGATGAACCCTCACAGATGCTCCCCTCCCTACAGATGGACAGCAGCATAGGCCAGCATCACGAGGAGGGCAGGACATACCTAATTATTTCGGTAGCATGAAACATTAGCGTATCTCGGGCATGCTGAACAACACACACCGTGTGAGCCCTGGGCAAAAAGTCACCAGCCTGCAGGACTTTATTTCACTCCCCCAGTGAGCAGTGCAGCTGACAGGACAAGGAGGGCTGTGGTACAAGAACCTTGCTTCAGGCACCAAAGCCATTTTGGGCCTGCTGCAGCCACTTGGGCCTACTATAGCCATTTGAGCCTGCCACAGCCATTCAGACCTGCTGCAGCCATTTGGGCAACGGCCAATGGGGCCTGACAGTACAAGGGAAGTGATGTGTGTGAGGCCAAGGGCAGCTGTTCACCATCCGTGTGCAACCACTGTACACTATGGAAGCCTGAATTAATTGAGCCTTTGGGGCAGAGTGCAATTACTTGAGCTGGAATTTGTCCAGCCTGAAACAAACAGCTTATTCTTGGGGAAAAAATAATAATAACAACTCCGGCAGTTTCCATAAAGAAACATGCAGACCAAAAGCACCAAGAATACTGGGATGACACTTGCTATTATTACCCTCATACTACTGCAAAAATGCAACCAACCAACCGAAGTTAGCTTCACTTTCCAAAGTCAAGAAAATTTAAAGGGGTTAATCTCATGATCTGGAGAATAAAAAATACACATCAACTGACACCAACTGACCTTATCAGAGATGCTTACATCAATTGAAAAATGTAGCACTTTCTTTTAGCCAAGGTTTTTAGTTTTGTTACAACATGAGACAGTTAGTTAAAATAATAAAAAAAAAAACATTAATATTTCTTTAATTGCTTTGACTGCCCTGAAGGCAGCTGTCATGTTGCAGATGCTCAGCATCTGAGCATGTTGACAAGTGACCTAGAGCTACTGTTGGACTGTGGCCTCTGAGGAGGCCCACATCTCAATCACTCTGCAAATTTCACACCAGACATGTTGCTTTCTTATTTAAATTAAGTCAGTTAAAGAAATGCTAAGCTAATTGACAAAATTAAGCTACTATTAGAATGAAATGTCTAAGTCACTACTGAACTATGAAAGATGAATATTGTACACTAATGTAACTAGAATAAACTAGTGAAATTAAGCGAGCTAAACTGATCCTGCTTTTTGTGATTATCCAGAGAAATAAGCCCAAACTCAGTCCTGACATCTTCTTTTCCACAGGTCTTTTCCACAGTCTTTGCAGATGAGGTATTTGAGGCACATGTTTCAGTTACCCAGCTGCCTATGCAAACCCATGCAAACAAGGAGCCATCCAAGCTCCAAATCCTGCCTGTCAGCTGCATGCTATCAGAATACTGGCTGAAGCCACGCAGAGTCCAGCACTGTCTGTGTGGTGCTGACCCACCAGCACCAGGAACTTGAGAACTTGCTCAGGAACAAATCCAACTGCAGAGGTTGGAATGCAGGGCATGGCCTCACGGGAGGAGGCTCTGCTGTTCAGGTAATAACAGGCCATCCTCCAGGACACAGCGTCCCACATCCATACTGAATAAGACATTTTTATTATTAGAAAGCTACAGCCTACCTCTGAAGGTTCCCACTAGGCCTTTTCGTATTTGCACTGTGAAACTAAAACCTTGGTATTACTCACAGTGGTCTTTTATGAGATGTTTTTCACAATCACAAAGCAAGACTTGATAAATGCAAGCTTAATTAAAAAAAAATAATAATAAAATTTACAGAAAGAATACTAAAAATTGTCTTGCTTATTCACATATGTTCAAGTAAGGACTGGAGGGAAAGAGAGACAATCTATCTGGATAGTGTAAGTCACAGAAATGTTCAGCCCAAATCAGTGAGGCACAGTTTTGCTTGGCCACTGAGAGCTGGGTGTGCCATTCGTCGTTTCAGATCTCAGATGTGCATTTACGAATTTGATCCAGTTAATGTGCGCTTAAGCTTTGATCCTGTAAACATCTCCTGGGGACATATGGATTGACAAAGCTGATGACACTGTCCCAAAACTGGCTCAGCAGTGACAGTGGGCAGCTGTTACACAACTCAGCAGCACCAAAAGCGGATCTCGTTTCATCAGCAGTCAGTCGGGGAGTCGCCTGCCCTCCAAGCATTTCAGCAGAAAGAAACAGGGATCCCAGCCAAAGGAAGTGATAAGGCAATAGGCACAAAAAAGAAGATGGCTCAAATTCCAGGGAGGGTGATGGACTGAGGCTGACGGTAGGAACAGCTCTTCCCGCCTGAAAGCTCTATTCCCATAGGGATTCAGTTTCTCCCTAAAGCTCAGTTTGACACAAGGGACATTCCTGGAACACTCTGAACACAAAGTGAAGTGTTTGGAGGCGTTTCTGGAATGCTAGAACAAACTCAGTGCTGGCGCAATGGGGAAACAGTTACCACCAGCAAAACATTTGCTCTGCTGGCACAGTCGTACCCACAGAATTTAATTCCCTTTTCCTAACTGTATGGGAGACATATTCCATAAATAAAATGTTGGGGGAAGGTGAGGAAATCATCTCAATGTTCCTTCCTTTCTGCTAGAAGAAATAAAAAGGAGTGGAAGTTCAAAGCAGGGTCCTGCAGCATCAGTGGCTGCATGGACCAGAAATGCAGAGCAACAATCTCAGAGGTAACCTTAGACCAACTCTGCCTGCTGTGAGCCATCTTCCAGACCTAAGGCTAAATATATTACAATGAGAGAAAGGGCCATAGCAACACCTCTAACACATGCTGCACTGTGAGTAAGAGCGTCATTCAAAGGGGAGGAATTATGCATGCCCCCATCCACTGCAGGAAGTGATCCTGCAACAAGCTGTGGGACAGCACAGCAGCTACTGGCTCCTGGGGGCAGAAGGGGAAGAAATTCAGAGCAGGGACATATTGCAGTACAAAAACATGACCACAGAAATATGGCCATGGACTCCAGTGCAAGCCCCGGGACTCAACAGTCTGTTTACAGTGTCTGGAAGGAGATATTGTACCTGCAGGGAGTTGGGAGCCCTACAGCACTGCAACACAGAAAGACTTGCAGAGAGTCTAAAAATGACAAAGATGCATCATTAGGTACAGTGCACAACTGGGTCTGAGCAAGCCTCCACAGAGAAATATGTAGAATACATGTTGTGGCAACTCGGAGTGTTGTTATAGCTTGCATTCATGGTCTTGACTAGATTTAGGCCCTCAGAAAGATCTGCTCTGGGATACAACCAATGGGCGTGGGACCAGCTTCAGAGCCCAGAGAGACTGAGCACTGCAGTGTCTACTCATCCCATTCACTTGCACTCAGGGCACATGACCCAAGGTCCCATGGACATTGCACACAAAATCCATAGAAACCAGCCAACACTCCTGAAAACTTCTATTTAAAATTGCAGAAGAGCAATAAACAAAAATCCAAAGAAGCTGACTGTTTCCTCAAAACCAGCCCACAGAGGCAATGACTAACCCAGGGCACAAATCTTCAGTGCTGGCAGGCTGCACTCATCTGGTGCAGGAGCTCTGCAGGGCTATTGCAGCAGAGCAAGGGACTTCAGGAGGCCACACAAGTGTGTAGGGGATAGTTAGAAGAGGATAGCAGTGTAATTTGTACCACACTGCCAGCCACTTAGGTCAAGCTTCTCCTTAGAAAAAGGTCTAGAAGCCCTGCCTAACGGGCTCCTCAAAGACTGAGAGCTTGGGGACAGCTCCTTGCCATCCCACTTCTGCAGACATGCTGGGCTTGGCAGAGCCTCTACTGCACACTCTACTGCCATGATGCAAAGCAATGCTCCTGTTTCTGCTGGTGTGGAGCTGCTGGGGGAGAGTGAAACAAGTAGACACAGTTAGGTGCTGAGACATATCAGCTGAAAATCCCACTAACATTTTCACTTCCTATGAATTAATATATGTGAGAATTGAGTGTAGAGGTAGAAAAGCATGAAAATGCTTGCTGTCGTCAATGAAGAAATGTGATCTGGACACCTTTGTTCAGGTGGCTCTAAGTAGAGGACTTCCAGGGGCAGCACAAGCTTTGGTTCTCAGCCTTCAGCGTGATGCTGGCCCTGCCAGGCCTGATAGCAGGGTCCTCCATCACCCGAAGTTGGATGGAGCCACTGCACACAGGAGGCAACTGAGCCATCAGTCTGTCCCCAAGCACCACCAGCACTTGCAAGGTCACCTTCAGCTTCCAGAGCCTCTGGAGGCGAAGGTAATGTCTAAGAACAAATGGCATGACACACAGAATTAGAAGCGAGCAAGTGTTTTGCCCTGATAAAATTAGAGCTGTATTCAGCAAAACTGTCTGGGCTTTTGGTGGCTGGGAACTTGAAATGTCTGTTCAGGTTCCCTCTATTTGTCCCGTAAATTAATCCAATGTGTCGCCTGTGAAACAAACCATTAGAGAAGCCTTTGTTAATTTGTACCAAAGTAAATGGTTATCTAAAATAGACACCACAGGGAGGTTCTTAATTAGTCTGTTGTCAGCTGGGACTGGAAATGCCCGTGGCAGCATGAGGCTAATTAATTACTCATCTTGCCACATTGCAGCTTCCCATCAAGGCAGAAGGTGCTTCTCAGCGCACACCGGTGGCTGGCTGCTCCTTTTCAGAGAGCACAAGAGCAGCGCAAAGGGGTCCTGCACTGACCTGCATCCACTCTCCACGCAGGGGTGGGTTGGGGGTCCCAGGACAGGGAGTCTTCCTAGGCAGGTTATTTCACAACAGCTGCAGCAGCCTGTGCAGCAGGACACCAGCTCCTGTGCAGGAGATCTGTTCTCCCATTGCACCAAGACCTCGCTCCTTCAGCAGGATGGGGACCTTTCCCTGCTCCACTCCTCCTCTGCAACATATGTAGCTGTTTGTACAGCATCCTTCCCGATGTCTTAGGAGACTGGTCTGTTCTGCAGAAAGGGAGTGAGTTTGCCATGTATTTACACCCACACTTGTAATCAGCAGCCATTTTATATCCTTTGATAATAGGAAGGTTTTTACCCGCTCTGAGCCTTGCAATCGCTTCAGCCTTAACACAGTGTAAACTTTAACACTGCCTCCTCCGCTGAATGCTCTGAAATTAAAAAAAAAAAAAAGTATATTATAATAAAAGGTGTGTAACAAAGGCCTCCTCCACCCCCATCCCTCACCTACTGTGGCTTCACATCACCAAGAAAATATATATTGTACTCTATTTCTAAAGCTTTTGCACAGTTGCACACCCAGCACTGTGCACAAATATCTCTGCTTCCAAAAGCTACTCCCCAACACTGAACAGTGCTGGGGGGTGGCTCATAGCCACCGTCACCTCACCACCTGCAAGGGCTTGGTTAATGGACACTGCAGGTGCAGCTTCAGGGAGAGTCACCGCATGTCCTGCAGCAGGTGACCACACCTGCCCCACTAGTTGGTATGGCACTAAGGCCAGCCCAGCATACAGCCAGCCATTCCTGAGGCAATGATGGCCCCTTCACAAGCCAGTTTTGGTTTTCAGACAAATCACAGCAGACAAGAGCCATGCTAAGGTTCAGGCATTTTCCTTCCCAGTAGAGCAAGCAGAGAAGAGTGTGATGAGGATCAGACAGAATGCCTCCTGAAAACACAGATTTCATGTTATTTGGGGACACAGCTGCCCTATTCATGTCTCATTGCACTCCCGCCCCCACAAAGAGCTTCCAATGCAACCCACATATTTCAACCCCTCCAAAGAGACCTGCTTGCATCCCCATTCTCCAGGAAAACACTCCCTGCTCTTCTTCTCCATCTGCTGCCCCTGCACAAAGCAGCCAGGGCTATCTAACCCATGCTCACCCTCACTCTCACCCATCATCTTCTCTGATGTTACAGAATCCCAACACGGATGAGGCTGGCAGAGCCCTCTGGGTCCATCTGGCCCAACCCCTGCTCCAACAGGAACACTCAGGGCAGGATGCCCAGGACCATATCCAAGAGTCTTCTGAAGGTCTCCAAAGACTCCACAAACTCTCTGAGCTTTGTCACACTTCCTGATGGTAGAAAGGGAACCTCCTGTGTTTCAGTTTATGCTTTTTGCCTCTTTTCCGGGCACCACGGAAATGACTCTGGCTTCATCTTCTTTGCAGCCTCCCTTCAGGCATCTAGAGATGTTGATCAGATCCTCCTGGGCTCCCTCCCTCCTCATGTTCCAGCCTTTCCTCATAGGAAAGGTCTTCCAGACCCTTCATCATCTTCATGGCCCTGCATTGGTCTGTCTTCAATGACTCCATGTTGCTGTTGTACTGGAGTGAGCTCAGTTTTGTGTCATCTGCAAATTTACTAAAGGTAAATTGTTTATGAAAACATTAAATAGGACTGGGACCAGTACTGAATCTTGGGGTACTCCACTCAAAATCTAGGCCTCTGACTAGATTTTGCATCACTGACCACTGCCTTTTGGGCCCAGCCATTCAGCCAGTTTTGGATGTAGCTTCCTGTCTACTCACCCAGCCCATACTTCAAAAGCTTCTCTGTGAGGAGTTTACGGGAGGCAGAATTAAAGGCCTTGCTAAGTCTAGGAAAAGATTATCCACTCTCTCTTCTCATCCATCTCAACTTGTAATTTCACTGTAGAAGCTTGGCCATGCATTACTTCCCCTTGGTGAATCCATGCTCACTAGCCTTGATCGCCATGTGCCAATTTTCAGAACTTATTGGCAAAGGTGGAAACGTGGCACAAAGCAGTCAGAGAGGATAGAAACTGGACTGTTGTGAGAAAGCTTTCGCCTGCAAGTAACACGAACTGCTGGTACTCTTCTGATAAGCTCCCGTAGTTTGTTGCTAACATTCCCTAAGCAGAAAGGAAGGGTACCAGTAAGCCTCTCATAGAGAATTAGTCATCCTGAGAGCTCCAATATGTGGTTAGTTTTACATGATTATGCTCAAAACTTTTAAAAAGTGTTTGTGCACATCTGAAATCATTAGCTTCTTTTGTAGAGTTTAGGTCAAAACAACCTGACGAGCTATTTTCCCTCCCTCTCCACAGATGAGAGATTTCAATTAGAGACCCTTCTGAAGAAGTACAGAGTTTACCACATTCTTTGGGACAAAGCAGGATACCTATTATTCACCATTATGTGTAACAAGAAGTACTTGTCACTGACTATGCAAGACCATTGCATCTTTTGTCTGAGAAGTTTTAGACAGCAGAAATACAGGTATTTAATCAGAAATATGTTAAAAGGAAAAAGCGTACCAGGAAGAATTATACAGCTAAGCGTAATTTCCACTGAATTACGTAGGCAGGGTTTTGCTCCTATGGTGAAAATGTACCGCCTGACACTGTGAGTCATACAATAGCCCATACTTTTGCCAGAGCCCCACTGAAGTTCCTGAGGTTGCCTCTTGACTGATGAATGACTCGAGGGCAGGATTTTTGAGTTCCTGGTGTGATGGCTCTCAGTAAAAGCACAAGCCCTTCAAGCATCTGCTAGATGCCTTTTGCCACTTGCCAGAGTCTTACCACATCTGACCTGCAGTCAATTGGACAGCAATTAGCAATCAAACACAAATAACTGCCTGCAAACACTGTGTTCCAGAAGCATTAGTGAACACCTAAGTAAATCTTTACTCAGTTGAGCTCCTTGTAACAGAGGACATGAGGACAGAACGTGGATGCCCCATCCCCGGAGGTGCTCAAGGCCTGTTAGGATGGGGCCCTGGGCAGCCTGATCTGGTGGGGAGCAACCCTGTCTACCACCGACGGTGGGAGCTGGGTGGGCTTTAAGGTCCCTTCCAACCCAAGCCATTCTGTGATTCAAAGAGATTCATTCTGTGATACAAAGAGAACTGAATGCAGCTTTGAAATAGGATAGGAGGAATGGAAGAGCTGAGAGGTTCTGCTAGAGGTTCCCTGAGCAATACAATAAGGGTATGTCGGTATGGGGAACCGTGCGACTCACAAATTAAGAAAAAACAAGCTATACATTAATGGACATAAGGACCTCAACACACTTCTGCACAGCAAAGAAAAATTAGCAAGTATTTTGTTGATGAGGCTGAGAAAACACAACATTCAAGAAAGCCTGGAGGTGCACATGGCATTCAGTATCCACCTCCAGAACTGAGTACTTACAATGGATAACAGACTGAAAGGGCCTGAAGTGCCACTGACCTCAGCTGAATGACAGTAGCATACTCAAGCTAATGGAGTGGCTCAAGTATGTGCACAACAGCATCAACTCAAAAGCTTGAAACTTGAGCATCCCAGACCCCAAAGAACTTGTCAGCAAAGCAAATCATATGTTTCATGTTCAAGTTAAGCTAGGACTTACATGATCCCACACTCAGAAGTGGTATCAAGTTGTGCCAAGTTTTAGCAGAGCCATAGAACTTGGAAGGTCCATTTTACCTGTGATGTTACTAGCAACTCCTCTAGAGACTCAGTGTGGCATGTCTGGGATGTTAGAGAAGTTGGGGTCACCACAGTCTGAAGGCACAGGCATTCAGAAGGATGAGTTTCACCTGCATCAATGTGCAGGACTGTATCAAGGTTCACAGCACAGTATGAAGTCAGGGCTGCTGAAAACCCTCAGGTCTTTAGTGCGCTAAAAGTCCAGCTTCCCAGCACGTGCTCAGCAGTGTTTTATTCATTAAACTTTCATTTCACTATTGCAATTTATGTTTTACATGTGATGGATCAAGAAGATAAAAAAGGACGTTGTGCATTTCAGGCTAAACAATACATTTAATATGACTAAAACTACAATGGCTAGTGCACTTTGAATTAGCTCTTGATTTTCATAGAATCATAGGATGGCCTGGATTGAAAAGGACCACAATGCTCATCTCGTTTCAACCCCCCTGCTGTGTGCAGGTTGCCAACTAGCAGCCCAGGCTGCCCCAAGCCACATCCAGCCTGGCCTCGAATGCCTCCAGGGATGGGGCATCCACAGCCTCCTTGGGCAACCTGTTCCAGTGTGTCATCATCCTCTGGGTGAAAAACTTCCTCCTAATATCTAACCTAATCCTCCCCTGTCTCAGTTTAAAACCACTCCCCCTTGTCCTATCATGATCCACCCTCGTGAACAGCTGTTCCCCCTCCTGTTCAATATGCTCCCTTCAAGTATTGGAAGGCCACAATGAGGTCTCCCTGGAGCTTTCTTTTTTTCCAAGCTAAACAAGTTCCCTCAGTTCCCTCAACCTTTCCTTATAGGAGAAGTGCTCCAGCCCTCTGATCCAGCTTCCACACCATGGCCATGAGGAGCTGGGAAAGGTGAGACCTCTGTAGAAGCTTTTAGTATGCACAATGTTTAGATATTTACCAAATGCTGACCATTACTTTGAATAGAAAACAGGGAGAGAATGAGAAGCACACTGCCTGATTGGCAGTTACACTAAATTATTAGTAGAACAGGAAAAGGATTTTGAATCTAAATAAGTTGATGTGGAAGTGCTTGCTGAGCAAGCTGAAATTAGTGTCCCTGGAACACATCAGCTTCCCGTTTAATAACTTTGTTGAGATTTGAAGTACAAACATGGTGCCCCATGCCCAGAAGTTGCATTCTGCCTGTCCTGGTGAGGAATGTGTTCACCAAAGCCCACATTTCTCTCTTCTAGAGAGATTATCCCAATTTGACCCATCCTTAAAAAGCTGAAAAATCAGAAGGTAGGGTAAGAACACTAATTTCCCCAATATCAGCTTTACTTCTGCTTTGAATGAATGCTCAAAGTTACTGGCACTGAAAGATGGTTAATCACCACCATCAGCTGTTCAGTTAATCTGAAACAGCTCTTGGAATTTTCAGTCACTCCGCTAGCTGATCCAGACCTTTTGCACAAAGAGCCCATCGGAAATGTGCCTCACCTCACAGAAGTCAGCTTTTTCTTTCTCTAGTTTTGAACAGGAGAGAAAATTCAGCCATTACCATTGCTGCTTACCTGTATGGAAACTTGATGACCTCTTGATCTCTGGTTTGGAAAGACAACATTGAGAACTGTATCGTGTTTTTCTGGAGCAGGGTGGCTGGTTTACCACCTCTGCCACAAAGCATGCAATCTTCACACTGCTGGTCCTGGAAACCATTCACAAAAGGACAGATTGGAAGCACTCAGTTCCACCTTTGTCCTGACAGCTTTTGTAAGTATTTTCCTGCCTGCTAACATCTTCCCCTTCCAAAGTAGATGTTCTCTCTTCCGTCTCAATAACCCTGTCACTTAAATCCGAAGAGCCATTTTTATTCCTGTTAGGTCTTCTGACATGTTCTGCAGTACTTACAGTATATTTTCCCCTCCGCTGATGCCACTAATGACATTTACATTTCTGTGTCATCTTCTGAGGCAGTTTTCCTCCCTCTCGTGGACCCTGATGAAGGCTATTCCTAAAGAACATGTTTTCTTTTTCTGCACACAACCAATTTCCAAATAAGAACTCTTAAGGACTGTGCAGATGTGCAAGGGGAGGTGAGGAAAGGTTGGGGAGAGGAGAGCAGTGCATCCCATGGTGTTACCAATACAATCCTGCTGGGCCTTCACTGATTTGTAGCTCCATATCTGGTTAATCTTTACCCAAGTTTAGCAGAGGGGTAGGAAAGGCATTATTCATTCTGATGCGAGGACATAAATCCTATGTATTTAAATAACAGCAGATGGAAATAAGCAGCAGATTCTCACTGCAGAAAGTGCAAGCCAAAAAGCTCTGATCATTGCTCACCCTGCTAAATCCCGCTCAGTAACAGAAGTTAACTTGTGCTGAAACCCAGCTGGAAGATTTTGATTTGCTTCTAAGCGACCAAATTGCTTCTCTCTGAGCCCATCCAAGAACAGGCCAGAGATCTGAGTTTTACAGGATAGCTTTGTTCAAATTATGATAATAGTCCTTTGCGAAATTTCCATCTTAAAATGGAACCACCACCACCAGTTCAAACAGCTGTCCCCAGGATGCCTCCTTCCTGCTCCCTCCCTTCAAATTAAGGCATGGAAGGCTATCACCTGTCACCTAGCTCATGAGGGAAGAGTCCAGTGAGGCAGAAACTGTGTCCTTTAAGGAGGGGACATATGTGTGTGAAAATGTACAGTACAGGGCCACTTTGTATAGGGTAGAAACGCTGAATAAAAATCAGACGTTTATGTGGCTGGAAGATGAGCGTTTATGTTATTGATTTTTCCATATTCCTGGTCTCAACAGTAATTTGACAAAGAGGAGTCATGTTATTGTGATAACTGAGTTCTAAGTGTCCTTTCTCAGTCTCAGACTGCGACTTTTTTTTATCTCCCAGCACCTCTGCTCCAGGTGAAAGCATTACTCCTGGTGCCTCTGGCAGTCGGTGCTGAAGCATCCTGCTCGTGGGCTCCTCCTTCCTGTCACATTCCCACACGTTTCAGACCCCCTCCTGCATTCAGCCCGATGCTAGGAGCTACCACCGCCCAACACTGAGCAGCCCCAGCAAAGCCAACTTAGCGCAAGCACCACGGGATCCCAGGGCACATCCCGACAGCCGGAGGGATACAGTGGAGGGGGGGACCACGAGAGAGGCTCTGCATAAGGTCACGCTCCAGCGGCATTGCAGCGTCTCCCAAGGCTGTGCTCCCCGGGCTCGGCGCTGATCTGTCCGCTGGAGAAAGTCACAGCCCCGGGCCGCGCTGCCCGTCGGGGGAGCGGACTGACGGGGCTCTGCAGCCCCACTCCCGGCAGCTTCCAACGGAACCGCGGCTACCGTCATCACCCCCAAACCCAGCCTTCCGAAAGCCAGCCCCCGGACCCGGCGGCGGCCCCCGTGGGCGGTGCGTGTACTCACGGCTGCGAGGAGGAGGAGGAAGAAAAGGAGGAGGAAGAGCAGGTGTCCCTTGCAGCCAGAGTCCTCCTTCCCCCTCCTCGCGTTTTCTCAAGCCCTGAGCCACCCCCCTCTTCGCGCAGGCTGCGGGGCCGGGCCCACGCGTGCTCGCCGTCACACGTGGGAGGGAGTGGCGGGGCTGCGGGCGGGGGGGCTGCGCCTTGCCATAAGCGAGTGGCCGGCTGAGCGCGGCGCTGAGCGGCTCGGGAGCGGCAAGAGTCAGGCAGCAGGCTCTCAGCCCCGCCGTCCTCCGCGGAAGCCGGCGGGGAGCCGAGCGGTGCCGACCGTCGGTGCCTCGCCGCCGGGAAGCTTCACCCGCAGCTGAGGAGGGACCGCAGCGGTCAGCGCGCACCGTCGGCATGGCGCGTACCATGAGACCCGACGACATCAACCCTCGGACGGGGCTGGTGGTGGCTCTGGTCAGCGTCTTCCTGGTGTTTGGCTTCATGTTCACCGTGTCCGGCATCAAGGGGGAGACTTTGGGAGACATCCCACTGCTGGCCATCGGGCCGGCCATCTGCCTGCCAGGCATTGCCGCCATCGCCCTCACCAGAAAGACTGATGGCTGCACCAAGTGGCCCAAGAACAAGCGTCCATGCTGTAAGGAGAGCAGGGACCGGGACGTGATGGAGCTGCTGAGAACTCCTTCAGATCTGGAATCTGGCAAGGGAAGCTGTGACGAATTGGCCAAGAAGGTGTACCAGAAGGACCGGAGAGTGTTGCGGGGTGAGGACTCGGTGTCCATCTGCACCACCACCACCTCAGCCACCACAGGAGAGTGCAAGGTCCTCATCAGAAAGGTGGACCAGGAGAAGATGCTGAGGTACCTGGATACCTGCTACCCGGAGATGCCGGGGAATGTGTTTGTGGGAGATGGCTCCACGTACAGTGCCTTAGAGAAGAGCTCTTCTCCCAGCAGGGACAACGCTGCTTGCCCAGACGTCGAAGACAACATTTTTGTTGTTCCCAAAGACAGTATCATTGTCTGCTCCTACAAGGAGAACAGCCCTTATGACAAATACTGTTGTTACATAAACCCTACTGGAGTCGCCTCGGACCAGGAGACCATAGTGTGAACAGTGCATACTTTATGTATATGTATGTATTTATACAAAAACTACAACAACTTCTTGATAGGGGATAATATAGCTGACTGCACTGCATGGGACAATCCTGATACTATTACAATTTAACCTGCTATGTGACTGATACTCAAACCTTTTGTGCCTGAAATACTTTCTGTAAGTAAATGAGCATGTTTAAAGGTTAAAGAATTCAATTTTTCATTTTGGAAAAAAAAAAATCTATTTCAGTTTCTGCCCTTTCCTTCCTTTCGTTTTCCTGCCGCTCATTGTATGCAGATCCGCAGACACAGAGCAGGAGGTCAGTAGGGATCGGGAGCTGAGCCAGGATTCTCGAGTGTCTGTAGGAAGGATGGGGGCCTGAAGAGGTCTCAGCAGCGGTGTTGCTTTGTGTGGGGAGGGATGGAGAGATGCCAGCATGCCCTCTGACCGCTGGCTGATGTTGGGAAGTATGGAAGCAGTGTGCTTCTTCTTCTTCCTGGCAGGATTTTATTTTCCTGTTTCAAGAAACTGATGTGCTGTGTGGCTCTTCTGAAAGACTTCAGGAGCCACACAGGCCCAGGGGAGTTTTCGGACGGATAATGCATTAACCATTGCATGAAAGGTACAGGTTTAACTCCAGTCCTTACTGAGTTCACGGGAATGTTTCTAACACTTTTGGGTTTTGTAGGCATACTTGACAAGGGGATTGCAGTGTTATCGTGGCACAGTTCTTGTAGGGAATAGGAGCAGATGTCAGTGGAGTCGAGATCTTAAAAATATATTTCAGTAACTCTTAGGGAATAGGCTTACATGGGTTTTGCTCAGTGCTGGATCTGACTGTTCAGAAAATGTCATTTTTTATGTGCCTTTTCTACCATGCCATGGCTGATGAATGATCACAGTTCATGCAGGGGTGGAGGAATCTGAGGACCTGGCTGACAGATGTTTTTGTTCACTACGTATGGATACATAGCAAGAGAAATACAGGGTAATAGAACTAACCATTCAAAACCCATGGCTTACATACAGAAATGCAAATTCTGTTCTCTCCCACAGAAGATTGCATGTTCCATGTAGTGTATGAAATTTTATCAGCAGCCATGTAGATATCACAGATGTGACATGGTGTGATGTGTATGCTGAACACTGCTCCAAGGGCTGAGCCTCTAGTCAAAGGGTTACTAAAGTATGGAGTCATTTGCAAGCCGCTGTTGGTTCCTGGCTCCTATAATTCATAACCACTGCAAAAAGTTCCTCTGTGATAGCATTCCTTACAGTGCTCTCATTTCAGCAATTTTCAGTCCACTGTAACTTGCATCAGGCAAAAAAAAAAACAACACCCAACACCTGAATTATCCACGTAGGAAGGAAGAAAAGCAGCCTTTGTCTTCTCACACTCTGAGACATTGTGCAGAAAGTGGTGAGGAGTTTCTCTCTGAAAGAAGGTGTTTGTCAGCTTTGCCTACCATGAAAGAGTTTGGAAAGTGAAGGGCAACTTTATGCATCCTCTCATTTACTTGTTTGGAAACATATGTCTGGTTGTCACAGACTAGCAGTCTCTGAAGAGATCTGGGTTTGGGAAGGGTTTCTTTCTGTCAGGATGTTCATGCTGAAGACAGGTGTTGGTGGGACATCTGGATGCTATTAGGAGAAATTAAGAAACAATGCTGGCTAGTCCGAGTCAAGTAAAGCCTTTTCATGGATGGTTACAGTACTGTGATGTACAGTATTGTTACATAGATGGTTGCAGTACTGTGGGAATAAATCAGCCCTGGTACCCTGTACTATCCAAGTGTCATCTGCCGAGCAAAGGAATTTCACAGGAACAGACCTCTACCTGAACCATTCAGCTCTCATGTCCACATAAAGCACTCTGCCATTGTCAGACAGGTCTCCTGCAGGCTCAGCCACCACGGGACCTTATTCTGCAATGTACAGAAGCAGCATTTTGATGGCACTGGAAGATCTGATTTCATAGCGTCCTGGAGTCAACGGCTGAACTGCTGCCGAAGTGCCAGGCGAGGAGCAGGGTTCTTCATTGCTCTCTGCTCCCTAGGGACAGAGGTGAGGGTCTCGACATGTGCCCATGGGTGCCCAGCATCCCCGAGGTCAGACTGCCTTGGGAGAGCAGGCTGTTGGGTCCTGAGTGCTGCCTCTGCCCAGGCTGTGAGCAATCTTCTGCCTTGCATAAGGCAGCGCAGCGCCAGCCTGCTGGGAACCTAGATTTGCACAGTTCTGCAAATATATATAGGAAGAGGTCAAGTTTTTCCATTTTGTCTAGGATTAGATGTTCCCTGTCGAAAGTTATAAGGGTTTTAAGAAGGCAAGGCAGCAAACTCCAGTGACAAATGGTAAATACATAACTTGAGATACGCAGATCTAAGGCATGTGCTTTATTCCATTCCTACCCTAAAACCTGGAGAGTTTTTTTATTAAGAAAAAGTTTAATGGCAGTGAAATTTTCCCACGGTGTAGAAAGAGGCATAAAAATGAACATTTAAAACAAGATATTTCCAGGCAATGTCTTTTCTTCATCAGATTAACTGAGTGAAGGTTTCGCAGCAGAATGTGACTGTAGGCAGCATGTCCCAGTCAGTCCATCATAATCTACTATAGGGTTTTTATAAGAGCCTGTACTGCCTCTCACATCTCTTTCTCTATGATTTTTTTTTTCCATTCCCTTCTGCTAGCTAAGCAGGGAATGAAATGGACATTGATGAGTATGGCAATTTAAAAAAATATAAATTTGGCCATTTAAAAATGGTTTCTTTTTTTTCTTTCTTTTTTTTTTTTTTTTTCAATAAAGTGAGCTTTTTTCATCCACTCTTATTTTGCCAGGAAAAATCCACTGCATCATTTGATCAAAGACAGCATGACAGCAGCCTCAGGCTTTTTATGCAGATAGCCTGGCCAGGCCAGAGAATTACTGAGGCTTTATTTTCATTCAGCTCATCTGGTCTCTTCTGATGGATGCTGGAACTCATATGGCCTGATCTTTGAACAGGCACCAATGATTGCATTGCTTTTCAGAGAAAGCTGCTGCTTGTCCTGAGTCTGAGTTACCACAATTTTGGGTGATCCCAAGCCATGGCCTGGAGATAAGAGTTTCTTTTTATCCTTACTTTGTTATCTCTCTGTGTTAATATTGTTCTTCTCAATGCTGTTCTTCAATAAAACAGGTCTTGTGGTGGACAGCTGTCTGTGAGGCTAAAGCCTGGTCTTGCTGAAGTCAGTGTCTGCACACTGCTTGGTGCTGTGTTATGGGTGGCAGGGCATATTGGTGCAGACACTCAGAGGTGGTTCCTGGGACATATAAAAATCATTTTTAGATTAAAATGTGTAATAGTGCTGCAGTGGAGTTCACCTTTTAGGAAAAACAACATGACAGAACTCAGTTGTATTCAGAAGATTTTTGTCTTGCTTTGCTTAGCTTTCTGTTGTGATAACTTGCATTTTTACAGTCATACAAACTGGTCATTGCAAAACCTTGCACAGAAAATCTAGAGTTTAATGAGCATGCTTTGTCCCTCTCAAGCAGTCAGCAATAGCTGGTTCCGCTGAAATGGATCCAAATGAGTACCAGGTGAGCAACTCTTGGGATGTGTATTGCATTGACGATCTGAATTCTGCAGAAATGTGGTGTTCCTCCACTTGCAGATGTTTTTCTCCATCTGATCCAAACTTATTGCAGGCTCAGTTCCAGAGAGCAGTTATCCCATTGTGATGAGCAGAGTAACAGCTGCTGTGACCCCTTTCCAGCACTTCTCCTGATACATACTGAGGCTGCTTTCAGGGAGGGCTCCTGCTTTTGACCAGAGTGGCACAAGCTGACTCCATGTCATGCATCCGATCTAAAAGGCATCCAACTTAATTGCCAGCTCTTGTTGCCCAGGCATGAGACTTTGCATCTCTGCAAATCACCGTTTAAACCAGAAGAGCTATAGAGATGGGCTAGAGATGGGTGACTGTCAGTCATTTCCAGCCTGGCTTTCATGAGTCTCTAGGAATTGTTCTGTTCATGTGCAGAGCATAAGCTGTCCTGGGAAGCTGGAATCTCAACATATTGCCAGTACAACCATATTGCTAGAGAATGCAGTTTTGAGAAGTAGATATTTTCTCAGTTCTGGAAGGTTTCTGCATTAACTGCTGGTGCCAATAGTATTTAAAGACTTTGAGGAATTTCTTAACAAGTTGACTTAAGGTCAACTTGACACAGTCCTAGCACACAACATGGGGCACCAGCTGCAAAGCAGCCCTGCAGAGCCCATTTGCAATCTGCAGTCAGTCTGAGCATGCGATCCCTGCTGGGACACTGTAGGTAGGTTTGTTCCTTGTCTGGTACTGAGGGCTCTGTGATCTCTTGTGTTGAGAAACAACAGAAGGACCAGACCTAGAATTTACTTTCAATGCTTTCTAGCAGACTTTCATCACATCACTACCTGCCTATCCTCTCAGTGGAGTAATGCCAAATTCCACATTTCTTGACCAAGCATGAAGGAACCAGTGGTTTTTAAATCACATATTTCTTTCTGTTCAGGATAGTTGCAAGGATCTTTCCCATTATCCCACTGTCAGATGCCTGCAGAAAGGTTTATTCTTATTGCTTAAAAACGCTCCTAAAAACACTCTTATTGCTGAAAAATCACACATAGGTGCATACATCTCTATAGATTTTAAAATATATATATTGTTTTGAAGAGCAGGCAACAGAACACAAAACACATCAATAAAAATTCATTTGAGATGTACTCAATCTGCTCAAAGGACCCCTCTGTCCTTCAGACACATCACATACATCTTCAGCTTCAGTCTTATTGCTGCTATCTTAAAAGCTTAAAATTCCTCATGTCCTTTAAAATAAGAGAATCTTTCAAAGGAAAATTATTATAAGGACAGAGTTCTTCCACCAGGCTACAGAGAGTTTGTATGTCCCAACACTGTGTTTCATCATAGCCTCTGTGAAATCCAGGCTCCATCACTAACAGCGAACTCAAATTTCCCCCTTCTTTGCATTAAGCAATTCCCCAGACCCTTGGGAAAATCTCTGAATCCTTGGTCAGTTATGGTAGATTCAGTACATATAGTATCATTTCAGCTACGAGAGATGGTTTAGTAGCTTGTGGCACTGATAGGAATGGGAGGGTGGTTGGACTAGATGATCTTGCAGGTCATTTCCAACCTCATGATTCTGTGATTTCAACATGCAGTTTCTTTTCTTAGGGAGTGAAAAATACTTTGAAATTACTTTGAAAATCTAACTCTATACCTTGTGCTAGGAAGGCAAGAACTGAAAAACAGAGATGCTGTAGTTATTCATGAAAGTGATAAAGACCAGAAAGGCTTTGTAGACAGCACTGTATTACTGAGTTATATTCTGGTCACATAAGAAGTGTGTTTAGTGCACTGCTTAGTGTGTGTATGAAACTTCGCTTTGGTAGCTTAGCCTGAAGGGGCTCCACAAGGAGGGACCAAGAAGAATGTCCTGCCTGGAGGCAGAACACTGGAGTTACAGGAAAAAAAAAGAAAAAAAAAAAGAAAAAAGAAAAGGGTATGTAGTAGGGGTCTGTTGCCAGGAATACCAATTTGTCTTCAGATCTCATCAAAACCCCTATTTACACATCGCTGGATTTTTACTGTGGAATGCATTGATAATTATTACAATTGTGCCAACTCATGCTCATAAAGATGCCACTACAGTAGCTTTTTTTTATTTTTTTTTTAACATTCTCTGTTCTAATGCCATTGAAATTCAAGGCAAAATTCCCAAGGATGTAAAAAGTAAAAGTTTAATGTGGAACTTGAAGTCAATCTTAGTGCTACATGAAAATCCAGCACTAGTCCCTAAAAAGGATGCATATGTGCATAAAAACTGGATCAGTGCAAAAGAAGAGATACAAATACAGATGGGACAGCCTTGTACATTTCTAAATCAGAGGACTGGGGCTAACGTGTGATGGGACATTAAGTAGCATCTTGCAAATTCATGTGTGCTCTTCTGAAGGTTTCAGTCATCAGGGTTCCTGCACCAACAAACTCTATGAAACCCACTCTCTCACATTTCAAACTGGTTGTGTTATATCTGTACATCAGGAAGTGCATTTTAGCAGATTTTAAATTGGTAAGAAATGAAAATTTCCCCCATTTTCTTTCGAGAGAACTGAGTTGCAAAATTTTATCTTTGCATTCTATGTTAGAATGCAATAATGTATAATCCAATGTTTTATGCTGCCTGGTGTAATGTAGAGGAAAATTCAGACAGAATTAGGAGAACAGAGTAGTCCTTACCTGGAAAGCAGATATGTTAGCCAGTTGAAAAACAAGGATAATCTTGCATAGCCTTGTCTTTTTACTGGTCTAAAAAGACAGCCCCAGAAGGATAGGCTTAAAAAAACCAAAGACTCTTACTATAGAGTTCAATTCAGATACAAAGGAGTTGGGGGTCCAGGTGGTGTGGGAGAGGTGCCTGCCTGCTCTACATCTTGGGGAACCACATGACAGCCTCTTCTCGGACATGGTCAAGACACCAGGCATCCTCTGACTCCATAGTCAGGCTCAGCATCCATACTATGCCCTCATACTGTTTGCAAAGAATGCCTGATTGCATTTTCTTTAAACAAATTGATGATTCTGATTTCACTTCATAGCTGTAGAAAGAAGCAGACAGCTTTTCTGTTTATTCAAAAAGGAGTGTGGAACTGGAGATATCTGTAAATATCAATAACAAGCCAAATAAAAGATGTTTGCTGGGGATAAAGTCTTAACTTTTTAGTGGCAAAAGAGTCTCCTCCCAATGCCAATGGTTTGAAAAAAATTCTAGGAAGTTTTACACTACGAAATACATTGACCATTCTTTTTAAACTTGCTGGGACTTTTAAAAATATTGTGGTTATTCTATCTATTCCTCAAAATTCGCATTAAAACAAATGTGATGGTTTATCAATCTAATTAAAAACTTTCGTAAGTCAGTTTTTGCGTTAAGTGATTTATTTAAACAACCTGCCCCCGCGTCTTCACCTTCACGTAGTTGGAGCTGCAGTGAGTAATAATCACATTAACTGTAAATAGTGAAACACGTAATCTTTCCATAAAATCAGCACACAGCAACATAGTATTAGTACTCACTGCATTGTTTTCCACCACTATAGACACTGAAAGATTCAATGAAGAGGACCTAAGAGCATGCATCACCTTCAGATCTTCAGTGCTATTACCACAGCTGTCACATTTTCTAGTAAGGAAAAAATCTCCCATGAAAGGAGGAACACGTCACATATTTATCTGTACACAAAATCCCTTTTCAGAAGAGAATACCTGCTAGACTAGCTGACAGAGTCCACATCTGGGACGTGGACTCTGCAAATCTGAAGTATCTTATAGAAGAGCATTACATGGTTGTCAGACTTCACATTGACCAGATGGCAATCACTAAGCAGAATTTTTCCATATTGCCAAGCTTGCTAGGAATTTAGGCAGCAGCTTCCAGAGTAGCTGCAAGACTTTGCTCTATTTCTAAATGCCAGGAGCTCTAGCAGAACTCTGGAGATCTGAGTTTGCAGTAGTCTTAGTCACAAATACAGCCCCACACAAGGATGCTGATTCAGAGCAACAGAATGGGAGCCTTTATATTTGCAGATGTTATGAAGACAACCTGTCCTTGTATTTGAAGTTTATGTTGGCAACCATTCTTTGTTATCTCAGTGCAATCAAAAACTGAGATGTTTGCAGTGTTCAAACTTATGACACTTCCAATATAGCTGTCGAAAACATTGTGACATTATACAGGATCTTGATTTGCACTAATCTCTCTTTATACAGATACATTTCAAACTAGACATGTTTGATATTTATAGTCTTCCTTAATCTATATAGTTACACTAGATATTCATATATATATATTCTTAGATCTATATGTACATATATGTGCCCACAACAATACAAAAAAAATCAGTCTGTATAGCTAAGTCATCCCCAGGAGGTAAAAGCAAGACACACCTCACAGCCTTTATGTTGCAGCCACCTTTGCTGAACAAGCTGTGTAGTACAACATCTAATGCTTGCTGCTTGTATGTGATGTCTGGTAGAAATCTGCGTAGCTGTTTAGCATTCACGTCCCTGTAACTTGCCTATTGGTAGGTGGCACTGAAATATGGCTGTTGTGAATAAAATCATAGAATCACAGTATCATTAAGGTTGGAAAAGAACTCTAAGAACATCAAGTCCAACCATCACCCATCCCATCATGCCCACTAGACCATGCTCCTCAGTGTCACATCTGCATGTCTCTTGTACGCCTCCATGGGTGATGAATCTACCACCTCTCTGGGAATGCCTTTCAATGCCTAACCACTCCTTCTGAGAAGAAGCTTTTCCTAATATTCATCCAAAGTCACTCACAGTAGCTTCCAAAATGCCTGAAATAAATCTTAAGTACTTGCCAGTTGAGTGAGGACAGTTCAGTTTGCATCTATAACTGTCACTGCTTCTGTATTCTGGAAGATGAACGGTTCAATCTCAGTCAGTGAACAAACTGCCATTAATGGGGACTGCTATTTGAAGTTGCAGAAGAGATGCTTTTTTTCAAGGAGAGAATCAAAAGATTGAGAAAACAGAGTTAGGCTGAGATTGGTTCTCCTCGAACCATACAGACTCTAAACCTCTTGAACTCAACAGGAATCCCTGCATTATATTCAGCAGAATTTGAATACTACCCAAAGATCTGTAATGACAGCTGTCAATCCAGCGGTGCTCACAGCCACTCAGCATTTGTTTATACATAGAAAACTTCAGACTGTGAACATATTAACTTTTAAACTTTTAATTCTAAAAACAACAAAGCAGATTAAAACTGAGTTAAATCTACAATGCTACTACAAATGGACATAAAGAACATAATTTCACATTTATACTTGATAAAAAGACCTTAGATACGGCTTTTCTAAAAGCTTAAAACATGTTAACTCAGTAAAATAATACAATAAAGCCACAGAACAGTATTATGCCATGAAGGTACTGGACAAAAAAGAAGGCTGTCAAACTGAAGCAGATAGAACACACACTGAATGGAACAATATTACAGGCAGTGAACTTTCCCTTCCATGTAAAACTGGAGTATTCTTTTGGGGACAGTTCTAATTTATACATGATAATGGAGTATGTTCCTGGTGGTGAAATGCTCTCACTTCCGAGACAAATCAGAAGATTCAGTGAACCACATGCACAGTTTCATGCAGCTCAGATGGTGCTAATATTTGAGTACCTCCATTCATTAGACCTCATTTACAGAGATCTAAAGCCTGAAAATCTTTTAATCAGGATACATCCAGGCCGTGTACTCTGGCTTTGCAAAAAGAGTAAAAGCAACAACTTGGACATTATGTGGTTCTCCAGGATACCCGGCACCTGAAATAACTCTCAGCAAGGCTTACAACAGGGCAGTGGATTGGTGGCCGTTAGGAGTAAAATGGCAGATCAGCCTATTCAAATTTACGACAGATTGCGTCTGGCAAGGTAAGGTTCCCATCATGCTTCATTTCAGACCTGAAGGATCTTCCAGTAAGTTTACTTCAGGTAGACCTGGCCAGATGATATGGAAATCTCAGTGGTGTAAATGACATAACGAACCACAAGTAGTTTGCAGCTACAGATTGGATTGCCATTTATCAGAGAAAGGTAGAAGCTCCATTCAAACCAAAGTGCAGAGGCCCTGGAGATACCAGCAACTTGGATGACTATGAAGAAGTAGAAATTTGTGCATCTCTAACAGAAAAAATGTGCAAAAAATTTGCTGATTTTTAGTAGGAATAAGAGGGCAAGATGACACCAGAGCTCATGTTGGGCTCTTTGCACTCTGTTAACACGTGGGGTGGAGCGGAGACCATCATATGTCAAAACAGTTACCTAGTTACTTCATTCCACAGAGCTGACTGAGTTCTTCATTGACATCCTCCATGGGTGCAGTATGCACCAACCCTTCCAACCAGGCACAATTAAGCAAGCACTTTTTATGCAGTAATACAGAACAACAGATTGCTTTTCTACTGAACTTTGGTTTCTGTTGATCTTTGTTTCTGTGTATTGTTCATCTTTCCCCTTTAAAATGAAGTAGTTTTTTTACCCAAGAATGCTCCATTTTGTTTTGAATGAGGTATTATTTGTGTGAGTGAAATGGAAGGTGTTGCTGCTAGTGTGATTTAGACTGAAGTGAAAGGTAAATGCTGCTTTTAGACTCTGCCAGCCAATAGTTCTTGTCTGTCTCATGTCTGATGCTACAGTTTATAATAATATTTTTTCAGTTGCTCAGACTTAACCTAGCCAGCATTTTTAGTGTTTTTGAAGTTAGTATTTATCGCCATATAAATGTCTGCTAAATTAACTTGGAAGAAGGAGGAGTAAATGTTGCTACATCACTAACAGTGCTTCTTTCTCACCTCCTCCCAGTTAGTTTTGGGCAGTCCAGGTCACATTATGTCGAAACTGCTCTGACTCCTTATGCTTTCTTCCTATATCACATATCTGATTCTGTTGCACGGTTGACCAGATCAGCTAGACTGACTAAACTCTTCAAAAACAAATTAGTTCTGGAGGGTACTAAATAGAACTCGATAAAGTACAAGCATGGTTACCATACGTATGTTTTGTCTTTAAAGAAAGTCAACACCAGCACTGCTTACAGAAACATGTTCATCAACAGACTACTCCACTTATAGTGATGCATCTCACTTTACAGGAAATGCTTGTTCAGGAACAACCTTTTCTACACTACACAGTGACTCAGAAGCTTTTCTGATTTCACTCACACATCTAGCCAGTAGCAGGAGGCTCACAGCTGTTTTAGTCAAAGCAACTCCATAAATTGCTTTGTTAACATAGTTAGCATTAGTTAACTAGTAAGTTAATGTTAGTTGCGAAAGCTAATGTTAAGAGGAGGTTTTCAGAGAGATCTCAGAGCAGCCAAAAACAAGAGTTGTAATGGACTCTCTTCCGTTCAACAGCTTGCAATGTTTTCTATTTCTCTCCTAAGATTTCAGATCTCTGTAGTAAAATGGAAGGTATCACTGAGTGTTGAGTCTATGCAACACCCCCAAGTTCCTTCCTACTCTTCTTTCTGTGCTCCAGGCAATTAGAGAATGAAGCAAGAACCCAGATTCCCATTTGGACTTGTATCCACTACGCTTGCATGGCTTCATTCCTTCTTTCATTGGGCCCTGTTTTCTGACACAATCCATGTTTCTTTTCTCCTTTTATACCACAAGACCAATGACATCCACAAGGTTTATCATACTATTCAATAGCAACACTACACTGACTTTTTCTTTCCTATGGGGGCAGCTACAGGCTGGACTGTCCAGCCACCTGGTTGTGAAGGGATGGAGGCTGTTTGCAAAACCAAATCAGCAGTTAACATTGAGAGCTAGCTTCTGCCCTCATAGCTGGTGACACTGCCAGTATTAAGTATCCACTCCTGTAAAGCAAAGGCAACGACAGAGACTAGGAGATACAGGTGCTATAAAACAAAATATCAAAGAAAGAAGAATTAACCCTCCCAGCAACTGTTTGGAAAAAAGGGTGAGCTGAAGAATGCAGCCTTTTCTGGTTTGAACTCTGGAGTGCCAGAGAAGGAGGGGGTGGCAAACTGCACAGTCTCTAAGAGTATACCTGCTCCTGGAAGCACGGCCAGAAGCACCACTGAGGGGAGAGAGAGAGAGAGGAAGAGTGGATCAGGGCTCTCCTGCTCTGCACACTCAGGTTCAGGCTGTGACCTGGCAATTCCACTGCACTCCATCCCTTCATACGAACCAGTGACTGAGCAGACAGGGCATGTGCTCCTGCAGTTTTAGTGGTTCAAAATACAATGTACATCACAACACACGTACAATACCTGCCACAATGCAGAATGTTAAGGCATTGAAAGCAATTATTGGCAGTCTTTTTTTGTGGTTCTGTTGGGCCAGTACTTGATGTTCCTTCTTGAGGCATATCTTCTTCAAGGATCTGCCCAAGTTCACACTTGCCAGTTACCAGAAGTTCAGCAGTCCACCACAGGGTGTCACGATGTTTCCTCGTGGATACTGGAGCATGCTGGAGTGAAGTTGTAGCAGCTGGCTGTGCTGTGAATTTACAACCTCAAGGGGAGCAACACAGATGTTCAAGAGGTACAAGGAGGGGTAGGTATCCACTTCACAGTAGGATACAGGACATATTTCAATCTTGAGTCAACACCTCTGCCTGTATCAGGGCATGTCCTGAACTTCAGTACCACACACTTTGGCCTGATATCTGTGGCTGGATCACTATATCAGGTACCAAAGGAGGCAGGGGAGGGGGTTCTAATTTGCCTGTGGACATGATTAATGTCTGCTTCGCAATGAAAATCGGGGTGTCAACTACTACCTCTGCTGGCCATGTATCAACCACTGGAAGATTTACTGATTCCCTAACCTCTACCAATCTCCCCCAAGGTGCAAGGAAACCACAACATTTTTGATCCTACTTGCACCTTCCAAGGCCATTTTACCTTGTGTTTCCTGGGCTCTAGGTCCTCAGGGGCAGGGAGCAGAAAATTATTCATGGCACCAATTTGTGGCTTGAGCGAGCTGTCCTTTTGTGCAATTTGTATCCTAAGCAGGGAGGCTCAAGTTGTCTGCAGTATTCTTAAAGCGCTGGGTCTGCCATCACTGGTCTCTCATTCAAGTCCCACAGAGTTTCATAAAGCCTCTTGGTTCACCCCTGAATCTGCCTTCAGAGCAGCCTTCAGGATTCTAGTGTATCTTCCTATTTGGCCTGCTCCTTTTAGATTTTAGGGCAGGTGAAACTGCCATTTGATGTTGTTGTCTTTGGCCCATTTCTGCACAGATGCACCCATGAAGTGTGTACCCTGGTCACTCTCAATGACCTCAGGAGTCCCCTGTAATATCATCAACCTAGTCTGAGCTTTAATGGTATAGGCTTGGTTTGCCTTTGCTACAGGATAGGCTTGCACCAATCCACTTGCTGTATGAACAGAGGTTAGGGCATATTTAGCCCCCTCAAATTGAGGAAGGGGATCTATATAATCTATCTGCCATTGCTGTAATGGGTTGTGTCCTCTAGCAAGAGGACACAGCCTTTTTTTTTTTTTTTTTTTTTTGTGGATTTTAGAAGGATTTGGGATTCTATTTCTACTAGATAGGAGTCTTTGGAAAATCTAATGTTATTGCTGTGTTTACTTCCCCTTGAAGCTGAAGAAGGAACTAATATCAATCTCTTATTACTATCATAGACCGCACATGCAGCATCAAGAGTATGCTAACTGCATGGCAACATGGACAATTAGACAGCTGCTTATTTAAGCTACATATATTTACACCAGAAAAATCACTTCTACATGAATGTTTTGTAAACAATACTCAGGATCAGTAAGAGAATGGAGGGTAAAGAAGCAGAAGAACAGCAGCCTATGCCAGTGCTACAACTTCCCTGGGCAGCCAGTGCCAGTGCTACCTCATCCTCACTGTGAATAAGTTGCTTTGCATGCTGGTAGATAACTTCCCCACTTTATGACTATTTCCCCTTGTCCTGTCCCCACAGACTGCTGAAAAGAGGTTTGCCATGTCTCGTCGACTCCTCCCACACTTAAGAAACATACAAACATTAATGAGATCCCCTCTGAGTCTTCTTTTGTAACGGCTGAGCAGACCCAGCTCGCTCAGCCTCTCCCCAGAGGAGAGATGCATCAGGCCTTTGGTGGGGGACAGAGCTCGCCTCCTCTGCTGCAGCCAGGAGATACAGAGATCCAGCAGCTCTAACACTGCCGCGCCGCCTCACGAGCCCTGCCCAGCACCGCCTGGCATCCCACCTGTCCCACGCCGCACCACCAAGGAGGGCAACGAGATCAAGAGCATGAAAGTGTCCTAACCAAAGCCAAAAACAACTGTTTAAGAAAATGGGAAAGCTCCCCTCAGAATACTGCTGCTCTAGATGAGTTTGAGAGACAAAAAACTCTTGGAACGGGATCATTCAGGAGAGTTACAATTGTGAAGCATAAAGCCAGAAAACAGTATTATGCCATAAAAATACTGGACAAACAGAAGGCTGTCAAACTGAAGCAGACAGAATACACACTGAATGGAAGAATATTACAGGCAGTGAACCTTCCCTTTCTTGTAAAACTAGAGTACTCTTTTAGGGATGGTTGAAATTTATACACGGTGTAGAATAGAATGTTGTTTCTGCATTAGATATTGAAAAAGGGGAATTGATCTGAAGAAGTAGAGCACAATGTATTTGTATTTTGCAACTTGCCCTTAGAAATAGCTGATGTGAAAAGGTAGACATACCATATATGTCTATTTTAGAAGTACAGTTGCTGAGTTATGTGATTAATTCTTGCTTGCAAAACTGCGATAGTTTTTAAATGTTCCAAAAGGTATAGGTATAGTATTATGGACTAGAAAGGTTATTGCAGGACTATTCTGTTTGCATAAGGGATCCTCAGCAAAAGAAAAACAGACTTAAACATCAAAGAAGCCAGGTCCTCCATAAAAGGCTGGAATGCCTTGCTCTATGGGTAGGCTGGGATGCAACAGACAGGCACGAAGATACTCCCCTCTATCCTCCTTCCAAGCTTATCTCTATGCAAGGATGAGCAGATGTCCAGAAGCGATGACTGAGTGTTGAATGAGCAAATGTGAGAAGTTAACTAACCAGCAATATATGCTTAGCTAGCAAAAATTGATGTTTATCCAATATCTGCACGTTTAATTGAGCATCAGGAAGATTGTGAACCTGAAGTACTCAGCCAATGAGGAACCAGGGGAGAAAGAAATAAGCATCGAGTGATAGGGCGTAAAAGATTTAATGCTGTTTTCTGTGCACTCCTGCTTGCTCCCGCCATTGCAATTGCAATAAGGCAATAAAATCTGCTTTATCAGAGATACTGTCCTGATAAACTGCCTGGATATTTCCAACAATGGTAATGGAGTATGTTCCTGGTGGTGAAATGTTCTTACATCTGAGATGAATCAGAAGATTCAGTGAACTACATGCAGAGTTTCATGCAGCTCAGATGGTGCTAATATTTGAGTACATCCATTCATTAGACCTCATTTACAAAGATCTAAAGCCTGAAAATCTTTTAATCAGGATACATCCAGGCTGCAGACTCTGGCTTTGCAAAAAGAGTAAAAGCAAGAACTTGGACATTACGTGGTTCTCCAGGATACCCGGCACCTGAAATAACTCTCAGCAAGGCTTACAACAGGGCAGTGGATTGGTGGCCATTAGGAATGTTGGTCTATGAAATGGCAGATGAACTCAGAAGCACCACAGAGGGAGATAAAGGAAGGGTGCATTGGACACTCTGGGCACAGCAGTGTTCATGTACTGGTTCAGGCTGTGACCTGGCAATTCCACTTCACTTCCCAAGATGAGTTTTTGATTTTTTTGTATCTTTCTTGACCCTAATGGAACAGTGGTAACAGAAACATCCACAAGGCCAAAAGACATTCTATTTACTTACTTTCTGAATCAGAAGAATCAACTAACAGACTGAGAACAGACTGGATATTGGAGTCAGTGAGTGGCTAGTAAGCAGGACTTGAGACAGCATCACTCTGAAGGACACCTGGTATCAAACTAAATGAAGTTCTGTTGGGATCTTGAAGAGTCACAGATGGGTTGGGGACTGTCTTGTGAGTGGCAGACGCTTTCTTACCTTCCAGCCAATAAGTTATCATGTCTCCTTTTCCCTGAGAAAGAAAATGAGTCATGAGGTTCTAATACTACTCATCACTTGTGTAATCATCTTTTAATTACACCTCAGATTATGTCCCAAAAGGAGACTGATATGTCTGTCACACATTTTATATATAGGAAGACAGGCACAAAATCTCGCCTTAAAAAACAGTGTGCTAGTGGCAGCAGCATAGTTTAAACAATTCTTTGAAGTTCCCTCCAAAGCTACATCCAGAAATGGAACCATAGAATCACAGAATCATAATACAATAAATATATACCAGTATAATTTATATAGTAAATATATACTAGAAATATAGTGATGTGTTACAGTTGGTAATGTTGAAATGTTGGTATTTATGATGTTCCTTAATGAATTCTTTTATTGCAAGAAGTTTTGTCAGAATTACTTGTCAAGTACTACTTCCAAGCTGGGTGTAGCCCTTCACTCTCTGAGTTAGCAGGCTTATCCTAATTAAATGCCTGAGATACCTCTCCTGGGGGGCAGGAAACAGTCTAATCCATGGAGTTCAACAGAGGGCTGCATGGGTTAGAATTCCAGAACTCCAGACTACCTTCACACTCTCCTCTCTGAAAAGCTGAATGTAAATGTTGCATACACACCTTGACTTGTAAATTCCCACGACATATTAACACATAGTCTCCAATCTGCTCCAACAGCTGGTATGTACTTGGACTGCACTGTATTTTAAGAGCTGGAAAAAGAGACAATTGTCATATTGTTATAATGATTTAACCATTCAGGACAGAAAGATATCTTCTGTGTACCAAAGACCTCTAGACTTATTCATGAACATTCCCTTATTGTTTGCATGTTTCTGCAGTCATTCCGTTGTTGTTTGAAGTGCTCACACACACATGCTGCAATACCCTGGCCTCTTTGTGAGGGCATCTCAGGACAAATAAATGGCTGTCAACAAACACTACTCCTCACATCCTGCATCTGATATTATTTTTCTACTCCTCATAGCTTCCTGGCTGAAATTACAGGCAAGGAGCCCTTTTGCCTAGTAAAGAAAACCATGAATGCATAGTTCTACCTCATGGTTTATAAAGAGCCAGTGTCTTCTTTACACAAAGTGTTTACAGCAAAGTATAAACATAAAAGATACTTTTATCCTTGCTCTGCTTCCAAGCCTGTAAATAAAAACAGGAGGAAGGGATAGTATTACCATAATTCCACTTTGGTTTTTCTTTTCTGTTCGTTGGTTGCTTTTTACTTAGATGTTTTTTTGCTGGAAGACTCAAGATAACTCCATTTAGATTAGTAATACATGTTTCAATATACCCAGATACACAGATCTGAAACATTCTTTCCAGCAGATATTTAATACTTCAATAGTTTGTCCTCGTTTGGAACAAATCACACAGCACTTAGATTCCAACTAAGAGAAATTATAATTTACATTGCTAGTCATGTTTATTAGCTCATCTGTTTTACAGTGATCATCTGGGGGTTAAAACATGGTGACATATTTTGAGATCCTCAGATGTGTGACCAGAGAAAGAGGGGGAAAAGGAAATTTGTAAAAGATAAGAATCTCTGACTCTCTATTTATGTGATTATGAGCCATAGGGAAGACAGATAAGCATACAGACTAAAAGATAAAGTATCAAGAATGATGGAGGCAGATTTTGAAATCATCACTTTTAAAACCATTCCAATGACACCAGATCATACAGGGAGCCTGAAAGGAGCAGGAGAGAAATTACCTGGAAAAATGACATGAGGGGAAAAAGTTAGATGTGTTCAACTCAGGATAGAATTTGTTTTGGAAAAAGGTTTGTAATGGTGAGAAGGAATGGATCCTGCTTGATTTCTCAAACACCTAGGCTAAAGCAAAGCCATCCATTAGTGCCACTCCTCTGCCTTCCTGTGTTGTTTTTAGTGGATCATTTTTTATCCTGAAACTTAAAAACACCTTGGATTCTGCCTAATTCAAGTCATTTCAGAAGGCGTTGCAGTGTAAGCCATAAAACTATTTGGCTTCACTGCATGAATGAAAGAAACAAAAACAAACTATCAAGAATGAATGTTATTGAATCATTCCCTCATTTTTTAATTTAATTCCATTTCATTTCATTTCATTTCATTTCATTTCATTTCATTTCATTTCATTTTTTCCAGTTCTTGTAGTTCAGGCTAACATATTTCAAAAGCTGAGATTCAGATACTCATACTGGCTAAATATAAAGCTTGTTAACTAAACATGGAGCTCTGGTATCCCCTGGGAAGAAGTGAAATCGAAGTTAGCTCCACAGTTTATTCTACAGAGATTCTGCTCTCACCTCTTTGCTGAGATATATAACCTTCTGTACTGGCTAAAGACAGACACAGCTCCCATGGTGTCTTGCTATCTCCTGTGTTCTCCATTAGAAGAAAGTTACTAGTAAAAAAATACATAAAGTATTTTTCCTGTAAATTCAGCTGGGTTCCAGGTAGGAAACAAAACAGTGAACATACCCACATACCTTTTTCTGATCTTCTCTAAAGTCTGTTTCTTGTGTACTTTTTTTTATTGTTGAGAACTTCAAAGCCATGAAAATGCCCCTTTAAGATTTGAGGAATTGAGGGGATGCTGTTACAAAGGTTTTAGGGAATAGCACTGGCAAATTTCCCCATGGGCTATGAATCCAGAAATCAACACCTTTCTTACAGAAATTGCAGTAATTTAAACAGGACAGGACTCAAAGTTACAAAGCATAACATTTGTTCAATACTCATTAAGGGATGGTCAAAATTGCACCTGCAGTTTGCACCTCATTACCTTCACTGGTAGATTCCATCCTGGAAGCTGTGTTCACAGTATCTCCAAATAAACAATACCGTGGCATCTTGGTTCCAACAACTCCAGCTACAACTGCCCCTGTTAAAGAAATGGAGAAAAAAGATATTTTGTGTTTTTAAATCATATATTTAGCCATATAACCTCCTAGCCATTTCCTACATTATCTTATTTCTCATTCATTGATAAGTAAGGACTAAGTGTCAGTACTGCCTCATATAAGTCATATATCAGGTTTACAGATGACTTCCAGACACCATGGAAGAATGTGAAAAAGGGATTGGTGAGGGAAGTGAGGTTGAGATAAAGGTACAATGCATGAGTTAAAGCACCTGCAGAAACTGGATTTCAGCACCATAAAATACTATTTTTAGGGATAAGGAGATAGGAATCCTCCCAGTAGGAGCTACACACAGAACACCCTCAAGTCATGTGGAAAACTGGGAGTAGGAAATAACCTGATCCTGCTAAAGGCAGAAAATGTCTGTGTCCATCAAATATTAGTTTTGATTTCTTCATGTCAGCCCCAGGGTATTTATATAAAATTTGATCTCTTGCTGAGACAATAGAAGCTGCTCAACTTGCAGACACTGGACTACATAACGCATACCCAACTCTATCAGGAAGGAGTTGCAGGCACATATTAGTTTAGATCAGGCAGATGAGAGTCTGAGAATGAAGGCTAGATTGAAGACCCAAAAGCAACACTGTTTTGAGAGAACTGAGAAGGAGAGCACTGGAGCCACATTTATATACCCAGTGAACCCCGTAATGTATACTGTTGAGATGACCTCTGTGAAGTGCTCCATCCCATGCTGTACATTATTTTCATTGGAGAGGAAACACGTCCAAGGAGACCTTTGATAAACCAGAAATGAGTTCTTTTGTAGCTCTCTCAACATACCTGAATGTATTCCCGCTCTTATCTCCAGAAGGGTGTTGGGCTTGTGTGGGATCTTAAAAGTCTTGCAGACATTCACAAGGTCTAAAGCCATGCTTGCAATCTCACCAGCGTGAAGGATCCCATTCTCTTTGGGTACTCCGGACACTACCATATCTTAACATAACAATGCAACTATGTTAACCTGTGACATTATACACACACTTATCAAAGTGCCAACGTAACACAAAAGAAGCCCTATTCCTTTCTATACTGAGGCACAGCTGTGTCTACTAAGCAGATAGAGTCATCCATTGAAAGAATTCTGGATTTCATTCTTAGTTTTCCTACACTTCCTTCCTCCCCCCTCCCTCTCTTGAGGATCTCTGAAAAGAGGACCTCTTGGTGCATTTCTTCAAGAATTCCATGCTCTACAAAGCCGACACCATACCACAGAAAAAAAGTGTTGGCGTTTGTGGGTTCTTTGTTTGTTTGTTTCTGTTTTGTTTTTTTACTTTCCCACTATCTAAAGAATTCCTGATTGCCTTATCCCAAGCTTTTGCTAGATTCTTCTGGGTTTTGGATGTAAATCAGCTTTAATAGTGGTTAGTTGCTAGCAGGTTTCCATGAGGGCAAATATAATCTTTTCCTAAAAATCCAAAAGAAGATGCAGCTAAGAAGATAGAGCTTAAGGGGAGAGAAGGCTATCAGAGTCTTTGGGGGAAAAATAAAACCAAAAACCAAAACCCACATATTATAGCTTAGGAAATGGCATTTATGTTCCCTTGCAGAAGATACATTTTTCAGTTTTGTTCCCATGAAACAAAAATTGCCAACTGTGATTACTCAGTTTCCAAGATTTCAGTTCAGACTTGGCAAGTCAGAGGAACCAAATAAAGAACTTTTGCTGCACCCCAATGTTCTATCCACAACATTCACTAGCTATAGAAATGATGAAATACATGCAATGATGTTCCAAAAGTTTGCTGGGGCTGTGCTAGGACTTCTTGCCTATTTGTTTTGTGTGTCTTCCCAGTAGTAAAAAGTTTTTCTAAACCTCCTTCACCTGCCCTTCCTTGTCTCAGTCTCTGTCTTGATGTCCCAACATTTTCCACAGTTCAAGGAACTTACAGGCATCTCCTATTGTCTCCACCTTATAGACATCATAGTTATCTATGATTTCATCAAAAGTGGTATAAAGCTTGTTCAAGAGATCTACCACTTGGTAAGGTGTGCTGCTGCTGGATAGCTGAGTGAAGCCAACAATGTCACTGTTAAAACACAAAAAAAGAACATACGTACTGTCTTAACCATAGCAGTCAGGTAATTTTAGACATTCAGACTTCACTTTTTTCACTTTGTCTTTGGCTGGTGATCTTACAAAATAGTTCTATCTTAAAATGTTTACTTAAACTAAAAAACACCCTTCCCATTTGAAGGGACTGACTAACCTAAGTCTTTCTGCTTACTAATGGAATACAATGTTGGCTTTTTTTACAACTAGACTTTAATCTGTCAATCTAATTAGTCTCTAATTTTAGTTTATGTAAAAATGAAAAAAAAACCCGGTAGTATCTATCCATTTTATTACAAGAGCAAATTTAATTTACATGATGCTACAAGCACACATAATGACACCAAGTGTCAAAAACTGTAAAGATCTGCTGACTCTAAGGATGGATGTGTTTCCTTTACATTGCTAAACCTGGAAACTGTATTTAGGCTTGTCCTGTGAAATGGATATGAGTGTGTGTAACACCTACAGTGATGTGCTGCTGTGTGTTAGAGCTCTGCTGTACTCATTCTTCTTTTAAATAATTCCAATGAAAAAACTGAAACATGGAATCATAGAATATCCAGAGTTGGAAGGGACCCCCAAGGACCATGGGGCCCAACTTCCAGCTCCACACAGCATCACACAAACCCAAACCCTGTGTGTGAGAGCGGTGCCCAAATGCTCCCTGAGCTCTGGCAGCTCAGGGCCATGCCTGCAGCCCTGGGGAGCTGTGCCATGCCCACCATACTCTGGGGCACAGCCTTAGAATCTGACAATTTTGATAGACACTTATTTGCCACCTGATACAAGCAGTGGTAGTTTAAATATAAATTTGATACTCAGCTAGAAGCTTCACCTACGGTAGGAGCCTAGATGCTGCTAGAGAAGGAGTCAGTTCTATTCCTATTGTTCACTTTTATTTACCTGAAAAAGATGGTGGCACTTAAGTAACTTTGAGCTTGTGCACGTTTTCCTTGCCTGAGATCATCTGCTACTTGCTTTGGCAACATACCTGTTATAGAAGGTAAAACATTTTTAATATTTTGACATAGATAAAAGAACACAGTAATAATAATATGTTTGTTTAAAGATGTAAGAGCAGTGTCTGTAAAGGTAAAACATTCTGAAGGTGAAAGCAGTCTTAAGTATCAAAATCTGTTCTGCAGATAATGTCAGAATTCACAGTAAATCTCACTGGTAGCAAGTTCAGATTTTTCAGATGACTCATATTTTTTAGCTTTAAGAAACCAGTATCTATACATTCCAAGAAATGTCAGATTCTAATAGGGTGACTTGGGATATCACTAAGTCATTTTGACAACTTTTTGTTAGTGTTTTCCTCCTGTGTTGGTTTACTATCTCTTTGGTTTTCTTTATTGTCTTTATTTCTACCGTCTTGTATTTTTTACAGCCTCTTCCTTTTTCTCTCCTAGGAGTTATGACTATTTCATCATCCCTCTACTTTGAGGTATTCCCGAAGACATGATGTTAGCAAAAGTAACCTCAGTCCAAAAGCAATTCCCCAGTACTCATAACTATATAGAAAAACAGCCAAACAAGGTCAAAACAAACCAGAGCCACTAGAGTATCCAGTGTCCAGAGTATCCAGTCAAAGCTCTGAGATTAGAGCGCTGACTTTTAGGAGCGGTATATAACAAGTAGCTAAATGTCTTTAAACTAAGCAAGGAACATGTGCATCAATTCGTTGACAACTAAACTTATTACAGGATTTTTCTGTTGGTAATTAGCTAACTTCAAACCATTTTGAGAATATCCAGCTTTTTTTTCCTACTTATAACTTACTGTACAACAGACGATCGGTCTTCTGTTTTTCATGCATTAAGTCTTGGGTTCTCTCAGAAACCAGTATCTCCAGGTGTTTGCTGTATTTCTCCATCTAAGTAACACAGAAAATTGAACGAAATAATCTATTTATTGAAACAGGTTCTAGTTGGGCAGGATCTAAGCATTTGAGTTATTATGCTTTGAAAATATTCAGATGAGTAAAGCCCCAGGTTTGAGATAGGTTGTTGATTTTCTTACAGAATGCAAAGACCAGCTTTCTCCTAAGGTAAATTCACAATTCTATATTGAAGATCATTTCTTACACCAAGGACAGAAGCAAGTCCCAGTATTTTCAAGGCCTGTATGAATAGTAATGGTTAAATCCAAAGCAGAGACCAAGTTTCCAGTGTTTATTAAAATATGTTACCAAGACTGAAGAGGTATGTAAGTCTCTTTTTTTGTCAAAAATTCATACTGCTGTTTCATAAGCTTTCCAGCTATGCTATGTTTTTTTTTTGCGCCCTTGCTCTGTAGGAGGCAATAAGATGTGAAGTCAGGATTCTCTTCTGTCTGCTGATGGGCTTAAGACACACTGCTCAAAATATGTGTGTAAACAGATTTGTATCATGCTGGGTTTCCACAGCCCCAGCACTGTAAAATCACCACCTAGCCATAGGGGAGGGGGAAAAAAAAGCAGTACTTGACTGACAAAAACAAAGTGTTCAGCTGTAGAGCAGCTGAGAAAGTTAAGAACAACTGACAGGAAGAGGATGAGAACAAAAGGTCTCAAGGAGAACTGCAGCTTTGTTTTTGTAACTCAGGTTACATTTAATCTGCCAGAAGTGAACAATTGACTCAAAGTATTCCCATTAAACACAAAATATGAGATTAAACAAAAAATAAAATAAAATAAAATAAAATAAAATAAAATAAAATAAAATAAAATAAAATATAGAATAAAAACCCACAAACCCCACGAAGCATAGAAGTAGTTGCTATTGCAAGCAGACAAATCTAAATTGGATTGAAAATCTAAAATTACCAGAGTCATCATCATGTCAACAGGGTTAACTTTATTAGGATTCATCTTGTTTAACATCTTCTTGATTTGTTCAAATGTAGGCCTCTGGACTGGATTATTTTTTCTGCATTTTCTGATTAGCTGTGGCACAAAAAGAGAATGAGACACACAAACAGCCTTTTGTCATTCTAAGCACACGTAGTGTTTCTAATTAATACTATTATTTTCTTGGTGCTAGCTAATCAGGTGAAGCTGTATCTGCAGTGGTGAAAAATGGCAGAGCTACACCCAGACCTCCTGACTTACACAGATCAATGCTGTGTAACTGAATGAAAGATGTTAGCTCATGGAAGTTCAGCTGGGGAAAATCAAGAAGTAAATGCTTACATTCCTTCTACCAAACTCTGCATAAGGTTTTATCTTGTGCTTCAAGATATTGTTATGCTACTGAATCAAATGACCATTCAAAAAAATTCACAGGCACTTAAAAACTGAAATGTGTCTTAATAATTTTAACTACCCACTGAAATGCAATACTGCTTACGAAAAACCTGTTACATTTAGGTTGCTACAAGTCATTAAAAGTGAATTATTTAGCTCTTAAACTGAAATAAGGATGCCATAAAACCTCATTCTAATTTACCTGAACAGGCAGGGCATGCAGCTTCTTCTTTATTTGAGGCTACTAAACAAGTAAAACTTTTGCATAAGAATCACTGAACTCATGCTTTGCCTGAGACATATACTTTAGTACTTGAAAGAATTTTGCTTTTAAGCTAGACACATATTACTAATATTTATTGAACTCAACCTTTACAATAAAGTGAAAATGCACAAAAATCAATGACTGAATTTAATAACGTTTTTTATTATACTGACGATTTGAGGGGATAACTGAAATTTCTATTTGGGAGGATGACTGCTCTTCTACTAAGGATATGAAATCAATTTCATTGTTCCTTGTTTGAGATGTGCATCTTGGTATCTCAGTTCCTCACATCCATCAGTGATACTGCCATGAAACTTCTGTCACGTTCGTTGGATTCATTTCAATAAATAATTTTTGTATGCAGTATTGTATCTTACCTCTATGTAATCTGTGGGACATGGGCAGGAATCCTCTGCCTTTCCTGAAATTAATTCTGCTAAAGGTAGACACCAAGAACATTCTGCTGAAGGCACACCATCCTTCTAGAGAAAAAGGAATTAACAGTGTTGAAAAAGTGGCATTTTTTTTAGACAGCTTTTAAAAAGTACATTACTATGACAGTCTCTGTCTTTATGACAGCTTCCCTATCACTTTTTTTACATTAAAAAAAAGTTACAATTCAGTCTAACCTGAGTGGCCTTGTTTATGAGGCTTTTCATTGCTATAAGGCTTTAATCCATGTGTTTATACTAGGTAAACAAATTTTGAAATGAATATCTGGCAAGATATTTGCTGACTTCTGAGAAACATTAATGCCTACATTGGTCTAGTATCATGAGCTCTAAGAAGTGCAAGAATGTTAGTTTCAAGTTTTAGTTGTTAGAATTACTGTTAAGTAAATTATTTCAAGCAGTATGTAATTATTTATTCAGAACATCTGATTTCAATTTCAAGGTGCAATTTTTGTGTTTGCCATTTAGCACTGGCCATGAAAAGACATTTTTCTTACAGTAAGCAGCTCAGTTGACCTTCTGTCATATTCTTACTGGTGCAAGTCTCCACTGACAGGACTGGGAGTATTAGGAAGGAGGAGAAACTACTGTACCAAAAGAAAGATGCTAAGGTATGCATTCACCCTCTCATTAAATGTCAGAGAGCTAACACAAAAGCAGTTTTAAAGCCACAGTTATTTTCTTCATACACTCTTCTTTAAATCTTCTTTAAAGTTCTGGAGGGCAGACTGATATGTTTATGAAGAAGCTCTAGTTGCACTTTCCATTGGAACTGAATTTGCACCCAAAAAGTAAAGAGCAAAGCGTGTGTACTCTCCCCTCCTTCAAAGAAATAGTACAATTATTCAGAGTTTGTATTATATCTTCAACCGAAGCACAATCAAAATTACCATACAAACTTCACAATTCATCTTTACTTACTGGCATGGGGTCACTTCTTGTGGCAATTTCTAGTAAAATGATGGCATAACTGCAGGGTAATAAAAACAAATCTTAATGGAGTAATAGTTAATGGAGTCACTGATTTCAGCTTTCCAGGACTTCTCATTTCTCCTAATGTCATGACTGAAAGCACAGTATCCCATAAGGAAAGCTAGCAACTTTTCTGTAATCTGTTACTTCTGTGTTTTTAGAGATCTGCCACTGATCATTAGCACTGATCACACATCTATTCACAGATCAGTCTCAGAGATTAAAGATTTGAGTCTGATGGATTGCAAAGCAATTTTCTCTGGAATGTCAATGGAATCCATAGGGAGTATGTGCAAGGACTACATGATACCTATCAGTTAATCATGCAAGACAGGCCAGTGTTGTAATCAACGGACAGAATCAGATTAACCAGAATCATAACAGGGATGAGCAGTCTTTTTTTCATTATAGATCACTGTTCTGGAAAATCTCCAAGAAGTTAATGATAAGACATAGTGCCCAGAGTAGCTTACACAGTAAGCATTTTTGCTGCTTGTTTCTGAATGATATCTCCATCATCAATATCAACATCATCATCATTCTCCTTAGATGAACCAAGGTTAAATACACTCATCAAGGACGAAGAATGAAACAAAAGTGTTAACAACTTGATGTTCAGTCTCTTTATTGAACTCACTTTCAAAACTGTGATCTCTGGGAAGCCAATAACTCCTGCAACCAACAATATTGATAAAGTTGTTCTTGCCTCTGTAAATATTCAAACTGTGTAATATTTACTTCACAACAAACATCTCTTCTTGATAACATTTTTTCTTATGAGTAAACTGCTATACAGTCTGTTGTATTGCTAATGAGTCCTCTGCTTAGTATGGCAGTCTGGCAGAACAGTGGGACATGGCTACCAACCTTTTGGAATATTAGTGGGATATCAATAGCAAATAGAATAACACATATAAACAATACTGAATAATGTAGAAACTAATCTGTTGATATTTTAATGCTGATTTTGTGGTGATTTAGTAGTAGAAAGGATTACCATTCCTAGTGGGAGAGCAAAGCTCAGATTTTCAAGGCAAGTAATAAGAAACAGTATTGATTTTATTCAGCTTTAGCAGTGCTGCACAAGAGAAGTCTTAGTAGAGTGGCAAGTCAGATTCACATAACCATCACAAATCAAGAGAAGTTAATCTAGGAGAAACTGTAATGGGAAACTGCCTCTTCAGCTCAATTAAGAGGTGCTTTCATGTTCCTGTTCTCATTTCCATTTTAACTTTCCCATCTGACCAACACATTCCATGGAGAACTTTAAAAGCAAATGATTCATCTGCAAAAGCACACAAAATTACAAGTCCCACTCCTGTAGTCTCTACTCTTTCTTCATTTGGGCCAGATCTTCAGGAACATTAGTGTATTTTTTTGGTCAGGAATTTTGAAAATTGAGGATTTCAAGATGAGGCCACTGCTTCCTGGCCAGTGAGCTCTCATGGAAGGGCTTATACATGGTCATATGAATGAACACAAATTGTGTTAAAATGCAATTTCTGGAGACTAGCTCCAGAGAAAAGAGAAAAGCTAGCTAATACTACAGGATACATCTCTTTTTCTTCATCTTTCTTCCATGACTGGGCATTTCAGCTCTTACTCTTTTTTTTTTTTTTTTTTTTTTTAGTAGCAAGCAAGGATTATCTGCAGTACAACAAAAGGAAACCTAGATTTTGCAGACACAGGAACTGACAGCAAAATAAATTCAGCAAGCATTGAATAAATCTGTCAAAACTGTATTGTGTAGTTATTTACAATATAAGAAAATCATTTGTTAGCATTATTTTAAGGGGAGTCTTTGTCAAGAAATGGGTTCAGGAAGCCAGGCTGTCTGCAAAGACAAGTCGTGGCATCTAGCCTGAATACAGGCAACGTGTAAACCAAGCAGGCACTAAGGAAATAACATTTCTGGAAAAGAGAATGCATATTTAATTTGGAGCAATTACAAAGTGCAATGTATAACATAACTCTAAATTACTGCTTACTTAAAGCTCAGCAAAGCCAGTCCATACTGACAATGTCAGGATTGAGACAGGACAGAATTACAGTAGCCAAAGACATCAACATGATGACAAGATGCTTTTAGATAAGCTATTCTGAAGCAAATTATAAAGATCTATTTTTGCCCATAGATAAAAATACTACAGAGACTTCAAATTCTTATTTCCATAATCTGACCTCATAGAATGGATTAAAAATAATGATTGTTTTGGCATATACAGGTATTTTATAAGCATATGAAGGATCAATGTGAATCAATCCAGTAAATCTTGCAGTTTACAAAATCGAGCTCAGACTTGCCTTCAGACTTTCATATATCCCAACTGGAAAAAAAAATGAGATTTAAACATTTTCTGTTTCTGAGACTAAATTTTCAATGCAAGCCCCATAACACTTATTTAAGGCAGTAAACACTTGTTGGAGCAAGGCCTTTGACATAGTCCCCCACCATATCCTTAACTCCAGTTTGGAGGGATGTGGATTTAATGGGTGGACCATTCAGTGGATAAGAAATTGGTTAAAAGGCCGCAGACAGAGGGTGGTGGTCAATGGTTCTATGTCCAGATGGAGGCTGGCTGTACGAGTGGTGTCCCCCACGGGTCTGTCTTGGGACTGATGCTCTTTAACATCTTTGTCAATGACATCGATGACGGAATCGAGGGCACCCTCAGCAAGTTTGCTGATGACGCCAAGCTGAGTGGTGCAGTTGACACGGTGGAAGGAAGGGATGCCATGCAGAGGGACCTCGAGAGGCTGGAAAGGTGGGCCGGGGTGAACCTGATGAGGTTCAACACAGCAAAGTGCAGGGTTTTGCATTTGGGCCGGAGGAATCCCAGGCATCCATACAGACTGGAAGGAGAAATCCTTGAGAGCAGCCCTATGGAGAAGGACCTGGGGGTCTTGATAGATGAAAAGCTTAACATGAGCCAGCAGTGTGCTCTTGCAGCTCAGAAAGCAAATGGTATCCTGGGCTCCAGAAGAGTGGTGGCCAGCAGGGACAGGGAGGTGATTGTCCCCCTCTACTCTGCTCTTGGGAGGCCCCATCTGCAGTACTGTGTCCAGGTCTGGAGCCCCCAGTACAAGAAAGACAGGGAGCTGTTGGACAGGGTCCAGAGGAGAGCCACAAAGATGGTCAGAGGACTGGAGCACCTCCCCTACAAAGAGAAGCTGAGGGAGCTGGGCTTGTTCAGCCTGGACAAAAGAAGGCTGTGGGGTGACCTCATTGCAGCCTTTCAGTACCTAAAGGGAGCCTACCAACAGGAGGGGAATCAACTCTTTGAAAAGGTTGACAACTGCAGGACAAGGGGAAATGGTTTTAAGATGAGGGAGGAAAGATTTAGGTTGGATGTCAGGGGGAAATTCTTTACAGAGAAAGTGGTGAGGTGCTGGAACAGGCTGCCCAGAGAGGTTGTGGATGCCCCATCGCTAGAGACGTTCAAGGCCAGATTGGATGGGGCCCTGGGCAGCCTGGTCTCTGTGGAGGTTGGTGGCCCTGTATGCGGCAGGGGGGTAGGAGATTCGTCATCCTTGAGGTCCCTTTCAACTCTGGCCATTCTGTGATTCTGTAATTCTGTGTGATTCTGTGAAACTTGAAGCTCTTGATAAAAATAACAGTATGTACCCTTTCATAAATGTTTTCAACAAGTAATGCTAACAATGCTTTCATCTGCTCAACGATCAGCATTTCAAGCTCCATTTAAATTTGAGTACTTTATGCTTTGCTAGCTACTAAATTCCTCAGAAGGCAGGAGCCTTCCGCTGTTCTGAGAAAAGCAAAAAAAAAAAAAAAAAAAGAGAGAGAGAGAAAAGCCACAAAAATCTTGCATTACCATCCTGCAATTTTCCCTGTCAACTACTTTTAACTAACTAATTACTGGAAATAAGCACAGAGGAAGTATTGATATTATAAACTAGGATATACCAAGAATACAGTTATTTCCTACTTACTGTAGAAAATCGGTGGGAAAGTCAAGAAATATTGATATGGTATTTTTCAACTCAGTTTGATGATTTTGTTATTAGATTATTATTTTCTAAAAATTCAATAGTAATCCCTTTCACTTGGAAATGAATTGGATCTTCTTTGTAGGAAATCACTTTGCAGTAGCTTTTTTTGGCTATCAAGTTTAGTGTTGCCAGCTGTCCATCACTGGTAATGCAAACCCTGATGACCAAATAAGCCCTTGCAATGATCTCCCATAATAGCTTTCAAAAGGAAAGGGATAGAGCAATTCATTGGTGCTTATTATTATTCACTACCTTCCTAGCTCTAATTGTTACCTGCAAGCTGAATATTATCATATTATCATTGTCAACAATGTGTTGACACTAATTATAGAACTGTGGGATGCACAAATATCCTATCCTGCAAAACTGATGCTATTAACTCTAAGTTATTGCCATTATTGAATTTCTGTAAAATGCATTCAAGCATATCCTTGGGATGACCATGATACTCTTGAGTCTAAAAAGTGAAGATAGTATACTTGAGATGTAATGATTAAAGAGACAGGAAATTACCTGTATACATCTGTCATGGAATTGGGTTCAAAATCCAAAAGGGAATGGATTTCAGGAGCTATGTAAATCGGTATCAAGTTCTGCTGGTATCCCTCAGAAGAATCTTCTTTTCTGTACAACTGCAAGCCGTAATCTACCATGGAAGAAAACAGAAAACAAACCACTCAGTCTGTATTTCTCTGAAACACAGGTATTAGTACACAGTGACAAAACAAGTCTGAAGGAATTAGTTTTCTCTCTTCAAAATACAAATCTCTGTCCAAAAGTGATGTGTGCCTGGTGGTTCTCATCTTTCTAAAAAATATTGGAAATTTAGGATCTGGAGAGTAAATACTTGGGTGAGACTGCATAACAGTCTTTCGAGAAGGCCAGTTGAACTAAATGGCCCCTTCCAGAGAGAATTATTCTATGATTTCATAAAAGTATATTCAGAGACAGTATGTTCACTTGAGTGCAAGAATTAATGTGCAAATGCAGATTTCTTTTCTACTTATTCACCAATCCTCTGACAGATTGTTAGAGCAGTGACAAGTTAGATAGCTACTAGACCTGCTATAAATCAGGGGGGGCTTTACATGCACACCACTAGCATGAGAACAAAGGCAGATAAACACCTTTACAGCTATACTTTTGCTTAACACAGAAAAGGCTCTTAGTATCTGACTTAGAACTGACGAAGAGAAAAAAAAAACAGATGTCTGTTTTGTTAGATATAAACAGCACTCTGCTGAGTATATGGGGTGGCAGGAGGTAGATCCCTGTTGTTTTTTTTGTTTTGTTTTGTTTTTTTTAAGACAGTTCTAAAACTTCATTCTCCAATTGGATCTCTTTGGAATTTTTCAATTAGGTCCCACATTGAGCATCTTGTCATTATGAAAACCACATAAATTAAATTCTCAGTTATTTCATGGGGACCTCATTTAAAGCAGAGGTGTTGTGCAAATGTGATGTAGTTGATGTAGTCCAGTTCTTTCAATTTTTTTTGTTTTTCCTCAGAAAAGGCTCTAAGCAAAGCATATTCTTGCAAGCAGGATACTAAAGGTGGTAGCGAAGCAGCCATAGCACTTTGTAGGGGTCTTATTCTTAGGAGAAATTTTTGAAAGTGTATCTATTGCAGTTGTTTTTAAGTTGCCTGTAGATTATAGGGTCAAATAACTAGCCTGGGGAAAGATGAAGAAATTTTCCAGTCCCTTGGGTGTTGCAGAATAATCTAGGCCCTCTAGTGGTTTTCATGTTTCCACATACTGTCTTTCTGTAGCAGGAGCAGGGTGACTATAGCTCCGTAATAATAATTCAGTTTTGAGTACAGGATTGAAAAGCTCAGTTGAGTCTGCTTTTCTCCACGAACTACTTTGTGTTTGCCAGTCAGCATTATTCTATGTATTTACAGTGGTGTCCATTGCTAAGATTTTCTCTCTGCATCATAACTGAGAATGAGACAGAATTTCTGTTCAGCCTGATGTTGATAGACTGATAGACTTCATCACTTATGGAATCTGATGCATGCAGCAGTAACCTATTTTAAAGGAGAGGTCTGAAATGATCGTGTAACACCAGCATTTTCACCAAAAAGGACAAAATGAAGGTGCTTGGGAGCAGCGTAAAGTGTGAAATCTGCACACGTTAGTAGACTACCTTGAGAGTTTTGAATTTTCATTTATCTTCTCTTTACCTGCAATTTTACAAACCCATCGGTCATCTATTACACAATTATTAGACTTCAACCGTCCATGATACATTTTGTGGTGGTGAAGATAGGCCATTCCTTGGGCAATATCAGTAGCAAAAGAAAACCTGAAAGACAGAAATCAAGAAGCTAGCATGTCCAATAAACCAGATCTTCAATCGAGAGTGGGTTTGAAACCTATTGAAGCTCCAAGGCTAACTAGAGCCTTGGAGAAAGGCTCTAGTAATTGGAATAGCTTCGAAATCTGTCACTCCACCTCATTTTTCCAAAACATATGAAGTGGGTTGATGAAAGCCTTTAACTCTCACTCAGTTGTTTGGGGTCCACAGGCCATTAGCTTCTATTATGACAGTTCAGATTGCTTTAGAACTTCCCAGTATGTTTGCATCATTGGAAGTGCTTTTCAAATGTTTACAAGAGAAACATTTTCCTTCTTTATGCTCTTTTTCTTTGCTGAAAGAAAACAATAGGCAGAAATAAAAAGAGCATGCTAAGATTAATCTCAAAAAACAATGAGAGTGCCCTTGTGGATTGGGACCATTAGCTCATTTTCTTTGTCAGTAAATATAACAAAGCATTTGTAGATATGTTAATCATTTAATCTATGCAGTTTTACAGTGCTTTTTAATTAAATGCAGATGCCCAAGATATTTCGGAAACACATGAAATCCCACAGAAATAAAGATCTAAAAACAGTAGCAGTATAAACAAGAGTGGGTTGAAAAGTCATTAACTTAATGTAACCAGTGCTCAGTGTATGATTGATCAAAAATCCAGGAACTCAGTTAGGCTGGCTATTTGAATTCATAGAATCACAGAATCACAGGATCATAGAATGGGCTGGGTTGAAAAGGACCACAATGCTCATCTCGTTTCAACCCCCCTGCTGTGTGCAGGGTCACCAACCAGCAGAGCAGGCTGCCCAGAGCCACATCCAGCCTGGTCTTGAATGCCTCCAGGGATGGGGCATCCACAGCCTCCTTGGGCAACCTGTTCCAGTGCATCACCACCCTCTGCATGAAAATCTTCCTCCTAAAAATTCACTCTTTCTTCTTCATTCTCTCCATAACATAATGTAAGCCTCATTCCAACTACCAACTGTAATTTCTATTTTGTCCCAAACAGCACACAGCATCTGTCAGCACAGTTTTGTATCTTTTAGCTTTTTTAAAAAAATTATTATTATTTTTACCTGAATCCCCAGTTCAAAGGGATATCTTCATTGAGCAGAACATCATGAAGGCTGCCTTTGGGGCAGTACTCTGTCACTATGGCAACATTTGGTACTTCTATACAACCACCAATGAATTTGCAGAGATTGGGATGGTCAAGTTCCCTGTAAAAATTAGCAGAAAACACAGCACACAAATAATTTTCATGGATCTCCTTCCTACTTTCTGTAACTGGAAAACCAGAAATCTTGTCTCAGAAAGTAAAGAAAAAGGTAAAACAGCTGTAAAAAGATTTTCATCTATTGTCAAAGCAAAGTTTGAAGAAAAGAATATGAGTGTATTATAATGTTTGGACAGGTTGTAACCTTTAAAGAACCAATATACACATAGAATAGCATACAGTTTTCAGGTTTCACATCTTACCTTACTTGCTTTACTTCCTTACGTATGGATTTGGATAGGGTAAATGCCTTCTTCATTATTTTTTTAATGGCCACTGTTCTACCGTCACTGAAACAGAATTAAATGCTGTTCAGAGAATAGTAAGCCAACTACATAATTTCATAAGGCTAGGAAAATTGGCAGATTTTTTTTTACTGCAAGCAGCTTCATATCTCTAGAGATGAAGCAGAAAGTTTGAGCATGTCCATAAGTATGTGTGAAACTGAACATGAGTATTTGACAAGACCCTGCTTCTATGATAAGGCAAGCATTAGTACTTACAGACAAGCATTCTTGTTGTGTGTATGCCACTTGAAATACGAGAATGTTATAGTAAATTTAGGCAGCTGGATGATTGAGTAGCAACAATGGGAATATCAGAGATAGTGAACACAGCAGTACCTATTCATTATTTCTCTTCTACTGTTTTACAGATCCACCACTGATACTTAACATCCTTCTGCTTCCATGGGATGAAGCATTCTCAGTAGTAAAGCAGTAGAATTTGAACAGACAAAAAAAAAACAATTTTCCATTAAAGAATCCAGTGGGGATGTATGCAGGAATTAACTGATTTTTAACTGATTCTGTATGGTACCCAACATATAAGCACTATGCCATTCTTCAAATAATCCAGCTGTGATCTACCTGCATTTTAGAAAAAGATCTGCATTGAAACCTTGGTTCCAAATGTATTTGAGCAGTAGGTATCATTCATTAACAGTTGCAGGTCACATTATGCAGTCACCCAGATAGAAAAGGGGAAATGACAACCAAAACAAAAGACACTGTGTTTCAGATTCTACAGCCAGTAAGTGGTACAGAAGTCAATGATGCTACCAACTTACTAGATTTGGTGTAACAAGAGAATTTCAATCTATTTATAGCGAGGTTACAGGAAATATAAAGCACAGTGAAACTACAGGATAGTGAATAGTGAAGAAAATTAGTAATACGTTGACTTACTATCTCCCAGTCTGGGTGAAATGCTGTTTCTTGGGCGCGTTAGCAGCTGCAGGGCAGGAGCTCAGAACAGTGATACAGCTGGCATTGGATTCACTCGGTGCTGGGAGAACACTTATCACGCTTCCTGTTGCTGTCCAGAGTTTGTGATCTAAATGGGATGTGGGATTAGAAAAGGCACCTGTAAATGCATATTATTACAAAGGTACAGACCCTGGAGGCAGGCAAATTTAAGGAATTCACCAAATCTTTACATGCAGGATTGGTCTTGTCAACATGTAAGACGGATATTGTTTTTAGAGTGTGACTGCTGCATAAAAAGTGCAACAACCCAAGAGGTGATGCATTGCCACAGATCTTTCCCACTAAACCTCAAGATTCAATGCAAGTCTTCCTGATTTCAGGATGATCAGTTCTTGCTGCTAGTGCAATGCAGAGGACAGAACTTAGGGAAGCAGAGCAAGTTCTGTGCCATATTTTAACAAGTCTATTTGGAGCTCCTAGAAGACTGTCGAGTACAGAGTTGTGGGAAGTGACTCTGACATCTAAGGGAAGTCAGAGAAGAGAAATAATACAGTTAGATAGGGGGGAAAAGTGATCTCAACGTATGTTTTTAATATACGTTGATCTGCTTTAGGTTACAAAATGAATTTCAGAAATTTTTAATTAATTTCTTATTGTTTCACCATCTCCACCAGGTTTGGCCAGTTACTCTGAGCACTGACAAAACTGTCAAGGTTTGCATTCTCTACTCAAATTAATTTCTATGCCAGTCTCCATCCTTTACTGCAACGAGGATATCATATTAAAGCAAGCTACACAGAAATTAATGTTCATGTCCAAAGGTGAAAGTATCACTATAGCATTAGCACAACAACACCTTTATACTACTAGAAACACAATGGCATAAAATAGCTAAAACCGATCTATCAATTCCTTGAGGAAACAGAAAATCAGAGAGTTCGTATCAGCACAGGCTAATCAATTTCAGTCAATTTCTTCAAACCTGCCTCTTCTGAGAGTCTAGGCATTTCTCTGCTTCTGAGTGCTAAAGCTCTGGACAGGAAAGTGAATCAAATGCAGCACTGTACAGGATTTAATAACATCTGATCTTATTCTTAACATATTTAGTTACAGCCAATTAAAATCATATTTTATATCCTGAAGGTAAAATGAAGAAGAAGTCAGGTCACAGTGAATTAATTCTTGCAGCAAAATTGCCAAAGACAGTATTCACTGAGAGAAATTAAGACTCATTATATCTTTCATTTTATTTGTGTAAAGCCAGGCTAAGCGAGTGAGGCCAATTATACAGAACCACACATCCACTGCAGCAAATATGATTTATTCTTTCCAGGTCTAGAAGCTGTCTGTTCATTTGGGGATAGATCTGTCTTTTTGAACTGAAAAATTTCTGTAAATTTCTGTAAACAAGATGTACTTATGATTGAGATTATTTCATAAAATTATTAATGAAGCTGCTAACAGTAACAAAATGAAACGTTACTAACCTTGTTTGATGCAGGTGAACTCTATAATCCAGCTTTCATCCCAAAGCATCTTTTGTTTCTGATACTGAAACCACTACAAAAATAAATCACATTCATTCCTGAATTCAACTCCACCAACTTTGAAAGAACTTATCCAGAGATACTTTTTTTTTAGTATGAAAATGTTTAAATCTGATGTTTAAGTATCCAGTCTGTATCATATCAGCAGCATTAGAAGTAACAGAAAGAAGAAGAAAACAGAATCTAACAAAGTTCTTTAGAACAGTATATTCTACATTCTAGGAGCTAGTGACATGTAATATTTGCACTGCTATGAACTCTTTCCATTATTGTCAGTAATTTTAACACAATGCAGTTGATCTCAGCCTGGGCATCCAAACAGTTGTTTACATCACCTCATAATACAGAAATGCCCCACCTATGATGCCTCATTGCGTGACAAGAACATATTGCTCTGTAGCCCCAAGAAAAGGAGCACTGCATGTTATATATAGTGACAGAATTATAACCAGATTTACAAATGAGATCAAGTTAAGTCCAGTACTTTAGTATAAGCAATATTGGATATAGATCTTGTGGCTATTTTATAAATAAGACAAAGATGCTCTCATAAATAGCTGCCTTAGGATATTTACAAAACATAAAAGTGTAAGCATACACTTTCAGAAGACGAGTAGCAGATTAAATTACACAGCTGCATAGCTGCAGTCAATGCCAAAACAGCAAACCCACATTTCACCTTATTTTCTGTAGTGTACAATTGAATATTAGAAATCATGCATTCCTTGAAACAGTTAACAGAAGTCCAAGTAATACTCAAATATACTCTCCACCAAGTGGAAACTGTTTCAACATTTGGAAGGAATTTAAGACTGATGTAGAGCTTGCTGAATCAAAATTATATCACCCCATCTATTTCAAAACATTTCTGGGAAAAGATACCTGCATTTTATTTTGTAAAGATATGACCAGTGACATATTAGCTAGAAGTGACCACCAGTCTTGGTGCAGACACTGAGATCAAACGAACTCTCTCTTCTGCTTGAATGCCTAAGAAAATATTAGATTCTAAGATGATAATTCTTACATAATATTAATTACTGAATTAGATAAAAGGATCTTTCCTAACTCGTTTACTCATCACCTAAATAACAAAGAAAAGAAGATGCTATTGCAGAATTTGGCAGAAGGAGTAAGTATGTAACAAAAAAATTCCCTAAAACCTACCAAAAAAAAAAAAAAAGCAACACTAATAGGTAAGTTTCACTACATTAATAAACTTTTACTTTAGTTAAATCTATTCAAAGTCAAGAAACTCCGTTTTCTTTTTGCAAAATTTCAATTGTTTAAAAATATCTGACTTTGTCATCTGTTCAATTATACATTTCTATCAGAGCATATTCTTTTAAAGGAAAGTTACTATAAGCCCTTTGCCACAGCCTTTGTGTGGATTGTAAATGCTCAGGTAAGAAATAGAAACACAAGGAGATCAAGGCTTAGTTTTCAAAAATACTTCAGTTCCTAACTTGCAAAGCCACACAAAGGGATGCAGAACAGAGAACAAAATCAAATGGTCATTGAGACCAACCACAGTAACTTACTCTGTGGGCCATCAACATTCTTCCACGTCTTTTCAACACACTCAGTTACTTCAGGTGCTCAACACAAACACAGTATGAAAAGAATGGATGAAATATGATTTTATTGATTTACATGATCTATAGGCTACACCCCACAGAAATTATCAAGTAAGTGAACATAATGACTCTACAACTGTACATAATCATCTGCCATGCCCTTGTTACAGACTTTTTTTAACAGGTGAATAAATGAGGCATACAACTCCACCTCACCAAAGGCACTACGAAGAGACAGTGCTAAAAGTAACAGTGCAAATAAGTTGTAATAATTTGTCATCTCTATACAGAAATATTTCCAATCAAATGAATCCACAAGACTAGTGGTCACTTCAGGTTAATTTGCCTTTGTTCAATCATACTTTTACAAAATAAAATGTAGATTTTTTTTTCTCTCAGAATTTTTTTGAAATAAATGGGGCAACTTTGACTAAGTGAGTTCTGTATCAGTCATAAATTTCCTCCAAAATAAGGATACACCATGTTCCTCACTTGTTATCCTTTTGTTTTTCCTTCACAAGTCTTTTATATTAATCAGTAACACAGATAATCACTAAATTAGTTCAGCTACATTAAGAAAATAGCTTTTTTAAAAAGAGCACACACAGATAAACACACACAAAAAAATTAACAGAAAAAAAAAAAAGAAATATGTTCTCATTATTCCTTTGGATGTCCAGCTATCAATAATCTTAAAATATCCCAAGTTGAATGTATTCTATAACAAGATGTATTTGGACACTCAGACTTAATGAAGTCTGGTGTATCTAATCCCTTTATGAATTTATCTAATTTGTTTTAGAATTTATGCATACCTCTCACCTCCACAGAGTTTTGGAGTATTTAGTTTCATAATAGGATTTTATTGAGTCAAAAGCACTCTCACTTCACTGGCCGCCCCTACCTTATGTTGTGAAGGACTTAATAACGAGGTGTTCTTATTCCACCATTACGTAGCCTTCTGTTAAATTCCCCTTCAGTCTTAAGCATCAGGGGATGAAATTTCCTATCACAACCAGCCTTCTCATCTAGAGAAGCCATTAATGCCCTGTTTCCTACCACACAGTTTTAAGATGCAGAAGAAAACTTACCCTCTATTAGAACACTCTGTTCAAAATAATGAAATATTGGAGGCAAGAGTAAAGAAAGAAAGAATACTTACTATGACTGTCACAATGAAGCCAATGCAGACTAAACATACGGGTAAGGCAATTGCTATCCTAGCATAAGCAGACAGAGGGCATTCTCCACAATCTGCTGGACAAATAGAGCAGCTTTCCTCTTCCTCGCAAAAGCCATCTCCACAAACTGATTAGAAACAGAAATGAGAGTTAGGTTATTTTAAGGTAGTTTTATTAATCAACAAGGTTGAATTAAGATTTAAACATGTGTTCTTAGGCTGGAAAACCTCAGAGTACCTGAAAGAATACATCCAAAGAATTCAGAGATGGCATCACCCAAGAAGCTGAAATAATTGTGTTCGGTTTTTCTTTTTTTTTAGGTGATGTAGGTTCTGCTTGATCAGATGAAACTGTTAATTATGTGAGAGCCTTTGACTTTTTTTGTGTCTTAACTCATCGTCCATCTGTTGTTTTTTTGTTTTTTTGTTCTTCTTTCCTGAGGCAAGAAGTCTCTCCGTGCGGACATTATCTTTTGTGTTCTTTGTATTTAATCCAACCCTTGGCATCTCTAGAAGTATATGATCCCAGGTACTTCAGAGTGAAAGCCTGCAATTCATGCTTCAAGGATTTATTTTTCTCCAAGGTCTTAAGAAAATTATCAAATGTGATTTAAAACAAAAGCCCTAGAGGACAAAACTCTGTCTGTGTCTTGAGTTCTGTTTCAATTTTACCTCTGTGCCTAAACTAATACAGTTCTGCACTTCAGCCTCCTGAGACAAGCTAAGGATATTATCCTGTCACTATGTGATACATTTAAAAAAAAAACCTCAGCAAAACAAAATCCATTGCTTCCATCCACTTTGGAATTGCTTCGGTTCTGCTTTTTTCGTGACACTGAGAAATATATTCTCAGACCTTCAGAAGAGTAGCTAACAAGAATACTGTGATGTTTGCTTAAGCCAGTATTTTTCTTCAAGCTGCATGTTTAATTTATCAAATAAGTTTTTCTTTTTAGATTTCATTTTGCTAATATAATTTTATTACTATTTCTGCTTTCCTGCATATAGCTAAACTAATGTACTTTGGAAGCAAAAGGATTTTAAAGTGAACCATGGTTAAAGGAAGGGTTTCTACCCTTACAGTAGAGTTAGGTCTAGTTTGCATTCCTTCAGATGAAGAATGTTCAGATCCTCACAATGTCATGACTGGAAGAGTATTTTCAAGGTATTTTCAGCTGATGCTGTTGGTCTTGGTTTGAGTTTACCTGTTTCAGTGATAGAGAGGGGTAGCTGTTGCTCTTGGTATCCATGCATGAATGTTAAAAGCACTGAGATTTGCAGTCAGTGTGCAGTTCCCTCACATCTTCACTCTGTATCTTACCTACTGCAGGAAGGACTGTAGTTTTCGCTTCCAGAGCAACTTGCATTCTTCCAACTCTGATGTGTGCGATGAGAGAAGTCACACCCACATGAACCAAAACAACCTGCCAAACAAGTGAACAAAGCTGCCAGGATCAAAACTTCACTTGCATATAATAAGTCATTTTAATAAGGATCATACAGTTGTGAAGTTCTCAAAAAGAAGGTATGCATTTTTCAGTATCAGGAAGGAAAGGAGTGCTTGTCTGGTAAGATAAGCAGCAACAAGAAACACAAGCCTCTTGGGATTCCTTTCACTGGTACGTTTTCTTTCAGCCAGGAATGTCTTTCAGCCTGTACATCCATCACATTTGTTTTCCCGTTACTTCTGTTTGGAAGAAAACTCATAAAGATTTTGCTAACCTGTAACACAGTCCAGTCACTAATGCAGTATTTTCTTAGTGTAGACTTTAAACAGACAGATTAGGCTGTATTCTTCCTTCCCATCCCCATTTTTTTTCAACTAACTGCATAGGAGTAGCAGTATAAAAAACTTGTATTTCCAATCCAGTCAGCTGGGAATTGATGATACTCAGCCTTATGTACCACTTCCATACATAATCCTGACATAAGTAAATGAGTCAGGAAACACTGGAAGCTATTAGGAAGTTCTGAGAACAGCAAAGCATTTGTTGTATTCAAAAAATAAACTTTACCTTGGCAGTCCAGTTTCTTTGGCTCATTTTGCCAGCTGTCGACAAAGTGTGAGTAAATATCTGGCCATCATCAGGAATCCATGGACCACATATTCCTCCTCTACCCTTTATCAGAGAGATTGATAATGTCACTAACAATGACCATAAAAATCCTAGGTCTCCCTCTTTTACCTTTTTAGAGTTATTTATATTCTTCTCAAGAAATAACCAAATCTGTTAAAATGAATAAACTCAAATAATAATCATACACTGAGTTAAAATATCTGACAAATCACATTACTGTTGAAATACATGAACCAAAATCTGGTCATACATTTAGCTGCAGCAAGTTTATGAATATACTTCTTCAGTTTTTGCTGTGCAAGAACAAGAAACAGAATTGTATCCCACATCTTATATTTTTCTAAAGGAGTTTTATTGCAACTTTTAATATTGCAGTTTATTTTCTTTAGAAAGGAAAAGATCTTTTATGAGTCAATGCCAGTTTGCAGAGCATATCTCACTAAAACTGTCAAAAAGTAGAGAGAGATAATGATACCTGGAATGACAATTCACTCTCTTTCTCTACTGACTGCAAAGAAAGGGTGAATATGAGTCAAGTAATCTTTAAGAGTTGAAACTGGTTCCATCAAGCATAATGAGCAATTCTGAATATTACCTTGTACAAAAATACAGGTATTTGCTTTGCAGCCTCAAATATAGTACAAAACTTTCTGAAATTGACTGACATCCCCACAGCTGCTTCAGTGAACTACTGATTTGGTCTAAATGTGATCACAGAAATAACATCAAATATTTGATCACTGCAATGACTGTCTTATCCATTATCACAAGCAGAACACAGTAACTCATACTATCATACTAACCATAAAAGCCAAAGGACAGGAGTGAATATTGGCATGGTGGACACAGCAGTTCTCGCCATTTGCATCTTTCCAGCTGGCAGGGCACTCATGCTCCTCACAAAATTCCTTTGCAGCACTAGCATTGCTAGCCAATGAGAAAAGAGTGGTAATTTTATGTTAATTCATTCTCCCTCAAAAATTGTAAAAAGAACAGAAAATCTTTCACAGAAAAATTACCAGCATAAATATATGCAGTGATAGAAATATTGTTACATCATTTCTTTCTCCTTTGTTCTACTTCTGGTTGAAGCAATCCTATAGTAAAAAGTGCTTTCAACTGGATCACCATCTATGTTAAACAATAGGGAGTTCTGTCAGATAAAATAGCTTAGACAGCTACCAACCTCCATTCATGTCTCCTCACTGTCTGCACAACCATATGGGACTACTTGGCACTGCTACATCTGGCTCGGAAGAATTACCATTACTACACTTTCGCTACCAAAAATCTGTGTCCCTGGCTACTTTCATACTTAGTACTGTCAATTGTGTATGTCCATCTACACATGTGGTTACTATCTTTGGTATTTTCTCCACAACCCAAACATACAAGGATAGTTAGCACATTGGACAACAGTATCAGATAAAATTCCCGAAACCAAAAGCTTAGATCAAAAAGGGGACTATATGAATTGGTTGTTCTTCAAAACAGCCACAGAATCAAAGAACAGCTTAGGGTGGAGTGGACTTCAAAAGATCATCAGATCCAAACTCTCATGAGAAAAGGGAGTCTCTGCGAGATTATCTGGCACCCTGTCCAGTCACAACTTAAAAACTTCCAGTGATGTTGACTCAACCACAGTGACCCTGCAGAGACAGTTCTGGTTACTAACTGTTCTCACTATAAAAAAGAAAATCTTTTGTGAATCAAGATGAAACCTTCGCCAGTGCAACTTTCTTCCCATTGTTCCTTCTACCTGTGGCTGCTTGTGAAGTGGCCCCCATCCTTTTAGTAGCCACACGTGAAATACTGTAATGTGGTCCTCCGTAAGCCTTCACTTATGGAGGTTGAAAAATTTTAATTCCTTCAGCTTCTCCTCACAGGACAGGTACTTCAGCACTTGGATCATCTTTGTGGCCCTTCTTTGGATCCTGTAGAGTCTGTCTGCAGCTTTTTTGAATTATGGGGACCAGAATTGGACACAGTACTCCATGTACAATTTGACAAATACTGAGAAAAACTGGCCAGTAGAGAGTAGGCTTAAAAGAGAAGACAATATTACATGAAATGAACGTTAGGTAGAACTTTTGACAGTTCACCACTGGAGGACGAGTGTAGTTCTCTGGAAATGTATCACACTTTTTTCCATCTATTTGCTAAGTTACACTTTAGAAAAACAACTATTTCTCTGAAATTGATTATCACCCTAATAAACATATTTTACTTTAAAATAACATAATTTTTTAGAATCACAGAATCGTTACGGAAAAGACCACTAAGATCACTAAGTCTGAGCATCAGCCCATCCCCACCAGGCCCACAAAGCTATGTTCTTCAGAGCAGCATCCATGTGTTTGTTGAACACCGCCAGGAATGGTGGGTGACTTCATCATCTCCCTGAGCAGCCTACTCCAATGCATCACCACTCTTTCTCAGAAGGAATTTCTCCAAATATGGTTGACTTGGGAGATATAGCCAGAAGTAGTTATATGGTTTAGTCTGAAAGTTACACGTGGTAGTTCTCTAAATTGAAAGGAAGGCCAGCACTCCAGGAAATATCTATATACAGGCTGCTCTGAAAGTAATACCTCCTATTAATTTCCATGGAAACTACAACAAATGCGAAGAGCACAATGACACCATTTGATAGAGCAAATTCTCAGCTACAAAATCTATTTTTCAACAGAGTCACCATCATTAGCTATGCTTTTTTTTTTTTTTTTTTAGCAATAAATAAAAGCCTGCAAGCATGCTTGTAGCATTCTGCACTAGTGGAGGTGACTACTGTCACTGCTGCCACTGTTGAAATGCACCACCCACCTACCCCTCACACTCTCTGCTCAGTCTCCATAAATGTTCAGCATGTATCAATGAATGTCAATGAGTACAATATTTTTTGCATAGAGGATTTCAGTGAAACACTTTTTTCTTCATCTGTACTTCCATGTCAGATGCTGTTTTGTCAGACTGCCTCTCTGCTGCTATCTGTCACATGCAACAAAATGTAATGGAATATTGGTGGTTCAGCCTTTCCTGCCATACAGCCAACATCTGCCTCTTGTGTGTTGGACTGACATAATAAAAAAAGGAGGCATTAGTTTCAGAGCAGCAAGATCAAGTAGCCAGAACCTAGCAGATTTAAAAAAGAAGATTGTATTGTAAGAAATAAATGCAAAAACAGGAAATAAGGTTGACATAGGTCATATTAAGGACCAGATTTACAAAGGTATAGACATACCCGATATCTGAAATAAGCAAATCTGTCAATCACTAAGACACCTAAATAAATAAAATATTAAAATATTAAAATATAAAAAATATAAAGCTCAAGGTAAAAGTTAAAAGAAAGAAAAAACCCCAAAACCTTAAGATAATTACTCCTTAATGCTTTTAGGTCTTTGTAAATGCTTTTTAGAACTTACCATGCATTCAGTACTGCTTTCTGTAGTTCATCAGAACCTTACCCAACCCTTCTGAAGCACATACAATGACTTGCCATCTACAGTCATACTTGAGTCAGGCATTATGAGAGACAACTGAGATAGGCCTTAGATACTGAGGTACAAGTTGATGCCTCTGTAAAATCACAGCATAAATGCTTCTCTTTTTAATATTTACAGCCTGTCTCTTTGTGCAAGATATGTGTAAATATTCAAAAAGCAAAATTTTATAAACTTCTTACTTATATAAGGGAGTGGGTCACTTTGGAAAGACCAGAAAAACAGATTAATTCCACAAAGTGAAATGTGTTTTGGTCAAGTTCTTGGAAATATCACTAGCCAGAAATCTCAGATAATTTGATGAAAAACCATTATACAGATCATCAAAATACATCAACCTTTTTTTTTTTTTTTTTTTTTTTTTTTTGCCATTGCAAATGGATTATAAGTAACATTTCAATTGTAAATAAAACCACTTACCACAAAAACTCTTACAGTCTGAACTCTGTAAAGCAAAAACTCACACTGACAAAGAAAGTATGTGAGGTTTTTCCATAAGCATCTCTTCTAGTAGTCAAATAAAGCACAGAGAGTGGGAAACTGTGGCTGCCATCTCTGTCACAAACTTTTTTTATGTGGTTGGAACATGCTGTGTACAGCTCAGAATGTATCAGTTCACAACATATTAGTCTTTTATTGACACAAAGTTATACAAAAGCTGTACGTAGCCTACATTGTCCATAGTTTGTGAGGTGATGTATAAGGCTATGAGGTGATATTCCAGGCTGGATGTGGCTCTGGGCAGACTGGTCTAGTGCTTGGCAGCCCTGCACACAGCAGTGGAGTTGAAACTAGATGATCACTGTGGTCCTTTCCAACCCAAGTCATTCTATGATATAAACTTCTGGACAGATTTCAATGCTACAGCAATCAAAATAAGCTCTTCAGTGGGTTCTGAAGATTCAATCCCTATGTCATTTATGTTGTGCGCTTTGAATGCTTTTATTATTAAAACTGATACAAACTACAGTGAGTTTGAGAGTCACACTAGAATTTCAGTTGTAAATTCCTTGTGTAGAGATCAGAAGTAACACTCAGAGTTGTACTGAGACTGTAATATATATGCAGGATGACAAGCATTGTCACTAACATGCAGGTGAGTGTGTCATGATGTGATAGCCAAGCTATTCCAGAGGGGCTAATGACAGTGCAAATGCTTCTACAAGAGAACTAAAGAGATGCAAGAAATTAGTAAGAAGCAAAAGCTCACGTGTTCTGTGTTATGTGTTATGTGTGTACGTACAGAATCACCATATACTTGTGAAAACATATGATAGGAGGTAATACCTGTGAGAAAGGACTCCATTTTGTACTGCGTATTGATAAAAGCCATCTGAAGCAAAGACTGCATAGGTCACATTGAAGAATTCCCCACTTATTGCAGTTTCTGGAGGCTTCTGAACCCACGCCATCTCCAGACCTAGAAACAATAAAATTTTCATCCTTTTCTACTTGACAGTTGTACAAAAATGTGAAGTTTCTTCTGTAGTAGGGAACATAGTGTAGTGAAACAGAAGTATGATTTTCAATTATTCTTCCTATTGCTTTTTACAAGCCCCAGATATTCATCCATCTTAGTGGCTGCATAGGTAAATGCAAATGCACATTTAGATAACAATTCTGACATTCACCTTCTCTAAGCAACTGGAGAAACAGGACAGAAAATCTGATCATCTTACCTATAGTAAATTTATTCCCAGTATAATGGAGTGCTACACTTGATTTCCTCTTACATCAGGTAATAGACACTGTTTGCAATTCTTGGCTGCTTTCACTGAGGCCTACCTCCTGGAAGAACAGACAACTCTAACAGCCATGAAATACAGTCAGAATAGTTAGCCTCACAAGATATAAATTATATGTGCTAGTTAAACACTTTAAAAAGTATTATCTTCTTATAAAACCATTTGACAGCTAGAGCAGAGGACAGTGGGAGTACTGCTACCCAGACATTTGTCTTTTTCAATTTCTATACCCTTATAATTTACCCAAATAATTTATCCCACTCATTTCCCTCATTCTCAGGAGACCTGATTACCAACTTTAAACCTAGAAATGAAGTGAGATTATTCTCAAACACTACTATCAAAATCTTTCCATTCTTTTCACCAATCTTTTCCCCTGCTGTTAGATGAAGGTTTTAATTTCTGACACGTCAAATTACTAACATTATGCAGACACATAGAACTCAATTTGTGAGGAAATTTAAAATCCTTTTCCCAGAGGATGGGTGAACCTGCTGTTCAGTTGCTGTTCAGTTATAGACTCAGGTATTACTCCAGAGCTGTTTTTATAACTGTATTATACACTTGCACTGTTAGTGAAATAAATCACTATTTTTCCCCTTAAACACAAATCCCTTTCAGAAGTAGCAAATTGTAAACTAACCTAAAGATATCACCTCTCCCTTAAAAAGTAAACACTCATTTAGGAGCAGCCTTATGAGAGAAACTACAAAACAAAGATTTACATAAAATGCTAATGTGATTTGCATTAAAAGGAAAGAAAGCTAAGCTTCAGGAAAAGTGAGAGAGAACGAAGGTAGAAGGTCAGCAAAAAATTCATAAAAACTCTTATTTCAGTGATAGATACTTCCACATACAAATGATTTGAAGATCTTGCATTACAAGTTAAATTCACAGAAATACAGTAGATGCCTATTACTTTGCAGTGCACCAAAGATGAGAAGGAAGAATCATAGAGAAAGGCAGAATAAAGACTGGAGTTTGTTCTAAAACCGTTTGCGAAGGGTTTATATAAACGAAGCTGCCTACTCATATTGGTTTCCTTTGTCCTAAGTTCACACTGATTTATCAGTAAGAACATTTTTCAAGCCAGTCTTTTTTTTTTTTTTTTTTCTCCGGTAAATAGTAGTTTCAATGTTAAAGCAATAGTAAATTCTTACAGCTTGACAACTTACTTGACAATTACCTAGACAGTCTTTCAATTTCTTTGTTCAATCCAAACTCTTCAAAAAATGTTTTATTACATTTTTTTTTTACTACATTTTGTGTAGCATGGAGTTCAGAGCATCACCCAGCAGTTTATTTCCTGGAGAATTTTTACCAGTATTACAGTTTCACAGGTGCACTTGTTTTTCTCTAAAAAAGCCTACCAAGAAAGAAAGAATCGTCTCCAGTCCAATCTTTTCTAACATAAACAAAAGTGTTCCACTTTGTTTTCCCATCTCAATCAATTCAGAAGATTTAAAAAAAAGAAACTTGTTGTTGCCGTATCATCATGTAAACACAGTCTTCAAACTGGAATAAGTGGTTAAAGATCTCAGATTTTAAGTGGAACACAACTTTGAGCAAGGAGAGAAAAGCATGAAATGTAGAAATGCTATTTTTATTTCCTGGCTAGAGGGTTTAAGTAATTCACTTTTTAAATGATGCCACAGAATTCCAGGAATAGAATTTGCAACAGTACTGAGCTGACTACCTGATTTGTTTGGGTTATGTTGCATTTGGTTTTCTAATGAGAAATGTTTTCAATTCTTATTTTAGGAGAAGGGGCTCAGCTGTTGCGATTACTTTTTCTTTTAGAATCAATAAATACTGAGCAAATAATTGCTCAGAAGTATCTTTTGACTGTTTTCTTTCACCTTTTTCTCAAGAAAGAACGTCATCACCGACTCTGATGCCTGCCACCATGTGAAGCATTTGTTATGAGTTAGGTATCAGTCTGAGCACTTCAATTTTAGGTCTTCAGCCATTCCCTGAAGTGATATTCCTTCAGCAGCTTTAGAACTCACCTCCACAGTCCATCATGTTATATTCATCTGGTTTTTCCAGGGGCCAACAGTCATAGTCTTTGTTGTCTAAATCATGCCATCCTTCCACTAATATCACCTGCCAGAAACAGACCTTTTAAAACACTGCATAGAAATGGGAAGGATACTTTCAATCTGCAGTTTGTCTTTCTATCTGAAGCAACAATAGAAACAATACCTGGCAATTTTATTTTGTCTCTTCAAGTTCTGGAGGCAAAAATGATATTTCCTAGGGATCAGTATATTATTTTGATCTACCCAGTAATTAGTCGTAAGACAATTAGGTGAATTAACTAAAACTTCTCTTCCAGAAGCTTTCCTCTGCAAAAAATAGGCAGTTCTAGGAGCATATGCAGAGATGTATTATTTAAAGACATTTTTTCTTTGTGTTTAAAATGACATACTCCTGCTCCAAACTATCTTTTTTTCAATCTTTTACACCTAAATTATTTCAATGACTATTTTTCATTAAAGTTTTAATAACAAATTATATATATAATACATATAATTTCACAAATGTTATAATAGGCAATTACAGAAAAGGTAACATATGCCTATTACATGCATAATACAGCATTATAATAGCATACAGAGTGAATTTGAATGGTTACAAAATATGTAATATACCTATATATACATAAGTTATACACTGCAAATGTATTTATACTAATCAAGTAACGGAATATACACTGTAGGCCATAGATGAAAAGAATATATTGTGATAATACATTTTGGTCTTAATCCACAGTTAGTAAAGCATATTAAGTTCTATTCATATAACCTATTTTTTTCTGTACATATTATTGGAGAATAATCATCTACTGGTTTATGCAATTACTTATCCCATTATTTCAGGAGTAAGATTTATATAATTGATTTTTACAATGCAGCCTGCCATTATTCTTGTTTTTTATGCTACTAAAAGAGGATTCAACAATTACCTGAAATTAATAGCCATCTCCCTGCAATAAGCCATCTACAGTTCCTTTCAGACCACACAAATATGTGATGGTAAAAGGATCCACGTAGCTTACCTACCAATAAACTGAGGAGGCTTCGTAGCCTGAAGGCAAGTGTTTTGGTAGCTCTCATGCTCACTAGTGTGCATCCAGCTCATCAAGTGATGAGGATGCTTCTGACACTGCTGTTGCTGCTGAATTAGATGCCCCTGTCTAAGAAGGGGGGTTGCTAGGCAAGCTGATTCTGACAACTTCAGCTGCTGCAGATGTTCTGCCTCCCCCTTCACTCTCCTACCCTATTCTACTTCTTTTTTGTGCCGGTTGGAAACACTCTGCCACACCTCTGCCAGACCTCTCTGAAAAACCAGTACTCTCTTAGGGGAAGCCCCACCTTCAGACTGGTGTCATTTCTGCTCCTGTTCAGCTCAAGAGCAGTAAGAGCAATGGGAGGATTTTATTGCAGTGCCTGCTTGAGTTTGGATAGCATCTGACCTTTAGATGGTATCAGACAGATGATGAATTAATAATGTGGAAATAATCACAGAGACAAGTTGGGCCTGGGTGAGGAGAGGTGTACAAACTTCATGACAAGACAGGGCCAGCTAGAAGTTAACTATGTGATCTCCCTATGTTCCTTCCAATCTGAAGTATTTTAGATCCCATAACTCCAATTACTCAATCCTGGAAGCGCAGGACAACTTCAGTCTATGATATGCTACACCCAGCCATACTGAAAAGATGCTTCTAGGACTCCTCCTATTTTCTGAAGTCACTGTTAACACAGGATGTCAGTAGTGATTTGGCTCTTCTGAGTAACTTGTCTGGAATTTTGGCTCTTAACCCAAACGACTTCAAGAATCTCAGTCAACATGCTTGACTTCACAATCCATTGAATTTAAAGTTACTCTGATGCAATATATGCCCTGTTCATCTTGAAAGTGGTTTTAGGTCAATTAAAAAATACTTAGCTCCCTGTACTTTGCTGTGAGCATTTCACACAAGTCATAGGTTTAAATATATGGAAGCATTTACAGACTGTTTCAACTTGGCTATATTGTAGAAAAAAAGGAGAAATAAAAATGCCATTTTTGGCTAGAATTAACTGCTCAGAAGAGCTCTACATATATTAACACTAGGAGAGGTTTTCTTAGTGATTTGTTTCAGGATATTTTGTGCTTAATGAGGAATTTGCTGGCAGGAAAGCTAAGGATTACAGATTGCTAGATCCTACAGCAGCCAACAGATTAATAGACTGATCTGATTTTATTTAATAGGGCTGTCAAATATTCAGACAACATTAGTATCACGATTCAAGGCCTGCTAGAATAATACCTTACCTTTATAGCTACTTGTCTGCCACAGAGTTCAGCAGTCCTGGAAGGTGGCCATGTACAACAAGCTGGTCCAGGAATCTGAATTAAAGATGGATGGAAATCAGTGGTGAATATCTGATTTAATAACCTACCTGAGCAATATATTAGTCATGTCTTTATACAACTCTGTATACAAAGGAAATCAGAAAGAGATTTCAATGAAGTGAGATGGTCATCTGAAGCTTAATAATCTTTCCATTTGCTTCTATTTCACTTAGCAAATTACCTGCATATTAATTTCTCAGTACTGCATTATACTATCAGTTATATTTCAGACACAGTCTGACTAAAATATAGATTATTCCATCTACTGCCACTTGATTGGCTCACTGTGCTCAATAATAGAACTCCTTGGATCCCTCTCTTCAAAGGAGAAGTAACTGAAATAAAAGTAATTTCTACTGCTTTAAATGAAGTTTATCTAAAACTTATTTTTACATATTTATTTTTGTTGGTTATGCTCAGACGGTCATTTAAGAAACATGGTTTCCATTTCACTCTTTAACTTACTTACAATTTCTAATATTGTAGAAATGAAGGAGAATACTTCTTTAACTTATACATATACTGCATTTGTAGAAAATAACAGTGGTTAAAGTATTGATGAATAAAACTTCTTAAATATATACTTTGAAATATTTTAGAAAAATAATTTCAAGCAATATACTGAAAAAAATAAAAATCCTACCATGAAACTTCCACAGCCCATCTTTGAAGATACTATTTATTCTGGAATTCAAGTTTTATAGGTAGTTCCTGTCTTGGTAACAATCTGGTGTTAAAATAGAGATGCTTAAACTATTCTGTGTCTAATTTGATCCAATTTTATAGAATGACAATTATTTGCAACATAAAACACTCTCAAACAATCATTACTAAGCCTCATATGTAAATTAAAAATAATGGAATGCCAATGATCTCTTTTGTCACAAATGCATTTTCTTCTTTTTTTTTTTTTTTTTTAAATATTACATACTACTATGCAGTGTATGTTATTATCCAGATTTTATCAGAGCATTTTATACATACACAGGAAAAGACAGATTTAGAAAATGACAAAAACTAACAAGCAAACAAAAAACTTTATAAACATTTGGATGGACTACAAAATATTTATTCAGGGATGAATCAAGAGGGACAGTTCAAGGAGAAAACGTGAAAAACTGGGCACTTATTACATAAAAGTGAATGGATAAGGTGTGTGAAAAAAAGCTCCATCAGCATTTATGCTTCCTAAAGGGAAGTGGTTTATATAATCTTTTATATTATATGCATGCATTCACACGCAGGGATATTATGACCCTAAAGAGAAAAAAAGAATTCCAAGCAGAAACTGCAGAGATCCTGACCAAAAGATCATTGCACACCAAGGAGTCATGAGCTGTTCTGTGCTGCACACCCAGAGTGGCCGTCAGGCAAGTAGTTCCTTTTCCAACAGTGTAATTTATAGATGGGATTGTTTCCTTGCAATAAAAACATGCACTGGGTGAATGACTGAAAGGGGACAATCTCTGCAGCGTACAAGTTCTGCATGACATACTGTGTGTGGGTTGGACGTCTGTCTGCTGCTTCAGGGCTTGGGGTTCCCAGCATCTGAAGGGCCATAAAATTATCCGTGGTATTCTCTTTTTATAATCTTAGCTCAAATACCAAACATTGTAAATGGAGTCCGATTGCTGTTTTTTTTTCCACTGGGACATAACACTGGGACCACCACCTCCTTGCACAAAGCAGAAGCTTCTACAGTCATTCTTGCTAAAAGGTAAACAACCGTGACCAGAGCACTCTGAGATTTCCCTCTAGTGGTGGAACGGCAGAACAACGAGAGGACGATTCCCCCTTGCGCGCAGGTAGGTTTAAGCATAGCTTCCACTTCATGCCAAAGGTTCCACAAAAGGAGCACCTGCAGTGTCACCTGCCCGCGAGCAGCGCAGCACAAAAGCTGTTTATCTTCCCAACTGGGAGTCTGGTGAGACAGTAGGGGTGGCTCCCTACCTCTTCCCTTCAGGAGAGTGATGCAATGGACAGAGACTCAAGCAACGTACAGATGTGTTTATAGCAAGTTATTACACATCCACTGTTTGCACGTTCAGCCTGCATAAAGTGCTCTGCCATTCTACTTAATGCAGCCCATATACAGAGAGTATAGTTCCAGTGCTGGAATTCCATGCTGACACAAAGTACGTGTTCAGTTCTCCCAGCAGACTTTCTGCTAGTTATGGGATTAACCGGGCAATCAGATCAGAATCATGATCTAGATACAACTGAAATTTTCCTTGTTCAGCTGCAAATGTTCTAACTGGGTCAGTGTTTTTTCCTCTCACCCTCTGCCTTTTCTCATCTATTCTGGCTGCAAAAATCACTTGCATTCAAGTAAGAACCGTGTTCATGATATGGTTCAGTAAGACTTCAATCATAGTGAAGCTTCGGTAGGTAAGATCAAGAGACAACATCTCATTTTCTCTAGAGTTCTTGGTAATTTGATTAAAAGACTGAAAATTGTCATAATTTTTGTAGTAGGTTGGAAGCTTCAGAAGTAGTGAGTATGGAGAATGTTGAGACCAAATTGCATTGTGGTTAAATGCTGGGGTGCAGGAAGCAAGCTCCAGAGCCTTGCATAAAGCACACCATCACATCACCATATGTATCTTTAGATTTCCCTCACTCCCCCTGGTACTGGAAGTTGGAGAGAACTCAAAAGAAAAAGGCCTTGGGCTAAAAGTATGCTAATCAGAAAATAAAAAAAAGGGGTAATAACGTATTTGTTCCAAAAGATCTGAAAGCTTAATGTTAGATAATTAATCTTTGATGACAGTTTAACTCAAATGCTGCAGAATGAACAAACAGTTACACAGTTTACACAAAGGAATAGAGCTGGAAGGAAGTGTGAAAGCATGACAGTTTTGTGATAAGGAAATTAGGGGCATTGAAAACTGTAGCTAGAAAACTGCTTCTCCTGACTACAATCTAGAATGTTACATACTTTACAAATTCACACAAATCTCAAAAACACAAATAACATTAATCAGTAGGGTGACAGGTAGTCTTCTCTGGACTCTCAAGTTGCTTAACAAATTTACATTTTTATAAATACATTCCTTAGGCCCATTGCAGTGCGTAGAGAATCACAGAAAGGTTTGTTCTGTGGCTGCAGCAGTGTTTAATCTGCAGCAGTACATAAGATTAAATATTTAATTCATCTCAAAAATGTTAAAAAAAATAATCAGAACACAAAGCATGAAGTATCAAGAACATTCACTCTCAATTGTGTTAAAACTGTTATCTGGGATATATTGCAAACGTGAAATAATTCTCTTTAAGAATATACACTTCTGTCTGTTCAGAGAATTGATCAGCACACAAGCTGCCATGGAAGGTATGCAAACTTTTAGGATTTTCATCGTGTAAAGAAATCTATCCTTGTCCTAATAAGAAAGTAGAAGGAAGGATGACATCTGGAATTTCACAATCAGAATACTCACAGTGAGAAATCTAGCAAGCAATAGTGATTCTCTAGCAGGAAATTCTGTTCATTGAAAACTTTGGGACTGGATAAGAAAAAAAGAGTGTGCAGTTCTCATAGAATCAAACAGGAACTTCTCTAAGAGATCCAAGTTAACCTGCAGAAATTCTTAGCCTAAGTACATAACTTAAAAGAGATTTTTGCATCTAGAGATTTGCTTGAATTAATCAATGGGTTTCTGCTACTGTAATGCGGGATGTCAACATCAGAGTTGTTCAAAAGGCATTCCAAAAGCCTGAGAATGTGAGAATCTAATCCTACTTCAGTTTGATAGGATGACTTCCTGAGAGGTAGAAGAACTGGTCCTACTTCAGCACAGAATAATTCTGTTTGGGAAGAAACTGAGTAGAACATCTCTGATGTTCTCAAATGCCTCTCATCATTCAGTACTTCCACACAGGCAGAAATGTTTGTAGTCCTAGAGAACAAGGTAACTTAGTTAAGATCTGCTGGGGAGGATCTTGGTGTCAGAGAGTGACAGCAGTGGAAGGACATTTCTGTTCTTACAGAAACCATGTTCCTTAGGTACACTGATCACTCCACAGGTTGCAGTGACATTTGAATGAAATCTACATTTTGCCTACATTATCCAATAACTTAATATCTAATAACTTAATCTACATTAAGTTTTTCACTCTTCCTCCTTTCTCACTGCATGACTCGTTTCTGTTTACAGAATTCTTGAATGATTTTGTGACCATGTTTTCATCCATTTAGTGTTGCATATTTATTGACATTTCAAAAAGACACCCTTACAAGCCACAGTAGCCTCAGTGTTTCCAGGAACTCATGAGATCAGGAATTCCTCATTGATACTAAGATGTCAATGACACAGGGATCTTTTCATTGTATGCCAATGAAGGATAATTTGGTTTTTGGATAATATCTTTGGATCAGACGAAAAATGAAATGGGAATCCCAAATTATTCCCTGAAGTCATGATTATTTTTGCATACATCAAACTAGACAGATTTTTGCTTGACTTCTTTTTAATAATCTTCAGTATGATCTTTACCCCTTCACTGGTGGCCTAGTCCAAATAATTCACTAGTCTTCCTTGTAAGAAAGCTTTTGTAATGTTCAACCTCTTTCTATGTTGCCGTAATTTCAGCTCAGAACATGGAGAACAGTTAACAGTCTGATTTGTACACCAGGACTACAAGACTTCTCTCATACTGTAATTAAAATAAATATCACACTTCTGGAAAGACATAGGAAACATTATTTGCTTAATATTCCAGTCTATTTGCTAATGGAAGCATCGTCTCAGTGAACTTTTAAAATCTGTGCATCGAGTAGAATAAACTTGATTGATGTCCAGTTTGCCATAATTCGATTTTACAGGCTGTTTTGCTGCTAACTAGTTGTCTTTTGGGAGATGCTGAGAATTTTCAACCTCTGCTGAACCTGAAAAGATTTCAATGCCATTCAAGATCCTCTGCTTCTTTGAGTACATTACTTTCTTTGCTAAAGGCAGATGTGTTTTCTTTAACAGAAAACACAGGAGAACCAGCAACTCTATTCCTGCCACATTTAGCACCCAAACAGAGATCAATCTGATATTTGCACTGCAGCTTTGACACAAGGCACAGTGGCTCAAGAGCTGGCAGAAGAAACAAAAGAAAATTGAACTGAATTTGAAAGCTAAATATCCAGTGTGCCTTACCTGTTGGGATAACATAAGGTATGCCTTTGCAGGCAACTATCATCTGATGTAGGACTCAGCCTACACTTTGAAATGCCCAGCACACATCTTTGCTTTTTCCAATGATATGCTAGGTCCAGAGTGAGGAACCTGAAGGGAAACTCCAATAAAAACTTTAGGGATACCAAGTCATTATTATAATTTGTATTTTCCATGGTCTTACTTTTTTATTGCCTTAGGCAAGTGGCTATTTAGCTTTTTCTACTGTCTGTCTACTCCAGAGAGCACACACTAGAGTACTGTCATTACTACATCCAGTAGAGGCAAGCTAAGTGGATGCATAGAGTGTCAGTATGATTCTACAGTTATATATTTTTCACTCTGCTCTGTTAGCACACAGATAGGACTTGAGCTGTGTCTTCTCACTTATACTTCCCTCAGTCCTCTTTCAACTTGTACAATTCCTTGATAACTAAACTTCTTAAAGCAGTCATCTTGTGGGAGATTCTCAAAGGCACCAATAGCAGCCAGAAGCCTGATGTCCACTGAGTCTCCCTATGGTATGCCACTTCTTTCTTGGAATAACCTCTTCTCCTTTTTGTGTAAGCATGTGTTTGATGAGTAATAAAGGAGACACTAAGAATCTTGACAGAGGCTATCAGGACCTAGGTTTATCTCTCCCTCCTGAAAGCGATGCTGCCTGGACTTAGCAGCTATCCTCCTTTAAAGTGATGTGAGGCAGAGATGTGTAAGAAGCCCTAGCACAAGCTCTCCACCTTTCTCTGTTAAGCTGCTTTTAGGCTGGGGTTTCATGCCTGTTTTCTTACAAAGCAGTGTTGCCCCTCTGCCCATACCTGACCAGGTACCCTCTTGATTTGAATCCTGACACTGAAACATGGACTTGACTTTAGAATTCTGTCATCACTGCGGACTTGCCTGGAAAGCTGCACTCTTGGCTTACACTGTTTCCCATCTCCAGACCTGTCCTGCTTGCTGTGTTTCGGCACTACTATAACTGGCTTGCTGTCACACGTAGCTTCTGCACCTTCCTTCCTTGTGGAGGACTCTTCTCCTGTGGCTCATTGTCAAAGAGATCTTAGCTGTAATGCTACAGAAAAAAATAAATATATTCTGAGGAAAAAATGCAGTAGAGTAAAATTCTACTCGGAGAGGAGGAAAACATAAATGTTTTATCAATACCTCTCTACTTTTCATGATCTCCTTTTCTTTCATCCTCAAGTCTTTGGTATATTTTCCTGAACTTTTTCTAAAAGAAAGAGTGGCTTATACCAAACACCTACTCTCTATCAAAAAAAAAAAAAAAAAAAAAAAAAAAAAAAAAAAAAAAAAAAAAGTTATTGATTACATTTTAACTAGGTAATTATCATACAAAATTAACTTCAAAACCAGGCCTTATCAAACTTTGAGACTGTTTTTTTTTTTTTTTTTTTTAATAGTACCTATTTATTTATTTTGCATTCCAAGCATACTGCTCCCCTATAGTATTTGCTTCAGACTGGCAGTGGATTTAGAAGTTTTTCCTAAATTTATACAAGCATTTTAGTTTTTTAACAATGATAGCGCTATTACATTATCTGACCACTACCAATTTTCAGAGCATGGCCAGCAGGTCAAGGAGGTGATCCTTCCCTTCTACTCTGTCCTGGTGAGGCTCTTCTTGGAGTACTGTGTCCAGTTCTGGGCTCCCCAGTACAAAAATGACAGGATCTCCTGGAAAGAGTCCAGCAGAGGGCCAGAAGGACAATAAAGGGCCTGGGACACCTGTTTTATGAGGAAAGGCTGAGCAACGTGGGTCTGTAAAGCCTTGAGAAAAGAAGGCTCAGAGGAAGGCTAAGGTATGGGAAGCAAAGGGACAAGGCTAGACTTTTCAGTGGCGCATGGCAATAGGACAAGTGCAAACAGACATAAATTAAAGCATAGGAAGTTCTGCACAAATGCGCATGAGTTCTTCGCAGTAAGGGTGACAGAGCACTGGAACAGGCTGCTCAGGGAGACTGTGAACTCTCCTTCTCTGGAGACATTCAAGACCCATCTGGACACCTACCTGTGCAGCCTGCTGTAGGGAGCCTACTTTTCAGAGGGGTTGGACTAGATGATCTCTGGAGGTCCCTTCCAGCTACAATTCTGTGATTCTGTGATTAGTTCATAAAATCATTCCCCGAAGACAAGCAGTGTTCTCCCCTCATGACAGAAGGGAGTTAAAGAGTCAGGCTACTTGTTGAAAGGTTAGGAAAACTAGGTATGCCACACAGACACAAGAACAAAGGAAATAAAATGCTCTTCTACTAACTCCTGCAGAAAGCAAGGCTTCCCAGAGATTTTGAGGCTTGTTCACTTTACTTTTGGAGAGCAAATATCTGGACTCTGAGGACTGGGAAGTATGGAGCTTGAAATAAGCTTGATGTTAGAAGATTCTATGTTTAAAGAGAGAAGGGGTTTATGAAAAACCTGAATGCCCAAGGAACTGGTGTGCCTCTGTACTGATGAGGAAGATGCCATTTTAATGGTGGTTTGGGATGAACTCATTAGCACATTGAGCATGACTCATGAGGACTGTTATAGAATATTTTAGAGATTTTTCCCCTTTACATTTGAGCAGAAGAGTGCTTTTCATCCCTGGTTCGGCTATTTCTGATAGCTAGGGCATATTTCAAGGCATTCTCCATGTTTCATGCAGGGCTTATGAAAAGACTATTTTTACCACATGGCTATTAGCAAGTCTCTCCAGCCCTCCTGCCTCCCTCAGGGTCAAATTCTCCCCTGAAAATGCACTCTGATTATCTAAGAGATATAAATTGAAATTCTACTGGGGAACTGTAGCTAGGGTAAATCTGAAGAGAAGATTACTTGTATGGTTTTGGTTAAGCACAAGTGGATCATTCTTTTAAATAACAGTTATTATTTTTGTTCCCTCTGACGTACCAGTGGTTCAGTACATGTCCTGCTCATAAGTTCAGTTCTTACACCAACTTACACCTTGCTCTGTTTCAGAAAACAGGGAAGAAGAAACAAATCTATTTGAATTAGTGAGCTTTTATGACAGAGGTACACCTGTTTGTATTATGAATAGAATGTATTTAAAATCTGAATTTCCTATAGAATTCCTTTCTTTCTGAAAAGCAGTCTGAGACCACTTTTTCACTCCTCGTCATGGAATAAGCATGGAATACAATTCACAGTGTGTAGCCAGTGGGATGGACTCTGACTTTCTCAAGAAGCAACACTTCTTATTATGTGCTAGGGATGCACTTCTGTTTAAAAAAAGAAGTCATATTATGTAAGATGATCACGTACCATACAAGATAGCATGCTGTAGTGTATATATTGTTCCTGTGCATGGAAACCAGGGTAAAATGGCTTTGTTAATATGCAGAAGTGATGGTTTTGGGTTATTAATGTCAAAACTATGAAAGAAGAAAAAGAGAAATAAAATTTTCATGGTTGCAGAGGTCTGTATGACAAATAGAACTAGCTGTATGTGTTCTGATAGGATTTAAATAACCAAAATATGTTTGGTTAATGGAGCAAAATCTAGGTGAGCAAGCAAAGAGCAGCAAGCAGGATCAACGACTAGTGCTGCAAGGATAACAGTTTACATGTGCCTGGCATCATACAATAAGGAACTACTTGTACTTCTGTGTTGAACAAATGTGTTTCTGGGCTGAAAGTGACTTTGATGGGATGCAGATATACTCCAACTGTTTTGTTATGCTGTTCTCTTTTTCTGACAGTAGTTTCTGTTTGCCAAATTAAACTAACTGACAGTAATAGGTTTCCTGAGTGCTGCCCAATGGCACAGTAGAAGGATGCAATTGTGCAATTGCCCTGTGATCTCTTGAGATCTAGGTACGTGGCAATGAGAATTCATGCAAAATGATACTTGAGAGGAAAGCACAGAAGCAGGTAGAGGTGAAGGGTTTACTGATCCACTCTGAAGAACTGTGACTTGTAATACAGAATAAATATCAGTTTGCTCTGATTTAACTTAGAAGGACAAGAGAACCTTAAAGGAAAAATGAAGCTCAGCTGCCATGGAGGAATGGGGAAGTGCTGCTCAGAATTATGAGGTAAGTAGTTACTATTCATTAAATGTATGAAATGGACCAGAGTGACAAGAGCCAGGCATATCTGGACGTACCTCACGATGTCATGTAGAACATCTCCGCTGGCTTTTCTGAGATCTGGAACTGATGTTGGCTACTGCCATCTTCTATATTGAAACCAGAGTCCATTTTTCATGTAAATGTGCTGAAATAGTCAGTTTGTCTTAGATTTACAAGGAGTAAAGACACTTCTTTACTAAATGGAATCTCAGATCCTAGGAAAAATTGCCAGGATCCAAGCAAGTAGCTTTACTTATACATCTTTTAATAAATGTCAGGCAGATTATGTTTTCTTATGGATAAAAAAAAATTCTAGTCATATGCCTAATACAGATTCTTCACCTGTGTTTGCAAATCCCTGGCTCTGCCTGTGTCAAGCACTCTTACTAAGGGATTTGGTTTTAGACTGAAAGACTCAAATTCATACCCAGGGATATTAATACACAACAGCCAAAGAGCAAGGCAAGTTTCTAGTCTGCCAAGAAAAATCAAATCTGTAATTAAAGATAAATGACTGTCCATGGTTAATGTGTCACAGTGGGTATCTCTGGTCATGCAGGATATTTACAAGTATTTTTCAAGTTTTTGTAATAAACACTGGAAAGCTAACTTTTAGTTATATCAATAAAAACACATTCATTTAACTCCACTACTTCTAGTATGAGAAGAATCTCAAACATAATTCTGTATACATGACATTCCTATTGTTACAGCTCTGCCTCAGTGGTGAATTGTGTCTGACTTGTTAGAAGTAACAACACTGATGGTTAGTACCATACAAAAAACTTATCATCAAGAAGGTGAATTCTTTGGAAACAAGTGTTTTATTTTAGGTTTGTCAAAGCGTAAAATGTGGAAGTAGAAATAAAGAATGAATTTGTATTACAGCAGCATATTGATAAGAGAAATAAATCAGAATTGAGTAACTTCTACGTTTTCTTCCATGATTCCAGGTTCACAAGCCTTGAGCTAGTGTTGGCTGCAGTACTACAAACTGAATTTCCATGCCATTAGACTGCACTGGGAATTCAGTGCACTAGGATATATTTCAAGCAATTTTCTTCAGAATTGTTTCCCCTCCACATGCTATTTAACTTTGACAAAGCTGTCCCAGAAAGTGTAATTGTGTCACACTGATTATACTTGAAGATTTTCTAACTTTTTTTTATTAGCAGTTGGCTTTTATTACTTTGACAAATTATGGGGAAAATACATTGAATATTAATTGCCAGTGTTAATTTTCTTCTTAGCAATTTTCACTTCACTATACATTTCATAGAGTATTAGTAGCAAAATGTAGGTATAATAAACTATCAACTTACCACTATTTTTCTATCTCTAATGCCCTCTCTTTGGAGGACAGTCATATATTTTTAAGCAACTCACTTTTTAACTTATTAATTTCACTTATTAATTTCACTTATACATTGCTTCTTCACTGTTAAGATTTTTTTTTAACATACTTAAAAGGTTTTCAGCAACATGCATTCTGAGAGTTATTTTCTGAAGAGGAAAATGAGTTCCAGAAGATGAGGACTAGTGAAAAGAATGTATTCTTGTAGTACAAAGCAGCACTGATTTTCTCTTTAGTGGAAAGTGATCTTAGTGAAAAACATAGGCGTTCAAAAATGGTGTAGTATAAGTAGGAGAAGCACACTGAGTTTATAGCATTTGCTTTGAAGTTCCTGTAGCCCTGCAGTCAAAATAAACAAACAAGCAGACAAAACCTTAGGTCCCACAACTAAAATTAAACAAATAATTTAACATACAATTAAAAAAAAACAACCAACAGCTTATCACCTTTACTCAGAGAAGAACAACAGCACGGCTGTGCTAAGTTGTTGAAGGAGTTGATTATTTGGTTGATAATGGAACCGTGTTAAGGTCAGTTCAACCTCCTTCTCTGTAACCACAGTAATATGAAGGCAGTACACTTTCACTGAGTCTCTCCTGAGATAATGCCAAGCAGGCAGCTTACAGCACTTGTGCTGACTTTTAACATAACCTCACTTATGTAGTTGCTTAAATTAGGTCTTCTGGATGTCTGGTCACAATCAATGAGATCCTGATTTACCACAAATGAGAGGCATGCTCAGTGATTTTACAAAGCAATCTATTTTTAACCCACATTTACACTCAGAAGACTAATTTAAGGCACCTTCATCTTACAGGTCTTTACTTTTCCTTTCCAACTAAATGATCCAGTTATTTCAGGCCCTAGAGATGTCATTTCAAAAGCATAGGTCTAAACATTTTATATCCCAGAGTAAGCTAAGGAAAGTCATTAATGGTAGACAGACCAAACTCCTTGAAAGAAAGAAAGAGAGGTGGGCAATGACTTGTCAGTAAACTGGCTGCTATCACTAACTTGGGTGATTTAAACTAAAATTATCTGAGGATACCATTGCCAGCAAAAACTTAAAGGAGGTATCTATACTTATGATAACAGATTTTGAATCATTTGGCAAGTTACTTCCATTATCTTATCTAGCTCAAAAATATAAGTAGCATTGTGCTAACAGGACAGTATAGGCCAGCAGACATGAGGAACTAGCTGGAGCTCATCTCTACCATATACCTACTCTGTATCAGTGTAGTTTATCAAACTTCACCTATCTTTGGTTTTCCTATTTTTAAAACAAGACTACAAATAATTGACTATAATCCTAAAGATTAAAAAAATGCTTTATAAAGGTGAAAGTATGGTGGTTGTTAGGCAACCAATAAAAATAAACAGCACTCCTTACAGCTGTGAGCATGTTCGTGTATAGACGGTGGTAGCAAGTTGACATTAAGTAAAATTCAGTATTCAGTACAATCTTGTAGCCTCTCTCCTACAAGTAGGCTGAAATACCAGAGATTCTGAACAATTTGCAACTTCTAGTATCCCAATATTGTTAGTAATGCAAATGTTTCTGATACCAGTTAGGCTACAATAAACACTGATCTAAGTGTTCATTCTTATCCATTTTCACTCATTTTTGAAGCCAGTTTTCAGCACTTAGAAAGTAGCTTGTCTTTTCCTTACAAACAGACAAGCAGGAGCCCTATGTTTCATCAGAGTCTATGTTCTTAGACATATAGTGTATTTGCCTGATTACCTGAAGATGTCCTATTATCTTGGGAGTTTTACACTGTTCTTTTCTTTATTTTTAAAAAGAGACAGTGCTGAATTAAGAAAAAGCTATCTTCCCTGCAATTTGTAGGAGCTTACCAATAACTTCTTTTGGCCTTCCAATCACGGATCTGATGTCACTGTCTTCCCTGAAGATACAAAATAGCAAGACTCAGTTATCTATTTTGGAAGAAAATACAAATTCCTTCAAACAACTTCAAACTTTTCTTCAACCCTTGGTTGGTGTGATCATTTTGGTAATCAATACTGCTTTAAATCACGGAATGATAGAATGGTTTGAATTAGAAGGGAGTTTTAAAAAGTCGTCAGGTTCCAAACCCTTTTTGGTGGGCCTTCACCTTGAACATTCCCAGGGCTGCTGCATCTGCAAAGCCCCTGGGCAACCTGTTCCAGTATATAAACACCCTCATAACAAAGAACTTCTTCCTAATACCTAGTCTAAGTCCTTTTAGTTTAAAACTGCTATTCCTTGGCCTATCGCTACACATCTTTGTAAAGAGTCCTTCCTGACATCTCTTGCAGTCCTTTTTTGTGTATTGGAAGGCTGAGATGCGGTCTCCTCAGATCCTTCCATTCTCCAGTCCAAACAATTGCAAGTCCCTCAGCCTTTATTCATAGGAAAGATCCTCTAGCTTTCTAATAATCTTCATGGCCCTCCTCTGGATCTGCTTCAACAGCTCCATATCCTGTGCTGGGGCTTCAGACCTGGGCACAGTACAACAGATGTGGTCCCACAAGGGCAGAACAGAGGGGGAGAATCATCTCCTTCATCCTGCTGGCCACACTTCTCTTAATTCACCAGTACCCCTAAGTCCTTCTTTGCTGGGCTGCTCTCAGTACATTCATTTCTCAGCCTGTACTGATGTTTGGGACTGACTCCACCCAAATTATAACTCTATAGTTTCAAGTATTCTGTTGACCGTGTGAAAGAGGATACAAAAAAGGAAGCACTGTATGTTTTGCACATAGCCAGAACATGCCACTATTTTCTGTACAACCTCTCAAATAGAGAATATTGAAGAAGTAAGATTAAGTATAAGGAGCACATTTTAGTGGCATTAAACATCACAAGATTTCACTCATCCTCTAAAATAGAATAAATAATATTGTTCTATCGCAAATACGAATACAGTTCCTTCCATTAAATGTAGCACTTTCAATGGGTATTCTAAGCAAGAAAAAAAAAATCTCTGCAGAAAAAATATCAAGTTATGCACATTAGCTTTGTGGTGAATCAAAAATGCAAACTGTAAAATGCATTGTTTCTGTAGTTCTGTAGCTGTATGAGACTGGAAGCTGAAACACCTTAAAGTATTAGTGATTAAAGTGTTCTCCCTTCATACAGTGTCCATAGATTCTTGAGAACACAGAGCTTCTTAGAGATTTGGTAGCATGTTGAATTAAAAGACTAGAAAGGAAAAACATGTTATATTGCCTTTTCACTTTTCAGTTTCAGTACTGACTCTAAGGAAATGTACAGTGTCTACAAAAATTAGCAGATGTGTCAGATATTAAGAAAGCAAATTATTTGTCTAACTAAGACAAGTCAAATAAATTAAACTGGTTCTCAAAATACAGCATAAATTTCTTTGCAATACTGTGTCTTGAAAAATAGTTCAAAGCTTTATAAAGAATGAATGACAGTAAAGGAAAAACATTCAAAAACTTGGGAGACACTGAACAAACTGCCTGACACCAGTTGGACTTTTCAGAGAATAACTAAAAAAACAATAAACTAAATAGAAAATCTATAAATATCTGTCAGAAATTTACCACTTCTGCAGTCGTCAGGTGATTTGCTGATTCAGAGGCTGGCAATCCTGACCACAAGGCAGAGGAGTGGAACAAGATGATCTTTAATGTTCCTTCCACATCACTGTAAGGTTTTATGATTCTATGATTTCCAAGACTGATTTTGTTTGTTTGCTTGTTTCCTTGGCAACTTTTTTTTAATAATTTTAGTTTTTTTACCCTGACAGAATGATAGTTGAAACAGTCAGAAGTATCAAAAGGACCCGGAGTTACTCAGCAGAAGCTGACAGTTGTGGCAATCTTTACTCGCCACCTGCCGGTTACCAAGTTCACTGATTGTCACAAAGCATTTAATTTTAATCCACCTACACTGAGAGATTATGTTGCTTTGATCAGATGCTGGATTTAGTTCTGTAAAAATTAATACGCAACTCTTTGAAATGAGACAGTTTGCTACTGCTATGTTCGATGAACAAATGTCTGCAACACAAACCACCAGCAAATCTGGAGATGCAGGGCTGCAGCACATGGTGGAGATGTGATTGGCTTTTTTTTTTCCTTCCTTCCCAGAGCTACAGCAAGTCTTCAGGTTGAAAATGAGGGTAGATTGTGAAAAACACTTCCAGAAGGCAGCGGAGCTTGTATCTCAACACTGACACATGGAAGAAAGAAAAAAAGAGAGAGAGAGAGAGAGAGGAAAAAAAAATGGAAAAAAAATTCAATTCAAGTCACTCAATATTTTCTAAGCTTAAACTGGCTATACAGTGATCAGGGGTGAGGATCTTGCCCAGATTCCTAGGCTTTGCCCTTGGCTGTCATGTTTCTCATGCTTTCAGCATTAGCGGCAGCCAAAGGAGACTGGAAATCCCGCCACCCGCACGCCTCCCTCCCCGAGCTTTTCTTCTTCGTTTTTACTTCGGGGGGGGGGGGGGGGGGGGGGCGGGGGGGGAAGGGGAATGATCCGCTGATTTGCTGTCAGGACAGCTTCATGAAGCAACCAACCACCAGCAGATGGCAGATTTGCACAACAAATTGCTTCCCCCTGGCGCCCTGCTGCCTGAAGGAAGATGGCGGTCTGGGGCGAACTCGGAAGATGGCGACGGGCGGCCTGAAAGGCCCCAGCAGGCAGGCAGCTTGCGCTGCCAGTGCTGCCTTCGATCTTCGGGAACGGCTGGCTGGGGCAGGCAGCCCGAGTCGAGACAGGGGAGAAGGGGCATCGGGTTTGCATGATTACTACAGGTGATGGAGGAACTTTGCAGCTTCATCGTGGTCCTGCACGTTGCCAGCACTGCTCTCTGCAGGTGCTGCAAGTTCTCTGATCTGGTCTCTTACCCTCTAGAATCCTGATGGCCTTTGTGGGGGTTTCCAGCTGTTGGTAGCATAATCTCCACCTGTCCTCCATCCCGCTTTCAGCCACCTTTCCCACCAACCATGGCATGGCAATCAAGTGCTGATTGCCTCAGTGCATAAAGAACTGGATGAGATGAAGAGAGAAACAAATAAAAATACACCATGCGTTTTAGTTATGCAGTGCTCCTTATGCAACTTTGGCTTCTTTGGAGACTGGTGCTCAGTACCATGCTCCAAGGTTGCCCATTCTGCACTAGGCATAGAATTTGTGAGGCCACCTCTGGGGTCAAAACTGTTAAGAGATTGAGTAGAAGATCAAGACTAATCATCAAATCATTATAGTTGGAAACTATATCAGGGATGCTGACACCACCACTTCCCTGGGCAGCACATTCCAGTGCTTTACCACTGTTTCTGAGAAGAAGTTTATCCTAATACCCAAACTGAATTTTTTCTGCTGCAACTTCAGAATGTTACCTGTGATCGAAGAGGACAGCCCTCACCTCGCTACAACCTCCTTTCAGGGAGTTGTAGAGAATGATGAGGTCTCCCTTGAGCAAACTCAGTTTCCTCAGGTGCTCTCCATAACATTAGTTTTCCAGTCCTTTCACCAGCTTTGTGACCAGCTTTGTGACCATCCTCCAGGGTCTCAATGACTTGTAGCAGTGGCCCAAAACTGAACACAGTACTTGAGATGCAGCCTCGCCAGTACCGAGTACAAAGCGACAGTCACCTCTCTAATACTGTTGACCGTTAATGGGCCTCTTGTGTATTTTCCTCCTTACTTTGGTGATATACTGCATAATTCACAGCATGAAAGCAAAAATCCATCAATGCTCAACTCTATAATCTGTCAACTGACAGAGAAGGAAGAATATGTCTTTCTTTTTCTCTCTTCTATCTCTGTTGAAAGAGCATGATAGTGCTTACAGAGCCAAACACATACTGGTTGTTATCACACAGTAAAATTTCTTCATGCAAAAATGTATACTGTGTGGTGCGGTCTAACTTGCACAGACTTTCTCTGAAAGAAAAACAAGAACACCAACAAAAACAAATAAAAACAAAATAAACCCACAGAGGCCGTAGGTTCAGGAGTTGTCTTTTCTTCTGGAATTTCTGGAGAATTAGCATCTGCGTCAGTTCCAGTAGACTAAACCAAATAGGAACACATAGTAAACTGGTAATATTCACTTCATAGAATACAAATACAGGTCTGGTACCAAGCATAGAGTAACTTATCCCAGATGTTATTGCTGAAGTAACACAACATGATAAAAACGTCAACGTCTTCTCTCCAGCTTTATCATAAACACATTTTTTAACTAGGACACCCATTAGAGAGTATTTTGGTCCTCCATTTTCTGGCCTCTTTCCAAAGAAATGCCCCAAAAGAGGATAGAATTGCTCAGTAAAGCAAAGACCTGAAGTGCAGTTTTTAAATGTCTGCTTTTGCTGTGGAGCATATAGATAATTTCCCCCTCTTAGGTGAACCAGGCTGCTTCTGTGGCATACTTTCCTCATGCTTGGCTAGCATTTTCCTCTGTTGATGCTATGAGGACAAATTGATGATTTGGGTTTCACCCTTAAAAACCCTACAGTTCTGGAAAGGAATGGATATATTGCTCAGGAAAACTCAAGAAAACAGTATTAAGATGAACGGTCTCCAGTTAGCAGTACTGTTTACTAGTCAGTAGTGTGACTACCGAGGATGATTAAGGGGTGCTAGCTGTCTAACAGTCTCTCTGGTGCTTCTGTTCACTCTTCTTGTTGCAGGTAATCTGGAAGAAATCTGTAATCTCTTAAGGCAGAGCTGCAGTTTGTGGTACCTCAGTATCATAGAATCATAGAATCATTAAGGTTAGAAAAAACTGCTAAGTTCACCTAGTCCAACTTCCCACCTACCACCAGTATTGTCCCTGTCCCTTAGTGCAACATGTACATGTTTCTTGAACGTGTCCCCCAGGGACAGTGACTACCATCTCTCTGTGCAATCAGTTCCAATGCCTGACTGCTCTTTCTGAAAATAAATTCTTCCTAATATCCAATCTGAATCTCCCCTGGAGCATGAGGGGAACCTTCCCCTCAGTTCGTGAGGTAAATTAGGGTGTTTCACAGTGTACGTGTCACTCAGTCTGTAAATTGTGGCAGTGTGTCCCCAGCTGATTGTGTGATACAAATAAAACTCACTGAAAACAGTGTCGGGACAATTCTGGAGATAAACATGAAGCTGCAGAGCTTTTCTAGCAGCTGGAAAATGCTTAATTAGACCTAAATTTAGCTGCCTTCAGCATTTCTTTCTGAGTATGCAATCATCACAACTGTGTTTTCTGTGTTTTCAGTACTATATAGATAAGTATACATTACTTCTGAAACTCACAGGAATTGCCAAGTTGTATACAACATACAAGTTGTATACAACATATATGTGCTCTGAAAAAATATAAATTAAGAGCTAGACGAGTACTAAGAAAACAATTTTTTTTCTCATTTGCTGGTAGCTGGTGTAATGTCTTCATACATGTTCTGAAAAAACAGGTGAATATTGAAGTAAAGAGACTTAAGCAGCTATAGAACCACAGCTGCCACATGGATATGCACACAACAAGTGGTATCTGACTTAAACAGGCCCTTAGCTTTGCTTACATTTTATTATACAGCAGTCTCAGTTGTTACATAACTTCAGATATGTGACTAATATGAGTGGTGCTATATACAGAAATGTGTGACTCTGCTTGTGTTGCATTTTTAATGTCGTCTTAATCATAGGAGGTCAAGAAAATTTTCTGTGCAAGTTTAAAGCAAAACTTTAATTGCCTGATAACCAGTTTTTTCTGTTGCCAAGTGCTCATCACTGGAGATGTAAGAGAAATACACAATATAAAGAAGTGCATGCTGCGTACGTGTGCTGGGCTCCTCTTCGACAGGCAGCTAATATACCTGGAGTATAGTGATCCTGCTGCCTGGCTAATGAAAAGGGGAAGCAACTGTTTAGAAGTAAATCATTTATGTATCTTAGTAAATACCACTGGATAAAACAAAACAGCTGTAAGTGTGAGTGAATCTGTATTTCATCTTACTCTTTGGTAAAGAATTAAGTATGCGGCAACAGGTTCCTGTGATGTCATCCATCAAGGTACAAAATTTTAGCTAGATTTATTTTGTGATTTCTCACTTAAAAAAAAAAAAAAAAAAAAAAAAAAAAAAGTGAGAATTAATACTGTACAAAATGTTCCAAAATTCTTTCAATGGAAACAGTTTAAAATACATTTGTTGGATAGTGGCAGACCAAGACTGCATTCCATAATGAAATTACAGCATGTGCTGATCACTTATCCCTGTTCCCTGTTAAGTGGTAAAAATTATTATGATTTTCATGACTACAGGCCTGCTTGGGCCAAGTTAACTGAGTCAGTTCATTTCAAATGGGCCAGTAAGTAGCTGCTAGATAATGACAGCTTTCAATTTCTGCTAAGATGAATTGGAATCAGCTTGTCACTTTAGAAATTACAGGGTAAAATAATTCTATTTAAAAAGATACTTTTAATCTGCTCAAAAAACTTCAAAAAGTCAAGGTTTCATTTCCAGTTGCCTTAGTAATTATTTCTAGAAAATGCTTACATTCCTGTGCACATGCTTGAACCCATGCAGATATGTATTCAGAGTTGTTTGATCTGTACATCCAAACGTAGTTTAAAAAAATGTATAAAACTTGTTCAGTATAATGACTGTGTTGGATGTGAGCATTTTGGCAATTTTTTCACCAAACAGTGAGTTGGGCTTGATCCTGAGATTCTATAGGCAGAACTTGTACATTCATCAAAGGGAAGATATACATGGTCATATGTCTTTTATGTGTGCATACAAATCAACACATGCAGCACTGCTCCTTCTGCACTTAGTCCAGTTTTTGTTCTTCCTCTGTCCCAGACAGGACGGAATAAAATTATTGAGCTATAGGCATTTGGAGCATGCTGTGAATCATGATCGTTTAAGGGTGTCAGGAGTAGCAGACATGAATAAATGATAGAACAAAGGTTCTACTGAGTAGAGCACTTCAAGAAAAGCTCATGCACGCTGTTCTTGTGAGCTTTCTACTGCATAGCAGCCACCATTAAGTCACTGTGAAACCATTCTGAAGATTCTTGTTTCATTTTAGAAGAGGGCTCAGGGATGTCCTTCACTCTCATGTCTCTGAATGTTATAAAACTAGCACAGTCACTAAGTTACTTAAGTAGTGCATTTATGTATTTTCCATGCTATCTGAATTGTTTTTCTCCAGGATATGGCAGCATTGCAAGTTCTCTGATTTTGAACAGTAAAATCTAAATAGGTTTTTTATTTCTGCATGGTAATATGTTTGACAGAGCCACGTCATTTTGTTTAATTCAAAATCATGGCACAGTGTTTGGCTGAGGTAACTGACATGGCAACCAAATTACTGGAACGTTGCCTTTCCTTTTGGTTCTGCAAAGAGCAGAGGAGTGACTCTGGGAATAGATTTGTTTTCCTCCTGCCTGCTCATGGCTTGCAGGAAACGTGCTGCAAACTATCTGGACTTTAGGAGGCAGTCAGAGTGAAAAAGCACAGCTATGATGATGAGAAAGGCCAGGAGGTGTACTTTCTGTTAGTCCACTTACTGCCTAACAATTCAAGCCATGCCTGTCCTCGGATAAGGCTGCCATTCAGTTTAGAAAAGTGAGGAACCCGTCAATTCTGGCCAATTTTGTGATGCCCTGTCTCTGCACATGACTTATTGGCACACAGCTATACCCCATCGTGAAGACATTCTGAGAAAATATTCTTTCTCGGAGCTGTTCCCATGAGTCTCCCATCTGTACCTCCTGATGGACTGTCACTTTCCCAGAGAGGACAAAACACTTAAGTGCCTAAATTTTGACCCTGCCTAGTGAAGTAGGATGAAAGATGGGCTGAGGTAAAGCTGCTGCTGCTTGGAGTGCTGCCATAAAATCAGCACTGTCAAGCTCCTTACTCCAGTTCTCTGTTTTCTTTACAGTTTCTCTGAAACCAGGCTTTCTTTGATGCATTTTTTTTTTTTCAACCTGTAAAGCTTGCTTCTCCAGCTCACTTTGTCTGCTGCATCATTTACTGTGATAGCACAAGTAGTATTCGTGCAACACTGAGCTCCTGAAACTTCTGTGGTTTTCTAAACCACAGCCTTCTAAACTGCGGCCTTGCAAGACTCACTAATACAGTAAAAATTGAAACAGTGAACAAGCAAAACCTGTGTTGATCATCAAATGAGCAACAGAAGCAACCCTTACATTACAGAATCAGCAGTTTCTGAAAATCTGCTTTAAAGAACTCACTGTCCTGAACAGCCAGATGACATCTGTACAATATTGTCTCAAAAGACCTTGATTTTCTTGATTAAAATTAAAAACTTAAGGGGAAAAGCACACCAACAAAAAAGCTCTTTAGTAAGACTTCACTTCCAGATTAGCTAAGTCCCAAAATAGGTCCCACTGGTCTAAAAAAGATACACCTAGTTTTACTTTAATATAGATTTTTATTTGCTTTTGATTTTAAGTGAGTCTAGACAGTATAAAGCAAAGCTATGCTTTCCTGTAACAAGAAACAGATCAAAGGGAGTTGCAAAAAAAGAAAAGGGGGCTGGGAAAGTAATGCAAAACAAAATCCTGTTTTGCAATCTGGAATAACTGTTTGCTTTTCAGTGAATCAAGGTATAATTATTGGACCTGAAAAGCACAAAATGCTTTGCCACAAGTTTAGGACTCTTGCTTTCTGTATTGGTAGTTGCTGTAATTCCATCTGGAAGCTTGTATTAAAGTTTAAGAGATTTCTCAGAAATAACTTAAAATGCGTAAGGAACAGGGACTACTGTGTGCCATAAGTAGTGGAGACCTCAGGGTTCGTGACATCTGTTTAGTCACTTGCTGTATGCAGAAGTGCTCCAGTAAGATTACAGGTTATCTGTTAAATTGAGTTGTGTTACAGCTCTCCATTCCACCGATCCTTGCAAATTTATCTCAGATATTGGCATTTTAGATGTCAACAATCACTTTTTCCAACCACAATAAAACATAGTCCCTTGAAAACACCAACGGTGTTTTGAATCCTCGTGACCTGTATCTTTCTAGCAACAAAAAAAAAAATCTGTTCCCAAGCCTTATGACAAATACAGAAGACAAAACTCTATCTGAATGTTTGAATCTAATAAATAAAACCCTACATTTACATCTGCAATCTTGCAAGCCACTGAAAACCTCCTGCTAAAATCTAGTTTCTCACCCCCAAGAAACAGATTATGCCTTCAGGTTTTGGATGAAGGGAGAAACTGAAACATGACTGAGGAGCACTGTTCAGTGTTTCTTTGCCTCCTAAGCTAAAGAAATTTTCTTTGTCTGTCAGTGTTATGAACTCATTGCAAAACTAGTTTGGAGGAAGTAAGTAGGATAAATGAACCTGAGCCATCATAAATGGGCATGAAAGCTTTATAGGGGGTTGGTCTATCAAGCAGTGAGATAAGAGACTGTCAAACAAATGAGAGACAAAGCTAGCTTCCAGAGTAAAGAGTACATTGGGATGTTGTGATCAGAATGGACACTTGCGTACTTGAATTAAAACCACATGGTTTCAAACAGCCTGGACCAACAGAGGCACTGAAGGCCACTTGCATGAAAGCACTCACATTCAGATTTTCCAGGACTAACTTTGTTTTGAAAAGCTATGCCAAGATAATGTGTTGTAAACATGAAGACATCTGGTCTTGTCCTTGAAGGACATTTAATACAGTGGAATTTATGATCCCAAACACCAGTCAAATGTAAAAAATGGTTAAAAAAAAAATTACTATGTTTTTTTTTGTTTGTTTTTGTTTGTTTGTTTTGTAATTGAATTTAAAAAAAAAAACAAAACAACAACATTTCTGTCTGAAAGAGGTGTGAGTGCTCAAGAGAAAACAGTAAGAGATAAAATACATGCTGATGAAGTGAGCCCTGTCACTTTCTGCCAATGGCAGCTGCATTGTCTACTATGGTCTGAGGTCTGAGTCTAAGACATTTTCCTGGAATGCACTTGGAGATATTGTGTTCTTTCTTTCCTTATGGAAGTAAATGAGAACACTTATGTTACTGAGCTGTTCTTAGAAAAAAATAAAAATTAATAAATAAAAATACAACAACCAAGCTGGTAGATAGACAGGGATATTTCAAGTTGTTACAAGACTCATCTTGTACGCTTCTCTGTCCTGTCATTCTCTAAGTGAACAGAACCATCCAGTTTTATTGTTTTGCCAAGCAGAAAAAAGTGGTAATTACATTTTTCTTTTCTCTGTACTGATGTGAGGCCAGATTATTTTTGAATTTGACAAAGGTTGTTAAGACTGGAATGTCAGTGAGGTTTCTAGTGTTTAGTTTTGTGAACTTCTATTTTTATTGCTCCTTCAGTAAAGGTCCCAGTTAAGCAATGTGTTTACATTTGTGCGTAAGGGTATTGAGGGATCAGAATTTCAAATCCATACATTGTTGGGAGGTTTGCTCTTAGGTGCGTGCTTAATAAGCCTGAATTTGGGGACAGAAGTGTTAAAACCAAATATATACATTACTAAGTTCACTTCGTTGGTAATGGTCTGCAGAAGCTTTTAGGATAATGTTGCTGATAGGAAAAGCCTAGAGGAGGTCTGCAGCAACCAGAAAATGATGCTGTTGGGTGGAAAAGTCTTGAACACAAAAGCCACTGATCTTTTGCTTCAGTCACCCACCAGCTCTGAGAGGGCTAAAATACAGCCTTGAATGAAATGCTTTCCCACAGCCGCAGGTGAGAGTGGCAGCACAGATTGCAGAGGACTCAATTTTTTTTCATTGTAGCCTGCTATGGGGCATGTGCATGCACATCCAGCCACTGTATTGTATGTACACTGCCTGTATTCAGCACTGAGCGTGGAAAAGCTCTTCACAGTGCTATGGCTGCTGGCGTATTTCTAGAGGAGCCTTTTTCTTTGCTTGCATGCAGCATTCTATTGAATGCTTGCATTCCACTGTAGAGCTACGTGTTTTGTCCAGCTTTGTTCCCTGTTTAATGTTGCTACTCTTTGCTATTATTTAAGGCCTGCATAAACAAGCCTATGCCTGTTACTTTCTTTCATCAAAAGATGTAGTTTCCTAGTCCTTTTGGCTGGTACTTTTTCTGAGTCAGGGCAGGCCTTGGGTTGCCCCTTGCTGTGCAAAAGTGCTAATACAAATCAAGCACTGGCTGTTCCCTGTTGTTTCTGTGAGCATAGGTTTTTCAAGTGACATACATTGGCTCAAGGAGCTTCAAAGAAGTGGAAAAAAAAACCAACTGGATTCCATATTCATGTTACTACAAAAGGACAGAATGTGTAGAACTTCTTCCTGCAGTGTTTTTTACAGCTGTGAACGTGGTCGTACCTGATTCCTTTTGAGATGGGTGGCAGATGCCTTCGGTCTTTACTTTTTATGTTTTGCCCTTAACAATGTAGATTTCTTCTTCAGTTTACTTCATTTCCTAACTGGTACTCTGCAACTGTGAAGGTGTTGTTTGAATAAGGCAACCACTGAAATTAGGAAAAGCTGCCTTGCCACAACACTGTGTATTCCGATACAAACAATAAGTTAAAAATATGTTGCTTGCTCTTCCTCATAATTTTCCCTTGGAATATTAGTAGAATATATGCATAACTCAAAGATAATCCACTCCTCTTATCATAACACAAAGAAGAAAGATCAGGGGACTCTGTTGTCTTGTGCTTAGTGCTTTCAGAGCTAAACAGTAAAATAGGACATGGTATAAGTGTGAGTTAAGGACAGGATTATCAGCTCAACAAATCCTCTAGCTTGGAAAGATATTATTGTGAAAAAACAGACATCCTGGTACGGGAACCTGCACAGAATCTGAAGGGACTGGAGGTCTCTCTTCCTGACTGCTGTTAAATCTATTGGACTCAAATACTCCTGAATCTTTTAATTTTTTGCTGCCACCGGTGAGTACCAAAATTGAATCAAGAAGAACTGAAAAAAACCTTTCTGCTCTTCTGTTTGGTAACATTTCAGTCTTCATTCAGGTCTTAGTGCAAAGAATGTCTAAGTTTCGTAACCAAGATGCATCAGGAATCTTATTTCAAACATAACCACTGCTTTTAAGAAAAGGAATAAAAATACAAGCACGATGTCTTTTGAATACCACTGGGTGCCAGTGTTGTCTTATTATGGCAGTATCATTTCACTACTTTTCTCTCTTGAATTGTTTCTGTTTGCTTTTAGCAGTGATATCAGTTCCTTCCAAACAGTGTTTTGTCCCTTGTGCCTGACAAAGCTGTGTAATGCTTTGTAAAGCAGGGAGTACCTTCACATTTGCTTTACCTGTGCTTCTGGATTTCTTGGGAGGTTTCCTTCTTAACCCCACTCTTTCTGTAATTGTCTTCTTAATAATGAGCGTGTGAGCGTATGACTAACATAGATAATGTGTCAGACACCGCTTTCCTATCCTGTACACTGTGAGAAATGCTTCCACTTGCTGGAGGAGATTCCTGCACCAGATCACATGGGATGGCCAGGGTGGTCCTGTGACACCTCAGCACCCAGAATCCAGGGCAAAATGCCCACCAGACTGCGCCCACAGTGCCAGTCATTCCAAGGGACTGCTCTTCAGTGCGAGGTGCTTGAAATGCAGCCTCATATTACTTGCCATTGCCTACTGTAAATTTACTTCATTACCTACCATAGCTTTCTGATTCAGTGCTTGTACTACATGATGCTACCAACCTCATTTTAAAGGCTGCAGTGTTTGTGTTTAGTTTTGTATTTTTCCAAGTACCATTAGTCTACCCAGGAAAGGGCTATTCTCGTTTATTAACATGGGGAGTGGATTCAGTTAGATAGCTCTGTTGTTTCACACTTCAGCAGATCTTTGTGTCACTCTTTTGGATGCTGTTCCATTAAATTGGTGCCTAACGCTGAGATTGAAAACTCTTGTCACTTTGATAAAAGCCATTGAGACAGATAATCAAAACAGTCGCACTTGTACCACATAACTGAATGAACAGTTAGCAATTAATTGTGATTTTAAGAGATCACAGACATGTTTTTTTGCTATCAGTAACTGATGTATACAGTTACATCAGGAATGTGAGAATGCTATTTATTGATATTCCTCAAAATTGCTCAAAACAGTCTAGATCTAGATCTGGATCTAGTAGCTTAAAACAGTCTAGATCTAGATCTGATTAAATTTCCTGGTGTTGCTCAAACTCCTTAGTGCTAGATCTGTAAGGCAGTTTAGTATGTAGGGTGTGAATAGAACACCATAAAAACTTTATGTTTAATTAAAATAGATATTCTTACGGGGCATCATGCAAGGCAGTGCAATACACAGCATGTCAATATGAAGTTTACTTTATAAGCAAATTTTTATAACCACAGCTTTTCTGGTTCTAAGTGTAAAAAAAATGGATTTGTCCTCCTCTCCCATCAAATCCTTCTGTTTCACAAATTTTTACACACACATGCGTATTCATGTAGAAATCCGGGCTCATAAAGTTTTCACTCTGAGTACCATTTGGTATGCAGTTATATAATCTTACTTCTGGGTAAAATTTAAGATAAAAATTCCCATTGTGATCATGATTCCCATCAGTGATACCATCACAGAAAAGAGGCCTTATGTTTAGAAGGAAATTAATACAGAAGAAATACACTGTATTTCTTGAATATGTCTTCAATTCAGATGTGTATTGAAGCATGCTTGGGGATGCATCTGAGCAATAGCATACACTTACTGTAAGGGAGTTCATGAAGAAATCTAAAATTATGGACAATATATTTAATTAGTACCATCTGATTAAAAAGTACCATTGAAAAAAAAAAAAACAGTTTTTTTTTCCTCTGCAATTCTTTATTAAAATGTGCCTGTGATTGTGGCTGTGTTGTGTACATTTACACTCTTGTTCACGCAGACAGCCTCTATTAAGCTTAGCTGAGAGGACCAAAAGTTTGTTCACTAGGGCACCTGAGGACACAACTAGTCACAAACCTGTGGATGTTTGCATGGAATCATCTTTGTGCTCTTCAGTTTCCCCTAGTTCACAGTGTCCTGACATACCCACAATGGTGATAGGTCTGTTTCTCATTCCGTGATGGCCTTGGCTGCCTTACCTTGAAGTCAAAGCCATCTTTCCTGCTAGTGGTGTGTCATGTGCCAGTGTCATCTTGACACAGGTACCGGTGTGCTTTAATCTCCTCCCAGGATGCAGCCTACGTGCCAAATGAACCGTTTCTCAGTGGCTCCCTGCCCAAGGCCCCATGTAGCTGAATACTTGCTTCCCAAGCTGTTCCCCATAACATCTGCAGGAATAATGTAACTTGAACAGCAGTGGGGGGCTGGAGACTCAGCCACATGCTTAGGATGGTCAGACTAGCTGGCTGCCATACTGCTGCCAAGACACCAAGACTTGCTGCAGGAACGTGCCACCTGCTTCACCCCATAGCACACTGTGGTGTGAGATGGGTGTTATGTCAGAGGCATGACAGATAGCTCGACCAGCTGCTGCCCCATGCTGTGGGACATGGCAGAGGAGAGGAGATCATCTGGGTTCTATCTGTAATTCAGTTTTTAGTTAATGTGCTTTAAAGGAATCTGTGAAATGAAAAGATGAAAAGCTCTTTTCATTATCTGATATGGAAAGCACACTCAACTTTTGCACTAATCTCCTCTGTTGGAAAAAGTCATTAAGGTGTGTCCCTCTCTTAGCTCTGCTCCCAATATTTGTTATCAGCATGAATTCTGCGGTGATCCTGAAGCTTCCACAGCCTTGCTGACTTTTTGGGTGCAGTGGAGGTATCACCTACCATGACAGCATATCACTGCAGGTCATTGAATATTTGCTCATATTGAGAACTCCTCAGAGTTCTTCAGGTCCTCTGTTTTCACCCTGTTCAAGAGCTTGTTGCTCTGGGATGAATGATATTGCATCAAGTTTTCAGGAGAGAATTTGGTTGCTGAAGCAGCAGAGCTTGTGCTTCAAGACTGTGTTGCCCTCAAGACCAGATTTCTGGAGAGCAGCATCTTGAACTGGTTCCAGTGAAAAATATGGATGAAGGTGTTGTGGCTTATGTGCTGTACAGCCAGCAGCCTGTTACACTGGGAGACCCAGCCAGTTAGCCTAGGAAAATAGACAAGACTTAGATGCAAAATAAAAGCTTATATGCTTGTAGGTGCCTCTGCCCAGCCTATGTCTGAGCTCTGTCAGGAACTGCAGAAGATATATTTGCATCCAAGACAATTTGTGCATCCAAGACAAATGAAACAGGAAGAAACAGATAACATTTAAAAGTTGTCTTGTCCATAACTTTACTGAACTTGGGAACATACCAGCATGCAAAGAAACAGAATGTTTAATGCTGTAAACCAGAATTCTACATAGTTCACGGTAGGTCTTCTAGATCTCATTGCACTCAATGCTGAGACCATTGCTTCTTCCATGTATATTGGTAACAGAGGCTTGTGATGATCTTTGGTGATAGAATAATTTCCTGGAACTCCAAAGCAATTTACACTGTGCATGACTTCTGCCTTGTCTTCTGCAGTTTGAACCTTGGGCCAAGCTGGTAGTTGGTCTTTAGAAGGAAACCAGCACTGGTTTCTGCTGTGCCCTTAGAAAAGAAATTATTATTCTCATCAGAGGGACTACAGTGAGCTTCTTGTTATATGTTCTAGGCATGTTTAGATTCATACTCCTCTCCGTTTCTGCTGGAATCTCTGTTAAACATCAGCTTTAGTTCCTTGGGTCTCTGACTATTCAACACTGTATGTATTCTGCCCTGGACTGCGTGGACTGCTTCCGTTGTCCCAAGTTGAGCTTCTTGTTTTTTCAAATGTGAAAAGAATCAGCCCTGAAAGGATTTTTCTTTTGTTTTATAAAACTCACACGCTGTTGTGACTATAAAATCAAAGTTGTCATAGCTAAAACCTGTGCATGGTTTAGGTTGCTTCATTTTCTGAAAATAGCTACTCCCATTGACCCAACTTAGAGAGCTATATTATGGGTTATTCTCTTGGTAAAAGCCTTAACATTCCTCCAAGAATTTTCAATTATTTTCTTCTGTGCAATTTATGGTACATAATTTCCTGTTTTCACAGTATTGTCAAAATATATCCTTGAAGTTTGCCTTCAATTGATAAAAAGTTGGGAAGTCAGACTTAGGAAGAAACTTTCAGTAAATTTGCTTTCTGACACCTAATGGTCAAAGAGCAACAGGACCCTACTGCAAGACCATATGGAAAAACTCTTGGCTTGCCCTGTTACCTCCTTCTTGGTAATCCCTGCATTCACTGAAAACAACTAAAAAGTGCTCACAGTTTGCAAAATACTGTGGCCAGTACATTGTAAAGAAAATTATTCTGTCCTCGTAACCTTGGCACAATTCATGTGACTTGACTGTTGATGAAGTTTCCTCTGTTTCCTCTGGACAACAAATATGAAAGGCTGCTGTAACTCACAGAATGATAAGACAGTCTGAGACAAATCTCAGGCTTAAACTTTCCTCAAAGAACAAGGTGTTAGAAAGCTCAATTCAAGATTTGAAAGAAAACAGAAGGGCTTGATCTGTTCTGAGAGGGATCTGTTTTGCAAGCAACAATAGTTGCTTGCAAAATACTATGTCCCATTCATGCTAAAAAGCTGAAATCCATGTAACGTCTTTGTTCTTGGTATTACTCTACTGTCAGCTTGTGAAGGAGCTTAACTTTTACAGGATGATGGTCTTAGTGTTGAGATAAACTTTCTTGATGATTATCTGGTGGATTTGTCTGGTCTTCAATACCGTATCTTTGGCCAAGCCTAATAATTCTGTCTTCAACAGAGTCAGCAATAACTGCAGCTGGAGCTGCAGCTGTGGGAGGTATGTTCAGGGAGTTTCTCCTGGCTCCCACTGACTGCATTATTAGAGTGGAATGAAAAGATGCTTTGAATACCAAGGTAAAGCAACTAAACATCTGTGTGTGTATGGAGACTACTTAGGGCTAGATATGGGAGTGAAAGAGACTGCTGGAAAATAGTAGTAAAAGAAAGGCAAAATGCATAGTGGAAATATTAGAGTGGAGAGACTAACCCTTTCAGATGGGGCTGTAGTTCTGAATTAACTTTCAGTGTAACAAGGAACAGGGGAAGATTTGAGGCGTGGAGAACTTTGACTTGGCAAGAGAAGACACTGGAACTGGTCCAAGGAGAAAAAACTAATATAAATTACATAAAATTAAATTAAATATTGGGCAGTGAGAGTGGAAGCCTGGAGTCAGTAGAGATAGCACAGCACGTTGTGCAAACTGCAAATGTCACAGTCCGATGTTGTACTCAGTTAGTGAGAGGGCTGTGCATCATCAGACATCTAACATTTTCTCATGTTCTGGATGTTCTGAGGACAAGATCTTGCTGAAAGTAGTGATTTGTTGGAATCCCAGTCCTGTTTTCTCCCTTCTGCCTCTCCATCTCCACATATGCTCTTCTCACGAAATTCTTTGTGTTGACCTGGATTTGGGAGGTTACACCACCACGATATCTTTTACCATGAGAGAAGCTGCTTCGGGATAAAATGGTACATTGCACTTGCAACCCACAGACTTGTCATCAGTTTATTTGGAGTCATGAAGACCTTCCTATATCTTACAGTATGGGGCGTATGCATCCTGCTTGACATGAACTGCCAACGCTTGATAACTGGGCCAGCAAAGTGAAAACCTCGTCTCTTAGTAAAGAAAATACAGTTGGCTATTTGTGTTGCAGAAACCGTAGCCTCAAGCATAGCCTCTGTATATATTTAGCAGAAGTTATTTGGTTACTGAATTGTGTCACGCATGCTCTTAGGCTTTATGATGAATGGCAATCAAATACCATGCAGTGATGCCTATCACTTGACCTGATAATGAGAAAATTACAGAGGAAAATACTTTTAATGAACCTCAAGCATGGTAACTTTGAAAGAAAATAGAGCAAAAGCTTGTGAGGTGACACTGAGAGAATTATCCTATGTGGTTTTATTAAAGCTCACTAAATAAAGACTGAGGACATAGTCTCTTGCCACAGTGCTTTTCAGCTGATTTCTGTAGATTATGTCTGCAACTGAATATATAATTGAGTGTCTTGTGGGTGACTCTCATCAAAGCAAGTAATTTTTGCATCTGACTTCTTGACCCTTGTGCTCCTCACCTGTTTTCATCTGTCCTTCTTTCTGAACATGAGAGACAAATCACATGACTTAGTTCATATGCATGTGGCTGTGTGGGTTTCTGGAGCAGAATGTGACAAAAGCATTTTTCCACTGTTCTGTTGCCTGCTTAATTTCATTACTGTGCACAGAAGTACAGCGAGACTGGGAGGAAAAACTCTTTGTGAGACAAAAGTATACTTCAAGTGTGAAGAATGTAGACAAGCCTAAATGGACACTAAAAATTGACTGGAAGGAGTGATGCAATTTTTAGTTAAGGGATCTTAGTTTTTATTTTAAAATAAGAGGCAATGAGCTCACAGTAACTTGCACTGAACTGATAATATTCCATTTGTTCACCAATCCATGTGGTCGTGGCTAAGTGCATTACTTAAGAAGACAATTTTAAGTTTCTGAAGAGTTTCTCATATTCTTATGCTTAAAATAATCTTTTTCCCCTTGAGGCATCTTAAACTGAAGGTTTCACTAGAAGAACTGAGTGGTATTTCTAATTCTCTTGAGTGAAATTTTTTAGCTGATAACTGAAAAACTTCCTTTTCTTTCCTTCCTTCATTTTTCCTTTGGAAATTGGAATGCAAAGGGTTACACGTGAAAGAGGTGAATGGTCCCTGGGACTGTATTGCACTGTTTCTTGAAGATTAATGAGGGAAGAATCCTCCTTCAGAGGAAAATGCTGTAATAATCTGACACTCTTAAACAACTGTCTGTGAACAGTGTTGTACAAGCCTGGTCTGCACATGTCCTCTTGATGGTGTGGAGCATCCAGAGCTGTTTTTTGCATAAAGAGTATGCACCTGTGCTAACCCACCTTTAAAGATAGCAGTGAGAAGGGAGGCTTCATATTGTGCAGTGTGGGGCTACCAGGGAAGGGCTGAAATCACCAGCTCTTCAAAATCCTTATCAAATGCCCTAATGGCTCACCTACACACACCCTGTTGGCAGCCTCCAGTCAGAAGCAACACAAGATTTCAATAAAAACTGTTTTGCAACCCAGAGTCCTGAGGAAATTAGCTGACACAGTCACTGGGACACTCCTGATGATATTGAAAAGTCATGGCAGTCAGGTGAAGATTCTGGTGCCTGAAAAAAAAAGGCAATATAGCACCCATTTTTAAAAAGGATTAAAAGAATGACCCAAAGAACTATCAACCTGTCAGTCTCACCTCTGTTCCAGGAAAGATGATAGAGAAGATCCTCCTGAAAGCAGCATGAAGGTACATGAAAGACAAGGAGGAGTTACAGACAAGCACGGTTTCACCAATGGCATGTCCTCCCTGACCAACCATGTGTTTTTTTATGATGGTGTAACTGCTTCTGTGGAAAAGGGAAGAGTCCCTGAATGTAGTCTATTTGGACTGTGGTAAGGTGTTTGGCACGATCCCCATAACATCCTTCTCTAGAAATTGGAAATATATGGGTTTGACAAATGCACTGCTTGATGGTGAGAAACTGGCTATGAGATTGTACCCAGAAAGTGGTGGTCAACATGTGGATGGAGATCAGTGATGGGTGGTGTCCCTGAAGGCTTAGTATGGACAAGTTCTCCTCCTTGGTGAGATCCACAGTGAGATTGACTACATCCTCAGCAAGTTTGTGGATGGCACCAAGCTGTGTGGGGCTGCCAGCACACCTGAGGGATAGGATGCCATTCAGATAGACAGGCTTGAGACATGGGCCCAAATGAACCTTATGAAGTTCAAGAGATCCAAGTGCAAGGTCCTGTACCAGATTCATGGCGGTCCCTAGTATGAAAACAACATGGGAAAATAGGATAGAGGATAGTTGAAAAGAACTTGGAACTACTGGTGGATGATAAGATGGACATGAGCCAGCCCAGAAAGCCAACTGTATCCTGGGCTGCATCAAAAGCAGTGTGGCCGGCAGGATGAGGGATGTGATCCTGCCCCTCTAATCTGTGCTGGTGAGACCTCATCTGGACTACTGTGTCCAGACTGGGAGACCTCAGTACTGAAGAGACATGGCCCTGATGGAACGCATCCTGAGGAGGAGGACCTCAACAGTGATCCTTGCCTACCAGGTCAGGCTGAGAGAGCTGGGGCTGTTCAGCCTGGAGAGGAGAAGGCATCAGTTAGACCTGAGAGCCACCTTTCAGTGTCTAAAAGGGAGACAGAAGAAATAAGGGGACAGACTCCTTAGCAGGGTCTGCTGTGACAGGACAAGCAAAAATGATTTCAAACTAAATGAGGAGACACTTAGATTGCATTGGATATAAGAAAAAAAAAAGTTTTTTACAATAGTAATTTCTACAATAATACAAAATACAAAGGTGAAGCACTAGAACAGATTGTCTAGAGGGATGGTGAATGCCTCGTTCTTGGAGACATTCAAGATCAGGCTGTACTGGGGTTTTAGCAGCCTGATGTCTCTGTAGAGAACTAGGACAAGGGAATTAGGCTTGCTGGCCTTTGAAAGTCCCTTCCAACTCAAATGATCCTACGATTCTATGACTCTGTTTAACCAAAGTTGCTTTTTGTGTGAACATTTATGGATGGTAGTGAGGAATTACTAGCAGGTGACTAATCAAAATTTAGACTGAACTGTGCCTTACTCTATAAAACAAGTGCCTGATTTTCTAGAAAAAGGGTTTGATTCTAAGCTATTTTTCTGAAAATAATGTAATTTATTTTTAATGTATAGCTGTCACTTCTTTTTTGATCTGTCTGTGAGCTGTAGTGTTTCTGATCATTTGAGGCTGATGGCAAATTTCCTACTGATTTACTGCAGAATAATAACAGTTATACTATGATTAACTTGCTGTAGCGAATAATTCTCAACACTGATCAAGTCAATATTACAGAGACTTATTTTTTTTTTACAGAATAATTTTGCAGTAAGTTCTTCCTGATCATTCAAGTTATTTGTTGCCCCATTTGCAGAAGGTGGCAATTCCAAAGGTCAGGTATTTTACTGAATTTTTATGAATTTATTACCAGAATACTGAATATTCTATTCTGCAAATATTCTACTACTTACTGTAAATCAGCCTTATAAAGCTTCAAAGCGATCCTTTTGGAGTTCTCCCTGGCTGCTAATTTAACATTATCTTGGCTGAAATGAGAAACTGTATCCCAGTTAATAATGGAGATTTGTGTGCGAGTTTTGTGAGTGTGCTTTAGCTAATGGAATACAGTGATTTTTGTACTGAACTTTTCCCTACCACGCAGACAAAGATCCTCTTTGAGAAGAAATGCTTGAAAATACCACTAAACACTGCTATCCTTGTCTTCAAAACAGTGAGATCTTATGCAATTTTAAATAGGATGAATTTATTTATTTTTTTCAGTATGGAAGGATCCTATATGGATCATTTTGCTGCATGCAGAAAAATAATTTTCAGTTAAGGGTTAAACATGGTTAGCAGACACATAATACTGAACCTTCTCTCTAATTAAATGGATAAAACTCTTAATGGCTTAGGAAACCTGTTTTTTTTTTCCTGCAAGGTTGTTCTTAGAGATTGTACCAGTGAGAAATCCTATCCTCTCACCTGATGGAGTCATTCTTAATCAAAGCCAGCTTTCTGGCCTTGGGAACAAAGCTCCGCTAGCCAAAGATGAGAAACAGGTCTCTTTTTTTGCCTCAGGGAAAAAAAAAATAAAAAGAATGAGAAAAGTCAGGACATAAACAGGAAGCAGGGCAGATGTCTGAAGGCTTGGGTTTACCTCTTTTACAGGTTTTCAGGGCTATAAGAGATGCCAGAGAGAGCAAACCATCCCTTAGCTTGGCTTTTCAGGCCTCTGACACAAATCAGACAGCATGTTCTTGGTTTCTTTGGATTTTTCAACAGTCTTAACCCAAATCTTTATTGTCAAGTTTATAGCTATTTTTTTGCATTAATTTATCAGATGAGGGAAGTAAAACGCTCTTCGGAAGGTAGTGCTGCTACTGTGGCTTACTCTAGAAGAATATTTGGCTTCTTTTTCATGATTTTGGCGTCCAACATACATTGTTATTTCTTGATATATAATATTATCCTTGAAAATTAAGATTACCTAAATAGGTGGCAGCTCTGGCTCTCCCCTGGTAGAGCCAGCTCCATTAAACACCAGATAACAGCAGCAGGATTTCAGGTGATGAGTGCTTGTAAAAGCCAGGCATTTGGCCTGTGGGATGAAGAATAACTGTTTATTTGTACCTGCAGTAACATGGTTATAGACTGACACTTAACACTTGATGTAAAAAGAAAAATTTTTATCAGCAATGGAAATAGACTGCAGACAGTACTGTACTTGCAAAAGGGAAATAGAGCTGGCTGAAATGATTTAATACTTACTGTTAAAGCCAGCCCTGTTCTTCACCTGATAGCATTAGGCATTGTGGGTCAGATTCACAGAAACAAGCAATGTTTCCCAAATAACCTGCACTTTTTATGTAAAACAGGTACAGTCTGGTCTGCCCCAGAACTGTGTCTGAATCACTTACCAGAACAAACAACCAAGATTATTTAAGCAATCCATCCAGCTGCTGAAGGAAGACTCTTTGAAGTGTGGTTCATAAAGTGCCCCATGGCTTAAGTGATAATGCACTTAGGACCTACATCAGGGTAGATACCACATGCCTTTTTTGAAGATACATAACTTATTCAACCAGAGACCAGTACAGAGACATGTTTAAATGTCTTTCCCTTTACCTAACCATTTTTTTTTCTCTTCTGACTGATCCAGAAATTATCCTGAGGTCAAGGTATGAAAATAATTTATTTGTTATGAATTTGGGCTTTGCAGATGTTGTGTTCCTCCTTATGATTCTTTCTATGCATATGTTCAGGGAAGGCTAATAGATGACTATAGAGAATTGTGCATCATTTCTGATCATAAGTTAACTTTTTGTCAATAAAAGAATTTTTAGAAAAGGTTGAATGTAAACTTATTTGACAGGGAGAAATCTGAAAAAAACACCAGGAAAAAAAGAGGAGACTGAAAGGGAAAATTGGAGATGGGACAAGGTAGGAACAAATTATAGAATCATAGAATCATAATCATTGCAGTTGGAAAAGATCTAGCCCAACCACCAACATACCACCATCATGCCATGCCAACCATCTCACTCCGTGCCACATCCACATGCCTCTTGAACACCTCCAGAGCCAGTGGCTCTACCACCTGCCTGTTCCGGTGCCTGACCACTCTTCCTGAGAATTTGGTTTGTCTTTGCAAATTTGTCTGGGAGAGGGATCCAATCTGTGCTTTCCTGTCCTTTTCTGTCTTTTCACTGTATCACCTAAAGAGCAGACTATGTTGTTACAGAAGGAATTCAGTGCTAGAAAACTCAAAAGCAGTTCTTAGTGCTAACTGTTGTGACTGTGCACAGCTAGGTCTCTTTCTGGACACCACGTAACATTCAATGGCAATGTTTTTAAAGAGAAAAAGGAAAATTTGTTTATTTTTCTTTTTTTTTTCTTAGAACTTTATCCATGTAAGAGGTTGTAACACCCTTCATAGTGCTGAGGTAACAAATTTTGTTCAATATAAAGGGCACTTTCTTTCCCAGTGTGCAAAATACTGACCTGAAAATGAGCAAAGAACCCAAAATGATAGAATCCTATAGAATGCCATCTACATCTGATTAGCTGTGTTACAATGAAGAAAATGCAGAATTTACTGAGATCCTAATTAAAAGTATTCTACATTATCCAAAAGAAATCCTCTTCTCACTAGAAAATACAAGCGAAAAGAGTCAGTGGGAATAATTTTCACAGAATTTCTTAGAATGGTGTAGGTTGGAGGGGACCTTAATGATCATCTAGTTCCAACGTACTGCCATGCACAGGGTGCCAAACAATAGATCAGGCTGCGTTAAATCAGGATCCCATCCAACCTGGCCTGGAGCACCTCCAGGGATGGGGCACCCACAGCTCCTCTGGGCAGCTCTGCCAGGGCTGCAACACTCTGAGTAAAAAATTTAATCCTAATACCTAACCTAAATCTCCTCTCTTTATTTTAAAGTCGTTCTCCCTTGTCCTATTGCTATTTGCTGTTGTAAAAAGTTGTTCTTCCTCCTGCCTGTAAGCTGCCCTCAAGCACCGGAAGGCTGCAGTGAGGTCTTCTCAGAGCCTTCTCTTCTTCAGGCTGAACAAGCCCAGTTCCTGCAACCTTTCTTCATAGGAGAGGTCCTCCATCCCTCTGATCATCCTCATGGCCCTCCTCTGCATCTGCTCCAACAGCTTTACATCTTTCCTGTACTGGGACCCCAGACCTGAATGCAGTACTCCAGCTGGGCCTCACAAGGGCAGAGCAGAGGGGGACAATCCCCTCCCCGTTCCTATTGCTACCTCTCTGTTGATATAACCCAGGATTTTGTTGGCCTTACCGGGCTGAAAGTATACACTGCCGGCTCATGTACAGCGTTTTGTCCATCAGGATCCTCAAATCTTGATGAATTAGCATTAATAAACAAGCATAACTTACTAATTGCTGAAGATATGTTCTTTTGTTAATCACTTACATATGTACTTCTCTTAAAACGTTTGATTTTATGTAAGAATAGAGATCCATCCAGTACCGTTTCACATCTTCATTAACATTCTAGACAGTAAGGCAGAGTTTACCCTAAACAAACTTTCTGATAACCCATAACTGGGAGGAATGGTATATAAATCCGAGGGGTTTGGTGCCACAAGGTTGTGGAGTCTCCTCCTTGGAGGAGGTATCCTTGATTGAGCAGGGGTTGGAACAGACAGACTTAGAGGTCCCTGCCAACCTCACCCATGCTGGGATTCTGTGCTAAGTACTATAACAGAAATCATAATCCAACAAAGCTGAGGAGGATAATACACAACTGTTTTTCCTAAATTTATGCTGACTCACTGGAATGACTGAAACTGCTCACGGAAATGCTATGATTCAGAGAACAAGGTAGCCAGTATGGAACAGAAAGTAGGTGAAACTCATTCAGCAATTGTTCTTTTTCTTCCATTTCATATTCAAGGACTTGTGTATGTGTAGCTCTAGGTGAAAATTTGCTGCTGTTTGGTTTCTGTGATGAGTAGTGAGAATCTAAGGTTATACTTTCTTGTGTGTCAGACAGACTATGTCATTTGGGACACCGAAACAGCAGCAGTATAGAATGTCATGGAATTCCGATCTTTCAAGTAATTTGATTACAAACTGAAGTCTATTAAACGTCTTAAATTCCATTTTGCTTTGTTGTTTAACCTTTCTGCTTTAATGATGTACTCTTGATTAATCAGTGTTTATTGCCCTTCAGGAGGATATTTGCCTCTAAAAATATTATTTACTTTAATAGTTAAGAAATGGGAAGCTTGTAGTGTGTTCACACTGCAATATTTGGGACACACAGAACACTCTGAGGAACCCAGTTTATCTACTGCAACTCAGTTTCCAGATTCCACATTCATGGTCTCAGTTTCATTTAAAGAATGTACTTATTTAACCAGTTCCCTGGGCACGGTTAGAGAGTGAGATGCAACAGGAAATCACTTTTTCATGTTTTGAAAGTGAATCCAGAGTATTTCAAATTCTATTTTCTTCCCTCATCTCCAGGAATGGACATGAGAATCCAGGCTTTCTTTGCTCTGTGCTGATGTCCTATCTACTGTGGACAAACATCTTGTTTACTCTATTCTTTCTTGCCTAGGTTTCCATTACATGTAACTGTGCACAGGGCAACTACCTATTTCTTGAAATCATCTTTGAGATAATCTTTCCACAGAGCAGTGACACTGAGGATATGAGAGGAGAGTTGGTCAGTTTCTTAGGCAGACTTCTCCCAGATGCTGATTTATAAAGAATAAAAACTGGAATTTTATTTCCCTATTTTCTTTGTTTCAAAGATTGGTAAACAAGGCAATTTTCTTGTCAGGTTTGAGGTTTCTTAACCTTTTCAGACAAAATATGGCACAGTATTTTGCATGGCACATCTAGTTTGGAATCACCTGGGCTTCATTTGGAAATGACATGAGAAGATCTGATTTTGTGTTTAATTTTAAATGAAAACCATGTGGTGGTAATGCTGAGCAGCAAACACTCCTCTTTCTTCCCTTTACCTCCAGCTCCACCAGATGAAAAGTATTAATATGAATAAAGAGGTGGCATGAATCCAGGACAAGAGATCTAGAGCTCCTGAGTAAAGAAAACTTACAGCTCTAGTTAATGCTACAGTACGAATCAAGCAAGAATCTCCACTGTAGAGGAAATAAAAAGCAGGGTTCTAGAAAGGTCAGAAAACAAAACATTGTTATGTACAGTAGGAATGGAACTACATCTGCTGAACTAGTTTGATGTGGAGCGTACACACACTGCAGGGTGCAGGTATTCTTGAGACTGCTTCCACCCACATGGAAAGATGCCTTTTTTTTCAAGGTGGTACTTTCAGATTGAGTTAGCTGGCTTGTACTGTAATGATGCATACATTCCTGGGAAGAAAAAGTAGCGCATCTTACTTTTTCCAAGTGAGGACTCAATGCCGGGAAGTGGCAAACACAGCACAAAAATGTAAATATAACAATGGAAACAAATAGAAACCATGCAAAGATTTCTGGGCCCTGTGAGACCACTGGACCATAGACTTGTTGAAGGTGCAGATCTTGGGTTTTGTTTTGCTGGCAAAACCAATGTTGTTATTGTCCTTTCGTTAGACAAACCAAACTGAGAAATTCTGTATCTAAAACCAATGGACAAAGCCTGAAAAAAGCATTCTCTGAAACTTTCAAGAAATTAGGTGTCAAGTCTCCCAGATATGAAAGTTTTGCCACATCTTGAACCATCCAGCAGAGCTACATGCAACACAAGATGACTTCCAAGCAAGTTTCACCTTCAGTTGTTCCTGTAGGGCTGTGTCTCCCGCAAGCACTGTGCTGCAGGTTGGCAAAGCTGTGATCTGAGATAATAAAAAAATGCTGGTCGGGTGAAATGTGAACCTAAGTCTTTTACAGCTGCAGTTTTGGTCAGTGAGAAGAAGTTCTGTCTTGAGAGTTTTTCTCTTCCTTTCTGCTGCCCTTTACCTACTCATCTTCATGAGAGTGCAGTGAACACTACACATACAATGTCAGGCAAGGTTGCCCCTTGCAACCCTCCCAACACTACAGGAGGTACTCAAAAGGCCAATCAGTCTGTGAATGAACTGAAGGGTGCACCACATGCTGTATATGTTGTGTTTCTATCTTCTCATTCTTTCATTACTCCTTTTCCTTCTTGTACCAGGGAACAAACTATTTCTGTGAAACTAATCTTGACTTTTTGTCATGAAACAAAGCAAGAAGCTGGAGGATTTTTAGCTCCTGCAGCTTAAAATAAATAAATAAATAAAAATAAAAAAAAAAAAAATTACATTTGTATTAAACAAAAAAATCCTACATATACAAGCTCTAATTTATCTGGTTTTGGTGGGCAGAAAATATGAGAAAACATGTTCCTACCTCTCTAATTAAGCTATCAGAGGAAAATGGCTTCACTATTTTAGATTGAATTTGGTTCTGTGATATAACAAAGCTGTAAAACTTGTCAGTGCTCTCCTGGCAAGTGGATGAGTGTCTTGTCAATTTGTATGAACGTTAGCTACTTGGAAGACAATTTGTAAATTAAGTGTCACTCCCAGCAGCATATGCAAGTGAGAATATCAGTACTTAGAGGTACTACAGAGCTTTCTGTGCACACATATAAGGCCCCTCTTCAAGCACTGTGTCTTGGCGTCGGAAGCCTTCTGAGGAAAACCAGATTTCTGAAAGAGGTGAGCTGCTCTTCAGCAGAACTGCGGTTTCATAGACTTTTCCAAAATCACATAAAGAGAAATGGTTTGTTTTTCTGGAAGTAACTAAATTATTTTTCTTTCACGATGAGAAATTCCAGATATCTGCATTGAAATTATTTTCTTCTTTCTCCATTGCATAAGAAATGTTCTCTAAACCCTCTTCAGAGAAAAAAATCAAAGTTTTCACCATTTCAAGCCCCTTTACGTTCCTGACTTTGGCAGCAGATGATCTGGCCTGCCTGTCAGGCTCAGTTCTGCAGTGAGTGCTTGCACGGGTGCACATAACATGCTCCCCCAGCCTCCCTCTACCTAAGAGGAGATTACAGCAGGAGGGGAGCTTGAGGTTGCAAGTGGCAGCTCCTCCTAGAACTTTCCGGTGGTGCTACACAGACATGTAGACATGCCCAGAGGCAAAACAGATGACTTGCACCCCGTCCAAGGCACACAAGCAGACAAGAAAATGGTTTTATGGGAAATTCTTTTCCAAAAGCATCAGCTATTAATACAGCTAAATGCTGACATCTGCTTAACAACAAAGAATGGTCTGCTGGTTGCAGGATGGATACAAAAGACGTGCATGCAAATACAGACATAGAATCATAGAACTGTAGAATATCCTGAGTTGGAAGGGACTTAGAAGGACCATCAAGTCCCACTCCCAGCTCCACACAGGACCGTATGACTAAGTGTTGTCCAAATGAACTCCAGAAAGCTCATGATGTGTTGGTCACATATACAGGAACATGCTGTCAGCTTGCAGCCCCATTTGTGTGTACATGTGCATATTTGACCTTATTTTTTTACATCTAATACTTACTCAGTGTGGGCAAGTGGGCTGGAACTTGGTGGGGAAGGGTTTAATCCAGTAACGTTTCTGTTCACAAACTGGGTAATAATCTATTGTGCTGCTTTTCAAATCAGCAGCCAAGCCTGTTTCAGGTCTCTTCTTTCTCTTAAATACTCTTAGCTCCCAGTTGGGCTATCTCACCAAAAGAGGAAGAAACTCTAAATGGGCTGTGAAATGGGCTGTGATTGTGCTGGAAGTTACAAGTTGGGAAGCTTGAAACATCATAGAAATAACAGGAAAAGGGAAATGCCATTGTTTTTAACTTCCAGTTTATACTTTTAAGCTGTTTTGACCAATAAGTGTTACATTAATGGCATAATGCAGAATCTAAATTGCCCCCAGGTCCTGGAAAAGATGAAGGTGACTGCATTATTTGTTAGGTATGAAATGAAAGCTGGAAATATCCTTGCAATCTGTGTCCTGATCTTGTCCTACTCTCTGTAAACTTGCACCTTTGCACTGTTTTTTTAGTATCACAGATATTCAGTCTCTGTAGCATCACTTTTGACAGAGCTCTGCTTTCCATCATTGGCCCAGATGCTTCCCTAGCATATCCAAAGAAGTTTCAAGTATTTAATTTTCCATGATTTTGAAGGAAGTCTTTTCTAAGTCACCATTACGTTAATCAGATCTTGGACATCGATTCAGTGCATGCATTTGATGATTCCACCTGAACCTAGAACCTTCCAGGTCCTTGCAGAAGAGCAAGGAATGCCTTGTTTTTGAAATAACGATGTGAAGGCTGTGTGTTTGACTCAGGAAGTCTTGTACATTTCCCTTGGTGATGGTCAGGAGAGACATTTCAGCCTCTACATGCCAATGAACTGAACAGAGTCAAAGAAGGCATGTAAACAACACAGGATCTAAATGCAACCTCTTGGAAAGCAGAGCAATTGGGACAAGAGTGGCTGAGCCCCCCAGGCAACACAAAATCCAGCCACGGTTTGCAGTGCTCTGCAGTTCGCTTGCATCTCTTTTGGTGACCCTGTCCTAACACTTTCACCACTGTGTGGATGGGAACTCAGCACTGCTGTGTGTTTCAAGTGGGATACTGCAGGAAATTTGGTAGTCAGGGGAAGGGAAGGACAAAATAGCTTTAGGAATTGCTGACTCAGTTTACTCATATCATCGTGAGGCTGGGCATTTTCACTCTAGGTATATGGCATCCTACCTCCTCACACAGGGTGGTGTCCTGCTAACATCTTTCTCTCTCTCTATTCCCTTTTTTTTTTTTCTTCTTTTTTTTTAAATTTTAAATTAAGAATTAAATTCCATAAAAGCTGAGGCGAGGTACGTGGGGATGGAATTTTTGAAAGAAGAGGGAGCTACACAGTCCCAAAAAGGGCTGACCATTTCAACATTATTCTTCCTCTGAACTTAGAAGTCATCTGCTAATGCAAAACCCAGTCTAGTGGGAGGTGTCCCTATCTATAGCAGGGACACTGGAACTAGATGATCTTAAAGATCCTTTCCAACCCAAACCATTCTGTGATTCTATGAAAAGCACATCCTGCTTAGAATCATAGAACATCCCAAAGTTGGAAGGGTTCCATGGGGATAATCAAGTGCAACCCCTGGCTCCACACAGTAACTCCCAAAGTCCAAACCCTATGTCTGAGAGTGCTGTCCAAACACTCCTTGAACTCAACAGCTTGGGGCACTGACCACTGCCCTGGGGGGACTGCTCTGTGCACAGTCACTCTCTGGAGATGGTCCTAGCTTCCCAGGAACCAGTAAATTATTATGTCTGTAGTCACCTGCTCAGAGAGAAGAATGTCCAACTCATAGTTCCACAGACTCAATACCAGAGATAATGAAATACAGTGGAGAAACTATAATTTAAGTCACACAGCAGTCAGAGCAGAAATTTTCTGATATGCAAAATCATTCCTTTTTCTAGGAAAAGATGGCAAAATACACCTCAGTGTTATTTGTTCTTGTAAGAGACTGGCTAATCTATACCATTATTACTGACCCTTGCTAGTCATGGCAAAAATTAATGAAAGTCTCAGTCTCCAGTCCAGAGAAGCTCTGAAGAATGTTTTTATTTATTTTGATTTAAAAATGCTGTTACAGTACTTCAAGAATCGTGTAATTGTGAACTACTTTATTCCAGCTGATTTGCACTTGCTTTTGCTTACAAACTCTTGCACCATGCTGTCTCTCATATAATATGCAATCTCAAGGGACAATCATCTGTCAACAAATTTTCAGTCTCTCCTTTTGTTCAGTGTACTTTTGTATGAAGTTTTACTGTTCAAAGTTAAGCACATTCAAGTAATCAGACCTGGAATTCTGCAGTCCAATGAGCAGATTGTCAGCCCTGGAGTCAATTGGTTTGTTTTATTCAGTGGTGCAATTTAGACTTTAAATGTTAGCCATGACCGTAGGGATTACGGAACATTCACCCCAGAGCAGTAAAATATTCCATTTCCTTCTATCTCGAGCAGTTTGTACCTACAGTGACTGTGTAATTCAGCTGAGCATGTGGAGACTACTGTAAAATAAAACTCTGGATATTTAGTGATCCTTTTGCTGATACATTTCCCTGTCTCTATGTCACAGGAGCCATTATCCTATTGCTCTAGCCTTTGGCTTTCTGCAACTGTGTAAATTTGCCAGTCAACTTCTGAACTGCTCAGATGAAGTTGCCCCTTGCTGGTCGTGTCCTTCATGTTGCCACCATGCAAATCTTGCACTCATTTCCCTGCAATGCATTTCTGATTCTTTTTCATCCTCTCCTCAAAACTGTAATGGTAGTGTAAACATCAAAGGAATATGTCTGTCAGCAGGCTCAAAAGTGAAGTGTAACTTTTACAAAACACAGAACAATTGTATTTTTGGTCTAAACACCTGGTTTCGGAGGGTTTCTGTTTCTGACACCCTTAGTGTTACTTGTGAATGCCAAACAGTGTTTTAAATTAAAAGCTTTGTAATTATAATGGTTAGTGTTTCTTGTCATATAGTTGGCAATGGTTCACAGAAATAACTCAGAGCTGCTGGCCATTCAGTTCTTGGCATTGGTAGCTACTTTAGGGGGAATTAAGAAATTTACAGAATCTCTAGGATGGTTGAACATTGCAATTGTAATGTGATACAGTAATATTAACAAAGAGTTGTGAGGAACTGATGAATTGATTTCAGTACTCTCCTCACTGTAATTACAGATTTTTGGATTTGCCACCAAAGTGTACCAAAAGCCGTGCAAGTAAGACCAAATTCCTTCTCCATAATTTAAAACTTCCCTTGAAAGACCATTCTGTGAAACCAGAACTATTATTTCATCTACAGTGTTTGTACCTGGAAAAGCTCTTACAATGTTTGCCACTATTTGGATTTCTATAGAAAAAAAGGGTGGAAAAATAATTCCTCAAAAACCTACCAGAAATAAATAAAATAAATCTTTTTTTCCTTTTATTTTCTTAATTTGATTGTAAGTGAAGTTTTTGGAAGAGATTCTCTTTCAGTTGAATAAGTAAAAAAGCATGGATATAATCATAATCTACAGATTTTCCAGGGGACTGGCAGCTGCTATTTTTCCCAGATGGTTTTCCTCATGGACTGCATACAGCACAGATACCTATTTATACAAACATCCTTCATCTTTTATTTTTGATTACATTTAGAAAGTAAGGTTGTTGGTTTTTTTGACAGCTGTGTAATATGTACCATAGGTTGCAGTGTGAAAAATATATATGTATCACAATTATAAAGAGTCTAAAGCATAGAAACTAGTGTAGCTGTAGAATCATTGAAATGCTTTAAAAACTTTGTGTTTTGTCAGTTGTAAAGGCAAGGTTGGGCTTTGATGTTTCCTAAAAACTTCCCACATCTAGCTTAAGACAACTGCTATTAACAGTAGAATTATTTCTCATCGTAGTTGATCATGGCCAAGGCACTTGCTTTGGAAGGTAAAAGAAAAATTTAATTCTGTACCTGAGAAAGTGTGGTGATACCATGACTCATCCTTTACTTCATCCTTTTCCAGTCCTCGACACAGACATTTTTGCTGAGATAAATATCTTCTGGTTAAATTGGTCTGTATCTTAACATCTCATGCTCTCCACCCATTTCAAAGCCGGAGACCAAACAATTGTACTTTCAGTGGAGTGGTGATGACTGTGTACCAAAGAAATCTGGAACACATGAAAACAGAGATCTGGATATTTTGTGTAGATTTTTAAAGAGCTATTCCCACACAAGCGATGTGTTTCCCCAACAAATTCCTGTCTCTATTCTTTTTTTTCTTTTCTTTACTAGGAGAGTGGTTAGGCCCTGGAACAGGCTGCCCAGGGAGGCTGTGGATGCCCCGTCCTTGGACGTGTTTAAGGCCAGGTTGGACGGGGTCCTGGGCAACCTGATCTGAATGTGTATGTTTGGTGGCCCTGCTAGGCAGGGGGGTTGGAACTACATGATCCTTGAGGTCCCTTCCAACCCGGGTGATTCTGTGATTCTGTGATTCTGTGATTTTCAGTGTTTGTTACTAAAAATCTCCTGTATGGATAACAATTATGAACCTGTGAGGAGGAAACAATTTTTTTTTGAAACACCTTGAAGTATTAAGTACCTTGAAGTATTAAGTTCTATTTTGACAAACCTGCTTAGAGGTTTAGAAGCTTGAAGTGCTAGTCACTTGAAAAACCATACATATTTACCTCACAGATGAGAGTGCCTCAAACTAAACACTTCTAAATAAAATTCATTCCTGTCCAAAGAGAAGTGGGAGGGTGTGTGAGGGAAAGCCTGAAGAACTGTGGGAAAGGTCAGAATTAGGAATTCTAAAGGTGATGTAATGCCACTTGCCAGTCTGTTGTTGGCCAGAGTCTCTTCTGTTGGTGTTGTCATAAGTGGGCCCTAAAGCTAAGAGAATAGCGTTGGGTTGGCTACTGCAAGGTGCCAGGAACATCAGCTCCTTGTTGGCTGCATGACACAAAACTTGTCCAAGCAGGCCCATTTTTCACTCCTGTGTTTTCGTATTGCTGACTACATGTACCATTGCAAAGTTCCTCTTAATGTTGAAATTTTTATATAACTCCTTTTGCAGATGTAGAGAATGGTTTACTCCTCTCCGATTTTGCAGGTCACTGTGAGAAGAAAAGGGAGTTTGAGCTGCTGTTTCTACCCAGTAATTGCAAATGGTACGTCCTGAGGCTGAATGCTATGGGAGTGAGACAGAACTTCACAAAAGTGTCAGTTCAGTTCCATATGCCAAAAAAATACTGAGTGAGCACAAATACAGATTATTCTTTAGGCTGGTTAGGAGCGCTATTCATAACAGCAAATGTTTGAATTACTTTTTTTTTTCCTTTTAAATCCAATTAATTGGGTTTCATTATTGTGCAATAGTAATTATTAGCCACGCCAGTTATGAAGCCTTGTTAGCATTATAACTGAGGTGCTGTAGTACAGCACTGAGTCAGAAAGAAAAACCCCAAACCTGGCTGAGATGAAGGGGCTTCTTTGAAATTGGGGAAGCTCATTAAATCTTTGTGCTCTGTAGCTGCAAACTCCTTATTGTATATGACCAGCCTCCCAGTAAGGTCCAGTGTGTAATGTTTCTTCAGTCCATCAGGTTTATGTCGCCTCCTGTGAAAATATGGTTGGGCAGTAGTGTGCTCCTTGTGACCTTCAGATACCCTTCCTGTGTGACAGTGGTGGAGCCCAGCACAAGCAAGCTATTGTCCTTGCTTGCTGGATGAGTCCTCCCTGTTAGCGCGTGGTGCTGTGTTTTGCCAACTGCCAAAATTCCCCTGCCCCCAACACCTCCCTTCCATTTATTTTAAAATGGAAACGCACTGGAGTTCAATATTTTCATAACTTTCCAGACCTCTTGTTTGGACAGGAAATGGAAGAAATGGGGAATGTGGAGCAGCTGAAGTAGACAGAGCCTCGCCTCTCAATTTGTCCCTTAGTGTTTCTTTCAGTGGGTAGATCTGCACAAGCACTGCAGTGGTTGTGGGTAGATCTGCATGCTTCTTTCCAGCAAGAAAGGCATTTCCCCTGCCTGTATAGCAGGCATGAAAGAAACCAGGGTTACGATGAGTGGATGAAGTTGCCAGTAGACTGCTAGGGTCACAGGCTGTCTAGGCAGCAAGAAACAAGTCTGGTGCTCACTTTCTGTGTTCCTATGTTCAAACATTGAAAACCCATCGGAACACTAACTTCCTGATGCTTTGCACTTACAGAGGAGTGGGGTGGAAACCATCCTGAAGGGGATGAGTATATGGAGGGAAATCTTAGCTCCTCCCATTTCAGTGGAATTAAAATTGTTATTTGTTAGCGAGTGAAAACTAGGAAATAGTGATTTTTTGACTATTTAAAGAGTATTCATTACTTTTAGAGTACTTTCTAAATTTGTAAGAGGGTGACAACAGAAACTTTGCTCTTAAGCCGTAGACCATCAAGCCCGCATGGCTGTGAAATGCATTCCATACAAATGCTATATGCACCCAATATTTTCTTCCTGTCCCGCAGATTGCCACCTCTTTTCCAGTAAGTTATGTCAGTTTTCACACTGCACACTCAGTGCTTTTCTCTTTGAATCAAGTAATTATCCTCTTTGCAATACCATACAAAAAATATGTACCACCTGATTTCCCACTGTGCATGTAAAGATTTAGAATAACGTGTACTGCTAGGAAAAAAATACATTGTACAGTTTGAAAACACTTGTATTTGAAAAAATATTAATATATCTTTTTTTCAGGCTGACAAAAGTTACTTTTGTGACTAGTAATTAATTCCTTTATGTGGCAGTTTGTATTTATCTGAAATGTGGAGATGTTTAAGAAATATTTCTCACAAGTATATACTTAAACTGTACTCAATATTTTTTCCTTTGTCCTTGTTTTTGTTTCTTGTTGAATGGATGAAAACAGGTTTTTCAGGGAAGAAATTGCCATTCTATTTTGTTCTGAATTGATAAAACTGATGTCTTAGTGAATGACATTTGGAATCTCTTCACTTGGTGCATCGGAGCTACAAGATATGGTTTGGAGCTACGAGATGTGGTTTAGCAGCTTGTGGTACTAATAGGAATGGGATGGTGGTTGGACTAGATCATCTTGCAGGTCGTTTCTAACCTTGCAGTTCTGTGATTCTATGATTCTATGATCCTGTGCTGAAATATATATATAGGTATTTTCTAAAAGTTGTTTGTAAGGGCTTGTGCTGCTGGAGTTGCAGGATGGTTACCTGATGTGGTTCTTAAGCTAAAATCAACTTTAATCATACCATGTTTCATCCTAATCATGAAGACCACACATTTTGTCTTTCTGTTAAAGTACAAATCAAGGTTTTGATAAAATTGCTTTGAAATGACAGCAGTGCTTTAAAACAGTAGTTACACTAGTATAATTTGAGAGCACGTTTGGAGCCATTAATATTTTGTCATTCATTCATTGCACAGTAACTGCTTGGTGTAAGAAGACAAAATAACGAAATCTTAAGGGAACTCTGAGGTTATAAGTCTAACCCTGAGGTTATGAACCTAAATCCTTCAAGAGCCACTGTAAAAAAAATACTGGGATGAAAGTGTGTGGTTTGTTTCCTGTAGTTTTTTGAGAGTTGTACTACTTATTCAGCTCTTTCTTTGCTGGGAGTAAGATCTGTGAAATAGGTCAGTGCAGCCCTTGTACTCCGTGGTCTGTATGACAGTCAAAAAGTGTCCTAGTAGTCATACTGGTTTGCTTGTGCAGTGAGTTGGAGCTACATTTAGCTAGTACATGAAATTGTCTGAATTGTAGGAAACCAACAAATCATAGAAAAGAATTAGCTGTCTAAGTAGCTCACCTGAAGTGCACCAAACAGCCTTCTGTAAAACACAAAACACATTTTAAATCCCACATTTCTCAGTTTCTCTCAAATCGCTGGATAGTGTCCTCAGTTTACTGTGGTCTTGGAATATAGGACACAAATTTCACTGAAAAAGTTCCTCTTCTCCCTCTCCTTGTGTTGAAAATATAGAATGTGACTATAGAGTTGAAATAAAAACAGCACACCAAGTGCCATGAATACAGCCATTCTCTGTGAATGAATATAACTGTGTTTTCTTTGGGGAACAAGAGCAAATGAGCAGTGTTTAGTTAGCTACGGCGATAATGGATATATTTATTCCCTGTGCTGTGTGCTGTGTTACATCAGGTGTTTGCAGAGGAAAGAAATGTCTTCCTTTTTGAAAAAGTGGAAGCTACAAATAAAAACAGCAAATGCTGGCATATTGCAAAAAGAGAAAAAGATAAGTTTTTGCTCTGTTTTTTTTTACAGGTCAACAAAGAGCAATTTGTAAGTTTGTTCTGTAGCCAGAGTTTTAATTAAAAACTAGAAAGTCCACAGAAGAGAATCCTTCTTTGTCTCCTCAGTGCATATGCAGAAGGATCACTTAATGCCCTGTGACATTTGTGTTGTAATAAATGATGTGTAGCCACCAGCATTTTAGCAGGCTCATGAAATTTCCATGCCTTGTGACATCATGAAGAAGGAGTTTTGAAGGGGATGGAGGTTCATCTTGCTCTCTTCCACAGCTCTTGGGGGGTTGATCTGGGCATTGGTTGGGGAGGTGATGAGCAATTGCTTTTGCATCATTTGTTGTATACATGTGTATATTGTCATAACTATTATCCTTCTCCTTTTCTCTCTCTTTGTAAATAGATTCATCTTGACCCACGAGTTTTACTTTTTCTTTCCCAGTTCTCTCCCCCATTGCAATGGAAAAGGGAGAGTGAGCAAATGATTGTATGGTACTCAGTCATCTGCCAGGTTAAACCACAACAAATGCAAAGACTGTTTCAATTGAGCTGAAACAGAAAATTAGAAAACTATTAGACCAGGCTGTATTAGAGGAGAGGTGTTGTCAGAAGTGACATTGCCTCTAATATTTGGTTTGACAGCCTTGCTAGGAATCTCAGCTATCTCCTCTAGGATGTCACTGTGACTTGGGTGGCCTGTAAGGTCATCCAGATGTGCTAGCCTCTGGATTTGCAGGATAGTTGGTTGCTATGACAGAGTGTTAGAGGTTGAAATCTCTTGCCAGGGAAGTTCTCTGGAAGAAAGTGACTTCTGTGCTTTCATCACTGTGAGGCACAGCTCCAGGTGTGGATGAATGAGAGGGCATTCTGGCACACCAGCAAACAGCAAGCTGCATTCTACAGTGTACCTTCTAGTGTTTAAAGACAAGTTTTTATACTCAGAAGTCATGCAGTACCTGTATTGCAGCTGGGCAAACTCAACCATAACATTTTCCAAATGTCATCAAAAAGGCACAGCTGTGATTAGCATGTCCATTCAATGCACCTTAATAAAACATAAAGGTATGAGCATAGAGAACAGGTAATAAAAAAGGAGTGAAATTAATTGTAGCTATATCATTCATCCTTGCAGAATGTTCTCATTGTGATCCTGCACCCTTACATATGGACAGTCAATGGTTTATTCTTTAAGATAGCAGGATGTTCCTGATGAAAACATGAGAAAACCTTAAAAGTCAGAGGGAGAGAAGAGGGAATACTATAAAAGAACCAAAAATGAAAATGAGAAAAGTAGGTCATTCTTATGTTTTGTTTAAGTAATCTGATAATGTTAGAGTCAATTAAATTTAATGGTGGAGAAATAAGAAAATGGCACAGAAGTTTGAAACAGTACTGTGAAGATAGTATTGAATCTCACTGCTACAAGCAGTGAGAAGGATCTGATATTACCATTAAGAAGCATCCAACATCATGCAAAATAGGATCAAAACTCTGTGATAGCATTCCTCCTAATTTGGAGTGCATATCCCAAGTGTGTTATGGGTTAAGAAAACTGTTGTTGTGGGCAAAGTACCCAGAGGTGTGACGGGAACTGTGTGCTAGGGGGATGTCCAGAAGTGTCAGCACAGGATTCCAGACCATGGGACTCTCATCTTCCTCTGCTTATAGGACCGTTTTTATTGATTCCCAAAGACCTGATTATAATGTTTGCCCAAACTTACAGGCTTTGATATACTATGTATGAACTGGAAATGTGATTTCAGCTTTGGTCAGCCATGCTTTCTGGGATCCTCAGGGGTCTCAAGGGCTCATTTTTGCTGCCATATCTGTGCTTTCAAAGGGCAGGATCACACCTTAATGTAGTTCTATATTCTGGTCTGAAGTTCTCAACTTAGCCTGTCTTTCTAGAATAATGGAATCATTAAGGTTGGAAAAGACCAGCAAGGTCACCAAACGGAACCACCATGCCATCCCCACCATGTCCAGTAACCACGTCCCTCAGTGCCACATCTACAAGTTTCTTGAATACCACCAGGGACAGTGATTCAGCCACTTCCCCAGGCAGTCCATGCCAGGGCCTGACACCTCTTTCTGGGAAGATATCTTTCCAAATATCAAATCTCAACCTCCCCTGGTACGTCTTGAGGCCACTCCCTCACACTCTATCAAGTTATCAGTTAAATCAGCCATGACAGGTTTGACTCCTAGTGAATATTACATTCAAGACTGTTGAAATCCAGAGATATTTGATTTGTTGGTTTTGTTTTGTTTTTCTTCTCTCCCTTGATGTGTTAAGACTTGCAGCTGCTCAGTTTTTCTTTTAAAAAAGAGAGTGTTTGCCAACAGCGTAATGAGTCTTGGCCCGTCCAATCTGAAGGTGTTGGTATGTGAGAGAAAAAAAAAGTACTGAGTATGATAATTTGCAGTGCTTCAGTCCTCTGTGCATGTTCCATGTTTGCTTGTTCTGTCTTTCCATCCTTTTTCCCCTCTGCACTACTGACTCACATCTGTCCGGCCTCTGGCTCACCTCACCCACCCACCTCCCTTGCAGGGCGAGGAAAAGTGATCTCATTTGGAGCTCTGCAGTCTGTGTGCTACACAAGCTCTGCTCACAGAGCTGCAGTGCCCAGAGCTTATATCCTTCCATCTTCCTTTTTTGCTTTTTTAAAAAAAATAACGGTTTATTCTGCAAAGTAAATTCCTTTTATCATAAAGAATAAGTGTGTGTACTCAAATTAGAACCTGACTATATGCAAAAAGCCTTAACTCACACCCATCTCTGCAGACAGTCAGCAGCAGTGAGGTCCTATGTCTGATGTTCAGATATAATAACCAACTTCTCACTCCAGTTCTTGCTTTGTTATTTGTGATACCATGCAGACAAAGGAAGGTTTTTGCATGTTGCATCGCTCTTTGTCATTCTTGAAGGTACAATTTATGAACCAAAATACTGTACTATAGGAAATTTCTGTTTGTTTTGTTTTCTTTTCTTTAGTAGCCAGTGAACAAGGCTTTGTTTGGTTTGCTTTCATGATCACGCAGAACTAAAATTCAGCAGTAGATGGTCAGCAGTGGAATAGTGTTGTGGATGCCTTTTGTCTGTGGCAAACTGATGAATTTTGCACTGCTTCTCTTCTCAGGGATGAATCTTACTCCTATTGCTTTTCGAATACTGCCTTTTAGAGACCATTTTCCCTGTGCTAAAATAGGGACTAATATAGACTTTGATTCACAATGTGCACAGTCATCACTTCTGGACCCACATTTTTAGAATATAGGAGGTGAGTGCAAGCTCTTTATAAAATAAAATCCACATATGTATTTCTATGATGTAGCTGAGATAATGTGTTTCTAGAAGAGAATACATTCCTAGAAACAGAGCTTTTAATCTAAGAAGTGCTGCAGCTGTTTCATTCTGGCTTTGCTGCATGAACTTGTCAATGGACAGAGATATGCCTAAATCTGGTTATGACTGCCTTCACATTTTTTGTTGTTGTTGGCTCAAGGCACTGTAAAAAGAATGATGTACGAATGAGAAGCAAGCATGAGACCATGATGAAGACGCAGTACCAAGTCAGTTTTTCCAAATCTCTAATTCAAATTCTGAACTTTTTGGATTTATTATTTTTTTTCCTCTGTCAGCAGATGGCTCTGATCAAGTGTTTCCAGACACGCAGCCTGCAGGGCGATTCTGTCAGTTCACTAGGTCAGACCCTGCATCTTTGTGTGGTGGCACCGGAGAGCCAGCTGGCACTGTTCAGAGTCCAGGCTGTCCTGAAGGCAGGTCCCCTGAGAGCCATGCTGTAGCACAGGACAGATTTCATTAAATGTTGTCTCCCAGATCCGGGCCTCAGTGGACCTTTGGATGTTCACCTTTTCCAGCGGAGGTGATTATGTGACAGGAATGGAGGTGAATGTATGACATTTCAGGGACTAGAATATCCGGATTGCAAGCAAGAACTTGTGTTTACTCACAGGATCATGTCAGTGCAGCGTGCAGTGCATTATCAGGACCTGGAAGTTTAGTAGAAAAACTTTGGATTCTCTGAAATTTTGGCCCAGTGCCACCTCTTCCACGTGATTATGCCAGAAGTAATGGAAAAAAAACCCTTTCTCCCGTCCTTCACTCACACCCCAGCAACCCCACATCCCAAAATAAAACTAGCCTCTGACTATCTGAAAACCACATGCTGGCTCTTTAATGTGGCATATTTGTCTGAAAGCTACTTTCCTCTCTGTGTGATATGGAGAGGTACCGGGAGCAGCAATGATTAGTAACTGCTGTTTTCCCCAGAGCAGTTTTGCTGCACTGTTTTCATTTAGTGTTCGTTTAATGAAGAATGGGAGAACAGTGAAATTGATAAGACTGCACAGAAATAAAGATTTCATCTATGTATGGAAGTTACTGCAACAGAATGGAATTTCAACAGTCTTAGGAAACCAGCTATTAAGCCAGACTAAAGAATTCCCTTTAATAGCCTTATATTAAATTATCCTGTTGAATTCTGTGGTGTTTTTTTCATCCTTTCATGTCATAGGATTTCCTGATCGAGGGCTGGACCTGTTTTTCCTTTTTTCCCAACTGACTCTCCAGCCTGAATGGACAAAATCTGAAGCATTGTGGTGTTCACATCCCCTGTAGATTTTCTCAGAAAAACATCACTTGATTGATAGAAGAGCACGGTTATTTTTATTCCTCTCCTCCTGACAGTGGTTGAAAGTTTTCTGTAATGAATGTTTCAAGTAGGAAAACAAGTCTGGTAAGGACATCTTGAAGGCAGTCTTTTAACTGAGCAAGAGTGGCTTCTTGATCTTAGGACAAAGTGATGTTTTGCTTCTTCTCTGTCACTCACCAGACTCAGCTTTCCTTGCTTTCTGGGTTCCCACTGATCAAGGCTGCCTCTCTGGAAGGCTCTGTGTCAACTGCGTCTGGATTGCAACCAGCCCGCTCTCTTTTTTCTCCACAAGTCCTGTGTGAGCAGTGAACTTCTGCAAATCATTTAATGTCTTCACTGCTGAAGTGGTTTTTTACTGGTGCCCTGTGCGTGTCCCACTGCAGGCTGCCTGTAACAGCAGGCACTCAGCCACATCCTGTCAGTACAAGAAGGTCAAGGGATGCTAATGTGACATTTAACAGTGCACATTACTGAATGTGGCATTTTATTGGTGGAGGTCTCATGAAGAGGGCAGTTTAATGAGAATCAGGAAGTGAGCATGCAGTTATAATTTTAAAAACGAGTACACATCTATTTTTTCACGGATTTCAGTATGTCATTTCTTCGGTATGAATTAATTTGTAATAGCCATATAGATGAAGGGAAAAGAAAGTAAATAATACTCCAGCTTCTGCTGGAGACCACTGCCATTCTGAAATTTAGGACTAGTTTCATCTTGCAAAACGTGTTTTATGTTCTGTTTTCAGCTGTGGTTTAATATGTTGGTTAATATGGTTTGTAAGAGGGAATACGGTGGGTTGGTATGGTGGCTTTAGCTTTTAAAAGGGAGCCTGCTAGACTTGGGAGATATTTTTGTGTTTAAGAAGGAACGCAATATAGCATTACTGGAGACTACAAGACCATTGTCCCAGACTCTCCAGAGAGACTGTTGTGACAGGACAAGGGGAAATGGCTTCAGATTAAAAGAGTAGAGATTTAGATTGGATATAAGGAAGAAGTTTTTTACAGTAAGGGTGGTGAGGTGCTGGCACAGGTTGCCCAGAGTGGTGATGGATACTCTGTCCTTGGAAACACTTAAGGTCAGGCTGGACAGGGCTCTGAGCACCTGATGGTGTCCATGTCATCGCAAGGGAGTTGGACTAGATGGATTTCAATGGTTCCTTCCAAATGAAAAGGTTCTATGATTCTATGATAAGTGTTGAATTGACTTGAATTCTTGCAGTTGCCCATTTTCTTTTGTCCTTTTCTTATTCTGAGATAGAAGTGGAAGATTTCCGTGAATAAATGATCATTCATACATCACTTTCATGTCAAGATGACACATCTACAGAGAAAAAAAAAACAACAGGCTTTTCTGAATGACCCATGTAAATATGTCGCCTCATCTCTTGCCTTTGCTTTTCAGCACCTCACTGAGGAAGGCTGATTTGCTGAAGTGCCTCTGAAGCATGGCATTCATCAGACCACACCATCATAGCAGGCAGTTCAGCTACACTCCAGCATAGCACAGAGGCATGGAGTGGTAACTGGAAGAAAGACCGTAGCTGCTACATCATCAGAGGAGAAATCATCTCCCTCATTCCTTTAAAAGGATCTTACCGATCACAATCACAAGCAAAAACACCGGGAAGATGCCAATTAAAAACTGGATCCAATTTATTCAGCAGAAATGTTTTCAGAAAGGATTAGTGGAAAAGTGGAGAGGAAATGAGAAGCAACCTTGTCAAGGTCAGATGTAAAGCAGAAAGGCTTTGCTGGTTTCGTATCAGACTGTGGGGGAGAATGGCAGGCCCTAGCAAACGATATCACTTTCTAATCGGACTTGTGGCCCCCCAGACCACAGCCCACAATCAGGGAGGTAAAGTAGCTGTCAGACAAATATGCCTCATTAAAACGTTGGCATGTGACAGCAACATATCCATAGCTGGTGAGTTATTAGAGGATTTTGTTGACTTTGGGTGCATGGAGTTTTTATTTCTCTTAACATTTGGCAGCTGTGGGCATCTTCCAGCAGGTGACAGGAAGCGTATGCTGTCTGTTCAATGAACACAGAGTTTTCACTCAGCTCATGTGCTGTCATTCTAAAGAGAACCCTTAATCATGTGAGCTCAGCACTGAAATGAAGTGTGATGGAAAATGCTTTATTCTAGTGTTCCCAATTGCACTGCTGCTGCCATTTTAGCCATTAGTCCTGTAGAAGCTCCAAAAGCAGAAGCATGTGCCCACTTTCTTACTAATTTTAATCAGATGCTGAGTGCTTCTTGGAAGAAACTGAGAGCTGTGTGAACTCGAAAAAGCTGTTTGTATAGAGGGATGAAGGCAAAAACCCCAGCAACAAATTTTTGGTATTGAAGGATCGAAGGATAGAGAAACAGTCAATGGTTTGTGGAGACATGTGAAAGCTGGGAAAGAAGAGGACAGGAAGTTCTGTATTTTCACAGCAAATATAAGAAAGGGAAACAGAAAGTTGAAGAAACTTCCCACTGATCACAAGCTATTTAGGGAGCCACTCCATGCAGAGTTGCGAGAGTAGACCTGGCTCTAAAGGTACTGATCAACTTTTGGGGACTGATGATCTTTAGAAAGATACATTTGAGCTTCTCATGCTCGTAACTGAGCTTCTGTCTGTGCTCATACCTCTGTGCAATGAGCATGCAGAATGGCTAACTACGCATTGGCTGGGTTTAGATAGGTACTATTCAAGTGTAGCTCCAACCATCCCTCTAAAGTGTCTTTAATGATTCCTACATCTTTCACAGGCTTTTCTGAATGGAGTGAACTTCACGGTCTATGAGCTGAAAGGGATTTCCTTGTGGGAACTGGTATTAGTGTATAATTACTGTAATTGGTGCTGGCAGAAAAAATAATTAGGAAAGGGAAAGGTTAGCTTTGTGATCATTCTTTTTCACAATAAATAATGGATCCTATTCTCCTTAGAGAGTAAGTGGAGAAGAACTGGGAAGTATGAGTTTTACATTACTGAAAAGCTATAGTCACATGCATGGTAGGCAGAGGGAAACCTTTAGAGCATTAGAGGTTTAATAACCCATGTCTCAGTGTAGTGAAAAAAACAAAAACATAAACAAAACAAAACAAAATGAGGGGAGATAGATCCACTTAATAAATGAGATAAATCCACTTGATGGGTATCTCAGGAGGAAGAGATGCAGTGGACAAAGACCTTCTTAGTTATGCTGGAAATTGGTAAAGCTTATTTCCTCATTTATCCTCTGTTGTGCTACTGCCTAGTTGTAGTTTCACAAGTCACAGGAGGTTTCAAGCCCTGCACAAAACTAGCTTAAAAATAATAAAGTAGCTTAAAATAGTAAAATTGCCAATAATAGCATCTATTGATTATTATTTTTTTTTTTTTTCTGATCCATTGCATTGCAGACAAGTCATGTTTTCCAACTTCAGCTAGTGAGATGGAGGACCCATGTATACATTGCTCTCATACATAAAAGTGTAAACGGGAAGATTCTTTGTTGTTGCTTTAGTCCACTTGTTCAAACTGTGGGGAAAGGTACCAGGCCTCAATAATCATAGATTCATTGGATCATTAAGGTTGGAAGGGACTTATAAGATCACCAAGTTGAACCATCAGCCCACCCGCACCATTGCCTTCTGTGACACATCTACACATTTCTTGAACACCTCCAGGGACAGTGACACCGTCACTTTTCTGGGCAGCCCATTCCAATGTATTGCCACTATTTCTGAGGATAAATTTTTCCTGTTATCCAACCTGAACCTCTTCTGGTGCAACTTGAGGTCATTACATGTCATCTTAAAATAAATCAAAGATTAACAAGTGAAGGAATAACAAACAAAAGAAATAATAAGCAGGTACCAAAAAAAGACAACTAGTCAGTATTATCACAGTAGTACTATCTCAGGGTCTTGTTTGTCTTTGTCACAAGACTCAGTCCCGTTTTCTGGTGTGTTGACAATAACAGATACCTACAGTCTGCCAGGAGGACAGCTGCCTACAAACCGGCGCACTAACCAAACTGGAGCTCTGAGACTTTTTCATGTAAAGGGGCTCAGGTCACAGCACTGCCAGGATTTTTATGGTTTTACACCCATATGTGTTCCTGAGACAATAAATGGGGTGCTGGAATCATTTATCACCATTCAAAATCTCATGCCCTTGCTTATGCACAATATTGTATAATTCAACAGGAATTTGTTTACTTTCATAAGAATATACATTGGCAGTTAATTTCTTGATTGAAAAAAGAAGTGATTCAGAGATTAGTAACAGAAAAATTCACTTCTTTGGTTTCCCAGGGTATTTCCTTTCTTTTTCTGTTTAAACCCTCAACTGTAAAATCTATTTAAAATACAAAAGTCCTGCGGACACTGTAGAAACTTTAATGCCAGACAAATAGCTATTCATTCCAAGTAATGTGAAATAAATCCTTCTATTCTAAATTTGAGGCTGCTCAATTCTTTTCTTTTTCTTTCTTTCTTTCTTTTTTTTTTAGGAGGAGAGAGATCTAAAATTATTCATTAGATTTCAAAAGCGTGTTTCTCAGAAGTAAAAGAAGTTTGAGAGACTTTTCTTTTTACAGTACTTCAGGTTTGCCTCAATTATTATTAATGCCAATGTAATAAGCCTCCAGTTCTCAGGAAGAAAATGTCTTTGTCCTTAGCTAGTGCTGAATCCCGTTAAATAAAACCCTGTGCACATAAAGACATGTGGTAACGTTCAAGTATTAAAACATAGCAAACAGAAAGATTGAGGAAGGACAGGCTTCAGGTATCAGTATCAGAAACTGAATGTTTTCTTCAGAGTGAGCTTTGTTCTGAGCAGGCATTGACCAGCCCAAGTTTTACAGATGATCTGCAAGACTACTGCTGTGGAAGCTCTGTGTGCAGAGAGAGAGATACTGCAGAGAACTGCTCAGCACAGTGACTAACGATGTTCCTGCTAGCAGCCCTTCGAAGGACCACTGATGGAAGAATGCAATGACTGCACTACACAGATTCCACTTCCAGCTTGTTCAAGCTAATCTGCTCCACAGTGCACTGAAATGCATTGTTTGGAGGAACTGGAGAAGCCAGGTTGAGTTGCAAAGTGCAGTGTTGCCTAACCCTGTCCTGTTTGTAGGTATTGTGGAGGACTTAGCCAATTTCACCAATTTAGCTCTTCCACACTGAGTTAAGCAAGATCCAATGTCAGAAATTATAGTTTGCTTCAAAATTTCTGTTGACATCACCTGGTGCTCTTTTTCTGAAGCATGGAGTTTAACAAAGTGAGCTGAAACCATTTCCCAGGGCACATTTCACTCCCTAGGTTATATGGCCTAGGAAAAAAAATACAGTCTAAACAAAGTAAAATCCACAGGGCTGTCACTTGGCTTTATATTTTTGCCTAGATAGGAAAAAAATCTGGAAAATGAGTTGACACAATTTTATTATTTGATCTTTAACAGCTTGCTCTCCATATGGAAAAGCTTTAAAATTTAACTGGAAAATTTAACCCTTTTAAGAGCTTTAAATAGTTTAACAGAAAATGTACTTTGATCAGCGTTTTTATGCAGCAGATTTTACAAAAAAAAAAGAGTTGTTACTAAATTCCAAAATTTGGATCAGTGATTATTGTAAATAGCACAGCTATGTTGAAGTCAGCATAGATGCCTGGATTTACACCATGTAAGAGATATGAGTGGCCAGTGCGTACAATATTACACTGCCTTCAGCCTGGTCAAATGCTAATAGGTTTGTCCTAAATGCTGGCTTGCACTTTTCTAATTGTGGTCATGCATCTACAAGTCAGTCTTTGCACAGAGCTTCTTTTTTATCCTTGCTTCCAAAAGAAATACAACTTCTGCAGTTCAACTGTCTGTTCTGGAAAGGGGATTAAAAGGGGAAGGCTGGCATACAACATGCTAGCTTGGATTCTGGTTTCATCACACAGTCTCAGCAAAGCTGGCAGCTGGCTGCAGAAATGCCCAGCAGTGGTGGAACGGGGCATTGCTGGAGGGTGTTTGGCAGCAGGTGGAACAGGTTTGCTCTGGTAGTGAACAAGGCTTGTTTCTGTCCAATACAGATGCCACATCCTCACACAGCTCATTTCTGAAGTCAGGGCAGGACCAAGCTAGATAAACATGATTCAAATAGAATCATAGAATAGTAGAATCATTAAGGTTAGAGTAGACCACCAAGATTTTCCAGTCAACGCCTTACCAAAATGCTCACTAAAACTGATTGGAAGTTCCATGGTTTAACCTGCAAGGCACAGCCTTCTACTGTGAAAGAAATGGAGAAAAAATTTGGAACAAGAGGAAACCTTTGGCTATCTTTCAAATTAGGATGAAATCCATGCGTGAATGACTTCTGAGCCTTCCCAGCTTTTGTTAGTTTACACTCATCTGCTTTGAATGCTATATTTCCTTAAATGTTTTCAAGCTATTATATCATTCTCCATTTGTGCTTTACTCCAGACACTCCTAAATCTGTTCTGACCAAGCCAAGTATATATGTCCAAAGTAAACATGCTTTTAAGACGGAATATGGCTGTGCTCCTAGTTAGGTTCACACACAAGCAGTCCATGTGAGTTTAGTTCTTTTTCAAAATTTAGTGCCTTTAATGACCCTGCACAATTAAGGCCAAGAAAAGAGATACCTCTGGACTCACAGGTCTGTCTTGTGCTCTGTGTGCCGCTTTCAACGGGTCGCTACACCTCTGTTGAGTTCCATTTCCAAACACCAAAATATCTGCTACTTAACATGCCTGACACTAGCAACATGAAATTTGTTGCCTTTTTTTTTCAGGCATCTAGAAGCAGAACTGTGCTGGGCGAAGGTTAGGAGTGCATGGACATGTTTTGGCTGAGAAAATACAAGGAAAGAGGACAGCCAGCAGTGGAAAAGAACTGGGAGAACAGTAAAACTGAGCGAACAAATCATTGTGAAGAGCAAGAAAAGTAAATGTTGAAAAAGCAAGAAAAATGGAATGATGAAAGAATTTGTTCACTTTGTGAGGCAGTTTATTGAAAACATAAATTGAATTCAGATGAGGATAAAATCCTTTTTTTACTTCCAAGTATAATTTTTACTGACATGTAAAGCCTTATTAATTATGTAAGATGATGTAGAAAACACCAAAGTTATTTGTGCAATTACTAACAGTAGAAGTATTTTCTCACTGTTTTCTCACTATTAATATTAAATTTTATTAGTTTAGTGTAATAAAAGAGAGACTGGTTTTAGGGAAGCTGCAGTACAATTTCTGATTATATCTGAATATTAACCAAGTCCAGCTATGCTAGTGATTAGGAGACTGACTGGTGCATAAAGCAGAAAGTGGTAATACATTTGCATGAAATATTGATCCTGAGTTTTTACTGCCTGCCTCATTACATGTTTCAAACAGAAGTTTTCTCGCATTGTTAGGATGCATTTAGTTATTTTTCCCTCTTAGATTCAAGTCATGAGCCCTCAGCACTATCTGCTCCTGCTCTCCTTATCCTTGCCCAATTAGATCTGAAAGCATCCAGTTGTGTGGAGCCCAGTGGTATAAACCTAAACATACATTCTACTCTTCTTGTTTTCCACTGCAACCCACCAACCCACTCCCTTACTCCCTTATTTTTTTTGTTGTTTTTCTTTCTTTTTTTTTCGGTCTTTTGAGAGTTAGGAGCACCATCCAGACTGCAGGCTTTTTTCATTCAGCACCATCACGTTGACAACTGGACAGGGTGGATTACTGGATTACACCACTGATTGGCAGAAGGGTAAGTTAAAATTGAAATGGTTATTTCAGGAGTGAGTGGAAAGACTTTAAAGCTGTTTTTTAAAGGTAGAGATATATGTAGGTTGCTCTGAATGTAATGCCTGCTATTTAATTCCATGGAAACTACACAGAGAGCACAATATCACTACTTGAGCCAATTCTCAGCTATTCTTCAACAGTCACCATCATTAGCTCTGCATTTTCACCAGCAATAAACAGGAGCTGCATGCCACATTCATAACAATCTGCACCAATGGTGGTGACCACTGTCACCATTGCTGCTGTTGAAATACACCACTGTGCTCACATCCTGTGGTTGGTCTCCATTAGCATTTGGTAAGTGTCGATCAGTGTCAACAGGTGTAATTTTGCCTGCATGGAGGAATTCAGTGGCACACCTTTGCTTCATTTAAAGGCTGTCGACATAGTTTACCTAGACTTCAGCAAAGCCTCTGACACTGTCTCCCATGGTATTCTCCTGTGGAAGCTGGCAGCCCATGACTTGGATGGGCACGCTCTTGGCTGGGTAAGGAACTGGTTGGAGGGCTGGGCCCAGAGAGTGGTGGTGAATGGAGCTGAATCCATCTGGTGACCAGTCATGAGTGGTGTTCCCAAGGGGTTGGTACTGGGGCCCATCCTGCATAATATCTTTACTGAAAATCTGGATGGGGGGCATTGAGTGCACCCTCAGTAAGTTTGCAGATGACACCAAGTTGGGAGGAAGTGTCAATCTGCTTAGGAGTAGGAAGAGCCTTCAGAGGAATCTGGACAGGATTGGAGGGATCTGGATCGCCAAGCTGAGGCCAAAGGGATGAAGTTCAACAGGACCACTAAGTCCTGCACTTTGATCACAACAGCTTTAAGCTACACTGCAGTCTTTGGTCATCGTGTCTGAAAAGGTTCATGGAGGAGAATGTTCCGAGGATGTTCTGCCTCTGACATCATGGGCCAAAATCATAATATGAGGCATTACTTTTGGAGCAGTCCTTGTACTTAATCTGAACTATACCTTTGCTTTTGTTCTTGGTAATGTCCTACAGATCCAAAAAGTTCAGTAATTGTTTTTTAAGGAAATCTTCTATATAAGAGTTGATTAAAAACCTGATGGGAATATTTCCTTGACCTTAAAGCGATCTTTTTATTGACCACAGATGACGTCTCATACTCACATGGTTCATGAGCTTTTCAACTTTGCTGAAGTCCTTGTTCTCTATTACACATTTAGTACGGATGCACTTTGCTAAATGAGCAAATCCACAGAAGCTTCCTATCTGACAGAGAAGTGGGAGAACTGCCAGCACAAAGACAGATGGCAGTTCTAACGACCTTCACATTCAGTTCTCTTAGGAGCCTTTCCTTGCTAGTCTTTCCGGAGGAAATCTTACACCACCCACTAATTACATCTGCGCAGTAATTGGCATTGAACTGTTCAAAGAAATAATGCAAATTCTACAGCTAAAATCTTACGTTGATTTCCAGATGCTTTTAATCTTTGTACAGCATCACAGCATTAGTTTTGGGTAAGATACCTACCAAGTGAGAGGAAAGGAGAGATGGAGAAGAAAGAGGAAAACAAAGGCCTTCCTTACTTGCTTATCTTTGGGATTACCCTAACAATGTTATCAGGTCAGTTGTGTTATCTTAGAGATTATCTTTGTGGTTGGTCATAAAAAAAACAACACACTTGGGATAATAAATAAATAAGTAAGTAAGTAAGTAAGTAAGTAAGTAAGTGGAACTTGGGTTCCACTTATTTATTTTACATTTTGAAAATATCACAGTCATGAGATAAGTGAGGTGCCAGATCTTTTCCATAGTAAAGCAGATTTAAAGTGCAGAGAGCACTTGTGCTGACCCACTCTTTCATGTAGAAAGAGAGTTCATGTTGGTGTAACACAAGATAAAAGAACATGAAACCCTTTTACATATGAAAAACAGGTAAAATTAGAGTGAATATTGCTGTATTGTCCTTCACATGCACATCTTCTCATCCAGCCCCAGTTGGAGTCTGATGAACAAGCGAGAGCATTTGAGACCTTCTGGGTTTGTCAGGTCAAAATCAACCAACTGTGAGACTATGCAAGTGAGAATCTACTTACGTGACTGAACCCTGGAAATGGACTACTTACGACACACCCTCACAGTTTCAGTGAAACAAAGTGTAAAGCAGAATACAGAACAAATTAAGGGATAAGTCAGAAGTCTGGACTCTGCTAAGGGTATGGTTTCTCCAGTGCAGGGTTTACTCATAGAGTCACAGAATGGTTGGGTTAGAGAGGACTTCAAAGCCCAGCCAGCTCCAAACCCCTGCTGTGGGCTGTTGCCACCAACTAGGTCAGGCTGCCCAGCCAAGCTGGCCATGAGCACCTCCAGGGATGCGGTACCCACCTCCCCAGCACGCTCACCTTTGCACTGTAGTACAAGGCTTACCTGTAGGCATCCTAATGTGAAGTATTCAGTGCTGGTCTTTCAGACCTATTGAGAGATTTATAATTAAGAATTGGTTAGATTTCTGCTTCCCTGGGCTTCATAGTGCCAGAAGAAGAGAATAATGCACCAGCTGTGAAAGGTGAAAAGGGACCAGCTGTCACCAGAGCTTCCACATTAAGGAAGTAATTTTCTGAGCTGCGAGGGGCATCATTCCTGTTGTGTTCCTGAGGCCTGTTTCATGAAAGCTTACACCTCCTGACACTCCCCAGCTATAGGCTCTGGAAAATGTGTGGCATTACAGAGTGAAAAAAGTCATCTGAGCTACATGAGTAACACTCTCAAAAAGATGTGTGTGTGTGTATGTGTGCGTGCATGCAAGGAGGGAGAGAAACTCGGAGATCAGACTATGATTTATTAGAAAGACTTTGAAAAATCTTCATCCATATATGCTACCATATACTTTTCTATATATCATCTTGTCTGTATTATGGTTTTATATCGCAGCAAGTTGGATTTTCTCCTAGGTTAGATTTATATCTGCAGTTGAGCTCAAAAATTCACTGCAGAGGGATTGGATAATGTCTGTATTCTGTTTAAGCATCATCTATTCTCTGGAACTGAACTGAATATCAACTTTGTATGTGACTTAACACAGACTCTGCACAAAGCTATGTTTTTAACTGTGCAGGAAAACTAGTGCACTTTAGAAACAAATACCTAGACAAGAAAGAAATAATCTAGGCTTAGGATAAAGGAAAACTGATCCAGAAACTGATTTTCCTGGGAGAAGTGCCAGCCATATTAATTTACTAATGTACATCTTTTGCACAGAGAAGGGAAATGGTAAAGCTGTCAGAGAGGGTCCTAAAAAACTCAGCGTGTTTTCTCTCTGTATGTATGTTATCAGTGTCTTTCATTTAAGCAGTGGAAAGAAACAGACATGCACATCTTTTCAGTCCATACAGTGACGAAAATGGGTTACGGTCTTTCTTGATATTGCAAAGGTAACCAAAATTAGAATTTTCCTCTCTTCAAACACCAAGTGTTGCAAAACTACTGCCAAAAATTCCAGATGTTCCAGTCCCTCCCTCACCCACCTCAGTGAAACATGACATGTAAACAATGCAGTGCACTCTCTGCAGGAATAAAATGCGTGAGGAAAGCCCAAGTGTGTGGCTGAAGAGTTGTCAGAGGGCAAGAGGGATCGATGGGGACAGCCTACCTGAAGTATTCACTCATATTCTCGTTTCTTCCCCTCCATCTGCCAATTTGTATTTCATAACATGATGAGTTACAGAAGATTGTGAACCAGCATGGCGTGGCCTTATCTCATACCTCATCTCATACATACAAGGCTGTATGCCTAATTCCCCAAGTGCAGCATGGGTCATAACCTGTTACTGTTTGGGTATAGTGGTGCCAGAACAGACATTTTTCTTGTCCAGATCCAGTAATATATCTCACAGCTTACTTTTTTTTTTAATTACTGAGTTAGTCTGTCTTCTCAGTTTACATTTTCCTGAGTACTGTCCGTTGCTCCATTGGCTACCAGATTGCTGAATTCTGCTGCAGTCATTCCCCCCATGACGATGTAGGAGAATAAAACACTGTGGCTGGGGAATTACTGTATATGAACAGTAGAGGGAAGAAATGATGCATGCTTTATGCAAAGCTGCCTATTGGCTCACATACAGTTGCTGTTTCTCCAGAACTTTCCCCTTGATATCCTTGCACTCACCTGAAAAAAAAAAAAGAAAGAAAGAAAAAAAAAAAAAAGTAAAAGAAGAAAGAGAAGAAGAAAAAAAGGCCAAAAACTCACTGAATTTTTCAGGATTCTTTCCTAGTGAACTCACCCTGACTCTAAGTGGAAAAGTGGTTGGGTGGGAAAACGAGTCTAAGTGTGGACTGGTCAGATGTGAGTGTTTGTCCTCACTTTGCTACAATGGCAGACCTAGGCCTGTTCTGTGTCTTCTCACAGCTAGGATATACTTTGAGGCAGTGGTGGAGAAACAGAGAAGGTGTAAGTGGCAGTACGTTTTTCCAGATGACTGCACACCCATTTGTCCACTTTGTCTGATATTCAGTGAGTGTTGCTAGGAAGAGATGTGGTGAAAGAATAGGAAAGTTTTCAAGAAAACACATCTTATGTCCAAACAGAGGTTGATAGTTTCTTAATATTCAATGTTTCCCCATTTTTATTTAATGGGTTAGGACCTTTCTTTGTCTATGATGCCAAACAATACTAATCTCTGAGAAAATGAGAAAAGACTGGGTTTCTTTTAAATAAGCTGTCATTTAGTCAAATTACTGACCCTTTTAGGGGCAGTAACTCAGTTGCAGACCTTAAGAAAAGTTCACAATGTCTGTGTTTGGTCATGTCTCACCAGATGCTCAGATCTAATTCCAGCTCTCCGCAGATATAAACTTCATGAAATGCAGTCATGTCTTGATGAAGTACAGCTTGATTTCATTTTGAAACATGATCTTGGGTTTTTGGAATAGCAAACGAGGTCCTCATGACGTCTATCACAGTCCTCACAATTTTTAATATGTTTCTGAAAGTCTCATCTATTAGATCCAGCAGATCTTCATTGATGCCCCCCACAAGTATTTGAAATGTCTTACCTCTGGACAAAACCTTGAGCAATGAGACAAGCGTACCAAAGAGATTCAGAAAGCACTGAAACTATTTTTTAAACTGTTCATGATTATTTAAGCAAATTCCTTCACATCTTGGAATCCGTGACAGCTCATCCTCCATATCAACCAGAACCAGCATGGCTGTACAAGCTCACAGGAATAAGAAAGGAGGAAACCTAAATAGAAATGAGTGTGCCTTACCAACTCCGAGGAGTTCTGAGGGAGAAAAGCAGCTGTTTTTTCTTCACAGAGAGTAGAATTTTGCCACTGGGCTTTCTGGAGGAACAGAGTAAAGGAATAAGAGTGAAGGAGCTTGTGGGGAGAGGAACGTGGTTCTTCATCACCTTCAAAGCAAAATTATCTGTAGATAATATGTTTGTGCAGTAGCCTATATGTGCGGTTGAATCTAGGAAGCAAGTACAAATGCAGTTCCCCTTCTCAAAGGAGAACATGAATATTTCAGCCTACACAGTTATTCTGTAAGATACTTAAAGGGTAATGGAACAGCTTAGGACTGCTTGCTTGCATATTTTTTCTGTCTAAATTTGAAGATACAAATCTCAGTTGAGAAAACAAGATCTAAAAGAGCTTTCCAGAGCCTGAAAATAACATTATTTATGGATAAGAATGATTTAAATTGATCTGAGAGACGCATTTTTGAAGATTCTGGCCTAGAAATTAATTTCTGGGAAAGCTGGAAAAATAAAAAGTATCATGTCCCTCTTTATAAGTGATTTTGAAGTGGCTTAGGCCAAGATTTGAAATGCACTGTACAGACACAGAACTCTTCTCCAGGAAAGTTAAATAAACAAGACACTAAGTCAGCTGATGGCCAATGGAGAAGCAATTTGCTTGGGAATGGAATATATCAGAGGAGGAACTCTAGTGCCCTAACCACCTTATGTAAAAGAGAACGCTGACTGCCTTGATCTAAGGTCAGAATAATATGTTTTCATCTTCTTATATCACATTGTTGGAAAAGTCTAGGAACTGATGTTGATCATACTGAAACATCTTGGAGGATGCCAGTGAGAATCTATAAAATACGGCTGTTAAGAGAGAGCTATGCAAACAGCCATTTAGTCTGTAAAATGGAAGGAAAAGGGGAACAGGGTATCTCTTGGAGTATGAAAGCCTGATACAGAAAAGGTGGGAATTACCTGTAGTTTTTTTCTACTACAGGTTCAGCATCAGAAAGGACATTCTTTTATTAGGGATTGAGAGAGGGTTTATGGACTATTGAACTGGAAGTCATGCAATCTCAACCAACTGGAAATACATAAATACCAGAGAGGACGTAGAGGAAACCACTGAGCTTCCTTTGAGGTGAACAGATTAGATGTTCACTGAGAATCTTCTTATCTCCTATGTACTGAAGCATCTAGTTAAGAGCAGTTTTGCCTGCGACATTTTAAGGCCTATTGAAATTCCTGAATAGAATATGATGTACAGAAACATGGTAGTAATTTTTGCAATCTGTACTGGGTGTACATAATATTATAATAGAAGAATTGTAGAATCACTGAATGGTTTGGGTTGGAAGGGACCTTTAAGATCGTCTAGTTCCAACTCCCCTGCTACAGGCAGGGACACCTCCCACTAGATCAGGTTGCTCACAGCCCCACCTATATATATGATCAGGAAATGAGAAAGTGAACTCTTCTAGTGACAACCAAAGAGATTATCTCCTCCTTTTCCCCTGCTGCCTGACTGTGGAAGACAGTATCACATCTCACAGTAGTTAAAGGGAAATAAAGAGTGTAGAGAGGCTGCAGCATTATCTGTAGGCACAAAAGCAGGAATTACTTGGTGCTCAGCTTATGCGGGCGTCCAATTTATCTCTCTGTTTCATCCTTTAGAAAGTCAGTTGTCAGCAGGGCAGCAAGTAGATCCAGGAAAGTCTCGCAGAGCAATAAAGTCTCCTAGCAGCATAGGATATTCTGTTGCTTGTTGCCAATGCATTTACTGTTGGGTAATTTTTTCCTTTTTGTATAGAAAGACAGCGGACTGCCTCCCTTTCACTACTGCTACTTTTATTCCCCCTCCAAAGACATCCAGTGGCTGACACATGGCTTCATGAGTCAACAAAAGCTTGCCAGTGGTTCAGGCCCATTCATAATAACCAGTGTCTTCTGGTCTTCTCCCCAGTTATATCTTTTGGTCTCTGACCATCTCATTTATTTCAGGCAGACTTTCTTGTCTGCACAGAACGGGGGGAATTTCAAAGGGTTCCCTTCCTCTTCCAGTGGGGACAGTCAGAAGAACAAGATTATCTTTCCAGAGTCTGTTATCAAAGAGTTCCAGTACTCCTCATTTCCTCTTTTCTGTGCCTGTGTGACAGCCCATCCCTTCAACTCCTCAAGTTGCGTAGGACTGAAGACATACTGCTTCATCTCACATTCCATCATGTCTTCTTTAACCCAAGTGTCATATACACAAGGGACAGTCAACAGTGAAGAAGAGGTAAGCAAGGGAAAACAGTGCTTGCTAAGGGCTTCTGTGCTATTCTGAATACAGATACGGTTTATTTCTTAGCTGTAGAATGTGCTCATTAAAGCAGATTCATTATTCCTTGCAGACAGCTACTTTGCCTCCCTGTTCCATTTGCTGTAGAGGGCTGACACTGATTCATGATTTAAAGGTTTGCTTCATTTATCGTAAGAAGAACAAACAGATAAAACCTAATTTTATTCCTTGAAAGACCTAATTTTATTCCTTGCATTCACAGATAATGAAATTGCACCCATACCTCCAGATGTAGGAGTCTTCATGATGAAAAAAGGACATTTCATTGTGTAGATGTACTGAACAGCAAGGTATTGTGCTAAGTAGAGGGAATGTTGCTGCAGGTGTTTAGAACAAAGAACAAATAGAACTTTGCACTCCGTGTTGTGTGGACAAAAGCTGGTGAAATAGTATACCATTAGGGAGAGATTTTCCTGCTTTGATTCATTAATTTCCCTTTAAAGCGCTTCATTTCCCTTTCCAATCGTCTGTCAGTCATTTTTTTGCTATAACACCCCTTGAAGTGTGGAAGTACTTCAGCTTCAGGTCTGGCTCTTGCCCTCTCTTCTGCTCTGTCTGTGACCTTACGACTTCAACGCTATTTTCTTTCCTGAGTCAGGAAGAAGGGGGCAGCTGGCTAGGACCTTGCACTCATCACTGTTTTTCCAACTACAATATGTTTGCTTTTCTTTTCCAGCTGCAGTTTTGTCTTGCCTCCTTCAGTCACTCATTCTTTGGCATGTATGTCATGGGCTCAATTCTTTACTTAATTAGCATGTGTACAACTGCTGGCTTCAGAGGGGTTTACAATTTTAATGCAGAAGGAAGCTTGACTCTGTTCTTGTCCTGAGGACACACGTTCCACCAACCTCAGTGGGAAGAAGTTGCCACAGGTCACAAAAACCATTTAGAAATGTAAGAAGTTTGCTGATGTCATGTAAAATTTGTTTAAAAGAAGGAAAAAATGGACTGAAAAAAATCTGTTAGCGTGGCTGCTGGAAAAATGAGGGGAGGCGGAGAGAACAGCTGCAACCCTGATCTTTTGCACTGCAAGCAGACTGTGACAGTGTCATTCTTCTAGCATGCTTTTTGCTGTGTATTTCTCCTTATCTTCTTGAGGCTGGACTTAGACTCCTGTCTGGAAAGATGGCAATTAGGCCAGATGATATCTTGATGTGATACTTGGACAACACCAAGCCTTTCTGAAAAAAAGCCTTTCTGGCATGTGTTGGATTTAATTTCTTTACTAGCTACTCTGCTTCAAAGGTGGGTGGGATATGTGAAAAGGACAGTGCCATTCATGAATTTCCATCTGCAGGTCGTTGTGCTAATCAAGCAGAATTTCTTCACCAAAAGGAACACAGAAAAGGGTCTTACAATGTCCAGGAACACGCTGCATTTTCAGATAGCTCTCCATCACGGACAGTTGTTTTCAAACACAAGCACTTAAATTCCCATAGAGCTCCATCCTGCAAGTTGCTGTGCACTCTGACCCCAGTCCAGTAAAGCACTTAAACACATGCCTAACTCAGACATGTTGATCTTACTGTGTTTCCTCGCATGCTTAATATGAAGCACATGCTTAATAGCTTTGCTGGAGCAGGATCAGGATGCTTTGCAGCTTGCACAATGGGACCCATCACTCACACAGATAATCATAAAGGTTTGAAAGCCTTCATAAATTAGCAACCAGTGATTTACTGTAACAGCTAATAGCTATTGTTTCTCTTGAAACCAACAAAAAGAAATCCATTTTGAAGAGAGTTCTCTTTGTAAGGTCACTTTTTGGCTCCGGTTTGTCAAAGCATTCACTGTGAACTTCAGCCTAGAAGAAGATAATGTTAGTCAGTGACACAGTGAGGCCAGGGCCTTAGCCTCTATGACAAATGGGATTGTTTTTCCAATGGGCTATGAGGTTGACCTGCCTCTGGGTAGCTTACTTTTGGACTGCTCTGGCAGTTTGGAATCCATTGCCCAGATGAGACTCCCAGCCATCTACAAGTTGTTTGCTTAAAGCTAGCAAGGAACTGCAGGGAACCTCACTGATTCTAACTGAGCTATTTATTCCAAAACTGCTGCTCTCCTGCATGTGCCCACACATGCTCATCTGCAGAACTAATCATCTTGTCACACCAGGTGCTTTCTACTTAACTAATGGAAAGAGATGTGTATGTCTAACTTGGATCAACATGTCTTAACGCTTTGGCCCTCGGGCCCATGTTCTGGACTGAACCTGCTGCTGCTGCTGCTCCTGTGGTTGCTCTTTTCCTTGGTTGGACACGTAGCTAAATAAAAAAAGACGGGTCAGAAAAGTCTCTCCTGGGTCACAGGGCAAAGTCAGCATAGGGGTTATTTAAGAGTATTTAAATCAAGCCCTGGACTTCATCCTGTTTTTGCATATAATCTAGACTATGTAACATGCATTTTGCCATACAGGTACAGCTTTGCCACATTTTTGCTGTTATTGAGCTACTCAGCCATCAGACTTTGTGTGATGTGCATTACCTGGAATTTTCCAAAGCTTATGTAGATCTTTTTCACTCCATCCTCAAACCTTTGGCTCATGACCAGAAATCCACATTGGCTAGACATGGATTAGTTCAGTAGAATTCTTGATGACTGTGACAGCTGGAGCGTACATGTTCTCAGCTCTTCATGTATGCATTTTTAAATAATTAGTGTATTTCATACATATACAATTTGTAGAGAACACACAGAGATAATTTTGGATCAGCAAATTTAGAAGTGGGAAGTTGCAACAAGTCCCCACTCCTGCTTTTAAAATGCATTTTGACAATTGAAATCTGCATGTCTTTTAGTTTTGTATTTATGCAAAAACCTCCTGTTTCATTTCTTTTTATCTTAAGAAGAACATTATTCTTCTTTTCATTTCATTTCTACCTGTTTTTCTACTTATTAGCCATTATTAGAAAGACTGCACCAGTCCTGCATGCTTTTTCTTACACTTCCAGTGATGAGAAGAGTTCTGTGAGGGAGGTTGCAACAGCTAGCAGCTGTGAAAGTGCCAGAGGGTGAATGCAGCCCTGAGCTGTATGCCACTGCCCACAGGCACCCCTGTATGGATAAGTTGTTGGTCCACCCCTACCTGTTTGTCAGGCTTACTGTAACCCTTGGAAGTGAGAGTTTCATCCAGTCACCATGTCATTGGTGGAGCTTGCTCAACTTCCAAAAAAACCTATTAGCCTTGACAAAAGGCTTGGAGAGACAAGTAATCTGCCTTTTCTCTGAAGCAATTTGTGTCAGCAAACAATCTTCCCTATAGGCAAAATCATTTCATAGAATCATAGAATGGCTTAGGTTGGAGAAGATATTAAAAATCTTCTAGTTCCAATGTCCCCACCATGGTCAAGGTTGCCAACAACCAGCCCAGTCTGCCCAGGGCCCAATCCAACCGGGCCTCAATGCCTCCAGTGATGGGGCATCCACAGTTTTTCTGGGCAGCCTGTTCCAGTGCTGCATGGACCTCCAAGTGAAGAGTTTCCTCCTAACATCTAATTCAAATCCCCTCCTCTACCCACTCCTCTCTTTTCCTTACTGTCTTTGGATGCAAGCTGTTGTAAATCCTACAAAGCTAAAAGGCCTTCACTGAAATACCCTTCCAATCCCGCTATAACTTCATTCTCAACAAACTCATTCATCAAAGAGACACAGTGGGAATGAAATACTGAACTAAAATTTTATGGGTTGAATTTTCTGTACATAAGTAACCAGTTTTAGATCTTCACCTTTGTGTGGTATAGTTACAGCTGATGATTGATAAAGTTGGGTTTTTTTGGTTGCCATTTTTAAGTTATTGTGATATTTTCTGCTTTTGAACTTACAAGAGGTTATGCTTGTTTGGTTTTGTTTTATTGATCTGCTTTGGCCTGGCTTAGTGAACAGGTTGGCATGCTTTCAAAGCCTCAAAACAGGTACTTGACATAAGTTGCTGTAATTTGCTCTTCTAGTTTGTCCTTATCTGCATAATTATTGATATTAGCTAGCCAACCTTTGGTGCTCACAAAACACTTTATTAATAACATAATGTAAAGTTGCATTTCATTCATACCCTTGAAGCTTTTCTGACATAATACTGGTGCAGATGACATATGCTAACAGAGCACACTGTGCTATTACCAGCTAATTAGAAAGATAGGGGTGTGGGGAAACTCAGGTCCTGGACACCAAACAGTAGAAAACAGTAGAAAACCAGCAGCCCTAATGAGCTAGTAAATTAGTGTGTCAATCAGGAGCAGCTTCCATAGAGCTTTCGGGAGGGGATGGTGGGCAGGCTGGGGGACTGTGTGCTCCCTGTGCCCGGCCCCCTGCCCAGAGCAGGGCAGGAAGTCATGAACACAGTTCCTGGAGACAGCATCTGGAAACAACATGTTTCAAAGGGTTTCACATCTCAAGCTAAAAAAAAAAAAAAGGCTGGGGGTGGGGTAGGCAGAAGCAACAGAGGGCTGTGATGGGGAAGGGCAACACAAGGAGAGATAAGAGATACTTTGCCTGTGGGATGCCCTTCTTGATGGTGAAGAAGAAAAACATGATTTTGGGGCACCCAACCAATTGTGATAAGCAAATGTGTTTGTTCAGGCCAATGGTGAGAAGACAAGTTCTGCAGGCTCGCAGCCTGGCCTTCCCTACTCTTTTCTGCCTCTCCTTGCTCTCACTTACCAGCCTGAAGGTGAGACTAACTGCACTGGGTGAGCAGAGCCAGCTGCTTGCTCCAGGACTTTGCCCAAGCCCACCGTGTGCAGTGCCATAGATGTTACAGTACTTACAGAGCTTTCATGTCATGTTTGCTAATGATTGTAGACAAATTCTGTTTCCGAATTTCCGAACTTGTTTCAGTGTCATTCTAATGTCAATTGGCATTATGTCTTCTGAAACTGTTATCCCACCTTAAGGTATGCATCATTATTTTTATGTTACATTTTGCTTTTTGAATTAGAAAATTGCTAAATCTAGAGTGTAAACACTGGCTTGATTACGAGCAAGAATGAACTCCATTTCTGAGGCTTCTAAAGAGACTGGTGAAGAAGGTGTGATTTCCATTTTACTGAAGAAAACTCCTGTTGAAGAAATATGTATCATTAGAAACAAATAGCTGCTTCCCTTTTTCTGTCTGTTGGAGCACAGAGCCTTGTTTATGTTGTGGTTATCTTAAGCCAGTGGATAAATATGGCAGTTGTTTCTTTTACCAGTCTGCTTCCTAGTTTGAGTGTTACCAGCTGATGGATTAAGATGATCTCTTGGTCTAAAAGACTTTCTTATAATAAAGATTTCTTCATTTTACCATTTCAATTTTCTTTTATACATTTTCATTCTCAGTTTTCTCCTTTTCTAGTTGCCATTAGATACCACACTTGGCATTTGCTCATAGCTTTAAAGAAAAAATGACAAGATACTGCCTAAGGTGCACCTTAAATCACAGTGAACTTCACAAAATTTCTTCATTCACTACAATATAATTGAAGGCTTAGTGATGCATCTTATTCATATTAATAACGTATTACATTGATAAAAACATTTCCAATTGTTTTGCCATTTGTCCATTTTAGAGCAAATTTTAGAGCATTTTCTTGCAGTAAAAGTTGTACGTTTCATTGATCACAATAATCTGAAATAAAATATCAAATAATGGAGACTTAGCATCGGAAAATTGTGGCTGAGATATATAAGAAGTTCTAAAGAGAGCCTATTGTTTTAAAGCTCCTCAGTCAGTTATGAAGCAGAGCACTTCTGGAAACTTTCCTGGCTCCAGCTCCAAAACATCACGGCCTACAACTGAAAACATTAACATTCACTTCTCATTTTCATAGCCTTTCGTCACTTACCACTTCATTAAAACCAGTCTCATGAATTTCCAGGACTATCAGCTGTAAAAATGAAAACCAAATGAAACCAGAAATTCCCGTGAACGTGCCTTTTTCCCAGGTGTGCCATCCCCCTTCCGTCAGAGGTAACACTCACAGTGTTCACATTTCTGTTTGCTTTTAAAGCAGTACCAAATTCTGGCACTCACAGGCTGTCAGCAGTGAGTTTTCCTTCTCAGGTTTCAATGCACTGATATTTCGTGACTTTGGATGGTTTCCCCACTAATTTTTCCTACCACTTCCAAAAGAGGCTTTAGCACCTTCTGTCCAGTCGCTGTGAACCCGTGGATAACACACCATTCATTCCACTGCTGATGTCTGTCTGTCTGAAGGTAAACACAAACTTTCCAGTTGAGAGGCGTGTCCTACCAAAGTCCTACACGTGCCTCATACCTCTGCAGTTCCATCAGTCTCTCTTCCTGGACTCATATACTATTTCTCGGGTTCCCATTTTGTGGCCATTGAACACCCTACTGGCTACCTGGCAATACAAACACCAGTCCTTACTGCCTTCACCGACCGTGTCAATCACAGATTCTTCTCTGCCTCTTTCTCTGCAGTGCAGTCAGCCAGCAGGGCATGAGAATGAGTTCTCTTTGATGCTTGTTTGTCTTAATTTCAGCTGAGATGGAATTGTTTTATTCAGATTGTCTGGTATGATGCTATGTTCTGGTTCTAGGAGAAAAATGACCCTGATAACACACAGATGTTGATAGTTGCTGCTAAGCAGTGTGGTACATATATATATACATATATATATGTATATTTGTCATAATTGCTATCTTTTTCCTGTCCTCTATCTTAGTAAATATTTTTTTCTTTACCCACAAGTTCTGCTTTGTTTTGGTGTTTTTTTTTCTATTTTTTTCTCCCAACCCATTGGGAAGGAGAGGAATGAGCAAATGACTGCTCAGACTGAGTATGGTGCTCAGCCACCTGCCAGGTCAAACTACAACACTGCTGCTTAAGCAGCTTAACACTGTTTATTTGCAACGTCTTAATGCTGTGCAGGAGTTTACTGCTTAAATAACCCTCTAGAATTTACACTGATAAATCAAAATGCATTTTATGATAGGTTTTTGCAAGCAGTTAAAACCTAGGTTCTTCCTGTTGCTCTTCTGAGACCCAGAGCTTCTGAGGGGTGACTTAAGCCTCAGGTACCTGAAATACCGAGCTGATTGAGACTCTGGAGATACATGGCTCACTACTGGCTGTAGTGGGAACCAGGATCTCACTTACATAGGAGGAGCAGGTTTCTGACCCCGTAGGGAAAGCAACCTTTGCAAAGAGGAAGCTTTGCAGTTTGTCTTATTAGGAACTATGTCTATGCTCATCCAAGCATGAAAGCATTCTTAAGTACACAGTGTCACAAGTACATTAGTTATGCTTCTGTGAAAATGATACTTTCTGATTTCTGTGGTCCTCCAGCTTGGAAAGACTATATTTTGAGGGCAGTAACAGGAAGTTTCTCATACTTTGAGTGTTTTTATATGGAGGCTCAGGCTGAGCAGATACCATATCCCTGAGTCTCCACTGCTGAATGAGGAAATATCTTCCTTCAGCAACTGCTTCTGGCTGACCCACTTTCACTTCAGGCTCTGCCTGCCTCTTTGGAGGATCATTTCTCACGAGGGCCAGAGAGAGGAGACCAGTGCTAGCTGTGTGGAATATTCCTACTGTAATGCAAAGAAACAAGTCCAACCTAGAATGTCTTATGCATTGCACAGGATTGTACTTTTTGTCTTTTTTACCTCATTTGAAAAACACAGTGTTTTGGTAGAACAGTAAATGTTATCAGGTACAAAATCTGCAGAATACAGAGTAATGTCAAAAGACCCTTCTACAAAAGCACAAAAATCTTGTTTCAGCACTGGTGTCCCACCCATGGAACATGGGTGGATTGGGCATGGTCAGGATTTACAGACCAATTTAGAGAGTGCATAAGATAGAAGTTAACACCTGAATGGCTTGTTAACACCATGAAATGGAGGTCTGTACTTCAAGAAAATGTTTACTGGGCAGCCTTTCACAAGAGTATTCTAACCCCGATTTTTCAAAACTAAACTCATCTCAAAAGTAGATTTTCCTTTTCTGTCATCTAAGTACAACTCAGCCTCACTCATTAAGTCATTACAAAACACCTGTGTGACAGGATAGCAAAGTCATAGATTTTTTCTAATGCCTCATTATTTTTAAATTAGTTAATTTTTAAAAACGCTCCAGGGTTTGTGCTTATTTGTGATATTGGAAATGCAGGTTTCCATATATTCATCTGTACTGTGTATCTGTGTGTACTTACAAATGTGTGTATCTGCATATACACACACTTTTTTTGTATTTTGACATCTCAGAGAGCAGTGGAGAAAGGAAATAAAGCAGACACTAGAGCTTAGTATCATGGGCTGGACCTTCTGCTCGTGTATTTAGGCATCACCTATATCCCCCAAGCATCCTGTCTAAATTAGACTCAGTAGCAAAGATGAGAGCATCGACAAAGAAAACTGCAACTCTTCAGGTCCCATTTGCTACATGAGTGTGCCAGACCATTTTATTGAGACAGAGGAGTAGGAGATCTGCATGAGAGTGGTGCAATTGTCCAGGGGACAGCAGTGAGGTTGGCCCATTTGCCTGAAACATCTGAGCATCCTGACAAACATGGTACTGATGGCTGAAAGAAGGTCAGGCTTTGGAAGAGACTGCCCAGTGGAGTGATGGAGTCACCATCCATGGAGCTGTTCAGGACACATGTAGATGTGGCACTGAGGGATGTGGTTTAATGGGCATGATGATTGGATGCGATGAACTTTCAACCCTAACGACTCTCTGATTCCATGATTCGATGGTGTGTGAGTCTGTCCGAAGCAAATCTGTGAGCTATTATTTGGGAGGTGTCTGGAAACAAGAAGATAGACTCTAAAAACTGTAATGTGCTGTAAAGCGGCACATTAGAAACTTGGGAATATATTTGTAGAGAAAAGATAGTGTAAAAATGTTAGAAACTCCTAGGTATCATGTTAGAGGAAGACTCTTTAAGCATCTTGATTGAAGGAAAGAGCAGGAGAAAAAGATGTGATCAACATTTCATATGCTTTAGATATTCGTAATATTTTTGAAATACCAAATGTACTGTATTTCTCTGATTAAGTATGCAGTCTCCATCATTTATTGCTGAAAACCACTTCCATCCTAAATTCAAATCTTCTAAAATTATTCTTTGCACATAGTTACACTTATTTCTTTTACTTCTGTTGATCACATGGTTGTGGATTCCAAAGAATTGTCTTTGATCAGATGAATCCTTCCTCAATACTGTGATTCAAAAAAGTATTAAAAACACGAATTGAGAAAGAGACTTCAAGAAAAAACAATGCTGAAAAAGAGAAGCTAAAGAAAGATGGGACAACCATACTGGGGTTTTTTTTGGATTTGAGTTTTGGTGGGGTCAGTTGTTTTTGCTTTTTTTGTTTGCTTATATCACAGGGAGCTTAAAGTAGAGGGGGAGAAAAGTAAAACTGCAAGTATGGAAATCTTGTCACTGCTGGAAAAAGCACTGCAATGCAAAAGAGAACGTGCTACCCTGCACTGTGGAAAGAGAATAAAAAAATGCAGAAGAGAGAAATCATCCCCTTTGACACTTTTTAACTGGCCAGAGAACTGAGGCAGGTTATTATGGTAAAGCCTTTGTCCATCATCACCAGCTGGTGCATCCTGCTGGGACTGTTTATATTCTTCTGTTGGTGATACCTATGGCCTCACACATCTAAATGCTTATAGCATACTGAAAACTGACTAATGGTTGGGAGTCTGTCCATTTCTCAGGCTTATGAGACAATTAAGTTGATATATGATATGAAAGGTTAGGAGTTCTTAAATTCTGTTGATGGCACAAATGTCCTTTTATGATATGAGACCTTACTTTCTACAATAATATTTCCTGTGGCCGGTTTAGTACTTCTTGTTTGGACTTTGCTAATTTATGTTGCTTCTCTCTTATAGATATCAAAGTTTCTCTAAGTATGGATTCTACTGATTTTCAGTGAAAGCTGACACAGGTGATTTGCACCATGTTTTGTGATTATACTCATCTTCAGGTCTCAAATGCTCTCTCTGCCCAGCAGCACCAAGAAGTAATTATTTGCTTGAATCCTTCCTTATGTCAGTTCTGTTTTTTCATGTGCAATTGAGTGTTCAAAACTGCAGGCAGCCCTTTCAGACTGCATTTTGCAAAGTGAAGAATTCCAGGGAAAATATAACATCAAGGACACTTCATTTTTGTTTTTCCTGAATGAAGCTCTTCCGCAATGGAAGAGCTGCAGTTTACTCCAGGACAGGCTCCTGAGTGTTGCTGAGGACAGTCATTGCCAATAGGAGGTCTCGACCCACTCTCAAATATCAGTCCAAAGATGATGGGGATTACTATTTCTACCTGGCACATGTCCACTTGTGTGTGTACTTCTTGCGTTAGAAGTAATCTTGTCATGTAAACAAAAACCTGTTCAGATCTATTCTTTGAAAGCAAGCTGGAGAAGGGAAACTCCAGTTGATATAACAACACAACACAGTATCTGAGTTCGTCAATCTGAACTCTTCAGTCTGCTTTGAACTCGATGGGGATTTGGAAGACAAAGCAATGCTATTCATTCAGCCATAAACCCTTCCCACCTTTTCCAAACATAAAGTTACTTCTTCTTGGCTGAGGACAAAAGGACTAAAGACTAAAATCAAAACCATCACCCAGTGCAAGCATGAGTGATTATATACTTCCTATTGAAAGATTTTTGAGGAGACCTGCATCTCCTCAGTTCTGATCAGTGCATTATTCATTGGAGTGGCCGTGATTCTTTTGTTCATTTTCACAACAAGTTGACAAAGGGCACAAAAGGAGAGTGCAGTGGTTGCCAGATATTAAGTCTGCCACCACCTTGAATTTCTAAAGCTGCACAAGCTGAAAGGTACTCTGTAAAATTTCAGAGCTAAGCTAAGAAATATGACACTTCAGGAAAATATATATGTATATATATCTTGTATTTTCTTTTAATACAAACAGAAAAAAAGTTGGATTTTTTGTTTTCCAGGTGAACAAAGCCTTCAGTCTGTGAACAGCATTGACTTTCACTGAGATGGCTGCAGCACTTCTGCTTCAGCTGTTCATTCACACATCCAGCCCACTGCTGAGGCACTCAGCTGCCTATGCAAGCAGCTGCATCACCTGTGGCAGCACAGAGATTTAAGTTAAGCAGAAACCTGTGCTGATTTACCTTTTGGTCTGCACAGCAACTGCTTCGTAAGCAGCTATATTTTCTCTGGGGTGCTTTGATGGCCATGGGAGAGCGAGGGGAGCTCTCCTAGCCATCCCCATTCATAGGTCAGGAGCTGGAGCTGAAAAATCATCAAAGTGCTTTGGGTCGCCTTACCTTTTAGGGTCTTAGTTCTTCAGAAATTCGAAACTCCCAACACACTAAACAGTGAAATTTAAGCCTGTGTGGCTCCATCTTTACAAGAACTTAGGTTAGATTGACAACAAATTGAATGGAAGCACACAGATTTCATTTCTAAAGGTGGGACCTAGAATTCTGAGCTTCTACTGTACCTTCATAGATCAGGGATTCATTTGCAATATGTTAAATTAAATCGGCTCTTAATTGGCATCAAAGTGTACTCCTGGATTTAAAATAAAAATGGAGATTCAGATTAAGTTATTTCTTTCAACTGTTTATCCTCTCTTAAGATAAAATATCACAGGATCACAGAATCATTAATGTTGGAAAGACCACTAAGATCATCTGGACCACACATCAACCCATGCTCTCAACATTCAATGTTTTTCATTTTGGGAAAAGATGTATTTGAGAATATTTATAAAGAGTATTTAAAGTAGGAGAGACTGTTTTGTTGTGTATTGTGGTGTTCTTTTTTGTTGTTGCTGTTTTTTAATTAGCAAGTAGAATTCAGCTTAACTTTGACAAGCAAGAAAGAAGGGAACCTGCCAAAGAAAATTCTGCTCCCAGCAACATTACAGAATAAAACCTGAGTCAGCTCACGAAATACTTGGAACTTCAGAATCAAATATAAGTGAGTATTTTTCTATGCAGATTGGTTGGTGTTCTTTTTTTCTTTGTTGGTCTTGTTTTTTGTTTTTTGTTTTTTTTTTGCTACTGACTCACAGAGTTAGCTGTACCATACAAAGGACACCATCAAAATGTCAAGCTTTTAAGAACAACTCATGTCAAGATTCCCTGCTCCATTTCACCCTCCAAAAAAAACAGAGATGAGATTTAAAAATCATGCCCTTAAGTGTATGGTGGAGTTGGACCAAATATTCTTTCCCTTCTGCTGAGTTCAACATTAGTTCCTACATTATTATTACATATGTTGCTTATTATTTCTTTCTGCACTAATCCTGTCAGAAGCTTTGGATTATTTTACTTGTAAATATGATTCCAGAGAATCCTCTCCAAATGGGTACTAGAGGCTTAACACACTAATTTTAGAATTGATGATAGCTGTTTAGTAGCTAATATTGCACACACTCTCAGAGCAACATTTCCATGGGCTTCTAAATCATGTTGGCATTTTTAAATATTTGAACAAAGAAGAAGAAAGAAATATGCTACCCTCTTTAGGGGAAAAAAAATTAAGGAGCAACAAAAACAGAGAGATTTAGCAGGTGAGAGAAAAATAAGATCAGAGGAACAAAAGTTTGAAAAGATATTAGCCTCAACTGTGATCTCCCTTCCTGTGCTGGGAGTGACTGCATTTAGCATAGAGACAGCAAAAAAGAATGCATATTTCAGCCAGTTCAATAGAAGATCCAGTGTCTTATTTTAAAGAGCATAAAAATAGTTTTTCACTACTATGCCAGATTTTGTTCTAAAGAGGGTCAGGGTGTGACTTGGATTTCCTTCCACTGGCATAGTAGGGTGGAGGAGAAGAGACAATTGTGAGGTCTACTTAACAGGCAAAGGGCACTTGCTGGCATGGTCACCTCTTTAGTACTCAAAGGCACTTTGCCAGAGCTCATCTCCATTATGCAGATTTTGTCTCCAGACCTTCTCCTCTCTGATCAACAGCTCAGCCACCTGGGGCAAGTAAGCCAAGGAAGGCAGGAAGGGCTGATGGCCATTCATTTCAGCCATCTGAACAGCTGCCAGATTTTGCTCTTGATGCCTGGGGAGGGAATTTCCACTGTCATTTGCTGGGAGGAAGTGGAAAATACTGTCCCCCACCCCTCAACAGTCCCTTTGATCTTAAAAAGGCAACACATCTGCTGTAAACACAAGTAACTTCTCAACTGTTGTAGGCCAGCAGCTAGTGGTCTGCAACTAGCCATTGGATGGGGGCTTTTGGCCAGCAGCTGGGATTATGAGCGTGTATGAGGTGGCAGAACCCACCCACTGATGTTTTCCTCATGATGTTGCCTGGCAGTGCCCCACATCCTGAGTCTGCTGGTGCCTGGGCTATTGGTGTCTGGAACTGCAGTAACCACCCTGCACAGATGCAGGTGAGGACAAAGCATTGGCCAGCCATCAGTTGCTATCAGTCTTTTTCAATCATCACTGTGCTGTGCAGTTCTGCCAAGGTTTACAATAGCTTTGAAGAAAAAGAATATGAACAACACAAATCAGAAATCTCATTTAAAGAAAAGAGCCCGCTATAACTTCTCCCCCAAATCAAGGGGAAAGCTCTAACCTTCAGCTCAGTTGGAAACCAGTCAGTAAAATAAATGCATATGAGTTTTGCTTCTTCCCTTCTTAATTCCCTTGTCTAGATTTGCTGAACAACAGTCTGATGATTTACTGCCTACTCATTCATTATTCTTTCTTTTTCCTAACACTCAGAAGTGCAGTATCTATGATCTCCAGACTTTCCTATACATCTTTAATAATTTTTACATAAATTGAAGTTACTAAAAGTTTCTCATTATAAATTCCAGTTGGAATGAACAGCCAAGATTGCAGGGCTGATTTCTCTGCAAAACAGCTCCCTTTGAGCTGGTTATTCCCTTGCATGATCTTGCAGATTCCATTTTCAGAGAACAGTGTGAATTTATACGGGTCAGCTTTCTCATTTATAACCTTGTATTCAGGATATCACAGCAGTGAGGACGTAGAGGGTAAGGTTCACTCGGGGGATGATGAATGCACAATGAATAAGCCTGCTTGTCACGACTGCTGTGGAGAATTCTGCTGCCTCCCAGACAAGGAGACATTGACCGTGAACCCTGAAGAGATCACAGAAACTCATTTTGCTTTAACTGAGCCCAGAATATTTTTGTTCCTTCAAAGTTTTTTTTTTGTTTCAGAAAAATGTACTTTGCTAATACTCATGCAGAAGATACGAAGAGGAAAGTGCTATCACAATTCTGGTAAAGCCCCATTTAGCTCTATTTTGCATAGCTGTCATTTAATAGCTGTTGAGCAAATTGATCATGCATTTTCATAGCAAATATATAGGAAATGAATTATTTCATATCTATTCATTCACAGGCGTTACCTGTGTGTGAGGGCGTAGAGGCTGTTATCACTGCAATTCTTTAGATGAAAAAAGCAAGCACTGTCCAAGCCAGCAGCTACAATTTCACATATGTTAACCCACTGCAGCACAGCTTTGTCTCCTGGATTCACTGTCACAGCATTTTCTTTCCCTCCACCTCTTTCACTTGCCAGCCCTGCCTCCCGCGCTCCTTTAGCCTGGTTTGTTTGATTTATTGCAGAGTCACTGGGGAAGCTCAAGTTACAGCTTTGAAGTGAGCAGTGACTTCAGGGTCCTTGGCATGCACACACTTCCCTTGCCTAAGCCACATCAGGCATTGCCCACTCTCAGAGAGGCCCTTCTTCCAAGCAAGGGAGCAGACCTCTGCAGCTTGATCTTTACAAATGAACTCTGGACAAGTGCAGGAGGATCTGGGGGTTATTTGTTCTTTGTAATTTTGTGTGCCTGTGCAAGGCACGCATGTTAGACTCTGAAGTGTGCAAATTATTAGCAAGAAAAGTAAGCTATCATTTAAAAAACCCTCAAAGCTACCAATAGATGTAGTTGGATAGACAGACAGTTACACGCAGTTACTTAATAAACATCCTCACCAGCATTAAGAAAACCTTTACTATTCAAAGCAGCAAGTAAAATTCTGCTTTGGAAATCTTGCATCTGCACCAATGGGCACATTTATTATCAAATTTGCAGGTGTCGATTTTAGCATCTTAATGCATTTTCCCTGTTGTGAATTTGTGTTATTTTATTTCACTTTATTATTCACATGCACAGGCAAAGCTCTCAGTGTCTGCAGTGGAACCCTAATGGATTCATTCACAATGAGCTGTATACAAGGCTGTTGCACTGTGTCTTCATCTCCTGAGTGTGAATGTTTTTTTTGGCACAGGAAAATACCCACAAGTTGTATTTGTGCATGCAAGTTCTGTTTCACAGTGAAACAAACAAATATACAAACAACAACAACAAAAAACCTGTTTTAGGGTTTTGTTTTGTTTTTTGTTTTGTTTTTTGTTTTTTTGGTTTTTTTTTGTTTGGTTTTTAAGATACTGACATGGTTGAAGGTGTACAGGAGAGGAACCACATAAGATAAAAGACCTGTGAATATATATATGCCTTTCCAATTCGCTGGTACTAGATGTCATGTTCATCTCTGCAAATCCTCTCTTGAATGCTCGAGCACTCAGTACAGTTTGTTCCACTCTTTATTATAGCAATCAAGATGTTTTAGAGGAGAAAATTATTTGTGCTGGTGCTCATCATCAATGCAGAAGCATGAGTAGCTTCACACAGATCCGTTCAAAGGCTCATGTGTTACCCAGGACCACTGCGAGACTGAGTCACAGCAAGGCTCAAGCTGGATCTGTCTGTGCTGGGGAAAGTTGGAAAGTGTGGATGTTCTTCATGCTGCAAGAAACCTATCTTTCCACTGTAACAAGTACAAATCCCTAACTTCAGTGTAATATAGGTTTGGGTATACGATTTTGAAGATTTACTTCTCACTGAAAAACTTGAAAAAAAAGCGGAAAATAAGTACAAACGTGGACTAAACTTTGTCAGTTCTATCCAGATGTCCAGTGCCTCCTGGATTTTTTTTTTCTTGTGCTTATGAACTGCAAAAGAAGTGTCAGAAATGGCAACATCTGACATAGAAAGTCAGACTGAAAGTCTGAAGCCTGCAGGACACCTTCACACCAGGTCAGAGAGCTTGAATTTGTTGCCAGGCCTTAGAGAATGCTGCTGAAGTCAGCAAGCATGTTGTTGAGTCTCAGCAGCCACATCCAGCAGGAACCAGCCCTCTGTCCAGCTTGCGTGTTGTAAATGGCTCTGTCTGTGGCAGACCTTGCCTGATATGGGATTTACAGATGCCCAACTTTCTGGTTATTTGATTTTTGACAGGAAATGCTTTGCAGTTAGGAAGCTTGTTGCTAGAAAAAAAAAAAAAAAAGAATGAGTTTTTAAAAGTAACTTGATGTGATGCTGGAACATGCAAGTGCATGACATTTGCTTTAGGTTAACATCATCCAAATAGTGATGAGCATTTGTGGAAAACTCCAGACAGATTGGTTTTAGGAAAAACAAGTGTATTTGTTGTGTCCTGATTCATCTCTTGGTTTAGAAACAGGCATGATGGCACATTCACAATTCTAGCACCAATTCTGAGAGGAGCCTACTGAGCATCTGGCCTCTGGGATGGCCAACAGGAGAAAAACAAGCAGGCACACACACACCCTCATACCCACTGCACTCCGAAGTGCAGAGCTATTGCTTCCAGAGACAGACAGCTGATGCCTCTGGGAGGCAGCTTCTGAGTCAGTGAGTATTAATCAAACCCTGTGCCTTTAATTACTGAAATACAGCCCAGCTGCGTGTCTGCAGGACCCGTTCCAAATGAGCACAGGAAATTATGAAATGGGCCATATAACTCCTCTGCACAGCAGTCTGAGTGCCCGGCTGCTTTTGGTGTCTGTGTTACTTCATGCATTTCCTCTGATTTTATCAGGAGCCTTAAATGTGGAGGTATGGCAAGCTAAAGCATAACAAACCCACAGATACAGCACTCAGCTACCAGGATTGAAGGAAAGGGTGAATGATGAAAGCTGGTGGGATACCACTTGTCTGTCTGCAAGGCAGGTTTATTCCTCAGAAATGTTTCTCTTTCCAAAAACAAGCTGTTGGTTATTACTGTTAGTGTCACTTCATGAAACTCGGAATGTCTTTGTGTTGAAAATCAGTAAAGCCCTGCCTGACCTTCAGCATCCATGGATTTTCCATCCTGCCTTCTGCAGCAAGTGGTTCCACAGTTAGGCCAGTTCTGATGATTTGTAATTATCTTCTGCAGCGCACAATAGTTCATTATGCGTGAGCCCACGTCACAAAGCTCCCTTGGTGCATCCTCACACCCTGGTGCTACGATGTCCCTCTCTGTGCCTTCCACCGAGGGCAGACAGAAGGAAACCCGTGGGCTGCTCTGACTCCTGCTGCCCAGATGGGATCCCCGTGCCAAAAGGCTGTGGGACAGAAGCTCTTTTTACTGAGGGGAAGCACGTGGTATTAATGAGATGTGCAGTAATGCGTTTTCAGTTCCAAAGCTATTCCAGAGGGAGGTGCTTCAGGGATTAATGGAAAGCAAAACACTGGTTATCTTGTTAAAATTGCATTTATGGTACTTCTTATCAGGACTTAGAAATATGAAAGATACTGATGTTTCCAGGGTGAACAATATTTCCTTCTGTGAAGTACTCTCGCTTGTGAATTGTGCTTGATAAAGTGAAAGGCAAAAGCTAATAAAGAGGAGAAAACCTTTTGACTTAACCTTCAGAACCTCATCCTTATGTACTGAGGAGGTCTGAGAAGAGGTGAGAGTGACTGATTTCTCCTTTAGCAGAAGGGGAGGCACTGGATAGTTTATTTGGAGAGCACAAGAGGTTTAGCCCTGCATTTCTGGAGTACTCTGGAATTATTTCCCAATTCTGGATCAGCCAAACAGAGAATGAAAGAGACACACATCTCAGCTGCCTGCAGATTTCTGCCTTTTTCATGGGCAATTTCATATACTCTGTAATACCATGTAAGATAGCATCTAAAAGCATGCCCCTGAGACTTGACAAATTTTAGAGGATGTTTTTCTTCCCCTGTTCCTTGCTACTGGCCTCAGGCTTCAGTTTAGGGGAAGAAGATATAAAAGATTTTTTATTTTATTTTATTTTATTTTATTTTTATTTTTTGTAATTTTACCAGTTTTCAATTTGACTCTTTTGGAAGCATACAACTTGCACTTGAAGTATGCAGGAATGCAGGGAGTATCCACTGCTCTTCTTCAAATAGTGTCTGAAGGAGAATCTGACAAAAATCAACCTTCTCATGCAGATGGAAACAGTTTCATCCTTTGGGAAGACACAGAGGCCCAAGGGCATTCTCAGTAACAGGAAAATTACTTGCAGTCGGTCAGACAAGCTGTCTGACTGAGGTAATCTACGGTTCATCGGGTCACTGGGCTGATACTAAAGTCCAAGATGAGACACTATGTTCAGATGAAGGGGATTGTGGTGGTTTTGCGTGCGTGCACATGCTGCCTTTGTGCGCCTGTGAGAACCTGGGGTTATTTGCTGTACGTGTGCTAAGGTGTCTGTAAAGCTTTTGGACAGCAGCAGAGCAAAGTCAGGAACAAAGCGGGCATTTCAGTCATCAATTTGCTTTATAGGGAGAAAAGAAAAAGGAGAAACTATGTCAGGAAAGAAGACACAGATGTTCTGTATTAAAAAACAAGGGAATTGGGAGAAGTATCCCTTCAGCAGATGGACTGGTGTCAAAGTACCCAGCAGAGTGAGATTCAAATTCTTACTGATGATCAAAGTCACCAAATGCCTCTCCTGACAGAGGATGAAGTGTGCTCAGCATTCTTCTTGGTGGTCACCAGAGGATATCCCAGTGCATACTAGTTAGCAAGAAGGAGTCTCCTTGCCTTTGCTTGACTCTGTCAGGGATAGGAGAAATTCAAACTGGTTGTTCATGCCATAAGCAAAACCTGCAGTTCCTGATTTAAACCCAAGCTGTGTTAAGCTGTACCAGCACACAACAATAGATCATCCCTGTCTAGAGAGAGTGAGAATCAGAAGCAAAGGAAGGGGAAGAGCTTTGTCCCCATTGCTGCCCTATCCTGAGATCTCTCAATGTCAACTTGTGTGGTTGCACAGATGTTGAGACAAAGAAAGCTGTATGCATCCACCTTAAATATCATAAGTTGGATTGGAAAATACTGTTTTGTAGCACAATCAGCAAAGCCATCTTTTTCACCAAAACCAAGGGATGCATCGTGCCCTCAGAAGTGCCCAGTGCCACAAGGCACATCTAGGCTGCTGCTGGGTTGTTCTGCTTTCTGGTAGCAGATCACAGCACAGCACTGTGAGTACACAGAGGGCAGGTCTTTAGACTGAGCGATTTCTCTCACCTCTTTCCTACAGTCTGGCAGACTCCCCATACTATTGCCTACAGGAAGGTTCGTTGATCCATAGTTAATGCCTAACATGCTTCTGATTATCTTTTCCTCCTCCTCCTCCTCCCCCATCTGTTACAAACTGTGGCTTGTATGCAGCTCAGAGAGCAGTAAGGGGAAGTAAAGGGCCGCCTTGCAGACTGCTGAGTGTCTCCACTTGGCCCTGGTCGTGACCTGACTGAACAGTTCTTCAAAGTTGGTAAACTGTAGGCAGTCTTTGCTGAGCACTTCTTCCTGGGCAGGAGAACATCCACAGCAGGAGAAAGAAATATGGTTATAGTAAATTATCTCTTTCAGGATCTCCTCTTATCCTATAGCTAGAGAACCATGGGTGTTTAAGCCCTAACTTGCAGACCGCAGGTGTGGGCATCACTAGGATTTCAGTACTGAGCCTGAGTATGGGGATTCTTACCCAAATCCCAGAGAGCTGGGATTTTGCTTCAACATGGCATCAGCAACGAGCAAAAATTTTAAGGACAGAAGTGGCACTGAAGTCAACCATAATGTTTTACACTAGCCATTTGTGTAGGGGTTCTTCTCTCTAGAAGGTGAGAAAGAAGCTTGGAGAGTGAAGCAAGATTGGCCCAGAAACCAAGTCCAATGGGAAATTATTCTGTGCTTAGAACAAGAGATAGAACAGCAGTCACTAGAGCGGTGGTGATGTGTTTGTGTGGCCTGTACTTTAAAGTGTGAAAGTCACAAAGGGTAGCTGAAGAGTGCTGGATACCAAAATGCCATTCCAGTCTTATTTTTCTGCCACACTGAGACCACTGAGCTGTGATCAGGGCCATTAGGAGCTGGTCCTTGTGTTGCATGACTATGATTCTGCAAATGTCCTTCACGGCTAATCCCACCTCATCAGATAGGTTTGTGTGGATATAGCCTCCAACTCGAGTAGCACATCTCTGTACAGCTGGACGGGAACTTTCCCAGTGTTGAAAAGCACTTACTCGCACTTACAGCATTTTATAATACATTATAGGAACACTTGGAGTCCCGGCCAACATAAATGCCTCACTGAAATTTTGCATAGGTTGGAAGAGGATACTCTATGGAGTTTAAAGCCTTCTTACAAACAAGACAAGATGCACTGGTCAGAGATCAGAAAACATTTCTCATGGTATTCCAATAGTTCACTCGATATTTTGACTTCATTAGAAGCAAGGATATCAGTAAGAGTTCCTAATCCAAATTACAAATTTTCTGAATAGTATCATCCACCAATACCACAAGCTGACTGGAAACTTCTGATCATTTTCCTTGAGAGAAAACAGCTGTTGAACTAAATGAAATTTTTTTTTCATTTCTAAATATATGTATATATGTGCTGAAGTTTTGCCATAAGACTGAAATACCCAAATCAGAAATTTTACTCATTTATTTACACTGAAAATTAAGTCTCCCCAGTGTTTCATTTTTCTCCTGCAAAGGAGGGGAAAGTCATTGTATGTGATTTTTGCAAAAGTAAAAACTACTGCTGCCTGCCATAGGAACAAGGAAGTGTGAACGGGAGCAGTGCAGAACACACAGAGCTTCCTGTGCCACTCACTCCTGTGCTGGCACTTCATTACCAAGCACTGCTTTCCTCACCCAGTGAAGCAGACAGCTTCCAGACAGCTCCACAAAGGGCTCATCATGGAGCGTCAGCCTCTGCTAGCAGGGACTGTATGAGATATGCCAGGTGCCTGGTCAGAGGCATGGCACATATGCCATGGTCAGAGGCCAGCACCCCAGAGCTGCTTCTGCTCCACAGTAATACAAACCCGTCCTGAAAGCTGGAATTTCTGAAGATGCTGTAGATCCTTGATCCAAAGATGAATCCTCAAGAATGGCCCTGAAAAACTTTTCTTATCAGAGGTGAAGCCATTGCAGAGTGGACAGTGCCAGAATTTATGGTGTTGTAGAACTGTGTCTCAAAATCATAGAATCATAGAATCATAGAATCACCAAGGTTGGAAAAGACCTAAAAGATCACCCAGTCCAACTGTTCACCTATTCCCAATAGCTCCTACTAAACCATGTCCCTCAACACAACATCCAGCCTTTCCTTGAACACCCCCAGGGTCGGTGATTCCACCACCTCCCTGGGCATCCATTCCAGTGCCTGACCACCCTTTCTGAAAAGTAATACTTCCTCATGTCCAGCCTGAATCTCCCCTGCCGTAGCTTGAAACCATTCCCCCTGGTCCTATCACTAATGACACGAGAGAAGAGGCCGACCCCCAGCTCACTACAACCTCCCTTCAGGAAGTTATAGAGAGCAATGAGGTCTCCCCTGAGCCTCCTCTTCTCCAGGCTGAACATTCCCAGCTCCTTCAGCCTCTCCTCATATGGCCTGTGTTCCAGACCCCTCACCAGCTTTGTTGCCCTCCTTTGAACACGTTCCAGGGCCTCAATATCTTTCTTGCAGTGAGGGGCCCAAAACTGGACACAGTACTCGAGGTGCGGCCTCACGAGTGCTGAATATAGGGGAACAAAAAATTAGAAGAGTGAAGAAGGTGGGTTGGTCTGTACACCTGAAGTCTACCTGCAGCTTGGCAATGTGTTTAAAGAGCTCACATACACCATGTGCAACTCATTTAGCATCAGCTGGAGTTACTTGGCTGGAATGGAAGGAAAAGGAGAGGGAATAGTAATTCCAGCTTTGGAAAAATTATCTCTGATTACCCATTTTGAGCCAAGTGATCAGGGGTAGGAAACATTCACATGAAGGAAAATGTTAAAGCAACTTATACAGTTGCTTTAACTATTACCTTTACCCAATGGTGACTGGCAGCTGTTCAAAATTTGGGAAAATGTGTAGCAACAAATTACTTTTATCAACTGAGTCAGAACCTGGAGCATGAGTGATAATGGATTCAACTTTCTAATTTAAAACACAGCCTGTCTTGTTTAGAATACTGACCTACCTGTGCCTCTCCATCCTGTTTTTGTAGTTGATGAATTGAAAATAGTGACTGGCTTTGCATAAAGCAACTGGAAATTGTGTTGTGCCAGAAACAAGCAGATTACATGGACTTTGCTCCTTGAATTCCTGGCTCCCTGTGGTGACCACGGTAGCTGTTGTCAGCAGCATAACTCTGAGGTTCTCCATAGCTCCACAGAGTTGAGAGAAAATTAATACTGGAGAGGTCAGGTTACAACAACAAATGAACATTCAAATTCTGTTAAATAGAAGAGGCTGGGTTATTAAGAAAGACAAGCTGCTGTATTCATCTGAGGATGACATACGGACCCAAGCAACATCTCATCTGTTGAATGCTGCCTTCCTTTACACTTCTGCAACTTTTTTTTTCTTGTCAGCAGTAGGTAAGGCAGTTTTGTTAGTGCTGGTGTTGGCAGATACCTGTCAAAGTATCAAACAAGTCTTTCATCTTCCTAAATAATAAAGCTGATAAAATCTATTTGTTTATATATCACAAAGCAAGATGAGGACATCTCAATTGCAAAGTTTGGAAGAATTTGACATCTTCTGCTACACCAGCAGAAAGCTTTCTAGTAGAAGAAGTTTGAGCACTGTGAAAGTCCTAAGGGGAAGTCCAGCTGGAGAAGGAGCAGAATGCTTTGTGTGGCCTGATATCCTGCTACTCACATGGACTACAATTCTTTCCAGTCATCCCTAGCTGATCTCAAGTTTAACTTTCTGCTTTGTCAGGTGCAGAATATGCATTCTGAGACTGTCAGAAGTAGCTCAGAAGCACTGGAGCTAATCTCCATCAACCTCCCTGTCAGATGATTTCTGCTCTGCAAATTTTGTCTATTTGCTTGAATTCCATCAGAATTGTCGTGCAGCAACCGCCACATGGAATGCCATCGTCAGCATGGGACACTGGTGTTATTCATGACTTGTCTGAAGGAGATCCTGAGTCTGATCTTAAGCCTTATTAGACACATGAAAATCCAGGACACAAGATCTCAACAGATAAAATGTGATTTCTTCTTATTTTTTTCTGGGCATGTGGGATGCTCAGAGCAGGTGTTTGCTGATGACTGCCTCTCCAAGAGGGTGGGCAGAATGAGTCAAACATTTTCTCTTAACAAAGGCAGTAGTATAACTCTCTTGCTTCCACCTTCTGCCTCTTTTCATGAAGCATGAATGGAGACACTCCTCATTCAATCCAGATAAGGAGGGGTAGCAAGCTTAAGAGATACCACAGGATGAAAACAGCCATCCCACTATTCCCATCATGCAGAGAAGGGAAGTGTGTGGCTGCATGCACCAAAACAGGAAAACCAGTAAGAAAAGAGTGCACTGCTTGTTGAGAACATCTCTTACTCATGCTAAAATAATTTAGGATGAATTGTTGGAGGATAAAATTGGAAATCTTCCCACCAGTGAGACCTGTATGCTGTGGAAACAGCATTATTTTTGTCCACCACTTTAATAGAAATTAAGTCCTTTCAGGGAAGCTGCTCTTACGATGCATAACAGTACAAAACGCAGTTCTTGGCCTCCATTATTCAGGCCTGACATTGTGGTTTTTAGGCAAAAATAAAAGCTGGGGACACAATATAACAAGGGTTTCTCAAGAATTCAGATTTTAAAACAAATTCACTTTGTCTGTCTCCAACTCCCCATTGTATTAGTAAATATTTTAAGCCCATATTTGGCAAAGGACTAAAGGACAAGCCTAAAGAGCAGATATGTTTACTTCCCAGTAAAAGCCTCGGTGCTTTTTAGACTTAACTTGTTTACCATTCAGTGTGGCCATGACCCCTGCCATGAGCGAGGGGCCTGGAAGCCCTTCCAAAACCTGATGGAGTTCATAGAAGGGGTTATGGGGCATTCCCAGCTTTGAACCAGACCCTGTTCAAGGCAGCCTTGCTACAACCATTTGGAAATTTGCCAGGAGGGGACTTCAGACTCCACAAGCAAATTGCAAGTGTCAAACAAATATTTTAGCATGAGTGATTCGCCTGGCTCTAATCAGGGGTATGCTTCTATGAGAATGGTGGACCAGATCTTCATCTGTTTTTTATCAGGCAGACTACGTGAAATTGAGAGGAGCTATTCATAACTAGAATAGCCAAAGGTCCGGTCTACTAAGTGCAATATTTCTGCTAGAATGAACTACACTCCTGAGACTTCTTAACAGAGTAATCAATGGAAGACTGTCTTTTTGTGTGCAGATATGTGTTCTGTGCCTGCTGGGCTTTGCCATCCGATGGTCCTCAAAGAGATGCAGCTAGATCAAAGCACAGGATTACTGGAAAGCCCATCTTTGTATCCTGCAAATTGATAAACAGGTTACACTTTCTTTCCTATGGAGTCAATCCACTAGAGTGCGGGCTTTATCCACAGCTGAAAGAAAAGGAACAATTAGGACCTGCTACTGCTCCTCTGTTGCTTGCTGAGCAGCCCAGAATTGCTCAAACATCCTACCTGCACAGCACAGAGAAGTGGGAAACAGCATGCTCCAAGCTCCAGGCTGATTCTGTGGCCACCCGCGTGCTGAAGGAGCAGCTTGAGTATGCAGCCATAAGAAAGAAATAAAAAGAATTGAACCTTCAATTTCTCTTAAGTTTTCAAAAAACTATGCTTTCAAAAAATTTTAAAAAATGTGGTACTGAGTGAAATGGTTTAGTGGGCATGGTGGTGATGGGTTAATGGTTGGATTAGATTATATTAGTGGTCTTTCCCAACCTTAATGATTCCATGATTCCATGATTCCATGATTCTTTCTCTCCCTTCACTCCTTTAAGAAAACCTCCTGAGTAATGGAGTAAAGAGCACTGACATCCAAGGAGAGGGGCAGGGCAAAGGATAGGAAACATCTCCATCTCTTTTTCCTTCCCTTCCCTTCCCTTCCCTTCCCTTCCCTTCCCTTCCCTTCCCTGCCCTGCCCTGCCCTGCCCTGCCCTGCCCTGCCCTGCCCTGCCCTGCCCTTCCCTGCCCTTGCCCTTGCCCTTGCCCTTGCCCTTGCCCTTTCCTCTCCCCTCCATGTCCCTCTGACCTCCATCCTCCTGCGGAATGAGCACCATGGCCTCCTGCATGTTTTCCATTTAAACCACCTTCAGAGGAGCTATACTGAGCTTTCCTTGTGCCCTGTGCAGTGGTGCACATGTGCAACCACCTCCCCACCATGCTGCCAGCACCCTGTGTCCCTGCACAGCACTGGAGCATTGCATTCTCAAAGGAGTCCTTGTATATGGAGGTGTCCACACCATGTGCAAAATGGGGATGTCCCCTGAGAAGAACACATGGAGTTATATGTAGTCTCCCAGGTTCTTATGTAGGGTGTCCTTATCATGCTCACATCATCCTTGAGATAAGGGGCAAATGTCCCCCTTCTGGGAGTACAACTACATGATCTCCAGATGTCCCTTCCAATCCCTGGAGTTCTTTGATATATAAGGTAGGTTCTTGTTCTACCTACACTCCCTGATGAAGCTCCATGTGAATAGAAAGTCCATTTCAATCAGAAGCCACCAGTTTCTGGTGTTGGCATCTTGTTTTTCATGCAACACCAATGAACAAGGTGCAAACAGCTGTGGGTGAAGGGCTGGAACAGGGTATAGTGACGCAACAGAGCTGCCTTGATGTCTGTGACAGCAGGAGTAATTTTTCATAGGGCAATTTATGTAATTACAGGGTAATTTCATTTGATAACTATTTCCAAGAGCACTAAAATAATGGGGGTAAAATGAAAACATTCATCAGATTGGCAAACACACTGGTTCTGTGAAATCCTAGCCCCAGAAGAGATGGTCTGCAAGAAGGCTGTGCCCAACTATTTGGATTTTTGTTTCTTCTGCTTTATGTTCATGTACAGAATGCAAGCAGGGCATGGATTAGCTGCCAGTCAGGTTCTTTGATTATTTCCCATCATCCTTTGTTTCTGTACTTCCCAGGAGCTTATGGACCTTCCAGGTGTTCTTGGAGCTGTGTACCAATGGGCTGCACTGTGCGTATGGGTTATTTTCAAGAGGGGGACGTGGTTTCAAAAACAAGATTAATGAATTACTTGTATCTACCTCATTTATATAATGAATTTCCCAACTGTTTGTCTCCCATCGCAGATTAGCAGATGCAGATGGCAGTACTTAGACATCAGCCTCCCAGCCTACGTGAGTAGTAGCACTGAGCCCTGGAGCTGGCAACTGGGAGTGAAGTGCTCCATTTGGCACTCTTGCCTTGGAAACCCCACCATGAACAAATGCCAGCACACATCTGCTGTGTCAGAAGCTGTAATTGGAGACCTTCACTATTGTCATACTTTGGCTGCAGAAAGAGTTGCAGGTGGCAGTCACAATATAATGGACTCAGTTTTGTGCCGTCTCTGGGAGATTTAGTCCTGGTTGGTTCTATCATCTGATTTCCAAGGCCATAGCTTTACTTCTGGCTGTTGAAAATTAATTTTGTTGTCCTATCACACTTTTACCAGCCATGTGCAGCTCTTCTTTGCAGTAGTGAATCATTCCAGTTTGGACACGGCAACATTTGTTCCTAGGTTCAGTTTGTGTTTGATTCTTCTGCTCCATAACTCACCTTGCTTTGCAAATCCTTAATATGAATCAGGAAGAAATGCTTCTGCTGATGGAAAAGAATGTCACAGGAGGACTTTGCAAAATTTAAAGAAGTTTTACAGCTATTTCTGGTATTTAAATTCCTGAGTACACACAAATGTAGCACAGAGCTGTCTTAAGTTGTTCTAAAGGACCTTGAGACTGTTATGGGCCTCAGGTAGCCACAGTATTAGGAAGAGTGTGTTGAAGGTTGCCTCTGTGCACCTCCAGCTGCACTTGGTGCACTCATGCAGTTGGAAATCTGCTAAAAACATAACCTAGCATTTATCTCAGACTTAAAGACTGCTGAAAATGGCAGAGAGAATATTTTTTCTTGCTACTACTAGGGAAGTTGCCAAGGTTAGAATACACATAACAATATTTTTTTGTTTAATTTTATTCTACATTTGGACAGAAGAATATTAAAAGACTGCATATTGCTTTTGATATTATTTTTATCAGACACTGCATCGTTCCTCTTCAAGCCCATCTGGCTAACAGTCATGTGAAATAAATGTTTTCTGGTTTTCTGTCACAGGATTTCCGTATAGCATTCAGTGGCTGCTCCTTAACTTTGGGACTTATGGTGCCATTTTCTGCATTTCTGCTGTGTTCTTTTCCAATGGAGACTCAGAAAAGCCAAGAGATTCTGTTTCCCCCACAAATACAAAGCTGATGTAAGGCTCTCCAAGCTCCTGGCCATGCACAGGGGAAAGGATTAGGAAAGAAAGCATGGTTGAAAGAGATGTGCTGGGTGTTGTGTCTTTAGGAGAGACTGTTCCCATTGGGAGACACAAGTATGAGTGGAAAAGCTCCTGCATGGGATCCCTGTGCTGCAGACAGATCTTTTTGTTTTACTTCTTTGAATTCAGGATGTCTGTTCTCAGATCCCTCCCACAACACGAGAAGGGCTACAAGAGGCTGAAAAGGACCAGCCGGGCATAATTAGAAAGGAAGAAGAAAGGATGTTAGAAAAGAAAATGAAGAGGAAGGAGGGAAAGCCTGCCTCCATTTCAAAGCAATCTTCCCTCTGACAGTGAGGAAAGGTTGGTGTGTCTGAGTACGCTCTGTAATTTGCTGAAGCTCACATCCTGTAATTTAGCCACTAGGTGTGTTTATATGGAAATACAGAACTAAAAGCAGTTCAGAGTGTGTCAGGAAGTTGAAATGGCGTATGCATTTCTTGGGATTCTTTGTCCAGTTGGAGTACCCTTAACCTGTTTGGGAACACGGGCTTGGCAAAAATCATTAGCAGAAAAAGGAAAAATTACTATTTTCCTTTCAGAGCTTCTCAATCATTAGGGAGCTGTACTGTAAGTGTTAATGTACTGCTATTTCAGAAGCTTGTTCCGGACCTGCTACCAAAATGCAGTGACTGAAAAGCCATAAGAAGCCACTTTTCAATCTAGGAATACTCAACAGGAGTATTGAGATATCTCTGCCTTGTAGTAGGGTGTACAGTCATTTGCCTCAGATTTTTGTTGTTGGTGTTTTTTTGTTTTGTTTTTTTCTTCAGAAGCAATTCTCACACTTTATTATTGAATGTAATATTTTTGGTGGGGCAGCCAGCTGACCTCCACCTCCTTTTGCAGTCAGTATGGAAACCATGGCCATGGTTCCCTCAATCCTGACACTGATTTTTCAGGCCTTGGCAGCATCTGCAGTTGGCAGAGTTGTTGATCCAATATTTCTCTTACCAGCTGTGTGTACAAAGCCCATGCTCTGGGTCCTTTCAGAGCTAGACCCACACCATGCAAGGTGCTTGGTAAAGAACAAAGCAAAAGTCAAGGTTTGCAGATGGTGATGGAAGTACTAGACAAGAAGCCAGAAACAGACAGGGAAATATAGCAAAACAGTGAGATTGCATCTGTCAGGTCAACAAGTAATGTTTGCCTCTTCACCTCATTTCCATCCCAATGCATCTCACGCACTGGTGTTGCTGGTGGACATGCTGAAGCTTTAAAATGACATCACCTACAGTAATCAGCAGCAGCCTGAAATATCCAGCCTGGACAGAGTGGGTAATGCAGTTCATTTAAGGACAGCTGGCTCAAAGAGATCACACCCAAACCAGAATCAAGCTTTGAGTGGCTTATTATTTGAGGGGATGTTTGTGTAGGAACGCCATGGAGATTCTCCAGGTACCTTTGTACACAGGCATGGCATGGTTTAATCAAAAATAAGTGTTAAATTTTGTTTTGTTGTGACTAGAACTGTTCCTTCACTGGTCGCTTTTCCTGGTGACCATGAGAGGATAGTGTTAAAAACTGCAGATTGTGGGAAGTTTTGAAGGAAATGAATCCAGAGGTTGTTGTTGCCCACTCAGTGTATCTGCAGAGACAGAAATGAATAGATAATAAATAATTTTTAATATAGTTAAAATATTAGTCTGAAATTCATTGTTAATAGTTAGTGTACAGTTTATAGGCTCTGGTTCCTAGTTAGTATCATCAATATAGTAGTCAATATCTAATAAACTGTTGTAGTTACAGTACCTGTTAATGCCACAAGAACATCTATAAATTATAAAGCAACTTTGCCATTTGGTTGGTAGCAAATGTAGTCATCTGTCACATAATGGTCCAGAATGGAATAGCTGCTACACTCCCAAGAACATGGACTATTGAAGCCAACAGGTGAAAACTGAAGCAGTTCCCTAAAGAAGGCCTTTCTGACTGTTGTGCCTAATTTTCATAGCTTCCTAGCATGCTGAAAGGCAATTAGCTACCATTGTGTATGTCCTGAAACCTGCATTGACCTCCTGATCATCGAAGGCACTTAGCTCCTATTTAACAGCTGAGTGTCACAGCTGTGGTCACTTGTCAGAGCTTCTGATCAGAGTTGTGGGTGAAGTGGAGTCTGTTGCAAAGTGAATGACAATCCTGAGCTCCTACAGAAGGGGCAGACCTGGCAAGTATTACGGTCTGAGCGTAGTCCTAAAATGCAAGTTACAAATACTTCTGTACTGGCAACAGTGACTAATAACAGGAATTTGAAACTGTGGATGTAGCAACACTGGGTGTTGAACACCCTTACTTTCACGCATAAGGATGGAAAAGGATTTGTACCCTTCTGAAGGCACAATCTGCATCATTGCATGCAGAAAGAAAAAAAAAAATAAAGCAAAGGCTTGGATAAGTACAGAGCTTTGAGGTGATAGAGGGTAGGAAGGAGCTTTCAACCACAGGTAGCTAAGCTGGAGCTGGTGATAGGATCCACATTTCTGTTGAGACAACCAAGGCTCCATTACCAAGATTGCTCAGTCTTCTTGAGGACAAGCTGTGGCATCTCTGACTTCCTCAGGGAGACCTGGCTCAAATACTAAAAGCTAAACTGCACTCAGACACGTATCCCTGTCACATCCACACGCCCATAGCTGCAAAGGCCTGCTCTGTATGTGTCGTGGACTAAGCAGCTGTGCTCTTCCCTGCAAGCCCGCAAGGAGCTTTCCTTTGTTGGTTGGCACCTTCCCCATGTTTCCTGGGGTTGAAAGGGGATTTGATTTACACTGAGATTCAAACTAAGCATATTGACATCAAAGGAACGGAAATCAGGCCCCAGTAAGTGGTTTATAAATGCAGCCTAAGTGTTTTGAATCAAAATAGTTATTTCAGTAAAGTTGGTGGGGTACTTGTGTCATCCTTATCATTGTTAGTTTCTGTCTCAAAAACACTGTGAAGTCACTGACACTGAAACCACTCTGGGGATCCTTAGAAAAAAAAGCATTTATTCCTGAGTGAAGTCATTTTTTTCTGCAGGTTTTCCAATTCTTTTTTAGCAGCAGAGGATAGTAACTTAACACAGTGAGAAATGTGCAGATTATGTTGTGCTGTACAACATCATGGAAAGGATTCTCACCTCATGCACAATTTTCTCATCTCAGACGGAGAAGGCAAGGCTGCTCTGCAGCCTTTGCAAACAGCCTGGAGACTGTTTCAGGCCATTGAACAAAGAGCTTATCCAGAGGCATCCACTGAGGACCAGATGTCTGACTCATAAAGTACTTAGCTGAAATGACAAAGATATATTGGTTTGGTGGATGTTTCTTTTAGCAAATGTGCTCATATCTTTAAGATGGCAATGACTAAATTTCCTTTCAAATCTGGAAGAACAGTATCTTTTTGTAGTGCAGGCGCATCTACTGGCTGCATTGGATAGCACAAGATAAACAAAATGTTAGGAGAAAGAAACAAGAAAAATCCAGTGGCTTTTGGAATAAGTCTTTTGTGTTGCTGAGCATCTGAAACTTCTTGGAACACATATGTATAAACATCATACACAAAAAAAAGAAATAAGGTTTGAGTAAATATTTTGTACTGCAGTTTGCTCCAACAGAATAGTTATTTGAAAGCCACTCTTCATTTATAAAACCCTTTTGACTGTAAAAGTCAAAACGGTTTGACTTTTACAAATAGATCTTAGATATCTGATCAGCTGAGCTACAACGGGATGCCAGCACTGCTGTCAGATCAGAACTCATGCATTAGAGTGTACGAGGGAAGTCCTGCGCCTTAGACCAATCTTGTCCTCTATCTGAATCTATCTGAAATGATTGTGTAATTTAGTGATGCTACCCTGTCAATAAGGCCAACAAAAAATATAAAAATCCTCAAGGAAAATTTTATGTTTGTATAAATTCAGGTAAAGATTGAAGTCCAAAGCTATGGGAATTCTTGTTTCCAACTGAAATCTCAATGAGGTGGGCCTCGAGGTTTTATTCGATGGAGAGAAGCCTAAATTAAGCCTTCATGGTCAAGTGTGAACCAGACTGACTGACAACCTCAAGGGAAGATGTCTGCTGAACAGTGCTCAATAGAGTGCCACACAGAAACTTGGGTTTCTGTTTCATGTGAAACCAATGTCTCCATTTTCCACTCTTACCCAGAACTGAGACAGGTTTTCCACATGAAAAAATAAAAGGAGAAGCCTCCTCCATTGATGGATGTTATTGATATCCCTAGCAGAAAGATAGGATCTACTCTTCCCAATATTAATTAATGACAATGGGGAAGTTTTATTTCACTGCATTGAAGGAACTTATGCAGAAGCAACAGGGAATCCTTAGTTCTGATCCAGAATTAAATTTCCTGTGCATTAATTTTTGAAGTACTGTAAGCTTGGTAATATCTCCTTTTCAGCTTGAGCTTATCTTTTCAAAATACAAAACTCAAACAGAGCTAATTTCTTGAGTTTGATTTACAAAAGAAATCTCCAAACAGAAAAGAAAGAAAACAAACCTTTGATCAACCATCACTGAAAATCTTCCTTCTATCAATGTGACTATTAAGAACTGATTTTCTTCAACAGGCATAGGCAGTACCACAACCTTTTTACTGTTACTGAATACAGTGAGTAAACTGTAACTCACACATGAAGTAAACTGAACTGAATAAATATATGGCAAATTACTCTTCACAATGAGGAGTCTGTCTAAGCAAAAGCTTCTGTTATTTTCCAGACAATATAGAGAACTTTCTAGCACTGATATTAGAAAAAACATATTGCTCAGCCCAAATCCAAACATGAGCATGCTAAGTGTGGTAAATGAAAGTAAACCATGGGTGCTTTCCTTTCATTAGACTTTCTCCCTGACCTCTGGATGACAAGGGCATAGGAAAAGGAAGTAATTTTTCTTCTGTCCTGGGGGAAAGAACATTTGAAAGAGATTTCCTGTGACTGGACTACATCACCTCCCAGTGCCTGCTCTGAAAATCTGGAAGACCACCTTTTCAACATCCAACACAAAAGCATACTTTGATTTTCCCCTTGCAGTAACTTATGGCAGAATCACAAACGCTTTAGGTGAATATGCATGTTGACAATTTGAGAAGACAATGCCTTTTCTACCTCAATTTATATCACTTTATGTTGTCACATGCACCACAAAAATAATATCTCTTGTGTGTTTGCAATCCTTTTGAGCTGTGGCCTGTTTAGTTGTGTCAAGGCCATACGTCAGAACTTTGTTCTCAGAGCTACGGATTCGTAGGGGCAGTTGGCTATGGCCACCAACCCAGAAATCTGTGATGGATCTCAGGACTTCTCTCTGTGGTGTTGTGGTATTCACATATGGGCTACTTCATTGTCCAGATTTCTGACCAAGGAAGTCTTTCTGATATGTGGCAGAGCTTTCCTTTTGTTCCAGCTGGATGAACAGGCTATCTCAGACTCTTATCTTTGTCTTTTCACTTTGTGCAAGTACTGTACAGAAACACCCACAAAGAGTATCATGGTTTACAAAAATGCTTTATATGGGTCATATCAACATTATCATGTTTATGAGGGGTCCCAGTCACACAAGAAGAAAGACACTGATCAAGAGGGAATCTGCAAATAGGAATAGCACTGACTAGAACACTGAGCAAATTATATTTGGCACTGTTGCTTGAATGTGTCCTAAGAGTACATTTGCATTTTGGATTCCACATTGTCATAATTTTCCAGAGTTACTTTTAGAAGTTAGGAAGGTATGTAGAAATGGGAAATTCAGAGTAGAGCATCTCCTTGTGCTGAGAGGTGGCATCATACTGGATCTACATTTTGTGTTTCAGAAAATTACTAATGTTACAGTGTAATGACCAAGCACTCAAGTGGGATTTGGGCATCAAGAAATCAATGATCACCTATGGTGTGGATATTCAGAGCAAGTTTCCAAATGAAGCTGAGGGAAATGAGGCATCAGTTACAGGGCTACTTAGAGATGTTCTAATTTGAGTGGTCCATAAAGTAAGTCTAGGGTTATGATTAGGCTTTGAGAAGATAACTGAGGTAGTAAGAGTATTTCAACTAGTAGAAAGTCAGCTTTTTGTCTTCGATGTTTATACTGAAGTTATGAACAAGAAAGAGACACTAAAATTTAAAGCAAAAATGTGATTTAAAATTGCCAGATTATCTTGCATTGAGTCTGGTAGCTGTTGTATCTTGTTCCATAACCTCTTTTAAATCTGAGTTTCATGGGTGTTGCTTTTTTTGATTGAAATCAGTATTACATATTGGCTCAGGTAAATAACTGGGCAGAAGAATAAAATTTAAAGTAGGTCACAAAATATTCTGAAGGATTGTATTACTATTATTTTCAAGATGTTTTAAGATGAGGCTCATAGGTATCAATAGGCTGGTGTTCAGATTTTCAGTGTTGCTGGTGTTAGAATTATCTTCACAGTACGTGAAGGCAGAAACCAGGAAGGATATTCAGTTCTGCTTTAATGTCACTCAGCTTGAGTTTTAGTTTCTAAAAATCCTCAGCACTGGATGATATTGAGGTTTGGTTTTCACAGATACGCTTGGGCTGTGATTAAGGTTGGCATTCAGCTGAAAACTGAAAAATAGGAAAAAAACCAAACAACTGAAAAAAGCCCAGCAGCCTAAGTTAGGACACTGTGTGGCTTTCTGTATGTTTTTAGATCTAAGGTTTGTGGGATGGGTGAGGCTTGAGCTAAGGCTGTGTCTTAGACTGTTGGTAATACTTTCTTAGGAAAAGGGAAGGGAGAACATGAATGGCAACAAAAGCCAAAATTGGAAATGCAAAGAGGTGTGGTTGAGCTCGTAGCTAGTATTCCTTCCTGACCTAATGGCATTGCTTATTACATTCTCCTACTCTGAAGCCTAACCCTGAATTCTCACCAACCCCCTTCTAGCCTCTCCCCAGCTCAACTTGTGTTGTTTGTGGAGTGAACAGAATGTGAGTTATAGTGAAAGTCTGCAACTTCACAAGAGTTGTTGTGAGGTTGGTGTCCTGCTAACCTGCAGCCTGAAGTGTGCCTTGAGATGGACCTCTAGATCTGCACTGGTGACACTAGCTATTCCTATATCTTTTCCAGTTTGCCAGTTTTTCCAGCCCAAAATCTAACTCTAGTTTCAGTAAGTTCCATGACTCCAGTGTCCAACAGAAACCTGGAAGGGAAAACTGGAACCAGTTAATCTCTTAAGCTGGCCATATGTTTGGAATATGCTCTTCACTACTGCACACCTCCAGTCAGCCTTTTGCTGCTAAGTCCAGAGTCTTAGCTGTAGCTGAGTTCCATTTTACAAGCAATTAGTCACAGGGTAAGTTGGCATTTATAATGAACTTACTTATAAGCAAAGATCATACGTCTCTTGTGGCCCTGACTGAAGTTCTTCCTAACCTCAAGCTATCCCTGTCCTGCTGTGCCTGAAGATTGTCAGGAAGCCATAGGATGGTCTTGCACTCAGGTCTCTTGCACATACGTGGCATGTGTATTTTCTGATTCTCTAAAATACTTCTTCCAGTCACTATATCACCTTAATCATAAATTAGATGCTAAAAGAGCCTCTTGATATACAACACTTCATGGGCTGAAAGCAGCAAGGGGATCAATTTCTGTACTTTTCCTTAATTCAGACTAATGATGCCTACTGCATTTCTAACCCCAGCTGAACATTTTGTTTTGATTTCTGATTGTGGCTGTGAGTTCTCTATTCCAGCATTAACTTAAAGATTTGTAAAATGACCAAAAGACAAGTGCTGAAGCAGTTTTTAAATAATTTCAATGATCTTTACATGTGATACTCATTGGATTTAGGATTTTTGTTTTTCATAGCAGTAAACTAACCTATAACTCTCATACAGCTAGATACAGCTCTATTCTTAAGGCAGCTGGAAAATATAACAGGGAGCCATGTGGACATTAGTCCTCAAGTTCTCATCATAGACTAATGAACACATTGTCAGAGCTTTTTAATAAGCTGAACAATGTTCTGAACTCTAGACTTGACTTCGTGGCAACTTCATGTTAAGATCTCAGATGTTTTGAAGAAGCTCAGAAAAGCACCCAGCTGAACCTGGTGGACCATGTCAGAAAACTTCTTAAAACCAAATACAAATTCTGAATCCAAGATTTGTCAAATTAGCATCAAATCTAAAAGTGAACTAGTAGCAGTTAGTCACAAACTTTCCGCATCCAGACACTAGTCCCTGTCTGGATCTCACAACATTAGGGAAATAAAAAGGTTAAAGTATTGCAAGTGCTGCTGTTGGAAATAGTCCTGGGTTAGTGTAAGTGTATCACTGTGGCATAGAAATTAATGGAGAAAGAAGAAGCCTAGTCTAAGGCTTTGTTATTCCTTTCCCAGTCTCATGATATCTATAGACTCTAAGCTGAAAAGTTAATACACACATCTGTTTTAGAAACGTCTGAACATTTTTTATATGGTGAATGCAGGTAACATAATGTGGGTATTTCTAACATGGAGGACATATTTCTGAGCATGTTTCTACTTGAAAGCTGAGAATCTGAAACAGTTAAAAATGCTTCGAAGTCTAATTGTGTGCAATATCATCAGTCAGTATTTTCTCCAACCCTTATCAAATTAGAGTTTCTCATATGCTAAGACCTAATTCTAGCATGAGTGTTATGCCTCCATCAGCCCCAAGCATCAAAAATCTTTAAAAAAAGAACAGAAAATAAAACAGAGTTTACATCATGACATCTCCAAAGTCTCAGCCAGCTGTGCTGGAAATACCAGTCAACATGCACAAAAGATCCAGGGCCAATGTGCCTTGCTGTAGTCAAACAGCCACCATTCCTATTAGCACAAGGGCTTAAATGTCACCCTTTTCCACAGCTGTTGATGTGTCCAGCAAGAGCACAGACTGAAAGATGGGGAAAATGGATGTCAGGCTACTGTGGTCATTCTGAATTACAAGTCATTTCTGTGATGACAGTCAAAGTTGTTGGACAGTCTGGAAGCAACAAGTCTGTATCAGAAAATAGCAGAGTAGAAAAAGAGTAATTTCAAAGGCATTATGAGATAAGACTTCTGGAAGAGAGCCTGTACTGGGCTTACACAGGTCCAGCAGAAAGCTGGGGCAGCTTCTGGATATAGCTGTCTTTGGCAGAAAAATGAAAGATCCACCAAGGAGCTCCATCTAGAGGATGACACACTTCATTCAGTGCACACGCTCTTTGGTGTCATCTAACTGTATCCTGGCAAAAAAAAAATGACAGAGTCTTTGGTGTTGAAGATTAAAAATGTCACGTGGCATCAGCAGCTAAGAGGTTAACTAAATTTATATGAAAGTATCTTACCTTACTCTTTTTCTGTGTGACACAAAGAGGATTGTACTAAGGGACAACTTTGGTAAAGATATGGCAGAGTAGTTTTGGGATATCTGTAACACTGCATTTCTGTATTCACATTTCTGCTTCAGTTTGGCCTTGGCTGTCCCTGAAAAGAGCTCCATCCAAGAGGAGTGTAGGGAAAGGAATTCAACTCAATGAGACAACTTAGGATATTCCATGATTCTGTGATTCCATGACTCTGTGTAGCCTCTGTGGGCTTGTATGTTGGAAGAAAGCAGAACAAGCAAGTCTGGGACCTGCAGGATGAGTGAGGCCTTCCCCAAGTGTAGAGAGACTGTTTTTTCTGTAAGGAACGACACAAGATGGGGAACCTCAGCAGCAGCTCAGCCTTGCTGTGCATTTCCACAAAAGCTTCAGGTGAAGGGAAGAAACCAGCCCTGATAACAGGGTGTCATTCAACCCTTGCTTCCACCCCACCCAACACCACCAGTAGAGCCCTCACCAGACCAGTGTTGCTTACCCTCCGGCTGGGGAGTTGCACACTGTAGTGAGCAGGGTCTCTGCATCTCTGTAACAAACCACATTCCTGCCTGGATTACTCATACTCTGATGGCTGCTGGTTTTCTTCATGTGCACTCATTTGCAAGCCCTTAAACAAGAGACACAAAGCTATCCGTAAAATTAGGTCACGTGTATTGCTTTGTGAAGCCATTGAGTTTGCCAAAAGCCAGATTTTTCTACTCCCACCCCCTCCCCTCACTGAAACCTGTGCTGCCATGCAATAATGATCACATTCATATACAAATACAAATAGGATAGAAATGTGTCCTATGACATCTTTTTTCTTTGGGATATGGAAGAGCTACCCTTCAGACTGACATTTAATTCTCAGCACAGGCAGATGTCTCTTACCGCATTTAACTCACTCCTCTTTCAGCTCAGTTGTATGTGAAGAGGCAACTCCGTTTTAGACAGAATATTGTTTTTGTCTTTCAGCATCTCTTTCTTTCATCTTCTGGACTGAACATGAACTGAATGCCAGGATCAGAGAGCAGATAAGAACTGACTCAAAACAGATGATAAACAGGCCAGCTGCTGAAGTTCATTCAGGACCTCAGAGCCAGGACATTCAGCACTTCTGCCATCGCATGAACTGAGCATCATTCCTGTGCTTGGGACTGTGGCAGCCCTTGGGGAAAATCCTTCTGGTTCAGGGGGGAAAAGAAAGGCTGTTCCCTGAGGCAGACTAATCTGAAAAGAAAGCTGGGTAAATACAAGCTTGCATAAAGGATATAGGAGGAAGTTTTTCGCATGGAGGATGGTGAGGCACTGGAACAGGTTGCCCAAGGAGGTTGTGGATGCATCATCCCTGGAGGCATTCAAGGCCAGGCTGGATGTGGCTCTGGGCAGCCTGGTCTGCTGGTTGGCAACCCTGCACATAGCAGGTTGAAACAAGATGAGCATTGTGGTCCTTTTCAACCCAGGCAATTCTGTGATTCTATGATCCTATGAAAGGATGTTGTGGGAATATTTCTGTTAAAAAGCAAAGGTCTACAGCACCATGATCCCCTGATAATGAGAGAAACCTAGCCAATTTGGCCAAAAGCATTGCTACAGAAGTCGGGAAATGGAAGGAAAGAAGTGGAGTGAGCAAAAGGGCAGACATGAGCCACCTGCAGGATTTTCCCCACTGGAGTGGAAGAGCAACCTCAAAGCAGCAGCAGCCTCATCGTACTTCAGCGTTGATATTGTTTTCAGTAGAATTGGCATGTCAGTCAGATGCTTGTGGAACACAAAACTTCTTTACACTCCACTTTGTGTTGCTGTTATCAGGCACAAGGAGGATCAGACCAGATGAGTGGATGGAGCAGGAGGCCAGGAAATAAGACAAGGGGAGGTTTTTGTGTGTAAACATGACAGAAAAACTCTGATTCTACTTTGCTCTGAACTACCATGTACAACTTCTGTGCTGAGAGTGATTAACATCACAAAATCATTTTTAAGAGCGGCAGGACAGAGCTTCCCAGTTGGTTGTGCTGAACTTAAGATGTGCTCTTCAGGCAGTGCAGTGAAGCCTCTCTTGCTTTCTGCTTGGCGAGTGTTTGTTCTGGAGTGTCTGTTCTGCAGCACAACCGGAAAAGGAATATGAGCTATAAAGCAAGCAGCTCCATGAGTGATTTATTCTTCCTTTCTGTGGCACAGCTTCCTACTTTCAGGGACTACTGAATGAGTATGCTGACAAGGTCTCCATTGTTCATGTATTCTGGGAACTCACAGCAGAGTTTTTCACGTGAACCTGGGCCAGAGCACAACCACAAGAGAATTCATTTTAAATCTAAAAAGATTTTTGTATAATTCCAAAGAGAGATTCAGCTTCCTGAAGACTGAAGCTTCAGCTTGGATCCCAGTCGTACAGGTGAAAACCCTCACTGCAACTCTCCAGTAACCAGATGAAGTTCAGCACCATCAGCTCAGTGTCACTCCTGGAGGATGAGCATGGGCTAGTACTCTTCCCAGCAAGGCATAGCAGTGATTGAACAGGCACTGCATCCCAAGAAATAATCTGCTCTGAGTACAGTTTTAATAACATTAATGTTTTTTGCCTACTTTTATCAAGTAGATTTATTTCACAGAATCACAGAATTCTGATGGCCAGGGTTGGAAGGGATCTCAAGGATCATGAATCTCCAGCTCCCTGCCAATGCAGGGCCACCAACCTCCCCACTTAATACTAGACTAGGCTGCCCAAGGCCCCATCCAATCTGGCCTTGAACACCTCTAGGGATGGGACATCCACAGCCTCTCCGGACAGCCTGTTCAGCACCTCACCACTCTGTAAAGAGCTTCCCCCTACATCTAACCTTAATATTCCCTCTCTCAACTTGAAAACACTTCCACTTGTCCTGCCTACAGATGTCCTTTCCAACAGATATCCATATGCTTGAGGTCTATCACCAGGATGAGAGCCTGTGAGCAGGATGCCTCCCACAGCTGAAGCAAGAAGGTCCTCATCAACAGTCTCCCTTGATCAGGTGGCCTGCAGTATACCCCTATCACCAGCTGGCTGTTACTAGTCCTATCCCTAATTCCAACCTTCAGGCTCTCAACCGGTTCCTGACTATTTCTCAGAGGGAACTCCTCACAGGCTATCCACTTTCTGACATACAATGCAATTCCCCCACCCTTCCTACCTTGCCTATCCCTGCTAACAAGTTAATACCTCTCAGTGATGTTATTCCAGTTATGGGAGTCATTCCACTATGTTTCTGTGATAGAAACAAGGTCATAACTTTCCAAGTGCACCACAGTCTCCAACTCGTCCTACTTATTTCCCAGGTTGCATGCATTGGTATAAAGGCACTTCAGCAGAGCTTTCTGTCTTAGTGCCATTCTAGAGGATCTAGTATCCCATAGAACAGCAGTATCCCCTGCCCTACTCCATCACTTTGTACTCCACCCTTTGTCTATCGAATTTGGTATAAGCTCTCAAACTACCTGCTCAACCTCAGTGGTCTTCTTTTTGTCCCCTTTTCTTCCTTTTGTCCCCTTCATACCTAGTTTAAAGACCTTCCAATGAGTCCCACCAGTTCGTCAGCTAGGATCCTCTTACTCCTAGGAGACAGACTACTTCCATCTGTGGCCATCATTCCAGGTGCCAGATATATTGCCTCATGGTAAAAAAAAAAATATATATATCTGTGTTTGCATCAACCTCTAAGCCATTTATTTATGAGATGGGTTTTTTGGATCCTCTCAGTATCCTCCCCCACCACTGAAGGTATAGAAAAAAAAAAACAACTGCACGCCTGTTCCATTAACTACCCACCCCAGTCTTCTGAAGTCTATTTTGATAGTCCTCAGGCTTTTCTCAGTGACTTCATCACTGCTGGCCTGAACTGCCAGTAAGGGGTAATAATCAGAAGGGCGAATCAGTCCAGGATGTTTACTAGAAATGTCCTTGATCCTTGCTCCAGGGAGTCAGCATACCTCCCTACAGGTAGGGTCAGGCTGACATATAGGGCCTTCCGTTCCTCTCAGAAGGAAGCCACCTATGACAACCACCCTTCTGTCCTTCCAGGTGGAGGCAGTCTTGAGGCGCGGAGTCGACCGCTTCACCCAAGGCAACCTCATGGTGGACCTCCCTCCACACCCCCACTCACCTCTCCCTTGAATTCCAGCTTCAAACCTATTTCACAGAGGCACCTGGGGAACCAAGGATGGTCAGGATAGGGGATGCCCACATTTACACTCCTCCTCCTCTCTCAAATTGCAGGGCAGGAGGTCCACCACTGTCTGGTAAATATCACCCTGGTGCCTTTCTGGGAGAGAGTTATACCACTTATGCCACTGCCCCACAGCCCCCAGTTCTTCACCATTATTTCTAGGGGGAGGAGAGGACGGGGGGCTCACTACAGCAGGAATGCTGCCTGCCTGCCCGTTCCCCTCTGTCACCTGTTTGTATGGCAGCAGGGGGTGACATGCTCCATGTGGAGCCTCAGCTGGTTGCCAAGATCTCGGGGCTGATAGGGACTGGCCCCACCAATCAGTCTCCCTCTCACATTCCTTAAAGCTCTTCAGCCTCTCCACCTTCTCCTTCAGGTCAGTCACAAGTAAGTCATTTGGCTGGTCACATCTTACACAAATGCTGTCTCCCTCACCTAGCACTGCAAAAGCCAGGCTCTGGCACTCAGCACGGCTAGAGACCTGCACACTAGCATGTTGTTTCAGGACCTGAGTCTGTCTTCGCATTTTTCTTAGCAGCAGCCTTCCTTCCATGTGTGCAAGGGACCTTCATCTGGGTCTCTACATTATTCCTGGCAGTAACTCACATCAGCCACTCTCCTGAGAGCTGCTGGGCTGCCCTGTTATCTGGGTGTTCCCTGGATGAGGGAACCAACAAAACCCCCCTGGCCAGGACAGCTCAGAAGGAGCAAACCTCGGCAATCTTCTACAGTGTAAAAACAGTACTGCAAATTTCCTGTCTGACTACATAATCCCTACTCTGCCTCCATTATTGGCTATGTTGTCTGGACATACTGAATTTCAGACACTGCAGCCCTGCTTCCTAAGGTGAAGCTGAAATTACACCGGGAATGAACTTGAGCTTGCATTTTCAGTAATATTTCTAACATTTCCAAATTGTCCGGACAGCTGGGACTGCAGGGATCATAGTAGAAATCTCATTTTCTCACTGATAATTATTTCTTAGCTTTCCTTTTCCAGGCAAGAGTTTGGAGGGGAAAGCCTCTGGCAGAGCTAGCCTGCCTCACTCTGTCTGTCCCTGTAAGACTGTGGGGGAAGGACCAGGCAGCTAAACAATACTCCTGCATGCCTGGAATATCACTGCTATTGCTCTAATTTGTCAGGAATATAGATCCTCTGCCTCTGACATGGACGAGTGCGATCCTGGGAGAATTGCACACTCCTTGCATTTTGTCCTTACTTCCTGTTATGCAAAACTTTTTGGGGCTTTGGTATCCTCACTATTCTTTGCTAAAGATGCTTAAAGATTTCTGCTGTTGGATCAACCATCCCACAGCTATTCTTTCTCCCAGGAGATGTTTTTCCTTATCTCACAGATCTATGGCAAGGGTCATCCTCCCCTGCCTCCAAATATTAGACAACAGTAACTTGTTTTCTAAGAATGGAGGAGCCCAGTTGAAATGCTTGTGTGTTTCCTATAAATTTGATAATGAGATTAGCTGCTAAAGATGAAAACACATATGGCCTTAGACATCATTGTGGAATATTTCATGGATGTTAAGCTGCTGACCCCAGTGTGTATATATTCAAGGCACTACATATGGGCCATGACCTTTCTTGGCAGTGGTTATGCAGGTTATCTTACAGTTCCTGTGTTGCTTACTAAAAGGCTGGATATATAATTAAAGTAAAATCGTGATTCTTGGAGAATAAAGTAATCTCATGGACACGGAACCTTGGGAAGGCAGATGACCTTTCTTACCATCTTATATCTCTTTTATTTGTTTATTTAGTTTTATTTGTAGAAGTCTCACGGCTTAATGCTGTTGCATCTTGATGTAACAGCAGATATGCTTCTCATGTCAAGGGGAACAATATCAAACCTTCTATTAGGAGAAGTGTTTTCAAGTAGAAAATATTTTTCACAGAATAACAAAGTTTTGTGGTTAGTGAGATAAGCCTTTTAAAAAACTCGGGCTTTGAGCCAAGAATTATAGAATAATTAAAATGGACTTGATTGCTTCACTTATCATTTTAGTTATTTATGAATCTAATAAGTATTTAGTTCTTCCATTTAGGGTGAGTTTGCATGGTCAGATGTGTCTGAAATGTGCACATTTTACTGTAGGTTTTGGCATCACAGAAAAATGCAGTGAAATTTCTATTTACAGGAACAGAAGCAAAATCAGACAACGGTGTCTCAGTATTATGTGATTTGCTTTATACAGGATCTGAAAGATATAACTGTGTTACTACTGTGTGTCTGGACTGCACACGGGGAATGGTGGCTCAAAACAATGTCATTTGTCTTCAAAAGCTGATAGTGGATAGCCACATTAGGAATGATATAGTCTTTTCAGGAGAAGATTGAAGAAAATTATTTTCTTTGAAGTCTGTCTTTTCGTTCCCAACCAATGATTTTGAGAACAGTTCTAAGCCTTAGGGTCTTCTTCCAAAACTATCCCAGAAAAAAGATTGACCATAAGCATCATCTGATGGCATGTGTCTTACATTGCATAAATTCTTGAGCACTGGAGGAAGGACCCCATGGTAAATCTGTGGTCTTGGAGACTGCCAGTAGGTAAACTGGTCTCCAAAGTGAGGAGGGACGGTACTTCTGTGCCATCCTGCGCAAGCTCCCACACCTGCCGCTGCAGTATGCTGTGGGTGCTGCGCACATACTGCCTGTGGGCCTGTGGGCATGCTGTCCCCCTTCAGGGACACAGGTAGATCTGAAGATAACGCCACGACAACCAACTGGGAAGGTGCTGGGGAGAAGACGACCCTGTGGTCTCAGCTCCTAACACTGCCTACCGCAGGACAAACAGAGACGAGTGACGCCAACATGTGGGGAGGGGGTTGAGGGTGTATTTTTTGGGAAAGATGGAATCACAACCGTCACGTGGGGATGGACACGGCTGCTGGAAGCCGACTTTGGGACTGGTTGTGGGGATGTCTTCTGCGATGCTGGACCCGGGAGCGGCTTTGTGCCCGGGCTGGTCCACCGAAGGATGAAGGTGGAACGTGTGGACTCTCTTCAAGGTTGATCTTCTGTGCCGCTTGGGACCACAGCCCACGTCACGTGGGGATGGGACACGGCTGCATCAGCGCCGTCTTTGGGACTGGCTGTGGGGCCGTCTTCTCGGGTGGTTTGCCCGGGAGCGGCTTCGTGCCCGGGCTGGTCCCCGCTGCCTGGACCGGCTCCCACGGCCTCGTCGGGACCGGCTGCGGGAAGTGGAAGCGCGACGCCCCACTGGGGATCGGCTTCGAGTGGGGGCCCGCCCTCGTTGCCTGGACTGTCTTGTGCGTGCAGGCGGAGGGGAAGGCCTCGAGGACGTCGGTGGTGCTGGTGTGGCCGAGGTGCAGGTGCCGCCCTGAGTACCTTGGGCTGTGGTACGGCTCCCACCAGGTTGTCTTCGGGGCCGACTCTGGGAGCCCGAGGCCCGGCCTCGCAATGGGGAGCGGCTTCTTGTGCGGCCGGTCTCCCGCTGCCTGGGACGATTTCTGGCTGCATCTGCCAGGGAGGTTCTGGAGGACCGTGGGGTCCTCCGTCTTCTGGGGCTCTCGGAGGAGGTCTCAGTGCCTGCAGCTGGTGCCCGTCTTCCTGCACCGCGTCTTCCTTGGCGCTGCTGACTTGCGTCCCGCTCCTCAGAGAGATGTGAGCGGGTGGCGGTCTGCTCAGCCTCCGGCACTCTGGGCTGGACGCTGAGCTCAGGCAGCTGGGAGTTGCAGGATGGGCCGGGAGCTGCCTGCGTAGCAGGGCCAGAGCTGATGTTTTCAGGTCCTGCAAAGACGGGGGAAGGCGCCGGTACCTGCTGGCTGGAAGTGCTGGGGCTGGCAAGCTCGGCGCTGGAGCGGGAGGCTGTAAGGAGAGACAGGAAGCTCAGCAGGGTGCACATGCAGCCCCAGGGCAGGACAGGCTGCCATCCCTCATGGGGCAGAGAGAGACTGTGGCGAGGCCACCCTGAGCACCCGTTGCCAGGCCTCGCCTGGCCCCAGTCCCGCGGCACGTGGCTCTTTGCCTCTTACCGGTGCTCCTGCCAGCGCAGGTGTCGCACTCCCAGCCATTTCTGCCCATGGCCCAGAAGGTGCAGCACCAGTGCGTGCCTTCTGAGCCGCAGGAGCTGCAGATGAACAGCTGCCAGAGCCTGCGGAAGCAAACGGGTTGTGGCTGTGAGGACAAAGCGAGCCAGGGCACGGAGCAGCCGGCATGGCTCCGGTGCTCAGTCCTTGCTCCAAGGCTGAGATCCCACGCAGAGCCCCAGAGGACTGCGGAGGTCACTCACCCCCTCTCCTGTGCACCCTCCCTGCCTCCTAGGTAGATGCACGGGTTGGCGTCGCAGCGCCTGTGGCTTTCTCGCAGCGGCTGGTATGCTGCGTCGTCCCACCAAGATGGTCGTCTGCCGGAGAAGAGAGGGAATCTGGTGAGTCTCGGGTGCCCCAGGCACAAGGCAGATTCAGGGCATCCCTGCTCATCCTCATTCCCTGCCTCTCCAGGAAGCTGAGACCAGTGCTCGCAGGATGGCCTGCCAGGGCCAGGGGCAGTTCCTGGGCAGGCACAGCAACACCTGTGCCTGAGTGTCTGCGGAGCCGCGCACAAGGACACCAACCTGATTGGGATTTGGATGCCCAGGGTGGTCATCTGGGAGCGGAATCTTCTTTTTCCTCCGCAGACAGGGCAGAAGAATCGCATGGTGGCGGCGTGCAGGGCATGTTTCTGTAGGAGAAGCACAAGCGTGAGAGCGTGAGCGTGAGCGTGAGCGTGAGCGGGGGGGGCTGGCTGCCGCAGAGCACCAGCCGTGCCCACGGGGCGAGGGGAGGACTCCTACCCTGATGCAGCCCCGGTGGAACCAGGCCTGCTTGCACACCGGGCACACCATGGTGTGGTAGGACGTGCTGTCCCCCACGGGCTCCAGGCAGATGACGCAGATGGTGTTCTGCGCCGGAGCTGCCTCCGCTGCCTGCCGAGGGCGATGCTCCCAGCAGAAGGACCTGGGCGGGAGGACAGAAGGGGTGGGCATGGTGAGAAGTGCTGTGAGGAGGGCAGAGGACCAGGAAAGAGCGCCAGGCCTGGGCTCTGGCTCTGGCAGGATGCTGGAGGTGTCGCTGCGGGTTCCTCCCTGGAGCAACAGCGAGGGACGGCAGCTTGGCTGCTGCTGGCAGCCCTTACCTGTGCGGCCCAACGTGCTGCGTGACGCATTGCCCGTCCTCGGCGCAGGGCAGGTGGAAGCTGCGCTCGCAGCCTGTCTCCGCGCAGCTGATGGCAGCTCCCCTCTGGCCACAGACAAAGCAGTTCTGGAAAGAGCAGAGCAGCCCCCGTTAGCGGTGGGCTCGGAGCCTCGGCGGCCGGCGCCACTTCTCCGGGCAGGGCGCAGGGTGTGGGCACCGCTGCCTCACACTCTGCACAGCTGCCTGGCAGACGAGGCTCGTCTGCTGTGGTGGGACTTTGTCCCGGAGCCGGTTGGAAGGGCCGCGGTGGCTTTCTTTGGGTCCAGGCAAAGCCGGTGCGAGCCTCTGCCCGCACCAAGCTCCCCGTTCCGTTCAGCTCCTCACCTTCTGGCCTGCCAGCTGGAGCGTGCGCTGGATGGCGCTAATGGGGAAGCCAAAAATTTGCCCCGCTGGGCATCTCCACTCCAGAAGCCCGTTGGCAAAGACCTGCAGGAGAGAAAGGAGCGGGATCTCGTGAGGCCCGAAAGGAGGGGAGCATCCCTGGCAGGAGCCCTGGCCCGTGAGGGAACTCACCAAGCAGAATTCGTGGGCACAGAGCCCACCGCTGGCAAATGCCTGCCCGCAGATGTCCGGGTTCACCTGTGCGCGGCCGCACAGCACGCACACTGCAGAGGAAGGAGAGAGCAGCCTGGTGAGCACCTGGCAGGGCCGGGTGTTCCTGGGGGCCGTCCGTCCCCAGGGCCTGCTCCGAGCCTGCTGTGCTGCTGCTGAGGGGCAGGGCTGGAGGGGGTGGAGGGGAAGGGGGCATCGCAGGCCCAGCAGCTGCAGCGGGCAGCCACAGCCCGAGCCGGGGCTCTCACCTGGCTCCCCGGAGTCGGGGGTCTCCTCCTTCTTCTCCGCCATGTTCGGCATCGACAGTGAGAATCACAAGAATCACAAGGTCGGAAACGACCTATAAGATCATCCACAGTGAGAAGCAAGAGAGTCAAGGAAGTCCGTCCTCTCTCCACGCCTCACCAGGCTGAAGTGAGCAGGGCCCCGGCCGGCAGCCTTTGCTCTGCTCCCGGCCCCGCGGGTCACAATGGCCACCACTGTGACATCACGGTCACCACCTCACCACCAGGCTGAGGGCGCGGCAGGGCGGCGGCTCCTGTGGGCAGCGCAGGGTGAGGGGCCCGGTGCTGCCAGCAGCAGGGGGCAAGGACGGCCTCCCTCAGGCCTTCTGCACCTCGCCATTGCTGGGACGTCGCAGCACAGAGTCTAATAAAGGGCTGCGGGTCAACTGCACAAACGGCATTTCTCGCGTGTGTGTGTGCTGTGTGCTGGCCGACTTTGCACGGCCTGCTGGTGACGGGACAAGGTGTTGACCTGAGAAAAGAGGAGGTCTGGTGACCCGCGAGAGGGAATTCCTCACTCGCAGGGCGGTGAGGCCCTGGCGCAGCTGCGCAGAGAAGCTGTGGGTGCAGGCGCTCCAGGCCTTGTTGGACAGGGCCCTCTTCTAAGCTGACCTGCTGGGTGGCAGAGGTCCCACGGCAGGCACCTGGGGCTGGGTGGGCTGTACGATCCTCTCGTGTCCAAGCCTTCACACATCAAAGCTTCAGGCCTCATACAGTTCCCAGAGGCAAAGTGGCACGGGCCGGGCACAGTTCCCTTCCAGCCTGCGTATGAAATGAGTCAGGAAAACTTCTGAGGTGCGCTTGCTTTGGCCTGCTGGCAATGGTCACCGTGCCAGAGACAGGAGAGGAGCTGTGCCTTGCCCAGGGCTGCAGTCCTGGAGTCCCACTGGAGCATCCCTGCTCACGCAGCCTGACCATGCAAGTCAGCTTCTGCATGAAAGTCAGGCCAACGCTGATGGGAGAGCCGCCACGCCTAGATGGTGGAGATGTGGATCTCCGCCCTCTGTGCAGATGCTCAAGGTCTCACTGCTGGATAGGGCTCCAGGCAGCCCGATCTAGTGGGTGGCAACCAACACACTGCAGGAGTCTGGAACTTGATGGACTTCAGTGTCCCTTCCAAGCCAAGCCATCCCAGGATCCTGCGATTCAAAACGCCTGTCAGACCCAGCATTACTAAGGCAGCTACCCAGCCAGTCTTGACACCCCCCCACAAGGCTACCACGGTAGCAGACAGGCATGATCTTTCTGTAGTAAATCCAAGTTTACTACTCCGGATAACCCTTCTTTTTCCCCACCTGCTTTGAGACGATATCCAGAGTGAGTTGCTCCAACACTTTCCCAGCAATGGATGTGAGCCTGATTGGCCTATCGTTTCCTGAGTCCTCCCTCCTGACCTTTTTGAAGATTGGAATGACGGTGGCTATCCTCCAGCCTTCAGGCATCTCTCCTATTCTCCGTGAGGCTTCACAGATCACGGAATCACACAGAATTGCAGAATCACAGGGTTGGGAGGGGACCTCAAGGATCATGAATCTCCAACCCCCCCTGCCACATGCAGGGCCAACAAGCTCCACATTTAATACTAGACCATGCTGCCCAGGGCCCCATCCAATCTGGCCTTGAACGCCTCCAGGGACGGGGCATCCACGGCCTCTCTGGGCAGCCTGTTCCAGTACCTCACCACTCTCTCTGTAAAGAATTTCCCCCTGACATCCAACTTAAAACCATTTCCCCTTGTCCTGCAGTTATCGACCCTTTCCAAGAGTTGATTCCCCTTCTCTTTGTAGGCTCCCTTTAGGTACTGGAAGGCTGCAACGAGGTCACCCCGCAGCCTTCTTGTCTCCAGGCTGAACAAGCCCAGCTCCCTCAGCCTGTCTTCACAGTGGACGTGCTCCAGTCCCCTGACCATCTTCGTGGCCCTCCTCTGGACCCTGTCCAACAGCTCCCTGTCTTTCTTGTACTGGGGGCTTGTAAGATATTATTCTGTTAAGGTCTGTGTCTCAAAGCTTGCTGGGGACACAGATGGACTTGTTCAAGTCCCGGCAAGTCCTGGGCAAAGGTTGTGAGATCCTTTGCCTGGGGGACGCAGATGGACAAGGCCAGGGGCAATGAGAGCGAGATGAGCTGCAGCTAAATAGCTGTGAAGTGCTCCTTTGTGTGGACTTATCTCAGGATGATGGCCATCTCAGGGGGTACTCCATGACTCTTGCTCAAGGCCCATCCTTGTCACCTAGGCAGGAGAACAAGGAGGATAAAAGAGGAACTGAAAACCATGAGGATAGGTTTCTGGCAGCACATTCCTCATGAAGCAGAACAGAGGTTTCTGGCAGCACATTCCTCATGAAGAAGAGGGATTCCTGACGATCAGATTCCTCGTGAGGTGACTCCTTCATGCTGTCGAACTCTCCTGTGCCTGCTGCCGGAGCGCTGCTGCTGCTTCAAGGACTGGCTCCGCGACTTCCCCGTCTACCTGCTTGCTGCCCAAGGCCGGCCACGCTGCTGCTTCTCACCCCCCCCCCCCCCGCTGTGTCTGCCTGGGACCTTCACACGCCGTGCAACAGGACGCTGCTGGATCCTGCTGGTGACCATCCCTGCTTTACGCAACTCTTGCTTCTTTCCCATCTTTTCTATCACCCTCCTTCCCTTCCCCGTCTCCCTGATTAGGTTTTGTAATGAACTGGTCGGAACAACATAGGAACCGTTGTTTCTTAATCTCACGCCGGGTATACAGATATTAAAAGAACCTCGTCTCCCTCCTATAAACTGGAGCGAGACAGGGCTCCACACTTGGACGCAGTATTCCGGATGGGGCCTCCCAAGGGCAGAGCAGAGGGGGACAATCACCTCCCTGTCCCTGCTGGCCACCCCTCTTCTGATGGAGCCCAGGATACCATTTGCCTCCCAAGCCGCAAGGGTACATTGCTGCTCATGCTAAGTTTTTCGTCTATCAAGACCCCCAGGTCCTTCTCCACAGGGCTGCTCTCAAGGACCTCTCCTTCCCATCTGTATGGATGCCTGGGATTCCTCCGGCCCAAGTGCAGAACTATGCACTTTGAGATAGACAGCTGGGCCGTAAATGCACACTGCTGGTTCACGTCCAGCTTCTTGTCTACCAGGACCCTCAAGTTCTTCTCCGCAGGGCTGCTCTCAAGAAGATCCTGCCCCGGTCTATAGAAATAGCTGGGATTCCCCCGGCCCAAGTGCAACACCTTGCATGTGGCCTTGTTGAACCTCATGAGGTTCACGGGGGCTCACTTCTCCAGCCCGTCCAGGCTCCTCTGGGTGGCTTCCCTTCCCTCCAGCGGATTGATGGCACTGCTCAGCTTGGTGTTGTCTGCAAACATGCTGAGGGTGCACTCGATGCCGTCGTCTGTGTCACTGATAAATTGGGGAAGAGCACCGGTTGCAAGAACGACCCCTGGGGGACCACCACCACTTGTGACCGGCTCCCACCCAGACACAGAACCGTCGATCACAGCCCTGGGGCTGCCACCGGCCAACCAGCTCTTAATCCATTGAACAGTCCACCTTTCAAAACCATACCTCTCCAATTTAGAGAGAAGGATGTGGCGAGGGACCATGTCAAAGGCTTCGCAGAAGTCTAGGAGGGTGACATCCATCACCCTTCCCCCACACACCGATTGCAGTCACTCCATCACAGAAGGCCACCAGACTGGTCAGGCACGATCTGCCCTTGGTGAAGCCAAGATGCTGGCTGTCTCGGATCACCTCTTTGTCTCCTATGTGCCTTAACGTGGTAACCAGGAGGATCTGCTCCGTGATCTTCCCAGGCACAGAGGTGAGGCTCACCGGCCTGGAGTTCCCCGGGTCATCCTTTCTCCCTTTCTTAAAAATGGGAGTAACGTTTTCTTACTTGCTCTACTCTAGCGAGCTTCATTGCATCCCCTTCCCCCTTCCTACCTACTTTCAAGCCCTCCCAATGAGCCCCGCTAGCTCCGGGGCTGGGATCCGTTTCCCTCTTAGAGATAAATGACACAGGCCTGCAGCCATTACACCGCGTGCGGAGTAAATAGCCCCACGGTCAAAAAGCCCAAAGTTCCTGTGGCTGCACCAGCCTCTCACCCATTACCTGGGTTTTCCTAGCCCACTCCTCGTCCCTCACCGGCCCAGGAAGGATAGAAGCAAATATCACTTGTGCTCCCACTCCCTCAACCAACAACCCTAAAGCCCTGAAGTCTTTTTTGATAGTTTGCAGGCTGCTCTGAGCTCCTTCATCCCTGCCTGCCTGAACTATCCGTAATGGGTAGTAATCAGAGGGATGAACCAGATCCGGGTTCTAGTTTTTCTAGCTGTGTCCTTGACCTGGGCCCCAGGGGGGCAGCCCACCTCCGTGTGAGTCGGGTCCGCTCTGCATATGGGGCCCTCAGTTCCCGTGAGGAGGGAATCACCTACAACAACCACCCTTCGGCCTGTCTTAGCAGAGGCAGCCTGCAGACGCAGAGTCGGCCGCCTCGCCCTTGGCACTGTCTTAGGCAAAGCTTCCCGTGCCTCCTCGCTCACCTCCCCTTCAATCCACAGTGCCTCTCATCTGTCACTTAGGGGCACCTGGGCAAGTAACGTTGCCAAGGAAGGGGTTCACCCACGATGCCGAGCTGGGACTGTCTTCCAGTTCTGTTCTCTCCATCTCTCAGAACCCCCGTTTCTGCCTGCTGGTGACAGGACGTGGGGTCCCTCACTTTCTGGCGGCTGTCTCCCTGGCGCCTTCCTCTCTGGCACGCCTGGGAGTTACTCCACGGTCAATCTCTTGCTCTCACTCCCTGATGCTCCGTAACCTCTCCACCTCCTCCTTGAGCTCTGCCACCATGCTGAGCACATCTTCCACCTGCTCACACAGTTCCTGCCTCCCTCGCCAGGCAGCAGCAGGCTCAGGCACTGCATGCAGCCGGAGACCTGAACAGTCACATTCTTGGGCAGGGCCTCCATCTGGCTCAGGATGGAGTCTTTGGGGGGCAAGCTCGTTGCCTGGAGGAAGGACCCCATGGTAAATCTGTGGTCTTGGAGACTGCCAGTAGGTAAACTGGTCTCCAAAGTGAGGAGGGACGGTACTTCTGTGCCATCCTGCGCAAGCTCCCACACCTGCCGCTGCAGTATGCTGTGGGTGCTGCGCACATACTGCCTGTGGGCCTGTGGGCATGCTGTCCCCCTTCAGGGACACAGGTAGATCTGAAGATAACGCCACGACAACCAACTGGGAAGGTGCTGGGGAGAAGACGACCCCGTGGTCTCAGCTCCTAACACTGCCTACCGCAGGACAAACAGAGACGAGTGACGCCAACATGTGGGGAGGGGGTTGAGGGTGTATTTTTTGGGAAAGATGGAATCACAACCGTCACGTGGGGATGGACACGGCTGCTGGAAGCCGACTTTGGGACTGGTTGTGGGGATGTCTTCTGCGATGCTGGACCCGGGAGCGGCTTTGTGCCCGGGCTGGTCCACCGAAGGATGAAGGTGGAACGTGTGGACTCTCTTCAAGGTTGATCTTGTGTGCCGCTTGGGACCACAGCCCACGTCACGTGGGGATGGGACACGGCTGCATCAGCGCCGTCTTTGGGACTGGCTGTGGGGCCGTCTTCTCGGGTGGTTTGCCCGGGAGCGGCTTCGTGCCCGGGCTGGTCCCCGCTGCCTGGACCGGCTCCCACGGCCTCGTCGGGACCGGCTGCGGGAAGTGGAAGCGCGACGCCCCACTGGGGATCGGCTTCGAGTGGGGGCCCGCCCTCGTTGCCTGGACTGTCCTCTGCGTGCAGGCGGAGGGGAAGGCCTCGAGGACCTCGGTGGTGCTGGTGTGGCCGAGGTGCAGGTGCCGCCCTGAGTACCTTGGGCTGTGGTACGGCTCCCACCAGGTTGTCTTCGGGGCCGACTCTGGGAGCCCGAGGCCCGGCCTCGCAATGGGGAGCGGCTTCTTGTGCGGCCGGTCTCCCGCTGCCTGGGACGATTTCTGGCTGCATCTGCCAGGGAGGTTCTGGAGGACCGTGGGGTCCTCCGTCTTCTGGGGCTCTCGGAGGAGGTCTCAGTGCCTGCAGCTGGTGCCCGTCTTCCTGCACCGCGTCTTCCTTGGCGCTGCTGACTTGCGTCCCGCTCCTCAGAGAGATGTGAGCGGGTGGCGGTCTGCTCAGCCTCCGGCACTCTGGGCTGGACGCTGAGCTCAGGCAGCTGGGAGTTGCAGGATGGGCCGGGAGCTGCCTGCGTAGCAGGGCCAGAGCTGATGTTTTCAGGTCCTGCAAAGACGGGGGAAGGCGCCGGTACCTGCTGGCTGGAAGTGCTGGGGCTGGCAAGCTCGGCGCTGGAGCGGGAGGCTGTAAGGAGAGATAGGAAGCTCAGCAGGGTGCACATGCAGCCCCAGGGCAGGACAGGCTGCCATCCCTCATGGGGCAGAGAGAGACTGTGGCGAGGCCACCCTGAGCACCCGTTGCCAGGCCTCGCCTGGCCCCAGTCCCGCGGCACGCGGCTCTTTGCCTCTTACCGGTGCTCCTGCCAGCGCAGGTGTCGCACTCCCAGCCATTTCTGCCCATGGCCCAGAAGGTGCAGCACCAGTGCGTGCCTTCTGAGCCGCAGGAGCTGCAGATGAACAGCTGCCAGAGCCTGCGGAAGCAAACGGGTTGTGGCTGTGAGGACAAAGCGAGCCAGGGCACGGAGCAGCCGGCATGGCTCCGGTGCTCAGTCCTTGCTCCAAGGCTGAGATCCCACGCAGAGCCCCAGAGGACTGCGGAGGTCACTCACCCCCTCTCCTGTGCACCCTCCCTGCCTCCTAGGTAGATGCACGGGTTGGCGTCGCAGCGCCTGTGGCTTTCTCGCAGCGGCTGGTATGCTGCGTCGTCCCACCAAGATGGTCGTCTGCCGGAGAAGAGAGGGAATCTGGTGAGTCTCGGGTGCCCCAGGCACAAGGCAGATTCAGGGCATCCCTGCTCATCCTCATTCCCTGCCTCTCCAGGAAGCTGAGACCAGTGCTCGCAGGATGGCCTGCCAGGGCCAGGGGCAGTTCCTGGGCAGGCACAGCAACACCTGTGCCTGAGTGTCTGCGGAGCCGCGCACAAGGACACCAACCTGATTGGGATTTGGATGCCCAGGGTGGTCATCTGGGAGCGGAATCTTCTTTTTCCTCCGCAGACAGGGCAGAAGAATCGCATGGTGGCGGCGTGCAGGGCATGTTTCTGTAGGAGAAGCACAAGCGTGAGAGCGTGAGCGTGAGCGTGAGCGTGAGCGTGAGCGGGGGGGGCTGGCTGCCGCAGAGCACCAGCCGTGCCCACGGGGCGAGGGGAGGACTCCTACCCTGATGCAGCCCCGGTGGAACCAGGCCTGCTTGCACACCGGGCACACCATGGTGTGGTAGGACGTGCTGTCCCCCACGGGCTCCAGGCAGATGACGCAGATGGTGTTCTGCGCCGGAGCTGCCTCCGCTGCCTGCCGAGGGCGATGCTCCCAGCAGAAGGACCTGGGCGGGAGGACAGAAGGGGTGGGCATGGTGAGAAGTGCTGTGAGGAGGGCAGAGGACCAGGAAAGAGCGCCAGGCCTGGGCTCTGGCTCTGGCAGGATGCTGGAGGTGTCGCTGCGGGTTCCTCCCTGGAGCAACAGCGAGGGACGGCAGCTTGGCTGCTGCTGGCAGCCCTTACCTGTGCGGCCCAACGTGCTGCGTGACGCATTGCCCGTCCTCGGCGCAGGGCAGGTGGAAGCTGCGCTCGCAGCCTGTCTCCGCGCAGCTGATGGCAGCTCCCCTCTGGCCACAGACAAAGCAGTTCTGGAAAGAGCAGAGCAGCCCCCGTTAGCGGTGGGCTCGGAGCCTCGGCGGCCGGCGCCACTTCTCCGGGCAGGGCGCAGGGTGTGGGCACCGCTGCCTCACACTCTGCACAGCTGCCTGGCAGACGAGGCTCGTCTGCTGTGGTGGGACTTTGTCCCGGAGCCGGTTGGAAGGGCCGCGGTGGCTTTCTTTGGGTCCAGGCGAAGCCGGTGCGAGCCTCTGCCCGCACCAAGATCCCCGTTCCGTTCAGCTCCTCACCTTCTGGCCTGCCAGCTGGAGCGTGCGCTGGATGGCGCTAATGGGGAAGCCAAAAATTTGCCCCGCTGGGCATCTCCACTCCAGAAGCCCGTTGGCAAAGACCTGCAGGAGAGAAAGGAGCGGGATCTCGTGAGGCCCGAAAGGAGGGGAGCATCCCTGGCAGGAGCCCTGGCCCGTGAGGGAACTCACCAAGCAGAATTCGTGGGCACAGAGCCCACCGCTGGCAAATGCCTGCCCGCAGATGTCCGGGTTCACCTGTGCGCGGCCGCACAGCACGCACACTGCAGAGGAAGGAGAGAGCAGCCTGGTGAGCACCTGGCAGGGCCGGGTGTTCCTGGGGGCCGTCCGTCCCCAGGGCCTGCTCCGAGCCTGCTGTGCTGCTGCTGAGGGGCAGGGCTGGAGGGGGTGGAGGGGAAGGGGGCATCGCAGGCCCAGCAGCTGCAGCGGGCAGCCACAGCCCGAGCCGGGGCTCTCACCTGGCTCCCCGGAGTCGGGGGTCTCCTCCTTCTTCTCCGCCATGTTCGGCATCGACAGTGAGAATCACAAGAATCACAAGGTCGGAAACGACCTATAAGATCATCCACAGTGAGAAGCAAGAGAGTCAAGGAAGTCCGTCCTCTCTCCACGCCTCACCAGGCTGAAGTGAGCAGGGCCCCGGCCGGCAGCCTTTGCTCTGCTCCCGGCCCCGCGGGTCACAATGGCCACCACTGTGACATCACGGTCACCACCTCACCACCAGGCTGAGGGCGCGGCAGGGCGGCGGCTCCTGTGGGCAGCGCAGGGTGAGGGGCCCGGTGCTGCCAGCAGCAGGGGGCAAGGACGGCCTCCCTCAGGCCTTCTGCACCTCGCCATTGCTGGGACGTCGCAGCACAGAGTCTAATAAAGGGCTGCGGGTCAACTGCACAAACGGCATTTCTCGCGTGTGTGTGTGCTGTGTGCTGGCCGACTTTGCACGGCCTGCTGGTGACGGGACAAGGTGTTGACCTGAGAAAAGAGGAGGTCTGGTGACCCGCGAGAGGGAATTCCTCACTTGCAGGGCGGTGAGGCCCTGGCGCAGCTGCGCAGAGAAGCTGTGGCTGCAGGCGCTCCAGGCCTTGTTGGACAGGGCCCTCTTCTAAGCTGACCTGCTGGGTGGCAGAGGTCCCACGGCAGGCACCTGGGGCTGGGTGGGCTGTACGATCCTTTCGTGTCCAAGCCTTCACACATCAAAGCTTCAGGCCTCATACAGTTCCCAGAGGCAAAGTGGCACGGGCCGGGCACAGTTCCCTTCCAGCCTGCGTATGAAATGAGTCAGGAAAACTTCAGAGGTGCGCTTGCTTTGGCCTGCTGGCAATGGTCACCGTGCCAGAGACAGGAGAGGAGCTGTGCCTTGCCCAGGGCTGCAGTCCTGGAGTCCCACTGGAGCATCCCTGCTCACGCAGCCTGACCATGCAAGTCAGCTTCTGCATGAAAGTCAGGCCAACGCTGATGGGAGAGCCGCCACGCCTAGATGGTGGAGATGTGGATCTCCGCCCTCTGTGCAGATGCTCAAGGTCTCACTGCTGGATAGGGCTCCAGGCAGCCCGATCTAGTGGGTGGCAACCAACACACTGCAGGAGTCTGGAACTTGATGGACTTCAGTGTCCCTTCCAAGCCAAGCCATCCCAGGATCCTGCGATTCAAAACGCCTGTCAGACCCAGCATTACTAAGGCAGCTACCCAGCCAGTCTTGACACCCCCCACAAGGCTACCACGGTAGCAGACAGGCATGATCTTTCTGTAGTAAATCCAAGTTTACTACTCCGGATAACCCTTCTTTTTCCCCACCTGCTTTGAGACGATATCCAGAGTGAGTTGCTCCAACACTTTCCCAGCAATGGATGTGAGCCTGATTGGCCTATCGTTTCCTGAGTCCTCCCTCCTGACCTTTTTGAAGATTGGAATGACGGTGGCTATCCTCCAGCCTTCAGGCATCTCTCCTATTCTCCGTGAGGCTTCACAGATCACGGAATCACACAGAATTGCAGAATCACAGGGTTGGGAGGGACCTCAAGGATCATGAATCTCCAACCCCCCCTGCCACATGCAGGGCCAACAAGCTCCACATTTAATACTAGACCATGCTGCCCAGGGCCCCATCCAATCTGGCCTTGAACGCCTCCAGGGACGGGGCATCCACGGCCTCTCTGGGCAGCCTGTTCCAGTACCTCACCACTCTCTCTGTAAAGAATTTCCCCCTGACATCCAACTTAAAACCATTTCCCCTTGTCCTGCAGTTATCGACCCTTTCCAAGAGTTGATTCCCCTTCTCTTTGTAGGCTCCCTTTAGGTACTGGAAGGCTGCAACGAGGTCACCCCGCAGCCTTCTTGTCTCCAGGCTGAACAAGCCCAGCTCCCTCAGCCTGTCTTCACAGTGGACGTGCTCCAGTCCCCTGACCATCTTCGTGGCCCTCCTCTGGACCCTGTCCAACAGCTCCCTGTCTTTCTTGTACTGGGGGCTTGTAAGATATTATTCTGTTAAGGTCTGTGTCTCAAAGCTTGCTGGGGACACAGATGGACTTGTTCAAGTCCCGGCAAGTCCTGGGCAAAGGTTGTGAGATCCTTTGCCTGGGGGACGCAGATGGACAAGGCCAGGGGCAATGAGAGCGAGATGAGCTGCAGCTAAATAGCTGTGAAGTGCTCCTTTGTGTGGACTTATCTCAGGATGATGGCCATCTCAGGGGGTACTCCATGACTCTTGCTCAAGGCCCATCCTTGTCACCTAGGCAGGAGAACAAGGAGGATAAAAGAGGAACTGAAAACCATGAGGATAGGTTTCTGGCAGCACATTCCTCATGAAGCAGAACAGAGGTTTCTGGCAGCACATTCCTCATGAAGAAGAGGGATTCCTGACGATCAGATTCCTCGTGAGGTGACTCCTTCATGCTGTCGAACTCTCCTGTGCCTGCTGCCGGAGCGCTGCTGCTGCTTCAAGGACTGGCTCCGCGACTTCCCCGTCTACCTGCTTGCTGCCCAAGGCCGGCCACGCTGCTGCTTCTCACCCCCCCCCCCCCCGCTGCGTCTGCCTGGGACCTTCACACGCCGTGCAACAGGACGCTGCTGGATCCTGCTGGTGACCATCCCTGCTTTACGCAACTCTTGCTTCTTTCCCATCTTTTCTATCACCCTCCTTCCCTTCCCCGTCTCCCTGATTAGGTTTTGTAATGAACTGGTCGGAACAACATAGGAACCGTTGTTTCTTAATCTCACGCCGGGTATACAGATATTGAAAGAACCTCGTCTCCCTCCTATAAACTGGAGCGAGACAGGGCTCCACACTTGGACGCAGTATTCCGGATGGGGCCTCCCAAGGGCAGAGCAGAGGGGGACAATCACCTCCCTGTCCCTGCTGGCCACCCCTCTTCTGATGGAGCCCAGGATACCATTTGCCTCCCAAGCCGCAAGGGTACATTGCTGCCCATGCTAAGTTTTTCGTCTATCAAGACCCCCAGGTCCTTCTCCACAGGGCTGCTCTCAAGGACCTCTCCTTCCCATCTGTATGGATGCCTGGGATTCCTCCGGCCCAAGTGCAGAACTATGCACTTTGAGATAGACAGCTGGGCCGTAAATGCACACTGCTGGTTCACGTCCAGCTTCTTGTCTACCAGGACCCTCAAGTTCTTCTCCGCAGGGCTGCTCTCAAGAAGATCCTGCCCCGGTCTATAGAAATAGCTGGGATTCCCCCGGCCCAAGTGCAACACCTTGCATGTGGCCTTGTTGAACCTCATGAGGTTCACGGGGGCTCACTTCTCCAGCCCGTCCAGGCTCCTCTGGGTGGCTTCCCTTCCCTCCAGCGGATTGATGGCACTGCTCAGCTTGGTGTTGTCTGCAAACATGCTGAGGGTGCACTCGATGCCGTCGTCTGTGTCACTGATAAATTGGGGAAGAGCACCGGTTGCAAGAACGACCCCTGGGGGACCACCACCACTTGTGACCGGCTCCCACCCAGACACAGAACCGTCGATCACAGCCCTGGGGCTGCCACCGGCCAACCAGCTCTTAATCCATTGAACAGTCCACCTTTCAAAACCATACCTCTCCAATTTAGAGAGAAGGATGTGGCGAGGGACCATGTCAAAGGCTTCGCAGAAGTCTAGGAGGGTGACATCCATCACCCTTCCCCCACACACCGATTGCAGTCACTCCATCACAGAAGGCCACCAGACTGGTCAGGCACGATCTGCCCTTGGTGAAGCCAAGATGCTGGCTGTCTCGGATCACCTCTTTGTCTCCTATGTGCCTTAACGTGGTAACCAGGAGGATCTGCTCCGTGATCTTCCCAGGCACAGAGGTGAGGCTCACCGGCCTGGAGTTCCCCGGGTCATCCTTTCTCCCTTTCTTAAAAATGGGAGTAACGTTTTCTTACTTGCTCTACTCTAGCGAGCTTCATTGCATCCCCTTCCCCCTTCCTACCTACTTTCAAGCCCTCCCAATGAGCCCCGCTAGCTCCGGGGCTGGGATCCGTTTCCCTCTTAGAGATAAATGACACAGGCCTGCAGCCATTACACCGCGTGCGGAGTAAATAGCCCCACGGTCAAAAAGCCCAAAGTTCCTGTGGCTGCACCAGCCTCTCACCCATTACCTGGGTTTTCCTAGCCCACTCCTCGTCCCTCACCGGCCCAGGAAGGATAGAAGCAAATATCACTTGTGCTCCCACTCCCTCAACCAACCACCCTAAAGCCCTGAAGTCTTTTTTGATAGTTTGCAGGCTGCTCTGAGCTCCTTCATCCCTGCCTGCCTGAACTATCCGTAATGGGTAGTAATCAGAGGGATGAACCAGATCCGGGTTCTAGTTTTTCTAGCTGTGTCCTTGACCTGGGCCCCAGGGAGGCAGCCCACCTCCGTGTGAGTAGGGTCCGCTCTGCATATGGGGCCCTCAGTTCCCGTGAGGAGGGAATCACCTACAACAACCACCCTTCGGCCTGTCTTAGCAGAGGCAGCCTGCAGACGCAGAGTCGGCCGCCTCGCCCTTGGCACTGTCTTAGGCAAAGCTTCCCGTGCCTCCTCGCTCACCTCCCCTTCAATCCACAGTGCCTCTCATCTGTCACTTAGGGGCACCTGGGCAAGTAACGTTGCCAAGGAAGGGGTTCACCCACGATGCCGAGCTGGGACTGTCTTCCAGTTCTGTTCTCTCCATCTCTCAGAACCCCCGTTTCTGCCTGCTGGTGACAGGACGTGGGGTCCCTCACTTTCTGGCGGCTGTCTCCCTGGCGCCTTCCTCTCTGGCACGCCTGGGAGTTACTCCACGGTCAATCTCTTGCTCTCACTCCCTGATGCTCCGTAACCTCTCCACCTCCTCCTTGAGCTCTGCCACCATGCTGAGCACATCTTCCACCTGCTCACACAGTTCCTGCCTCCCTCGCCAGGCAGCAGCAGGCTCAGGCACTGCATGCAGCCGGAGACCTGAACAGTCACATTCTTGGGCAGGGCCTCCATCTGGCTCAGGATGGAGTCTTTGGGGGGCAAGCTCGTTGCCTGGAGGAAGGACCCCATGGTAAATCTGTGGTCTTGGAGACTGCCAGTAGGTAAACTGGTCTCCAAAGTGAGGAGGGACGGTACTTCTGTGCCATCCTGCGCAAGCTCCCACACCTGCCGCTGCAGTATGCTGTGGGTGCTGCGCACATACTGCCTGTGGGCCTGTGGGCATGCTGTCCCCCTTCAGGGACACAGGTAGATCTGAAGATAACGCCACGACAACCAACTGGGAAGGTGCTGGGGAGAAGACGACCCCGTGGTCTCAGCTCCTAACACTGCCTACCGCAGGACAAACAGAGACGAGTGACGCCAACATGTGGGGAGGGGGTTGAGGGTGTATTTTTTGGGAAAGATGGAATCACAACCGTCACGTGGGGATGGACACGGCTGCTGGAAGCCGACTTTGGGACTGGTTGTGGGGATGTCTTCTGCGATGCTGGACCCGGGAGCGGCTTTGTGCCCGGGCTGGTCCACCGAAGGATGAAGGTGGAACGTGTGGACTCTCTTCAAGGTTGATCTTGTGTGCCGCTTGGGACCACAGCCCACGTCACGTGGGGATGGGACACGGCTGCATCAGCGCCGTCTTTGGGACTGGCTGTGGGGCCGTCTTCTCGGGTGGTTTGCCCGGGAGCGGCTTCGTGCCCGGGCTGGTCCCCGCTGCCTGGACCGGCTCCCACGGCCTCGTCGGGACCGGCTGCGGGAAGTGGAAGCGCGACGCCCCACTGGGGATCGGCTTCGAGTGGGGGCCCGCCCTCGTTGCCTGGACTGTCTTGTGCGTGCAGGCGGAGGGGAAGGCCTCGAGGACCTCGGTGGTGCTGGTGTGGCCGAGGTGCAGGTGCCGCCCTGAGTACCTTGGGCTGTGGTACGGCTCCCACCAGGTTGTCTTCGGGGCCGACTCTGGGAGCCCGAGGCCCGGCCTCGCAATGGGGAGCGGCTTCTTGTGCGGCCGGTCTCCCGCTGCCTGGGACGATTTCTGGCTGCATCTGCCAGGGAGGTTCTGGAGGACCGTGGGGTCCTCCGTCTTCTGGGGCTCTCGGAGGAGGTCTCAGTGCCTGCAGCTGGTGCCCGTCTTCCTGCACCGCGTCTTCCTTGGCGCTGCTGACTTGCGTCCCGCTCCTCAGAGAGATGTGAGCGGGTGGCGGTCTGCTCAGCCTCCGGCACTCTGGGCTGGACGCTGAGCTCAGGCAGCTGGGAGTTGCAGGATGGGCCGGGAGCTGCCTGCGTAGCAGGGCCAGAGCTGATGTTTTCAGGTCCTGCAAAGACGGGGGAAGGCGCCGGTACCTGCTGGCTGGAAGTGCTGGGGCTGGCAAGCTCGGCGCTGGAGCGGGAGGCTGTAAGGAGAGACAGGAAGCTCAGCAGGGTGAACATGCAGCCCCAGGGCAGGACAGGCTGCCATCCCTCATGGGGCAGAGAGAGACTGTGGCGAGGCCACCCTGAGCACCCGTTGCCAGGCCTCGCCTGGCCCCAGTCCCGCGGCACGCGGCTCTTTGCCTCTTACCGGTGCTCCTGCCAGCGCAGGTGTCGCACTCCCAGCCATTTCTGCCCATGGCCCAGAAGGTGCAGCACCAGTGCGTGCCTTCTGAGCCGCAGGAGCTGCAGATGAACAGCTGCCAGAGCCTGCGGAAGCAAACGGGTTGTGGCTGTGAGGACAAAGCGAGCCAGGGCACGGAGCAGCCGGCATGGCTCCGGTGCTCAGTCCTTGCTCCAAGGCTGAGATCCCACGCAGAGCCCCAGAGGACTGCGGAGGTCACTCACCCCCTCTCCTGTGCACCCTCCCTGCCTCCTAGGTAGATGCACGGGTTGGCGTCGCAGCGCCTGTGGCTTTCTCGCAGCGGCTGGTATGCTGCGTCATCCCACCAAGATGGTCGTCTGCCGGAGAAGAGAGGGAATCTGGTGAGTCTCGGGTGCCCCAGGCACAAGGCAGATTCAGGGCATCCCTGCTCATCCTCATTCCCTGCCTCTCCAGGAAGCTGAGACCAGTGCTCGCAGGATGGCCTGCCAGGGCCAGGGGCAGTTCCTGGGCAGGCACAGCAACACCTGTGCCTGAGTGTCTGCGGAGCCGCGCACAAGGACACCAACCTGATTGGGATTTGGATGCCCAGGGTGGTCATCTGGGAGCGGAATCTTCTTTTTCCTCCGCAGACAGGGCAGAAGAATCGCATGGTGGCGGCGTGCAGGGCATGTTTCTGTAGGAGAAGCACAAGCGTGAGAGCGTGAGCGTGAGCGTGAGCGTGAGCGGGGGGGGCTGGCTGCCGCAGAGCACCAGCCGTGCCCACGGGGCGAGGGGAGGACTCCTACCCTGATGCAGCCCCGGTGGAACCAGGCCTGCTTGCACACCGGGCACACCATGGTGTGGTAGGACGTGCTGTCCCCCACGGGCTCCAGGCAGATGACGCAGATGGTGTTCTGCGCCGGAGCTGCCTCCGCTGCCTGCCGAGGGCGATGCTCCCAGCAGAAGGACCTGGGCGGGAGGACAGAAGGGGTGGGCATGGTGAGAAGTGCTGTGAGGAGGGCAGAGGACCAGGAAAGAGCGCCAGGCCTGGGCTCTGGCTCTGGCAGGATGCTGGAGGTGTCGCTGCGGGTTCCTCCCTGGAGCAACAGCGAGGGACGGCAGCTTGGCTGCTGCTGGCAGCCCTTACCTGTGCGGCCCAACGTGCTGCGTGACGCATTGCCCGTCCTCGGCGCAGGGCAGGTGGAAGCTGCGCTCGCAGCCTGTCTCCGCGCAGCTGATGGCAGCTCCCCTCTGGCCACAGACAAAGCAGTTCTGGAAAGAGCAGAGCAGCCCCCGTTAGCGGTGGGCTCGGAGCCTCGGCGGCCGGTGCCACTTCTCCGGGCAGGGCGCAGGGTGTGGGCACCGCTGCCTCACACTCTGCACAGCTGCCTGGCAGACGAGGCTCGTCTGCTGTGGTGGGACTTTGTCCCGGAGCCGGTTGGAAGGGCCGCGGTGGCTTTCTTTGGGTCCAGGCGAAGCCGGTGTGAGCCTCTGCCCGCACCAAGATCCCCGTTCCGTTCAGCTCCTCACCTTCTGGCCTGCCAGCTGGAGCGTGCGCTGGATGGCGCTAATGGGGAAGCCAAAAATTTGCCCCGCTGGGCATCTCCACTCCAGAAGCCCGTTGGCAAAGACCTGCAGGAGAGAAAGGAGCGGGATCTCGTGAGGCCCGAAAGGAGGGGAGCATCCCTGGCAGGAGCCCTGGCCCGTGAGGGAACTCACCAAGCAGAATTCGTGGGCACAGAGCCCACCGCTGGCAAATGCCTGCCCGCAGATGTCCGGGTTCACCTGTGCGCGGCCGCACAGCACGCACACTGCAGAGGAAGGAGAGAGCAGCCTGGTGAGCACCTGGCAGGGCAGGGTGTTCCTGGGGGCCGTCCGTCCCCAGGGCCTGCTCCGAGCCTGCTGTGCTGCTGCTGAGGGGCAGGGCTGGAGGGGGTGGAGGGGAAGGGGGCATCGCAGGCCCAGCAGCTGCAGCGGGCAGCCACAGCCCGAGCCGGGGCTCTCACCTGGCTCCCCGGAGTCGGGGGTCTCCTCCTTCTTCTCCGCCATGTTCGGCATCGACAGTGAGAATCACAAGAATCACAAGGTCGGAAACGACCTATAAGATCATCCACAGTGAGAAGCAAGAGAGTCAAGGAAGTCCGTCCTCTCTCCACGCCTCACCAGGCTGAAGTGAGCAGGGCCCCGGCCGGCAGCCTTTGCTCTGCTCCCGGCCCCGCGGGTCACAATGGCCACCACTGTGACATCACGGTCACCACCTCACCACCAGGCTGAGGGCGCGGCAGGGCGGCGGCTCCTGTGGGCAGCGCAGGGTGAGGGGCCCGGTGCTGCCAGCAGCAGGGGGCAAGGACGGCCTCCCTCAGGCCTTCTGCACCGCGTCTGTGCTGGGACGTCGCAGCACAGAGTCTAATAAAGGGCTGCGGGTCAACTGCACAAACGGCATTTCTCGCGTGTGTGTGTGCTGTGTGCTGGCCGACTTTGCACGGCCTGCTGGTGACGGGACAAGGTGTTGACCTGAGAAAAGAGGAGGTCTGGTGACCCGCGAGAGGGAATTCCTCACTCACAGGGCGGTGAGGCCCTGGCGCAGCTGCGCAGAGAAGCTGTGGGTGCAGGCGCTCCAGGCCTTGTTGGACAGGGCCCTCTTCTAAGCTGACCTGCTGGGTGGCAGAGGTCCCACGGCAGGCACCTGGGGCTGGGTGGGCTGTACGATCCTTTCGTGTCCAAGCCTTCACACATCAAAGCTTCAGGCCTCATACAGTTCCCAGAGGCAAAGTGGCACGGGCCGGGCACAGTTCCCTTCCAGCCTGCGTATGAAATGAGTCAGGAAAACTTCTGAGGTGCGCTTGCTTTGGCCTGCTGGCAATGGTCACCGTGCCAGAGACAGGAGAGGAGCTGTGCCTTGCCCAGGGCTGCAGTCCTGGAGTCCCACTGGAGCATCCCTGCTCACGCAGCCTGACCATGCAAGTCAGCTTCTGCATGAAAGTCAGGCCAACGCTGATGGGAGAGCCGCCACGCCTAGATGGTGGAGATGTGGATCTCCGCCCTCTGTGCAGATGCTCAAGGTCTCACTGCTGGATAGGGCTCCAGGCAGCCCGATCTAGTGGGTGGCAACCAACACACTGCAGGAGTCTGGAACTTGATGGACTTCAGTGTCCCTTCCAAGCCAAGCCATCCCAGGATCCTGCGATTCAAAACGCCTGTCAGACCCAGCATTACTAAGGCAGCTACCCAGCCAGTCTTGACACCCCCCACAAGGCTACCACGGTAGCAGACAGGCATGATCTTTCTGTAGTAAATCCAAGTTTACTACTCCGGATAACCCTTCTTTTTCCCCACCTGCTTTGAGACGATATCCAGAGTGAGTTGCTCCAACACTTTCCCAGCAATGGATGTGAGCCTGATTGGCCTATCGTTTCCTGAGTCCTCCCTCCTGACCTTTTTGAAGATTGGAATGACGGTGGCTATCCTCCAGCCTTCAGGCATCTCTCCTATTCTCCGTGAGGCTTCACAGATCACGGAATCACACAGAATTGCAGAATCACAGGGTTGGGAGGGACCTCAAGGATCATGAATCTCCAACCCCCCCTGCCACATGCAGGGCCAACAAGCTCCACATTTAATACTAGACCATGCTGCCCAGGGCCCCATCCAATCTGGCCTTGAACGCCTCCAGGGACGGGGCATCCACGGCCTCTCTGGGCAGCCTGTTCCAGTACCTCACCACTCTCTCTGTAAAGAATTTCCCCCTGACATCCAACTTAAAACCATTTCCCCTTGTCCTGCAGTTATCGACCCTTTCCAAGAGTTGATTCCCCTTCTCTTTGTAGGCTCCCTTTAGGTACTGGAAGGCTGCAACGAGGTCACCCCGCAGCCTTCTTGTCTCCAGGCTGAACAAGCCCAGCTCCCTCAGCCTGTCTTCACAGTGGACGTGCTCCAGTCCCCTGACCATCTTCGTGGCCCTCCTCTGGACCCTGTCCAACAGCTCCCTGTCTTTCTTGTACTGGGGGCTTGTAAGATATTATTCTGTTAAGGTCTGTGTCTCAAAGCTTGCTGGGGACACAGATGGACTTGTTCAAGTCCCGGCAAGTCCTGGGCAAAGGTTGTGAGATCCTTTGCCTGGGGGACGCAGATGGACAAGGCCAGGGGCAATGAGAGCGAGATGAGCTGCAGCTAAATAGCTGTGAAGTGCTCCTTTGTGTGGACTTATCTCAGGATGATGGCCATCTCAGGGGGTACTCCATGACTCTTGCTCAAGGCCCATCCTTGTCACCTAGGCAGGAGAACAAGGAGGATAAAAGAGGAACTGAAAACCATGAGGATAGGTTTCTGGCAGCACATTCCTCATGAAGCAGAACAGAGGTTTCTGGCAGCACATTCCTCATGAAGAAGAGGGATTCCTGACGATCAGATTCCTCGTGAGGTGACTCCTTCATGCTGTCGAACTCTCCTGTGCCTGCTGCCGGAGCGCTGCTGCTGCTTCAAGGACTGGCTCCGCGACTTCCCCGTCTACCTGCTTGCTGCCCAAGGCCGGCCACGCTGCTGCTTCTCACCCCCCCCCCCCCGCTGCGTCTGCCTGGGACCTTCACACGCCGTGCAACAGGACGCTGCTGGATCCTGCTGGTGACCATCCCTGCTTTACGCAACTCTTGCTTCTTTCCCATCTTTTCTATCACCCTCCTTCCCTTCCCCGTCTCCCTGATTAGGTTTTGTAATGAACTGGTCGGAACAACATAGGAACCGTTGTTTCTTAATCTCACGCCGGGTATACAGATATTGAAAGAACCTCGTCTCCCTCCTATAAACTGGAGCGAGACAGGGCTCCACACTTGGACGCAGTATTCCGGATGGGGCCTCCCAAGGGCAGAGCAGAGGGGGACAATCACCTCCCTGTCCCTGCTGGCCACCCCTCTTCTGATGGAGCCCAGGATACCATTTGCCTCCCAAGCCGCAAGGGTACATTGCTGCCCATGCTAAGTTTTTCGTCTATCAAGACCCCCAGGTCCTTCTCCACAGGGCTGCTCTCAAGGACCTCTCCTTCCCATCTGTATGGATGCCTGGGATTCCTCCGGCCCAAGTGCAGAACTATGCACTTTGAGATAGACAGCTGGGCCGTAAATGCACACTGCTGGTTCACGTCCAGCTTCTTGTCTACCAGGACCCTCAAGTTCTTCTCCGCAGGGCTGCTCTCAAGAAGATCCTGCCCCGGTCTATAGAAATAGCTGGGATTCCCCCGGCCCAAGTGCAACACCTTGCATGTGGCCTTGTTGAACCTCATGAGGTTCACGGGGGCTCACTTCTCCAGCCCGTCCAGGCTCCTCTGGGTGGCTTCCCTTCCCTCCAGCGGATTGATGGCACTGCTCAGCTTGGTGTTGTCTGCAAACATGCTGAGGGTGCACTCGATGCCGTCGTCTGTGTCACTGATAAATTGGGGAAGAGCACCGGTTGCAAGAACGACCCCTGGGGGACCACCACCACTTGTGACCGGCTCCCACCCAGACACAGAACCGTCGATCACAGCCCTGGGGCTGCCACCGGCCAACCAGCTCTTAATCCATTGAACAGTCCACCTTTCAAAACCATACCTCTCCAATTTAGAGAGAAGGATGTGGCGAGGGACCATGTCAAAGGCTTCGCAGAAGTCTAGGAGGGTGACATCCATCACCCTTCCCCCACACACCGATTGCAGTCACTCCATCACAGAAGGCCACCAGACTGGTCAGGCACGATCTGCCCTTGGTGAAGCCAAGATGCTGGCTGTCTCGGATCACCTCTTTGTCTCCTATGTGCCTTAACGTGGTAACCAGGAGGATCTGCTCCGTGATCTTCCCAGGCACAGAGGTGAGGCTCACCGGCCTGGAGTTCCCCGGGTCATCCTTTCTCCCTTTCTTAAAAATGGGAGTAACGTTTTCTTACTTGCTCTACTCTAGCGAGCTTCATTGCATCCCCTTCCCCCTTCCTACCTACTTTCAAGCCCTCCCAATGAGCCCCGCTAGCTCCGGGGCTGGGATCCGTTTCCCTCTTAGAGATAAATGACACAGGCCTGCAGCCATTACACCGCGTGCGGAGTAAATAGCCCCACGGTCAAAAAGCCCAAAGTTCCTGTGGCTGCACCAGCCTCTCACCCATTACCTGGGTTTTCCTAGCCCACTCCTCGTCCCTCACCGGCCCAGGAAGGATAGAAGCAAATATCACTTGTGCTCCCACTCCCTCAACCAACCACCCTAAAGCCCTGAAGTCTTTTTTGATAGTTTGCAGGCTGCTCTGAGCTCCTTCATCCCTGCCTGCCTGAACTATCCGTAATGGGTAGTAATCAGAGGGATGAACCAGATCCGGGTTCTAGTTTTTCTAGCTGTGTCCTTGACCTGGGCCCCAGGGGGGCAGCCCACCTCCGTGTGAGTCGGGTCTGCTCTGCATATGGGGCCCTCAGTTCCCGTGAGGAGGGAATCACCTACAACAACCACCCTTCGGCCTGTCTTAGCAGAGGCAGCCTGCAGACGCAGAGTCGGCCGCCTCGCCCTTGGCACTGTCTTAGGCAAAGCTTCCCGTGCCTCCTCGCTCACCTCCCCTTCAATCCACAGTGCCTCTCATCTGTCACTTAGGGGCACCTGGGCAAGTAACGTTGCCAAGGAAGGGGTTCACCCACGATGCCGAGCTGGGACTGTCTTCCAGTTCTGTTCTCTCCATCTCTCAGAACCCCCGTTTCTGCCTGCTGGTGACAGGACGTGGGGTCCCTCACTTTCTGGCGGCTGTCTCCCTGGCGCCTTCCTCTCTGGCACGCCTGGGAGTTACTCCACGGTCAATCTCTTGCTCTCACTCCCTGATGCTCCGTAACCTCTCCACCTCCTCCTTGAGCTCTGCCACCATGCTGAGCACATCTTCCACCTGCTCACACAGTTCCTGCCTCCCTCGCCAGGCAGCAGCAGGCTCAGGCACTGCATGCAGCCGGAGACCTGAACAGTCACATTCTTGGGCAGGGCCTCCATCTGGCTCAGGATGGAGTCTTTGGGGGGCAAGCTCGTTGCCTGGAGGAAGGACCCCATGGTAAATCTGTGGTCTTGGAGACTGCCAGTAGGTAAACTGGTCTCCAAAGTGAGGAGGGACGGTACTTCTGTGCCATCCTGCGCAAGCTCCCACACCTGCCGCTGCAGTATGCTGTGGGTGCTGCGCACATACTGCCTGTGGGCCTGTGGGCATGCTGTCCCCCTTCAGGGACACAGGTAGATCTGAAGATAACGCCACGACAACCAACTGGGAAGGTGCTGGGGAGAAGACGACCCCGTGGTCTCAGCTCCTAACACTGCCTACCGCAGGACAAACAGAGACGAGTGACGCCAACATGTGGGGAGGGGGTTGAGGGTGTATTTTTTGGGAAAGATGGAATCACAACCGTCACGTGGGGATGGACACGGCTGCTGGAAGCCGACTTTGGGACTGGTTGTGGGGATGTCTTCTGCGATGCTGGACCCGGGAGCGGCTTTGTGCCCAGGCTGGTCCACCGAAGGATGAAGGTGGAACGTGTGGACTCTCTTCAAGGTTGATCTTGTGTGCCGCTTGGGACCACAGCCCACGTCACGTGGGGATGGGACACGGCTGCATCAGCGCCGTCTTTGGGACTGGCTGTGGGGCCGTCTTCTCGGGTGGTTTGCCCGGGAGCGGCTTCGTGCCCGGGCTGGTCCCCGCTGCCTGGACCGGCTCCCACGGCCTCGTCGGGACCGGCTGCGGGAAGTGGAAGCGCGACGCCCCACTGGGGATCGGCTTCGAGTGGGGGCCCGCCCTCGTTGCCTGGACTGTCTTGTGCGTGCAGGCGGAGGGGAAGGCCTCGAGGACCTCGGTGGTGCTGGTGTGGCCGAGGTGCAGGTGCCGCCCTGAGTACCTTGGGCTGTGGTACAGCTCCCACCAGGTTGTCTTCGGGGCCGACTCTGGGAGCCCGAGGCCCGGCCTCGCAATGGGGAGCGGCTTCTTGTGCGGCCGGTCTCCCGCTGCCTGGGACGATTTCTGGCTGCATCTGCCAGGGAGGTTCTGGAGGACCGTGGGGTCCTCCGTCTTCTGGGGCTCTCGGAGGAGGTCTCAGTGCCTGCAGCTGGTGCCCGTCTTCCTGCACCGCGTCTTCCTTGGCGCTGCTGACTTGCGTCCCGCTCCTCAGAGAGATGTGAGCGGGTGGCGGTCTGCTCAGCCTCCGGCACTCTGGGCTGGACGCTGAGCTCAGGCAGCTGGGAGTTGCAGGATGGGCCGGGAGCTGCCTGCGTAGCAGGGCCAGAGCTGATGTTTTCAGGTCCTGCAAAGACGGGGGAAGGCGCCGGTACCTGCTGGCTGGAAGTGCTGGGGCTGGCAAGCTCGGCGCTGGAGCGGGAGGCTGTAAGGAGAGATAGGAAGCTCAGCAGGGTGCACATGCAGCCCCAGGGCAGGACAGGCTGCCATCCCTCATGGGGCAGAGAGAGACTGTGGCGAGGCCACCCTGAGCACCCGTTGCCAGGCCTCGCCTGGCCCCAGTCCCGCAGCACAGCACGCGGCTCTTTGCCTCTTACCAGTGCTCCTGCCAGCGCAGGTGTCGCACTCCCAGCCATTTCTGCCCATGGCCCAGAAGGTGCAGCACCAGTGCGTGCCTTCTGAGCCGCAGGAGCTGCAGATGAACAGCTGCCAGAGCCTGCGGAAGCAAACGGGTTGTGGCTGTGAGGACAAAGCGAGCCAGGGCACGGAGCAGCCGGCATGGCTCCGGTGCTCAGTCCTTGCTCCAAGGCTGAGATCCCACGCAGAGCCCCAGAGGACTGCGGAGGTCACTCACCCCCTCTCCTGTGCACCCTCCCTGCCTCCTAGGTAGATGCACGGGTTGGCGTCGCAGCGCCTGTGGCTTTCTCGCAGCGGCTGGTATGCTGCGTCATCCCACCAAGATGGTCGTCTGCCGGAGAAGAGAGGGAATCTGGTGAGTCTCGGGTGCCCCAGGCACAAGGCAGATTCAGGGCATCCCTGCTCATCCTCATTCCCTGCCTCTCCAGGAAGCTGAGACCAGTGCTCGCAGGATGGCCTGCCAGGGCCAGGGGCAGTTCCTGGGCAGGCACAGCAACACCTGTGCCTGAGTGTCTGCGGAGCCGCGCACAAGGACACCAACCTGATTGGGATTTGGATGCCCAGGGTGGTCATCTGGGAGCGGAATCTTCTTTTTCCTCCGCAGACAGGGCAGAAGAATCGCATGGTGGCGGCGTGCAGGGCATGTTTCTGTAGGAGAAGCACAAGCGTGAGAGCGTGAGCGTGAGCGTGAGCGTGAGCGGGGGGGGCTGGCTGCCGCAGAGCACCAGCCGTGCCCACGGGGCGAGGGGAGGACTCCTACCCTGATGCAGCCCCGGTGGAACCAGGCCTGCTTGCACACCGGGCACACCATGGTGTGGTAGGACGTGCTGTCCCCCACGGGCTCCAGGCAGATGACGCAGATGGTGTTCTGCGCCGGAGCTGCCTCCGCTGCCTGCCGAGGGCGATGCTCCCAGCAGAAGGACCTGGGCGGGAGGACAGAAGGGGTGGGCATGGTGAGAAGTGCTGTGAGGAGGGCAGAGGACCAGGAAAGAGCGCCAGGCCTGGGCTCTGGCTCTGGCAGGATGCTGGAGGTGTCGCTGCGGGTTCCTCCCTGGAGCAACAGCGAGGGACGGCAGCTTGGCTGCTGCTGGCAGCCCTTACCTGTGCGGCCCAACGTGCTGCGTGACGCATTGCCCGTCCTCGGCGCAGGGCAGGTGGAAGCTGCGCTCGCAGCCTGTCTCCGCGCAGCTGATGGCAGCTCCCCTCTGGCCACAGACAAAGCAGTTCTGGAAAGAGCAGAGCAGCCCCCGTTAGCGGTGGGCTCGGAGCCTCGGCGGCCGGTGCCACTTCTCCGGGCAGGGCGCAGGGTGTGGGCACCGCTGCCTCACACTCTGCACAGCTGCCTGGCAGACGAGGCTCGTCTGCTGTGGTGGGACTTTGTCCCGGAGCCGGTTGGAAGGGCCGCGGTGGCTTTCTTTGGGTCCAGGCGAAGCCGGTGTGAGCCTCTGCCCGCACCAAGATCCCCGTTCCGTTCAGCTCCTCACCTTCTGGCCTGCCAGCTGGAGCGTGCGCTGGATGGCGCTAATGGGGAAGCCAAAAATTTGCCCCGCTGGGCATCTCCACTCCAGAAGCCCGTTGGCAAAGACCTGCAGGAGAGAAAGGAGCGGGATCTCGTGAGGCCCGAAAGGAGGGGAGCATCCCTGGCAGGAGCCCTGGCCCGTGAGGGAACTCACCAAGCAGAATTCGTGGGCACAGAGCCCACCGCTGGCAAATGCCTGCCCGCAGATGTCCGGGTTCACCTGTGCGCGGCCGCACAGCACGCACACTGCAGAGGAAGGAGAGAGCAGCCTGGTGAGCACCTGGCAGGGCCGGGTGTTCCTGGGGGCCGTCCGTCCCCAGGGCCTGCTCCGAGCCTGCTGTGCTGCTGCTGAGGGGCAGGGCTGGAGGGGGTGGAGGGGAAGGGGGCATCGCAGGCCCAGCAGCTGCAGCGGGCAGCCACAGCCCGAGCCGGGGCTCTCACCTGGCTCCCCGGAGTCGGGGGTCTCCTCCTTCTTCTCCGCCATGTTCGGCATCGACAGTGAGAATCACAAGAATCACAAGGTCGGAAACGACCTATAAGATCATCCACAGTGAGAAGCAAGAGAGTCAAGGAAGTCCGTCCTCTCTCCACGCCTCACCAGGCTGAAGTGAGCAGGGCCCCGGCCGGCAGCCTTTGCTCTGCTCCCGGCCCCGCGGGTCACAATGGCCACCACTGTGACATCACGGTCACCACCTCACCACCAGGCTGAGGGCGCGGCAGGGCGGCGGCTCCTGTGGGCAGCGCAGGGTGAGGGGCCCGGTGCTGCCAGCAGCAGGGGGCAAGGACGGCCTCCCTCAGGCCTTCTGCACCTCGCCATTGCTGGGACGTCGCAGCACAGAGTCTAATAAAGGGCTGCGGGTCAACTGCACAAACGGCATTTCTCGCGTGTGTGTGTGCTGTGTGCTGGCCGACTTTGCACGGCCTGCTGGTGACGGGACAAGGTGTTGACCTGAGAAAAGAGGAGGTCTGGTGACCCGCAAGAGGGAATTCCTCACTCGGAGGGCGGTGAGGCCCTGGCGCAGCTGCGCAGAGAAGCTGTGGGTGCAGGCGCTCCAGGCCTTGTTGGACAGGGCCCTCTTCTAAGCTGACCTGCTGGGTGGCAGAGGTCCCACGGCAGGCACCTGGGGCTGGGTGGGCTGTACGATCCTTTCGTGTCCAAGCCTTCACACATCAAAGCTTCAGGCCTCATACAGTTCCCAGAGGCAAAGTGGCACGGGCCGGGCACAGTTCCCTTCCAGCCTGCGTATGAAATGAGTCAGGAAAACTTCTGAGGTGCGCTTGCTTTGGCCTGCTGGCAATGGTCACCGTGCCAGAGACAGGAGAGGAGCTGTGCCTTGCCCAGGGCTGCAGTCCTGGAGTCCCACTGGAGCATCCCTGCTCACGCAGCCTGACCATGCAAGTCAGCTTCTGCATGAAAGTCAGGCCAACGCTGATGGGAGAGCCGCCACGCCTAGATGGTGGAGATGTGGATCTCCGCCCTCTGTGCAGATGCTCAAGGTCTCACTGCTGGATAGGGCTCCAGGCAGCCCGATCTAGTGGGTGGCAACCAACACACTGCAGGAGTCTGGAACTTGATGGACTTCAGTGTCCCTTCCAAGCCAAGCCATCCCAGGATCCTGCGATTCAAAACGCCTATCACCTCTGCACTGGTGAGCACCAGGTCCGGTAGGGCTTCACCGTGGGTTGGTCTGCTTGAAATTTTTTTGCCAATAGCACTTTGAAGATATACAGGAGTGTTAGTGAGTGGAGAATCCTTCAACCTTATGTAACCTCTTGGACATGTCCCACTGTGATAGATGCCTCTGTTGTTTGTCAGTGTTTCATATGGGCTCCAGCATAAGGGCTGAATGATTGTGGCAATGCACACTACTTCCTAAGAGTTACCTTACGTACTGTAACTCTGTACTTGGAAAGTCAGCTGCATAGATCCTTAGATAGGAACCTATGGTGGAAGTAGAGAAAAAATGTTGAAGGGGAAAAGTACTAGACTAGAAAGAATCTCAGAAGTGGCCGAAAATATGCGTCAACCATGATGGAGATTTTTTGAAGGAAGTGAATTACAACATCTGCTCCAGCATTCTTTAGATAGTCGACATTATTTGTGAATGGATACATTGAAACTATTTATTTTAATTAAAAATAATAAGATTCCAGTGGGAAAAAATCTTACAGCATCAGCAAAATAAGGAAAAAATACAGGGAGGAGGGAGTATGCCAAGTCATAGTTTAATATACAGTATAGCCTAGGGCTTGATTACATTCATGGAAGACTGAAAGTAAGATAATGTAGTGTGCGTAATAGCTATTCTAAGTTTTTGTTCAGTAGTGGGTTTGGAATAAAAAATAATCATAGAATCATAGAACATCCCAAGTTGGAAAAGGCCCATAAGGATCATCAAGTCCAACATATGGAAATACAGTAAGACTTTGGAGGCAATGTATCTAAGTGTTTGGATGACTGAATGCACTGAATTCTTTTTTTTAAATTTGGGCCCCGCTGCACCTCAAGTATACAGAAATAATCACTTCTGTTATTATCAACTTTATCTTTGCTTATGCCAGGTGCTTCTGTACCCCTCAGAAGCTCAGGCCATTGCCACTGACCTCCTTGCAAGGACCAGGTTTTCAGATCAGATCCATGGGCGGAAGCTCCCGTTAGTTCTGCACACCATCTCTTAAATGTGTTATTTCTTTGATGGATACTGAGGGGATGGTTCTCATTTGGGCTGGTTCCTGGCCTCAGGACAACAGGCGTTTATACCCAAGCTATCTATGGGGGAAGTGATTTCAACCCATGTCTGTGTAGTTAAATCATCTTCTATGTTTATTTCAATGGAGTATTGGTGCAGCTAGTAGAATAGAGAGAAAGAAAACCTCCTCTGGTCTTCAACTCACACAGAAGCCTTCAGTGCTCTTAGGGCTATTGTTCATCTTCTATTGAGGAATATCCCAGCCATGCGATCAGACCTGGCAGAGCTCAATAATGATTTCCCACTCAAGGGAAGGAGTGTTTGGCATTGCGACTCAAGAAAATTCCCAGACCAGGAATCTCTATGATTGGAGGTGGATATGGAGCAAATGACATTTTCTACTCTGATGGAAAACCCTAGGACTAAGTTTATAAAACAATTGCTGTTGAATACTGCAACAGTGTTCTAGAAGTTTGTGGCTCATAATTGAAGCCCAGTGCTAGATAATTCCTGTCTTTTCACCTTCTGCAGAATCACCTTACTGCAGTTGAGCTATGCTACCTTTACTGGTTCTTCTGGCTTAACTCCAGGCTCCAGCCCTATACTTTTTCTTTCATTAGTGATTGAGTGGAATATAGCACGCTGCACAGCAGGCTACTCACATGGCCTGTAGTCCTCACTTTCACTGAGCCCATACTCATATGAGCAGGGACCTCTTCTGCTCCCGGGTAAGCCAACTCATACCTCACAAGAGTCTGCAAGACATCTCTTCCTTCCTCCCCATTAATTACTTGGAAGGAGACAGTGCTAGAACTAACAGCTTGAGGTAATTCACCTAATTCATATCTGGCCTGCACCATCATGACTGTGAGTCCTGGGAGATCTGTGTTTGAAATCAGAAGTTGCTAAGCCTTCTTTAAATGGCAAAGTTTGTGTGAAAGGCAGCAGTGGTACTGGATGGTGTAGAGTAGCTCTGGGATCACGACATCAAGACTCCTAAAAACTGCAGGGAAAAATCCAGTCTGCAGTCTCACTGAACTAAATGAAAGCATCCTTGGAGATCAAGCCCGCAAGAAGCATGTTGTGCACGGCAGGAGGAATAGGAATGTGCAACAGCCTCATGAAGAGGTATTTTTAAACTGTGAGTGATTACAGGTGAGGATGCTCAGTGGCAGGTAAGAAAGCATTCCAGTTAATAATCTCCAGTAGTCATCATCTCCCCACTTTTTCTCAGTGTCGAAGTCAAATCATAGTGAGATGCTGCCTGTCTTACCAAGCATTCTGAATTCAGGAGATGGCCGAATTCAGCTTAGGAGAAAGGACCCTGAGAAACCACTTTGTCCACTCTGTAGTGATATCCCTTCTCTTCATTTTACAATTGTGAACCACATAGCAACTAATTTACTCACATTTTTTAGTTTTTCTCCACCACTGAGCAGCAGAAACTCAGGAAAAAAAAAAAAAAAAAATTCCTTGAGCTTCATTCATGTTCATTCATTCAATGTAGCCCCAAGCAAAAAGCTGAATGGGACACAGGATGAGCAAGATAAATGCAACTATTGAAAAAATAAAATAAAATACAGCAGAGGAAAAACTCATATCAATGCAAAATTGATTATTTCTCTTTCCACTATCAACCAGAATTTTGGAGATAACTTTTTAACCACTTTTGCCAGCTTCTGCATGTCATTCTGAAAGCACAATGGCATCTACAGTCTTGTGCTGCAGCTGCCTGTGAGTTCCAGAAACAAGCTCAGCAGGCAGAAAGGGGTTCCCAGGTGAGTGTTGTGCTCCAGAAAATCCAACAAACTAACCTCTGTGCTGCTGGGGTCAGGGTTGTACTGCCAGTTTGCTTCTGGTAAAACTGCATCAAGTTAACCAAATCCATTTCTTGTTGTGTTAAAACAGGTTTGATTGCTTTGTATGAAGTTTAGCTTATGCTAAGAGTGGTTCAAAAGTATCTCAACCTAAATCAAGCCTTAAAAAGCGTGCAGTCTTGGTTGGGATTGATTTTTTAGGATGTGCTCTAAAAACTGCTGATTTTTCTGAAAAACATTTTTATCATCTGTGCTGAATTTTGACCAGAGAGTTGCTGGTTTGGCATGATACTGATATCTCCTGATTTTTCATGTCACTAGTACTTTGTATTCAGTGTTAGGTTCTGAAATCACAGAATTGCTGTAGCTATATGTTCAAAATTATAGGACACTTTTTTGAATTTGAATTTGGTGGTAAATTCCTCTGAAAGCTTTGGTTTACACAAGGACTATCATGATTATTTTGCTACTCAATGCCAGGTTTGCTGTTTCCTTAGCACATTTGATCTTAATGAGATCCACATTGCTAAAACCCCATGCAGCCTGTAGGGAATATATACAACCTTGCATGTTTATTTAATGTTGCTTATTTCAAGACCACTTAGGATGAGGAGAAAGAAGAAGGCTTGGTTCCTGAATGTGCAAAAGTAAAGGCAGATACAAGCTGTGTCAGGAAATAAGGGGCACACTTGGAATTAATTAGGTTCTGTACTGCTTTGAGAATATTATATGCTGGGCTTGAGGAGCACTGCTGAAGTCATCTGCCATGAAAGCACAGCTGGAGCACAGCATGAAGGCAGCAAATCCCTGAGATAGAATCACACTCTTGGTATTTCAGCCACAGCTAAGTGCAGTTTTCTGGGAAGTGATGCTGTCTCACAGACAAGAAGGTTTGTGTGGAAGCTGAGCATAAGATCAGTCCCACAGGCAGGAGAGATTCCTGAAGGCAGGATGGCCTTCCGACTTAGTGTGGCACACAGCCATCCACTGAGTCCCACACACTTGGCGAAGCCCATGCCAGCTGGTCTGCCCAAAATGAGACATGGTAGGTACTTGTAGGTACATGCAGATCACGGAGGAGTCTCACATACTTGACCAGGACAATTCCTGCAAAGCACTTAGAGCAATAGAGTGGGACTGACAGAAGAAACCCAATTTAGGGGGTGGAAAGGGAAAGCTTTGGCCAAAGTCACGTTGCCCCATCTCCCATAGTTCGGGTAGAACTGAACCAAGGAACAGGGAGAAAGATTTGGTTGAAATGCAGGCTGACTGTCCTCTATTTTTCCATGTGCTATTGTAATGTAAGCTTGAAAAAACAGAAGAAAGGGACAAGTTTTATGTCAGGCAGGGCTCAGTATAAATCAAAATTAAAAAGGGCATCTGTACAGGGCAAAACTGTGACTTGTGTCTGCAGATCAGTTTTCCCCACTGCTGGCTTACGTACTGTTGATGAGCAATGTATACCTTCCCTTACCCATTTGCTGTGACACAGCTGAACCCTCACTCACTGTCATGTCAAACCCATCAGTGTGAGGTTGGATTTCTTCTAACCTCAAGGCCAACAAGAAGATCCTGGACAGGATGAAGTGGTCTTTGAAGAAGTGGAGGCCGTTTCTCCTGTCCTTCTGTCTATAGATTTTGAGCAGAGCATTACCTGGGCTGTAGTGCAAAATGATGTTAAATGCATGAAATTGCAGCTGCCTTTACTGATATAGACAAAGTTTGGCTTTCCCTTCATCCTTTCCCTTTTGTAACAGAGAAGCATTTCATCTGCATTTACAGCTCAATAAATGCATGGTCTACTTTCAGTTGAAATTTGGCTGGACTGTCAATTGTTTTGCTCTCTTCCCTTTCCTACACAGCTGGAAATGAAACCCTCTCCACTCTTTTAGGATGGGATGAAGATTGGAGAGAGAGTGAGAGAGAGAAATAGAAGCTGTCAAGAAAAATTCTTGTTCTAGATGGAGTAATGTAAACTGAAGTTAAACAAGGCAGTGTTACTTCCTCAAGGCTAAACTGACACTTGTGTCAGGCCTGGGCTGGTGGGGTAGCATCTGATAGAGGGGAGCAGAAGTGAGAAATGTTCATCAGTCAGGAAGAGGAGTGACTGCTGACTGTTGGTTTGGGCACAGACCTGTGAAATAGACATATTCTCTCAGAGAGAAAGTATCCTGTCCTGTTTTGTTATGCAAACAATGGCTGCCCCAGAGTACATTCATCAGCCATGGTGAAGTTGCATCTGGGTGTAACAGTGCAGTCCCTTTTGTCCCTCTCTGGGAACATGGGAAAAATTAGTGCCCTGAAAACCATCTGACATAACTGCAAGTGCTGAGGGCATTTGTCTTGAAATGAAGCTGTCATGACAAGGCTCCCACTGAACCACAGCTTGATACTGCAAACAGCTCAGAGCATGAGTCAGCCCAGCGTCTCCTCCCCATTACCATCAGGACAGCAATTAGGGCTGCAGGAGGGACTCTGCAGGCAGTGGTCAGAGAGAGTCACCTTCTCCCCTGCGTTTCATGACTCTTGCAGAGCAGAAAAGGTCAGATTGTGAAGACAGTGAGGTTTCGTTGGGGTTTTGCTTTCAGAAAATGCACTGTGGTTTTCAGTCAGACTTCAAGTTTTTCCACACGTCATCCTGACAGCCTGCCTGCTGCCTACTTCCACTATACTGCTCATTGCAGATATCATCTTGAACATGCATTCTGCTACCGCCCCAGGAAACCTAAAGTTTCCTGCAAACAAGTTACTAGCAGCTGCAAGAATTGACCGTGCACCTAAGGCCAGACCAGAGAGCAAGAAGCACTGGCCTAATTAAGCTGAAAATGTTTAGAGTGATGCTGAGTGACACCAGTTGTGAAGCTTCACAAAGATTAACCACCCAGCTCCTAATTGCTTTTATATTCTTCATTGTTCCTGCAAGGAAATTCATCTCTGCAAGGGCTGATGGAAAGAAGAGTGAGGAGAAGGAAAGGAAAGCAGAACAGAGTTCCTTTTAAAACAACAAGTCTGGAAAAACCTGTAGCTTTTGCAAATAATTATGCGATAGTAAATAGAAAATTACTGAGAGACTCCAGGGAGCTCAACTTAGACTTTTAGATACAAAACTGTGGTATTGCCTTCTGTTTGTCTGCATATTGCATTTTTATCAAGACAAGAATATAATATATATACGGTTGCCTTAATTTTGGTTTGATGTTAAATAGGAAAGTATAATACAACTGTTTGCTCATATGGCAGCTCTTTAGACTGGCATTGTTTTGTTTGCAGTGAATATTTGCTTTGGGATTGCTTAAAGTTCACAATGCCTCCTGAATTTGCTGGCATACATGGCACACCAAGGCAAGGAAACCAAAAGAACAGAGAGAGATGCAGAGAGGTCCCAGCCCCTACAGTTCTGAATCTATAGATGTTTACTTTACCCTAGAATGCCTAGAAGGAATTGCTAAAGGTTCCTTCTCCATGCAACAGCCCAATTTGCTTATGCTAACTTTGTAGCACTATTCATAGCTTCATCCACATTCTTATTTATTTTTTCCCAAACAGATTTGCTTTCTTCTTTCCCAGAGCTCTCAAAAAAAGGCTGTCTTGTAATTGCAGGAAGGCTGGGATAGCCACAAGCCAGTAGAATAATGCAGTGATAATCGTAACTTAGAGGAGAGCTGGCAGTCACTGGTGAGGCTGTGATAGCAGGCGCCTGAATCCCACCTCAGCAAAAAAGGAGAGGTACTCCTGTTAGTCACCAACAGGTGACAGCCCCTCCTGTCATTTAGGGACAGATGAAACTAATCCATGCTGCACCACAGAATGTAGAAGTGACAGTGTGATTTTTAAAATTCTTTCCCCGTGTTTTGCTGTCTTAAAATCTTCACTGGATTTCACAGAACTTCAGGCTTACAAGCTGCTTCAGTTCTGATATTGTCACCAAAATAGTGGTTTTATTGGTGAAACTACTCAGCAGTCACAAAAGCAGAAAATAAGCGTGGACATACAGGGAAATATTTTTCTGCCAGTCAGTGTTTCCAGTTTGCTGTGGCTGTGCAAGTGCCAACAGGTCGATTCCCAGCAGAGGGCAGAAACAGACACAAGGTTCACCAGGCACCAGTTTGAGGTACTTGTTTATTTTCCAAGATCAAGATTTTACATCTGAAGGGAATTTAAGAGCATTCAGTGCTGCATTTGAAACTAAATTTAGAGTTTACTGCATTTTCAATACTCACATGGAAAATTCTGTATCCAAACACCTCCAGCCTTTGGGAATACTCAGTTCTCAGTTTGAATTTGACCCATGTCACTTGAGCCTCCTTCAGCTTTACAGTTTCTCACTTTCAGAGATGCGAAAACTCATTCTATTCTAAAGAATACTTCTCATTATGCTTAACATACATTTAATTTCTTAGACTTAATGCCTTTATATGATCTGCAGGGCACAGCGTTCTGTGCTGCTTGTAAAGGCAGTGGCATTGGTAGCAAATAGTTCATGGTGAGACTCAGGAAAAGAAGAATAAATTCTATTTTGGATTATAGTGCCTATGCACAGCAGATGATAGCAGGGAAACAAGCATTTCTTGCAAACAGAGCATCCCAAAACGTTAAAGTTAAAATCTATACATGAGAACTTCTATTTTGGGCATGGACTGTATTTTAGAACCTCTCTCTTCTCCTTTCCCCTTTTGGACCTTTTTCCATTTATCTATGCCACTGCCTTCTGCCTACATGTGGTGACTTTGTCAGTTTTGCATAAAAAGGACAACTAAACCCCATAGAAGATGCTACTCTTACATCTCCAGAAGTAGAAGATGCTTTCAGAGATGCCAAGGAACGTCATGAGATAGCTAATTCCCTCACAGTATTTCCTGAAAAATGTTTTTGCTATAATCTGTTTGAAAAATACAAAGGAGAAGAGGTAGCTTGTGAGCCATATGTCAAGAAGCACAATCCTATGAGCAGTTTATATTCCTGAAGATGATCATCATGTTTTAAATACTGAGTAGCTTTTCTCAGCGTTGTAGGCAATCAAAACACTCTATGGCGCTTGGTTTTACCTTCCTTATGACCTCAGACTTTCAGGCTTCTTTTCATAAGAGCGCACTCCTGTTTGGGATTGGCAAAATACAAGATAAAAGAGTAACCCATGCATTTGCTTTAATTTGGTGGAAGCCTTACTGTATCCACTTAGCTGTGGTAATGGTGGCTAATCAGAAAATCATTAGCTGAATATTTTCAGCAGCCAAGGCAAAAAACAAAAAAAGACTTTCATGCAGGAAGAAAAAAAACTAAAATGTGACTTAGTGTCCCTCCCAAAACTTAAGGATTTTAACATTTTTCTGTTCCAGAACGTGCATTGATTTCTCTGGGGAAAATAAGGAGGAAATGTCACAACCCTCAATACAACTTATTTCTCTTTATTTAGTGTAGCCCTTTGTTTCTTGCACTCACACAGCTTCTTGCTAAGTATCATTGGATGGCGTCGCATCCATGTGTAAAGAAGAGAACCACGATTCAACTCAGCACCTTGGAAGGAAGGAAGATCAGGAAGGAAGATGATGTTCTTCAGCTGTGTTTCAACAGCCAAAAGCTGATTTCTGACAACCACAATTGGCAGCAGGGTGCAGACTGAGGGCTGCCTCTTCTGCAGGAGTTTGCAGCCATGAGAAGAGTGGCCTTTTTGGAGAGGACCGCAGAGGGAGAGGCAGGGAGGGGGGCTGCCCCTCACATCACAGCCCTTCCATCTGCAGCCACAACTCAGCAAATGCAACATCTGGTTTTACCACAAAAGCTGCTTCCACCAGGTCAAGCAGTCACAGGAAAGCAGGGAGGAACAATTCACCCACACGAGTGAACCTTTTTTTTCCTACTGGTCTGCACAACTGAGGGTGATGTTCAAGGTCACAGCTGCAAGCATGGCTGCCCTGAGAGAAGGGCCCACAGAAGCAACGTTTGCAGAAGAGCCGATAACTGGCGTGACCCGAGCCCCTGAGGGCTCTGACGTACAAGGCTGCCTTGTGTGGTGTGAGGTCCCGCAGGGTGTGCAACTCCGTGTGTGGGAAGTCCATGCTGGGCTTGCAATAACCACAAGAAATTGCTGGGCCATACCTCATTTTGCAAATGAAAGCCATTTTTGTTCTCTGGTGTTAGTAAGCAAATGGGACGGTAGGTAATTTGATGGATGACACTAAAACATTTGGAAACTCAAAATAGCTTGCAGAGGCTGAGGAAAAGTGCAAAATTCACAGGCTCTGGCAAATAAAAGAGAGTTACATGATCTTCGGTGTCCCCACTTATACTGGACTTGAATGCTTGCTTCCTTCCCCTTCTGATGAATGTCATATTTGCCTAATATCCTACACATAATCATTTATCTGCTTCACACTCCATGCTGACCTGGCCTCTCCAGAGCCACACTGCTGTCTTCTCCCCATGCTCCTCTGTTCCTGCAGATGCATTTCATCCAAAACATGGTTCTTCTATGAGACGTGGGGAAGTTCACAAATGGCTCCAGGATTTGGCCTGCACAGGCAGCTGGCAAGACTGTAGCCTGTCCTTTCAGACTGCAGGAGCAAGTATGTGCCCTCATTTTTGTTGTGACCGCCTGGTTTCTGGGACAATTAGTGCTTCACTGAGAGCAGTTGTGAGGGTGAGCTTCTTACAGCATTGGAGTGAGCTTCAGTAGGGTCAGGCTTGATGACAGCAACCTCAAGATGTCTGACATACCACAGGGATCCTCTAATGGGTTTCAGGAATGCCTTTATCCTCATTTACAGGCTACAACTGGAAAGACACATGATTTTAATTTTAGCTAGCTCTCTGCCATTTGAGAGGGATATTTACAGGAGTATAAGCTGACAAGAGAATAGCTCTGCAGTTCATTGCACAGCATTAAAAAAAAAAAAAAAAAAAAAAAAAAAAAAAAAAAGCCAAAGTATAACACTGACTTCAGAACACCTGATGGTACAGACAAAAACAACCAGGGAATGGTTTCTTGCCTATAAGCATGCATTTTTTTATGGCTAGTGAGTGGATTTGTACCTCTATCAAACAGCCAGTGGAAGGCAGTCACTGGGCTACGCATCTGAAAGTCTTCATTATTTAAAATCAGATAAGCTGCTTTTCCTCTGATCATTTTGTTAGATCCTATAACAGATACTTTATGTATTTACTTACTAATTTATTCATTAGTTCTTCCTTTTCCTGTTTTAACTGTTCTTATTATAGAGTGCCGCAGGATTCAAGCCATATGAAGGAAGGGAAAGAAATAATATTTACATGTAGGATGGCCAAATAAATAAATGGCTATGTTCAGGAAAGTGTCCGCAGTGTTGCAAAGCTGAAGGTTTCTGAATATGGTAATGACAACAAGAGATGAAGTAATTAAATCTGGTAGGAATAAGAGGAGGAACCAGTTTGGAACAAATTAGGCTTATTGCATTAGCAGAACAAGTGTGGTGATGTGTCAGGAAGCCTTTAGGAACCCTAAGGGACAGTTCTGCATAGGAGTAACTCTTGGTGTTCAGAGCACCAAGGATACCAAATCCTTTGTGATTTCAACTTAATATCCGTCAGCAAGGCATGCAAAGGAAAGAGCCTAAGAACTATCAGACGTTTTCATATTTTACTTCATTTTATTATTTTAATGAGCTGTATTTTGTCTACGTAGCCAAAAGCTACAAAACCAACAAAGATTGTTTTTAAATAATGTGTTGAAAGCACCAGTCAGGTCCCTCGCTGTAGGGGCTTCCAGGCTTTCAGTCGATGGTTGTTGCATGTGTAAATATGGCATGGCTTGTTTGTTAGGAGATTGTTTTCTAAATAAATTCTCCAAAAATAAATATTCCAAACCTGACACCAAAGCAAGGCAGAATTCCAGAGAGAAGATGTAACTCAACCCTAAAAGCGTACACCAGAGGAGGACAACTTGGGATGATGCCTCTGGCTGTTATCTTATTTCTTGGAAAGTCTTTTAACTGCCCTTGTCTATTTTATTGTGAAGAATATCTTCAAACTGTGATTAGGAGAAAAGAATATCACAGAATCACAGAATTGTAGGGGTTGGAAGGGACCTCCAGAGATCATCGAGTCCAACCCCCTGCCAAAGCAGGTTCCCTACAGCAGGTCACACAGGTCGGCATCCAGGCAGGTCTTGAACATCTCCAGAGAAGGAGACTCCACCACCTCCCTGGGCAGCCTGTTCCAGTGCTCCGTCACCTCACTGTAAAGAAGTTCTTGCGCACATTTGTGCGGAACTTCCTATGCTGCAGTTTCCGGCCGTTTCCCCTTGTCCTGTCTCCACTCACCACTGAAAAGAGTCCGGCCTCACCATTCTGCCCCCCACACCTTAGATATTTATAGACCTGGATCAGGTCCCCTCTCAGTCTTCTTTTCTCAAGGCTGAACAGACCCAGTTCACTCAGCCTTTCCTCATAGGAGAGATGCTCCAGGCCCCTCACCATCTAATATACCTGGAGTTAACTTCATTCTTGTATCCCTTTTGCATCCCAGTGTTTCATAAAAAAGGAAAACAAATAGGGATAAGGTTTTGGGTTTTTTTTCAATTGTCAGCATGCAGGCCTTTCTTATATTATGCGTACCTGGAAAGAAGAGGAGAAAAAAGCATCTAGCTTCCTGACATGACACTTCCTCCTGATGCTTTCGCAACCAAGTACTTCCCCAGCCCAGGCTTAATCACTGCAGCAGAACTTAACCTGATATATGGTCTATCACTACATGCTGCTGCAGTGGTCCTGAGTGTCCATGCAATACCTGGAAAAGGTGACATCTGTACTGCACGTGGTCAAGAGTCTTGTCTGCATGGTGGAGTCCTGTCTCATGGACATGCATGTGACACTGGGCAGGACTTTTGCCCCTAGTACCTCTGCTCAAACCTGTGCAGGAGGTGCTGCACTGGTGCATGAGAATTGTGCAGGAAGTGCCCACACAGTCATAGGAGCATTCAGTCCCCATGCTGATAAACATCACAGTGCTTCACACAGCTCAGCTGAGATGAAAATTATACTGGAAACTACACTGTCAGGATAAACGCATTTAACAGCTGCAAGATGCTTAAATATAATACCCAGAGTCATATCCCTGCCTAAAAAGAAAGGGCAAAACATGAAAATGCTCCCTGACAAGTGACAGCACTTCTGAGCTGGAAGCTGTAATCACACTGGGGGCTCACTGTGTTAGCATTGGTAGTGCTTTTGTTTAAATGTAAACGCTGATTTGTTCTCACAAGTGCACATGTATGCATCCAGGAATATGTCCAGAATATATTCAGGACCTGTCCAGCCTGCAAGTACACCAGTCATGCTGGAGGCTTTGCTCCCTGTTTGCATTCTTACTTTCACTTCACATTTAAGCAAATTTATCTCTCCATACTGCTACTGGAAAAGTCAACAGAGATGTCAGGGGTTATGTTAGCTCATGCTCTTTGAAAGCATTATTTGTCACAATGCAGCACAGAGCAGATAGTTTCCTCTCCAAGTCCAGTACTACTAAACATTGCACAGGAAAAGATAGCAGGCTGACTGCATACAGGTTTCTATTTGCTATATTGGTAATGCTTCAGCCAGATAATGCCTTATCTCAGCAGTTAAATTGCTGTGTTATCTGAATACCAACCACCGCTAAAATACCCAAAGACAAATTCATTCTAGGCTTTCAGCACTCAGTAGTGTTGGGATTAGCCATAGCAATTTGGTACCAGATGAAACCATAAAATGAAGGTAAAGCCAGCAGCAGTAGTTCTCATGATACTGAATCTCTGTCTGCATAAGGCTAGCTGTAGGACACGTTCCTGAAGCAGTGAATAGGCTTGCCAAAGGAAAGCACTGTCTAAAAAATGTGGAAAAGTGGTTCTTTAGGATCCCTCCTACTGCCAGGGCCACTTTTGCCAGTTGTCCCTGGCATTCAAGCAGAGGAGCTTGTGAGTCCCAGGCAGTGGACATCTAGATTGAGAGGAAAGGGAGTGACTGAGGGAACTGGAATTGTTCAGTCTGGAGAAGAGGAGGCTCAGGGGATAACATCACTCTCTACAGCTCTCAGAAAGGAGGTTGTAGTAAGGTGTGTGGCGGGGCAGGGGGGGTCTCTTCCCCCAGGTAACAGAGGTAGGATGAGAAATAATAACCTCAAGTTACACCAGGGGAGGTTCAGGTTAGATATTTGGAAAAATTTATTCTCAGAGTGGTAAGGCATTGGCACAGGTTGACCAGGGAGGTGGTGGAGTTACCATCCCTGGAAGTATTCAAGAAAAATGTACATGGGGCACTGAGGGATGTGTTTCAGTGGGCATGGTTGGTGGCGGTGGGTTTGACTTGGTGATCTTAGTGGTATTTTCCAAACTTAAAGACTCCATGATTCTATGAATTGCTGACAATGGCATAAGCTTCCTTAGTAACCATATTAAAGCAACTCAAGTTCAATACAGCAGTACAGCATTTCATAGAAGTGCAGAATAAGGATGTTCAGGTGTACAGCAAAAATATGAAGAGGCAAGAGTTACAGCAGGAGTGGTCATCATCCATAAGAATAATGTCACCAAAGTATGGCCAGTCTGGATCAAAGGAATTGTGCAGCTGGAAAACATAATTTTGGGCACAGTAATACCTGAAGATATTAACTAGAACATTTAGAAAAGCTATGCCATGCATTATCACAAGAACATGATTTATAGCTAAAGCATTATGTTTATGGCTTCATGAAGTAGAAGCCCTACAGGAAGAATGAGGCTGTAATTGGATAATGGACCTCAAGTGAAGGCTGTGTCTGTGAAATATTTCAGGAAGAAAATGAGGAACATTGTTCAGAGTCTATAAAAAGCACCCGAGAGCCTGATGTTTGGAAACAGAGGAACAAGGAGAGCTTCTCAGTTACAACTGTCCACTGAACAAAATTGCACTGATTTGGGTAAGCACAAAACACACACACACAGTGTAGGGTAAACATAGATCCATCCTTTCAAGAAAAAAAAATAAAAAAAAATGAAAAATTAAGTACAGCCACCTATGGTAGCAAGAGTCAGTAACAGTGATTTAACAATGGAAAATCACCTCTCTGTCCTCAATCTCACAGCACACTGAGTTTCTCACTGGCAGGTACAGAGACCTCTGTATCCTTTCAGCAAAAGGGAAAGATACAGCTGTAGAAAGCTTTCTTGATAGACCGCTAGGAGTTTCAGTACTGAGGTTCAATACATAAAATAATATTTCCTGACTGTTTTTTCATTAAATATGGGTGTTAAATGACTGTAATAAATCTGTTGTATTCACAAGTTATCTTTCTCAGTAAAGGTATCTTAAAATCATTTCCCTGGAAACAAATCCCTGAGTATTTCTGGGGACAGGATACTTCAGGTTTCGTAGGGAAATGAGAATGTCATCATTTCAGTTGTTGTTGGATGCTCTCCATGTCTGGAACGAAGTTTGCAGCTTGGAAAGATGGGGGCTCTAAAGCAAAGGGGCGTGCCACAGCAAATCAGATCCAAACTAAGCTTATGTGAGCAGCCACTAGGTTTGACAATGAAAAATTATGGAGTTAACTCCATACTCTGTCTCTATAACAAGCACAAATTCAGGAAAGTAGGTATGGAGCAGCAATAAGCATGCCATTCAGGGGACTCCACAGAATGATCTTAGAAGAGTAAAATTGTAAGGTCTTTCAATAACAAAATTAGGAGCTGTAGTAGGAATTCCATTTGAAACGTTCAACATTACAGTAGGAGAGTACAAGACAAATAAATGTATCACGCAGCTCCTTAATTTTAAGAAAGGAACTATATAAAATGAAGCAAACTGTAAAAACATCACAAAACATCAAAGGCAGAAAAGTGAAAAAAGAAAACACAGAGCTTTTAAAAATACCATTATAGAAGTTGTGTGCTACAGCACAGGAAGGAGACAAGAGAAACCTAATTCTTCATAGTTTGCGGTTCACAGAAATCAAGGATCTAGCAGAACAAAAACATCAGCATTTAATTTAAAAATAATAATAATGCTCCTGAGATGATATGAACAGCAGCGTTTAAGAATGCATTGGAACAAATTTGTGGATAACAGGTCTATAAGCCATAGAGAAGTGCTGTCTAACACCCATGAAAAAACTGCTGCAAGATTAGTATAAACTCAATGGGCTGAAGAGCCCACTCAGGCGTGCATGCTTATTCCAAGCAATCTCCTTATGCTGGCTTTCAGGACCAAAAACCACTGATCTGAACAGGTAGCATATTCCTTAAATTCTTGCTTTGCCCTAATTTAGCTTTCCTTTTTAGCTGAAATTAAACCTACAAAGTCTAACTGGAAAAATGAAAGTGGAAGGAAATAGGTAATAGAGCTTTTTCAGCTTGGGACTGCATTCTAGCCACAATGATAAATCTTGTAACTGGTAAGGCTGGGTGAGAAAACTGGTTTCCTAACGCAGAAGTTAAATACATACAGTAGCAATGTATTTCTGAGACACTCCCTACCCCAGAACATTTAGCACAAAAGATGTCTAGAGTTACTAAGAATCTTTACTATAGCTGTCTGTTCTTTAGAGTGGACAAGAGCTAAGGTTAGGGAGAAGGCAAAGGAAGGGAGTTCATTCACTGCAGTGCTCTTAGCTGCCCTGAGCAAACTAAGTCAACAGCAGTTTGCTTTGCTGGTGATAGAATAGGGAATGTCATTTCATGGGCATCACTGAGGCAAACTTGAGCCTTAACAAGGTGTTGAAGTTTGATTTCATGCTTAATATTTGCCAGATGAAAGCAAACTCCAGATTGATTTAAGAGAGAGACACCTGCCACAGATCTTCTCAGTAACAAGATTGAGAAAGCCCTTTCCAATGAGCCCCCAAAATTTAGTCTTCACAGAATCACAGAATGGCCAGGGTTGGAAGGGACCTCATGGATCATGAATCTCCAACCCCCCTGCCACATGCAGGGCCGCCAGCCTCTCCATTTAATGCTAGACCATGCTGCCCAGGTCCCCATCCAACCTGGCCTTGAACACCTCCAAGGACGGGGCATCCACAACCTCTCTGAGCAGCCTGTTCCAGTACCTCACTACTCTCAGAGTCAAGAGCTTCCCCCTGACATTCAACCTAAATCTTCCCTCACTCAAGTTAAAGCCATTTCCCCTTGTCCTGCAGTAATCAACCCTTTCAAAGAGTTGATTCCCCTCCTCTTCGTAGGCTCCCTTTAGATACTGAAAGGCCGCAATGAGGTCACCCCACAGCCTTCTTTTCTCCAGGCTGAACAAGCCCAGCTCCCTCAGTTTGTCTTTGTAGGGGAAGTGCTCCAGTCCCCTGGTCATCTTTGTGGCCCTCTTCTAGACTCTCTCCAACAGCTCCCTGTCTTTCTTGTACTGGGGGCTCCAGACCTGGACACAGTACTGCAGATGGGGCCTCACAAGAGCAGAGTAGAGGGGGACAATCACCTCCCTGTGGGACAGTGCTGGCCACCACTCTTCTGGAGCCCAGGATACCATTTGCTTTCTGAGCTGAAAGAGCACAGTGCTGGCTCATGTTAAGCTTTTCATCTATCAAGACCCCCTGGTCCTTCTCTGCAGGGCTGCTCTCAAGGATTTCTCCTTCCAGTCTCTATGGATGCCTGGGATTCCTCCAGCCCAAATGCAAAACCTTGCACTTTGCACTTGAAAAGTGGGCCCACTTTTCAAGCCTGTTGTAGTCTTGACCCAAGGCATCATAAGGGGGGTGCAATAAAACAGAATCCTAAATGCCAAAGGAAAACTGTGAATGACATTTGCAAGTGTAGATCACAGTAAATGCAGACTTCTTGCCTAGAGATCCCTGCAGCAGGACACTTAGAAGCTTCATTCTTCAGGGTACCACTTTGACTTGTGATGTACATTATGGGATTAATATTTTGACTAAGTAGAATGGGATTGAAAGAGCTACAGCAGTGGTGAGGAGCAAGCAGTGAATTCAGGACATTTGTTTTTAAATTCCAAGAGACAGACATGGAAGTTCCAATGGATTCTCCATAAGCCTAAATCTAGGTTTAATCCAGATTGACTGAAATAGAGGCAGAAGAGCAATAGTAGAAATGCCACGGAAAGGCAGACAATTACTATTGATAGCTAGTTCCCAAGCTACCATCAGAATGTATTTATATACATATATATCATGGATTTGAATTATAAAAAAAATTAAAGATATTCTCAGAAAGCCACAAGATTCAGCAGTAACAGCTTTCAGCATGGTGTTTTTATGTTTTAGGAGAAATTTGCTGTGAGCAATTAAGGGAAGTGAAAACTCACAAAGCAAAGAGTTGTCTTAACTCACAATTAATCCCCTGTTAAAAACATATATGGGACACAAGAATTGTTGTGAAATATCTGTTGGACATACTATGTGCTCGTTATAAGGAATACGTCTGTTTGTCCTAACAGCCTTTCTAGAACTTCACAGTACTTTTTAACTGCAAAGGTAAAGTCCAGAAGGACAAAACTTGTCCCACAGTGAAGTACATCCTTGATAATGGGAAAATACTACACAGCTCCATAGAGGGAAAAAATGGCAACATTCCCAAAAGACCTGGCTCTAGAATTTGCTTTATGATTCCTAAATCTGTCTTTCCCCTCCAATGCAAACATGATTAAGATGGTTATGATGTGTCTGCACAGAATTTGCAAAGCAAATTGCTTTCAGTGGCCTCTGCCAATCTGTGACCTCAAAAGGTTGGCTTACCTTTACACTTAGCTAAGAAACAAAAACTCTGTTACACTTCTCTCTGAGCCAAGCTTGTTATGTTTTATAAAGGAAATGAAAGGAAAATCAAAACGTCTCTAACACTCTGCACAGTGGTATGCATCCTGGAAGGCTGGAATCAAATGAAGATGCATTAACTACCTTTGCTGTTTGTATGAGTGAAGACAGCTGACATCCCCATCTTTAAATACCAGGGGAAGCTGGATGGACCAAAGATTCCAACATGACTTGCTCATTATAGCCTTCTAGTTCGACCCCAAAGTTTTGGCGTTGGCTTCAAATTTTTACTGTGCTTGTTTTTCAATCTCTTTGTTTGTAGAGTTACTGTGACAACTTACTCAGGTCCTCTTGAAAGGTATCAAACACCCAAACCCTATAACTTTCTAGTACATATATATGTTCTTGGCAACTCTATAAGCAATTATGTGCTTTACCCTGTGTTTAACAGCAGATTGAAACCTTCTTGTTATGTCCCCTTACGTGACTCCAGCAAAACAAGGAATATTTTACCCATTATAAACCCTGGCATCATGAAACTGCTCCTTTTTGCTTAAATAATGACTTTATTTGGCTTAATATGATGTGTTGTTGTTGTTCTCCTCATGCCGTGTAGTGAATATGAGTTGGACTTATGAGAAGTTCCTTTCATTTTTTTTCTTCCTAGTGAAGGAAAACTTCCCTCCAGAAATTAGGAAGGGGTGGTTGTACTTTCAGTTTAAGCAAAAAATTCCCTGACAGTTTGCCTCTGGTATCCACTCAAGTCCAGGTTAGTCCAAACCTTGCTGGTGTTGTAGAAAATATTTCCATTAAAAATGTCTATGCAGTACATGCAGTGAAAAGAGAATTAAAACAGTTTTTATTTTCTAAAGAATTCATTTTCTTTTCTTTTTCATCTCTTTAACAAAAGAGATCTATCCTACGTAGCAGTCACGTAGATTCTTATAGTCACTCAGCAAAAAGTCACAAGGAAGTTGCTTCGGACTCTTCCCAGACCATTGAGATTAAGTTCTGCTCAAACACTGACGTGACTTAGCAGGCAATGGTTTAATCCACATGCCTTGGGAGTTCTCTTACATCCATTTGTTCTGTACAGAGTTTAATTGCAGAATTATTTTCTTTCTCTCTCAACAAAACAGTTAGGAGCTCACTTCTTTAATCACGTGCTAAATGGAAACTATCTAGTGAGTGTTTCCATTTAGCCTAGCATGAATCATTTCTCAGAGGTCTGTTCTGCAAGGATTCAAATTCAAGAAACACCCAGTAGATGAGGACAGAAGATTAAGGTGGGAAGCCAGACTAGATGGAAACAATCCTGTACTGTACTGTAATAAGAATAAATGATTTTGCAGAAATTTAAATAGTTTTCCTGGAAGGGGCGATACAAAACCTCATCCTCTCCATTCTGTTATCTCTTCACTTCTACCTCACTTACATCCTTTATTCTGTCTTCTACTCTGTTTCTTAAATTTTCTCCATTTTAATTTACTTTTTAAAGATTTCCTTGAGGCCCTACCTCATACTGAGTAGAACTGCTCACCATGTCTGCTCAGTAGCCAGATAAAACTCATCTACAAAAAGGCTTTTAGTATTAACAAAAGCAACAACATGTAAAATCATCTGATGTGACTTGAACTCCAGCTCTTATTTCTTTACAGTTAGATGAGGAGCAAAGAAATATTCCATAAATCATTAGCCATGAAGCTACTCAGTTGTGATTTGTGAGTAATTTTTGAGGTTATTTTCACACTAGCAGCCTTCCCAGCACTATCTATCTGAAGTATTCCTTGGATAGAGTCTATAGCTGTATGCTCCCAGTGTATCTCATTCTCCACAAGACTTTGACATGAATTTTGGAAGAAAAGAAGACAAAGAAATAAAGATAAATTTGGACTTCTAACAGAAGTACAAATGAAATGCTCTCAAAGGGGAAACCTTCCATGATATAAATATGGAATTCTCCCAAGATTTTCTGAGCTTTTTGTGTAATTTCAAGCTGGGGATATGGAGACAGAAAAATAAGTTATTTCTGTCAGATGGGAGCACTTTATGCATCCAGCCAAACTATTTTGATAGAAAATCCTTAAAAAGAAGTCTTGCATTTATATTCTGTAATACAGTCCTACAGGATGAAAGGATCTATTAAGCAACCTAGTGCTTCATCAAACCAAAATCCAATGTTGAGCATGACTATTATTTCAGGCTATACATAAATCTGTATTGAACTCAGAGACAAACCTGCATTCACCTGTTTTCCAATATGCAACAGTGAGATTTTAAATGGTGTGAAAAGCTCTTGTGGAACCGTGCTTTGCCATACTTGTTACAACTGCCCTGCTCAGTGCTGAAGGCAACTCACTCACTACATTCATGACCCCCTCATGTGGCACAAGTCTCCTCTGCTCTGTGTTTACTTGCATGAATCTTACATATTTCCATTACTTTAAAGTTGTGGTTAGCCAAATTCACAATCACAGTTCCTACCTCACAGTTCCTACAAGTCATCTGGTCTCTGCTAACAATTCAGAGTATGGAGATTACCCCATCTTTTCTTTGCCTGGAATGTGACTTTGCTCTGAAAAATGTGTCACCTCCATCCTTTACTGTACTGTTCCTGATCTGAACTTAGAGTAATGCCTGGATGCATTAGTGACAAAACTATTATTTTTTGTTGGCTTTCAGTCTAGCCAGCACTCAAGAGCCACCCGGGGTAACAGAGAAGGAGCCATCTTCAATTATTTTCTCTACTTTGCTGCACAATAGCACTAGTGTACATTAGCCAAAGTTCTGTTACTTTGTTCGTGAAATCAATCAGATTCATACCAAAGTGACTGCATCACTGGGACAAACAATATCCAGAGAAGCAGACTTCTAACTTTTTTGTGCATGAAAAAATGTGGGCCTGCTTTACTCTTCTCACTTCTGAGAATACTGAGACAATTTTGGCTAACATACTTGCTCTTTAAAATGCTATCGTTCTTAGTTGATGAAAGAAAGAAAAAGGGATGGCTGCTCTGCTGGAGAAAAATGGCACATGACATAAAGAAAGATGTGCAGGGATCTGTTGATTACAACAGTTATTCATGCTGATGATTGGCAGCCCCTTTCTAACTTTCCCAGCTTCTGACTGAATATAGAAATTATTACTAAGGCACTTGGGCATTTTTCATTTTTTTCTAATGTCTTGGGAGTCCCATTTCAATCCTGTTACAGCACAAAGTTTCAGAAGCAGCTGAGGTCATGTGGTTACATAAGAAATAGCTCTATGTGGATGCAACAGACACTTTTGTTCAGCTTGCAGCAGCTGTTCCCTTCAAGGTGAAGATCAAGAAAGAAAGAAGGGAAGAGCTTCCTTCTTCAAGGACAGGGTGAGCCAGAGAGATCAAATAAATCTATGTACACACTATGTTTAATGCAGAGTCATGAGTGGCAGAGCATGGCCTCCCATGATGCTGTTCACATGAAGGAAAAGCAGACAGGATCCTTACATGACTTCATCTTGTAAACTGCAAGGCTTTCTTCATTGCAGAAACTGGGTATTGGAAGATACCAGGAGAGGCTGAGAGATTCAGAGCATATTGCTAGCAAGAATTTCCTTCCGCTGCTGACTGATTAAATACAATGGTTAAATCTGGCATCCCAACTGCACAGAGTTCTAAGGATTGCAGGGATTTAATTAAATTTGGGATAATAAGTTATACAACTGCAGTGCATGAGTGATGATTAGTCCCTGGCAAAAAGCAATGGTGCAAAACAGGAGGAGTTCCTCTTCTTTCTCTCTATGCTGCCTAAGTTTCCACAAAGTGACAAAACTCAAAGCCAAGAAAACATTCATTAAAAATACTGCCTGCCATTCCCTGTGATTCTACATTTATCTTATTAAAGCCAGCCTGTGGCCTATGGCTGTTGGCAATGCAAGTAGTTGCAACAGAGCTCTGCAGGTTGCTCCAATGTGTGCAGTGCTCGTTCTCTTTAAGTACAGCCCTAGTATCTCTGCAGAGCCTGCTGTCTGCGTCACAACAAGCTGATGGAGGAAAATCACCCATCACAACAGAAAAAACAAGTCCTACATCCAAACGTTCACCCATGTATTCCCCTGCTGCACCCTTTGAATATTGTACTGGGAGCATCTGTAAATGCTTTCTGTCTATATTGTGGGAGGCAGCCTTGAATCAAAATCTGCTGATTGAGAATCTCTACCTTGTCCTGACAGCCTCCAGTGGTAAGGAACATGAGAAGAAAGGTTCATGTAACTTTTTTCTTGCTCTGTGGACCCTGGTACAACTCTCAGTATGTTGGTAAGCACTTAGATGCTCTGGTGCACTGAAGTAATTGCAAAATGAATTGAAAAACATGAGCATCATATCCCAAATCTGCTCTGGGGAGCTACCAAAAAATCAGTCAGAGTAGGTGTCCATCCATCCTTGTACTGCTATGTAAGCTAAACATCTGAGTGGCAGCAAAGGTTGAATGCCATGCTGCAGAGCAACCGTGAAGATATGGATGCTCACCTGCCAGTTCCTAGTGGTGAAAAAATCAGGGAGGCCCATTAGGGCATCCTCCAGGAGAAGCAGTAGGCTCCTACTGCTTGTGACTGAGCAAAGCACACAATGCAGTCAGCTAACAATAGCTGCAACGTAGATTTCATTTGGATCTGGTATTATTTTACAACTAAGAAATTAATCTGCTATGTTAATAAGTAGCAGTCACAGAATCCCAGCAAAAGTAGGACATGGAGTGTTCTGGGTCCTAGGATGAATGCATCCAGCCTATTCAAAAGCGCCTTGAAAAAAAAGAAAAAGGACAGAAATGGGTAACTTGTATGCGTTATTCTGGTGTTGGTCCCCTGCAGCTTTTCCCAGAGACCTTTGAAAGTGTGCAGGAAGAATTTACTTCTGCACACACACTGTGCAGTCAATTTACAGTGGATTACACCCTTCAGATAAGTCCTGGACATGTCAAGCATATAAAAAGAGGTGTGATCATGGATCACATCCCATGTAATCTAACAGCTGCCTTCCGTTATCTGTCCAGAAAGCTTAGAGATTTCTTCTCTAAATCATGGTTATTTTCATCTCTTCCAAAGAACAATCTTTGGAGGTTTGTGAGCTCCATGCAGTCATGCAAAAACAGCCTTTACTTTTTTCCTGTGAAGCCCTGAAAACCTGGACTCTCTGTGGCAGTTAGTTACACACAGGACATCTGCTGGGAGTGGATTAGTGTCTTCTCATTAGCAGTGGTGGTACTCAGTGTGGGACCCTCTCTCTTTAGCTTTGCTTTCCCCTTAAGTGCTGATTCTGTCCACTCTGAAGCCGTGGACAGGTATCTGTCCTCCCTGGGAAAAATTCTTCCTAAAAGTAGTTTTCTCCTATGCACCCCTCTTTTGTTGCTCTTCTGGCTTTCCACTGGGTGCTTTTAGGGAAGACTGTATGTTGACCCATTCGGCACTCATGCTCCAGGTATGTCCAGATGTTCCTTCTGGCTGGTGAAATGACTTCTCCTTGGCAATGAAGTCTTCTAGCCTCAAAACTTTCTAAAGCACAGGAATTTTTTTTAGCTTTCAAATCTAAAACTTTGGTAAGTTCCCATGTATCCCCATTGGGCAGACTAAATATGATTTCAAAATTCTCTGTTTGCTTCTGTGAATATGCATATTTGATTTTAATACTATTCTGTATTTTGTGACTAATATTGTATACTATTCTACTTAATGCTATTACAGGCACCTTTCCTATCTTTCTTAATGGCACAAAATTTTCTGTTTTTTACTGTACTCCTGAGGTAAAAAAAAAAAATCAGGATTATGCCTGATGATAAGCCATGTTTTGAGGAAAATCTCTTGGGCATAACTGAATCTGAGCTGTGCTTGATTTTCTTTTCCTTACCTATGTGTTTTGCTTTCATCCATTGCTCCACAGAAGTATTGTTCAGTAGCATGGCAGCAATGAAGTCCAGGTCATCTCAGTTCCATATCCTGGGCTGCATCAAAAGCAGCGTGGTCAGCAGGGTGAGGGATGTGATCCTACTCCTCTGCTCTGCAATGGAGAGATCTCACCTGGAGCACTGCATCTGGATGGGGAGTCCTCAGTACTGGAAAGACCTGGAGCTGATAGAGCAAGTTCACAGTAGGGACACAGAAATGATCCAAGGAATAACGTCTCTCCAACGAGGACAGACTGAGAGAGCTGGAGTTGTTCAGCCTGGAGAAGAGAAGGCAGCGAGGTGACCAGTAGCAGCCTTTCTGTATCTAAAGAGGGGATAGAAGAAAAAAGGAGGTACACTCTTGAGAAGGGTCTGTTGCAACAGAACAAGGTGAAATGGCTTCAAACTAAAAGAGGGGAGATTTAGGTTCGATATAAGGAAAAAAGTTTTTACATAATAAGGGTAGTGAGGCATTGGCACAGCTTACCAGGGGGGTGATGGATGCTCTGTCCCTGGAGACATTCATGGTCAGGCTGGACCAGGCTCTGTGCAATCTGATGTCCCTATAGGTGTCCCTGTTCATTGCAAGAGAGTTGGACTAGATGATCTTTAAAGGTTCCATCCAACTCCAACAGTTCTATGATTCTATGAACAATTGACAATCCACATGTGCTAGGATTTGTACTGCTCAAGAAAAAGCCCATCATCCATTCATGCAAGAGCTAGTGGAAGAGCAATGCATCCACCTTTTAAAGTAGTATTCCTGCCAAACCACTGTTTACTCTTTCTCTGATATAGCACTTCACTTTTCCCTTTCTTAGTGTTAATAATAATGGCAACCAAATTTGTCCGGGACCAAAATATACACGACAGCAAAGATTTCTTGAAGTTATTCTGGGAGTTTTGAAAGCTGGGGATTTATGCATACATCTCTTAGTGACTTAGTGAAATGTCTGGTTTACAGAGAGCTGTTCTCAAAACTTCCCACCACTTCTTTTATCCCAGGAAACTTTTCAGACTAAGGACTGCTTATAACTTAACTCCAGATATCCCCATTGCCGTGATCATGTGCTGGGGGCATTTTGACAGTAACTTTGCATTTCCAGTGCAATAGGGGATCTCTTTTTTCAGCTGATGAAGCTGATGAGCTCCACCACATCATCTTTTAAGTCATAGATGTCACATATCATTAGCATTACTGCTGAGACGTTTTTTGATTGCTGCTGTGTTGTCTTCCATCTTTGCAATTGCACCTTTTGTTTCTGACTTCTTCATTGGACTGATATTAACGATATCTGGGTTAAGTTCCCAAATTTTTTAATTTTCTTTGAAAGTTCTCTGATTTTTGCTTTATTGGTCTGTTACCCTTTTTGTCTACCCAAATCTGAGAGTGTTTCCACCTTTGGTTTGATTGACCAATTCTTGTCTTACAGATTGTCACTTGGCACCAAGTTCTATGTTTTCCCACTGTACTGTAATTTCTGCCTCAATCATTAGGTCTTCAATATCTCTTCACATACCTTTTTTGCATTGTTTTTCTCAGACTGCTTCCTTTTTCTTTTTTTTCCCAGTTTTTTTAATGAGCTTTCCTCAGATGGTTTCCATGTCTGTCAGTTTCTCCAGTTCTTGCTCACTGGGTTGAGATCTAGTTGTCCTGCAAGCAGTTTGGACTGTACTCTCTCTGAATAATGTCAGCTCTTCTTTCAGTGTGTTTTTCTTGCTCCTGTCAAACACATCCCCTGCTAAAAGGGAAGTTTTTTTCAACACCTTGTTTTCCAACACGTGCTCTGCCTTCTACTGTATCTACTCTGCATTTTCCATTGTGTTCCTCCTCCCTCTCAGAAGGTGTAGACCCTGTTTCAGAAGAAAAGTTGGGGTCATAAAGGTGTACCTGTCTAGGAGGTGGTTAGCATGTCATAGCTCTTTTAGCTTCTGCTTTATGTTAAATAGAGTGTGTTAATGCCCTCTCTTATTGTAGGAACAAGATATAATGTGGACTAAAGATGAATGTTAATACTAGAAGAAACTGGTCAGGCATTTTCCACTGCTGTGCTCTGTGGAAAAGCTTCTGGAGGTCAATTTCAGGCAGACAAGGGAGGGTGCATGTAGTCACGTAGTCACACCGGGATGGCATGCCATCCCTAGCACCCTTCAGCTGTATTTTGAATGACCAAAGAGGGCAGCAGGATTTGACCCTGGAAATTTCTTCCTGATTTTTATTTGCAGAAGGCTAGCTGCAGTGTTAGCTCAGCTCTCTCCGCTGTGCAAAACTGCTTAAAATAAAATCACATATTTCTGAGAACTGACTGTTCCTCTTATTGTGACTGTAGGAACAACAGTGCAATACGATCTCCTTTGTCACAGAAATTATAATGCCTTCTGGCTAAAAGACAGGAGTTCTGTTTCTGCTTAATGGCTCCTTCTGTCAGTTTTTTTCTGCTGAGTCTTGCTCTGCAGATTCTGCTCTTGAAACTAAAAGAGGAACCCCAGATTGAGGAAACACCAAAGTATTAGCCCCACTATTTTACCCATAAAGCTTTTGCTCAATGTGTTGAACATTATTTGTGACTATTAAAGAAAAATAGAGAAATAGAGAAAGAAAAAGAGAAAAGGAAGAGAAAGAGAGAGAAAGAAAAAAAGGAAGAAAAAAAATGAAAGAATAGAGATGAGAAAGAAAGAAAGGGGGGGGGGGGGGGGAGGGGGGAAGAAGAAAAATAAATAATAAAAAAAAAAGCCAAACTAGAAACCAGAGCATTATGAATTTGTTCCATTAGGAACTCAGCAGGAAGGTGAAAAGTTTAAACAACTGAAAACCAGAGGAATAGACATCAGTTGGAAATTGTGGTGCAGATGCATATGTAAGAAAATATTAATGGAGCATGTTGTCAAAGACACAATACTTCTAGTTCAGCCCTATATAAACAGGCACAATTCCAGGGGAATAAACCAAGCTTCACCCACTTAAACTCTGACTACGTCTTCGTGTGTGTCTGCACATGCATAAGGAATCTAGGCTTGAGAAAAGAGGGATTTTACTTGCTCATGTTTTGATTTATGTCAAGCATACAATACTTCAGGCTTTACTTTTAAGGTGTGCTTTATATCCTTTAATCAGAGCTGAGCAAGTTTTGCTGAAGTCTACTTTCCTAGTTCTGGCACTTCTGATCTCCAGACTCCTGTTTCCGATTCTTAAATCCAACAGAAATTATTTCCACAACTTTGAGCATACCACTAAGTCTTCTTCTGTGAATGATGAATATAACTCTTCCTTCCCTCCTACTCCCTGCATTTCTTGCTTATGTAGATTGCAAGCTATAGAAATGATCCCCTTCTGTTCCAGTAAATGCATCTGTCTCAGTACAGTCCTGATGTCCATGGGTGAAGACTGGGAGGAAAAAAAAAATGCAGGTGCTGCTAGAGTAGAAATAATTTCCAGACGCACCAACAGGGGACTAGGCTGCAGTGAAGGTTAAGTGGACAGCTAGTCAAAGATAGCCTTCTGACAAACACTTGAACAGTCATGAGCTTTCATGCAGCCTAATGCTTGTGCCCAGTGAAAGGGAAGTGCTGCTCAGATCAAGATTAAACAAAAGAGCAGAGGTGGATAATTACTTCCTGGTGGCTTTTCCAACCAAGACAAATGTATGACTTGCATTTATTTATACATTTATTTGTCATAAAGGAGCAATGTGTTTCTCCAGCTATGCCAGTGATGCTCAATTCTGGCACCCTTAGTACTGATTTTCTGTATCCTGTGCTTGCCTCTCAAAGTCACAGGAAGTTGTTCATGCATGGAGACTGTTCCAAGAACATAACTGCAGGCAATACTCATGACAGAGAATGACAGAGAAGTGTGCTCTCTTCTGAAGTGCTCGTCTTAGAGGGGGTTCTCATGCACGGGAAAAAAAGACCTTTTGATTAGAAAGACAGCTTAGTGGCACTGCTCCCTAATTCCTGCAGTGGAGAGAGGACTGAAAGGAGGAGACAGCCACTATCCTTGAACTAAATGGAAATTTTGCCTGTTTTTCAGATAACATTGCTTGCAAGATGAAACAATGAAACCGGTGCAGACAAAAGGTCTTTTTTAATTTTATTAGGCCAGATACTTGTTTAAGCAAAACTCAGTTTCCTTCCACAGCCTTTCCATAAATCGCTACTTTATAATCTCAGAGCCGCACACAGGCTTCCCAGACTCCTGCTGCCAGTTCTTGCACCCCATGTAATTCCATCAAATCCACCTCCTCAGCACAGTATTCGCAAATGAAGATAGCTAAAGGGGATTGATTGCTGGGCCTTTACTTTCAGGCCCACAAATCCCCATCCAAGTGATCCCCAACAATTGGCTACGTGGGGCAGAGGAGGGGGACGTGCAAAGTTGGCCTACTTGCAGGCCTGCTGCAGGCTGTGAAGGAGACTTGATGGATTCCAGCTGTGCTTATTCAATGGTTTCCTGACTTTCCACATCTGCTGCTGCACCACAGAGTGGCCCCCAGCCACTGTGGGATCATTCCCTCAGCCCAGCCCAGGCACCATGCTGCATTTGGAGATCAGTCTCCCTGTGCCACACAGGCCCAGGCTTCATGTCCTCACTCTCCTCCCCAGGTGCAGGTGCTGTCTCCTGCACTGCTGGATGTCAGATGTGCTGTATCCATTACCAGCAAGAAAAGAGACAATTCTGGTGGCCTTGATGTCATCATGGAGCACCTGTACATGTCTGTAGCATCATGGCAGGGTTGTGCAAATTGCTCTAGAACTTAAGCAAACCTGGTCAATGTCTGCATTGACAGGAGTATGTAGCAAGGTATGTGGCCAGTGGCAGTGGCAATATCAGTGGGCTTCTTGTGCACTTGAAGCTTAAACCCAGGACTTATCTATGACCGACAAACCAGGATCTATAGGGTGGCAATGTTTCAGCAGCACTGACATGTTTTTATGATAATGCCCATGGGTTCCACTCAAAGCAGATGTTACTTTGTCAAAACTGTCTCTGTGCCAGACAATTTACAATGTCTGCTTTTGCTGTCACCAAGTTTTGTATGGATGCTTTTAAATGGAGCATTTAAAAGGAAAGTGGAAGGCACTACATCCTTTGCTAAATGCAGAGATTAATGTCAGAGTTTTTTTCTGAGCTCTGCTCTGCACCCCCTCCCAAAGAGGCTCTGTGCCTCTATACATGGGAAGAAGGGAAGTAAATTTATTGTTCTTGGTAGTCCCTGCAAGGCAGGATGGAAACCAACCAACCAGCATGGGAAAGGAGAAAGGAAGAAATATTCTCATAATACCAGAGATACTGAAACACGCTCTTTGTGCTCTGTATGGGGAGTCCCTTACTCTGAGAGAAAAACCTTGTACCCAGAATCCAGTAAAGCCAATAAATCTTTAGCATCACAAAAGCCAAACTCCTGAGTAGAAAGCTGTGCAAGGAAGTCCCGCTGCCTTTTATTCTTAAATTTCATCCTGGGGAGCACGAGCATTTGTTCTGCAGAATAAGCAGCATAAGGAGTGCTGCAATTTGAGGAGCAGCACTGTGCACAGCTCCTGCTTGACTGACTGACCAAAAGAGCATCTGGAAACCACTCACCCTGTGTCACAATGAGCACATTGCTCCAGCCTTCCCGAGAATATCCTGAAATATAAGGCTACGCTGTTAGTTTGGAGGTGAGGGATTCTGCAGTATCATACTCCTTTCAAGAGCTAATGGGAGTCACATGCCATGCTACCTTGGCATGCAGACAGATTTATGCAGAAGCCGCATAAATCACCTTAGCCCTCTTCTGACACTGAAAACTTGATCTTGACCTCAAGCATTAACTTGTCATTGTCTACATAACTTGTTTTGTGTTTTGTTGTTGTTGTTTTGGTTTTGGTTTTTTTGGTGTTTTTTTTTTTTCTCATTAGTTATTAGGTCTCCACAAAATGTGATCTTCCACTGATTTTAGTAAGTAGAAGTTTGAGTGAATCACATGGGATGAGAACGGGTCACAGCTCAAAAAGCAAGAAGGAGCAACAAGGCTGAGAGCATTATTTTTGATGTGACAAATTTAGAAGCTAGTCTACCACCATTCATGAAGCTGCAATAAGTCACGGTGTTCAGAAGCACACTATACATACAGATTGTTTGTTTTTTTAATGTAAAGTCTACACACTATACCAGTCCTTTCATAAAGAGAATTTTTAAGTATTTTGCCATAGCATTTTTCCAAAAGTTTATAACCTTCAGCTATTTAGCACTCCATCTAGATTTTCAGCATTGTTTCCCATTCACCAACAGGGGAGCATGCAGAGTGTTCTTTTTTTCTTGGAAGCTGGTGTTTTCTATGCTTGCAATCAGTTTCCTCTCCTGAAAGGAGAAATAGTTACCTCCTCTATGAAGCACTGTACTCTAAACGAGAGCAGGGTGTACAAAACACTCAAGCCCTAGAAATGGCCACTTTGTCCAGTTCCCCAAGTGGGGATGTGCTGTTGGTCTGGTAAAAGAAAGCAGCTAAATTCATTTATACGCTACTTATGGGGACAGGCACTCACCTGGTCTGGGTTGTAAGAAGGCTTACTACCATTTACCTGTGTTCTCCCTCAGCCAGGAAGAACCCATGTTGAGTGGTGGGTTTTACTTTGGTCATCTGGCTGTTCATAGCCCTCTAACACACCTCGAAGAAGGAAAACTGGTCCCTAGCATAGACAGTCTTGTCCTTGCAGTCTGATATTTTCCTAACAATGTCAAACACGGGTTTTTTGTTATGTATCAGAAACAAAGATACATCACTGGGATGGTAGATCTGTGACCATAGAGCAAGATAGCCATTTGATTTTGCCTGAAAAGGAGGTGGATATCTGATTGTTTTCAGATTATGAACCTTGTCATGTAGATGCCAGTTGAATGGAAAGAGGCACGGTGAACGTCTGTTTCCAGTGATTCAACCATTATGCAATCTGAGTGAGGATTTGCTTCTGTTACCATGAGATGGTGTTAAAGTCCTGGCTTGAAGCACACTTCCTGACTTGGTAGCCCTTCACAGAAAGCAGTCAGGATGGGCCAGATTTTTAAAGCCTCTACTTAAGAGTACCTTAAGCACTGCCATTCAGAGGTAGGGCTCTCAGTATATAATGCTGAGTAGCCTTTCTCCTTGGCCTACTCCGTCCTACCCAACCTCAGTGTTTCACAGCTTTCAAGAGAACTTTTGGTAAGAAGGGAAAAAAACTAAAAAACTCCCTGTATCTGTGAAGGCTTTACATGCTAAAGCCCAGGCTTCCGTTTGAGCATTTTAATAACGTGTAATTAATTCCTCCACCTTTCTGTGGAGTACATGATTCTGTATTCTCATTAAACTTCCCAGGGCTTATGGACCCACCTCAAAGAGAGGGAAATATCTCTGCTTTTAGCCTTCGTGCACAGCTGCTGAGATGGAGACCAAATTTTGGCTCAGATTCTTCCATGAACAGGTTTCCAGGACAGTCTGAATAGATCTGTCTCCAGTGGTATGATTGTAATTTTCCTGCTGCCTCTTTTCATGGTATTCATTTAATAAAATGCTCGAGCAGTGTATGTTCTCCATTACGCTGTACCATCGAATAATCCAAAATTTCACATTTTTAAAATTGCCATTATTCAACTGACATTAAACCCAAACACACAATTGCAGATCAGTCTCCTAACTCCTATTGGGGCAAAATAAATAAAGGGCCTATTTTAATCACTCATTGTTGAACTTCTAATTGTTAATTCAGCCTCCAAACTAGTGGGTGCCTTTCTCTATTCTGCTGTCTTGAATAGCAGTAGTATGCAAAACCATACACTACAGCCTGTTTCTAATTACACTCTCATATTTCCTCCTAATGAACAAAAAAATCTCCATTCTGCACACTGCCTGTTAACCTCTGGAAAGGTCAGCGTTGCTCCTGTAATGCAGCACACTTTTTTCCTTTCCACTTAACATAGTTAATGATTTCTGGAAGGGAGGATATTTCTTGCTCAGGTTCATGCAGAATCAAACTTCTCATTCAATTCTGATATTTGAAAACTCAGTCTGACCTCCTGTGCAACACATGCCACATACTGTCCCTTTTATACACGTCGTTCGTGTGCAAAACTGGAGACCGATAAAGCATGTTTTCCATAAAAAAAATGTATCCACATATTCTTGACTTGAAGGTCTTAAGCCATTGTAGAGTAAGACCTTTAATTCAGATACCTAGCCCTGTACAACATGACATCCATTGCTTCCATCAGTGAAACTACAGGAATCATTAACCTGCTGGGTTTTTTTCCTCTCCTTTCCGTCATGAAGTTAAAACAAACAAAAAAACAAATTTATGTCAGGAAAACTCAATATTTCTATTGAGCATGCTTCTAATTACTAACTCATATTGAAAAATAAAAGCAGGCAAAAAAAAACCTCGTAGACATTTTGCTTCTGACTCAGCTCCTCCTCCCTTTGTACAGCAAGGGGTGGCACAGGGGGCTGGTGTGTGGGGAGCCCTTGGCTTTCAGTCTTCTCATTTTTCAGTTCCTTCTCAGGACCCCTTGGAGCTGTGCATCCTTCTGTGCCTTCTTCCTGCTCCTGAAAATGAAACTGAAAAACAAAAGGTTGTTGCATCTGTTTCATGGCACAGTTCAAAAGTGAAAAATGGAGCTATTTCAGGTTTCTATCAGTGCTGAAGATGTCACAATCAGAATGAGAATGTCTCCAGTGAATTATGATGGAAATTAATGAAACCTCACCAATTCTGCAGACACTTTCTTCCTAGTAAAGGAAATGAGAACTGGACATCCAAATATCTCAATCTGAACCACTAAACTTCTGACAACTGCTCAGAAGAGCAGAGGTGACAGGAAGGAACGTGTGCTCACCTCTTAAAACTATGAGGCTAGGCTTCCATCAGGCTTAAAATGGCTTGAGTGGTTGAAGTCTGTTCCCCAGCTCCATTGACATTAAGCAAATACTTTCTACTTGTTTATCAGTGTTGCTCTTACTCTGCCTACCCTGCAAAGGCAGCACAAAGGAACGTCAGGAACATTTGCAAACAAATGCTGCAGACATTATATGTAGGTTTGTAAATGCCAGCAGTGATTCAGCCCTAAATGACAACAGATTGCAGCAGCAGCCAGGTCTTAATAATTAACTCAGAAGGCCAAGCTGACCCCAAGTCATTCCTCTAAGGGAGGCAGAGAGGGGACACCTCACACAGCATGCAGGCCAACCTGATGGCAGGGAGTGGTGGGTGCCACCATCTCCCACCAGCAGCCAGAAGAGCAGACCTAAGGGTGCTCTGTGGGTTTCTGGGTTACAAAAACCTGGCACCCGCAGTGCTGTGCAAAGCCTTGAGATGTCTCCTCCACCAAAACATCTCTCAGACACTTCTTTCTCAGCGTGATCCCACTCCAAAAATCTGAACCAGGAAAACCTCAGGGGAGGGGTGTGGGAGCTAGGTGAAAAAGGAGGCCCTATGGAATACAGCAAGCAGAGCATATCTGCAAAGGTCTCTCCACATCCACACTCCTCTGTGCAGAAAGAGGGGTTTCCTTCTGTCCTCCCACACTTTTTAAAATTTTATTTTCCTTTATTTTTTTACCTTGCATAAGCAGTCAGCTTTCGAAGAACTGGCATGGAAGTAAAAGAGGAAATGACACAGCTGGCTTTACCATTGACAGTAGGGACTGCAATTCTTCCAGCATCTCCAAAGTAAGCAGATAGCAGAAACCTAGCTTTGGTAGGAAACTCTTACATGCAGCTAACCTAATATTTAGATTTTTTCCCCCTTTTTCCAAGCTCCCTATCCATAAGATTTGCTCACACATGGAGATCAGAAATGAGCTACTAAGGACACAGAAATACACAGGTTTATCTGTGACAATGAATGGCCTCACAGCCGTGGTAGAGCTGCATCTAGCATGGAGTTGAGTGCTGGAGCTGAGAGTGAGCTTACCAGGGAGGTGTAAGCAAGAAAAAAGGAATGTGCCCATGATAGAGACCCAAGGAGTGAGCTCCCGGACGGGTCATTAAGTAAACCTGGAAGCTAGGTATTTTTAATACAAATGATATTTAATAAAGGGAGCGTATGTTCCAGGAGAGGACTGTATCTCCCAGAGCCTGACATCATTCCTCTGTTTTCACATATCTGGAAGGAATTTCTCCCTAAATACACAACCATCATTCTTTTTCTTTCTTTTTTTTTTTTTTCTTTTTCTTTTTTCTTTTTTTTTTTTTTTTGGCCCAGCGCATTTATCACCAGGTAATCCTGCTGACAGAGCATCACCTGGAATGAATTTACCTGTGCTTGGGAAGAGTGCATTGTGCCTGGGTCCTGCATACATTATTTAAATGGCAGCACTAAGGAAACAGCCTGACTGCCAGAGGTGTTGCACACCTGCGGGTTCTACTTGAAATCGGTGGAAAGTGGAGGCTGAGAAACATCTCTTTTGCATTTTGAGAACTGAAAAATTTATCGGGAGGTTATTGAAGGTTTCTAATGGTGCAATCAAATTATTATAAGCAAAAAGCTACAAAATCAAATTCAGAACAATGAAAGCATCAGTTCATTAATGGAACGGTTCCAGCCATCTGGCATTCATATGTTCTGTGCTGAGGCTGTTATTGTGCAGACATAAATGACCCAATCTTACCTTCAAGCAAAAACTTTCATTAACTGAATATGTCCAAATTCTTCACAGTTCAGCTAATATTGCAAGTTCTTTCTTTATCCATTTTGTCCAGTTAATGCTCCAGCCCTAAGCGTCTCCTCTGGGGAGTGTGTGTTCCCCATCTCACTGTGGGCATAGCACCATTTGGAAAACTGTTAGTGATTCTTGGTTGCCAAAGCTCTGGAAGAAAGAAAAGGGAGTAAATGATATTCCAACAAAAGTAACAACACCTACAACAAACACAGTATCAGGGCAGAAGTGCAGTGACATGAAGATACCACGCACTGGGATAGCTCTGCTTTCTGCAAGACTTCAATCGTCCTGAAGTTGCTCAGAAGAGCAGGACACACCCAACTGTGAGATAATGTTGTCATTTGCTCAGACTCCTCTGCACCCTCTTCAAACACTTGTGAGCACTGGGGTTCTGGAATTAAGTACACAATAAATGAATGATATATGAAACTCCAGGGAGCATATTTTTCTGCACACATTGCTGTAGCTGCTCTTCATAACATGCAATGCACAATGGACTGCAGTATTTTAGAAAATCAGAATATTTTTCATAGCTGTTTACTTGTAAGGCCATTTCATCCCATCAATTGAAAGTGTACATTGAAAATACAGATTCATATAGATTGCACTGATTTGGAAATGACCCTTAAAGGCCATCTAGACATGGAAAGCTTCTTCTTTATACCCAGTCTGTTTTTCACGTTCTCCTGTCATTCCTATCTCAGAGACACCAATGCTCACCTTTTTTTTGTCACTAAGATACCAGTAATTGTGTTCACAGATACCATTTCCTTCAAAGCATTCATTGCGCTGAGATGCAGCGTATTTCCAATCTGAAATGAGATTATCCACCCTGAGAAGAACTCCACACTGTGCTGCACAGGGAGGTGCCAGAGACACATCTTAACTGTAAATTCCCCAATTTTTTATTTTTTAATTAAAAACACCAGAGGTGCTTTCCAGGCCAGGGCTGAACTGGAATGAGATGTGTAACTTTCCAGGGCTTTGTATGACTAATCCTGCAGACACTCGAACTGTATGAATGCTGAGAATTAAATGTAAATAGATCAATGCGCGTACGCATTCAGCATATTTATGATTTGAATCAATTCACAAAATCAGGCACATGGAGCTTATGTGGTTTGTTCTGGAAACAGACGCTTTTTCCAGACTGAGGGATGTGGAAACTGCTTCCCTATCTAATGCAATTCAGTACATCTGCATGTGATTAGAGGAACACACTACAGACTGCGGCACGGCACAGCCAAGCCCTGTGCAAGTTACATTCATTGAACTCCATGGAGCCACATGATCCTCTCCTCAGTATCTGCCTGTTTCTACGACTTTCAGAAGATTGCCTACATTTTCTAGTCAGAAAATGAGAATTAGTTGATTACTTTAATTACCCGGGCTCTATATGGATAACAAGTCACTGTTTCAGGGTTCGGCAAGGCTGCATGAAGTTACTAACAGAAGTCAAAGCAAATAGAAAGATCACAGAATTATAAAAACATTAGTGGTGGAAAAGATCTCCCATGTCAGTCCATCCCCACCATGACCACTAACCACGTCCCTCTGTGCCACATCTGCACACTTTGTGAACACCTCCAACTTTCATCACTTCTGTGTACTAAAAAATACTCTTTTTTTTAACGTATGCCATCATTTTGCCTACAATTCCATCTCACTTGTGAGGCAGCCTTTTCCCACCAGCACAGCCAGGACCGCTGTTCTCCTGTATAACTAAAGAGTCACTACCGACCAGCAAAGCTGAGTGACCATCCCACTGTTTTTATGGAAGTGTGGAGATATCCAGTACACAGAAGCAGCAGCTCTCTACATAAAGCACCTTCCTACCTGCACCATCTCACTGTGCAGCCAAGGAAAAGCTTTCCGCTTATGAAAAGCATATTGCCACAGCGGTGGAGAAATCACATTTATGTTCTGAAGACCTGTTTTGCCTACAGTAGCCATGTGAGTGACCCTCGATCTTCCCCAAAGGGAGAGGTGACACCTGAGCAATCTGAGCTGCAGTCCAGACAGGATGCAGGGCGTGAACAGCCATCAGGAGCTATTCCGGTACACAGTGTGCAGATGCTAAGCCAGGTATTACAGCTTGTGACAGAATATCCTTCCTGGGCTCACTGGCCAATGCTCAGTAGCTTGCCTTGAACACAGGAATAAATCTGCTGGTGTCTGGTTTCCAAGGAAGCACAGTGAGTGCTTTAAATGGGCTGGGTCCTTCATTAGTAACTTCAAGCGCTGCCGGAGGTGCAGCCGGCACGTTTAGCTGGTAGTAATCTCTCTAAGAAGTCTTTCACTGAGAGTGTGGAAGCAGCAAACCGTTTCAGCCACCGAGCACTGAATCTCTGCAGCATATGCTGCCTTTGCACTAGATGCTTGCACATGCAGAAGTGGCCTCTAGATGCTACTGCAATCCAACTAAATCGGACCTTATTGGACAACTCACGAGGAAAAGAAAAGAAAAAAAGAAGTCACTTGAACCTGTTTTTCTATACAGAAACAACTCCTCTAAGCCTGTAAAAGTATCCATCCTGCAACCCTGTCCCTTTCCAACTGCACGGCTTCGCTGACCCCGCGGACAGGCTCAACTTGAAAGCGTTGTTCCCAGACTCTCGCTGCAGACGCCGGCGGGAGCTTCGGGCACTTCTGCAGGAGGAGCAGCCCGCTCGCTCCGGGCCCATCCGCACACCGCTCCGCGGCCCTCACTTCAGGTAGCTCCGCTTATCCTCGCCGCGCAGCTCGGGGGGCTGCAGCGGGGCGGGCGGGGGTTCGCGGGGCCGCACCTGGCTCCAACCCGGCGGGGGCGGGCGGAGCGGAGGCAGCGCGTCCCGTTCCTCCCCGTCCCTCCTCCTCGTCCTCCTCCTCCTCCTCCTCCTCCTCCTCCCCCCTCCCTGCGGGCCGGCGGCGGCGGAGCCGCGCTCCCTCTAGCCGCGCCCGCGGAGCCCCGCGCAGCCCCCGCAGGTAAGCGCCCGCCGCCCTGCTCGCCCCGGGGTGCCGCTCCCGGCTCCGCGCCCACGGTGCCTCTTTTCCCCTCCACTCGCGGTTGCTTCTGTGTTTCGGAAAGTGGATTAAACGTCGGTGAGTGTCTGTGCGGGAAGCGAGCCGCTCCTGCGGGATGAGCGTCTGTGGAGCTGGCCCGGAGGGAATAATGGGCACTTGTTGGATTGAGGGGCACTAACACTGCTGCCGTTGTTCGGTTACTTAGGGTCCGTCCTGTTCTGTTGTTTTTTGTTTTTTGTTTTTTTTCTTTCTCCCTCCGTTACGTCTCTCTTGATCTGGTTGTACCAAGTTAGGGCAGTGGAAGTAGTCCGAACTAAACATGGTTGCCACCTCTCCCTCCTGACTTCCTCGGTCCTTCGGACGATGGGCCCGTGGAGGTGGGATGCGAGCTGCCCTCGCGGGTCCGCGCAGAGGTGCGGGACGGGATAGGATGGATGGCAAACGCAGCGGTAGGGAGTGCCGGGGGGTGGAGGGGAGCTCCGGGACAAAGCCGCCTGCAAACTGCAGTGAGAGGGAGGTGGAACCAGGGGGACCCGCTACGTTCCTCATTCTTTTTAAAGACCTGCAGTGGGAAAACCCAGAAAAACCTTCCTTTGAGAACATATGAGAAGTCTTCTGTATAGCCCTTCAGCAGGAAAGTGTTGGAATGTCTAATCTGTTTTTTTTCTTCTCTTTTCTTGTGGATTTCTCGTTGAAACAAGCTCACACCTCTCTGGTTTCTCCTGCATTTAAGTCGTCTGTGAATAAATTAGAAGCCTCTCTAATCCCCACTTCTTTTCCTTTCCTTTTTTTGTTTTACTGCTGCATTTTTCCTTTTGTTTTCTGAAGATTCAAGGCAGAGCCTCCAAAGGCAGCGGGTGCTCCCCAAGTGCTGGGGCAGCGGGGCAGCTGCTGCCTTAGACTGCTGGAGACTGTTGCTCCTGTATCTTTTCAAAGAAAGGCTCTGGCATGCGAAGTCAGGTTTGGTGTGCTGTACCATTTGGTCTGAAGTGAGTCACTCTCAGGTCTGAGAGTCGTGTTTCAGTCTGGCAGCCGTGCAGCCTCGTTACTCCCGTGTTAGGATGGGCAGAGCAGTATTAAAACAATATGTGCTGGCAGTTTCAGCCATGGACTGAAGCAGTATTCTGCCTGCAGAGGTGCAGCTGAAGGTCTGTCCTGCAGTACAGGCTGTAGGCGTGCTGTGCACTTTTCCTTACCTGATAAGTGCTCAGAAGGTAGTTTGGTGTGTCTCAATTTTATTGTTGTTTTTATTACATACAGCTACTCAAAATCAGATGCTGTCCTTTAGAAAAGATTGGCACCGTCCCATGCTGTGCTATTCCACGTGCACTGTGGTTGTTCTTCTTTGCAGCTGCAAGTAACTGAGGAAGTACTATTCAGGAATTCTGGAGAGTAGTTCTGTGCTGCTCTTATCACTCCCTACTGCAGGTTGCACTGCTTGGACCCTTGGCTGCTATAAACCTTGTTCTGGGAAGTTACTGGTAACTGCTGCCTTGAGTGGGGGAAAAATACTGACTGGTGTCTGCTTTCTTTCCCTCTCTTCAAAACAAATACTGAGAATGGAATGATTAAACAGCTCTTGAGATGAAACACATGTGCAATGCAAAACTGAAGTAATGCTAGACTGTGTACCCAGCTTCAGTATGTGAACTGGATGTCTGAGCAGCAGGCAATCCTAGCACTGTGAGCAAAGACACTTCTGGCCACGTGGCTTTCATCAGTAACTCTGGGAGAATGTTTTGTAACTAGAGTATAATTCATTTTCTGTTAAGAAGAGGGATAAAATAAATGATCAGTCTTCTGCTTGGTCTTCTGGTAAGTGTCCCAAAGAAGGCGTGTGGGGAATCTGGGAAGGAATGGTGGGGAAAGCGTTCTGATCAGGAGCTGAATCTTAGGTAGGATCTTTGGTAGGGTCAGATTTTACATCGCTGTGATGAACCATTAATAACACCTCAATGAATAGTTAATTGTTTTTCTATAGCCTGTCTGTATTGGGTTTGCTTTGTCCAGTATTCAAGGGTTTAAACTGAAAAGAAAGCATTTCTTCCCAATATCTTTTATCACTGGGAGACCACCACCATCCAACTTTGAGAGCCTAGCAACATTGGTGGTCAGCTGGCTTTGAGCACCTCTAGGTGGTGAGATGCCAGCAGCTTGTGAACACCTTCAGAGTGCCATTTTTTGCGTAGATGGTGGGGAAAACAGCCAAAATGCTGAGTGTAGTTCTGTCACTGATGAGAACTTGTTGGTAACCATTGCTTGTGGGCTTGGTGATGGTCCAAGAATGGACCTACAACACACTGAGAGCAGGAACAGGTCGTACTGTGAAGTTGTTGTCCTTTCTGTCGTCATTGCCAAAAACAAATTGGAGTTTGATACGTTCATGGGAATTCCCCATCTTTTCATAAAGAAACATATGTGTGAAATAAGGTACGCCTATATTCAGCTTAAATGCATGTAAATGAGTTATTTGTACCTCAACTGCTAGAAGCAATGCTAAGGAAAAGAAGCGTACCACTGTTCTAGTGAAAGGAAAATAGAGTAAACAGTACTTTGTCCCTGCATCACCTTTAGATGTTTGTAAACTAGTTCTTTGTACGCAGTGTATTATTTTACTGCTTCTTCCTGCACAATGAGATACATACATATATTTTTATATCTTTTTTTTTTTTTTGACAGTAGTAGGAATAGAAAAGGAGAGGAACAGTTGAACTTCAAAAAAGAAATAACATGATTATACAGGACGAAACAAACACAACACAGAAGTTATGGAAAGAGAACTGTAATGGGTCTTTATGTTCTTTATGGTTATTTCTTCTTCAGATTATGTGCCCATTTCACCACTTAGAATTTAATGATGATTTGAAGGGAGAAATCAGAAAGCTCTGATCATGAATGACTGATGGTGGCAATGGCTTGAAAAGGTAGTGATTATATGTGTGTGCAGCTTTGCTTTCCCATGCATCACTAGGTGATACTGTAGAAATGCAGCCTGCCTTCAAGGCTGAAAAACATTTTACATTTTGTCTGAGTATCCCTCACAGTTTGCTTCATCAATGGACCATTGATGTCAGTCATCTACAGTGAACACTTTTGGATCAGACCCAAGGCTGATGTGTTATTCTGACAGAACTGTGCAATTAGTCCCAGCTAGTCCCAACTGTTTAGTGCCAGCTTGAGTAGTGTGAGTGCAACCACATCCCATGTGGCCACCATGTGACCATTGGAAGAGACCTTCAGAGGTGGTTTGTGCACACTTTTCTGCGTAGAGGAACAATAGCCTTGCTTGGAGTAGTGTAAAGTCTTCAGCATTTCCTGACAGGCACAGCCTGGAGTGGTTTGTTAAACGCATTTTTTCTGACTCCTGCCTTTACATTCGATTGGATTCAGCTTCTTGAGTCAGATAGTGTCAGCAGTTATGTTAGTGCACATAAAGGGGAGAGTGCTGGTGCTTTTAGCCCTGGGCAAGGAATTTCCTCTTAGAAACAAAATGAATGCTCCCAGCACACGCCAGCAGCCATGGATGCCACTGTGGGCAAGGTGTGTGTGCCTGTGCCAGCGGCTTAGTGGTAGCCAACCACTGTTGCTTTGATGCTGGCACTCGTGAGGATCATGGCCAACAGACCTGGGTGGTGATAGGCCGTGGAGTCTGCTGCTGAGAGTCAGTGGGTCAGCAGGAGAAGTGCCTCCAGATGTGCATGTGGAAGGCTGCATCTCCCTGGGGACGAGGTGGGGTTTGGGCCATGGGTACCGTATTGGAGACAACTGCACTGCAGTTCTGTGCCAGCTCTTTTTTTTTTTCTCTTTTTTTAACGTTACTTTAACTTGAGAGGCATTGGGACTTTTTTTTTTTCTTTTTTGGCTTCCAAGTGGCATGAGCTGGATAAAATATGGTGCTTTCACCTTCTATTTAAAAATACAAAGGTGCCAAGTGTGCAAGACTAATACTGTCTTTCTGTTTTTGCTTCTGATTGTGGGTAGCAGGCAAACCTCTGCTGAAGTCAGGTTTTTGAGCAGTGCTGATGAATTTGATTGTCATGCATGAACTTCATCTCCCAGAAATACACCGGTATGAGTGAGGCCCACGCACATTTTGCCTTTTCCTTAAGAATTTATGTGCTGTAGTGACCCCCTGAGTAGGGTGAATTTCACATGCACCCTCCAGACAGTACACCATTTCTTTGCCAGATAGAAAATGTATTGCACACTGTAGTGCTTGCAGGAGCAAGCAAAAAAGCATTGGATTGACATCAAAGGCAAGATCTTTCTGTACAAAAAGCTGGAAATTTTTAGAGTGGTAAAAGCCTGGCAAAGGAAATGCATACTGTTTTTCATTGTAAGCCCCTCTCCCTCCCTCCCTGCCTCCTCCCCCTCTTTTTAGGGAGTGTGTGTCAATACAAAATGGTGCCAGCACATTATTTATGGGAGCAGTTTCCAGAGACTTTTCTTAGAAGTTATTTGGCCATTTGGAGATGATTGTTCTCAGCCTGGATGGAAAAATGTATGTATAACTAGGACAGTATCCTTTTTCTTGTCTTGAAGAAGCTAGCTGCAGCTCTGTTTAAAAAATAAAAAAACAGTTGAATGAGTACCGAATGTTCACTGCATAGAGAAATTTATATCTTCTTTCGGTGAGTGAGTGGTTATTTAAGAGTGCTGAGCTTAACATGAACTCCTTCAAGGAGCTACTGGTGTCTGAGAAGTCAAGGAAAGGTGGTACTGATCACATCCGTTTGCCGTGCAGTTGTTTGTATTTTGGGCTAGCATTTGCAGGAAAGAAGGGCTGCTAACATACCATGAGTAATAGCCATGTACCTTACAAGAGCAATCACTGCTGTTTTATCCGTTGTAGCAGGATTTTGGGAAAGGGTGCATACTGATGGATCTCACTGAATATGTCTTGGTCTCTGCGGCTGTCGGGTACAGAGCTCTATGAGTTTCCTGGGATGTTCGGGGATGAAAAAGCAAAGGGTCAGATGTGCTGTGGGTCAGCATCTCCAGCCAGTAGTTACATCAGGCAGAGATGAGGCCAGCTTGCCCCCAGAAGCATGGGGGGGTCCCCTGGGACCATGGCAGTCGTTCACTGTGGTTAGCACATCATATTCCTTTGGTTCTCAGGACTGCATCAGGTGCTCACAGACCTGCACAGGCACATCCATTTTCTTTATCTGATCTCTTAACATGCAGCTATGATAAAATTTGCCCAGCCTGAAGAAGGTACTGTGGCCTTTCAGTACGTAAAAGGAGCTTATAAATGAGGAGGGAGACCGACTTTATACACAGTCTGTTACTGATAGGACAACAGGAAATGGCTTTAAACAAAAAGAGGGGATATTTAGGTGAGATGTTAGGATAAAATTCCTCACTCAGAGGGTGGTGAGGCAGCGGCACAGCTGCCCAGAGAAGCTGTGGGTGCCCCACCCCCATCCCAGGAGATGCTCCAGGTCAGGTTGGATGGGCCCTGTTCTAACCTGACCTGCTGGGAGTCAGCACTCCCGTGGCAGACAGTTGGAACTGGTTATGCTTTAAAGTTCCTTCCAACCTAAGCCACTCTGTAGTTCCATGGTTCTGTGAATTTCTAAAGTCCTAACAACTTTAAAATATTCTAAGCAGATAGAAAGGGTTGGGTTGTTTTGTTTTTTGTTTGTTTGCTTGCTTGCTTGCTTGCTTGTTTTTTCCATCTGTACTTTGGTGAGAATTTTAATCAACAGTCCAGCCAGTAGATGTCAACTGCATGCACTAGATGCTTCTGATGCCTTCTAGTACCATTTCTATGTATATTGAACTATGTACGTTTCCTATGACTCCCCAAAGAGAGCGGATCTGTAGTTTTACAGGGTATGTACAGTGTGAGACGAGCTGCAGTGAAGAGGTGTTGCTTTGATGTGGTAATGTGGCTGCAGGGTAGGGTGTAGAGGGTAGTATGGCTATGCTGCTTCAGGTTGTGCTTACAGGATTAAATTTTTTAGTACCTTTCTGTCATTGCCTGCTAGTTACCCATATAAAACTAATTATTAAAGGCCAGGAGCATTTGGGAATTTGGTAAGGGAATGGACCAGAATAGATTCAAACTGCGGACAGTGAGCATGTAAATCCTAGAGGGAAGTGTTGCACATAAAATTCTGTACTAATGCCTCATTTATTGTGAATATTGCACTTGGAGGAGGTGTCTTTGCAAATGTATACACAGCTCTGCTTAGGGTGAGATTGACAGGTTTTTTGGCAATTTACTGGTACTGGAGAACATCTTGAAAGTTCTTGGAGTTTACATCAGAATGTCCCCAGGCATTTCTGTCCTGTGAAGAGAAACCAGGCCAGGGTACAAAGAGCATATTGTCCTCTGTGCCACAGCAACACCTGGGACCTGCTGGGAGTCACGTTTAAGTGAGTGTTTGCCAACCACAGAATCTTTAGATGCAATCAAGGAGTGAAGGTTTGGCTTTTGGTGTGGGATTCTGGGTTCATTCGGCGGTTTCTGTCCATGCGTAAAGCTCAGGATGATGGTTAAAGATGATTTGAAATATTGCTACGCTCCTGCAGATACAAAGCCAGTACTCCAACATTCTTTGTGCTTCTCATTCCTTGTCAAGGAAACTGCATTGGTTTATTGTTTTCCTTAGACAGGGCAGCAGCAGGGTAGCCAGCTTCATGAAAGTGGGTGTCTGGTTAGATATCCAGTATTCAAGGATTGAACATAGCATGGTAAATAGGACATACATACTGTGCTTGAAAGGTATGTCTGTAAATGCAGAGCTGAGTGGTCACTGCTTTTGCTTGCTTTTCCTCCTAGAATGCTGCAGACAAGCTGCATTGGACCTGCCCTGAGCACAGTGTCTGTGTGAGGCTTTGAGAGCTGTCCCAAACATGTCTGGCCACATGCCAGGTTCATTTTGCTCTTCCTTGGATGGATCTGATAAAAAGTTTGCTTTAGAACAGAGCACATCCCCTCACAGAAAGCATGTGAACTGGAGACAGCTCTTGGAGTCAGTCCGGTTGCTGCCCTCATCTTCCAGCTTCTTGCTGATAGCGGTTGTAGCATCCTGATTCAAATGCCCTGCGCAGATGAGGCTGGAAGCTGGCTGAGGCTGCAGGATATTACTGTGATCAAAGCTATTCAGGTAATTAGTGAATAGACTTCAAATGGGTCTCTAGAAACCACTGGATTTTTTGCAGATACTTGATAAAATGTGCATGGTTTGCCACCTGGTTCTCCAAGAAGTGCCATATGTTTCTGTTCCTTGTTCAGGTTGCTTGAGTTTCACAACCAAAAGCTTCCTGAGAGGCTCAGCCTGGAGAAGACTATAGTGGGAGAGCTGTGTGAGCTGATGACAACCTGATGACAGGAGCAATCACGTGGTTGCAGAGCACACGGAAATGCCTTAAAACTAATAAGCCTCAGCAAACTCTCCTGCTGGTGTCCTGTATGTTTGCTTCCTCCCCATCTCCTCCATGAAATTTCTTACGAACAGAAAACATTGGCCTGTATTTTTGTGACAAAGTGATTGAGGGGTTTGGTTGACTCTTTTTTTTAGTTTTATCTAAACTTTTCTTAATGCTCTGTAAGGACTGTGTGAAGGGATTCATGAGCAGGATTTAGGAACACAGTTGCTTTTTCCTTTGTCAGAGTGGCACAAACTGCAGGAAGGGCTTTGGTGCCGCAGCTGTACTGGCTGCTTCATGCTCAGGCATCTTCAGGCACGTGGGGTGGGAGGGAGGGGAAATGCCATCCGTAGGAGCTGCAAGGCCAGGTGGTGACACGTATCTGCCCCTCCATTTCTGCGTGGGGTTTGATTAAATTTCTTGTTCCCCCCCCCCTGCCTGTGACTCTGCAGAAGGGACTCTCGCTGATATAAGCCATGTCTCCACTAGAGGGGGGTGCCAGTATAGCTATACTATGTAGCTTTGAGGATTTGGCCATTTACGTTGCCTTTGGCTTCCTGGCAGGTATTCTTGCCTGTTGGGTAGGTAGGATGTCGTTGGAGCAACCTGGGAAGTCCAGTGAGAAATGGTTCCTTAGAGCCAGCGCCGCCCACTGGGCTTGGGTACAGTGGACACCCACTGTGGGATGCCCAAACATTCTGGCATGTGGGCAAATGGTGGTACATCCGCCCCTGTGCTCTGGATCCCTTGAACTCCTTAGCTCATGTATATCATCACAAAAAGTTCCAGGCAGTGCTTTATGGTTCGTGGTTTGGTAGCTGTTGGGACAAGGCCTTGCAGTGTTCATTTCTGTGTTTGTACCCTTGCTAATTGAATTCCAATGAGAAGGTTTGAGGCAAACAAATGTACTGCTACATAATTCTAAGGATTTTATCCTTTTTTGTTCCTTAAGAGATGTGCAAAAGCAATGTATCTGAAAAATAGTAAGATAGACTAGGTAGTAGTCCTTGAACACTGACTTTTCTCTCATCGTGTCTGAGTGTTAAAAGTATTCTCTTTGTGTTGGTAGTGGTGGTGTTTTTTCACACTGACTGCATTCTGCCTCCTGGCTCTTTTCTCTTGAATTCTTGGTATCTCCCAGACATTCTGACTAAGGTGTATTGTTCCTGTTGGACACTATGTGTGCAGAGGACCTGGTCAGAGAAGCTGAGTAATCACTTAAGTGTGGTGTGAATTTAAGACAGCCTACTTAATTCACGTGACCTCTTCTATACACTGAAAGCTAAACACAATTTAGAGTTAATCCCAGTTGATTCTTAAAGCGAATTAGTCAAGCTTTGCACTAAGCCTCTGTGTTTACCTGTGTATTCAGATATGCAAAGGCCTGAGATGCATTGAACCTCACTTGATAATAGGCAGGGGAAGGGTCGGAGGGGCAGGTGATTAAAATGCTGTTGTATCCTTCTAGGGCATGTTTCAGAACTCATTTGTGTTTATAAATCTTGAGTTCGTGGAATGATCAGCATGAGCTACCTGAGGCCAAAACCCAATGCTCTGCTGCAGTTCTCCTCTAAATACCTTTGGCAGCTGCTACTCCGCGGACACTGTGGGGAGCATGCTGCTTCCTGATCATCCCTAAAAGCTGTTCCTCAAAAACTGCAGCAAGTTGAGGTGGGGTGGTGATGGGGAGTATGGTGCGGACCAGAGGGACAAAGGAAGTCCTTTTGATCCCCACCAGAAAAAAAGCAGCCAGCCCTGATTTTGCATCGTGGGCTCACAAATTCCTGTTGCCTATTGTTAGGAGCAGTGGCTTGCATGGTGGGCAAGAAGTAATTACCTTCCATTTGTCAACATTAGGATTTCTGTTGTCTTGAGTTCCTGGGTTTGCTGCCACTCCATTGTGGCGAGATCAAAGGTAAGATCTTATTTCTGGGTCACTGCTGTCCATCAGATAAGTTTGTTTGTGGCCTTGGGGAAAAAAGCAGTGACGTGAGAACAGGGAATTTAAAACCCACCATTAAGATAATTCTTTCTTGTTGTCAATTCTTAGTTCTTTCAAACTTCATTCAGCTTAGCTATGCAAAATGCAGTGCCGCAGAAATTGCCGTGATAAGTTGGTTGAACTGACGCTGATGTTAGGAACAATTTTCTGAAACAGCATGACTGCTGTTTGTTTTGTGAGATTGATGAATGGTTGCTGTGCCTGCATTGGTGCTGGCCTCAACCACGTAGAGGCAATGCCTTGCCATCTTCAGTGCACTGTTCTGGGGGGAGTGGTAGGCAGGTTTCTGTTTCAGATACACTTAATTAACCCCCTGTTTGCACAACACTGCTCAGGATTCATGCAAATCTGTATTAAGATGGTACATTTGTAATTTGGGGTTTGGGATCTGGCACGATTAGTTGTGGACTTCTTTGGCTTCAGCACTTCCAGATTATTGTATTTTGTGGTCATTCATTCTGTCTGAAGACTGAACATCTGTTCTGTGCATGTGGGGTGGGGGAAGTATTTGCTTTTGCTTTGCCCCCCCTCAAGACTGTTTAGGGAATTGTGACATTCTGTTATCATCCAGATGTTTTTTATCCAGTGAAAAGGATATTGCCTTAACTTCTAAACACAAACTCGTTTCAGAGGAATGCCAGACCAGTACTTCTCTTTCGTGTTTTAAACAAGGGGTGGGTCATGTCAGGTGGGGTTAGCGGATGGAGCCTATGTTGTTGATCTATGGAAGTGTTGTGTCGTATTACACTGTTTTTTCCTTTTGTAAATATGTATTGGAAGGCTGTAAGTTGTTACAAAGAATGCTTTTTGCTGCTTTTCCTGCTGTGGTGTGATAGCTGGAGAAAAGCATCATAATGTTACATGGTGATGTATACCTCAAGTGTCTGTCTACCACTGTCATCCCAATTACTGAGCAAAACAGGGATGTTCCCTCAGAGGGAAATTCTCCCAATTACCTGTGTGAGGCTGTGCCTCCACTTGGCTCAGCAGTGTGAAAGTTGCTGCTTGCTGTCCCAGCGAATGGTTTCAGTGAGCTCCTTGCTCAGTGGTGGTGGTGAATGTTTTTGAGGAGGAGGACAAAAGCATGCAACATGTTATTTTTTTTCACACCCCCACCCCTAATGATGCTGGTGACAGTTGGTGATGCATCATCAATGATGAGCTATCCGTGGTGACTTTGAACTTTACTCCCTGCTAAGTTAAACTCACAAACTCTTTACACACGTCTGTTGGTAAGAATAAACCACTTTGAAAGAGTTTCAGAAACTGCTTGGAAATGGCTTATTTTAGAAGCATTTGTTTCTCTAGAACTCACTACGATGAAAGTGCAGATTATGAAAACATTGTCATATGACAGCAGATTCCTTGTGGTTGTGCTCTGAGAGAACATCCATGTTGTAGTCAGTTGTTTACATCAAACAGAGCAGATTGGCGTTTCTTTCTGGCAGGCGGTGTCTACTCATTTTTTTCATGTTTTCTGGTGGTCCTTTTATAAAGCTCATTTTAGAGAAATGAGATAATGTTGAAATTCAGTAATGGTTCGTTGTTAGCTCTAGAGTTTTCCCAGTCTGCACTGGATGTACTTGAAGGATGGAAATCAGAAATTCTCTTTCAGGGATGTTTTACTGTTCCAGACAATTGCTTCTCGCAGACGGTGACGCTGTGGTCAGTACATACGCTTTCAAGAGCATTTTTGGATGGTTGGTTTTTCTGTTGGTGTCTTGAAAAGATCGTTATGGTGAAGAAGCACTTAATGTAGCCAAAGAAACATGCAAGTTCCTGCCAGCTCCAGACATTGAGGCAGGTGGACCTCAGCACCAAGGCGAGAGTAGGAGGAGGCTCTGCAGCCTGGCTGAGTAGCAAACCAGAAACCATCTCTAAGCAGTTTTCAACTTGCAGGCATTAAAGTAAGCTGTTGGGGGAAGTAGCATTGCTGGTGGGTAATGACTGAAATAAGTCTGGAGGTTCTGGGTGATAAGGGGAAGGCAGCAGACGTGTTGGCTTTTTGGGGGGAACTGGAAGAAAATAGGGAAAAAAAATCCAAAAAACTGAAGAAGCCACGCAGAAGTTTTTTGAACTTTTCAGGCAATGCTCAGAAAAAGCATTTCACAGAAATGGAAGCTTCGAGAAAAGATGAAGTACAGTTTTGGATTTAGAAACAGCAAGAAAATGCTGTCCAAGAGATGGGTGTAGAACAGAAATAACATGAACGTAATCAGGAGAGGAAGCTGAGTGAACAGTTCACATTGGTGCAAAATGACCTCGGCCGGGGATGTACAAAAAAGACTCTTAAAAAGAGCGCCTAAACGAGGCAGAAGTCTTGCCTAATTGCTGAAACAGTTTCAAAGCTTTCAGTCTGTAACAGAGTGAGAAATTGTGTCCTGTGTTCAGTGGGAAAAGGAGCATGATTCGGTTGTGCACAGCGTGGTGATGGCGCTTGCTCCAGTGCATCCCGGGATTCTTTAAGCTCGTCTGAGCAGCACACAGAGAAACTTGGTGTGCTGCTGCATGCCGTGCTGATTAACCTGCAGCTGATGTGAGTCCAGATTTTACCATAACTGACAAGATTTAGGGAGAGCATATTTATGATTTCACATGTTACAAGGCCAAATACTGTGGGTTTGTGTTTCCAAAATGTATTTTCTGTTTATTAGTAAAGTGCAGCATTTGCTTTTGATTTCAGAAGTCGGAATAGTAAAGATGCAAGTCCCCTAGAATATCCAGAGGCAAAGGAGTTAATTATTTTGGATACAGAAAACCAGAAAGGCCAGGAAAATTCCCTTTTTTCCCCCTCTTTTTTAAAATCAGATACAGCAATGTTTAGTTTCCTGCCTTCGTGATGAGATGTTTATGTGCCTTAGAGAAGACCTTTAAAGTGAGCCTCTTACTGCCCCTGACACGGGAAGGTAAGATGTTTGTTTTTCTCTCTTAAAGATGTTCGTGGTCATTTCCATTAATCTGAAAGCAAATGTCAGGGAGGGCCTAACGAGCATCCATTCTGTCTCTGTCAACACTGCAGTGACATCTCCCAGCCATCCCCTCAAATACCTTTTGCCACGAGTAACCACAACAGCAGGAGATTATGTGGATATGTGTGGCAGAACAAGTGGGGTCAGGGCTATCTTCAGCCCGGCTGGACCTTTAGTGAATGCTTGGGAAGCGGGAGTCTGCCTGCCTGCCACTGAACTTCATGTGCATAGGCTCAGACTCTTGGCTTGCCAGAATAAACAACAGCAAAAGGAAAAAAAAAGAAAAGAAAAAAAAACAGGGCTAGAACAGTTTTGAAAACAGTGAATAGCCTGCAATTTTAGGAATAATGTGCTCTCTGAAGACCCTTGGTGTAGCCTCAGCAAGACATCTGGAGGTCCGTCCTGTGGATCAGCATTAGAGGAGCTGAGGGAGAAAGGCAGAAGAGCACAGGTTAATTACAGACGCTTGAACTTGCCTGCCCTTTGGTGGAACCCAGTGCATAGCTGTGGTCAGCCTGCCTTTGTCATCTTCAAAGGGCTATGCGGCTTTGGTGGCAGTAGAGCCAGATTGGCATATGGAAAAGATTTCCCTGCAAGATAAAAGCTTCAGGGTAGTGTATGGTCTGCTGAAATTTCTGCGTTGCAAATTCATGGAAAGAAAATATTTTCCTTCTCATATGTATTCAGATTGATCTTTGATGGGTTTGAGGGCTTTTGGGGGAATGGGGAGGGACTCTGATCTTGCCTCACTGGGATGACAGGGAAGGTTTATCTCCTGACCTACGCATTCTCTACACGAGCAGATTATTTCTGGGAGGGAGTGCTGCTGCACGATGCTCCTCTTTCTGCTGTAAATGAGTGAAGCTTATGGAAAAGAAATGACACAAGAGTTTTGCTGCTTTTTGGTGAGGAGGGGGGTTCTGTGCAGACCTTGTGAGGCTGCTCAGCGTGAGTGCTTAGGCTCTACCTGGCACATCTCTGCAATCTCGGCCCATCTCTTAGCTGGCCATGGAAAGATTGAGCAGCCGCCTGCAGCACTCATATCATTAATTCTGGAGGCCAGAACAATGATCTCTTCCTGTTTAGCCACAGAGCCCCTATTCAGGGAGATTTGACTGATGTCATTTTTTCTGAAGCATGGGCTGAGCTGCGAGTGCAGGCGATGTAGTTTTGAGATCTTCTGTTGATTGTTGTGTTGTGAAAGGCTCCTGCTGACAGCAAGAGCAGGTTTTTTTTTTTTCAATAGCTTGAAACAATTTTCTTTCTAGTTCTGCTGAAAATTTTGTCTTTTTCCTTATATAAGGGTAATATGAGTGTTATTCTCCTGAACATGAAAGACCGAGACAGTTGGTCTCAGTGTCTCTTCTAGCTGCAAGCAGCTGCAGGCTCCCCTGCAGAACCTTTTTAAGACTCTTTGAGAAATACAGGTGTGAGTTGGCAGAAGGCAAAGTAGAAAAGCTTATTTCTTCTTTTTGCTTTAGTAACACATTCTTGGATTTCTGCATTTTCATCTTATCTCAGTAAGTTAGCTATCTTACACCTGTATTTTTTAATAGATGCCTTTCTGCTGGCTGGGCAAGCAGAAATCAAATTTCCAGGGTGGTGTTTGTTGTTATTTTGGATTGGTTTGGTCTGTATGGAAGTTAAGTGCTGTGGCATGAAGCTCTGTTCTCAGTTATGCAGTCTGTAAGGTGGTGTACAGCAAATGCACTTTCGTGACAGCTAAGGTGTGGTTGTGCATGCATTATGCAGAATCTATACTGTGATTGACAAAAGGCAAAGCAAATGTCATGCACAAACAGATGTATTGGGTAGGGGCCCTCAGCAAAAACAAAAGCCCCAGTTCTCTGGGAAGAACTGAATTGCTTCCAAGACAACTGTTGAAGAGTCTTCACTCTGAAGACGGGGCAGCAGCAGCAGCAATGTAAACAGGTTAAAAGATTTCTGCTTTGGCACGTTCAATGTCCAGGCTAGGCCCAGACTTGTGGAAGTTGCTGTCCTTCTGCTTTTTTGGCTGTTGATGTCATAAGTGCTTAGATTGAATAAGTCTGAATGAGAAAGCAGATGATGCCAACAGGAGAAGAGGAAGGAGGGGATCTCCATTGTTGTGATCCAGGCCAGGGGGGTTCCTGCTCCTCAGCAGTCTGGGTGGGCGCTGGAGGCCTCTCATTGCTGGGGGCCGTGCTTCCTTCCACAAAGGCCATGTTGGCTGCCCTGTGGCAGCTCTTCAGTGGGTGCTTACCCTGGGCATCCTGTGCCCATTCCTGGAGCCCTGGTCTTGCCCCTCCAACTCCCTGCCTTGGGTGCAGCTGCCAGACCCTGAAGACATTCAAGGTCAGGCTGGTATGAGCACCTGATGGAGCTGTAGGTATCCCTGCTCCTGACAGGGGGTTGGACCAGATGGCCTTTAAGGGTCCCTTTCAACTCCAACAATTCTATATTTCTGTGAGTCTCTGACTGCAAAACGCCATTGCTTTATTGTATTACCAAATAGGAGAAAGAAAGCGCTACCCCATGCTGCCTTTCAGTCTCAAGACTCCATTGTAACTGCCAGACTGTTACTAACAAGTTGTTTCTTGATGACAGTGAAACATCTCAAATAGAGCATTATTCTTGTTGCGTATCTCCCTCCCTTACTTCCTCTCAGCCTCCTTCTTTCCCTTTTAAGCCTTAATGATATTTTATTTAGCTGCTTTGTGTTTTGTCTGTTCTGTCACGTTGGGAAAATAAATCCCTTTTTAATAATTGCTCTGGAAATGTTTGTGCACAAACAATGCATTACTTCACTGGTAGCAGAGATGATCTGGGTGGAAATTGACACTGTTGAATTAACCCAGTCAGCCTGCAGAAGAATGTATTCCATCTCTTAAATTGCACCTGCAGATAAATGGCTTTTAAAACCTTAGTAAATTAACCATTTAATACCAAAAATAAATGAATAGTTTCTTTCTCCACCGTGATCTCATGGAAAAATGTTCCTGGGTATGGATTAATTTCCAGTTGCCATTCGGGCAATGTATGTATGGCATTTTGGGGGTGGGCTGTTATTTACATAGCATCTTGCAGTCTGTTGTTAGTGCCTGCCAAGGTGCATGTGAAACGTAGTTTTTGCCTCCCATACAATGTGATAGTCTAACAGCAGCATGAAAGACTTTGCCGTGTTTCCTGTGGGTGTCTTGGTTGCTTCTGCAGAATGAGTAGTTCTTTGCATTTGTAGTCTGCTCTAGGTTTTTCAAGTTGAAAACTGACCAAGTGCTTAGGGCTAGTTTTAATTTCAGTGACATGAGCTCTTGCTAGTGGGAAAGAGACTGTGATGTATGTTTCATTCTCCATTTTTTGTGGTAGAGATGGCCCATCACTGTACCTGAACGTTTCCATGTGTTAGGTAATTACAACAGAACACATAGAGAGTGAAGTTGGACTTAGGAATGGCCAATAGAGCAACTTTGTCCCTTTTGTTTAGCAATCCCCTTTTAAACTCCCACGACCCCTCAGTAAAACCTCACAAATTCACTTCCACAGTGATTGTGTTCATTTGGAAGTTCTCTGTAAAAATGGGTGAGATGTGCTAGCTCTGCTACTCCTTGAAGTAACCTGTCCACTGGAGTGACAGACAGAAGAAGTTCTCCAGTGCTGCAATGAGAGTAATGTTAAATGAGCAGTAGTAATGGGTGCAACTCATGGCATTTGATGGCACTGGATCTGAAGATGTGCTGAATGGTTGCAAGTATTACTGTGGCGTACTCAGTGCATATGTGATATCAGAACTTTATACTTGCCTTCCATGCTGCTAGCGAGAAACTCATTTTTTACTCCAGCAGTGCAACTTCAGATTCACTGCTATTAAGCCAGTTTAGCCAGTGTCATTCCTAGAGTTACTCTCATACTTACTGCTACAGTAATGAATGATGGATGCAAAGACAACCTTTATCTTGCTTGCTGGAGAAAGACATCAGGAGAACAGGCCAAGCTGGTGTCAACCAGTCTGCAAAAACTGCTGTAAGACATGTACTCTAATGCTCACATTGCGAGCAGAGCCTGACAGGTATGGTTAATGTTGTATTGGCTTCTAAACCAGTCACACATCTGCTGAAGGTAAGGCTGAAGAGATCCCTCCTCTGAGACAACGGGCATTTAAGAGGGGAGACCACAGGGGAAGTGTCTAACTGAGAAGAAAAAGGCCAGCAAACTTGCTGTGGTTGTTCAGAAAGATTTAAGATAATAATACAAGCAGAGGCCACAGCATCTGTCCAGAAACTAACTCTTTTCTTTGTTATTATTATTTTAATTTTCTGCTTTTACTTAATATGGAATCATAGCTATTAACTTAGTGTGATTTTAATCACCAAGCAAGTTAATGTGGGCCATGGGGATTATCTTCATTTGCAGATAAAACGCGTCCTGGAGCAGAAGGAGAAAACAGAAATGGAAGGAAATTGCATTGTAGAGATCATAACCACTTGAATTAATTTGGCTTATCAGTATGCTTTGGTGGACCATTTGGTGATGCTCCCTGTCTTTTACGGAGCTCGTTCTGCAGATGCCTTTGTCACAGTAAACCACATGCAGAACTCACAGTGAGATGCAGCATTCTGGTCCCCAGCACAGAACTGGGCACTTGCTCCTGTGCTATGCAACACATAGGGGAAAGGAGGAGGAACATCCTTGGTGACAGGGAGGAAGATGGCACATGGCTTTTTCTCTGGTTTTAGGTGGTAGAACTGGTTAGTGTGGCTAAAAATGCAGTTTACCAAGGTATGCTGTTTTCACTGAAATCACTGCTGAGAGTAGAGTTTGGAGCTTGCGACAAGAATTTCAGGATGACCAAGAACTTCTTGTCTACGTTTCTGTGTTATGAATTGTTCTGTGCTAGTCTGCTGGGGTAACTGTTTCACTGTTGCTGATACTTCTGCTTGCTTATGAAGTCATGTTAGCATACCCTGGAGGTTTTCTGCTTTTTTCTTTTTTGCTTTAAAGTATATGAAGAGAAGTGTGAAGAGAAGTTTGAAGAAGCTGGCTTGTTCGGGTCGTTTAGCTTGGAGAAGAGAAGGCTCTGGGGAGACTTCATTGTGACCTTCCAGTTCCTGAAAGGAGCACAAACAGGCAGGAGGGAGCTGACTTTCTACACAGTCTGGTAATGACAGGACAAGAGGGGTGGCTTTAAACTAAAAGAAGGAAGTTCTAGGTGAGATGTTAGGATAAAATTCTTCACTCAGAGGGTGGTGAGGCCCTGGCACAGCTGCCCAGAGAAGCTGTGGGTGCTCCATCCGTGGAGATGCTCCAGGCCAGGTTGAATGGGCCCTGTTCTAACCTGACCTGTTGGGTGGCAACCAGCACTGAAGCAGGCAGTTGGAACTGAATGATCTTTAAGATCACTTCCAGCCTAAGCCATTCTGTGGTTCTGTAATAAGTTTAAAAAGTTACTGTGAATTTCTCAACAATTTTAAGGAAGAGAATTACGTTGATGTAAATGAATCTGCACATCTGCTATTCGAAGTGCCAATGTCAGAGGTGGCAAAGGCATAAAATAACAAGGACTTAAAAGAGGTAACTACTGTATTTTAGGCAGGGATTCTAATACCTTACAACGTGCAAAAAAAGGCCCGAATTTTTGCAATAGTTCCTAGCAGTAACTATAGTAAAAGAAAGAATAGCAGTACAGTGTCTTCTCTTTTCTTAGAAGCATGAAATTGAAATGAAATTTCTGCCTTTCATTTTTATTTAATGTACCAGAGAGCATATCTATTGTTCTTTTGTTAGCTGAGTGAAACTACTGTAGAGGGAAGCAACAACTCCGTGAATCCATAGTAGATAACAAAAAATTCATGTTTGCATTGTAAAATCATTCTCCCTTTTCTTCTTTATTTATTTATTTTTTTTTTTTAGGAGGAAAACACGATTTTTTTAAACTAAAAGACAAAAGGCTGGAAGGGTTGTGTTACTACCGGCTATTCCATCCGTATGAGGTGGAGAAATCACAAGCCTTCCATAGACTAAAGCAGGCAGTGAAGTATTAAGCGTGGTAGCATCAAACCAACCCTGTTGGTGCAAATGCATTGTGCAAAGATGTGGCTCAATCTGTTGGATATGAAGACTTTGCAAAGCACAGGGAGCAGCATGACCTGTCTCCTCCATAAATGCTTTCCCTGAAAGTGCTTGAGTGGCGGTGCTTCCTCACGAGGTGGGTCATGCTGTTGCCATCACTTAAACAAGTGGTGTGGTGAAGCAGTAGATAGGTAGGTGATCATTGCAGCCATTCCCTGGACCAGGTTTCTGTGTTTTCTTGTCTCTTATTCGTGTGTTGAACGTGCTCAAGCTTATAGGCAAGATTTGCGTAGCAAAGGAGGCTGCTGGAGGTGAGCGGTGGCAGATGATGGCTCTTTGGATGGCAAGTCAGAGGATGCCATGTGAAACGTGGAATGTCTCTGGAGCGACATCTGGAAGCGAAACCCCATGTTATCAGATCGTTTCCTAATCTTGCCTTTCTAAAAGTTGCTTCCATTTTTTGTTTTATTTTCCTTGACTTTCCTAGCCATCTGGGGTCAATTAGTACTTAAATCTGTCTTCTTTACAACCGCAAGTTGGGCTTTTATTCACTAGAGATGGACAGGGAGAGGAGCCTTGTTTAGCTGAGCCAAATACAGTAGCTTCAAGATCATGCTGAATCAGTATCTCTTGAGTCACCTAATCCAGAAACTTGAAGTCTGTGGAGAGAGGCAGTGGTAGGAAAGGATACTGTGATAAGTATCAAGGCTGAACAACTGTAACAGTGCCAAAAATCTGATATGAACCAACACAGGAGGCAGACCCAAATTCTGAAAACACAGCTGGCTTTTTTGAAGGTCTTTGCAAAAACAGGATAGTTATTTTTGTTATTGCAGCGGATATTTCAGAAGTAGTTCCATCAGTGCTTCTCTGGCATGTAACTGCATTTCTCCTAACTTCTTGAAGTAATGACAGAACTACATTGCTCGTCTTTTCTGCATTCTCAGATGGGTGATCCAGAAATTATAGTGTTTAATCATAATGTGTTCAAGAGCCACATTTTCATTTGGTAAGATCATTAGTCCATGCATTAGATAGGTGCTACTCTTTCGGGCGTCAGCAATTTTTAAAACAGTGTGTTACCATAAATGACTTCCTAAATGTTGTATTTATGGTGAAATTCTATTTGCTGGAGTTGAGTACCTTTCATTTTACTAATTTTAAGTAAGTGTTGAATGTCTTTCCCCACTTGGTAGTTCTCTCAGTGGTATCAGCAAAGACAGCAGCACTTATCAAGAGAGGACAGCGTAGACTGTTGCATGCAGTGCTTCCAGTTACAGTGTTTGGGAGTGGTATGTGGGAAGCTGTGTCCAGATTTGGGGATTTTTTTTCAGCGTTGTAGGCAGTAAGCCATCAAAACCTCATTAGTAAGAAGCCACTCCTGTGCTTTTGTGTTTCGGACTTCCTTTTTAGTGGAGATTACATTTTTGCCACAGTGCTCCTGAGAGGAGTTCACTGGAAGATCCTGTTGCCTTTATTTGCAGTTCTTGAAAAACACGAGACTGCACCCAGAGCTCACACGGGTATTAAGTTAGGAGCCACCTTTGTTTGCTGTGGAAGCAGAGTGCCCTTCACATTTTGTTTCTGCTGAAGGAGCTGGGGTGGGTTGGGGGCAGGGGGAGAGTCCCTTTGTACAGTCTGATCCACTTTCAGTAGGAATGCTTTTCAGAGTGTAACTGTTTGGCATAAAGTCCTCATTGCCACGTACCTTATGCTCAGGAGGTTGCATAGCTCCAGTATGGTGCAGAAGCAGTGGTGACCCCATCCTTCATGTCCCCTGTCTCCTTTTGTCTACCCACTCCTACCCATTTACAGGCTTTGTTGGCTGGGCAGAAACAAGGAAGTAACCAATTTAATGGTATGAGCAGCATTCAAGATATGGTGGGCAAACCCTGCTTTGCTTCAATTTTTTGCATCCTGCGTTTTTTTTAATTTTACCAGTTGGAGGCACCTTTTGCCACGCAAGATATGAGCAGAAGAGTCTTCCTTTTCCTGCCTAAAGGAATCAATCCTGCTGGGCAAGCTGGATTCTGAGCATACGCTTGATTTTATTCAAGATAGTCCTCTCTGAAATCTGCGTCATGTATAGTGTATTTTGTTCTCCAACATTTCAGGAACAAGAAAGAAGAATATAGGAAAAAAGATGAGCTGCTCTAAGGCATATGCAGGGTCGTTGCTACTCATTAGCATGTTTTAAGGATAGAAACAGAGGTCTAATGAGGTGTTATTTGAGTTAGATTTGTGACAGTCTTCCACAGCTGATGACCTTGAGGCTATTGATGGAGTTTTACTGGAAGTCACTCTCTTCCTGTTCAAATAGCAAAATTTCCCTAATGGCAGCATTTTCAAATTGAAGGCTCACATCACTCCATTTACAAGAAAGGGAGCAGGGAGGAGCTGGGGAACTACAGGCTGCTGGGTCTCACTTCTGTGCCTGGAAGATCATGGAACAGATCCTCCCAGACGACATGCTTGATCATATGAGGGATGAGCGTGTGATCTGAGACAGCCATTACAGCTTCACCAGGGGAAGGTCGTGCTTTACCACTCTAGTGGACTTCTGTGATGGAATGATGGCATCAGTGGACAAGAGAAAGGCGACTGATGTCCTTTACCTGGACTTGAGTAAGGCCTTTGACATGGTCCCCCACCACATCCTTATCTCCAAATTGGAGGGATGTGGATTTGATGGCTGGACCACTCAGTGGATAAGGATTTGCTTGAAAGGCCGCAGACAGAGGGTGGTCATTAATGGCTCTAATGACTCTAATGGAGTCCAGGTGGAGGATAGTAATGAGTGGTGTCCCCCAGGGGTCTGTCTTGGGACCAGTGCTCTTTAACATCTTTATCACTGACATCGATGATGGAATCCAGTGCACCCTCAGCAAGCTTGCTGATGACACCAAGCTGAGTGGTGCAGTTGACACGGTGGAAGGAAGGGATGCCATTCAGAGGGACCTCGAGAGGCTGGAAAGATGGGCTGAGGTGAACCTGATGAGGTTCAACACAGCAAAGTGCAAGGTTTTGCATTTGGGCCGGAGGAATCCCAGGCATCCATACAGACTGGAAGGAGAAGTCCTTGAGACCTAGGGGTCTTGATAGATGAAAAGCTTAACATGAGCCAGCAGTGTGCTCTTGCAACTCGGAAAGTAAATGGTATCCTGGGCTCCATCAGAAGAGGAGTGGCCAGCAGGGACAGGGAGGTGATTGTCCCCCTCTACTCTGCTCTTGGGAGGCCCCATCTGCAGTACTGTGTCCAGGTCTGGAACCCCCAGTACAAGAAAGACAGGGAGCTGTTGGAGAGAGTCTAGAAGAGGGCCACAAAGATGAGCAGGGGACTGGAGCAGTTCCCCTACAAAGACAAACTGAGGGAGCTGGGCTTGTTCAGCCTGGAGAAAAGAAGGCTGTGGGGTGACCTCATTGCGGCCTTTCAGTATCTAAAGGAAGCCTACAAAGAGGAGGGGAATGAACTCTTTGAAAGGGTTGATTACTGCAGGACAAGGGGAAATGGCTTTAACTTGAGTGAGGGAAGATTTAGGTTGAATGTCAGGGGGAAGCTCTTGACTCTGAGAGTGGTGAGGTGCTGGAACAGGCTGCCCAGAGAGGTTGTGGATGCCCCATCCTTGGAGGTATTCAAGGCCAGGTTGGTTGGGACCCTGGGCAGCCTGGTCTAGCATTAAATGGAGAGGCTGGCGGCCCTGCATGTGGCAGGGGGGTTGGAGATTCATGAGGGTCCCTTCCAACCCTGGCTGTTTTGTGATTCTGTGATATTACAGTGGTGTTTCCTTCATCTGTCAGGCACAGAGGTAAAAATCAATGAATTTCAGAAAATAGGCCAAAAGTCTGTTTTGAAATGGAAATGGGAAGCCTAAAAGATCTGCCGTGTGGTTCTTTGATTTCCAGTGAAGGTTTTCTTGGAGGAATGATAAATCTCCATTTTCTGTCCTCTGCATGAGCATAGTGGTAAAAATTTGGAGCAAGGAGTGGAAAGAATGAAAGGCTGCTAGCAAGAGATGAGTAAGAAGGAATAGGGGTCACTGGAAAGCTATATAAAGATGGGAAAAATGATCCTAGAGCTTGGAAGACGAGCCAGGCAGCTACAAGTGATGTCAGGCATGCTGGGTTGTGTTGAAATGTGAAGCAGGCATTTGAAGATAATGCTTTTGGAGAAGGAGGAGTAATTTCCAGGGTGGTGTGTGAAGGCTGAGTTTGGACGCATGGGCGCACAAAAAGACAAAATCGACTCGTAAGAGCACGTGGAGTGCAGCTTATCTGCTCTGTCTTGGCTGTGTAAGTATGGGCTGGCTTTGAGAAAAGGGACCAAAGGCCGGGAAAGCTGCTAGCTTTGGCTGTGTGCTTGCACCATGGTCTGAGTTCGAAAAATACCGGTTAGATCAGGGTTCATTTTAGGTGTCTTTGATGAGGACTGACTACGCTTTGCGGGGGTGGTTTTCCACCGTGACTTACAGAGTAGGAAGTGGTAGATGCTATGAGCAATAGATCTTTCTCCCAAGTCCTTTCTGGTGGCTCGTCTGTGGGCTGCATTGTGTACGTCTTGCATAACTGTGGAAAAAAATTAATAGCTGCAGTAGCAAAAGTCTGGAGTTTTTAAGTGGGCTTTATTTCGTGGCCATTTGCAGTTTTCTACCTTTTTGTTTGGTTTCCTTTGCATATAGGAAGAGATACATAGACTGAAACTGATCTAAGCCTTGATAAACATGATAGCTAAGAAAATAACTTGTTTTGTTGTATCATCTCATCAGCCTTTACATACCAGTTCAGTATATTCACCCACAGTATGTATCTGCCAGAAAGAATAAGTACGATTGAAACTCACCTACAATAAGTTTGTCATAATCCTTAAGCTGAAGAATGTTTGTGATCACTGAAAGGTAAGACATAGCAGTTGAGAACCTGAGGGTAATCTTCTGTGAGGTTCTCCTTTTGTTCCTCTAAGTGGAGAAAAAATATTACTGTTAACGTAGCGCTGTCAAGTGACCATCTTTGCTTAGAAATGTGTGCGGGGTCTGCACATTAGTCTTCTTGCTGTGTGCAGTTTCTGTGAGTTGTAGTTTGTGTGGTCAAGTGGATTGTTTTGCTGTTCTGGACTAAATGACATGGTGCCCTTTGAAACTCCTCCTGTGAGTCTACTGTAAATGGCCATGTGAGCCAGTTGGCTGTACAAACTCCCAGGCTAGTTTTGTAGCAGCTCAGGGGCTTGGGTGTTGACTGCATACCCAGCTCTCATGTTATTCTCAACCATATTTTTTCTTCTTGCCAGGAGCAAATGCCAGCATGACTGGGATCTGAGGAGGCATCTCCGTGTTCTTACCAGAAGTTTGTGGCTCCAGAGGAGGGGTGCAAGGACAGCAGGAACATTTTGAGCTAAAATGGATATCCCCACCGATTTGGTGCCATCCTCCATGATGTCACAGCCTGAGGTGATCGAGGTGAGGAGATCACAATGAAACTCAGGCAGCCAAGCTGTCTGAACCTCTTTTTTGTTTCCCCAATGAATCCCTGCTTCTTTTTTTTTTCTCCCTCAGTTTTGAGTCATCGAGGGAATTTTCCCTGAAACATTGTATTAAAGACATTCATCATTTCCTAAGAATGTTGTTATACTTTGAGGCATGACACTGTATTATACTGCTATTTGTAGAAGAAAAGATACAGCGTATTATGATCCTTATTGTTTCCACGTAGGTGTTGCCTGCCATGTGGTTTGATTTTACTGTGCATAATGAATACAGGGTAGAAGAAGGTCACGATGGGGTTCATTTGGAATAAAACCACGAGAAATTTCAGGTTCAGTGCTCTTATGAGGAGTGCTAAGCTTTTAAGCCAAAACTGGCAATAAAATAGTAATATACTTACAATTACTAACAATTACTAATCTTACTTTCATGAGTCAAAGTGCGTGCTTAAGACTTGATATTTATAAATACCTAAGTGATTTCTTCAGCTCCATGCACTGAACACCACATATTTTTTCCTGTTAGTGAAGTAAATATTACAAACAGAAAAGGAGATGTTAGTACTGCTGAAGGTTTCGTCTTGAAAAGTTCCTCTGACTTGAGACCCAAGTGTCTGTTGGAATTTAAAACTTTTAAAGGTATATACTTTATATATACATCACTCCACAACTGGTTAAGTTTAGGTGATACTGTCAGAAAATTGGCAACATAACTTTTGTTTTTCTTTTTTTCCTTTTGCTAAAGATCTTTTGACTCAGGAGAACTGAATCTCTTAGCAGAGACCTCTGAGAAGCTGCAAAAAACTTATTAATGGGTGGTGGAGCTAAATCTAAAATCTCTTTTAGGGGGAATTATTTGTGCTCCTTTTCTTCCTGCACTTCAGATTAAGAAGTATCACAGAATCACAGAATCACAGAATCACCCGGGTTGAAAGGGACCTCAAGGATCATGTAGTTCCAACCCCCCTGCCTAGCAGGGCCACCAAACATACACATTCAGATCAGGTTGCCCAGGACCCCGTCCAACCTGGCCTTAAACACATCCAAGGACGGGGCATCCACAACCTCCCTGGGCAGCCCATTCCAGGGCCTAACCACTCTCCTAGTAAAGAACTTCCCTCTAACATCCAACCTAAATCTTCCCTCCTTCAACTTGGATCCATTTCCCCTAGTCCTGCTGTTGTCAGCCCTTTTGAAGAGTTTACTCCCCTCCTGGGTGTAGGTTCCCTTCAGGTATTGATAGGCTGCAATGAGGTCACCCTGCAGCCTTCTCTTCTCCAGGCTGAACAAGCCCAACTCCCTCAGCCTGTCCTCATAGGGGAGGTGCTCCAGCCCCCTGATCATCTTAGTCGCCCTCCTCTGGACCCTTTCCAAAATCTCTATGTCTTTCTTGTACTGAGGGCTCCACACCTGGACACAGTACTCCAGATGGGGCCTCACAAGAGCCGAGTAGAGAGGGACAATCACCTCCCTGTCCCTGCTGGCCACCCCTCTCCTGATGGAGCCCAGGAAGTAGTACATTTTAAAACTATTTCTGTTGCTTTTCAAGTCTATATTAGGGTCAGAGAAGGATTTTATCTCTTTGCAGCAGGTTTCAGGACACCTGACAGGAAGGAGATCCTGTATGGCTGTATTGCAGGGTGCTTGGCCACTGATGCACTCTTCTGCCTTCCTGGACTAAGGCTCCCCCAGACCATCCCCTGCATGCTCTGAAAGGCATCTGCACCACTGTCTCCCTGCATTCTCTTTTCAGAAGCTTCTTTGCATGTAAGAAACGTGTGCTACTGTTCAGGGGTTGCTGTTCAGGATAAATGCCTTTTTGAAGAGAGCATAAGGTCAGTTGTGGTGTAAGAACAAGTGGGAGAAAAGCTATTACTTCTAAAGGGTTTGATTGAAAATGGCCTTCTAAACTGTATGGTCACGGTTCTGTTGCATTTACCATAAATGCATGCTTTGTGCAGGGACTTTCTGCTGACTACATCTTGCACAGGATTTGGATCTCTAGACCAAAGACAAGAGGCAAAAAGTATAATCTAAATATAGATTATACTAGATATTGGCTGTTAACATAAATGGGTTTAGTTGGAAATACTAGTGATAGGTGGGCAGCTGGACTGGCTGATCTTAGAGGTCTTTTCCGACCTTGATGATTCTATGATTCTCTGGCTCTCCCTTTCATGTCCGGGTTTCAGAGTCCATACATCCATAGGATTTGACTTGAGAGCAAAAACAAAATGGCAACAGGAGGCAAAGGAAAGACTGATATCTCAGTGTGGGTTGTAAAATACTATTCTCTGAACCTCTTATTGTAAAAGCAGATTCCAATTTCACAGATTATATCCACATGGCAGGTTTTAAGTGCATGTGTGAATTCATCACAGATTTCAGTAAGCCATGCTGGATATGATGGTTACAGGGCTTTAACCTATGTAAAGGAGAAATGGCTCCAAAAAAATAGCCTGGAGACTTCTGTTGCTGAGGGTGAGGAACAATTTTTTTAACAGAAAAGGGCATTGTAACATATCTTAAGGGCAGAATAATTAGACAGAAATGAAGCTGTTTCCTATTGAATGGGCTTGACTTTAGCATTTGTGCTAAATGAGCATTAAAATGAGCCTTGGTTATTGTTTAAGAAAAGGTACATTTGTTAGAATACCTTTTTTTTTCTGCAGCACATTATTTTTCCTTTTAAAACCGAGTAGAAACCACAGTCAGCTGCAGAAGATATTTAGGGGCTAATGTCTTAAAGATAAAAAAATAAGACAACTTGGAAGTAGCCTTGCATGCTTTCTACATGAGCTAGATGGCATCTCATTTATTATTTAAAAAAAAAAAAAAAAAAAAAGTGCTTTGCTACTTTACTTGAAAGTTTCTTTCTTTCTTTCTTTCTTTCTTTCTTTCTTTCTTTCTTTCTTTCTTTCTTTCTTTCTTTCTTTCTTTCTTTCTTTCTTTCTTTCTTTCTTTCTTTCTTTCTTTCTTTCTTTCTTTCTTTCTTTCTTTCTTTCTTTCTTTCTTTCTTTCTTTCTTTCTTTCTTTCTTTCTTTCTTTTTTTTTTGGTATTCTTTTAGCATTAATTTTTTTATTTAGTGTTACCAGGACAGTTGGTTTCCTGGATACTTCATTTGGACACTTTAGCATTAGAAATAGGTGTATATGCATTCATCACAGAAGCAAGTACTCCTTTGACTGTCATCAGCCCTTTAAATAAATGCCCAAGGACAGCCAAGAATAGGCTGTTACCACACAGGATAATCCCAGAGACCTCAGCAATGCTTTTTGTAGTCCAAAGCCCACTCTGACAGGTTTTGGCTTAGGCTTGATTGTACAGATGCTTGTGGTGACACCGCAGTGGGAAGTTTTTGTTAATTTCATTGAAATAGGTATTTTTCATGTGATTTATTTCCTGAGTCGACAGAAAGGCTCAGATTGTGGAAAGGTTTTCAAAGTTCTTAATACCAGGTGTAACAGTGCTGCTACTTTCTTATTGCCAGTCTGTCAGCACAGTAAGGGATTTTGATGCATCTCTACAAGCCTCTACTGAAGCAACACTTGTTTTCCACAGTAATGTCTCTTCATATTCTCCCACGCACTGATCTCTCTGAAGCTCTGCTTCAACCTTCTTTCCCCCTCCAGCATTCACCAGAGATACGCACTGAATGCATCTTGGCCATGTTTAAATGTGAAGGATAAATAAAGTTTCAGGGTATTTGACTGTCTGCAGCTGAGATCTGGATCAGAAAATGATTCTAGGACAGCATTCCCAATATATCAAAGAATCAATTAAAAGAAAAAATTGCCATAGTTAACAGATATTTATTGGTGATGGAGTTTTTTTATTGTAGGGCTGTATCTATTGATTTCAAATGAGACATAAGCTGTTCTGTTCCTAAGAGGAAGAAACAACAAAATTACAAAACTTTCTGTTTTTTTAAGTTTCAGAGTTTTTTTTTGCAGACCTAACAGCTTCATGGTTCAGCTCTGTATGTGCAAAAGGATAACAGAAACCTGATTGGTCTGATAATGCAGAGAAGTAGAAAGTTAAAACAGCCTGCAGGAAACATTTAGTATCCCTAAGGGCTTTGTGTTTTGCAGGGAGGAAGCACAAGTGGTGATCTAAACGGAGCAATTTACTCTGTGGAGTGATTAGTATCTTCTTGTGAATGGCATGGGATGAACTCTGCTATAAAAGCTTTGAAGAAGAAATGATGTGAGCCTTACTTGTTTAATGAAATAGGGACTTCCAACAGTGCTTCAGAAATGCTTAAAACAAGAAAACAACAAAATTCATCACTCTCTTTGCTTTTGCCAGCAGTGGATTCTACCAGCCAAACACTAGAAGTGAATGAATACATTTAAATAACCGCCTTGCAGCTGTTCCAAAGAGAAACCCATAGCAGATTCCATTATAGTGTCCTTTCATGGCTGTGTGGTTACCAGAGCCAAAAGCCACTTCTTCCACTCAATGCCACTGAATACTTCTTTATTTTCCCTTCCTTTTGTTGAAATTAGAGTTGAAGAGATTTAAGCTATCTGTGCCAAAGAATGATATGTAAATGAAATAGTCTGGTGTTTAAAGTACAATTCCAATTTGTTCGAAATTGACCAGTAAAGGCAGCTTCTTAGTACAGTATGGACATGTTACTGATAGGGAACCTATTCCTGCCAGAGCCCTGAGCTAGAAAGATCTTTCTGTATTGTGTTCACACATTTCACAAGAGTGCATCAAAGCAAAAGAAGCCAAAACTGTGTATATTTCAAGAAGAAAAAGAAATGTATTTGCAGCAGTAAACGCAGGACAATCTTCTTCCCATTTTGAAATCTTGGTTTCCAGCCCACAGTGAAATGTGCAGGTCTCGTTAACATAATTCCGAATAAGCGTTTTGCTTGTAGGCTAACCTCTCCCAAGTGCTTGCATTACTGGTTTGCTCTGTGAGGAGTGATGGAAGGCGTGCCCTGGAGATGCAAACAGCCCCAGTAGCCTCCAGAATTTTTGCAGCATAAAAGACCAATCTTTCAGCTGCTGGTGCCAAAAGCTTACCCCAGCTTGGCTCGTAGAGCACCAAACTGGGCCTGAGGGATGCACGTTGTGTTTCATTATGCATGGGAACTCAGTTGGGATGTTGGAGGTATGGGTTTTGTGGAGGCTTGTTCAGTTTGTTTCTTGTTTTGTTCTGTTTTGTTTTGTTCTGTTTTCCCTCTGGTTTATTCCACTTGGAGGGTTTCTAGGGCATCACACACAGAGCAAAAGCCCTTTCATCCTGGGGCTGAGCAGGCCTGTCCTGAGCTGCCCTTGATGCAGGAATAACTAAGCAGGTCAGACGTCAGCTGCGATGATCAAGTGGAGAGTTAGGCAGAGGGCATTGGGTGATATACTGAAGAGGTCTGGTCTATATCATAGCACAGAGTATTTTAAAAGTGTGAGAAGTGGTATATTCCAGTCGGCAAATTAGTTAATGGAATGTAATCACCTTGCTGTGTTTCCCACAGCAGAGCCGGGAGGCACTGGCCTGTACTGGGCCTTGTTGAGCTCCCCTTGACAGGGGGAAGAGACAGCTGGAAAGCACAAGCAGTCATGAAGGCTCCTCCAGAAAAGAGTGAAACTCGAAGAGCTTTGCAAAAACCCATTACATAGTGTGCATGGAACATTCAGGCTCAACATTCTGCAAAACATGCTCAATCCTGTCTTTCCAGTTAATGTATTTTTGGAGTATCTCTGCATTGTAGTGATGACCTCCCTTTGAGAGGAGCTTGGAAGGCAGCATCAGGGCAGCAGAGAAGTGCTGAATGGTCTGGGAGCAAGTAATGAATGCCCAAGCCATCCAGCTAATGGAAGGGGGAATGTGGTGATGTGGAATCGGGTGGTCCTGAGTTGGAAAATATTCATCAGAACATGTAGGTGTGGCTTGGGAAGAATGCAGCTCATCTGACAATGTTGGGTCTGTGGGAAAGGAACAGTGATACAGCAGGGCCTGAATTACTTGGTAAATTGCTGGAGGAATGGCTTCAGTCTCTGTCTTCTGCTGGATATTTTTTTCCAGTTCAGTTAGCTTTCTGATTTCCTAAATCTCCCTTTGAAGTGAAAGAAGTTGTTTGCATATGCATGCTTCTTTCATGCAGCTGAAGAAAAGGCAGGAGTTTGAATCAAGAGAACTAGCAATTTGGGGGCCTGCTGGAAAAGTGTTTCTCACTGTCACTGCTCTGCATTAATGAGAATTCGCGTCTGAATGGCACGACTCCTGATTTATCTATCCTGAAAAGTTGTACCATTGAGTTTGGGTATTTCAGACTGGCTAGTTAGCTTCCAGAGGAAAAGAACATTTAGCTTTTGCTGGACTTCAAGCTCCTGCCCATTCCGGTTTTTTTAATCCTCAAAAGCTATTTTTTACTTTGCTTTTGTAGTAATCACAGTGAATAAGCATTAAGGAAAGTCAACACCCTTCTTGGTTTTATAGTCCATCTGTGGAGGTTGTTGTAATCATAGCTTCCATCAGGATCTGTGTCACTTGTGAATTATACCTTCCAGCAACATAACTGCTTCTTTTTCCGGTGTTGCTGGGTTTCTTTGGTGCCCTCTGTGCTTAGGTAGTTTAGGTTACCCTTTTCAGGTGTAAGCTGCAAGATAGCCAAGGACTTCTCAGTTCGCAAGATCTATTAGAGCTGAAACTCAGCAGTAAAATCAACTACAAATGCTTCTTAAGATGTTGCCACAGTGTCTATGTGTTGCTTCTTTTTTTTTTTTCAATCGTGTCACAGCAGAATTGAATGGACCCCTTGCAAAGGGATTGACTTTTTCCTACCTTTTCAGCTGTGAGAAATGAAAAATGTTTCTAGTGAAGTGAAGAAGTGGCTTGCTGTGACTGAACCACCAAATCTAACATACAAATCTTATTCCAGTCTATCAAACAATTAATGCCATTCTGGAAAGGGTACGTGAAGATCTACTGCCTCTTGGTGTTAGTGTATTATACTTCTTTTTACAGGTATAAATAATTGCATAAGGCTATGATGAATCAGTACCCTTGTCTCAAGACTTCCTTGATTTTGCCATGTTGGGTAAATGGCCCCTTTCAAATTCTACTTTTATTGTCAGAGGAAATACCTTTATCCCTTTACTTTCGAACCTCTTGTTTCCTCTGCATTCTGAACAATAGTTTATGCCTTTCATTAGATAGTGATTTTTCTTCAAATTGGATTTTTTGCTCATCTGTTACAACTTTACTTTTATAAAGTCCTTGTTTTAGCAATTGCAGCTTGAGAAATTATTCACATATTCATTCAATTATTCCTAAATGTACTCTTCTATGCTTACTTTAAAAATACTCTTACTTGATAATCTTATTGATTTTGAGGACTTTGAAATCGGCCGTTTCCCCAAGCTTTTCTGCTCTAGCCTTCCTGATGTGTTGGTAAATTTCAGAGTATTTAGCTAAACTTATAGCATGCTGTTGCTTCTCTTGTCAATGCTTGCTGTTCTAAATATGGAGCTGTAAGCCACCTATTGCTATTTTGGAGTAGTAACCTACCATTCCCAATTCTGCTTTTCCTCTGAAATGTTTTCTGGATTTCTGGATAACGCTGAGAACAATAAATATTATTTCTGGGATCCAAGGGCAACTACCTCAGAATTAAAAGCTCATCCTGTATAGGATGAGTCTCCTCTGAGTCTCATAGACTTCAAGGAGGTTGCATGCAAGTTGAATGACTTCTACAAATTTGAGGTTTCTGGCTCCCACTTGGCATATTATTCTATGCAGAACTGTCATCTTCCTCAGGCTTCCTTGCCAGATAACTGGCTTTTCATTTTCTCATTGTGTTCTAGGTAAGAAAACAGCAATGTGTCAAGGTTAATTCAATGTAAGGGGAAAGGAGAGAAGCAGGCTGCATTTGGAAAGGGTTAAAATATTTTAAAGTGTTCTCTTGGATATGGAAACATTTTTGTGGCTTCCAAGTTTTAAAGGCTCTGTAAAAGTCAGACCTTAGTATTCTAAGAATGTTCAGCTCTCTTTCTCTCAGCAAGAAGTCAGTGTGCCTATGTTCTCGGTGTGAGGGAGTCTTTGGGGGTTTTTCCTTTTCAGTGAATTAAGGAGCAAACTCTCAGATTGCAGTGGTTTACAAGCTGATCATTTGTCCTTCAAGCACCTTGTGCAGACTTCATTTAGACAATCAGTATATCTTGCACTCTAACCATCCCCAGGTGCAGAGCCCTCCCCACTTGGGCTGCCACTCACCACCAAGCTCCCTTCTGACCTTTCTGCTCTGGGCAGCCAATGTCTTTTCCAATCTCTTCAGCAGGAGGAGAAGGTGACAGTGAGCTGCTCACCCAAGAGCATCCCATAGGCAAGACTGCCCGATGCCCTAGTCCTTACCCCGCTCCTTCAGCTATTCTGTAGGGGCCAGGGAAGCAGAAGAATGGATGAAGCACAAAACACTGGAGATAAAGTCACTTTTCTTTTCTGTCTTCCCACTGCCACCCTGGTAATGTAGCTGTGTACCACCACAGCTGAGGGGACATATGTAGCAGATGATGGCTGGAGGTGCCAATGCCAGGGCATTATTCTCACCAAGAGTTGAATAGGTGTCATCTGTAGAAGCAGGGTGACATTTATTAAGTACTGGTGCCGAGCTCTCTGGTCCGTGTGCACTGCATTATGGCTGTGACTGGGTTTTGTGTTTTTAAGAGACTTAACCCCATGTACTCAGGATTTTCTTGTTCTTTGACGTGGGACAACTGTGTCTTGAGTATTAAATCAACCTCTTATTGTTAGAGAAGTCTTTGATTTCAGCCTGCTGTTACTCCATTTTCCTTTATCTATCTTGTTGGTTTATAATTCAGATGTTTCCTTGCACAGATGTGTCTTCAGTGTTTAGTTAACACAGGCAATTTGCAGTTTGTTTTAAACTTCTGTTGAGATATACTAAGTGGATGAGGTAAATCTCAGGGCACTGCACATCTGGCTTACCCAGGCAATGAAACACACTGAGTGAAACTTCAGGAAATTAAAATATAAACTTCCCTGCCCCTTTTCCTGCAGGGACAGGAGAGGGGCTGGGTCTCCCTGCTTGCATGTGCTGTTGTAGGATGTTAACACTTTCAGTACTCAGAGGTACATTATTTTTCCTTTTACTCAAGCCTTTGCTTCCAGACAGCAGCTTCCAGACAGCAGCTTCCAGACAGCAGCTTCATGCGTGAATGGGATGCCTTGGGATCTCCATATGCTGACCTGTGAGGTCAGAACTTTCCTGCAGGATATCTGCTGGCATCTGAGAAAGCTGATCGTCTGGAAGTCCCCTGTCTGAACTTCGGTCAGCGACTTGTTCCTTATCACTCTCACAAATGGGACCATTTGTTTCAGCACCTAGAAACTCCACTGGTGGACACAAATCAGCTCCCAGTTCAAATCTCAGAAGCAAGCACCTGCACAGCCAAGATCCTGATACACTACTCTTTCCCCTGGGACTGAAAAGATTGCTCTTAAAGAAGGATTCCAGGTTTTAGATTAGCACAACCTGAACACAAAACTTCTTTCAGAATCCTTTACACCAGCAGAGGATTTTATTACTGCATCTTCAAAATGAGAGAAGAAAAAAGTCAGCCTCATGCTGTTACCCCAGGGTTATTTAAGCACTGTCCTGTTTTCAAACCTAACAGGGCTCAGTCTGCAGCATTTTACATACTCCTATGCGCATTGCACTTGTTCAGCCCTGGCTTGGCATTCTGTGAATGAGACAAATGCACTGCACTTGGTGCTTGTTACAGTGAGCCCTGTCTTGCTTTGCGTTTCATATGAGAGAGCAGGGAGGGTGCTACAATATCAGGGCAGTATTTCAAAGTCTAAGCCCATTTGCAAAATAAAATTGAAGCAAGGGAGAAAGGAAAGGAGTATCTACCAGGTTTCAATTTTCTGCATTTGAATTATTTGTTCTGCCAGGTGTTATCTGCCTCTCTCTGCAGCAGCAATAGTGGAGCGAAAATCGTCAAGTATGGGCAGCAGCCAGCGGCAAGAAGAATTTAGATCAATAAAAGCATGGACAAGGAGAGAATTTATTCAGGATAACAAACATTCACTAGAGTTTGGAGTCCTGACCTCCTCTGCAATTGAAATTATAAGACTGCATCCAAATACTCCTATAGAGGGCAAAAAGGCAAAAACCAGGCCATCCACATAATTAATGCAGATGTTGGCGAGCTTTTATAAGGGCCACTAATTCATTCCTATGACTTCCTCCCTCCCTCAAGGCTTCTTACACTTGACCTGTTATTGCCACACAATCCTTAAGCAAAGAATTGAAGCCAGATGTCTTGTAGCTAAGTCTCCCTTTGTTAAGTATGCCTTGTAAATCAGTTTTTCTGGGCAGTGGAGAAATCCTATATGAGAACTTTGAAAAATTCTTAAATAATTAAGGCTGAAAGGTTTTTAACCTAAGAATTGATGTATCCTAGAGGAGCAATTTAAGTTTTATAGTCAGTGTGCTGAAAATACTGTTTACTCTTGTTCTTAATTATCCTGGGTTTGCAAATGTTTCTGATCAATGTTTAGGTTAGAACTGAAATCATTTTTAGAAAAAAGCTTTTTCTGCAGCACAGATCTAGCTGTTATGTAAAGCGTTTGGGTTATGGGTGGAAAGGTTTGTATACTGCTTCTTTGGAATTTGCTTAGTTGAGTTGACAAATAGGTGCAAATGAAAACAAAGAGAAATAGCCTTGAGTAATTCTGAGGAAATCTTTTATCAGATACTTCTTTAACTGGACCACAATTACTAATTTTTTTTTTTTTCCTAATTGTGTACGTTTTTAGTTTCAACCTGAAGGTTGTGTTAGTTGAAGCATTTCCATCAGAATGGTTGGAGCAGTCCAAAACTGCTTTGTTTGTTTGTTTGCATGTTTTAATGGGAAAAAATTCTTACATTTTGATGTTGATCTGTTATTTGTTTGGGCGTACTACCTGTTTTCTTGCTATAACTCCTCTGTTTCTGCATTGAGAAAAATAAAAATGAATTTCAGTGAATAGAGTTTTGACAGCAATAAAACCAGAAACAGGTCTCCTGAGTGTCTTCAGACAGAGACATGAACTTCTTGTTGGTTTTCTTTTTATTATCATTTCATCCTTGAGTCCTTTCTGATAAACCACCCTAAACAAGGAACCACTATGTTAGTCTGAAGAGTTTCTTTTTGTGAGATTTGGCTTTTGGGAATTGCACTTTGAGTAACTGATTATAACAGAGCAACAAGAAACGTCCCTGATGAAGATCTGGGTGAATTAAAACCTCCGGGGAAGTGCAGCAACTTTTCTTCCTCTTTGAGGAACGTGTCATGTATCACAGCTACAGCCAAACAATGCTTTTATGCACTCATAACATAAGCAAAGTGTTCTGTAACAGAGTTAACTTCTTTTAATTATGAATTGCATGCCTGTCTCTCTAAGTGAGTTTTTCAGGAGGTCTGCCTGGACAGAAGCTCTAATGCTTATTATGTAATTTACAGCTATGACAGAAATCGTGCTCATTCCCAGAGCAGATGGAAGTATTTCTGGTTGCTTCTAATCTGGCTGTAGTTACTGGAATCCTCAGAGCAATAGTTTGTGATTTGTGGAATGCTGTTTGTTCTGAAAAAGTAAATTTGTTCTGAAGCATGTTCCCTTTCTCCGTCCAGTGCCTTTCCCTGCTCTCTGTGCATGCCTTGTCCATGGAGGCAATCATATGTTTTCAGTTCTGATGTCGTTCTTTTTCTCTCTTTCCCCACCCCCCCCTCTTCTTTCAGTCCACAGCCATGAGTGAACCACAGTGCTACTACAATGAAACCATTGCCTTCTTTTATAACCGGAGTGGAAAATATCTAGCCACTGAATGGAACACTGTCAGCAAGCTCGTAATGGGCTTGGGGATTACCGTCTGCATCTTCATCATGCTAGCCAACCTCTTGGTTATGGTGGCTATTTATGTCAACCGCCGATTCCACTTTCCTATTTATTACTTAATGGCCAACTTAGCCGCCGCAGACTTTTTTGCAGGGCTGGCCTACTTTTACTTAATGTTCAACACGGGACCTAATACTAGAAGACTGACTGTAAGCACCTGGCTTCTCCGTCAGGGTCTCATTGACACTAGCCTGACAGCCTCTGTGGCCAATCTGCTGGCCATCGCCATCGAGCGGCACATTACAGTCTTTCGCATGCAGCTACATACTCGGATGAGCAACCGGCGAGTGGTGGTGGTAATTGTTGTTATCTGGACTATGGCCATCGTAATGGGTGCCATACCAAGTGTCGGATGGAACTGTATTTGTGATATCACTCACTGCTCCAACATGGCACCGCTCTATAGTGACTCCTACCTGGTCTTCTGGGCTATTTTCAACCTGGTCACTTTTGTGGTCATGGTGGTCTTATACGCTCATATCTTTGGGTATGTCCGCCAAAGGACTATGAGAATGTCCAGACACAGTTCTGGACCTCGCAGGAATCGGGACACCATGATGAGCCTCCTGAAGACTGTGGTCATTGTGCTTGGTAAGTTTTTACTTTGTCCCCTCTACCTTCCCCGCTCTATTTCTTACCAGGTGATTGCAGTAATGCATGTCCAGCTTCTGGGAGGTCAGCATCATTTGAAAGATTGTAGAAGAAGTAGGGGCAATAAGAAGCCCCAGCATTCATTACTGTGTGGGTATTATCAAGCTTTTATGAAAAAGGATATCAGAGATGTGGTCATCCAGCTATGTAACATGAAACTGATGAAAATAGCAAGATCTTGATAAGGAAGGGATTTTTGGAGCAATGCAAGTTTAAAACCTTTTCTAGCAGCTTGTCCCCGGCACTGTTCACCTGTTGGCATGAGAAGAAGCCAAATGAAGTGGGTCCATCATGCAATGAAATACAGGTTCTTTCCTTGTGCTAAAAGTGATGTGTGTATTCAAGTAATATTTTGTGTCTGAAATAAAAGAAGCTAGAGGCTTGTGTTGAAAGGATGCTCAACAAGGAGTAATGGCCTGTAACCTGAACACAGGAAGTTCTGTACTAACATGTGGAAGAACTTCTTTACGGTAAGGACGATGGAGCACTGAAACACATTGCCCAGTGAGCTTGTGCAGTCTCCTTCTATGGAGATATCCAAGACCTGCCTGGACCTACCTGAGTGACCTATTGTAGGGTACCTGCTTTAGCAGGGGGGCTGGACTCGATGATCTCTTCAAGTCCCTTCCAACCCCTACAATTCTGTGATCTGTGATCCTGTGACTTCACATGTTAAACAAGTCTTTATGTAAAGTATGCTCAGATCTCTGCTGTATGGTTTGGCACATCTAAAGTACCTGCCTCTTTATTTATAGGGAAAGATACCACATGAGGTATTAGTGTAGTTCTCTGGAGGTCCCTAAGGTTCAGGGCTTGGAAAATGGGGAAATATCAAGCAAATATCGCAGTGCAGTTTAAAGGTTTTTTGTCTTCTTGGACAAGCATATTTGGTTTAGATCTTATGCTTTCTGCTTGCTTATGCAAAAGCACTGCCTGGATGGTACCACTCCCTGGTGATTATCCTTGCAGTTCCTTCAGTTCTTTGTTGCAGCTGATGATGGTGAGCTGCAGTCAGGTAGGGATGGTGCTAATTATCTGTCCCCAGCTATGAGGGGGGGTCCTTTGCATGAGGTCCTTCAACAGGGCAGATGGGTCCCTTGCAATGCTAGTCCCCTGTTGTGTTGTAAACTTGGCCTAGTTATCCATAAGTGCAACTGTCCCCAAGTCTCCAGGGACCTAAACTTAGCCAGAGTTCTTGCTTTGACATCCCGAGTTCCATGGCTTTACACTGTGACTTTTGATTTCTAGCTCTTATTACCTGCACAAAGAAGACAGTTGACTTTTATCACCAACTTTGATGTAAGTCACTGCAACAACTCTCATTTTAGTTAAAGAATGTAAATGCTGTTTTCTCAGCTAGTGATATTTTTTTAATGTGAACTCTGTAGTCAATTGACTTGTTCACCTATTGAAAAGATAGTCCTAAGTGTTCTGTTTTATTCATCAGGGAAAGAATAACTTCATGTTTTGCATGGGAGGCTGTAGGAGTGGGTAAAACCTCTTGTGATTTGGACAGTTGCCCCTACCTCCCTTCTCACAGAAGGCAAGGTGTGGTTAAGAAAATGAAAAAAAATACAGTTAGATTTTGCAGATTTCTTTCTTGAAAATAGATACTTGTTTCCTCTTCTGAATTAATTGCTGTTCATAACCAGTGAAGTATTTCCTGTGAGGAAAAGGACTGTTTCAGGCTTTTAAAAACATGAGTGGGGGATAGTAAGCACTGATATCAGTAAAATGCATTCATGCAGGAATAAATAAATACGAGTGACTGAATAGAGAGCAAACTGTAGTTATTATGAAGCATGTGTGGAAATAGAATGGCAGTGTAGGTAGTGACTGCATCCTTCTCTGTTCTCCCATGGTTAAATAACATTCAGTTGAGGTGACTCAAATTTAAATGCTACTAGAGTTCACCAATATCTCTGGTTCCACATTTAGATTCTTTTGAGTAAAATTTATCAGTGCTGCAGGTAGTGCATGTCATGTTTTCCACAAAATTTGAGCAAGGCCTTATTTCCTTTCCCTAAATTCAGTGTTGTGCTTTGCAGTAGCACCTCTGCTAATCTGCATAAGATACCATTTATAGTGAGAGACAGTGGGTTCTTTAATCAAATCTCGAAGAGAAATTAATCCCCAGGTGATTTGGTTGGACGAGTTCAGTCACAGAGCTAACAAGTAAAACCATGCCTTCACCTTGCTCTCAGGCCTCAGGAACAGCTGCAAGATGAAGATGGGGGCAACCTCAGAGACGGCAGAGGTTGAATGTTTGTATATCAGGGCATTTAGCAGATGACCAGCTGAGCCATGAGAAAAGCTCTTTAATTGCCACCAGCACACGAATGCTGTCCCACATCTCCAAATAATCACTTGCAGTGGAAGTTTGCTTTCTGGCTCTGAGCAGTTGGAAGCGCTGGCTAGGTAAAGCCTGCGCTCAGAGGAAACCTGCAGCAACCCCTGATGCATTGGTGCTCTTGTGCTGCTTGAAGTCTGCTTGCAAACAACAGTTTGAATTCCCTAATGTGGTATTTCCTGATTACCTCCTTCCAAAGGCAGTGCTGTAGGGGCAGAGTTTGTTTCTGCTTTGGCAAAGGCAGTGAAGGTGAGTGGATCTCCAGGGCTGCCTGCAGCAGCGTGCTGAATGTTTATCTCATGACCTCTGCTTTTTCCTGCATCAGTGAGCCTCTGTAACAGAGAAGAAAAGACCACCCTGCCTTCCTTAATGATGCAGAGGAAGCTAATACATCACACTGAAGGCAGACACCAACTTTTTCTGAAGGCAGAGAGAGGAAAGGCAGTGTTTCGGTGTGTGTGCAGCTCAGCTCACTGCTGAGTGGGGAAGGAGCTGGAGTGATTCCCACTGTGGAACCCTGGGAGCCGAGGAGGGCTGGGATCTGGGTACACCTGTGGGTGCTAGTAGGTGGAAGCACACACATCCTTGCTTTAGGATCTTTGTTAGAGTTCTTGCACCGAGCGCCATGTCCCTGGCTATGCACAAGAGGACAGTTGTGCATCAGGAGCAGTCAGGATCTGGCACCCAGCGTCATCCCAGGGTGCCGAGGCCTAGGAACACATCAGAGGCAGAGAACAGATTTTTTTTTCCCCCTTTTACTATCTTTCTCTTTTTCTTTCTTTCTTTTTTTTTTTTTTTTTTATTTTTGCTTTTTTGTTTTTGCTTTCTGTTGTGTTTTTGTTTTTTTTTTTTCCTCTTGATTTGAAATATTTTAAACAGAAGGAAGTGATTTCATAGTTAAGCCCTTTTTTTTTCATCTAACAAGGCAGCTTTTGAAATCTTATGAACGTAGGAAGGAACATAAAGATCTCTCTCCAGAGCATGCCTTTTCCTGCATGCTGGGGCCAAGGCAGGCTGATCTGTACACCACACACAGCCATAAAGCAGGATCTGGCTTAGCTTGCAGCTCAGTGACACTTTGCATTTCACCACTACCATGTGTTATGTTTAAACAAGCCATCAAATGAACAAGCAGAAACCCAGTGGATGCAATAGCTGAAGGCTGGTGTCATCCCTTCTGTCCTCCCCATTTCTGTGTTTTACTTTTAAGGACAACTCTAATGGTTTGATTCATTGATGGTAGAAGACACCATCAATGAATCTCAGAGCTCCAGGCCAAAAAAAGAGGCTCTGCCTTAGCTTTCCGTGACCTGAAAGAAGACATGAAAGGTGAAGTGTTTTCAGATGTTTTTATAAAACTATTTTTGTGGGTAAGTATCAGCAGAGATCACAAGTGCTGATCAGACTGTATGGTCTCCTGTCTTGCTTATAGCTCCTGTTTTCATAATATAAATAACTCTTCCTTATTCTTCCATAAGAGGATCGTACAATCTTCTGTATTTAGATGGTAGTTTTTGTCTGAGAGGCTTTCTCTTGGCACCATTATGGTACAAAAGAGATAATTAAGGTTAAAAAAAAAAACAAAAAAAACACGAACCTGAAACTGGTGTGTGGTCCCCCTGCAGAATGTTTAAAACTGTGAAGTGGTTTTGCCCGTCCTTTCTCAGTAATTAGTCAGTAGCTCTCCATTGAGACAGGGTGGGAGACTGCTGTCAGTGGGATAATGATACTGAAGTTTTATAACTACATTTTTAGGTAATAATAGCAACAACTCTTCCGTAGTCAGCACTGCAGTTAGCCTTAGTTCTCAGTGGTGTTTGGCCAAAAGCAGGCGTGCTTGTTGGGCTGGGCAGCACAGCTACACCCTGACAGAGGCAGAGCAAAGAATGAATTCCTTGCTGCTCACCCCTTAAGCTCCTGGAAACTGAGAATACACTTTGGGCCTTCACTGACTGTAAGATTATCTGCTTTGCTTGTAGGGACGCAATTTAATCTGCAAAATGTGGAAACTAATGTGAGCACAGATTAAAAAAAAAAGTGGAGGTTCCTTTTGTCTGAACTATTTTGATTTAAAGGAGTCTTACTGTGTTTGAAGATAGTCCCTTGCCTTTCTATAATGAAGCAATAAATGCACGGAATACATCTGGAAGTTTAGTATAAACATCTGGAAGAGTGGAACTGCTCAGTAACAGCTTTTTTTTTTTTTTCCTGCCCCTTCTTTCTGCCGTGGTTATGAATTGCATGAGGGACCAAGAAACTTTTGTTTTTTGTTTGGTTTTATTTTGTACTTCAGTAGCTTTTCTTTCACAGTTAGGTACCAACAACAACTGTGGTAATGCACCAAGTTTCAGTATGCTGTAGGCAGGCAACCAAGGGAAATAAAATACAATATTGATAACCTTTCTGTCTGTCTCATTGTCTGATGAAAACTGTGGAGATCTGTGAGAGTATGTTTTTAAAAGATGTTTCCAGTATCATTGCTGTCTCTCCTGGCATGAATTCTGCATCTTTTCCCACTCCCTCCCTGGGTGTGTAACTACTGCATAGTTCTTCATGCAGCATGACTTCTGAATTGTCAGTGGGAAATGAAAAGGACAAGAACTATTTCTACAGTCTGAATGAGAGCATTCCGAGTTCCACCAGAGGGATGCCTTTATTTTCACAACTCTCATGCAGCGTCAGGTGATTAACAAAGCATTGTCTGTCTTCATTAGCTCCTGAACCTTAAGGCTTTGATATACCTAACCTTTCTTAAATATGCTTCACCCATTGCCAAGTGGTCCTGGGTTGACATCAGGATGATATTGTCTAGACTGGGCTTGGTCATGGCTTCGCTTGACTTTCAGTGAGTGGACCTTCCCTGCCCATGGAAGGTTACTGTTGTGGTCCACAGTGAACATCAGCTCTGGTAGCATATGCAGCTGATAAAAGGATGCTTCAGAGAGGCTGAGGTTGAACTCTGAGCCCTGTGACAGGAAGGGGACAGCTTGACCTCTCCATCTTTGAGGAGTTGTGCTGGCAGGAAGAGAGAGACAGTCTTCAGCAGCATTCTTCAGCTGGCCATGAGCCTGTTATCTTGAATATGTCCTCCTACAAAGTACTGATGGCCCTGTTGGGAGAAAACAGTAGTATCCAGTTGTTTTTTTTCACTAACACTTCATGTTCCGTAGAGACCTGAGTTGGGTAATGAGGTCTGGCCAGCATGAGGACATTTCCCATCTCCTCTGAAAGTGAGGGAATGTGAAGTCATAAATACCAGGTTACCCTGTGGCCAGCACGGGGTCTCATTCAGAGTTACCAACCCAGACTGACCCCTGCATCACAGTAATGTCGCTTGTGTACTGATTTAGTCCTAGCGGAAAAACAAGGCAATAAACTCTGGGACTGGCGCTGGCAATATGAGCCTGAGCATCAATGACTTTCTGTTCTAACACACAAGGTGCAGTTATGCACAGTCCCAGTGTTTTTAGATAAGTATATTTTAAAAATGCATAAACTGTGAATGTAACCCACAGTCAAGTAAACGGGAAAATTGTGGCTGATGGCCATAGTCTAAATGGAGTGCCCCTCATGGAGTTTACAAGATTAATTCTTATTACTATTGCATGGGGAATGTGGAGGAATAGAAGATTTATAGTAAGTGCTTTCAAAGCTGTAGTATGGCTGCAGTACTTTGGAGCTGTATCATCAAATATGTGCACGAAGAAGGTGAAATCATTAAAGTTATCCTACAGTACTTTTAATATCATATTTTGGGCTTTATGATTTTTGATGGCTTGGATTTTCTTCCTTTTTTCTCAATGGAAGGACAGTTACGATTACTCCTCTGAAGCTTCCTTTAAGGAAAATAGTGCATACAGTTGGGGTGCAGATGGTTTCAAAAATTGTTATTACACATTATTCTTTCTTTCTTTTCTGTCCTAATGGATGATGTCCTAATGATATTTTGATGTTGGAATTAAAAAAAAACAAACAGAAAGTCTACCTTCAACTAGCACATAGGTGAGGAAAAATAGTAGTCTTTAGATTATTGCTGATATTTGTTGCACTGTGTAACTGTGAAGCTACTCTGATTTAATACCAACAAAGAATAAAATTGTCATGCTGTTTATTATCCATAACAAAAGCGGGTTACTACTTCTTATATTCTTACATGTAAGTGTCCATATTCTTATTTTCTTGATGTAGTTCTCTTGCTGTATTAACTAGATACTGCATAGTTTGAAAAAAGGATGAATACTTTTTATAAAGATCTAATTAAAAATCAGAGAGATGAGTTTCTGCTCTTGGTTGAAGTAGTGGAAGTGTGAAAACTTGCTGAGAGTCTATGTTGCAGTGCATACATCACTACACAGTAATTTGCACTTGATGCTTTTCTCTTGCTTTTTCTATGCTGCCAGAAAGAGCAGTACTCTGTGTGCTCTCTGACACTTAATGAGTCTCTCTGAATCTCATTTGCTGGTCAGTTTTACTGCTGTATTTTTACTCCTGCAAATGTAGTCCAGCTGATCTTATCTAATCACGCCTTGTAGCCCAAACCAAATAACTTCTCAGCTCTGCTTGGCAGGGGAGGGTACTGAAAAGAGAAAGAATAAAGAAACATGGCATGTAGAAATTACACCGTGGACTGTTTCTTTGTGAGATAAACCTCCCGACTAGCTTCCTTTTTCAAAACAAGCCTGTGCAAGCTCTCGCTCCTAAAGAAGAATTGTTTGGTGCCTTGGAAGCAGGCAGCTCTTTCTCTGAACCTGGAGCCTGATGGGGTGTGTTAGAAGTTTGGTTAATAATGTTTTCTTTAATTTCTTCACTGACTCTCCCAATTGAATTTATTACATCCTCAGCTAAAGCGGATATGTTCTTGGTAACTATCTTTTCTCTAAAGTATTCCAGGTATACCCTTGTAATTCATCGCTTTACCCTAGGGAAACCATTTGAAACTTTTCCCCTTCTTTCCCCCCCTCAGTTAAGAATAAGTACTATTTATTTTCATTTGGGATCCTTTGAAACTGTGCTTTGAGGAACTTCCATCATTTCCCAAGGCAGGAATGTGGTTTTATTTTATTTTATTTTTGAAGGGGAAAAATCTCTCTAGTAAATCCATTTCTTTACACACGATGGAAATGAGACTTTAATAAAAGTCCTTCCTCTGACTTCACTGTAATTTAGTAGCCTTCAGGGAAGAAATAAATTTGAAGGGCAAACGAGAGCTCTCTGGGTTCCTCTAAGAATGGCCAGAGAGAGAGAAAACTTGAGTAGTTCAAGGTTTACACCCATGTTACATTTTTATTTAAAAATAAAAGTGAAATAAAATCTCTTGTAATTGCTTGCACTGGTTGTTTCATGTTTCAAAAAGTCTTTGAAAATAAATTTCAGAAATAGGTTTTCTCCTCTACAAGACCAAAGGAATTGCTTTTTTATCCTTATTATGAATGACAGCATTTGGAAGTCACACCCTTATCCCCAGTCAGCAGAAGACAACCGTTTCCCTTGAGTCCAGGTGAAGTAACAAACCACTGGCTCCAGAGTTAAATTCACTTAGTGAAAATGCACGCTAGACCAGAATGAATCGGCACTGTAGTGCTCTCTCTGCTGCCTTAATTCCGCTTAGCAGTGCTGCAGCCACGGCCGTCCCCATCAGCCTGGGCCTCTCTCAGGGGGCTGAGATGGACGTGTGCCTGTGAGGCGTTTGTTTTAAGCCAGAACTCTCAGCAACCTGGAAAAAAACTGAAGTTAGAAGTTGTGATCAGTAAAAAAGCAGGTAGTCAGTGTGTCTAAGTAAATACGCTTGTAACAGCCCAGCACACAGCTAAGAAGGCCTTCCGATCTCAGACTTCTGCTGCGTTTTTGGAACAGAAAATGGGAATCCATCCATTAAAAGAGGTGACAGGCTTAGAGTACATCGTTTTGCAGTGTGGGGAGATCTGGAGTACAGTACAAGTCCGGCCACTGGCTTGCATTTTCATCTTTGGGATGGCATTTGTGTATCGGTGGAAACTGCTGAAGTGCTAAGCCAAGAGAGCACGGCCAGATTTACAGCCAGGCCTCAGCTTAGGGCTGCGTGCACAAAAATGCCAGCTGTTAACTTGTCATGTTGCAGAACTGTACTCAGCAAGGCACTGAAGGACTGTTTGTTTGGAGCAGTGGAAAACATTCTGAACAAGAGGCTGTTTTGTGGGAGAGGAGAAGGGTGCTGTTGGCATGTTGCTTCGTTCCACACAGGCAGCATGAGCAAGAACTCTGGGTCCTGAAAACAGAGAAATAGAATTTTCTGTCTGATATTATTCCTGCCTCTGTAGTTTTAATGGCTCGTAACATCAAAATATATAATTTTTTCCAGCAGGAGTGCATGTGGAGACATCTAAGATGCATCATCTGCCCTCTTCCTGGCTGGTGGGTAGTGACTCCTGCCTTCTGACAACAGCATTTGTGCCCCCCTGCTTGCAGTCTCCATATGAGAAATGAGTTGAAGGAGAAGGCCTGGGTTTTTTGTCAGTGCATGCATTTTGAAGCTGAATGTGAATGACAAATGTGATTGGAGCGCTTCTGTTTCTGGTGTTACTAGCAGGACAGCTTCCTGTTTCTTACAGCTGTGGATGCCATCACTGAGCTCACAGATGGCCATGTGTTTTTTTGTTTCAGACAAAAGTCTGCTTTTTTAATTTATGTTTTCAGCTTTTCTATGAGTAAGGCTCAGTCATGCACTTGCACACTTGTTGCACTTCTTTAATGCTGAAAGTAATGACAACAGCAGAAAATCCTCATGCAGTCTGCAGGTCCCATTCTCAAACCCTTCATGCTGGATCCCTTCCACTTGGCTCAGCCTAAAATAGAAAAAAGCCCTCTGTCTGTAACCGCAGGTTTTCAGAGAGATGCTGTTGGAAAATGCAGGTGCTTGCAGAAAAGCAGGTGGTCATGCCTGCTGCATCATGGCTGGGGCCATGACGTGCTGGTGGTGAGCACAATTTTGGCCTGGGTCTGGGCATTTACTTGTCCCTCCTCCTTCTCCCCACTCCCCATGGCTGCTCTGTCAGAAATCCTGAACTCACTGTGAGCTTGGCTTCCCTCAGAATTCACTCTCTTGTTTATTTTAATTGCTGGCACGGGGAGAAAGGTCAAAAAGCATGATCGATGCAAGGTTGGAGGAAAACCTGGAAAGCAGATAAAAGGACTCTGAGCTGGTATGGATGGGCTTTAGAAGTAATGACATCACTTGTTAAGTCTGATGCATCTCTTTTCCACTCTGAAGGGCTGTCGGTGGTGGGAGGCTGTGCTCAGTAATGAAATGCTCAAACTCAGAGGCCTTCCATAAGTGGGTACTTCGTGTCCAGAGGGCATCTGCTGTAGTTTGCTGTAGCAGTAACCTGTGGATGCTGGTGCTGAAAGCTTAGGGGGTTATTTGGGACAACCAAACCAACAGAACCAGACTTCCAGTAACTCAGTGAGGGAATTGAAGAGGAGCATGCCTGTTGGTCTTTGTTGTGTTGGACTAAGGGATGTCTGCCTGGGTCTTTCTGCTTCAATAAATGACTTTGTATCTTAGTATACATTTGCAAATATAACTGAGCAAGGACTGTTAAGTTTTTTGAAATATCTCCTTTTGTGAAAGAGGAAGTGTTCCCTGAAGGAGAGGGAGAGAATTTCATTGTTACAAGCAAGAGAAGCTGCCAAGCTGACGCATTTATCTCCTTTTCATGGAAATTGTTTCCTATGACCCTGGACTCAGTGCCTCCCTTGTTCACCTAAAAGCAGTTCTGGGAGCTGTTTCCTATTTTCTGATACTGCTATAGCAACAGGAAGAAGTCTTTCTTACATATGGTATTGATAAATCTCTTCTCCCCTTGTTTGAAGTTGCCTCTATATGCCCACTTTCTGCTTTTCCAGAAGTATGAGGAGTAACAAAGACTTGAATTTTTCCCAGCAGAAGCTGTGAGTATGGAGAGCAAAAAAGCTGTGTAAATCTATTGTGTATTTGTAGAACAGTTGCTACACTCTTTTGTTAAACAAACTAAAAATGAAATTGCAGTCCATAAAAGGAAAGGGAAGGATACTTAAAAAAATAAAAAAGGATGCAGAGTGATTCTAGATGTCTTGAGTTGCATGGGGTTGTTTTTTTTAAGTTGTTAACTGTTGTTAATCATCAGAACAAAGCTTTTTAATGACACATTTTCTACCATAGCTGCATCCAACTCCTTTTAGAGGAGGGGGCACTGCACCCCCTGCACACAGGATGTGATGCAGTTGTACCAGCACTGGGGACTCACTGTCACCTGCCAATCGCTGCACATGTATCAGTCAACTCCAGGAGCTGTGCAAAAGAGCATCTGCATAGTTACTGGAGAACCATTTCATTTCAGTCAAAGTGAGCAGTTGAAGAACAGCCTGGGTTTTGATTTCTCTCTTCAGCTGGCAGCAGGATGAGAAACAAAGAGGGACTGATAACATTACTACAAAGCCAATATTGTTGTGCTTATTAATCATCAGCTGCAAGGTCTGTGTTTGACACAGGTGGGTTACATTTAAAAATTTGCTAGCATACCCATTTATTTGGATGGGTACTTTAAGCAGTGAGATATTGACCTCCAGATTACAAACTTTTATTGGGGAAATATATTTCTTCAAGTATGTAATAAGGAACCACCACCTTAAGTGATGTAGAAGGCAGCCCTTTCTCTCAGTTAACTGGGAAGAGGGCTACGAAGAGGGAGGGAGCCAAACCATGGTTTTTCTGCAAACAGAAAGGTGACTGCTCTGGAGGCAGTGAGTGATGTGCAAGAAAGCTGCACCAGTCTAAAAATCAATTCATAACCAGGATGCAAAGAACTTGACCAACACTACAGTACTGCCTAGCATAGGCAGCATGCCTTGCACTGCAAAGATACAGTATTCTTTTGCATGTTTATGTGGTTGTGGAGGTTTTAATAGAGTGTATTTTGTTGTCTGTGGTTTCTACCTTGGTTTCTCTTTTTGCAGCTCTTCTTGTGGCTGGTGATTGGAGTACAGGAGTTGTGTGTCTCTCCTGACTCTTCACTTAAGGTTTGAATGCTCTAAAAATGAGCATTTGGGACTGCTCTCTTGCAGGCACATTCCGTGTAAACCAGCTTTTGTCCCAGGAGATCCCCTGCCTTTGTTGTGTGTATACCCAAGCAACAAAAAAAATGTAAGGATTGCATAGAACAAAACCAAAAAGCATTAAGATTATTTTTTCCCTTTTCATCTTTCAAAAAATACCATATTTTTATTTTCCAGTGGGTGGTTTCTGAAGCAGTAGCAATGTAGAGGGATATTTGGTTCTCCAATTTCTGAATCAAAAAGGTTCTTTCTGTTTTGTACCGATCTTATCCAGCCTCCCCTACGCAGCAGCTCTTGTTTGCATCTCACTGCACACAAAAGGAACTGCTGTATTGCTTGTAGTTGTTATCTAAACTATCTTTTAAGCTTTCTGAACTCACATTAACCATTTGTAACTTGGATACTTTGCCCTTCTCACTCTTGGAGGAGCAGAAGAGAGCATTTGAGGAGACTGCAAGCTACTCTTCAACCTTAGGGCAGGAGGTGAGTGTGGTACGTGGTGTTCTGGCTGAGATGTTCAGCTGTTGCAGCTTCCATGCAAGAACAAGCAATTACTTCTTTTCAACCTGTGAAGAAGTTAGGTCACAGTGTGCATTTTGGGTAGTTCAGTGTTACGCTTTCATGTGTGTTCCTACAGCTTCACTGGAAGCATACTATTTGACAGCTAAGTCTATTTATAGTGAGTGTTTATATGCAATTTAAAATAGTGAAAGGCTTGCTTGGTCAGTACTCTTCTGCTGCAGCCCTTGAGCACATGCCATCATAAAGCCTCAGTATCCATTTGATAACTGCACTGACTGCAAATTAAACTTCTAAGTGCCCCTTCTTGGCAGGTGTGAGTGCTAGTGTGAAGGAGGTTTGCATTGGGACAGGTGTAAAACCTCAGCCAAGGAAACCACTTTTGAAAGAATGTCATCAGCTTGGCTTCCAGAAACCAGCTGCAATGCAGGCTGAGAATAAATTGGTGTTTCTTACAATGCATGGCATAGTTTCTAGGAGCTGTGTGATATCTTTATGAACATTTATGCATCTATTTCAACAAAGCTTTCTTTTGTAGTTTGGAACAGTGGAATGTATTCAGTGTTCCTTAAAGAACTGATGATTTTTTAGTTACTATTTGAATATAAGTATCTGTTACGTAGTGTAGCAGAGCAGGGATTGTAGTGAGCTGGCCTTTCACCTGTCCAGAACAGAGCCACAGGCGCTGTTCTGACTTGGAACCACTTCCCATCAACAGCAGCGCTTGTTGCAGCTCATCATTCACCATATTGTCATTTTGTGTTTTGAAAAGGTGAAAATGAGGGGAATGTGTATTAGCTGATAGGCTATGTATAATATGCCTTATATCGGTCATGTGGGTTAAAACAGTCCTCACTACGGATAATCAGCATTAACCTTTGGCTGTTCAGCCAAAGATGCATGAAGAGAGTTGCCACTGAATATCATAGAATGACTTGGGTTGAAAAGAACCTGAAAGCCCACCCAGCTCCAACTCAAATCCATATCCATACCCTAATATCCCTCCTGGCAGGGCTGCTCTCAGTGAGTTCTTCTCCCAGTCTCTGCACATATCTGGAATTGCCCCCAGCCACATGCCAAATCTTGCACATGGCCTTGTTGAACCTCAGTAGGTTCCTGAGGGCCCAATCCTCAAGACTGTTGAAGTCCCTCTGAATGGATCCCTTGTACTGGTCTTGAAGAACAGAAAAATTCAGCTTCTTTCCATGGGGAGTGAGGACAAACCAGTGAAGCCAGATAATTAGCTGGAAGTAATTAACTTTGCGTTTCTAGCTGAGGAGAACACTTGGCCTTGTGGTGTGTGCACACATCAGATGCTGCCATATGCTGTTCATGGAGAGCAAAAGGCTTCCAGATACACTGCGCTGCTCCACCACACCGGCATGTTAGCTCTGGATTAAGCCATGTGCACACAAGAAATGAGGCTTTTTAAGCACATTACAGAGCATACTTTAGTGATGGGTGCTGTTCCCCATGAGGTTTTCCTTTTTCATGTTTTCAAGGGGAATTCTTCGTTTCTTGTGTTTTACACTGCCACTGGCATTCTACCTCATGTTTTATTCAATGTGTATTAAAAACAGATTCATTTAAACAATGAGTGGATCTGAACAAACTGTTCAGGAGCAAGCGCTGAGGATTTAACCTCTTACATTTCTTTCACGGATACGGATCTTAATTTCACAAGCCAAATGTGGGTTTATCTCTCCATCTGTAGGGGAGCACCACCTGGGTGGGAGGACCACCTTGCCTGCCCATCTGAATAGGTGAGTGGTAGCTCAAAACATCTGTCTTCAGATATATTGCCTGTGGACCGTAGGTACTTGGGGTCCATCACAGCTAGTTTCTACCCTCTGCTTGCAGTTCTCTCCCTGGTGAACACATTGCCTTCAGTTTCTGTACAGCAGATCAGATCTTGCAAGATGTCAGTTGTGAGATGTCTCCTTTGCATATTTCATTGCTGAGTGGAAATTTCAAAATTAACTGAAAGGATAATAGAAAGTGTTGTATTTGCCAAAAGTTTTGTTGGAGGAGCTCTGATATCTTCACGCTGCTATTACTTGCTAATAGGAAAGAGGAATGTCTGCTGGATATAGCAATTTTGTTGAGTATCTCTTCTACAGAAACCATAGCAAACAGGAAGTAAATGTGAGAAGAAGGCTTCTGATGCTTAGGTTTTTTGTTACTAAGAAAGCAGTCCTATTTTATGATGTGTGGAGAAGGCAGTAATATTGCCTACAAAGCTGAACATACTTGATGTTGCATGTGCTTTGTAAATCTGTGATAATAAGAGATGTGCATCAACATCTTGAATCCATCTCCACTACCTCCATGACATGGACTGACCATTTAAAAAAAATAAATAAAAGAAAGAAAGAAAAAAAGTCTGCATACTTAGAAGTATATTTTCGTTGTTTAAAGACGTCTATCTTCAGTGCTCCAGGAAAAAGAAAAAAAATGCAAAGTGCTAAGAAATGTCAGGCACGTTGCCAGCACTTTAAAGAGCTGTTAGAAGAGGGTTTTTAGGGTTAGAGATAGGTTCAGAAACTTCCTGAACCAGCACAAGAGATACCAGTGACAGAAACATCCGAAAATGTTTAATCATTTCATAGCCCCCATGAGGGTTGAATCGTTCTGCAGTGGAGGTGGAGGGGGCTCACATTTAGGTTACTTCCATCACTGGGACTGAAGGGCATGTGCATGGATTGGACATGGTGCTCAGTGCCGTGGAGGTCACTTTAAATATAAATGCTCCCAGTCAAAGTTAGCTAAGAGTTGTAGCAGGAATGATTTGGTCAGCAAGTTTGTGCTTCTGAATATTCAGCACAGGAAGGAGACAGCTCATGGTGAGAAGGCAGCCAGGGCCAGGGCCACCGGGAGCCTCCCGTCATGTCCGCAAGGCTGACCGGAGCTGCAGCAGGGCACCCCTGCTCACCCCTCTCCTGTGTTGACGTTCTGCAGATGCTCCTTAGTACTTCTTTTTATTGTGACACATTTTGAAAGAAAATGAGGTCAGCTCTGATTGGCTTCCTTTTGCATGTTATTAAATGGTTCAAGATTTTTCTTCTTATCTGGAGAAGAAAAAAAGCTGTTTGTTTCACATAGAACACCAGAAGTACTTCTTGGATGCAGTTACTTTGCTGAGTAGAAAGGTTTTGCAGGCAGTTTGCTTACAGTGTACCAATCCATTTCCTTTTTTTCTTTTTTTTCCCATAAAATTCCTGAGCAGAGAGCCTTGAAGGTCTCCCATTTAACCCATGCTGCCTCCCATATGCTTTAGATGCACAACTATCTGCTATAAAGAACTGTAGAAATTTTACAAACTCATAGTCACTGTGGCCATCCCAAAGCAATCAGATGTAAGCGCTATCACAGGTTGCCCAGAAAGGTGGTGGATGCCCCATCCCTGCAGACACTTGTGGTCAGGCTGGATCCAACTCTGAGCACCCTGTAGGTGTCCCTGTTCATAGCAGAGGAGCTAGACTAGATGGCCTTAAAGTGTCCCTCCCAACTCAAGCTGTTCTATGACTCTATGAGTCAGAACATGAGCAATGCTGAATCAAAACCTTTGAATGATCCTGCAGGCACTATTTCAGGTTTGGGCTGTAGGAGAAACACTTAGTGCTGATACTCTGGTATTTCAATAAAATGTAATTCCTGTGTGCCTGAGTACAATCTATTGGACACATGCTTGGCCATGCCAGCAAGCACTACCTGTTTGCTTTTTGCATACCAATCTTTTTCATATTCTTCTTTCAGTCTCAGAATTTCCAGGCATGGAGCAGATTTTTTCATGGGTATGTTCTGCTCCTGACGTCCAGTGATGTGGCATGCATGCTTACACATCTGGGATTAGTGTTCACTTCAAAAAAAGACAGTTACCTCTTCCTTCCTCACTGGGCAGATAGGGGTTGGATTTGAAGGACCTTTATCTGGACAAAAGTGGCTGGGTACCAGATCGACTGTGCCATGGAAAGTTCTGCAGCATTCTGACACAATATAGTTTCTTTTTCATGAGTAGGTGGGAATGAATGAAATGAAAGAGAAGACCTTGTGCTATTTTTTTTTCATCGTTTTATTTTTATCATGGCCAAAATCTGCAGTCTTTTATGGGGACACTGAAGCAAGCAGTTTGCCAGAGGTTAGTGCAGTCACATCCCCAGAAACACATGGATTGAGCAACTTTCAGTTGGCATGACAGTGTTCTTTTTTTGCGGTTTCAAAAGCTATTTATACAGAAATTTTTAAGCCACAGTGACGCAGGATGTGGTGTTAACATAGTAGCTGAAAGGCAAGTGCTATTTTTGGATACTTCAAGGTGCCATGCTTTGCCTACCAGAGGTTAAACTGAGAGCAGGAGAGCACTGCTCCTGAAAAAGCAGTGAGGACACAAGAATGAGACCAGAGCTTTGAACTCACATCATCAGTAAGTGCACAAATGTGAGGAAAGTCAGAGTACTCATCACTGATCCAAGCCAGGAGGAGTATTAATGGCCCTCTTGGGGGACGAGGCTGGGACTGCCTCTTTCATTAGCAATTAGAGGTGTCTGATGTCTTCTGAATTCTTCCCTTGCTTTGATTTTTTGCCTGCCCCTGCTGACCTGACAACAGAATGCAGAGCTGTGCAAAGCATCTCTTCCATAGTGGCTGTATTCCCGTTATTAACAGAGAAATGGCTGGCTGAAGATGGACGCTCTTTTTTCAGTTTAAGACATGTTTTGGCAATGTCATTCTCAAAGCTGTGAGTTGAAATAAAGGCTGAATTTTATCAGGGCGGTGTTGTGTGTGAAGAAGAGTTTTAATTAATATCAATGAGGGCATGGACAAAGGAAGTTACAAAGAAGCTGCCTCTGGAATTCCGATATTTACCAGTAGCAGTGAAACATTTCCACTGTTTGCTGTATCTCCCATTTTAAGAATGGGAAATGCTGTCTTTTCTGCAGTAAAATTACAAGCCACAGGATAGCAGATATCCTTCTGATGGAAAAAAACTTACTGTACACTGGTGCAGTACTTCCTGCTTCTTGATAATACTTTCAATGAATCCTGAGACTGGTTTCATTGCAGGTGATAAAACACTAATCTTCCTTCTCCCTGATACCTAGGACATAAGTTACAGTATAACATGATCTTGTCCAGATAGCAAGCATTGGATGTTCAAAAGGAAACCAGAGGCATCCATGAGAGCCTCCCTTTAAATCATGTCTCAACTTCAGAGTAGAAATACAGGCCAAAAGCTGTGCTTTCTGCCCATGTTATCAGCCTCATCTGGACAGGTTTAAATGAGCACAGATAAAATTAAGTGCTGAAACCTGGAATCTGACCGTCTGATAAGCTGTCAGCATATAGTCACCTCAAGCAGAATTCAGGTAGTTAATCACTCGGTGGTTCCCTTGAGCAGAGCAATGCTCTTTCTCTCTGCTGTCCCACAGCTTTTCCCTCCATCTGTTTTATTGCTGCTATTTGTGGATGTGTCAGCTGCCGTCTGATAGCAGGGGCAGTGTCCTTTCAGCATGGACACTCTCCCTGTACTGCCTTGGTGGCAGGCTGTTTGGCTGTTGAGATTCTATGATTCTATGATGTGGTAGTATCCCAAGGTTGCTGCTGCTATCAGGCAGTGTCTAATTTTGTTAGCATTCACACTGGGAGCAGGGGGTCTGTTTTTGACTTAACAAATCCAAAAGACTTAATTTTCTAGGAGGGCTTACTCCAGAATCTCTGGAGTCTTCTTAACCACTCCATTGTCCACATCACCCTGGAGCTGTGCCCTTACTTTTGCATGGCTGTCATGGTGGATTATGCTTCTAAACACTGTGCTTTGAGTAACTGGACTTAGCACAATTGCCTCAAGGGACATTTGCCACACCTTAACCAGCCAGCTGTCATCGGATCTGTTCAGTATGGCTCTATGGAAAGACAGCACGCACGGATTTTTGGCAGTGGATTATATAATGCTGTCATTTCAAGTGTTTCTGCCCTTTTGTAGCACTTTGTCCTATTCACAGTCTGGTACTAGCCTGGGAGAAGCAGTTTTTATTCCTATTAAGGAAACAGACAGAAGTTCATATGTCTCTTCTAATATAACTGGTTTCATCTTATGTAAGATCAAAGCAGGCCTTTGCACATTAAGTTGCATCCACCCATGCTTCATTTGGAAACTTGTGTTGCAACTGGAGCCCATCCAATCATAATACCAGAAGTGCTTAATGTCCTTAACAACAAAAGAAAATACAATTAAACAATCTCTTCTACCAATGTTGTTTGAAATCTACCAATCGAAGTGTATTGTCTAAGTGTAGCATTGTGACCATCGCTGGGAGAATACCAGAATGCAGTGAGCTAATGATTTCCAAAAGAAAAGTGGGGGATGCGTGTCTGTTTGTTTGTTTTCAACATCATTGTGAAATATTTTTCTGTGCTTAAAACTGCAGGTACAGGAGCAAAGTAACACTCCTGCTAAATATACCTTGCAGGCAAAGGCAGAACAGATCCCAGCCTGTGAGCTGTCTGCATGTGCCAGCTGTCCTACCTGAGGTGGCCTCTGGCCATCAGCCTTCTCACTTGCCTTGCCATCATTCATGGCAGGTATGGGGCTTTTGGCATCTTCCACGGAGATATGGACGAACATGAGGTGTATTTTCCACACCTGGTGTGGAAGAGCTTTGGGCTGCTTGTTGATCACCTCTGCTTCAGGGTGCCTGGTGCCAGAGCTTAGATTGTGAATAGAGTAGCTGCTTTCTGTTGAGAAACCCTTATCAGGTCCCCATTTAAGGGACCTGAAAGCCCCACCCAGGTCCTCTTGCCTTTGAGACCCATCTGGTGAATTCACCATCCCCAGTCTGGTGAATCATGTAATGACCATAAACAACCCATCAAGTCATGACCTCGTGCCACTAAAGAGAAGGCAGAATTAGAGCTAGGTGGTGTAAGTAGGACAACTGATGTGGGCTGAAAGGTGGTTTCTTGTTCGTAATTTTCTCCACAGCTCTGCTGTCTGCTTTTCTTTGTCCTGTGTCACCATTCCCAAGGGGCACCAGAGCTATTTGCACTGGGAGCCTGCTATCAGCAGGACTTCTCTGCTCCTGTTCCTACCAAGCTACTGCCACTGGCTTGGGACTGCATGAGCATTTCTGTCTCTAATAAAGCATTAAGTCTCTTGTAGAACACTGGAAGTTGAAAAAGACATTCAAGTTTCCTCTGTGTGTCAGGTTTTTGGCAACAGTGAAACTCCACAGGGACTACTGTTTGTCTTTACACAGAGATAAATATTCAAATTGTTTTGGCAACAGCCAGGCCTTTATTCAGAGATTAGCTTCACATATCTTTATGAATTTAAAAATCAGTTGGGATCCTGACCATTGACACTTAATGACTTCCTGTTTTTGTCTAAAATGCATTTTTTATGGCTAAGTGGCTTAGTTTTGTCTTTTGTGAGTGAAAAAAAAGAGGACTGTCTCTCTTCTGTAGTCATTAGATCAGTGACAATATCCATGTTTTCTTAACAGCCTTTTGATTTGAGGGATCCAAATGGATATGGATAAGCTGCCTTACAATCAGACTTCTATTTTCAGAAAGCATCTTGAATATGCTTTCTTTGGAAAATGTCCTTTAAAACAAAAACATGCATTTGAAATGAAGGGATACTCAAACAACTTTGGTTTGCACCCATCATTTGAAAAACAGCCTTAGTCTCCTCCATTTGCATTAGATTTCTCCTTCAGAAATGTCAACCCAAGACTGTTTCCATGTGGCCAGATCAGCTGGCCAGAGATGAACAAACTCAATTCACAGCAGGCAAAGAATGACACTGTGTAAGTGCTAACCTGGGATGGAGTACAGTGAGTACCCACCAAGTGAACCAGCGCTTTCTGACAGCTTGTTGCTGCCCACGTCTATTTTTCTCTTCAGCTTGTTTTGCTTTGATGTTGGTCATCCTCAGGTTTTTCTGCCTGTTGTCATTTCGGACTTCAAAAGTTTCAGACACTGGCAAGGCTGACAAGGGCCCAGAGACTCACACGGTATGTAAAACATCCGCAGCTGATACTAGGCTCTGTGGAAAGGCCATCCAGAGTCCAAGTGGGAAGCCTGTTGTTTCTTAGTCCTGATCGTAGAAACCTGCTCGGTGTTATCTCTGCTTATGAACCAAGTTGGTTCTGCTGTGAGCACCATGCTATGCAGGCTGGCAGAAGGAGGAAGACTGAAAAATGTCAGCCACCCAAAAAATAGAAAAAGGTAATGATGGTAGGGACCATAGATACAACCACACCAGCCACTGGTGTTTTCTCTGTGCACAATTCCATGCTTCAAGGCAGTTAAGGATACTAGTGAGGGTGTTACATAGCATTTACTGTCGGCTTTTCATGAGTCTCTGTGTTGAGTCAGATGTATCTTCAGTGTACATTCAGTTGTGCAACAAATGTGGATGCAGAACAGTACCTGGTTTAAAAGTAGAGAGTTGAAGATTTCACAGAAGAATTTGTAAGGCAAAGTATTTAAATGATGAATTGTATTAGGTGGTGTGGTGATGTGAGCTTTGAAAGAGAACAGGGGAAGCAAAAAATAGCAGAAGAGTTTGTACGCCAAGAAGATTATCAATTGTGGTCAAAATTGTGTGTGAGTTTAGGGAGAGTTTTTCATTTTATTTACTTTTTCTAAAAAGAAGGAAGCCTTGTCACTGGAAAACAGAGCTCAGGGAGACTTCATCACAGTACTCCAGTATTTAAAGGGCAGCTATAAAGATAACAAAGGCTCTCTCTTCACAAGGAGCCACATGGAGAAGGCAAAGGTGTAAGATGGAACAGGAGAGGTTTGTCATGATACACAAAAGGTTTTTTTTACAGTGAGATCAGTCAATCACCAAAACAGCCACCAAGGGGACATTGCCTGGTCCTCATCACTGAAGGCTTTCAAGGTGCAACTGGACAGGGTGCTAGATAATTTCTGAGGGCTCCTTTTTGAAAGGTTGAACCTGATGGTCTTTTGAGGTCCATTCCTGTTTGGGCTGTTCTGTTGCTCTGTGATCCTGCGATGAGAATGAAAGTGCTGAGCAGTCACAGATGAAACACTAGAGAGTAAGACCAAGAATGAGATGGTGCTGCTATATACTGGAACTTTACTTTTTGTTGGCACATGCTTGGTGCTCTCAGCCCAGCCAGAGCAAAGGCAAAGACCCAAGGAAACTCTCATGTGAAGTTGTTACTCTGTCTAAGAAGCGTAAGTGTTTCACGAAGCAAGCTTCCAGGTTCCTCTGAAAGGGGATGATTTGTTGACAAACATAGCCATGCCTTAAACACTGAATAAATTCTGTCACAGGAGTTCAAAGCTGAAGCAGACTTGTACTGTACTCCTCCTGGGAAGGAGAGGTGAGATTTGGAGCAGGACGTGGCTCCTGTGTTCCTCTGCAGTGCAGCCATTAATTTGTGCAAAGCCTGACCAAACACAGCAGCTCAGTATCCCAAAGCAGGAATCAGAAGGAGATTGGACTGTGAGTGTGCATCTGTCTGTGCGGAGGTAGGAAATCAGGGATGGATTCAGTGCCAGGAGAAACAGTTTATTATTTTAAAATTCCTTTGTCAGCCATGCATGCAGTGGATTGAAAAATTTGGCAAACCTGTCAATTTTCCATATGAAATTCAGATACTGGAAAAAACGTTGGAGATTTGCTCCCTGTCCATAGGGATGTCAGAATTTTGTCTGCAAATTCAGTTATGCAGCTCATGGAAGACTAGAACAGGGAGCCCCAGGGATGGAGCAAGCACAGCATTGGGAAAGACAGGATTCTCCCATATGCCTCTTAGCTGAGAATTTTCTCCCAGTTGCCTGAGTTTTCCTGCTCCAAATCCTCTTACAGGAAGTACATGCAAGATGCTTTTCCACAAAGATGCAGATTTTAATTAGCTTTCCTTTGTTTTCATTTCTCATTTTACACAACCGGCAGTATTCCCCCTGCCCCTCACACACCGTCTGGTGTGAAACCCAAAGTTTCCACTGCATCAGAGTTTCTTAGCCAGGAAAACCAAGCAATGTTTTGCACTCAATCAGGAACACGGATTACATTCTTCATCCAGGGGAACTCCGTAAATACAGACACCTTAAATAAACAAAGGGTTTGGCCAGTACACATTTCGATAAGACATTTCTTGCTGACAGACTGCATGCTGCTGCCCGTCCTGCATGGGGTATTTTGCAACGATGTTCTTTCAGTGCCATCTTGACAGGGACCTGTGGAGTCAGTGGATGCAAGGACGTGACTCTCATATCTTAAGTTACACAGATTTGTATGAATTTAGCATAGGATTATTTTACTTTTGTTAATCCAGTCCATGTGTGGTAGCCACATTTTATATTTTCACATAAGAATTCCATGGGTGGAAGTAACCCTTACCCAGTGCTGTTTCCAGCAACAACTACAAATAATGGCAACAAGTATGTTTTCATTCACCAAGAACTATAAGCTATATTGTAGTAATATTGTGGCAAGACAAGGACAATGATGTCAGACTCAAACTAGAAAAATGACGCCTACACTCTGTATGCTTGCAGCATGATAAATGGTCTTTGCAGGTCCTTTGCATTTACAATAATTCAGCATTCATTTTGCATTTAATTCCGTAATATTTCTATCTAGAGGGAAACAATGCAGAGCTATAAATAAGCTCTGTTTCACACAGTACTTATCATGCCGTGCACACGAGGGTATGCAATGTGATAAGGAGGTTTATTGATACAGCTTACAGATGGGGAGGGCACGAAGAAGTGCAGTTGTACTGCAGCTGATGAGGGAGCAGCTGTCCCTGCTGAGGGTGTGATTGTGTGGGGATGTGGAAAATGCCAGGCATTTCTGAAGCCCTTGATGGCTGAAGCTTTGTCAAGCAGAGGGCTCTCTGCTTCTGTTTGCTTTTAGTCAGCAAGGCAGCTGCAACGCCAGCTTTCCTCTGCACCTTCACAGAGGTGGCAGATGCTGCACAGCGGGCAGGCCACCACTTGCCTGCAGCTTGTTTTGGATGCAGCAATTTGTTTTTCTTTCACTGTGCTTTCCACACCTTCCAGCTTCCTCTCCCAGCCACCCGCCAGCCCAGTCTGTGCTGCTGGATTCAGCACGGCGAGACCCTGCTCCCTGTTGGTGACCAGCGGTGATGCTCAATGTCCTCCTGGTCCTGCTGGAAGAGGTGGTGTGGCTGCCCACGTGCACTATGAGACCAGGGTTTGGAGAGCTCAGCCTCCCTTCTCGCTCCCAAAGATGGGCCCTTTCTGTATTTCTTTACCTCTCTCCATGTGAGAAAGCAGCAAAGCCTGGGTGCACACCCACAGGGGTGAAGGAGGGCTCACAGGAGAGATGCACAGTGGTTAGGATGAAGAACAGGAGTGTTTGAAAATAGGGACATAGTGGTGAGGGCAAGAGCTTGAGGATGGCCTCCCTCTCCTTCCTTCCATCTCTGTCTGCTCATTGCTTTCTGCTTGAAATGGGCTTTTCCTTCTCTGTGAGAAGCAGCAGGTGCTCGATGGGCAGAGCAGTGGCTGCCAGGCTGTGAGCAGAGTGGTGTGACTTTTCAGGAGCAGAGGCACTCGTTTTATTTAGCTGTTGTGAGCAAGAGGAAAATGAATGTTCATGGAACAAACACTGTCTTATGCCATCCAAGGTGAAAAGACAGAAAAAAAACCAACAGTGCTGCTTAGGAAATGCTTCATCTGCTGATGTGTGAAGTTGCAGGAGCAGCTACCCTGCCTTGTGTCTGGGAGTTGGCCACGTGAGGGCCCTTGCTCTCAGGGCTGGTTTGTGCCTTTGACCCACTGCTACCGTGGGGGATATTGCTGTGGGGCACGTGGCCTTGCAAGGAGCATGGGGCCTGGAGCTGGGACAAGGTTGGTTTTGATCTACCCCTCGGCTCACTGAAAAACAAAGAGAAGTTACTTAAGACAAGCTGGCAGTGTTTCTCCTTGCTCTTCAGCATCTTTACCACGATGTCCTGTCCTCCCTCCGGTTATGTTAGCTTCTCAGGAGAGGGACTTGTACTTGCTTTGTTTCTTAACAAGTTTTTGCAAAGTTGGGCACCCATGTAAGACAGTCTGCCCTGTAGGAAAACATATCATCCTGAATGGTCTGTTCTTGGCCATAAGCTAAACCAGGAGGCATGGCTGGCTGCTGTAACACAGAGGTGATATTGAGGTGCCTTGAGGTAATATTTCTGTGTTTTCGGATGTTGTTTTTATCATACCCTTTTCTCCTGCTTTATCTTGTGATGTCTGAAGCTTGTTGTGTTGGTCCTGCAAACCTTCCTGAGAGGACCAAGGACCTAGTGTTTAGTGACAGGTTTAGCAGTGTTTATTGTCATGTAGGTTGTTTCCTTTACACTGATGTTTTGTTGGAGTTTCTTTTACCTTTTTCAAGTCACTCTTTTTGTATGATTTATCATTCTTGGTTTCATGTCTATTGAACACAATAGCTTTATGCTCTTACAGTCACACTGTGATGTGTTGCCACACTTACACAGGAGTTTCCAAGCTTGCATCTACTATAGAAATACAATCTAGACAGCTGCACCTGAAAGGGGTTCAGGGCAGACCTGATGTAATTTCACTGTGGTCACTGGAAAGCTTTCAGTGGGCTTCTGCCACAGCACAGCAAGTGGCACAAAACTGCGCATAGGGAGCAGGATTTTCAGCTCTGAGTGTGATGTACCACATAGCAAGTTCTATAGGATGAGATTTGTTTCTTGACTGCTTTATTCTGTCTCATATTCTGCTGTAAAATGTGCTTCCCAGTTTATAGCAAGACTTTTCCTCTCATCTCTTTAAATCTTTTTTAAAGATGCTGTGCCACTTCTTCTAGTTTCCTCAAGCCTTCCCACTTCTTAGGTAGCCGTTCTTCCCTTAGCCTGACAGTCACCAATTCATCAGGTCCATCTTCCCAGGCCCCAGGGCTGAGCTCAGCCATGTACCACGGACTGACCAGGCATCAGTGCTCCTCTGCCCCGTCTGCACTTCATTTGTGCATATTGGGCTCTCCTACTACTGTCTAGTGCAGGATGCTGACATATCCACAGAGATGGTCAGATTTGATTCTTTGAATGCAGGAGATCTGCTCTGTATGTCATTGTAGTGTGGGTTTCACTGCATCTGTGCCATGTAGAGAAGGACCTGCAAGTTGCTTGAGCTGTCAGCAATGCTCCTGAGCAGAAGAATACATCACACTTTGAATTACGATGAAAACTTTCAGTATATGGACAGCTGGAAGCTTTCAGAACTCATTGTCTTATTGAACATGATATTTTTAGGTCTTCATTGTTTGTGAAATCAGTGCACAGCTGATTTCAGAAAAGGAAAGAATTTAACCTCACTTTTAGCTTATAGCATTTTGCTTTGATAAGTACTCCAAGTAAGAGGTTGAAAAAATAAATGTCAGGCTTTTTCATTCCAGGGAAAGAATTCCACTTTTAACAGATGACCTAAATCTGAAGTAACTGGAGCCTGGCATTTTTACTTTCCTACTTCAAACATGCCCTCACCGTATGTGATACTAACCAGTATTTTCCAGGATATTGACAGTGAAATAACAAGAGAGAAAACCCAAGTCATTGTTTGTGTCACCATTTGCAAGCATTTCACTTAATAAGCCACAGGAGTCATTAGCGTGGTGGGAAGTTGTGCAAGGAAAATCGCAGGGGCTAAAGAAAAACAAAACCCACTAGACTGAGTGGGGCTGGCTTCAAGGGATTTGCTTCCCAGTACCAAATGAAGCATCTGCTCAGAAGTGTGGAACTTGCTGTGCCTGCCCAAAGGTCCGCCTTGGATGTTGTATGGAAGCTAGTTGGAAAGTCAGGGACTTACCTCTGAAGTATGAAGCCATGTATTTCTTCATAAACAGTGTACTTTATGAGACCTAGCCCAGACACTGTGGAGCTCAGGGGTTCATAGAACTCCACCTGAGACCAGAATTCCGTCAAAGGTGTCAGGATTTTCTCATGGCCAGTGACTCCCTACTTCTTTTTCTTGCTACTGCTTGAAAGTAGCAAGTATACTTGAAAAGTATACTTGAAAGAATAAAGAAAAAATCGGTAGCAATAAAAAAATGTTCTCTATATCATATTTAATTTCTCAACAAAACATTGGAAATAAAACAACAACTAAAAAAAGATCAATAAATTGTTGGAAAATTGGAAGCTTTCTGGTTGCAACTTTGAGCAGCCGTAGGAGAACTTTCCTGTCAGCTCCACTGTTGCCACATTGGGCTTTCTGCTGCAGGCCAGGTGAGAATGCTGTCATCATCCTTTGCCCTTGACTGGAGATCCCATGACCTGTAGTGTTTCCATCTCTAATGTTATTCTCTCGAGGCAGTGTATAATGGAGAAAATACATGCTCAAGCTGGAACAAAGTCCACCACTGCCTCACTGGCTAGGAGTGTGAGTACAACACACATCACTTCTGCAGTGAGTAGTTAAATTTGCAATATTTGCTCAGTTTCTGCAGAAACCAGCCCAGCAGAGCTGCTCCACAAGGGCAGCTTCTGAACCAATGTGGGTAATGTGTGCAAAAAGAGATGCCATTTTCTGCTCTTGGGGGAATAGATATGAGGAAGGAATAGAAGAATAAAGTCGTTGGCCCAGGCTTCAAGTACTCTTTTCTAGGATTGCTGGAATCTAAAAGACATGCAGACAAAAGCTGTGAAGCGGATTCACGTCTCTCATGCCACCTCAGCGTGGGAGAATTTCAGCCCTCTTCTGTAGATTTACTGGCAGCCCCTAACAAAGTCATTTGGCAAAAGAAGTCAGGGCTTTGTATCAGCAGCTGGCAGCTCGCCTCCAGATACTTTCCCTGTGTGAGCATTGTTGGCCAGCAAAACGATAGGCATTGAGGGGCACTGTGCCACCACTGTTTGCAAGCTCAGTTTAGAGTTGCTTTCTGGTGTGTTGAAAGCCTGTCTGTGCTTCCTGGTTGGCATCCAGTGTCTGTAGCAGAGCACACTCTGAAAAGCTGTTTGGAAACCACTTTTCTGCTTGACCTAAGTGAGTCTGGTGCGTCCAAAGGGAAAGGTGTCACACTGCACCTTCTTGGTGGGCACAGCGAATCGATGGACTGAGATCGGCCATGACACCAACAGAGCACACTGCTGCCAAAAAGAAAGAGGTGGTGTGTTAGCACATACCACAGTGACACAGGAACCCACTGGGAACAGCACTGGCTGAGTAGTGTTGGGAAGCCCCCGTGGCAGCTCCTGCACTGAGCCCTGCACTGAGGCTGATGATAAAGCTTCATTTCCCACCTCCACCAAGCATGTCAGCCTGGAGAATCTCAGAAGCACCATCTTTGCTCTGACATGATCCTTGTGCAAGGACTTCCCCACAGTGTTTGTGTTCAAAACATCCTTAAGCTTGGAATATACACTGCCATTCACTCCTGGAAAAATTCAAATCATTCTGATTTCATTTCTGCATTGAACTCAGAAATGTTTGGGGCTTTGTCCCTGTCAGAGCTTTACAAAGTAGGGAAGGGAGGGGGAAGCATTTTAATCAGGGTAAGGCTCTTTGGCATTTACCCTATTGAAGCCTGAGGAGCCTCTGAATTTCTGCTGAATAGAGACCTAAGAAAAGAAGTAGATCTGTTGAAGGACGACATTTCAGTGCAAGAAGGATGTGTGCTTAGGACTTTCCATTACATAATGGGACTGATATGGATTAACATGACCCAGGCTTGCTTTTTTCTTGAGAATTGCTGCCTACACCACTTTTTTCTCTGTTACTGCTGCTTCAGGCACAGCACTCACAAAATGGTTTTCTTTGTTACTAGCTAGAGAAGTAAATTACAGCATTGTTTCTGCTGATCAACAGATTGATTAGTCAGAGGCCTCTAGCTAAAGAAAAAGATGTTCCTCATCATCAGTGTTAAATGCAAGTGTACTTGCAGAGAACAAATGAGAGTAGAGAAGCACCTTGCTTATGTAATGTGCTGCTCATAACTTTTTGTGGGTCTCTGAAGGGCAGCCATCTCATCAGGCCACTGAAGAATAGAAAATTAAATTTCACTGCTTCCATTTGGATGGCTGTAGAATCATGGAATGGCTGGGATTGGAAGGGACCTCAAATATCACCCAGTTCCAAGTCCCTGCAGCAGACAGGGCTGCCGACCGCCAAATCCTCAGAGTGTGTGACCGGTCCTGTTGTGTTTTGTCTGCTCTTTCTCTTTCTAGGTGCTTTCATAATCTGCTGGACCCCAGGACTAGTCTTGCTTCTCCTTGATGTGTGCTGCCCACAGTGCAACGTCTTGGCCTACGAGAAGTTCTTCCTTCTCCTGGCAGAGTTCAACTCCGCCATGAACCCCATCATCTACTCCTACCGGGACAAGGAGATGAGCGCGACCTTCAAGCAGATCCTCTGCTGCCAGCGCAGCGAGAGCGCCAACGGCCCCACCGAAGGCTCTGACCGCTCGGCCTCCTCGCTCAACCACACCATCCTGGCCGGCGTCCACAGCAACGACCACTCGGTGGTGTAAAGGCCCCGCCGGCCGCCCCACCGACGGAGCTGCCGCAGGGAGGTAACCCACTCACAAGATTTTCCCAAACACTAATGGACCTCAAGCGCTTCTTTTCCAGGGAGCCCGGTGCGGCGCTGTGCCGGCATCGCCATTCGGCGAGGCCTCTGCCTTCTGCTTGCGGAAGGTGGAAAAGCAGAGACCTTGCAGCAGAGCTGGCCCCTGGGGAGCCTCGCTGAGACTTCGTCAGCCCTTGCAGCGCCTTGGTGCCAATCTGAATAAACTGATTAATTAAGCTTATACCTGCTTCACTGCATTTACATGTAGCCACTTAGTCTTTTTAAAAAGGGAGTAAAGGGGATAAAAGTATGCCTTTCATTTAATAGACATGTAATATTTATCACCATCAGCATGCTTTTGATGAACATTTTCTGTGCAGGGAGTAAAACTGTGCTGTAGTCTTCGTATCCTTAGCCACACTGCCATAACTACAGTAAGAGCAAAAGTATTTTTTCTAATACAGGCAACGGGAAGATGATGGGAACTGACTCTCCTTACCTTCGTTACTGGTGTTAGAAAGCATGCATGTTCTGTGTGTATGCGCGTTGTTCTAATTATGGGGGGAAACAAGCGTTGTAAAGTCTGCAGGAAAGTAGAAAAGCGTAGACTGTATTCCAGTGTTTGTTTAGATTATGAAATAAACAGTACTCTAGTCACAAGGTATTTAATGTTCTTCTTTGAAGTGTGATATGAAATGTGTAACGTGTGAGGGGTCCCAAGTTTTTCAGGGTCAAGTTCTTAAGGCAGGACACATCTCTAGGACTACAGTCATGTTGGTAAGCCTGAAAAAAAAATGGATTTTTTTTTGCTGATTGAATGCTTTTCTTGCTTGTGATGAAAGGGAGTGAGATTTTTGACACGAGAAAAAGCACACTGTTTAAGAAGATACTTGTAATGGGAAACGAAACAACTTCTGTGTCTTGCACTGAGAAATGTTTATGGGGTATCTCTTAGTTTACTTACCTTGCATTTTAAAAGCAGTGGGCTATTAGAAACCAAGGTACAATTATACTTTGTAAAGTCAAAACCAAATATTTAGTAGCCTATTGCAAATGACTGAACTTTTCTATCTATAATAGCCACACTTGCACATTGTTATGAAAAGCTAAGCTAACGGATGTATTTTTTTTGTATGTGGATGTTTCAAAGAGAAATGCCACTAACATGAATGCCACTTCCCAAGAATCAAAGATGTTAGTCAAAATTCCTTGAAGAAATAAACTGAAGCAAAGATGGGACTTTGCAGATAAAGAACTTGGGACCCTTCCCTGAGAAATTATATTCTTCTGACAATGTAAAATATATCAACGGTAAATTCTTAGCACTGTTTTCCTTATAGAAATATGCCTCTATAGCAAAAAAAAAAAAAAAAAAAAAATCTTAAAAAAAAAAAAACTGAAAAAAAAAAAAATCTCAGAAAAATCTGAGGTGTATCAGTCAGTGTAATGTACTGGAATGTAACATAAGTCACAATATTCTCCCATGTGAGCAGGGAAGAAATGGAGAGGAGAGAATCAACCTACCACAAAGCAGAGTTTTTAGCATCTCTGTTTAGAATCATGGGGGGAAAAAATTGCTTCGAAAAATTTGACTCCACTGGATAAAGTGAGATCTTTGCCACTGCTTTCAGGTAAAACTGAAATTCACTTGTACGGTTGAGCCAAATTTTTAAGAGCAGTGTTGAAGGAGATGTGAGGAAAGGGGATAGAAGAAGCGCTGTCTGCCAGCTGACCGAGGTATCCTATGTGGCACTTCCTTTGGACAAAGCAGAGATCTTTTTCTGACTGTATAAAAGCAAGTGAATCTGAAGGTTGATTGTGTTTTATTCACATGACTCTACTGAGAAAGAGGAGAACAGGCAGAATTAACTTTTTCATTTAAAAGCATCTGCTTGGTAAGCCACTCATAAATGTTTCACGGTGCCTGCGTGATGGTCGGGCTAGTGCAGGTAAGCAGAAGAAAGGAGAGGGGAAGAATGTCTCCACAGAGAGAGGCATCTGAGAAACATATTTGTTTTATTTCAGGAGTGCTCCCTGGATCTAGAGATAGCACCCTTTCGTGTCCCTTCCTTCCACACAAAAGAGGAACATCACACACACTTTGTTCTGGGGGAGGTTTATATTTTCCCAGCGCCCTTTTAACTGCTCTTTGCATGTTCTTTTCAGGGTGAGCTGGGAGGGTGATGTTGAGAAATAGCAGTTTCATTCACCCCAGTTTTCTGTGCTGAAAGTGTGTGGTGATGTTGAAGAAGCAGCGGCTGAATAATGTAACCAGAAGCATGATTGTCTGCTGGGTCCCAAGGGCCCACATGAAGATGGATGCCTAGCAAGGGTTTTCTTTTCACATTACAATTGCAACAGATGGCAGATGCTGCCCAGGTACCTCGGTCAGACCTTCTCCAATGAGACACACTGTTATTCAAGAAGCTGGACCTGGCCTTTTTAATTCTTAACAGCAGATAAAATTCACTTGTGGGATAGATTTACCTGGGAGCACTGCTGGCAGGATGTGGCTTTTTCTTGTAGAAGGTGAAGTGCGATGCTTTAGATCAAAGGCAACAAGATGCAAAAGTTTCTTCTAGGATTCCACTACAGGGACTAACTGAGCATGTGGCTGCTGTTTAAAGATTTAATTAGTGCTTTGTTTTATTGACGTGATCTCTTCTCTTATATCCTTGAGAAATCTGATCTGTGGATTGAGTGTTTCTTTGCAAGCTAATGAAATTAAAGCTGCTGTGAGCAAAGAAAATAAAATCAAGAGCTTGGACTAGAAGGATTTTTGCTCTCTTCTTTAGAGTGGCTCCCATCCCACTTGGTTTTGTCTCGGTTTTTTGGTTTTTTTTAATTTTTCCATTCAGGTTTTGCCATCTTCATCATGCAGATGTACAGTTCACTTTCTGTTATGTGAGAACATGGTGCAAAGTACTTAGTGGGAAAAAAAATGTTCCACTTATTTTTCTTATCTCCAATCCTGCAAAGGGCTTTAGGAGACTTCTTAAAATACCAACAGTCCTCCCAAGTCATTAAAATTCTTCTGTTGCTGGCTGCCTCTGGTCCAAGTAAATCCTCTTGAAGTTCAAACGTAAAAGTGTTTGTTTCAGCAGTTTTAGCAGTAGGAGTTGTGTATTAACAGCAAAATGGCTGATGAAGTCACTTGCAGGTCAGTGAAAATGTCTTTTTGCTATCTCGTTCATTGAGTAGCAGCACAAGTCTGGAAAGTAATAGAGAAGATTGCCCTTGATTGAGGAATTTTTAAGTAAGATTTTAATTCCTTGTTGCTATCACAGTCTGGGTGACAGACTGGTTATGGAGCTATTAGTCACAGCATTTAGGTGAAAAGTTGAGAGCATTCTGTGGCTGCCACAATGAATTTCTTGTCACCCTTTTATTGTTCCACATTCTCTGGGATATGTTGGTAGCTTCAGTCTGGCTGCTGATTGGGATGCTGAAAGCTGGGCACCTAACTGACATGAGGAGGAAATGTAGACCATTAAAGAGATTCTTCAGGGCTTCCTAAAACCGAGCTCACCTGTCCATAATGCACCAGTAGCTGGTTTATTTAAATAGTTGCCCCAGGGTCAGCTCTTTAACTCTGTCCTCCCTGCATGTGAATGCTGCTGTGCCATTCACTGCCACAAAAGCTGCCAGCAAAAGCTTGCCCTGGTTCAGCAGACATGCAGTAAGTGTTCATGATGCAAATTAAGTCTGGGTGATTTGTGTGTCAGAGACAGAAGAATGTATTTTTATGACTGATATCTTAGTTTTGCTTCGTCTCCCAAGTAATTTGTCAGTGTCAGCATAGGTTTCTCCCTATATATCATGTATATCTCAGGTAGCTCCAAGGAGTTTATCTTTTGGGCTGTACGTACAGCCACATCCAGCCCAGGTCACAGGAGCAGTCTGCTATCGAAAGCTCAAAGCAGCCCTGCCTTAGGAAGCAGGTTATACAGCTGCTTCTGACCTTCCCATTGTCTCAGAAGTATGCTAGCAGATCCCAGGCTTAACTACTATAAACCAGCTGGAGTTTCTCTCTGCAATGCTATCACCACCAGCCCTGTACATCCTCACTGCAGTAATTGCCTATGTACTAGAACCATGCTGTTTTTGAAATAAACACATTCTTCCCCAATGGAAAAGAGGACACCATCAACTGGAGAGACTTTGATACAAACACTCCAACTCTGTCTTTTACTTATGGTGAACCAGGTTGATGCCAAAGTTGAGCAGCAGGGCCATTTCTCCAGGGCACGGCCTCCACGCTATCACGCTGTGTTGAGGTGTGACCTCGTCCTGTGGTACCTCTTGGTCTTTTAGGTCCCTCAGATGGATTAGGGTTCACAGAGATCAGCCTGAAATAACAGTTCATTTTTCTGCATTTTGGAGAAATCACACATCCATACAAATACGGACTTCTTTTTTGGTCAGTTACATGGCTTGCCTGCATAACAATTTGCAAGTGCTGTACTTAACATTACTAAATCAGAATGAAAGCTGACAGATTAGAAAAGCCTCTGGCACAAGCATTCTTCAGCAAAGTTTTACCTATTATCTCCCCTGAAATCCTTGTAGGTAACTTGAGAAGTGTGGAAAACATAGGTAGACAGTCAGGTGAGAATTGGGTGACTGGCAGGGCTCAAAGGGTTGTGATCAGCAGCACAGAGTCTAGTTGGAGGCCTGTAGCTAGCACTGTTTCTTTCGGGTATGTACTGGGTCTGGTCTTGTTGTTTAGCAGGGGGTTGGACTGGGTGATATACATGGGTCCCTTCCAAACCCTATGATTCTGTGGTTCTGGAGGCTTGCTAACTCAGTAGGTACATAGTCTTTACTATACTTTATGTTAGTCTTTACTAACAAAATATTTAAAAGACAGTTGCCGCTTGTGTTAGACATGACTAGTACTAACGTGTGACCCCTTTGCTTTGTTCCAAACCTGCAAGTGAAAGAGACAGTAGGCTCTTCCACAGAGGAGTCACGAGACCATGGAGAGCTTTGTATGCCCTCACAGTCACCATACTAGCCTCTCCATCTCTCTTTCTCACCAGTTCTTGCAGACAGCAGTCTATGCAGTGCACTGATTAAACTGCACAGAGGGTCTTTGCAATTGCAGTTTCTATGCTGCTGTCTCCTGTAGTAAAAGGAAATTGAACACACTGATAAGCTGCCAGCATTTTAAGAAGAACCTCCATGAAATGTTCCCTTTTGCCTGTGATAAACTTCTGATAACCAGAAGTGTATGTGAGAGACTCAGGAATCTGCCCATTTGTTTTACTGTTTAAACAAAACCATGTTTATAATTTGCAAGTACAGAGAGAGCCAATGAGATTTGGCAAACAATTTTGCTGTTAAGTGCACTTACTGTAAATGTTTAGAGGTTGTATCTAGTACAATAAGTATTTAACATGTAATATGGAGCATGCAAGAAATGCCCTTCATTGGGAGAGCTGGTATTTTTGGGTGTGGAGGGGAATTCTTCAAGTAGTGTGTCTGTGCAGAGGTACGAGCTTCCCTGTCCCAGGCACAAGGACAAAATGCAGGGACAATGAAGGGCAGGTTGTTTCATCACATCACAATCATTTCCACTCCTGGTTCCAACCTGCCCACCCTTCTCTTTTCTATGTCCAGACTTGTACCTCTTAACCCCAGGCCTCTTCATGATACTCGGAAAAGTCATCTCACAAAGAGACAAGTCTGCTGCCTCTTCTCTCTGTTCCCTCTTATTTTCCTTTCTCCCTCTCTTCTTTTTGTTTATTTCTCCCTTCCCCCTTGCCTTCCTTTCCTTTTTCTTTTTCTGTGCATGGACATGTTTCTCCCAGAATACATCCACAGTTTTAATTTAACCATAGGTCGGTTAGACTGGATTGGGGCTAGAGAGCTTAAACATGGAAATAAATATGTTCATGCACAGATTTGCAAAGTCACATGAAAATAAGAAGTTTTAACTGCAGTGCTAGTAGAACATACCTGGTTTATAGCTATTTTTGTGCTAATTCCCACTTCATTAACATTTTAAAGGAAAGAGGTCTCAGGTAAAGGGCTGATTGACCCCTTGCCTTGTTAGAGAAGCTGATCACTTGCATAACAAGCAAAACAAAGTGCCTGCTTCAGCAAAATAACAGCAAATAAAGTTGACATTCCTAAGTACTAATCAATAGGGAAGGGGTATTATTAGTATCTTAAAAAAAAACATGAAAAGGGAAACGTCCCATTTTTTTCCTCTCCCAAAACTTAATTGGTGATCCATGAGTAATGAGTGCCCTGGTGATGGGCTTTAAATGGCATGGCATATGTAATGTAAAGCAGCCCCATGGGCTTGACTGCTGGATGTAATGATCAGGAAGCCAAAATACACAACTGCTAAATAAATCACACTTTGTGAAAATGGACTGCAATGCCTCCCGGATTTTTTGTTTTAAGACCTGGATCATGATTCGTTGGCAAAGTTAGATTGCTTATATGGTGATCTGTTAACATTAAACACACAACATATGCAGCAACACAGGATGGGGCTGCAGTGTGCAGCATGCCAAATATGAACATTCAGAACCATCCTTGGGGTGACAATGCCCAGAGCCCATAGGTGGTAACCCACTCACCTGGTACCATCCCCAGCGTGATACACAGCAACATCTAGGCCCATCAGGACTTTCAAACTATAATGCTGTTCTTCTGGGAGAAAAAATGAGGTGTGACATCCCCATGGTACTGGTGTGGAATAATGTCCTTTTCCACCAATATGCTCCTTGGGCAGGGACTCCAGCCTTGGCTGTTGCAGGCTGCCCAGTGATCACTGACATTGTTTACCTGGGATGACAGAGCCACATGTGGTTGGGAACCTTGGAACTGACAAATTGAAGTAAGGATGCCTCTTCCCCTGGAGACAGCTGCAGTGCTGGCCCTAGTTTTCAGGAGAAGCATAGGAAAGTACCTTGATAGAGACAGCCTTTTTAGGGAAAACTCTTTACTATCTCATTCCAGGTCTAAAAGTATTTTTATTTTCTTCCCTAACCAGTATGTAAGGAAAAAACAGCTCACTAGTTCCAGTAGGAGCTGCTGCCAATGGGACTTCTCCACTTTGACCTGAAGACTTCCTCTGCATAGCAGTGTGGCCTTCATATGTGTGTGGATTTGGGAAAGCCTATTGCAGGATCACCAAGCCCACCAGAGTTCGAGAAGCACTTGGACAGTGCTCTCAGACATAGGGTTTGAATTTTGGATGGTCCTATGTGGAGCCAAGTGTTAGACCCAATGATCATTTGCTCAGAGAAGCTGTAGATGCCTCATCCATGGAGGCATTCAAGGCCAGGCTGGAAAGGACTCTGGGAAGCCTGATCTGGTGGGAGGCAACCAGCTGACAAAAGGGGTTGGGACAGGGTGGGCCTTCAGGTCCCTTCTAACCTAAGCTATTTGGTGGCTCTATGATTCTATTATTATTGTTCATCCTTTCCATCTGGGAATATTCAATGATTCTATGACTTCCTCTTTCTTACTGCCCTTCTGAAGAGCTCTTCGAGCACTTCATTAGTGTTCATTTCCTCTGAGCCTTCTCCAGGTGCTTGCCACCATTGGTACAACTTCCTTGTAATTCCCCATGGACGAATAGGGAAAAAAGCACAGCACATGGAGAATGCAGAAGTGAAGAATTTCCAAGAGAAAGGAACAGCATGGGAGAGAACCCCTACCTTTACTGCAGGATTTTGTTTGTCACTGTTTAAAAGGCTTTCTGGCAAGTTCAGAAAAGGTTTTCTGTTTGTCCTTTTTTTTTTTTTTTTTTTAAATTTCATTTCTTAGAATGAATAATGCTCTTTTTATTGCATGACTTTTTAATTTTTTCTTTCCTTTTTTTTTTGCCTGATAGAAGACTTTGTTGTTTTAGGTGTATTTCATTTATTAAGAGCTAAAAAAGCCAACTGAAACAAGGATAAGCCTTCCCATTTCCCACCCACACTCAAGGCAAATTTAAACTGTTACTATATAAATGATGTTTTACCACTAAAAGATTGAAAGATGTTTCAAGGACTGACATTGGTTATATTTGTTTCTGTTTTCTGTTTTTCCAAGTCTCACAATATCTGGATATTTTAATGCTTGTTCTGCCACAGATTTTGAAGTTCATACATTCTTCTTGTCCTCAAGTGTCTCTTTGCAATCCTGCTTTTTCAAAATATGTAAACACTCCTTAGTTGAAGGGAGTTACTCAAAAATGTGCCTAGTATGAGCTAGGCCAGCTGCTATTGCCTCCCAGATGCTCTTCTGTGCTGACAGGGCTGAGCTTCAGACACAACTGGATGCAAGTAAGAGACAATTATTTTGTTTAGAAATTATGTCAGAGGGGATGCCAGTAGCATACGTATGTTATTATCACTGATGCACTGCCCTGCAGGAGCACTGGCTGCCACCATGGCACTGCTTAAGGAGAAATGCCCCAAAAACACAGTTTCCTACCCTGGAGCAGGTTAAAGGTTTAATTTTCAAAACACAATCACTGTATCCTTGCATGACCATGCCTTGGGATGAGCTGTTGTTTAGCCTCCAGAGCATGTGTCCATTCTCCTAAGGCTCTTCACAGCAGTGTTGGTGAGTACATGGGGGGATGAGGCCTGCTTGCCCTGGGGTGCAAAGAGGGGCCTGTCAGCACGCTCAGGAGTGCTCCTGAACTGCTTTTTGGCCTATGTGGATCAAAGCATAAGCTGGCCACTCCTGGTTTCCCCAGGGAAGCAGAACACAAGGGGAACTGGAGCCTTGATGGCCAGATCTCCCTTCTTTCAGATGGAGGCATGCATAGTGTCTGTGTTATGGCTGCTATAGTCTAGAAACACCAGATGTGTTTAATGACTTATTCTAAGTGCACAAATAAAACACAATTGCAACAGTGACAGCACATTTGCTTGGATAAATTCCGTGGAAACTGGCAAGGTTAGAAGACTTTCACTCAAGAAAATGGGGGCTTTGTTATCATTTTGTATTTCTTCACGGAAAACTGAGAGAAGACAGGCAGCATCACTTTTTTTTCTAGGTGGAGCACACCCCAAAGCTGAGCAAGTGCAAAAAGCACAGAGGGCAAAAATAAAGGGAAAAATTATGGGTTTTAGTCAACCTATCCATAGATGGCATCTTCCTTTACTAAACAAAAAATGTGAACATAAGCTGCCCTAGGACTACAGTCCTTGAAAACTACCATCAACAGCTTCTGAATCCAGACTGCAGATTGTGAAGCCAGAGAAAAACATGTGGCTGGGAAGGCCAGATCTTACCCTGCAGGGTGGAGAAGGGAGAATCTGGAGGAGATAGTGGAGGTGAGGGAGCACCAGCTTCAGCTTTATGGCGCTTGATGGTGCTTGATGACTACAGCTTAGCTGAGAAGAGTATATCCAAGGATGTATATGGCTTCATTCAAGTGACAGGGTCCCAGTAGGGGGATAGAAAGCCCAACAGTCTGACATTCTCCTGTCATTTCAGTAGCTCCTATAAGCGGACATTTCTGGCTTGCTCTGGCTGACCAGGAGGTATCTGCCACAGCAGAGACAAGGAGGAGGATGGGTGCACCCTGCACTTTGCAGCAAGTTTGGGGGATTTTTTCTTCTCAACATCTGAGGAGCATGTTGGAAGCTTCCTGCAGCACAGGTGTGGCTAAACTTGCCATTTTGCAAGTGAGCAGACAAAAGGTAGTTATGTGAGGAAGACATCTAAAAAGTCATCCATAGAAAATCATGTTTCTGTTAATTTCTGGTGCCCTGTCCCTTTACTTGCCAGGCTACTATTTCCCCAAAGAATTTTCTTATCTGAAGAAGCACAAAGTTTAGGTAGAATGCTTTGACTGAACATTGAAAGGACTTTTCTTTCAAGTGTCTAATACCACTCATGAGTGTGGCCACAGTCATTTTGCTGAGTATGATGCAAGAAATACAACTCCCTTTGCATGAATTTGTCTGCACTAGTCCACTCGTGCCTGTGCCAATTCAGGTTATTCTGGTTCAGGAACCAAAAAAAACTGCTAGTACAAGGCACCTTTGTTCCAGTGCTTTGTGTCACTGTGTGAAGAACCAAGTACTGAAGGAAAAACATCCAGCCCAGCATGAAACAGTGAAATTTGTCTGATGTAGGCCATAGACTCCTAGGTAGCTCAGACACTTTTGAAAATATGACTCTTCATCCAAACAAAGTAAAAGAACAGCCAATATTTGGAGTAAGTGGTTTGCTAGTAGTGTTGCTTAAAGCAACCTCCCACAAGCTTCCACCTTCAGTGAGTAACTTCATAACTGAAAAGTCTGGAGATGGCCCAAACCAAACAGTGTGTTTTTCATTAAGAGTGGAAAAAAATTATGCTATGTATATAATTTACTATGAAGCCACATTGTTTGTTATGAACTAACAGTGACATACGTGTGATTTTAATAAAGAAAACCATGACTTCATTAGTTAACACTGTGGAAGTCAAGCGTATGATGAAAAACAAAACAGATACAGTTAAGCTACGTGAGCTTTTGCAATAAGATCACCAGACTGGGTGGGCTTCTGCCTCTTCCTTCCTCCCTAGCCAGTCACAGCCCATTCGTGAATGGATTTGTCCCTGCAGCTGGCAGTGGAGAACTGTGCTGAGATGTGCTGTGGCTGTGGTCTCACCTTGTACCCTCTCCCACGGCTTGGTGCCCACACAAGAGGCCATCATGCCAATACCATGCGATGGTTTGGTCACTGCACAACCCGTGCCTTCACTTCTGGTCCTGTGTCCACCTCAGAGCTCCAGGACACAGTTAACAACTGCAAGGAATAACAAAAACAGAGGAAATATAGTTGGTTGAGTGAAATATTGGGCCAACACTCAGAAGATACAAATAATCTTCCTGTTTCTGCCACAGGCTGTATTTGGCTGCAGGCAACTTTCGCAGTATCTGTTTGTCACTTCAAAAAAGGGCAATTATTTTCTTCTCTCTGTTCCCTTTCCATCACAAATTCAACAAAATGGGGAATGCCTCACAGTAATTTCTTCATGCAGAAGTAAGGGCAATAAATGAGCATCTCCAAAAGAGAGCATTTCCACCAAGAAAGGAGGCCATTTCTGCAGCACTCAAAAGTCCCTCGATCAAGCAGCTGTCATCCAGTTGAATCACTGTTGATTCAGGTCTGATCTGGTAAGTAATGTACTTACCTCATTCTCTGGAGAAGAGTTTGGACAAAAAAGCAGAAAGAGGGAATTACATCAGAATGTGGTTGGAGACCAAAAACTAGCAGTCAAGGAAGAAGGTAAACTATATGTTTAGTGTTCACAAACCAACAGGAGAAACTTGGAGAAAGGTGAACATAATGGATCTAAAGTAAAGTTGAAAAACTTGTGGTCAAACCTTGCTGGACCACAGCCAGAAAGTAAGCACGACTGCAAGGCTTGATTTTCTGCAGGACTGGAGATGAGGAAGGCACCACGAGACCTGTCTGGGATGCTGAAACTGCGTTCAGTAGGAAATTATTCTGTTTCCTGAGTTAGCAAGTTTACCATTCACGTGAGCCCAGATCTACACAGCTTCTGAGGGAAGCTGGAAAATAAGTGGGACCTTGTAGAACCCACAGAGTGCTTTTGAAGATGAGCCTGCAGTACTTAGCAGGAGAGGGGAGGCGATGGACTTTGTCTTGAAAACAAGAATCAGAGCCATGCAGTTCCAAAATATGGCTAGAGCACAGAGGGACATTTGTTAGAGCAGTCTGACTTGACAACAAGAGATTCATTATGAAGGATTTTGGCTTGTATCTGCTGCACCAAACTCACTAGTGGGTGAGATGTCTCTTAGGTGAGAGTGTGAATTCACAACACCCCATGAAAAAATAAAGCTAACTATTCACTGGACACATTCCCTGGCTTTCTCTCGTGGGCCTGTTGTCCCTTCATGCCTGCTAATTTCCCAGGGGCAACTAAGAGGTATCTTTGATAAATATTGAGATGAAAAGCTTGACCTGCAGTGGAGTAGAGCTATAGTGACCATGCTGACACAAACTTCTGTGGGCAAACTGCCAACTCAGAGGTATTGATTTCCATTGGACTTTGTGCAGGATGGAGCCCAAGCCATCCGGCTGCTGGCCCCTCTGTTTCCTGTTGTCATGAGTTTAGTTGGGCTTATTCCTTTCCTCCCCTTTATCATACCTGGAAATGTGTTCTTATTTTCCCCCACAGAAGCCAAGGCCATGGTCACAGCCATGTTTTGCTGAAACAGTCAGTACAATGTTTAATTTAATTGAAACTACCAAGTACATCAAAGATGAAGGAAAGTAGTACAGTGGCTCAAAACTGGCCTCACTGCAGTGTACTCACGTTGCTGTGTACAGACAGAGGGAAAGGCAGTGTGGACTTTTTCCCTGCAAGCATATGCAAAACTAAACAGGAATGTGAATCATAGAATCATAGAATCTCAAGTGATGTCAAGAGTGACAAGGTTGGTGCCGTTGGAAGGGATTTGCCTCCAGAATAATTCAAGTTACAGAGCTGATGGTCTCAGAGCACATGCAAGCCTTCTCATTTAAGTAATTTTGGATCTTTGAATGCAGGGATCTGCTGCTTTATCTCAGACTGCTGAAGGGGGTGGAAAGAAAGTTCTGCTGACTTCATAGAGATTTGCAAGTGAACATTTCTACCAGGGAGGGAAGTGAGTGTCTTCACATGGCAATCAAAGACAGAAACCTGCACAGGGTTTCCTACATTTCTCAACAGCAGACCTCAGGGTGCATGCTCAGGATGTCCAGTGGTGCACATCAATGGTTAAACTGAAATGCACAAAGCAAACCATTTAGTCCATTTGATAAGATTATTTGTTCTTCAGACAGACCCTCCTCTTTTGGAGGAAAAGAGAATTCCCATGCCATGAAGGCCCCACCAGGTTTGCTGAAAGTGCTCCATGCAGCACTCAACAGAAGTAAGGATTGTTTCTACAATAAGATCATTAGTTATGGCTTTTTTTTTTCAGAAACCTGACAGTAGAATACTCTGTACGAATCAGTTGCTGGAGGCAATAAACTTTAAAACTATACTAAAATGGATCATTCAAGCTGCTCTCAGAAACACACAAGATTAAATTCAGAAAGTTAGTGTCATCCTTATAATCACAATTTTGTCTTATTTCTCTGCAAACACATGGTGGCTTAACCCAGCAGGCAGCTCAGCACCACACAGCCTTTTACTCACTCCCCAGCCTCAGTGGGACAAAGGAGAGAATCAGAAAAAAAAGTAGAACTCAAATGTTGAGATAAAAACTATTTTCTAAGACAGAAAATGAAGATATAAGTAATAGTAATGGCTACTATACTATAATAATTACTATAATACACATATATATATATACAGATGTACATATACATACATACGTTCACAAAACGAGTGACATACGTCACAACTGTCATTCTCTCTCTGCTTCTTTTGCACTCTTCCAGCCCCCTTGATGGCAGAACAGTACAAGAAGTCAAAATGTCCTCAACAACGACCAAAGCATTGCTGTGTTATCGATGTCATTCTAATCCTAAAGCTACAGCATCATTCCAGACACTAAGAGGAAAATCCACTCTGACCCAGCTGATACCAGCACAAAATGCCAAATGATAATATCAAAACCAGAAAAGCATCTTCATATTTATGGGTATAAAACAAAGAGGACACTACCCCTACCCTTTTCAACTGGAAGCTAAGCCTGCCTTTGGTGATACGCAACCCCTGAAAACACACGAACTTAAAAGCAAAGGCTGAAGTCCAGAATAATATCAGGGATGAAGTTTCTCTGTGATGAGGATTTGTATTGGGTCTCAGATGCTTCCATGACAGACAGCGGCTGGGGCAGGTAGACTCCAGTTCTGACTGTAGGACACTTAGAGCATTTGGGTGAACACTGGTTCTGAGCATCAGACATGAATTTCCAAATGTCCTTCTCATTACCCTCAAAATACTATTGCTTTTTCTTTCTTTTTTTTTTCTAATGTAATTTTCTTAGATTGAAATAATACTGACATAATGGCTTAGACCTCCAAGGAAAAGCTATGCACAGTATACTGAGTGTCTTGTGCAGAATCATTGCTGATTATGAGGAAATTTTAAAACTTCTTTACCACCAATGAGAATCCCAAGCTAGCTGTGCAAATATGTTTCAGAGAAGCATTTCCATTCTCATCGTCTCCCACAAACCTACCACTACAATTGATGTGCTGCTTGTGACATTCCCTGGAGGATTTTTAAGACGTGTACATGTGGCACTTAGGGAGATTGTTAGTGGGTATGGTGGTGATGGTTAGACTAGCAGATCTTAATCAATCTTTTCCAACCTTAATAATTTCTTTTCCAACCTTAATAATTCAGTGATTCTACAATACGTTTCTGAGACTTCAGAATCGGAAATAACAAATCCTTTTAATTATGGAAAAAACTGGAGCTCTGAATACAGGTGCTGATCCACAACCAGTTGGGAGAATGCATATTTCTAGGCACATTCTCATCCCTGGAGATTGCCTGGAGAAACTGCATCCTGAAAACAAGAGAACTGCTCTTATTATCAAGGGTAGTTTACAAACTAAGCAAAAGTAAAACTAATAACCATTTAGTTTGATACTGCCTGATTTTACCTGCTTCCTAGTTGGGTATCCAACAACTTCAAGCTGCTGAGAAATGTGATTTTTTGGGGGATATGCCTTTTTCAACAAATAATTTGGCATCCAAAAGAAAAGTGAAGAGGATAATAGCAAATACAGGTGCAGCGTTTTGGCCTTCTTGTCCCTTCTTTACCGTTGAGAAAAAGCCTCTGAATTGGCTCAGCAGCAGGTTGTCTGTGAGAGGCAAAGTCTGTAGATCTGCTGAGGGGAAGACTCACTGTGTCATGCAAAAATCCTCACTGTGCCATGAGCTTTGTGATAAGCAGAGAACTGATGAGAGAGTGGAAAGCTGAAGGAATGGATACTGGCTTACTGGAGGATGCATTTGGCCTTTGCTTTAAAGGTCAAAAGAGACTTTCTGAAAGAGCAGGGGAATGCTCAGAATTTCAGGCACGAAGATGGGGCCGCCTTTAGCAAATACCTAGAATTTTTGACCTCCGAGATTCATCCCAGTGTATCAGCAGATCCTAGAAAGATCCTCTTTCCTCCTACAGCTGCAACAGGAGAGTTTAGGAGACAGAGCTGCTCTGTGTCTGCTCACCACAGCAGCCTCTGTCATGAGAAACAGCAAACTCTCACAGGGTGAACAGAAATAAAGTGTCTGAATGAGGCCAGGCTGCTGGAGGTCTTTCCAAAAATGATCCATCATTCATTAGCACAGACACATCAGGAGTGCTGACTGCATTTCCTATCATTTTGTGAGTGAACTCCAGCAGCTGATGAGGGAAGACTTGAAGTGAGCTGAGTGATGACTCTCGGAAAGGAACGGCATGATGACAACGTACTGAGAGGTGTTAACACCAGGAAGGGAGAAAATTTTGGGAAAAGGAAGTGTGGAGGCTGTGGAGAGGAAATGGAAAATGAAAACAACCCTAATGGACAGAGGGTTCTCTGTCCATCTGATGCAGAGATGCAGAGATGTAATGTCAGCACAAAGCGATTTGAGTCCTATTGCCTTTGAGCCTCCAGCCCACACTCTTTGCAACCAGGCAGTTCCTTCTTACTTACTTGCTTAAAACAGATTTCCTCATGATTGCTGAGGAGTTTTCTTCCATTGTGCTTGGCATTACCCTGCTTTCCAGAAAGAGAAGAGTTAGCCCAGTGCAGTGTTTTCAAACTCTCATCCTCCGTGCTCTGATTAGCGATAGCAGATGACATGGTATGGCTCCATAGGCTTCAGTGATAGTAAAAAGAAGTAGGTATCACACATGTAAACCCAAACATCTGCAAAAATACTGTTGACAGTCCTTTTCCTGTTGCTTTGCTAAAAAGCAGTGTCCCCTCAGAATCCTGCTCAGACCTGATCTTCCAGCAGGAGGTGCAAAGATAGGTACAAGCAGCTCCGTAGGAGGGGACTTATCAGTATCCAAGATGAAAAATGTCATTCCCCTTCCTGCTTTATGCACACAAAAAAAAAGAAGACAAGAGAGGAAGAAGAAGAAGAGGAAGAAGAAGAAAACAATGATGATAATGCCACTAATTCGGCCTTCCATGAATAGCTGTTTTTATTTTCATACAGGTCTCTTTCACAGTATTTTGTGCAATTACATTCAGAATGCCACTTCTAAAATCTGCAAGCTGGAGAAAAACATCAGCATCTGAGAGGGAGCTGACTCACCCAGTACATGGGTGACCAAGAGACTTTATTTCTAAAGACATGAGCTGCCTGCTGCAGGTCTCACAAAGTCCCAGTGGAGGGAAATGCTGTAGAGATGGTGCAGCACCGAGAACACTGTGCCTCCAGGAGCTGCCTCCAGCACGAGGTACTCAGCTGCTCCAGCCGTATCAGGACACTGTGGCTGCACACTGGTCTCTGCCATGCTGACTTGAGACTACAGGGCCAGCCAACTCTTGTCAGAAGCTATCAGCACAGATGCTGACCTGTGAAAATGGAGTTAAAAGTCTTGAGTGGAAAAAGTAAGACAAAAAGTGAGATTGCCACCTTGGCCTTTCAGAGAGCTAACTTCAGCCTTTTCCAGGGTCTGCTGGGAGGTATCTCATGGCTAGAGTGCTTGAAGTTAATGGGACCTGTGAGAAGTGGGCGACATTTAAACAGCACTTTTTCCAAGCTCAGGATCAGTGCATCCCCAAGAGTAGGAAATTGGGGAAGGTAGGCAGGGACCTGTGTGGATGAGAAAGGAGCTTGTGGGTAAGATCAAATGGAAGAAGAAGGTCTACGAAATGTGGATAAAGGGCTGGACCATTTGGCAGGAGTATAGAGGTATTGTCATGGCCTGCAAGGATGCAATGAGGAAGTCCAAAACCCACCTGGATTTGAAGCTGGTAAAGGAAATAAAGGATACTAAAGAAAGGTTTTCTTTAAGTATGTCAACAGTAAAAGGGATAATGTGGGTCCCTTGCTGAATGTGGGTGGTGTCCTGGGATGTGGAGAAGGCAGAGATGCTGAATGCCTTCTTTCCTTTTGTCTTCACTTTAAAGACTCCCCCTCAGGACTTCTGGACACTGGAGGGAAGAAAGAGAGACAGGGAAGTGGAAGGCTTCCCTCTGGCTGAGGAGAGTGTGGTCTGGGAGCGTCTGGGTGAGATAAATGTGCACTAACACATGGGCCCCAATGGGATGCGTCCATCTGTGCAGGTGGGGCTGGCAGAGGTGATTGCCGAAGCACTCTCTATCATCTTTGACAGGTCTTGGAGAACAGAAGTACCTGAAGACTGGAGGATAGTCAGTGTCACTCCAGTCTTCAGAAGGGGCAAGAAGGAGGATCCAGGGAACTATAGGCCAGTCAGTCTCACCTTTGTCCCTGGAAAGATGATGGAACAGCTTGTTCTGCTACCTCCAAGCAATTGGAAGAGAAGTAGTCAGCATGGATTCACCAAGAGGAAATTGAGCTCGACCAACCTGGTAGCCTTCTATGATACCATCACCAGCTGGGTAGGTGGGAGAAGTGGATGTCATCTACCTTGACTTCAGAAAGGCTTTTGATACTGTCTCCTGTGACAAAGCTGAGAAAGTGTGGGATAGATGAGTGGAGGGTGAGGTGGGTTGAGAACTGGTTGGCCAAGCTCAGAGGGTTGTGATCAGTGGTGCAGATTTCAGTTGGAGACCTGTGACTAGTGGTGCTCCCCAGGGGTCAGTGGTGGTCTGATCTTGTTTAGTACCTTCATTGATGACCTTGATGACAGGAGAGTGTTCACCCTCAGCAAGTGCACTGTTGACACAAAGCTGGGAGGAGTGACTGACATGCCAGAAGGCTGTGCTATCATTCAGCAAGACCTGGACAGACTGGAGAACTGGGCAGTAAGAAACCAGATGAGGTTTAACAAAAACAAGTGTAAAGTCTTGCACCTGGGAAGAAATAACCTCATGTAACCTTACAGGTTGGAGCATGACCTGTTGGAGAGCAGTTCTTGGAGAAGGACCTGGTTGTCCTGGTGGATGAGGGATTGTCCATGAGCCAGCAGTGTGCCCTGGTGGCCAGTGGGGTCTTGGGGTGTATTAAAAGGAGTCCAGCCACCAGGTCAAGGGAAGAGATCCTTCCCCCTACTCTGCCCTGGCCTGGCCTCACGTGGAGTACTGCATCCAGTTCTGGGCTTCGCAGTACAAAAAAGACAGAGATCTCATGTGGAGAGTCTGGTAGAGGGCCACAAAGATGATATAGGACCTGGAGCATCTCTCCTATGAGGAAAAGCTGGGTCTGTTCAGCCTTGAGAAAAGAAGGCTGAGAGGGGATCTTATTAATGTTTATAAATACCCTAAGTGTGGGAGACAAAGGGACATGGCCAACCTCTTTTCAGTGGTCTGTTGGGATGGGAAAATGGGCCACAAACTGGAGCATAGGAAATTCTGCACCAATATGTGAAAGAACTACTTCATGGTGAAGGTTACAGAGCATTGGAACAGGTTGTCTAGGGAGGTTGTAGAGTATCTCCTTCTCTGGGGATATTCGAGACCTGCCTGGATGCCTACCTGTGCAGCCTGTTGTAGGGAGCCTGTTTTGCAGGGGGGTTGAACTCAATGATCTCTACAGGTCCCTTCCAACTCTTACAGTTCTTTGATTCTGTGATTCTGTAAATAGTGTGTCAGCTGTATTTCCCTGGAAGCAAAGCCTGTTTCTGCCAAGAGAGACAACAGCCAATTCAAAAACTTCTTCTTTTTTTAAGGTGATAATTCATGGGTTAATATGGGCTGGAGTTAGCATTTAACTCCTATGCTGACACATACACAACACCGGTGGTCAGGAAATGCTTGTAATCCCATCTGAAACCCGAGTGAGTGACAGATCAAAGAGATAGAAAGCAGGCACGGATCTGCCCCAAAGCACAGGAGAGAAACAACGGAACATGAATGCAGCAAGGGGACAACATCAGATTTTCCAAAGTCCATACACACCTGAAGCACTTTACAGACCATGTGCTGGCATGTCAGCCCTCCAGAACAATAATGATGACTGACCTTAGCAGGACTAGACACAGCCTGGTGTGTGGATGCAGGAGGATCTCTTCACGCACAGCTGTTGTCTCGCTGGTGCAGCGGGAATCTGGAAATCTATTAACATCACATATCTTTGCTCTGCCCAGAACAGGCAAATTAATCATCTAGTCCATCTTCTAAATTATTACAGTGAATCAAAACATGTGTTTCTGAGAAAACTGTGCAAAGCACCATAGGCATGTGAGCTGTGCTGCAAAAAGCTATTCCAGGATTTGGGACTGCTCAGCTTAACAAGTCTCTTCCTACAGCTGGAAAATCCATATTTAAGCAATGTGAGGGCCAAGGGATTATTGGAAATTCTTGTGGGATGGATTCTTGCAAGAAGATGTGTTATTAAGAGACCTTTTCTCTCATAAATGTCTAGAAGTGATCTGGAAAATCTGCCTGCCTGGAAAAAAATGAAGCCTAAAAGGTAGCTTGACCATAGCAGATGCAAAGTGTCATTTTCAAAAACAGAGTATTCTTCGTTCTCTTCATCTGGAGATGTTGATTTCTTTAGCTCTGCTGCCACGCAACAGTCACCTTCTCTTCTCCACCTCACCTTCTCACCTCTGTTTTGACTGCGTTTGGAGACTGGCCTGGCTGAACAGAGACCTTTGGCTGGAACTCAGGAACAAAAGGAAAGTTTATGGTCTTTGGAAGAGGGGGCAAGCAGCTTATGAGGATCACAAATACACAGTGAAGCTGTGCAGGGGAAAATAAGAAAGGCCAAAGCCCAACTAGAGCTGAACTTGGCCACTACAATGAAAGACAACAATAAATATTTCTATAAATACATTAACATTAAGAGGATGGCCAGAGAGAATCTGCATCCCTTGTTGGACATGGATACACGATGAACAAAGATCAGGATCAGGCTGAGGTACTTAATGCCTTCTTTGTCTCAGTCTTCAATAGCAAGGCAAGTTGCTCCCTGGGTGCACAGCCTCTTGCAATGGAAGATAGGGAAGGGGAGCAGAATATGCCCTGCCTAATCCATGATGAGACGCTTTTGGACCTGCTTCAAAAGCTGAATACTCACAAATCTGTGGGGCCAGATGGAATGCATCCTAGAGTGCTGAGGGAGTTGGTGATGTGGTTGCCAAGCCACCCTCCATCATCCTTCAATAGTCCTGGCTAACTGGGAATATCCATATGGCCTGGAGCCTGGCAAATGTGATGCTCACCTTCAGAAATGGTGGGAAGAATGATCCTGGTAGCTACAGATTAGTTTCACCTCGGTGCTAGGGAAAGTTATGGAACAGATAATCTCAGGAGCCATCATGGATCAGTTAAAGGTCAATTAGGGGATCAGTCCCAGTCAGCATGGGTTCATGAATGGTAGATCCTTTTTGACAAGCATAGCATAGCCATGGTTGAAAAGGATCTCAACGATCATCTCGTTTCAACCCCCCTGCTATGTGCAGGGTTGCCAACCAGCAGCCCAGGCTGCCCCAAGCCACATCCAGCCTGGCCTTGAATGCCTCCAGGGATGGGGCATCCACAACCACCTTGGACAACCTGTTCCAGTGCCTCACCACCCTCTGGGTGAAAGATTTCCTCCTAATATCTAACCTAAACCTCCCATCTCAGTTTAAAACTATTCCCTACCACCCTCATAAAACAGCCATTCCCCCTCCTGTTTATGCTCTCTTAAGTACTGGCAGGCCACAATAAGGTCTCCCTGGAGCCTTCTCTTCTCCAAGCTAAACAATCCCAGTTCCCTCAATCCTCCCTCACAGGACGGTGCTCCAGCCCTCTGGTCATCTTAATGGCCTTCCTCTGGACTCATTCCAAGAGCTCCACATCCTTCCTGTGCTGGGGGCTACAGACCTGGATGCAGTACTGCAGATGGGGCCTCATGAGAGTCGAGTAGAGGGGGACAAACTTGCTATCATTCTATGACAAGGTGACCCGCTTAGTAGCTGAAGGTAATGTGTGATGTGGTGATGTGGTCTACCTGGACTTCAGAAAAGCATTTGACACTGTCCCCCACAAAATCCTCATGAAGAAGCTGGCTGCCTATGGTTTGGAGGGCATGCACCCGGGCCTTGAGAGTTGTGGTCTTAATTTGAATTAAATCCAGTTGGCAGCCAGCCACGAGTGGTGGAAAGGAACCTTGTTGTAATGATGGACAGTCAGCTGAATATGAGCCAGCAGTGTGCCCATGTGGCCAAGAAGGCCAGTGGCATCCTGGCTTGTATCAGGAATGGTGTGGTGAGCAGGACTAGGGAAGTCATCTTGCCCCTGTACTCAGCTCTGGAGTACTGTGCTCTGTTTTGGGCACCTCAATACAGAAAGGACACGGAGGTGCTGGAGCAGGTCCAAAGAAGGGCAGCAAGCAGCTTGGAGAGAATGCTCCTCTAAGAGTAAATGTAGGAACTGGGGCTGTTTAGTCTGGTTAAGTGGGGACTGAGGGAAGACCTTATTGCTCTCTTCAAATACCTGAAAGGTGTTTGCAGCAAGAGCAGGGTTGGTCTCTTCTCACCTGGTGACAGGTGACAGGATGACGGGAAATGGCCTCAAGGTGTGCCAGGGGAGGTTCAGGTTGGGTATCAGGAAAAACTTATTTACAGAAAGGGTTGTTAAGCACTGGAGTAAGCTCCTCAGGGAGGTGGTGAGTCACCATCTGTGAATGTATTTAAAAATTGTTTGGATGTGTTGTTCAGGGACATGATTTCACGGTGGGTTGTTAGAGTTAGGGCAATATGGCTAGGTTGTGGTTGGACTTGATGATCTTGATTCTTTGTCTCTGTGATTTTGTGTTCCTCTTCTATCAAGCGCTTCCTAACTGTGGTTGTTCTACCTTCCTCTTTAGACCAAAGCTCCTTGGGGCTTCTTTCAGTTAGTGCATTTCTCCCATTTCTGGGTTACCTCATCTGCCAAGACAGGAGCTCGAGATGAAACAATAGCCAATAGTCTTAAATCAATTCTTTTTAAAATAACTCTATCTCTGCTTTGAGCTCATATCTCAATCACATAAAGGAAGCTCCATGTCTCAAGCATAATTTCTGAGGAACTTCTGAGCCTCAGCAACTCCTGGTGCTCAAATGCTTAGAAAAAGGCAGAGATGGTTAGCACGGGCCAGAAGGAAACAAGCCTGCAGAAGATTGCCTTCTGGCAGCAAGCTCCAAGACATGGAACTGCTGGAGAGAGTTCAGCAGACATCTACAAAGATGATCAGGGACCTGGAGCATCTCCCTTATGAGGAAAGGCTGAGAGACCTGGTGCTGTTCATCCTGGAGAAGACTGAGAAGGGATCTTATCAGCATTTAGAAATATCTAATGGGCAGAAGTCAAGTGAATGTGGCCTGGCCCTTTTTGTTGTTGCCCAGTGACAGAACAAAGGGCAGTGGGCACAAACTGGAACACAGCAAGTTCCATCCGAACAATAGAAATACTTTACTGTGAGAGTGATTGAGCTCTGGCATGGGCTGCCCAGAGAGGTTGTGGAGTCTCCTTCTCTGGACATATTCAAGACTCTTCCGGACACTTCCCTGTGCAGCCTGCTGTAGGGAGCCTGCTTTAGCAGAGGGGTTACTGGGGGATCTCTAGAGGTCCCTTCCAGTCCTTACAATCCCGTGATTCTGTGAGCTGGGTTTGTCTGCATGAAAACATGCTTATAGCCTTATCTTGTTTCCTCCACCTGTCACATGTTGCCATTGAAGTGGAGTGAAAATGTTCTTTCCTGCAAGTTTGTGCAGCACATACTGCCACAAAGCTCAAGCTTTACCAGAAGCCCCCAACAACTGCCTAGAATTTCACAGCAACTGTACATGAGCTGGGTTAGGGTCAAAGGATGAATGAATAAAATCTTGGAATTTTGCACATGTGTAGCAATCACTGCAAAAACCATATTTTCCTCTAAACTAGCCCACCCTACAGAAAGGTGTTGTACCAATCCCTATGCACTAAAGCAGAGGAAGACAGGTTGCTCTCAGAGAAACGGCATGCTAAACTCATGAGCTGCATACTTAGTGGAGTGTCGTGGATGAAGTTCTGTCTCAATCTGCTAAGGCTTTTATAATGCTTTTGGACAAATGTGCAGTTACTTCTCCAAGGACACCGATTCAGTTATAAAACTGTCTATTGGATCTGTAAATATATGAATCAGACTTGGTGTTGTCTGATGCTCTGTGAATTCCACAACTTGAAATAATCTTTCTGGAAAAAACAAAGTCAGGACTGTGGGGAGCAGTTAACATGAGTTTGAGAAGATGCATGATAGATGGTTATTTCCAGGCTTTTTTTTTTTTCTCCCCAGTTCTGTTCATTTTGTTCATGCACATCAGAATTTTTTCCTTTTCTGTTTCTTATGCTTTCCTCTCTGAAGCTTCGTGCGATTAGCAAAGAAGAAACACCTGTGCAAACAGTCATAAAAATCCCTTCTCATGCACCAGTCTCATTCAACCTGGCCCTATGCAGCAGCCCATTGTGTGAGTGGGGCTGAGAGAGCAGGTAAGTGTGATGCAGGTGAGGAGTCCATCCCCGTTCTGCAGCAGGCCTGCAGTCACTCTCACAGTTCCAGCAAAGGATCTTGGTGCACAGAGACTGTGCCAGCAATATTGAAAGCTTTGGGGTTACTTCATTCAGTTAATTCAGGACTATTCCCAGCCCACTTCCTATCAGCAGTCTGGTTAATGAATCAAAACTCTGTGAGCTGGCAATTGTTTTCCACAAAGCTGTTCTGGGAGGAATTTTTGGCTAGTCACAGAGGACCTGTAGTCAAAAATTTTCTAAGTGAAGAACTAGCATGGGAATTTTGTCCCTTTGCAGAGGTAAAACCATATTCAAAGATGAAAAAATGTTCCCAATGTGACTTTGAAGAAGGAAAAAAAAAAAAAAAAAAAAAGAGGATGTCTCCATACCAATCCTCTCTTTACAGCCTTGAAATTAAATCTTAAGGAAATCATTGTCAGGTTTGGTCATATCTCCCATTGCCTATAATGGAAAAGTGCTAAAATCACAACTCCTATACACCCAAACAGCCCCATCAGTGTCACTTTTCAGTGTCCCAAACCTGGGATACTATCCTGGGGAAGACTTCAGGAAAGTCCAGCTGTCTTACACTATGTCCTTCTAATAGCATAGATCCATTCTGCAGGTGGTTGTGAAAATGTATCCAGAGAGGAAAGGCATTGTGAAGTACAGAATAGCTACTGTTCTACCGTGCATGAAAGTTGTGTGGGAAAAGATTTATTATAGGCTAATGCATGATTTAAATTTTTTCATGTCTAATGTGTGCCACGGTGGATTTCAAGTAACTTGGAAATAACTGATGGCTAAAGCAACTCATTGCCCTTTAGACTCTTTAAAAATTCATTGCCAGTGACTAAGAAAATCTATAAAATATCCAATAGTAGCCTTTTTAGAGTTACTTGTGTATGAATCTCTGTAAAAAACTATGACCTACATTCAAATTCTAAACTTTCTTCATCTGCAAAACTCTGTTTTGCAGCCAGCTGCTGCCTTTACTCACGTGGAGCTCACAACCAATTTCAAAGCAGCTGTTCTCCAAGGCAAGTTCAACTTGGACTGACAAAGGAAGGCAAAGTCTTTCTTACTACCTCTGTTATTCTAAAAGCAGACCTTTTTCCATAGTTTGGTGAAAAATTACTACATACTCACAAGGAGATAGTATGGCAGGAGATGCTTTCAACCTCTTGCAATGCAGAAGACAGGACAAGATGGGTGAGGCTCTGTGGCTGCCAGGCAGGAGCAGATGCATGCTCCTCCAGATAACAAAACCACCTGCCCTGCCACTGGAAAAAGAATCTGCACTTTGACTGACTCATTAAACCTACCCTGCTGTGTCGCTGCTCCTCTGCAATAAAGCAGCCAGTCTGTCTTCACAGAAGGAAAGAGCATAAAAGAAAGCAGCGAGGCAGTTTTAATGGCTTGGCTAGCCAAGCTAGGAAAAACCTCAGCACACAATTAGGAACATATTCTGCATTTCAGCTCAGATGATGGATGCTCCGTAGTGAACTCATGAGAAGATGTCTGGGGGAGAGCTAGTTCCCAGCTTTCTGCACAAAGCTGACTGCACACAGCTTGCTGAGGACAGAGCAGTGTGAACCAAGGCAGCAACATCCAGGAGGAATTTTGGGAGCCCATGGGTGTGAGTGAAGCACTGGTAGCACAAGATGCAGCAGGGATGCATGGGGACAGAATAGGTCCCTGGTTAGCAGAGAGAAGGACTGGTCTCCAAGTCTTGTGCTCAGCTAGAGGAGCTTCTGCTTTTTACATTGCCTTTTTTTATTTTCAGCTCAAATTTATCTTCAGAATTACTTTTTCCCACCAGTTGGATTTTTCTCAATAAATCTTCTCAGTGCAATCGAGAACTTGGAGGTGTCAGTGCTTCCTCTCCTCTTTCTCTTCACAGGCTGCTCCATTCCAAAGCATCCTTACCAGGAGGCAAAGATGCAGCCAGAGTGACTGTGTGCCCTATGAATGCTGGGGTTTGGAAGGTGAGCCACTTTATAAATCTTTCAGGTGGAGATCTAGATGTCACCACGGTCAAATGCCATGCACTTAGCACCATTTCTTCTGCTGTCAGAAAGCAAACTACAACAGCAAGAGCAACAGGAGAAAGCCTGAAGAGGGATAAAAGACAATATACAGATGAGGCCAAGGAGTGTGAACAACAGGGTTGCCCAAGATGGCTGCTCCAGCACCCTGCACGTGATCTGCTTGTGGTGAAGCAGCAGAGCTTGAGCTATTTGCCATGTGCCAAGGCCAAGTGGAATAACACAGCCCTGTCATTTGGCCTTTCAGCTTCTTTCTCCTTCATTTGTTCTCTATACCTTCTCTCTCCTCGCTTTTATTTCTGGATTTTGATTTTCTTCTCCCTTTTCACTTTTGTATACGTGGGAAAGAGCAGAGCATAGCGAAGTGATGCTGAATGGCAGTGGCTGCAGAGGATTTCCCCATAGAGTCAGTGCAATGTGACCAGCCATAAAGCTGTTCTCTTTTTTGGTGGAGGAATCTGGGGAAGATGAAGATAGGCTTTCTGTTATGTTCTTTTCCTGGAAAACACATGGTAAGCTCCTCTGCGGAGTTTGCTAATTGTGAATTTTCCCAAGCTGCTTAATTAATTTGTCATATTGTTTTGTAACACAGTCTTCAAAAACTATCCCTGGCTGTCTTTGCTGACTCTCTTACCCTTTCAATCAGACCTTCTGGTTAATGGATGTCTGTGCTTTTTGTCACTGTAAGACAGAGCAGGGATCCTTTTGGATCAGTGTGTTATTTTGGCCTTGGGTAAGAGACAGAGAAAGGAAAAAGATACTAATTTGCATGCATGCAGAGACTTTCAACCATTTTCCATTTTCATCCGGAAAATGTATCCTGCTATTTTCACCCGTCTCAGTACTGCTGCCATAGATCTGTGCCTGTTCACACTTGGAAAATTGAAGGCACATCTCATTGTCAGTGGCAAGGTCGGGCCCAGTGCCCTGAAAGGCAAGGTTGAACCCACCCAGCATGGAGCCAATGTTTTCAGCTTCTCCTGAACTGCATTATGCTATGGATCAGAAATAGTTGGTCTCTTCTTTTTTTTGGCCCCTTAATTTTTCAGACTTACTTACGGTTATTGTAAATAGGAGGAACAAAATAAGCTTGAAGTGAATCAAATGTGTTGGTTTTTGGTTTTTTTTTTTTTTTTTTAATTTCTGATTCACTGAATCCTCTGACAAGGAAATGAAAGTACATTCCTGTTCTGACCCAAAGCAGTTTTGTGAACTTTGGTTTGGGATGTTGGGTAGCATCCTTCCTTACTGTTTAATGATTTTGAGTTAAGGACTGCTCTGACATAGCTGTATGTGTGTAATGGTTGTGTAACAGTGTAAGCACAACATGAGATGTCTCAGTTAAGAACTGAGACAGACAATATAAGGAAACATTAGAAATCTGCAGTTAAAACTGCATCAGTGATTAAATGCTGGAAATTTGATGTGGTATCAGGGCCTCCTTGCAACAAAGTCCATACTTGTTTTACATGGAATGCTTTCCTTGGGTATCCAGTCTTAGCAGTTATTCCCAACCCAAACATCCATAGGTCACCTTAAAGTTAAAAACCATGAACAGTTAAAAACTATACCTCTAGGGCACTTCTGCCTGCTGATTATTACTCCATCAGGCCTTACAACCCTTTTCCAGCATTTTTACATCAGCTACAGAAAACTTCGGAGCTTGTTTCTGGCTTATTTCTCCTCTATTCAGGGGATACCTGGTATGCAGTCATAAACAAAAAAACCACACTTGTTGAATTTGTAATCTGAAGCTGAAGGGTGGTGAGCCTACACTTGAAACCAGATAGGGAAGATTCTTTGGAGAAGAGAGCACTGTTTACCTGCTCTGGGGATAGAAAAGGGAAGCTTTCCCCTTCCCCAGCAAAAGGAGAAAGCAAGTTTCACCCTCCCTATCCCAAGTCAGTCTTGCTCACTTAGATACTCTGTGCTCAAGTCTTGCAATCTGCACTGAAAACTCCTATCTACATTTTGAATCTGGGTTCATTGCACTATCCTCTGTCAACAGCATCTGTGTGGCAGTCTGGAGAGTCAGACACAAAGATCTCCCTGACCTGACTCATACCTTTAGAAGCTTGTTTATGGACAGATTATCTTTGTCCATGCATTGCTAGAGGTTGATGTAGAGCGTTAAAGAGGACTTTTATACAGTGCAGGCCTGGCACAACCTCTCTTTGTGCCTGGTAGATAGAGCATTTGTTACTATTTTCCTAAGGAAATATTAGCAAAACTTTTAAATTTGAAGTTAACAGCACTGCCAAAGCTGTCCTCTCCTGTCTCTGGAGGCATGCCCATAGCTTGCAGTGTAGGCAGTTGTGTGTGGTCCTGAATACTGTCAAAGGTGAAGAGGCGTCTATTACTTTTGAAGAATCTTTCCTGACCCCTTATCCCTGAGAAAACACTTTCTTCAGAACCTGGACACCAAAGTAGCAAAGCAGAGGTGGATAAACTGAAGCTAGCCAGTGTTTAGTATGGAGGCTGCTGACTTTTTGTTGCTCCTTAAGATTTGTTTTGGCTCAGCACAGGCTCTATCTTCTAATGTCCTGAACATCTCCTGCCAGGGATCGGTCCTTATTTTGTTTTCAGCTGACCACAATGTTTTACAGAACTCCTGGAACCTTTCCCACTGGCAGTATTGTTTAATTGTTTATTCGCAAGCCTCTCCTGGCCAGCGGTCAGGGAGCTGAGGAACCAAGGGCTTCCAGGGATGAAAACACGAGCAGCTTAGCAGCTGGAGCTTTGTAACAGCTTCCATCTTCTGTGGCGTGAAACACAATGTGTGCTCCCCCCTGGGAGGTGTACTTCCTCTGCACAAAAGATGTTGTCCCCAATGTTTGGGGCCTGCCACGTCTCAGAGGCTGCAGCCTCCTCCTGCACTGTGGCCACCACTTGACCCCATGTGAGGCCTGCCAAGCTCTACAGGCCCTGGTGCTTCTCTGGGAGGTGCAGGAGCTTAGTTCTTCATGCACTAGGCAGGGAGAAGCACAAGGAGGATACATGTACACTTCTCCTTTGCCTGCAGTTTCACTCCAGCCTACCACTGCAGCATCTGATCCTCGTGCCTATCTCACTGGTGGGGGCACAGTCAGCACAACAGCAGGTTGTCAGACCTCTGGGACTGCATTTCATGGGGTTTCATTAACAGCATTCCCAATGTGATTTTGTTATTGTGTTCCCTGTATAGAACACAAAATATATTGCAACCTTTTCCCAGCACTTATTGGCTATTTTAATCAAATCCAGAGCAGAAAAAAAATCATGGAGGAGATGTAGGGTTTTTTTGTTGTTGTTGTTGTTTGGGGATTTTTTTTGCACTGGACAATGCTGGCAGATCTTGTCCTTGCATTAGAGCAAGGATTTATTTCTCATCTGCAGCAGGAGCTGAACTGTGAAATTTCTGTGGCATCTCAAATGAATAAAGAAGTTGGGAAGAATGTGACCGAGTATGCATGAATAAAAGGGCTGCATATGTCTTACCAAAGTGATATCCTACTGACCCACGCCTGTTGACAAAACGGGATGCTGCGTGTTAGATGCATGTGGATGATGGCCTATGAGGGAAACTTGCTTCATTAAGACAGGAGAGGCCTTAAGAGATCACGTTTCTTAAACAGTGCCTCCATATACTGTGTGTATGATTTAATTAGGGGAAAAGCAATGGCTGAAGACCATCTATGTTCTAGGCTTTTTTCTGTTTTGGGATGTTGGTGCAAGTTACTGGTGCAGAAAGCAGGGGTAAGGATGAGAAAATAAAGGGCTTTGGTGACACCATGTTGTCCTCTAAAGACTGCTACCTCTATCTTGCTCTTTTTAAGTCCTTCAGCAAAAGCAAGCAGCTATGAAATGCAGCTTAAATAGAATACGTATACTTCTTGCACTTGTTCTCTCCTGTGATGGTTTTCAGCTAACACCATAGCAGGCACCCCTCTTACTCTGAGCCATGTTCAGAGGCATGATATTGCCAGCAGACAAGTAGCTCTAGTACTCAGCACTGGGGAAGCAGAAGAGATACAGACAAATGACATGGCAGCTTCCTGGGACTATCTGTCAGCACAAGACACAGAGTTATATCTAATCTCCTGCTTTCTATTAAAGAAAAGAGCTCAACTCCTCACACACTGATTAGTACCTGTGGGGCTCCTACAGCAGCTCCAGGTGAGGAAGTCACAGAGGCACTCTGATGTCCAGACATCACAGCAAAGGTTAGCAAAGGCTCTCTACCAGCGTATACTTAAAATCAAACAGGCATTTTGCTGTTCTGCTGAGTAGATGCAAATTGCATAATTGAGGCCAGAGAGGAGAAGAAAGTGGCATTTTGAAGTATAACATAAAGGTCAGCGTAAGTCATGGAGTTTTACAACATTTTCTTCCTGTCAGATTATTAGTTTCATTTACACATGAAGTAGATAAACATAAGCATGCATTTTGAAAGTTTCTAGTCCCAGAACTGACTGATATATCTAGTTTTGCCCAGTTTATTTGTAGGACCAGACACAGTACTGATATTATGCTGTGTCTCCTCAAAAAAGTGCTTATCTTTCTTGCAGGTATTTCTTAGTTTTGCAAAATATCAGCTACATTCACCATGGCTCTTCAAAACTTTAATCAGACATCTAGTTTTATCTTTAAAGATCTGGTATTATCTTCCTCTGCCTTTGCAAGAATGCTGTGAATGCAGAAGATGAAAAGAATGAGACTGCTGCTCTTCAGTTCAAAAGATTACTCCCACCAAACATTGCATGTTTGTTTTTTTTTTCTTGCTCCCCAGCAAAAAAAATAGAATAGTGGGTCCTTGCAAATCATGGCTTTGATTTTTGTAACAGATTTTCTATAGATTTTCTATGATAACTTACATTTCAAAGGAAGATTCAGTGAAGATGCAGCTCCAGATGTGCTAGGTTCCAGCTCACTTCAGCAGCTGACAGGGCACAGAGCAGCCAGTGCCAGACCTTCTGTGCTGATGAACTCTGTACAGTCCAGTTCACAGCATATAGCATCATGTCTGTCTGCATGGTTTTATTCAGAGCTTTGGCTTCTGGGCAAGACTAGCGTGGATTGGATTGGATTGGATTGGATTGGATTGGATTGGATTGGATTGGATTGGATCGGATTGAGGAACACAAGATGATCCATGTTAGCCCACTAATTTCCCCAGATGCTGGAGGCCCTTGCCTAATTACTGTGACCTTTGGATTACCATGCAGCATTTCTGCTTAAAACACTGTGTCGAGCCCTGAGATCCTTTACCATGTGGCCATTAAAAGAAAGAAAGGAAAAAAAAATCTTTCTAATACTTAACACTAAACTTTTATAGAAAAATTCCTCTTGAAAGCAAAATCTATTTAATTTTAAGGCAAGTACTGATTTTTCCAAGGGTCTGTCTTCAAAGCGTACAAATTGGTTCCTTCAGACAAGGACAATGTCCATCTTCCAGCAGAGTTTGTGGTTCTGTGGAGGCCACCGTAGCCCTCAGAGACATTATTTAGTGTCTGCATATGTAACCCAGACACAAAGAACTCTAGAGATCGAGGGCAAGTTATCACCAGCACCTTGCTGTCACAGCCCTGTACTGCTCTCCCAAAGGATAATCACCATTTATCCCTTTGGTAGATAACCAACATAGCCATGTCTCAGCAGGATAGCTGAGATAGGCTTGGAGCGTTGCCTTGGGACACTGGGGGGCTCTTTGGGTCTCCCGCTGGTGCTTGCCCAGGCTATGTGACCTGGGACACTGATTATCAAATAAGTGTTCAGGCTCGATTTCTTTAAAAAATAGGAGGGAAGGAGGGAAAGTTGTTCTTCTAAAAAAGAGGCATGCTTAAATACTGGTTGAAAAATGCAATCTGAAGGGCCTGCATTTGCTGCCCTCCTCAAATGTGCACTCTTGATTTATTTGCAAAATAGAGGGAGGCAAACAACATTCCTTGCACTCATAAATGATTTTGCTGGGCAAATACCAGGCTTAGTCAGGTATGCTGAACCCTCTTCTCCCATATTTTGATCAGAACTGTCTTGTTAATAGCTCTGAATTGCTTTAACTAGCAGTTCTGTAAATATTGATGAGTTAATTTCCTCCCCAGAAAGGTAACGGTAGTTATTTCTGAGACCCCACAGTGAGACCTCACACTGGCTGCATGTGGCCAGAATATTCTTGAGTTGCAAGACATTACTTCTTGCTTGCAAGCATACACAGACATAAAAAATGCTAGCAAATAAAAATGTGGTCCAGAAATAAAGTTCCAGATGTAAGCAGTGGGCTTTTGCAGCCCTCTCCCAGTAGGAGCACTGGTGACATGAGCACAGTGTTTGTCACCCTCTCAGGATGTGCAAGGAGAACTGAAGGGAAGGAACCTGTAAAAGATTTTCTGTGAGCTCCCGACTCCTGACTTAATGCTCTTCTGGCTCTTCTGATTTCATCCTCCTCCCAGAAAAATATGCTGTGATGTCTTTTCCCTTGTGGCAGCATTGTCTATGGCTGTGATATGAGTGAGCATCACATTTTGGCAGGCCAGCATCCCGCAAGGAACTGACACACACCCTGCCCAAACGCCCACAAACCTGTTGCCACTGTGCACCTGTCCAGCTCTCACTGCTGTCGTGCCCTGCTCACTCCACTCAAAAAGCCGTGGAGCTCACCAGATACAGCCCCTGCTGCTTTCATCCATTGTGGTGGTCTTTTTCTTGTGGCGAAGGTCTTGTCTCTTCCTGGCATTTCTTAATCACTTCAGTTTCTAACTTTTTCACATTGATGAAGATGCAAACTGAAGCTTTATATATAGCCAACAGCTAATGTCTGCTCGTGGCTCAGCCTAGAGAAACCTTGCTGCTGCTAACTACAGATCTTTGCCTTATCTCGTCCTCAGTTTTCTGTTGCAATCAGAGAAGGGAGGAGAACAGGAACAGAGCCTGGTTCTGAGAGGTGTTGAGTCATGCAAGTTATTGCCTTGTTTTCTCAGGATCTGAAGGGAGGAGACAAGAGCTCTGTTGGTCAGGGCTGTCAAGATTCTGGACCATCAGTGCAAGAGGTGATAAGCTGATTCTCCCACCCCAGTAAACAAAACCCAACCAGAGGGAGCACAGAGGTGCTCCACCAGAAGCACTCTCTTCTAATGGTGATGCAACCTGTGTGGTCTGGGCCTCATCCAGCTCCACAGCAGTAATAATTTTGTTCATTATTTACCAAAAACAGCAACACTTTCTGCTCCAGGCTATCTACAAAAACGTATCACTGCTGTGACAGAGAGCACAGAGAAAGGGACAGCCAACAGACAGGGACGTGGTGCATGTAGGAGTGAAGGAAAGCAGCAGAGATACTGAACAAAACAACCTCACCCTGTCTCCAAGACTTTCACAAACACCATTCTAGTACTCTGGAAGAAGAATCCCTTGACAGGGAATTTTCTCTGTGAAAGAGCTTATCCCACACAGGTCCAGGCACATGTGTTAGGAGAGCTCCAGGGAAAAAAAGCCATCATATGCCCCCTCATTGCTATATGAATGCATAGGTTTGTGTTTAACTTAACTACTCACTTGAATGGAGACTGGATCAGACCTCATTACGTATGTATAATGAATGGTTTTAATGATGTGCACCATATTTGCATTTACATTTTACCCAAGACTGTGGAGGGGAAAAGAAAAAAAAAAAAAGAAAAGAAAAAAGAAAAATGTGGGAATTGGGTGAAGAAAATGGCTGAGCATATCTGAGAGATATATCCAATTCGTTTTTGGTTCCAAGTCATCTGTTTACAGAGAAGTGCTCGTGTCAAATACGGATCTTTTGTGCTCAGAAAGGGATAAACTGCTCAAGCAAGCACTGTTAGGCATTCTCACCTATTGGCTCCACAGAAATAGCTCTTAGAAGCTTGTACAAAATACACCACAGGGATTAATCACTAGCTTGATACTGACCCATTCACAACAGAAGCAAGGCTTCTCTTTGCTGACCATCAGAGAGACCAAGCCCTTTTGTATGAGCTGAGTTGACTGTGGTGGGTCTAGCAACATTTCCATTGTGCTGCTGTGGGTGTATGTTTGATGCATCTGATGGATAGAATCTGGAAAATGTCTTTTAGGCAGATTAGTGCATCAGTGAACATTGCAAGACAACTCACCATGTCCCTACAGCCACAGTTTACTTGTTCATTCAGACTACAGTTGTGCTAAATAAAACTATGTGAAGTGTCTCAGCACCCTTTGTCTGCTGATGCCAACTGGGGTCAAGAGTGCACCTCCACTTCCTTTCCCACTTGCTTTCTTACTGCTGCAGGAATGAGCACTGTGTTATAAGCATTATAAGGAATTAAGGGCCACACAATGTCCTCTCACTTGACAAGAGAGCTTCCTAGAATGAGCTTGCTCTGGTGCAGGTGGGAGATTGCAGCACTTTGACCACAACAAAACATACATTTGATTTTCAAGAAGGCAGACCTAAAGGAGGGGTTGTTACAACCTGTTATTTCAGCTGGATGCCAGCACCTTGATCTATCTCCAAGGTGAAGGGAATGGAAGGGAAAGAAAAGAAAGGGAAAGTAACAAGTAATTTTCCCTCTCTGCTAGTGCCTGTACCTCCCCTGCAGTGAGGCTCCAGAAGCCACACTAAGCTGCTTGAAGCTCCAGCTTGCCAAAAACAAGAATCTGGAATTCACCAAACTCTTTGGATCCCAGCACAAATTTGTTGACAGAAGATCTCTAATTACACGAGAGGAGCTGCCAGGGAAGGTCAGGTCCAGGTCACACTTATATAACTCCATCACAGAAATACAGCAACTTAAAAAGCTGTTGTACATCATCAGAACCATCAGGATTTGCATCAGAGTGATGCTGTAAATCTTTGTCTTGCATAACTACTGGTATTAGGAAGAGCTTGCTGCTGATGGGGAAGGTGGCATTTCCAGGTCTGCTCTGAGCAAGCCAGCTTCTACTGCCAGCTGCAAGATCAGTGGAAGGTCAGCCTGCAGGGTGAGCAAGCTGGCATGAGGACCAGAGACAGTTTGGAGTTGAACTCCTGTGCTGGAACAGCCTAAGTGCCTTCTGTCATGGCTGGGTCCAGTCCCTCATCCCTTGATGTGCCTGCAAAGCATGCTGTTTTCCACCTCCCCTCTAAGCACTTAGCCCCAGGTAAATGGGAAGCACGAGGTGACCAATGTGAGCATGTGAAAGGGCACTGGCTTCATGCTGTGGACTCAGTGCTGCAGTCACTGGTTTCCTTGGCTGAGGTGGAGCTGCTTGCAGATCCAGGGAGCCATCTGTAGATGAATCATGGAGTTCCTTGGAAGGAGACCTGCCCTGGGGAGATGAGGCAGCCAGCTGCTGAGATCAACAGTTTCAGGGCTTGGAGGCAAAAAAAAAAATCTTTTGGCTGCAGACATTTGAAGCAGGGGGACTGATAGCTAAGAGTGACTGAATGGAAAAAGCACTTGCTGAGAAATACCATTGCTGGTGCTTTACAAATATCAGTATAGCCAAGGCTGCAGGAAGAAAGTGTTTTGGTCTCAAAATGTCTGTACACCAGACAGTTTCATACAGCGGCTGCTTTACGGACAGAACCAGACTCCAGAAATGAGTGACAGCCCATCCAGACAGCTCTGACCAGAGGTGTCCCTATTGCTCAGTTTTGGTGTGCAATCCCAGCTGGTACTACAGGACTGCTGCTGCCAGTAGGGGCAGCAAATGAGCAGTTGTGTTGCTTTAGCCCTCGTTCTTCATGCCAGATGAACTCAGCTCCTTCTGTGATTCTATCCAGCTATTAAAAAGCATTCTAGACATTAAAAAAGAGCTAGCAAGATACTGTAGAGCATTGGTCACAGTTATGTCTCTCAGGGATAAATACTGGAACCAAAGTTCTTTAATAACTTCATAAATGGCACTGACAGTGGGATCGAGTTCACCCTCAGCAAGTTTAAGGATGACACCAATCTGTGGGGTGCAGCCAACATGCCCAAAGGATGAGATGCCATTCAGACAGACCTAGACAGGCTCAAGGTGTGAGCCCAAGTGAACCTCATGATGTTCAACAAATCCAGGTGCAAAACCTTGCTCCTGGGTCATGGCAACCCCTGCTATCAAGACAAGCTGGGGGATGAAAAGATGGAGAACAACTCTGGAAATGACTCCTTTCCTAGGATTTGTGTAACCACTCCTCATCACCAGATAGATGGATTAGATTGCCAAGGGCCCATCCAACCTGGTCTTAAAAACCTCCAACATCAGGGGCTCCACAGCCATTCTGGGCAATGTGTTCCGCTACTTGACTGCATGGTAGCTGTCCAAAGAAAACATTTGTACAAGCCTTGCTGAGTCAGTGTGTGTTTCTACACACACTGCTCCCCTGCAATGACAGGCTGAGAGAGCTGGGGCTCTTCAGCCCAGAGAAGCAAATGCTCCAAGGGGACCTCATAGCAGCATTCTGGGGAGGGACTTTCTAGAAGAGCATGTAGCGACAGGATGAAAGGAACTGGCTTTAAACAGGAAGAGAGTCGATTTAGACTAGATATTAAGAAGAAATTCTTTACTGTGAGGGTGGTGAGACACTGGAACAGGTTGCCCAGTGAGGTTGCAGATGCCCCCTCCCTGGAAGCACTCAAGGCCAGGCTGGATGGGGCTGTGAGCAACCTGGTCTGGAGGGAGGTGTCCCTGCCTATAGAAGGAGGGTTGGAACTAAATCATCTTAAAGAACCCTTCCAAACCAAATCATTCTATGATTCTATGGACTGTGGGAGTCTCCTGGATCGCTCATAGCCAGTAGATATCCAGGTGGCCGAAATCCCACATCAGGATGACAGCCTGTGAGCATGAAACTTCTGTAGCTGAAACAGGAAGGCCTTGTCAAAAGGTCCTCTTGATCAGGTGGCCTGAAGTAGACCCTGACCACCAGCTGTCCTTTGTTGGTCCCAACCCCAGTTTTAACCCACAGGCTCTCCACCCATTCCTGACTGTTTCTCAGAAGGAGCTCCTTGCAGTCTATCCACTCCATAACACAGAGAGCAACTCCCTTGCCCTCCTACCTTGCTTAACCCTTATAAAAAGCTTACAGCCCTCAATGGTTTGTTCCAGTTATGTGCCATCCCACCACATTTCCATGATGGCAATAAGATTGAAGTTTTCAGAGTGTCCCACTGTTTCCAACTCCCCTCACTTATTTCCCATGCTGCGTGCATAGGTATAGAGGCACTTCAGCTGTCCTTTTAGACACACTGCCTTCCTAGAAGAGCCCTCTCACAAAGCTCTGGGACAAACATGAAGCTTTCCCCCCCTGCTTCCTAGAGTGGCAGCTTTCCCTGTCTCTGTCACTCAGCATACATCTCTTTCCCCCAGCAGCTCTACTTTGAAGTCCTTGCAGTGAGTGCAGCTAGCTTGTTAGTATATTCTTGCCCCTCCTGGTCCCAGTTTGTCAAAGATGCTACCTAGATCATAGGAGACACAGCCTTGGGCATGACACCATTATGCAGTCATTCAACTGCTCATTCCTCCTCCTTCAGCCCAGATCCAAGTCTCCAACTGGGAGGACTGAGGAGAACATCGCCTGTGCTCCTGACCCCTTCTACACCTTCTCAAAGGACACAAACTCCTTTTTGATAATTATTAATTTCCTGGTCACAGCCTTGTGTGACCTGGCTTGAAAGACCAGAAGAGGATAATAGTCATCCAGTTTTAACATATCAGATGTCCTTAAAATGTGGGCTCCTGGCAGGCAGCAAGCCTCTCTAGAGAGGTTATGCAAGTGGCAAATGGGTGCTTCAGTGCCCCTCTGTGAAGAGTCTCCAGTTACTGAGATCCTTCAACTTTTTTAGTGGCACTGATGGTGATTTGGGTCCTCACGGGACTTTCTTATGTCATCACCCTTTTTCAATTCTAAGCTGCTATTTGTAATTTCTTCTTTCTCACAGCGGAGACAGAAATCTAGTAGCTACCAGGACTTCTGGGGCAAGGGTGAGGAGAACTTTTTGACCTGAGCTGACAGGAGGGTCCAGCCCCCTTCACCCTCATGTGTTTATCCCATCTGGGCAGAAGCCTGCTGATCACCCTCCCCTGGCTGGGCCCAAAGACAGGGCTGTCTATCTGTCTGCCCATGCAGTAGCATGACATCAATTGCTGCAGTAGCAGCAGCAATTTCCCTCTCAGATAGCTGAAAGTATCTCAGCCTGGTGACCTCCTCTCTCAGCTTGGTCAGCTGTTCAAAAAGATGATCCACTTGGGCACATCTGCACCCACAAGACCCCTTCACCTACCTCAATCCCATGGCTGACCTCTAGATTCCACAGCTCTGCAGAGCCAAAAGTCTGGGCAGCCTTCTTGTTCCTCGAGAGGTCTCTCTGGGTGCACGTATCAGCCCAGAGAGGTTTTGAACAAAGAGTGAACAAAGAAGGCTGCAGTCAGAGGTATACAGAGCTGCACAACACAGCAAGCAACCACAAGATACACTGTACTGACAGGCAACATTTTGCTGAGCTCTCCCAGTGGCAGTATCCTACTTTGGAACAGAAACCCTCCTCTGCATCTGCGGATGGACATATCTGTGTCCTGAGCCTCAGTTTCACAGCTCAGGCTTTTTGCAGTCAAATCTCAAAATTAATTTCTAAACGAGGCATCAGATATGAGGCACTCGGTATCCTCACTCCAACAGCAGTCAGCAAATATTTTAAGGAAAGAGACATGGTAGGTCACACCTACACCTACCACACTAGTTTTTTGCCCTCTATTTCTTGCACTCCTAGAAATCAGCATTGTAGGGCATTTAGACCAGCAAGTAGCAACTGGCAAGTAACAACCATCAAGTAGCAACTGGCAGGTCACACCTGTATGAATTTTTTGCAGTCTTCATTCTTCCTTTCCTTTTTTTCTTACGTTTAGTTTCTGCAGCCTTCTGTGCATATAATTGTGCTCTGCATAAATTGTTTCCTTGACTGCTCTTAGTGTCACTAGAGGCCTGCTCAACCTAGTGTCAGGAAAAGCCCTGACTAATGGCCAACACCACTAAACTCTGACTAAAATTAGGACTGCCAATGAAGCCAGAGAAGATCTCAGTCTCCCAAGAATGAACTATGTGTTTTTGTCTCAAAGACAGAGATACTTTTATCTCATATGCAAGATTTTGATCAACCATTTTTCTCGAGATAGTATTAAAACTATTTTGCTAACAGATAATCCTTTGTCTAATGTGGCTTAAAAGGGCAAATGTGTAGTAGCAACTACTTGGCTGTATGGTAGCCGTCCAAAGAAAACATTTGTACAAGTCTTGCTGAGTCAGTGTGTGTTTCTAAACAGGCAATGCGTCCCTTCCACTGACAGGATTTATCTCATGCAGACTGACTCCAATACTCCGTTGCCCCGCACACTCAGAGAAGAGTGCACCTGGGCTACAAAGGAGACAGAGACCCGGTTTCTTTGTTCAGCATGGAGCATCGGTTCTCTCTAGTCATCTCTGTGCAGTAAAGTCAATTGGCCAAAATACGGTCCCATCTAGAGAGATGCCACCTGATGCCCAGATAATATTTCACAAATTTTTCATACCTGATTAATGAGAGGACAGACCATTAGCCTGCTTTGCTATTGCCTTGAAGATCTCGAACACAAGCCATGCTGACACCAAGTCATCTCATCCATCCCCTGCCACCCACAAGGCTGTAAATCAGGCCAGCTTCCCTTGAAGTGGAGCCCAGAACTGCCTTGTGGCTTGCACATCCCTTGATCCTTGGGGCAAGCAGCATCACCCAGATACACATAGGCTGGCATTGTTGGAGGCCTTGGCCTGGACAGTGCACCACATCCGATACATGTATCCCGGTTCGTTACCACCTTTGTGAATTTCCTCACCCCAAGTTCCTCCATTCTTCCTTGGAGCTCACAAGCCTGTGAGCAAAACAGTTGGTCTGGACAATGCACTCCATCCCCACCCGCAGTTCCTTCTGAGGCAGGAGCAGCTGCCCAGCCACGGGGAGATGAGATGTGCTTCTGCACCCCTCAGCCGCTGTGCTAGGGCTGGGTGTGCAGCTGCCTCTCCAGCAGGAATACAGGGGGGCTGGAGCCAAAGAATGAGCTATGTATGGTGCTCCGCAACAGGAGGGATGATACTGAAAGCTCTGGGATTCAGTCCGAGCCAAACACAAGTGAATCCAGCACAGGAGCTCCTATTACATCCCCAGGGAAAACAAGGTTTCTCCAGCAAGCAGTGCAGCATTCCCTGTCCTTTCCATGCAGAGACCTTGAGTTGAAGCCTGCCTGTTCTCTCTTGCTGCTGCCACAATGTCAATGCTGCTTTAAATGAGAAGTTAAATTTAGCACAGAGTGAGCTCACCAACGAGGGGAATGAATAACCCCCATTCATTCATTCATGCAGTAATTCACCTTTCAGCACAGCCCTACTTGTCTGTTAAGTTGTTTGTTTACGTGAATGTTTGCTCACCCATATAAACTCCTGAGCTGCAACATCTCTGCTTGAGAACCACAGAAAGATCAGATACACAAGCAGCCCAACACATTTATTCCTGCCCAGCAGAAATAAGTTGTGCAGTTACCTCAGCAACAAAGTAAATGAAATGAGATTTACAGTGTTCCAGCTGATGGAAGAAAACAGTTCTTTTGTAAGCACAACCAGTTAACTGATTGGTAGCCTATTAGTCCAAACCTGTTGTAGAACACCCTATAGATCAGCTCTTGATTAAATTTCCATTGATGTAGGTTGCTCTGAAAGTAGTGTTTCCTATTTATTTCCATGAGAACTACAATAGCTAAAAAAAAAGCACCGTAACAGTTTGATAGCACAAATTCTCAGCTATGAAACACTTTTTTTCAACATTATCACAACCATTTCATATGCATTTTCAACTGCAATGAACAAGAGACTGCATGCCATGTAAAAATCTGCACCAGCAGATTTGTTCCACAGATTCTGAGTATGTCAATGCTGCTAGGACTTGCCCATGCAGTCCAACTCTCATTGGCCCAAACAGATGGAAGTCAGAAGGTTTCAAATCCAGACCATATGGTGGGTATAGTACAACAGTCCAGCCAAGACTGGCACTTTTCTCCAAGGTCTTCAAGCTGGTATGGAGCCTGGTGTTACCATGTTCAATAGCTGTTCAGAAAATGGCTAATCTTTCTTTCATATCACTGAGCATTTGTGGGACTCAGCTGGCACAAACTTTTCAATATTCCAACATAACCACCATCACTTGCAGCCCATGAAGCTCTGTACGCAATTCCCTTGTGTTGTAATCCACTGATTAGTGTGGATAAGCTAATTGGGACACTCTTCATTTCGTTTTGTGACAGCCGTGTGTGACTTTCTGGAAAGTGTCTTTCACACTGTTATCATCATTGCTGAAACACACCACCCACTTCTCTCTGTGCTCACACCACTGGTTGGTCTCCATAAGCATTCAGCAAGTACTGATGAATGTCAGTGGGTGCCATTTTTCCTCATGGAGGAATTCAGTTCTGTCCCTTTTCTTTATGCACTTCCATACAGATGCCACCGTGTCAGACTGCCCCTCTGCTGCCATCTGTCCCACAGCAACAAATGTGACAGGATATGTATGGGAAGGTTCAACCATTACTGTCGTACCCCAAATCTGCCTCTGATGTGATGGGCCAACATCACATAACAGGAGGCATTACTTTCAGAACAGCCCTCATACATACTCCTAAATTGTCAGGACATCAGCAGACAACCATCTTAGCATGGAGACCGGTCAGCAGTACACAGCACCTGTGTCCCAGGCAGCTATTGTCCCTGCAGCACAGGAAGCTGCTGGCACTGCAGTTCCAGCACCTACCTGGAGGTGAGGAGTTTTATATAGGACTGAAAGGAGCAAAGTGAAGAGTTTGGGAGATGCAGTAAGAAATCTGAAAGAAAAAGAACAGAAAGAATGTACTTCACATCCTCCCTGTCTGGTTGTAGTCAGGAAGTTTGGTTTCACTTTCCACTTCTGACAGTCAAATACTTGCAATGAGTTTTAGAATAGGCAAAACATTAGCAGAGTTGATGGGGGACTATTGGACAAATTCATGCTCAAGAATCACGCCAGATACAGGAGCTGTAACTCTTTTTAAGATACACACATCAGCAGCAAGCTATTATCTCAGTTGTATTCTACAGACAGAAAATCCAGTTCCCTTGCAATTTTACACAGCACTTTCGTTTCACTTTTATTATTTTGGTATGGCATAAGCCCAGGCATAAGGACCAGCAGAAATTGAGGGAGGAGCAAATGTCTTTCCCACGTACATTAGATATCCTTGATGTTGCTGCAACAAGGGAAAACATGCAGGAATTCCACCCCACGTTGCTGTGCTGAGGTCTTCCTACTCCTCCTCACACCACTGGCCTCAGGATGGGGACTGTCATGCTGAGTTCAGCGCTCTTCTTTTCCCACCCAAATTCTGCCCTGCAAGAAGCCTTCTCCAGCACAACCTGAACAACTTCTTCGAAGGGCCCTGTTCTGTGTGTAGCGCTTTGATGCATCCCTACAGCATACAATTTAAATCACTGGTACCTTGACCTGAGAGCCTCTGCAAACATCTGACTGTAATCTCCTACAGTACAGCCACCGTGATATTAAAGCAGCACTAGAGCTGTTCTAATAAGATGAAATACATCCATTTTCAGAAATAAATCCAGTACTGGTGAAGGAAGAAAATAGAGAGCTTGGGATCACTGTTAATCCTTTTTTCTTTATTTTATAAAATATTACACACATGAGCTACACAGGTGGGGATAGAAATAGTTATAATCTCTGCCTGAGGCATAGTTCAAAGCTTTCATTCATAAAATGTGTAACAAACAGCCAAAGCAAAGCAGTTATTGTATACCCTTGGAGTACTGAAGCCACTGAGTATTTGAGAGAATCTTCTCCAAAACAAACTTCATCATGTCCAAAACAATTGATTGTATCTCAGGCAAATCAATGAGGGAATTTATGCTTTACCACACAATTAATACAGCTGTTAAGCAATAGTAAAGTATTGCAGTGCTGTTTGTCTTAGGATGCCGCTCACAATAAGTGCAGCAGATGCTCAGCCAGGATACTGGGAGAAAGAGCAGGTATAGCAGCTGTGCTGTAAGTCCTCTTCCACAAGATTCTCATCCAGTGCTGCTGACTGCAAGGCTCCCACTGCCATTGGTGAGAATGGGAAATGAAGTGCCAAAACATTTGGGTTTCGTACAACTTTTCCCTCTGCATGAACTGCAGATCCAGACTTAACACTGCAAAATATTTTTGCTTTCCAACAGTTTTTTTATTTAAGTATTCTTCTTTGTTTTCTCTTCTCTCACACTTGCATTGCTTACGCCCATTCAAAATAATTAGTTATGTGATAGATATACAGAACTGCCTAAAAATCTCTGCAGAAGCACAATTTATAGCACCCACAGAGGAAAGCAGACGTCTCAAACAAAGAGAAAAAAAAAAGAAAGGTGTAAAATAAGCCAAATCCTGGAAGCAATTCAGCCACCAGCTTTCATCAGGCTGGACAACAGGAAGACACCAAGGAGGAAACTCAAGGCAAGATAAAGACACAAGAAGACACAAGCCGGGGCAGCAGAAAACCTGTCAGCACATAATCCTCAAAGGACGTTGCCATTGAGGCACTAAGCCCTCCAGCTGGACTGCACTGCAATTGCCATCTTCCCAGAGCACACTTCGGAGAGCTGCTCGGCGAAATGATCTTGAAAAGATCTTTTCTCTTACAACAGGTGAAGCATTCTCCATCCTAACTTGCTGTTGCTAACCAATGCAGGTTTCAACATACGCTTGCAGTGCAAAGGACAAGCAGGGAAAACCAGATTTTCCACTCCTGTGATGGCAGCCCCACACCAGCTGCAAAGGTTGTCACTGGAGAAAAGTTTGGCCAGGGAACTGCGACAAGAAGGGCTGTCCTTCCATCTGCAAGTGTGTCTGTTCAGACTAGCAGGTGGTAAACACTTCACACCAACAACAATTTCTACCTTTTCTTGGTGTAGGACACCTTCCATGTAGGAAGGAGGTGCTGTTTGCCCTGCCATACTCGTGCAGAATCCACACCACTCTCTAGTACAAGGCCTGATCCTGCTCTCTCTAAAGAGAATGGCCAAACCCATGGAAGGCATGTTTTCCAGTTTTGAACTACATGAACTTTCCAAACTTACCTCTCAGGAAACCAGGCTGCACCACTGCTGTTCACTGAGTGAGCTCAGCCAAGGTATCCCAGTTACAGATGCCACGCCAGCTACTCACTCAGGTGTGCTCATGTTCTGTGGGGAGAATGCTCATCCCCATTGCTGACCCTATTTCTGTTAGCAATGAGGCTGGGATAATTACTCCTCAATGCCCAAAGAAGAAGACAGTAAAATATATCTTCAGAGGAACCTGTTTTTATCTGTCAGTGGTACAGATTGTTATAATTTAGATAATTTTCAGTAGAGAAATGACATATGGTGTTTGCAAGTGGGATGAGGACCATATGTAGAGAGGCAGACTCATTTCTGAACTGTGAATGGGTAGACTGTAACATTTCATTTGTTGAAGACTGAAATCCTCTTTTAGACACATCTTTGGCTGGCAGGGTGTCCATGAAGGCCACTGACAGTGCATATCACCCTGACTTCCTACTGCAGCATAGGAGGTGGTGGCCAACAAAAGCTGCTGAAGAGCTTTCAGGGATAAAGAGATGCTGTCAGAAAAGGAAAATCAGAAACACAGGGGAAAGACCAGAAGGGAAATACTTGACACAAGCTCCTATGTTTCTGCAAGGGAGGAGAATGTTTTCATTTCCAGAGGTACGGCATGATGGCTGCTGATGGGTTTCACCTATCTGAAAGGAGGAAACAGATCCTAGCCCAGGAGCTGGCAGGGTTCAATGAGAGGGCTTAAACTAGGTATATAGGCGAAAGGGGATAAAACCAGGCTCACTAGTGATGACCCTAGGGGAACGATGATGGGTCTGGGGGTGAGGCAGATGGCTCAGCTGAAGTGCATCTATACCAGTGCATGAAGCTTGGGGAACAAACAGGAGGAGCTGGAAGTTATTATGCAACAGGCCAACTATGACTTACTTGCCATTAGGGAAACATGGTGGGATTACTCCCACAGCTGAAGTGCTGTAACAGGTGGCTATAAGCTTTTCAGAGGGATAGCAAGGAAGAAAGGGTCGATCTCTATGTTAGAGAGAGTTTCAGTGTCATAGAGCTGGGGTCTAGGAATGATAGGTTTAGTGTCTGTGAGTAAGGATCAAGGGGAGGGCCAACAAGGTGGACATGCTAGTGGGCATCTGTTACAGATCGCCTAACTAGGATGAAGAGACAGATGAGGCATCCTACAAGAAGCTGGCAGAAGCTGCATGATCACCAGCCCTTGTTCTCATGGGACACTACACCTTCCTTTATCTATGCTGGAAATACAAGGCAGCACAGAAGAAGCATTGTAGGAGGTTTCTAAAATATGTGGAAGACAATTTCCTGTCGCAGCTGGTAAGGGAGCCTACCAGAATAAGAGCCCTGCTAGACCTGCTGTTCACAAACAGACAAGGATTTGTGGGAGATGAAGAGGACAGGAGCTGTCTTAGACACAGTGACCATGAAATGGTAAAGTTCTTGATTCTTGGTGAAGTTAGGAGGGGGCCCTGCAAAACTGCTGCTTCCAGAAGGCAGACTTTGAACTGTTTAGGATGGTAGTGAGGATCCTTTGTTATTCAATCGTGAAGAGTAAAGGGGTCCAGGAACTCTGATTACCCCTCAAGAAGGAAGTCTTAAAGGCACTGGAGCAGGCTGTCCTCCACTGACATAAGATGAGCCGATGGTGAAGAAGACCAATGTGGATGAAGAGGGAATTTTTTCCTGAGGCTCTAGGAGAAAAAGTGAACCTATTTCCTGTGTAAGAAGGGATGGACAGCACAGGGAGAATACAAAGAAGTTGTTAGGGTGTGTAGGGAGAAAATTAGAAAATCAAAAGCCCAACTTGAACTTGGCTGCTGGGCTAGAAGACAACAAAAAAACGTTTTTACAAATACATTAACAGTAAGAGGAGGGATAAGGAGAATCTCCATCTTTTAATGAATGTGGCTGGGAAAATCACCACCAAGGACAAGGAAAAGGCTGAGGTTCTCAATGCTTTCTTTAGTTCTGTCCTTAAAAGTCAGACCAGTTATCCTTGGGATACCCCCTTACCTGGGAGTCTTGGATGGGGAGCAGAATAAACACACTACAGTTCAGGTGGAAAGAGGTAGAGAGACCTTCTACACCATCTAGACTGTAGCAAGTCCATGGGGCCACATGAAATTCACCCAAGAGTGCTGAGGAAACTGGCAGTGGTGACTGCCAAGCAAATTTCCACCATTTATCAACGTTCCTGGTAAATCAGAGAGGTCCCAGAGGATTGAAGGCTTGTCAGTGTGACTGCCATCTACAAGAAGGATTGTAAGGAAGATTTTAGGAACTACAGGCGTGTCAACCTGACTTCAGTGCCAGGAAAGGTTATAGAGCAGATCATTTTGAGTGAGATCACATACCATGTGCAGGACAACATGGGGAACAGGCCCAGACAGCTTTGGTTCACAAAAGGCAGGTCCTGCTTTACCAACCTGATGTCCTTCTATGATAGAGAAACCGAGCTGGTGGATGACAGAAAAGCTGTTGATGCAGTCTACCTAGACTTTATTAAAGCCCTTGACACTGTCTCTTGCAGTATTCTCCTGGGGAAGCTGGCAACCTGTGGCTTGGACAGGTACATTCTTTGCTGGGTAAAGAACTGATTGGAGGGCTGGTCCCAGAAATTAGTGGTGAATGGAGTTAAATCCAGCTGGCAACTAGTCATGAGTGGTGTGCCCCAGTGGTCAGTATTGAGGTCTGTCCTGTTTAACATCCTTACTGATGACCTGGATGAGAGGACTGAGTGCACCCTCAGTAAGTTTGCAGACAAGTTGGAAGGAAGTGACAGTCTGCCTGAGGGTAGGAAGGCCTTACAGGCTGGATTACTAAACTGAGGCCAGGGGGATGATGTTCAACAAGATTAAGTGCCTGGTCCTGGCACTTTGGCCACAATAACCCCAGGCAATGCTACAGGCTTGAGGAAGAGTGGCTGGAAGGCTGTGTGGAAGAAACAGTTGTTCAACACTCACCTGAACGTGAGCCAGCAATGTGCCCAAGTGGCTAAGAAGGCCAACGACATCCTGGCTTGGATCAGAAATGGTGTTGCCAGCAGGAGCAAGGAAGTGATTTGTATTCTGTAGGAGTGGTTAGGTGCTGGTACAGGCTGCCCAGGGAGGTGATTGAGTCACCATCCCTAGATTTGTTCAAGAAATATCTAGATGTTGTACTAAGGGCTATGGCTTAATGGAGAAATATTGGAGTCAGGTGGACTGCATGGTCTTGGAGGTCTTCTCTAACCTTGGTGATGCTACAAGTCTACGAATCTATGTTTCTTCCTGATCTCAGCATGGTGGGCACTGTACTGCAGGCACAGGGAAATAAGCACACTCGAGAGACCAGATGGGTGCAGCACTGGGCCTTTAGGGTGAATTTGTCCATTAACAACCAGTGGCTTTGTTGTAGAACTGGGTGAGAAGACTGGCTACTATATATGAGATTTTTGTGAGATCTTAGCAAAAATCAGATGACCCTCAGTGTGGACTTCCCTCTTTTGAAGATAAATCTTAGGATAGGATTTTGTTTAACATGACATACTGGCTACCACCGGTGGTCCTGTGGGCTGATGATTTGACTATGTGTTGTGTTCATGAGCAACAAACAGAAAAAGGGAGTTTAAAAGTCAGTGGACTATACCTTCAGCAATATCCTTCCTCTACAAAATGAAGTGAGCATGTAAAAATAAAATGACACGCAAAATCCAAAACAGGATTGATATCTGCAATCTTTTTTTCCTTTTTTTTTCTTTTTTTTTTTTGTTACAGATAGTAGTTGAAAACATATAAGGAAGGGAACAGAAAGTTAAAAGCCAGGTGCATAAATGCAGAACAGGGAGAAAACTGCTGGGTAAAGAAGTTGCCCCAGGAAGGGGCTGCTGGGGAACTCTGTGCTCCTGGAAATGACTAAAGCAGGTCCTGAGCTAACGCAGCCAGCTCGCCAACCAACCCAAGGAGCACTGGCTTGGTGGCTGGGAGCTATCCCCATAATTTGGGAGGTACAGTCCACCGCGAGGAGGTATGGTGCACCCTGAAGGGGAGCAGTCCACACTCCTTGCTTGGTAGAGGAACAAGATTTTTCTCCTCCCTCTAAATCAGAGCTTTGAGCTCAGGAGCCTGCAGGCAAGTAGGCGTGACAGCCTCCTCACCACACCCCTCAGACCTATGGGGAGGCCACAGCCCTCTCGTACATGCGCTCCAGGATGCGGTGGATACTTGCAAAGCTTGGCCGGTCAGCTGGCAGCTTGCTCCAGCAGAGACGCATCAGGTTGTAGAGCTCCAGAGGACAGTTGTCTGGGCACGACAGGATGTTCCCATCCCTCACGTAGTAGATGACCTCCTCATGAGCCATCCCATAGTAGGGCTGCATGCCATAGGAGAAGATCTCCCACAGCACCACTCCGTAGGCCCACACATCAGACTCTGTGGTGTACCGGTTATAAAAAATGGATTCGGGGGGCATCCAGCGGATGGGGATGGCATCATTCTCATTGGCTTTGTAGTAATCGGCTGAGTACATGTTCCTTGAGAGGCCAAAGTCAGCAATTTTGACCACCATGTTCTCCCCCACCAGGCAGTTCCTAGTGGCCAAGTCCCGATGAACAAACTTGCGCTCAGAGAGGTAGGCCATGCCTGCAGCCACCTGCTTGGCAATGCAGAGCTGGCTAGTGCAGCATAGTGCCAGCGGACTGGGGAGGCAGGCCCGTGCCTCCAGGCTACCCTGCACCAGGCTGCAGAGGTTGCGGGGCGAGCGGTTGCGCAGGTACTCATTGAGATCACCGTAGGCCATGTACTCAAACAGCAGGCACATGGGTTTCCCAACAGCACACACACCTGGAAAAAGACAGATGCACCATTCAGGTTATTTGTAGAGAAAGAAGTTTCTGCTGTGGCAAGGCCGAAAAATATCCAGAAATACTTAACACAAAAGGGAGATTCCCAGGAATGCATGTGGGGACATAGGAAAATGTGAAGCATGCAAATACCATCAAATTTCATGTTTCTTTATGTCTTTGAAGCTCAGGAATCTGAATCCAAACTTTGTGAGAGACACAAGTCATTAACCCAGCCTGAGTGATGGGCACATGCTTGGTTCTGCACTAGCTTCACCACGGTCCAGTGTGAGCAGTGGACTCTACTCCCACAGTGCAACAGGATTTAATGTGATCCAGCTGCACCATGCCAGCCTGCAGATAAACATTTACCTTGCTTTGTCCAATGATTTCTAATGATCTACTAATGTGATTCAGATCAGACACACCAATTAGATGTACCTAACATACATATTTTACAAGAAAAATTTGAAATAGAAGAGTCTGTACTGCATTAGTATTGTGAATGCATGCAAAGATCATCAGTTTATTATATAAATTCCCAAACCTAACATTTTAACCAGATTTACAGAGCACACAGTTAACTAATAAAGCCAGTTAGAGAGATAGGCAAAAATATTTATGTGCCTGCTATTTAACTTCTCAACTAGCGAAAGCCAGAATTTGAAGGGTACATGTTTTGCTTCCTTTGGGCCGTTTAGCAATTGGTGATCCAGCTTATTGTGAAATCTGAACTTCATGTTGATGACCTAACACATGAATCTTTGAGAAAAAACAGATAGCTGTTTCCAGTGTCATAAAATCAGGATCTGACAAGCATGAGGAGAGTATGTGAGGGTTTTATCGTCTAAGCTGTGCTCAAAAACTTGACTGCTTTCCCCACACCCCCTGAATGTGAGGTTAGTTTGCTCCTGTACCTTTGCCTTTCCCTGACATACAATGTGTTGACAATAAACATAATGTGTACTTGAGACTGGGGCATTTCCTGCTGCTCTCTTCTGTTGCCAAAGTGCTCATGTCAACCCAATTTTTCCAAACCTGCAGTTTACGCATTTCCAGATTGTGTAGAATTTCCTATTGAAATAAATTAAATAATAAATATTTTTTTAAAAATCTCAGCTGCATGTTCACAGGGATCAGGTCTGCCTGCAGTAACCCTGAGTGGGACTGCAAGGTGATGGTGGAGAGCAGAATCTAAAGATTTACAGAAATAAACTCCAGTTGGCAGCTTTCTGTGAAGAGGAATGACCTATTAGCCAAGATGTGGAACCAAGTCTTTCTAAAAAGTCTGAGAAAACATAGTTTTGTTTCAGCTGTGAAGGGAGGGGAAGGAAGAGACTGTCGTTGTGGTTGGCTTTTTTGTTTGTTTGCTTCACTTGTTTTTTTAATGCTGGTGAATGTTCAGACATGACAATAGTAAGTGGGATCCATAAAACTAACAAGACATGTGCTTGTTTTTTTTCTTAAGTACCCGCAAAATAAATCACAGCTCCAGGAAGCCCGTGTCTTCCCTGCAAAACATCTGCTTCAGTGTTACAAAGCTGGAAGCAGATCTAAGCACCAAGATGGTCAGCAGCAGGCTCCACCACAGGATGAGCAGGCTTTGTTACAAGGTGCTGTCCTGCTAAGGCAGCTGCTTAAGACCTACATTTCCAGACTTGTTCTGGTGAAGAATTTAGCAGAGCATGCAGTGACTCATAGCAAAGCTCACCCCTTTTGAACAAGCTATTTTCTCTTGTAGAACAGTCCATCGTCACTCAGCACTGGTCATGCATGCCTGTGCCCCTAGCAAAACGCCAGCAGATTTGCAGGAGGAGGTACCCCCATACATGGGCACCTCGTTCAGATACCTAAGAGCTTGACAATGTTTGGATTGTCAAATTCAGCCATGAGGGCTGCCTCCCTCTGGAAGTCGGCTTGCATGTCCGCAGATGCTTCCTCTTTGAGCATTTTCACTGCCACCATTGTGAATGACTCATATGGCAGTAGTCCTGGGGCCCTGGAAGAGAGGGAAGCATTGACGAGAGTTGCAAGCACATAAAACACAGGCTTTTTTTGGAATAAAATGATGAAGCACTGACTCAAAAATAAACATATTTTATATGAAAATGTTGAAAGAGCCTCCTTGCACTCAATTTTGCTTCCCCCCTGCACACTTGTGGCACTGGAACATCTAGCTACTATCGGAGAATAAGTACCAATTAGAGTAAGCATGTTCTCCAGGATTTTATATGAAAATAACCCTTTGGCACAGTTCAGAGGATAGGTGGAGTTGTACACCTCTAATTTAACAAATTTAAAGCCCATTAGCTACTTTTGGTTGCATTTAATGCAGTGGAGCTGAGGTCCAGCAAAGAGTAATGCTCCTGCAAGCGCTGTGGAAATAGGTGCCAAGTAAGAAGGAAAAATGCACAAATAAACCCTGTTAAGCTCATGCACTAATACGCTGTGTTAAAAGCTGAATCTTCATGTTTTAGACAATCTGTAGGAAATGGAGCTTTTGACTTCAAGCAACCACAAGCTCATTCTGTTTCACTATCCACATGTCATTCCACCCTCAGCAAGTTTAATTAAGCACACTTACCAAAGATCCAGGAGTAGCGCTCAAGCATGGCAACTTTCCATGCTTCAGATGTGGGTCAACCTTCAGATACGCATTTTGTTCCCCATGCCTGCTCTTCCCAGGGTCCTGCAGTTAAGGCACGCTCCTTAAAGGCAGCTAGAGCCCATGAACAGTGGCACCCATTTACAATTTATGCTCCTGCCTGACTGCCCTCCCATTGCTCAAATGCCGGGTTACTTTACTGCTCAGTAGTCACAAGAGGAGGTTCAGATTTCCAAAGCAAACTTCCAGTTTCCTTGTCACCTACTCCAGACATATGGTAGTTGCAACAGATGCACTCAGATGCTGTAAATGTCAAATGTCAGAAGATGGCAAGATGCCCATCTAGAGAGGGATATCACAGGCAGCTGGACCGCAGCTGAAGGGCTTGGACAAGGAGATCCAGCATGCCAGAATGGAGGAGCTGGCTCAACATTTGTCTACTACTGCCTTTGCTATAGCAAAATGTCCTACTTTATTACCCTGTGCTGGCAGCAGGGTTCCAGTACAGCAGGAGAGGAGCCCTCTTTTAAAGCACCCACTGCTGCCTAATTGGAGCACTTGAGAAAGTCAGCAGCAATACTCTGAAGATATCAGCAGAACAATTAAAATGAGAAACAGAAGGGCATTTATATCTTTCAAGCAGCCTCATTGTAGATTACCTCTCATGACTGGCTAGCAGACTAGCACAGCAATAACAGCTTCATATTGCATGCTTTGCAGAAGGAAGCTCACCTGGGCCAAAGCCTAAAGTGCACGTATCCACCTGCTCTCCACTGAAATCCTGTAGTGTACACTAACCTAAATGTGACTTAAGTAAGATAAAGCTACATAGAGCTTTTGCTAGGCCTTCTTTAGCCCAGTTCTTGCAGATCCACAGAAACTGCACTGAACAGGGAGAAAGGCTCTGTGTGCAGTCCTGGCAGGCAACTGCCAAAGTTGAGCCCCTCAGTGCCCAAAAAACTTTGTGAGCAGGAAGAGATGGAGGCACACATGCAGAGAAGCTCCTGCTTCTGAAATCAAACAGGAGAATTCAAGTTCTAGGCTGGAGTGTGCTTTCTACAAAACAGCTCGTTTTCTTCAAGATACAGGAAACATCAAGGAATTAGCCTGGATTTCCTCTCTAGTGACTCCCTACACGCTTTAGGTGAAACACCTCACTGTTTGTGCACAGGGCAACAGCAGCTCTCCTCACTTTCTCTACTATCATTGGATCTCCACAACACTGGCAGAACTTTAGGTACCACCTGTGCAAGAAGAGATTTTGTCCCCATTCTGCATTTAGAGGACACTTGAATTTAGGTTTCCAGTCAGACCTTCTTTCCAGAGCAGCGACTGTGGGGGAAAAAAAAATGTGGAGCTGCTTGAATCTGTATTTGAGGTTGTGACCTGTGACAGATCTTCCCCAAGCACCATAGCCGGGCAGCTTCTGTAAGGCCATTAAGTGGTGTCATTAACTGAGGGGTGTGGAGACCCACCTCTACACTCCCTGTTGGAGAAAAACTTCTGTGGGAGCAGAAGAGTGTTTTGAATGAGTATTGTATGTAAGGTATTGTTTCTTAAACTAACATCTATGCTGTCTTTCATCTACAGTGAGACAGCGGATCAAATACTCCTTGAACAAGAAAGAACATGAAGAGATCTTTGAAAGAAGAAATCTTGCCACTCTGACCTCTGATCACCTGCCCATGGCCCAACCCTGGCCCTTGGGGCAGCCTTGTCTCCAAACGAGGCCTAGTCAGGATGAACCTGTGCTGAGTCCGACATTTTGTTTTAAAGACATCTGCTAAGGAAACTGGTTACTTCCTCAACCCCTTCAGTGTGTACGAGCCCTTAGCGGACACTGCAGCCTTTCAGGAGGAGCAGGTAAACGATAGCCAGACACTTCCTGTCCTAACATGTTGCTTGACCCAGGAGTGAGTAAACACTAAATCAGGTCTCATGGCAAGCCAACTGGCAAAGGCATCACTGGCACTGTGTGCAGAGCTGTGTTTACAAGAGCAGAAGAAATATGAGACCAGGAGAAGTAAGAGGGCTGCTAAACTTAGCTTAAGATGTCCAGTTAACACATGCAGACAAGTACATTTTATTCATCTACGACGGCAAGGTAAAAGTTTGAGTCATCTTGGAGCTTGTGACCTGAAAGGATGTGCTGCTGGTGCTGCTGGATGTCAGCGTATCAGCCTCTGCTGGCCTGAGAGCTGTGCATAGAAACACCATGAGCTGAAATCTACCCTGAGAATATAATGCTTCAGAAGGGCTTCTGATGGAGAAGTAGTATTTCTTCAGCTCCTGAGAGAAAGTGTTTCTGAGAGTGTAGCATGCTGCGCATTGCAAAATCTGCCTAAGAAGACTGTGTTTCTTGCTTTTTTCTTTTGACATTGTGCACTGACAATAGCAAAAAGGTTTTTCTAAAAGGAATTCCAGCACTGGGGTGGATGAAATGCACATGGAAGCTCCCTGCACCACTTTAACACTTGCTTCCTTCAGCACTTCAGTGAAGTTCAGGCTCCCTTTGAGAGGTCCTGCTCAAGGTGGATGAGAGTCACCTCTCAGCAGGGCCTGGGCAGCACAGCACCAAGGCTACACTGAAGCTCCAGTGCAGGGTGACGCTTGGCAGGGGACTGCCTGCCCTGCTGTCACATCCAGGAGAAGGCTCAAATGATGGGACATTCTCAACACTGTGCCGTGGCCAGAACAGAGACTGCTCTGCACCCAGGCAGCAGCTGCGACGCAGTCCACACTGCATTGTTCTCGGCTCCAGTTCAGATGCATTTGGTTCAACCATCCAGGCTAACAATCAATCACAGCTAAGCATCTGCAGTTTTCCCACTGCCTGCCCTTTAAACTTCTGTTATTTTTAGCTTGCTCTATATTAAAGAAAAGTATGCCTGCGTTTCTTCCATATCTCTTCACTTGGAAAAAAATTCATCTATTGAAATTGTTTTCTCTGCTCTAACAATGATTTAACTTGTCCATAACTCATTTCCTAGTGGATACATCCACAGCATAACTATAAACATTGAAAGTATCTGCACCAATGGCTGCTTTCTGCACAGAGTCCTTCAGCTTAGAAGTTACTTTCACCAAACTGGTTATGGATCTGATAGTCCCTGGTGGCTTTGGTCATACACTGCTCTAGACAGTGCAGTGACAGAGCCAGCTACGTCCCAGAGTTATTACCTCTGGAGGACAAAGAATACTCACCCTAAGCAAAAATGGGACTGGGCAGTCTGTCTCTCTTTTTTCAGGAATTTGGAGGGGGATTTTCTAGGAGCAGATCAGCCAAAGGCTGTCCTGCAGGCATTACAGAACCTGTTAAGCATAACAAGATGCCTTCCATTCACTTCAATTCTGGGTTTTCAATGAAACATGTTTCACATATGAAGAAATATATGACCTCACCTCCCATGAGGTTTAACAGAACTGGGACCTCATCTAATGCCTTAAATTTAAAACAGGCAACAATGATCGTGAATTCCAAGAATGAAGACTGAGTAAGTAGGATGCACATGCACACAAAAAGGATGTTGGATCAAGTCGGCTGAGGTTTCAGGGGATTTTTGGTTTAGTTTAGTTTTGCCACTGAATCAAATGGAAACTGGATCAGGATCTAACTGCATCATGACATATCTCTGTGGTAAGTACTGGCCAATGTTGACTTTGTAAAGGAGCACACCAGTACACACTGTCAATTTGCAAACACTGGGATATACAAGCATTTCACAATAGGTCATATGTCACAGGCAATACTCTTGGAAAAAATATAAGGATTATAAATTTAGCTAAGCTTTTGTACCAGGCTTTGGCATGTGAGTATGACACAGTATTTACTAGAGAGAACAGGAGGTTCATTAGTGGGAGTATTTTAACAAATATCAGGGGGAAGAAGTAGCCACGATAAACAATTACTCAAGCTTGAGTTTAGCTGTTTGAATCTTCTACTAATTTTGGTTTGGGTAAATGAACAAAGGATTTCAGGTGTCCAGACAAACAGATGTCCAACTGCTTATCTTTTCCAGGTACCTCCATATAGAGAGGATTCACACATGGATGTCTTACCTTGCTTGGAAAACTCTCCCAAATGCTCCTTCCCCAATATCTCTCACATATTCAATATTGTTCCTGGGATACTCCAAGCTGAGTAGTTTGGGATTGAGGAGAAGAGGCATCCGCTGGTACATGGGGTTAGGGTGCAGCCGGTCCAGGAGGAGTTCAGAGGGCAGAGTGGTGAGTGTTGGTGTTTCTGACTCTCTGAAACAACAGAGCAGTTGTTGGTCAATGTGCATGGCTCATGATCTACATCTGTACCACGGGGTTGGATTCTTCAAGGCGGGAAAGAGAGGTGTGGCAGGGCTGCTGAAAAAACCTTGCAGCAGTCTCTCACCATTTCCCCAAAATAGCCACCAGGCCACTTTCCACAGAGGTACACCTCAGAACTTACACTGGCGCTGCCATGGGATTCTCCCTCCTGCAGGAGTTTGCAGGACTCAGAAACGGGCAAGTTCTGTTTCAAAGCAGCATCTGTTGCCTTCAGCTGAGGCCTGGGCTTTACCTTTTCTTGTTTTTCCACTGCTTTCGGCGACGGCAGCAAACAAGGGTGATAATGCCAAGGATCACGATTAGAGCAAAGCTGGAGATGATCGAGATGATAACATTCATGGAGTATGTGGGGGAATAAGATGGAGGAGGGGGGAGGTTTGGTGTCTCTCCATTTGGTTTTCTTGTTCCTAGTGATAACGATGCTGTAATGCAAACAAAATCAGAAGATGATATCTATTCTATAGGGATGTGTCTTTCTCTCAAGATGTATTTGTGTACAACTGACTAGCCTGTTTTCCTGGTAATTACTAACATGACAGATACAACAGTAAGACTGTTTGAAAGGACCGTACTAAAGAACTTTTGTATACACGAAGAAAAACCTATTTCTGCTTAATAATTGTGGAAGTGCAGGACCTAGTAAAGACACAGTTCCTGTAGAACTAGGAACTTAGTTTTGATAAGCAGTCAGATAACTTGCAAGAATTACAGGTGAAAGATTATATCCAATGGCCTCAAAGTGTTCAAATAAGCTGAAGGCCTATAGTGGGATTGAACTAGACTCCACAATGTGGACCACAGTGAATCACATATCCTAGAAGGATTCTGCAGGTACAAGTGTCCACCCACAGCAGGTATATGCTGATATTTTCCTGGACCATCCTTTTCCCTCCAACAGTTTCACATCTCAGTGACTTTATGGGTTAAATATGGTAAACTACTGTAAAATTTCACTTTTTTTTTTAGGGGAAAAAGAAATCAGGTATACCTCTGCTGATTGTTTTCTGAGCTATTCTAAAAAATGATTGAGAATGGAAATAAATTTACACTATATTTTTAAGGCCAGCTAAATTGACACTGATTTGAGTTCCATTGACTATACAGCATCTCTATTCTCTGTGCAAACAGAATTGTCTTGTTTTCAAGCCCTGAGATTCTAAAACTTGGTGAAATATTAAAACCTTGTATCATTGATGAAATATGTTTCAAAAATTGTTCTTTGAACAAAAAAAGAGTGAAAACGTTTCCATCTTTTTCAGATTTATTTTTAGATATATATCCTTTTAATGTTGAAAAAAAAAAACACTAGAAGCAAAATAACTTTGGAAAATTTGCTATAAGCTCTCCTTTTCCTTTAGAGCACACTGTAGCCAACCTATAACTCATAATACCACAGGAAATCTGATTTCATCTTTTAGCCTTATTATAATCTCAGACAAGGAGCTCTATTTGTCTGTCTTCATTTGCCCATCTTTAAAGTATGTATTACACCTTCAAACTGAAGATGATGAGTGCATTTGTGCAAGGAACCAGTGCTGGATGAGTCTAGAACACAGAATTAATCAATGGGGCCGTGAGACCCATGGTGTGATGGGCAGCAAGTCAACACTTTCCATGGTCCCAAAACAAGTACAATGACAGAAATGGCCTACCGTCTCCACAGGGAGACACGCTGCAGTACTCCCAAGTGACAGATGGGTCTTTTGTGTAGCACCAGGGACGCTCATTTTCACCGCCTGGGTTGCGGCAGTAATTCTCAGCGTCAGACAGCTCGGGGAAAACCTGAGGAGTCCTTCTGTGTAAGTGGGGAGCCTTGGAGTAGGAAACCATTTGGATTAGTGTTTGAGTACAATTTTTCCTGCTGGTGTTAAAAAAACAAAAGGGGAAAAAAACAAAACAAAACAAAAAAACAGAGAAAGGCAGAGGTAAAACAGACTTGCAGAAGCTTGCAAGAATCACCAAGAAAGCATCTGGCAATAGAAAGGGGGAACTTGCAGACTGAAATATGAAGCAATCAAGAATGAAGGAGAGCTGCCATCTGCCCAGCCCTTCTGTGGGACAGGGCTGCCCAGATCTGGGAAACTCACAGAAGAAGACCCCATTTGGTTATCTCACACTGATGCACACCTGGTCACTCCACTTCTGGCAGGGGATGCCGGAGGCAGTAACATTGGCCCAGCCCTGGTAAAACTGGCCATTGCCACTGTAGCAAGTCCCTGGGCAGGAAAAAAAAAGAAAAAAAAAGGAACAAAGTGGGGACAAGTGCCATAGACCATGCCCTGCAGTGAGGAGTGACAAGTCATGTCCTTACACAAGAGCCAAAACAATTAGCAGCAGATTTGAAGCACACAAAAGAACCAGTGACAGTCACGGAAGAGCTTAGCTTTATGTTCATGCTGAAACAGATTTTGAGCTCTGTACATAGGACTACATCTGGTAACATCCCAAGAAAAGGAGAAAAGCTTTCCAGACTGAGGAACAGACCATGAGGCTGTGGCTGTCACTCTGCCCCAAAACCAAACAAAGCAGCACGGGCCCACAGGGATGCTCCAGAGCCAAACCGTGGCAGAAGGCAAACTGCAGCACTGGTTGTGTGGCTCACAGCCTGCACAGTGTCAGGGGCAGCTGGGGTGCGAGAAGCAAGGTCTTGCAAGGAGTGCTGTCCTGCTGGCCTCTGTACAGTGCTTGTCATCTCAGACTGGATGCTTGGGACTGTGGCTCCCAGCATGCATGGAAACCACAAGCTAAAGGGAGCTACAAATCTGAAGTAATGGTATCAGCACAAAGCACTTATTCATAATAAAGAATGTGCCATTGATCTCACATATGCAAAGCTTACTATGGCTGCAGAAAAAGCCAGCAGGAAATCTAGAGAAGATTTTCACTCTGAGAATAAGTTCCCAAAACATAAATGTGGGCATCACTTATCCTTGGAGGAGAATTTAATGCATGCTGGCATAATCCAGGAAGTAAGATGGACAGCAGAGGAGAAGCAGTCTTACACATGTGGCATTTGCTAGCTAATTGTGTGGAAACTGCTGACCATGGATTAACATTCTGGTTGCATTAGGCATGCATTAGGGTCCTCTTGTTAGGTGCTGCATTATTAACCTTATTAAATAAATTAGTATGTCAGCAAACAGTGCTGTCACAGTTTTATTTTCAACTATATTGAAGTTGCAGCTCATAAAAGCTAACACAGGAGGAAACCCATCTCATTCTAAAACAGAGATTTTTTTAAGCAAATGTTTTTCCTCTTCAATAAAGATTTGCATAAGGTTTGATCCAGTTTCAGACACAGGCTACACATTCTAATTCACTCAAGCAGATTGTCCTGTTTCTCCTGTAGGAGAAACATCGATGATTGATTAATTTTTACAGTGCTGTAGTTCTAACTGTTGTTCAGAGCACCTGAGCACTTCAGTAAAGACCAGTGTAAACAGCAATTCTTGAGCACATCACAGTAGCTGCCTGCTCTTTTCCTCTTGCATCACCCACTCCACATATACTTGCTGCTACAGAACCTCAGCTTTCTGTACACCCATTGGTGCCACGCTGTACTCGTGGGTAGCAGAGCAACACCAGGTTTATTGTAGGCAGGTGACTTCAAGCACAAGGTTGAGCCCCTGTAGCCCAAGGGGTGAAAATACCTCAGTTTGGAAATGGCTTCAGACCCCATGAGAATACTTGGCTCATCACAGTCCAAGGCAAAATGCTGTAATTTGAGCTTCTTTGACTGGTACATAAGCTATCTGCAGTGTGTGTAGCACTGCAGAAGTGTAAAACTTCTGGCCTAAAACACAGCTCAATTTGTTGAGCTGCCCTAAAACACAGCTGTGTCAACCATTGAAAGGCAAGGAGAGCAATACCTGAAATCCATCTGAGCAAGTAGGTGACATGAAAAGAAGCCTTTTTGCACTAAATGTGACATCAATGTGACACCTTTGAGGAGCAAGGCGGAGAGGCTTGGGGGGCAAAGTAAAGCATCACTGTGCCCTTAAGGCGCTGAAAAATACCAAAGTCTTATAGGTGGACATGCTGAAGAAGGAGAGGCTGAAACTGCCATATGCTCCTGCCACCCACCTCGTGTTCTGTCCCCCACTGAGAGTATGGGGCTGGCAGAAGTCTCAGCAAGAGATGGCTGGGATTTACGGGTAGTTTTGGAGGGGCATTAGAGAAATGGCATCAGGGACAGATGGAGCATGCCCCATCCCTGCAGGCGCTGCAGGCCAGGTTGAATGGGCCCTGTTCTAACCTGACCTGCTGGGTGGTGGCAGTGCTGCCCACAGCAGGAGCTCAGAGCTGGGTGGGCTTTGAGGTCCCCTCCAACCCAACCACTCTGTGGTTCTGTGATTCTATGTTGGTAACCACATCAATGACAGCATGTAAGGGTGGGACTACCCTGACAGCAGACTCCAAAGTACCAGACACAGCAAAAAAGAAAGAATGGGTGGAAAGGCAGGGTAACAACTGGAGGAGATCTAAAAGCACCATCACTCTCTAATCACCTTCAACAACTACCAGCCTCTGCTCTCCCTAAAAACTGTGCAGATGGAAATATGTTTTCTTATGCCTTAGACGTGAGAGTTTAGTCATTCTTTGGCAACAGCCTGAATCGAGCCAGCAAAGTCTAAAAAATGCCATGCAAGCTGCATCTTCCACAAAAATGTTGTGCCCACACTCTTGAAAAACAGATCCTGGAGAAGTCTACTTACTGGTTATATTCTCCTTCTTAAAATCTGTGAAAAGACAAGACAAGGTGTAAGGAGGGGTTGTGACACAGCCAGGCGCTAGCTGCAGAGCCACAGGCAGGCTGGTTCCCACTTCACACACCACATCTGACCACAGAACAGCTACTGAGAGGCTGTCAGGCATTCACTTTCGCTGCAAGTCATGGGTGTCACCATGCCCTCCTCACCAAGAAAGCAGCAGATGATGGGCAGCACAGCCCCTTACCAAAGAAAGGGATATGGGTGCAGGCACTGGGGTCCTGGTGCAGGCTGGGCAGCCTGTTGCACTCGGGAAGAGCGAGCAGCATCAGCCCCGGCTTGTAAATCCCTCGCTGAGAGTTTTCCTCCATTGAGAGCCATTCCTTAAAGCAGTAGAGATCCTTTACAGCAAGGCAATTCTCTCTACATTATTTTGCAAAAAACAGTGAAATACAGCGGTCAATGGCTTGATAACAGCTGCTGCACCTAGCGGTGGTGTGCAGGGGTTATACTGGCTGGCAGAAAACCATTAGTGGGGCTGTGCTTCTTTAAGCCAGTCTGTCTGGCTCATAAACCATAAAGGAAACTGCATAAAATGTAATAGCTTCCTTTAGGAAACCCGCAAAGCTACATTTTTAATGAAGCAGGGTTATTCTCAAGTCGCAACAGACATCACAGACTGTGAGGAGTTCATTTCCATCATTTCCCAGACATTTACTGCCATCTTCTAATAATAAACAGCATGCCTGGGAGTTATCTTAGCATTTTTGATACATCCTGAAAATCTCACCTGTTGTTCATAAATTTTGTACAAACATGCCCTCTGTTCAAAACAAGAGGTGAGCTGCAAATCTTAATCTTTTCTAAGATGAATATTAGCCTACATTTTTAATCTCACAGAACTAGCCACACAATTACCTTCTTTTCTCTGCCTTTCACTCCCCTTTTTCATCTGCTTGCTATCTGCAGCAAAATCTTTGCAATGCCAGGTGAAATAAGAGACCAAATTACCTCTTACCTAATTTATTGCCTCCCTAACAGTGTGAAATACTCACTGGCAAGCCATACTGTGTATGTTTAAATGTTCCTTAGATCTGAAGCTGTTTTGTAAAGAAGGCCAAGGCAGTAATATCTGCACTAGAAAAATAAATAAATAAATAAATAAATAAATAAATGAAACTGTGCCATACTGGAAAATTTGACTGTTGTATTAGTTAATTTGTCAGTGATTCATTTATTTATTCACTCATTCTTGAGAGCCCGAGTTGCACAACCAGCTTTGAGGTAATGTACAGAGATGATTTTTGCTGAACTCAGCCACTGTCCTTTGAGGATGCATGTCCTTCCTGACCAACACAGAATGACACAGTCATGCAGGAATATACTGCTGGCGCCCATGCTGAAGGCTTCAGCCAAATTCACCACCTGGATGGCTGATGCAATTTCATGACTACCAACAGTTCTGGCAAGAGTAGAAGGTCATGAGCTTCAACGACAAACACCACCACTGCAAATCTTCTGCTGCACCAGAATGATGGAGGCCTCTGGAAATTCTTCCAGGGTGGCAGATCTTTTGCAGTGGAGCTGGATGCTCTTCACATCTGCAGGCTGATGCTATTGAAGACCTAGCTGCCTTGCTCTTGGTCAATCCATGTCTGGTTGATTCCTTCCTCACCTCCATGAGAACCAGTATGCAGACAGATGGTGCAACATATAGATGCAGTTTTTTATGTTAAACAACAATGGGAACAGGAAAGACTTTCTGAAGTGGAAAAAAAAAAAAAAAACACTAATGTTTTGCACTGGAAATGGGAAAACCTAGCATCTGAGGCACTGTCTGACACAGAGAGACCTGGATTGCATTAGCTGCCTTCACTCTGAAAGACGGAGCATCCTTGAACAATCCTTGTATGCGAAGTGCAGCTGCAAAAAGCCAAAGACCTGCAAGACAAAGACCTCTGCAAATCTTTCCACTGCTTCTTTTGAGGGAGGTGATCCTCAGCCCCCGTGCCCCTTGGCTGCTTCTAGGGGAGTAGAACAAGGCAGCCAGAGGGAGGGGCAGTCAGCCTCCTGCAGCTGAGATCATGCCATTGTTACAGCACTTTATCCCCAGCAGCAAGAGCTTGATGAGATCATATGCAAAGATTACTTCAGAGTATTATTAGAAGTTTTATGTAACATGACAGAGAGACAAAGACCAGGAGCAGCTGAGGAGGACAAGTGGGCCAGCAGCCCACAGTGGGCTGTTGAAGAGGAGGAGAGGACATATGGACCTGACAAAAGTGAAGGATTTCCCAACATGAGATTTGTGCCTATCACTTCATATCAGCAGTCATTGAAATGGAAATGGAGGGGCTTTCTTCAACTAGTATCTAGTATTCTAGTATCACAGAACAGCCCATGATAAAAGCCAGAAGTAATCAAGAATTATGAGATGAAGTATCACTTTCCTTTCAAGTACGAAAACTCTTATTCTAATCAATTTGTATCTGAATATATGGAAAGTAAAGTTTTTCCCATGTTGTTTTCTTCTGTTTCACTTCATCTTGTTTTGCCAGCATTTATTTTCATAAAAGTCTTGCTCAGTTTGTTCTAGCTAACTAGCTTCCAGACCAGAATGAACAACAAAAATTACATAGGAGGGAAGAAGTGGTACAAAGAATAAGTAAAAAAAGACAAAAGCACATGAAAACATACCAAGGGAAATCTGTCCCACAAAAACGAGGTGATTTCTACAGCCTCTGGGACAATTAAATTTTTACTCTTGATGCAGTTCAGCTGAAAGCTGGTGTTGTCTAGACAGTTTGAGCAGAGAGGTATAAAGCTGTCAGTAGAAAGCAGATAAGATAACTGGAAAGCAACCAAGACTGCACAAAATGCTTTCAGGAGACCTCTGAGGTCTCAACCATTCAGAAGGACAGATGATGTCTGAGCTATCAGAGCGTGGGGCAAGGGCTTTGGGGAAACTTGTCCAGCCAATGGGCTCTGGGAACAGGAAACCAGAGGAACACTGTCCCAGGGCTCTGGTCATGAAGAAAGCCGCTTCTAAATTCACAATAAAATCACTGAGAAAAATTCTTAAAGGAAGAGAATAAATAGATGTATCTGCAAATTGTCTGGATTTGAAGAATGATGATGCCAGACAGATCTGTTAGTATTCAGACATGTTTGCATAGGCTTTGCCTGCTAGTTGAAGGCCCTTCTATGACTTGCACCTCCCAGCAGCGCCCCAGGAGGGCAAGTCTTCATACGCACCAGTTCTGATCCCTGCTGGGCCACGCACGAGCAAGGTGAAATGAAGCCAGTGCCTTAGCCACCCTCACTGGCATGTCCTTTGGAACACCATGCACAGTCCTTCACAGACAAATGTGCCACGCTTGTGTGGCTCAGATATAAATACTGTCACACATCTTGAAAACAGGCAGAGAGATGGTGTACTAAAGGGCACAATGACAACGAGCAGCACATCAAGGCAGAGGGGAGGAGTCTGAAAACAAAAAGCAACTTCAGCACTTGTCTGCAGGATTATTTGTGGATATTTGCAAATACACTTCTTTCTTAGGATACATGCTGCAAGTGCTCTGAGTGAGGAACACCAAGCAGCTCATGCAACGAATGGAGAACATGTGTCAGGCTCCACATTGGTGTTTTCCTCCGTGCCTTTGTTTCGGAGTTGTGGAAGAAGAGATCAGAAAGACCCTGAATGCAAAGACAGCATACCGTTCACTGTTTTAAAAAGCCCCTGCATAACTGGAGAAATAATTGCCACTAGACTACACCTGGCCCATGTCCAGCTGTTGGAGCACTGCCTCTGTTCCTGCCACATCTGCAGACAAGACATGCATTTTGGTCAAGGCACCAGAGCTGGGGCCACTCTCCTGATAAATACTGATCTATATAATCTGTTTTAGGACATAGTTCATGAGGGACAAGAGCTGAAGGCTGCTTTTAGGCAGGAGTGTCAGCTGCCCAAACACAGAGCAAAGGGCAACCATACAGCAGGCCTTCACAGATTTGTCATGCAAGACAGCAGTGCTAGGGAAAAGGAGAGTATCAGCCCAAAATGTCTATAGGGACTGTTCCCTGCAGCACATCAAGCAGTCCTTGTGCCATCATGGGGAGCCAGAGCATGTCCACAACTAGGCTACATACACAGTTACTGCTCACTGAAAAATAAGCTGCAAGAGATACAGAGGGTTGAAAAGCAAGACCTATGGAGAGAACTTCGAGAAAGCTGGTGTATTCTAGGCTGGGGAAGGCTTCTTAAAATCTTGCTGCAGAAAGGAAGGAGAAAGCTCTTCTCAGTGGCTGCAGGAGTGGACAGAGTGCAGTGGGGAGGGCTGCCCAGTGGGCTGTACAGCCTCTGAGCCTGGGACGTGCCACACAAGCACCTGTCAGCAGGGGATTAGCTGCTGCGTGAGATGCTTTGGACTCCACGGGTCCTTGCCAGGTCTGTTTGACTGCACATTCCTCTGGCCATGAGAGGATACTTGTGCCAGGGGGGAGGTTTGGTTCAGCAGGTGCAGTTACACTGACAGTGTCTCCAGCGTGGTTTTTTTCAGTTCCATCACTGTGGGGATGGGAAGTGCTGAATGATCAGTGTCCTGCCCTGGCCACATCTGCTGCATGTCCATATTTAGTCAGAATTCTGAACATGCACATTTCTGATAACAGTAATGACTATACATTGACCTAGCAAGATCTAACTGATGGCTGTATGTTAATTACTTACATCAACAATGTCATTCAAAGGGATGTATCTTTTCAACAGCTGCCACCAAAACACCTGATTTAGCACAGATCTCTGGGGCCTGGAATTCATTCTGAACCCCACCACTGAACACTGCATGCAACAGGCCCTCTCTGTGCATGCAGAAGGGAGAAGAAAGGAAAAACACAGCAATCCAGAGAGCACAGTGCTACTGGGCAGTCTAACCAGCCACATGCCTACAGAACAAAAGTGAAAGAGGAGCACGCTGTGATTTTTTACCTGCATATGGGTTTTGGGGTGGGCCCCACTCCCGAGGGCTTGCACTCCTGGAAGATGTAGTTACACAGCAGTGACTCGGCGGCTGGCTGGCAGAATGAACTCACCATTTTCAGCTCCGTCCAGGCAGTGTGAACAAGCAGCTCTTGGGTCTCCTCAGGGTCAGCATAGGAGGAGTTGAAGAAAACAAGAGCGTTTCTTGACAGGATGGCACTGCACACCTCACCTCTGTAGGTGCTGCAGTAGCCTGCTTCACCCTTATACAGCCTGCTGTCAAGGAACAAGATCAAACACACAGGGTAAGCCCACAGCGCTGCACCAGAAGGGAATGGAGAGGAGAGTGCAGGGGTTTGTGGATGCACTCAGGTCAGAGGACACTGTCCCTAGGGCACACCTGGGGAAATGAACCCTCCTGCTCTCAAACTGGGCAGGGGGAGCTGCGAGTGCAGCTGTTCCCATTGCTCACCCTGCCAGTGTAACTGGGGTCAGAGAGGTCAATTCTCAACATGCCAACCATTTGGAGCATCCAGCAGAGCTATTTGTAACCTTGCCTTTTACTTCTCTGTCCAAATAATCCCCCATTGTCAATGTTCTGGGGGTGTTCTTGCTGTTTTTCTTAGGAAAACAGGATTTACATGGGCAACAAAGTACACAGGATGTCCAAAATTCTGCTTTGCACATCTTGCGATCAGTAGGTGATGCTCCCTGGCCCCAGTTTAGCCACATGGGTTTGGGGTCAATGTTAATCTCTTTATTTATTTATTTATTTATTTTCCTGCTAAGCAGCTTCCTCACAACAATCCTCACTATGGCAGAGGGCACACCACACCCGCTGTCCTGGTGACACCCCATATGCCTCCCATGCAAGATGCATCCTTCCTAGGCCTGAGAGACAAGAGGGGGTACAGGCATGCATAGAACAGCTGTGCTGCTAGCTTTGGTGGGCTGTAGCCTGGAAAGGTCCCATTTTTATCAGCACACCAGTGTCAGTATTATGTTTCCTTGCTTTTTCACCATCTGCAGAGACACAGTCTGCAGAGGCAGCAATGTTTCTTGCAGTCCTTATCACAGAAAAGGGTGCAGCAAGAACAGTTGCGAGAGATAAAGGCTGAGGATTAGATCACAGTTCTTGTGCCTGTCACACCTACACAGATGAAGGTGCAGGGCATAAGTCTGCCATCATTGCTGGAGTCTCCAAATGTTTTGCAAAAGCCTTGAAGCAGATGTGCTAACAGCTTAGCTGAGACATTTCCTTACACTTCCTCAGGCTCTGCTCTTTGTTCTGAGAGCCTCCAGGTTCTAGCCCTTGCATTTGCCTTTCATACTTATTTATTCATGCCACTAGGGTTCTAAAAATAAAAAGTCAGACTAATCATTCAGCACTTCAGAAAGTAATTGGCAAAAGAGCACCTCTGATCACATACAAGTGGCTTTACTCATCTAACACTTTGCTTCCAACAAATATCTAAATGTTTTCTGCCTTACTCTAGTGACCACTGAACAAAAATACATTCATTGGCTCTATGTAGGCAGGAGCCTATCATGCAGCTAGACTTTTGTCTGTAAATTTATAATGTCGGTCAAGTCATGGGCACATAACTGTGATGTGAGCTCCATTAGTGGCTCAGTGCAAAGGCACCAGTAATCTGATGGGTCCCAGGCTCTGTTCATGCTTTTATAAAGGATCCCAGTGTGCCCTCCAGAGCGCCTCACCCATATGCTTAGCATCCAGAAACCCACCCCTTTCATTTAAGCAAAATTCACCAAATCCCTTTGGTTCATCACTGTTACCCTCCCTGACCCACAGGATCCCCAGGCAGCCATAAAACCCATCCTTACCTCCACTCTGCCAGGGAGGCACCAGGCCCAGCGATGGCGACGAGTCAGAAGAAAGAAGAAATGGAAAAGACGTCACTGATCTGTCATTGTCACATCTGTGGTAGCTAAGAGTTACACAGTAGGAAATCTGCCTTAATCTTTGGGCCCTACATAACCACCAGACTGCGTCGTGCATTCACAGGGCGGGTGGCTGCAGCTGCTCCCCCGGCTCATCCTTTCTTTCTCCCATCAAGAGACGGGGCGGTAGGAAAGCCCAAGAAGCTCATGATCTGAGGAAAGCTATTTTCACCTTGCTGTTAGGTGACACCAAAGTTGGGCTGCAGCCACAACTTCCTCCGCATGGATGGTCTTTCCAAGTGCTTCTGGGACACAACGTACAAGACAGCACCAAGCATGCAGGAAGCGACAGCTGTGCCAGTCTCCCGGGTGTAAGAATATATGGGGAAATAGCCCGGCAGGGCAGGCATTGGTACTCAAATTTAGCTCCCTGCAAACTATGAGCTCTTCAAGGCCTTCCTTCCTCCTCCATCACATTTCCCAGTAGGAAAGCTGGGCCTGCAGGGAAGAGTGAGTTGTTAACGACCCCTTTCTTCCCAGCATACCTGAAACACTGATGGTTGCGGCAGCTTTGGCAGCACCGAAGGTTTTGCTGTGTTTGTTGGTAGCAAGGCAAGTGAATAGGCCGGGTCGGGTGACATACACCTGCAGCCTGGAGTCAACCACTCTGTCCTTCACACTTTCTGCTATAGATCCTGCAGAAACCTAAGGGAACGAAAAGCCCACTGCAATGACATTTCCAAAAAGGCAAACAAGCAAACCAAGAAAAAAGGAAAAAAAACAAAACAAAACAAAAACACAAGAGATTCATTACTTTGCAATAAGCTTGGCAGAGAAAGATGAAGCAAGCAGATGAAAGTAGCAGAGAGCTGGAGCCGCTGGCATTATTTTGCTGTTTTCATAGCTTTCACAGACAAAAGCAAATGTTCAAGACTTCTCCTAGTCCACACTTCAACAGTACTTTTGGAATTAATTTTCCGTTCTAGAGATCTCAGTTTTTCATGGCTAACTGCTCCAAGGACTTAACCAGAAGATTTCATGTACTCAGTGGAGCACAAAATGGCTTTGTGCACCCAAACCTGGGTATAAGCAAAATAGCTGTGACCTGACTGATTAAGGCAGCCTCTGCCACAACTTCAAACCAGCAGTGAGCCAAGCAAATGCTCTGTCTCCAATGCTCTAGTAGATACACACATTTTCTTCCCTCCTGCCTGGAAATGTGGAAGCGGCAGCAGATGTGGTGATATTGGTCAGGTCTTTCCCCAGTGAAGAAATTCTGAGGTGAATGAACTTGGAGCCTGCTGATTTTGGCAAGTCAGAATTGTTTTTATCTTAAAGCCTTTCCTGCAACTTTGGCCCTTGTTAAAATCAAACAGAGCACATCAGGACTGTGCTTCGCAAGGAAGCAGCATACAGCAGCATTGCCTGCTCTGTTCTTCATACCACTAGGAAGTATCAAAGGGAAAAGTGGCCATCTGTAGGTTCCTCTGGTATGTCTTGGCCCTAAGGACAGTGAAAGCTGTGTGTGTCTGGATCTATCCAAGCAAAGTGCTCTATCTACACATCTAGCAGAGAGGTAAGACAGATTAATCTGATCACTGTGGAAGCTAGTGGAAGCATGTTTCAATGAGATGTCTGTCTGCTTCCAAAGTTGTTACTGGTAATAACTAAAAAGCAAGAAGGAATACATCAGTGTGGTATCTTTCTTCAGGAAGCACATTGTTTCCTCTCCAAAAAGAAAATACAAAAAGTTTTTGTACATTTGTTCTGTCCCACTCCAGCTCAACTCAAATGTATGGAAAGGAGACTTGCAGGAGAAGAAGTAACTAAATCACAGGACTAACACAAGTACTGTAAATACTGCATCAGAAATGCATGGCAGGCTGGTCACAGTGCAAAAGCAGGGAGCAGGGATATTTTTTGGCGTTATGCTGTCAAATCAATTCAGATGAATGAGAACTCAGGATATTTTCGCACAATTGAAGAGTTTCTCTTTAACTGTATCACTGGTCAGATTTATTTTTACAAGTTTTTCCTCACAGAACCTAGCCAGCACTGAGCATTATCTGCTGCAATCTGAAACAATTCCCCTGCATTCAACACATTTGTTGCTCTTCTACAGTGCCCCAGGTCCAGCCTGGGACCTTCTATAGGATTTTGCACAGCAGAGGCCTCTCATGCCAGGAACCCTGACCATGGAGATCTGAGATCATTCTTCTCAGCTTGGTCCAAAAAGTACAGAATGCTCCATGTCAGCTGATGGAGTGAACAAAACAGGAACTATGCTTTCACCAGCAGTGACAAATCAACCAGCATGCAGCTCTCTACAGGAGTCATGCACCAATGGGAGCTTGGCATAGCAGGGTCCTTCCACTCCTGCAAGAAACAACTGAAAGCAAGGAAGGTGAAGAGCTGGCTGTCCTAAAATATAGGTCCTTGAAGCTCTGAGGCCCCTTGCTCTTCAACAGCCTTCTGAAATGATACCGGTGAGTTCCTCATCTTTCTTGTTTCCTCAGCTACTCTGAAAACTATGGGCAGGAGCACGACCTTGCAGTCACTGGCAGGAGTGGATAAAAAGGGTTTGGACAATGTGCATGGTTAATCCAGAGTCTATGGCAGAAGCCAGTATGGAAATCTGGAGGATGAACACAAGGAGAGGGACTACCTACCAGTCTGAGCACAGAATATAGCATAGAATATAATATAGCTATATTACAATAGCTTTAATTTGGAAAATAACCATGTAAGACTGGAGAATACAAAAAGTGTTGTCGGAGATAAAGAACGTGAGACAGCCTGCAGAATAGCCCAAGCTCCTTAATGACATATTTTAATAGACGGAGAGAAGAGGTATGGGGCAGGGCAGGAGTAGCCTCCTGAAGTAAGAAATTTCTGCAAGAGCATCCTTTGGTCCTGTTGGACAAGCAAGCCAACAGGAATGCCCATGGCCAGCCATTGGCCAGAAGAATCAGTGAGAAAAAGAAGAGGCAAATCACTGGTATGCACATAGTTGCCTCTGTGGCACTGTGCTCCAGGCCACACAACTTTATGAAAGCTTTTGGAAGACCATGGAGAATGTATAGCATGGCCATTAACAAACACGAGCAGGCTGGAGGAAATCCATGTCAGAAAGGCGTAGGACAGAATCCAGCGTTGCAACTACTGGAGAGCTGCTGCTGTTCTGGCATACAGGGTATGCTGGGAGTCAGGGGGCTCTTCAGTCCAACTGAGGAGCACTGCAATGTCTTATAGGTGGGCATTAAATTGGGTAAACGAAAAGGAGGCATCCACATTAAATGGCCAGGATGATTAATCCACAGATTACTTTCCTGTGAGCACCAGATGGTTTTCAAGTTTCAAGTTGCAGCATATTCTGCCTCAAAACAATTTTGCTCTATTTAACTGCCTCAGCTTTTCTTATTTTGTCAGATAAGCCATTTTGTCATGTTACTGTCATCATATTAGGACAAAGGCCAGGAAAGCTGGCTGTAGAAATATTTAAACTCATCATTAAGTCCTCCTAGACACTCTGGCCCGGGAGGAGCTTGCAAGCATCTCAAACATCCTTCAACTCTGGCATTCCAGATCCTACCCATGCGACACCTGGAGACAAGGCAGAGCATTCCATAGAACTGAGCACTGAAGTGGGGAGACGAGAATGTCTCAGAGTGATTGAACAGCAGGCACTACAAAGGGCAGGAACGGGAACTGGGGACAGAAAAGCAACACTTACAGCTTTTCCATTTTCCAGCCAGGTGACAGTGGGGACTGGAGCACCTGCTGCTGTGCACCGCAGTGTCACCATGGAGCCAAAGGTGATGTTTTGGGATTCAGGAGCCTTCAGGATTCTGGCAAAAACTGTGGGAGAAGACAAAGGCACTGTGTTAAATGGGTGCTTACAGCTGAGGCTGGTCTGATGCAGGGGTGTCTCCTCCCAGTACATCTCCAAACAGGCCACAACCCCTCAAAGAAAGCTGAGCAAAGTCCTGAGGAACAACAGTCTTATGAGAGGGACAAAGAGAAGAAATAAAGTAGGCAGTGTGGTTGTATTCCACACATTACAAACCAAGATTTTAGCTCTGGAAATCTATACACAGCCCTTGTTCACAGGAAGTAACGTGCAAAAACCACCCAGATGGCTTGCAGTGAATAGAAGGCATATTACAATTTGAAAACACCAAGGGACCCACCATGGTGGTAGAGGTTGGGGGTCAGGTAGGTTCATCAGTGTGACTGCAGCAATTAGGACTCACCACAGAGCACCACAAGCCCCATTATTTTCCATGCCATGACACGCCTGGGTAGTAAGCTTCTATCACTTAACTATGGGGGCAAGGCCAGCAAAAGCTTTGGGAAACTGAGACTGCACAGGACAAGAAGGTCACTTTTCACCTCCACTGCTTCTTCCATGGCAGTCAAGTTACAGGACAGTCTGAAGCCAAGGCCTTCCCCTCTCCAAAAGGATTGCTTTACTTTTTTTGGTGAAAAGAACATCTTACAAATTTTTTGCTGAGCAGGTGTTTTAATCCAGAAACATGGACCTGACAAGCCTCCACAAGCTGTATTTCAGCTGCAGCATTTGGACGGCACAGAGGAAAACAAAGAAGAGAATCATTTCCTATGTGGAACATCTGAGTTCTGACCCAAAAATTTCAGTGGAGATGCCCGAATGTGTGTACAGAAGCAGGATGGATAACTCTGTGCCATTTCTTACTCTAGTTTCCCATGCTGGAGACTGAGTAATGCTTACTTTCTACCTTCTAGGCAGCACAGCAATGACTTAAAATCTCCATCAAAAATTTTAGAAAGTAAAAGAGTTTATTTTGGCATTCTTCTGCAAGGATTATATTCTGTTTTCCACTTCAGCTATCCATGCAGCTCCCCTTATCAAAATATCAGGCTACATTACAGTCTTTTGCTTTCCTGTTTCCCCATTGCACCTCTTGTCATTGACCACTGTTTTCTCCCATTTTCCAGATGCCTACATCCCAAGCAGAGAAATTAAGCAAACAATAATGGTCCTGACACACACTGAATGTTTCTCCTGATAGAGACTTCTTCAACAGCAGAAAAGCCTTCATCTGCAAAATTTCAGTGGGACAAAAAAAAAAAAAATACTTTCCACATAGTCTTTCCATTCCTATTTGGACATGTGAAGGCTGAACTTTGTGTCAACAGAGCACCCAAAGTCAGTTTTGTTCACAGATGTATAGGCAACAAGGGGAGTGCATTTCCTAGAAACTTTGCCACTCTGGGAGCACATCCATTCAGTGGATTCCTGGGCAGGAATTTTTAGGAGGATTAAATTCAGCACTGGTTGAGTGATGGGGCAGGAGGACACTTGCTGGACTCCTGGCTCCCTTACACTCGCTGAGCAGCACCCCATGGATGCTGCTCAAAGGGGCTGGCGTGGGACAGAGCCCCACTGCAGGTGAGCAGAGCTGCGGTGCCTGGCCAGGGACTTCTCTGAAGATTAAGAAGTGAAATTAGGCTTTTGCCCAAGGTTTTGCTCCAGGTCATTAGCATTGGATGGTTGTGAATTCCACCCTGAACACCATAAGCCAAGCTCATGATTACTTTCGTACTTCTTTTGGAAAAATACTAAACTTGTTGGGCCGGTCCTCTGGCAGCAGCTCCATGCACATGGCTCCTGCTGAAGCCAGCACTTGAAATCCCAAAGCCAGAATACAGCCCTTCAGGCTTTTCTCATGCTGCCATTACCTGTGCAGTGTGCCACAGGGAGCCTGCCCACACAACAACCTTGTTATTCTGATCCAGCCTTGTTGATGCCAGAGCAGCAAATTAACAGCACTGCATTTGCCACTGTCAGACACAGACATTTGTGCCATCCCCTCTACCCACTGATCTCTCAAAATCTGCATGGAACCTTCAGACAGGAGAAAGAAAAAAAAAATCCTTCAACAGTGGCAGCAGGTTCACGGTTAGGGAGCAAAGCTCTATTATGCACAGGGAGCAAGATTAAGTGCCCCAAGTGGGAAGGCCAAGAATCTGAAATTGGCTCCTCTGGTTCCCCAGTGTGTATGGAGCACAATACCTGCTGCAGCAGCTATAGCTCTGTTGGCTTAAGCACAGCAAAGGCAACATATCAGGCTACTCCAGCCTAAACTACCAAATATGAGGGGAGAAAACAAAGTGACAGTTATGTATTCCTGTATTTCTGGTGTTGGCTGCTCACCAGGTCAGGCTGTGTGCTAGTATCTATGGTCACCTTCCATCAGTGCAAGCAGGGGCAAGGCCACCAGGGCAAAATTGAGGTCTGTGCTGGCATTAGTGATGAAATCTATCATGGAGCTAAAGGGAGAAACCCAGCCCTCAAAAATATGATTTTTTTTTCCACTGTCCTACATGACGAAATGGAAGAAGTAAACAGGAGAAAGAATCAAAGACCCCAGTGGTGCCAAGCTAAGCAACCAGGAGGCATAGAGAGATGAAAAGCAGGAAGAGGAAGGAACAAGAAATGGCAATAAGTGTTTGTAATATTCACATTATTTGCTGAATTTAGGACATGGTTTTGTTTTCATTTTACCTCAGAATGAAAATCCCTAGCAGTCAGATGATTTCTGACACTTCCACTACAAGTCCTCCTTGTCCAAATCCTCCCAAACGTGGTTTTTACCAGGACTTTCCCTCATTTGGCAGTATCATCACAAGCTATCAGCAACCACACAGTGTCCTTAGAGGGGTGAGCAGGGTAAGAGAAGAGGGCTCTGTTTATTTACTTTTGTATTTCAGCAGAAAATGAAACAGAGTGCCTCACTCAGAGGAGCTGGAAATGAAATCTTGCCAGCTCAAAGTCCAGCCAGCATGCTCAGTTTCACTCTCAAGCCCCCTAATAAATGTCCTTTCTTTTACAGTCCTGCTAAATGATGTGCTGCAAGCCACGGGGCTTGCTAGGAGGCATCTGTACCACGGCCAGCTGCTCTCATTTCTGAGAATTAGGTAACATCATCCAGTCCAAACAGTAGGGCTTTAACCCAGTCACAAAATTTTTTGAGCTATAAAAAGATTAAAGCAGTGTCCCCCTGGTTTGAGCAGCTAACTCTTTCCAGGTGACTTCACCCTCCCTCTGCCTTTGGCTGAGCTGTCTGTCATTTCCACGAGATTTTGGCCTGCTCAGGCCTGTTTTTCCATGAAAGCTGGCTGGATTGGGTTGCTGGCATCCAGCTGCAGCTCTGGTGGGCTGTGGCATTCAGGGGAGGGCCAAGCCATGCTCAGAGCCCAGCAACCCACAGAAACCATCAGCTTCAGCCCCATCATGTCAGGACACCCGTAGTGGGTGAGTTTTGCAAGTCCTATTGCTTGCTCTGCTGCATTAAACCCTGTCAAGCATGGGTATGTGGTGCAGCTCTCTTCACACCTCCACTGGTGTTGGTTGAGCCTTGGCTTCCAAAAGAACGCAGCCAGTGCTTGCCAGTGCATGTGAATTCAGCCAGCTGGTGAATGTGGACACAAGTTCACTCTTCAGGAGCTTGCTGCTGGTGCTGGTATACTGTAAAGCATGCCTGATAGTCCAAACTGAGACAGGGCCACAGAGAACTCAGCTCTGTCAGAAACCACAAAGCACCAGTGGGTGCTGGCTCCCTCCCCGTCTCAGCCTGGCTGAACACATGAGCAAGACCTTCTCCGTGCTGCAGGATCTGATATCCCAGCCTTCCCCGCTTCCCAGGTAGTTCTGCTTTTATCATAAAAAGTAGCCTTTGGATCAATATTACAGTTACATGCTGGATGTTTTTACCTGCTAACTTGCACAGTGCAGTGAGTGAAGGTCACCTCTGTGTGTTGGGAAGTGGTGCTCTGTGCTGCTGGAAGAACTGGCACAGTACACATTGCCTCAGGAACTTCCCCCAATAGAAACACCTTGCCAAAGCCTTTGCTCTCTGCAGTAGTCATGTATAGGCAGTCAGTAACTAGCCTGTAAGCATTTCTTAATTCATGTTTCACAGTGTTTTGGTAGCTCTTTGGTACCTGAAGCATGACAGATTTATATGACTCCTTCTCAACAGAGCTGTTCTCCAGGCTGGGACTTCACTTGCAAATCTGCATGAAATCATTTATGCTTGCCACCTATATGCTCTGAAGGACCATAAACTTCTGCCAGTGTGTTTGCAGGCTTTGCCAATAAGAAGTCCAGCCATGCAAATCCCCATCCAGATTTATTCCTTTCACATCCATTCATTCATCTTGACAAACCTAAACCAGGCAGCCAAGAAGAAGTACTAAGCAGAGGGGCTGTGGTTTCTGTCCCATCAGTGAGAGATGAGCGGAGTTCTGAAAATACATTCATAAATACACAGAAAGCTGAAGCACTTGTATTTTCTGACATTTCAAATGAATCCCTGTAAAATCCCAATAGTTTCTGAATACCAACCCTCAAAATCCACCACACATCTGGCTCAGTGACGAGTATGTATGCACAGCTAGCAGCACATTGAGACCCAGGCTGAACAAGCCTGGCACAGACCTGGCAGTTGGCATGGTGGGCCTGGATCAGAGCTCAGAGAACAGATTCTTTAGCAAGCACTACCAGCAGATCAAAGGCAGGTTCTGTGCACAGCTCAATGCATACCTCCATACAGGAACAGCTCATGATGTACCTTGGCTGTTGCTCACACCCTTCCAGACCCTCCCGAAGTTTATTGGGCAATGATTAAACCCTGAGATAACTGTGAGGTCAGTCTTACTTTGATCTTTGAGTAACTCTCATCAAAACTGCAAATTTAACTTTTGACAAGCCTAGCAAGTAATCACAAAGAGGAGTAAATTGCCACAGGCAAAGTTAGTATGAGACACTTCCACTTATCTCTATCAAATTTTTACCTATTTCTATTTAATCCTCATCCAAACATGCTTATTGCCAGAGAACAATGGACATATAAGTTATCCAAAAGAGAAAAAAAAAAAAAAAAAAAAAAAGATAAAATGTTGTAGAGAGTGAAGAGCGTACATAAACTACGTATTATTTGTAAAAGAACAGGGCTACTAAGCATTGGCCCCAGACGCGGTTTGCACAGGGCCATAGGCAAGTGTTGCTTCATCAGCCTGTCCCCTTGGTACCGCTGCCCCTCTGCTGATTATCATGCTAATCTGCAAGGAGAACCAGATTTGAATTCTCAGCACTTTCTATGAATCTCACAATCTCCAAAGCCCTTCTGCCTCCTGATACATGATTTGAGAGGTTTGGGACTTTCATTAGGTCTGAGACCCTCTGTCTAGAAATGCACAGCACAGCAATATATATTTACAACCGGGGTCCTGAGGCTGTACAACAACCCTGTGAGATGACAGCCAGGACAGTCCAAGGTTTGCACGGGAGGGAGGTGGAAGAAATCACATCATCTTCATCCTGAAGCATATGCCTTCAGATTCTCAGCTCTGGTGTCTAATATCAAAGCAAGTTTTTCTTATCCAGGAAATAGCCTTCCAAGGTAGCCTTATTCTAGGGTGAGCTCCAAGATTAATGGATAGCAGGAAAATCTGCTTCAGCAGAAGGCCTCCCTGAAAGCTAAATGCACAGGTCAGCACAGGAACTTCTCATCTGTGAAAGGCTTTGCATGGCTTGTAGATGGAATCCTAAAGCAGATCCTGCAAATATGCAAGGCTATAATAATCAGGAGTAAAATGTAAATAGATAGCTTATATCCTGTGTAACTATATAAAACCTGTTCTGTATGACTGTCCATTTCTATATACAGAGCAAACACCAGATTCAAGGACAAGTGAGGATAACACGTTCAAATTACTTCCCAAGGAAATGAATAAGGAAATTCTTTTCATGTCAGTGCTAGCCTTATAGATGTGCAGTACTTCCTTTTGTCTGTTTCAAAGTGCTGCCTGCAGTGGCAACTGGTTCTTCTTGCACATGGGTAATTGCAAATGGTGTTTCCCAGTCACAGTATCTATGATATCCATGATCATTCCTTCTTCTGATTGCTTGGTTTTCAGTTCTGAAAACTCTGTCAGCCCATCATAATGTAAGTTAATCTCATGACCTTATTCTCAACTTCTAATATGAGATTTCCTTTTCAGTTTTGGAGCTGTGCAAGGACTGGTCTTATGCAGCGGCACAACGCAGGCACTTTCATTGGGTAGGCATCCTAGAAATATTGTGTGACAACAGAACTGGTGCTACCGCTAGGACAAGATCTAGCACCTTACCATTTGGGAGAGTAGTTGCAAGTGGTAAAAAAAAAATCATCTCCCACAAGGCTCCATGAATAAGAAAGGTGGGAGAAGTCACTGGGAGATGACCTGGGGGAACAGCCTTGAGAAAAAAGGATATTGGCCCAAATGTACCATACCAAAAGTGCACATTCAAAGAGATTGTATAAAATCTCTTTACTGCTTGGAAAACCTAACTTTCTATATGTTCAGACGTATATCAGTTTCTCGTATTGAAAAGGCAGTCACTTGGGACAGCCATCTCAGCTTGCTCTGGCTCCCTTAGCCTCACAGCTACAGATATTCTCTGTCCTTTACTCCCTTCATTGTTGCACACAAAAGACATGCTTCCCAGCTACCAAACATAGGGTAGAGAATGACAATTCTTGCGATTACATGAGAAATTCATATGTTTCATGTGCCTTTCCAAGCTCCTTGTTGGAAGAGAGAGGGTTTTTTTTTTTTCAGAAAGAAGAAGCAAGCTCAAAAGTCCATTAAAGAAGAATTGCTGCTAGGAGCCTTGTGCTTCTAGGTGCCTGTCTTCCATTTCATCAGCACAGGAAGTCATCAGCTAGAGGCACAGGGAGGAACTGGGAGGCACTTGAAGGCACAGAGAGGCACCTTGTGCCCATACCACACTGCTGCATGACACACTGAATGCCTGTGCATTGCTCCCCAGGAGGTCTGAGACTGTTTTCTTTCTCCTGTGGCCTGCCCCATTGCCCTGTAATTAGGGCTATACACATATCTGCACCATCTGATAACCTCAGGATGACGATGGTTACTTCAGTAGGCAGGAGGAGATTTAATGAGATATTCTGGAATTTCAGTTCTGCCCATTGCCACCCTGCTGAGAACAGTCAATTACACTGTGTAATTACAGGCAAGCTCAGCTCTGTTTTCCTTCCCTTTAGTGCTCTCTGCCCCCACACCCTATGCAATTTTTCACAGCAACCTTCAGTGTACTCTGCTTATTGCCATAGGACACTGCCTGCAGGCTCATGCAGCTGCCCCACTGCCAGGAGGCAGGAATTATTCTCCTTGGAATGTCCAAATAATGCTCACTGTTGGTATCTAAGCTTCCCCATGGAAACTGAGGCTGATGCTTAAGTGCGAAAAAGCAGGCTTATGCTGTCAGTATGCTTCTTGGCCATGGATCCATTTCCATCTTGCTCAAAATGCTCTACCCTGGGAGACTGCATAGACAAAAAGTCAGATTTCATGGCAATAGCCAACCTGTAGGCATGGCCACAAGAGTCAGGATAACAGTGCTGATTATCAGTGTGATCCCTTGGTACCTCCCTTTCTATGCAAAGAAGCGTCAACATCTAAATGTAGAGCACTTACTGGATGGTACATTTGGAGGCAGGTTTCATTTGAAATCAAACTTTTCTCTGAAACATGGTCCATCTAAATTGACAGATACACTAAAATGCATCGTTTCTTTCTTGCGATTATGGTGTGACTTTCTTCTGATTTATCTGTGATACAGATTTGTCCCAAGGCTTCAGAATCATAGAATCTCAATAGAAATAGAAATAGAAAACCCAATGGCATGGGTGGAAAAGGACCATAATGATCATCAGAAGAGGCTCTTAAAACAGATAGTGCTTACTGTCATTAGCCAGTAGTAGCTAATCAAACAGCTAAGGCACTGTTTTCTGATGTCCTCTAGCCTGCTGTCTCCAATTGTACAGAACAATCTAAGAATGTTAAACATCTGGACTGAATCTACTCATACACTGGTAGATCCTATTCTTTGAAGGATGATTCTCCAAGGAAGATTTTCCTATTTTTGAGACTGAGGCAGTTCTCACAAGTGGCTTATAGGGGAACATTTTTGTGGCCTGTGGCAGAGTATTATTTTAGTAGCTAGTAATAAGCGGTAATAAGCTAGTAATAAACTGCGGGCAAGAAAAGACTTCTATCTACCAGGACTGGAACGCAAAAACAAACATCTCAGTCAGAGTAGCATGAGGAGCATTGTCTCTACTCTTGTTATGATTCGTTTCATTTCTGTGCCGTCCACATAGTGTGGCAGAGGAAGAAGCCAAGTAGGAGCATTTCAAGAGAAGGATGAACCAAACTGTCTGGATAAAGGATCAGCAGCTCGCAATCAATACCTGTGTGTAGCCAACAGGAAACTGCAAGGAAGATTTGACCCAAACACGTTATGAAATCCCTGGAGGATCCTGTCAGCATCTTGATGAGAGCACTGCATCTTCCAGCACTTGTCCTAGCTAATTCTTTTGTTTGTTTCTTTCTTTCCCAGTGGATTTACGATTGCTGATTTCCAAACTTGCCCTTGTACAGTGATGACTTCAAAACCAAAGCTTATCACACAATATGCTCCAAAAATCCTGAATTCTACAACTCTCTGTTGCCACAGGCTGGAGATCAAGTTCAGCTTCATGTAAATCACAAAATGGAGGTGCATCTAACTGAATACACAGTCGTCCATCCACATATTCTTTCTGTTTAATTTACACCTTTATTTAAATTACACCTTACTTATCACCTTTTTCTTTGTTATTTGGGATATTAAGCTAAAAATGTGTTACTGGGCAAACTGGGAATGGTGGGAGTTTCAGTAACTGGGTGCAATGCTTAGACACAAGGTGAATGTTGCTCACCTTCAGGAGAAGAAAATCTTTTTTTTTAAAGCTAAAAAACACATTGAACAACAAACATCATCTTCCTACAGCACAGAACCTACACATGCTGCTGTTGAAGTGGAAGGGAACATCTCTGAAGGGATTTGACCTTGAATTCTGTTAGTAAATGATTTACCTCAACCCTTTGTACATGTTAACAGCAGTTACACCATTCATTTACAGAAAATGGTTTTTCTGCAGTTGGTGCTATAGAAATAAATTATACTGTTTCGGAAGCATATGGTTTTCACTTTCACACCTCTTTTATAAACATCTGTTGCTTCTAAGCTCTACATAATTTGTGGCCAGTTTTCAATTTTTTTTTCTGAGACCTTTTTGTTTTGAAGAATGGAGACTGTATGGGACAGAAGTTCACTCTGCCTATTCATGAGGTGGCACTTTGCTTCTCCCAAGGGGAGCAGGAAGCATTCTGCAAAACAGAAATAAAAGCTCTGCCAAAACACAAAGCCCAGATCAGGTGATGAGACCTGAAGTCACCAGGAGATAAATTGTTTTACTGCTGATTTGCAATACGAGCTTCTTACTTGATTCAGAAATTTGGTATACTTTGTATATTGGTTATAAGAATCACATCTGAAAAAGACAGCAAGAAGGTAAAGAAAAACCATTCTGAGGAATTTTTTCCATGTTAAAAGAGAAGGAAAAAAAGAAAGGGCAACAGGACATCTTCTCTCTCAGTCTCTCAGAGCTCTCAAAGAACAACAAGTGTGCCCAAAGTGTAAATATTCTCACTCCTCTTACTAGGCAAGGGTTTGTAGCTTCACATTTATCCTTTAAATGTCATACAATTTATACATAAAGAGTATGGAGAATGTCATTGTTACACATGTCAAGCCATGGGGACTGCCAAGGGCAGTAAACCCAGAAGCTGAGCCTGATCAGCCTACGTACAGCCTTTGTTGGATTGGTCCTATTAATGGGCTGGGTCAGTGCTACAACAAATACCAATGAAAACTGAATATTCCTCCTGTTCTGCAGTTTGTGTTACACAAAGAGCTGTGTACTGCATGAAGGGAAAAGCCTTGGACAACTCACTAATACTGCCTAGCGTGCAAACCCCACAGATTTCAGATGTGCAGATGGGGGGCCAAGAAGTACATTCTTGGCACAGCCCAAGAGCTCGTACCTGGCCTGCAGTTTCCATTGCCACCACTGGGAATATCTGCACTTCAAGGCACCTCTCTGTGTTACTGAAGACAATAGCCCTTCTCCTATTTATTTCCAAAGCAGTGATCTTCAGGTAAAACCAGGTGCAACTCCTTAGCCAACATCTTGTCAATAAGGTTTACCCTCTGAATATATGCAGGAACTACAAATCACATAAGCAAGTGAAAACTTCTCCCAAAGCCCTGAATCTAGCATTCATCCCGGAGTCTTTGAGCCACAGATTCACTTTGTGCATTGTTATAACAATCAGTAGGAAATTTGTATAGATGCTGACTAACGCCTTGGCAAGCTACTACTTCACAGTGTACATAAACACTCTTCTCTTTTAGGGTTAGCAGAATATTCAAAATTGACCATGTAGTGGTTAAACTGCTAGTTAGCAAAATTATTAAGATAGAAAATGAATACAAAACTACTGTTCAGCTATCACCAGGAAATTTAAACCACATTTCCTGACAAGCAGAAAAGATGGTAACATTGTTCCTTTGTCTCAGTGGACAAGTACCTTCCTGTAGCCACAACTGAATATATATGAGTAACTGGAAGCGATCCTCACTTGCTAAATTTAACAGGGCTGGCAAAGGGGCCACTGTTCAATTCTTCGTCTTTGCAGAGCAGAAGGCTTCCCCGTTCTCCCTCTCCTGCCTGCTCCCTGCTGTCAGCAGCCAGCTCCATGGTGATCATGTTTCTGTCCCTAGTGGATTATGCTTTTCTAAGGGGACAAAATATTTCACAGAATCATGGAATCATTAAGATTGGAAAAGACCACTAAGACCATCAAGTCCAACCCGATCCCATCCTCACCATGCCCACTAACCATATCCTTTAGTACCACATCCACAAATTTCTTGAACACTCCAGAGACAGTGATTCCAGTACCTCCATGGGCAGCCTGCTCCAGTGCCCAAATACTCTTTTGGAAAAGAAATTCTATGTAATATCCAGCCATCCACCATCACTTATACAAACATGGGTTTGCCTTGAACTTGGAGCAAAGGAGGAAAAAGGCATAGTCTGGATGGACAGGCTTTTTCAACCCTTTTGATTAAAATCCTGACCCAATTCTGTGTATCAAGGTTCATTAACTGATTAGAGTTCACAAGTTCGTAACATTTTGCAGCAAATGAAAATAGCAGCCTTTTTTTTTTTTTTTTTGAGGTACCTATGTAAAGGAGCATGTCTGCATGCAATCCTGCAAAAGCTGGATGCCTCCATGCTTTGAACTAATTGCAGGACCAGCATCAAAGCCATTAAAATCAGACAGAAAATTAGAAACCTCATTCAGAAATCAGGACCCGCCTGATCTCAATTTAGCTAGGCATAAATATTTGCACTGCCCTTTGAATGAACATCTGCTTCAGGATTAAATATTCATGGCCATACCTAGTCATTTCATTTTATTAAGCCACACTATGCTTGATAGTAACTTCAGCAAGTGGTAGCACCAAGTTTTAAGGAAAAATATTGTTGTATTATTGCAGAAAAGCAGCAAACAGCATGTTTGCATGAATTTTCTGAACACAGAGCTCAAATTAATGCTTAGAGAAGGCAGTCTAAAGTGCAGTTTTCTCACTTTAGATTATTACTGACTTGGATCTATCTTAACTTGTTAGCATTGAGGGGGTAGGAACACTAAAAATAACAATAACTTGAGTGAGCTAGGCTATAGAAGCACGAACATGCATGCATATACAGCTACATGCACACATCTGTATGTATCTGTAAATATTCATGAGAGCTGATCTAAAATACTGGGAGGGGAAGTGATCTGTGTACACAGCAAGCTGCAGTCAGGATTATTACCTTTGGATTTTGGGAGCCAAAAAAGTAAAACAAACATTCACCAGACTAGTTTGGGTGGCAGCCTGAAACAAGGTCTATTATACGGGTGCCCTACCAGAAAAACCAAGGCGAGCCTAGAGAACAACATTGCTTTGTTCACAGAACACATGCAGGGAACATGAAGGGATAGGTTGTGCAGGAGCACTGAGCTCCCACTGATTAATTAAGAGCTAATCTTTCTGCTTTTAAAAAGAGCATACACAGACTCTCCTTTGCAAGCAGTGTATTTGTAGATAAATTTGCTATTCCCTGAATTAACATTAGCTGTATAATTCTGGAGACAGGGACAAAGGAAGGTATCAGCCTTAACGGCCCAGATGTTGGCGCAGTTCTAGACCATTTTTAGGTTCCCAAATGCTCCGGTAGGCCTGAGAAATAAGACCCCAGTGACTGAGGCTGTTTGCATGGACCAGGGCAATCTCCAAGCACTGCACTGAGCGTCTGCCTCAGTCAATTCTTGGTGAGCCTTGAGCTGCTCCATCAGCATCAGGGACAAAGCAGAACCCAGACCCAGACTGTTCAGCCACATAGTTCACCTTGCCTCATCAGGAGCTGCACAGCTCTGAATCTAGATTAGAAATAGCTGCCTTTCTATTTTCAAGCTATTTAAGGAATTTCTAACATCCTTCAGTCTGCACATGTAAATATTATTTAAAAAACAAAAAAAAAGGAAGAAAGAAAATGATTGCATTTTTTAAGAAAACAGCAATCCTACAGTGATTTGTAGCTGAATCTAATACATCTGACCTCCTTCCAGGAGACAGTCAATGGTTCTTTTAGAAACATGACTGTACCCTGAATAACCTCTAATAGACTAAATGTAACCTCTACAATCTTTTGAGAATTGGACAGATGCCCTTCTCTACATTTTGCTGTACACATTGTTCAGTTCTGAGTACAAAACAAATGTAAGCTCTTCTGCTGTGTCATCCATCCCTCTTCTGGCTTTGCAAAACCTTGCTTAACCCGGACTCTCCTTTAGGATCCAGGAACACTGAGTGCTTCATTGCCTACATTTGAGTGCCCCTGCAGCCCACTGTTCTCAGCACTGGGAAACTGAATATGATTTATACCAGAAAGCAAACACCTTCTGTAAATAAAAGAAGGACAGAACACATAAAGACCAGAAACTGAAAAATCAAATTGGTATTGGGTTTAGTGGGCACAAAATGTGCAAGTCCTCAAAGAAAACATCTTTGTTTAGCTGAAGAATCAACCAACTCAGACGAGAAATCAAAGGGAAAAGGGAAGGATGTACACATAATGCTGCAAAATAATGTGCTGCAGCTGTCTCCAACCAGTCTCTTTACAGCAGTTTTCCAAAGCCATAAGCTTCCTACTTGTCCATCTCCACAAGTCAAACAGTGTGCTGGCGGCACCTTCCAAACAAGAAACAAGCTGATTTCTTGGAACATGTCAGTCAGAAGGGAGAATCAGTTCCTATTCAGACCAATTTCCACCAGACCCACAGCAGCTGTGGACAATGACCCCTTCCCCATGAAAAAGCACTGAGCATTAGTGAGGTCAAAAATCCTGTTTCTTACCCTCATTTCCCTTCCTTTCCCTTCCCCTGCCTCTTTGGCCACCCTAGGATATTTTTGTCAATATCAAACTGATACTTCAGGTTAACCCAACTTAGCTCTGTAGTCCCATCAGGTCAGCAGATAGAGCTGGACCCCGACGCAAGGGTTACTCACCTTCCACAACCACTGTTGCAGGTTTTGAATAGGCACTGCCCAGGCTGTTTCTGGCTACACATCGATACTGTCCTGCATCTTCTCTCTGAACATTGTGGATCCTCAAATTCCCTGAATCAAGAACAGCAATGCGTGCATTCTCCTGCCAGAGAAAGGAGGGCCTAAGGTGAGAACTTTGTGTACACCCTGCATACAAGCAGCACCAAACGTCCTCTTGCAAAACTTGGGCTTACATGCATAAAACTGATTTCTGCTGCCCTGTAACTAAAGAATCTGAGCTCAGACCTTCCTGTTCAGCACTGTCACAACACACTAATCCATCTTTATTTCTGCAGATCAGTGAATTACAGCTTCAAAAGGGCCCTCAGTATTAGCCAAGTGGTTCACCTGAGTGCTATTTATGAAACACTGACAAGTGTAATTTGTAGCATTTAGCCATGCTTAGTAGTAATAAATGAAATGTAAAACTTCAACAAACAGAAATTATTGTGAGTGTAAGCATCTATAAGATCAGCCAAGGTTTTTCTAAACGATTTCCTCCTAGAAAGAACTTGGAAGAGCTGTAAGTGATGTTAATATTTAGTCACAGTAACTTCAGCAAATAGCAATAGCTAATAGCAATAGCAAAATTTCATTCTCTGTTCACCTTTACCACTGTTTCTCCTTTGATCCATGAAACAGAAGGTTTTGGATTCCCCATTGTAGTGCATGGAAGAACGGCCTTTAAACCTTCTATGATTTCCACATTTACAGGCGGTCGGGTTATTTTGGGTCCTAAAATTTGAAAAAGCAAAACTTGAACTGAAGGTAAGAGATAAAAGAACAGGACAAGTTCAGAGTCATCCAACAAAATCCCCTGCTGCTTTCTCTTTGCGTTGCTGTAGCCGAAAGATAGATCCTTGGTAGGGTGTGAGCTGCTTTGGAAAGTAAAACCCTTCCTTAGTGCAGCAATCAAAGTTGCAGTTTTTGGACACAAAAACAGCTACCTTGCATGCATCCTTTGTTTTCATGAGTGGGGTTTGACAGCCATTTGAAGTAGGACCTAGGCTGAAGTCCAGATCCAGATAAGAGCATTTCCAATATTGAAGAATGTTTGCATTCCAGGTTTTGACATTATTTTTTTTGCATAAACAATGCCTTGTGTGAAAGTTCAGATCTGGAGTGAATTGTTTTTAAGTGATTCAGCCTTGTCTGTAGCTCAGCAAGAAGGGCATGTAACCACAATTAATGGCCCTCCATGAAAGATTTGTGACCATGTCAGTAAAAATGATGAAGGATTCTTAAAGAAAAATTTTTAAAAATAATAAAAAAAAAATTAAATTATTCAAACTCCATTAAAGGTAATGTGCGGAAAATTTGAACTCTTTTTGCCCAAAGGCAAAACATAACTTAGTCTGCACTCGCTGGCAGGAAGAAGAATCCCCCGCTCACCATTTTGGGGGAACTAAGTTTCCTTCCATGGTGTATCACCGAGCCAGCAGAGAAGCATCACCACGTGCTGGCTCCAACCTGAGGGCAACTGTGGGGCTGAGAGCTCCTCTGCTTTCCCACTTACGCATTTTGACTTGCAGAGCCCCGCAGCTCTGGGCAGCTGCACCAACCCCATTGTCCGCCGTGCAGCAGTACACCCCGTCATCACTGTCCTCCACGCTCAGGATGGTCAGGAGCTGCCCGTTCCTCTGTATGCTGTACCGGGTGTCAAACAGCCTGTGGAGCAGAGCGCAGGTGGTGAGGAGACTATGTGCATATAGCCTGGAGACTGCACCATGAAAGTCAATTGGTTCTACTTCTTATTTTCAACATCTGCAGACAAGGAAAGGGACTGAAAACATCAAGATGGGACTTAAGATTCAGTTTAGGCCTCACTAAACCAAAGAACTATTAATCACAGAATTGATAGGGTTGGAAAAGACCACTGAGATCATCTAGTACAACTACAGATCATCCAGACTACGTATAGATGGCCACTGGCATGGTGGCAATGCTACATCCAACAGGTGCTGGCATCTGCCATTCTGTCCTTTCAAGGACAGGCATGAGCACCAGTAGCCTTAATGCAGCTGGGTCCTGTTTTTTGGGGGGGGAGGGTGGCTGGAAAAGAAACATCGGGGAAAAAAGAAACATTCAAAGACTAGAGGATGAAAGGTTAGCTATAGTTTAATGACAGCAGGATTTAACCTGGAGACCTCAGATAAATGCAGAAAAGCTATGAAGTCAGAGCAACAAAGGGATGGGATTTTGCAGAGAAGCCCGTGGAGCAGAGACGACTTGTAAACAAGAGAATATTGTGCATGCATGTACACGTTAGAGAGACAGGGAGGAGTACACACAGTGAGAAAGCAAGAGGGCTGCTCTCTGATTTTCCTTGCAAAGCTGGAAAGATATGGTAAAACTTTGAAGGATGATTTGCATAACGTTTCATAATTCTCTCCCTCTTTGACTTTCACACTACCGTGCAACTCACTCCAACAAGTGGTAGCAAAATGGATCTGACCGGAGCACTGTCTCCCAGTCTGCCACAAATCCCTGAAGCCTGAGGGGGCTGCTGAAATACGTACTGCAGCTACTGCATAATGTCTGTGCCATTGCTGGTGTTACAAGTTCAGCTCAGTTCAGAACACACCACTCTACTTGCACAGGTTTTTGACACCAAAAGGAACACACAGAGGATCTTCCAGAAGATTAATGCTGACAGTAGCCTCCGTCTTGGCACTTTTCCCATTGAAGCCGCATGTTTACATACTGCTTTGTTTTGGAGGTTAGCTTAGCTGTCTGTTCATGGTACTTTGACCTTGGCAAGAGAAGAAAATTTCGTAAATAAAACAACCAATATTTATTGCTTGCTGTAGTTAGCCCCTTTGAAGTCTGCTACACACACACATAAATATACTTTTCTTCAGAAAAGAAGCCCATGATCTGATCCATTTCTATTGTGCAAATACGTTAATCCACGTTCTTGGAAAGTAACAGATATTTTCAGCTCGCCTATTTCCCTGCCACTGGTCCCAGCTTTTGTATCCACCAGCACCAATTGTGAACACCAGCACGGATTGGTGTGTTTATCTTCTGAAAGAGAAAACTGAGAGAAAACTGTGATTTTTCTTACGACTTTATGACAAAAAAAGCATGTAATCTCCCATGGTCCCACGTGAATGACTTCCTCTGCCAGATTTGACTCTCAAGCATGGTGTCATGAGTGGGAAAGGACTTAGGAGAAAGTTGACCTGATCTGGAAATAACATCCGTGGAAAATGAAACCTTCACCTCACATTAAGGGCAGTAAGAGTTAGGAGAGGACAAGAGAGTTAGAAGGAGGGTTTTGATCAGGTTCTTCTGCAGGTGGTAAATGTGATTTCTGAAGGCAAGCATGCTTAAATGTAGATATCTATTTTTTCTCATTCTAAAATTGATTTCCTGGCAGTAAGAACTCTTCCTGCTGTTGATTTGTCTGAGTCTTCTGAGTCAGCAGATCACAGGTGTCTTCAGTCTCCAATCCTAGCAGCAGAAACCACACTGAAGAAGACTATCTGCTTAACATGGAGATCACTCATGAGGAGCAGATCCCAACTGTGCTATATAGAGAACATTCTGTAGCTTTCCATTAGTCATTAAGAGCAAACAAGAGAGAGAAACCAATGTGAAGATATCCAGTAGATATGATGTGATTTCAGAGTTGGATGACTGAATAGAGTTTACTTTGCAAGAGCCTGTCCAGATCAATGGGGTTATAATAATGGTAGTCACTTTCATAACATGGTCTCAGTATTGCATTTTCAGAGGCATCTTGATGCTTCATCTTTAATATATGACAGAGTAAAGCACAAATAATTCATCTAACATCAAGTGCAGAAGTGAACAAGAATTGCTTGTTGCAGCCCCCTCCTCGCAAGGTTTTAAGCATAGTGTAGATGTTTAGGCAGCCAGATCTGAAGTTCTGTTCAAATACACAACATCATACTCCTCTGTCAAGGAGTGAACTGAGGCACAGAAAGAGAATTGCATATTTGTAACTGGAGAGCAAATTCCTTGCATTATTCATAGCAGAAACCAGCCATCTCCAAACTCAACATGTGAAGTTGTAAAGGATAGATTGTCCTAATGTAACAGAATGAGATTCAAAGAAAATTCAAGGCCACAGACTACCATTACCAATAAAGACAGACTGAAAACAAGACAATGTCCAAGAAAATGGCTTCCCAGAATTACTTAATAAAGCACATAACACAGCAAGAGGTTGGACTCCCTGTCCTGAGTATTGATAGCAGATTTCTGTTTTTGTTGTGGCTGACCACATATCCAGGCAGCCCCTGGAGTGCTCCTACCACTCCTTAAGGAGTATAATTACAGCCACACTCCTGTTCCTCACCGCAGACCCTTTTGATGCTTCCAATGTCACACCTTTGTTGTGGAGGAGAGCCCTGGCCCTGGGCAGTCTAAGGAGGCTCCCTACCTGATGGGAATGCTGTTGCGTGTCCATGTGATCTCCGGCTCTGGGTATGACTCCACCACACACACGAATTTGGCAACATCCTCCACCAGCGCATCCACGGTTTCCAGAGGAGTGCTGATAAAGGGGGCTGCACAGAGAGAGAGAAAGCATGAAAACCTCCCAGTGCTCGCTGGAGAGACGCGGCCAAGGAATTCATGCCCCTGTAATTTGCCCTGTGACTCTTTGCTATCACAAACTCTCCCCTCTGCTCTCTCTCCTGGGCACTAGTCAGATCAATCTTATACAAGGCTAATTTTTACCAAAATGAGGCTCTTAAAGGCCCATCAGCTCTTCCAGACTTGTGGTGTGACTGATGCACATCCTCTCTTTTTCTCACCTATTCTAACCAAGTAGCACTAGGGTTAAAAACGCAGTGCCTGTGTCTGACACTTTTATCGCAGACTTGTGATCACAAATCATTTCTAAATTTCTAAAGAGAAACATTTTCCTTCACCCTGGTGAAAGTCTCTAAGAAGTGTTTGAAGGGATATGCCTTGTGAATTGATGGCAGCCTTTGCACCCCAGTGCACATGAATGACTTTAATTGAATGGCTGTGTGGAACACGCATCCAATATTTGCCGGGCTGTATTTCATTGACAGCTGTGCTGAGGTGAGTAAGCTTCATGCCATGTTCCTGAAACACTTCCTTGCAAATGTTCAGCAAATGCAACAATCTTCCTGTTCCTTGCTTCCTGAAGCAGTGTATGGCAAACTGTTTTCTCATGGGAAAACCCTTCCCATACTTTGTCTGCTAACTCTCCTCAGTACAATGAGATTTAGCCAAAAAACACCACCAAATTCTCGCCTCCTGCTAAGAAACTAAAAGGTACTCCAGCATAAGAGACTGATAATAATAGAAAGCATTAATAGAAAGCATTTAGCCTAGTGCTTTTTTTAATTTACATAAGCGTAAAAACTAGAATGTCTTAGATTTCGGTTGGAATGAAAGTAAGGCAAGAAAGAATGGACTTCCACCACCAGTTTTACAAAGGTACCCTGACACTTTATAAACGTCGTTAGCACAAACTTGCCTCAGTATCATTTCTGGACTATATGGCTTCCTATTGCATAGAAAGAAAAACTTAAAAATACAGTGAAGGTGGTGCTAAACATTATATTATTAAATGTTAATTAAAACACATCTGCATCAGATTTATTCTTGAGATCACCACTTCAAAGTGTATCAGGTTTCCGTTTATTGGGTCACTCTAGGTCATACTGAATAGAAGTAATCATCCACATGGCATCCCCAGATGAATTGCATCTCAGTGAAACCAAGTGGAAAATTTTCAGAAAGCCTAAACTTCCCTGCAACTAGCAGCTGCCCTAGGAGAATGACTTCTACTGATGGTTATCCTGTCTGCCTCAAAGGAGATGCTGTTCTTTCGTGACTGAGTTTATGAGGTTTTGATGGAATTAAGACTCACTGAAATAGAGTTTTATTATCCAATTTTATACTGTACATTTTTACTGCTGTTGTCCACATGCCTTGATCTCTGGGATGATGCTTTTTTAACCCTTAGAAACGTAATGTTTGCAGTAAAAAAAATTCAAAGCAGCCAGTTTTGTAATTGCATTGCCACAATGAAAATGGCAACGTGATAAATAATAAAGATAAATTTGCTGTATGTACATGACTGTTCTGCTCTTTCAGCCAAGTGAGTCTATTTGTTTTATGTAGTGAATAAATTAATTAGCAACGGATAAGTACTTTCACTGTTTCTCCTTAATTTTACATATGACACAATTATTCTTAGTGATGTTGTCCACCTGGCATCTCCTGACAGCGAAGATACAACTCTTGCAATAGAATCTTCATGGAGAATGTTGTCCGAGCTGGCCATACATCAACTACAGTTAGAACAGAGAGGGGATTTTTTACACCTAACTTCCTAAATTCTACAGCCTCAGGGAACGACCGTGACAACAACACTGTGTAATTCTCTTGTTTGTTCTTTTATTTCCCATACTAAAATCAAATGCATGGCCAGCAGGGAGGATGAAGGCAGTACTTCTTTCACTGAGGTCAGAGGAAAGGGGACGCAAGCCTAGAAGTCATATGGCCTATCTTCAGGATGTAGGAAGCAGTGGAGCACACCACCATTTTGTCAGTGTGTGGTGAGAGAGCCCCAAAATGGTTGAGATGGTGCCTCCTCACAAAGGCCATCCAAAAAGCCTAGATATCAGCATCATTCTAACCTTTTCAGGAAAGCAGTCAAAACTTATGATGCCTTAATGAGCAGATTTTAATGAAGAAAAATAAAGCATTAAAATATGTATTTATCAGTATAAAGAAATAGCATTATGTGCATGCATGGGGGCTCTCTGACATTTTTAGTTAACCCTAGGGGATTAGGTAACACTGAAAATCAATTAAGCAGCACATCTGCAAAGCCACTCTGGTACCATTTTTCTGGATGTCAGCTGTAGTTTCCCAAGATAGCAAAATGATCCAACGGCAGTCACGGGGCCCATGGGAAAGCCAAACCCCATGCTGCACCAACCCACCAGAAGCTACTGGGCCATTTGGATGTGGGTAATGCAGCTACCCACCATGTTTTAAGAGCAGATGCCTATCTCCTCACTGCACTGTGCCACCAGGCTAGGAGGCAATCACACTCCTTACTGATTCTCTTGCCCACCTGATCCCATCCTATGATCACTTTGAAACAGAGTGAGGTTCACCAACTTACACTACTGCCATATTAATAAGTTGACATTTTGACTTCAAAAATTTTCATAAAAAGCAGGTATTTTTCCCCCTTTTGAAGCCAACCTGATTTCCATTTGTAATGGGTGAGAGCAGAAATGCTGGCCTATCTGCTAACCCCTGGACTCCTTTTTGAGGTTTACCTTGCTTTTTTTTACCCTGAAGCTTACCCTGAAGCTGCATAGCCCTGAATGCCTCCTGATTACCACTGTGGAATAAGTCCACCAGTTTACTGGATGGTAAATCCTGAACACAAGTGTTTATGTTGGCACCTAAGGGACTTTAATGAATAGATAATTTTTCAGTTCATGCATTGGCTGAATGTATGCATGTATGCAAGAGAGCAGGTCAAGGCAGTAACTCTCTGCTTCACGTAGTGGACATGTTGGACATCTGTAGCCACGTACACATGCTATGCAGATCTCAGAGGGCTGTCTTTAAGCTGTGTATCCCCACAGGTAAACAACAGTGCTGGCCCTGTGCTCGGCAGCAAGCTTTGTGACAGGACATATCCATCCCACCCAGGCTGAACCCAAAGCTTTCCTCTTCCCATTGCAGCCAGACTCACTGCTACCCCTCCTCCTAGACGCAAGCTATTCTCACCACCCCTCACAACAGCAACCAAGCAACTACTCAACAGACAAGCCCAAAACCAGTAGACTTTCACACATTTTTGGTAATGCCAGTCAAGCTGTCCTCCCCACTGTTGGTGGAAATGCCTTCCCCTTACTGAAACCCCCCATTGGAGCAGAGCCCTTCCAGCAAACCTTTCTGAAGCGTCTCGGCCAGGCTGAGGGCAGCAAGGGTGAGGACGTGCCCCAGGGGCACCACCAGCAGATCTCTCATCTCTGGTCCGGACAGTGTCTGGCAGCATCGGGCCAGGCCAGCACGGCCCCGGTCCCACTGCTGCACGTCGAGCTGCCCTGCTAATGACGGAGCAGGCTCTGCAGCTCTAAGTATAATCAGGAATTCCACATCCCAGCAGCAATGATGGACACGGCCAGCTGGTGCGTATCCACTTCGGGCAGTGTGGAAACGTGGGGCTTGTGAAACAAGAGAAAGCAAATCCCTCCTGAATTCCTTCTAAGCAAACAGTGGGGAGGACAATGGGTGAGAGCGTGGCAGGGCCATACCCGATCCCAGAGCTGGGAAAGCAGCAAAACATTTCGCTCTGTGATGTGTATAAGCAGTGGAGGAAAAAGTGCTTTCCACAGGGCTTTCCTTCAGCTTTGCTCTGCTCTTTTTCATTTTTTCCTCCCCTGCCTCTCATGTGTTCTGCCTCTGTCTTATTACAACCTTTCATGATTCACTGCAATGTACCACCTGCTCCCTGCTGGTGGCATTACTTTTGTTAACAGATATCTTTGCTGCAGCAGGAGGCTGGCACAGGGGAGCTGAAAGAGCTCTGTCAAGGCTGTCATTGGTGTTTGGAAACTGCTGCAGCACAAACAGGGCAGAGTCTTGTCCTGAAACAGACAGAAATGAGTAGGCATGTTCACAGCAGGAGGGAAGAAGGAGTGCTTCACTTCATCAGCAGCAGCTGGCCCAGGGGATTTGGGCACAGATGAAATATACACATTGGGTGCTAGCATTGCTAATCCCTCAGAAATACCTTAGAATCCAAGTGGTTTCTGCTTAAAGCAACAGATGGACAGTCAGAGCTTTCTTCTGAGCTCTAGAGGAGCCGTGGGCTTGAGGGCATCTCCTCACTCAGTCTGCCGCCTCCTATCTCACCAGCCTGCATCATACGATCTTTCGCAAAAATGTCAAGTCCTTTTTGGTTCATGCTTTTCCTCTGTAAATATTTATATGAACAGCTTTTGCAATCAGCCTTCCCTGTGTGGGGCAACATCTGTGTGAGGAGAAGGGGAAACAATGAATACTTAGCTCGGGAGAATTGGATTGATGGTGATGCCCCGGGAACATGACTCCAGCTACTTTTCATCATGTTATCAGCAAAGCGGATGTGAGCTTGGCTCTGCAGAGCACTAAAAGTCCTCATTTGAGGAAAGGGAATGTGCGGTCATAACATATCACAACACAAGGTACTTGGAGATCTCTGGAATTTCCTTTATTTTGCTGAGCCTCTGCATCTCAGCCACCTATTAGCAGTCGTTTCTGCAAAGAATGTGCACATCCCTGTGGTGGTCTCTCTGAGCAGCCAGTGGAGCAACACTGGACATGGCTGTGTCACATTCCCAGAGGTTCAGCACAACATAATAATGGCAATGTGAGTTTGGGCTGGTGGAGAGTGAAGGCCCCCAGACAAGTATTCTCTGTGCATGGATAAAAGCAGAAACAGTCAGTGAACATATGTTAAAGATCTTCCAGGAATTCTGGAGCTAGCAACAACAAAGTGAAACAACAAGGCAACAACAAAACAACAAAAGTCCTACCAGGGAACAGAGAAATCCTGACTTACGGATGAACTTACAAATATTTATTTTGCTTTGTTTAAATCCAATCACATCCAATTAATCTATTCCATAGAAATGCAACCTGGTCTTTTAGGGTAAAATTCTCTCCAAGGAGCAAACTGACCAAACACTTCTACATCACTGGGTTCCTGTCTGGGCCATGTCACAACGGCCTTTCCCTTTTATTGGCTGATTAGAGCATTTAAGTATGACATTGGCTGCAATGGCAGTTAAATATAAACAGCACTTCGGCATTTTCAGGACGATCAGATTGCTGGTAACCTCTCAATTCCTCTGCATTCTAAGATTTTATAAATGACTGTAGTAAGCTAAGCTGCTCCAAACTGGAAAAAAAAAATGCATATTTACACAGTAAACATGAGCAGAGACGTGCAAGGTAGGGTTACTTTGTTCTCCAGCTGTGCATGCGCAATAGCTGATGGGCAACACATATTGCAAGCTGCTGACCATCTTTGTCCATCATGGAAAGAAGCCTCATCTTTCTACACGGGGAAATGAGTCTAACATGGGACTGTATAGACTGAAATCAGAAGAATGAGAACAATGAGAACACCAAATTTCCTTTGATTCCTAGATGTTTTCAGGCTTATCTTCCCAAAGTAAATGTTCCTTAACTTTTTACATCTAGCAGTTATCCATGTGATATTTTGTTGTCATTTTTTTCCCAATAAAACTGAGATTCATAGAGTCACACAATCATTCAGACTGGAAAACACCTCTAAGATCACCAAGTTCAACCACAAACCAACCCCCACCATGGCCACAAACCACTTTCCTCAGTGCCACATCTATGTGTTTTTTGAACACCTCCAGAGACAGTCACTCCACCACCTCCCTGAGTAGACCATTCTGATGCCTCACCAATTTCACTGAGATTCACAGAGTTTAAAGCTAATTATTGTTGCTGTTTGTAGCCGTGCCTCCAGGTCTCTACTAAAATGAGGCTCTCAACAGCTCATACTGAGAAGCAATCCTTGGCTTGCAGGAATTGCAATTCAAGCTGTGTTTTCATCAGCCAAGCTTTCTGCACTGCAAAGGGATGCACAGGAAGTCCATGCATGAAATCCAGTGTGCAAAGATAAGGTGCATTGGTGTATGAATTCATTTTTCTCTTTGCTAAATGTTTTCAGGGTTATTTTTAATAACACATGGTACTAAGTCATAGAACCACCAAGGTTGGAAAATGCCTACAAGATCATCAAGCCCAATCACCCACCTATCACCAACAGTTCTCACTAAACAATGTCCCTCAAGACATCTAACTGTTCCTAGGGTCGGTGACTCCACCACCTCCCTGTGCAGCCCATTCCAGTGCCTGACCATTCTTTCAGAAAAGCAGTATTTCCTAACATCCAGCCTGAATCTCCCCTGGCGCAGCTTGAAGCCATTCCCTCTGGTCCTATCACCAGTTACACAAGAGAAGAGGCCGACCCCCAGCTCACTACAGCCTCCCTCCAGGTAGTTATGGAGAGCAATAAGGTCTCCCCTGAGCCTCCTCTTCTGCAGGCTGAACATTCCCAGCTCCTTCAGCCGCTCCTCACAAGGCCTGTGCTCCAGACCCCTCACCAGCTTTGTTGCCCTTCTCTGAATCTGCTCCAGGGCCTCAATGTCTTGCAGTGAGGGTCCCAAAACTGAGCACAGCCCTGGAGGTGTGGCCTCACCATTGATGAGGCCAGATGGACAATTATTTTCCTGCTAGCAACAACAGTTCTGATACAAACTAGGATGCCACTGGCCTTGGCAACCTGGGCGCACTGCTGGCTCATGTTTGGCTGATCATTGACCAATACTCCCAGGTCATTTTCCTCTACACTGTCTTACAGGCACTCTGCCCCAAGCCTGTAATGTTGCCTGGGGTTTATGTGACCAAAATGCAAGACCCAACACTATCCAGTCTTCATTTCAGTGCAAAGTCATGAATTACACTGGTGGCCACCTGAATGAATAAACACAGGGGCCATTGGTGTATGTGATGAAGAAACAAGTAACTCTTTGATAGTCTGGTATATAAGCACTAAGCAGTACAGTGCAGAGAAATATGCCTGAAAGCAGGAGTTCACTTCATTGAAACAGGGGCAACAAATGGGTAATGGGTTTGTCTCTAGCATGAATTACTGTATATATCTGTGTAAGAATGCAAGCTTATCTGTGTACAAACGCAAGCTTCTCTGCTGTGGACTCTGTTTTTCCTCTGCTGCTCACTATAAAAAATACACTGAGTTCTGGAGTATGTCCAGAGAAGGATAACAAGGCAATGAAGGGTCTGGAGCACAAGTCTTACGAGAAGCAGCTGAGGGAAGTGGGATTGTTCATTCTGGAGAAGAGAAGGCTCGTGGGTGACCTTATCACTCTCTACAAATTCCTGCAAAGAGGCTGTGGCAAGATGGAGGTAGCTCTCTTCTACAGGGTAACAGTGATAGGACAGGAGGGAATGGCTTCAAGTTGCAATAGGGGAGAATCAGGTTGGATATTGGGAAAAATTGGTGGTCAAGCACTGCAACAGGAGACCAAAGGAGGTGACTGAATCACCATTCCTGGAGGTGTTTGAGAAACATGTAGATGTAGTACTTAAACAGGCACAGTTTAGCAGGCATTATGGGAATGGACTGATGGTAGGACTTAGAGGTCTTTTGTAACCTTAAAGATTCTATGACCCTATGATCCTATGATCCTATGATTCCATGATTCTATGATTCTGTGCTCTGGCAGTAAATGAATAGTGCCAGTCTGTGATCAGCAGAATGAACCATCACCACATTGTCACCACAAGGCAAGATAGAGCCTTGGTCTTGATGGAAAACCGGAATAAACAAGAGCAGAGGCTATCACAGGCAGAGCTGCCATCAGACTATATCAAAAACAACTGCGGGGATACATAGAGTGGCTGGGGTTGAAGCCTGGTACCAGTGTTTTTTTCTGAACAGTGAAGGTGTGTTCTTCATGGGGAGTACACAAAGTACTGCTTCTTTGAAGGCACTCCCTTGTAAATTGGGCCTGCAGGGTAGGTCATGATTGGAGGCCTCTCTGGTTAGATACAGATTTTGCAGCATAACATCAAAGCCTATTTTGGAAGCAAATAAACAGGTGTACTTCTGCCACCTGCAGTATTGTAGCCTACAAGTAAGGTACACAGATCAGTTTTTCATTCCTGCACCATTTCTTTTTTTCCTCTGAATAGTCAGAATAAATGACTGCTTTTTAAAAGACCTCTAAGAAGCACAGTCTTAACCAAACCTCTCTCATGTCAGTTGCAGGTTTTCAGGAGCACTTGGCTTGGACATTACTCCCAGCCATCTGGGAGAAGAAGAAGTCTCTGATCTCCTCCCAGTATTTCTACATTTACTGAGTTCTGATGCCTGACTCCAAAGTATTCCTCCTTCCTTCTCTTCATATTTTGGGGATACTGGGAAATCTAAGATACCCATTCATTTCTTGCTGTAGTCATACTACAATTTTTTTCTGAAATATTTCATCTCCAAGGATCTGCTCACACTGACCAAGGCTGATGTAATCTGGTCTCCTGTCTTGCAGCAGGGTGAAATTATATAGCATAATGCAGTGTGATTACTGCAGTGACGTAGTGTAAATACGGTGATAAAAGGGGAAGACCCATTGTGATGCAGGTAGCTAACTGTGCACCAGTGCGTATGGCATAGAGGGTGAGGAAATTCTTTCTCAGCCATTGTAACTGGTGAGCAGAGCAAAATAATGAAATTTTACAGGAATAATTAACTATAAAGAACATAAGATTATTCCACCACTGTCTGTCTTACTTGTTATCATAATCTGCAGTGTCACTTCTGTAGTAATGCTATCACTCATCAGTCATGATGGCCTCTTGCAGTGTTGGGGTTCTTCCTCTGCAGAGAGGAAAAGGACCTCCTTGGTAGCTGTCTATGTCACCTTCATGACATAAGTAACTACTTTTCATCAACTTATTCAGGTATTTCCTTATTCTTTATTCCCATGGATTAAGGTAAAAGAGAGAAATTCACTCATTATTCTTGGGCCATTCATGGTGCAGAACAACTCACTCATCATCTCACCCAGTGAGACTCTATATGCAGTGTCTCATTCACCATCACAACACTAAGTGTTTGATGATGTTCCCCAGCCCCTAGCATCAGCCTTGGAGACTCAGAACACCATCAGAGGAGTGCAGACTGCAGGGTCAGTGCTTGATTTCCACCTCTTTAAAGCAACTAAAACCAAGGAAGAGCACAATTATGCCTTGTGTGTCTGATTGAAAAAGGGTTTCCACTGTTGGGCTGTTATGACTTCTTGTTCTTGCATGTTATTTTGGACTGCAGAGAAGCCAAAGACAGGAAGCAGGATCTTACAGACATGCTGTGAGGAAAATCCAGTGTGGTGTCAAACATACAGCATCAAGTGCTTTGAGTGGAAGGCTCCAGGGCATGGTGGAGATAAGTTTATCCGCATGACTTGTACTCAGAGCTCTGCAGATTCCTTCTCACCATTCCTGTAGCATCTCAGAAAGGCAATAGCATGTTTCTGGAGCAGGATAGGATCTAGGAGGTGCTATGAGACGCAGGTGTTACATGAGGAAGCATTCAGGTGTCAGAAGAATCTGTCCCCATGCAGCAGCTTGTGTACAATATGCAGCATTTTGGGGCATTATATACAAGGCTCTAAATTCTGTTCCAAGTTAACCCCAGGCAACCCCACTGACGTCAATGGAGTGTAACTGAGAGCAGAAGGTTGCCTGTGATCTTCATTTCTCAGGAGTTCACCTGCTGCTTATTTGAAGCAGTAATCCTTGGTGACATCCCATTCATTGCTATGGGAAAGAGGCTTGAAATGTGGAGACGAGGTCTCGCTGTGAACTCTACCCAACACGGCATTTATGGCTGCAGTGGTTTGTGTTAGCGCCATGTCTATCTGTGACCACGGTCTCAATATTGTCATTTAAGAGCTGATATTTATCACCACAATCATCAGGACAGCATGTTTGGGTATGTCCCATTGGGCAAATGTCAGGTTTTTAGCTGAAATTCACATCCAACATATTCAGCTTATTGAACAGCAGTCACCGCCATTGTGATATCCACCTGAATGACTGGCGTGAGACAGGAAGCAGGAGTAGAACCAAAGGCACATGCCCCAGGAAAATGTCCTTAACAATGCACTGCTTCTCTCAGATGATGGGTACTCCTGCTTCCTGGAAGAACCACAGGGATTTGCCATGCCCCAGCAGCAGAACCATGCTTGCACTGTTACCTAAAGCTTTTGCAGCCCTGTAGCCCTGACTGTGGGGCACAGAGAGTGTTCATAGAAGGGATAGCCCAGGGAAGATAGACAGGAGGATTAAGTATGTGATTTGGCTCATGCCTGGCAAGCCTAGGGAAGACTAGACGCTCAGAGGAAATTTCTGCGGGCTCTGCATTGCAGGTGATATTTACAATCATCTGTGCGATGTCATGCTGTCCTGCACCACATTTACAAATATTGGCCAGTATTTTTCCACAGGAATTGGTTTGTTCCTAAAAAAGACAAAGGGCATATAAAGCTGGGCAGAGAATGGACTGAGAGCAGCTCTGTGGAGAAGGACTTGAGGGTGCTGGTTGATGAGAAGTTCAACATGAGCCAGCAGTGTGCACTTGCCACCTGTAAGGCCAACAGTATCCTGTTGTTGCCCTCTACTATGCTCTGGTGAGGTCCCAGCTAGAGTACTCTATCCAAGACTGGAGATCCCAGCACAAGGAACATGTGGACAAGGACCAGAGTGGGTGCAGAGAAAGGCCATGAGGATGATCAAAGAACTGGAGCACCTCTACTAGGAAGACAGGCTGAGGGAGCCGAGCTTGTTCAGCCTGAAGAAGAGAAGGGTCTAGGGAGGCTTTATTATGGTCTTTCAGTATCAAAAGGGGCCTACAAGAAAACTGTGGTGGGATTCTATATCAGGGACTGTAGTGACAAGACAAGGGGGTATGGCTTTGAACTAAAAGAAGGGAGTTATAGAGTAGATAAAAGAAAAGAAATCTTCACTCAGAGAGTGATGAGGCCCTGGCACAAGTTGTCTATGGAAGCTATGGTTATCTCATTGGACGTGCACAAGGCCAGGCTGAATAGGGCCCTGTGCAGCCTTTTCTGGTGGCAACTCTGCCCATGACAGGGTGTTGGAACCAGATGATCTTTAAGGTCATTTCCAATCCAAGCCATTCTATCATTCGTTGGTAAGATCTGGTTCAAAGCATTGACAAAAAGTGAATTAGTCATTTTAACTTATGAATTTGGCCCAAGGCTTTCTTTCCTTCCTGTTGTCAACATATCACCATTAACCCTGCTTGAGCAGGGGTTTTGTGGTCTGTAGATCTGGTCTTGCAGCCTAAGAGCTTTGTCAGCATGTTTTCCTTCTGATGTTGAAGATCAGAACAACTAATGAATGGTGGATCAGCAGTGCAGCTGGACTGGAGATAATGCAGATGGGGGGGCAAGAGGTTGCACCAAAATCTAACATGAGATTGTTTTGTTTCTAATTGTTTCACACACGACATTCAATCTATTGGTGAAAGTGCATCAAAGAAGGGACTTCATGTTGTGAAAGGACAATCAAAAAATACTTCAGCTCACAAACTGTTGAGCAACGAAGCCACCCTGGGTAATACCACAATATGAAGAAGATGGCCTCGGAACTATCGTGAGAGCCATGGCAGATGCTCTGGTGCATCACTGATATGTCCTTCCTCCCCTCTGTCTCCTCTATCCCTCCCAGCTAGAGAGGAGCTTTCTGGATACCACTTCAGCAGCAGATCTGCTGAAGACAGGTGGTCACAAGGAGATAGGTGGAAACTCACACAGATTTTGCTAAATAGATGTTCCAAGAATGCTAGGATGCTTGAGCATCTCTACAGCAGCAAGCAAAGCTCCACTCTGTTATAGCCATTACACCTGATATGTGCTACCAAGCTCTAAACCACAAAACAGATTGAGCTCAGTCATTTGTAAATGTCAGCTTCCACAGCAAGCTATGACTGGAGAGTTTTCATAACAGTTGCCTTTTCTTCCATAATAGTGATAGCTCATGTGTGTCTGGATTAATAAGAAGAGCACTGGGCCAAAGTCATCTCCAAGGTGTCTCCTCTGACTGCAGCAGGCACACATCAGGGATTTCCCCTCCCCACTGGAAATCCCACTTTTCCCAACAGTGGGAGACAAATTCCTACCGGTGTCAAGAAGACTGTTGAGGATGCAAAGCAGAAAAGGAAGGATGAGCTCAGATTTCCACAGAATGTCTGCAGACTTCCAGCTGGTGTAAATTGTTATGATTCCCTTGGCAATAGTGGAGCTGTGCCAGTTTGCCCTTGCTGTAGAACTGTGGAACTGTCTGTGTTTCAGACTCAAATAGCATCACTGAGACTTCAGCTGCTTGTCTTATCTGCACATCAGAAGCCCACCACGCAGCTGCTATGGTCTGTATGCCATTTGGCTCTCCCATGCTTTATCTGCAGCTGAACAAGAGGTATTTTACTCCATAGAGGCATTTTAAATTAAACCTCTGTGAGACTCATGTCACAGAAGTGGTGTAGCAACTAAAGTGGTGTAGGCAGCTCTAGTGGATACATCTGCTTGGATGTATAACCAAATCATACCAGGAACCAGATTCTGCAATTTGAATGTGAAGTTTCTACTGAAAGTCTGAATCTTTTGTACCAACTTATTCTCCCAGATGTGGCAAGATGTGATTTCTATTCACCGGTATGTAATAGCAAACATCACTGAAGTATAAAGGTAGGAACCAGTCCACATCCCCACTACTGAACCTGCCCCCCAGACAAGGCAGTCACTTCTCAACCATGGCAAAGACCACGATGAACCCCAAAACACTATCCCAAAGGGAGAAAGAAGGGGGCAAACTCTAAAGCAGGTTCTGTTGTGGATGGTTTCAAACTAAAAGTGGGGAAATTTAGATTGGATATAAAGAGGAGGTTTCTTACACTAAGGATGGTGAGGCACTGGCACAGGCTGCCCAGAAAATTGGTATATGCCACATCCATGGAGACACTCAAGGCCAGGTTGGACCCAGCTCTGAGCACCTGATGGAACTGTAGGCGTCCCTGTTCATTGCAGGGGAGTTGGACTAGATTACCTGTAAGGGTCCCTCCTAACTCAAATGATTCTTTGATTCCATGCCCAGCTAGGACTGGCAATTATTAGGCAACCATCCACAGTGCTTTGCATCCCAGCCCACCCTAGCTCCAGGGACTGTGGCTGCCAGTGCCAGCAGAGGGGCATGTTAACTCCATGCTATGTGCTGGTCACAGCAAACATCCCAGCATTGGTAGCCTGGAGCTTAGGGTGTCACACTTCTGTTGTCATCATTTTGTCCAGCTCTCCCCTGTGCAGGGAGAAGCACTGCACAGTCCACTGCAGCATCACCTGCCAATACTGCTCATGAGTCAGACAACAGGGCACATTTTTCTCCCAGGAGCCACTGAGTGAGCAGAACACACTCCCAGCACGATAAGAGAACTTCCTGCACCAGCCAAAGGATGATTTGGCTGTGCATTTAGAAGAGTACACGAGATGGCTGCACAGAGTCAAGGTGTGCACATGAGTGCTCCACAGTCCATATGTCTGTGCTTTCAGATGCTGGAATAAGAAATGTCCTTCCCTTTGCTGTGGAATTTGTATCTGAAACAAAGTTTCATCAAGCAAATGGTGCCAGAAGTGACATATTTCTCTCTTTCTTTCCTTCTTTTTTTCTGTATGCAGATGAGAATGATTTTGAAACTGTAAACGTGCTGTGGGACATTTGTTACAGCACCTCCAACAGCAGATACACGACAGAGCTCCATGGGGCTCGCTTCTGGAATGTGAGAAAGTCATGACAGAGCTGCAGCATTCAAAACATGCAGGGAAAGAAAAATCCCTGAATTAGGCAATGCTGTCAGAGTAAGGAAATAAAAAATCAAGCTCAAAAGTTGAACAAGAGTTGCACTTTTGAAAATACACTACAGTGTCCCTCAGGCATTCAAAAATCATGAGTCAGGTCTTTAAAAAGTTATAGCTGGCTTAAATATGATGGCTGGGGGGAGGAGCTAGCAATTTCATATTGACTGCATTGTTGAGGGTCACATTTCTGAGTTGTTCTGGAAAAACTGGAAAACAAACTTTATTTTGTAATTAAAAAAAAAGATTTTAACATAACTGTGTTGCCCTAGGGACTGAAGCATTAAGCGGAACTTCAGATTATGTGATAAATTCCCAATGGCTGGAAATACTGGAGCAGAATCTAGCTTGTGTGTTGCTGGCAGTAGGTCTGGGACCTGCCTAAGTAGCCCACATCCAAGATTAGACTGCTCCAGTGGAGGGATTTGCAGCCATCCTTGTTCCAAGCTGCAGTCTTGGGCTGATGCTGACCATCAAAAATGCCTGGCACATTATAGCCCAGTTCTAGTCAATGGAAAAAGTCTCTCTGAATGGGAAAAAAAAAAACTCAGAGAAGTTGGATTTCACAGTGACAAATTAACCAAAACATCAAAGCAAGTGCTTCAAAGGGCCTTCTGAAGTTTTTTCAAGCGTTACTTGGGAAAGGAGTCCCACTGTACTTCAAGAAAGTTCTGGTTCCTCTCACTGTTGTCCCCCATGTTTCACATTCTAGTGAAACTCATATGTAAGATGAGGCTTGAGATTTATTAATTTTCTAACAATTTTGCTTTTAGGAGTGACATAAAAAGGTGTGGTTCAAAAACAATAAAAAGTCTCTGCTTCTGACCCTTTCACTCCCCCCTGCCGCAGCCCTGGCCTCCCAGCACAGATGGGAGCTCATCTCACCAGTCTGCTTGTGGGGTTGGGAAACAGCATGGGTGCCTTGGGAGTACCAGGGTGCCCACCAAGACAGGAGGCAGCCGACACAGGACCAGTTCCCAGTTCTCTAAGATGTCACTGTGCTTTTTGCATAGGGAGAAGAAAATCCTGCATTTGGCTGGGGATGATTCCATATTTGACAACACTTGTATTTGAGAAGCACTGACTTACCCTGAGTACCCACATCTTTTTTTCTGCAACACAAGTAACTGTAATCATCTGACAGACCTTTCATTCAGTAATTCTTAGTTAATTACCATATGTTACATCTTTTTTTTCTTGAAAACTCACAGCATGTTTTTCAGAATGTGTACATCAACATATCCAGCAAGCGCATTTTATCACAATTCCTTTGCCAAGCTATGCTGCATCTGGCCATGGCTCTGTTACAGTAGATACCATATTCGTTTGCTAAGAAAAGGAACTCAGTTATTCATCACACTTTGCCTTCAAAAGCAAAGGTGCTGCCAATACAGCACACTGTGCTAAAGCCATCCCTGTCTGCTGCTATCTGCCTGTTGAAACACAAATTTACACAATCTCTCCTGTGTGGCTGGTATCTGAGCAATTTGTAATGTGTAGACTGTCCTCACTCTTATGTGAGCTCCAAGGACACAGGTTTTGCCTAATCCAAGCTCCGTGAAGCCTGATAAAAGATTTGTGGCCCTTCAACTGTTCCAGACAAGACCTTATGTCTCTCAGCCCTTTCTTCAGCTACAGGAAACAGGGAGGGGAAGTAAGGAGTCCTAAAAGACCTGCAGTTGGCCAGCAGTGTGAGGAGAAGCAGAAATGTGCACCAGAAGAGGAAGGCATTTAGCAGACTAGAAACATGTCTCATAGATCATAAAATATCCCAAGCTGGAAAGGAGTCATAAGGATCATCCAGTGCAACTCACAGACCAAGGAGGGCCATGCTAATGGATGGGTCAGTGGTAGGGAATGTCTGGCTGAGCAAGACTTGATCGGGCCTCCTGACCACAACAGTTGCAACTTGCAACTTGCGTGTTGTGTGACAAAATAGCCTCCCTACCATGCAAGCAGTCTTACCTAGGCCTTCCCACCAGCTGGTTTCACACCTCACATTTCCAGTGCTGCCTCCTACACAGGGAAAGGTCAGAAGTTCATGTTGAACACTACTGTCAAAAGAGCAGCTTAGTCTCTTTTCAGCAAAAATTCAGCAAGAGATGAAGAGACTTCCTTTGTTTGACAGAACCACAGAATCATTAAAGTTGGAAAAGACACTAAGATCACCAAAAATGCCCAAACTCATTTACCTCAGTGCCACCTCCACACACTTCTCAAACACCTCCAGGGAGCATGACTCCACCACTTCCCTACATACAAGGCATTCCCTTGTATTCCCTACATAACACAGGCATCTCAGGATGAGAAAGCAAGGGCCAATGAAGGCCATCTGAAGTCAATGGAAAGTCCATTAGTTCAAATGCAACAATGTTCATAGTGCCTTTCTAGCCATCCTTCTGCTGGCAGTCTGATGCTGCTCTTCTACTGCAGCCAATGAGCATAATAATGCTCTATAAACCCTTGTTCAGATATAGAGTCATTTATCTATAAGTGTTATATCAGCCATTTGGCACTGGCAGCAAAGTTCCTGTGCAGCCAAAGAGGCTGTGACTAAGTTTTGCCAAAATAATGGCTTATCCACACATTATCCAAAGCTTACCTACATTTTAGTGCTGGACGGAGAGGAGGGAACTAGAAATCACTCCAGAATCCCCTGGCTGCTGCTCTCCAAGGTGTGAGAGCATCTCTCCCAGTATCTGTGAGACAGCAGAGCCAAAGGTGATAGTGAGTGCCCATCACATGATGGAGCAGCACTGAGTACTGAGATTTTAACCCTGCTAGAGCTAGTTGGTAACCTGGAAGCCAACATGGGTGGGTTGTTGTGCTGTTGGATTTTCTGGGGGCCAGCCTTCCCACAAGAAGTGTGGCCACAAGAGCACGAAGACCTGCAGTGTTTCCAGGTGTTTCCAGGTGTTTCCAGGATTAGAAGATCTGTACTGCATTCAAAGTAAGCAAACCCTGGCACTTGGGCTACTGGATATATTTGTGGATAGTTCTAAAACAAATGCCAAGATGCATCTTACTTTTAATGTAGTCATTCATTATCGGCATATTCAAAAAGTTAAGAAGTGAGTGTTATTAAAAAAATGCTGTTTGTAAGTGGATTATGAAGATCTGCTCCACTTCTTTTGCAGAGATATACATTAATGTCTAAAGGCTTTGAATTACAACAGAAAGTAATTTAGAGAAGCTTTTCCTGCATATGTATTTCTATACACTGAATATTGGTCCTGTACACCCTCACACATGGAATTAGCAGTAAAGAAAAACTTAAGGAAAGTCTCCTCATTTGATTGCCTCCTCAGTTGGATTCTAGTCAAGTCTTCAGATAATATTTCCTTAATACTGTGTGAAGTGTGTGATCTGATCTAAAAGCTATTACTTTTTGCAAGTCAGATAATAGGGATCATTGAGCACTGCCAAGTTAAACTCTCCCAAACACCAGGAAAAATAAGTAAGGCCTTAAAAAGAAAAATGCAGTCTGGAACTAATTCCCAGGGGATTTTTGGCACACTAAGCCTCTGTTAGATTCAATGTACTGATAATTCTTAGGAGTCGGCCATGGATAATGGTCCTTTGATTTAATTATAGTTTGATTCATGGTAGTTCAAATCTAGCTGAAATTGAACTACTCAGACATCTGCAGTGGGGTTTTGGTTTGAAGAAATGCAACAAGAATGGGATTCTGTGGTGTGGTGTCCATTTGCTTGTATGAATAATACCCTTACTCGGTACAAAATGCAACATGCCTTGTGGTTTGGTTTCAAAACTTAACCCCCGGCAGCAGCAAGTGTGAACTGAAGTTCAGCACTGAAGTGACTCACTCTGAGCACCACAATAAGGCAGCACTTCAGGCACACATCTGAAATGGTGCATCCTGCCTCGTTCAACAGAACATTTTTATGGTTGATGGTATCTGCATTTTTAGAGATAGAGGCACAAGCAGCCCATGAAGCAGTGCATTGGGGAACTGCAAGTTATTGAACCAAATACCATTTCAAGGAAGCATGAGGACAAGTTGCAGAGGCTGCCACCAAGTCAAAAATAAGTGAGAAGTTAAGTTGTGCAATAAGGTCATTTTGGGAAGAGAATCCTGTCTGTACACAAAAGGAGCTTTTGTTATTTGAGTTCTCATCTGTATTCCTGTGGGGGCTAAGGACATAAATATAGACCACTTATTTTGAACATACTCTCCATGAAAAGGACAGAATTAGACATTTATTATTATTTAAAATTCATTCATTATACTCTCAGAGAGCAGGACACAGGAGAGCAGGACCATCTATCAGTGTTCCTGGTCAATTGGAGAGGTCCCAGAAGACTGAAGTCTTGCCAGTATGACTCCCATCTACAAGAAGGGTCATAAGGAGGATTTGGGAAATGACAGGCCTGTCAGCCTGACCTTGGTGCCAGAGAATGTTATGGGACAGATCATCTTGACTGAGATTGCACAGCATGTGCAAGAGAGACAAGAGAGGGACCAGGCTCAGTCAAACATGGGTTCACAAAAGGCAAGTTCTGCCTGACCAACCTGACTTCCTTCTATGATCGAGTAGCCAACCTGGTGGGTGACAGAAAGGCTGTTGATGCAGTCTACCTAGACTTTATCAAAGCCTTTGACACTGTCTCCCATAGTATTCTCCCGAGGAAGCTTCTCTGGGTAAAGAATTGGCTGGAGAGTTGGATCCAAAACATGATGGTGAATGGAGTTACATTCATCTGGTGGCTGGTCACAGGCGGTGTTCCCTGAGGGTTGGTGCTGGTGTTTGCCTGTTCAATAGTCAGTGGTCAGGCACTAGAATGGGCTGCCCAGAGAGGCTATTAAGACACTGTTACTGGAGTTATATACAAGAAATGTGTAGGTGTGATACTAAGGAACATGATTTAGTGGGCAATATTGGTGGTAGCTGGATGCCTGGACTAGATGATCTTAGAAGTCTTTTCCGAATCTAATGATTCTATGATTCCTCCCTGCCAGTCTACCATGATGAAGGCACATGTCCATCTGGAGAAAGTCACTGCACTGACCAGGGCTGGACAGACCTTGGTGTTTCTGCTCCTTCCACCTTTGCCTGCAGCCTGGCTTGCAAAGCAAGGCCATGGTCTTTTGACGCTGGACATGACACTCCTGCCAAAAACCTTGCACGAGTCCTCACTGGGGTTTTTCATGAGTTGCTTTCAGATCTGCCTTCCTCCCTGATTTCCTCCACAAAGCATGATTCTGTCATGGGCATAGGAAGGGAAAAAGTCCATTCTTTCAAAAGTGGATAATCTGGTTTGTTTCTATATTGGTGTTTATTTTATGACAGTGTAACAGAGCCTGTAAATGTTGTAAAGCCAGAGTCAGTATTAGCAATGGAAATAATTACTACCGCTTTAACTGACGTTTTGTTAATGTTACTGTAGCACTGTCTCATGAGTCATGACAAGATGGAAATTAATTTGTCACTGCTGTAGGTCTCTTTCTCTTTACTATAAAGCCAGTTTCTCTTCTTACATTCATCTGCTTGAGTGTCTGTAACAGAACTAATAAACCAAAAACATGCTTGAACATCCTTGTACGTGCTGCTGACTCCGTGGCCAAGGCATTTTAAATGTCATTTAGCTTAGGTAATGGAACAGTTGTGTGAAAACTGAGGCCCTGGTGAAGGCACATCTGAAATTCACTGAAAGGCTCTGGGCTCCTTCAAGTCAAGGTATATTTCTGTAGTTTTCGCAAGGAATTTTTGTTCTGAGGGCTCTGGGATATAGAAGATGTGTCTGCTCAAAAGCTGAGCTCGTTTTCTATCGCTCAAGGCAAAGCAAGCTGTCCTCTGTCCAAATTACCTGCCTTGAGAGAGTGCTTGATGCTCACAGGGTTCTCTGCAGCAGTTGTTCACAACTTTGCGTCTTTTCCAAGATTACTTCCTCTCGTGATTCAGTGGCTTCTTGATGAAAAATTAAAACACAGCAGGGTAATTAAAACAAGAAGCAAAAAGCAAGATATGTATTATTTTTGGTGACCACAGAAGGCCCTTGGAATTGTTGGGCCTGGAGCACAGGGCATGTGAAGGAAGGCAGAGGGTGCTGAGCTGGTTTCAGTTTGCTGAAGTCCAGGATCGAGGCCCAAGGGGAAGAAATAGAGCTCTGGGAATGGGACCACAGCAGCAGGGTGCACTGGGCATGTTCTGTGTCCTGCCGCAGTGCCATGGGCACTTGGACTCTTTTAGCACTTCTATCCCTGAGGGTCTGTGCTCCCCTGTTCTCCTGGTCTGGGGATCTGTCTCCCCTGAAGATTCCCCTTCTCCACACAGTCCCTTCTCCTAGTAATAGGATGAGAGGTGATAGCCTCAAGTTGTGCCAGGGGAGATTCAGGTTGGATATTAGGAAAAATTTCTTCTTCAAAAGAGGTCAGGCACTGGAACTGGCAGCCCAGAGAGGTGGTGGAGTCACTGTCCCTGGAGGTGCTCAGAAACATGTAGATGTGATATAAAGGGACACAGTGTAGTGGGGAAATATTGATGGTAGGTGGATGGTTGGGCTAAATGATCTTAGAGGACTGTGGAGTCCCCAGCCTAGGAAATATTCAATATTTGACTGCACAAGGCAGAAAGCAATGTGCTCTAACACAAAATGCCTTGTGCAGGGGGTTAGACAGCCAGCAGTTCCTTTCCACCTTAGCTGTTCCTCGAGTAAATGAACTCTTTGGAAGGTTGGTTTGTTTGTTCACTCGTATGAAGACCGGACTTCTAATCCCAGTTCATGTTCCCTGCTCTGAATTCAGCAAACTCCCTGTGCTTCAAAATCTCCAACTGCCTTTTATTCCCCTTTCTTTAAAAAATAAAAAATCCAACAAGAGAAAATAAGTAGATTTCTCTGGGGAAAAAAAAAAAAAAAAAAAAGAAAATCATTTTTATTTTGTGGTGAGTAGGGAACTCATTCTATTTGTGCACCCACTTTGCCTCCTATATGGATGTGTTTGGCCCTTTATCCAGCACACCCAAACTTCAGCAGCCTGCTCAGTTCTCAGACAGTGGCATAACCTACGCTTCCCAGTGTGGATTCTTCTTGAGCCAGCTGCAAACTTCACTGACTCCATCTGGCACTCTCCAGGTTTGCTTCCAAACTCTCCTTTTAAAGATGAATAAGGAGGGGTGCCAGAGCCAGACTGTTTCTACTGACGAGCTGTTTCTCATTTTCAGAGCTCAAAGAAGCCTTTCTCTGCTATTAAACGACTTTATTTTATATATATTAAATTTAGCCCTCACTGAAAGTTGAATTTGTTGTAAGTCAGAGGAGCCTATTTTGTGCAGTTTTGTGATGTTTTTAATGTCTGAAAGTGACGCAGTCAGAAAAGCTGGAAGAAATTATACTTGTGATGAAAAATGACTTTTTTTGAAAACAGACTCCAGCAGTGAGGTCTGAAGAAGCCTGAGGCTCTCGGCCACATGTGCAGGAATCTAGCTTTGTCCCTGGGAAAGTATGTCTGCTTTCTGCAACAAGCAATGAACCATAACCAACATCAGCCCTGCACTGTACTTCAAGGGCAAGACATTAGCCCACAGCACACCTCCGTCTGCTCCTCTCACTCAGGTTTGGGCACTCCTCCATGGTCCTGGCACCTCTGGGAAGAGGATTGATCACTCTCACGGCCACTTGCATCCACCCGTGAAAGAGCATGTGGACATAGGAAATGTTAGACCTCTTTTCATTGCTTCAAACACATACTTTAACGCACAAATGTTTCATTATCCCAGGATGTACTTTGACAGTGCACAGAGGAAATAACAGTAGGCTTTCCATCTCTGCAAATTCCATATTTTCAGGTGAAATTTCAGCTCTTGAAACCAGATCCTATTGTGAAACTCCTTCCAAAGAGCTTCCTGTGAGACTGATGCATATTCCATAAGCTGTGAAACAATACAATATCCCCCTCATGACATGAATAAACCACACTATTCCCCTCCTCACACCATGGGCATCTGTTTTTTAGCACTGCAGCAATACAGGCACATATTTAAGACTTGAGGAAAAAAAAAACACTGTTTGTTAGCACGGTGTATTGATGGACAACAAAGCTCTCTCTTCCACCAGACAGAGAGATTTACGAGAGAAGGACTGGAGGAGAGGAAGACAGATTGGAACACGGACCTACGAGGCTAAGATGGGTTGGCCCAATGTCCTGTCCCAGCAGCAGTTTTGTTAATCACTGTTCTGCTGGAAGACATTTTGACCTGGAGGGTTGTTTCCAAAAGTGCTCGAGATTTCTCTAACCGCTGCCTGAGAGAAGTGTGACTGCAATATTAGGATATTATCCACAGCTTTCATAGCACCCACAAATTAAGACCAGAAAGGAATTTTCTTAAATTGATTGAACAAGATGTCAAGTACTAGGCAGAAAACTTGAAAAGCTGTTGTTTCCTGGCTGTTTTTTGTCTCTTTCTCCATCCTTCAGACCTCTGGTCTCTTGACACGTGGCTTTCACAGCAAACACCTGCATTTTGTTTCCTAAATGAATGGATCTAGCAAAACAGCTCATTGAAAAAGCAGAGGAAAGCTGAAAAGTTATTTATGTGGACAGTGCATTTTAGCATCTGGGTACATCATAGGTCAAATGCTGTGTTACCGTGGCGATGGAAGCTGACAGTGTGCCTCCACAAACATATGAATGTTTGCTTAACTAAGCAAAATGAAAAAAAAAAAGAAAAAGAAAGGAAAAAAAAAAAGATATTCTTGAGAGGATTTCAGTTGGCTTGGTCTGGACTGCAACAAAGAGTTTTAAGACAAACAAGACTTGACTCCTGACGGATTTTTTCAGTGGTACATCATTTTGCTTCCTTTGAATATAGAGAAGTTTAGTCACCTCTTTAGAATAAAACAGTCGAGCTGAGCACAGTTCAGCTAGATATTTCCTAGAGCTCTTAACACATCCTCTTTTCAGAGAGACTTTTCTTTTTCTCGGACTTACAGATGCTTTCATTGAATTACACTTTGAAAGCCTTCCAGTGTATAATTCCCATCAAGGAGAGCACTCTTGCGATTATGACTAGGCAAATAACTAAGTCCTATTTGTCATCTTTGATCTGATTACCTTAGAAAATGTTCTCCTGATACATGAATAAGTTACAGGATTGTCTGTATTGCTTCTTTAAGCTGCCTGTAATCGAGCAGGTTGTTCTTTTTGATCATAAATTCTTGGTTTCTTTGAAACACTTGTTTTGGATGTTGTTGGCAGCACTGATTTATGAGATGGGGGTGCCCATTCATGGGCGATTGCACAGAGATTACCAACCCAAAGGCCAATAAACATATGTCAAGTGCTAACAATATGCCACCTATAAAATATGAGAGGTAAGAGCTAGAGATCTGGAGGTCACGAACTCTTTCAGTAAGAACTAGCTCTCATTTTCAGCCCTTCTGTTTTTCCTTTATATGCACCCCTTCCACTGAGCATGAACTGTAAAGGGGGAACAAAGGGTTGTGTTTTGGAAATAGGATGGTCGTTGCCTGACATCATCCATGAGCAAAACACAGGTGCAGGCATTCTAGTTGTTTCCCTGTGTGAATACTGAACGATTTTAATTCTCTGACAAGAATTCTTCTCCTAATCCATGTCATATATAAAAGATCTCATCCAAATATTGGCCTCTCAATGAAGACTAAACATATGCTCGGTGGAGTCCGCGACTCTTCTTAAAAGCCTACCTTGCACAGTTCTTTATGAGCATACTGACATCTACTGGTTATGTCTGAAACTGTATCACAAGGAGACATTTACAAGAGATCAGTTTTTGCAAGAGATACATTCATTTTTTTACACAAAATTATACTGGTTTAGCTTATTTCGGGAAGGTAGACCGCTGAGGGGAAAAACAACAACAACAACCACCAGATAAGAAGCTTGAAACGCAGCAGTTTTTCGAGTTCAGTGTTTCCAAAGTGTCGAACAGACTTTGAAGGATAAAGTTTTCTAGTTCACACTTTCACAAATCCTGGCACAATTACCAATTGCAAAACTCAGATCCACCTCCGCCATTCACTTCTTGCCTTCAGATGGACAGAGATGAAGTAAGTGTCCAGGAGATGCTGATTTAATGTGACCCAGCCTTATTCTTCTCCCCAGGCCCCGTAGACATATTTACATGTGCACCAGCCCAGACCACTGTTATGACTACACATACGTAGGAAATCCATTTTGTTCATGTCAGGGTGCATATCCAAAAAGCTGGCTAAATCAAGACAAAAGACAGCTACAACAGTGTGGCACATGAGGCTGCAAATGGTCCCTTTTGCTGGTGCTTCTCCTGGAAAGCAGTTTTAATAAAGTGTATGGTTGGTATATAGATAAAAAGTTTTTGGAGTGTGGCTGCTTTTAAGAGGTTTCAGACACCAATTAAAGTCCTGATGTGTTTTATTTAGATAAAACTGAAATACTTTTTGTATACCAGAAAGAAGACTGTCAGGCTTTTTATTCTTTCTTTTGTTTTTATAGTGCTCGTAGTAAAGCTCTTTCTGAACTTTAATTGCTTGTTTGATAATAAAAATGCATGGATTTTTCAGTGTTTCTATTATATTAATTTATATGACCAGTAAATATATTTGTTTTTTTGATAAAGCATAGCTCAGGATCAAACCTTCAAACTATGCCTTACTTTCTTGATGTTTTTGCAACTCTAGTCAAATAAATGCTGTTACTATGGTGGAAAAGAGAAGAAAGTTCAGAATGCCACTTTTTCAAAGCACTCATCTCAGCATATAGGATAAATCACCATTACATGTTGATTTCCAAGCCATGCAGTACAAAGCATAAAAAGCATAGAACAACATCTGATTCTGAGCTCCACCATGGCATGTGAAGTGCTGCATGGTGCAGGGTGCTACGGAAAATCTTCTTGTATATAACGTCAGTTAGTTAGTCTGTTTCAAGCTAACTTAACTCATGGTCGTTTGTCATCTCCCCTTTGCCTGAATGGAGAGTGTGTTCCTCCTCAGATGCCACAGATATGCTTTAGGCTCATGAAGAATGAGTAAAGACCACCATGATCACATCATCCTCCTTAAAGAAGAGCAAAGTCAGCAGAGCCAGGATGCTGCAGATGGCTGAGGAGGGCAGCTGGAATGATGCTGAGGCAGGCAACCTTTTCACTAATGACCTAAAAAGAGAGATCTGGCTAAAAGGCTCTGCAGATGCCATGCTTGGCTGTAGAAGTCATTCGCATGCTATTGGTTTATCACAGAGGTACTCCAACTCAGACAGTAAGGTATTACTTGCTTGCTTTGCACAAAGCATCATTCTTCTCTGACTATAGCAGTCACAAGGAGTGGAATGGGCAGAAAGCAGGAAAACAAGTTAATGAAATTATAGGAGGTGGAACATTTGAATAGTTTGAACGAAGGAGATCTGGGAGACAAAGTAAATAAACTCTATCATATGTACCAGTCTGGGAAGAAAGTCTAGCAGAAGTTCAGGAGATTATGCTATACAGATATATCAGTCTTCTGGGTAGGGTGAACATTGTAGCTACATAAACTGCCCAGTTGGCATTCAGTAATCCTCCTTTTCATAAAGAAGACAGGCCCATTGCTGATCAGGGCATGGAAACTATTATAAAGAATGCTAACAAGGCAAAGGTTCTCATCACCACTAGAGTAGCTGGAACTAGATTACAGGATCATATAGATAGGACAATTGATGTGCCAGCCTTCCAATAGAGGAGGAAGGGCTGGCTTGTGGCCTCTTGCAAGAGCCCAACCAATAGCAAACTGCAGGACCTTCTAGGATCCATCCCTGGGTGTTAAGAAAAGTAGCTGATCTTTTTGCAAGGTCTCTGTCTATAATCTCTGAAAAGTCATGGAGATCAGGGGGACATCCCTGATGACCATAGCAGGACAAATATCATACCCAACTACATGAACAGCACGAAAGAGGACCCAGGAAACTCCAGGATCATTCACTTAAATCCTTGGGAAAATGGGATACAGCTCTTGGGACAAAAGCTAAGTATAGGCTGGGATCCAAGTGGCTGAGGAGCAGCCTTGCTGGAAAGGGACACGGGGTTGCTTGTGGACAACAATCTGAGCATGATTTAATGGTGCACTGCTGCAGTGATGCAGGCAAGTAGGATCCAGAGCTGCATCTTCAGGGACACTGCTAACAGAGAGAGAGGTAAGATCTTCTCACTCTTCTCAGCAATTGTCAGTCCACACCAGGAGTACTTTGCCTAGTTCTGGCCCACAAAGATAATCAAAGGGTTGAAGAATCTGCCTTGTGGAAAGACTAATTGAGTTAGGACTTCTTACCCTGGAGAAGTCTTAGAGGGGACCTCATCACAGTATCCCAGTATTTGATGTGTGGCTATGAAGAGGATGGAGGCTCTTGCTTCATGAGGAGTCACATGGAGAGAGGCAATGGGAGAGACTTCATCTTGATACAAGAAAGGTTTCAGAGCAAGAACAATTCTTTACCCAAACAACCTCCACAGAAACACGGTAGAAACCCCATTACTGAAGGTTTTCATTATGCTTTTGGACACAGTACTAGGTAGTCATCTAGACTACCGTTTACCACAAAAGGTTGGACCTGATCTTTTGAAGACCCTTCCAACACGGACCATTCTGTGATCCTATAACCTTTTAACAGCAATTGGTATGTCTGGGCAGCTGATGAGCTGCTGTAGCTGAAGGCCAAGCCTGGGGAGCCTGCAGCCACTCAATATGGTGCACAGTGACTTTATCATGGGTCAAGGTGACACACAGTCATCTTACCCTTCTCTGGCCAGCCTCCATCATTGACACTCCAGAAAAAAAGCATTTGAAATACATAAACCAAAAAGTGTTCATCTAGGGACAGACAGATATTGCTAAATCACGTCTTGCTTGACAAAGGGAGAAGGCAGTTGGAGGGCCAGAGAGCAGGCCCATGGGATACTTCAGCACCTATATTTTAAAAATGCAATGTATAAATGCTGTTTAAGGGTCTGCAATATGTTTCAAGCCCCCTATGAACAGCACATTGGTTATCAGATAAAAACTTGAGTTGAATAGTGTGTTTATTCCCATTTGTCAATGCTCACAGGAGCTCTTTGTCTAGATCCAAGCTGGCCTCTATAGTTAGTAGGGGTGAGAACAGGTCTGGGACTCAGGCTGTAATTGTCACTCAGTTCCCTGTAGTAATATCTATTACAGTGTAGCTTAAATTGACCCAGAGAAGAAGGATTGTTACACCTTTCATAATTAGAAGACATCATCTCCCTTCCAGAAAAGCAGATTCTAGCAGGGCAGAGATAAGTGGTTTTTTTTTTCAAGGCTTAAAAGCTCAACACTTTTATTGCAAAGGAAAAGCTGAACATTGTACTTCTGGTCTTTCCTGATAACATGCTGAATGTATTTCCCCCAGCTCCAGCCTTTCAGAAGCCATAAAGAGCTCTCCAAAGAAGGTCCATGGCATAGACCTCAGCCAGGGCTGTGCAGTGCCACATGTCATACTGAGTCTGTCGAAGTATTCTGTGACAAGTTTTCCTAAGAGAACAGGAATTCATTGGTTTGGAGAGAAGATGTAAGCAGCACTTGGAGGACAGGGATGTTTCTGTCAAAACTGTGTGAGACTTCACTGTTTACAATCTGCATTTGTACTTGTCGTAAAATCCACATCAGCCCCTCCTTCCAGCCCTCCTCCTCAGTCTGGCCAAACCTTAATGGTGCCCACACAGGGGAAGCCTTGGCAGGACGCGTGGCCACCCACAGAAAGGTGGTCATGAGTGGGCCCCTTTGATCTGGGTGAAAGGCATGTTTTGTGACAGAAGGAGCAATAAGCAAAAATGTCAAGCTGTCAGCCCCGGCCAGAAAGAAGCCCTGAGGGGAACTGGTACATTGCTGGGTGAGAAGGAGGCCCTGCAAACTCTGCCTCCTTCAGATCCCTCAGGTGCTCTCCTCACCTCCTTGGCTTAGACGTGATGCAACTGATCATGGGTCCTGGAACTTGACAGTCAGACGGGGAGATGCGAAAAGATGTGGGCACAATATTGCATCCAGTTCACCAACAGTTTACACTCCTGACATCTGGAAACAGAGAGAAAAAAATCTTGAACTTCTGAAAAACAGTAAAATCAGACTGAAACAGAAAGATTTCATTGGTATTCAAGCAGAAGTATTTGTGGAGTTGTAATCCATTTGGATAAACGTAATTTTAAAGGTGTTGGGGATAAAACAGCTTAATATTGCTAACAATGGGCATTTCTGAGGAGGTTGCACTATACCACCCAACACCTTGCAGTCTCTAGAAAACGCTTTGTCAGAAAAACACCACTTTTACTTGACCACAATGCAGGGCTCATTCCTATGTCCCAGATGACAGGAGGACATGCGACTGTGCTTGCAGGCAGAAGTGCATGGCTGCTTGGTTTACTGACTTCCTTCTCCTTCTCTGTGTTGCTTATTTCAAATCATTTCTTGGTGGAAGAAAATTCCTGGAACATCTCTGTAACTCATAGATGCTCAGGTTCTGCTCAGATTCTTTGAGCACCAGGACAATTTCGAATGTCAGCACATCTGAAATAGGTAAATATATGTAGCCTGAACAATTTTATTGCTGACCGTCTTGGATCTAACTTGCAATCTGAAAAATGACCTTTTTGCAGGCATACTGCGAAGCATAGCTTCAAGTCACTCCTTAATCAAGCTTCAACAGTTTCAAGCATGTTCAATAGAAACAGATGTCTTACAAAAAAAAAAAAAAAAAAAAAAAAAAAAAAAAAAAAAAAAAAAAGCACTGGATGTTTTCAGATTTTGTTTCTGTTTTCGGAGATCAGCTGTGTTGGTGAATCAAACCGTCCCTGACTGCGAGCTCCTGCAGTTTTAGAAGAGCATCACCAGAGGGCAGCAAGAAGCTTTGTTCTAGCTGGTGCTCCCGGTGAGTGCTGCAGCAACTAGACCATTTCTGTACCCCGCATTCGTTCTCTCGATCTATGGGTGATACTAATTTAGTGTCCTTGTTCTTTTGAAAAACCATATAGGGCTAAAATCCCCATCAGATTAATCTTTGTACTCCCTCTTGTTCAGGAGTTGTTCAACACTGCTCAGATGTAGTGAGAATACTGGATTCGCTCTTCTTATGCACTACCAATACCAGTTACTGTTTTTGATACTCTAGCTTCAAGAAACAGAAACTGAAATAGGATCTTGTCATCTACACTTGTCACTGCTGCTTGCATGGAAACAGTGATAAGAAGTTAGTTTACAGGATGTGCTTTGCCCCTGTTCTGCAGTTACTTCTTGAATATGAGTTGGTGTGGGTCCCTGAGTTCATGCATCCAAATTGTTTTCCTCTTGGCAGTGATGATCCTTGGGGACCTCCAAGCTAAGACCAAAAAGCTTCTGAGAAGGAGGTGAGCAAAAGAGAGCCGCATGTGTCTCCCAGGTGCGCTTGAAACACTTTCTGATCTTTGGCAAAATGATAGACTAAGGCAAAGATGGTAGGTGCAGTGGCATGGGTTTTCTTCACTGCCGCCTTTCAGGCTTCATTTGAAAGTGTACTGGAAGCATTCTGCAGAGAGTACTCTGTGGAAAGACAGGATAACCTCAATCGAAAATACACAGATAGTATAGCAGCTACTGTACTCACCTGTGTCTGGCTTGGCTGAGCCATGTTCTTGGTCCTGCTGTTCTTCCTCATAAACCTTTTCTCACTGGAGGAAATGGACAACAGGGTAAGCCTCATTTTAAAATAATAATAAAAATTGGTGTGGGCAAAACTGATGCTTAACAGCTGGATCACAGAACCGTGAGCTGGATTGTTTTAGAACATTTCCACTAGATGGTGCTATAGCAACTACAAGGAACACAGCCTGTAAAAAAATCTATCCTTCGTTTTAACTACGTATTTAACGAGAGCACTGTTTCTGTTCATTAGTTCATACTCTAGCCCTATTTCTCAGTACTACCCTAAGAGGACTCTTAAAAAGGTGTTTTCCATGCATGACAACAGGGATTTTATCCCAGCTGACGACACAGCTGCTTAATTCTGGGGATAATCAAGCCTGGAGATACCAGACTCCCTGAGCTATCCTGCAGTTCCAGCCTTCCTCTGTCTGTCTCCTCCCTTCTTCTGCACGGGACATTATCTCTGATATCCCAACATCAGACTTCGGTGGTCTATTTCCAGCAGCCAAGCAGGGCAGGTGTCCAAAATTCCTGCTTGAAGCTGAAATTACTTTTCTGATGAATCAGTGATGTGGTAGCAATGGGGACCATAATTTCTGGAAAACAAACAGAAACTGTGATATTTTATAACCACAGTAGTGGTTCAGAGAAAAATGTGAAAGGAATGTTGTGCGCACATCCTCTGTGGAGTCAATTTCTTAATGACGCTCTCATTAAGAGTGGGTTCTGACAAATGCTGCTTATTTTTTGCTGTAGATGTCTGAATTAACTACAGGCAACTCAGCTTAAAAGTGAGACTACTCCTTTGCTTGCTGAGTGACATACAGACCAAATGTGAGAAACAGCCTGCCAATGGCTCCGTCAGGCAGCACAATTCAGTACAACTTTCCAAAAATAAAAGACACTGTGCCAAGACTCCATCTTACTCCATGGTCTCCCTCCTACTGCCCTCCCATGGGTGCATAGGTGCAGTAACATGGCTGTAGCATGGGCGAGGCTTTGCTTTATGGACTTACGTGAAGTCTTTTAAACTGTGGAGAGAAATGAAGCACTGACTTGAATGTCAATAAATACGAAGATGTGGGAGACACGTGAATCAGAATCATAGAATCACTTAGGTTGGAAAAGACTTCAAGATCAAGTCCAACCACAACCTAACCATACTACCCTAACTAACAACCCTCTGCTAAATCATGTCCCTGAGCATCACATCCAAACAGTTTTTAAACACATCCGAGGATGGTGACTCAACCACCTCCTTGGGGAGCCTATTCCACTGCTTAACAACCCTTTCTGTAAAGAAGTTTATCCTGATTTCCATCCTAAACTTACCCTGATAGTAGGCAGATAGACTAGAAAAATATGAACAAGCGGTACGTACACCAGATAATATTAATCATGGTCGCTTCCAGCATCATGAAGTGCGTTAGGGGCTTTCATGCACAGTGTTCATGGGCTCTTGGAATAGCAGTCTCACATCCTGTGACTGCCTCCTTTCTCTACAGTGATCTGATCACCAATCAGTTTGTATTGGTGGTGTTTATTCTGCCTTCACTACCAGGAATATATTTTATCGCACACGCTTAACTCCCAAACTGCCCTCTAAAGAACAGGCTCTGGTTGCTTTTTTTGTTTGTTTGTTTATTTTGTTTTGTTTCTCTCTTCAAGGCATCTGAGAATAAGTAAATATGTCTGATTTTTCCTTTGGCTCACCATAATTGGTAAAGCACGGTCTCCCTGACCTTGATCAAAGTAAGTGAGTTCTCAGTGCTCCAACTTAAACAGCCGCAAAAAGTAAAGAGCTCAAATAAAAGTATCTCCTTCAAACTAACCATTCCTGGATGAACTCATGGCAAATGGGAAGGAAAGATAGTACTTCAAAGCTATGAATGTAACAGGAAAAGCTCGGCATCTTTAGGTGAGCTCAGATGCCTCCATGTGTGGGGCCAAAGTGATGCTTTAGAAGCTGTTAGCCTCCAACGTGCATTACGTATGTCCCAAATAAACAACACAACACCATCCAATTTTCCCTCTGTGCTTGCTAGCGGACAGACATCTGTGGATGGATGATGAATGATAGGAAAGAAAACTTTTGTGCCAGCCTTTCTCCACTGATTCCAAGGGGAAGGAAACCACTGTTTCTGTTCTGCTCCTTCTCCAGCAGACTGACTCCTTTCTTTAAAGGAAGGTACAAGGAAGCTTCATAAACCAATGCACTAAAGCAGAAAATCCCTCTGCCCCAGCTTTGTCCTTACAATGATCAAGACCATGTACACCTGTCATACAGGAATTCCTACAGGCTAGATCAAACAGAAATAAATATATTCATGCATCTGCCTGGAGTGAATTAAATCACACCTCTCATTACACTGATTTTACACACTAGTGATTTGTGACTCTGGTTAGGAGTATTGCCACACTTCATACAATGAGTTGCTTCCTGAGCAGAAGAGCACCCATCCCCATGCTCTGTATTTCCCCAGGGGAAATGCCCGCTTCCCACGCTTTGCACTTTCTGTTGCAGGGGGTTCCTATTGCATAATTTGGTTTCTCTAATGTCCAGTAAAGATTAAGCTTGTACATCTGACCTTCCCTGCTAAAGTGTGCCTCCCTGCAATGTCTGCCTGTTCCCAGGAAACGTACAATAGCTCAGTATCTGCTGGTTTCTGTGAGATTCCCTCATACTGTGATGAAGGGTTGACATTCTTTCTCAGGTTCAAAGTTTACATGGGAAGCATACATTGTGGATCCACCTGTATTTAGTTTCTGGATGCTGAAAAGGTGATAAACACTTGATAATTAATTATTGACCGGCTAACAATCAGAGTTTGGTTCAGCTGCAACAGCCACAAATGCTGCGTGTGTGAAAACAACCTGGTCTGACTTCAATTCTATTTTGCAACAGTCAAGGCTACACAGAAGAGCTCAGCATTTGGTTGTAGGCTGAGGTGGGACATGGGAAATACATAGAATGGAAATCATCTGGTTACTAGCGAAACTTTTTAACATAAAGCCCTGACATTAGGTTAGCAGCTCCACTAACCCTGATGTTTCTCTGCCTGAAACTGATAAAAATTGTGATTTGAGGAGACGTTTGCAGGAGACTCTAAATTGTTCTTACAGCCAAAGAAAGCAATTGGCCCACAAGCTGCCTCGCTTGGGTTGCAAATGAAGGGGGCTGAACACACTGCAGCCTGGTAGACCTTGATTCTCATCTTGGGTATTAACTGAATCACAGTTTTAGAAATCTACTGGATTTTGCACAGCTGTCCTCTGCCTTCATGCTGCTAATGCTTTCTCTACAAAATCCTTGTCAGATTGACAGAGCTAATTCTATGCAAAGATGCTTTCTGATTTAACTGACACTAGAATGGTAAAATCAGTTTGTTCTCCGGCACCTCAAAGTCTCTAAGTCAGGCCTCATGGCTGTGATCCCATCAGGCGTTTAGCGTGAATGTGCCCTCTAAGCACATGCACTGTCTTATCAGATGCAAGCAGTTGCACAATTAAGAGCTATTATAACAGAAACTCAGTGCGTCCTTCAAAAGGATGTTAAATATCCTCTTTGCATGTACTTTTCGTTGTTGCTCATCCTTAACAGAAAGCGACTCTTAAAAAAGTGTTTAGTAATCAATGAACTAAGAGTGGAGGAAAAGAGATTAAGAAATGCCTCTGCAAATACAAACAATGCCAGTCCTGAGTTACTGTGAACTTGTATACAGTTCGTACAAACCTTTCACAAGTTTGCATCCCAAGGTTTGCACTGCATTATTTTTGGAAGCTGGGTGGGGTTCCTCCTCTGTCAGACATTTCTGGATTTCTGTTGCACTCTGTACAGAGCTTTCCCATCTCCTGGGTGGTATTACTTGGTTTGTCTGCTGTTCCAAGGCTCTGACCTAAACATGGTTATGTTTAGAAAATGCCTCTGGGAGTGAGCTCTCCTTCTCAGTCTGTCTTTAAGACAGGGGAGAAACAGGCATCCAGCTCTCAGATATGCACAGCACTCTGTTCCTGCTGACTCTGTCCAGGTTTGCATGATGCACAAACACATCCAGGGACACAGTTCTTACAGTGACAAGCAGACAGGGCTTACAACAGAACATGAACTGCTGCACTAGCAACTGCCTTGTTCTTTGATAAACTGCAAAGCTGCTCTATCATGTGTTTGTTGTACTTTGAGGCACCTGAAGGAAACATGATTTTCCATCCTGGCTCTGTTGAACAGCCATGATAAAAGTATTGACCTGCTGACAAGTGGGGGAAACATTCCAGCTATGTAAACAGATGGGAAATATTTCTTCTCCAGCATTCCTCAAGTAAAGCTGGCTTTAGCCTAGTTCGCAACTTCTGTGCACGATGTTCCTATTTCTGTCTCCACACACACAAACTGGTTTCTTCACCATCACCGCCTACTTGTAACGCCTGGGAAAATGTCTGAGAAGAAATCCAATGACAAAATAGAGAATGCATATCCATAGGATGTAAAAACCACCCCGTACTGGGAGAGGCCAAGCACTGCTTTGAGAAGCAGCTCACTTCCAACATTGGGCACCAGTGACAGCTTAAGAAAGCCATGCAACGGTACAAGACAAAATATCTCCTGGTAAAGTGTCTCAGCTTTCATCATCCGACAGCACAAGAACATTTAGTAAACTGTAAGCCTGAAGTGTATACCTGAAGTATTCATTAGTGTTCAACAGCCATACTTAGTTCTCTCCTCCGAATCTACTGACCCTATTTGAACCAGTGATATTACTGTCCTCTGTAACAGTCCACGCTTGTAGACTTCCAGAGTTTGTTTTCCACCGTGCATGTAGTGAAGAGGATAGCAAAAAAAAAAGCAGAATTTTTGTCTTATTTTAGAAATTGGCTGCCTCAAATTTAGTCTCTCTTGCCCTTACCCCTTGAACGATTAACAAGTGGATGCTCTCCATCCTCCACACTTAAGCTCTGTTGGGTCAACGCTTTGATAGAGTCATAGAATCATTTCAGTTGGAAGGAAGATTCTAGTTCAGCTTCCCTGCAATGAGCAGGGACAATGCAGCTACATTGGGGTGCACAAAGAGCAATCAGAGCTCACAAATAACTCTACAGTTATTTCATGAATTTAGTGCCTTTTCTATTACTTTGTGTAGTTTGATTTTGAGATGAGGCAAGAAAGCAGATATATGATGACAGTGAAATGGCTACATGAGAGGTTTATATATGTACATATGTCTGTAGTTCTTTTTATTCTGCTCTCTATCTGTAACTGTAAGTCAAAGCTGAAAGGATTCCTTTTTTTTTTTCCAGCTTATACAGGGTCTTGAAATTCATGGAATATAAGAGCATTTTCACAGCACAATGTATAGTGGGCTCCGATATCTCCTCATTTACATTGAGTCCATCTGGCCCACAACAGTGGAAGACAAGTGGAAATTAAACTGGATGTAAAAATACACATCCAGTAGTTTTCTGGATTCTCATTTCTCCTACAGCTCAGACTCAGTTCTCTGCTTATGCCTACAGGAATGCTGCCTTCAGTGTATGTTGCAACCAGTCCGATTCTAAATCCCACTAAACTGATTGAACCCTGTTAGCAAAGCTTTCATAGATTTGTTGGTTCATTAGCTTTCAAAACTCATTATTAATGAGTAACTGCTGGGCTTCTAATCTGGGCGGCATCCACTTCACCTTGTCTTGATTCTTTCAGATGCATTTCAAACAAAAAAGAGGGAGCAGAACAGACAGCTTGATTCACCTATTTGCTAAGCAGCGTCAGCATGGTCCTCAAAGCTAGGCTGCTCTGGCATGCCAGAGATAGTGAGAGCTCCACATAACTAAACAAACATCTCAGAATAATAAACCAACCCAAACAATTTCCTGCGTTGTCTCTCCGGAGTCAGTGGGCTCATGAGGCTTCTAAGAGAGCAGGGAAAAGACAACCAGCTTAGGCAAATCCAGAGCTACCACCATAAAATAAACACTCTGCAAGAGCTATGTCAGCTCAGTGAGTGCTATTTCATGTTTTAAACCTGCAATAAAATTGAGAATACCAGCAGAGATCCAAGAATTTGGATGTATGTAGGTATCAGAACATGCTCAGAGGTTGTTGTACATGGGCTCCAGCATCAGAACTTCTACTGTAAATAAACTGCAGGCAGTGCCATATGAAAACTTGCTTTTCTGGTGCACACCAGAATTGCATTTGGATAAACACATAGAAGTGAAAGTCATGCTTTCAGGTGCTGAACACTATCCTTTTTCTACTGAAGGCACAGAGTTGCAAGGAAAGGCGCATGACTTCCTGTCAAGTACTTCTCTTCTGAAACTTATCTGAGCAGCATACAGCATTATGTATGCATCTGTATGCAGTAATGACTGAAAATTCATGAATTTGTAGAATGGCAATGAGACGCTTCTTCTTTATGTATCCTCTATACCCGTTGGATTTTCTGTTCAAAACAACACCACAGCAAAAAAAACTGATTTATTTTCTAATTTGGAGCTGAAGTCTAATGCTTTTTGAAATCAATAGTAAATACTCACTTAGTCCAGCGTGTCAGATTTGCCTGTAAGACAGTAAGCCTGATTCAGCATACCTTATTCATGATACTGCTGCCCTGCTCAGAGAGAGCAGCTATGTCTAAAGAGTCAAACCCTTCAGCCATGTCATTTCCTACCTTCAGAGCTTTTGCAACCTGAATGGATCCCTCAAACTCTTCAAGCACTCTTAAATATAGAATTAAGGTAGCAGACAGAGACTGCATGTCTCCAGTAACTCTCTGGAAAAATGGTGTGTTAGACACAATATAAATTTTAAAATATTTGGAAGGAAAATGTAGCAGAGCCTGCCAGATGATTGTTTCACAACAGCTCTTAAGGTTTCAAAACTTGTTTTCGATGTGTGAGAGAGGAAAAACAAATCTCTTCCAATGCTTTCAGGAAGTTTAATCACAACAAATGGTCCTCCCAAAACACAGAAGTCTATGGTGGACACTTTCTACCTCTTAGCAGCAAATTTGTCACATTTCAAGAACCCTCTTGAATTTTATCTAAAATTTTCTCAAAAAATATGTTTTATTAAATGAAGATGGAATTTTTCCCATTTTGAAAACCTTTGGATAAACTTACTAGCTATCAGCTCTGAACGTTATGGCCTTGTGACAAAGAAGCTGAACGCTCCACCACACAAGCCTTGACCCAAAACCCAAGATAGCAACACTCAGTATCACTTTTCTAGGCTATAAATTTTTTTCTTCTATTAAACTCCTCCTCTTACATTCATAGCCTGAATACAACCCCCCAGCTTCTCTTGCTCCCTACCCCACCAGAAACCCAATGGGAGGACAGTGTGTAGAAAAGTCATGTCAAAAGAGCAGACCTATAAGCTTTGCAGAAAGACACACACTGTTCATGCTGCCTGTATTGGTTGTTGAAGTGAAGGAGCACAGTGCATTTTGTATGTTCTGTATGTTCATACGTGACATGCCAAGAACCTCTGCTGGTGAAGTAAGTGTCTTGCCATTTAACCTTTTGCCACAACTATGCAGACTATTTAGCAATCCAAGCCCAAGAAGTTAAATTTTATTAGGCAGTTTGTGCAGTGCTTTTAGCATTATTACATGTAAGTGGACAAATCCTTCCATATTCAAAGCCAGAAAAATAAATGATCTTTCCCATTATGTTTCATATGACTGAGATTGTTTTATGAAACAATAACCAGTATGATTTTCCAAGGTCATGTGCATGTTAGTGACAAAATTCAAATATAAAATGTCAATGAACTCTTAATTAGGTCAAGATGTTGAAGCAAAATTCCTTCTGTCCAAAGTATAATCTTTTCCCTCAGTAGGATAATTAAAATAAATGATGCCCATGAGAAAAAGCATGCTTTAACATCGAAATCCCATTTATCTAGATAAGCTTCAAATCCCTCCTTGTTTTGTTCAGACAAAGTTCATCTGTATTTGCAACTGATCTGGCTTTTTTTAAACTTAGCATAGTGGGTTGTTTTGTTTTTTTTCACCTCTGTAGCCTCCACAGTTAGGTTTACATTGTTGAAACGAAGGAATCCTTTGCCCTTTCTGTTTTCCAGTTGTCTTCAAGCTCTTCATCTTAACCATTGTTTCTGATCTTAGTGGCCTTCATACTTGGTCACTGTTAAAAACCAAAATCCAACAAACCACCAACAGGTCCTTCTTCACCCTAATGTTGTAGGGTGAGGCAATGGTTGGATGGAAGGAAACCACACTTTTCTCACACAAACAGAATTGACAGCCCATTTCACTCGAGTTATGCAAGGAGAGATGCCTGTGCCAAAGACACAGGAAGAGATGAATGTGACTTGCAATGCTCCAGTACTTGTTTTCGTAAAAAAATATTCCAGTTCATTTTCTTTCTTCCATGTATTTACATTAGAAAGCGCCTCCAGACTTACTCTTTTTATAGGATAGTTCAAGAGTGGTAATCATCTCCATTCATATTGGTACATTCCGCACCGAAAAGGACAGCTGGTCCTAGACTTAAAATCAGATAAGTATCCTCCGTTCCTGCCAATCATTATGAGACAATAAACTAGACTCTACATCTCAAGACAGCTGTTTCCTTTACCTCTTCACCCTCTTGCGGGAGCTCAACATCTTTTTTCTGTGTTCTTCTGAGATGTTCTCTTTGGAGTTTTCCCCGAAAACATGATCATTCTAGCAGCAGAAAAGAGCAGAAGTAAATTGTGAAGGTGAAGAGAAGGATGAAACAATAAATTGCATGTTCTTATTTTTATTTAATGGAGAAAGAAATGAATACAAGTGCTTAATGAGAACATAACTACATTTGCTGCTCTGAAAGGCTCTTGCTTGCTGGTCTAAAACATATCCAGCCTGAGGTAAATTCGTAAACATTAGAATATGAAATCAGCAAGTTTTAAATCTCAAACTAACTGCCTTGCAGAAAACAGCATTTTTGTAATTCTTTACCCTTTCTCTAAGGACAAAAAGTATTTTCTGCTTTTACCTCCCCTCTGTTTCTCCAACCTTTTTTTTTTTCACAAAATGGGAACTTCTCACTCTCTTTCTAAATTCAACTTTTTAAGACTTCAGTGAGAATCTAAGCTGTCACTGAACTCCAATTTTTTTCAAAGGAGCATTTTTATCACACAAATCTTTCCTGACCAGGCAGGTTTACATATCTGAACTGGAGCATTAAGTGAGTTTATGCATAACAATTTCTACATTGCTTTCTGGGGGGATGCTGGCAACTCTATTTTCTGTCAGTTCAAGACATAAGATCAAATGAAGAAATGTAGATCAACTGAAATTTTTGGTGTTTATGAATTCACCATATGCTTTAGAAACATGCAGTACCATAACTTTTTTTTTAAGGACATCACTATAATAAAACTCGTTGATAGAGTTCACAGGACATCAGTCTCTCTTCCTCTTCCCTCTTGTCCATAAAACTCTTTCTTCAGAGCTTTACAAGTTCACAGAACTCTTTAAAAAGCATGTGAATGTACATTGTGCTTCTGTTTTTAACATTAAACATTTCTCAGGCTATAATAAAAACTTTACATTTGTGTTATATTGTACTCCTTTTCCTTTTCCTTGTATTTTTTAAATGCCAGAGTAGCACATAGCTATTCAGTTTATTCCCGTAAATAAAACAGGAAAACCTGCAAAAATAATGGAAATTGGAAAATTATAAAGGTAGAACAAAAGACTTTGAGCTTAGCACTTCACTGGAAGAAATCTTTATGGAGAGACAGATTCTTTTCTAGGACTGTGTAAGTGGTCTGCAAATAGTTTGGCACTCAATTGTCATTTCTTTGTTCCTTTCATTCCAATCAAGGGGGATTTGTTCTGATTATTTTTTTATCCAAATCACCTTGTTTCCTTGGAAGCTCAGATGCTCATTAACTGTGAAGAGAGAGAGAAAAAGAGCAGGAAAGGAAACTTCTACTAGCATGGCTCTAGTCCATGGAAGCTGAAAAAATATAGTGAAATTATATGTAGTAAAAAAACACCAATTTGCAATTATGATATCCTAGTAAACCTGGTGTGCTCTATGTTTATACACATGGATAGATACCATGAGTATGAACGCAGTCAATTCACATTCCATGTTAATTTGGTATCTAAGACCATCACTACTGTAAATCTATCCATTTTCTAATATAAAGACATTGAAGACTGTGTCTGCCCCTCACAGACTAAGGATTAAGTAATAAAATCATTACTTATGAACTTGTTTCAGTTGAAACCTTATGCTGTGATACAAACTGTAATCAACATAACCAGATATATCAATCAAGAGTAGCTGATGGGCTGGCACTTGTATAAGCAGAAACAATAAAATGTAGTTAAAAATTAAAAGAAAACTATTAATAAACACATTCTTTGTGGAATAATTTTGCAATTATCTGCAATTAATTGTACGCAAATAGGAAAACTACTTACATTGCTTTCTGTGCAAAGGACAAATTTAAATTGGGGTGAGATTATCCAAGACATCCAGCAAAGCTTCACCAGGGGCAGATTGTGCCTGACCACTGTGGTGGCTTTCTATGATGGAGTGATGGCAATGGTTGCCAAAGGAAAGGCAGACTCATCATCTACCTGTACCTGTACATGGCCTTTGATACAGCCCACACCCCACGCTTATCTCAAAATTGCAGAGATTTGAAGGCTGGACTATTTGGTGGATAAATTGATTGGACAGTCATAACCAGAAGGTTGTTGTCAATGTATCTATGCCCAGGTGGAGGCTTATCACAAGTAGTGCTCCCCAGGGGTCTGTCTTGGGACCGATGTTCTCCAATATCTTCATCATGACTTAGACATTGGAATCGAGTGCCCCCTCAGCAAGTTTATTGTTGACACCAAGCTGAGTGATGCAGTCAACACAACAAAAGGCAGGGATTTCATCGAGAGGAACATGGACAGGCATGATGAGAACCTAATGAGGTTAATAAGGCCGAGTGTAAGGTGTTTTCACTTGGGTCAGGGCAGCCCCAGACATGAGCACATTGCGAGAAGAATTCACTGAAAGGAGCCTGTGGAGAACTTTGGGTCCTGGTAGATGAAAAACTTATCCTGGGCTGCATCAGCAGGAAGGGGGGTCAGCAGGGAGAGGGAGAGGGAGAGGATTGTTCCCCTCTGCTCTGCCTTTAGAGACCTCATTTGGAGCACTGTGTCCCAGTCTGGGGTCCCCATAGAGAAGGAATACAGAGCTGTTGGAATAGGTCCAGAGCAGGGCCAAAAAGATGATCAAAGGGTTGGAGAACTTCTACAAAGGAAGGTTTAACAAGTTGGGCTAGTTTAGCTTGGTGAAGAGAAGGCTCTGGGGAGATCTCATTGTGGTCTTCCAGCACTTGAGGGGAGCTACATGCAGGTGTGGGACCAACTTCTATGCATTCTGATAGTGAAAGGACAAGGGGGAGTGATTTTAACCTAAAAAGAAATTTATATTAGATGTTAGGAAGAAATTCTTTACTCAGAGGGTGGTGATGTCCTGGTGCAGGCTGCCCAGAGAAGTTATGGACTCCCAGTCTGTGGAGGCATTCAAGGCCAGGTTGAGTGGGGTCCTGGGCAACCTGATCTAGTGAGTGGCAACCCTGCCTGCAGCAAGAGGGTTGGAATTGGATGATCTTTTAGGTCCCCTCCAACCTAACCCATACTATGATTCTATTAAATGAGACACTGTTTTGATTCACAAAGAGGTTTCAAACTAATCATGTTTTCTTCTGGCATGTTGAGGACGATGTTTTGGGGATTGTATCCAACAAGAAGGCCTGTAAGTCACAGCATCTTAAATTCCTATCATATACTGTCACACTGGTTGCTGTACTATGAGTACAAATTGTGTACACTCTCGAGTAGAGGCCTGTGCAGGTGCCTCCTGATTTCTAGTGACTCGAAGAAGCTCTTTGAAAGGGCTGGATGAAATCTGGTTAACGTGTATTGGTATCAAGGTTTTGAACTGACATGCTTAAAAGAAGGGCAAAATTAAGAGTGTATGTTTTGTGTATAAATATAAATTATGAAGAGGGAAAATGTAAATGTTAAGTCTGGGAGAAGAACTGAAACCACAAATGAATGGAAAAGAAAACAGCAAAAGAGAACCAAAATACCTCTTTCTATACAGGTATGATTCAGGGCCTTTGGTCTCTACTTTGTGACTACAGAGCTCTGATGTTCCCCCGCCATGTTTGAGTAGATATTTATGAACTCTATTTATACTCTAACAGATAAAAAAAACATCTCCATGCTACGTTAAGTGATTCCATCCCATGTTTCTAGTAAAAACAGGTGCTTAAAGCTTCAATCCTGTGATATTAAGAGGCTGGATCGAGGTTAACTTGAAGCTGATAGATTATTTAAAAAGCCAACGAGACTTCCGTAAGAATCCACCAGGCTATTAAAAGTTATGTTAAAGTTATATAAGAAAATGGGGCTGAAACTTCTGATGAAGATTACAAAACTGCAAGCAGCAGTATGTTCTTACTGGAGCCGAGCTTGGTCATTTAGCACAAGAGCTGAAAACAGCTCTGTAATCTAACAAGGCCAAGAGTGAAAAACTGTTCAAGCATAATGATGATTTGCTCTACTGGCTGCCCTCATCCAAGGCTCTTCCCTTCCAAGCCTCTTTCCTTTTCCGCAGTGCTCAACACAGGGACAGCCTTTGTTTTTACTAATGACAAAGAACACAATGCTGTAAGAGCACAGAACACCTTCAACAGATATATCCCAAATACATCCCAAAGCCTGGAGTCTAATGCAAAAGAAAACATAGTTGGAATTTACATAAATTTCAGTAAACACAGGACTGACAACCAAAACGAAATCACTGTTTCCTAAAACAATAGTTTCAGTTCAGTATGCCTGTAGTAAGAACAGAACATCGAGTACACACAAGCAGTACAGCTTTACAAAATGGAGGAGTACTAGAATTGAGTTGGACAGATGTGACCCTCCAACATAACATTTGCCTGCCTTGAGCAATTTTAGGGAGAAAAAAATTGATTAATTCCCACTGAAAACAAAAACAGATTTTGTATAGGATACAGTAGAATATATTGACCATATTTGTTTGATGTCTTTTTCCTAAGTTTCATCTAGGCACAGTGAAGCACTGTAAAGTGCTAGTAGCTCAGCTTTTAGTGCAAAGTGTCCACTGATAAAAACTGCACAGAGAATCTTGTACCATACATTACACGTAAAGATGTAGCAATTAACTTGTTTGCTTTTCCAAACATAACTATCCTTGCATCATTTCATGAGAAAGGATGAAGTCTACTTCTTGCATTAGGAAAGATTGGGGGTCATAGAAAAAGGAAGACATGAATGTTACTGAATGAATATTATGAGAAACAGAGGTATGGCAGTATACTAATAATAATAAACATTAACACATTTATTTGAAGGCTGAAAATACAGTCCTGTAGGAGTCCTTTCCCTTTACCTTTTTTATTAAGCTGTAAAAGTCACAATCTCTTTACAAATTAATTTCTGAATTATTCAAGAGTTCATGAAAAAGCTGGTAATAAAATATTTTTAAATGTACTTGTTTTCAATATGAAAACGCATAAAACAAAAATATTGATCAACTTCTTTCTTCAGCTGAAAATCATGCTTTACCTCTTGAGTTCATCCAACATAAAATGCAAAAGCAATGAGCGCACAAGTCAACTGAACTATGCTTGTCCAACTGTCACCACCTGCCCTCGCTCCAATGAGGACACAGGGGCTGCGGTGGGGTACCCAGGACCCCTACAAAGAATGCCAGGGAGCTCTCAGTGCCAGGGCCTTCAAGGCTGGCGGAGCAGCCCAGGCCAGGGGCAGAAGGCCCCTCATGGGACGCAGCGGCTCCAGGGGTGGCCACCAGGCTGTCTCCCTACATTCTTGCAGCAGGGGCACGCTAGGAGTCCTGCAGCCAGCAGAACTCAGGGCCATACAGAGCGATAAGGATTTTAACGAGTCTCTTCACACTGATTACAGCACCTGCAGCAATGTACACACACAGAAAGCCCACAGCAGTGCCCTGCTCCACAAGCACAAGCACTTCTTACCACTCCTTGCTGGAGAGCCCCTTGATCTCTCGTTGAAACTGCTGCAGAGCTGATTTGAGATCTTCTGAATGTTCCTGGAAAAACGCGGCCCAGATCTCGAGTGGGAAGTTGTGTTCAGGAGCCATGAGCACTGGCTTTGCAGGCCCCTGTTCATCCTGCAGGCCATCATCAGAGTGTTCTGCTGGCTGCAGGACAGAACAGTTCAGATTATCTTTGTCTGATCTCACCAAGTATTGAATGGTCTCTATGTTGTCCCCCGCACAGGGCATAACTCAGCTTCTTCCTCGCCCACCAGAGCACATAGCTGTAGCTGTGGAAACAAGGGGTGACATAGGCAACATCATTCCGACTGCATCCACGGACGGGGCAAGTCCACCACCTCCATGACCCCAGGTAGTGGGCTTGGGAGAGACAAGCTCCTAAAGCTGCTCCCCTGCACTGGTGCTCCAGCAAGCAGAGGTTGCCACAAAGTACAAAAGAGAGAGATTGTTCGCTTTACAGTTTCCTAGTATAGAGAACCTGCTTTAGCAGGGGTATTGGACTATACGATCTCTAGAGATGCCTTCAGGCCTACATGATTATGAGATTCTCTGCTTCTTTTGTCCTTTGTGGTCACACAATACTGATTCACTGATGAAACTGCAAGTAAATCTTGGTGATAAGGAGACAAATACAAGACTAAAGAAAAGATAAATAGCAGGATACAGAGCAAGCATGATTATTTACAGAGTCCAAAGAGAGAGGCAGCACACAAACCAAACATTTTGCCACAGTGCTGATGTGTCTTCAAACACCTTGGGGCCATCAGCTACATGTACGTCTGTGTGAAAATGGAAGGTTCATTACTCACTCAACAGAAAATAGCTGTAACATTTACACGTTTCTCTTCACATTCAAATTTGAAATTCTGAAATTGCATCATTAACTATCAAGTTTCCATTGGTTTCACTGATTTCCAGAAGAAAAAAAAATCAAGTGTAGGGGTCTCTTTCTTCCTTAGCTCTTGCTCTGGTGAAATTCCCATCAGTAATGGCTGGGAGTTATGCCTGAGTATGGATGGAAAGATTAAGTCCAGAACATTCAGCCTCAGTTTGAACATCCTGACGATGTTTGTTGGGGGGTTTTGTTTTGTTTTGGCTGAAATTTTAGTATTCTTTAGCTTTTGTTAATCAGACAGAGGAGACACTCAGAACAGTTAACAGTAAGAGGACCTACCCCAAATGTCACTTTAACCAGAAACAAAGTCACATGAACCAAATGGATCAGACTTCTAAAACAAGCAATAAGTTCACTTACCTTTCTGGTTTAACTGCCACAAACACATACATCTTCTAAGTGTGAATTCAAGTGGGCGAGTGAGCTCAACCCGAGACACAATGTGTTCTCCTTTCTGTTCGCCTTTACTCCTGATAGGCTGCTGAACACAAACTGCGTAAGTTCAATCAAGGTTTTGTAAACTCTTGAGGAGTGAGGAGTACCTGCTGTTAGGACAGAGAGGATGAAGCAGATGTCTAGAAGAGGAGAGAAGGGAGGCAGATGCTCTTAGTGTTGTGACATAACTGCTGGCTGGGATGTCCCAGTACTGCCTCCATTAACACGTAAAGGAAGAGATAATTGGACCTTGCCACTACTCTGGCTCTCATTTCAGTATTTTCCTGCTTCCCCTTTAGCATACTGAGCTCAGTGTTGATTACTCACAGTTTTTTTTCATTTCTTTTTTTCTTTTTCTTTTTTTCTGTAGGCTCGCATTCTCTTTTCAGCTTTGTTTATTTCCCCACTCCTGGCACTGTGGTTTTGAGGGCTCTTCATCCTAATTTCTACTTTCATGTCTTCAGCCTTGGTCTGGCTTGATTTCAAAATAATATTTTGAGTAATATGCACACAAAATCTCATTCTGAGGGAAAGGGGATTGCAATGAATGCAGCATGAACCATGTCAGACTGAACTAAGGCTCTGCCTACTTTTGAATCTTCTCTTAAAATGCCACATTTAATGAAGCAATTTGAATCCCAGCAAGTGTAATTAACACTCTCTCGAAGTCTGGGATATGCAATTCTAAGATTTCAGAGATGGAAGTGACATATTTGCACAATTGTAAAGCTTTGGACGTACTTTTATTCCATTGATAAAATTTTGAATAATAATTAAATTTTATACCTTAAATTATTTAAATTTCTACTCTTCTAAACAAAATTTCTGTGTCCACTGCATTAAATGGCTTGGAGTTTGGTTGCTTATGTACACACTGTTGTGTGCAGCACAGAATCACAGAATCACAGAATCACAGAATCACCCGGGTTGGAAGGGACCCCAAGGATCATGTAGTTCCAACCCCCCTGCCTAGCAGGGCCACCAAACATACACATTCAGATCAGGTTGCCCAGGACCCCGTCCAACCTGGCCTTAAACACGTCCAAGGACGGGGCATCCACAACCTCCCTGGGCAGCCCGTTCCAGGGCCTAACCACTCTCCTAGTAAAGAACTTCCCCCTAACATCTAACCTAAATCTTCCCTCCTTCAACTTAAAACCATTTCCCCTAGTCCTGCTGTTGTCAGCCCTTTTGAAGAGTTTACTCCCCTCCTGGGTGTAGGTTCCCTTCAATTGATAGGCTGCAATGAGGTCACCCCGCAGCCTTCTCTTCTCCAGGCTGAACAAGCCCAACTCCCTCAGCCTGTCCTCATAGGGGAGGTGCTCCAGCCCCTTGATCATCTTAGTCGCCCTCCTCTGGACCCTTTCCAAAATCTCTATGTCTTTCTTGTACTGAGGGCTCCACACCTGGACACAGTACTCCAGGTGGGGCCTCACAAGAGCCGAGTAGAGAGGGACAATCACCTCCCTGTCCCTGCTGGCCACCCCTCTCCTGATGGAGCCCAGGATCCCATTTGCCTTTCGAGCTGCCAGAGCGTACTGCTGGCTCATATTCAGTCTCTCATCCATCAGGACCCCCAGGTCCTTCTCTGCCGAGCTGCTCTCAAGGACCACTCCTCCCAGCCTGTACAGGTGCCTGGGGTTCTTCCGGCCCAAATGCAAAACCTTGCACTTTGCCGTGTTGAACCTCATCAGGTTCACCCGAGCCCAGCCCTCCAGCCTGTCGAGGTCCCTCTGAATGGCATCCCTTCCTTCCACCGTATCAACCGCACCACTCAGCTTGGTGTTGTCAGCAAACTTGCTGAGGGTGCACTCAATTCCCTCATCGATGTCATTAATAAAGATGTTAAAGAGCACCGGTCCCAAGACAGACCCTTGGGGGACACCACTTGTTACCGGCCTCCACCTGGACATAGAGCCATTGACCACCACCCTCTGTCTGCGGCCTTTCAACCAATTGCTTATCCATCGGGTCGTCCACCCATCAAATCCACTTCCCTCCAATTTGGAGATGAGGATGTGGTGGGGGACCATGTCAAAGGCCTTGCTCAGGTCCAGGTAAATGACATCGGTCGCCTTCCCTTCGTACACCAATGCCGTCACTCCATCATAGAAGGCCACAAGATTAGTTAGGCATGACCTTCCTTTGGTGAAGCCGTGCTGGCTGTCTCGGATCACATGCTCATTCTTTATGTGACCGAGCATGTTGTCCAGGAGGATCTGTTCCATGATCTTCCCAGGCACGGAGGTGAGACTCACCGGCCTGTAGTTCCCCGGGTCCTCCCTGCTCCCCTTCTTGTATATGGGAGTGACGTGACCCTTCCTCCAGTCGTCCGGGACCTCACCTGACAGCCATGACTTCTCAAATATGATGGAGAGCGGCTCGGCAACCACCTCGGCCAGCTCCTTCAGGACCCTGGGATGCACGCCATCCGGCCCCATAGACTTGTATTCATTCAGTCTAAGGAGGCACTCTCGGACTTGCTCTGCCCTTACAGTGGGGAGGGATTTACCTCCTTGGTCCCCACGTAGAGGTTTGGGGATGCAGGGCTCAGGGACGTGAAAAAGCACCTCCTTCTGAATCATGTCCTTGACACTTTCACATAATGACACTTAATCTTTGCACTGGAAGCAACAGTGGAATTGCTCCATATTCAATGTCTCTATTTTTCTTATGACTTCCTATCTACCATATTCTTTTGACTATCATATCATTTTTCAGTTAATCACTTTTCCAGGCTAGAATCACTTCCTGTCTGAGAGAGGTATTTTCAAGAATATCACAACATCATAACAGCTTTGATCTTCCTGGGTGATGATGAAAGTCGTAGAAACGTTAACATGGAGGCTATAGCCTTGGAGACTTGAGTCCTTTCTTACCCACAGAGAAAAGTTACAAGTTCTCAACTTGTGAGTTTCAGTTTTGGTAGAAAAGAACTGCTCCACACACCCCAAACCTTTTCTCCTTGACTCTCAGTCCTTGGCGTTGCTGGAAATAACAGAACGTAAATCCTCCTTCAGAAAAGAGAAATTAGAAATGTATTCTGATTCTTCTAGTCCAACCTTACTGGGTTAGTGGAGAATAAATACCATGTGAAGCGGTCAAGCAGTAACTGTGCACTTTAAATAAGTAGAGTGTAAGTTTGCCAGTGCTTTTGTGTTTCAAGATTATATTCTGCAGCAAGAAAACACAACCTGGAAGAACCTGTCTACCAAAACTGCATTTTAAAGGTGTTGATTTATTTTGGGGAAAAAAAATAAAACTCCTGAGTAGACTTAAACCTACAGACTTTGCCTGGATCTTCTGTCCTGCTACACTAGAGCTTCCAAAGCTTCAAGTTTCCCTGCATACAAACCTGTCTTTTATGATCAAAGATGCTTTTCTCATATTTAGTAACTGCCTGGATCTTTACAAAAATTTTGCAACACATAGTTTGGGGTATAGAATATACTAAAATGTAGTCACCTCAGCATAAATGTCCTGACTTTGTGCTTAACAGGCAAAGTATGTTTTGTGAACTCTCATGAGCTTAGCCTGAAAGTGTATTCCACATCTGCTGTGCAGACAAAGACTCGCAGATGTTTTAATTTTGCCTACCTTTTTTTTTTTTTCAATCTTGGAAGCTGGTCATATCATATTCTTAGTGTGCATTGGGCTTGTCTACAAGTGAAGATGAAATTCATTGTCTGAATACTGCAAAGCACCATGAATCTTGTTTTTCTTTTTTTTATAGCTTGAACTAGTAACCCATTGCCTGGATCATTCAAGTGCTTGTTTGCTCTGCAGAAGATTGAAACACCCATTCCTTTTACAGACCTCTGCCTGAAAGCAGAAACTTTTGGCAAACTGACTCTTCTCCTCCTACGTAATAATCTTTTTCCAAAGTCATGTGGACAGACACTTTGCCCTCATTTAAGGGCCATGTACTCTCTTCAGTCTGTGTCAGAACTCCCAGAGGTGTCAATGGGATTTGCATGCATAAATCAAAACCGACTGCTCTCAACTGTGTGTGTTTAAACAATTTACGTGGGAAGTCTGAACTTCAAGTTTCTAGTCCTGAACAATTTGTCTTAAAATAATTAAAGTCAGTGAATTTTTGGTAGTTGAAAGAATTGCAAAGTATGTATCTATCCTAGCTTTTTAACAATAAAACAAGTGATAATTTAACAGATTAATCTCTTTTCTTCTTTTTTTAGGAGCACTATTACTTTCATGGAAAAATTGTTAATTTACTCCAAGCAAGTTTCTTCATATTCTGCTTGAACCAAGAAAGGGCAATGCCTAAAAGTAAAAAAAACCACTCAATTTCTATTACTGAGACATGCATTGCCTTGCTTCAATACCTCAATTTAAATGTAAAATACATCCTGATCTCTTTTCCATACTTCTTTCACCACTGCTACAAAAAAAAAAAAAAAAAAAAAAAAAAAAAAAAAAAAAAAAAAAGAAATCCAATGATTAGAAACTGCTGAATCAGCGTGTTCCAGAAACACAACCTACTGCAGAGAGCTCTCAAGAGTAGATCCTGCTCTTTGTCACAGACTGGAGACAGCAGATGAGAACTATAACTAGGGCTGTAGGTAGGTAAGCCACTGGCAGTAGTGGCTTCCTTCTCTCTCCTTCCCTGGAAGGAGAACGCTTTAGGGCTGAGGAGAAGATTCACCCTGCAGCACTCAGGAGCTGGGCCTGTCCTACCTGCCCTTCCTCTCAAAGCTACAGGAGGAAGGAGGAAGAAGCTCCTTCCTCCTCTTCCACCTTCTTTCCAGGAAGACTTTGGACACCATTTACCAATGACTGCCCTCAGGGTACTTCTTCCCTATTACAGTGTTAGTGGATCCCCAGTAGGCAAATTTCAGATGTCATTTTCTAAGAATGCAAATAGTTCCCATTTCATGAAGTCTATTCCTGCTAGCTTTGCTCCTCGTGCAGTTTTCAACACCCCCAGTGAAATGCTGCCTGACATCCACAAGGAAAGTGGTCAGTGCAGGTTAATCCTGTGCCCTGCCTATGGCTTTTCGTCCTTAAGGAAGGACGTCTGGCTCTGCTAGCTCTGTATTGTGTGAGGTTTCTCCAGATGGATGCTCTGGTGAGCACGAAGGGAGACTGAGAATAAGCTTAAGTAACATCAGGTTCTTCTTTCTTTTCAAAAACTGTCATTTTATCTCTAGCTTAGATACAATTTAGAACGTTGCAAAGTTCCTTCAAAGGATGTAATGTTTCAGTTGCAGTTGAGTTTCCCCCATGGCACAAAGTCACTAAAAGAACACCTTCACAGTAGAAAAAAACTGACCTGTATTTTTCCAAAAATTGCAGGGCATGTGAAACTGCAGCATTGTCTCTGCAGGCATAAATTCTGCGTGGGTTGAGCATGGGGATGTATTTCGTCCAGCTGCATTTGGGGGAACATGAAGGGGGAGGAATATAATGCCTTCTTTCTCCATATTTGGAAAGATGGTTGGCCACGTTTCATTGAGTAATTTAACCAAAAAGCTATTTGGCTAAAGGACAGCAGTCCTCAGACTGTTTGTTTGCAGAAGGGCTTTTAAGTGGAGGGTATAGATTTCCCTTTTGTTTAGTAAGCAGGGTGGTGTTAAGTGACCATATGATCTTGAGGGGAGACAGCAAAGAATTACTGGAATTTGTGAAGTCAGTGGATTTTAATAAGACAATTAAAGAGATAGGGAATGTGACTGTAAAAGTAGCTGAAGTTCTGCTCTTAAACAGCCCCTGTCAGGAAGTCAGCTTTCTTTTATCACATGACTACAGCACTTTATCCACAATATCTAGTGGTTTTTTACTGCTGTAAAAAAACCTGTTACCTGCTGTTTTGAAATGGAATAGAGTCACAGCCCAACACCGCCTTCTTGTGCACACTATCATCACAAGCCATGTGAAATTGGTATTATCATTCAAGTAGTGAAGCCTAAAGCAGATATTTTGACCTTCAGGGACACTCAAAGTGGGAAAAAATTCCTTCTGCTCTCTACTTCCCCATCTGCTACAGATCAGCATGAACCAAAGCACAAATAATATGCATGAATACAACAGGGAAAAGACCATCAAAAGCAGAGGGCTTAAGCATATCAACATGGAAAGGATTTGTAGAGAACTGGCAGACAGGCTTGGAGCAGGCAATTTTATTACAACAGAGATTTCCACTGGAAACTGTGCCTTTGGAAAAGATTAGTGAACATACAGTGAACACAATTCCACTGCTCACTTGCACACAACCTCCTCCTCCATCACTGACAAGACAACCTTTTATTCTGCAAGCACAATCTTCCGGATAAAATGCCTTTCTGAGGATTTTACAGGCTGCATCTAAGATTTTTAACATTCAGTTTATTCCAGAAATCATTCTCCAGTTCTCTCAACTCAAATCACAATATGAACACACTGGAATACTTTGGACACTGTTACCACTCTCTCCCCCGTACACCCAGATTGTGTTTATTACAAATGCTAATGCTTCACAGTATCACATAATGCTTTATTTAGTATCTCCTCTCTGCACTGCAAGGTTCAACCCCAATGATTTTAAAGGGAGTTACCTGCACCATACGTGTGGGAGAATGCACATTAATTATCACAAATTTAAAGGAAACTTAAACTCACCACTACAATATTTGCATCAGTACCATGAGAGAGTCTCAGTCTCCCATCCAGTCAGAGCTTTGCAGTTCACCTATTTACTCATTTTTACTTTGAACTGACTGTGTGACTAATGTGTTTACATTTTAACTGATGACTTCACTTTGCTGGCCTTACATATAAGGGCATCTCACACAGCATATTCAGCTTTCAGCTGAACAAATAAGAGCCTCAGTACAAGACGCAGGACTTGTATGTCCTACAAGAAGGCATTTTCACAAATTATGTGTGTTTCAAGGGTCAATTTATAACAACCCTGTGTTTTTTGTTTTTTGTTTTTTTTGGGGGGGGGGGGATGGAGGGGGGTCAGTACTGATTAGAACACTGATAATGAAAGTAATTGCAGTATTTTCAAAGTTAGTCCTACCTGGTTGCAGTCTCTCACGCTAGCAGTACAGATTGTGCATAGGAAAAATGGCCACCAACACGAATTATTCTTTCTTTGCTAAAAATGTTTCCAGTTCATCCTTCTTTCTTTTTCTTCTGTGTCCTACAATTCATTAAAAATTTGAATCTGACTAGTGTTACAAAGACATGGGGGAAAACAAGGGAACTGGCAGTTACCTTGTCAACAAAACAAACTGGCCTAGAGAAAGTTACATCTTGATGGTGACCTGAATATTTAGAGTAATGGGAACATGTCAACTGCAATGATTCACTTTCCTCTAGGCACACCTTGTAAAAAGCACTCATTTCATTCACTTTCACCTCCTCTTCTTGGCTATAACTTCCCAATCTGGGTTCTGCAAATATTGATATGCTCTCTAGCCTGATATACTACAGATAAGAGTGCTTCAAGGTACAGCACTGTTGTTACTCAGCACAGCGAATGCAATCACTTCTTTCACCCCTCAAAGGCTAATGGAACAAATCAATTTGCTGGAGGAGGCAGGTGTTGTAGAAGCTCCTAACTGCCCCTTTCAAGGTGAAATGTTGCCTGTCACTACCGGGGCAAAGCTAATCAGCCCAATGCTGCAGTGTTTCACTGTGACATAAACGAAGCGAGATGAACTGATTCAACTCATCAGCAGCACACACCTCAGTACCAGAACTCTACTATTCCTCTCTGAGAGTGCCTGAATGCTACCTCTGTTTCAAGCACAATGTGTCAAAAGTTCACCAAAGAAGTGTATTTTTATGAAGTACTTAGCATATGTTGGAACCACACATCAAATGCATCGTTTCCGTAATTAAATGATATCTCCTCTCCCGTATTCCCTTGTCAGCTGCAGTGGAATTTGAGTACTGCTAGAAAGTCAAAGAAGCAGCACTGGATTTTCCATCAGCAGTGAAGAAGGACTAAGTAATGGCATTAAATATAGATGTGGGGTTTGACTTGCAAATGTACCAGCATGTACACCACGGCACTGCTAAATGGCAACAAACAGCAAAGAGAAGGGCTGGGAAATGAATGAAGGAGCTGCAATCAACAGGTTTACCTGGCTGATCGGCACGCTCCAAGTGGATTTTCCTAAGACTGAATTACTGCTTGAAACGGAGCTGACCAGCTAGAGTGATGGTTAATAAGAAATTAGCGAGTGAAATGAGCTGTAACAGCTTAGATAACTGAAGCTGCGCGGCGGCGGGCAAAAGGAGCCCCGGCTCCGGTCTGCGGGTCGCCGGCCGCCACCGGGGCTCCCGTCCCTCCCCACCCCGCCGCCGGGACCCATCGGGGCGGGCCGGGGCGGCGGGGGAGGGCCGGCGGGGCGGGGAGGGAGCCGGGGACGTCGCTCCCGAGCGGCGAGGGGCCGAGAGCGGGGCGGGCACCTCCGCCGCGGGGGAGGCGTCTGCGGCGCGGCCCGCGGGGGGATTAAAGGGCGCGGGTACCTGCGGGGGCCGGCGGCAAGGAGGTCGCCCCGACGAGGAGTGCGGAGGCGGGAGTCGCCGCCGTCCGCGATGTGGCCCCTGGTAGCTCTCTGTTGCTGGGGGGGACTGTCCCTACCGCTGTCCCTGGCGCTGTCGGCGCCGCAGGGCCGGGGGGCGGCCCTCACTTCGCCTGCCCTCGCCTCGCCCGCCCCAGCGCCGCCGCTGCCCGACACGACGGAGAGCAAAGTGGAGAAGCTGGGCCGCGCCTTCAAGCGCCAGGTGCGGCGGCTGCGTGCGCGCAGCGGGCGGCTGGAGCTGGTCTTCCTGGTGGACGAGTCGTCGAGCGTGGGGCCGGCCAACTTCCTCAGCGAGCTGCGCTTCGTCAAGAAGCTGCTCTCCGACTTCCCCGTGGTGCCCGCGGCCACGCGCGTCGCCATCGTCACCTTCTCCTCGCGCAGCAACGTGGTGCCGCGCGTGGATTACATCTCGCGGCGGCGGCCGCAGCAGCACAAGTGCGCCTTGCTGGGCCGCGAGATCCCCGCCATCGCCTACCGCGGCGGCGGCACCTACACCAAGGGCGCCTTCCAGCAGGCGGCGGTGAGCGCGGGGCGGCGTGCGACGGGAGGCTGCGTGCGGGCGGCGTGGGTGCGAGCCGTCGTGTGGCGAGGGGCCGGGCTGTGCTGGAGGAAGGGGGGGAGTTGGTCCTCCGTGCGGGGGTGATGTGGTGTGAGAGGGGTATCGCGAGGTCCTTCGTGTGGTGTGCGGTCCTTTCTGTGGAGGATGCGGTGTGTGGACCCGTGTTTGGCGTTTGTGTGATGTGTGAGCCTCCGCTGTGCTGGGGTGTGTGTGCAGGTCGTGGTGGGGTGATTGCAGACTCACTGAGTCGTTGGAGTTGGAAGGGACCCCGGAGGCCATCTAGTCCAACTCGCCTTGATTAAACAGCGGCATCTACAGTTCTGTTAGGTGCTCTGAGACCGGTCCAGCCTGACTGTCTCCAAGCACAGGGCAGCCACTCGATCTGTGGACAACCTGTTCCAGTGCTTCACCATCCTTATCTTCATCATATCCGATCTGAAGCTGCTCACTCTTCGTTTGAAGCCACTTCCCCTTGCCCTACCGCACTAGACCCTGCCCTCCCGTCTTTCGTACATCCCTCCTTTAGATGCTGAAAAGATCTTCTGTGTGGCGAGGGTCTGGTTTGTGTCTCTCTGATGGTAGTATGGTGATGTTTCTCTCCTGTTGTGTGGTCCACAGTATGGAGGTGGTGCGGTGTGAACCTCCATTTAGTGGTGGTATGATCCTCTGTGCTGATGCTGTGTGTGATCCTTCATGAGGTGGGTTTGTGATGGCTGTGGGCTCCTCTGTGTGGAGGTGGCGTTCGACCTTTCCTGTGGCATGGTATTAAGGGGCATGAGGTCGTGTGGTGGTGTGGGATGTGGTATAGTCTGGTCAGGGCAACTTGTTGCCATTATTCCATACCACCTGTTCTTTTGGCTCCCCTGTTCTCTGCTGCACTGGAAATGCCTGAAATGTGCTTAGAAGGAGCATGGAGCCAGTGACCTGGTTTCAGAATAGCTGTCAGCAGTCAGGGGTGTCTACTTGCTGTTGCCAGTTGTCTGTTTCAATTGCTGATGACTGGCATAGGTGCTCTCAGGCTGGTGTGTGATAGAAGTGTATCCAGGAATGCTTCCAGATGCTGGAATGGGATCCTTTGTGGTGGTGTTAGGCAGTCCTATGGCACAGCAGTGGTGGGACAGGGCCTGGCATGTGCTGGGACTTTAGAGTGCTGAAGAGGTTTCCCAGTAGTTGGTTGTGGACAGGAGGTCTGCCCTGGAAGCTTTTTTCTTCTGGCTGTTCCTTGGCCTCTGTGTGTTTGATTTCTGGTAGTGAGCTGTAGGTAAGCAATGATAGTATTTATCTTCAGACATCTTATAGAGTCTCATTTGGAGTCAGTGAGTGAGCTGCAAGATGCCCATCAGTTTGGGCTTAAGAAGTTGGTAAAGATATTCTCTTCAGGTTTGGTGGGTGGCAAGAATACCACTTTCCAGTGTGCTTGGAGTTCATATGGAAAACCTCCTTTAGGAAGGCACGTCCCTGTGATTGGTCTTCATTGTAGAATCAAGATTTGATGCAGATCCATCTCAGGGATGCTGTGTGAAAAAGTTAATGATACAAGCTAAAAATACCTTTATGAACAAAACTTAAGTTGAAGAAACAATGTTTTCTTGGATGCAGTCTTGTCTAATCATTCATTTCAAATGGAGTAAACAAAAATTCAATTCAGAAACATACAATTCAGTTTTATGACTACAGCTACGTGGGCATAACAACACTGCTGTAATTTTACGCTTTGGTTTCTGAAGAACATGGGAAGAATAATATTCACATGATAGCACAGAGCGTTAGAGTAACAAGGTTAAATTTTGCTTGGTTTGCTGACTTCTACTTGAAGATACTGTCCTATGGTTTTGTTTAGTGTATCTTCTTCATCTAAGACAAATTACAGCCTCAGGGAACACTCTCCTTTCTAGGACTCCCCAGAAAAATGACTGTTCTATGTTTAAAATACCACTACTGGAATAAATTTCCAGAAGTATTTTAAGTATAGCAAAATTGATGTTCCCTAAGGAGTCTTGTACTGTCGTCTTTTGTTTTTAACTGTGTTTTGTTAGAATAGTAATTATGTTTTTTCTTTCACTTTCCTAAAATGTCTCAATTTTATTCATATTCTTTAATGTGGGGTTTCTTGTGCTTCAAACCAGAATTTTCTTCTTTTCAAAAACTAGAAGTGTCTGCAAGCCATGACAAACTCCCCAAAATAGTATCAGTTAAGTACTTTTGTAACAGAAAATGGAGGAAGGCACATTGTTATAATCACAGAATCACTAAGGTTGGAAAAGACTTCCAAGATCACCCAGTCCAACCATCAACCCGTCACTGCCATGCTCACCAGCCCACAGTCCCGCAATGCTATATCCACATAGCTCCCTAATGTATTCCTAGTGCTCAAGTCTTCATGCAGGTGGGTAGATCCTAAAGTGATTAACTCAAGTTTATGACAGTTTTATGAAAGAGTGAGGCAAAGAGAGGGAGATAAGAGAATTCTGCAAGATTATCAGGGCAGTCAAGTGGCTGACCTGGAAGCAGGATGTAGTAAATGAATGTGAGTTAGATGTACTTTGTGTTTACTGCTGCAGAACTTGCAGCAACAGAACACTACACTGTACATCCCCTGAAAGCAGAGCTACTCTGTTTCACTGACTGTTGCTTGACCAAGCAATGTCTGTCTTCTTCATAAAGGAGTTCTTATTGGCTCTGCAGTTTTGCATCCTCTCCAAAAGTGCTTTATAGAGGGGTTTCTTGCAGAATTTCTACACTTTGTCAGAAGTGTCCATGCTTACATACCACACTTTGACAATTCTGCCCAGAAAGTAAAGTGTGAATCCTACAAGGTACATGGAAGGACATCAGGCAGGAGACAGTATTGTGATGAGGAAGGCTGAACTACTGTCAGTGTCTGTTTTTGTACCTTTGTGATTTCATTTAATGTGTGAGCTAGCAAGTGTAAGATACATTTGCTGGCGTAAGAGAGCCTAGTGTTTATGTTATTTTTCTCAGTAATCAAGGTGTCAGTGTTTCTGCTGTGATAATCTTTGTTCTAGAGCTCCAGGAACTGGACTTAGTTGCAGCTATGGTTAAAAAAAAAAAAAATCGATTTGGCTTTATCTTTGGCTTATCTAGGAGATGGACTTATTATAATTACAGTTTTGCTCATAAAATTTTGTTCTCTACATCTGTAGGAAATATAGTAAGACCTTACTATGAATTTGTAAAGTTGGTTGACCTCCTGGCTAACTTTTCTTATCTTTGACTACTGCTCTTCTGGTTTCTGGTTTTAGCTTTACTTGTTAGCATGTGAGGCAGGAGTACAGAGGAAACTAGGTAACAAAACTAGGCCTTCGGAGAATACCAGTCAAAACCCATGCATCCTGCGCCTGAAATTAGATGATGATGTGACATCTACTTTGACACAGCACAAGCTCTACATTGTGGGGATGCAGTTAAGTAACAACTTTGTGGGAGATGCTTGTTTCTATGTCTTGGCTTCCCAAGATGTTAGCACTGACTGAAACTGATGATACAGTCCTCACCTTATGGCTGAAAGCTGTAGCTTGAGCAAAAGTGTAAGCTTCTTTGACAGTATCTTCCATGCAAATATGCAGTATGGATGTGTCACTTTAATTTAACTACTCTGTGTATCAGACACACAGAGGCCAAGGAACTAGCTACTCTGTGTGTAACTACTCTGTGGGGAAGAAGTTACAGCATGAAGTCATTCAAAACCCAGTGTTAAGATCTACAGAACTTCCTTCAGAGAGCATCAATGCTGTGGCTTCCACTGTTATAATTATTTCTTTTAGATTGCATATCCTAGGAAGAACAGATGTAGAGCTCTATAGAATATTCTTGGAATAACAAAATACAGCAGTTATTTAGAGATATTAACGTAGAATTATGAACACATGCAGCAGTCTTTCCACTGATGCATACATAAACAGAAATAGTAAGGAAGGGCAGGAAACTAAACATTCATTCAAAACTCTTTGGTCCAGTTTTTCACATGGTTGATGGGATAGTACAACCTGTACTAGATGTTATGCACATTGTGTACTGCATATTGGAAGTCTGTAGAGCTTTTGCAACAGTGAAGAATAGCTGAAGCAGAACTGAAGAAAGTAGGCTTGAGGAAGTGCTGCTGCTGCCATTCATTCTAGAGTGAAAGTAACTTGGTGGAATGAAGTGCTGAGTTTCCCAGGTGTACGTACCTGGCATTCTATTCTATTCCAAAATCTCAGCACACTCCAGGATTAGATTAAATAGTGTTTCAGTTGGAGCTTTTGGTCTTGAGAGGTAAACACTACCAGCAGCACCCATAGCACCTTTTGGGAGCAGTGTGTATTTCTTGCCAGATTAATTATGAAATAGAAATGAGGGACTGCCATAGTGGAGTAGAAGTCAGTGATGCATCCTCAGTGCTTGAGAGTCTAACCATGGTCACAGTTACATATGTGCTAGCAGAACAAAGAGCGCCTCAATGTTATACTTTGTATGTCCTGAAGCTTTGCAGATTATTACAGATTCAAAAAAGATGAAAATAGAAATTTTAACTACTCTGTGTAGCAGCCTGTTGACAAAATAACTGCTGCTTCTAAGAAGGCAGGCTATATTCTGTCTTCCAGTGTAACTGAAATGGAATTATTTTTTTTTCTGTACAGAACTTGGAATTTGTAGTGCTCTTGAGCTGAAGTCAGAATTAAGAAAGCCATAGCCCAACCTAAACAGACAAGTTAATTGTTCTAAGCAACTTGGCAAAGCAGTCACTTATGAAGGCTTTGGAAGTTGTTCTATATTATTGTGGTAATTGTTAATTAAAAACCTAGCTTTTGCTTCTGAAGTTCAGTCTTGCACCACTGAAGTCAGTAGTGTGTGTAAGTGGAAGGTCTGTCACAACACCTACGGACTCATCTGACACACTTTCTATTTCTGACTGTATCTTGTCTTTACAAATAAAATCTGGCTCTTGTATCTAATCTGATCTTGAAGAAGCATGATAAATGGCTAACCAGTATGTCAGATACAGTCTTCTGTTATTGTCCAAATAAAAAACATGAAAAAAATAGCCCTCAAAAGAATGTAAGCACATATCAATTTAGGGTAAACACTTTTAATGCTTATTTAATGCTTGTTTAAATATGTCACAGTGGCTTTGTTTGCTCTGTATGTCAGAGGCACAAGGCATAACATTACTACCCTCTGGAGCAGTTTGCTTGTGATTCAAATGCATTTTAAAATTAGTATCATTTTGAAATTAAGAAGATATTGACACAAAAGAAATTGAAAACAATTTTTAAGCGTGTAAGTTGGATGCATTTTTTTATTTAAAATAAAAATAGTTGTGTCATTGCACTGAGAAGACTTGCATTTACAGTCATGTATGTTGCTTATTTACCAAAAATGAGTTTAGGGATGTAAATTCCTGTGACCTCTGCAAGATCAGCAGCTAGTAATGAGAGAGCAGGAGATCTAGTCTACTATGGCATTGTTCTCCACATATCAGATGATAGCATCAGTCAGATGGAGCTGATGGACTGTTTGACAGTGGGTCTGCATGGGTTCTGATGACAGCCTTGGAGTCTGTGTTAAAGGTTACGAAGAAAAACTGTGTTAAAGATGAAGAAAACAAAAGTCAACCTGGTTCACCTCTCTGGTCAGCAGAGCTGGTTGTTAATAACCTCTGAGCAAATTGGGAGTGCAGTTCCTGTCAGCCATCGTTAGTGTCAGATCTAGCTCCCCTTTTAATCAGCGTGGTGGCTGTGAAAAGCAGTAGTTGTGCATGCTGCAGTTTCACGCAGGTTTTGCTGGCAAGACTAAAGGAGCAAGGCCAGAGGCAGCGTATAGACATCCACACATGGTTCATTGCTATTGAACCTAGCTGAAATAGGGCTACCTTAAAAATTTATGAAGTAACTCATTTTTCTCTGGCTTATTGGCCAGGACTGGCAGAAAGTTTTATGTGTAATACATACAGGACTAAGTGGAGTAACTATTTTCTCTGATGGAAAACTTTTTTCTGAAATTGGTCTGCTTGTGCTCCTAGAATTGTTGGGCATTTTGTTCTAAGTGGAAGTGTGTGATTTGGAAGTTTGATGTTTAGCAGGTTAGCAATTAATTAGCTTCCTTTAAAGTTAAGAGTAATTTTAGTTTTTAAAATTGATACTGTTTTGACCTGGCAGAGCAGCAGGGAAGACTAAATTGATTGATGAAGGGTGTAGAAGGGACATAGGCTGCCTTCAGGCTGACTGCAGCACCTCAGTCTGGAGTCTTCTGTCCATGTAGAGATGGATTGTTCCCATGCACAGCACCTGAGTATGGCAATTCTAGGTCAGGATCTCTGCAGCATCTCTCTCTCCATTGAGTGTATGGTGCTGCAGATGTGTAAATAGACTTTGTAGCTCCGGATTCTGAACTGAAACTGAAAGACCTTGCTGTTAGGTTCCGTCCCATATTTCTTTTTGTTCTTCTTCCTCCAGTGTCCCTAGAAGCAAGAGGTTTGGTAGTTCTGGTGAAAAGCTAAAACTACTATTGAAGTGTTCTTCAGTTTTTTGTGGCCTTTTTAAAGGATTGGTTTTCAAGGTGTGAGAATGTCCGCTCTTTAATACTTAGAACTGTGTTCCTTCCCAAACCATGATTTTTATATACTGGATTTACTCCAATAATATGTTAATATGAGTACTAGGCCTAAGTAACAGCAATGCAGAGTATTATATATAAAGTAATTGTTATCAAATGGAGTGACTTACAGTACTGCATGCCATGTTTGTGACTTAGTAAAATCTGGTTCAGAAGTTTCCAAATCACCATCCATCCTTACATTTTTGTACACCTTTTGCCTAGAAATTTGCTTATTCAGCTTTTTATGAGAATGACACACCAGTCCACAAAAGAACTAGAAGGTGCAGTTCCTTTCTTTTACTTTGAGATGCTTGTTGTGGTATATGATTTATTGCTTGTTGCACTGCTGTGAGTTTGGCCAGCGATACTCAAATATGTTTGTGGTTATGGACAGCAGAAATAAGAACTTTGAAGCTGTGTGAGATGTAGTCTAAGCCCCAAATCTTGAAGTTCCATGGAAAGTACATCAATTTTTACAAGTTTCCTGAGTAGCGTACTTAGACTTTCAAGTCTAAAAAGATGATTATGAGTATATTGTTTCATAGCGAGCTTAATGACTTCCACCTGTAAAGACTCGGTGATGCTGTATGGAGTAGAGTTGAATGATGCAGTGATGGGCTGACACTTTCTGACTTTCTCATCTGCTTTGTGCAGGAGACAGTGTGCACTGCCTTTCAGAAGTAGAGAAGCTTTTACGCTGTTTAAGAAAGATCTTAAGAAAGTGTACTTTAGTAATGGGAGTGATTTTGCTGAGGTGATTGGAAGTAATCATGTGAAGTCTAGTTTTTGTCCTTGTGAGAGACCCTTTCACCCATTCCAGGGTCCAGAGGAGGGCGACTAAGATGATCAAGGGGCTGGAGCACCTCCCCTATGAGGACAGGCTGAGGGAGTTGGGCTTGTTCAGCCTGGAGAAGAGAAGGCTGCGGGGTGACCTCATTGCAGCCTATCGATACCTGAAGGGAACCTACACCCAGGAGGGGAGTAAACTCTTCAAAAGGGCTGACAATAGCAGGACTAGGGGAAATGGATCCAAGTTGAAGGAGGGAAGATTTAGGTTGGATGTTAGGGGGAAGTTCTTTACTAGGAGAGTGGTTAGGCCCTGGAACGGGCTGCCCAGGCAGGCTGTGGATGCCCCGTCCTTGGACGTGTTTAAGGCCAGGTTGGACGGGGTCCTGGGCAACCTGATCTGAATGTGTATGTTTGGTGGCCCTGCTAGGCAGGGGGGTTGGAACTACATGATCCTTGGGGTCCCTTCCAACCCGGGTGATTCTGTGATTCTGTGATTCCAGCAGTATTAGCATATCCTACTCTTGATAATGTTCTTCAGCTGTTATATACCAAACGTAAAAAGACAGGGAAAAAAAAAAGAGGCTTTCTGTAGAAAATGGACAACACCATTGGTGTTTATTTCAGCACAAAGAAGGCTGTTTGTCTTCTCTTGCTGGATCCAGCAGGGGACTGGGCTCTACCAGTGGGGAAGGCTGCATTACGGAATAGTTGTTCCGTGTCTTGCAATTGTGGGCCTACCTCAGATACTTTTCCTATGCTGCAGATGCTGGTCTAACTGTAAGTCTTGCAGTTTCCTTTGATCAGATTTCAACAGTTTTTAAGGCTTTTATCTCTTGAGAGCTGAAATGGACATTCCTGACTGGAAGTATCTACACAGCACAGTGTTTGGCATCTTTTCTGACCTGTGTTCTGTCAGCCAGCTGAGTAGGTGAGGAGAAGAGGAGGTTTGGAATTATGAAGAGAGAAAGGTACGCCAGTATCTGCTGCATTGCTTACTTGCTGAGATAAGCCTATTTTAAAAGGCACCACTATTGTTTACAGCCCAGTGTCACAAAACTCTCAGCCATTTCCCAGCGTAACCCACAGAGGCAGAGGAAGGGTGGGAAACACTGCAGTAGGAATAAAGTCTTATTGATGCATCAGCAGAAGTAACAAAGCAATGAAATAAACTTCTCACCACTATAGTGTGTGGGTTATTTTTTTGTTAAATGTTTCAAGAATAGAGTTAATTCTTCCTGAGAAAATAATGTTCTGTCCTCTCTCAGAGCCTTTTCCAGTACCTCTGATCCTCGTTCTTTAAGGTTAGCATCTCTGCAGGGAAATATGTTTTATCACTTTTCCCCCAGAGGCACAAAGCCAAACATCACTAAGTAATTCATTGGTGTCCAACCTTTCGGCTTGCCTGGGCAGCTTTGAGTGAAGAGGTCGCAGAAGTGTTTGAGTGAAGAGGTCTTGGGCCACATATACATAGGAGGCATTACTTTCAGAGCGACCTATTTATTTCCATGGAAACTACAGGACATACGAAGAGCACAGTAACACTTTTTGATAGAGCAGGTTCTTAGCTACAAAGCACTGTTTTTTATCGTAGACATCACCATCAACTCTGCATTTTCATCAGGAATGAACAGGGGCCTGCATGCCATGCTTGTACCAGTCTGCACCAGCGGAGGTAATTGCTGTCACTGTTGCCACTGCTGAAATGCACCCCACTGTGCCTCACTGTGCTCACATTCACTGTTTGGTCTCCACAAATGTGCAGCACTGATGAATGGAGGAATTCAGTGACGTGCTTTTGCTTCATCCACACTTCCATGTCAGTGTTATGTCAGAGTACTCCTCTGCTGCCATTTGTCTCATGGCAACAAAATATAACAGGATATTGTTGGGAAGGTTCAGCCCCTACTGCCATACCACCAACATCCACCACTAATATCACAGGCCAACATCATAGAATAGTAATCATTACTTCCAGAGTCTTAAAATGTATAATACAAGTAATGTAGCTAAGTAACAAAACATTTTTAATATTTTTTTGTTAAAAAATGAGAGCAACAAAACCATAAAACTATTGGGATACGTGACCTTTTTGTTTGTGACACTAATGTCTGCTTCAGTGGAAGTATCTACAATTCTTAGAGAGCTCTCAAGGTGTTCGTTTGACACTTTTGATGAAATTTTATTTTTTTCTGTGCTTCACCTTTGAAAGCAGTTGTTCACCAATGAACATACTGCCAAAAGCAATGACACGAATAAGGTGTGACAGTGAAGAGAGGGATAGTTCTCTCTGATAAGAGGGAGATCATGACAGTTCAGTAGAGAGACATGATCAAGATTTTGAGTTGAAAATCTGACTGTAAGTCTATATGTTTGAACATGTGCAGATCATGTATTCATGCGGACTGAAATTGGAGTCAAAGACATACAGAAAAAATGGCAAGTTTTCGGTAACATTGAAACCTGTCCTCAAATTGATTTATTTATAAAGGCATAGCTGCCTGTTTCTTTCCTGCTCACAGGACTGTATTCAGCCAATATATCAAAATGTATAAACTGATTTCCCATCGCGTGAGTTGGCACAGCACTGTGCCCTGGTTTTAGACCAGGTGGGTTTGATTGCACACTAATGTTTGTTGCTGAGTGATGTGCACGCGCACAGGGCTGGGCTGAGCCACTCAGCACAAAGAGCTGCAATCATGATGCTGTGGGGTAGGGGGTGGCCGCGCTGTGAACTGTGCCAGGCTGCAGGTTGGATGTGCCTGGAGTAATTTGTTCCTCAAACTGGGAAAAAGTCATTATAGTTTTGAAGAGGTCAGAATAAAGTAATTGTTTTATTTATAATACCTTCTTCAACATTATGAGGGGCCTTTCCAGCAAAATAAAAATATTAGAATATCATATTTGGTGATACTTCCTCATATGTTCCTCCACGTAAATATTCAGTCTGTAATACATTGCTGTGACACATTTTTGCTTCTGTCCTCTAGTTCCACCTGTTACTGGAATTTAAGTATTTTGCATGCAACACAGAATGTTTATAGCTTGGAATTTTCTGACCGTTGTAGCTCTGGAAGTTAGAGCAGTGTTGCTCTTCAGCTAACAGCAATAGCAAACTTTAACTCATGAAAAACGTGCCCTTAGCAAAATCAGAAAGATGTTCTGCTAACAGAGGGTTCAAGTAGGTCAAAATTTTGTTGTCCTTCTTCCTTTTTTCCAGTGTTTTTCTTGGTAAAAGGGTTTGAAGTAAGACCCAAACAGCAAGTCTGGAGTGTTAAAATTCTCAAAAAAGCCTCTTCATGTGACCTGGACCCTATTCAAGTTTTTGAGCTAATCTCTATGAAGTTAACACAATTAAAAACAAAAATACTGTGTTAAAAATTATGTTATTCCAACTGGTTCGTAGTCTCTCTGGTAACTTCAGCCAGAAAGATCACAGAATTGTAGGGGCTGGAAGGGACCTCCAGAGATCATCGAGTCCAACCCCCAAGATGAAGAACCTCCTTGAATCTGACAGGCAACTTGTAAAAATCTTTAGCATTTAAGCAGTGTAATTTGTTAAACAGGCGACCAGTAAGCAGGGTGTCCAGTTGTATGCCCTGTATCTGTACCAAATACTCCCACACACCCCAATGGGCTGAGACAGCTCTTACAAGTGATAGCCATATGTTCATGTTGCTTGATTGCAGCAGCCCTGGAAGAGAGTAAGATATTCAGAAGATAATTTACCAGTGACAGCTGACAGTAGATGAGACAGGTCATGAAGGGTGCTTGTCATGTTGGTAATAATTACTTGGTTCAGCTTATTTAGAATAATGAATGTTTAAAACAAGCACAGAAAAAAATTTATACTTGGCAGATGCACCAGTCAGTAGTGGTGTGGATGCTTGGTCTGAAAATACATAGAGATTAATTATGTATTCAGTAAAGTATTTAAGAGCATTTTTTATTACTAGCAAAAGACCAGAGCATACTGTGGAAATCATATAACATCTTGGTTATATTAGTAATAGCAGTTGCTCAGAGAGAAAGATAATTAGGATTTTATATGTTTCAAATGAAACTGAAGTCTGTTAGCAAGACAGTGATTTAAATATAACATACAGCATAGCAGTGTGTAAGTCCTGCAGCAGCTGTTCACATTCCTAAGTAATTTGTTGATAAAATTTATGTGGCACCAAGAGCTGAGGAAATAGCTGTGTATATAATGTCTTCTAATGTCCAATTCAGAAGACTTTATTGTGATGCGTTAGTTGTCTCCTGGTAAGTAGGTGCATTCTGTTTTTTTCTAGTTTGGAACTCAAAATTGCAAACCACCTAAATTTTCAAAGTCAGCAGACCCAACAGTCCCAGCACTTGTGTGGAGCTGAATCTAGGTCAAAAAGATATGTGGTAGCTCCTGTGGCTGTGAAAACAATGGCGGTTTGTGAGTGGTTTGGGGTTATTTTGATGGCAGGAGGAATAAATAGCCTTTAGGCAATCTGAATGTGATTGTCTTGAAGTGAATAGCTTCGCTGACTGAGACAGGAGGGATTTCTCCATTTTTAAAACTGTACAAAATGCATGAATTGTCACTTTTTAACTGTGCAGCATATTTGAAGTGTTGAAAATGCAACACAAATGTTACAAGCAGAATCCATTCCATAAAAGGAGTAAATGAGGCTAGAAATAAACACTAAGAACTGGAATTCAGATATTCCTCTCGTATCACTAAACCGCAGAATCGCTGAATTGTTGTGGTTGGACAGACCTCTGGAGACCATCTGGTCCAGCTCCCCTGCTCAGAAAGGGAACAAAGTCAGATTACTCAGGTCGTTGTCCATTTGGATTTTGAATACATCCAAGGATGGACACTATAGCCTCTCTGGAAAATCTCTTCCAGTTATTGACCACCCATAAGGACTATTTTCCTATTTAAGTGGAATTTCCTGTGTTCCAGTTTGTGCTTGTAGCTTCTCATTTGCACCTCATGTTGCTACTGAGAGAATTCTGGCTCTGCGTTTTCACAAAGATACGTGAAAGAATACAACTTACTTTCTTAGTTGAGATTCTTGCACTGTGTTATTTGCATATAAAATGTTTGAAAATTCTTTCTAAAATACATAAAAATTACATTTAATTTGGAAAAATTAAAATAATGAAGGGAAGATGGTTACATACAGAGAACGTAATGTTGCATAAAGAACAGGTGAAATTTGAAGATATGATGAAAAAGGATAGGAAAGACAGAAGGCTACGTTCATAGATTGTGCACATGATTTTGTTGCAGAAATGAATACTGAGAAAATAATTTACAGAGATAGTACATTGCTTCTGAAGTACTGTTACTGAAGTACTTGTTACTGAAGTAAAAGTCAGAGTAATGCAAGACTAGACCATCTCAACATCACTGCATTTTAAGTATCTATTATTTTTGTTGGTTATTTTCTTCCTTTTAGTTGCAGTACTGTTTAAATTCACAGATTCACTCTTTAGGCATGTCTTTTCCCTGAATTTTGAATGCAGTTCCTGTTAGGTGAATATTCAGAGAAAATTCCACAAATAATTGCTTACATATAAGTAACAGTTCATTCTTGGAGTTTATGTAGCAGCGCAGAAGAAAGTGATGAAAGGCACAATTGGAAAGCAAAATCTCATGGAGCATTTTTAGTTATTGTCTTGAAAAGGGGCAAGAAAACCTAAAGAGAGCATAAAATCTCAGTGGAACAGTGGAAGTAGCAGTGTACAATGACCAAAAGAGATGGTGGAGAAAGAAGACATTTGTAGCTTCAGAGAGGAAGCACTGGAGATATACCAGCTCTTCTATGTACTGGGATAATATATACACGATGATAGAGGAAACAGTATTCATGGTCTCCCTGTGAATTTACCAACCTTCTTGGGATTTTCCAGGCTTTGCTGATAAGATGCCTCAAATCCATCAACAGAGTCGATCTCAGTACTGATTTTTTTTTCCCCCTTTCAGAATATTCATTTAGACAGTTTTATTGCCAAGCTTTGACTTTTTACCTGCAAGAAGAATGAGAGCGGAGGAATCTTAAAACTCAGAGTGAGCTTCACAGAAGGATTTTTGCACTGCCATTTCCCCTTGTGAATTTGAAGAAATTAAGACATATTGTATTTGAAATTATAAATCATCAAATCTGTGTAGTGCTTTGTATAGTGAAACATAATTTATTCATTTTAATAGAAATGCATTGGAGACTTTGTTATTTTGAAGTTAGCGATATTATTAACTGGATGTTATTTATTTTGTAGTGAATAAGTGATCCTCTGGGAAAAAAGTGTCATCTAGTTCTGTTGGGAACTCTTCCCGTGGCTTGTAGCTTCTCTGTAATTCCTAGGGTGATAGCAAAAAAAAACACATTCATTGTAAATGGTTTACTGGTACAGCAGAGATAAATGGCTCAGTAGTGGAGGGCTTTCTTTTTCACTTCTGAGGTACAGTGATGGATCTTCCTGGCCTACAATGTGTAGCATTCACTTTGTAGGCCTTAGGTTATTCCCTACATGGTGTATAAAGAGCAGTGTAGTTAATGCTTGGATAATGTGATTTTAAAAGCTAGGTTCCAACTTAAGGCAAGCTTCTTTTAAGGCAAGCTTCTCCTGGCAAGGATACTGGGACTGACTGATGCTAGCAGTTAGCAATGGCTCAGTTTGTGGAGTGAGACAGATTGACCCATTTCAGTTTGTTTCCCTGTAGACTGATATATGAATTGCAAATTCTTTACAGTCAAAATCCTCTTTAAAAGACAGATACTGAATAAGGACAGGGATTAGGCACAAGATCAAATGTTTATGGATTAGATGCAGAACATGTAGTGGAGGCAGTAACAAAGAACCTTGACACTCTCATTGCTGTGGCACTTCAATGGCTGACAAGTCTTTGGTTGGTGAGCATGGGATGCTGCTCATCCCGTGATGGCGTATTACAAACTTTATACCAATACTAGAAGCACAGAAGTTGGAGTTTCAGATTTTTTTATGACTGTACTGCTGAGAGTTTAATTTTGCACTGGAATAGTGAATTTCTAGAGCAGAATTTTGTACGATAACATTCTATTGCACAAGACTTCATTTTTTTAATTTTAAGGGCTGTTACTGGCACAGAGGAAATGTCAAGTCTGCCAGCTATTTGTACACACTAAACAGAGACTGAATGCAATACAGATGGTTGTAACGCTAATGTGAAAAGAATGTTTTATCTGAGGTCTGCAAGAATTGCTGAAACTGACTGATCAGTCCTGTGAGGAAAGTGTAGATGGGCAAGCAGGTAGTAAAACAATCAAAGAAGCTGATAGAAAAGTGGCGCAATGAATTACTTTGTAGTTATCAAGACCACTGTTTTCGTTTGTTGGCACTTATCCCTTATTGATTTGTAGTCATGGTCCAATGGGCCATGCTCTCAATTAAACTCTTCATTCAGCACTTTATTTTCATGTATGGCTGATGCTCAGCTTTGTTTGATGTTAAAATCAGAAACATATGTGGATGTTCATACAGGAGAAGTAGGTTTTTGGGGTCCTTTTAACTTCCCAGTACTGTTCAGTGGGTTCTTAAGTTTTATTTGTTGAAGAACTTTAAAATTTATTAAAGGACTTTGTCATGAAAGAAAAAAAAAAAAAACAAAAAACCAGTCTTACATAGATACCATCCTTGAAGTTGATGAGTACTGGCTCAATAAATGACATCATTTTTGTGTGTGCTTGCAAGTTGAGGGCTGAAGTGAACAGATGTTTTACAACAGACAAAATTTCTAGGGGAAAAAAAAGGCTTTTATAAGGACTTTCTGGAGAGGAAAGATGTTTTGGAGTAGAGGAAAGTGAGTTGAGGCTGTAGAAAGCAAAAAATCACAGAATCACAGAATGCCTAGAGTTGAAAGGGACGCAGAAGGACCATGGGGTCCAACCCCCGGCTCCACACAGCACCGCCCTGTGGAGCACAGCCTTTCCCTGACCATCCCCTGGCACTGCTCCTAGGAGAGCTGCTGCTGCCTTGAGGCCTCCCCTCAGCTCCCCTGCGCTGGGCTGAGTAAACCAAGGGGCCACAGCTGCTCCTTGCACCTCTTGTTCTCCAGACACTATTCCAGCTGTGTAGCACTTCTTGCCACACAAATACAGAGAGAAGGAGCGGAGTGATGCAGCCCTGTGGTGACTGCACGATGCTACGACTTTTAAGAAGGTTTGTGACAGCAAGCTGTTATTTGAGTTGTTAGCTACTGTGGGTGGTGACGTGTTCTTTTTGCCACTGTACTCTCACAGAAAGTAGCAAAGCACTGACTGGGCCTCCAGACACATACAAATGATATAAAAATAGATGTATGTATCTTCCCCCCCCCCGCTCAAATGTTGGATGTTTCTTTCTCTTGTTCTTTTCCTCTACTCTGTTGTACTGCAGGGATTACATGTCTGGAGTTACAGCTGCAGCAGTTAAGGGCCAAGCTGTTCAATGGCCTTGATTTGATTTCTAGGGTCAATGTGTAGCAATCCTATCTGTCTGTCAGTTCCTGCTTTTGGATCCTCTGCTTACATCTGTTGGTGTCTACATGTTTGAGTAGCTCAGGTACCAGCAGAACGGCTTCACTCCCCCTTGCCTATCAGCTCTACTTGTGGTTGCCTTTTACAGCACTGCTGTCCCAGAGAAGGAGTTGCCCTTTCAGATGTAAAGAGCAGAATAGCTATTGATTTCTTCCCATATCCCAGACCCATATAGATAAGAGCGTTTTTCTCTCAACAAAAATATTTTCCTAATACTACCCATTTAATAACTTTCATTTTTTCAAGGGGGCTTTGGTAAGCTGTTGCTCATGGGACCTACAGCCAGGGAACATTTCTTGGTTTCTTGGAAAGACACAGAGCATTTGTGTATTTTTCATAGCACGTTCTGGAGGTCCTAGTTTCGTGGAACAGAGATTCTTGTTAATTTTCTGATAAAAGAATTAAATAGTCCTTTCTGAGGTGTGTGTTGCTTTGTCTAAAATACTAGGAGTCCAGCAGCTAGCTTGTTCACTGGCCATGCTGACATGTCACTGAATTTGTGAAAAGTATGGAGATTTGGTTGCTATCTATCATGAGCATGACTTGGTAAAAAAAGAATGCCATGTGTAATGCTGTCCACTAATTACATATGCAGAGTTCATGCGCTTTAGTCCTATGCACAGAGGGAAACAGTGCTGAAAAAGCATTGATGAAATTGCAAAGACAGGTCCTGCCAAAACAAATTCCTGTTCAACAAGGCCAAGCACAAGGTGCTTGCACTTAGGCCAGGGCAATCCCAGGTATTTATACAAACTGGGAGAAGTTCTCCTTGAGAGCAGCCAGCACTGTGTGCTTTCAGCCTGGAAGACCAACTGTGTTCTGGGCTGCATTAAAAACAGGGTGGCCAGCAAGGAGAGGAAGGTGGTTGTCCCCCTCTGCAGATCTTGTGAGGCTCCATCTGCAGTACTGCGTCCAGGTCTGGGGCTCTCAGTACAAGAAAGATGCAGAGCTCTTGGAATGGATCCAGAGAAGGGCCACTAAGATGATCAGAGGGCTGGAGCACCTTCCTGTGAGGGAAGGTTGAGGAAACCGGGATTGTTTAGCTTGGAGAAGAGGAGAATTAGGTCTCCGGGGATACCTAATTGTGGCTTTCCAGTATACTTCAAAGGAGTGTATAAACAGGAGAGGTTGTTTCCATTGGTGGATCATGACAGGACAAGGGGCAATGGTTTTAAACTGAGACAGGAGGCTCAGGCTAGATATTAGGAGGAAGTTTTTCACCCAGAGGGTGGTGATGCACTGGAACAGGTTGCCCAAGGAGGCTGTGGATGCCCCATCCCTGGAGGCATTCAAGGCCAGGCTGGATGTGGCTCTGGGCAGCCTGGCCTGGTGGTTGGCGACCCTGCACATAGCAGGGGGGTGGAAACTGGATGATCATTGTGGTCCTTTTCAACAGAGGCCATTGTATGATTCTACGAAAATGAAGCTTTTTTCCCCTTTGATACGTGTTCCAACATAATCGTGAGTTGAAATGATGTTCTGCTAGAACAAGATGCTAGCAAGTGGGTCTTCCAAGAATTGCACTGGCAGTCTCCAGAATGTCCCTTAACTCTCTGAAAGTTGTATTTTTTAACTCTGTCCACCAGTTTCAGATTATGGAGTGTTTTGATTTGCTTTTTTTTCCATGGTCTGGTAGAAGCCTACCTTTTTATCAAGTGACTTGCAGATTGAAAATTAATTCTGCTCAGAGGCACTACAGTTGCAAAAAACAAGGAAATGCAGTTGGAACATATGTTTTTCCTCATCATGTTTTCACAAATAAAAGCCATTTTTACTGAAACAAACATTTTACTTGAGACAAACATCCTGGGTGGAAAATTTCAGCCTGAATCGTTAACAGATTGATAGAAGCGTAAGTTGCTTACATTCAGGTTTAAAATAGCACAGTTAATAGTAAAAAAGTTAATTATATTTGTTAACTCACAAACTACACAACATTCTCAACTTCCAATTCTGCTTATTTTAGAGCATCTACATTAAAACACATTTTGAAATGAGGCATTTATATTTTTTCTTACTATTTATCTTCATATTGTCTTTTCCTCCATCTTTGTCTTCCCAATTCTTTTCATTCTGGCTTTTTACTTTATTCTGATTTTCCAATTATGACTTAAACAATAGGGTGAACAGAGGGTTTGGTTTGCAAAGGATTTTGTCTGCAAGAGAATTTGGTTTCATTCCTCCTAGGTTTTACATACCACCAGCAGTAGAATCCAGCCCAGCTGCAGCATTTTCTTGGCAGTGTTTCAGACCACAGCACCAATGGTTTCTGCTCTGACTTATGGTGCACGTTGTTATCCTGTTTTTGAAATCCACCTGAAATCAAGGAATTGCCAAATCAAAATCAAGTTGTTCTAAATTTAGCCGGGCTTAGTGAATAAGGTTGGAAAATCTCAGCAGGTTGTTTGGACTGGCGTAGCTTGTGATCTAAAATCCAGACAGGTTTAATTTTATAAGTCTGACTTTCAGAATTTGTTATGAATCCTAACTCTGGTTCATGCTGGCTTTTGGAATTTGTAAGAGTTGCTTAAATACACTTACTACTCATCATATATGATGACGTGATTTTTGGAATCTACAATCAGTATCACTGGAAGGTCTGTCATATGTCATGCGTTTCACTATAGCATGGTGCAGTCTTACTGAAATAAAACAGTAATACAAATGCTACCAATCTGAAAATCTTTCCTCCATAAATTCACGTTCACAGAAAAAGGAGAAAATGCGCCTTCAGAATCACTTGCTTTATGACCACAGACATTCAGCAAGGAGAGATCGGTGATGGTCCCATATTTACTTACTCTCTGAAAGTCTGTGGGTGACTACAAGACTGGTAATTCCATTGGGTGATTTCTGGTTCACAGCACATTGGCATAATGTTTTTGAAGGTGCTCTGCCTGTTGTCAAAAAATAAATACAATAGAAGAGTAATTACCATTAGTGCAGTCTCAGACTGGAAGGATGAATTGAGCAGCAGGAGCAAGTGTAGAGAGTTATGCTGGGGTTAAAATAGCCAACAATCTTAAGTGCTTGCTGAGGAAAGATTAGCAATAAATCAGAAGTGGACCCTAGAGTTTAGTGGATCAAACATAAGATGCCATGAAAATATATCAGATCATATTTGTTACCTCATGCTAGAAGGCAAAACAAAAATATACCACCAATGGAAAAGCTGTCACTATTGTTGCAAGTACAGATGGAAGGATTTTGGACTTTTAGGTGAAAGCACTTTGCACAGAATAAAAAACCGAAGGCTTTTGTAGTCACATTTGTCTCTCTTTCTTTAATAGGTTATCTTGTTAACCTTTAATTTAATATTCAACTGCTGAATATATGATGCCGTAGGAAACTCCAGTGATTATTGTCATTTTACAGGTTTTGTTTTTTATCAGTAAAATCGCAGTTACTGCAGGCTGAAGTTTCCCAGTACAGTTTTGCTGAGTGGGGACTCTGTGCCTTGAGGGGCATGCTGAGGGTGCCTTTAGGGAAGCAGCCCACCTTGTCATTCTTTTGAAGTAGATATAATAAATTATTTCCTTTTTATTTGTAATTTGTTAGCCTGGCAGTGACTTGAGAACATGTTTCTAGCCAGTCTGATGTTCTTGTCTGTTTCTGAAACTTCTCTTCATAGAGGTAGGCTTATGAAGACTCATCAGGTATAGGTGTATTTTTGCATTCTACATCAGATATCCAAGGCACCTTATTTTTCAGGACTGTTGTTCCTATTGATATCACTTTGGTTTCAGTACCTTTTCCTTCTTACCCATGTATGTATATGCACATTCTATTTGACGTGTTCTCTGTTGATGTATCTACACTGTTAAATTGCTTGTGGGCTTACTGGGTGTAAATCAGCTTCTTCTATCTGCTTTGTATAAGAAGAGAATGATACAGACATTATTTGTCTTCCAGAAATTCAGACTGAATTTCAGTTTTTAAAACAACAAATGGTAGAGGGAAGGTGGGAAGGAGTATGTAGAGAGACAAAATTTCCAGTGGAAGGTTTAGCCCATGACAGGTTATTCATGTGAAAAGTTGCTGTTGTGTGTAAGAATCTTTCCAAGATACATATATATATGTATACATACATATATACATATATATATACATATATATGTGTATCTCTCTCTATGTGTATGTGTGTATCTCTCTCTATATAAAGATATATATGTGTATCTCTCTCCCTCTCTCTCTCTACATATACATATACACATATATATATAGTCTCTCTACATGTAGAGTATGTAGAGAGAGAGAGAGGGAGAGAGGGAGATACACATATATATACATGTGTATCTATGTGTGTGTATCTATATATAGAGATAGATAAGTGTATATGTGAATATCTCTATATATAGGTATGTATGTGTATATATGCTTTTGACCAATTCTTCTACTAATGTTGATAAGTTGATCCCTACATCTTTTTCTAATATATTGGTGGCTTTTTTTGAGTGAAATAACCCTTATTGAAATCAAAATTGTTTCCCTTATTTATCCCTTACAAGCTGTAAAGGATTTGTCCATAGTCCACATACTGGAAACTGCAATCATGAGAGTGGGTTTGCCACCATTTGCAGCATACTTTCATGGTATGGTTTGATGGATTTTTCACTTCCCTGTGTGGTAAAACTAGCAAGCTTGGAACCAAATGGTTTTCATGTGTTGAACAGAAAGACATTTACCAGCTTGCCAGCTGATGTGCATTCATGTCACACCCGTGGCACTGAGATGGTTGGTAGCATCTGAACTTTTGTCCTCAGAGTCTCACACTAGATTCTCAAAATATCCATTCAAACTTCAGACTGAACCAAGTTGCTAAAAGACTGTTCAGGTTTGGTTTTGTCTGATGCATGGTTGACTTGACCAACTGATGTCAAAGTGTCTCATTTCAGATTGTCATGTTTTCACAGTTGTGATAGGGCAGACTTTGTCCATCTGAAGTCTTAGTCAGTGTTTAACACTGTCTAACCACAGTACTGTTTGTAGATGATTTTTCTTTGATATGATGAGTAGTCTGCAAAGATTTAAACTAGCTGTGCAAGCTAAATGAAAGGAGCTGAATTGTTAGGAAAGCAGTATTCAAATCAGTGGCTGCTAACACTTTCCTGAGGTGTGTCATTTCATTTTCTCTTTTAGCAAATACTGCGACATGCCCGTGGGAATTCCACAAAGGTGATATTTCTCATTACTGATGGATATTCCAATGGTGGAGACCCAAGACCAATTGCAGCATCCTTGCGTGAATTTGGAGTGGAGATCTTCACCTTTGGGATATGGCAGGGGAATATCCGAGAACTGAATGACATGGCTTCCCATCCAAAAGAAGATCATTGTTACCTCCTTCACAGTTTTACTGAGTTTGAAGCTCTGGCACGCAGGGCTCTTCATGAAGGTATTGACTTCAGAAGTCTTACAGAGAACATAGAGCTAAATAGATCTCCAGTACTGTCTGGTAACTGCATTTCATGTAGTATACATTTCTTTTTTTTTTTCCTCTGACTTTCAAGTAAAGACGCTCATTCCTCACGCAAAGTGATGAACTATTAATTTAACTAACTAATTATCTATGAAATGTGACCTAAATTCTCTTCACTGATATATCTATACTTCCATCCTTCTCTTTATTTTGTCCAAGGACAAAGAGACTATGGTCTTGGCCTAGTGGGACTTTTGTTTGACTAGATGAACCTGGTAGTTAGCTACATGGTTGTCAAAAAGACACCCTCAGTACATACCTTACCATTAGCTTTCCAGTTTTGATGTTTTACACACCAATGAAAGCTTGCTTGTTGAGAAAAACATTTAGATTCCTGTGTATAAAGGTAAATATGATCTGTTTTTATGGCCTTACGTGGTCAGTAACACTGGAAAGAGCAAGAGATGGAAAGCAAATTTGAACTGGACTTTTATCCTTTTTTGATCTACTTTATTCTGAAAAAGCCTTTATGAAAAACAGAAGTTTAGCAAGTGAGAACACAAGTAGACCTTTGCATGAAAGCCGGTGCTGCTTGAGTAAGATGCAGTACATGCATTATACTAGCTGCTGTATTTATTTGTTATATTTACTTTTAAATAGAATGCTAGTTTTACATTAGTAGTGTGCTTTACTGCAGTTCTGTTTGTTCCGGTTAAATTTTTTTTTTTGTGGATGCACGAAAGGAAAGATTTATTCTTTTTTATATGACCCACAAGTTGTACATTCCATGACTAAATACTCTCCTTACGCCAGTGAGAGCACTCACCAAACTCAGGAGAAGCTGTCTCAGCAGCTTCTGTATGGAGCAAGACTGTCTTCTGACAGTGTTAGAATCAAGCCAGGCCAAGTGAGAAAACTTGAGACTATGCACCATTGATTTTAGTGGATATTTTTCCATAGTAGGAACAAGTTTTTCTTATATTGTGCAATGGTATATTTCATGCTAACATCTCCAGAGCTTAGAACTTTTGCAGAAACATTATACTAGTTACATAATATGATACTTTTAGGGGATTTGAGATTGGACTTTTTAATTAATAAATTGATATTGTTTCAGACCTGCCTTCTGGTAGTTATATCCAAGAAGATATATCACACTGTTCATATCTCTGTGAGGCGAATGAGAACTGCTGTGACATCATGGCAAGCTGTAAATGTGGCACTCACACTGGCCAGTTTGAGTGCATTTGTGAAAAAGGATACTATGGGAAAGGACTACAGCATGAATGCACGGGTGAGTTTTGTGTCTCTGTTCTTGGGTTTCTCTCTGTGCCCTGGGTACTTGGCTAATCCAGGCTAGGGAGATCTGCGTTTTTTTTGGAGTTACAACTATGAACCTGAGTCAGAATGCATTTGTGGCTTTTGGGTAACTGCTTCTGGCTAAAGATATAGAAGAGTTGTAGTTGTCAAACTCAACCACTGTTTCCCCTGAGCAGCAGCCAAAAGAGATGCACAGAGAACATAAGAGATGCAAATGTTCTGACACAGTATAACACCCCTTAAAATGAAAAACCCCTTAAAACAGAAGTTATAAAACCCCTTAAAGCAGAAGTTTGTGACTTCAGATTCACTGAGTCTGAGATTGTATCTGCTGCATTTAAGAGCTTCTGGTATTTTCAGGCATGAATTTTACTGGTTACTTTCTGAACTTGCTTAGGTATTTCTTATTTGGAGAGGGTCTGACTATGCGGATCTTTGCAGAATAAATCCTTAGGGAATACTACAGTCTGTTAAACATCTTTTAATTCTCTTAAAACTAATTTACTAAAGAGGAAGAAGGCATTTTGGTCACTAATGCTAAGATTGTTCTTGTTACTGCTTTTGGAACAGTCCTCTTAATAATATTTATTCAAAGTCTACAGTTGATGTAAACTTGCAGTTGATAAGCTCTTTGTTGCATTTTAGAGTAAAGTCTTGGAGGCAAAAAACACAGAAGTCTGGCTCTCTGAATTCCCTGTGAAGTTGTTCAAAGCAAAAACGAAAGGCTGTATTACTAGACAGGGGACTTTAGCCTTTGGGTTGGTTTTTTTTCTTAATTAATTGACACAATTTCCAGGGGAATGCATTGGAAAGCTGAGCCACTGGTCTTCAGTGTAGTTGTGTTTCAGCTAAGCGTATGCTGGATGTCTTTGTTTAATAAGAATATAGATAAACATAGTGGGGGAATCAAGATTATACCTAAGCTCAAAGGTATTGTCTGCCACCAGTCCAAGAAATAAATGAGATACTACAGTGTTTGTATTGGGAAGTTTATCAGTTATGGTATACTGTTTGTTAATTATCACATCTTCAGGTAATTTACCTTGTGCCTTTGCAGCATCTTTCCTTTAATTGTATTAAAAGAAAAGTAAGTAAATATACAGGACTTGATAAGATTTTGCTTGCAAGGTGATGTAGTAGGGTCACTGAGACATTGGATCAGAATGTCATTTCATGTCAGTGGCAGAGCTTCCTTGTGTCCTCACTTAGCTCTTAGTAAAGATACAGTACTGCATTTTATTTATTTCCAGACGTTATTCAATTTTTTAAAATAAAATTGAATTTTCATCTCTATTTTTCTTCTGGAATACTAGTCTATTTCTTTCACCTTGGTTTGAATGCCCTAGTAACCTGAACAAAATAAACTCAGTATTTCTGTCTCTATCAATGGCTTGTATTATTAAAGATTGTTTTGAGCTATTCCTGAAGGTAGGGAGACTAACATTTTAGAGTTAATGCTACTTTTCCCATGTGGAAGGAACTTGTGATCATTTGAGCTTATCTTTTGAGTGTCATCAAAAATGTTGAGGTCTGACTTCTTTGACTGAGTATTTGACTACTGCAGAGAAACGTTTCACTTTGACATAAACAGTTTTTGTGAAGTGAGTTTTAAAAAGGAGTTGATATTGGATACACTACAAATAAACAGATTGTTGCAGCCATGTGCTCTATATGTGAAGGCAATGAAAGACGCATCCATATAGTTTATGGAGAGTTTGACCTAATAACTGTTCAAGCCTGTTCTTTTAAATGTGTCTGCTCAATTCAGCTGGAATCACAGAATCACAGAATCATCGAGGTTAGAAAAGACCTCTAAGTTCATCTAGTCCTTCTGTCCACTTACCACCAATACTGCCCACTAAACCATGTTCCTTAGTATCACATCTACACTCTTCTTGAACACTTCCAGGGACAGTGACTCAACCACTTCCTTGGGCAGTCTGTTCCTTCTAGTGCCCAACCATTCTTTCAGAGAATTTTTTTCCTTACATACAACCTGAATTTTCCCTGGTGCAATCATTCCCCTTCATCTTCTCCCTGTTGTCTAAGAGGCCAAACCCTACCTTGCTACAATCTCTCTTCAAATTGTAGAGTGCAGTAATTCTCCCCTGAGCATCTTCTCAGATCCTGGGTCCCTTGGCTGTTCCTCATAAGACCTGTGCTCCAGACCCCTCACCAGCTTCATAGATTTTCTCTGGACACACTGTCAGGCCTTGGTGTCTTTCTTATAGTAAGGGGCCCTAAACTTAACACAGTATTTGAGATGCAGCCTCACCAGAGCTGAGTGCAACTCATCTTTGAGGCAGAAGCAAAAAGCAATGTGTTCTTTAAAGGGAAAAGAATGTGTTTTGAAATCTTCTGTTCTGAAAAAGGTTCCAACCTATTTTTTTTTTTTTTTTACATTTCCCAGATGAGGATTGCTATGGATCTGTAAGGGACAAGGAATCTTAATGTCTCTTAACTTTTCTTCATTATAGAATGTGAGAGTTTACATTGACAGTGTATATTGTAATTGAACTGCATTTAGCTTCTGTTGGGTTAATCATGCAGGTACCGTACTAGCCTATGGGTACTTAATGCAGTATTGACTTTTAAATAGGAAATTGTTCTTCTGCAGTCTGTTCATTTTGGTATTTTGGTTATTTTTTAATGTTCTTTTCTCTGTGCCCTTGTGCTTTTGCCTCTTGCCATTTTGTAGTTATTTATGGTTTTAAATGTGAGACACCAAGATAACTGTACAAATCATGTACAGTTTCTAAATTGACTTTCCTAATTACTTGAGAATATCCTCTAGAAATCTTCCATACAGTAAAAGAGGAACCACTTGTTATGTGCTGAAGAGCAGAAATTGGCTTCACTATATCCCTCCTGTTCTTTGTAATATTGTTGATAATGTGCCACAAAAAGCAGAACAGACCAACTCTTCTCTGCTTTATAAGAAAAAAGACAAAAGCCTTTTGGCACACGAGGAGCCTCATACAGCCAGAGATGTCTGTGACAATTAGGAGAAAAGAAAGGAGGCAGAGGCAGAGTAGGGGCAGTAACATAACCAGTCCCAGTTATTGTAGAGTATATGAAAAATCTTTTATTCATTAAGCCTTTTTTTCTCTTTCCTTTCCTTCATTACAAATGTTAAGTTTCAAACTAGATACAGCCAAACAAAGATACTGAGGTCAGCAAAAATAAATCCATGGCTTTCACTAAGGTGTGTTTTCCCATTCTATGAATAAAAAGGTGAGCTGTTAAAGGCAACTACTTTTTCCATGGGAAGCTAAATCAAATATCCAGATCTTGCTCTTCATTGTTGTAGAAAGGTAAGTAATATGTCTTTTCCACAGCTTTTTTCCCCATTTTTTATTTTCAGAGAAGGAGTTTTTTTCTGGCAAGTGTGATGTTGGATCGGATGACCTTGTAGAGTTATGAGGGGGGAACTAAAACCCATGATGCTTCTCTCATCTTTTACCTCCTAATTAGAACCACAGTTATCAGGAAAGGTTTCTTTCATCAAACACGTGGACACAATTTTTGCAACACAGTGTATACATGAAGACGACGTACAGTTGGCAGGGCAGAACAATTAATTGAAGTACTTACAGTCTATGCTAGCTGTTTCATCTTTAGTTTATTTTTGGTCTGCTACCTGTGTATGGTTATTGAATTGCAGAATTTCATTGTGTGTATAAATGCTGTCAAAGCTTTGCAGTTTTTATGAGTATGTAGCAGTATCAGTTATCATCTGCATAGCCACCAGGCCTACAGTTTTGCTTTCATAACAGTGCATCGATTAGATCTGTGAGGAGCCTTTCCAGTGGAATGTGAAGTCATAAGAACACCAACTCTGAAAAGAGTGAAAATTTTGAAGGAACGTAATTCTGGCAAGGCAGGGGATAGGGGATTATATTTTAGGTTTTATGGTTTCTTGGATTTTAGACCCAATTTTCATCTGAGCTTTTTTCTCCATGAGATGTCCAGGATTTTTTTTTCTTTTGAGAATGCAAAGCAAAATCTGATGATAATGTGTTGTACAGCTTTTTAAGTTCAACAAAACAAAAAAACAGTTTTATATATTACCAGCAGTGCTTTACTTAATGAGACAGGAAGATGTGCGATTCGACCGGTGACTAGAATGGCCTATTCTAGTTATAGAATGTTCAGATACAATGCATCCTTCTGTTTCACAGGCACTTCTACCTGCTTGAAAGCTGGGTCTCCACACCATGTTTTGAGAAGTGTTTCTTTAGCTACTCGGTAGGAGATCCTGGCTGGATGAAGTTTTGTCAACAGTTTTGAATTAGTCATGCTGTATTTGGAAACTTTCTTTAAGATTACAGGATATTTCCAAGCCATTAGACATCTGCACTCAACATCACAACACATGTACATATGTACAACAGACACACTTAAATGTGTGACTATCATGGGACCTGGGGGAGAATGACAAGTAAGACTCTAAGATATTGCTTGATGATTGACAGAGTGTAAGAAAAAAGGGAGTTGGAGTGTGAAGAAGAGAGGATAGAATATATCTGTAGCTACGTTAAAATATCAGGCTGAATATGCCTGTTGAATTCGAAAGGTTGACTTGGTTCACAAAACTATAAATTTTCTGGGTCTTAGAATTTAGCTTTTTATGTCTCACAAGGCAGTACCATTTCATTCGTACATACACTGAATCTACAGCTTAAAACAGGGTAAGATTTTGTTCTGGTTCTTTTCCTCTCCTTTTGTTTTTAATTTGTAAGTCAGAAAAAATTTTCTTCAGTTCTAGCTTAGGCTCTCACTGAAAGAAGGCTTCTGCTGAGACCTGCAGTAAGAACTGACGTACTGAAGAAGGAATGTCTTATTATGGAAAATGCCAATGCAAATCTTGATACGCAGAAAAAGCAAAAAAAAGCAAGTAAATGTTTTAGATTCAGTAAACTGGGAACACTGGGATTAGAGCTGGGTAAGGAAGTTGAGACATACATGTCTAATGAAGCATTAATTAATGTTTACAAAATCTGGACAGTATGGAAAGAATTGGCGTGAGACTTATCTAGAAACAGAACAGCTTGCATGAAGAGTCTTTTCTCCAAGTGTAACAGCTGTCTACTAGGGATACACTCCTTTAATTACTGCATCGCAATTATGATGCCCTTTCTGTCACCCTTGGGAGATAAGATGCTTCCTTGTATGTTGGTCTTTCACTTGTAATTTATTCATTTAAAAAAATGATTCTCCCAGTGGAGCCTTCTGTTATAGTCTCCTCAGTGGCTTTTTGCCTTTTAAAACATACAGAGGATCTATTGTGAATATACTGTCTTGAAATGACTGGCTGTCACAAAAGAAGAGAAAACAAGAAAGCAGCAACCTAAACCAAGGAAAAGATGCAGAACACTGATGACTAAGTAACAGTAAATTGAAGTTTAGTTAATACTGGCAAAACCATTCCTCACTGTCATTCTGTACATTTTTTCTTATAAAACTTGTTTGACTCCTTGTGAATTACAGTTTTAGCATAACATCATGATGGATAAGTTCAAAGTAAATGTAAATGAGTTTTTTTTCCTAGTGAAGGTATCATAAGGCTGTGATGGGTAAGTACAGGAGAAATGTTTTGGATTTGGTTGTGTCGTGTGTATGCTAAAACGTAAGTGGATAAGAAAGGTGGATGAAGAAACAAGTGCTGTAAGTAATGGTGTGGAAGTTTAGTAAGTCAGTTTTCTTTGAAAAATGTGTAAGACCACATGAATGAATGTAAAAACATTCATAATTGTTATTTACACAAAGGATAAAAAAATCGCCTTAATATATATGCTGTTTGTTATATATAAACACTTCTGGAAGCACGTAGTTTTCTTCTTCTGGGTTTTTTACACTGAAATCTACCTTCTCAAAAATTTGTCTCCTGCAGCACATTATTCATTACTTTTTGCTTTGCTTTTGGTGTTTGAAATACGGATTCTCCTGCTTGTAATGGTAGGAAGCAAAGTAAATAAAATGTGGACATTTTAAGATCTCACAAAATGGAGTACACAACAGAGATATATTCTCTCTGGTTTGTTAAGTTGAAGTCATAATGACAGTAAAATCCTGATATCAGGAGGTGTTTCTTTATGTAGGAATTGATGAAGATGGAAAGTTCTAACATGGTAGTGCAGTTCCGCTTGCATTTTAAGTGATTTCCAGCACCAGCTAGTTTGTATGCACCCTGCACAACCTGCTTGATGAAGGTGGGACATTTCTGGTAGAGGAAGCTTCTTTTTCTGAGTTTACTTCTCCAGGCCTTGTAGACTTGTACTTGCAGAGCAATTCAGAAAAGTTTTTAAAGCACAGTGCAGATGAAGTGATAGCAGGTTTGCTCAATTACTGAAGCGTTTCTTATAGCAATATAAAACCTCTCATCTGCTTTCCTTATGCATTTGAAAAGAAACAGTAGCAAAGCATTTTTTTTTTTTTTTTTAAGTAAGAAAATGTATAAATAAAAGTAGGGACAAAATGGTGAGGTTGAGATTTTATTTCTTTCATTAGGGATCTAACTATCCACAGCTGAGATGGGGCAGATAATACTTGCTTGGGCTTTACCTTTATTTTGATGAAGGGTTAGGGTTAGGATTAGGATTGCTCTTCTTCTTAAGATATGTGAGCCTCATCATTTCCAAACTGCAATTTTAATCCATCTTCAGTCCTTCAGAAAAAAAACTCTTTAAGTCAGACACTGGACTTTTTACACCTTTGCGGAAATGTGAGAATGTTAACATCTTACCAAGGATTTGCTTGCACAACTGTGAAAATAGAGCTTTTATTGATCAGTTTGCTACAAGCTTTCTCAGTGAAAAAAATAACGTGCAGCTACTGATGTTTTATAGCCAAATTCAGAGATTTTGTAAGATCATGGAAGTGAATAGGAGTATTACCAGTAATGTTAATGAAGTTTGGATCAAGTCCTTCTAAGGACTGAATGACTCATTTTCTCTTCTCCAGGCCTTGTGTACCAATTTATATACATTTGGCTTTACAGAAGTTAAATGGTTAAGTAACACAATAGCTAGCGTAGACAGTGGTGTTTCATTGGTAAAGAATTTGTATAATTCAACACCATGTAGCTTGTTTCCTTTGCATTTCAAACTGAACTGTAGCAGGGAAACAAAACTGTAAAAATAACAAAAACCCACAAACTGTAAATTTTTCTCTGTACACCTGCACAGTTTCTTGTGGGGTAAAGCTGAAGACCCTCCACAGACCAGAAAAAAAACAGGTGTAATTTTTAAGTTTGCACGCAGTATTAAAAATCTATCATCCTGTCCCAGTATTTGTTGTCTGAGGCTTTAGAAAAAAGTTTCAGTGCCAGAATAGACTTTCTTTTGTTTAAGTACAGACCTGTTTCTGAAAAAGACGTGAGAGAAAATTGGGAAGTGACACACCATTTACCCTTCTTTTCTCTTCTCTTGGAAATGGCTTTTCCAGGTCACCTTGGAATGTCAGACAAATAAAGCCTCTGGCCAAAGTTCATATGTGCAATTAGAGGAGAAAAAGCTGCCATCTGGAGGCTTGAGAAGAGCAGAAGCCATGCTCTGAATAGAAATAGACACTGACATAGAAATGAAGTCCAGCTTTCTGTGCTGACCTGACTTAGGCTGCTTCTGAGGTACCCAAGCTGTCCTCTGGCCCCAGTATAGAAGTTGCAGGTGGCCATTATAACAAGGGCTGCAAGTGTAAATACTGTACAGGTAGTTTCAGCCTTTTGTGAAATGATTGTGAAAGCCTTCACCTTAAGCCTGCACATGGCCCTCAGTCCATAGGCATGATAAAAAGCAGGCTGTCTTATCTCAAGTATGACTTTACACAGCTGGAATTTTTATGATCAAAAACATCCTTCTCCAGCTGTGCAGTCCTAGGTTACATGATGGTTCACAAACTTTGTGTTGACTAACCTTGCCTGAAAAATTCATCAGCCTCCCCATTTTGACACAGTTTAGGCACATACAGTTCTAGCATAGGCCTTCAATAAGCCTTTGGTTGATCTTGTAGATTTGAGAATCCCCTCTAAGCAGAGTTGGGACTTGCACCATGCCAGGCGCTTATTGAAATAATAAAAAGATTTTTATTGCCACATTATTCTGTTACCCATAGAGATTGCATGCTGTCATCTTGCCTTAAACACCTTTTCAGAATCACATGGCCAAGATGTTTTCATAGACACAAATACATGCACACGTATTGCTGAGCTTGTGCCAGTCTTGCAGATGGAAAGCAGCTACTTCAGTGTTCTGTGAGCCTTTAAGTAGCTTGTATCTCAGAGAAGAAAAAATGAAAATTCCTGAAAGAGCACAGAAAGGATAAAGGAAGGTGGCAGTACGCAGAAAAGATTGTTCATTGCTGAAATGAGGAGAGGGATTAAGAGACTTAGAATTTGATTACCTATTTTGTCCCTAGTGGCTCCCAGCTTTAAGTACTTAAAACATTCCCAGGGCTTAGTTTGTGCTATAGTTAACACATAAGCTTTAGCCTCTGTTTTTTATGCCTGTGAAGTTGTGACAAGGTGTTGGAATTCTAATGTCATCAGGTTGCTGTCAAAGCCTTATCAAAGCTGATTCACTTAACCGGACTGGAGCATAGCTCATAACGTGACAAAATCAGTCACTGTGTCTCTGCATCTGAAATTGGATGAATTGTACACAGTTCATTCATCACTCAGTCAAAAGGTGATACAGCCATTTCTACTACTACCTTTTCTCTGACCACCATCCCTGTAAGAGATGAAGGGCAGTAGCAAGGAGGAACAGGATGGCTTTCCTCTTACCTCTTCTGTACTCTGTCTTCTGGAACTATGCTTTGGACTTCTTCCCATTTTGCCCATTCAACGTTTCTTCAGCCATGGGAGTCCAGAAGTACATCACACTCCAACAAAGGCAGTGAGCAGCAAGGAGAGCGTGCTGCAAAGAAGACCATGATGAAAAGGGAGTTAAAACCCATGCAGCATGGAGCAGGATTAGGGCAAGGTAGGCTGCAGGCACGTTGTAGGATTAATCTGTCAGATACTCAGCAGTCAGGATGGGTGGGAACAGTTTGATCATCTGTACTGTAAGCAGCCTTGTTTTCTTCTGTCACCCTAAAATCTACTGCAGGTGGCCCAACTTCCCAGAATCGATGCAGACTGTATGGAATGGTGTGGTGGGTTCTTTTGGGAATGAGAAAGCATTAACACACATCAGTTTCATCAAACAGGAAATTGATTTCTACTGGCTTTGTTGGTGTTTTGCTGAAAACAGAGATCAAGACTCTCTGCAAAAATGAGAGCCTCTTCAGGCCAAAACCCTAGGGGTTCATTTGCTACCATGCAAAACAAAGCCAGACCAGCGACTCATATGTCCAGTGCAGATGTTTTAGCTGCTCTCACATCTGAAGGTAGTGTAAGCAGTTCATTTTTATCTACCCAATCTGCTTTTTTTTTTTTTTTTTTCCAAATTAGAAAGTGTTTTCTTTTCCTTGTTATTCTCATCCAAAAGAATGAGAAGAATTAATGGATCTTTTAATGGTGGGAATCTGATGAAGGTTAATTTTACAGAAGTTGGTATGATGTAGTTAGCTATATGATCTAATTGTAGTCTTGTGGTTACAATGTGAAACTGATGGGTTTGGAAGAGAAAACAACATCATTAAGTACTGCACTGTGGTCTTACGTTATGAATGGCAAAATTTCCATCTGTGTAGGTGTGTGCAGCTGTATTGATTTTATGCAAAGCTGAATGCTTTTGTGACAGCTGAGAACTGGCTCTTTCTCCTGGCAAAGAGGCTAATCTGCTAGTTTTATTGTTTTATTTTTTCTTTTTCTTTCGTGACAGCAAAAGAAACATTCTGAGGAAAGCTGAAAAAAAAAAAAGTGAATCTGAAGCTCATAAAGTTCAAGCAAAGGGTGTTCCCTCATAAATGCCATAGTAAATACCCATGCAAAGCTTCCATCTTCTTGTGGTGTGTGGTTTGTTTCTCAAAAATACAAGAATTTTTCCTACATTGTGGCTGTTAATTCTGCATGTTCTTTTTTTCAAAAGAATTGCTGCTGTTTGCTGGCTAGTGGTGAACAGAATAGTGCATAGCACAACACTCCTGTTCATGAATTCAGACTTCCTTCAGCTCTGTTTTTTATGCTTTTATGACAAAAGTGTGAATGTTCTGACTCCCCTGGGAATATTCTTGTCTGGAAATTCGCACAGCCGGTATTAAAAGCTCTATCTGGAGAGAGACAGGAGACATCATTATGGAAGATAAAGATCTTCATGGGCTAAGGACACTCTAAAGTTGCATTAATTTAAAGGAATTTATTTATATTCTGAGTTTAATGTCTGTGTAAAAACCCTGGGAGCTTTGGAGGAGAGTTTTGGCTTCTTCCTATGTTTTCTGTACCTGTCCCACATTTCACACTTTGCCCATCTGCTGACTGTGAAACATCCTCTGAAGCATGCCTGGGAAAATCTGCTGCAATAACTTTTAACATCATAGAAGACAAGCCCAGAGCAGGTTACTTACTAGGGGATCTCTAGTTCCTTTATATGCAGCAGACAGCTAGTTCAAGTCTTCTGCATCTTTTTGGCCTCTGAGTCACAGAGGTGTCTTAGTCCTCAAGTCAGGATAGGGAAGAGGGATTTGCTACAGAAGTTTACTTTCTGAGTAACTCAGTTCACAGAACTAGAAGGAGAGTGGGAGGCTGGATACCCTTATTCTGAGAAGTCTTGATGTCAGGGTAGAACCTAAGGAAAATTTGATAAACATCATGGTTTTTCATCAGAATTGCTACATTAAGTTGAGTTGGTGTTTCTTTTGGACCTTCATTAATACCTCATGGAGTCATTGACTTATACACCTAAAAATGCTCTTGCCCTCTCGTCCTATTTCTGTTGTCAATTCGGTAAAGAATATTGCCTTCTGAAATGCAAATATTTGATTTCCTTGTCAGAATCTAAGCTGTAGCTCAGTGTACTTAGTAACAAGGTATGCAATCGCTTGCCATCCCTTTCTCTTTAGCTTTCATGTTGTTGTGAATTGCGGAGGAATTAGATGTACAATTTTATTCTCTATTACTGCTGAATAGAAATTCAAGATACACAGCCTTGCAAAATACAACACCATTTTAAAAACAAAGTGCTTCTGTGAGTATCCATACTTCTCCTAGTGGGCCAAAGACACTTGACAGAGGTCCCTCTTGGAAGTGCAGTTTCAAGGGTGTGGTGGCTATGTCATAGCACAGGAGTACACGAGGGCAAGGACACCTGCTATTCATTAGTGTCTGGATTTCAGCAATATGAGTAGCCATATTCCCGTTCACATAAGGTTCTTGAAGCAGTAGCCCTCCTTGAGCCCACAGTTCAAATCCTGAAGAACAGAAGTAATGTGACCACAAGAAATCTGACTGGGAGAGGGCATACCAGCCTGAGACAGTGATAAACGTTGTGTAGCTGAGGGTTACCTTGATTTCTGTCTATTCCAGTAGATGACAATGATGTTGTTTTCCTTTCTTATCCCCAGTAATAGTAGTCTAAGCCTAGGTACTATTAGCGTTTGCCTAGAAGCATTAGTGGGTACTCTGTGGCCCCAAGAACAGTTCGTATGGTCCTCAGTTCTAACCTGAAAATTAGGCCTTGTGCTCATTTGAACTTCCAGATTGGCTTCTGTTTTCACTGACCCAATTACTCTTCACCAGCACGAGCAGTATCTCAGCAGGAACCTAGACTTTGCTTTCAGGGCAAGAATGCAGTCAGCACCCTGAGAATGTGAGGGACCTCTTCCTGTCTTCTTGTTTTGCCCCTTACTACCTGTCCTTCAAGATGCACAAGATGGATGGCAGCAGTTGTGTCTGGTTTTTGCCCCTGAGACTGAAACGCAGCCTAGTGCTAAAGATAGTGAGTCCACAGTCTGTGATTGTGGGGCTTCACAAAGCTGACTGTAAGGTCTTATTCACCCCCACTGATGTTAGCAATTGATTTATCTCTGTTACTTTTAGGGTCACATTAGGGAGGATTCCTATGTTGAAATAATAATTGCAGTGGCTCATGCATTCCTCAGCCTAAGAGGTAGTTTGTCATCTGTTGCTTGCATCCATCAACTGTTTACATTTTGCAGAAGTGCAAGAAGTTAAAGCTCAGAACAGGGAGCTCAAACTCAAAGAACAATGGGATATTTGTAGACAGTATAAATTATCCAGTTAGAATAAAGTGCTGTTCAGAATTAGATTTTCTATTTTGCTATCGGTTGTTTAATAGTTCTAACTCTTATTAGTTCCATGAAGCAGCAGTTTATCATTGTTACCTATTTTCTTTGCTTCAGATTGCATTTATGAACATTTTCATTCTCATTCTTCATCCCTGCAGGTGTAGATAGCCTTACTTGTGGCTGAATAAAGCTCAATAAAGCCTTATTCAGTACATTTAGAATGGGAAATGGGACCAGAAGTGTGGTCCACTAGAAGTGCAGACCAGATCATTTTATTCTTAAAACATTTAAGTGACCTTACAGTCCTTTAGAAAGTGAGCAACTGTTTCTGCATCTTTAAGGTACTAAAAACACCCTTGAAATTGAGAAGAAACTGAAGAAATACACCACAGAGCTTGATTTCACTTTCAGGTACAGAGAGACTGAGTATCAGACAGTTCCTGAAAGAATCTGACTGCTCCCAGCTCCTTTTCTGGCAGCAACAGCAGGCTGTCAGGCTCTTTTAAACGACTCAGTTTCAGCAGAGCCTCCAGGTGTTACAGGTTGCTACTTAGGCATATTTGGTCAGCACTGATAGCATGGAAGGTTCTTCTGAAAACATAAAGTTTCTTACCCAGAGATTCCTTTTCCTTGAGAAAACTTATCTATACTGGAGAGGGTTAAGACTTTCCAGAGTGGCTAAGAAACAGAGACCAGGCTACTGCTGTCTAGGGTCAGAGATGCAATGGTGCTATTCAGGAACGTTTGCATGGAGCAAAGCTTTGTGAGATGGAGTACTGTGCAACACAGAGCAGTAAGTTTTTTGTTTTCTTTTGTTTTTAAATAGCTTTTGCGGTGTTAAAGCATACTTGGTTGTCAGGGCACAGGACTAAGTACTTAAAACACATTTCTTGGGTTCAAATCTGAGCTAACCCTTTTGCATGCAGCTGACTGCTTCAGCAAAAGTCCTTAAGGAAGAACTTTGTTTCTGTCTTACAAAGAAATAAGAAGGGAAAGGGACATGGAAAGCTGGGGGAAACAGAATGAGAAGCCATCTCTTCTCTGAATGCTTTCTGAATACTTTCTGAGCTTGCAGCAGCTAGTACTGACCAGATTGATCTGGTTGTTCTCCTAGTGCTTTCACATTCCACAAACAAAACTCTTATTTTGATCTGCATAGTTCGGATCATTCTAAAAGAATTCAGGGGATCCTGTCAGTTTTCCTAAGAATTTTGAGTGAGGAATGGACAATGGGATTTATGGTATTTTTCACAGTAAACCATGGGTATCTGTAATGATTCCAAGAATTTAGTAGGAACTCTGACATCAAGATTATAGCAGTTTGCTGAACTCTACTCAGGGATAGCTGGGGTAGTTTCACAATATGTGAAAAAATCATTGGCAAAAACACCACTTTTTATTGTCTGATTATTGGCCTGAGCCATTGCATGCGCTTCAGCTCTTTTAAGTTAACCAAAAACTGTCTGACTCTCACCCCAGGCTGCTAAGTAAATAAACATGGAATTAGTGACATGTGTTCTCCATCTGCACGGTCATGTGCTGTGTCTTCAGTGCTTAGAGATGTTGCTTAATAGTATAATCATTGCTGTTGAAAACTATGTTTAAATGATAAAAATAAAGGGATGTGGAAAGCAAGCCAAATTTGGCACCTCATGCCGTAGTGACAGTTTATTGAAGGTCTGGTCGAAATGCCTTAACTTTCCTGTTTATAATAGCTTTCACTTGATGCATTCCCCCTCTGTGATTCAGCAACTGGAGCTGTGCCGATCCACAGAGAAAGGAGGAAGAAATAGGTGTGTATTTTTTTCATTCGTAATCTTATGCAGCAGCAACCACTGGAGGCGGGTGCTGGGGGCGGCAGCAGATGTAGAACATTTCAGATTGGACTAGTAAAACAATTCAGGGCTTTGCCAGACCCTGTTAATGTTTTGCCAGATTAAATCCACAGTTTCTGATTGAAGGAGAAGTTGTCTCCAACTCCTCCAGGACCCCTCATGCAGATTGCTGCTCTTAAGAAAGCCAGTTTGTACATCCAGTTTGAACAGAGAATTGTTTTTCAGTTACACTCTTAAGTCCCAAGATTATCTAAACACAAATCTATCAGTTTCTGAATGGATGAACATGGTGGAGAATGGATCTTTTAACCACCAAAGATGTTCTCTTTTAAAGAAACATACCAGTACTGCGAAACCTGGGTAAATTGACAGAGGAGTTAGTTTTCTCCCCACATCTGATTTGAATCCCACTTTGCAAATGTTTCTTGGCTGCCTTTTTTTTACTTTCCTGGACCCTTTCTGTCAATGAAAGCAAAAAGGAAAGTTGTTGGATACGTTTCACAATGGTTATATCCAAGCCTAGGGAAAACTGAACCTCTTCTGCTTTCAGACCAGATACTACTATTTCTGAATCAGTTCTTTTGTCATTTCTGGGTAGCACAAACTAAATGAAATGTTTGTTTGTTTCCTTTAATGGAATTTAGTTTATTTCAGCCTGTTTGTATTTTTCTACAGATTTGTAAAAGCAAAAGTGTGTCTTCATAGCACATACATTAAAATAGTTAAAAAGTGCACCAAGGGTAGGATGGTGATATTCCTTTTCAGCGTTTGTTCATTTAAATAGTAGGAAGCTATGCAGAGATCCAGGGCACTTGGAACAGGAGTATTTACAGTAGCATGTACTCACACATCAGCGGTGATAAAGGTTACTGAGGAATGTATGTCTGTGATTATGTAAAAACTGTGTCCAGAGAAGCCTGCTGTATAATAGTTCTGTTCAGAGCAAAGCATTTGCAGAATTATTTGTATCTGTCCTTTTAAGTCTGTTTGTGTGCGGAGTTTTGGACACAGAGACTTCATTTGCACACAATTAATTTCATAAATAATCGTCATTTACATGATAAAGTTTACGCAATCAAATGTAACTTCTCTGAACTTATACTACTTCTGGGATTGACAATTTTAATAAGGTGTATGTTAGAAATATGTGAGGGCATGAGGATGTAAATCCTTGTCCAAAAGTCAATCTTCTAAAATCCTCTAAAAGTCAAAAGCACTGGCATGGTCTGGTACTCACACTTAGTAGTCATATTCATGTTTGCTTTTTGTGTGTCTTCCAAAAGCATCAATGCAGCTGTGTAAGCACTGTTGAAATGCCACTAAGATCTCAACCAAAAGAGCTTAATTTTATTGCACAAATGTAATTTCTGTGTGTAGTTAACCAGCAAAGTTCTGTGTTTCACCACTAGCTCTACGTTATCTTTGTGATCGTAAGCTCTCAGTTTTGTTTCAGTAGATGTTAGTGTTCTGGCTCTTCACTAAATGCTGTCTTCCGTGACTGCTAAATCAAAACTGGCTCAGTTCAGGTAGTGTTACGTGCTGGTGACTGCTACACACTCAGGCCCCAAGGCTACCCAGGGATGCTCAGCAAGGTTGTGGCCCATGGCCAGACCTCCCTGTGGAAGACCCTTGCGAGCATCTTAGTTTCTACAAAGTATGATACAGCTTTCGAGCTCTTATTCTTCAACAGGGAGATTGTTCCTCCACACCATTTATGCTTAGGATACTGAGATGTTATGCTCACTTAAAGGACAGCATTTTTCAGGTAATTTTCCTGTTCTCTTGTCCTGTGGGAGTGCAGTCACTCACTGTGTGCAGGTTACTTCTGCTGAGATCTGGAGCTAGGGCATCCCAAAGTTTTGTTCTCAGTTCTGAAACCTACTTGGAAGTGCGTTATTGAATTTTTGATGTCTTTAAACTCAATGAAAAGGTTTGTGTCAGTTTGTCCTTTCCCTGTTTATGATATGTAAAAGTAGCTGAACTTACAAGTTGATTTAGCCCACTCCCTCAGTTAAAGGAAATTTGTAAGTCTAATAGAAAAGTAGCAAAATACATCAAATAATAACAGAGAAGACATCTAGCTTGTTAAAGTGCTGATCACATGGCTATGAGAAAGGATACTAAGGAACACAAAGAGCAGATGGATGAACAGGTTCAGCGCTGTCTAAAATTAATGCAGAGCATATGCCAGAAGGTATTAAGGAGTTGGAGAACATGCTGGGACTTATTAGAAATCCTTTTCTGATCTGTACACTTAAAGGTAAGCACAAGGTTTTTCTTTTGCATTCATACATGTCAAGTGTTTAACTAAAGCCACTTCCTCACATATTTATTGTAATCCTAGCATGCTCCTGGCTCATGTTTTTTATGATACCATACATGTTGCATACTACAGAAAAGAGGATTAGAGTATCTGCCAAAGATTTGATTTTTTTTCTCGTCAGCTTTCCAAATGCATTTCATGGGCACAAGGTGCCTGTTCTGACATATCTGCCATATACTGCCATATAAGAGATTTAAAAACAAAAATAAAAACCCTTCCCACATAATTTAAATGTGACAACAAAAGCTACTAGTCTTTGATAAGCAAGCTTAAAGATCTTCATGTGTAGGTCCTGGGAGCTATATTTCAGCATACAATGTAGTCTGTTTTTCTGCATGTGGGTACAGTGAGGTGGGGCCACAATTGCTCTGCTGCAGCAGCAAGTGGGAAAGCATCAGAAAGCCTTACCAAGCTGAGTGGTGCAGTTGATTTGGCAGAAGGTAGGGATGCCATCCAGAGAGACCTTGATAAACTTGAAAGGAGGGCCCTTATGAAGCTAATGAGGTTCAGCAAAGCAGAGTGCAAGGTTTTGCACTTGGTTTGAGGTAATCCCAGATACATGTATAAACTTGGAGAAGAACTCTATTAGAGTAGCCCTGCCAATAAGGACTCAGGGGCTCTGGTTGGTGAAGATCTGAACTTGAACCAGTTTGCAGCCCACAAAGCCACTGGTATCCTGGGCTGCATCAAAACGGGTGACCAGCAGGGTGATGGTGGTGATTGATCCCCTCTCTTCTGCCCTACTGAGGTCCAGCTGGAGGACTGTATTCAGGTCTGTGGCTGCTGACACAGGAAAGATGTGAAGCTTTTGGATCTAGAGGAGGGCCAGGAAGATGATCAAAGGGATAGGTCACCTCTCTTGTGTAGACAGGCTGATGGAGTTGGGCTTGCTTCATTCGGAGAAGGCTGTGGGGATTCCTCATTGTGGCCTTCCAGTATTTAAAAGATTATGAACAGGAGGGAAGTCAACTGTTTAGACAAGTAGATAGTGACAGGACAAGGGGAATTGGTTTTGAACTGAAGGAGGGAAGATTTAGATGTTACTGGGTGGTTTTTCACTGAGAGGATGGTGAGGAATTGGCATAGGCTGCCCAGAGAGACTGTGGAAGCCATGTCCCTAGAGATGCTCAAGGCCAGATTGGATGGAGCCCTGGGCAGCCTGGTTTAGTACTTGATCTAGCAGCTGGCAATCCTGTCTGCAGTAGGGAGGTTGGAACTTGATGATTCCTGAAATCCCCTCCATCTCAAACCATTTTGCCATTCTGTGAAGTCTCTGGTGTGAAATGGGAATTTATATTCCCTCCATGAAAGTTGAGTTGCAGCTCAAAGCAGCCATTTCCTGCACATGTTATTTTGCAAGCCATTGTTGTGGGCTGTATGTCCTTTCATTCCCATCGCTTCTTCTAGAAGAGGGTGTGCCTGGGCCCTAGGCAAATCTAACTATACTTTGTCATGACAAGAGGTGACGGTATCAGTGTTGAAAGATTCAATGCATGATGGTGTACTTTAAATTCTCTATACTAGCTTCCTTGTGAACTTCTGTTCAGTAAAATAACAATGCTGAATGGTGAGGCCCATTCATGGTGCCTGATTTAAACCATGAGGAATGGGAAGTACTGCCACAAGCACTTGTTTCACAGACACGCAAGTCAAGGAGACATCGTTTCTAATTTTTGTACGTATTTTGATATTACCAAAGCACAAGAATCTTAAATTCAGTAAAGAAATGAGACATAACGAACGCCTCCAAGCTATAATTCTTCTCCTCCAAACTCATAACATCTCCTGATGTTATGGACTATAATTTAGAGTAGTTCTAGGCACATACTGAATATTCTCTACAACTTCCAGTGAACGAATAAAAAGACCTTGTTTGCCAGGTCAAAGATCCACATTACCAAAAATCTCCTCTCTGTGTATGTTCAGTAAAAAGGGACTGAGGCAACAGGAGAAGAATCAAATACAAACATCCAGTGATCATTGTTGAGAGATTCTGTGACATATGATTTTATCATTTTTAATAGATGATGGCAAACCAAAACTATTATAGATGTTCATGAAATAGTCTGACTCTGGGACGAATTTGCCATTTCATTATGCTGAAGGCATATCCATATAATCAGTAATTGCAGCGGTATAAAACCAATTTAATTAAGTGGAAAACTAGGCTTTTTTCACTTGAGAAGTTTGGAGATTGAGTTAAATCCATTTCTGTATTTGTGATTTGCATCAAAGTATCATTTCATTTCAGCTTTACATGTATGAGGAAAAATGAGAACTACAGACTACAGTTAGCACCGTAGCAGTGTACAAATGGAACTCGGGTTGATGCAAGAGAGAGCAGGATATTGCCTAACTGATTCCTGCCACATCCTCAGGAGATAAACCTTTAATCGTATTCTTCATTAGCATCAGCTGTGGAAAGAACAGCTCATGCTAAAGATTACTGACTAAATGTAGTTAGTGGGAGAAATTAGGAATTGAAAGAAATAGGAAATCCCTCAAATTAATCTTTGAAATAGATGGAGTTCATCTTTCCTCTCTCTCGTACTGGGATAATTCAAGAATAATTCCATTTCAGTGACTTAGATATACTAGCATAATTGGAGAAGAAATTGAGCTTGCCTGCATTGCCAGGATTTTAAAAGATTTACATTTTCAGGCAGAATTATTTGCCTTTAAAATTTGCATTAATACATTCAGCGGAAGAATACAGATATCCTTCAGTCCCAGATGTAGTCTTCATGCCATTCAATACCAGTTCAATGCAGTTTGCTACTGCATTAGTATTTGCAGTTTAAAGACAACAGGGTAATGCATGTTAAGTGATCAGTGAACCTCTGAAACTTGCTTTATGTTGTTGTTTTTACAGCGCTAAATTCTTGCTTGAAGATTAAAATATCAAGCTGGTCACCTGTTTGCAGGCAGAGTGGAATTTGTATTAATTTGAAATTCTCTCTTCTGTTGTTTTTATGTGTTTTCTGTTTGGTTGGTTGGTTTTGTTTTTGTTTGTTTGTTATTAGACTTTCCACATCCATTGTTCATATTCAGGCAGGTTTTTCATCTGTACTTATGCTGTCCGTGCATATGCATTGACTGAAGTGTTTTTATTCACACCTTGTGTCATGTTTGCTTTCTGCTGATTCACTTCTACATGCAACTTATTGTTTTTCTTGTTAGATTAGTAAGAAAGTATGTTCCATCGTTAACTGAGAAGCATCATGCCCTACAGTATTCAAAGCAAGGAGGAGTGTGCAAGGTTTTTATTTTTTTTTCCTTCTCAGTTAGTTGTATACCTCAGGAGACCTTAACTGAGGAGGATAATACAGGAGGCATGCTGAAGTAAGCATGTATTATTTCACTCTTATTTGCTATTAGAAGATTAATGCACTGTCATTACCATGGACACTAGAATCTGAGTGAGTATTGTTGGTGAATGTCCACCATTTTATGAAAGCAGGTTGCTGTTGGTGACAGCTTTAGTGTGAGCCATCTTTGTATGCTTGGAAAGTTTAGGACCTGTGCTTACTTGAGTTATCAGACTAATCCCTGCTATGAGTTACACTTTCATTCCTGTTAATGAAAAGAAAACAAAACGAATCCCCTGGGATATCTCAGTGTTCACATTAAACAAAAGGCATTTTCCTACTCCTCATCTTTATTCTTGAGAAACAATGTGATTCCTATATAGATAATATTTAGATCATTTGTTGAGAAGATTGTACATGCAAATGTGCACACTTCAGAGTATCTTTTCTCTGTAATGGCTAATACCATTAAAATCATTTCCCCGTTTCTAAAATTCCTGGAATTTTTTGTTATTCTTGAAAGTGCTGGATTTAGAGATTTACTGAGGCTCATCCACACCCTGTTTTGAGCCTTTTTCCACCGTTGCGTTGTTTTCAACAGGAAGCAAGCTTTGAAATAAAAGACAATCGTTTTCACAGATTAGTGCTGGAGAAAATGATCTACGCTGTAGGTAGCTTATATGGGTATAGGAGGCGTATCAGTGAGAGCAGAATGGTGATCCAAATTTTGCAGAATCTGACACAGCTTGATTCTTTCATGAGACCTCAAAGAGGCAGATGCAGTCCTTCGTGGCTGAGACAACATGTTCTTCAGATGAGATTGTCTCTTTCTTGTGAATGCATCATTGTATGTAGACTCGGGCCATGCTCCTGTGCTGTGAGTAAGGAGAGCATGGGTCTTCAGGGCAGCTCAATCAGACAAGTCCAGCAAGTAGCTGAACCTCTGATCTTCCACAGCTAACTGTGAGTGGTTTCAGCTTAAGCTGCAGCCAGACTAACTTTAGCAGCTGTGATGCACAAAATGCATACAGGCCAGGGTGCTTATGCTCAATTCCTAAACCATTCATTGGCATCATACAATAACTGTAGTACACACACATGAAAATAGCTCTGTATTATGTGGTGAAAATTTTGAATGTAGCTCAGGTGGAGTTTGCAAGCTGAATATGTCAAGGGTAGATGGGGAGTTAGTGAGCAACATAGGGATAGAGGCTTGGAGAAAACTACATAAAAAGTCAAGGCAGGATATATTTCAGCTTTTCAAAAATGCAAGCAATTTAAAGCATTAGGAAATGAGTCAGGGCATTTGAGGGAACTCATCTTTCCCAGTACAGACCTTAATAACCACTTCAACAGTACTATTTACCTCCTGCATCTTCACTGGCAAGAGCTAATTGCAAGTGTAATTTCAGAATGAACCACCTGCGTCATTCTGAAAGTCAAGCCAGTCTGACTCTAAGTAATAAGCAGATTGCTGGCTTGGGTGCCCATGTGGTAGCATGGATGCCTATTTTCATTCTATAGTTCTCCAAACAGAATTAGGAAAGAGTTGCTACTTCCTCATCTGAGATGACCTGAAATGTAAGGAGAGGACTTTTTCACCAAAGAGGGGAAGGAAACAGTAACTGTCCAAGAGGAATATCTTCAATAGAAAAAGTGGGTAAAATATATAAGGGAGATTTGTTGTGGTTTTTTTTTTTCAAAATGCTCTTCCCAGAAGTCCCAAATGAAAATTGAAAAGTTTTCAGCTCTAATTCTAGCTACATACTTCCACCCTATTTCCCTCCTTTGCATTTCATGGTTGTACGTACACCATTTACCATGTAGGTGTGTTTTCATTGTCATTTAAAAATGTATATAACATGCATGTAAGTTGAAGCCAATCTACCCAACATCACCACTTATCTGGTAATCACTTTGATTGCTTTCTTCTAAATAAAATTGTAATTCTTTCTGAAAAAGAAACAGAAATATTATCTCTGGAAGCCATTCAAAAGACAGTGCTTTTCTTGGAAAGAAATGTTAACTGCTCGTACAGGTTGATTTTTAAAGGCCATAAAATTTAATTGAGGAAAATTGAGTTTGGTTGGCAATTCTCAGAAGAAGATGCTCAGGTTTCCTTTGTGTTTTTTTTTTGAGGGGTGGGAGGGGAGGAGTAGGAGTAGTTTTTTTCAGTTGCCAAAAAAATAGGAAGCTGTTTTCTTATCTTACTGCATAAGGTGGAAAACCAGGGGTCATTTATAGTTGGGCTCAGTAAGCTGAGAGCCAAGCTGTGCTTTGCCCTGTGCTGGTCTCTGTGCCATGAAGAGCTACATCAGATGGCACAAAGTGTGCTGAGGGCGGGAAATGTGCTGGCTTACTTGCAGTCTGCATGGGAAAGTATGGCCCTTAGAAAAAATGCACAGATAATAAAGCTACTATTGTATAATTTGTCCAAAATACTTGCTAAGGTTTCATAGAATCTTAGAGTCATTAAGGTTGGGAAAGACCTCTAAAATCATCCTTAGCACCACATCTGCATGTTTCTTGAACACCTCTGGGGATGGTGACTCAACACACTCTTCTCAGCATCTCATTCCAATGCCTCACCACTCTTTCAAGAAGATATCCACCCTGAACCTCCACTGGTGCAACTTGAGGCCATTCCCACTCATCCTATTGCTAGATTCCCAGGAGAAGAGACTGACCAGCGCCTCACTACAACCTCCTTTCAGGGAGTTCTGGAGGGCAGTAAGATCTCCCTGAGCCTCGTCTTCAACAAACTGAAAAATCTCACTTTCTCCAGCCACTTCCTATAAGACTTGTGTTCCAGTCCCATCACCAACTTCATTACCCTTCTCTGGACATGATCCAGGCTTCAATGTCTTTCTTGTAGTGAGAAGCCCAAAACTGATCACAGTTCTCAAGGTATGACCTTACCAGAGCTGCTTTCAGGAGCTGATCACCTCCCTGCTTCTGCTGGCTGCGCTATTTCTCATATAAGCCAGGATGCCATTGGCCTTCTTGGAGCACTGCTGGCTTATATCTAATCAAGTGTCTATCAGCACCCCAGGTCCTTTTCTTCACTGCAGTCTTCCTGCTACTCTGTTCTAAACCTGTAGTGTAGCCTGAGGTTGTTGTGACTAAAGAAGCTATGGAACCTGGCACTTGGTCTTGCTGAACATCACCCTGCTGGCCTCAGCCCAGGTATCCAGCCTGTCCAGATCCCTCTGTAGTGCTTTCCTTTCTCTCAGACAAGTCAGCACTTCCTCCCAGCTCAGTGCCGTTTGTTTGCTTACTGAGGATGCACTCAATACCATCATCCATATTGCCAATAAAGATATTAAACAGGACAGGCCCCAGTACCAACCCCAGGAGAACACCACTTGTGACTGGTCACCATCTGGTTTTAGCCCCATTTGCTAGCACTCTCTTGGTCCAGCTCTTCAGCCAGTTCTTTACTCAGCGAAGAGCATACCTGTCCAAGCCATGGACTGTCAGCTTCCCCAGGAGAATACTGGGGGAGACAGTGTCAAAGGCTGTGCTTAAGTCTAGGTAGACTACGTCAGCAGCTTTTCCCTCATCTGCTGTGCTGGTCGCCCAGTCATAGGAGATGAGATTGATCAAACAGGACCTCTGTCTTTTGTGATCCCGTGCTGTATGGGCCTGATCCTCTGGTTGTCCTACAACTGCCGTGTGATCTCACTCAAGACAATCTGTTCCACCACCTTCCCTGGCACCAAGGTCAAGCTGACAGGCCTGTAGTTTCCTAGATTGTCCTTATGATCATCTTTGTAGGTGGAAATCACATTAGCAGGCCTTGAATCTTCTGGGACTTCTCTGTTTTACCAGGAATGCTGGTAGTTTGTGGAAAGTGGCTTGGCAGTCACCTCCACCAGCTCCCTTGGATGAATCCCAACTGGCCCAAAGGACTTCTAGATGGAGTAGAAGGTCTCTAACTGTCTCCATCTGAACCATGGGGGGGACCTTATTCTGCTCCCCATCCCAGATTTCCACATCAAGGGGTAGAATACTCTGAGGATGACTGGTATCCTTTGCATCAGGAGGTATATTTTCCAGCACAAGAAAGTCTGAGTTGTGTTTCAGGTGTCAGACTGATCAGTACTTTATCAGCACTTGGTGATAAGTCTCCCCTGTTCTTTGATCTCCTTTAGGAAATAAATGAGGATGATTATTGTAGATTCCTGAAGAACAGAATTCAAAGCAGAGAGAGAGATATAATGCTATGACTTATCCAACCTTTCTGAAGTTCTTGAATGAGAGGTCACTTTTCCCTGTTCTTTTCCCCTGCCTCTGAAGATACTTAAGAAATCTCTTTAAGATGTGTGCATGCCCATACAGGGAGTTACAGATGTTAAATGGGATGTAAATAACTGCCAAAGCTGCCAGGAGCAGTTAGTTTGATTAATTGCTTCATTGTTTGTGGTTCATGTATTAAAGAAAGCATGGTATGTAGTTTATCTATAAATCAAAATGTGTAAATCAAGGGCAGGGGGTTTTGTGAGCTTCTTTTGCTGTCTTGATGCTAAGGATCTGTGTGCACAAACTTCATATTAGTTCTGAATGAATTTTGCCTGAATTAATTTGGTACAGCTGTAAATCAGTAAGGTCCTCAAAAGGTCAATGAAGGTTTTATCAGTGAAAATTTGACTTGTTTTCTGGGATCAGGTATCTTTTGAAGGAGGTAATTCATGGACTTCATTGCAGTCCTCAAGCAGATGCTGGAGAGATCTTCAGGGAGTGGGGTTTAGTTCACCCTATAAGAAGATAATGTTCTTGCTGTAAGTGACACTGGTTGTATGAGGAAGAATAGAAGAATGTAAAAAATGTAAAGCACCAAACTTGAAAAATGATGCTAGCTGTGAAATGCAGTATCCTGAAATGCTTTCCTTGTCTTGTTTTGCTCAACAGCTTGTCCACCAGGAACATACAAGCCTGACAGTTCACCAGGTGGAATAAGCACTTGTATCTCATGCCCTGACGGGAATCATACTTCTCCACCAGGAAGTACCTCCATTGAGGACTGCGCGTGCCAGGAGGGATATCGTGCTGTAGGACAAACTTGTGAAGGTAAATGTTTCTGGCCATAAATTAAATTTAATTAAACAGTGCAGGGCTGGGACAGTTCCATTATTCCTCTTTGCACTAGAAAGACAAAGTAAAATTGCATGCAGACTACCAAGATGCAAGTGGAGTTGGAAATGAAAAATACTGCTTTCCTTCAGTAGACTTTTACACTCCAACTGGTGTCATAACTCTGTTGTGGTTGTTTAATTATTTAGTCGTTCACTGCCCTGAATTGAAGCCCCCTGAAAATGGTTACTTTGTCCAGAATGTCTGCAACAATTACTTCAATGCTGCCTGTGGAATCCGATGCAAAGCGGGATTTGATCTCGTGGGAAGCAGTATCCGGCTTTGTCAGCCAAATGGCCAGTGGTCTGGATCAGAGGCTACTTGCAGAGGTATGGATGTGTGCTTGCAAAGCCTTTTCCTGCAAGGTTAGTTTATTCTTAACAGTGGGTTACTCTGCTCATTGCATAGCAGGCTGTGCAGATCTGCGTCTATTATCTCTTAGGTGAAAGAATGTTCTAAATGCCAAGTTCCACCCAGTCATTGTGGCATCCTCCTTTCTGCTGGATGTGGGTGCATGATTTTCCTTTAACTGGGAAATTGTCTGAAAAGTGAGGGAAAATCTGCCTTGAGATATTGTCTTGATAATGAGACAATTTCCTTTGGAGTGTTGGAAGGGAATATTTTTGCCTTTCTTGTCTCTCCATTGTCCTGAAGACTTCCCATTAAATACGTTAAGAAATCCTATGTTTACATGTGCTGGATCTGCTTGTCTCCATTCACATAGAGTATAAAGGGGAGTGAGATCAAAGCCACAGTTTATAGCTGTCTTGTTAATCCCAGGAGTACTTTACTGCATAAATTAGGAAAGGACGTTGAAGGAAAATCCCTTGGCACTGCTTTGAATTTTGACATTAAACATTCCTCAGTTGCTAGCTAAAATCTGTTCTGCTATTGGAAAGCAGTTAATGCAGTTGTGTTTTGCAATTAACTGTGACCCATGAAAAAAAGCCCTACAAAGTATGTATTTAATCCAGAAAAATATGTTAGGAGAAAACACAAGAGCAAGCAGAATATGCTTTTGTTGTTGTTTTCACTGACATTATGGAAATATTTCTTGATCCTGGAAAATGCCTAGTTGACAAGATTAGTTTGCATTTAAGACATGAAACCATGACCAGAATAACATGGACTCAGCTCCCAGTTTTCACCAGGGGCATACTGAAATACCAAAGAAATGTGGGCATTGAAACACTGAGGAGAGAGGAACACTGCAGTTACACAGCCTGCAGAAGAGATGACTAGATTTAACAGGTGATGGAAAGGAGTTGGGACCACCTTCCCTATAGGCATTGACATTGTTGACTACCTCCTCAGTGCTCATAAATCATGCCAGCTTCATCAGTAATAACCACAGCTTGGTAGTACTTGTTTCCTCTAGAAAGCCTTCCTTGGAAGCAATGAAAGAGAAAGTATCTTCTGCATAAAGCATGTATGATTCAGCTGTTAAATGTCTTTCTTATTCACTGCAGTGCAGTTAGGATAGAGCTTATTAGAAAGCTGTTCAGAAGCTCTAATTGTCACTAGCAAGATGAAAGTCTTAAGATCTTTTTTTATTCTCTTGAGTGCACTTTGTGGTGAGTGCCTCAGAACATGTGTGTGCGTGAGGAGTAATACTTTCAAAGCATGAACAGAAACAGTGGTAACAGAAAGATATGTCAGATGTACGAGTGACTTTTTTTTTTCTTTTTTTTTCGTATACATGGTACCTACATTCTGCTGCACTCAGGTGCCCCTATGGCTTTAACAAAAGACATAATTTCACAGTGTATTTAGTAGTGTTGAGGAGTTTGTAGCTATTACCATTTGTGGTAATTTCATTTTAAAGAGTGCTTAAGGTATCTGCCTGTTCATTAGTTTGAGGGAGTATCGTGCTCTAATCAGTCCACATGCATGTCTGCTTGGAGGCACGTCCTGCCTCAGCAGTATAAACAGTAAACAACTACTGGGAAGAGGAGAGAAAGTTGCCAAGTTGGCTTACTTTCAATTGCATTTGGGGAGGATTTTGTGGTTTGCCTCCTACCAGGCAGCAGCAAGGATGGTTTTCTTGGTAAAATCTGCATTCCAGTGGGACAGAGAAGTCATCCACAGCTCTGAAGTTGTACATCGTCGGAGCTTATCCACCGCCTGCATGTCAACAGAGACTGGAAACAGTCCTAGGAAAACAGTTTAGGGAGCTGCAGCCTTCTTGACTATATTTTTGAGTGATCACAGTTTGCCCTGTGTATGTTTTACTCTCAGTAAAGACTTTTGAAGATACTGACCAGCACCCATTGCCTTTGGCTGAGAACACTTTTCAATGATATGTGTTTCCTGTAGGATTTGTGAAATCTTAGGGAAGAGAGGCTTGAATTACTGAGGAAAAAGATGCAGTAGGACCCCAGCAGGTATCTGGGTACATTTCAGCTTGCTGTCACCCTCACATCATGTATATGTCATCATCACATAATCTGTTCAGAAGTGGACCCGAATCCAGGCAGGATGTACGCTGAGAGGGCCACAAGGGAACCAAGTGAGAAGTGTCAGATACTGGCTGAAGAGGAGAAGGGCTGGAGGCAGTGCACAAGAACACAGTCTTATTAGAAGAACTTCAGGTGGTGAAACAAAGGAAATAAATTAAAGCATTACCAGCACTACTGATTTTATTATTATTATTATCATCATCATCATCATCATCATCATCATCATCCACCCCTTCAGGGATTAATTTGCAGTGCTACAATGTGTTAAGGTGTAGCACCAGGAGTCAGTAACAGAATAAGACAATCTGAGGATCATTTGTCATACCCCACTTCCTCCTCTGCACACATACCCTGCACAGTACAGCCTTCTCCTTGGCATGGTGCTGCTTGCAGTGTTTGAGAGCTGTGGCAGAAGAAAGGAGCAGGGCAGCAGCCAGGGCTGCTCCACTGGAAGCCCCACACTGGGAGAGGTCTGTTTTGTCTCACCAACAGGCTAGGTTGTGCCTTTTTTTCTCTCATGGTCCTGTTGACCATGAGTGCCTTGTCTTTCTTCTTCCTCTCTCTCTCTTACTGTGAAACGTGTCCACTAGTCTGATGTGTGGACTCTGACACTTATTTGTGCCTGCATCAATAAACTGAGCAATGCCTGAACATATTCCCAAGCCCTGGAATGCAGTCATCTGCCATATTAAGCTCTTAGCCTGTTCTGTGACATATCTTCAGTCCACACTAGACTGCCAGTTAGAAATTTCCCAAACTTTCAGACAATGGCTAAGGAATTAGAAACATCTGAAGACCCAAACTTTTCTATACAATTCCATTTGCATGCAGCCATGCCATCTTGAAGGCTTGCAGACCTTACTGTCACAAGTTACACAGTGCAAAGTGTCCAAAGGCTGGGAACTTTTCTGAGCACAATTGAAATACTAGCCTTATGTCAGAATTCAGGTCAGTGGTGTCTAACCTCATATGTGCTAGGACTCTCCTTCAAGAAAAGTAAGGCATTGATCCTTTAAAAAACTTAGCCTTCTTCTAGCCCTATTCTGTAAATCTGTTTCAACTACTGTAGTAAGTGTACCCAGTACTTGTCTAGTGCCATGAAACCTGGATGGGCTAGAGTTGCTCCCTGGATTCTCAGTGCTGCTGAGTGAAGTGATATTTTTTTTCTGTTTGCAGTTCGAACATGTCCCAAGCTTTGGGCTCCTGAGAATGGACACATCAACTGTTCAACAGCTGATATCTCCTATAAGACAGAATGTTTTGTGACCTGCAATGAAGGCTATAAACTAGAAGGAAATGCCAAACTGACGTGCCAGGGAACCTCACAGTGGGATTCAAAGGAGCCCAAGTGTGTGGGTAGGTATCTCATCACAGTCTGTTCATGTCAGAGTGCATCCTTTCCTAACATCCTGTCATGAGAAACACTATCAATTTTAGTATCTGATGAGGCCTAGATGATAAGAATGAGAAATAGTTTATGAACACTGGTCATAAAGCTGGGGAAGAGCAAAAGGGTTTTTTAATGGAGTAAGTGGGCAAATTAACATTGAAATTCAGCACAGGCAGTCAGTAACTAAAGATGTTGGATCTGATGGTTCATTGTCCCATAATATGTTGTAGGAAACACACATCTTGTAAGCTTATAATACAGATTAAATGTGAACAGAGATTTGAGCTACCCTCTTAAAGCTAACAATGGTCTTCGACCAAAGACTAAAGTATGTTAGCCAGGCATTGCAAGTGCAAAGTAGAGTTGTGGCTGCTGTCACTTTTGCCTAGCTTATGGCTGGAAATAAGTTAAGAGACATTAGGAACCAAAAACCTCTATTGTGAGATCTCACCAACTGTGCAGCAGTAGTTATGTAAACATATATTGCTGTTCACTATGCTTTCTGTTACATACAGAAATAAAGGTTTGTAGGTTTCACAAGAAGCCATTTGAGACTACTGACGGGTACCTAACTCATGTAAACTGATCTGGTGCTGAATAAAGTTAGGGTAGAATACATATCACCTGGCACAGTTAAAATAGTGCCTTTCTGTTCACCTGAGGGCTTAAAAATGTGAACTTTGCATGAGACAAGAATAAATTTATTAACTGTAGATATTTGTTTGAAAATTATCCGTAAGTATTAATTTGTCAGGAGAGTTCATTAAAAGATCCTAATCTTTCTTCTGAAGTTAGTGGAAAAACGTCAATTAACTTCAAAAGGGAGAGTCCCTGAAATCCTGTTGGAAGATTATAATTGGAAAATTAACTGTATTCATCAGCTGAATTCATCCTTCCTAGCTTAGCATTTTGATTATTAAAATCCAGCTCTATTCTGTATCAGATTTCTTCACACCATGCAATTTTACTTCAATCTCTGGATTACCCTTGGCAATGGTTTATTTCTGCTGAGTCTGAAAATCCAGTGTGGAAGTTAGCTTTAGTTGTCCCAGAGGAAAAAGTGTGAGCTGGAAGCAGCTTCTGCCATCAAGCTTGCTGACATTCTGGCCTAGTGCAGACTTGTGGCATTTCATTCTGGGGAGGATACAAATCAATAGACTCAAATTGCATATTCTCCTCAAGAACATCCTTTGTACATCATTTCTAACTACTATTTGTCATTTGCTAGATGAAAGACACCAGAAGTCCTTCATTACTTAAGCGTATGTAATTGATGATTTATCCATTTCCATCTCTTATTTGAAAAATGAAGTGAGATTAAGTTCACTGTCTTATCTTGTAACATACTGCTTGGATCTCAGAGTACAGTTGTGGATATTTTTCTGAATGCTGTTCAGTTTGAGTGGACAACACTGCAAAGTTTACTGTATTTTAAAGTTAGATCTGTAAGGCCGCACTACAACCATCTCCAGCCGTAACTGCCGCTGTGCCACTGTGCTGTGACATAATCTGGGTTGTAACATAATTGTTTACAGGCACTCCTGTGAGGTCTGTTGTCATATGCTGCTAAGTGGAAGTTAGTGTAAGTTTGGCAATTGTGTGTGTTTTTAATTCAGATGTTTTTCATGAAAAATACCATTTGCAAAGAGTTGCTTTTGCATAGGTTACATTACATTATAAACTGATCAAAACCAAAATATTTGCTAAAAGAGCATGCTTGTTTCTTGTCCAGTTTACAATACATATATATTTCCACAGTCATATTCCGGTGTTTCCTTGCCCACTGGTGAAGGGTTGATGTCCAGCACATTAAAATCGATGATATTTACAAGATGCTGTTCTCCTTGGTTTGTTCAAATGTTCACGAATAAAGCTAAAAGTGCAGATGGCATCTACAGTGTTGATGCCATCTAGTGTTAAAAAAAATTAGTACTGCATAAGTCTAATTGCATTCAGCTGATTCTTACCCTGAAATGTGTGTGTAAAGAAATGTGACTTGGTTGGTGGTCTTGTTTTTAGTTACTATGTTGAAGCTCCTCTTAGAGTCAGAGAACATCCCAGGTGAGCAATGACGTAAAAAGATTGTATCACTCTGCTTCTCACAGAGCCCAAACCTCCTGTGTCAGCTTTATCAAATTGTGTATCTGAGCGCAGAGAAAAAAACTTTCTTCTTCCCTAGTAAAAACTACCTTTAAAAGATTCCCTTGGGCTGGATGCACCGCAGATTATCTGAACGTTTGACATTTCATTATTTTGCTTTGCGGTGATCTTGCTGGTAGACTTGGAAGCATCTTTATCAGGAGGGTTGTTACCACTTAGCCAGAAAAGAAATTTTCCTATTTCTCCCGCCTATACCTTTCACAGCCTTTTTTCTACTTGTTTCCTGGAAGTACCATGCATTGTGAAGTTTTAGTTTGTATTTCCAAAGTTGTTTTTCCCTGTTTCTGATTCTTCTAGTTTCTGCTATTTGTGAGTGTCTTTCCTGTGTTGACCAGACAAAGGTTAGACTTTTTTTACTGATGGAGTTGATCTACTACATTTTATAGCCAGCAGCATCTGCTTGAAATGAGTGTGTTAACATTTAGAATCTCTTCAGCCTCTTGAAATATCTGTTCCAAAACTGCAGCCTGTTGCAATTATTAATTGCTTAGATCTTAAACAAATTTTCACTATTGGAAATTTTAAGGGCAGGAAATACTTAAAATTCTTTGAGTCTTTAAAATCTGTTTCAAGAAGAACCAGTTCTCAATGACTTGCTGCATATTTTGGAAGAGGAAAGAAAACGGATACTTAGTGTTTTAATGTGAATCACTTCTGTGTCATTAAACCATTGCTAAGAGATGAATAGCACTTTGCCTTCTGTAACTGGTGAGTTATTCTTTGTATCTGTGTGCAGAGGCTCTTTCTTCAGTAACTAGCAGAAGAGTTACAGTTCTTCTAATTAGCTGTAGTTAATGGATCATTTTCTTTGCGTATTTGCTTGTTAATTGTCCTAAGAAAAATTACTGAAAGTCTGCCTAGCCAAATTAACATGATAAAGCTTTTTGCCCTTTGTTTGTTCATACTGAATGTTTGAAATAGAAATAACATTGTTTGCTTCACGTGGTAAAAACAGCAGCTCAAAAACTGAATGAAGTTTTCGTGAAGTACCGGGTTTTGCACACTGTAGTTTTTGCAAATTTACACTTCAGTGCAAATGTTCTTCAGAATCTGTAATAAATTCTAGTAACAAAGTAGTTAAAAACCTTGATTTTAAGCCTTAAAGTAATCATCAGCCCTTCCTAACTTCCATGGAGGGATAGTCAGCTGCCATTTATAGTCACCTTCAGTCTTTGCATCTGGGTGTACTTAAGACCAAGCCTAGTTTCATTCAATTTGAGGGTGCAGTGGGCAAAATCATATGCCATGTCCCTAATACTAAGTGAGGTCATGGCAGGGTTTCCTTTTCTGCCTCTCATTCTTATTTCTTGTAAAAGCTGTACAAAAAGGCAACAAATGCAAGCCTGTTACTTCTATCCAGCACTTAAGATCCGGAAAGCAATGGAATGCTTTCAGATGCATTCATGAAAGCTAAAGTTGTTTAAAAAAAAAAAAAAAAAATGGGAGAGAGTAGAATATAGTGCAGCCACAGGAAAAACAGTGTTTCTGTCACAGCAAAAAGCATGGGCATGAAGATCATAGAAGCAAAGAATCTTAGAATAGTTTATGCTGGAAAAGACCTTAAAGACCATCTAGATCAACCTGCCTGCAATGGACAGGGATACATTCCTCTAGACCAGGTTGCCCAGGGTCCCAAGCAATCTGGCCTTGACTGGGGCATCCACAGCTTCCCTGGGCAGCTATGCCAAGGTCTCATCACCCTCTGACTGAAGTGTTTCGTCCTTACCTCTAAACTAAATCTCCCCTCTTTTACTTTAAAGCCATTACTGCTTGTCTTATTACTATACTTCCTGGTAAAGAGTTCCACTCATGCTTTCTTGTAGGCCCTTTCAGATGTTGAAAGGCCTTGGTGACATCTTCCTGGAGCTTTCTCTTCTCTGGGCTGAACAGCCTCAATTCTCTCAGCCTGTCTTCATGGGACAAGTGATCTGATCATCTCTGTGGCTGTCCTCTGGACTTGCTCTAACAGAACCTGATGTCCAGGGGGCTCATTCAGCACTAATGTACAAAATTTGAGCATTTTCTGTTGTCTTTATGCACTCACCATGCATGTATACTCTTAAGAAGTCTGTGTATTTTATATTCCCTCTTAGATACCATATGACTTTATTTACGAATTTGTTTGAATATATATTTTTATGTAAGTCAGTTAAAATGTGTGCCTTTCTGGTCTCTTGTAGAAATGCATTGCCCCGTCTTCCAGAAACCAGCAGGTGTAACAATTCACCCTCCAAAATGTGGGCTGGAGCCAGCTGTTTCTGGGACTGTGTGCCAGCTGAGCTGTCCCCGAGGATTCATCTTGTCTGGAGCTAGGGAAGAACTAAGGTGCATTTCATCTGGGAGGTGGAGTGCAAACATCCAGGATGCTCTGTGTAAAGGTAGAGACCAGCACAAAGTCGATTCTGTGTATGCACACAGGACTAGAGGAAAGTACATAGGAAACAGATGAGTAAAGACAGATTGGAACTGTGGAAAGCGTAATTAAGCAGTCTGTGAGAAGGATTGTCTGTACCACTATAGTTTGGCTCTCAGGTTTACTTGTAGTATGTAATACTGACATGAAATTCAGAGGTTGCTTGAGTGCTATCTTAGAATTATCCATTGCTGGCAGCCTCTTAAGTCAATTGTTGGGAAGCTGCCTGCAGTGGCCTGATGTGAAGATAAATTTGAACTTTCAAAGTAAAAGTGAAAAGTCTTAGCTTAAAGATAGCCAGTGTGGAACCCACACACCTATTAAAACAGCTATTAGTAATGCTGCTTCTACTGGTTGAACACAGATGTATGAAAGCCCTGTAGTCTGAGCAGACCTATAAGCCTGAGGTGATACACATGGTGTAGAAGTATGGTTCTTTTCAGTTGGTTCTGAACTGACCACAGCAGTAAACCTGCGCAAGGATAACAGCCACGTGAGTCAAAACCAAAACTGATTGACACTGTGCACCGTTTATAGATGAGCAGAAGGTGGTTGTATGCATTTGAAGGATTCTGGTATGTTTGCCCACCTCTTCTGGAAATGTAAGGTTATTTATTCTTTTACATACATGCACAGTGAGTTGGAAGAAATTCAGCTTTGGATTAAAGGAGGTGCAACTGAAAGTGTGGTTTTGCTGGGAATGTGTTCTTCACTTCTTCATGAACCATTGTGCTCTCAGAATTAATGCTTCCACTCCAAATGGAGGCCCTTACCAGCCTCTGCATGAAAGAACAGTACAGAAAACAGCTATAGCAATCATCATGCCAAGTCAGTACAGAAACTGAGATGGGAACTTTTTCCTCTGCAGTGACCAGGGTGATTTTATCCTTTAAAGATATCATTTCCCACTATGTTATGTACCACATTGTTTTTCTGAATCTAGTAAAAATCTGTGCCAAACCACACTTTTTAATATTTGATGGGATCCAAGCACAGTGCTACAAGCTAAGTGTTTGGATTAAGATAAAGTAGCATGGCTTGGGTTCAAGCTTTTAGATATTACCACGCATAAAAATCTAAAGAGAATCCAAGATCCTCTGAGTGTTATTCTTCCCTAGTAAAACTGAATATTTGCCTCTCAATTGCTTTCATTTTTGGTATTTTCTCTATTTTGCTGCCAAAATATTTGGCCAGTTCGCACTAGCCTTTTCCTTTCTGACTTATTTATTAGTCTTTCTGCAGAGTTTCACTTTTAAATGGAATTTGCCCCAGCCTGAGACTGTGGTCAGGGAAGTGTAATTCATAACTGGTAGTTATGAAAAGAGTGCACTTCTAGTAAAATTTTCATCAAAATGACTTCAGAGGAAGACAAAACCACTTGTATTTATTGCTTTGCACTCAATTACAGAAGTTTAATTGCCTGACTTATGTCTTTACTGGAACTATGTAGTAATAAAAATGTAACTGGTATCAGTCCCAAGTTGTTTTAAAGCCTCCTGGGCATGGATGAGTTCAGAGCCGAATGCCTTTGTCCTTGTCTCATGAGTCCAAAGGCCATTTATCAAAAGATAATACAGCTAAAAAATAACCCAACCACAAATGTTTTGAGAGGCCCTATGCCTGCGAGATCAAGAAGTACTTCGTCAGAGAAATGTGATACCTAAATGATGGTGGTGGTTACCAGTGTTGTACCACTAATACTTTCAAACCACGTTTCAAACCAAAACTTCAAACTTTGCTAAAGAGCATTCCCAGTAACTGGTGCCAGAAATCTTGTCACTGCTTTTTGCAAGTCACCATGCTCCTGGGCATTTGGGATTGACTGTTTTCTTCTTCATAGAACATATGTCATGTCATAAATAATCTTTTGTAAGTCACTGATGACAGATGTTTACATGTGCATGTGTCATATATGTGGGCAGCGAAAGGAAAAAAAAGGCACTGCTTCTTAATGACTAGATTTGTGTGATGAATAGGTGAATAATAAGAGAAAACAATTAATTCTGTCTTATTTATGTTTTGTTTCATGGTTGCATGTAGTAACCTATCACTGTGCTAAGTGATGTTCAAAAATACAGCCAAAAGCTGTTTTTACCCCAGAATAATTTACTGTCTGTGTATGAGTCTGCAGGCAAGAATGAAAAAAAGGGAGAGATGGAGACTTTGCAGAGATGTGTATGTATATTCCAGGAAGTGCCAAAAAAGCAGTACTTATATGCAGTCTAATCATTATAGTAGTTCTATTTCTTTAATACCATATATAAAAGTAGTTTTCATTTTTCTGGGCCAGATATTGAAGCTCCTCAGATCCAGTGTCCACAAAATATTGAGACTGAGACTCTGGAACATCAGAACTCTGCTAATATCAGCTGGCAGGTCCCAGTACCTGAGGATAACTCTGGAGATGAGGTAGGCTAAAATCTATGCATTTGACCAGATGCTGTCTTTTTATAGCTAGTTATTCATATTAATTTTCTGAATCACCGGAGTTTATTTCTTCTGACAAGCTTGAGTAGAAGAAAAAGCTGCTGAAAAATTTTATATTGAGAATTCAGCATTTTCTGTCGTTTTTAAGGTCATGAAGTCACAGAAAACTCTGCATGGTGTCTAAGCACATGAAATCTCATATATTTAATGTATGTAGTCTAAAGAAAGAATGTGCCCTTGTTTATAAAGCGGAGACAACTGCTTTAAAAATGATCTCTTAGAATGGAAAGAAGTTTAATAAATGCTTCTTAGAAGGAAGTAAATCAGTTCATCAATCTAAAAGGCTGGCAAAAGCAGACTGCAATAAGTAAAATGTGCTTCAGCTTCCCACCCAAGAAAGAAAAATGTCGTTTTCCTATCCCATGCAATATTCAGACATAGGCCTTTGGGTACTGCGTTTGTCAGAGGTCTGAAAATGTACATTACAAGGAAAATTTGCTCCAGAGCTTTTCATAAGAAGTAGTGTTACCTACTGGGTAACGATCAAATTACAGCAACTGACTGCATTGTCTTGAGTCAGAAGGAGAATGACTGTGTATTCTCTGAATTTGCTGCAAGCATAAAGGAGCTTTTCACGTTGTGAGCAACATCAGTAAAAGAGTTTTAAATTCACACTTTTTGCTGCAACACAGCCTTGATCATATATTATTGCACTGCTGACACAGAGTCATTTGATGACCTGTAGAAATGAGGTGCCTTCACGCTCAGTTGTAGCAGATTTGTCAAAGCCACAGTTAAACTATTTTGCTGATGTGAAGCCAGATCTCTCAAAGAGAAGTTTCTTAACACAGCTCTAGTCCATTCAAGAGAGCTGTGGTCCACATGTAGATGTCATAAACTACAAATGCAGGTTTCTTTTGTGATGATAGGATGTTTCCATGTGTCTGTATGTTATTGACATATGTAGATTAAAATTAGGTATTTGAGTGCTCATGATCCACAGCTGCCTTTTCCATACATTTCTCAGGTATTCTGCCCTTGCAGCTGGAGGTATGAAATGAAGACAAAACAGTTTTGAGCTAGCATAGCTTGTATGCAGTGTGGTAGTGCAGACAGAAGTCAATCTCAGGTTGTTTTAATGCACAGTGCTGTAATGCAGCAGATCGGGGTCCAAATCCTGACTGAGTAAACCCCTGTTGCTAAAAGTAATCTTAAGGAGGGGAAGACAGGCACTCTGTTGCAAAGTCCACCCTCATTATTTGAAGAGGCTACGAGCATCAAATAGGAGCAGAATCAACATTAAAGGATACTATTTTTTGCCTGTTTCTGGAATCACATAAGTGTCATGAATACTAGCCTGTTTCCCCTTTTAAATAACAATTTTCTTCCTATGAAAGGTCTCAGTGCACGTAACTCCAGCTTTCATACCACCATATCTTCTCCCGATTGGTGAAGTTGCCATTACATACAGGGCAGTCGATAAGTCTGGCAATGAGGCAAGCTGTACGTTCAGTGTCAAGGTGATTGGTAAGTTCATTGGGGAAGAGTCAGTTATGGTTGAAATATTCTTATTTTGTGCACAAAGAGACTGTGAATCAGTGTGACCTCCACTGACTGCTTGGATAAACCCAAGGGTAATGTGATCTCCATAAATGCATGGCTGATCTTGGGCCACAGTACACACAGTGTGCAATCATTGCTCCCACGTTTCTTATTTTGTTCTGTTGTTTTATTTGAATGTTAAGAGTCCTCCTTATACTGATAGATGAAATGCTTCTTTGTTATCACTTAACCTTTATCATATGCATCTTTTTTTTTTTCTTCTGGAAAAACTATAAGAATTTACTAATCTCCTGCACATTGCTGATGCACATCATTGTTCATGTCTTTCTACCAGACAGCTTTGGTATTCAGCATTCTTGTTAAACAAGGTTTGCTTTGGAGAAAGCAAACAGAATGTAGAAACCATGAATCCAGATGAAGAATTTTTCTTGTGTTAATGCCATGCCATTTGCTTGGTGTCTGCCAGGTGCAGCAGTTATATATAGGTGTACTGGTAACTATATTGTATTTACCGATGCAAATTTAAATCTGCTCTTTAATTGAATTCTGACTGTGGATTTTATGAACGTAGCTGCAGCTCAGCTAGCTAATGTCGTGCAAACTTTTCAAATTCTATAGATGCAGAACCTCCTGTAATTGACAGATGCAGATCTCCACCACCCATACAGGCAGTGGAGAATGAATACCCAGCAACATGGGAAGAACCACAATTTTCAGACAATTCAGGTAAGATGGCATACCCCCAAACATGCGCAGAACAGTGAAGAGTAGGGAGGTCCAACCTGCTCTACCTTATTCACTTGTAACTTAGGATTTTGTCTTTGTAATAATTTGTTTTTAAGAACGTATAATTAAGAATACATGCTACTATTTCCTTCTCCATTTGTTGTGATTGAGTGTGAGCGGCCCTTTATAGCTCACTGATGTTTTAATTCTTAATTCTTCTAGGTGCTCCTCTGACTATCACTAGGAGTCATGAACCTGGAGATCTCTTTCCCAAAGGAGAAACAACAGTTCAATATGTAGCTCTGGATCCTTCTGGCAATAACAGGACATGTGAAATACATGTTGTCATCAAAGGTTTGTATTAGCCTTGTTGCTGCTGCTACAGTTCAACAGCACATAAGCCATGGTGTTTTCAGACCAGGTACATTGTTTTGTTTTAACTGAATGTTATAAAAGTTGCAAGTCTACATCATTTCTTCGTTCAGATATTCCCAGTTTCTTAATTAGATATTCCTCGTTTCTACTGGAGTAACTTGAGGGCAGTCAGGATGTTTATATAATTTTCTCAGAATGAAGAAGCACAGTGATGAATTTGGAATAATTTGAATAATACGTTCAAATTAGGTGTAAAAACACTGAAATCGCTGTTAATGAGCAGTTAAACTTTTGATTGTTGATCCATTTTTTTTCTCAGTACAAATATGTTGTGAAGTGAATTAGTAGAGGTTACTGAAGTCAAACTTCGAATCTGTTCATAAAAAGGAAAACCTTGTGGAAACATTTTTGTAGTCACCTACAAATACTGTAACAGATACTGGGACACTCTAGGTTTTGGAAACTAGCTGTACCTATTCTTATGCATTTGTGTTGCTTGTATAGACACCACAGTTTACCTTCTTCTTTAAAGACAAATCAATAATTTGGTGTATAAAGAATGCAAATTGTACACTGTCTCTGCTCTCTAGTGCCTAATGTCTCAGTTGGTTGTGTGTATAAATAAATGTTAGTGAATATTTAAAATTATGCAAACTGGACACCTGGTCATAGCTTTGCAAAAGATAAATTACAGATGGATGTGCTACAGTCTGACTTGCTTTTGTAAATCTTAGCAAGAAAAAGACAGTTTTTAGAATTCGTATTATTTCAGGTCTACACCACTTCAAACTTCTTGTGATTTTGGTGCTCATGAGATCATATTCTCAGATGTTCACTGTGTCTTCTTCTGGCCTGTAAAATAGATCATAACTGAGATTTTATAGTCAGTTCCTCCTAAGATTGTTTTGATAAATCTGTGTCTTGTTGCAGCAGTGTAGAATGGATAATGCTTAGTTTTTGAATTCAATATACAACATAGTTTACTATAATTCATTGTATGAAAATGCATGTGAAAATTTTAACTAATTTTTTGTAGTATTTTAGTAGGTACATACTTGACTGTGCACCTTTGAGTAAGAAGTACAGATGGGTTTGAGCCTTGCATTTTGGAGGGTTTATTTGATTTCTTATATGTATCACTTTTTTTTTAAAAAACCTTCACATTTATGGAAGTTTGAGAAGAATTTAGCAGTGCCCTGGTTCTGATTTTCTGGACACAACAAATAACACACAGGCTTCATGTGCAGCTCTCAAAACCCTTACCAGCACTACTTTCCTGTTTGCTTATTTAATTCTCCAAATTCATCAACGTGTGACTGCATGTTTTCCTTCGTGTCTTTGTGTTTTTCTCAGGTTCTCCCTGTGAAATCTCCTTTGAGCCTGTGAATGGCAATTTTACATGCACATCAGATGAAGTGGGTGTTAATTGTAAGTTGCACTGTGCAGAAGGTTATAGCTTCTCAGAGGGATCAAGTGAAAACTACTATTGTGCATATGAGGATGGTGTCTGGAAGCCACCTTACTCTCCAGAGTGGCCTGACTGCTCTTGTAAGTCTTAATATATTCAGCTTATGTTTTGTGAAATGAATCTGCAGCTCATCCAACAATGGTCCTAATGAGGAATTAAATAAAAATATTTTAGGAATTATGACTACTGTATATTGATAATAAACCTCTCACATCATTACAAATATGAATACTCAGAAGTCCCTAGAAGTGTTATTTCAGAAGTTCTCTGAAATACAAAAACAGTAGTCAATTTGTATCCTGCTAGCAAGCAAGCTAGCAAAGATGGCAAAGACAAGACCTGTCATTAGTTCAAATTGGCGTTTGAAATATGTTGTAGTTTGTGTGCATACACTCAGAGTACTTTTTCAACAAGAATTTCAACGTTTGAAAATGAAAAGTGCAGATGTATTTGTGAAAGCAGTACATGCTGTAATTACATATCTACTTATTGCCAGATCAGATCTTTTATCTATTTCCTTCAAGACACACAGTAACAAAGCTATGAGCTATGGACTTTCTCAGACTTAGTGACATTTTAAAAATAGAAGTATGAGAGGTACTTGAAAAGCCAATCCTGGCACCAGCTTACATCTGCTCTCATCAGAGTGGGTTTTTTGTTTCAGCAAAGAGCAATGTTTCAACTGTGGGCAAATCAGAATTACATTTCAGAGCCATCTAACAGATCAAAACCCATAACTTGGACACTTAAGAATTTCGCTTTGCTTAAATTCTGGGTTTTTTTTTATATTTAGTCTAACAGCTGTAGTGACTGGATTTCCAATACTTGATTCTCTCTCAATAGAAAGAAGTGTGAGGTTTAGGATTGTGACAGCTGGGAAGTTTTTTCATTACGAAAATGCTAAAATAGATACATAACAGGCATTTTTCCTTAGTATCCATTAGCCTTCACATTAAAGTATTGTGAAAATGTGATGTCTGTCAAGAAGTATTTAGTCTACTTTCGTATTTGTCTGAATTGTCTGAGAAATGAATGTCACATGATGTTACATTTTAGGAAAAAATAAACATTTTCTTGTATATAATGCTGGGGGGGGGGGGGGTTGATTTAAAGACAGTGCTTCTTAGTTTAGTGTAATCCAATTTTTTGGCTAGTCCTCTGAAACTATGGCACTGACCAACAAAAATTTCACTCTCCAACATTTTTCAGTAAATCGTTTCGCAAACCATGGGTTCAAATCCTTCGAGATGCTTTACAAAGCAACGCGATGTGATGACAACAGTCTTCTGAATGGCTTTTCTGATGCTTTCCAGAGTGCACTTGGTAAAATGGTAGGTTAGTAAATGCTGCTTCCTTTTACGCATTTTTTAAAAAGTACAACTTCTTGTTACTTTTCCCAGCTGTCTATTTTTGTACATGAAAAATACAACAGCAGCTTGGAAATGGGATTTGTGATTTTTCGGAAGATGACAAACCTCCTTTAAAAACAAAGCTGACGCACTGACATTTTCATTCCGTCTTCAATTAGAAGTTATTTAGGGACAAGATTTGAAGAAATGTCTGCACAGCTTAGGGACTTGATACTCACAGATTTTTTGTAAGATTTTAAAGAGAACCTATGCAGTTTTGAAAATCCCTGGTGGTTACTCAGAAACTGCAGTGCTGTATGTGAGAGTGGGATGTAATGATAAAATACATCCATTTTACAAATACTATGTGTAATGTTCATCTAGATAACACAGTGAATGCACAGAGATACAGAGAGATAAAATCTGCATTTGGTGCTCAAGTCTAGGCACTTATATCCAGGGTAGTGATTTAAATACTTTGCTCAAGTTTCTTGAGTTTTTGAGTTCTAATCAATAAATACTGCACAGCAGTTTATTTGAAGGGGTAGCACTCTCCTTCTCTGCACTGTCTCTTGCTTCTCACTTCAATATTACCACTCTCCCTCTTAATCCGTGAGTCTGTCCTCAGCTGTGAAGCAGAAGCAGCAGGCCTTTGTGTTGTGGTCTAAGGAGCTGATGCTCTGGCCCCATGTGATGGTATTGTTGCAGAGCACAGTACCCGGGCAATTAAAGATTTCTTACAGAACAAAGCCTGTGTGCTGTAAGCTTCACCGGTAACTGAAAAGCATTATTAGCATATATAGCTACTGAACAGACTACTGCAGCTGTGGTATCCCTGTCAGTGTTTCTCATCAGAAGGCTGAAAGCTCAAATAACACTTCCAGGCAATCTTTGACACTTGGACGTGTTATCTGTTACTCTCTTGACTTACTTCAGCTTTGTTTTCTTCCAGCAGAAAAATCTTGGCTAATTTTATTTCTCTTCTCTTCTCTGAAGAGCTTATTTAGCAACTACCACTAGGTTTCATTGCTTAGACTATTAGTATCAGCAAGCAAATAGGAAAATAGGAAAAAATGTTCAGTGACCAGCTCAGGAAGTTATGTCAAAATGCAGCAGTCTTGGAAAAGAGTTGAAAAGGTTAGTTTGATTATGTCTGTTCCTATTCCCAATAACTTTAAAATGTGACTATAACAGAGATAGGAAAAGGGGGACCATATCAGCAGAAGCCATCTTTCCAATGAAAAAGCAATGTGGAGAAAATAAACCGATCCCAAAATAAATCCTAGAGACCAGCTTCTTTGAAATCAATTTGGAAGAAACAAGAAATAGAGGTTTTATAAAATAATGCATTTGTCTGTTCATTTCTAATGTCCACTGCCTTTGTGGAGAGAAAATCTATCAATACTGGTCAGTTTTCTGTAGTTCTCTGTTCTGTGGTTTCTGGGCAGAGCACAATGAAAACTGAACAAGAAAGAGCAGGCCTAAATTACTGCAACTTCCTACCAGCAGAACTCATCAAAACAATAATGGAGAGCTACACTTCTGTCCTGTGAATTGTTCACTTCTCTGGAAATGCTTTTCTTGGTAGTCTGATTCAGGAGAGGCTTTTGCAATCATTTTTAAATACCAGCCTTTATCTTGTAGGGCAGCATGTAACTGTTGCTGTTCCGGAGTAGGAAATTAAATAAATCACTTGCAGAGATCCAGAACTTGCATCCTCGGCAACTGCTGTGATTATAACAGGTGTGAAAGGAGAAGTCTTGTGCCAGAGAAAGAACAGGGCCAGGGCTTTACGTTATAACACAGCTTTTTTAAGTTGGGGGTGAGCTATGTAATTCTGTATTTTTAATGCTCTTCTTCTTTATGTTGTAAGGTCCCATCGTTCTGTAATGATGTTGATGATATTGACTGCCGACTGGAAGATCAGACACAGAAACATTGCTTGGAGTACAATTACGATTATGAAAATGGATTTGCCATTGGTAACTACTGATTGCACAGATCGTTAGCCATTCAGGATTAATGTTGTGTAGTTCCTTTTGTTCTGAAATACTGCAATGTGTTGCATGGAATAGTTAAAAAATTATAGAGTATTCTTAAGACACTAAGAAATTATGCAACACATTTTATTGTGGAATTGCTTGCTCTCTGTTTTCAGTAGTGCTTCCTGTATAGTACATATGAAAAGGAAGAGTTTACTGAGATGCTTCATGATAGGGAGGAAAAAAAGCATGCACATGCACATGTAATGCTGAGTGCTACTGACTTGCTTGGTTACCTTTGAAGAAAGCAACTTTTTTAAACATAACACTTTCAAACCAAAACACTGCAAAAGCACAGCAGATATTTCTAGAGATTGTTAAGAAAACAGGGTCACTTTTTGTCTTTGGTGTTGGTTTCAGTCCATAGTTAACCCTTGCAGTGTTCACGCAAAGCATGATTGCCTTTCAGCTGTGAAACCTCTTGTATGCAAAGTGTCATGGGTTTGACAGGGGTAGAGTTAGTTTTCTTTACAGGGGCTTGTATGATGCCATATTTTTTATAAAAAATAGAGATAACATACAGACTTCTTTAGTTACTGAGCAGTGCTTGCACAGAGTGAGGGTCGTTTCAGCTTCTCGCTCTGCCCTGCCAGCAAGGACCTGGGGTTCACCAGGAGCTGGGATGGTCATAGCCGTGACAGCTGACCCAGACTGGATAAAGGGATATCCCATACCATATAGCATCATGCTTAGCAGTAAACTGCAGGAGAGGAGAACAGGAGATGGTGTTCAAAGAGATGGTGTTTGCCTTCCCAAGAAACCTGTCTGTGTGATGAGCCTATAATTGCCTGAATAGCTGCAGTAAATGAATTCCTTGGTTTGCTTTGCTTGTGCATGCAGCTTTATGTAGTAAACTGTCTGGTTCTCAACCCATGAGCTCTTGCACTTTTGCTTGTCCCATTTTGTCTTCTCTTCATTTCACCCAGAGGAATTGAGTGTACAAGTAGTGCTGAGCTGTCAGCCAGAATTAAACTGTTAGAAAGGGTAGTTTTTTTTGAATGTTGGGGTGGAAGTTATGGCAGCCCTTGTGATTACTCCCACTTTGCTATATGCCAAGAAAGTTGTCATTTTCAGTCAATTTTCATACTGATTAGCATTAGTGTTGTACTGCTTTTGTCCTTGGATTTCTTAGTCCCTTAGTGTTACTTAAAGAAGTAAGGTTAAAAACAGACTTAGCATGGGGCATTTTGGCCCCAACATCAGAACACTTAGTCTTTAATAGGACTGTGGCTCCTTTGTAAGTTCATGTTGGGATTACTTCAGTACAGCTTAGTGCTTATTCTCTCACTTTTAGACATTCTTCACTGAATTTAAAGGACTTTTTTTTTGCAATTAGGCACAGGAGACTAGAGGATAGACTAGGGGACATCTGCGAGTTGTCATCAGGGAGGAGTGAATATTGATGATAAGAGGAACTAATTTGTAAAGTCACCTGGAGGAAACAGTGTTGAGAAAATGAGATACAGGGTTCTATTGTCTTCTGGCTCATGTTGATCTCTTTTCAAAATTACCTCATTGCTGTTTTTCTGGAGTTTGTCGTAATATTACACTGGGCAGGCTGGAGAGGAGAACTCTCCTTGAGTTAGAAGAGACAACAGTTTAGAAAATTTGTTATGGAGTAATCACACAGTTTCAGCCCCAGTTCTGTGAGTTTAAATTGCCTTATTTCCACTGTAAGTTATAAGACAGATGACTTAACCTGGTAACTGGCAGAATTTTTTTATGCCTTCACATTATTTCACAGACAGATGAATGAAATAGACTGCGTACCTCTAATTTTATTCATGAAAAGGCAGATTACTTACAGAGCAAGCTGATTGAGGGTGAACTTAAATCACCATATGTAACAAGAAATGCCTGTCTGGAAGGACTGAACGCATAGGGTGATGTCACCAGCCTTTTCTGAGAAGGCAGATGACTGTACAACTCTTCCAGGAGTTGTGAAGAAGGGATGTTTTGGAGATGCTGCTTTGGGCATGCTAGCTGCAGCTGAGCAGGAAGAAGAGAGATCAGTGCAGAATTGTTTCAGATATTGCCAGCATAGGAGGGCCCATGCAAGACTGAGGGGAAGATAACTGTTGCTTTTATGAGTACCTTTTTAAAATAAATTTTATATCAGACCTTCTTTAAGGCTTTGGCTAAATACACAGATATCAGGATTGAGATTTTTCTTCAGTCAGTCACATTGCAGTAGGCACTTGTTCAGAGGCAAGTCAACACATATTGTTCAGAGGTTCAGTCAGGCACCATTCTATTGAGGATGTACTTCAGAAATAAGTATTTATAGGACAAGCGCTTATTTTCTACATGATCTTGCTTCTCTTTTTTTTCTTTTTAAATGTCTGACAGGACCTGCTGGCTGGGGAGCGGCAAACCAGCTGGATTATTCCTACGATGATTTCTTTGACAGTGTGCAGGAAGAAGGCCTATCCAAGCATCTCTCTGCTTTTGCAAAGGCAGCACCTACTCGAGTCAAAAGGCATAAGAAGCTGAATGTTCCAATGACTGACCACAAAATCAAGTTAATATTTAACATTACAGGTGAGAGAAGTCAAAATAGCCTCCTTCTAAACTTTCTTAAAAAGATAAATATTCCTGTTTATCTTTTACATTCAGCAAGACTTTGCATTCAATTCAAAATGCCTGCTGGAGATGCAGACAACAGTTTTCTTGAGACACTCGTAGCTTCATTTTGCACATTGCCAGCTTTATGCTTCAAACTGTCAAGCCTGAGTGTTGAACTCTAGATATTCTTCAGAGCAAGCTGGAAGTGCTGACTCTAAAATCTGTGTGCTATTGTGTTCTCTTTTTAAATCCCAGCTAGCGTGCCACTGCCTGATGAAAGGAATGATACACTGGAACTGGAAAACCAGAAACGACTTCTTAAAACTCTAGAGACGATAACAAACAGGCTGAATAGGACTCTCAATAAGGAACCCATGTATTCTTTTCAGTTTGCATCTGAACTCATTGTAGCTGACAGCAACTCATTGGAGACAGAGAAGGCTTTCCTTTTCTGCAGACCTGGTTCTGTGCTGAAGGGGAGAATGTGTGGTAAGCCAAAGGACTTCCTCTTCACATATATTTAGAATCTTTTTGAAAAGCAAGGTTTTAGAGGATATTTGCAGAGGATAGTGATTTGACACAGTCCAGTGCTTGTGGTCTCCCGGAACAATAAACTCCGAAAATGCTTTGCACAGTTTGACTTCCAGAGGATGTTTATGTTCCTAACCAAGGCTTGTGGAAAAGGGATGCTCCCATGGGGAAATCAGACATATCCACACAGTTGGTGATACTCAGGAAAGCAGTACTTGATATGCAGTCTTTTAACCTTATTACTCTTGTGGATGAGATAGGGAACTGGATTCCATTTCCTGTGCATGGTGAAATGTTCACAGCGTTCCATACAGACAACTCATGCAAGCCCGTTTGCTGAGGAACAGAGTTACATTTCACATAAACAGGGATTGATTAAATGGGAACTCCAGAGGCAAAACAGGTATATATGATTATGTATTCTGAAGGAACCTTATGTTTCCAACGTTACAGTCAACTGCCCTTTGGGTACCTATTACTCCCTGGAGCATCACGCCTGTGAAAGCTGCTGGACTGGATCCTACCAGGATGAGGAAGGGCAGCTGGAATGCAAAAGTTGTCCATCTGGTAGTTACACTGAGTATCTACACTCCAGGAGCATTTCAGAATGCAAAGGTGAGAACTTTATCTTTTTCAGACAGCCATCTCTGACTGCCTAGTGCCATCCCTTTGGTCCTCATTACAGGAATGAGACTAACTTGTGAAACGAGAATTAGTCCTAACTAGCCATTCATGTGTATATGTTAAGAGAAAAGGCCACATTTTTACCACTTCTGTAGCATTCACAATGTTCAGGCAGATATTCTAAGAAGAGCTGGCCCTTCAAGTTTTGTTACATTTCTATCTCCTTTCTGTGAGATTTTCAGCTCATTTTGCATGGATTAACACACTTAAAATAATGCCATTCTTGTCCTTGCCCACCTCTCTCTATCCTACTGTGATTTTAGATGAGTTTTTGCATTCCATATTGCAAAGCAGTAGTCTGACTTTGAGCACCTCAGCTCCCCTATCTCTTTGCAGCTTGTTCTGAAAAAAAAGTTAATTTCATTGCCTATTTATTGTTTTATTATTCATTTTGTTCATTAAAAATGAGTAACTGAGTTTCATCATCTGTGATAATCTAAATCATCTGTGAAGATGATTCATTAATAATTCACAAATATATTATCAGTAGCTTAGCACAAGTCCTTTGTTTTTTGTTGTTGTTCTTTGTATGCATAAAACCCTTCAGCATAAATTCAAGAAATAAAAAGTTTCTGTAATTTGCATTATGATTTCAGCATCTTTTTCAGAGGTTAGAAGTCATGTTTCCTATTTGGACATTACTTATTTTTTATGATTTTTTCTGCCTCACAGCTCAGTGCAAGCAGGGAACATACTCACCTAATGGTCTTGAGACCTGTGAAACATGTCCTCTTGGCACATATCAGCCAGCATTTGGATCCAGGAACTGCATCTCTTGCCCAGAAGATACCTCGACAGTAAAAAGAGGTGCAGTAGATGTCTCAGCTTGTGGAGGTGTGTAACAGATAGGTCTATGAAATTTCTACAGTTACATTTAAAAAAGGGGAAGGAAGCTGCATTGAAAGCTGTCTCTATCAGAAAAGAAATAGAAAGAAATACTTTCAAGATATTTAATAGATCTTTGAGAACTTTTCACCTAATAGTGAAATAAACATCTCTTAGGGTTGTTAATTCCCAGTGGGTTTCACCCCACTCCTTAAAATCTAAAAAGGAACTGTGAGGGAAGGAAAGGAAGTGCTCAGAAAGGATGCAGGATGCAGGGTCAGCAGAAGTGATCTCTTTCAAAAAAAATGTCCTTTTTGTTCTTGCAGTACCGTGTTCTGCAGGGGAGTTCTCTCGTACAGGTTTGACACCATGTCACCCTTGTCCCAGAGACTATTATCAGCCAGACCCAGGAAAGTCCTACTGCTTGTCGTGTCCCTTTTATGGAACAACAACAATCATTGGTGCCAGATCCATCACAGATTGTTCAAGTAAGCCAAATTATCTCTCCTGGAAAAAACAAGCAAAGAGAACATCTGAAGGATGGCCAGCGGTAGTCTTAGCAGAAAAGATCCTGTTTTTTGTTTTTCACAAACTGTCAGAACAAATGTAGAATTCCCACTCAAGGAGTGGTGTTCACTTTTATTTTGGCACGCTGGTGTTGTCTCTGTGCTATGTGGAAGGAATAACTGTGTGTTATGTACCATGGCTCAATAACAGCATATGGATATACAGAGTATGTATGTATGTATGCACATATATACCTGTGCACACTATGTGTGTGTGTATGTGTACAGTGTGTGTATTTATATACTTTTATATATACTATATACATATATATGCAATGGGTGAGCAAATGGCTGATGGGTTAGGCCCAAAGGATTATGGTAAATGGTGTTATATCTGGCTGGTGCCTGATCACTAGCAAATATCAGTAGGGCTCCATTTTAGGGCCATTTCTCTTTGATGTCTTCGTAAATGACTTGGATGTGGGAATAGAAGGTGTTTTGAGCAAGTTTGCTGACAATACTGAATTGGGAGCAGCTATTCACTCCATCAAGGGTGGAGAGACCTTGCAGAGTAATCTAGACAATCTCCAACAGCATGAAGTTTAACAAGAGCAAGTGCTGGATTCTGCACCTGGTAAGGGGTGACTCTGGCATACATACAGTCTGGAGGATGAGACATTGGAGAGCAGCTCCTTGAAGGAGATTTGGGGGTTCTGATAGATAGCAAGTTGGATATGAGTCAGCAGTGTGCCTAGACAGCCAGAAAGGTCAACTGTACCCTGGGAGCATCAGGCTTGGCATTGCCAGCTGGTTGAGGGAAGGGATTGTCCTACCCTACACTCCACAGGTGCAACCTCATACACTCCACAGGTGCAACCTCATCTTGAATACTGTGTGCAGGTTTGAGCATCATAGTACAAAAAGGACATGAAACTATCAGAGAGTGTCCAAAGGCAGGCTACGAAGATGGAGAAGGTTCTGGAGGACAAGAAGTGTGAGGAGTGGCTCATGGCAGCTTCAGCTCCTCACAGGGAGTGGAGAGCAGCGCTGAGCTCTGCTCTCTGACAGTGACAGGGCCTGACAGCATGGAGCTGTATCAGGAGAGGCTTTTGGGGTTAAGGAAAGGCTGTGCCCCAGAGAAATATGGGCATGACATAGCACCCCAGGGCAGTGGGAACACAGAACCATAGAATCACCAAGATTAGAAAAGACCTCCAAGATCATCCAGTCCAACCACTGAACAACTTCCCCGCTGTACCGTGTCCCTTAGTATAACACCTAAGTGTTTCTTGAACACTTCCAGGGACAGTGACTCCAGCATCTCCCTGGACAGCCCATTCAGTGCCTGACCACTCTTTAGGAGAACACGTTTTTCCTCATATCCAACATGAACCTTATTGGCACAACTTGAGGCCATTCCCTTTAGTCTTATCTCAGTTACACAAGGGAAGAGGCTGACCCCCACCTCAACACTGTCTCCTTTCAGGTTGTAGAGAGCCTTAAGCTGCCAGAGTTCAAGGAATGTTTGGACACTGCTCTCAGGCACTGCATTTGACTTTGGGTAGCCCTGTGTGGAGCCAGAATTTGGACCTGATGATCCTTGTAGGTCCCTTACAGCTAGGGATATGCTACAATTCTGTGATTTTTATGATTCTGTGATACTGTGATATATATACAAAAGAAAGTATGTATGCATATGCATGTATAAATACATGTGACATGTATACTTATATACCTGTATTTTAGAAAACTTACAAGTATATATTGTATATATAAATATGAAATGCTACATGCTTGCTGTGAATTTAGGGTTTTATTCCCATAAATTCACTTTTTTCAGACTCTTTAGATGCATTACTAGAATGCAGTTCTGATGCCCTCATAGAATACGGACCTTACAATCTAGTATTATTGACAGTATGTTTGTATCTTTCCCCTTTAGGTTTTGGCTCTACTTTCTCAGCTGCTGAGGAAAGTGTGATGATGATACCAGCCTCTCCAGAAAACATCAGCAAACAGTACAAAGTCAGCAGTCAGGCAAGGACAAGATATCTTTTCTAGTATTGCCTCTAATAAAAGAAGCCACACATCTTATGTCAGTACTAAATTAATAAGTCTTTTTTAAATGTAATTGTTATTCTGACTGTATTTCCTGAAGAGTTGATAGTGATGATTGTTAGGGGTACCTTCAGATCCTCTTTCTGATTGTAAAATCACTTCTGGTGAATAAAAGTGGGCAAATCAGCTCATTGGCAGTCTTAAATGTTGGACTTAAAGACTTCACCTAATGTCTGAGAAATTTATCAGACTTACATAAGAAATGTAAACTCCATGGAGAGAGTTCAGCCAGTCCATGAAAAGTAAGTTGATCATACTTGGTCATTTTATGGCTTCCACATGCTGGATTGTAGAAGTTACTACCAGGAACCTAAGTCCCAGTTATAAAATCTTTATTTTGCTCATTACCGTATAGATATACTTGAGGAGAGGCAAGCAGAGTTCCCTTCTGCTTTGAGTACTGCTTTTGAAATAGAGGCAAGTCCTCATGTAATAGAAACTACTCTACTGACAGTGTGTGTCACAGATGCTGCCTTACCCATCGCCCAGTCTGTAACTCAGACAGGGCCGCTTTATATGAATCAAAAGTGAAGATCATGTGTTAGAGGAGCAAAGCTGACTGGTGATAAGAAAAGATGTTAAATAATGGTTCCCATTAGGTGACAGACTTATCTGCCGTGATTGTGTTTGACCACATGCTCAAGGAATTCTCTGAATTCAGGTTTGTAAGCTGAGAAAAAATAACACCATTCACTGAAGCCCACCAATAGTTCACTTAATGACCAGTAACAGGAAGTAGGAAGTGATTAGCCTGCGTAAAAGGATGCAAAGCAGAGAACTCTCATAAAAAATACAGCATAGTATAAAATTTCAGCTGTTAATCATAGCTCAGAAAGTTCGAGGGGAGGAGCCACGGTGATCATGTTTTGGTAATTAAAAATAGTAATCCACATTCTTCTCTAGAAATAAGAGTAATTGGTGTGTAGAGGAGACAAAGGGGAAAGAGTAGAAGTTAAGTTACAATCGAAGTTCCACATTGATTATAGAGCGTGCTGTTTAGAATGAGAATATTTTGTTCCACATTTACTGTACTTGTATTGTTATTGCCTGTGGCAGGTGTTTCATGAATGTTTCCTGGAGCCATGCCACAACAATGGGACGTGCAAACAGTTGGGAAGTGGATACATTTGCATATGCCCAATTGGATATACAGGTAAAAAATTGGGGAAGCAAAGGGAAAAGCTGAGATGGCTCCAGGTCTTTAACATGAGCAAAGATAAAGGAGCAGAACGTTTCAGTGCAAGAGTGTAGGCTAACTATAGTGGAATAAGTGGAATGTCTGTCATAGATTTATAACACAGAAGTATTAAAAGAGAAGAAATAGTTCCTCATGTTCTTGCTGAATTATATGATGTTTGTCAAAAGGGAATTACGAGTGGGATTTCTTTAAGTGGTTTTAATAAAAAATTCCACGGAATTCAGTATGAGTGAATTGAGCAAAGCTTTGTGGATTTGAAAGTTCTTTGCTTAGTGATATTTATGATTAGCAAAACCTGGAAGTTTGCACTGTAAACAGCTAATCCCACCAGATATTCTCTTTCTTCTTCCTGTAAACTTCATGGTTGCTCCAGAGCAAACAGATAACTTGTAATCAAAAAGTCCTTGATCTGTTAGTTGTGATAGAATATTAACTGTTACCATCTGGAAGTGATCAGACTGTTGTCTCATATTCTTCCTATGTTTTTTTGTCTCAGCTTTTTGTCTCAGGTCAGTGTTACAATACAACCTAAGAAAAGATAACTAGAACATCTACTAATGTCCACAGTTGATAATCGTATTTTGCTACATTAAGTAATTGTAACTTCTGTAGTTTTTGAATTATTTCCTGTTTCATTTCCATGTTCTCAATCCTTTATTTTGCATTGTAGGCTTGAAATGTGAAACAGAAATGGATGAATGTAAATCCTCTCCTTGTCACAATAATGGAGTGTGTAAAGATGGCATTGGGACCTTTGTTTGTCATTGCAGGCCAGGCTATTCTGGTAATTTAATTGTTTCTTCTTCAGAAACGTATTATTTCTGTGCTAGGTAGATAATACAGAACAACAGGGCAGTGCTAAATAGAACCGTAACAGGAAACCAGACAGATATATAGGCCAGAAGAAAGTTGTACTGTACATGAGTAGCTTCTGAAATAAAAAGGACAGTCACTCTGAGAGCATGTGCTTCTGTTTGTGATATTTTCTGAAGATGAAAAAAGGAAATAAAGAGTGAAGATGAGGAAATTAGTAAATAAGCACAGGGAAGATGTTTGTGAAATTGAATATGGCTTGATCAGACAAAGCATTTATGTAGTTGCATTACTGTAGCCCTGAGTTAATGAATAGCTTTTCTCTTATCTTGTTCCTCAGTCTTTTTAACTGCCACCTGCATGCATGTCAGAGATGTTGAAATATGTGGGAAACTAACATGCTTCAGTACTTTGCCAAAGTACTTAATTTCTAAATATAAAAGTAAGCTATTAGAGTTTATCATTTGGCAGCAGATTAAAAGGAAGACGTGGTGTTTTCCACCAGGAAGTGGACTCCCTTGTTAAGTTTATGGCCATGCGTATATTGACAGCAACACTTGCTGAGTATTTTTAAAACTTTATAAAGACAAGCCGTGGTCTTGGCATGTTCCATGTCCCATCAGCTGAGTAATACAAATGATCTGTTTCAAATGTTTTTAACAGTGCAGTCAAACATGGAGTTTTATCACTTGATTTCATCAGGCCTTTGTTATCCAAGAATTGCAGTGCAGTTCTGCCCTCCGTATTTGAACACCACATCATGTAAACCCAGACTGTGTTGATTGTGCCCTTTTGCTATTTGAAGGTCTCTTGTGTGAGAAAGATATAAATGAATGTAACTCCAGTCCATGTTTGAATGGAGGTCACTGTGTCGACGAGAAGAATGGTTACCAGTGCACTTGTGCAAAAGGATTCACAGGTACACTATTTCTTGTGAGCCAGATTTCTTTCTTTCTAATGCAAAAAGATGTCTTCCTTCCCTGACCAAAGTATTTCAGTCTCACTGCTATGTGTTACGTATGTGGTATGTTGATTGGTATGCTAGCTTCTGCAGGTTCATGTAGTCTCTGAGAGTCCCTGTAGTGCTACACTTTGGCTTCAGAAGACCAACTGGGTGATTGGTCTTCTATTCCAGATCTTGCCAATAACTTCCTGTGTGTTGAGGAAAGAACAATGCAATTCCAATTGATTGAATTAATTTGCTAAGAAAAAGTAAAATCACATGCGGTTTCTTTATTCGTCAGATCTTGTAACACAGATTCTCTATTTCAACAGAAATCCTCAATTTGACAAGGTACAAAATGTCACTTTTTTCACTTTTCACATTTTCCTATTATATTTAAGGTTCAAACTTAATGTCTTTTGTAGCAGCCTTCCATCAGTTGATCAAATTAGTTACTCTGCTTATTTCCTGATTCAGCCCAAATTACTCACACAGCAGGCAATATCCATTTAGATTCCTGACGTAAACATTAATTTCTACAATTACAAAGATGCTTCCTGTAACATTTCTCTGCCCAGTTTACCTCAGATGGAGTAAATACCAGTCCTGCCACTCCACTATTTGCTGTTTTCTAGAAAGTAGGCAACAGTTCTTGGAAACGAGCAATGGTTTGGTGACCTTATTTCAGCTTAAATAAAAATGCAGCTGAAGCTTTGTTCTTTTCTTTCTAGGTGCTCACTGTGAATCAGAGGTCAACGAGTGCCTTTCAAACCCATGTCTTAACAGAGCTCTTTGTGAAGATCGAGTTGGAGGCTTCTCCTGCAAGTGCCTCCCAGGTTTTACTGGTGTCTTGTGTGAAAGGAACATCGATGAGTGTCTCAGCAGACCCTGTAGGAATGGGGCTACATGCAGGGATGGTATCAACAGCTTCAGGTGAAAAATAAATGATATAAAACAGTGTGGAAAGTCAGGTCTGTTGTGGTGCTTCACATGTCTTAGGTTTCAGTGGGGTGACTTTATGCACACTAACAAAGATTTTAAAAGCAAAGAAGATAAATCCTAGTGCCTCCACCTTTTATTCCAAGGTAGACAACAAAGAAAATATGCAGAGCTTGATGTATAAGAATGCTAGGATTGTACAGTGGTTGAGTGAGAGGTTTATTGTGGTTTAATCCCCACTGGCAGCTAAGCCCAACACAGCTGCTGTCGCACTCTCTCTCAGTTGCTTAGGGAAGAGAATCCGGAAGGAAGCAGTGTGAAAACTTGTAGTTTAAAGTAAAGACATTTTGATAGGTAAGGCAAAAGATATTCAAGCAAGCAGTGCAATGTAAAGAATTCATTCACTGCTTCCCATAGACAAGCAGTTGTTCAGCCATTTCCAGAAAAGTAGAGCTTTGTCCTATGATAGTTTATTGGAAGTACAAACACTGTAACTCTGTAACACTCCTATGCTTCCTCTTTCTTTATCCCAGCTTTATTTCTGAGTGTGATGTTATAGGATATAGGATACCCCTTTGGTCAGTTTTGGTCAGCTGTCTTGGCTGTGTCCCCTCTGAAATTATTCTGCTGGCAGGGTAGAATGAGAACCAGAGAAGTTTTGACTCTGTTCAAGCACTGGTCTGCAGTCACTAAAGCTATTTTCATAACAACCCAAAACACGTCACCATACAAGTTAATGCAAGGAGGTTAAATCTATCCCAGATAAAACCAGGACATATTTAAATACTCTTGCTCCAAAAGAATTACACTTTTCTCAAATCTCAAGTGCTTTCTTTCTTCTGGAGTAACTGATGGTAGGACACGTATCTGATAATGCTACTTTTCTGAAGCCTACATGACACTTGAGAGAATAAAAAGGTCAAAATACACTATTGGAATCTTTCAAATTCTTATTTTTGCTCTAGTGTATCTGAACTCAGGTCTGTTATGAACACTGATAAGAATGTCCTGTTGCAGATCACAGTGAAGAGAAAATCAGCTACTATTGTCTGTCTTTAACAAGCCTTTCCTTCCCCAAAGCCCCAGAAGTTTTTGGGTTTTTTGGATATCTTGTTTTCCCTCAGAGTACTTCTCTTCCTGCAAGGTCAGGTACCTCTGTTCTGTAATTCTCTAGACTTGAGAAGGTATGCTTCACTCATAGGAATCCAACAATAAAGTCTCTTGGTTTCATGGAAGAAATGCAGACATTGGATTTAAATATCATATTATCCCTGTTAAGAACTAAAATGCTGCAGCCCTATCAGCTGATAGCATGCAAGCATACTTAAAATGAACGAACAGAATAAAACTGCATTTACTGTGTAGTATACATTCTGCTCATTTTTCAGCATATGGCCTCTCTATTTGCGGATCTGATGTCTTTGTCTTATGGCTGGAATTTTTTTACAGCAACCACATTTAAAGTGTTCTCTTTTCCTCCATAGGTGTCTGTGTGTGACAGGGTACACAGGACTCAACTGTGAAGTGAACATCAATGACTGTGCCTCCAGCCCCTGCTTAAACCATGCCACCTGTGTGGATGCCCTGAACTCGTACGTTTGTAAATGTCCTCCTGGCTTTACAGGCAGCAGGTGTGAAACAGGTACACAGGAATAAGTGTCAGAAAAAGGTGGCTTGACTGAATCTCTGGGTAGAATTTGCACTTGCTGAGCTGATTGCATACCACTTCCTCAGAAAGCAGATGGTAGAACTCAGAAAGGCTGAGTGAAGCTTCTGTGACTGCAGCATTAATGCATATAATTGCAAACAAGTAACACCATATGTGCTAACTCATATCTGCATGCATTTCTTTTCTAAAGTTCAGGTATAATTTTAAGACCCTTTATGTCTATCAAGTGAAATTTGTATGTACTCTGTGTATTTGAGTTAATTAGCTCTTTGTTTTTCTTCAGTTTCTTGCAGGACTTTGCATTATAGAGGTAGTGATGAGGGCCCAGTAGTCTCAGCTTTCAAAGCACGAAGGGTATCAACTTTCCTGCAGTCAGCTAAATTGTATCACATTTGATGCAATTCCCAAAGTAATGGTGGAGTTACACCACATAACCATGACACTCAACTCTGTTTGTCTTTTAGCCAAATCATGAAAGTCGTACTGTTTTACTAGTAGTTGGTGAATCTTTTAACAGCAGTTGAGAAATCATGTCAATATTGCAAAGATAGCAGAGAACATACAGGTCTTTTAGACCACATTCCATATCTGAGTTAAGTAGCACCTAGCTTTCAGGAGAGCTCCAGATGGTACATTTGCATGTAATATTCTGATAATGGATGCCACTCTGCTTTATGTACAGCGCAGGAGCATTCTACACCAGTGCAGTGTATTGCAGTTCAGGAGAAAAAAAACCACTTTTTGTTCATTTGCTGCTTTTTGTATATTGACCCCTGTGCATGAAATGCATTTCATGCATTGTGCGTGAAATGGCACAGGCTGATCACACCTTTTTGGGTTGTAGGATGGCAAATGGCTCTGTCAGTTCATTGTTAGGAGACTGAAAAGATATCCAGAGCTGTGCAAGGTCCTTGTTCATTCTTTGTTAGATGATCAGCTGCATTTTCAGTTGTAAAAGAAAGCGCTGTATGCTGGCTGATGCTTGACTGTTGTACGTTCTTTTTCGCTCTTATAAACAAGGGAATAGTTTTTGTAGATGGGTTCTGTTCCATTTTCTTATATTTGACTGGAATCCATTCAGTACCGTTTCTGGGTTTTCTGGAATGTAGCTCTGAAAACTCTTTGTCTTTGTTGCAGAACAGTCCTCTGGTTTCAATCTTGATTTTGAAGTCTCTGGTATCTATGGGTACGTTATGCTTGATGGCGTTCTTCCGTCGCTTGGTGACATCACATGTACGTTCTGGATGAAATCCACTGACACCACCAACTACGGAACTCCTATTTCTTATGCAGTGGAAAATGGAAGTGATAATGCATTTCTTCTGACCGACTACAATGGGTAAACCACTATTTTGTTTTTCTTAGCTTTCAACATGTCTTGAATTGATAAAGAAAACATAGCCAGCATAGACTTTAATCTCAGCTTTGCCTTTTTTGGGATAGGAAAACTGCATGCAAACTTTACCTGGAATTGCCCCATTGTTTTGTTTATTCACTGTTTCATTTCCTCCGTTTCTTGCTAAGTATAAGAGTAATGACAAGAAAATAGTGAAGTTTAAGAAGCAGAATTTTTCTGTCCGGAACTAATTTTACATCATTTAAATGACACCTTGAAACAGCGATTGTAAAAAATCGAAGCTCAGCACTCAGGATCTGATGCCAAAGGCAAAAGAGGATCCGAGTGAAAACTTTAGGAAAGCACCGTGCAGCCAAAACTTGAATCAACATGTTTTAGTACAGGAACACATTACATATTTCAGTGAAATATGCATATCATAGTAGTTCTCTTAGGAGGTACAAATACTTCTGGAGAGATTTCTTGTATGACGCAGATGCATTTAGCAAATAGCATTTCTTTGAGTCGTGTGGGACTGGCCATATTCTTCAAGTTGCTGCATGCAATTGAGTCTGCTTTCATCTTCCTTCTACGCAGTTGGGTTCTGTACGTAAATGGAAAAGAGAGAATCACAGACTGTCCTTCAGTGAATGATGGTAATTGGCATCACATTGCGGTCACATGGACATGCATGGATGGGGCATGGAGAGTGTACATTGATGGGAAGCTATCTGATGGAGGCAGCGGGCTCTCTGTTGGCTCAAAAATCCCTGGTATGCTTTGTTTGTGTTACCTCAGAGCTGTTGCCTAATTTTTGTTTTTCCTGCAGAATTTTCTGTACCTGCAAAGAAATGATAATCTTCGTGTTTTAGCATGTTTCTGACATTTAGGCAAGGATCTCCTTTGCACTTCTTGTTCATTGAGATTGTTCTTTCAGTCTTACTGAAGACCAAGTACACATTTCTGTGCTGAAGTAGACAGCTTCTTTTGAGGCTGGCACAGTTTAGTCCACAAAGGAGCCCATGTTGAGCAGCTTTTGGAATGGCTTTGAGAGAATATGTTTCCCACTCAAGAACCTTAAGTATACTGACATTTCCTGTAGAAATCTGTGCTGAAAGTTCATCAGATTATCCTTCTACTGTTTGTTACTCTCCGATGCCTTCCTAAAGCAATGCTTGCATTCCATTCTATCAAGATGGATTTTGCTATGTCATTATTTTCTGTGGTCAGTAGTCTTTCTGGTAATATCAGAAGAATGGAGAAGGAATAACTTTGGCATCTAATTGCTGTGAATGGCTTGACGTTAAACTGCTGCAAAGAGATTTGGTTTTGCTAGTGTTTTCATACCACTACCTTCAGGATTTACAAACTTTTGAAAAGCTCCCATACCAAAAGAAAAAAGAAAAAGAAAAAAAAAAAAAAAAAAAAAGCAGCGTGTTAGTCTGTGCACCCCGTGCTTTTCCATCTACTTTCCAGTAACATAGGTATCTCCAGAGGTAAGACCCAAAACTTGTACGCTCCATTACTCTTTGGTCTGCACTCTGCTGTGGCTTACATAATGCACATCCATATAATCTATGTGAGAAAATTTAACTTACGTAGCATGCTGGAATGTTGATTCTGTTCTAATAATCTGTGTGCTTCTCAGGGTTTGGATTCAAATTTAATCTAAGTTTTCCTGAAAGCAGGAAGTGCAAACTGGCACAGTGAAATATGCCCCTCCTGCTCAAAACTGTGTTTTGCATTGCACTGTAATACATCTCACAGTAAGTGCTGGCTAGAAACTGTGTCCTAGAGCCTACACTGTAAAAGTGCTAATAATATGGGGTAGCAAAATTTTGCTTTATTGTTCATTCTTCCTGTGGGGATTGCTGCTTTAAGATATTGTTTCCTGTCCCTGTTCTAATCTTCTCCGAGATTAGGTGGTGGTGCACTTGTGCTGGGACAAGAGCAAGATCAGAAAGGAGAGGGATTCAATCCAGCTGAATCTTTTGTTGGTTCCATAAGTCAGCTCAATATCTGGGACCATGTCCTGTCTCCACAGCAGGTGAGACCTTATTGCAGTGTTTGGGCATAATCATCAAAGCACAGGATGGATCTTTGAAAAAGCGTTCAAGGATCCGGTCTCTGGGATCTGATGAAGTTCTGTCTTAGTGTAATAAGCTTAGAGAAGCAAGTAGGGCACCTTTAAGAATAGGTAGAGTAAAAACAACACTGAAGTAACTTTCCGTTTTGACTGAGCTTTTCTGCACTAAGTTGCTTTGAAGGAGAAGCCGTTTACAAAAGCAAGCAACCTGTTGGCAGAGAGAGATAACCCAGTGAAATGATATCAGAACTTGTTTTATCAGTTCCAGTTCCTTCATCCTGCTATATAAAGCCACATTAAATTTACAATGGGAGGCATCATAATTTCAGTTCATGCATTAGATGCAGTGAAAAATCTTTGAGCTTTGTAGTCCCAGGAAAAGTCTATGTGATCAGTAGGACTGAATATTAGGCTGCATTTACTCAGGCACCAAAATATAGATTTGGCACTAAACTTCCACAGAGTTAAAAAATCACAGTGGATCAAAATATGTCTCCAAGGGCAGCGATCTCACAGACTCTAAGAGGAGCAAGTTTCAGTGCTTGGTTATCCATGAAGTGAATACTTTTTCTTGAAATCTAACTGCAAAGCCTCACAATTCTTCAGTTTGTAGCTGCTCTTTCACTGTGGTATGTTCACTGCGATATATTAAGTACTGATGCATGGGGATAATTGATCTCTTGATTTTCTGGCTGTCGACCTGTTCACACAGCAGGGATACTGTTATCTCTGTTATGGTGAGTTAGTGGTGTTTGGTAGCTAAAGGTCAGACAGAAATTATGAATCACTTGGTAACACTTGAGTATCAAAGACTAAATTCAAAGTCAGAGAGGGGGAAGGGGCTCTTCTCTTGATGTGATTTTAACAGTTGTGCCATTATTTGATGGTTTATCACTCTGTTGTGCCCATGATCCAAAATAATGAAATGAGCATGAAATAAAAAAGAAGTTAAGCCAAATCTTTGCTTCACTGTTTCTTTGTCCTTTTCTTTACTACTTTTGCTTTCTGCTGTGTTCAGAACTAATCTGCTGCTATTCTTGGCCTTTGAGATCTCCAGGTAATGCACTGACAAGTCATATCTTCAGGGTTTTTTGCACTTAGCAGTTAGGAAGCTAATGAGTATATGTATGATTATACAAGACACGCTGGTGAAGAGTTTAAGTGGGATTTTTTGAGTCTTTCTCAGTGTCCACCTCTCTTCAATGCTATTGACAGGGTGGATAAAATTCAAATTTACTTCAAATGCAGTGTAAATATAATGAAGAAGAAAGTCCTGCCTATCATTTGTAGTAATATCTGTATTACTTACCTGAAAAGATGTGAAACTTGACTGGGAATTAAGCCAAATAATCTTCCTTTAAAGTTTTTACCTCATTTGTTATAAAACTTGTGATACTAGATCACTACCATTATCTCTGCTATAACCAGTTTTGCACTAGCCAGCTAGAGCTATTCAGCAAGTCTTACTGTCTTATTCTTTGCCATATAGGAAAGTGGGGTGACATGGATATGTTGTGCTGTGAATAACAGAAAGGCTAAATCTGTTCTTTAAGATTTTTCTTTGTATGCTTTAGTTGCTTATCTGCATGCACTTTTATTTTGCATGGGCTCATTCTTTTGTTGCTGAATAGCAGCAGAAATATCTTTATATATCTTCATATGATTGGGGTTCCTTCCTGTCCAGCATTCTCCTCCATATGACTTTGAAGGGCTGATCCCACATCTGTTTGGTCCACACTGGAAAAATCTTACTGCAAATTCCTGGCAGATGCTTTGCAGCCCTTGTCCTTAGCTGTTTCCATCAGTGCAGACTGTTGAAGTGAGATACTTGAAATGGGCTTTGTTCTAATAGTCCAGGTAACAGTCTTCTCCAGTCTTCTCCAGTCAGAAGAACTGACTGGAGTTCAGGGCAGGAGTAATGTGAGAAAAATTCAGTATGAGGTTCGTGACACACCTTCCCTTCTCACAAAAACAAGCAGTGTAAATACACTGTTTCATCCTCTCAAGACTGGACAGAAGCCAGCAGGCCTTCTGACAAAGGCAGTTAATCCAGCTGCTGACTGGGAACTGGGCACACCTGGGTTTTCAGGGCTGGCTGTGCCCTGAAACTACGCCTGTGGGCTAGGTGGCAGTGCTGACATGTACCCAGGCCAATGGGCTGCTCATCTTGGCTCTTGTTAAATCATTTTTTCATGGTGCCAAAGAAAACATTTGTTTCTCACTGATGGAGAATTACTGGAATAACCCAGCAGCACAGCAGAGACAAGGAATAGGAAGCAGTCTCAGTAGCCTAATTACTAACATGCTCTCTTAATTGAATAATCATCTTTTCAGATCTTCACTCTTTAATATCTTAAAAGAACAGGAAATCCTTCATTATCCTTCTACTGCATATTTGACCTCCTCAGGGCTTGTATGGGTTTTTTTCAGCAGTTCTGTGGCTAACATATTATTACTTCTGCCCTGGTAGGGAGAAAGGTAGTGGATAGTTGTGTGGCAGTAATGCAATTTAATCCCAGTCACACTCTGGAACTATCTTTCCTTTTTTCTCTTGGATTTACAGTGAGCAAAAATAATGCAGAGTGAATTCAAAGCCCATGTTTTTCACTGGCACTTTCTTGAGGAATAATTTCTTATATTTTGCTTGCATGACAAGTACTCCTTTAGATATTACCTCTGCACATGCCCATCCACACTAGCTGGCTCATGAGTACAGAATAACAATTAATTCTTGCGCTAGGAGAGAGTAACATGACTCATTCAATGACTAGTTCTAATATCGCATGCTGACATGGAAGATTTTTCTTTTATAATATTCTTCTTTCACATGTTCCTTAAACATCACCTAATCAACTGTTTTAAATCCATAGGTAAAATCTCTGGCTACATCCTGTCCAGAAGAACTCCAAAAAGGAAATGTGCTAGCCTGGCCAGATTTCCTTCCAGGAGTTGTGGGAAGAGTGAAGATAGATTACAAGAGTGTATTTTGTGCTGGTTAGAGCTTTGTTTTCTAGAACCCTTTTTTTCTGGACAATGTTGTAAGACTTATGCTATGAGGTTAAATATGCTAGTTTGCAGCCTGTGTCCTACAAACCTTGAATAAATTATTTTGATAACTTAACAGTTGGAACATTCAGTCCTTCATTCCTCGAATTCCACAGTTTTGTAACAAAAGTTCATTGGAATCTCTGACAAAGATTTATTACTTCCTGAATTGAGATGAGAAAGAGTGAAAATGGTGATTGGTCAGAAGGAGGTTTTCTTTGTCTTTTCTTATAAAAGTAATTGCACATTATTAAAATACCTTCTGTCTTCTCACCTCTTTTCCTACATATTCTTTTCCTTGTGTTGTATTTTGATGATTCTCAAAACTATTTGAATCCAAGTAGGATGTAGCTTAGCATAATACTTCTCAATCTTTCTTCTGGATAAACTTACACAGGATCAAGCAGTCAGTTAAGAAATGTATTCCTGACAGCACATAAATATATATATCTCTTACTGTATGCATGCATTTTGTCCACAGATTGTCCATCTTTGCAAGGATCTGTACCACATCTGCGTGCCTCTTCATCTGATTTAAAGCCAGGGTCAAAAGTCAGCCTTTCCTGTGACCCAGGCTTCCAGATAGTGGGAAACTCTGTTCAGCACTGCCTTAACATGGGACAGTGGACGCGACCCTTTCCACGCTGTGAAAGTGAGTTGTCTCAGTGGGCTGGCAGGATTAGGAAACCTAGACTTCTATTTGGGCCCTAATGCTATTTATGGTCTCTTTATCCCTGTAACTATGATGTGGTTGAATCCATCCATGTTACAGCATATACAAACGTGCTTAAAGTTAAACTCAAGTTTTACTGGGCAGGAAGTACACTGTGATCTGATTCTGACACTTTTTTAGTCAGTTTCTAATGACTGTGGCAGAGATGAGTCCATTTGGATCATCAGATATTCTAAGCTTTCCTTCCCCTTGCACCAGGAATGTGGGAGATGCACAGGAAATAGTTGAGTCTGTGAGTTTCAAGTGTCACTGAGAATGTTTAGTTTGAAATAAAATCCTTTGTGTTAGTGTATTCTAGAGTAGTTTCTTTTAAAGACAACAAATACTTCTGCCAGGACTTAGAAGACATTTCTAGAAGACACTTTTGGAATTTTTTCTAGGAAACTAGGCTGCATACATACTCCTACCTTCTCCTTTTCTTTTATCTGCTCTGCTATGACTGCACATGGGACTGTAGTTGCATACGGTGGAGCTGACAGTATTTCTCTTCTCAATAGTACAGTAAATTAGCTCCAGAAGTAAGTTAGTGCTTGATCTCAAAACTAATCACAGATTTGGTGATAAATCAGCTTGGATCTGGAGAGATTTTTTTACTAACAGTCAAAGAGATGCTAAGGGTTATATATATGTCAGGAGCTCCAGTCTCACTGTGATCTCAGTTTAGTACTGTGACCTTGCAGTAATCTGCTGATTTTGCACTGTTCAATCACAGTAATATTGAGCTTGTTTTTCAGTAAAGGGAAAGAACAGGAACATACATACAAACTTAGTTTTCCTTTTTTCCTAAAGCCCATTAAAGGTCGCTGATTATCAGGGGAACAAAAAGACATCTACTGAGATCTTAGTCACAGATTTCTCCTCCAAAGCTAGCAGAATGTCAGGAGCTGGAAATTCTCTGACAAGTACCCACAAAGTAAGACTCTTCTTTACCTGCACTCAGTCGCTACTTCAGAAAAATTCTGGGCCCACGTGAAATCATTCTGAAGTCAGTTTGTGTTTGCTCTCCTAATATCTGTCCCTTCTTTTCATTGCAGGAATCAGCTGTGGAGTGCCTCCACCTTTAGAGAATGGTGGTTATGCTGCTGAGGACTTCTTTGCTGGCAGCACCATTACCTATCAGTGCAACAGTGGCTACTATTTGCTGGGTGACTTTGAGATGTTCTGCAAGGACAATGGGAGCTGGAGCAGCATTTCACCATCATGCCTTGGTGAGGCATGCCATACATACTGCTGTGTGGACTAGCCATCTTGGACTTCTGTGCTCTTGGGTTTGGGTGTGATTTCATTCTGAAATTGTGAAAGCTAGGCAGAATCTCAGAAATCACATTCCAAAATACTCACATTTTTGCAATCATGTGCTCAACACTGTTTCAAGCCAGGCCTCCAGTCGGGTACCTTTCTTTCTCAATCCTGTTGTAAGTCCCAAACCCTATACTCCATACCTGGTAAGCCTGCATTACACTCCCAGCCTCTCTACTTTCAGATTCCAGTCTTGGAATCCTTGCATTCTCTGCTACTGAACTGTGCATTTCCCTGCTCCTCAGCATGTCTGTCAGCAAGCAGCTGCAGCACTGAACAGGCTGAGAATGGACACAGCTCATATAGTTGCCATATCTTAACTTCCTTCCTAGTCAGCAGGGTCTGGTGTACCAGGTGTAGATTTAGGGGCTGAAAGGTGAGGAACCAGCACTCTGCTGCATACACAGGGCTTAAACATATCTTCTTGAAAGGCCATGTCTACAGCAGATCCCCACTGGAATACACTGACAGGCTGTACTCAAATTGCTGCTGCTTCACTCATGTCTAATATGGGTTGCAGGATGATAACCTGGCAGTGTTTATGTTTGATTTGACTGGTTGTTTTGTCCAAACATGCAGCTACAAAACATAGGTGTGGGTTTTTCTTCAGTAAAAAAGAGCAAAAGTCAAGTGAACAGCCTTCTAGTCCTGCCAAAATTCTCTTTGGAGCAGGATCCATCTTGTTTTAAAGCATTTAGTCCTTTGGGACTCTAAGAACCTCCTAACAGACCATCCAGTCTGATGTTCCTCTCTTTAATCAAAGGCATATAAACATGACCAGACTCAGAGTAAATGTTGCATGACTGTCCACATAGTTCAGCATCTCTGCAGTAGGAAGAATGATCTGGGAAAGGAAATTCCCTGTACTTCACCTTCTAGATTGAAGAAAAGGTGTGGAAAATGAAAAGAGTAAAAATTAAATTAAAACCCTGGACCATCCTTTACCTTTCTTACTCACTCTTAAGGCAGGCACTAACAAAGCCTGACACATAAGCCATACACCTATGCCCCAGGATATTCTTTTGCTCTGTTACGCATGACTCAACTGTCCTTCCAGTCTTTCTTGTCTTAAAAGAAACTACAGGAGGAGCAATCATTCCAGCTCTGCTGTGGTGGTATTTTGCATTCTCCTGATGCTTGTGTAATTGGCAACAGCTTTGATTTTAGTGAACCATTTTCATCCTGCCTGTCAGAAAGAAACTCCCTTTCTTTTTACAGCGCTGTTGGGATCTTTCATGCTGGCAAGACTCCTTCAGCAGTGAGGAGTTAATGCATTGATTCAGATCTTGTTTTTTTAACTGTATTACTTTTTCTTGCCTCAAAGTGGGCAAAGGTCGACATCTATCTTGTAGAAGGATTTTGAAATGAAGAACTGTTCTATCTCATAGTGCTGTGGCTTAACAGGAGGAATAATCTCTGTCACCACTATTTTTCAATGAGATATTTTGAAATTTGTCTCTTGCAATTTATGACCCATTGTTTCACCATGAACACTTCTATTCAGTCAGGATTTGAAATCTCATAGGAAGTAATTTGGGCTCAGGGATTTTTTTACTGTACAGTACCACGTGACATGTAGCATAAATTATCAATTGGCATTTCTAGGCACTGTTATCATATAAAATAGTTAATTATAATAACTGATGTATTTTGAACTCGTTTTAACTTTCCTGTCAGCTACAGACACTTCTCATTTCTGATCTAGTGTAAGTCTCATCAGCACAGATGGGTCTTTTCTGATGTTTTATGGTTCAGAATGTTTACCCCATTGACTAAATTTTCCTGTCTTAACATTTGGGAAGTTTGAGGTGTAAAGAATTTCTAAGTGAGTGTTTCATGCAAAAGTGAACCCTTTTAGTGTCTGTCCGAACCAGTAAACAACACATGAGCTACACTGAATGTTCTTTCACTGCTTTGAAACAAAACACTTTTGTGGAAGCACTGATGGAAGATTAACAGGATTTTTTCGTCAGTTTTTTCACATTTTACAATATTTTATAGTAAGTTTCCTAGAAAACATAAATACTAATTTAAAAATGAATCTTTTTGCTGAAGCATCCAAATTGTGACTGAATTAAGCAATTTTTAATTATGCTAATTAAAGCAACTCTTTTTGACAGTGAAACAGAAATTTGAAGCAAATGTGTATTACAAATACCACCCTAAAGACATCTTTATTACTGTGTTTCATTTTTGTAGATGTTGATGAATGTGCTGTTGGATCAGACTGTGATGAGCATGCATCCTGTCTCAATACAAATGGATCCTATGTTTGCACCTGCATTCCACCTTACATAGGAGATGGTAAAAAATGTGCAGGTATGGGAAAGAAAAACATCATGCTTGTCTTCCAAAATTCTCTATAGGCCACTGTCTTCAGCTGTGGAAGACAGCTGCCAATAACTGATTGTAGAGAGGTACAAGAGAAGCATGCTCTGTGCATCTAATCACTTTGGCCTGAACAAGGCTGTGATTAAGTGTCTCCATTATTGGTAAAATTGTCATTTGGATTCTGTTACAAGACACATGCCCTCTTGCACATGCAGTACATATGCTGGGGATGGCAGTGTGTGCCGATTTTTGGAATAGAGCTGTAAAGAAATATTTGCATTTAGGCATTTGAATAGGGGTTGAGTTGTCTGTGGAAACATTAAGTAAGGTGGCTTTGAGTAAAGATGACAACACAGTGGCATAGGCTGGAATAAAAGCTGACTGATTGATCTGATTTCAGATTGAGGACTGAACACACAGGAGTGAGCTTTCTCTCATGGAGGGATAAATGACCGCTAGATTTATTTGATTCTGACAGTGAATGCAAACAGCCAGAATGCTTACACTCAGAGTACTTTATCAAGATTAGCTTACTTGCATGAGCCTTCAGTTTCTGTCACTGAACAGAGAGAACAGGGAAAAGCCAGCAAGCTTGGATTTGGATTGTGGGTGCTTTCCATGTGTTCTGCTTTCTCACCTTTGGAAATTTCCCAGGAATATCTCCTAAAACTTTTCATTAAACCTCATACTTAGTGATGTCATTAATAGTTTTCTTTCTTCTTCCTCAGAACCAGTGAAGTGCCGAAATCCAGGAAATCCAGCAAATGGCCATATGTATGGGGACATGTACAGTGTTGGCAGTCAAGTAACTTTTTCTTGTGATGAAGGGTTTCAGCTGACTGGAGTGACTAAACTTACATGCATGGAGTCTGGAGAGTGGAGCCACTCAATACCGTATTGTGAAGGTGTAGTTCATGGGGTGACTGTTGATTGTAACGTGCGTCAGTGTAGAGATGAAAGGGGGAAGAGTAGTAGCTTAGAGACTTCAGAGACCATGACACCTAATGAAATTTTTTTTCCAGCAGTCTTGAATCACAAGATTGAAGTTTCTATTGTCTTAAGAGATGTAAGTGCCAACTAAAGTTACTGACAGTTTGCATATTCACAGTGGAATGCTTCTGCAGATCCTCCAAAGTATCAAAGGTGTAGGCTCATCTCATTACCTTTTTCTTAATGTAAGCTTTAAAAGTAGCCTCCTGTTTTCAAGCAACTTGTGGGAAAATAATGTCTTAAAAAGTATTAACAGTGTTTCAGTGTAAGAAGCAACAGGCCGGTGCATACAGACATACATGGCACAATTATGAAAACTGTTCTAGAAAACCAGAACTGAGGTGAAGCAACAGTAAAAGGAAGGGGTGGTGAAGAAAACAAAAAAGATTTTGTCCTTAGGAGGAGGTGGAGATGAAGTTCTGTGGATGGTAAAGTGTACGGTATGTGGAACAGTTCAGCTACCTATTTCCAGTTAGTCAAATCTCTCCATAAGTTGAATAGAAATAAAGAGCCTTAAGCGTCAGCTACAGCTTATCCAAAAACCCAGTTTCTCTAGGGCATTTAGATCTCTTCAAACCTATTTAGTGAAAATAAATATTCTGGTTTTGTTTTTTTAATTTGTGTTGCATCAACTTCTCTTGCGATCCTGTCTTTTTAAAGCTGTATCCTGTGGACGTCCCATTATTCCAGAGAACAGTGCCATTTGGGGCTCAAATTTTACATACCGCAGTAAGGTGACATACAGGTAGGAATTTAATGTTTGATGTCCCGTGTTGTTAATGAGCATATAGCAGCAAATCAGAAAGAGCATGTCAGAATTCAGAAAGTGTTGAAAATACATGGAGAGGAGTGAGCTGTGTTTTAAGTAAACAAAAGATACTTGGTTATAACTGTGACTGTTCACTAGCAAAGCTGAATGTTTACTTGCATACTAATTTTCTGTGCCATGAGGAGAAAGCTGGTAAATGAGAGTAAATGAGCAATGAAGGCAGGAAAGGGGTGGCCAATTAGAGGCCATAAGAGTTCATAAAAGGCTCTGTGTTTAATAGCAACTCTTTTTTTTCTCATACAGGTGCAAAGATGGTTACAGCATTGTGGGTGAAAAGGAAATTATGTGCCTTGCTAGTGGTGTTTGGAACCATCCTCCCCCCTCCTGTGAAATGGTGACATGTCCTAGCCCACAGGATATTAGCAATGGAAAATACACACTCACTGGCACAACCTACCTTTCATCTGTATCATACAGTTGTGACAATGGATACAGGTAAATGCTGGAATATTTCTGAGACAGATTTTGGCAGCATGCTTCCAAATTTAAAAAATTGCTGAAAGATCTCCTTACATCTGAAATAGACAAGGCTGGGATGATTGCTCAGAAAGTTAAAATACTAAAAGAAAATTTAAGACTTCTATAAAGCTCAGAAGTAGCTCCTGCTTTTTCATACTGAATTATGTCTAGATCATTCAGATTCTGCCACACACGTTTACGTTTGCATGTATGCAACACTTTCATTTTACCATTAAGCTCAAATACATATCTTGAATATTTGGAAATCAGTATTCATTATTTTTGGAGGTTCTCATTTGTGTTTAAAGATAATCATTCACCTAATAGGCTTTGGAACATATGCAGCATTATGTTTGGTATAGTTCTAAAGTGCCTTTAGTGAAATAATCTTCTGTTGTTCATTTACTCCTCAAAAGCTCTGCAGTAGTTGTTTATTGTAGTCCTCTATTCTGTTTTACGTTTGTAATCAAAGACATTGTAAGCACATTTCTAATAAACTGCAATTGCAAATGAATACATTCATATTGTATTCAAGGATATGGTGTTAACTGCAAGTTACTGCCTGTCCCTGATATTTGCTTGTATCTAGCAGATGACAAAAAGTGGCCTCATATGGACCTCTAGGTCTGATTATTTTTTTGCTTTTTCCTGCTGCAAGCACTCCCCTGTCCAGATGCAGGCAGGTATGTGAGGTACGCTCATCTGCTAAATGTTTAATCCATTCACTCAGTTTTCTGAGTAAATATAGTGGTTTAAATACCTGAGTGGATCAGGTCTTAGTCCAGGGAGTGCTTGCCAGTCTCAAGATAGCCAGAGTGTTGATGGTATACAACTTGATCATTAGAGAAACAGAAATCACACAATCCCAGAATGGCTTGGAATGAACCTTAAAGCCCACCCAGCTCCAACCTCTCTGTTGTGGGCAGCGCTGCCACCTACCAGATCAGGCTGCCCAGGGCCTTGAATGCCCCCAGGGATGGTGCACTCATAGCTTCTCTGGGCAGCTGTGCCAGAGTGAAAAATTTCCACCTAACGTCTAACCTAAATCTCTTCTCTTTTAGTTTAAAAGCATTCTCTCCTGTCCCATCACTATGTAAAATATCAGTCTCTTTCTTGCTTATAAGCCCTCTTTTAAGTACTGGGAGGCTGTACTGAGTTATCTCCACAGCCTTCTCTTCTCCTGGATGAACAAGCCCAGTTCCCTCTCTTCTTATGAAAGGTGCTTTAACCTTAAATAATTGTTTAGACACCCCATGACCCTTTATTGCTCAAAAATGGTCAAAACTACAGCAGAATTTAGTGTGTGCGTGCAAAGTACATTGGGGTCCCAAAATAATTCCAACAGCTTTCTTGTCAAAGCATTCTGAAAAGTAGTTTTCTGATAGCATAAACATTGTATTTTCATGAATAGAAGGTGAGATACTGAACTCTGCTGAAGTCAAAGTCCCCTTGACTGGGGCCAGGAAATCAGAAGGAAAACACCTCATGCTCTGTTCACACAGCCTGAAGCAGCAGCCTTAATAATGATTTTTGTATCTTAGCCTTCAGGGTCCTGCTGTACTTGTCTGTGCATCTTCAGGGAACTGGAACAGCACACCTCCAGCTTGCAGCATTGTCTCTTGTGGATCCCCTCCTGCCATCAAAGATGCAGTGATAGAAGGAAATAACTTTACTTTTGGAAGCACGGTCTCTTACACGTGCAAAGAAGGGTATGTAGTTTAGTACTACGGGACTGATATTCAGGACAAGTAAAACTGTTGCAGGCCATACAGCTTTTTTCTCTGCTGCTTCACAAGTCCTTTATAACTGCTCATGAATTACTTTGTCACTGCTTCTGTCTTGCCTCCCTGAGAATTAAATATGATGGAGGCTGTGGGCTGTCAGGTTAGTGTGGGACACCAAGGCATTTCCCAAAGCAGTCAGCTGCACGACAGCTGAATATATCTTGAAAGAGAAGAATGGAGAGGATTCAGAGAGTAGGAAAGATGAGTTTCTTGGAGTTAGACCTAGTACTTCTCTGGTAAACTCAAGGCTGTGACCGAAAAGAATTCACTGTCTCATCACACTTAAAAGAGCACCGTTTTGTTTTGAGAAGTAACACAAGTGTTCTGGTGTTCTAAACTCTGGTTACTTAAAACTGTTTATTGAGGTGCATTATTTTCTTTGATTTCCATCTGTGCAGTGTAGTGACCGTTCAGAACAAATTTCATGGCTCCATTTTGATGGTGTAGCATGAATGTAATGCTGGCCTGAGATACTGGAAGAGGCTATGCACATGCTTCACAGCTCATAAGCAGTCCTTTCGAACCTTTTGAAAGTACTGTGTCCGAAAGACAGAGCACAGATGAGGAGCTTTCACAAGGTCTGGATCTAAGTGATTTGGAGGATTTTGTGCTTCTTGTTGATGACAAAAAGGCAGATTAATACACCGGCATATTGTTTTTAAACTAGCTTTGCAATATTATTTGTAACGACATTGAAATAAAGTTTCCTGGTTTTTTTTTGATTGCATGAAGATTCAAAAAGCTGCTGCTTTTTTTGTATGCAAGTATTTCTAATGGCATAGGACAAGAGCATTTAAGGAGGGTCACTGCTAACTAAGTGGCAATGAATAAAATCAATAATAATAAACTTTAGCACATAATAGACTCTTTCTGAGAACAAACCCTACAAACAAGGCAAAGCACTTTCACAGAAGTTGCTATCAAAATCTGAACAACTGGTTTCCAGCCTGCAGCTGGAAAAAGTTATTGGGACCCTTCCGATAGGTATTGTTTATTTGCTTTTTGTAAGTGACATGACAGAATTTACAACTGAGCAAAGAGATATCACAGATAACATGTACACGTTTAAACTGCAGCAGCTTGAGCAGATTGACAAGCAGTATGGAATAATGCCTGTTACTGCATCCCAGATACAGAGTAAAGAAATGTAACTGCACTAAGAGTAATCACACTGCAGAACTTCATTGTAAATTACAGTATTAAAAATACTTGCTTCTATATTGCTTTTTACAGTGCAGTTTTAAGATCTTACAGAATCATTACATGCAACACCTTTTCTAGATAGATCGCTAAGGAGCTTCTCATTGTTTGCAAGTGTGAAAATAGATTGATGCAGCTAATACAGGAAACCAGAAGTCTTTTTTGGGGCTTTTCATCTCCATCTGCCTTCAGTTCTGCTAAATGGGAATAATTTCTGGGTGGGTTAGTTTCCTTGAGGAGTGGATAGCCTGTCCCAGTGCAGTATTTGTTCACTTGCAGTAGAGAAGTTTCAGTAAAAATGGAGGTTCGGGAGCAGTAATCAGATGGACAGATAAGAGAGTTTATTCTGCTCAGGGTGTTCTAGGATATTTGTTATCGTGACATCTCACCCATGGATGAGCTTGGCTTTGCGGTCTTTCATTTGAAGTTGGTGGTAGCTGTTGTAAAGCATCCTATTTGTCTTCTGGACTGCTAACAAACTATATTATGGGGGCTTAAGAAACTGTAGGTGACATTTAACAATGTTTGATTGACTTCCTATATGATTTCTTATCCGCAGTTACACTTTAGTTGGTCCTGCAACCATAGAGTGCTTAGCTAGTGGCGAGTGGAGTGTGAGCCACCAGCAGTGCCTGGCAGTGTCCTGTGATGAACCCCCCCATGTGGAAAATGCATCGCCAGAGAACGGCCACCGCCTCTATGGCGATATAGCTTATTACTTCTGCTCAGATGGCTACAGCCTGGCTGATAACTCTCAGCTGCTTTGCAATGCGGAAGGGAAGTGGGTGCCTCCAGAGGGCAAGAAGATGCCTTACTGCGTAGCTGATTTCTGTGAAAAGCCATCCACTGTCTCATACAGCATCCTGGAGTCCATCAGTAAAGCCAGGTTTCCAGCCGGCTCCATTGTGAGCTTCAAGTGCATGGAAGGCTTTGTTTTAAATACTTCAGCCAAGATTGAGTGCCTTAGAGGAGGCATCTGGAATCCTTCTCCATTGAGCATCCAGTGCATTCCAGTTCGCTGTGGAGAACCTCCCAGCATTGGCAATGGCTATGCCAGTGGGACCAACTACAGCTTTGGAGCAGTGGTGGCATACAGCTGCAACAAAGGGTTCTACATCAAGGGGGAAAAGAAGCGTACCTGTGAAGCCACTGGCAGCTGGAGTGGCAATTTGCCCACGTGCCACCCAGTGTCGTGTGGAGAACCACCCCAACTTGAGAATGGCTTTATTAAGGTAAAAAATCTTTTTTTCTCATCTGCCTAATAGCATCACAAATTGAATACATCTTCATAACTGATGCTGTTTTTTTCTCAAAGAATTCAATTGATTTCCTCAAGATCTCAGTCTTTGCTTGTTTATGAGTGACTTTCCTAATCACTCCATCTGGAGATGTATAAAGTACTACTGCCAGTTAATAAGCCTTACTCTTTTTACTGCTGTGAAAAAGAATCTGCTTTGAATTAGATAAATAAGTGTGGGATAATTTCTCTGTGTGCTTCAGATGCTAGCATATTTCCTTGCTGAGGTCAGAAGTTGTCCTTTGCCTATCAAATTGCTTTGCAACAATGCCCAAAGTTAAAAATCTTGTGGAAGCCCAGAGCTGTAACACCTCTTTAATCTGTGTTGTGCTAAAGGTAATACTGTGGTAAGGAAGATCAGAAACATTATTGTAAAATTTAGCTTTGAATTTCTTCAGCATTTTTCACTGAACATTTATCCTTTTTCTTTAAGTCTAGCCACATGGGAGTGTACATTTGATAAGAATTGGGTTTTTTTTGCATTCCAATTCCCATATGAACTAGCAGTAATAGCAAAAATTTCTGTTTGGACTTCCACACATACACATTTCTAATTAATGCATATAGTTTGGTCGTGTCTTCCTTAGGCATGTTTACTCCCCTAGGTGTTCATTCCCATTAAAACCATTTTTTAATAGCTCTGCAACTTTGATAGACTTCTCTGCTGCCTGCTGAAAACTCTGCAACTACATGTGGGACACTTAGAAAAGTCCCCTAGTAGTAGTAATCTCAAGACGCCAGCCTTGGATACACATGTAAGCTAAAGAACTGTAGCTACACTAGTCCATTTCCTGGCAGCTTTTCTCAATATATTTCTGTCTTTCAGATTACGTTTCTTTTGGTCTCACTGGTCAGGAGAATGCAGAAGGAAATATTTTCTAGATTTGCTCTCTAAACCTTTAATTTTTTCTTCTCTTTTTGATGGTGCTTTCAGATTTCCTGATAGCAGAGTGCACCATTTGAGGAAAGACTTGCTATATCTCTTCATTTATTTGCAGACAGCCTTGTCTGCTGTCTGGAATTCAGCTAAAAGCTAGATCAAGAGAACAAAAATAATGCCGTCAGACACCCACTGCCCCAGTCTTACATCTTCATTACAGATATGTCCTTGTCTTATCTTTTTTACAGGAAACAACTGGGCACTTCTTTGAAAATCAGGCAGATTATCAGTGCGAGTCCGGCTACCATCTGGTTGGGAGCTCAGTATTTATTTGCCAAGCCAATCGACAGTGGTACAGTGAATCACCTCCTCGCTGTGTTCCCCTCAGCTGTGGAAAACCACCACCCATCCAGCATGGCTACTCCAAGGGAGAAACCTTTGATACAGGTTCCAAAGTTGAGTTTTTCTGTGAAGAGGGCTATGAGCTGATTGGAGATGTTTCTTGGACGTGTCAGAAGTCTGGGAAATGGAACAAAAAGCAAAGCCCAAAATGTGTGCCAACAAAATGTCCAGAACCACCCTTGGCAGAAAATCAGCTGGTTTTGAGGGAAGTGACTTACCAAGTTGGTGTAGTACAGTTCTCCTGCAAAGAAGGTTATGTCTTGCATGGCTCCTCTGTACTGAAATGTCTGCCCTCTCAACAGTGGAATGATTCCTTTCCCTTCTGCAAAGTTGTACAGTGTCCTGCGCCTCCATATGTCCCCTTCAGTGACACCTTGACTTCATCCCTTTATTTTGGTAGCACTGTGAAGTACATCTGCGTAGATGGGTTTTTACTGAAGGGTGAGCCAACTATCAGATGCCAGGCTGATGGCTCATGGAGCTTGCCACTGCCAGAGTGTATTCCTGTGGAGTGCCCCCAGCCAGAAGAAATTCAGAATGGCATTGTTGATGTGCAGGGCCTCACCTTCCTCAGCACAGCCCTCTATACATGTAAACCAGGTTTTGAATTGGTAGGGAACACAACTATTCTCTGCGGAGAAGATGGGCAGTGGCTTGGAGGAAGACCAATTTGCAAACCTATTGAATGCCCACGGCCAAAGAAGATCCTCAATGGCAGATACTCGTTCACAAACTTCCATTATGGGCAGACAGTTAAGTATTCCTGTGACAGAGGATTCCAGCTCCAAGGAGAGGAAACACTAAGCTGTCTAGAGACAGGAGAGTGGAGTACAGATGTTCCCTCCTGCAAAGCCATAAATTGCCAGCCCCCTCAGCCTATTGAGAATGGTTTTGTGGAGGGTGCAGATTATAGCTACGGGGCCATGGTTATTTACAGCTGTGTGCCAGGCTTCCAGTTGTCTGGCCTTGCCATGCAGACCTGTGAAGAATCAGGCTGGTCCAGCTCCACTCCTACATGCCTCCCAACAGACTGTGGCCTGCCTCCTCACATTGACTTTGGGGAGTACATGCAGGTTAGACATTGGGAAAAGTATTCCAACACAGAGAGTGTGACAGAGAGCCCCTCCCTTTCACGTACATTACTGGGTGACAATTTGAAGAACTTCAAAAGTTCTTCAAAGGAGAACAGTGCAATGCAGCTGACCACTTTCTTATTTGGAACTATTATTTTATACACGTGTTACTCTGGCTATGAGCTCATGGGAAATCCTGTTCTAGCTTGCCAAGAAGATGGTGCCTGGAATGGCACTGCCCCCTCCTGCGTTTCAATCGAGTGCACCTTGCTGTCACCACCAGATAATGGATTTTTACACTTTACTGAGAACACTCCTGGTAGCATGGTGCAGTATACCTGTAAGCAGGGGTTCACTCTTATTGGCTCTGACACACGACTGTGTTTACAGAATCGGCAGTGGAGTAACACTGCTCCACAATGCAAAGCGATAACATGCAGCTCACCTACACAGCTTATGAATGGGAATGTAAGAGGAGAAAACTACACTTATGGGAGTGTTGTCTACTATGAATGTGATCCTGGCTACCAGTTAAATGGCCCCACAGAGAGGAGATGTCTCGAGAACCAGAAGTGGGATGGTAGTGAACCAATTTGCGTCCCTGCTTCCTGCAGCCCACCAATGGTTTTGGAGAATGGTCAGGTGACTGGGGAGGAATACACATTCCAGAAGCGTATAGAGTATAGCTGCAACGAAGGTTTTGTGTTAGATGGGGACAGAAGTAGAGTCTGCCTTACAAATGGAAGCTGGAGTGGAATTACTCCAGTTTGCAAAGCTGTGACCTGCCCTGTGCCACTGCCTCTTCCCAACGGGAGAATGAGTGGCTCAGATTTTGGATTTAGGAAAGAAGTGCAGTACCAGTGCAATGAAGGATATAATCTGCAAGGAGTGTCCACACTTACCTGTCAAAGTGACGGTAACTGGGATTCAGAAGCTCCACACTGTGAGCCAGTCATTTGTGGACCTCCTGAAGACATCTCCCATGGCTTTCTGAATGGCTCAGACTTTACCTATGGGGAATATGCACAGTATGTGTGCTTTCCTGGCTATGAGCTGCATGGTAATCCTTTACGGCAGTGCTTGTCCAATGGCTCCTGGAGTGGAAGCCTTCCATCTTGCCTCCCCTGTGAGTGTCCTGCACCACAGGTCCAGAATGGGGTCGTTCTTGGTGAAGATTTCAGCTGTGGGAAAAGTGTCCAGCTTCAATGCCTGGAGGGCTTCAAACTGCTAGGGCCTTCTGAAATCACCTGTGAGACAGCTGGCAGGTGGAGTGCTGGGTTTCCTCGCTGCGGGCAGATTTCCTGTGGCTCCCCACCCATCATCCCCAACACATTCATCAACGGGAGCAGCTCTGCAGATGAGAACACTGTCATATATACCTGCTTGACAGGTTTTGTCATGCGGGGGAGTCCAGAACTAACTTGTGTGGAGACAGGTGTCTGGAAAAAGCCATATCCAAGCTGTGAGCTGCTAAGCTGTGGCCCACCACCTTCTGTCCCAAATGCAGAGGTTCTTGGGAGCACTCATACCTATGGGAGCAAGGTCCAGTACAGGTAAGAACACTGTTGCTGTGATATTTATGTAAAAGCATTCTGTTAAAGAATGAAGATGGAAAGCTTATGCACCCTCAGTTAGTCAAAGTTTTTAGAGGACCTGGAATAAAGTGTATGCTTTATCATTGTGTAAATAGACAAAACCCACATCTCCATGCACATACAAAATATTACTTGGACCACAGAGAAAACTCCAGCAGAGTATTTCAGCGAGGTATTTCTTCTACCCTGGAGCCTTCTTCCTCTCCTCTGAAACACTGTTCTGCAGGTGTTTTTCTAGCAGGTAGCACGAACAGTCAGCAAGGCACAAAAAGCCCTTTTTGGCACCCCATTTACTAATTCTTCCTGCTTCAGTTTCATGTTGTAACAATACGGAGAGGCTTATCCCCTGTAATCTCATCTAATACACTACAACACTGCACTGTCAATAAGTGCTTTTGATGCACATTCTTTTTCACAGACAAGAAAAAGGGATTTCTGTTCATTTCTTGGAATGTGCACACTGCAAATCTCATTCTCCAATAAGAACTTCAAGTTGTGGTTGGACTTGATGATCTTTAAGGTCTTTTCCAACCTAAGCAATTCCTTGGCAGAAAGGTATATGTTGTTTTGGAAGTAAAAGCAATAAATGGTAGAGGACAGACCTGTGAGGGTAGCGTGTAGGTGAATCTAGCAGAATCAGTCATTCCCCTACATTTTTAACAAGGTGAAGGGGATGTGTTTGTTTGCTTACAAGTACATCCACTGCTGGCCAGATCCTGCAGGCCAGTTGATTTGATCTTAGTGAAGCACCATGTGACACAGAACAAATCAGCCTAAGCAAGCAACATACGGTAAGTCTAAGGCTTGGTTTGTCCTTAAAAGAAAGTAAGATCAGCTTTAGAATTGCTGGAAGTTGCAGATCAGGTATTCAGCAATTGGCAATTGAGAAGCTGTAAGAGGTCTTGTCATTCTATCATTATTTAACCAAAAGCCCTCCTTGCAAAGGAAAGGGCAGTACAGGATCTGCACTGAAGCACTCAATATTCTCAAAGCACTAAACTCACTAACTCATTTTCCCTTGTGGTGCTGCAGCAACAGGAAGCAGTTGAAGTCTGAAACTTCTGGCTATGGCAACTGAATACTTTTGATATAAGCATGATTCTAGCAGGGTGTGCTTATGAACAGCTAATGCTGAGAAATGATTGTCTTTGTAATGAGCAGATCAGTTCATCCCTAGATGTATCTTTGTGGTCAGATGTTCATGCTCTTGTTGCAGATGCCTGGAGGGTTACACAATGGTGACAGAGGTGGATGTATGCACTTGTCAGGAAGATGGACAGTGGTCTCCTCAAAGTATTTCCTGTTGCCCCAGAAAGTGTTCTCTCCCAGGAAATATCACCCATGTCATAGTACATGGAGACAACTTCACTGTGAGCACAAACATCACTTTGTCATGTGTAGAAGGCTACACTCTGGTGGGAGCAAGCACATCCACATGCAAGGTATACTGTTATCTGCACTATTTTATTTTGCAGGCTCTTTCAAATTCAGGAGTCCTCTTTTTTTGCCTAGTTAGCATTTGGCTTTTAAATACACACGACAAAAAAAGTGTAAAGCATGTCCTGCAAAATGTGGTATGCCTTCTTGTTCTCCAGTAGGAACAATTAACAGTTTTCTTCATGTAGATTTTCAGAACTGGTAATTGACATTTTATTCTTTTGTCAAAAACTAAGGCTGTCCTTTTTAAAGCATTCATTTTATCGCACTTCAGAGATTAAATCAGGTACTTCTCACAGGATTAGTACTTCTTGCTAGAGAAGGACTGCTCTTATTTTGCCCTTACAAAGATCAATTGAAGTAGGGGTTAAATGTGCTTGATGATTTTCTGTTCAGGTAACAGGCTGCCTTCAGAGGACAGGGGTGGGCAGCTGAAGCACTTAGTCATGGTATTAAATTTTCAGGCAGGAGAAAAGTACAGAACATGGAACTGGGCAGTTCTCATTTTTCTTGTGTTGTGTTCTATGAGCTGTTAGGTGACCTTGTACAAAGGAACTTGCTTTTCAAAGTTCTTTCTCCATTAATACTTTGTTCTTCCCTTGCTGTCCAAGCTAAGCACTTCTTTCAAAGCTAAACTCCAGCCTTTGTTGACTCTCTGGAAATGTTACTTACATTGCTGAGTTTTGTTAAGGATTTCACAGATAGCATTACATTAACCACGTCTGTAAGCCCACAGCTATTGGATGTTTCTGTTATGACTTCTCTACATTTTCATTTAAGTACAAACTTAGCATGCAGAATGATGCTTCACACTTTTTTTATCACACTTATTTTTCAGGAAAGTGGCGTTTGGATGCCAGAGTTTTCTGATGACATTTGCATTCCTGTGTCATGTGGGATCCCAGAATCTCCAGAGCATGGATTTGTGGTTGGCACCAAATTCAATTATAAAGATGTGGTTCTTTATAAATGTGATTCTGGCTACGAATTACAAGTAAGCAAACTCATTCCCTGGCACTCTAAACTTTTAGTTGTCTTTTCCTGTTCTTATGTGATGACAGAGAATATATTATGCCTGCTCTGCATTAGTGCATACCCTTGGCTGCTACAGAAGTTCAGTATCTGCTTTTATTACTGTATTTAGAATGCTCCCAGTCTGTCTGGGGTATTCTTTCAGTGTGTTAATGAAATAACTGAAGGAAGCACAAACATCCTGCTCAAGGATATGTATTCAGCGAATACCTTTTAGCATTACTTTTTAAGTGAAGATTATTTCAGCCTTCTGAAATCATATTACTTAATTTTTTTTTATTATTTCTGTGAGCAATGATACATACTTCTGGTCTTAAGTCACAGAAGAATTGATTTCTCACATGTTGCTCTTGTACTAGCTCTCTGATCTCAGATCATATTCTTCCCTTAATTTCACATCATTCCAAGTACTGTGAGTTCAAAAGTCAAAGCTCGTGAGAAATGCTACTGCCCTCAGTTCTGTGATATTGCTAGATGGTGTAGAAATTATTTCTTTCTCTCTTTCCTTTTTATGAGACAGACTGCAGTTTGTTTAATGGCAGCTTTATGCACTCATGGAGGTGGGAACACTTCCATGTTGTTTTTATTATGAGCACTGTTATCTCTGTCTGAGTTCTGGAGCACCTCTGATGTCAAGTTATCAGGATGCATGCTAACCACTTCAGAGTTCCATCATGTGTTTTCAAAAGCTGCAGTGAATTCATAAGTTGGTCTTTGAGGCACAGCATGGCTGTAATGAGCCCCAGGGGATGCCAGTATACAGGACACTCAGCAAGGGGTCCTCAGGACAAAGGCTGTCTCTCCCTTCTATGTTCCATGTATACAAGCAAAATCCAGTGTCACACTTCTACTGCAGTAACACCAATGATAGATGTAAACTTTATGTACTTGGTCACTCAGTATTTATAAAAAGGAGAGTTTAGAGAGTGCACAGGTAACAACAAATCTCATTTGCATTGTATTGCCACGTGTAATAACACTAGGGATGAAAGGTTGAGATATTTAGATAGATAGAGTTGCTGTTAAATGTGTTTTTTGGTGTTAAGAGGCCAGCTTTTGTATGGTAAAAAATTGATCCATGCTTTATATACCAGCTTTGCCACCTAGTGTCAATTTGTTCTCCTGTGTTTTTGTATTTTTCCTCTAGAAAGTTCAGCCCACTCCATATAGTGCCATACAGCACTTATTCCAGACAGCTGCCCTTCTCATTGGGCTTGATTTGTAATTAGAGCGTATTAATTCAAGGGAGAATTTTGGATGTTCTTCAAGTTTTGGATTAAAATAAGAAATTAGTAAAATATGCACATGAGAAAGAAATAATATTATTTATTACCAAATTTAAAACAGGAGTGCTTGGGACATGATGAAAGTCAGTGTAGTGTGTTCACAAACCGTAGGCTTGAATTGTTGTTGAAAAGAATGCAAGTTTAATTTTCACTAAGGGGGTACTGGAAGGAGTCGTGCCATGGTAACACATTCCTGGGACAAAGAATGGCAAAACTGACAAAAGCAGTGGTACTCCAGGGAGACAGACAAGGGAAATGACTAACTGACCTCAAGCAATTGGTCTGCAAACAATAATCTGCACTTTCCCACTCTGCTTGGGCTGTAGCATTCAGCTCCCTGTTTATGTGGGTTGCACATGGAGGGAAAGTTCACTGGGCTTGCTGGATTAGAGTTAAAGGGAGAAAAAATGTGAAATTGTTTCTTGAGTGTTGTCTCTTGTTTCACAGGGTGATACAGAACGGACTTGCCAGGAAGACAAGCTTTGGAGTGGCTCAGTGCCAACATGCAGAAGTATGTTCCGTATGAGTTTCTCACTTGATGAATGTGGTCAGGGGTGGTTTTAACCAGAAAACACAGTGTTTTGTAACTGATTTATAATTCACAGTGTCTTCATATGTCTAAAACATTTTAGTAAATACCACAGATTGCACCCCGGGAGATGTCCAGAGTTACTGCTGTATACAGGTAACAGCGTGAAAGAAATCACTACACCTTCCCACCTCTGTGCCCCTGTGCCTCTAAGGAAGCTGGGCAAACGAGATCCACAGCAGCTGATGTTGAATACTTCCACTTTTGTATGCTTTACTTCAGACATAGGGCTCTGTGCCCAAAGGAGCTTTTGACATCCTTTCTGCTGTTTTGTCTTTGTGCATCTTCTGATAAGTCGAAGGAAAATTATTAATGATGTAAAGCAATATTTTGCATTAACTTCGTGCTTAAATAAGATGAGAATAGTAGAATTTTTCTGCAACTTTGAACAAAGAGTATCAGTAACAAATTGGGAGGGCTGTATTCCTTTATGAGATTATTGAGACAAGAAGTAACTGTCGTGTTGCAGATTATTCTCTGTTTTGGAAGGGCGGTGTCTGAAATCTAAGCAGTTGTGCCACTTTGAGATCATGGTTTCTGGGATTTCCAAGGTTCTGTGACCTCCTTAGTTACGAACAGCTGCAGATGTAATTCTATGGATACTGGTTTTCAAGGGTACTTAGATTCTGTGAGATGGCTGATTCCCTCTGACTGCAATGCCAAAACAGAAGTTGTCTACATGAACACTTACATGGTGTTCAGCTGTTGACTTTAGGTGTCAACTGTGTTATTTCCCAAGGCTTCCTGCCAGTACAGCCACAATTGATTTTGTCTTTCAGCAGTAATCAGGAGCACGAAGCATGACTCTGCTACTGTTCTGCTACTCAGCAGCAAATATCTGGGAATGCCCTTATAATCACTGTGCTATTCTTTCCCTGTTTCTCACAGTGAAAACACTGGAGAAGCTGTGAGCAGGACAGGCTGTATGCTGTGTGCACTATATATGGAGCATATTCCCTTAAATTACAGGAGTATCTTGTGGGCCCCCAGAGATGATCGAAAATGGATCTGTTCAAGGAGAAGAGTTCCTGTTTGGCAGTGAGGCTTTTTACAGCTGTGACCCTGGTTTTGAACTACAGGGACCAAGCCGAAGAATTTGCCACGTTGACAAGAAGTGGAGCCCCACTGCTCCTTTCTGTAGGCGTAAGTAGCAAAGCAGAGCAACATGTTGGCAGTTCTCCCAGTGGAGCTAACTGGCAGAGTACTTTGGTTGGCTTCCACCTGGTCTCCCTCTCCAGCTGGAGGGCTCTAACTGAAGGAGCTAGAGGAAAAGCTAGCTAAAGAGCTCTCGTTGACAGTCTCTCTCAGGTCTAAAGGGAACTCATTTTAGCATATTAAAACAGTACAAGCATAATTCTATGCTCAGGTTGATAGAGGAGGAATGTTACATTTTATTTGCCTTACATTAAGATGTCCAAGGCCTTGATCATGACAGGCTGTGGAGGTTTGACTCTGCAATGCAAAGGCTAACATATCCTGGACCCTTTGCATGTCTGGAGATCAAGAGTTTTCTTCTTAGGAAAAAAATCTTGGTTCTGGGCAGCAGTAGACAATTAATTGTACAAGCATGGAAGGAAAGATTTAAGACTTATTTCATACAAGTTGTAAATAATATGGCCAGGCTTTATTATCTCTACCAGTAAGTTATTTTCCATCTTCTTGTGGTGACATCCTATCACTTGGATTCTTCCCTCTTAGCTTTGATGAGTGTGCCTAGTCTCCACTTTGCGACCAGTACAAGGGCGCACAGTCTTTTGTAACTGCTCTCATTTTTGTTGGAGACATCCTGAGACCATCTTCCACTGTATAGGGATCACGGGAGCCTGAAAATGCAGCCTCTGGTTTGCTCACAAGAAATATTCTGTATTGCCATCTGGTTGAATGGCATCTCATGACCATCTTACTGTCAGATGCATTAGGACAGGCTCTCTCTCTGGAGTCTGCAGCTTGAATCCCAGGAGAGAGGGCAGTTGTAAAACCCTTCTCCATACTGTATTTCCCAACTTCTTCCCATCTTTCCATTAATTCCATCTGTGAATAGAGCTGCTAGACAGGGTGTACAAGCTGGGCAGAATGAACTTTTTGGTTTGTACAATACCAAAAGCTTTCCTTCTTTTCTAGGAATTACTTGCGGGCTGCATCCCACAGTAGAAAAAGCAGAGGCCATTTCTACAGGAAACACATACAGAAGTAATGTAACCTTTGTGTGCAGCTCTGGCTACCATCTTGTTGGACCCCAGAATATCACATGTCTTGCCAATGGGAGCTGGAGTAAGCCATTACCACTGTGTGAAGGTAAACATTTATGTAGCCTGGCATGAAGCCTGTAGGTTTTGTAGCCTGGCGTGCACTAGTTTGGAATAAGGAGTAGCTTCCATGATATGCTTGTGTATCACATGGTCCAGGGAGTGAGCTGTTTTTTGGAAGCAGTTCAGTGATATGTATTGAAAATGGTGCCTGAAAAAATGCAATGTGTCAAAAGGAACAGTATTGGTTACTAAATCAGGAGACGTAGACATCATTTTTCCGTAGCTCTTATTCTGCAATTTTATAATCTTAGTGAAAGATGGCATTGTTTACAGTCTCAGAAAATCAAAGCATTAACGAAAGACAATGGACTCAGAAATGTGGGTCTTCTCTCAGCAACCTTCTGAAGTCAGTTGCCACATTGACATTATTTCTCTGAATTTTGGGCCCAAATCCAGCAACAGGATTGTGTTAAGGTCAGTATCAGCAGCTCAGCCTTTAGCCTTCACAGTCCTCCTTTGGACAAATGCTGTGAATGCATGACATACCAGTCTGCATGCTTGTGCTTTCTGATGCTTCCACAGTAGGCCCTGTTGCAAGAAATACCTGTGTTATGGATTGGGCAGCCACTACTGAGTGGTTAAAAACTAGGCTTTAAACACAAAAACAGAAAAAGAAGTGAGGTTCTAAATGTGAAGAGATAGTATTGTTGGATGACATTGTTCAAAATATAAAGTGTATAGAAACATAGTGAATTCCAATATAATTTACTTCTAAGTATGAGTTTTGTCCTTTCCTGGCCTTTTAGCCGTGAATGATAGTCTGTGCTTCTCGCTTTTTCTTTAATGGACCAACTTGTCCATTTTTTTTCCACTGCACTCTTTTTCAGGCTGTTCATGTCCCTGCTGCACATGCTCTTGGTCTCCCAGGATAGACTCTAACATTCTGCTTGCTTGCCTTAGTTTCCTTCGGCATTCTCCCATGGAGCTGACTTTTGATCTCTCCACAACCAGCTGTTCACACAGATTCTAAAGGGACCAACATGCATGTGACAGCTTCACCCAAGTAAGACAAATAATGATCTTCTGCTCAAGGCAGGTGTTAGGTTCTTGTCACCAGAGCTATGAAAACTGTGTGAGGGATCATCAGATGCTGTGCTGGGTGGTCACACAGTACACAGCTCATTGTGCACTGCAGTTCTCCTATGCTTTGCATACCTTATAGGAGCAATCTGCAAAGTTGACAGGGGAAATCCTCATCAAAGAGGAGATCACAAATACTGTAGGAGGCACCTAAGAGAAGCCACCAACTAGCAGTGTTGAAATAAGCATGATGTCAAGAAAGACCCACTTGAACAAGGTTGAGTACAACTACTTCCTCCTACCTTTTCTATTCCTGTTGCCTGACTACCATGTGTCTGCCTTTGCTAGTTTAATCTTAAGTCATCCTATTATTCTGACCACTCAGGAAAACTGAATGGTAAATGGGACGTGAAGAGAGTCTGTTGTGTAGCAGCAGTAACCCAACCTGGGCTGACTGCCTGCTGGTTTCAGAAACATAGCTGAGAATCTTGAATGGCACAATTGGTAGTTTAAGCATCAGCATCTTGCACCATCCTGCATTTCACCTGGTATTTCTTGTCTATCAAAATGGAAGTTGCAAAGGACTGCAAATTTCTGAGGTATTTCTTAGCAGTGAGAAAGAACCATTCTCATGTTCTGCTCTTTTTACCCCAGTACAAGGTCATAAACGTATCCTCCCCAGCACTGCCAAATTTTCTTGACCTGATAAACATGTGGCTGTAGCATTTATCTGTCACAGGGAGGAGCTCCTTTCCTAGCTTCTGTGCAAGTCTGTACTGTGTCTGCTAAACTCTTTTGGTGATTTTCTTGACTTACTGGTCTGTGGCTGCTACTTTAAACATACTGTATGAGTAGCTCAGGAATTGTTGCAAGTCCGAGTTTAATATCAAGCTGCATTAATGACATCTCGTTCTTTGCAGAGACCAGATGCAAAGCTCCACTTTCTTTGTTGAATGGGAAGGCAGTTTATGAAAATAATACAGTTGGCAGTACTATAGCATATTTCTGCAAGAGCGGATACAGTTTGGAAGGAGAACCTACAGCGGAGTGCACAAGGGATGGAAGATGGAGTAATCCTCTGCCTCTCTGTAAACGTGTGTGTTTGCTTTGTTATGAAAAAGGGGTTTTAACTTGCAAGCATTAAAGACTAGACTACTCTTAGTTTATAATGGTAGTAATTGAGAGCAACTTCTGCAGATATTGGTAGAGATATACTGCAATTTTCTTTCGGGGTGGTCAAGAGCAGAATTTGTTATTCATAGTTTAAAAAATTGTTTAAACTAGGTTTGTAAATTTGCTGGTGTGCATCGTGTTTTTATAAAGGAACAAAGGAAGCAGTTACTGACATAGGCCAAAGCATTATCTTGTCATATGACAAGTGTATTTGCATGACAGTAAAAGAACAAGCTGTGTTCAGTGTAATTCCTTTTATTTGGAATGCTGTTAGTGAATAGAGTCGGTTAGAGTCAGCAACTTGATTCATGAGGAGCAGGTGAGAGAAAAGTGCTTGTTCAGCCTTTGGAAGAGAAGGCAATGAAGACCTCCTTATCTTCCTTTAACTATAGGCAATGCGGAAATAAAGAAGAGCCAAACTTCTGTCAGAGGTCTGTAGTAGTAGATTGAGAGACAGTGAATCCAAGTTGCAACAAAGGAAGATCCAATTGAAAGAAGTTCCAATTGAGTATTTGAAGAAACTGAAATGGGTCCAGAGAGGATGTGAAATATATTTAAAAATATATTTAAAAATACTCATATTTCAGCTGTTCAAGGCCAAACTTGTTGGTCCTGCTTTAAGAAGAAGGTTGGACTAAATGTCTATATAAATTTTCTGTCATTTTATGAAATACCACCTTATAAACATGTCCACTGTGCACACCTTTAATAGCCATCCCTGTTGTTGTAACTACCTTCAAGATCTTCTGTTGTCTTAGGGTAGTAATTGAGGCATTGTAGGTTTTGTACAGCAGCAGGCTCACAGGATATTTGTTTTATGAAGCTGGATTAATCTCTGATGTATGTGAAGTCCAGCCTTTTCCATGTTCATGGTGAAATCAGTAGACTATACAAAAATAGCTCAGTAAGTTTACAGCCAGTAGAAAGTAAGATTATTATAGAATTTTTAAACTCTAATGTCTGTGCTCAAGGATCTGGATTTCATGCTGCTCTGTATTGATCCAGGCCCAAAGATCAAGGAATGGAATGAGTCTGACTCTTTTTATTGAATTTTTGGCAGTAGGGTTATGACAAGCAGGAAGGAAAGAAAGAATGGTGTGATTGTAAAATGTAAGACACTTTTCACTTACATCTTCCAAGATGTCATTAGAGTATGGTAGCAAGCTTTATGACTGAAGAGAATAAAAACTTTAATCATTATTTTATAACCCAAATCTCATAATTTTACAGCAAATTAAAAATGTGACTTTTGATGAGCATCCATTTCTATGATTTGAAGTTGAAATTTGCAGAAATTCTTCTAAAGTTCCGTTCCTCTCTTTCTCCCTTTTCCTCTTCCCTCACTCCCTTTCTTTCAACAGCAAACCCTTGTCCTGTGCCTTTCATAATCCCAGAGAATGCCCTTCTCTCCGAGGTGGATTTTTACGTTGGGCAGAATGTGTCCATCAGGTGCAGGGAAGGCTATCAGTTGAAAGGGCAGGCTGTGATCACTTGTAATGCTGATGAGACTTGGACTCCTACAACAGCTAAGTGTGAAAGTAAGTAAGGTACAGTACAGTACAGTAAGTACAGATCCCTGCAGTTCCATAGGGTTGTTGACAGTGTCTGTATCAAACAGCACAAACGTGTTAGCATAGCACTCTGTATAGCTGCAGTTATTCAGAATGGAGGGATCTTTTATCTGCATATGGAGAGCTAGTTTGCTTCTAGAGACCCTGGCACATAGGAACAACCGAAGAAGCTCTACGAAAGAGCTTGTTTTTCCTTCTAACAGTTATTTCAGAGTATGTTTATGAGTTGATGGCCACTCATACTATTGTCTGTTTGGCTCTAGCTGTTGTTTTCTTCTCAATTTACTTTTTGCAAGCACGGCAGCCAGATTTGCTTGTTGAATGCCCTGAGAATGCCTGTGAGATTATGGTGAAGAAAGGGCTATAGGGAAAAACAGACTTTTATTGTATTTATTGGCACTGTTGGAAAATCCTTTTTTTCAGAAGATGACTGGAAGATTTTTGTTTTCTTGCAAACAGTATTGGCTCGTGCAGTTCCATCACCCTGCAGACTCAACCTCATGTATATCATGAGACCATCTCATAGTTTCTGCTGTATATGGTTGATTGCTGTGTTACTTAAAACTGCTGTTGCTGGTCATCTCCTTGTGCACTTCTGTTCATGTGTCACAGGTTTGCCCTGAGTGTGCACACTATGAAGCACCACTTATTGCATTTTTACCAGAGGTGTCTCAACATCTCCTGAGTCCTATGGATGAAGCACCGGAAACCATATCATGCAGGCATTGTAGTTCACCAGACTCTGTGTGATTTCTTTTGTTTAGAGATATCTTGCGGGCCCCCAGCTCACATAGAGAATGCTTTCATCCGTGGTAGCTTCTATCAGTATGGAGATATGATCACCTACTCATGTTACAGTGGTTACATGCTGGAGGGACCCCTGCGGAGCATTTGCTTAGAAAACGGAACATGGACAACACCACCTACCTGCAAAGGTAAGTCTTTTTTTATGGCAGAAGTATGTTTTTTATTTAAATGTTATTAACTAGCCGTGAGTATGAAGGAGTCATTGTAGTTGCAGTAGAAATAAAAGCCAAATTTTTGCTCATTTCAGTGCAGCTGGGATTTCACCCAGGGCATTTTAAGTGCAGAGCATTGCTTTATTTCCACATGAAAGAGAGGACTTCCCCAATTTTCCTCTATAGTCCTGGGTATTCCTACGGTGTTGTAACCATCACCTTTGATCCTTTTCCTCACATCTTTTGCGAGAAAGTGGCAGAACCCGTCATGTTGCTGACATGCTGAACTGCTTCAAATAAGCACTGCTAGTTGTTTTTTCACAACCAAAGATGAAGTACTGCAGAAAACGATAGTAAGAGATGCTTAGCCTTTCACTGTGTTTAGAGCTTGGCAGTTCCTGAAAATTCTTTTACAGTAAAGTACTTAAGGATGAGTTGATACAGCTCATTAAGTAGCGCACACCAGGTGCAGAAAATCTGTGATTTTAACAAAATGCTAAAGATAGTCTTAACTTTCTACCTTTGACTTGCCAGAATGAAGATGACATTTTTGATATATCAAGTAAAAAAAACAGTAACAGAAGATTCATATAAATAACCAATTTTGAAGAGAAAAATGGAAGAAACCAACAAAAAAAGATGACAAACTAAGCTATATTCAAATGCTTTCTCGAAAACAAGAGTAAGGCACAGCAAAAGAGTTCCAAGGTCATAGAGCTTTCACTTGAGAAACATTGCCTTGTGCCATTTCCCCTCTCACTCCTGCTACCAGATCAATCTATAGTTGTGTAACTTAGCTGCATTCTGAAGTTTTATCTCAAATGTTGTAATAGCCACCATAAACTGAGTCTCGTATTTCTCTTCAGAAATGTATTAAAAGCAAAAACCTTAGGGCACATCATTGGCTCATAAACTGTGACATTCCCAGAGTTTGAGAATTCCTGCAGAAGAGGAGAGGTGCCAGAACAGTGACCTGGGAACATTGGAGCCATAATCAAAGTTGTCAGATCTGCCTCTGCTCTTGCAAGTGTCTTAGCAACCAGTGTCTAAAATAGAAGTAGCAATACACCCTCCTTCCATTGCAACCACTCTGTTTAGATGAGAAACCCCTTGGAGCTGGTGGTTTCTATACAGACTAATCAGGGTCCCTTTGTCAGTGTTTTTGGTTTGAATTCTGCCATCAAAACATTAAGTAGACCTGGCTAATCTGAATTACCTTACTACTTGCAAGCAGACATTCTTATAAAATTCCGGATCCAGTAGTTAAAATTGCCTTGCCTAAAAGTCACAGGTCAGCAGATTGTTTTAAGGAGACGCAGAGGTTGAGAAGTGGAGTTTTGACTTGTGAACATTTCAGGGACAGTGAAGCTGCCTCTGAAAACTGTGTTTTTCCTGGTTGTATGATAATGGCTTGGCACTGCCCTGAAAAATCAGCTGTTAAGCAGGCCAGAGGAGGACATCCATAGTAGAAGCAGCTAAGTTATTTCAGATGTTCATAGGCATCCAAAATTTCTTTTGGAAATGTACACTCATGAACTACAGAGCTCTTTCTGAAAAGCTTACCAAGTAGCTTATTATTTCTTTCTGAGCTATGGTGGCTGTAGAATTCAAGGGATCTCAGCACAAAATCCATTCTTCGTAAGCTAGATATTTAGCAAAACTTTGTGATGCTGTCTCCATGTTGTAACAATGCATTCTTCAACTGCCTCTTTGGTATCATCAGTTTTGTTATTCTTACTGTGACAGAACAGTACCTTAGAACACTTGTGCACAGGATTGTAGTCATCTGCTGAAAGAATTTCTTGACATTGGTGGCTAAAAAGCTGGAAGGGATGATATGCAAAGAACTGTCAAACATGTTTCCTTTTTCCAACATTCTGTTTCCAAGACTACTGAATCCTTGAGATTGTTTGGAGGATTAAGTGTTGGGGTTAATTACTATGAAATGCAAAATGATTAAGTGGACAGATGGTCAGAGAGTAGTGTAACAAAGTGGAAAAACCTGTCTTTGGTATGCTAGGAGTAAGAACAATTTTCCCCCTTCCTTTCACCCAAAAACTGAACTAGAAAGGACCAAAGATTCTTCTGGGAGGACTGACATGTTTTTGTGACACATGTCAAAATAATCTTTCAGAACTGCTTTATAATTCATTTGAGGGATTTACCTAACAAAAGGGCTACAGGACCCAAGCCTTTGTGGTCTACATCAGAAGCAACATGAAAGCACTCTTTGCACTGACTCATGCTGCACTTATTGTTTTTGGCTCTGTGAGTTGATTACTAATGTGTCCTGAGCCTGCTAGAAACATTCTGACCCGGTTGAACGGGTTAGTTAATGTAAACATTGTAATTAAAAATCAGATTTCATTGGCTTCTATGGGAGAGCTGCAACCACAGCTGCACTTGCCTGAGTCACTGCTGGCTAAAGATTGTGGGCCAGATTCTGATCTGAGTTTCAGGGGTTAGAGGTATTAGGCTGGATCTGCCAAATGTAAATACCTGTGGGACTCAGCAGACTGCACAGATTCACACAGCTTGTCTAACTCCTATCTCTCCTCTCTGAAATGCTCTGAAATCTGTCATGTATTTGGTCTCTGGCAGCTTCACACTGAATGGGAGAGGTGTCTGCTGTGGAGGTGTTAACCAAAAAATTGATGCCCAGCTAGTGAACAAGCTTTCTGAGGGGCAGCAGAGGCATTGGGAAATTGATCACTTCTACTACAGGGAGGTTTTTGGCAGAGTTCAGAACAAACACCAGGAATCTTTTCTTACCTTTGCTTGCCCCTATTTGTATTGCAGAAGTGTTACCATTTCTGTGGAGGTAAATATAAAGTATGGGTTTATAAGGGGTCTCAAAAACAAAGACTGGTACTGTGGGTGTGAGATCTGATACCAGTAACTGATGTCTCAGTTAATAATTCCTATTCTTTCTCCAGCAGATCAGGACTGAATTGTCCTGCTTGCTTTCACTGTAGCTAAAAAGTGAATGAGATCCCAGCTTAGTTCACCGCCCCAAGCCTTTCTCTACTATTGTCTGCTGAATGAAAAATAATCCTCACAGCTACAAACATAGAGTCTCTCTCTATGTAAACTGATGTATAACAAGTGCACACCTAGGGATGGTACAGTCTTAGTTATTCAGTATTTCACAACCAGGGCAGAAAGCCAGGAAAAGCATACCTCTGACTGAGATCCCAAACTGCTGAGCGGGATGGAGCTGCTGTCCAAAGCAACTTCAGTAGTAACAGTAACTAATGAAATATCCACATCTTCTCCATCAACAGAGTGAGAGAGAATAAACTACAGAAAACGTTTTTCTTGGGCTTTGAATTTGACTTGGCTTATAATTTATATACAAGCCTTTTATTTACCATCCTGTTATACACTAAAGGAATATCTTTTTGATGGAGTGGATCACAGACAATTTCAGGACTTTAAATGTATTTTTATTCAACTTACATAACTTTTCATTGCACAATAGAAATGTATGAGGCACACTATTCACTTTAGGCAACACCAGAGATAAGCCATCTATGTATTCGTAGATATCTTTACAATAAAAATTGTTCAGAATACCTTTTTAAAATATTGCAATGTCTGTGAACTCTTCCCAGTTGCATTATCAGCTGACGTTTAATGGGAAGGCTCTGACGTTATATAAAAAGGCAAAAGCTTTGGCCTCATTTCAATGGCTTGCAAGCTGTAACTTGTAGCATGGCATAGCTTGGTTGTGTGAGTGACTCAAGTCCAGCTCAATCAGTGAAAGATCTGCATTCTTTTCAATGTGGAACTTGGGTCTGAACTAGTGTGCTAAGCCACTGTATTTAATACTAACATTGAACAAGATATGAAATACTTTCAAAGCCTAAACGCTTATTTTACTCACCTAGAAAATAATTAAAGATAGGATGCAATTAACAGTTCAGACTGAGTTTCCTGAGGTTACTCTGCATTCACGACTACCACTAATCAGAAGTTTGTCTGATTACTTATTTGTCCTGCAGTAGCATCTGGAAGCCACGTGTTGTTTTTTTTATCATATATGCATAGCATGTACACAAACACGAGAAAGGTTTTACTTGCTTCAATGATCTTTAAGCCTAAAATGTTTATACTTTGCTTGCCACTCAGTTTTATAAAATAGTCCTGGTTTCCTTGGCTGTATTAGCCAAGATAAAGTACAGTGTCATTCAAATAAGTGCATAGTCCGTTGAGTTCAGGCAACATGCTGGAGTAGCATGCTAGAAAGCACTTCAGGTTCCTCACTTTTATGAGCAAGTGTTTATTAAGAGGTATGTGAACCATGGAGCACCAGTCAACATGAAAGCTGGGGGAAGTTTATAATCATACCTTGACTTTCATAGGTAAACACTTCACTGTGCCCATGCTACGCCCTTGTAGAGCTCTGCTCATTGCTGTGGATGGCAGTGCAATAAAAATTCCTTCTCCTACCACACTATCCTATCGTACTATCAGCAAACCCTGTGTAAGGCCAGACAACATAACCTTGTTTCAACTCAAGGTTAGCAGAAAGCTTGATTTTATTGAGAAGAAAAAAGTGGGTAATAGATTTTGTGTGTTCATTTTAGGGGAAAAAAAAAAAAAAAGAGAGAATAAGCAGGTAAAGCATAACATCAGCCTTTAAACATTGTCCAGGTAATTTACCAGACTGTCCTAAAAATTTAGCATTTTTCTTTCTCGTTGTTGCTCGAGGACGTTTTTGTTTGTCTTAGCAGTTTACAGTAAGTACACATGAAAGCATTATGTTTTCTCTCCTCGGTGCTCTCAATCACTGTACCTAGTAACTTGCACACAGCTAGAAAACAATGTAGACATTGAAGTCAAAACCAAGTTAAGCTTGTGAGTTTTGTTATGTTTTATGTTCCAGTTAACCTTCTTGTGTTGGTCATGAAATTGTTCTGTTTCCAGCTGTCTGTCGGTTCCCATGTCAGAATGGTGGAGTCTGTGAGCGACCAAATGCCTGCTCCTGTCCAGATGGCTGGATGGGTCGTCTCTGTGAAGAGCGTATGTATATCATCCTTCATGTGTTATTTATCAAGATGTTGTAAGTAGGACAACTGAATTTTCTGCGGTGAACTCAGTGCGAAAATTAAACGTGTAAGAGCCAAAAAATGTAAAAATCACAGCTTTATTCTGCTTGACAAATTAGAATAGAAACAACAAAGCAATTGCTTGTTTGTAGACAAAGGGCTGTCCTTTGACACCCCCAAACAAAATGCTTTTTTAATTGATGCAGTGGTGTCTTTTCCTGGCCTGGATCCCTGTATAATTGGAGAACTGGATCTGTTCTGATTGTGAGCAACGAAATACAACTTTTGAGCCCGTCGGAAATTTTCTGGGTGATGCTGGAGGTGCTGGGTTTTGCCATACTTCCCATTTCCTCGGCAGTGCTCTTAACATGAGGAATTGGTGAGGTCTGAACCCTTCATGCTGGCAGTACCACCATAGTGCATACTCAGCTCTCTGTGTTTAATATTTTCAGCTGGAGGGGATCGAGCCCTGTGCCTGGCAGAATTTTGTTTGGTACGCCACGATTGATTTCCTTATCGTAACATTAGTAACAATACCTAATGTGTTGTTCATGACCAAAAGACAATTTTTATGCCCCTAGACATTTCAATCTGTCATCCCAGTTCTGACCTTGTTTTCCTGTATAAGGAAAATGAGCAGACAGCTGACGAGCTAGATTACAGTTCATGCAGACACGGGCATTGGCCTTTTTTTTTTTTTCTCTTTACTTTGACATAGGCAGTGAGAAGCAAGGTAAAAGCTCCCCACAGTTAATGCCACCTTGATTCTGCAGTGTTGCTTGTCCGTCAAGGCATATCCAGGAGTAGAAGAGATAGGTTTAGTCTTCAGTTCTGAGAGCCTCTTCTTTTGAGTGATAGCATTGAGCACTGATTTGTCAGGGCAAGGGCCACAGGTGAGGCTGCAGAGCTTTGAAAGAATTCAGTCATACATACAGAGGTATATTCCACAGATAACAGGATGGGTATGTCATCCTTAGAAAAGCCTGACCACCTCAAAAAATGTGCAGAGTACCACTGCTTTGGTAATACAGATAAACCTTGGTGATATGGATTAATCCTGTGAACTCCTAGAATTTCACTGTTCCTTTCTTATCCACACTGACTGCACCTGCTCAACTTGATCTCTGTAGAGGATGATCCCGACCTCCCAAACTAAAACTCTCCTAGAAGTGCCTCTCATGGGTCCAAATTTGAGACCTGCCTCAAAAAAAAAAAGGTTTTTGCACAATCACTCCATTCAGTTAGAGCAGAGGAAATGGTAGTTTTAGGAAGGTTCTTAGATCGCCAGCAGCCGGCACACTGGACCACTTTGCAGATCTGCTCACAGGAGCAGCTTATGTTGATTGATCATAGGCCATCAACTACTTGGTATCATGCAGCAGTTCTCTGGTTTCTCTTTTCCCCAGAGCTTTCAGCCACAATCAGTGTGTTGCACCCAAAACGCCTTGCATTGCTGGAGCTGTCTGTCACTGGGAGGCCTGCGATGTTGTGCGTCTCATTGCGTTTTCACTGGTCCAGACCAGTCCTTTCCTATGAGCAGTGCATAGTTTTCTTGTTTTGGATCCTACACAGTGGGACCCAAGGAATCCAGAAATAATCCAGTTGCTTATGACTAAAGCATGAATTGATTTTGATAGCTGCCCTTCCAGAAGTGAGCATTGTCTAGGGATATTACAGGTGAGAAGCAAGCAAACAGCCTTTGAAGTACTCCAGAAATCACTTCATTAATGGGTTGTCATCATTCCTTCTCTTTTCTGGCCACCAAGCCAGTGGTATTTGCCGCACATGCCTTCTGGGTAGATCATTCTCAACTCCATTTATACTGCGTGCAAACACTTTGAGGAACAGTACAGTCTCTAGTTAAATGTAAGGGATTTTTTTGTACACCTTCCTCTTCGTTTGCAGAGGTGATTATTATTTGTACTGGTTCTCTTCCCTTCTTCTTAGCAATATGCATTTTGCCATGTCTCAACGGAGGTCGCTGTGTGGCTCCTTACCAGTGTGACTGCCCCCCTGGATGGACTGGATCACGGTGCCATACGGGTAAAACTCCTTTTACGTGCATTCTTTTTCTTTTGGGACCCCGCTAGCAGTATCTAGCACAATTCACTAAGGACGATGTAGCAACTACCACACTTTTCAGAGGAAAACCCAGCCCTACAATAAAATTACCAGAGCATTTGTTGTCCCCAGATGCAAATTTTTTTCAGAGTAATTCCTGAGCATCTTAATAATCCTCAGAGAAACGTAGTCCCAGAAAAAACAAACAGCCTTCAGAAGAGGGCTGTCTGCAAAAGCCACTAGGGGGGGAGAGAATTTCCAAGGAGAATAAAGCTGGGCTGTCCACTCCAGTAGTTACAGTTTCACTTTCAGCTTCAACATATTCCGTTCAGTGTCAAACTCAGAAGCAAGCTGCAGGTTCCTGTGAGGTTTTTCACCACCTGGCTGCCTGCTGTGGGGGATTCCCCCTTGGTGTCTTGGTGCCTCATAGCAAAGGTAGAGATGACAGAGGAAAGCAAGGATGTGTTTAAGGATGGTTAAATTAATGGGTGTATGGATGGCTTATGTATCGTCTTAAGTTCTCTGAACAGACACAATATGCATGATAGATCTGTTCCTTGTACCTGAGTTTCAGCAGCATGCAGCACATCAAGGTAGCCAGGAGAATGATTCTGAGGTGCCAGACCTGTATCCTGTGTTAGATGAAGCTGGTTTACAATGAGGAGTAATACTTAAACCCAGGTTTGGGGTACTTGGTTTCAATACAAGGCTGAACAAAAGGCAGCTTTTCAAAGCCTTGTCACAGTGCAAATAACCAATAAAACTTGAAGTGATTGGGTGACCACTAGAAAGTCTTTCAATTGTTACTGAATCTCAATCATTAATAAATGTTAGCTTCTTTTTAAGGAAAAAAAAAAGAAATTTTAGATTTTGTTTACTGCACTTTTGTTGTTCAGGTGCAACTTAATTGAGTGTTAAGAGGGCTTAACATGAAAGCATGTGTTTGCCTTCCTGCAGGTCTTTTGTGTGGCTGATTGGGTAAACTGCAGGAGAAATTTGTGCTATTCATGAGTATTCATTTTACATTGCTCAACAAGTCAAAAATCGAGAGTGACCTTTTTAACTCTCAACTACTGTTTTTTGAAGCAACACTTGCCTAGCATATAATGCAGAATTTCACAAACTGTGCACCTGCAACAGCATAGGTAGTTGAGAACAGATGGCTTACTTATTGATGGGCCAGCAATTCAAATCAGTTCAAGCTGAGTTGCTTTTCAAGTAGTTCAAGTAAAAAATCTAGTGGTCAACTGCATCTGTGCCAAAACCCATTCAAAAAAATACATAAGTACTGTCTGTGAAGTTACTCAGTCAGTTGAGGTTTTACTTCCTGGTCACAATATTCTGTTTTGTCAGCTGACAAAACAAAACAGAACAAAGTGAAATGGGAAATACTTGGATTAACTGCTAGTCACAGGAATAATTATGTACATAAAGTGAGAGGTAAGGACATTTCATTCATATTTTTCATTCCAGAATCAGAAGTAATTTTCAACATGACAAACCCGGTACACTTAATGGCACGAGGGCAGTCCATCTCTATAACCTCCTGCCATTGTTTGTGTTTTGGCCAAGAGGAATCAGAGTAGAATACTGCCATTGCCTTTACACATTCCTGTGACTGCACATTTCCATTTCCAGTAATCAGTGCTTCCAGCAATTAATACTTTTTGCAAAAAATATTACTCAAAAATTGTCTTTCCTGGTGTCTGTCCCCTTAATATAGAACCGTCTGCTAAAAATATTCCATGTTTTTTAGCGTCCTGTTATTATAAATGTCTGTGCTTGAAGTGAGTCAATGAACTTGAAGTTAGCTTATCAAGTGAGTCTGAGTCTGTTCTGTAAATTCTGTGTTGCTTTATCTCCTAATTCACACAAAAGCAGGTGCAACTGTTTCTCAGCCAACCCTTACTGGCTGAGGCTGGCAGTAGTTCTCTAGTTCAAATGCACCAAAACATTGAGCCACACCTTTAGGGATACCAGGTCCTTTCAGGAACTTGCTGTCATTCCCTGCTTCCTTTCCTTGTGCCCACATTAGTTCTGTTGTGTTAAGTCTTGCCTGCTGTTGATGTGTAAATGGCTTCTTGACTTATAACTCTCTTTTCTGCCTCTTTCTGGACTTTTTACCAGTTTTTTGTCTTGTTTCTGCTTGTTCTGGCTGCTGTTCAGCCATCACATTCCTTTCAAATAAACATCCACATTTTCTTCCCAGAAATGAAGCCTATTCTTCATTGATATTATAATTCTTCTTGTCTAATTTCTCCCTCTGCTTCTGCTTGTATTCTTTTACTGCCTCAATTCAAGGCAAAAAAAGAACATAATTTTTAAGGCAATGTAAAATAATACACTGACTCTTCTATGCAGCTCATACACTACAGCAAACAGTAGAGAGGTTGGAATCACACTTAGCAGAGATGAGTTCTAAGATTGCCCTTTCCAGAGCAAACCTTCTTTTACAAGAAACTCAAAGCTGTAGTACATTCAATGCTGTAGTTTCGAGAGCAGTCCATTTGTAATGGATTAACAGGCTGGACTTTCAGCATGCTGTTCCTTAACAGCTCGGAATGGGTTTACTCATTAACACAGTATGTGTGTGCATTTGTACACAGCTGTTTGCCAGTCACCCTGCTTAAATGGTGGGAAGTGCATACGACCAAATCGATGTTATTGTCCTTCATCGTGGACTGGACATGATTGTTCAAGGTAAGTGATGCTGAGTGCTGTCCAATGACTAACCTGAGTGGCTTGCTGCTGAACAGCATCCCTGAAGAGCTGTGATTAATTCTGCAGAAGAGCATCTCTAGATCCTGTACATCAGTAGTCACCAGGCAACTCATAATTTATGGACAATCTAGAAAGACCTTAGAGAGTACTCTGTCAGATGGGTACCAAATGTATAGAAATCCCAGGAAGTGGTACATCCATGCATGAACAGATAGGCAAACCTGCAAGGTTTTGCCTTAGTACTAATGCTGTAGGTGGAGGTGTTTGTTGTGGTACAGTATAGAACATTTTCTCTATTTTGAACAGTGTATACTTCAGCTGGGTTCAGGTTCGAGATGCAGGTAATGCAATAGAAGCTGTAAATAATAGGGTTTTTTTACAACTAGTGTTGGGTAATATTATTTAGAGTGAAATGTGGTGCCTCTTAATCAGGTCACACTTCAGATTGCCTGACAGTGTCATCACCATGCAGGGCAGCATTTAGAAGTCTTAAAGTTTGTTTTTTAAAGCTAAGTTGGGAAGTTCTGGTTATGTGGAAGTCTGAGCAGGAGCCAGTTTGTGGAAAGCTGCCTTGTTTCATGCTGCTGCTGAGAGCCATTTACAGCCCTGAACATGGAAAGCAGGCAGAATTGTGATAATGTTGTGGTCAGAAATCAGATGTAATAGTGAAACAGGCAGCATGAGTTATCCTGCTCCCCATATGGAATATTAATGAGGGCCATGAAACACATACCAGCAAAAACACTTGTACCTCAGCTCCTCAGGAACCATGACAGCCTCTGAAGATATCTGGCTGCTCCTTACAGTCTTATTCTGAATGCATTGGTCATTCTCCTGGAAAGCTAAACAAATACCAGCTGAATACCAGATTTTCCTTCTTTTCTCTGAAATATGGGCAAATCCAATGCCACTGTTTTACTTTTTTATTCTTTTTTTTCTGGATGGATATAGATGGAGATTTCTGTCTGTCTCTCTGATATATACATCTTAAAGCTCCAGAGAAGATGCCTTTTGCAAAACCAGGTTGTCTAAAATGAATAGTTTTCATTTGTAATTATGTTTACCCAAGTGAAACAGCCTATATGTCTCTATATAAAAATAGTGGCATTAATCTGAAAGTTAAAGTCTGATAATATTGTAATTTAGGATATGAAGCAGAAAAGTCCAAGTCCACTGGATTTATCAGCCAAAAAAATCTGGAATTTATCTCTGAGGCAAAGCAGATTTTCAGGCTTTTAGCAAACTGGACTTTTATTGGTTTTGTGGGTTTTTTTTAACTTATCCATAGCTTTGTGCAGCTGACTGTGAGATAAGGTGGACCATTGGTCCTGTGGGCTAGTGGTCCAGCAACACATCCCATCAAGGGCTGTTTGAGGGGAATCTTCCTACACAGAGCTGAGGGGAGATGACAGAAACAGGCAGTGAGATCTCTTTGTATTTTGTTAAATATTGGCCTCACCCTGGTGGCTCTTTACAGTGCATAATACAGTGCTGAGGATTCAAAAACAATACAGGCAAGACAGGAGTGAGTGTCATGATAGCAAAGATTTGCTGTTGCAGGTTAGGTAGGCATGATTTATAAGGGGAAGTTGGAAGAGCTAAAAGCTTTCATCAGCATCCAGGTCTAGATTAGCTCCAAAGTCTGCGATGAGTCACATTTTGCATTAGACATCAGCTTGCTTGCTCTTTTCCCCTCTCAGTGTGCTGTCATGAGCTTGGTGCTCTAACCTCAGTACAATCTCGGTCGTCTTCTCCATGTTCCTCACTGTTGATCTTGCTCTGAGTTTTCACCGCTGCACTGATTTTATTCTGTTTCTTATATGTGGTGGTGTTGTTTGTGTTTTATTGACACAGAAAACGGAAGGCTGGATTTTACCACTTTTAACAGCAGAGCAACAGTTTTACAGTCAGAAGCCTTTCTTCAGCCTACACACCAGGGCTTGGAATCTAATGCATTGTAAATCACATCCATTACTTCCCTTTCCCCCAGCTCCTTTGTTTTGTATTTTATTTTGTGATATATTTTTTCTATACCTTTCAATTTTTAAAGAAAACCTCTGTATTTTCCATTTACAAAAGTATTATCAAATATATGCTGCTATACACACACCATACACATACAAAGGTGAAGATCCCTACTGTTTACTGAGAAAGTGGCTGTGTACGGTGAAGTCCCTCCCAGTTCTTAGACCCAGTAAGGTAATTAAAACATGCTATACTGCCAACCATGATTAAACAGAATGTTGCAATTCTGCTTATCATCTGCCAAAGCATATTGAAATCCAGCAATTTAATAGTAAAGAATAATTACGTAAAGCTAATTGAGCCACTGAACTTTGCATTGGGCTTGTATCTGAACTCATGGTGGTATAAATTAGAACTGCACCTGATAAAGAGCAAATTGTAGTTAGAGTTCCTGGTGGACGTAAGCAGATTCTGTAATGTTCATTATGTGACACTAACATCATTGGAAAGTGACTTAAATGGAAGGCAGTGGCAAGAAGTTTGGCCATCAATAAAATACTCAAAAGCGTGAAAGAGCTGAGAAAATGTCTAGGCAATAACAGCCTCTGAGGATTTCTGGCATGCAGGCATTTCAGGTGTCACGCTCAGTCTAATCCAGAATGCAGCAGCGGACAGCACAGACCACTGAAAGCTTCCCCCTGGTAATGGAGCTCACCACTACTTGCCTGCAACCAGTAGCCCTTTCCCGTGTGATGATGAAATACACATTCAACATCCGCCTGCCAGGCAAATGTTTTGATACATGGGGTCTGGGTCCCAGTGTTTGGCCCTGCAGTAGGGAGAGAAGGCACTGGCTGTGTGTGTGTACAGGTCAAGCTTTGCTGTTTGCTTACAGAAGAGTGATATTTATACAGAACCCTCAGAGAACTGGAAAAGGCCTCTCTTGTGTACACGCACAGGCAGAAATACCTAGATGAGTAAGAAATACTGAGAGCACACATTCTGTCAGATTTCTCTTTTGCACACTGTTGATCCCACCGCATCCAAGAATCACAGCTTGAGTGCTGTCATTCAGTCGTGCTCTAATGAACTGAGATGCCAAGATTTACCAATGGGTAAGTGGTGAGGTGGAACTACAAGGTGGAAATCCCACGCATGTGTTGAGGTCAAATGTTTGATAATTATCATCAGATAGTAATGAAGTCTAGTCTGTGAAAGAAGATATTAGAGTGAGAACCATTGATCAGGAGCTCCATTTTTCCCAGTAGCAGCAGAAAAGCATGACTGTCAGCCCACACTAGGAAAGAAGAAAGACTAAGTTCTACACTCTGCAGTATTACTGCATAGTTACCCTCTGGGTTATGAGTGTGCACACGCTGCCCCCACCTCCCCCCTTCCCTCTTTATAAATATATCTTTTTGAATGCATGATAGAACACAACAAGGAGCTAATGGAGAGACTAGGGTGCTAGTGAAGACTGACACATAGCTAATGGCTGTTAACCCAAGACCAGAAATGGGGAAGAAACAAGTGAAGCTGTGAACCAGGAAGAGCTGGAAGAAAAACAAATAAGTGAAGAATATTTGTCAAGGGACAAGCTGAATTTGAATGCAGATTCCTTCCCAATGGGAGCTGCAACCAACTGAAGAGTTGTTCTTTCAACTCCCTTAAATATATTTTTCTGATGGATTCTGCTGACATGTACCAACAGCCATCAGTGTTTACAGCTTTGGTTCAAGTTATTGTTCAGTAAATAATACCACATTTCAACCCACGCCATGTGGAGGTACTTTGTTCCCTGAGCCCTGCTGCTGTGCACAGTGGCTGCACGGATGCTGTAGTGAGCAGCTCAGGATATCTGAAGGGAAAGAGCGCATCGGAGAAAGAAGTAGATTTTTATTTATATGTCATTCTCGTGTTTTAAAAAGTAGTCCCATTTTCAGTGTGCTTCTCTGGTACATGCCCTCACCGCCCTGGCAATCTCCAGAGCAGAGCAGCAGTGTTTTGGAAGGTGCGCGGGGCTGGCAGGACTCTGTTGAGCCTTGGAGGTGAGGGCTGGCTTTTAGCACTGCAGCTTCACACTAGTGACTAGTACATGGAGTTTGGGGATATACTCAGTCAATACGTTTCATAAGCTGATGTGGTAGGAAGAGTAGCTGAAACTATAGGCTGTTATATTAGTGCTGTGTATGATGCTTTGATACTTGCTGGAATATTTTCCCTTTTCCCTTCCCCATTCTGTGCAGTATTGTCATTTATGTCACTGCTTGTTGTGTGTTTTAAAGGACTTCTGTGTGATGCACTTTACACTGTAAATAAAGTTGCACCCTGTTTAGTACATATATAGAGGCAACATTGCTTTTATTTTATTTTTTTTTTTTCTAATCACTGAAGTGCCTACCTACCCTTGGGGTCTGCTGGTGGAGCATGCATGTTAGGGAGATGGGGCTCCACTCAGGGGAAGAGATGAAATAATTGGCAGTAATCTCAGAAGAATGTGCTGCTGCGTTATTCCACATCCTCAGATAAAAATGCTGTAAGCACTTCATTTTTCAGATTCCTTCTGCCGTTAGAATGCATTTTGAAACCTGTAATGGCCAAATTTATCCTTGGCTTAAACAGATGCATTGAAACCTACCACATGCACAGCTTTCTAGAGATGGAACTTGTTCTATTCTGCACTAGGACTAGAATTTTTAAAGCTATGGAGCTTTCTGTACTCAGAGGCCGTAGGGGTTAAAAATGTAGCGTGACAAAGAAAACTGACTCAAATACCGCCCTTCCAAAAAGGAGCATGTATAACAAAGCAGTCAAAAGATGGAGGGTGTGGGCTTTTTCAGGGAATGGTAGTAAGCCTTTCTGTGTTTCAACATACTGGCTTAAGTGGAGATCTCAGAATGCCAAAGCCATGTTTGAAAGCCTTCCCCCTAAGCAGCAGCCCAGAAGATGGCATGAGGTTGCAGAGTGCTGCTAGTAAAGCCCTGACATTTGATGTGTGTGTGATAGAAAAGAGGCAAATTTGCATGCAGCAATATTCATCCATATACTGTTCATAATAGTGACAATAGGCTGTCACTGCACGTGGTCTCCATCCTGAGAATACAGAGGGCACCCCTACTGGAAAGGAAGAGTGGTAGGAGTGGGTCTCTTTCTCTGCCATGAGACTGAAGCTACACTGCTGAAGGGAGTGTGCTGATGGTGGATCCGTCCTGATCCCAGAAGTAAAGTGGGAAAGGTGCCGTCAGTGCCTCTGGTCCCACAGGGATCCTTGAATGCCAGCAGATGTTGCTGTGAGGAGCTGTGCTGTCACCTGAAGGCTGGTTCAAGCAGTGGTCTCTCTGCAGCTTGGTACTGGAACAGCTTGAGCACCTCGGGCTCATCCTACGGCGGCTCATATCCTCACTGCAGAGAGATCCCTGCTGCTATTACCACACTGCAGATGCTTTTCTGGGAGAGCAGACCCTGGCTGTGAGTTCCCAGCAGCAAGAGCAAGGTGCTGCTGTACCCAGAGGCATATGTGGAAGATGCAGCACTGCTATTGATCTCTTTCCTGCGGTCACGCATGGAGAGCAGAGGACTTCACGTATCTATCCCATTTACCACAACCTCCTCTCCAAGGACTGCGTTTCTGTTACCCTAGCTGACATGCTGAAAGGGCCTGCAATCATCATGGTGCGTACAGCTCTCAGTTCAGGCCAGGCCTGCCGGCAAGCAGCATCACTGCCTCATCCTGACATAGCCTGTGCATGAGGTCTGCCGGGAAGCCTTAGAGCTCTTGCCTGCTATGGCAACTGCGTCACTGCACCTGAGCCAGGTCAGCTCTTCCAGAGACAAAGCACAACAGCTAAAAGCATGCGAGAGTTAAGCTTGTGTTTTTGGAGCATAGGTTAAAGCAGAGGAGAGAACACAGCCTTGTCAAAACCCACTTCACAGCCTGGTGGGGACACAAATGTAAAAGGACACAATAGAAACACAGAATCACAGAACCACAGAATGGTTGGGTTGGAAGGGACCTCAGAGCCCCCCGAGCTCCTGCCATGGGAGCGCTGCCGCCCAGCAGGTCAGGTTGGAACAGAGCCCATCCAACCTAGCCTGCACTGCCTGCAGGGATGGGCACCCACAGCTTCTCTGGGCAGCTGTGCCACGGCCTCAACTGCCCTCTGAGTGAAAAATTTCTTTCTAACATCTCACCCAAGTTTCCACTTGTTAGTTTAAAGCCACTCCCCCTTGTCCTGTTATTATCAAACTGAGTACAAAGTTGTTTTCCCTCCTGCTTGTAAGTTCCCCTCAAATAATGGAAGGCTACAATGAGTTCTCCCCAGAGCTTTCTCCAAGCTAAACAAGCCCAGATCCCTCAACTTTTCTTCGTAGGAGAAGTGCTCCAGCCTTTTCAACATCACCTGGGAAACCAGGGGCAGCCAAATGGGTACAGTAAGAATGGAAACATCAATGCAGTTACCATGCTACAAGAGCTTCCATGTAGAAAGCTGTTGTAAAGCCATTAAGGGTGCTTAAACGTGGCTAAAAAGAATTTAAGCATTTTTCCAGACTGGAGCTTTCATCTTGGGATTGCAGTAAGCATAAAGAGCTGCAGATGAGCAATGTCTACCTAGAGCCTGGCTTGCCATAAGGATGGAGGCGTTGTGTAAAGCCAGCTGCCTGGTCAGGTATTGCAAGTCTTGGTGTCTGGTCTGGTTTTTTTTCAATAACTTGGTTAATAGTCTGGGATGAGGGATAAACAGCTCATTAATTAAGCCTGCTGCTAATGAGCAGGGAGGTGCTGCGAGTACCTGTAGGAGCAAATTACACAAAGAGAGTAATCACATTCAGGGGAAATGACATGAAATTAAAGATAGGAAGGACAAGTGGGTGCTTCCCAAGCAAAAATCCTGCAGTGACAGTGCCCCCAGGGAGGGAAGGAAAGGGCACACCATACCCTGGCCACTGCCACTGCCACACACACCAATGCAAACTGAGGGCCAGGGTCCTGAGATGGCAGGGCTACCAAGGAAGATGAGCACAGCTAATGGAGCAGGCCAGGCTTTTCTGTGGTTCTGTGATTCCCTCAACTCTGTTTTCAAAAAGCTCCTGCTTTTTTTCTGGGCTACTCTGGGGTGTTAATGAGAAGATGTGAAAACAATGGAGGGAAAGAATGCAGACAGTCTGCCTAGGGACACCTGGCTCAGGCCCCACTGACACTGAAACTTTGAGAAGAATCAAACACACAGAGGATGGGAAATGGGAGCTGTGCCCCTCCACCTGCATTTCTAGGGCAATAACTGCACCTTAGCGTAACGAAGATGAGAACAGAAAGGCCATGAAGCCCTGGATGAATCTCCTGACCTCCCCAAAAGCTATGCCCATGCTCCACCGTGTTGGTGTTGCAGCACCTTGCATCAGCCCGTTGCTGGCAGCTTTGGGCAGGCGCTGGTGACACCACATCCCCAGGGCAGCGGGCATAAATACCCTGTGTCCCCAGAGAGGAGAGGACAAAATGGAGACAGTGAGACTGGGCTGGTTGCAATGCCCAGAATGGAGTTCCTAGGAGCTTTGCTGGGTAAGACGCTGCTCTGGAAGCTTTTCCCAAAGGGCTTTGGCTCCAGTGCCAGTGAGGTGGTTTTGCATTCTGCTGCTGGTTCTTCTGTAGGACAGGCTGCTCTCCACGCGCTCGCTGCTCTTCCTCCTAGTTATGCTCTGGGGCAAAGGAGCTATTCTGTACAGTGAGAAAAGCAATGCACACTGCTGCAGCCTGTCCAGCAGAGCCAGGGGAGGACAGTCCAGCTTCCCTGTGCTGTGCTGCAAAGGAAACTCATCAGAAGCCACCTCGCACCTTGTGCCAGGAATGGAAAGGCAAGATACGTGTTTGCTGCCTCCTTCCTCGTTCACACATGCGGTTGCAGGAAGGGCCTGGATTTGTTCCTGTTTGCTTTAATCGTAATTGCATGGAAACATGGGAAGGGGTGGGGAGACAGGGTGGCACTCCTCCTGGGGCCCCACTCTGGTTGGGGGTTCTGGGGATGCAGCACCCTCGGGGCCCCTCGCAGTTGTGAACCATCAGCACTGAATGCAGTGAGTAACCCACTTGAGCCGTGCTTTGGGGAGCCTCTGGGAGATGCTGGGAAGCCTTGGAAGCTCTGAGCCAAGCAGAAAATAAACAGGAAGAGCTTACTTTTTTTTTTTTTAAATCGAATTTCTTTATGGAAATTGCACTTGCTACAAGCAGCAGCAAACTGGCCTCATCTTGGCACACTCATTACCCCTAGAACAGCACAGGAAGTGCAGCTTTCAGGGGCCCCAAACTAGGAGCACCACTTGCTTGTTCCCTTCCTGTGGTCGTACTCTATGCTACTCATGATTTGCAAAATGAATTTGCATGAAGGTGCAGGTTGCAAACACACTCTCCCCGTGTTTCCCTTACACCTGCCTGGGGGAGGGTGAGCAGCTGGGATAGGAAGCAGTGTTCTTAGTCCCACTCTCCCAGAAAATCTCTGATTGAGAGGCAGAGATTGAAGATTGGGCAGTGCTCCCCAGTGCAGGAATCTTTGGCCATGTCCAAGTTGCATTGGGCAGCTGCCTGCAAGAGCTCCTCAGAAGCTCTCAGCTGAGTTTCCAACTGCTAATTGTGAGGCAAAAAAGCAAAAAAGCAAAGCATTGGATGTGATGCATCTGATAAATAACCCTGTGCCTCATTTTAAAAATCTGTTTGCATCACACTGCATTTTGTTTTAGAGCCACTCATCCTTGTGAAGAAACACTTTTGAAATGCCAAGAAAATCCACCTCCTCTGCCGCCTGGGCCTCCGATTCCAGCAAGCTGCTGCTGCTGCTCATCAACACTGTGCTGTTGATGAGATTTTTGGAAAACATTACAATGCATGCTTCACAGTTAAAGCAACATTCACAATTAAAGCAGCATTCACAGAGCTGTGTGCTTGAACTGAGATCCACAAGCAGAAGCCCCCTTTGTGCTCAGCAACCCTCTGCAGAGGGCTCTGTTTATTTAGGAGGCACATTCTGAACCTGCAGCGGGCACAGATCAGCCTCTGCTTTCTGAGACACTGACCAGAAGTAAGAAAAACTGCAGAGGCTTATTTAAACCTGGCAACAAGGATTTAATATGAGCAAAAGGCTCTGCTCAGAAGCATGCACAGTAGGAGCACACACACTTGTCCAAGACCTGTTCAGCTACAGTAATAAACCCAGAGATTCTCAGAACTTGTTGTTCCTCACATAAAGGCACTGCTTCGTTGTCTTGTGCCTATAAAGCAGGGTAAGATGACCCAGGCTTACAAAGGAATTTGGCACTGAGGGATGATAGCTGTATTATTGCGCTGGCTGGAAACATTCAGATAACTGCATGAAAACACAGCACTTGTGTGGCTGGAGTGATGTGCCTTTTGTGTACCATCAAGTGTTTTCAGAGTTAGAGGAAGGTGAGATTTGTGCAGAATATGAAGGGGGAAGTTCTCAGAACAGCAAAGCATTTGGTGCGTGCCCTGGTACACAAGGATGGCTGCCTGGACTGAGGTCACGGGAGGTTTTGGTGGCTTGGAAGCAACAAGAACCAGGATGTGGGGAAGAAACTTCAGCTCCTGGCAGGCCTGCACACAGCGCTGGGGGATTCAGGCTCCACTTGTGCCTCACCACACAGGGGCTTGCTGCCCCTGACCCACATGCTGGGTGTGTAGCATCAAAACCTCTGAATAATGTATTATTGACCCAGCAGGGGAAGAAGAAAGTAACAAAGAGGTTGTGGGGGAGGCAGCTTTGAAGGAAGAAAAACCATCTCACTGTGGATGAGGACCACTTTGTGATGCTAAATAGTAGTGGGCTGCAATTCTGAGAAAACTGGTCATTCAGGCATAGAGTCAGCCCTCTTGGAGTTTCCTGAATGTGAGCAAAAGTACCCAGGAGATTTGCTAAGCAGGAAGAAAACAGCACTCTTTTGCTGAGTCAGGATGATGCAAAGGTGCTGAAAAGGAGCAAACACTCCCACTTCTGAGTAACCCGATAACATCACATACCTTGACTATCTCTTCAGTCCGCTGATAGCAAATGGCTTCAATTAGCAAAATCCTCCGCAGCTGTGCTGATCCCTCCTCACAATGCACTGCATTTGCACCTCCTCCACTTTGTGTGCACCGCTCAGAATTTGGCAGGGGGTGAAGACCTGCACGCCTTGTGGACAGACTGCAGCCCCTTTATTCGGGGCAGGGTACTGTGCCGGGGTGGCACTGTGCCATGCCTGGTATCATTTCACCGAGCATGGAAGGCACAGTGGTATCCTGGAGAGCATCAGGGCTGCATCAGCGCTGATATGGGTTTCTGTGCTCTGTGTACAGTGTGAAGTGGATGTGGCAGGACTTGGAACATCCCAGCCCACAGCACAGGCATTTTCCAGGCAGATGTTAAGAACTGATACATCACAGAATGGCAGAGGCTAGCAGGGACCTCTGGGTCCCTCTGCTTCAACCTCTGCTCCAGCACAGCCTAGTGTCATCTCCAAGGATAGAGACTGAAATAACTGTCTTTAGGCTCAGTGTCTCTAATGGGTGTTTTTCCTTTGAAACACAACAACAAGGTGTCAGCAGAGCTCTTACAGCAATGCCCAGAGTGGAAATGCCTTCCACAAACCACATCCTTCTGGTAGGCCTGGTTGCACTGTTTGCTTGCCCTTACAGAGCAAAGGATGTAAAAAATGGTTTTAGATTCGAGGAAAGAGGGTCAGAGAGAAAATATGAACATTTTCAATAAAATATGCAGTGCTGGTTTTACTCCTCACCAAAGTACAGCAGGGGATGAAGTGCAGGGAGCATTTTCCTTCACTGCCCACCACCCTGCTCTGGAGGAGCAGTCTGTCCCTATCCCCTGGAGGGGATCAGGAGAGGGGTGTGCAGCCCCCGTGGCAAGTTTTGCCACAAGCCCAGGGAGGAGCCCCCAGCATGAGCAGCGTGTTTCAAGGCACGGTGGCTGCCCTGGGGCAGAGCATCCACCACACTCAGCACATTCCCTTGAGCCTGCAGGGCTGCAGAAGGGGCATGGTGATCAGGCAGGGAGACAACAAATGCTAGCTGATTGCTCTGGCCATAGCAGATCCATTTATTCCATTTACTCCATGGGGACTGGGCGGCGCGATGGTCTACAACTCCAGTGTCAGTTTGACAATAGTTAAGTGATGGAAAATGGGTTTTGTAATCTTTTATTTATAACATTGGACAACACTGTGTCTCAAGCATAAAAAACGAATAACTCAGTCCTCTCCCCTGACTGCAGGAATGTGATATACCACCAGCTCTCTCAGAGACTGCAGGAGGCCCCCACTGTGGCCAGACCCACAAGCAAACTTGTTTCTGCATATTATACTTAGCAACTTGGAGCATAAAGGGAGTGGGTGGAAAATGAGGAATTTCAATGGGCATCTCATCTTCCCCTTTATAGAATCATAGAATTGCTCTATGGTTGGAGGTAAAGGTTGGAAAAGACCTTAAAGATGATTGAGTCCAACCACAGAAGGTTGGACCTTCTGACTTGGAGGACTTTCCTGAAGTCTGTCCTTCCAGCAATGGAATCTAATGCAGCAGAAGTTAAACTGTTCCTGGGTTTGATTCTGGCAAGAAGACCTCAGATACATAGAATCACAGAATCGTGGGGTCATAGAATCATAGAATCATAGAATGGCCTGGGTTGAAAAGGACCTTCAAACCCCCTGCTGTGTGCAGGTTGCCAACCACTGGACCAGGCTGCCCAGAGCCACATCCAGCCTGGCCTTGAATGCCTCCAGGGATTCATTCATTCACTGGGACGAGTGTCCAGTTTCAAATATACAGAATTATCCACGCAATCAGGCTTGTTGGAAATACGTTCTGGGCATTTAATGCAGTTCTTATTTCGCATCTCTTTTTCACACCAAAGTTAGGCACCAGTATGTAGAGATCATTTCTGATACAGCTAACAGAAAATTAATGAGTGTGGGTTTTCAATGTGATCCCGCAATATTTTTGGCAGTCCTCCCCTTTTGTTTAGTGGTAACATGCAGCTTGCAGCAATTGAACAGGCAACACTAACAAAGCAACTACACAACCCCTGGGTTTCCCGTGGTTTTCCCAGCAGCTTGCTCCTCCTGCCTCTTCAGGAGGAAAACCAGTGGCCAGCCAGCATGGATAGAGACCAGAGGTCCTGCTGCAACCATCCGCTTCACGCTGAGTTCATTCTGTGGGTAACACCCCTGGCCTGGTGGCAGTGCTGGGCCCTCTTGTCCTCAGCTGGCAGCATCCGTGTCAGGTCAGAGCACCTGAGGCCTGTTAATAAATGTCACATTTCTCAGAAGATTCTCATAACTCATTCCTGCTGTTGCCAGGAAAATAATTACGTGGCAATAAACTAGGACTGTTTGGCTCCTGTTAATTAGGCACAAAGGTGGTACACATTAACTCTGCAGGCAGAACATGTGATGCACATAGGTCTCCAACGAACACAATTTTTAATCTGTGTGTGTGTGTGTGAGAGAGAGAGAGAGAGAGAGAGTGGAGGCTTGATTTCTGGAGGTAGGCTGTTTGCTGTCTACAGGAAAGGAAGGCAAGGTCCATTTTTTTGTTTCCCTGCCTCTCTGCCAGGCATGTGATACTACCATAGCTTAGTATCATGGAGTATCCTGAGTTGGAAGGGACCCACAAGGATCATGGAGTCCAGTGTGGCCCCACATGGGACTACCTTCATGTCAAACGTCATGTCGGCTCAGGACAAAGGTCTGAGCCCCATGGCAGGGATGCCTGAGATGGCTGATGGGCAAGGCAGGCTGGAGGGGAGTCTTTCCATCCTGGAGTTCTGGCTGCGTGGCTCCCCAGCCTTTCTGCCACTACATGAATCACAGCTGCCTCTGAGCACATGGAGCAAGCACGTGAGTAGGTGCATGCCTTATGAGGCAGTTAGTGATGTCTCTTCCTCTCTGCTTCAGGGCACCCTAGCGGAAGACAAGTGCTCAGCTTGTTTTTATCCAGCTAGTGATTTAGACTGCCCTGGTTTCCAAGCACGTTTTTACAGATACCTTTATGAAGATGAAGGTATTCCAGAATGTGCTGGATCTCCTCCCACCCTTTTCTTTGCTCTAAGATTAGTTATGTGAGACTTTCACAGTTAGTGCATAATTTGGACATGCAAAAATGTAATTGCTTTGAAAACTGTCAGCTGGAGTGCTTCTGCAATGGAAACACCAACTCTACCACAATTGCTTGTGCATCAGGAGTATCACAAGAGTTAACTATATCAGAGGCCAACGTGAACCTAACCAAAAAGCATGCCACTGCAGCTGGCCCAGAGGCTCCATGCATCTTTGGCATAGATCATCTCAGTAGAGGGTACTTCAAGGACCCAAAGGGTGTTGGTGCACTTTTGGTATAGCTGCCATGGAGATCAAGAACATGAAGCAACTGTCTACCTTGCCTGATCTCTGAGAGAAGCCTTCTGTTGTGGGACTGCTAAGAGCAGAAGGATAGCAGGTGCCAATTGCTACTACAGTGGTGCACTGGCAGCAATACCGCAGCAACAGAGACTCCCTAATTCCCATTCATCAACTGATTTGCCAACTGGAGAACCAAGGAGCAATCAGCAAGATTCACTTTCCCTTCAATAGTTCCACATGACCACTGCAAAAGTTCAATAGAGATGGGAGGCTGACAGAGAACTATTTTGGCATGAATTAAGTCACACCACCCCTAAGCACTGCTGTGCCAAACATGCTGGAACTCCAATATCAACTAGAGTCAAAGGCAGCCAAGTGGAATGCCACAGCTGGCATCGTTAATGCCTTTTTCTTAATCCCTCTGGCAGCAAAGTGCAGGCCACAGTTCACTTTTTCTTGGAGGGGCATCCAGAACACCTGGAATCGACTTCCTTAGGGGTGAAAACACCACCCTGCCATTTGTCATGTGCTGATCCAGACTGCACTTGAAGAGGGGGAAGCTCCTGAACACCTGCAATGCATTGATGGCATTACTGTGTGGGGCAACAGAGCAGAAGTTTTTGAGAAAGGGAAGAAAATAATTCAAATCCTTCTAAAAGCCTGTTTTGCCATGATGCAAAGTAAGGTCAAGGGACCTGCACAGGAAATCCAGTTCTTAGGGATGAAATAGCAAGATGGACGTCGTCATATCCCCATGGACGTGATCAATAAAATAACTGCTATGTTTCCACCCACTAGCAAAAAGGAAACACATGCTTTCTTAGGTATTGTGGGTTTCTGGAAAATGCGTACTCTGGATTACTCTGCATTACTCTGGAGTCTGACTGTAAACCCTTCTCTATCAAGTGACCCAAAAGAGCAATTTTACATGAGGCTCTGAGCAACAACAGCCTCTGAACAAATGAAACAGGAGACAGCTTATGCAGTAGCGCTTGGGCTACTCCAGACAGAACAAGATGTAAAAAACATGCTGTACATTGCAGCCAGGGAGAACAGCACCACATGGAGCCTCCAGCAGAAAGCATCAGGGGAGACTTGGTCAATCCCAAGGGTTTTGCAGTCAAGGATACATAGGCCTGCTACTCCAACTGAAAAAAAGAGATACTGGCAGCATATGAAAAGATCCAAGCTGTTTTGGAAGTAGCTGGTGTTGAAGCATAGCTCCTTTTGAGCACTCTGACTAACTGTGCTGGGCTGGATGTCCCAGGTGATGGCCCCCTCCACATATCATGCTGTTGATGCTACATGAAGTAAGTGGGTGGCACTGATCACACAGTAGGATCAGATAGGGAACCCCAGTCATCCAGGAATCTTAGAAGTGATTGTGGACTGTCTCAGAGACAAAGATTCTGGAGTATCACCTGATGAGGTGGTGATACAAGCTAAAGAGGCTCCACAAACAATAAACTACCAGAAAATGAGAAGAAATACACTCTGTTCATTGATGGGTCCTGTCACGCTGTGAGAAAGCACTGAAGCTGGAAGGCTGCTGCATGGACTCCCACATGATGAGTTGCAGAAGTGGCTGAAGGAAAAGGTGAATGAAGCCAATATTCAGAAGTGAAGGCCATCCAGCTGGCTTTAGACATTGGTGAACAAGAAAAGTGACCAGTGCTTTACCTCTACACTGACTGCTGAATGGTTGTAAATACCCTATGGGGGTGGTTACAGCAATGGAAGCAGAACAACTGGCAGCACAGAGGCAAACTCACTGGGGCCTCTGCACTGTAGAAAAACACTGCTGCCCTGGGTAGAGAACATGGTTGTAAAGGTACATCATCACACCCACTAGGACTGAAGGAGCTCAGGTGGACCTGGGACTGGCAACGTAAAAGTGAACTAGTTCTAGCTTGGTGGGCCCATGATGCCTCAGGCCATCAAGGAAGCAACACATAGATGGCCTTAGGATTGAGGAGTGGACTTAACTATGGATGCTGTTGCACAAGTTACTCATGAATGTGAAACATGCACTGCAATTAAGCAAGCCAAGTGGATAAAGCCTCTTTGGTATGGAGGATAGTGCCTGAAACCTGGCAGGTGGATTATACCACACTCCCACAAACGCCGTGGCATCATATGCTTGCAGTGGTAGAAGGAATCATTAGATGCCATGTCCTGTGCCCCATGCCACTAGAAGTACTGCACTATCCTGGGCCTAGAAAAACAAATCTTATGGCAACATGACATCCCAGAAAGAACTGAGTCAGAAAACGGGGCTCATTTCCAAAATAGCCTCATAACTACCTAGGCCAAAGAGCAAGGCATTGAAGTGGGTATATCACATCCCCTATCATGCACAGCCTCTGAAAAAAACGAGCAATACAGTGGATGGTTAAAGACTACACCGAGAGCAATAGGTGCTGGGACACTCAGGCACTGGGACACACATTTAGCAAAAGACAGCTGGTTAGTCAACACTCCAGGATCTGCCTATTGAATTGGTCCTGCCCAGTCAGACCTCCACCATACCATAGAAGGGGATAAAGTCACAGTGGTGCACAGAAAAAACAAAACAACAACAAAAAAACATGCTGGGCAAGACAGTGTGGGTCATTCCTGCCTTGGGCAAAGGCAAGCCTATTCGTGGAACTGCTTTTGCTCAGGGACCTGGGCACATGTGGTGGGTAACGCAAAAAGACAGGGATGTCTGTTACGTATCTCAAGGTGATTTGGTGCTGGGTGAGAACAGTCAGTAATTTAAATAGCGTTAAATTGCTACATAATACCGTGTGTCATCACTACTATGGTTCTTATATACCTTGTTAGCAGTATTACAGTAAGAATTACCCAGGTTAAAGAAGAACGAACTCTGATGGAACCCGAACTAGCCTCTGTATGCAGTAACGCAGTACTGTGAGTCATCCCTCCTGTGCTGAAGGACTGCTATGACACATGAAGCTTGAAGTTATGAACTAGATGAATACCACGAACAATTCAAATGGATGGCTGACAGACCACAGAAAAAATATGTGTGTATATGTATTAAAAAAAAAAAAAAAAAAGATTGGGGATGGTAATTAGGATGTGTGGAAATTGAGGTACCTGAGCATTATGTAAATGGTATGGAATACAGGGTGGATATTGTCTCAGTTTCAGCAGGGACAGAACTGTCTGGTATGATGCTATGTTTTGGTTCTAGGAAAAAAACAGCACTGATAACAAGCAGATATTTCTAGCCGCTGCTAAGCAGTGTTGTACAGAGCCAAGGCTATTTGCAGCAAAGGGCCCAAGAAGGAACAGAATTAGGATAGCTGACCTAAAGTGGCCTAGAGGGATATTCCGTATCATATGGCACCGTGTGGAAGGAGTTTTGAAGGGGTGGGAGTTCCTTCTTTTCTCTCCTGCTGCTCAGAGGCTAGCTAGGTGTTGGTCCTGACCAAGGGTGAGCAATTGCTCCTGCATCACTTACTATGTGTGTATGTAATCATACTTACAATTCTTCCCCTTTTCTCTGTCTTATTAAATAGTTTTATCTCAACCCATGAGTTTTACTTCATTGTTGTTTTGTTGTTCTTGTTGTTGTTCTCTCCTCCATCCCTTTGGGAAGCGGGTGGAAGTGAGGGAACAACTGTGTGATGCTCAGCCACCTGCTGGTTAAACCACAACACTGGGGCACCATACGGAGATACAAGAGATGCCACACTTACTTCTCTCTATCTATGAAGATAACCCAAAGCTGAGTATTCACTCTGTGTTCCTGAGGCTGCTGTTCCCCATGGAGCCCCCATGTGCCACCCCTCTGAACTTAGGGGCCCTGGGATTGAATTCACCTCTGCGGTGGAAAGGGATTATGGGCAGGTCTCTGGCTTCTGCATGCAAACCACACTGGACTGCGTTAAACCACCCATGCCAGGTCAAAGTCCCTGTCTTGCCCTGTACATTGTGCAGAAGGAATGTGCAGTCTGTACTGTGCACCAGTTTGTAATTTGGATGGGATGCAGAAATGAAGAGCTAGACCTCTATTACCACCCATTGCTCCTCACATGAGGCTGCTTGCAAATGGCACTGGGCAAAAAATCATCCGCCTTGCAGATCAGACATGATGTTAGGACAATGAATGATGGGAGCCAGAGAGGCAGATAAAGGAACTGCATGAGCTGGTCGCTGCCACATGTGGATTTTTGTGTTCTATTATCAAGCTTTCAAAAAGCAGTTAAGCACGACTGCATCTTGAAACTTGCCTGCATCACTTTGCAAAGCATCCGGGTTGAGTACAGCTCCTGCATGCTGCTTTTGGCACAGAACACCAAGGAGAGTGGGCTGCTGCAGAACCCTGCATACATCACTCATGGGACATGAATTGGGATGGCACAAAGGGGACGTGGTTGCAGCTGAGCAGAGCTGCCAGCTCAGGGATGATCCAGCCGACTTCCTGGAAGCGTGTGGCTGATTCCTGGGAAGAACAGTGCGTGGCAGTGCTCTCCTCCTCCCTTTGTTATTCTTCAGCAGCTTCTCCTCTGTCTTTCAACCAGATGTGCTCTGCCAAGTGTTCAAGAGAGGCTGGGTGATTGGGTCTGTCACCAGCGAGAGCGGAGCTCTGTGTGCACTGTGCGAGCAGCTGGCAGACACCCAGCACGCCCATCTAATTATTAAATATTTATTGCACCTTTAATGGGTCAGTTACAACAGAAGAATGCTCCCAAGGAGCAGGCTGCAAGGAACGGGAAAGTACAATTAAAAGCTGTCACAGCCAGATGAAATGCAGCACAGTAATGCACTGCAGATGACCCGGCCCTCCTGCAATAAAATGTGGTGCAGCTGTTGCTGCAGGCACCGCCTCCAGCAGCTTCCTCCCTTCGGCAGCCATCTGCACCACTGCTTAATGCTGGACATGGCCAGCCCTCTGTGACACGGCCAAGCTTGTATCTGCTGTGAAACTGTCCCTTCTGCTGCACCGTGTGATTCTCACGGTGTCCTCTGGACACAACGTCCAGCACCAGCTAGAAGCAACATAATGCCAGTGGGTGACTGCTGGCTGACGGGCTGGGCTCGGAGGGTTATACTAACGGGGTTACATGGCAGTCAGTCACCAGTGGGGTCCTGCATTGGGTCCATTTATGGGCCAGTTCTCTTCAGTGGGTTATCAGGGAGCTGAGTGCACACTGACTGACAATGCTGAACTAGGAGGAGCCATTGGTTCCCATGTTGGAACTGGATGATCTTTGAGGTCTCTTCCAACCCACACCATTTGATGATTCCATGATCCTTCCCATTCAGGGGACAGGGAAACCCCTTTCTGCATGGCATTTCACAGGCTCCACACATGGTACAGGGCTAGGGAGCACTGCTAATGCTCTCCATCACTTGCTCTGCTCCAACCAGCACTGTGTTGGATGAGGGACGTCCAATGGCCTGCAGCAAGGAGCAGAGCTGTTCTGCAGCACAAAGGAACAAAAAAGATAAAAATAAGTACACAGGGTGTGTTTTCTGGGTGTGTGGGGTTTTGTTTCTTTGACTCGCAGCCAGAGGACCCACATTCTTCTGCACAATTTTTATTAGGTGCTGTCATGAGACCAACTAACCTGCAGCCCTGTGAGTAACAAGCCCAGGTGCGCAAACTGCTCTCAGTGATTTAGGTGTTCACGTGGCAGTTCTGAGCACCAGACACTCATGTACCCACTACCACCTCTATGCTACAGGGACACAAGGCACAAGGAACAGGCAGACAAAGGGGACATGTGAAAATGGGGGATGTGTGGATGTGGGACACACAGACATTAGGGATAAGTGAACATGGGGGAGGCATAGCTGCGATGGACATACGAGACATGCAGGACAGGCAGACAGAGGACAAGTGGGCACGAGACACATGGACAAGAAGGACAGGTGATCACAAAGGACACAGAGATGAAGGGCATGCAGACATGGGGACAGGTGTGCACAGAAATTTCATGGACGCAAGAGACAGGCAGACGGGGGGCATATGAGGGACAGATAGACACAAGGGAAGGAGCAGACACATGGGCATGAGAGACACAAGAGACACACAAACACTGGGGAGAGGCAGAGGAGGCGGATGTGTGGACATGACAGACAGGCAGACAGACACACAGATAAGGACAGGCAGATACGGGGGACGGACAGACAGGGGATAAACACACGGACATGGGGACATGCAGACACGTGGCACAGGCAGAAGGTACAGCACGAGGGCTCTCCTGGAGGCAGCTCCTTAAGCACGGCACCTCGATGCGGGGCGGGCGTACGGATCCCAGCCGACATCTGATGGGGTTAACAGCTTTAAGGCAGGACCACCGCTTTAAGCGCAGCTGCCATGAAGCCTTCGCACCCCACCTCGAGCCCCACGCCGTCCCTGCATGCCCCCACTCCCCGCTCCTGGGGGAATGGAGGGAGGCAGAAAATAAAAAAAAAAAAATTAAAAACGATTTAAAAACGCGATGAAGAAAAATAAATGGAAAAAGAAATAAAATAGGAGGAGTCCCCCCGACATGGGCTCCCTCCCCCCGCGCTGGGTAGGAGCCTGCGCGCCACTTCCTGCTCAGCGTTACACAGCACTTTTTCTTACTGTCACACGGTTGGGCTTTTTCTTTCTTCTTTCTTCCTTTTTTTCCCTTTCGTCCCCTCCTCTCCCCCCCCGCCCCAGTACTTCCCATCCCCGCCCGCCCCCCTTCCCGCGCCGCGAGAGCACAAAAACTGCCCCCCTTCCCGCCCCCCCTTCCCGCGTCGTGACGTCACTCGCGCCATGGGCGAAGGTGGGCGTGGCCAAGACGCGGGGGCGAGGCATGGTAATGGGATGACCGTATGACGCATGCGCAGTGCTGCGCCTTGCGGCATTGGCTATATAAGGGCGGGGCCGGGGCGGCGGCGGCAGAGCGCTGAGGAGTCTCCGAGAGTGCTGTGCGTTGAGCGGCGTGACAGCGGAGAGAGCAGAGGCGTGCCGGACGCGCGTGCGCGGGGACGAGGCCGTCAGCCGCCTTTTTGCCTTGCAGCTAAGGAGCCGCCGCCATGGTGAAGAGCGTGGGCAGCCTGGTGAGCCCGCGGGCCGGCCCGCATCGGGCACGGTGACCGCGCTGAGAAGCGAGGGAGCGAGGGGGGCTTTGCGTCGAGGTCAGGGCAGGCAGCGCGTGGCTGCGCTCCTTTGTGCGAGTTCAGCCCGAGAGCCGCGATCCGTTCGCGTCTCCTCCCGCCTCGCTGAGGGACGGGCGGCTCCGCTTTTGCTGCAGGTGGTAGTTTGGGAAGCTGGGTCTGTAGGGCTCTGCTGGCCGCTCTGGTTAAACAGCAAACACCGACTCTTGCAGTGACCCTTGGCAGTCAGCTGATGGCCAGGCTAAGCGCAGTCCAAGGGCAGCTCGGTACGTGCGTATAGCTGAGGTCTTCTATTAAAGCCGTCTCCGCTGTGCTGAGAGCAGTGGATTTCTTGCGGCGTGGGTTTGTAGCCTCCATTTTGGGGTACTGGTGGCTGCTGGGAGTCCCTGCTGCACTGGAACCCTTGCCACCTGTTTTCTCTCACCCGGCCCTTGGAAACTGAAACCTAACAGCACGTTGCTTGTCTTGTCCTCCAGCATAACGGTGCGTGCAAAGCAAGGCCCTCCGTGGGCTCAGGGAGGCACCAGCTGGATATCTGAAAGCTTTTCAGAGGCTTTTCCCCTCAGAAGTGTGAAGGAAAAAAAATGCTGATAAAGCTGTGAGATCCTCTAGTAATTGTGGCAGCGTGGACTTGTGGGGGGAGGTATCCCTTCTGTTAATAAAGGTATTTCTATATGAAGCTTATTGATCCATAGTCATTGCAGAAGACTAGAAGTCAGAAAGGTCAGGCAGATCTCTTGCCACTGCTGGCTTCCTTACTTTAGGGATATTTATGTTCTCTGAGAAAAATACCAGTACAATCCACCTTTGCTGGATCTCTCAGGGATAACGCAGTTGGACCCTGTGTCTCTTCTCAGGCTGCCCACAGCAATTTTAGCTCATTCTAGGGATGACTCACAGGGTAACGCCTGGCTGCAGCTGGAGAGCAGTGCTCAGATCCAGGTCTCCAGTGGTGTATGGTTTGTGATCAGCTGGAAGTGCCATGTTCTCCCACTTTGCCCTTGTTCTGTGCAGTACTGTCCTGAGATATGTAGCCATTTGACCGGTACATCCCAGGGATGGACTTCCTCTTGCAGGATACAGCAGTTACAGGAAGTAAGAGTAAGGAAGGTGGTCTAGTTGGCAGGTGTGGGAGGTAGAATTAGTATTAATGTCTGTTACAATGCAGACGTGTGAGAATATATGCCAAAAATCAGGGATTTGGAGGAGGGGATGAATGAGGCTCTACTAAGAACCTTATGGTTTTAAGTAACTGCTGGGAGCAGATAGCATGGACTGTTGTATGTATTAGTATTGAACTTTGCTGGAGACAGCGTTGTACTTTAGAGATTGGGATGCGGGAGTACATGCTACATTAGGACAGCAGCAGAGAAAATGTTGGAGAGAAAAAAGTTCTGCACCCACCCCTCAGACTGAGAGCAGATGGTATGGGTTGTTGATCGCATAGGGGATAGGCTGAGTGTCTACCCATAGTGTGAGGAGGAGCTCAGCATATGAAGGCTGCATGTCTGAGGACAGCTGCATCAGGAGGTTGAGACATGTACAATGGGAAGCTGGGGTGCCAGACATATTTGGAGTTACAGCATGTTATGAAGAGTTGCCTATCTGCTGGACCTGCACCCTTTGCTTGCTCTGCCTGAGATACTTGTTTGTTTTCTAGCATGCAAATATTTCTTGCACTCAGTGACTTATAATTCTGCAAAAACGTTTGCTCTTTGAGAATGGGGGCACATAAGGAGCTCTAAAATGCAAAGCATGGTATCCAGAAATGTCTCTTGTAACAAAGCGTGACAGAGATCTCTCTGTTAACCTGAAATGTTGGTTGTTACTGGCATAGTCTGTGTAGCATTGTGTTGCCTACTGAAGTTGCACTCCAATGTACTTGGCAGAGTAAATAAAATATTTATATGATGAAGCTGTTGCTTTAGGAAACATGCTGTAGGGTAAACCATGCAACAGCTTGATTCTAATCATTGATTGGAAAAGGTATCAAACTGGAAAACCCTGCAGAAGTTTGTCCTCAAATTCTGTGGAGGAAAGTCCTGGAAGAAGGTGGATATCTTCCCATCAAATTGCAGATGAGAACTGAATGTTAAGGACTGTTGGAATCACTTTAAAGGTGTAACGCTACTCAGTCTAGCTTACGTTCTCAGCTCATGCTAACTTCCAGCTAAACCTCCACAGTTCAATGACTGAGCACTGTGGTATTTCTTAATTGAGGCGTCAGAAGGCAGTGGTGGATGCTAGCACTGATGGAAGCAATTCGCAGGAGTGCATGCATCATTATCCAAATAACTTTAAGTGAAGGTGCTGTGTGAAGGCTAAGGGAAAGCTAACTTGGGGGTTAGTCTTTTGTACAGTAGGGAGGGGAAATCCTTAATATTGTCAATTCTTTTTTCTTTATAGTCCGAATTCGAGGCAGAACTGAAGTCTGCTGGTGAGAAGCTTGTAGTAGTTGATTTCTCTGCCACATGGTGTGGACCATGCAAAATGATCAAGCCATTTTTCCATGTAAGTAGCCTTTGTTCTTCACAGTGACTGTACATATGCAACAGATACTTCTGTGCAACTTGCCAGTAATATGGAGCAAACCTCCTTTGTCTGTGGGGTGGACAGTATTTTCTTGAAGGAGAAATTTTAGAAGTATATGATTGCTAACTATTGAATAAAATACTTGGATACACGGCAGGGAACTGACTGTTGCATTTTGGCTGTCCTGATGCTCTGATTCATGAATCTGTAGGGACCTAGCTGATGCATTCCCTCAAGAACTGGCAACAGTGGAGTTGAAACAATGTGTGTACACTAACTCTGATTATTAAAACTGCATCCAGATAAACTGTAGAACCTTTCTGGGGTGAGGGGGAGGCCATAAGGGAAGGAAAGGCCTTTTCCTTCTGCTTAGGTGCTTCAGCAGACTCTTCCAGGGGATGGAGCTGAAAATTAATTTCTGGTCAGTAAAGTAGCTGCTTTAAGGTAACATGTCATGTCTCACAGCACCGATTTCTACAAACACACCTTTTTAAGCATTTCCTGGAGCAGTAACTACATAACTTCATTTTTCATTCCAGAGTTTGTGTGACAAGTTTGGTGATGTGGTGTTCATTGAAATTGATGTGGACGATGCCCAGGTAAGGTCCAAGGGTAGTGCTGAGGGGGGGCAGTAGCTTGGCAGAACCACAGGAGTGACAATGAGTGTCCTTGCATTCACTGAAACAAAATTAGATGGTTGCTAGGTGCCTATGCAGGGAAGAATGAACTTCTAGAGAAAATCAAAAGAATGAACTGCTTTAGTTATCTAATCCCTATGGCATGCATGAGGTAACTTGGGAACACTGGTGCTCTGTGTGTTGGGAGGGAGTCTCAAAGGCCTTAATCTGTTTTGATGCAATCTTCCCTAAAACTAATAGCTCACAAGTACAAGACGGTCTGATCTCACCGCTGCCCTTGGCATTGTTTCCTCTTTCATAATTTGAATCAAGTGTAATAAGATGTCTGCTCTACAGCAGTTTCAGCAATGTGGAATGAGTACTTGAACAATTTCAACCTGAAATTGTTCATTGCTGAAGTGCTGTTGAGCACTCTCCAAGCACTGTGGATGCAGTAAACATGTGCTCCTGTTATTGTATGAATTAGATGCTGAAGGGAGGATCTCTTAGGCTTGTTTCAGGAAGACGTTAATATTGAGCTGTCTTCGCAGGGCTGGACTAGAAGAGATGCTTTTGCTTCATTTTTAACAGTAATGATTTTGTCCAACTTCCTAATCAAAATGAAACCATGGGTTCTAAATTATGATGTCCTTCAGACATGCACAGCTGAATACTGTTTTTCTTCTCTTCCAGGATGTTGCTACACACTGTGATGTGAAGTGCATGCCAACATTCCAGTTCTACAAGAATGGAAAGAAGGTAGGTTTTTTTTTTTTTTTAATGGAGCTTATTTTCCTGGAAGAGGCAGGCTAGGCCACAGTGCCTGCTTTCTCTTAATAATGTATCTGGGTCACAGCTGGCATTGGGACACCTCTGAGAGCAATCAAATTAATCTTAGTGCCACTGCAAATGTAACATAGACCAGCTGCTAACTGATGAAGCAAGCTCTATTAATTAGACCTAGTGAACTAAGTCTTGCAAGTCAGTCTTATGGGTGGATCTTCATGATGAATTAGTGACGTTAAGTGTACAAGACTCTTAATGTTCTGCTTTTACTGATCTCAGTTAGCATTCCTTCTCTGCATTGCAGGTCATGTTCAAGCAGAGACATGACTATATGTGTAGAATTACCCCCTGACATCAGTCTCTAATCTGAATATACTCACATCTGAAACCACTGCTTGAGTGTTTTCACACAGGCTATAAAACTTATGGAGGGAGCCCATGTATGTTGCAGGACTGAATGGAGCCCCTTTGCATTGCCTGCTGTGATGGATAGATGGGATACAAGAGCAGTCTCAGTGGCAGTTTGCTCCAAGCAGTCCTCTCAGCTTGATAGGAAAGGGTCCAGCGCAATCCAATGTGGCTTTCAGTTACCACTGCTAGGAGGTGACCTCCATAATCCCTTTAAACTGTAGTTTTCAGTCTTACACACCACTGAATCAGGATCAGTTCATTTTTTGCTTCTTTGTGTGTGTAGAGCTCCGAGCATGGTGGTCTGAAAGGGATTCTCAAGATGCCGGCACTGATTTTCTTTTGAATGAGGAGCAAATAACTGAATCTCTACGAAATATTTCTCATTTTGAGGCTGAAGAGATCCTAGTGGTTGTGGAAGGAAGCCTGTATTTCTGCATGTTATGCAACTAGATGTTATATAGCATTGAGTACAGCTCTTCTGAAAACTGTTCTTTTTGCAGGTGCAGGAATTCTCTGGGGCCAATAAGGAGAAGCTGGAAGAGACCATTAAAAGTCTAATCTAATCTCCAGCCACGGAGGCATCGGAGCATGTCTGGGGATCGGCTAACTCATAGCCCGTAACTTTTCTACTTTAAAGAAATTCAACCATTTAACCTATCCTCTGTGCTGACTATCCTCTGATCAATGTAAATGAGTACAATAAAATGTAAATTCTTCACTTTCGGTTATTGCCTGATGGTTTGAATGAAAATGCAAGCAAGTTGCTAATGTCTCTGACATGATCTGTTTTGCTATGTTAAAGGGATGCTGTCTGGATGCTCTTGTCAAATGCAAAAATCTAATACCAGGTTGTTGCTGAGAATGGAAAGTTAAGTATTGGAAAGGGCAGCAATAATAATTGCTGTAGAAGTCTGACACCTTACTTGCCTGGCATCCAGCCACTAGCCTATTATCTGAAAAGCAGCACTATGGCTTGCAGTTGAGCTGCAGGAGGGTGAGCTTGGAGCTGTAGAAAATGGGGTTGCTTGTAAGGATGAGTTCTCAAAATCCAAGCTTTGTATTAGACTTACAAAACCAGTAGTAATTTCTAAAATATCTGAATGTTGCGTGAATTTGCCACAAAATTATAGAAAGGGAGGAGATGGAAGTGCTGCCTCCTTCCCTTTCAGTTTTGCTTTGCCATTGCTGTACAGTCTGGTTCTGTTAGTAGCAATATGTAGTCTCTGGGTTGGGCTGCTTTGTTCCACAGGCAGTAATCTAAAGCAGCAAAACAGTGTCTTGAGCCTGAGATGAATTTGCTTGTGTTCTTGTTTTTGCTTAACTCTGCTATTATATTATTGGATCATACTGGATACATTTTGTCTACTGAACTGGACTCTGAAGTCCTCCAGCCCTGTGTCAGGTTATCTAAATAAACATTTATCTGCCAGTTTCCTCATGCTCTTTAACTGCTGTTCCTTCTCCACCAGCTCAGAATGGTTTTCTTGCTGGCCTAGGTGTTGTCTCTTGGTAAGCGTTCAATAAATAACAAAGCAGGGCTGTAGCAGCAGCTAACACCTAATGCAGTGATTTGGAGCTAGAGCTCCAATGAGCTTTGCTGCTTATTTTCCATCGTTGATGGGAAAAGTGAGACAGACTTCCTGCTGTATCTGTAGGCAAAGTGGAGTGAGTTTGGTAGGCAACTCATATGTGACTCAGTTTTACACTCATATCACAAGCATATGTGACTTTCCTAGCTCACAAAGAAGGCTGGGAGACCTTCAGCAGACTGCTGTGTATTTAACCTCTATTTAAAAACAGATTTTTCCAATTCCAAGAAGCATCCACGCATTTCTCAGCTGAGGAGAAGTCATCAGGAATTTTGGATGTAAGCTCTGCTTATACAATGAGGGCATGCAAGATGTTTTCTGTACTGCTCTGACTCTTTGACTAACAGCAGTGCCATGTGTTAAAAGATGATTCATAGGTAAGTGGGAAACCACTATACAAAGTGGTTCTATAGATAAACTTGTGAGGAGGAAATAATATGGTACTGGAGAAGAACATGCTATTAAGATCACCATATCTGCTAATGAGCATTGCTTTTAAGAGCAGTTCTCAGGTAGCCTGTTTATTTCCTGTGGGCAATAGTTGGAAGTGAGAGAGAGAAGAGATAGTCATCTTAAAAATCCCTGAATGGAAGTTAGGCAAAATTCAGCAAGAACTTCATCCTTAAGGAATAAGGAAGCAAACGAGATCTGCAGTATCTCTGCTGAGGTTAGGCAAGACCAGGTAGTTAGTTACATGCTAGAAAGGGGGAAAACTGCAAATTCAGATAGGAATGAGGGAAGGCATCAGGAAGGCAGCAGTATCTTGTGCTCACATGGGTGCAAAGTCGTTCTTGCAGCAAGACTTCTGCTTCCTGTGCTGCAGTACCTTCTGTTTCTGAGAATCGGCATGCAAGCACAAGAACTTGCTTAGCCTGGCTTGAAAGCAGCTGTTCTTAAAGCCATCTCTAAGAAATATGCAGCAAAGAACTTTGTTTGTCAGGTACCCTTTTATTTTAAAGGAAATGCCAAGTATATTCCCTTCTAAATGCCTCATTTGAAGTTTGTTCTTCTCATTACAAATACTGGCAATGCCTTGCTGAGGGGTAAGGAGTCTCAGTTCCTATGGCAGCAGTGACCCTGTGGGAGGGATGTACTCCAGTTCTGGCTGGCAATTCCCAGCCAGTGAGGAGCTGGGAGGGAACTGAACCAGCGTAGCTGAGCTGGACTGGACAAAGGGATGTCCTAAAGCAGGGCACCACATTAGCACAGAGGGCTGCTGCTTCAGGTCTGGCTGGGCATTGTGGTGTTCCTGGTGGAGCAATTGCACTGTGTCACTTGTTCTATATACTTTGTATTCTATTATTTTCTCCTCTTGTCCTATTAATCTGTGTTGATCACAAGTTTTAACTTCCTGTTCCTGCTGTTGACAGAGGAGTGAGCACTAAGCTGCCTGCCAGGTTCAACCCTGCCACCTGAATGCAGTGGCTACAAGTAACCTTACTAAATCCTGGGATGTGGGCCCTGACATGGAATTACTAAGTAATGCTCTGGAGAGCTCAGTAGGTGTGATTTACTTGCTAAATGGCTAAGCTGTTTTTCACTTGAAAGAGTGAGACAGCAGTATTTCCGTATGCCGGAATGTTATGCTGCAGAGTTGCTCTTTCATTGGACACATTGAAGTCACTGGCTGAGAAGCAGGATGTGATTTACTGTTTGCAAAAACACAACTGCTTTGATCCAGTGATCTGGGAAGATGCCTTTAAGGGGATAACAAGAGCTGGTTTCATTTCCATCACATGTGGAAGAAATTTGGTGCATGCTGAAACAACATTTGGAGGTTCCTTCTAGGAGCTAGGAAGTTATCCTTCCCTCAGGTGATGACTGCCATCAGTCATTTGGCTATAAAATGGGCTGAGATGTCTGCCTTGCTGTCAAACCAGTAGAACAAGTTCTCTGCAAACCTGTTTGTGAAGCTTTCCCATCAGAGTGGATGGACAGGTCAGCAGAAAGAGAAGTAGTCCTCCAGCACAGAAATTGGAGTGTGTGGCTGAGTAAGTAGGTTTAATGAGAGAGAACTTCCCATCATGAAAGGGAAGGACAAGCCACAAAGGTTGCAGTCAAGTAAGCAAGGGAACAGTGTAGGGTTATGTGGCAGGGAAGTAGCAAAACTCTGTAACCACAGTCATGGTGTCAGACTGCTGTAGTGCACTCAGGGAAGGATTGTCTTAGTAACCAGTGTGTTACTCCACATCTTTTTGTGCAATACGCAAGCCTAATTTCAGCTCTGATTGACCTTCCCGTTTTCATTCCTTCCGAAACCTGGATTATGTTAGGCTTGAATTTCAACCTCACAAATGATTTCAAGAAGAGCTTTTGAAATTATGCTAGCTTTAATTAGTGTTCTTTCCTCAAAATTAGCTATCTTTATAAAGGGCAAGTGACAACTTCTGTCTTTTCAAAATACACAGTATTCAAAACCTTGCCTGGCACCACCCTCATGCTGAGTACCTTCCCAGTGGTGCTGTCCATTAGTTCTGTTGCCTTTTTACCCAGCTAGCACAAACCCTGAGCAGTAGTGGTGGGAGTAATTGCACTGAGCTTCTAAACACCAGTTAACATGAAGGAAGTTGTCTGCTTCCACCTCTACAGCTTGAGAACTGGGGCACAGCAGCTTCTCTTTGCGAAGGTCTATTGCATGCAACTTTCAGTCACATGAGGAAGTGGCTTGAGGACTGTCTGTGAGTCCTCAGCTGGTCTATCTGAGGTCTCTGTGGGAGAGGTTGACAACAGGCATTGCAGGCCCAGTTGTAGCAGGGATCCTGCTCTTCATCTCAAGTGACAAGTGACTGTGCCAAATGCACTTGGTGCTGAAATGCTTTCCTGTATGTTTTCCTTGGCACGTAGACCAAGCAGAAAGCTGGAAGCAGGAAGGAGGAGAAGTCTGATGGGGTCCGGCAGGGATCTGCATTTGGGGCAGCTGCTGGCTGTCTTTGCACAGGGCTGGTAGCCAGTCAGTGCTGTGCTCAAGGCTTGCTGCTGTGCGAAGACAAGCTCCCCTTGCTGTTGGCTGAGAAAGCAGCTCTGAGACATGCTCACCTCCATGAGGTGGCAGTGACCCATTCTGGTTGTACGTACGTTGATACACAGACCAGCCCTGGGAACGCCTTGTGCTTTTCCCTTGCATGGTAGCGTGACAGCCAGTACCTCCGGGTAATGGGCTGGAGGAGGACAAGAGGCAGCCTAGAAATCCTAGCATGTGTGATTTGCCTCTCCCTGAGAGCTGGGGTGGTGTGACAAACATGTGAAGAGTCGTTAGGTGGGTAGGGAAGCCAGGCATGAAGCAAAGAAGTTTTTTCTTGTCATAGAAGTTTAAAAATCCTGAGAACATTAAAAAAAAAAAACAAAAAACAATGTGAATCTTAAGGATGCTGCTTTCTTTTCTCTTGTTGCAGCTATGCTATAACTATGTGAGGAGCACAGAAAATGTTTTTGTAAACGTTATGGGGAGGAGCCAAAGAGCAATCCATGTCCCTCAGCATCGGCACCATACATGGGCAAACTGAGAGACCAAGAGTGACTCTTTGCCAAATCTCCTTAACTGATCAGTAAAGCTAGAATGTTAGATTTAATATATATGACAGACCTGGAAAAAGGCTGGAACTTTGGAAAACTACGACTATTCCATTGCTAAATACATGTTGTGATTTAGCTCTGTGTGTGATTTGTGGAGAGATCCCACTCACTCATCACTGCAATAAGCCAATGCCAGTTTTCTAAACTACCGTTTGGCTTGGAGAGTTTTCTTGGTGATGATTCTCAACGTGATGATCGTCTGCAGATGTAAGAATTATCGTAGGATAGAATGCTTTCGGTTGGAGGAGACCATCTTGCTCTGATCCCCTGCTGCTGGCTGCCACCCATCAGGTCAGGCTGCCCAGGATCCCACCCATCCTGGCCTTGAGTGCCTGCAGGAATGGGGTACCCACAGCTTCTCTGGGCAGCTGTGCCAGGGCCTCACTGCCCTCTGCGTAAGAAAGTTCTTTCTAACATCCAACCATCCAGTGGCTATACAAGAAGCAATGGGCACAAACTGAAACATGGGAATCTCCACTTAAATTTATAATAATAAAATTAAAAACAACCAGAAGTAATAAGAACCAACACTTTGCTGTGAGGGTGTTCAAGCACTTGGGCAGGTTTCTCCAAGAGGCTGTGGAGTCTCAGTCTCTGGAGATGCTCATGTCCTGACTGGCCATGTGCTTCCCATCCCACACCAGATCTGTCTTGAGGGCTCTCCTACAGCATCTCCAGAGGCGTCTGCAAGCTCTTGTGATTTCACAAGAGATTGGAACACCCATACTTACAAACAACAGAGATCCCAAAAGCAAAAGAGAACTTTTTATACAATTACACTGAATCCAGTGTAGAAAACATGTAAACGTAGCTTTAGCCTATCAGAATACATCGAGCAGAGAAAAAACTGGAGGGTGGATGCAGGGGTGACATCTGGCTATGATGTAGCTAATGTCACAAAAGCAACCAGTTCAGACCAGACTTCTGTAAGTGCTTCACTTGGTGCCAGCATGGTTCCTAGTACAAAACTGGACGCTTGAATTTTTTGGAAGAAATAGCCATGCTCTCCAGAGAGGTTCAAAAGTGGAGTAGGGTCAGGTTTGTGCGTTGTGGGGTTTTTTTTGTTTTGTTTTGTTTTTTTGTGGGTAGAGCTTGCAAAATCAGCTGCAGCTCATGCAGTATAAAATCTAAATACAGATAGTAAGAGGACACAACTCAGTGTTTGACAACCAACAGGCTGAAGCCAGTAATCCTAACAAAAACAACAACAAAATCACTAAACAGGTGATTTTAAAACAACACAGTATTTTAGAACTAGAAAATACTCTCAGTAGGGAAACGTCAACCAACAGCAAATCTCTAGATAGCGGATACGAACCCTACTGACAAAACCCCATGCCTTGTTTACCTTTTACCACACTGTACAGCAGTTATTAATTCACAGATTTTCCTCAAAGGCCAACTGAAAACCACAGCTAGTGGAAAACCAAGCTGGTGAGGCTTTCTCCTCAGAGTCATATACACAGCCAACACCTCTCCTACAGTATTTGCTCCAAAACAACTTTCTCACATCTGCCCGACTAGTTTCAAGATGTGTTTTGCTCATTCACTTGATTTAAGTCTTAAATGTTCTTTTCCTGTTGACTAATAGGTCACCAGTCCTGCCCCTGCAAAAACATTAAGGTCTCTTTTAATCCCTCTTCAGATATCAATAGTAAGAACTCAAAAATCAACTCAGCATTCCTCTATAGCAGCGTTTATTCTTTACCCAGCAATGGATCACCATCAACTTCAATATCTTTCTGCAACCTGTAGCTAGTAACAGGTTCTCATTCAACATTTTCCAGTGTCTAAGATGTATATTATTGGCAAACTGTGCACCTTCTTCACTCAGCACCAGGTGGGACCTTGACAGCAGTACAACAGACAGGGCCAGCTTAGTGATACCATCTTCCAAGAAGGCTGGGATGGAAATCATGACAAGATCAGACCTACACTACTTAAGGAAATGTGAGACCTAATCAGACAACTCATGTTGTAGTAGGTGGCTAAAATATTTCCAAGATCATGTGTTATTGCAAGAAAGTGAAAAAAAAGGTTATTCCACAAACAGAAATGCAATACAAGTGAAGTATCCATTAACAGATTTATTTTCTTTCCGTTATCTCAGCATAACTGATACCTACATTCCTTGATTAAATTAAAAAAAAAAAAAAGAATAAAAAAATACAGCTATGTGAGGAAACTTGGAATCCCCATACACTGTTAGCTTGATCTTTGCTCACTAACGCTGGTTACAAAATTAAATTCCCTCTTGCACAGTTCTGGACAAAATCAATAGATAAACATTAGTCACTGGGTGTGCCATCTACTGGGAAAGCTTTCAGAATTGCCTCTTGCTTTTTCATAAGTCAACTTAGGTTCGTTTCAAAGTACAGTTAAACCAGTTTCAGTACTGGTGAGGTTCAAACATTTTAAAGCTTTTTTTGCGTAGCTGGTTAAAGCAATCTCAAGTTCTTCAAAGCCAGACACATACCTACAGTTATTAGGCCAATAGTAAGAGAAATTATCCCCAAGCGTTCATCAAGAACACAGAAATAAACCTTTTTAACATTGAGTTTACAAATTATACAAACAGAATCACATTCTCCTGTGCTTGTATCCCAGGAAGAAGTGACCTTCAGACTTTTACAATAGCTTTTCCAAGATTTTCTCCCTTTAGCATTCCAATGAAAGCTGCTGGCATGTTCTCGAATCTTTCAGTGACTTGTTCGTGGTACTTCAGTTTTCCCTGTCAAGAAGAAGAGAATATTTCCAGTCTTCATTTGCCAGCTGCCTCACTTTCACAATCATCAAGATACTAAGTTGCACATATGTTCCATCTGAAACACTGGTACACCAGTGTACCTTTGCAAAACCAAGTTTGTATGCAGCAATTCCATGAGAAGACCCACTTTCAGGGAGATTCACCCCTTGGAGTGAAACAGGGAACAAAAACACTGCAGAGAAAAACTCATCAGGACACACTGAGCGCTACCCAGTCCTCAAAGAGCAGGTAGAGCATTTAAATTCAGCTTATATTTAGAAAAAAAAGAAGCTCTTCACTGTCAGGTAATGGTTTAGAATGACTCTGAAATTTTAAGTTAAGAGCACAAGCTATTACCACAAATCTCAACAAAGCAGAAGGCGTCAAGCATATTGTAAATGGTTTGTGTGTTTCCCAGAAGGCTCAAAGATCATGCCATCTCTTCACCAGCTAAGACAAGGGGCAACTTCCCTAGCAAAGACAGAAACTATGATGGGAGCACTCATTACAGAAGATTACCCCTTTCCCTCTTACCTCCAGGACCCATTTGAGCAGTGCCTTCACACCCTCCTCCCGGCGGTTATACCAGCTGTACACAATAAACCCTTTCATGCTAAGTTCATTGAAGATCATTGGAAACTGGATATAAGATCCTGGCAAAGAAAGGAAATAGCTCTTATTAAAATAAAGCCCAATGCATAGAGAGGTTTTAGCCAGTAAAAGACACTGAGATATGTTGCTCCAGGCAGAAACAAATTCTATTATTTCTGAACAGGGTAAACGACCACAGGTTCAGGGACAGGGAGCAACACAGGAAAACAAAGACCTGATCTACCTGAGGCTGAACACCCACCAGCACTGCTGAAAACAACTTCATTCAGATGTAAAGTGACCAGTGCTGGGGTGGGGGCTTTCTGCTTAATTCTCAATGTACTGTTTTGACAGCTTGTTTGAAAGCCTGCTAAACCATCTCACTAAAGCTCAAAAAAAAAAAAAAAAAAGTTATATATGAGAAAAAAGAAAGAGAAAAACAAACAAACAAAAAAAACCCAAACATTTTCTTCAATAATAAAAAATTCATGATACCCACTCCCATCCCCCCCACCTGAAAAGACCCACATTTAAAGCCATCTGGGAGTCTAAAGTCAGTAGCCATCAAAGAGAATACTGCTCCTGAAGCCTCCAGTTTCTTCCAGAAAGTAGTTTTGGAAAACTTAATGCTATTAAAAGTGAATATTAACTTCAAACATATTTACCAGCAGTTGCATCAGTAACTGAAGTCCTGCACTTATAAAATGTGGGAATAAAAACAACCCAACCACACACAAACTAAAATGAAGCTATTTCATCTAAAAACCTCAGGGAAATCTATTCTCATAACTTGAACTATGGACTGTGTAAATGATACCATTCCACCACATTTGCTGCCTTCCACCAATCTGCATCTGCTCAGAGCTCTGGGGAATGTCATTTCAGCCAAGTTTAGTCTTGCCTCCATTTCTAAACACAAGTTCTCCACCTGATACGAGCATGTAGGAAGGAGAATGTCTGTGTGTACACATAAGTGTGGTCACACATCAGATCCCCCAGATCGTTATCATCAGTTCGTTATCTGAATGTACACAAACACACAGGCAACTGGCACATTGAAAAACACAGCAAAAATTGGGCAGCTTGAGCCACTATGTCTTTCACCCTGCCATCACCAAATAGTGACTAAACTTAGACACACAAAAGGAGGTCCACACCTTTCTGAGGCACAGTGTCATTGTACTGAGAGATGGCTCCACAGACTGCAATCCTCCCATATTTCCTCATGTGATTGATAGCAATACTGGCAAATTCTCCACCCACCTACAAGAACCAGACCACAGGCAGCATTAGAGAAAATCCACAGAGAAGACAGCTGGTTTGCCTCTCAGCATTTGTTTTTTTGTGTTGCTTATCAAGACAGCTGCAGAAAAAAAGACAAGAAAGGAAGAAGTATGCTGTAAGCTCTTACAGGAACTATGTCTCAGTTAGATGGAACTCAGTATCAAGTTCCTGCAATAGGCTAAGGAAATGGACAGCCTGCTCAAGACAAGGATCTTCCAGAACTCACATTGTCGAAGAAACAGTCATAGCCATCAGGAGAGGCCTTACGCAGGGCTTCATCCAAGGATGTAACCGTCTTGTAATTAAAGGCTTCATCAAAACCTATTTTTTTCAGGTAAGCAACCTTGCTATCTGAGCCAGCGCAGCCCACCACTTTACAACCCTGCAATAAAAGAAAGAGCATTTAGAAATGCTTTTCAACACAGGCTCACACTGTAAATGCAAGAGTGCTGGGTGGAAGGCTCATTTTTGAAGTCAGGTGGTTGTGAATATGAACTCCTAAGCTCCAAAGCTTTGCTATATCCTCAGGAGCTTGTTTCATCTCAAAAACTTATTGAATGCATGTCTTCACCGTTGTTTGTGCTGCTGATCATTCATGGCCTTGCTCTTCTGTCTCCCACAATAGCCCTCCAGTGTGCAAGTCTGACCAGTTCAAGACACACACCCCTATTTTAGCAAGCTGTCCCACCACGGAGCCCACAGCACCAGCTGCAGCATTGACCAGCACCGTCTCTCCTGGCTTCATCTTGCAGACCTCAAACAGCCCAAAATAAGCAGTGAGGCTGTGAAGAAAAAGAAAAATGCTCAGTGTGGAAAAAAAGAATTCAGACATGGAAGTGTGACTTGATCTCATTAAACTAAAACATCAGCACAACTAGAACAAGGTTGAGATTTATTTATCCTTGTGGAAATACTACTAAAAAAAAAAAAAAAAACAACACAACTATACAACTTCTTAATTTTGCTTATGAGCCGAACATTTTAACTTGTCTTATTTTTCTCGACTGGCTGTAACTTTCTAATACATGTTACTGGGAAGCATGATGATTGATGTACAATTCCATCTTATGTGAAAACAGCTTTCCTTGTGCTCACAAGTTGGAAGGCTAAGCAACATGACCAACTGGCTCTGAAGCCCAACAAGCTTCTCTTTAATTTCTTCTAGCTTAGTGCTTCAGGCTTAAGGACTGCTATTTCACTGTACTTTGTGACAGCTGTATTGTCATTTGGGGGGCAATTCTGGCAATAGATAAAAGCAGACTAGCCCATATCCATAACTCAAGTTTGAGTCCTTCCAATCAGGTTGATTCAGACTGGACTTGATTTTTTCCAGCCCTTCCTGAATCCTCTTCCTGACTGACCACATGAAAAGGCATGCTAACCTCCAAGCCAAATTTCCTCCAATCCAAAAAGTGGGTTAAACTTCAGGCCCTCTACAGGGCAAAAGCATCCTGAATTACAGCTTTATTTATTTATTTAAAACAAGAGTGATCAGCCAGCACCGTGGCAGAAAAAGATCAGGCAAAAAGATTTTTTTATTGCAGAGCAATATCCAGAGGATAGCTTCCTTTGGACCTTGATACTCACCCTGGCATACCAACTGTCCCAAGTGCTAGAGACTTGGGGAGTGATTCTGGCCAATTTGCAGGCAGGAGATTCAGGTCCGTCCCATCAGAAATGAAATGAGTTCTCCAGCCTCTATTAGCCACAACAAAGGTCCCTACTGTGAAAGCTGGATTCTTGCTTTCTACAATCCTGCTCAAAGGAAGAAAAAAAAAAAAAAAAAAAAAAAGAAAAAAAAAGAATATCTATGAGACAAGTCTTTTGGGGGGGGGTTTCCTCTTATTCCTGTTGTGCTTTGATGCAGGAGAAAGAATACTTTGGGTCAGGACATCTAGCCCATACCTTGCTGATGTTTTTCTTAAAATGGTTACTATCTCTTGTTACTATGGGAAAGCTGGGTGAGATGATGCTAGACTTAGCCTGACCCATAAAAAAAACTGATGTTCTATATAGATGCCATTCCTTTTTTCATTTGTTGTTTTGGTTTTTATTTTGATTGTTTGTTTGCTTGCTTTACCAGCATCATCTGCTATGAATTCAAACTAGGCTTCTATGAGCTCCAAGGCATAAAAGAGGACACTGGGATTGAAGGATGTAAAAGTATGAAACTGAGGTACAAATATGATATTAAGGGCATTTCCTTTCTCAGAAAACCTGCACTTAATTTAAAAGTTGAAGATCCTGGATATGGAGCCTCTTGAGACAAGAAAAAGCTCCTTAAGGAAGGCAGTATGTAATAACAGAAGTTCATACTTAGGGTATCTCTATGCCAAACGAAAATTCTGCTTTCTTAGCCCAGTGAGAAAATTGTCCTGGAAAGAAACAATTAAGCATCCTCAAAACGTTGAAAATAGATTGTTTTTTGTTCAGCTTGTTCTATTCCCCGATGTTCTTCCAGAGAAACACAAGAGTCAGAGGTCACAGATGTTCTTGGGCAGCAACATAGAGGGAGCGCAGCAGGAGCAAGCTGACAAAGGGAAACATCTATGTAGCTAAGTCATTACCACAAGGTTGGATTACGGTCATATAGCATCTGGCATTTTAGAAACAGTCACAGCTGGAACAGACATGTATAGTCTTAGGTATGCAATTACTGCATATCAGATTTTAAAACATGAAGTTGACACTTGGAGTCATGTTTAATGGTTGGCCCCTTGTGCTGCTCCTTACAACTGTCTCTAGAAATGACAGTTTGTTGGCCTAGATGCTCTCCAAGAAGGCAGAAAAGGTTATTATAGAAAATCATAAAGAAAATTATAAACTATAAAGAAAAAAAAAATAGTATAGTATTCCAATCAATTGTATATTTGAAAAAAAGGAATGCAGATTCTGCAGTACTTGACTCGCGTCAAGAGAACACAACACAGGCTGTAAATGTCAGGACATTCCTTTGACATCTGGCACATGGATGGATACGATGAACAGGTCTTACCTGGCAACCTGTGTGCCAATCATTACATCCCCTTCCTTCATGCTCCTTTTACTGTACGGTCTGTAAAAACAGGCAGAGAGACAGCTTACTGTAAGTAATCTTCCAGAGTAAGTGATCTTCCAGACACTGTACAGTATTCTGACCCAGAAATAGCATAACTAATGACTCTGAACACACTGCAAGTAGCTTGCCCTTGTAATGACATAACTGGGTATTTTCCATAGACAGTTACTGAAGCACCCCATCAGCACCAAGCTGAAGTGTCAGGAATAGGACAGTACTAGTCTTCACTGCTGGTCTACCACTACAAGAAAGCTGAGACTCCAAAGAATTACCTCTGAATAGGGTCTAACAGAATTATTCATAGCTCTGGGCAAATACCCAGTCTCCCTGAAATTGAACTGCTGTCTGTTACCAAAAAACGTATCAGTAATATCCTATTTAGAATGCATATCCTCAAGTACAGGCTTGAATAGATAAGCAAAGCAGATTCTGCAACAGGGCTGCAGCCTCCTTTGGGCTCACTGTATTCTAGCACAAAAGTCACCACAAGGGACAACAACAGGGTTCAGGAAAACTCCATGTCCACAGCGTAACTGTCCTAATGTCCTGCTGAATCTGACATGGGTCTCTGCTAATGTACACATTTTATACAAGGCAAACAAGCATCCTGGGATCCTGGCAACAAGGGATGCTCCCAGTACACATTTATTAAGGTTTGAGAACACAAGTGAGTAAACATACCTCATGTAAGGATCAACACTAAGAAAAACTGATTCAAGCAGCAGCTCTGCAACAAAAGACAAAGCAAACAGCTGGGTAACAGTGGTAAAGCACAGGTTCCACAAGTCAAAAAAGTCACAAAAAATCTATCGGTACCCCCAATAGTTTAAGAAGTCCTATTGGCATCAGACAGGAACAAACTACCAGGAACGACTAAGGCATTCTGTAGCTTTGTCTGGATTTAGCACTATGCTCCTATAAAAGATATCTTTGGAAGAATTGCTGGAAAGCTAGCTTCTCTTCAGTCCCATTTGTCTATATCTGCCTTTGCACTTCATAGAAGATTCAACAGGCCAGACCTCCTAAGCAAAGCACTTTTCTTTCACCTGTGTACATCTTCCCAGGATTCATCCAGCAGAGGGTGGTAAGAGACTTTGGTGAATGTCATATGCAACAATCACCTTGCTCCCTTGAACAGAAGAACACCTTCCCTAGGTAGTTTAATCTGCAATAGCTGCCCACCTCCATCCAATAATGCTTTTTTTTTTTTTTAATGGCCAGTGCAGCAACCTAACAAATAGAAGCTAGCGATCTATTTTAACACATATTTTCCTGTCGCTCAGAGTGAGCAAGAGGAACAGTCAAGGCTGTTGTAACATCAAAAGAAAGGCCACGTTTTAAATGACTCTGTGTTCTTAAATAATTATAAGTTAAAGTACTAAGTATGTATGGGTGAGTTAAGAGCCACACGTGCCATAAGAATCCATAGAAGTACAGCTAAGAAGAAACCACCCTCCAAACCATTAAACTGTAAGCCTAACTAGTATTACTATTACTTTAATGAGGTTTCCTTGACATGCCGCCTAAACCAAAGTAAATCTTGTGAAGGATAAATAGTGGGATGCGGTTCAAGACAGCGTGGTGCAGATGACCATGTGAAGCCAAAACCGTAGGTTCATTCACTTATCAGTATCTCTTGGGTTTGGCCAAGATTATTTTACTCCCAACTCTTTTCAAGATAGAAACTCACAAGTAAAACCTGTGCATTTATTATTCCTCTTTTTCTTCTCTCTTACTAGCAGGGCAAATATCACAGGTAAGAAGACAAGCCCCCATCAACTCCTGCTCTAAGAACACCCAAAAAGGGGCTCAGTCCCACCTCAATTACTCTCTTGTCCCCCAGGTCTATCCTTCAGCGTTCTCTCCCACCATGAAAAAAATAACAAAGAAAACCAGACGTTACCATCTTCTCCAGCTTCCAAAGGATTTTGTAAGATAAAGCAGATGACAACTTTACAATAATAAAGCATGTCTGCATTTTACTAGAAGTACCCCATTTGCTGCAGCCAGTGCCTTTCTCTCTTTTTAAATCACGCTAATTGTTTTCTTACAGCAGTCGGTTTTGAGGGCACACTGCTTCAGCGATTTTCTCCAGCATGCTTTATTTACCAACACAGCTGAAAACCATGAGGCATCACTAACACGTTTTTAGTGCAGTGGGACTTTGAAAGGCCCACCAGAGTTGCCTGAAGGCTAAACACAGTTTAGCACATCCAGTGTTTATTGTCAGATGTCTTTAAACACACTAAACTTGCCAAGATACACATCCTTGAGCAATTGCCCTACCCTGCCAGTTTGCCATAAGCCCTGCCAAGCCTTTTACAAACTGTGCGTGAGGAACACATGGACAGACCTACAAACGCACAGCCATTGTCTGCAGGAAGACAGCCTCCAGACAGCAAGCGATAGCACTCCACTCACCTCCATCCTTCAGGTTTGCCAGCACCTCCTGTTTCATTTCAAAGTCGCTGGTTTGGGGGAAACCCTCAAAATGCTTCTTCATTACCCACACCTTGGCAGTCACCATCCTGCACAATAAACAGCACAAAGAGATGCTAAACGGTGCTAAGCTGCGAGCAAGGGCTGCATAGCGCCTCAGGGGACCACAAAACACAGGCATCTTGACCGCCTGATAACAACTCCTGAAGCCACCACCCTCTGACACGCACTCACGGCCGAGACCAGCGGGGTGGGAGGTCAGCCCCGCTGAGATGCGCGTCTCCCGCGGCGAAGAAACTCGGGAGGCAAAATCCACTGGTTTAAGGAAAACGAGAAGCTTATTAAAAGGTTTAAGAAAACTGGGAAAAGCCTTTTCCCGGTCAGTAACAACCCCATCAGTGGAAAGTTTCCGCGGTTGCCAAGCTCCGGGCTAAAGCCTGGCATCGTATTGTCAATGGTGTTTTCCAAACAACGTACAAACAAACAAGCGGCTTGCACGTGTTTTTCCCTCGTAACCTCATTCTCGTAAGCGAGCAGGAAGAAGTTCATACTTAGAACGGGCGGTGATGGAAAGCTCCGTCTTCTGCTGTCAATACTGGATCACAAGCCTCCGCCACCGATCCGGCCTGAGCTCCCAAAACCACGACACGCGTCCTAGAAAACAAAGACAAGAGTCTCTTGGAGCTTTTATCGCCAGAGCAGGCACCGCCCCTAATTGCATTTGCCCCGGAGCAAGAGCAAAGTTCAGCCCTGCCCTCCAACTCCGGGGTGTTCGTCGGCCCGAACCGGGCTCACATGACAAAGCATTCCGTATTAACGAGCGAGCAGCCTGACCCAGCGCCCCTCGAATGGGAACAAAGGTCGGGGAAAGCTTATGAGCAGCAATTACAATTACACTTGGACCGTTTTTATTATTGTTATTACCTTACTTTTGAAGCGGCTGACTGCCTCGCTCCAGTTTATAGGAGGGAGATGAGGTTCTTTTAATATCTGTATACCCGGCGTGAGATTAAGAAACAACGGTTCCTATGTTGTTCCGACCAGTTCATTACAAAACCTAATCAGGGAGACGGGGAAGGGAAGGAGGGTGATAGAAAAGATGGGAAAGAAGCAAGAGTTGCGTAAAGCAGGGATGGTCACCAGCAGGATCCAGCAGCGTCCTGTTGCACGGCGTGTGAAGGTCCCAGGCAGACGCAGCGGGGGGGGGGGGGTGAGAAGCAGCAGCGTGGCCGGCCTTGGGCAGCAAGCAGGTAGACGGGGAAGTCGCGGAGCCAGTCCTTGAAGCAGCAGCAGCGCTCCGGCAGCAGGCACAGGAGAGTTCGGCAGCATGAAGGAGTCACCTCACGAGGAATCTGATCGTCAGGAATCCCTCTTCTTCATGAGGAATGTGCTGCCAGAAACCTCTGTTCTGCTTCATGAGGAATGTGCTGCCAGAAACCTATCCTCATGGTTTTCAGTTCCTCTTTTATCCTCCTTGTTCTCCTGCCTAGGTGACAAGGATGGGCCTTGAGCAAGAGTCATGGAGTACCCCCTGAGATGGCCATCATCCTGAGATAAGTCCACACAAAGGAGCACTTCACAGCTATTTAGCTGCAGCTCATCTCGCTCTCATTGCCCCTGGCCTTGTCCATCTGCGTCCCCCAGGCAAAGGATCTCACAACCTTTGCCCAGGACTTGCCGGGACTTGAACAAGTCCATCTGTGTCCCCAGCAAGCTTTGAGACACAGACGTTAACAGAATAATATCTTACACCACCCCGTGACTCAAAGGTTGCTTTAAAATGGGATACAGATGATCCACGATGGTGAGAAAAGGATAGCAAGCATAAGGGTAAAGGAGGGAAGGGGGCAAGGAATCAAATATATAATATAATCATTACAAAAGATTTCTCAGGCTGGGCCCTGATGTGCTTGACTTCCCCATCAGTAGAGGAGGTTACAAACTACATAGGTGATACAACACATTTTATAAAGCACAGAACCATACAAGTAACAGACGTAAGAGTCAAAAGAGTCAATAACCAATAACAAATAAATATAACAGAGCAACAACATTACCACCCACAACTACACAAAACATAGTACTTTTGCAACCAAAATACTAAATGTAATCAAGAGGTACATTCAGTATTCTAGCATGATCAAATTTTCAATATTTCTGTCACAAAACATTACAGTTCTTTCTGTGTTCAGTCAAGGTCCATAGGAGTATTCTGAAAAATAAAATGAGATACCGACTTGCCCTTTTTTGGGGGCTTTGTTAATATGGTTAAAAAATGAGGGAACAATCCAGCAAGTGTTAATTTTATATTCCTTTTTCACGGTGTCCTTGGCTTTCCAAGGATATTTGTTAAGGTATCCCATTACGGTTAGGGAAACCAGCCTCAGGTTAGCTGAGCCAATCGACACAGGCTGGCCCGGGAGATCCGTGTTTCCCTTTGTTGTGAGCTTTCTAATACATCCACCCCTCACCGCCCCCACCCCGCTCACTTGGGAGGGGCGGAAACATCAGTTTACTAATGGCTTGGAGAGCCCTTCAGGTTCCCTGAGAAAGGCCCTAGGACCTGGGGTTTTGCTCTCTTCGAGATTCTCGAGGTTTTGTTCTGGCCACCAGTTAACTAATTTCTCTAACCTATCTGTTGCCAATCCATCCATCAAATTTTGTGGAATACCCTTTTTCCAGCCCAGAGTCCAAACTCCATTACATTTATGAAAGATATTCTGCCTACCGGTTTTTACTGGCAATGAGACCCTTCCAGACCCACTGAGCTTTGGGCTAGGTGGCCTGGGGGCAAGACTGGCTGCTGCAAGCCTTACACCTCTGGGTTCAGATTTACTGGGAAAAGAAACCACCGGCCCATGTTTTCTTCCATAGTTTGTTAACTCTTGGGCTAAACCCCCCCCCTCCCCCCCCACATCCATACTTTGCATCCTGACTGCAGATGGTTGGGGGTTACAGTTTCTTCTAACACTGCCCGGTTCTTTCTCCCTGTGACATAGATTGTATCCTTGCTTGTAATTGTATGCCTATGGGTTTCAGTGATTCCCGAAGCCCTCTAATTAAAGGGGTCATTCTCTCAGGATCAACGGGCCTCATCTTGGGCGATTCATGATGTGGCTGCAGCTTTCTATCATACATCAGTTGGAGACAAGCAGCCTTTTGAACACTCTCTACTAATTGGTCAGTTGTTCCAGTAATGGCAAGAGGGTCTCTCCTTTCTGAAGTGTTGAGACCACCTGCCCAATAGGCAGCCCTTTGCATTAATGACCAGGGAGCACGATTGTTACCGGTAGTTAAAAATACTCCTGGTCCCCAGTAACCTTTGGCTTCCTTTTCTGTTAACTGAATGTGGTCGCCACCAGTGAGACTCACCCTCCATACGTATTCTGTTTCCGATTCCTTTGGAGAGCGGCTAAAGTCCCTTTTCAATTTTGCTAGTTTGGTGGCCGAGAATGGAATTTCCTTAACATTCATTTGAGGATCTAGATCCTCGCTGTTATCAAAGGTATATTCTGTTTTTATCAATGGGGCTATTGGGGTTTCTAATTTGTCTAATCTTTCCTTTATTTATTGTAGTTCCTCCTGAGGAAAAGTTTTTTCTTGAGGCAAACTATGGGTGACAGTATCGCTAGCATCCTTACATGTTAACAGTTCCTTGAAAGCCATCTGCAACAAAGCTGAATTGCGTTTCTGTCTTTCTAATTGTTCCTCGAGATTAACTATTTGATTCTGCAGAGTTTTTACCAATACTTGCTCAACTCTAACTGATTCCTGTAGTGCTTCTATGGTTTGAAGCTGCGTAAATTTATGCAATAATCTTGATGATATCACAGAATCACAGAATCATTAAGGTTGGAAAGATCCTCTAAGATGAGACCTCTGAGATCACCAAGTCCAACTATCAACCCATCATCACAGTGCCCTCTAAACAACGTTCCTCTGTGCCACATCTACATGTTTCTTGAACTCCTGGAGGGATGCTGACACCACCACTTTCACAGAATCACAGAACCACAGAATGGCCAGGGTTGGAAGGGACCTCAAGGATCATGAATCTCCAACCCCCCCTGCCACATGCAGGGCCAACAAGCTCCACATTTAATACTAGACCATGCTGCCCAGGGCCCCATCCAATCTGGCCTTGAACGCCTCCAGGGATGGGGCATCCACGGCCTCTCTGGGCAGCCTGTTCCAGTACCTCACCACTCTCTCTGTAAAGAATTTCCCCCTGACATCCAACTTAAAACCATTTCCCCTTGTCCTGCAGTTATCAACCCTTTCAAAGAGTTGATTCCCCTCCTGTTTGTAGGCTCCCTGTAGGTACTGAAATGCAATAGCAATAGCAATGAGGTCACCCCACAGCCTTCTTTTCTCCAGGCTGAGCAAACCCAGCTCCCTCAGCCTGTCTTTGTAGGGGAACTGCTCCAGTCCCCTGACCATCTTCGTGGCCCTTGTCTGGACCCTCTCCAACAGCTCTCTGTCTTTTTTGTACTGGGCAGGTTGTTCCAATGCATAAATATTCTTTCTGAAGAGACATTTTTCAAAATATCCAACCAGAATCTCCCCTGGCACAACTTGTCATCCCATCACTGTTACCCCAGAGAAGAGGGTTACCCCTCTGCTGTTGTCTATCACAAGGCAACAAAATGTAACAGGATTTAGGTGGGAAGGTTCAGCCTCTACTACCATCCCACCAACATCTGCATCTGATTTTGCGGGACAACATCATAAAATAGGAAGCATGACTTTCAGAGTAGCTAGCTCTTGTAGCTAACCATGTGATAGCCACTGTATTTCAGTCTTAAGACCAGTAACCACTGTACTGTGAAACTTCTTTGTTGCCAGGGGGTTTCAACAATACATTAATTCTGTGCATTTTCTTCATAATATGCTTCACAGACCATTACAGTTATTTCTGCAAAGCAGCAGCTATGCTTAAACTTTGAAAAAGGAGAGTCCATGAAACCAACAAAAAGAATCTTTAATTAATTTGTAATGAGTCTCCGAAAAAAAAAACAACAAAAAAAGAAAAAAGAAAAAAAAAAAAAACAAGAAAAAACCAAGTTATGCATTTTTTCCTGATATTCTTGAAAAAGAACTATTAAAACTTCTAGTGAAATTGAAATTCAAGATAACATTTATTCCGATATCCTTCAAACTCTTCTTGTCTTCCGGTCTAGCTCATCAAGTTATCAAAAAATAAAGTTTTCCATTAAACTTAATCAACCTTTTCCCTAAAATCAGACAGCTAGCAGAGAAAAGATTGGCATCAGCCTTGTGCAATAACCATCCACATAAAAAAGCAAAGATCCAGCCTGAGCGCAGATACTGCAGGTAGTGCGTGCTGTAGTAGAGCTGCAGGCAAAGCACTGTCAATCCCCAAAATCAGAACACAGAAGGAGATTCACATTTCAGTGCAAAACAGGGGAAGAAAACTTGGGAGTAGTGTAAAATTTGAGTTGCTGGCAACTAGAAAGAAAGGCCAGGAACTAAAGAATGGATGAGACTGTGAGCATTTGGCTGGAAGATGGTGGTGATACCCAAATTAAATCAGGAAATCTTCATGGTAAAGTACAGTAAAGCTCTCCTGGAAGCTAAGTCAAATAGTAAAACAAAGCTACAGTAAAGCTAATGAATTTTCTTTAAGTAACCTCAAATAATATTTGTATCTTGCATGTTACAATATGTTTTTCTAGCCTGGGTTTGCCCATGTCTAATGTTGGGTACCACACTTTTAAGAAGCATGTCAGAGATAAGTAAATTCAATGCAAATTTGGGGTTAAGCTAGCAGTCTTGCTGCATTCACAACTGATTTGCAGACATGGCCATGGTAGTTATTTCCTTTTATTTCCACTTTTAAGTAGGGATAGCTGCGCTACAGTTTCAGCTGAGACAGAAATTGTCCTGTTTACAATGTCTGGTATGATGCTGTGTTTTGGTTCTAGCAGAAGAAGAATGTTGATTAGACTGTTTCTAGTTGCCTCCCAAGCAGTGTTAAACTGAGCCAAGACCATTTGCAGTGAAGAGCTAGGAGCTGGGAGGGGAATTGGGACAGCAGGCTTAAATTGGACAGAGATCTTCTATAATATGCCATATGTCATCAATCAACAGAGAGTGGGAGTTCATCTGGCTCTTGGCTGCGCAGACATGAGCTGGGCACTTGTGGAGGAGTGGTGAGCAATTCCTTGTGCATCACTTGTCATATTCCTATACTATATGTTTTTATTCTTTTCCTTTTCTCTATCTTAGTAAACCATTCTGTCCCATGAGTTCTCCTTTGTGTTTTTTTTTCAGTTTCCTCTCCCATCCCACAAGGAAGCTGGGAATCTATGAAGCAAGTGAATGACACTGTAGTGCTAAGCCACTTGCAGGAATAAAATCTCAGCAGCTATGCTGCAAGACAAGGATATGCTAAAAAGCGAGTAGACTATCTCCCTTGAAAACACTGCTTAGGTAAATGCTGAAAAGAAAACACCAAATCACCACCACAGCAAAGTTGTTCAGGAAAACAGGATCTGATCCAGTCCCCTTTCCCAGATCCAATTTAGGCAGTTTTCTGCAGCATTTCAAAGGCATTGATATAAAAAGCTTCCTAAATATTTGAATATATATTTCTCCTCAGAAGGACTTACTGGCAGTAAATTCTTGTGAGTAGAGACTGCCAAGTCATTACGTATCAGAGGTTACCACAGCATGCCCTACATGTTACAGGACTTCCAATTACCTGGAATTGGATACGGTCTGATGTTGTAAGTGCCAACAAGTCATAGCAGATCTTGCCTGTTCTTTTTCTCTGGCTTAGCTATTACAAAGCTTTCTCAGAAAATACATTATTTGCTTTTTCTGTGTTAAAAAAAAATAAAGGGTAAAGGCAAGCCACTCCCATGCTACATTTGGCAGATATTGCACTGCAATTATCTGAGTAAGCATGACAATGCATTATAAAATAACAAAGCTTTGGCTTCACTTCTTCATGCAAAGCTGTAGAACCCCAGAAGAAGGTAAAAGGTTGAATGTGAAAAGTCATTGCATAGTAAAAAGACAACGTCACATGCACTTTGTTGTCATTCTGAGGTGTTCAGCTGCTCTGCTGAAGAAGCTTGCACAGGAATTGGTAAAGGGTAACTAAAACCTGCAGAGAAACTTCAGCTGCCCTTCACTTTTCAGAAATCAAACATAAAATTAAAATGTTAAGAACTGTTTCTGCTAAGAAAGAATAATTTGAAGCCTACAGATTAGAACCAGGCGTGGACAATGAAAAGCTATGCCAAAGTTTCGTGAAGCACATGTTGTGATTTCTTGGTACTCACAAGACACTCTAGAACTTCTTTTGGTCCCATTTTCTACTCTCCTTACTTAAAAACTGAAACAGTGCAAACGCATGCTGCAGCATCGTGAATTGCAAAATTTCGTCAGAGCTGTTGAGACATACTGCAGCACAAGTCCATCAGAAGTTTCAGTTCCTTCACTTGCAGGAACATGTCTGTTACTGCCTCACAAAGAAATATTTCCTTTGCTTTATTTTACAGTTGTCAAAACAATTTTTATTTAAAGTTACATTAAGCTTAGTTTTCAGCATGACTCCACTTAATTTAAAACCTAAACTTGACTACATCAAGAAGTTCAGGGCTTACTAAGCCTGCCAGTTGGCTGTTCCTTCCCTCATTTCTATTGCTCATTATCTACTTCTACAAAGAGTAAGCACCCCAGTCCACTGTAGAACTATAATGAGACAACTTTGCCCCTTTCTGCTATAGAGGTTTAAGTACATGTAAGGGAATTTATACACATACTTATGTGCCTATAACTCCTCCGAGGCCACTTCCTGAATTTATGTAATACTATAACTGCACATTCATTGCTGAGTAAATTCTTGTTCAGGAACAAGTTCTCCCTCAAGAAGAAAGCTCACTGCTCCAGGTTACGTGTGGTACCTGAGACACATCTGCTATCTGCAGGTCTGCATATCAGAAGAATTAATTAGTACTGCCAAACACATGTAATAATTAGACTGAAACAGATAAATGGAAAGATGAAAGGAGAGAGGATAAAATAAAGGAGGGGTTATAAATGAGATTCTAAGCAATTACAATAGAACCTCTGAAAGCATAAAACATTGACCAGTATCTGCTGTATCATTATTTGCTGCACAAAGCTTTAGACTGCAAATGGTACTTGACAAAAAAGGTTCACCCACTCCCTTAGTACACACTGAGCAGTGCAGTACAGTAGATTACTACTGTATTCTAGAGAGTGCAAACAGCTGCATCCATGATGCCATGGCAGGCAGTTCAGCATCACAGCCAATCACTTACTTTTCCAGGTAGGATGAAGAGAGTGAGAAAGGTCAAGGGGTAAGACCTTGTGGTTTGAAAATCGGACAGTTTGCTAGGTAAAGCAAAAACTGCATACACAAGCAAAGCAAACCAAGAAACCCTGAGTAACGTGTGGTACAAAAAGTCCCAGGAAACTGAACCATTGCCTTCACTGGTGGATCTCAGATGCTCATGATTGGTGCAAGACAATTTATACCTAATTTAGACTGAGAATCCTTTTTTCTTTTCATTAAGAATATTGAATCATATCAACCTATATAAGAGCAGCAAAGAATAAGAGATAAACAGGTCATTAGTGCAACCTCCTGCGATATCCTAATAGCCAAATGCTGAGATAAATTGGTCCGAAAATGAGGTAAGGTAGACTGGACTGCCACATCTGAAGCACTAAGGTCAGTGGTGCAAGGTCAAAAGATTCCTCACAGATCATATTTCTGGGTGTGCTGGTCAACAGCTGGATATACATAAGCCACCAGCGTGCTCAGGTGGCCAAGAAGACCAATGGAATCCTACCAGAAATAGCAAAGCCAACAGGAGCAGGGAGGTGATCTCCTCTCTACTCAGCACTGGTGAGGCTGCACCTCAACGGTTGTGTTCAGTTTTGAGCCCCTCACTACCAGAAAGACATCAAGGCCCTGGAGCTTGTTCAGAGAATGGCAGTGAAGCTGTGAAGGGTCTGAAGCACAAGTCTTAAAAGGAGCAGCTGAGGGAACTAGGAATATTCAGTTTGGAAAAGAGGCTCAGCGGAGATCTTATCTCCCTCCTGAGAGGAGGTTGTGGAAAGGTGAGGGTTGGTCTCTCCTCCCAAGTAATAATGATGGAATGAGATGGAATGGCCTCATGATGTGCCAGAGGATGTTCTGGTTGGATATGAGGCAAAAATTCTTCCCAGAAAGAGTGTTTATGCATTAGAACAGACCGCAGGGAGGTGGTGATGTCACTGTCCCTCAAGGTGTTCAAGAAATGTGTGCATGTGGCACTGAGGAATGTGGGTTAGTGGGCATGGTGGGGATGGGTTGATGGGTGGACTTGGTGATCTTACAGGTCTTTTCCAACCTCAATGATTCTGTTATTCTAAATTGGCAGCAATAATGTTTGATGTCTTTATTAATGATCCGGATGCGGAATACAGTATGCCATCAGGCAGTCTGCCTGATTGTCTCTACTTGTCTCTACTTACTTACTTTGGGAGGAATGGTCAACATACCTGAAAAGCATGCTATTCTGAAGGAACTTAAGAGGCTGGAAAAATAGGTTAACTAGAACTTCAAGAAGTTTGAGGTAAGAGACTTGAAGATGCCCTTGCAAATTACGTAGAGACTCGCAAACAAGATGCCCTCGATCACAAGTTGTTATACAGAAGCTTGCAAATTACTTTCCACTTGGTCTGTACACTCTCATCAAATAACATTGTAGTTTCAAATGTCTACAGAGAACTTGAACTTATGGACTTTGTTCTTACTGCGTAGGTGGAATAGGTCAGATATAAGGAGAGATACATATTAGGTAGACCAGGAAGTCTGTAATCTCTGAATATTTCAGCCAGTGAGGAAAGGAGGAGTCACAATGCGTTGGGAAGAAGGATTAAGGGAAAGCTGTGATTTGTGAAGGGATGAGAGACATTACAGAGATTTGCCCTAGTGCATTCTCTCCCTCTATTCTAATAAAGAAAGCTAAAGACTCTCTATCTCTTTTGGAGATAAAAATAATTGAACTAGCCTATTGGAGCAGACATTTTCTCAACAGTTCAAAAATTATTGCAAGTTCTACATATGGGACAGAGTAACCCCACAGAGCAATACAGGTCAGACACTGGTTGACTAGAGGACAGAGCGAGCATGAGGGTGAGCAGCATGCCATTCAGCAAAGAAGGCTTGCCACATCCTGGGACGTGTTCAGAGGTGTGCAGCCAGCAGGTCCAGGGGACAGCCCAGGCCCACCACACTGAACTTAAACTCAACCACATCTGGAGCACACTGAGCTCAGCTTTCAGCTCCCCACTGCAACAGTCCCTAACATGCTCCAGCAAGTCCACTGTAGGATCACATGGAAAATAAAACTGATGAGGAAAACCTTGAAAAATTATTTTGTCCCCCAGAAACAAAAACTACTGGAGTGTGGGATTTGCACATAAGGGATTAAGAAATCCAGGTCTCCTGTTACCTCAGCCTTGGGGATAGAGACCCACAAGATATGCATGAAAAGCAGATAAAAGAGGAGTCTTGTGGTGGCAGGATGCTCCTGTTCTGGTTGAGGGATAAAGCAGAGAATGGTTTCAGCACAGAATCTAGAGTCTTGAATAGAATCTATGGTGTCCAGAATGAGAATATTTCATTATCTGCGAAATTAATATTGAAGTTAATTCTTTATAAATATTAATATGAGCTCTAAGAAGAACCTGACTATAATATCTGACTCTCCACCCAAGTATTGCTAAGATTAGGAAAGTATTTTAGGGAGGCATAGGGATAGGAAAGGGGAGGGGAAAAGAGAAAAGAGACTAAATGGCAGAAGCAAGAAGAGAAACAGAAGACATAGGAAAACGTGCTCTCCCTCTTCCACCACAACGGAAATGCCTTCCTGGTAAGCACTGTACCCTCACCTCTTGGTGAAGAACACACAGAATAGCATTATTTCACTAACACTGTTATCATATATGAGCACAATTGCACCTACTATATTTATCAATGGCAGTCCTCTGTCTGTTGTGTCAGTCAGTTCAACACATTGTCTATGTTTTTTAAAGGTTTGTGAAACTGTCCCAGTGAAAGTCCTTGAGGGTGTTCTGGCAGACAAAGTCAAAATACTCAGTGCCACAAAGGGAGGTTTACAGCTTTCTACGCTGCTTAGTAACGAGAGTACAGAAAAAATGGAAACCAACCCATCTGAGGGGAGTGCTTAGCAGTGGAGTAAATTTGCAAAACAGGAATTTCTAGTGAGATGCAGAAAGTTTTGTCTTTTATCCCTCAAACCACAAAGTGATCAGATATTGGAACAGGTTGCCTGAAGAGATTGTAAAATCTGTCTTCTGCAATGTTCCTAACTCGACAGGCTTGTGAACAATTTGCCTTGTTTGGCTTGGTTTTGAACTCTGACCGAGCTGAGGCCAGAAAACTTCCAGAAATGCCTATCAACTTAAATTATTTTATAACTGTGACATAATATAAACTTGTACTCAAAACTCATAATTAGCTCCCTGTATAACAGAGTGCTTGCTTGGTATAAGCAACTGCAAACATTAACACAATGTGAACTAAAACACGTCTTAGGAGCAGAGAAAGTTGTGACTTCCTATTTATTTTTATTGTTTTTATTTATTAAAAGTTTCTACGTGACACTTCTCAAATAAGCTAAAGAAACGGAAGAACCCCATGGGAAATTTACTCTAGTATATTTATCTCAATCCCTAAAATACTCTTTCCATAAAGCAATGAAGCTGTACTACATGTTTACCTTGGCAGAATATCTACTCACGTTACTACCTGACAAATATTTTGTATAATGCACATTATGGTGTAAAAAAACAAAATATGTGTCAAAATAAATGTTTATTTTCTTTCCTCAAACAACATGCTATATTCATTTCAGCATACTAACTAGATGTCATTAAGAGTACATTTTATAACAACATCAAAGAAAGTACCCAAACTTCTAGGGCATATGAGATTATAAAGGCATTACAAAACCAAGTTTTTGAGAACTTTTGTTTTTGAGTTTTGAGAGAAGTTATCTCTCCTGCACGTCATATGCAAATAGCAAAAATACATGGTTATCTTCATGGTGGGAAGCCTCTCATGCTGTTGTTTGAAACGTGGATTTGTCATCTGGAGTGCAGTAAGTCTCACATTTGGAACAGACACTGCTTCTTTATTTCAGGACTGCGCAAGCCTGGGTGCTAGGTGGTTTCTCACAGATTAAGTACATGCAGGAAACTATCCGCACAATATTTATACACAAAAGTTACAAAACCAGTAGTTTTTCAGTCTGTTCCTCATGATTATTTATTACAAATTTGCATACGCTTTTAACACCACTGATTCCATGCATTCTCAGGGGAACTGTCTTTACCTGTGCAGGGGTCCTTCTGACCCATGGGCATTAGTTTTAGTATTGTAACAAAGATAGTTCAGCTAAGGATTCATGGATCTTGGATTTTCTTGCCAAGCTAGTCATCTCCCCAAAGCATACTACTGTCTCTGGGAAGTCTCTGGTTAAGGACAGAAAGTACTTATTGCTCTGATGCCTAATAAAACCGTCAGCTTGTTTGGAATGAGCCTTCAGCAATACCAGAAATAGTTGTTCTTTATTTGCTTTTTTTTTTTTTTTTTTTTTTTTTTTTTCTTTTCCTCTAGGTAGGGTTTTCAGTTCACCAAATAAATGCAGTAGTGTGAAAGCACAGTTGCATAATCAGTCAAATTTTTCCTGATACTTTGAAATACTTTTCTCAGTATGGTGGTCAGATGTCATCAGCTGACAGGACGTGGTTCAGCACTCCCTGATTACAGGAGTGCCAGAAACAGTGCCGTCAAAATAATGTTTTGTAAACAGACACAGTGACAAAGGTAATCTACTTCCTGAAGTGATACAAAGAGATCTTCCTTTAAAACAGATCCGTAAGTGAGATCATTTCAAATATTAAAAAAAACCACCTGAATAAATAACGCAATAAAATCACTTGACTAGTGCAGCTCCCTCGACCTCATTGGTAATACTAAAGCCCAGCTGGTAAAGGAATACAGAACTCCATCTGCAACGCACCGATCTATTTTCACAGCGTAACACCAGCTTCAACGAAATGCCTGGACCTAAAGAACACAGCCTAAGGCGAACGCTAAAACTCCCAACTATACCCACCACACCTCCCTCAGAGGGCGGAGACCCGCCATTTTTGTGCTTTCCCGCCCAGACCTGGGAGGACCCCGCCGCGCCTTTCCGCCCGGCAGGAGCTCAGGGGTCCTTCTGCTTCTGGGGCTGCCCTCCATACTCGCCTGACTTTATGGCGCCTTCCGCCCTCCAAACAGAGCCTCTACTTTCTCACTATGCTATATTTTTATTTGAAAAGAATAAATGTGTGAATCGAACCTGTCTCTTCCCTTCACGGGGGAAGTAGACTAGACAATCCGAGACCTCTAGATCAGGCAGAAGTTTCGGCAGCCATAGGCGGGCACCTCCTCCAACGTCCTTGGCTTCCTCTCGGCGCCAAAATTCAAACGTTTGTTACTGCCGCAGCTCTGCTTACAGCGAGAGTGCGAGAGGGGCTCGGAGGCTGCCGGCCGTCAGCGAGAGCTTCCTTCGCTTGGTACCTGAGGGGCTGCGGGGGGGTTCGGTGGAGACAAAGGGCAGTCGCGGGGCTGTGTTGGCTGAGGTGCGTGGCAGTTTATCCGTGGGCTGCAGCGCGGTAAACGGGAATCTGCGGTGGGTGAACGCGGAGACATCCGTCATTTTGGCCCCCGAATTGTCCTGGAGTCACAGAGTAACCCGAACTGGAAGAGGGATCATCGAGTCCAACTCCCGGCCCCACACGGGACAACAGCCGTAACGACCAGCGTCACGACAAGAGTAGGCTGTAGCCATAGCGATGAACGGTATGTGAAGTCACGCTAGTTAATAACGTGCATACGGTTGTTGGGATGCTTACTGGATCTGCGGACCTGCGTGACTTTCTGTTTAAAAGTGCGCTGTTTTTGCTCTGTGTAGCTGCGCTAGGCATACGGTACAACTTGTTTCTTTTGTATGTGTTTTTGTTTTTTTCCTTCAAAGCATGAGGAGTTACAGTTCAGTCCTTTCATTGTACTCCTGGGGGAAGCACCAACGTGGCCACTTGACAGCTTAAAGAAGATGTACATCAAGTCAATTGTACTTGAAGGATTTAAATCCTATGCTCAGAGGACAGAAATCCGTGATTTTGATCCATTATTCAATGCCATTACTGGCTTGAATGGTAGTGGCAAGTCCAACATCTTGGACTCGATCTGCTTCCTGTTGGGCATCTCCAATCTATCTCAGGTAAAGAGAGGTGAACTTAAGAAAGCTCTTCCTTATGGCATCAACCTTTCTTTTTAGTCTCCTGAAGAAGTCTTGTGGAAGACCCAAAAAAATGTTATTTCTGTCAAAAAATATTTTTATTTGCTTGAATTCTTTAGTAAGCGAAACTGTGTTTCTGCCATTTTTGCTTGTTCTTGTTAAGTTTAAATTAATAATCAGTACACTGCGGTAGTGCAAAGTATACCGCTTAGTTGAAAGTTACCCACTTAAGGGCAGCAGCCTGCAGCTGAAATTCTTTTGAAGCTGAAGGTTCCAATTTGTGTTCTTGTAACGAAATTCTGCACTTCTATATTTAGTCTTTGACATTCCACCAAGATGTTCTTCAGTGGGAAAAAAAAATAATGATCTGGTTTCTTGAAACAACTTCTTATTTAAAAGGTGTGCCCCATTTGCTGCTTAAGAAAATAAAATAAAATTGCATGCGCAAATATGACCAATTGGAACCTTTGCTTTCAGGTGGTTTTCCCTCTCCTCTTCCCCCATTCTAACTCTGGGTTAAGCCAAGGAACACTTTTTAGTGCGCTGCATTAGGAATGATAAATTTCTAAGTATGTGAAGGTACTAGTGACAGAACTAATAATCTAGCTTTTTATTTTTTTTTAAACACCCACTCTATATTTGTATCAGAAATATCGTGTGGGAACAAATGGCAAGTTCTAGCTCACTAAAACTTGAACATTCTGCTATTGAATGATGCACTAGCGTCTTGCAGCTCTGGTATCCCTCATTCCCCTGAATCTTCAGCATTATAAATAGACCTCTACAGTATCCATTCATTTTGCCAAAACAGAAGAACACAGCACCAGTTTGATTTCTTTCAAAAGTTTATTGATCTGTTCCACACATTTAGGTGCGAGCTTCGAGCCTCCATGATTTAGTTTATAAAAATGGGCAAGCTGGAGTGAATAAGGCAACTGTGTCTATCACATTTGATAATTCTGACAAGAAACATAGTCCACTGGGATTTGAAAATAATGATGAGATCACCATCACCAGGCAGGTGAGCACTAAAATACGTATTTATTTGCTTAGAAAACTTCATTCATTTTTACTATACTCAACAGAGTGACTTTTCAACAGGAAAATAGGGTTTTTAAAGTCTTTAAGTTTTTGCAACTGTGGCAGTGATTCTACAGTGTTATTAACAAAAAGTGTAGAAGTGAAATCACTGTACTAGATTGAAAGTTGTAATTATTTGGGAAATAAGATTAGGATAATTTAGATGCAGTGTACAACTAATGTTTTCTGTGGAACTGCACAAAAGCATACTAGCAGTAAAATGATGTTCCTAAATAAATTCTAACTTTCTATCTTGTGACTTCTTCATTTCTGAGCTTCATGTTAAATTCTGTCTCTAAAACATGTAAATTTTATAAGAAAACCTGCATTGTTTGGGAATTTCTTGTCAGTCTTGAACAAATCTTTACCCTCTGTAACTGATCTTATTTAAAGCTTCTGCTGCAAAACTGCAAAGATGTTTGAAACATCTGTAAGATCTATTGTTATGTTCTGTATGGTATGTGCACACAAAGCAGGAGTATATAGAATTTGCTCTGTCTTTTTTTATGCACTTAATTATTTATTTTGTCTTCTTGCACTATATCAAGCCACTTGTAAATCACTTGATTTGTCTGTTTCTTTTCCTTGTCTAGGTTGTTGTTGGGGGTAGAAATAAGTATCTTATCAACGGCATGAATGCTTCCAACAATCGTGTACAGGATCTTTTTTGTTCTGTCGGACTCAATGTCAATAACCCTCACTTCCTTATTATGCAGGTATTACACATACTTTTCTAAAATTCAGAAAGAATACAAGTGGCACTAAATTTGTGGAATAACATTTTTTTCTTTATTAATTAAAAGCAACTTTCAAGTGAAAATCAAATATCCAGTAGCTAAGATTTTTAGAGTAGCACAGCATGACCCTGACTGAATTTTTAGCACTCACTTTCTTTCATCTCCTCATTGGACTTACAGCAGGCTTTTTCTAAAATATATGCCAATTTTGTTTCCCTTTTGGTCTCCTTTATTATGTTTCCTTTACTATTGCATCATGAAAGAGAGTATTTTTTTCCTTATTTGCTGTATTCTTTGCTAGACAATATTTAGTATGAGTTAATGTATATGCTTTCTTAAATCCCAGTTAGAAAAAAGATGAGGTGACCAAATGAAAAGATCCTTGTAACCATTAGTAGAGGGACTAAATCAGCCCTTGATAGATTTGCATGGAATAGCAAAATAATAGAATTTACTTGCTTCAAATGGAGTTGTCCTCATTATTTATTTAAAAAAAAAAACAACAACAAAAAAAGTTTTTGGCAGTTTTGCAGCCATTTTATTCCCCTTCCCTCCCCTCTCCCTTCACAAATGAGCCAGATTACCAAGCAACCAATCTGTAATTAGGAAGTTATTTGAGCTCAGGAAGTCAGTAAGACTGCCAGAACAAAATAAATATAGTACCACTTTACTTGGATGTGAGCAAAAATGTGGAGAGTGCATGTAGAAGTTCTAAAGGCCATTTCAAGCTTGCTGCTTGAAGAAGGAACTTATTTTTTGTTTGAAATGTTGAGAACAAAGTAACTAATGAAACTAAATTAATAATAATAATAAAACAGGTTAGCACTTTTAATATAGCATATAAAATGAGTTTGTGGGTTTTAATTTATTTTTTACTACTATAGCATGGCACACAATCATAATTCTCCTTTTATCTTTTTCTAACCAGGGGCGAATTACTAAAGTTCTAAATATGAAGCCAACAGAGGTGAGAAAACTGTGAATTTTTTTTCTTTTTTTTTTTTTCTGGGTAAGGAAGTGTTACAGAGATATAATTTGTTAAACTTGCTTTGAGTTGAACCAACTTGATGTGATAAAAATCATTAACATTCTGTCAAATTATTTTGGTAAAGATTCTAGCTATGATTGAAGAAGCAGCTGGTACCAGGATGTATGAATGCAAGAAAATGTCTGCCCATAAAACCATAGAGAAAAAGGAAGCCAAACTGGATGAAATTCGAAGGGTTGGTACTATATGTGGGAATGGAATGTATGCTTTATTTGCTAAAGATGCTGAATAACTAGCACAGTGTGTTTTGTTTCGTTTTTTACTTGTAAACTATTTCATTTCTCTATGTGTTTGTATGTGTAGGTATTAATGCTACATCAGTTTTAAAAATCTGAATACAAATGTTCTGGTTTGTGTTTCAGGTCATAACTGAAGAGATCAGTCCAACTATAGAGAAACTGAAAGAGGTATGGAGTACTTGTGGTTAGAGGCTTTAAAGCACTGAAGAAATAGTTTCTACTACCTTGAATTAGTATATGGAAAATAAGACATGGTATTTTCAGCCTTTTTAGAATCTTTTAGGTGATGAAAAGTTTATCATCTATCCAAATATAAATGGTGTGGTTTGCAGGAACTACGAGAAACCTGGGAGAGGAATATAGGAAGAAAGAAGCAAAGGAGAGAAGCAGAAAACGTAGAAGTTAAATACTTGTCTTAGTTCTTAAACTTGCCTCAAGTGGAGTTTCTGTTACACAATCAACTGCACTAGTATAGCTTTATCTAAGATTTTCTTAAGAAGGCTTGCAGTGTACAATGCTGAATATTATAATCTATATATTATAAGAATATTACATCCTATAGCAGTACTACTTCAATTTTTTTCCACCCTGTTTTAATTCTTATTTTCTTTTGATCTGTACCTTTTCAGGCACGTGCATCATATCTAGAGTACCAGAAAATAACACGGGAAGTGGAGAATTTAAGACGCATCCATGTGGCTTTTCAGTATGTCCGTGCTGAGGAGATAAAGGATCGCTCTGCTAATGCTTTAAAGGAAGCACAGACAAATAAGAAGAAGATTTTGGAATCAATGGCTGAGAATGAGAAGAAGGTAAAGGAACTTGCACAACAAATAGAAGAAACAGAGAAGAAAAACAATACGGTAAGTGAGAACACAGATACGCTCACCCAAAGGTGTTAATAGAAGGAAGTACATGAGAAGAAAATTATTTTTGTGTATGATATGCACTTAAATTTGATTCTTCCTGTGATGCATTGTTTAGATTATACACTGCTTACTCATTATTAACCATTTAATAAGTGGGGTCTCTATAAAGTTTTAATGTCTGAAATACTATATTTTCAATTGCTGTAAATCGTTAAATACCCCAAGCTGAGAGAAACCTGCAAGGATCAGAGTCCTATTCAATAAATTCCCAAATAATCTCAATAATCTTCTCAGGCACTGAAGTGAGACTGAGTAATTGAAAATGATAAAATTTTTCCCTCATATTTCCACTCTGGGTATTCAGTGGAAAACTTTATCTGATTTTTTTTTTTCGTTTTTTTGTCTGTGTTTCAGACAAAATGCTCTTGAAGTGGGAAATAAAAAAATCACTAGTGACCTCAGTTACAGAGGTAGAAAAATTGGTTATGTACCAAGTACTCCACAGCATCTTTTCATGTACAAGCACAACTCCTACACTTCCCCTAACAGGGATGGTGTCTCTCAGTAACTATCTCTCAGTAACTACAACTGGGCTCTAGCAGTGGCTTCAGATTGCTTTGGATTTCTGTGGAAAGAGATGTTCTATCACATTTGTTTTAGAGTCTTAGAGTCTAGCCGTGCAATCAGACATGCATCACCTCTACATAGCTACAAACAGAAGATGGAATCTTAGATATTGGATAGCTGTACACATTGAATTTCCATTGTTTCTGATTGTAGGAATTTGGTGCTAAGTTACATTCGCTGGAAGTTGCTTTGTCGGAACTCCAAAGAGTTGATGCTAAAGTCCGCAGTGATCTTGATCACAGGAAGCAAAACTTAAAGAGTGAAGAGAAAAGGCATAAAGAATTGATTAAAATCATGCAAGAGGTAAATCCTTGTTTATGATTTTCTTTCTAAGCACTGATGTAATTCAGAGTGAGTGGGGACAGCAGAGTTGTCCTCAAAGCTGATTGGAAAAAAATGGCAACAGGAGGATAGAAACAAATGATAAGAATGTTGCTTGGTTTGCATGGCACAGGTAGTAGACTCCCACTAAAAACAAATATGATATATTTATGAAAGAAATCCAGCTCTACTGTTGACAACTTCGTTTTAATTTTGGGAGGAGATCCCATCTGCATTCAGAAAACCTGCTAATCTCAAAAGAAAAATATCTGCTTCATATTCTTGACATTTAATTTATTTCTCTTAAAATGCAAACACTAAGTACTTTACAGAGAGCTATTTTTCCTTCTTGTGCAGTTATCATTTCTTCCTCTATTTCATTTTTCTCTGTAGATGTTGTGTTGAGTGTCCTCACTGAGCAAGTGCACACCTAAAATATGTAAAAACAGATTGTGAAATCAAAAAAGCTGACAAGTTTTTCAAAATTTGGCTGGTGAAAATAATCATAGCTGTACATCATCTGGTTTACCAACAAAATTTAAAATTAATAGGACTTATTGGTTTGGTGTATTGTTGTTGTTTTTTGCTAAAGGAATTTAAAGCATTCACATCAAAGGAGAAGGAAATAAAGAAGATACAGGAAGAGCTAAATGATTTACAGGAGGAAAGTAAAAAAGATGCAGAAGCTTTAGCCACAGCACAACAGCATTTTAATGCTGTATCTGCTGGCCTGTCTAGCAATGACAGTGGTCAAGGAACTTCTCTTGCTGACCAGATGATGACCTGCAAAAATGAGATTAGCAAAGCAGCAACGGAGGCTAAACAGGTGAGAGTCAGAGTTCTCCTGATGCACTGTTGGAAAAATTTGTAGAACATCTGTGCAAGGTATTTTCGCATAGGCATTAATGTAAGTCTTTTTTATTAGGCAGGCTTTTTAAAATAAGGAAGTTTCAACATTGCCTTGAGGAAGTACAGAAATTAGTATGAGACATAATACAGATGACTGACAAGTATAGATTAAGAATCTTAGAAAAGGAAATTAAAGCATTTCTGTATTTAATCTAGTAGAATCAAACGTGTCTGAATAGAGAGTTTGGGAGGAATTTCTCTGTTACATTACTCTATTACATTTCTCTATTACTTGAAGCATGTCACATCTCTCTTAAGATAGGAAACTTTTGCGGCTGTTTTGATGGTGGAATATAAATTTTTGTTGATAAACTCGCACCTTCTTTGGCTTTGGAAAAACTCTTCTAGGAAAAGTAACAAAAGTGGTTCTGTCCTGCAATATTTTAGTTTGTTTCTTCTCTTTGATACTATGTATGTGGTAATACCGTTTATTGTATCCAAGTATGTAAAGTAGAATAGTTCATAGAATGGCAGCCCACAGGATGGCTTGGAATAGAACAGACCTCATAGCTCATCAATCTCCAGTGCGTCACATGATTCAGGCATTCCTGAATGCCTGCAGGAAGGAGGCATCCACAGCTTCTCTGGGCAGCCTGTGCCTCACCACCCTCATGAGCAGAAAATTTCTTCCTAACATCTATCTCCCATCTTTTAGTTTAAAGCCTTTGCCCCTTGTTCTATTACTATTTCCCCTTTCCCCGCCTGCTTATAAACATTTATGTACTGGGAGGCCAAAATGATATCACCCTGGAGCTTTCTCTTCTCCAGGATGAACAAGCCCAGCTCCCCCAGCCTGTCTTCGTAGGAGAAGTGCTCCAGCTCTCTGGCAATCTTGGTGGGCTCCTCTGGACCTGCTCCAACAGCTCCCCATTTTCTTTGTGCTGGGGCCTGCTGGTGCTGCAGGTTGCACCTCATGAGGGCAGGGTACAAGAGGACCATCCTCTCCCTTCTGCTACTCCTGTTTTGATGCAGTCCAGGATACAGTTGGCACTCTGAGCTACAAGCATAGGTTGCTGGCTCCAGCTTTTGTCCACCAGGACCTCCAAGCTCTTCTCAGGAGAGCTGTTCTCAATGAGTTCTTTTCCCAGTCTATATATGTGTCAGGGATTGCTATGATCCAATTGCAACAGCTTGCACTTCACAGAATCACAGAATTGTAGGGGTTGGAAGGGACCTCCAGAGATCATCGAGTCCAACCCCCCTGCCAAAGCAGGTTCCCTACAGCAGGTCGCACAGGTCGGCATCCAGGCAGGTCTTGAACATCTCCAGAGAAGGAGACTCCACCACCTCCCTGGGCAGCCTGTTCCAGTGCTCCGTCACCTCACTGTAAAGAAGTTCTTGTGCATGTTTGTGCGGAACTTCCTATGCTGCAGTTTCCAGCCGTTTCCCCTTGTCCTGTCTCCACTCACCAATGAAAAGAGTCCGGCCTCGCCATTCTGCCCCCCACACCTCAGATATTTATAGACCTGGATCAGGTCCCCTCTCAGTCTCCTTTTCTCAAGGCTGAACAGACCCAGTTCACTCAGCCTTTCCTCGTAGGGGAGATGCTCCAGGCCCTTCACCATCTTGGTGGCCCTCCGCTGGACTCTTTCCAAGAGATCCTTGTCAAAGAGACAAGAGAACCAGCTTTTTGGCTTGCTGTGGTTAACGCATCTCACAGTGCAGTTTGCTCTCCTGGCTGTCAGGCAGATCACTGGCTGATGCTGAGCCTGCTGTCTCTTTTTTCAGAGTTACTCTACAACTGCTTGTCTCCCAGTTTGTGCCTGTGTTCAGCATTGCTTCATTTGAGGCACAGCACCTAACATTTTCCTTATAATGTGTGCTGTTGCTGGTTGTCCAGTGTATGTAGATTTCTCTGCAAGGCCATTTGTCCCTCCAGGGAGTCAACAGCTCCTCCTAGTTCACTATCACCAGCAGACTTGCTCAGATGCCTTCTGCCCCTGCATCCAGATCACTGATAAAAATGCTGAACAGCACTTGCATCTTATCATTGGCACTTTGTTCAGAAGAATACTGTGAGGAACAGTATCAAAGGCTTCACTGAAATCCAGAAAGATTACATCCACTGCCTTCCCTTTGCCCACCAAGCAGTTGATCTTATCATAGAATGATCGAATATCCCATGTAGATGGGAGCCACAAGGATTGTTGCATCCAGCTCCCTGGCTCCATGCTTTTTCTTGGTGAGCCCATGCTGGCTATACCTCAAACAACACATCTAGGAGGGCACCTTTCCTAGTTGGCTCACTCAAAACTTGCAATGGGAAGTTATCTTCATCATGCTTCAGGAATTTTCCAAGCTTGTTTGTTGTGCTAGCGTGATATTCCTGGATTGTCTGGGAATTTAAAGTCTCCCGTGAGGGGGTGACTGATCCTGGAGTTTCAACCAATTCTCTAAAGATTAGCTGAACTAATAGTGAGCTACAGTAGACAACTACCATGACATCTGCTGCATTTATTGCCTGCTGCCTTAATCCTCACCTGAAAGTTCTCTGCTGTGTCATCTCTGACAGCAATGGCTGTATGGTCTAGTCACTCCCATATGTAAAACACATCATCTCCACCTTGCTGGTTCTGAACCGTCAGTAACCCTTTGTCTCAACACTCCAGTCTTGGGACTCCTCCCACCAAATTTCACAGGTATCTACGATATCATGTATCTGGGCCAGGGTCACATATTTTATTTTCCCCTGTTTATTCCACATGCTGCCTGCATTGGTATATAGGCATTTCTTCTGTGTTCCAGAACTCGCCACGCTACTTGGAGCAGCATAGGTGTTCCCATTGGCATTGCCACCCTCAGGTAATGCTGCACCATCCCTTGGTGTGCCTCAGTGTTCCTAATGCAGCCTCCCTCTCTGGCCCATCTTAGTTTGAAGCTCTCTCAATCGGTCACAACACGTTACAAGCCAGTCAAATATTTCCTCTATTGAGACAGGTGCGTCTCATCAGCACACACAGACCAAGAGTGCTGGCACCCAGAAACCCCCCTCTGACACATTTTATGCTTTTGTCACCCATGTCTTTAGTTTTAAGGGCCAAGACTGCTATTTGCCATTCTTGCAAACAGGGGGCATTTTTACAAATTAAGGGAGAACCTGGTTAGTGCATATGTTCTAAACCTGTACTCAAAGATTCTCCCTAAATACCTTCTGGTTCATGTTTTCTTATTCCTTACAGGCCCAAATGAAGTTGAAATATACTCAGCAGGAGCTAAAAACAAAACAAGCTGAAGTTAAAAAGATGGATGGAAGCTACAAGGAAGACCAGGAGGCATTAGAAGCTATCAGAAAAACAAAAGAGAAACTACAAGATCAAATGAAAAAGCTGAAATATGAAGGTTTTTATACAGACTTTTATGGGGATATATAATTTTATGGGGATGTGGAAAGCAATATAGAAGGAATAGAAAAAACAAGTATATTGTTTTCAGCCATGAATATATTTATCTGGTGAAATTTGTAGAAGTACTTTGAAATTATTCAGTTTTAAATACTGTGAGCCAATACTTATAAAGCTCAAACTTAAAGGACTGACTAGTTTCCCTGTTTCTTTCCATTCTTCCCAGTTTAAAACTTCTTAAAGGTTGTTTCTTGTTGCAGAAGATGCACAAAAGTGTAAATTGATGATCCTGAATTCATTTCAACTCAGATTTAGGGAGTAACATTACACTTTCTGCTCTGTGTATTTGATTTTGTTGAAGTGTTAATTTGTCTAAAATTGAAATTTTAAAATAATTTTACAAGTTTTTTCAATTAGCTGCTCCCCATGCATGTGTATAAACAGAACACAATACTGATTCTCAAATTACTGTGTTTCTATACTCTGTATGTTTTTATGCTCTTTGTGTTCGACTCCAGAAGCTGAACAAGAAGCCCATCTAGTAAAAAAGAAGAAACTGAGTTCTGAAATCAGTTCTCTGACAGAATTGTGTGAAAGTATAATAGCAAAACATCCTCATCTACGGTTTGAATACAAGTAAGATCTCAGTGTCACCTTGAAATACATTTTAAAGTGCTGTTTGGTGCATTTTATGCATGAATTATGAGACTATAAAAACTATTCCATCTATTCCTTGGCAGTTGTTTTTTTATACAGTCGGTGAATAATGATTCTCTTATCTGAGGCAAGTGAACAGGTTAGTAAAGTCAGGAAATACTAGCTGAATTCATGTTCAGAAGTGGAGAGGATACAGTCATTCTTAAAATACAACCTTATCAATGTAATGTGAATTTAGAAGCTTTATAACATGGTGCTGCAAGCTGTAAGTCAAGCTCAGTAGCTGAAACTATAGTAATCCAACAGTCTAACCTGCAAAAATGTTATTAATTTTCAGACATGCCTGAGGTCTGTGAGTAAACTTGCTCTGTGGAAGTCAATGTTGTGTCCATCTCCACCAAATATGTGTATCCTCGGATTTGTTCTCTTACGTAAAATCAACCTGAGTATATTCCTATAGCTGTGCTAATAACAGGAGCCAGACTACAATCAATGAGAACTGTGTGAACAAATCATACTGAAGTCAGGAAGGACATTCTTCTATTGGCTTTGCAACTGACGTTTTTCTGGAAAGTCTCTTGCTGTGAAGTAGTTAAACTAATAATTTCCTGTTTATTTTGTCTAATAGAATTAGAGTTTCTTCTACCATTGTAAACAATAGTAATTTCTAAGATAGTCTTTGAAGATGTCAGGAAGAGAACCAAGCATGTAGTTATCACAACTGATTTTGTTTTTCTAAGAAATCCAGAAAAAAATTGGAATCTGAACCACGTGAAGGGCCTTGTTGTAACTCTTATCACCGTGAAAGACGTAGCCACATCAAGAGCCCTAGAAGCAGTGGCTGGGGGAAAGCTCTATAACATTGTTGTGGACACAGAGGTACGTGTGTCACTAAGCAAGCATGTGCTTAGTGACTTGATGCCTAAGAGGTGATTGGGCCCAGGGACCTACTTAAATTAAGTCAGAAGTGTCATACACAGATACTGTTGATGAAATGATGCTGTTGGGATGCCATATTGTCTTAGTATTGGATATACTCTGAAAAGTAGCTTTTCTCATTTTAGACTACTGGCAAAAAGATTCTAGAGAAGGGTCAACTAAAGCATCGGTACACCATCATTCCACTAAGCAAAATTTCAGCCAAGTGTATTGGAGATGAGATTATCTCCCTGGCCAAAAGTCTGGTATGTAAATAAATACTATATTTTTACTGTATGCTGTTGTTTGTTTTTTTTTTTTTTGTTAGCATAATATAACAGCCATACTATTTCTGTATGGTTTGAGAGTTTCTTAATTTTTTTCCTCTCTCTATCCCTGAGCTATCCAATATTCAGATGGATTTTAATTGTGTTGCTATTAACTGAAATTATGTTTTAAAATGCAATGATGACTTAAAAAAATTATTGAGATAAGATTCTTGTAACTTAAGGCATACTAATTGCATTTCACTTTATTTCCAGATTGGTCGTCATGAAGTACATATAGCCATTTCTCTTATTGATTATAATTCTGATCTGCAGAAGGCAATGGAATATGTCTTTGGGACAACACTGGTCTGTAGCAGTATGGATAATGCTAAGAAAGTGACCTTTGACAAAAGAATAATGAGGAAAGCAGTTACACTTCAAGGAGATATATTTGACCCCCAGGGAACCCTTAGTGGAGGCAATTACTGTTTCTTATTCATATAGTAATTGTGTTTTTGTTGATTTGTTTACTGCTTTGCACATTTTTAAAAATGGAAAGAGGCATTTTTGTTTAAACTCATACTTGAGATAACATCATCTCTGAGAAGAGGTTTGGTGGTTGTACACTGGAGTAAGACTACAATTAGACTAGGAAAAAAACAATAAAATATTAGTATAATATAGTTTATATATTAGATACTTAGGCCTTATTTGGCTATTGAACCCTCCTGAAGAGGTTGGAAAGAATGCTTTGAATTCAAGCATTTTTTGGAGTATTTCATAATTAATCTGAGGTAAATTAATACATGACATCATGTGAAGTTGGTTGATTTCACAAAATTAATTTGTAGTCTCTCCATTGAGAACGGTTGCTTAGCTGTTTTTCTGTTTTGCAATGAAAACAAATCATGAGTTAAACCTGCATTGTAGCCAACATTTACAATTCACCATTTGCCAGAGCTGAATATAATTCTAATTAGATTGAATATAATTCCAGTTCCAACTTCGGTCTGTTTTTTTCTCTGAACAGGTGCAAGCTCAAATATTACACCTATATTGTCTAAACTTAAAACAATGAGAGAAGCTGAAGACAAAGTCAAAATAAAGAAGTCTCAACTTGAAGTTGTAGAGAAAGAGCTGGCAAACTTAAAGAATGTGGCTGAAAAGTAAGGTTTGCATTGTAAAAATGTCTTGTTATTTCTCTTATGTCACCATTAGCAGTTGGACAGATCAGTATGATGGGAAAGATATTACAACAAAGGTGCAATGACAGAGCGACCTGCATGGTGACCTAGGACCTAGATGTTCAGGCATGTGAGAGACATGGGAAGCCAGACTGGCAGTGAAGACTAAGGCAGAGCGCTCTTTGAGTACCTCAGCTGTCTCCATGCATCTTGTTGCCAGTTCTCCCTTATCATTTATTAAAAGGGGTACGCGCTCTTTGGCCTGTCTCTTCTGATCAATATATCTGTAGAACCTCTTCATGTTATTTTTCATGTCCCTTGCTAGGTTTAGTTTCATCCGGATCCCATCTCTATGTGTCCAGATGACATTCCTGTATTATTCTCAGGCCAGACATCTCTGCTTTCCTTCTTTTCCCTCAATTTGACCAGCAAGCCTTTCCTCAGCTGTGCTGCTTTCCTTCCTCTTCTGCTTGATCACTTATGCTTGCAAACTGGAGAGCTCTTGTGCTCTCAGAAAGTAAACCTTAAAGAGCTGCCAGCTCTGATCTGTTCCTATGTCCCTAGGAACAGTTCCCTGGGTGATCTCATCCCATAGTTCCTTACACTGCTGGATGTTAGTTCTCCTGAACTTGAGTGCCAACTCTTCTCTTTGCTAGATCCATACCCCTCAGGATCACAAACTTGTCTAGTGATGGTCAGTACAGCCCAGACTGGCTTTGATCTTAACCTCTTTAATGAGCTCCTCTGTGCTGATGAACTGGGTTGAGAAACTCTTCACCTCTGGTTGGTCTATCCAATACCTGAAACAGGAATTTATTCTCAATGGATTTGAGGAATCTCCTGGGTTGTTTGCAGTCCACTGTATTTCTTTCCCAGCAGATATCTGGATGGTTAAGATCCCCATCAAGATAAGAGCCTGGGAGCACACCACTTGTGACTGAAGCAGGAAGGCTTCAACATGCTCCCCTTGGTCAAAGGGCTGTAGTAGACCCTGACCACCAGCTGTACCTTACTGGTCTGCTCTGTAATTTTACCCCACAAGCTCTCAATCTGGTCATGGATGTTTCTTAGGCAGCTCCTAACAGTCTCTCTACTTCTTAATGTGGAGGGCAACTTTTGTCCTAACTGTCCCTCCTAAAGAGCTTGTAAAGCTTTTTAAAGCTAAAAAGCTTGTAGCCTTCAGTTGTAATATTTCAGTTGTTGCACTACCTTTCTCTGACAGCAATTAGGTCAGAGTTTGCTAACTGCACCATGATTTCCATCTCTTCCTGCTTATTTCCCTTATCTTGTGACACCCATCAAGAATTTCAGTTCGTGATAGTTCTTATTATTCTCCCAAGGAAATATAAAGATCCTAAAGGAGAATGAATATTCAAGTGATACTGCTGTAAGGATTTAAGTTAAATAATCTTAAAAGTATGTTTGAATTTTAAGCAATTCCTTCTTACTGGTTGTGCTTTTAAAAATAGAATTTAAAATATACATTTAGTTCTAAAAAAATCCCATGAGAAGGTAGCATTGGGCAGTGTGGTATCTGCCAGCTGGAATTATTTTTCAGATTGTTTTAAGTCATAACAGATTTCCAAAAATGTAACCAAAAGGAAGAAACGAGTTTTGCTTCTTGTTGTTTTGTTCAATGATTTTCTTATTTTACTGTCTGGAAAAACATGAGCTCTGATTTGTTTCCAAGCTCTGTGTTGCATTTGTTTGTTTTTAGTATATATTCTCAGGGCTTCATAACTATGAGTTAAATGCATAAGCTACTTTTCTACAGACTTCACAATTGCTTTTAGGCACATTTGAATTTATATATTTACACACCTCTATTTTTGTAAAGCTCTGTTAATCTCCTATAAAATGTAAGCTCGTTTGTTTCATAGTTGTAATTGTTGTCACTTATAGTTGTCACTGTGGAGTGGGAATATAAGCATTTCTGTCTCTGCTTATTTCAACTTGAAACTGAAATGCTGGGTACCCCTCATTATATCAGCATATATCATTACTGCCTTCAAAGGTACCAGCATCTGAAGCAGCAGTGGGAGATGAAGTCTGAAGAGGCAGAGCTACTGCAAACTAAGATTCAGCAAAGTGCTTATCACAAACAACAGGAAGACCTGCTTGCTCTGAAGAAAACTATTGGTGAGACAAATGTGTTTTTTATCTTGCAGTTAAAAGCTAATTGCAGAGAAAGACAGTTGACAGTTGAGAAGTAAAAAGCCAAGGGAAAAAATAGCTTTGAAAATATTTGTTTTATATTTTGGAGTATGTCCTAGAATCATAGCTGGCAAACACAGGTATGGGGCTCAGATAATGTTTTTTGTGCCTTTCTGAAGTTTGTGTCCTTGTTAAGGATTCCACATACATGTTTCAGAGTAAAAGAAAAAATGGCTTTGTACTGACCTTATAAAATGCATTTAGTCCTATATTTGTGTGATTTTTTTTTTTTTCAAGCCATCTTTTTCAGGAGACAGTGTGGGTTAGCAGTATAAATAATCTGAATGATAAAACAATGGAAATAAGTACTGTTTATGTAACTAGGGAAAAGTGTAAAAGAAATCAAATGCAGTGGTAAGGAAAACAGTGAGAGAAAAGAATGGACTGAAATAATAATGCATGTGTATATTGTATGTGAAGGATTAAGTTGTATCTGACTAGATGGCTGCTCCATGGTTTACTTCTTGTTCATCTGTTTGCCCCTTTTTCATGTTAATTTTAATGATTGGTTTTCTGTTTGGTGCCCTGCAAATAACTGGTATCAGTGTCTCAGGAATTACTGAAATAGCTGACTTCAGTAACTGGCAAAAAACAGCCAGCTGTGTTTTGTTTTTTTTTTTTGTAGTAGAGTCTGATTTTTATTCCAGAGAGAGGCCAGGATTTAAGCTTAAGGATAATAGCACTGTTCAATCTTAGTACTGTACTTTTGATTCAGTGGAGTGTGAAGAGACATTAAAGAAAACTGAAGAGAGCCAGAAGAAAGCTGAAGAAGAGTATAAGGCATTAGAGAATAAAATGAAAAATGCAGAAGCAGAACGTGAGCAGGAAATAAAAAATGCCCAGCAGAAACTAAATAGCGCCAAGAAGAAAGCAGATGATTCAAGCAGAAAAATGAAAGAAAAGCAGCAGGTAAATCTCACCTCTACTGCTATTTTCTCAGTGCTACAAGTGTTTCCAGAAGTCAGTTTTATTCTGAAGTTTCAATCCCATCAACTTCACAACTTAAATATTTCTTTGTAGTTACTGACATGTAGAAATTTGTGATACTTTTGTGGTTTTGCTCCATTCAACAGAAGAGCAAGAGTTGTATTATCTTCTGCAACATTTACTCTATCAAATTAAATGTCAATTCTTTCCACTGAAGTATAACCATAACAAATCTTAAAACATCTTTCTAGGAAGTTGAAGCATTAGTTCTGGAACTTGAACAGCTGAAACAAGAACAAGCCTCATATAAGCAACAGAGTGAGGCGGCACAACAAGCAATCGTGTCCTTCCGGGAGCAAGTTGATGCTTTGGAAGACGAAGCATTTAAGACAAGGGTAAGAGGGAATACTATATTATCAGTTTTGATGTTACTGAGGATCTCTTAAAGCTTAAATTGCATTGTGTATTTTTTTTTTGCCATTTGGATTCTCTTGGCAGCACTGAATTATTTAGCCTTGGCTTTAGCAGGAGTTGGGTGTGTTTTTTTTGCTTTATTACTATGTGTTGATTTTTTCTGCTACTCCCAACTCTGTAACATCTGCTTTTGTAAGAAGTTACCAGCTGTCTGATTTTCTTAACAGGAATCTCTAAAGAACGCGGAGAACAAGCTGATCAAGCAAAAGGGATTAATGGCAGAGCGAACTAAAGTTATCAAAGCCAAATCTGCAGAGATGGAGAAATACAGAGAGCAAAATAATGAACTGCAGCTCAACATGAATGCGTTAGAACATGACATCAGCAAGTATCAACAAGAGACTGCTGATGCCTCTTCCACGGTATTTCATAACTGTGTTCTTCTTTGCATCTTGTGGCCAAGTGATTATTTCCTTCGCTTTGTGCAAAGGAAATGGCCTCCTTTTCTTTTTTTTTTTTTTTTTTAAATAATAAGCACTGTTTCTCTTGCACCTCTTTATGTGAAAGAGGAGGAGTGGAAACTGTGAATTGTAACAGATCATTATGGATTCATAGAAAATATGTCAAAGAAGGTGATCAATGGGAAAAAAAAGACACAAAAACATTCTGATGTTATGGATAATCTGGGTAACCAATTAGAGAATCTAATCCAGATACTCGGCAACAATGGCTTAGTCCAGATACAGGAAAATATGTTCCAAGTAACGTGGAAGAGCATACTTGAAACTTCCCCCAAAATCTCGATCCCCCTGTGGTCTTGGATATAGCATGAAGCACGGTGAAGGGATCCACCTGTGTTATACTGGAATGAAATAACTGATACTTTAGAGTGATTTTAGGACAGTAGCAGGTTGGGTTTTGTTGTTCTGTTTTAATTCAGAATTTTAAAAATAAACTAAAGCATCAGCATGTCTTCTTGTGTACAGTTGGACAAACTGCTGAAAGAGTATAAGTGGATAGCTTCAGAAAAAGAGGTTTTTGGCCAGCCAGACACAACTTACGACTTTGAAGCCAGCAATCCTAAAGAAGCAGGTCAGAAGCTGCAGAAGCTGCAGACAAAAAAAGAGAAGCTGGAGAAGTCATTGAACATGAGAGCTATGAATTTGCTTTCTGAGGCAGAGGAAAGGGTAAGCATTCCAAATTTTAACCTTTAGAAATTGAGCATCTTGGGTATATTGTATTTGTGATGTGACTTAATATATATTTTCATATATTCTGTTCCTAAGTACACCAAAGTATAATCTTCTTGATATAGCTGCTTTTTGTTAGATCATATTAGTTTTATATTTTGAACTACTTACTGTGTGCTAGTAAAATAAGTTACACATAACAAAGCTATGGCTAATTTCAACACTTCCTACCACAGCCCTTGCTAAGCTGGCAGCAGTAGCACTGGGCAGGCTTTGTGTCTGTTGGCGTATCTGACTAAGTATCACAACTTCGTCAAAGGCTGCGGATCAAGAAAAAGAAGCAAGATAGCTTGAAGGTGTTCCAGGGTTGTCTTAGATTTGTGTGTATCCTGAGGATGTTCCAGTTTTGTCTCAGGACTTGATTCACTGACCTAATGTTTCAAATACTGGTTCTTAATTAGAATTGTCCTGTTCTTCCTGTGTGCCTTCAGAAGTATCCTTTCCTGCACAGAAAGATAAATGGAGCCATGGTTAACTTTTAATCAGAATGCAACTTGTGGAGTAGTGCTGATTTTCACCTTTGCCAGATGCTGAAAATTCTAATGCTTTAATTTGCAAACAACACCCTAAAATTTAAATCCAGCATACAGCTGAACAAATGCTTTGGATTTCAATCTTGTGACTAATTTTGTGTTTCTTAATTACACTCCCACTGTTTTGTGCTTTGTTCACTGAAATCACTTTTCTTCTTGCATAAGTATAATGACTTAATGAAGAAAAAGAGAATTGTAGAGAATGACAAAGTAAAAATTCTTGCAACTATTGAAGAGCTCGACCGAAAGAAAAATAAAGCTTTACACATTGCTTGGGAAAAGGTATGTCGTTTGAAATCTAATCTTAGCACTTCAGCCTGTATTTTTTTGTTGGGGATCAGATTCACTTTAGTTCACTGCTTTGTGTACTTGTATGAAAAAAACTTGTTTCTTTCTAGAACTGATCTCCTATGCCTATTCAAATATTTAAAGTATGGAGCAGAAACTTCCATTTCTTCTGTTTCAGCTTACTTTTGAGGGTGGAGCATGAATTCTCTGTGAACTGTGGAGACAGTCAAATTTGCAGAACTACCTTTTTCTTTTAGTGCCCACGAGAATAAAAGTTAAGCTACTGGCATACAGATGCCATTGCCTCTTAAATAGACTGTTTTGCACAGAGCCACAGAATGGTTTGGGTTGGAATGGACCTTAAAGATCATTTAATTTCACACCATCCTAATGTGGGCAGGGACACCCCTAGACCAGATTGCTCAAAACCCCACCCAACCTGGCCTTGAGCACATCCAGAGAGGAAGCATTTGCAGCTTCTCTGGGCCACCTGTTCCAGTGCCTCACCAGCCTTGCTGTAAAGAATTTCTCACCTGTCTAATTTAAATCTCCCCTCTTTCACTTCAAAATAACAACTACAAAATCTATCATCTTATCACTTTGCCCCCTGATAAAGATTCCCCTTCTACCTTTCTTGTAGGCTCCCCTTAGGTAATGAAAGGAATTTCTGTTTTAGCCAGCTTTGTCTAAATTGTCCTGTGTACTTTGCTAGGCTTGCTTTGATTTCAGTATAGCTGAAATAAAATACTCACTCTGTGTTCTAAACTTTAAGACATGAGAATTCATTGAATGAAGTTGATGAAGAAGCCTAGAGCAACGTGTTGCCCATCACCAAGTTTTTATAACTGTGCTTCTGACTCAAATCACGCTCACAGACCTTTCCTGGTGTCACTTCTAGGTGAACAAAGACTTTGGTTCCATCTTCTCGATGCTTCTACCAGGAGCCAAAGCCATGTTAGTTCCATCTAAAAAGCAAAGTATCCTAGATGGTCTGGAGTTCAGGGTTGGCTTAGGAAACATCTGGAAGGAAAACTTAACGGAACTTAGTGGAGGTCAAAGGTTGGTAAACTGTGGTGTGTTTTTGGTTGTTGTCTTCTTTTCCATTGCAGTTGTGGATGTGATTGGTCTCTAACCAATCACAACTTTACACATAACCAGTTATGCTTCAGAGCTGTTTCCACAGTAGACTGTCTTCTTCCATCCTGGCTTCATATCTAAAGAATGATCAGTTCAGTTTCCCTCAAAGGGGAGCTTGACTTCAAAGAAGGCAGCGCTTAGCATATAACAACAAAATTTTGTAACACAAAGGAGTGACAAAAACGTATGATGGAAAAACTGCAGTCGCTAGGCAGTACTGAGGTACTGCTGACAGGGCGTGCTCCAGCCTTCGAGTTGCAGTCAGTGGGGGAAAGCTGTAGAATACTACTCTAGGGAAGCAACTGAGCCAAACAGGGCCTGCACTGCAGGAACACCTAGGAGAAGTGGCAAATGACTGTTATGGATGACTCCCAGCCTGATGTAATCCCATTTACCATAACATTTTGAAACAGATTCAAGAACCCTTAGGTCCTTTGTGTGATGCAGCCCAGAAATGCACACAATGCCTTGAAGCGAGGCCACGCTACCACTGCACCTAGTGAGAGAACCAGCTCCTTGACTGGCTGTGCACCCTACAATGCAGTTTGCCCTCCTGGCTGTCAGGCAGATCACTGGCTGATGCTGAGCCACTGATCACCAGCAGACTTGTTGAGATGCCTTCTGCCCCTACATCCAGATCGCTGACAAAAGTGCTGAACAGCACTGGCCTTCAAATTGAGCCATGGGGAATCTTGGCCCATGGACTTAAGAACACGGAGCTGATTCAATCCCTCCCTTACAATTTCAGTCACCACAAACAGAATGTAACTGTTTCCTGAGTCATGGTCCTCCAGTTCAGAGGACAAGACAGCCCAAGATCCTTCGTTAATATTAAAATAATGAGGCAAAAAACAAACAATAAAAAGAATCAGATGCCTCTGCCTTTTCATCCTTTCTTGGGTGACTTACTTCATCCAGCATCAGAACAGTGCTTTCCTTAGAGCAACTCTTGCTGTAGAAGAGCAAAAAATGTCCTCTGGAAGAGAGATTAATCATAACCCAGCCAACCTGATCTGCCAGTAAAATAATTAACAATACTGTTTCTAGCAAAAGGCTCCACATTTCTTAGTGAAAAGTTGTGGCAGCAGCTGTTCTTGTTTCTCTCTCCCCAAAACTCACAGCATGAATCTGCTTCTCAGAGAACATTTTAGTACTACCAGATGATTGCTGTAATAAGTGGAAGTCTCAAACAAAAGCATAAAATATAGCTTCCTTATTCTTTGTATTAGATCACTGGTGGCCTTGTCCTTGATCTTAGCCATCCTTCTCTTCAAACCTGCTCCAATTTACATCTTGGATGAAGTGGATGCTGCTCTTGACCTTTCTCATACCCAGAATATTGGACAGATGCTTCATGCTCATTTCAAACAGTCCCAGGTATGCTCTTGAAACTACTGTGACTGTTTATTCAGCTTTGTTATTTTCAGAGGCAGCCAGCTCCTGGGCATTCTGAACTGCAGAACTATTTTATTTCTGAGTCATTTCAGCTGGATTTGGCTTATGGCTTGGCAACTGAAACTTTTAAGTATTACCTCTTCATATAAGCAGTTGCTGCACTGGTTAAGAAAAGCAGGTACTGACAAGGAGGATGGTCTGTGTACAGCCAATTAGAGACATAGCCCACATACCAGGGTTTGTTTGTTTGTTCTTGTTTACTTGACAGAGTTCTTCAGTCTAAAATGAAAAATGTAAAATAGTATGGGTGCTTGTGGAAAGGATCTTGGGGTTACTGTGACCTGCCCACCCACAGAACTGAAGGAACATATTCTTCTGAATGAAAAGTAGTATGTTTACTTGCTGGTAAATGTCACCTTTCCAAATTATGGTAGAGAAGAGAGGAACAGCTGTTGCTAGTGGTATTGTAAAGCAATTTGAGTTGCAGCTTTAGTGCATGAATAATCCTGCATTCTTAGAAAAATTCAGGGCAACATTTTCCCAATGGTCAATGATCAAGAAAGGTCGTATTTTATTGTGGTGCTACAGCAGGACAGGATGTGCCAGCATCCTGCACTGAGTAAACCAAGCATGTAATTCATAAACACAAAAAATGATGGTGTGCATTAACCCAGCATGTTCTATGAGGCTTTCAGTGGGAAAAAAAAAAATATATATATATATATATACACACAAGCAGTATTAGTAAGATAATACCTAAGTGAATTAAAAGTAATCCTCTTTTTTGAAGTGTTTCCTACTTTTTTTAATCTTTATTTGGACAGTAGCATTTACTTCACACTTTCTGTTTTGTTGTAGTTCCTTGTGGTGTCTTTGAAGGATGGAATGTTTAACAATGCCAATGTCCTCTACAGAACCAAGTTTGTTGATGGTATATCTACAGTTTCAAGACACTGTCAGTTAAAAAAAAAGCAGCCACTGAATGAGACTTGCAACAACAAAGCTGAGTAACAAACGACACAGTAATGATGACTCTAGCATTCTGTGTTCCTTGATAATAGGAAGCCCGAGAATCACCTTTTAAAAAAAAAAATCATTATTTTTATCTTGATTGTTTTTAAGTCATTGTTTTTAGCTTTTTTAATAGCTTCAGTTCATGGCTGAACTGGAGCCTTTCTCTCAGAAAGGTGTGATGAATGAAGCTTGCAGCATTTACAGTTTTCAGAAAACCTGCTGCAAACTAAGATACTGCATTCAGCTTTTATTGTCAATTAAAGTGCTGTATGTGTATGTAAGTTAGTGTAAGCTTTAAGCTGTGTAAGCTACTTATTTGAGAGAAGTACGGTGTGTAGCATTTTAACTGCGAATTTTTAGTTGCTTGCTAATGATTCTAATAAATTTTAAACAGAAAACTTTTCCTTTCTTTTTTTCTTTGCTGTTTTTCACCCAATAAGGCATAGTTAGTTTTAGTTAGAATTACAGTTTTAACATGCCCCATCCCTTGATTATAGGGACAGACTCAACCTGTACCAACATTTTATTGTGGTCTTCCCTCTGGTATAAAATCCCAAGGTCCACATCTTTGCTCGCAGCACCCAGAGCCCACAGGCAGCAGACCCTCACTCAGCAGCAAGGCTCCCTTCTTGATGTGGGCATGCTGTTGAATTAAGGAAAGTTAGGATGGGGTGTTGAATCGACAGCTGCAGATTTGACCATGCTAAGCTAAGATTGGTGAATGGAGTTGTGGCTGATGAGCTGACCAAGCAGAGCCAAGCCTCTGTCCTAACCCAAGTCCAAGAAAATAAGACAACCTTCATCAGAAAGACCACTGAGAGATACCTGTGTGTGAAAGAGCTGAGATGGGGTGAGGGAGGGGGTGTCAATCATTCTGGGGCCTCACTGTAATAACCCAGCCTTTTCTTGGACACCTAATGCATATGTAAGCAATTTGCTCTTTAATTGTGCTTTCTTGCCCTCCATTGTGCAGGCTAGGTGGAAATATCCCCCTGCATCCAGCATGCGCAGCGCTGATGACACATACCTGCTCTATACTATTCTGTGGTTAGTTTGATTTCTGCGTGACAATGTGGCAGAAGCTGCTTCAATCAGTTACTTGGTAGAGAAGTAGCCAGCGTCCCAAAATACTGGATTTGCTCTGCTGCAGCCATCTCATGACCTTCCATATACACATGCGTAAAACACACACCCATCAGATATTAAAGAATACATACACATATGATAAACACGCTCACAGATGTAATTCATTCCACTCCCAACCCTAAAAACTTGTTTTGCATTTGGAGCAATACTGAAAAATCTCATTAGGAGAGGAGAAAAATTACCAGTTACTGCCAAGGACAGGTCATGCATCTTTTATTTAGATTTACCTTTCTGGTAAGCAACAGGGTTTTCTTTCAGTCAGTCCCTTTACATACTTTGACAGTACAGATTGCAGTGAGTTTGATGGAGATCTTGCAACATTAGAAAACTTCTCAATATACATCCATTGAAGCAACAGCTTGTAGGTCAGAATGAGTGCTAGTGTCAAATCTGCGCACTGCACCCCTGGTATACAAAGCAGCATTGCAGCAGCACAAGGATGCCCAGGCTGGGCAAAGTACAGTGTGTTTTACATAGTGCAATCACTTTTAGAGGAAAAACTCTAGGAAGGCCACATCTACTTATTTTTAATCCTGTCACGTTTACAAATGAGGGGGGTAGAAATCAAGCCTCTGACTGAATTAACTGTTGTACAGGTAGGTTCTGTGTATAGGCACGTGCTTTAGAGAGGAGCTCTGAATCTTCTGTAACCACGAGAAAGACATATTGCTTTGTGATTCAGACAGTAGTAAGCCATCTCTAACCTTCCTAACACTCGGCCAGAGCTGTCAAGCCAGCTGTTTTTAGAGTTCCTAGAATATGCTCTTCCCTCTAGTGTAAATCCCCAATAAAGTCAGGCTGCTATCGACAATTAGTACAGTTCTCCTTACAGCCTTTCGACCACGTGAGGCATTGCCTCCACATACTCCAGTCTGCAGTGAAAAATCAGATTACCAGAGACCTGGAGACTTGTTTTCTGTAACTGTCACTCCAACCAAACACGAAAAAACCCAAGTCAGACAATGAACTGCTACAGCAAAGCATCACTGGTAATATTCATCTAATACAAAATAAATGAGCGCTCACTGACAATACGCGTCATGGCAAGCAAATCTGTAAAGATACTGTAAAGTGATTTGCCCAGTAAAGATTTAAAACATACACTGTGCTCAATAGTTCAAGCTACACGTAAACAAAGAGCAGCTCCCTGCAACAAGGTGTAAATCAAAGTGTTATAGCACCAGCTCCCAGCACCAAGAAGTTGCTTGCTGACCAGCCCTAGTGCACAAAGCATTAGTGCTTGCTGAGGGTTCTGCTACACAAGAGCCACAGTGGGACAGCTCTGCCCATTTTTGCAGACATTTTCTTACCAGATGTGTAAAATCTACATTCCTCCCTTGCCGTGGACAAAGCCAGACAACTGGATGTCACAGTACCAGGAAATACTGAATGGGAAATGGCACCTGAGGGAAAAGTAGGTACTGTACACCTGATTATGAATAAATGGACGTGGAGGAAAGGTGATGTTGTCTGAACAATTCTCGTCCTAACAGATCCTCCCTGAAAGGAGCTCCACGGCTTGTAAGAAAAGAAAGAAGCTTTCCTGTGCTGGAAACCATGGACATGGTGGTACCCACAACAATGATTTTATTTCACCATCAGCAAAGCATTTATCCCCAAAAAACTGTACACATGCGGCTGGCCAGGTTGTGGTGCAGCGCTAACTTTATGCTATGAAAAGTCTGTTGCTGTAGTGGTCAGGTTTGTCTTTCATCTGAGGAGGGCAACAAGGGACAGGCAGCATGGCCACATCATCAAATAGCAACTTTACTCCACGCTAATGCAGATATAATCTTTCTTCTTAAGTGCAAATTAAAAAGTATTTGCTAGAAACCAGCATCACTTGGGCTGCTGAGAAACAACATACAACTCAGTTCCTTACAAATACTGACAATTCTAAATCAATACAGATTTCCAAAGCAAGAACAGAGTTACGAACATGAAGGGGAAAAAATATTACCACTATTTAAAAATATCATTGCAAACTTCGAACACTCTTCAAAAACATATCTAGAAAAGATTGTTTTCCCTTTTTTTTTTTCTTTTTTTTTTTTTTCCCCTGCAGCTGAGGAGTGTCCATGCAAAACAATTTTGAGAAGAGCAGTGTTCTACCTGGGCACCAAAGAGGCCCAATTTTGTCCCACACAGCTCAGTAAAGTGCTCTCTTGTGCATCCTTTGAGAAAGTTCTCATTTAAAGTTTGGGAGGCCGAGGTTACAGCTGGGGAAGGCAAAGCCTCGGTCAATCCATTCTGAGGTCAGAGAAGAAGGAGATAACCTAACAGTATTCTGCCTTTCATAGCTCACGGACAAGAGGCTGCAAGGGAGGAGCAAATAGGAGAAGCAGAGGTGGGTGCCAGATGAAATGCTGCCCCTGGAAGCCACAGGAGTTTAACGCAGACTTCAGGGGCAGTGTTTCATTCTTTACAGGTAATGAACACTAGCCCTACTGCAGAGTCTCAATGACACCGGGTAACAGATCTCCACACACGACACGAGTGAAGCTTTTCACTTCCTGTGCTGGTGGTTATTCAGTAATTGCTTTGCAGGACAGTGGGGATCTGAGTAACATTCTTCTGCTGACTGAAAGGGAAATAAAAGCATCTTGCCCTCTACATTTTTTTTTTTAATGCACACTTAGAAACATTCTAGGGCAGATCATTAAGAGGTATTTACTGACAAAATAGTAACTAATAATAAGCTCAAAAGAGTAAAAGTAACATTAATGGGGAACAGAACTTAAGGCATTTTTTATTTTGGCCAGGAATGATGCATGCTACAGAGTAATCTTCATTTTCCCACTTGGTTTTCAGACCACTGCACTTTTTTTTTTTGTTTTACATGGCACTTCATAGTTGATGTTTTTACATTTAGTTTAGATTTTCAAGTGTTTTCTTCAATACAAATGCCTTCTCCTGTAGCTCAGCTCTGCTGTCTGATGCCATTGTAGATAAGGAGTGGATGAGGTGCTCTCTGCTTTCTGGTTTCAGACTTTCCCACTGTTTAGACTCTGTGTAGAAAGAGAACGACACCAGACATGATTACTGGCATGCTGAAAGTCCACACCAACAAACAGTCCCCACCCCCACATAGGCTGAAGGAGCACATGTCACTCACAGTGACCATGGTCGAGCCTGAACAGTCCACTTTACATCCAACTTCATCCACAACTGCTTCAAACGGTCTTCAAGTTTTCCCAGTCAACAAGCAGCTGACTGGGAAAAATCTAAGCCTAAATACATTGCTAAATCACCCACAACAGAAGGTAACTCTCTCTCTCCTTTTCCAGGTCACATGGCCATGTGCTTTTCTTTATCCAACAGCAATTCTCCCATGTGCCAAGAACAGAGTCTCACCTTGCAGTCTGGTGAGCAGTAGCTGTATCACAGACAAAGCTTCTGTTCTGACGGACGTGTAGCTTTTGTTTTCTAAGGGATTTAAAAACAGAAACAACAAGACAAAAACAACTGAACTCATAGCCAAAGGAACACAGCTGTACAGAGAGCAGTCACCTCCACAGTCTGAAGACTGCTCATAGCACAGCTCATATACGCTACCAGACTGCACAGCTACCCTGTCAGACACCTCTGAATGGCAGAAAGTGACCAGGGAGAGTCTAACAGGTCCCCTAAGCCCTGTGTATCACCCTCCCATTAATACAGGTCTACTGCTCCTTGCACATGTTGAACGGCAGCAAGGTTCAAATATCTGCAATTTGATGATAAACAACCTCTGTGCATCACAGACTTTTCCTCAGCTAAATTTTGAGGGCTATAAATCACCCAGATTTTAACAAACAGTATTTAGTGGTGGTACACAAGCACAAGAGGAATAAACTTCCCTGAGAACAGCATCTTGTACTACACCATTTTCAGCAGCTTCCACAGAGCAAGGCAGGATGAGGTGCTACCTCTGGCAGCCTATTCTCATCCTGCATTTTCTCTGCTAGCCAGCAACCAAAGGAGAAATATATTAACATGCAATTCATTGTCAACCTTAAGCTGTGCAACATTCACTTACCTAAAGAATGGGTGATAGATGAACAGGTTTCCAACAGTATTTCTGTCAATGCCCCAGGGTCTGCATGCTCCTCCTCAAACAGCACCAACCTGTCAAATGCAGAACCAGTCACTCTTTTTTCACTAGGACAGAGATCTGCTGTACCTTCCTCTGAGAATCACTGCATGTCTTTCATAATGTAAAAGTTTGAAGCAGTAAAAAAACTGAAGTGAATGGCAGAAATGAGAATTACCTCTGAAAGTAGGCGTTCATGGCTTGCAGCACTCCGAGCTGCACTTTCCATGTGCTGAGTTTCAGATGGTCACACATTAACTTGCAAAACTGCTGGCGATAGCAACCTACAAAAATTAAGGAATTATGTTACCGTTGGTCACAACAGGGAAAGGCAGAAGGAATCACTTCCTGCCCTGTCTCCTACATATTCCTTATCCTGTACTCAAGTTACATCACCCCAGATTCGTAGCATAGGATCAAGTCAACACTGGCAACAAATGGTTCCAGAAACCTTCATCCATCAAGGCAGGGCACTACACTCATTAAGAAACACTGGAAGAAAAGCATCTTCTTTCTGCACCCTGTTTTTTTCCAAACATATCCACAAATCTTCTCAAAAACTTCCCCACACCAAATACAATTTCTAGGTCCCTCTCTCCTCCCCCTCCTCCTTTGAAGGGGGGGATTCCAGAGCTCAGTGTCAGATGACTCACGCTGCGTCTCCGGGCTCCTTGGCCAGGCTTTGCCCAGGGTCTCGAAGGCACAGAGCAGGGACTCCAGCTGCAGCTCCCTCTCTCTCGCATCCTCATCTTCTTCGTCAAGCTTTGGTAAACTTGCACCCACATTCTCAGAGTTCTGCAGTGGTGAGGAAGGCATGACAGATAGGGAACAAGGGCAGGCTGACCACACACTTCAGTTTAACCAATCTTCCCTTAAAGCCAGTGCAGGCAGTCTCTACACCCAGCCCAGAACCCCCATATGGCCTCCTTGGCTACCAGCGGCTCCAGAACTGCTGGCAGTCTGCAGAAGTGCATGGAAAGCTTTCATGGCCCTATGCCCAAACAACTCCCAGTGCTGAGAGTCTGAATCACAGAACTGCAAAGCACTGCAAAAGCTCAAGGGAAGCACTTTATACAGCTTTCTAGGAGTGCCCTGCTGCCTGTAGAGCAGCCAGGAAATTAACTTTTTAATGCAGTACTGATACAATGCTGGATGCCACAGGACAGATTCTGCCAAGGCAATTACAGGGCTAATTTAGAATTTGGGAGCACAGCTACAACCTTCCCAGGGCTCACAAGCAGTCTGGTAGTCAGCCCTAACAAGGATCTAGCTGAGTGCTGTGTCCTCCTCGTACTGCTTCTCTGTAGAAATCCGGCATGCCTTGAACCTCATCAGCGTGACCGTTTGCTACTTGGCTGTTTTGAAAGAGAGAAAATCCAAGCTGAACCATCACCTTCTTTATCATGGGGAAGATGATATCTGCCAGCTCCTGGAACCGATCTTCCTTGGTTGCCTGCAGCACTGCAGCCATGCAGCTTAGTGCCACCATCTTGTACTTCAGGTTCTCTTTCCGACACTCTTTCAGTACAGCCTGGACAACATCATTGACACTGGGCTGGCCAGGCACTGACTTCTGCAGCTCTGCACTGCAACACCAATGCACACAGAGATGCATTAGACTCAGCCCCAAACACAACTTTTTCCAGAGATCACAAGCAATTCCCACATTAAGGCATTGGGCTGCCTACCAACAGTTATCTAAAGCTACACTCCCAAATTCTTCTTCACTGTTACTCTGCCTGTCCCGCCTGAATTTCCTTCCTGTTTTTCCATACACATTTTCAGTGCACTCTTCCCACTTCTTCTTCCTCTTTCTCTCTTTTCCCCTTTAAGGTGCTAATTCTTCCACTTAGTCTCTTTTTTCTCTTTAGCAATTCTGGCCTTTCAACATCCTCCTCTTTGCCCTAAATCAATTGTTAGCTCCTTATGAAGCACTGTTTGTGCCTTTCAGCCCTCACCAGTGACCACATACAGGCAGAAGGAGTGGAGAAAAACTCCCCACGTATTGATGCTCAGAACTCACAGAAGAGCAGGGAGACACAGATTCTTCCATGCACTGCAACCCTATGTGGGAACCAGTTTTTTAACATCCCAGATCCCAAGGGTACCACTTCTTTCAAGATACTCACTTGCAGGCAGAGACAACACTGGTGATAGCCTTTAACAGCTCCTCCTGCAGTGAAAAAACAGATATCACTGAGAAATACTTCACAGGAATGTGGTCCTGCTGTGCAAGAACGTCCTTTGCACTTTGACAGAGGACAGAGGTGTGTGTGGGGACACACATCTGTGACTCCAGCCAAAAGAAGCAACGTCTTGCACCTTACACTTCTTCTACACCGCTGTAGAGGCCGCAGAGGCCTTGCACTGAACAGCAGTGTAAATGGGCCTTTCTGCACCACTGAGCCATATGTTAGTCCTGCTTAAAACTAAAACGTGGTGCAGCAGAACTCCAAAGTTGCAAACAATGCTAAACTGGGAGGCTGCTGACTCTCACCACGGCTGAGAGATGCTGCAGAGATGTTGATAAACGGGAGTGCTGGGCAGTCACCAACCACACGAGGATTAATAAGCGCTGGATTCTGCACCAAGTGCAGGGCAAACACTAGGCTCCCTAAATCTGACTTCCTATATGTTGCCCTGTGTAACAAAGAACACTGAACTTCCTGCTTCAAGACCGAGTGCTGGACTAACACTTGCAAGGTGACAGTTCGTTTTTACCTTTCCAATCCATGTTCTCCCTGGCAGGCCCTGCAGCAATGCAGACAGCACTGTTCCCAGATGTGGAGGTACAAGGGAGCTGGTCTGTTTGGCAATTGATGCCATGGCAGCTGCTCCCTGAGCTTTCATTTTCCAGGACTGGGACTGCAATGCCTTCTGTGTAATGGCTATCAGCTCCTGCATATACAGCCTAATGCCACCCTGAGTACCTGCATAACAAAATAAAACGATAATTTTGTCAAAGAATGAACAAATATCATATCTTACTTAAAAAAAAATAAAATAAAATAGGAGAGTAGGCAATTAAAGATTCCTGTAGGTTTTTTCTTGTTTCGTTTTACAGAAACAGTATGCTGGTAGTTCGTACTTCAGGCAGTGCAGCAAAGAATTCTTCCCAAGTTTATTGAAGACTGGTTCCGTCTTCTCAATAAGTCTTGCAAACAAAATCTTTAGACTTTAGTACCTAGATAAAAAGCTATCCACGTGGCAGACACTGTGCACTTTGTCAGCTCATTTCACCTTCAGAGGTAACTGGAAAACCCTTCAGCCCTTTCTTTTACTGACTAGATCCGAAATCAAGTCAGAGAAGGAACAAGCAAAACCAATTTCACCATGCATCCAGATTCTCCTCTAGAAAGCACGGCAAAACATAGTTACATTCACTGAAGTAAAACCACAAGACATCACCAGAGGACCAGACAAGATTTCCAGCAACAAAGGAAGGCCGAAGTTCCCTCCAATTCAGAGTGTGCAGCAATCCCTAAAGACCATCATGGAAAGTTCCAAAGGTGTTCAGTTACCCGTAACATAAGGGCTGCATTACAGCAGCATTAAGTGCCTCACAACCATAAAACTGTTCTCCTGACTGTCTCTGTGCATCATCAGCTATTGACAATAGCAGTTATTTCAAATAGTCACAGAGAAGTTAACCCACCCAAGTTCTCACAGAACATCTTCAGGACAGTAGGAAATACAGAAAATAAGTTTCCCACATCTCTTACCATAAGAATTTCATATAACCAAAACTGATTTCCAGAAAGAATAGTATTTCATGCCTCAAATCCACTAGAAAGCTTTTGCTTCTCCTAATGCAACTTACCCGGTACATTTTCCTGCCAAACTTCCGCCCACAGAGTAGAATCATCTTTTTCTCCTTTTTCTTCATCAGGAACTTCATGCATGCCAAGAAAAGCCAATGGCAACACCTGTTTGGCATGGTTCTTCACTACATCCGGACTGTAGCGTCCCACAGCATGTACAGTTAAAGCACAGCCTGTTCTGTACACTGGCTCTGAAAGAACAAAATAAGCAAAATAAGCAACTGGGAGGCAAGCTTTTTTTTTTTTTTTCAGTTTGACAGCTTGGTCAGCCTCTCAGTAAAGAGAGGAACGCAGATCACAATGCATGGAAATCATTCAAGTAGTGAAGACAAACGTCACAATATAAAAATGTTTCTTTACCAGCTTCTGTCAGCATCAAGAACTTTTTTTCTATATATTCTGTAACTGAATATCCAAGAAGAAACAAACCTTCCTTTTCCATGTACCAGCTGTTAAGCTTGTGCAGTAATTTCTCGGTGCTACTGTCCCGAGAAGTCTGTAACAGAAAAGAGACCACTCAAACAGTTGAAAAAAACCAAAACAATAACAAGTAAGTAAAAAGCCTAAGACTGTCTCAAACCCCTACTCACCCGGACCAGATGCCCCATAGCAAAAGCAAAAGACTTCTGTATCACACTGTTCCGATCAGTCAGGCCAGTAAGTAAAGCACTCATAAGTTTGCCTGTTGGAAGAGTTCACTTTGTCAGATGTATCATGTTTTTATTGCTGTGACAAGAATTAGAACTGCCTGTTTCATTAGATCATATGCATTTTCACACTCTTCACACTCTTCAAAGTGAGACATTTACGCGTTCTCACTCTTCAAAGTTTGCTGGGTTATGCATCTGTTTCCTCCATGTTTACTCCAGTGCACAGTGTAATGCAGCTCTTGGTGGCAAAGCTCAGCCAATGCTGATGTTCTGCCATCCTTAGCCTGCAAATCTTGACTGATAATGCTTCTCTGACATGAGCATCCTAGCTTATCAACTACTGAGTTCTTTTTCTACTTTGCAGCAGAAAGAAGTCCTTCTTTGTATTCCTAAATCACAATAAATTTTCTCTTTACATTGAGAATTAAGATCCACAGGACCTAAGTCCTTTATGATTGTCCTGTAGATCAAAGTGAAAAAACAAGTGCTTACTTACAGCACTACACTAACACAAACATTGTTACTATGCTCCAAAAAGGTCTAGAGACAAATTTCCATCTGCTCCTCCATCTTCTCCTGGGCACTGGGGAACTCTCTCATCTTTTCTCTCAGCATCTTCCAGGTTGGTGATGAATCGAGCATCCCACAGATCTAAACTAGTATCCCTATCTCACACATGACAACTTCAAACAACTCTGAGGAAAATAAAAAAAAAGATCATTCTTGTAATAAAAATCGAAGGTGAATAGGGAAGAAAAGCTACCTACAAAGCAGCTATCAAAAACGCTTAAAACTTGAGACTAGAAACAAACCCTACCTGAATAAGGTGTTAGGTCCTGGGGACACTGTGTGGCTAGTGAGACAATTACACTGGCACAGCCTCCCTAGAAGATTGCAGGAGAAAACAAAAGATATTAAACCATATTAGCACCTGGTTATCGCTGTTCATACTTGCTGAGGTACACGGCTATTAACATCCCAGGTGTACCTTTGTGCCTAGGCCTACTCCGCTTTTTATCAGTTCACACAGCCGAGGAATCAGCTCACCCAGGACAGAAACATCCAAGTACTGCAAGCTCTAGAAAAAGGGAAGAGGAAAAAAAGATAAAATAATGAATGTGACTGACTTCAAGCTGATCTGAAAAAAACATCCTGTACCACGCAGAGATTGTATTGTCCCTGACCTGTGGAGAGATGACCCTGCTGAAATTACTGGAATCAATCAATATATTCCTGCACTCAGGCTTTTTCAAAAGCTGAAAGTATTACACAAGAAAGAATTTCTTTTGAACTGGAAAAGAAGAGGTGCAAAGGGTGCCTATCTTAGGACAAAACCAAACATTTGTCTTGACTGCCTGAAAGCCTGAAGCATTAACAGCCTGACTACACAATGAAATGGCAACAGTCAAGCTTTTAAGCAGGAGAAGGCAAACAGATGGAAAAAGCCACAAAAGTTTGAGAGATATAATTGGTAAACTTCTAATCACTTGTACACTTGATGCTTGTGAGCAAACAAGTCTCATGTTACCAGTACTGTGCAGTACTGTCTGCAGAGGGGAGACTCACCCCATAGCAAATTCAAAGATCATGCATTAACCTTCTCTGAGCTTCTGAGTCAGGTATCCTAACAATTTTCCCTACTGTGAGTAGGGTGAAGGGAGAAAGGAATAACCCACAGCATCGCTTACAAGGATACAGTTCACCATCTCCTAGTCTGCCCCAGAACATGCAGGAATAGAGAAGGCTGCTCACAGACCAGAACGTTTTTATGGTACTCCAGGGAAGATGCACTATCCCAGCCTTTTGCTAACAAATCTCAAGCACTGACAAGAACATCACAACTGTCGTGAAGGGGCAGAGATATAGCCAGGAAGAGAGACAGCAGCAGCTGTTCCGGTCTGCAGGGCATCCATGAGTACAATTTTACACGGAACCTTTCATCCCCAACCACTTCACACACTATTTATAGAGAGCACTCCACCTGACACTGAAATGCAGCTCGCCCTGGCACAGACACCCAACATCCCAAATGCTGCTACATGCAGGAGAACTTGCTGTTGTTATTTTTCCGCAAGTGAAGAGAATAGCTCTGTAGACTGCACTTCTCCTAAAGCTTGCTCAGTGCTCACACACCCTTGCCTGCTCTCATGTCCCAGGCTGCACGAAGTGTCCAAGCAGAAAACAGGGAGTCCTCTTCTTTAGAAAAAGATAGGTTGGTACCTGGAGACCAGAAAGGTCTACCAAACCCTACAGCACAGTGCCTCAGCATCAGGAACTCCTCCAGCAGCAAACTACAGTAACAAACACCAGCTACAGACAGTGCTTTCATTGACAATGGAGTTTTTTTTTTTAAACATCCCCACCATCTGAAGCACAGCCAATGTCCAGGTGAGCTTATCTAAGGCAACACAAGGCAAGGACTAGACAGCATTTGTGTCTGAAGAACAAGTACTTTTGCCAGTCTGAGGCTAGGCGTGCAGCTTTTTTGTTGAACTGTAGGCCAGAGATGAAAAGAAATGGCAAAATGCAAAAAGCAAAATGCAGAATTAGCTGAGCTCCCATCCAAGTAAAAGCATTTGTAAGAAGCCCTTTTCATCAAAGAGAGCAGGTTCTCAGGTGGAAAAACATTCTCTCTGATTCCAAATGGAACCACAGCCATTTACAACAGATGGGAAGAGCAAGCTGTGACTAACAGGATAAGACAAATCAGCGTGTGAAAAACATGAACAGACGTCCACACAAGGAGATAATAAAACAAAGCCTGAAGAGAAATTCCATAAATGCTCCTACTTCCATTTCCAGTCTCCTATCATACATTCCTTAAACTGGAAACTTCTTGAATCAAACAATTACCATGTTAATGGTTTCCATCATAGGAGATGACTTGACAGCACTAAGTCTGGCACTATCCATTGCAGTCTAAAGAAAAAAAAAAGAGAACAAGAAAATATTAATTCAACCTGAAAGGCCAGCATTAGGTGTAACTCACTACCTCTTAAACTCAAGCCAAGAGACAGCTGATGTTGTAGCTGGAGTACAGGAGGTGCACTATATATATAATTCTGATATGATGGACAGACAAAAATGGGGAAAAAAAACAAACTCTGCCCTATTGTTCACTACTTTCTAGTTGACAGAAGAGCAGAATTTACTCCTTTCCTCTTCCCACAATCAAAGTAGCTGAACTTGCTACTGAACAATAGGGTTCCAGTGATTTCCCCAGAAGCCTGTGACCGATTAATATGGTTCTTTGAGATAGATTACAAGGACACTACTGAAACACCCAGCTCCAGCCTGCACTGCTACAGCATGCCTTCTAATTTACGTTACAAGTCATCACACAATTAAACCCCTACGAAAAGGAGTAGCAAAGTCTGACAGTACATGTGCATTATTAGACTCTGCCTGTTTCACAGTTGTACATGGTGCTGAAGTGATGTTTAATTGCTTGTTACCAAAGTTGTTCTTCACTTTCTGAAATACATGGAAATCTAGGAACTAAAAAAAATCCTAACACTTCCTTGTCCCAGCAAAAAAACCCCCAAAAAAACAACAACAAAACAACCCAAACCTGCCCATCCAGATTCCAATGATTAAATTCTTTTAGTAACCCGTTAGCCATTCTTCTTTACCTCTACCTCTCAAATCTGCTACTTTCTGGTCAAGAACAGAATAAATGCAATTTTTTATCTTTGCTATTTCTGCTCTGTTGATAATTCCCTTTAATATTTGCACTTACTTTATCTTGATCTGTTGCACAGAGGCTTAAGTAACTGAGGACCTGAGGCTCCAGTGCACTCAAGGCCTCCAGCAAGGCTGGGATAAGTTTTGGTGCATGAGGTTTCAGCATAGATCCAGCACTTTTACTGATCTTCACAAGAGTGTTAATGCTAGAAGAAGCAAGGAAAAATCAACACAGAAACAGTTTTGGCTGAAAAAAAATCTCTGGTATACTTTAATACAGTACCAAAAAATGGCCAATTAATGGCCAATTCAGATCACCATCTATACATTGTTCTGATTAGGTGGTAGCAGATCTTAGCCCTGAGCCTCTAAGCCATTCTATGCTCTGCATGGAGACTGCTTAGATTAGCCAGGGTATTAAAAAGGGCAAGGAGTACTACAGACTACTGTAGGAACAAATAACATGTTTCAAAAAAGGTTCTGAGAAAAGTCAGTCAAGAGAAATCAATTGCTTCTTCCTAAGAAAAGCACAATTACAGTGTCTTGAGATCCTTCTGTACAGATCCCATTTGTCGGTCTAAAATCTTTAGATCTCTCAGACTGCATTTTGACAGTATTTTCAAACCTTAAAAAGGATGAAAAAAAAATTCACTGTTTGTTTAGAGCTTCCTTAACCTTCCTACGTAATCACAATCAATAAAAGAAAATTGTTTCTCAGGAGACCAGCAGTGCTCCAGGTCTGAAGTAAATGAAGAAATAAGTAAGGCTCCAAAGTGACAAGCATAATAATTCCCTACATACCAAGGGACATCAAAGTATTAAAATGCATAACGCATATCTGAGCAATGTGAACAAATGCATTTGTCTCTGCAATATGTGCTGTCATTAGTCACATCTAGACATGAAATAAGACCTGTCTTTTCCAGGAACTATCATGGGACTTTTTTTGTTTGTTTACAAGTAGATGAGATGCCACTTCTAAATAATCTTGAGCAGAAAAAAGCTCTTGAAGATCAGTTTGCCTCTTGTACCTGGACAAAAGAACTCTCTCCTAAGCAATGAATCTGTACATCTGCAGAAAAGGGAGATATTTCAAGGTCAAAGCGTAGAACTTTTTAATACTGTTGTCTCCATTTGTTTAAATAAGATGCTTCCAAAATACAAATATAGCTTCCTGTTTCAGTGGGTTCAATATGAAGGCTGTTTTGGGCAGAAATTTGTGACTTCAAACACAAAAAATGTTCTGCAAGTGAAGTGAATAAGCTGGGTATCTTTGGCACAAATCATAGAATCATCAAAGCTGGGAAAGATTACTAAGATCATCTAGTCCGACCACCAACCCACTCCTACCATGCCCAAATCATACATACCCTCAACCCAGCAAGTTTGTAGGCTGCAAAACTAACCTGAGAGACCGGACTTCAGCAACTGTGCTGACTATTCCTTTATCAAGGAGACAAGGGAGCAATACAGCTACTGTCTTCTGACCAGCAACTCCTTTGGAGGGATCACACATTTTCACACAAACCTGGAGATAGATGAGAATTACTGTTACAAGTATGTACAAATTTCCTGCTTGGATTTAGTCAAAGCACCTTTTGAGTCAAACAGAAGCCAAATGCAACTGCACAAACTGCTTACAGTGAAACCCAAGCTCTGCCACATGTTTGTGCTCTCCAGAAAGTACTCAGACCCTAAACCATGTTCTTAAAGATGCTTCAGCTACAGTCAGCTTTCAGAAAAGGCAAGTTCAAAGCCACATCTAAGAGGCGCTGATCTGCACCTAAGGGGAAATGCACTACATGATCCCTCAGCTCAGAACAGCCCTTCTCATCCACACAGATTCAACCATCAGGCTGCAAATCCCATGTCAAAGAAGACTCTGCAATTGTAACAGCAGTGTGTTTGGACCAGATCACCACTTTTGTCATTGAAATTGCATGCTGCATACATCACAAAAGTTATGATTTCAAATACAGTTCTTATGATCTGTTACTATTTCCACTGATTTGACCTCTTAGAAGAATATCAAACAGCACATTAAGTGATATGCAGAGTATCCCCAGCATATTCTGTCAGTGGTTGCACCGAACAGTGAAGTTCAGACTGGACTACATTGTTTCACAAAAGGTTTTACTGGGCTTGGTCAGCTACATCTCTATGCAGTTACAGAATGTTTCCTTAGACCTCATGAAGTGGGAAAAAGAAGATTAGGAGAGAGAACTACCAGTTCAGTATCTCCCTCCTGTGGCTGTACTGAACTTAGCACTGCATTATCCTCAAACACCAGAACTCCACTGACATCAACGAAAGTAAGGAGGAGTATGTGGCCAAGCTTATTACAGTTGCCTTTTAAGATACTGTTCTGTTTATTACTCTTATACTAGACAATTCTCTAAGATAATAGCCTGTTGTAAAAGGCCATTCCTTGAGAGATGAAGAGGAATGATTATCACAGACATCCAGAACATGCATGTGTGTACAAGTGACAAAATATGTTTTTTACCTTACTTAAGGTTTTTAAGGCTAGTTCTGCTGCTTTTCGCACAGACTCCTAAAAACAAACAACAAAACCACCAAATAATATTATTACTAGTTTTACAGCTTCTATATAATGATGCACACTCACTGATAGTATAACAGTAGTTCTGTTAAGAATGTATTCATGGCTGACACAAACCTTCAAAGAAACTTCATAGCAGCAAGTAAGCAGTCAAATCAGCACTGACCTGGTGGCACATGACACCACTACCAGTCAAAGTCTCACTTTACCTGCACTGATGAATTAACAAGTATTGAGCAAAACTCCTGCATACTGAAACACAATCACTGGCATTGGTAACTTCCTTAGATGCTCTCAGAATAATTCTGGGCTGTCACAAATGGACTTTCTCAAAGTTTGTTTTCCTGATGAAATTTAGAAATTGGTGTCCCATGAACCCATTCCAAAAGGCCGCATGCAGATAGCTGATCTGCTCTGGAGGCTAGTATTTTTCATTAGCAATAAGGCAGAACATTCTGTGCAAGTTGGTTTGAGTGCCCCAGAACATTTCTGAACACAGTGAATTTACTGGTATAAGAGCAACTTCCTTGTTCACAGCACAGTTTGGGAAACAATCCAGCCCTGCTTTTGCTAGAAAATCTGGATGCACAGAAAACACAGGCTCTAGCATGGGAGGACCTGAGGACTCTGACTTCCAATCTGCAAGGCATTTAAGCACACAAGCAGACAAAAAAAAATAAAAATGTTTCTATACTTGAGAATATAATGAGTAATTCTTTCATATCCAGGAAAAAATGCTGAACCTTCAAGAGTAGCAGCAGGAATGAAAGCTAACACTTAAAAACATGAGGAAAAACACACATAATTCATTAGAGAGCATGGAAATTTTAACTGCAAAGGGCCTGAACCTTTAGTTTGCTTAACACATAACTACCATTAGCTTTAACTCAATTTCTCAAAGAATCTCTTCTAAATACCTCAAAGTTTGATCACTACTTTCCATTGAAGATTCCAGTTCAAATTACAGTTCCATTACCTTAATGTCATCTTGCACTCTAAACATAACTTCCCAGATTTCTGGAAGCTTGTCTATGATGTCATCCAAAGGCCTTCCTCTCAGCAGGTCATTCAATGCAAGACAGCTGCAAACACAGAATCTCATTTCCATCACATGGTATTTCTTTGATATGGGTATACACGCATTTGTAAACACAAGTAAATTATTAAAAAAAAAAAAAAAAAAAAAGAACTGTTTACACTTCTTATTTTCCCCAAACCCTAAACCTGTTATAAGAATGTCTCCTTTAGCAGAAGAGACAAACACCCAGCTAGACAGGTGAAATGTGAAACAGATGACAGCAATCAACAAAAAAGGCTGCTGTGGTAAAAACTGCTGTTGAAAACATTCCAGTTAGGATATTGTTTCAATTTTTTTTCTCCAAGTACAGGACAAAAAAGCCTCACAACAGTCTGAAGACTGGAACTGAAATAAAATGGAAGTTCTCAAAACAGTGTAACCATAGACTGATATAAATAAAAAACATTTATTAAAAATGCTCTTCCAAGCAGCATGCTGCTGTCAAGTATGTATATAGACAGACTACCAATATTTTCTAATGTCAAGCAATACTTCAGCCCCACAGATAGCCAAAAACTTTGTATGCAGATAGCTCCTCCTTTGTGGAATGTTGTCTAGCATTATGTTAAATCGCATGCAATAAAAATTTTCAGGCTCAAAGAAGCAAACTGCTTTAAGATTTTATCACTCTCAAGTGTGAACTCCAAGGCCAGGATCTATCCTGATAGAAGGACATGCCCTCCTCCCACACAGACTTCTTTAGATTAGCAGATTTATTGTAAAGAGTTCAAGAAAACTCTGTTACTTCCCCATCAATACCTGGATTCCCTGATTCTCCACAGACTGCTAGTTAGGTTACTGATCAAATCATCAAGAATTTCCTTCATATACTTATCAACCTATAATTGAAAAGAAAGGAATATACTTCAGACAAGCCTAGAACATGCATCTGTTGTGCTCTCTTATGAATGATCCTAATGGACAGTATTATCTGACTTCAGTCACAGCAGATGAACCAATGCTTGCCAGAGCTGGCTCTGTGCAAGTTCATTTTGACTTTGCTTCAGAAGTGCCCTTCTTTGCACTGCTTCAGAGCTTAGGGCTAGAGCAGGGACCACAATGAAAAATTAAAGTTCTTCAGTCCTTTTCAACAGAACTGTTTAGATGCAGCACTAAACATGCATTATAGCAGAAGCAATTGTACTCTGCCCAAGGATCAGTCAATTACTTCATTCTGAGATTAGCCATGACATGAGAAAAAACTTGCAAATTCAGCTCCAGTTCTTTAAGATCCAGAGTCAGGGCAACTTAAGAAGTCACTCATGCCTGAAACATGCCTGGGAAAGAGTTAATCTCAAATTGATGAAATAATCTCTTCCCATAGGTTTCTTCCCACTCTAGAACTGAGGAACCACACTTAGATGCTCTTGCTCTAAGGGATGCATCTTCAACTATAATGACTTCTCAAGAACTTCTCAAATGCAGTGTCAAAGCAATATCACAGTGAGGAAAGACCTGCATGTCAGCTTTAACACTGGCCACACAAAGTCTATTTTATCCTTTCACAAACAAGAGGAAGCACAAAGCCTTTGTGCATTCCTCACCTCATCCTTGGGTTCAACCACATCTTTCTTTAGGACAATGTCTAATTCCTTTTTACACACTTCCTCATTTCTTAAGACACAGCTTTCCCATAAGGACCTCTAAAACACTCCCAGGTTAGTAGGAACCCACCACTGTTGTTTACAGCAACTCACCATCGATTTGTCAGTGACCAAGGCATTCCAAATGCTGGTCATTGCTTGCCGAATGCCCAGGTTGGGGTCAAACTGGTAACGGTAAAGCCGAGGAAGAAGCTGGGGCAAAAACGGAGCCAGCTGCTCTCCAGCCTTGGCAGCTATCACATTGAAACCAAAAGCTGCTCCCTGAAACGATGACAGACGAACATTTGGTGAAACCATGTACTCACCACTCAGTTATCACTCCTGGGCACACCAGTCAGTGGCAAAGCTGACTGACAGTCTAGATAACAAGAGAAGAAGAACGAGAGCAGTACTGGTACAAGCTCTTGCCAATGCTACAGTATCAGAAATACATCAAGCAGACAGTCACCATCAGGAGATGAAAAGACACTGAAAGAATTTCAGCCCTTCCCACACCACACCCTCCAACTTTTTTTTCAAGATATCATTTGACAGCTTATGGCAAAGCTCTGGTGGAAGATAACAGCTGCAAGGATTTGAGTACGTTTTTCCAAAATAAGCTCTTCCTGAAGGAAGGCCACTGCTTCCCTTCAACTCTGCTGCATTCAGAAGATCTACAATAACTTATGAACTGAAAAATTAACCAACACTATCTTAACCATGCAACTTACATTTCTGGGGATTACTGGTTTGCACATGGCCTTATTTATTTCAAACTCAAGCATTCCTTCATACTCTTTCTTTTTTTCCCTACAGAGCACTACTGTCAATTACGACACAGTGGAACTGATGCTCATCCATGAAGTGTCATGGAATTTCGTATGACAGCTTGAAAAGAGGCTGCCACTGCATTACCTTTGAGTAGTTTGTGACTGCACTCAATGACTTCCTCTACATTTCCTGACTTGACATGTCAAAAGCTGCCACTTAAAACCTCAGTTACAGAACTACTTCACAGGATAGAAAGTACTTTCTAGACTGTGACCCAGATAAGACAAACTCACAGACAGGACCACTGCTGTGATGGTGCAAGGAACCATTTAGCAAGGTCCTGCAAATCTTGCTCCACTTCACTCTTCAGTAGAGGCGCCCCAGTGTTGAGAGAGGGAAGTCTTGAAGGATGTGCTGACCTGCCAAACACTGGATGGAAGCTAATGCTGGTGCTTGGTTTTTGCACTAAGTAGCACTTCTCAGAGACTCTAAACCTCAGGTGAAGAGCACAAAAGAGCATGAAAGATGAAATATAGAAAATGTGGCCTGCTTGGTATTTTTCACATAAAAGAGCATCAAAGGTGCTCTGCATACTCCCAGGGACTGAACAGCTTCCTCCTATGTTTAGGAAAAACCAGTGAAAAAGACAGTTGCCAAGCTAGAACTCTAAAAAGTACACTTAAAATTTATTATGCTCCTGTCTTGCCCTACCCTAAGAAATGGGTCAGTATTCTTCTGACTTTGCTAGGAGTCCCAGTAGTTTTAAAATATTAAGGCTTTATTTTTGTTAAGTTAAAAAGTGAGATTATTTTGGCAACACTGGTTAAACAGCGTATTTTCAACTGAGTTTCTAGTAACCAGCTGCTGAACAATTTTTGTTCTGCTTTCTTCTGCAATAAAGCTCATTTTCTTTAGCATGTGAAAATTTACCCAGTTTTGAAAATACGATCATACTGTCCAAACACATCAAGATCTTGCTTCAATGCTCAAAATGCAAAAAAAAGGATCACAGCTAGCTCATAGTGGAATACAGGATAATAAAACCTGTGATACCAACATTACGTTGTAAGAACTTAAATCTAAGTTTGTTTCTCATGCTTCCTAATTTGCATTGAACAAGACACCGAAGCATTAACACGTGGCCTTCACATGCAGTTATCTATGGATCACAGAACTGCTGTGAGAGAAATGCAGTCACTGTTTCTAGCGCTCACAGAAGGAATAGAAGTGATACAAAAGAAGGAAATTACCTTGCGAGAATTCCACATGGCATGATGGTTGGCCAGATTCATGAATTTATACACCAGATCAGGCTGATTGAGATCACTAGCAAGTGAACAAAGCTCCTTGTAGGTAGAAAGACCTTGACTTCAAAAAGCAGAAGAGAAATCCAGTTATTTTTAGGGAAATCATCAAGCAGAATACCATAATAGTTAACAGTACACTCTGTGCCAATTGACCACTGTCATTTAACTTACCCATCTGGGGTTTTGCTCAAGCCACCCTGAAACACCACAGTTTCTCCAGTCATCTCATGTTTGGCTCTATCGGAAAAGAGGTCCAGTATTAGCTACACCAAACTCTAACCTTGAATGTACTGCTCACTACTGAGCAAGTTAATTTGTTTTTCCCTGTTACTCAGTAACTTCCTATCCTCTCCAGACCCACAAATGAAAACAAATAAATAAATATTAAAACAAACAAACAAACAAAGATGAACCTACCAAAGGAAAAAAGACGATATACATCAGTGCAAAACCACACTGCAAGAAATCTCATCAGCCTATGTCATGTGTAAAGTTAATGAGAGATGGCAGAAAGCTAAGGGCTTCGCTGTGTAGTCAGAAGCCAAGCCAAAACACTGACAGCTTATTTCAGACCAGATGCAAGCTACATCAGTGGAAAGCACATCTACTTCAGAATGAAAGAAAAAACAACAAAACATTTCCACACATCTGATCTTCTCCTGTTCACCCCTACTGAATCTCCTACGCTTGCAGACTAGGTTTTTGTCACCAAGTTAGAAAGGAGAAGGCTGATAAGAGCACTTCCAACACATTCAACATGATTAACAGCCAGTAGCTCTGCAACACCACAATTTTTTGTGCTGAAGTAAACATGCGACTATTAACAATTCTCCTCAGCAAAGCATACGCTTGTGCAGACACAAGTAAGATTCTACTTCTACAACACTGATACTGTTCAGAATCACTGCAGGAGCTCACTGTCCTCTGCAATTACACAGTGCAGCAAGGAGGAAACCACACCCAAACCGATTTAAACTGCTTGAATCAGGACTGAACCATTATTTAGTAGCTTTGTTAAATTCAGAACAGAACAAAACTGGAATAGCTCCACTCACAATAAACCCAGGCTGAATTAAGAAATATCTCAGTTTGACTTGCTGGCAGTTTGTGGATAATGGTTTCTCCCAGGCACAAGGCGTCTCTCTCATACAAAAGAGGCACATTTTTGTTCCCATCAGACATGTAGCTTACAGTACTTTTTAAGGCACACCATACCTTTTCCCAGTCATAAGGGTATCAACAAGCGTGGTGACTAGCTGTTGCTGATCCTGTTCACTTCCTAGTTCATATATCAGACCAAGACCTTTTGAAGCAACATCCTGACTGAGCTCTGCAAGAGATTTCACAAAATGAAATTAAAGATAAGCATGTGAGTAGTAATAAACAAATTTAAATTACAAGATCCAACAGAAAAAATCATGATTAAGAAACAAAAGCTGTGTGTTGCAGTCTACAGTTCTCTATTTCAGAGCAGATCTAGTCTGGCAATACAAGCTTTGGATTCCAAAGCATCAACTTGTTCCTGCTCCATAAATTGACATCTTCATATTAACATTGTCATTGGTGGCTTTGAAATAGCTGGGAGCATTCAAAGAGCTGCCATTATTCAGACTTGCTACAGCCCCTGAAGTTCAGTAAAATAGTCCCTTTTTTAACTTTGGTGAGCTCTGGTTAGTCCACCGGATGCCATCCTTTCCACTAGTTGCCATCACCAGACATAAAAGTCAAGCACTTTTTGTTTAAAAATAGATTAGAGTTACTGTCCATATAGAACTCTGTGATACTTCTGCCCAGAGCAAACCAGAAGCAGCAGATTGAACAGTTTCTGTTATTACGGCCTGCAGAAGAAAACGCAGAAGTATATTTATACTCTCATTTCTACAAGATCTAGGAAAGAAAATTTCTGAAGTAACAGAAATGGTAATTTCTTATTTATTTATTTTCTTTACGGACAAGTTTTAGTACACACTGACAGAGAGGGTGAAGCTGACTTCCTGTTTGTTGTAGATTCCCTTTAACTTTTTAGGGCCTCACTAAAAGACAAAACTGTTGTGGTAGTACTTACCATCACTATCTGACAGAATTGAAACGAATGCACTTTGAATATCCTTGAGGTAAGACTGAAAGATGAGAAAGAAAGATATGATTTGTATCATCTCAAGAAAGTCCCTAACAGACAGACAGAGGTAACCATATGAATAGGGTTGTCTATTTGAGCTATAACTATGACACAGAAAGCATCATTCTTTTGGACTGGTAAGCAGCTGCCCGTCCTTCATTCACAGAATGTAAGCCCAGCACCTTTTTATAGCTACTGTGTTATTAGTAAACCACAAAATTTCTTCTCCTTGTTTAATACATACCAGTAATGTGGCATAAATGAGGCATCTTCTAGGCAAGGGACATCAAACTAGAGGATTTTGCTACTCCAGCAATATACACTGTTAGATCAGTGTAACATTATCCTAGCTCTATGTAGGGAAAGGATGTTTTGGCTGAGAATGCTTTTTTTCTTTTTTCGGTTGGGAATGCTTTAAGTGCCTCCTTGGATAGCAACATCCACACCTGGTGATTCTCATCACACAAAAGCACTATCAGTGCAAGATTTTCAAACCACAACCAAAAATACCAAGCACATGAAACATAACTTCTGCTTGGTAACAAAGTTGTGATGAATTCTATGGAACAAGTTCATGAAATTACACCTAGCTCTTCACTTTCTTCACCTCTTAAACTGCCTTTTAGTATTTTCCAAAAAGAAATCCTAATAACTGTACTGATACCCATCTCTTCTTCCTAAGGAAAGATGTACTGGCATTTCATCTTACAAAACAGATTTACACTGTGCATACTCTGACTCGAGTGCAAGTCAAATGTTTGGAAAGATGCTAAACAGCTTTGTTAGTCTGACAGACATGATGTCCCCCACTACAAAAAGATAAGTCATGACTCAAAAGTCAGTAAGGACTGCAGCAGCCCTGGGGATAACAAGGCAATAGAAGTGAAATAGAATTAAAGAGAAAAGAAATGGACAGAAAGGAAGCAAGCAGCAAAAATAGGGATAAGGAGCCAGTGTCAAGAAATGGACATATTCCTTACCTTAATTGCTTTGTGTGTACTCAGCTTCTTCACCATTGACAGAAGCCAGATGCAAGCTGCTTGCCTAACATGTGGGTTAGGGCTGATAATGTGCTTGTTCAAAATTAGGTCTAGGACCCAGGGAACCAAATCATTTACCTTCAGATCTACATGAAAGAAAGGCAGAGAGGAAGAAGGGAATTTTCAGAGTCAGACATGCTTTTTTTTTTTTTTACTTTCATACAATACAACACGTAGCAGCAACGTAAAAACTACTCACAAGTGAGTAAGGAGGTGAGGCCTTATCCTCTGCTTATTCAAAAAAGATGTACAGTGTAGCTTCTGGGAAACTGTTTCTCTTAAAAGAAATTCCGAAGAGAGCTCTGCTAACCATACAGTGATAGTGCTTGTGGCCCAAAAGAGTGTGAGTACACAAACACTCATACTGTGTACAATCCATTGCGCTTTTTTTTTTTGTAGCATGTGTGTTCAGACTCAAAAATCCTGGAGTAAATGGGTTTGGCTCTGCCCCACCCACCATGCTTTGTGTTCACTTGAGATCTAACACATCTCTGTCAAGTGGCAATGAATTAGATTTCATAAAAAAGCTATTTAAAAATCACATGAAATACTGTTTTCTATCTACTCCTTCATATCTACCCTTTGAGTAGATGGACTTGAAGTGGTGAAACAACTCATTTACAACTCAGTATTGCAGAACAAAGAGCAAAGCACAGTGTAAAATGTCTCTTACTTCTTCTCCTATTAATCAAACACACCAGATAATAAAGCCAGTGTTAAGCCACAACTGTGAGATTTCACATTTCTCAACCTAGACCTTTGTATAAGGAAGACATACCTGGGGCAGGGATATATTCCTCCTCTGTGACTGTCCACACATCACGTGCAGCCACTGAGCTGGTTCCCACAGCAGCACTGGTAATAGCTTCACCCACAGTGAACTGCAGTTCTATTTGTTTGGCCTAGGAAACAGTAGAGCCTCACTGACTACTGACTGAATGAACACCACAAGTTTCAGCACTTAATGCAAAAACCCACAGCCCATTTCTCAGTCCCAGTACTCAGCACTGATTTACAATACCACACTTCTGGTGAGCTTCTAAGACTACCCGGTGACTCAGATCCCTTGGAGCTGATGAAAGCAGTGCTGACGTCAAGCACTCCAAAATTAATAGTAAGAGCTAAAGCAAGAATTTGCCAATCTCTACGCAATATAAAGAACAGGACAAAAAAAAAAAAAGGGATAGGATCAAAAAGTTGAAACAAGATCACCAGTCATTAACAAAAGTTACCATGACTCTAAGAAATGAACACTCTTTTTCCCACATGGAAACAATTTAGCCGAAATTTTGCTTTGCTTTCTCTCTTCCTTCCACAATTTCCTTAAGCCCTGAGGAACAGAATGCGTAAAACTCTGCCAATTTTTTTGTCCATCTTTGTGGTGAATTTTTATCTCTTAAGAACTGACTACTACATCTGCTGAGTACCACTGCTCTCTTTACTCTCTGTAAGAACAAAACACTCATGTAATTTGGACAAGCAAGCCTTTAGCTTCCTGCAATCTAAGATAAGCTGTTTTTCAGTTGTTTTTTTTCCCCTTCAAGTGCATCTTTTATAAAGGAAGCTGTAATGTCCCTGAACAGTTCCAGGTCAGAAACACTCAAAAACATGATTTTGTAGATGTGTACACAATGTTCTTGCTATTCTGGCTTGTTTGATCACATCAGACTGAAAGACTCTGCAAATTCAGTCTGTTTCATACTCAACAGATGCTTCTGCAATGCTGAATTCTATGCGAGTATGAACAAGGAAGAAAGATAAAAACAAGCTAAAGTAAAGAAAGATACTAAAAATCTCCCCGACTTTTAATTTTGCAGCCTGGAATATGGAAATACATATAACAGCTCTGTAGTACTGCAAAAGAATGCAGTGCACTAATGGTGGACTTAGGCTGACAACAGATCTTCCTATAAATAAAGCTTCTAATTCAAGTGAGTTACACCAGCGGATGTACTTCTGATGGAAAAGAACATGTATTTATATTACCACCTCATAGGATACACTTGAATGGTAAAATACAGACCTATGGAATCACTACTAAAAGCTGTTAACGTTTACTATGTAAAGGCAGTCCCCTTGAACCAAGGACACATACTTCATCTCAAAGACTGGGGCACAGATCTCAGCAGGCAAGCTTTTAAACTGCGGCATAAAACATTTTAGAATTTTACACGCCCCAAACCTATCTCAGCTCTGTACTCCATTCCAGCTTTAACAAAGTTAGAAGCACTACAGATGACAGCTTCTTCATAAAACTGTCTCCAGAACACACAGAAAAAACACTCAAATAGAAATACTGATGAAAACAATATGCACCAATTTCTCACCTCCACAGAATCCATCAAACCTTGCAACAGTAGCTTTTGGTGGGGGAAATCTCCATCTCCCACAGGAAAGTAACCCAATGTTTGTATTGCTCGTTCCTTCATCTAAAATACAAAGAAAACCAACAATAATATCGTCTTCCTATAAGTCCAGAAGATATACTTTCAAACTTCTCCTCACCTTCTTGCTGAAGTTTCGCTTATGGTATTTGAAGTTAATATGCAATACACTTATTAGCTAATTGCTGTTCCTCTCTTCACAGTTTTCCATATGACACAGAGCAAAATAAATGTCATTGTTATGTTTGACAATTATTCTCCAGAAGACATTCCTGTTTTCCCTGAATTAAAATTATCCCTTTTTATAATTTTCATCCCATAAGCTCCTGCTTGGTATGTAGAAAGCACATACAAACAACTGCTGGACAACACCAGATATTCTGAAAACGCTTATTCCAAATCTGACTCACTAAAGCCAACAATTAGTCCTAGACCAAACAGGTTCAGTAGTGAATTCTTTAAAAAAGTGGCTGAGTTGGACAGGTAATACATTCCAGAAATGAACAAGAACCATAACAATGTAACAAAATCTTGCCTTATTTGTTTCCTTGCTGGAAGGGATTCTGGCCAGTAAGCTTTCAACAAGTTTCAGCTTTGTAAAGCCCGTGCCTTCACTGGGGATTGGCAAGGGGCCATTTCTGCCAATCTCTCCCAGAGCAGTGCAAGCAGCCACCACAAGAAAGGGAGAGGTGCTGTCCAGAAAAGAACCTACAGGAGAAAATAAGCAGGATGACCTGGATCACGTTTTATTATCTGAGAGTAAATAAGTAACAAGGTGCTTATTTCCTTTACAACAGACAGGAAGCATTATGCTCCAACAAAATCAAAAGGTGAGGAGACAGCGGGAGGAGTCTTGGCAGTAGCACCACTGCTCACTGGGCCATGTTGGTCAGTGAGCTAAGAGGCCATCTAACTCATGCTGAAAAGGGTTATATCCATACACCTAATCACTTGGTAGTTTCATAGGCTGTAAACTGTATCATACAAAGTGAACTCAGGATGAACAGCATCTAACATCTCACAGAAGTCTTCAGCCTGCGGCAGTTTACAGACAACTGTTACATGCAGCAAAGTGTCGGGTGGAAGTTACCTATTGTCTCTGTTGTTGACTTTATGAGCTGCTCTTGTTCCGGCATGACTGAAGTGTTTGGCTGCTGTATGTCATGTAGCTCCATTGCTCTGATTTTCCCATTGGCCAAGTACCTTCCTATTGTAAATCCCAAAGCCAACAAGGATCCATGTTGGACCTCCGGGCTCTACAGACAGAACCAACAGTGCAAAAAAATCTCATTTTCAATGTAAGTAACACTTTCCACAAAGCACTGATTTAAAAACACACATAGATGAGCCAGCTGGGAAGAAAGCTGAGATCTTACATACAATACAACAAGAGTTTGATATTGCTAGTGCTCTCTGATGGAGTCTTTTAGGATAAATTAACAGAACTATTAGAGACTCAGGAGGACAGACTTAGAAGTTAGCATCAGAACTCACATTCCTAAAGTCTTCCCTTGGAGGCTAGGCCAGGAAAAAAAAAAAAAAAAAGAAAAGAAAAAATCATACCATGATTTTTAAGTACAGACTTATCTACATGGGTCCTTTGTACTTCAGCAAGCCACCTACACTGCAGTTCTTACTGAACACTGAAGATCTCTGCCACTCTTACCAGCACAGACTGAACTGTTTTTGTACGTCCATCAGAAACCAGCAAAAATGTGTGCTAACATTTTCTTGTTCTAAGATTACAGTCCTCTTAGTTGTAAGCCATGGGTCTACAGAAAATCAGCCATGGCTTCACAGCCTGCTGGTAAGCAGACCACCGGGACAGAAAGGAGTTGGCTTTGCTACTGCAGAAGCTGCACGCTCTGTACAGTTGTGCAATGATGTTGCCTTGCATCATGACCAGCTTTCAAAGACTCAAACCAGGTCTGTCAATTAATACACAAAATAACCAAAATTTCTTGTCAGCATTGGTCTGTTTCCTGAAATGTAAAACGTAAAATTTCTGCAGACAAAACAAGATTAAAAAGTTTTGGGAAAATGCAACTTAGACACACTGATACTTTCCTTCACTTTCAGAATTCAAGACACTGGCAAAGAAATATGCCCCTTATTCATCTCTCCAGATAAGAAATTTTCTCAGCTCCTTCCCCATTCTGTAAGTGGCAAAAAAATGGAGAAAGATATGGACAAGGGGAGGGAGATGGACAAACAGTGAAAAAAAAACCACCATGCAGATGGGAGACAGTGCTAGGGGAGGAGGAGGGCTGCTGAGCAGTCTCTTATGGGCTGAGAAGAAGCTGGGCTTTGACCAAGCCCCAAGGCAATGAGATGCTGTAGGGCCAGTGGCTTAGCTAGGGGAGGGGAATGAGTAGGGAGACAAGATCTTCCTCCTTCTGTGGGTGCCTTAAATTGCCCAGAAATATGGAATTAGGGAAGGGTTGGTGATAAGTAGTTTGCTCTATTACCATTCAGTGAGACAAGGTATATCTAAGGGAGTAAAACTCATAAGCATGTGACTGAACAGGCTCTACTTTATGACAAGTGTCTCAATAAACCCTCTTATTAAACTGAACAGCTTCAGGGATTAATTTATTTAGAAATCTGTTCCACTCACCTACAGCAAAAATCCCTTCCAACACCCAGCTAGAAGCCAGCTAGTTAATTTTACACTCAGATTAAGGCTAATACATCCTGAACACACTGTAAGAGGTTGAGATTTCCCATCAGTTATATGACACTGAAAAGCCCAGCAGGAAGCAGACAAAGGATGGTAGTTACATGATTGTCTTTTGTCATCTTGATCAGCTGCTCCACAGAGGTCCTAAGCTCATTCCCAGACATTGTAGACAGCACTACAGAATAGAACAGGGCAGCGAGCTCACGCATTTCTTCTTTGTTTGTGTTCATCAGGCCCTGCAAGAATTTTTTAGTAAGAAACAAAACATGGTATCAACTAGTGTTCATGCAGAGCTCCTAACTGCATGGCTACAACAGCCATGCAGTGGCATAAGCAGTATTTAATTCTTCAAATTCAGAGTATTATCATTTAGTAAGAAACAAAGCGCTCAATACAAAGCATTGATTGCACATTAACCTTTAGCAGGGATATTACCAGCAGCCCCAGAAGGGCTACTCACTGATTCTCAGATAAATAGCTGACTGAATGCTTTGCTGAATTTTGTTTTCAGAGAAAAGCTTCCATATTTCACGTACACATGAAACTTACAAAGAAATAAACAAGAAAACCCACCAAACCTGCAGAAATGCAAAGACACTTCCCTCTCCCCCCCCCCAGCACAGGCTTCAGTCTCCCTTTTATTAATCAGATGGAAACATCTGTAGAGGTCAAACCAATGAAACACAATGGTGACACAAAAAAAATGCACAGCTGAGGAAATCACAGTGTAAATTTATCCATTTTGTATTAGAGATCATCTGACATTTAAAATTGTTAAAAGGTTGAATTTTTGAAGCCTCACACCATTTGATAAGATAAAACTAATAGCAGAGGTCAGATGACGTGTATAATGCAACACACTCACATGAAAAATTCATACTTCAAGCTTTCAATAATTTAGTTCATCAGTAGTAATACAGATGTGAACCAAGTGAAAAAAAACAAACCCAACAAACAAGATATGAGATCTGTCAAGCTCTTGAAATATAACTCCAATTTCAGCTGAAAACATGTATCAGATCATGTTGCTGACTTCTAACAAGCTCCTGGAACTGTTCTCTCCACTTGGCACAGTGAAATTACAAAGGATAATTTACAACTGGAAACTTGGTCATATCACTTACTATCCCTAGAAGCTTGCAAATGGACATGAGACCAAAGAAAAAGATTTTCCTGCAAATGAGAAACAGTAATGAAGAGGATAATGTTTTTAATCCTGTTCTTTGAGGGTGATATTTGGACTTCAATGAGGTGAAGTAAATTGCATTCAACACAGCGCAGGTTTCAGTAGGACAAGTAATTAGAACACATTTTAAGCTTTTCTGCTGACAGATTCCTCAAAAGGAAGAAGTGGCAATCTGTAATAGCTTAGCAAATCCTGGATGCTTAAACAGGATGAAGAGAAAAGAATTCAAACAAAGGTGAGTTCTCTTTGGCTTAATACCTCCAGTAGGATTCACTTTACCAACTCTTTGTACAGAGCTAATAAACAAGCAAACAACATAAAAACAACATTCCATAGGACAGGCTCTAGAAGAATCACAGACCTACTAATCTCATTTTCTGTTAAGACTTTTACATCTTCTAACGGGAACACTCTCATTTATATACAGTTCCTTCAAAAACTTGCAGAATTACGTTCTTGGTTTTCTTTTGGTGTTCAGCACATTTCTGATCAAGGGAAATACTGACTGACTGTCCCGGAAGGATCACTGATATATGTTACACAGAATGCAAAAGTAAATGAACAAAAGCAATAACATCAAAGAATCAAAAAATACTTTTTCCTACCCTGCTTATGTAACACTGAATGAGGTGGTGTTCAGTCCAGGTAAAAATAACAGATTTGGAATTACGTGTATATTTGACAAATAAAGCTCCATTTCACCATGGGAAAATGCTCAATTTTGCTAATGCCAAATGTCTCTAACATGCTCCCTCCTCACTCCCTCTGCCCTCCCCCAAACAAGTTACAGAAAAAAACAAACAAAACTGGCAGGTTTCAACACACCCTTATCCAATCCATTTTGTCTACAAATCTGGCGGCTAGCTTCTCTGGATACACTGAAACAACTTCCAGAAGACAATACATGACTGGCAAACCTGAAAAGGAATTAAAGAATCAGGTTATTTACAAGAATAAAACAATCCTCAATAAAAAACTGTAAAATGTACCAGGTATTTCAAAGTACCTGCTTGCAATTCACTAGGGATAACAAACAATACATTAACGTCAGGGTATTGTATTTCTTAGAGATATTAGATAAATAGTAGCAAACAGTGTGGTAGAAACTTCTTCTGAAGGCTTTCAAATGCTTTAAGATTACAATTGTCACAGATATATAGTTTTTGGGATGAGGAAGACAATATTCACAGGCAAAGAAATTGCTGTAGACAGCTTTATAACACTATGTCAAGTGCTGCTGAGACTTTACTATCCTACTACCTCCCACCTACTCAGAAGCATAGAAGGGAGCAAGTTTACACCGAAGTTTACATAGACTGTGTTGCAACTCTGCAATTCAAAGCAATGGGCACTGGTTTCTAATAAATAATTTCAAAAAGATGGTGCTCTTACCTCCAACACCAGCTAAGAGCTGCTGAAGTAGGCCAATATATATCTGTACAGGATTGGTTTCTGCACTTTTGGAGGAAGAGGTGGAAGAGAAAGATATGTGGTTGCCAGACATGAGGTTTCGTATGTAACGTCCAATGGCTGGGGCATGGTCTTGCATATCTGCCAAGCTCTGTGAGGTTGGCACCACACCTGCACTGTGAGCAAGACACATCCGCAGGTACAGGACTATCTGAGTAGAGAAAAGCAAAAGATCCTTAGGAATGAATGCAAGAGCACTTCGGAAACTAAGGAGACAAGAGAACAAGGAATAGACTATACTCAACATAACTGAAATAAGACGGTTAATTAATAATTAATGAACTTAAGACAGAACAGCCAGCAATGATACAGGTGCATATACAAGCTGCAAGAAATCTTAAGATCACTTCCTTTTTTTAATTTATTTTTGTTTATTACAAGCTGTTGCAACCTGCCTGGAGGCAGGTCAGCTTGTACCCAGTACCAGCCAGGCAGGCATCCAAATGCAACTCAGTGCATTACTAACATAGACACTGCATCACATCTGAACTTGTCTCCAGTTGAGAAGCCAGGAAATCTACTACGAAACGAACAGCCCCAAAGAACACAGCAGGGCTTAAGCAGAGGATTGCCAGTTTCTTCCTCTGAGAAGGTGTGACACTAGGTATGCTTGAGAAAGCAGTAGGACAGCCCTCCCAGAAACACTCCTCCCAACCCCCTGTGAAAATTCAGTTCAGACCTCTCTATTTATGGACAGAGGGCTAAGATAAGGAGAAGTTTTAACTCCAGCAATTGATTACATGGGGAAATTTTGGAATGTGAGATTACTTCTAACTACTAGCTTCTTACATTATTCTCTAAATAAATAACAGTAAACGTATCCAAGGGAGTAGATTCAGAATTACCTCTCCAAACGTGGCAGGATTGAAAGGCAGTGCTGCAGTTCCTGTCATATATTTAGCTGGAGTTTTCATTCGGTGAGAGGCCTACACAACAGAATATTGAGAGTGGAACATTCAGACCCACGTACAGCAAAGATGTTGGAAAGGTCAATTAAATTTTTCTGATGCAACTGTTTGTCCTCCATTGAGCAAGTGAAAATGTACCAGAGAACAATAATGGCAGGGGAAACTTGAAAAGATGACCTGAAGTGTACTGCAGGTCCATCGCTTTTACCTTCCTGCCAAAACTCAAAAGTGGAAATTCTCAGTTCATGAGCTGCAGGGGAGACCAGAGCAGGAACAGTACTCTTTTTTGCCCATACAGAAGAAAAAACAAAAGAAAAAGCTTTAAAATTCAGAAATAGAATACCTCAAACTTCCAACCAGAAGGTTACTGTGAGAAGTGTATATAAAACCACACTCAGCAGATAAAGTCCTACTCTTTAAAACATAATTTGTGAAGAGGGAGAAGATGATGACAGTAACTTATGCAGGAAAAGCATTTTGCCCTGCTGTGCCAAGCAATGTGTACAAACTCCTCAAACATTTCTAACACTCACACAGTGCATGACATGTGAAAAAATTCACACTTCGAAATTCTAACCAAAGGAATGGACCTCAAAGATACTTTTATTATACCTTCAGCATGTTGAAGGAAGACTGAAAAGTGCTTGAAATTATTATTAGTTTTAAATATGCCCAGGTGAGAGGGAATCTTGTTTTTCTCCATAGTGATTAAACTAGGTTAATTCTTGATGTCATTTAGTGACAATACAGAAGTCAAGGAAGTTAAAAAAACGACATGAAACAGGCACTTGTTAGTGCTAAAACTCATTTTTGGTTTCCTTTTTTAAAAATCTATTTGAACAACCAGTGGTTTGGATAAAAGCAAGTATTTACCTAAACCTTCCTATACCTCTAATCCCAACAAAGTATAATACTAGCAAAGCACAAAATTTTACAAAGAAATACCTCATCTATGAGAGTTTTGTTGTCACGGATCTCATGCAAAATTATACTTCTTACATTTAGAAAAAACAATTTAAAGTCTGAACCATAGATAGATTAAAAAAAAGAAGGTACTGTCAGAGAATCTTCACAACACTTCTACACTTTTTAAGCTTATTAGAGGTACTATCCACAGAAGTGTGTCCCACAAACTAGATTGTCAACATCACCCCAGGCAATTCCTCACTGCCAACAGTTAGGGCTAACTTATTGATGCTGTTTTTGGCATATCATTCTGCTGGAGTTCCGAAAGGTCACAAAGCATTGCTTATGAGGCCATTGGTTTTACTAATAGCAATGAAGATGAACAGCTTGACCTTAACTAATTCTGATCCTTGCAGAAGGCAGAGGAAGCGGAGATAGGGATGGAAAACATCACCCTTGTACATGCTTAAGCATCAGTCTTGTCATTTAGTAGGACAGAAGCACTTTACCTTCTCTTGAATATAATGAACCATTTCAGGGAAGGAAGGCATCTGCTTCCCAGAACTCTCTTTTTCATTTTTACCAGGAAATGTTCTCAGCACTCGCTGCGCTTCTCCATGTACCTCCTCCCGCCTTTCAGAAGAAAAGATGAGAGAGAGATGCTATTTGCGCAGTACAAATGAACAACAGTCTTTAATGAACAATGAGATCTCAGAACTGAGTAAGGGCAATCAGTTTTAAAATAGAAATGCCTTTCTGAAATGAAGTGGAAAGAAAATATGCACTGGAATTTTATACTGTTTATTACAGAGAAGGGGAAGAAAAAACGCACTGATGAGTAGCTGCCATAAAAAAGTCTGGACCAGGCAACCTCTGCACATCTTAGATCCTACTGATGATCACATCAAATTCCAGTTCCCATGTCCTTGTTTGCTTATCTTCCTACTTGGACTCTCTAAGTGAGGGGACAGGATGGAAATCCTCATCACTTCCTATCTACAAGCCTTGGATGACACCAACCAGGTTTACTGCTCCCTGTGTAGCTGAAACACCTAAAACAGCATTGACACTTCAGTGCTAAACTGCAACAAACTGTTCTGTTGCTTTCTCTGTTGCTAAACTTTCCTCAGTCATATAACAGCTGCACGAATTAAAACAATGGAGCAATTAAGTATGCTGGAGAAAAAAGACATTTAAGTGACAAGAACAGATAGCTGTGAATGAAATGATTACTATCATTTAACAATTCACCTGCTCCCCAGCTGCAAATGGCAACCTGTATAAAAGCAGACTCTGTTTCAGACTCTTTACAAATCCAAGACAACAACAGGTTGCCACAATTTACGAGGAAAAAAAAAATGACAACTGTAAAGGTGACCAGAAGCACCATGCCACATTTCACTTTGACTGCAGCTGATCATTAGCATAGAATTACAGAATGGCTTGGGTCTGAAGATACCTCTAAAGCCCTGCTGTGAGCTGGTTGCTACACATTACATCAGGCTACCCAGGACCCCATCCAACCTGGCTTTGAATGCTGCAGTTCACCAGAAACAAGAAAAAGAATTCAAGCCATAGCAAGCACAGGAAACATTAACAGTTGTCCACAGGACTACTAAAAATACCACTGTGTTAGAGGGCAATTTTCAAATAACTGTATTTGATTTTTAGTACATTAGTTCTCAGGCATTTCTATCTATCTATCTATCTACACAAACATGCATTTAATCCAAACACATACTGGATCTTTTATATGTATATTTAGCTTAAATATGTATGTAATCGGATGAAAATAATTTAAAGTGAAAAAAAAAAAGGTTAATAAGAAAAAGAACTTACGGGTCTCCTGCTGCTAAAAGCAGTAAGTATCTGGAAGGGATATGATCTGGAGGGAACACTGTGCTAGCAAATTTCACAGCCACTTGACGTACTTGAACTTCAGGCTTAAAGAGAACAGATAAACGTATGGCCAAGCTGTAAATGTACACCAGTGATCTGCACTCACCACTGTGTTTATCAGCAATCATCCACTCTGCCCTCTGGCACCAACTTAACTCGAAAGGATTTATAAGTTTTTGAGACATTGCTCTTGCTAACTCTTCATATGGCAGGAATGGCAGGAAATGGAGAAAAGCTAGCTTCCCACATATACCCAAGTGGAGAATTAAATGGTAAATTAAACACACACACAATTTTGGGAATTACAAATCAGGGTTATCACTAATTCTAGCGTATCTGAATGATCTCACCAAAGCAGTTCAGAACTGAAGAATGATACCTATGATCTACCCTTGGAAAAGAGAACTGTGCTCAGGAGCAACACAACCAGAAACACTGATTCAGGAAGACAACTGTCTCTGCTAGCTTCAGACTTAAAAATGGTATTGCCTGGAGACCTAGATTGCTGGAGTACCCAAGGCAACCACCATGAAAAGAGTCCTGTACACAGCTATTAGTGCAACAACTGGAAATATCTATACTTCTACAGTAACCCTGAGTACCCATATGAACATGCAGTATACAAAAGCCACTCACTAAAAATTTAGGCCCAAACCTGTGGGGAATCGTGAGGAAAACCAAGACACTAAGTGAAGTCTAGATTCCTCTGGATTAGTGTCTCAAGCCTCTTTAGGAGGAGACTATGAGAGAGGTACACACAGTTGTAGACACTGTTTCTTTGTGAAAAAGATCACAAGCATAAAACTGCATTAACTTTCCTCCAGCCACCACTGCAACACAGTACAAACATTTCATGGCAGAATAGTGCATTCAGCAAGAAAACAAGGTGTGTTGCAAAAGAACTGAACACACAGGGTCAGGAAAAAGATGACTGCACAGCTCTTATTCTAAGCTACTTGATTTTGACTTGAATGGAAGTACCTTTATTAGGTAAGAAGCTACAAGAGCTTCCATCAGAGTACGCTGGGCTCCTTCCAAGTTACTGTATGCTCCAACCATCATAGACAAGGCCTCCTGAATGGCAAGCCTTGTATCAGCATCTTCCTGCAGTAGAAAACATACTTCTGTTACTTTACAGTGTACATTGACAAGAAGTAAGCAAAACCAGCATGAAATACTTACGATTTCACAAAGCCCTGTGAGCACCCACCTTGCACAAAGCTTCAAAAAACTGCTGTACCAGTGCTATATCCTTGGTGAAGAGTTGAGGCACTCGGCTGAAACAAGATATTTTCATTCATGAGTATTTGGGCTTTTTAAATTGAGTTGTTTCACTTTTTATTGATCTTTCCCTCACTCCGTATTTTAACTGTCAAACAAAACACAGCCAGTACAGATAGTCTGCTCTATCTTATCCATTTCCACCACATAGCAGAACACCCCTCATCACAGTTGGAAATCAAAATATTCTAGGGAAAAGGAACTAGATCACCAGCAAAGCACTGAACATACCACTTGTCCAGCCACATGCATTCTAATCTTTGCTGTACATTCCTTAAATTTATGTTTCTGTCAATCCACAAAGTGGAACCATTTTATAAATTCTATATATTATTCATGAGCTGCCATTAATCACTTCTAGTGAAGCTATCAGCCAAATGCATATTTCATTTTACACCTCCATAGTTATCAAGAATGCTTTCCTCTGTGCTGTACATTCAATTGCAAAACTGGCAGGAGGTTCAGGGCTTGCTGTTGATAAAATAACACATTACTGTAAAAAAGCTATTCAATGACCCACTACTTAAATGGCACTTCTGTTACCTGGAGAGTTTTCCAACTGCTGAATAAGCCATTGACAGCAATTTTGAATCCTTAAATGATAAAAAAATATATATACATAACTCAGCAAAACTAGAAATATATAAAGGCATAGAAATGTTCTTTAATTAAACATTTATTTATTTTCTATCCTGTCTCCAAAGTGCTCAAGCAGGCACTTCATGGACAAAATCCTGGAACGTAATGACATCAAAGAATAAAAGCATCAGATAGGAACCAAGAGAACATGCTTTTCCAAAAGAAACAGAAAATTAGAAACAGTGACAAAATGCACATCTTTCTTCTGGTGTCAGTTAATGGGGTTTTACTTTGAGGCTGGTAACTACAAAGATCTGGCAAAATACAAAGCAATACCTAAGGAACATTGAAACTTTCCACTGACCCTAAACACTAGCTTTATAGAAGGGAAGCTGTTTGAGCAATGAATCCTGCAAATGACCAATTCCACCTACTTAAACAATCCTTTACTCCCTCCTAATCAGTCCTTTTTCACCTCTTTCACAATGGCAGAGGAGATTCACACCTTCAAACACCAATTCAAACCAGAGGATCACAGCCAGTGGTTCAAAGGTACCAGCAAAAGGAGGAGTGTTGCACAACAGAGGTCTGGGCCAGAGCAGCACTTGCAATTCTGTTTTTAACATGATTTCCATAGCAATACTCTCACTGGATAAATAGGAAGGAAGGTATTACAGTTTCACACTATACATGCTTGGCAAAATGGAGTGCACACCTAGAGCTGAGGTCTGTCTGCTCCAAAGTAAAGACTAATAGGAAATGGATGCTACTCTGTTTCACTCTTTAGATTACCATCACTATTATTTCCCAAGAATTAGCAAATAGTGATCAAGCACCGATCCAGAGCAGTTAAATAAATAAAACAGTTTTCCCATAATATGTAACCTTTTAAAATATTTCCTTCTTCTCTTACAACAAAATTTCTTAAGGAGTGTCCATGGAGAGTCACCTCAGGCAACTACATACAAATAAAAAGATTTATCTGCTACCACCATAAAGACATTTGTCTTTTGCTTGTATGTATATGAAGATTCGCAGTTCTGTAAGTAAAGAACCTTTCAGCTTACCTCTTTGTATTCATTGATCACCTTTGTAAGTCCATTTAGAAGCACTGGGCCTAATGGCTTTATTTTACTTTCTGGACAACTGAAATTACAAATATCAAAGAACATGAAATTTCCTGCATCCCTTAAAAATATACTGTCAATATTACTTTTATTTCCCCTCAGCTTTGCAAAATCACAGCTTGACATGCACAAGCATACACACAACCCCTGTGCCCCTTTATTCCCAAGATTAAAGGAAAAAAACCCATCCTAATTTCTGTGAGTTATAGTAGTATTCTTCGACCTTATTTAGGTTACATATTTAATAAATATGGTGGCTCCTAGGCAAACTGTTAGAACACTTTATGCACACTCCTGATTACTTACATAATGCAAATATGATGCACAAACTGCAGGGACAGACTTCTCAGTTTTGCATTTGTGTTTGCACCAAAGAGTCCATCATAAACCACCTGGACAGACCAAATACAGAACAGATCAGAAAGTGTCCAGTCTCATATTCAAAGATTTTCTAGTTCCCCTGCTTCAAGCAGCACTATTATCAAGAAGCTCATTTGAAAAAGCAGCTTAGGAACATACATGTTACCTGAATGTTGGCTGGGAATGTTTCTGCAGCTTGTCTGGATTGTAGAAGATGAGGAACAATCTTTAATTTAACACGAGTGCTGACTGACTCTCGTTTCATTTCTGGCTTCAGAACAGATCCCTGTCATAAAAAGAGCTGAAATAAGACGGGCATTGTTGCACAGCAGTACTTTCAAGTTTGCTAAATTACCTTCTGCAACTCAGATGAACTGGGACATTTCTTTGAGAAAAAATAATCAACAGCACATTCATTGAAAGCAGAGATCAGAGGAAGCAACAGATCTAAGAAACACGTGTGCATAGTTTAACGAATAAAATAAGGCAACAACAACTTCAGAAATTGAGTATGTATACAACTCTGTACATAAATCCTACCTCCTTGGTTTTCAATGGTATATCCCCAAGATACACCTTATACATTTTGTTGATGATAGCAGGGTTGTTCCAGTCAATTAAACTAAAGAAGAAAACACATCAAACACCAACTTAGGATACTGAACATTGATTACTTAAAAAAAAAATTCATCTTACATTGCGCATCACATGTCTATTCTTAGTTGAGTTTAATTAGATTTGATTTGACTTCTGACCACTCCTCCCATGTAGTGTATAATAAGGACGAACATGATTATATGCCCCAACTATAAGTTGCAGTAATGTGACTAAATAAGTAATCAGAAATGTATGCTCTCACTTCTTGTCCAATGAAAGAAATGTACTGACTGAATACGAAATGGTCATCTATTAAGAAATGCCTCCATATTCATAAGCTGCAGTGCCCTGGTGTTTTGTTGAAGAGGTTGTTTGTAATCTTAGGATTATTTAATCACAGTCTACCAGACTCATCTATTTGCCCACATGATAACTACAGCCACACAATCATAGAATGGTTTTGGCTGCAGGAGACCTTTAAGACCACATCGAGTACAACTCCTTTGCCATGGGCAGGGATAACTTTCACCACACCGAGTTCCTCAAAGCTCTATCCAACCTGCCTTTCAGCACCTCCAGGGACATGACATCCACTGCTTCTCCAGGCAGCTTGTGCCAGGGCCTCACCACTCTCTGAGTAAGGAATTTCTTCCTAATACCTAACATAAATCTCCCCCCTTTTCCCTTTAAAACCATTCCCTTTTGTCCTCTTGCTACATTCCCTGATAGGGTCCCCATCCGTCATTCCTGCAGATCTGCTTCAACATTTCACATCTTTCCTGAGATGGAGGCCCCAGACATGGACACAGTAATCCATATGGGACCTCACGTGGGCAGAGCAGAGGACAACCACTTCCCTCTCCCAGATGAAGCCATCCCTCCTTTGATTCAGCCCAGGATACATTTGGCTATTTAGGCTGCAAGTGCACACTGCTGGCTTACATGCAGCTTTTCATCCACCACGGATCTATCAGTAGAATTCTATGCATGTGAGGAAACTGATTAAGTATAAATGCATTTTACACACAGAACACAGTGGTAAGAAAAATTAGAATATATTAGAAGATATATTAGAATATATCTGAAAGAATCTGAATCTCTGTCTTGTAACTTTTCTCAGGTATCTTGATTTAGCTGATGCTGTCTATTGGAGAACTGTTTCAAACACACAAGAATATACAAAATAAGCAAAAGGAAACAAATGTAGACATCCATACTTCAAAATCTGAGGAAGACACGACCATCTCCTTTCAGCAAAGCAGCTGATTTCTAAACAAGTGAATTGTGAAGTATGCTCTATTTCTCATAAAAGACTCAACGCTGCATATTAACATGTGTTTTGTCCAAATACTTTGCTTTCCAGATGTAGAATACCAACACCAAAGGAAAGATGAGACAATCACTAAAAGAACAGAATATCTTCATTCACCAGACTGTCCTATTTCTCTCCAGACAGTAGAACCATCTCCTATGCAGTTTCTGAGGCACATGAACAGACTTGAATGGAGACAGTTTCACATTGCATAACTGACTCCAAGCTAAGTAGCTCTTAGCTTCTAGTAATAGCGAAGCTATCCACACTTCCCAAAGACAAGTCTATCTCAGTCTACATCTTGGAGCACAAGCCAACATACTTCACATGGTCATTGACTCAGCAAACAGTATCAACAGCAATTTTCCTAGTCTCATGAACAGTTAATGACAGAAGCATTATCCACAGATGATGAAAGCTGAACTGCAGACAAGCAAAAATGCAAACAATGGTGGCTGCCAAGCTTTCTAGACTACAGTTCACTTCACAATTAGTCTCTTTACCTCCTAGCTAAATCAAATGAAAGTTTTCTTTTCCAAGAAATGCAGTATCTATATATACTGACTAGCTGTGACTCACTTACCCAGACATAACAGGTCAACAGTAATCCACATGGGACAATGTGGAAACCAAGGAGTAAGAGAACGGCGCAAATGTAGTACCAAGGATGACTGCAGTTACAGCTTCAGCACCAGAGCCTACTGATTTTCCCAGTTGTGAGACTAAGCTACACTGTTCCACATTAGCTGTACTGAGCATCATTAGAAACACTAGCATCATCTTTTCTAAATATCCAGATCTGTACCTTTGTTTGCTCTTCAATTCAAGGTCTGCTGCAGTGGCCACGCTGTGTCTTGTATCACTGGAGGCTACAACCAGATGTACAACAGCTTCAAGTTCCGGCACCTGCTCTGCTTCAATGAACTTCACTATCCCCAGCTTACACTATTAAAGAAAAAAGTGGAAGGTAAATGCAGTTTTACTGACATGAAAGCATATGTCAAAATAATCATAGCAACTCAACTGTCTGAAATGCCAGCTTTTTGCCTGTTACATTCAAATTCATATGCTCTCAACAGTATTATCCTCTTGCACCCCTTCAAGCAACTACTTGCTGCTCACTATCTGCATACTGATCAGGGAAACTCTGCTGACACCTGCTAAAAAGGCATAAGTCTTAGAGTGTAAGTTTTTCTACCTTACTATCTGCAAGAATAAGATGCAAGAGTATGCTGTGGTCATGCCTGCTTCCTAACCAGCTCAGAGAACTGCTGGCAGAAAGAGGGAGGTACCACTTACCTCTACTCCACTGCTGGAAAGCTTGTTAAGGCACCACATCCAAATTACTCAGTACATTTGCTCAAGCAAATGAAAACCTGGCCAGAATTAGTTTAAAAATTTTCCCTCCAGCCTTCTCTTGCTCTGCGTGTAGCTGTCCTGGTTACCACCCCTCAGTTCCCCACAGTCAGTTTCTGTGACTGCAAGTACCTGCTCCAGCAGCTCTGGTGTCCATGGGCTATCTCCAATTACTCTCTTGGCTGCATAAAAGCTCATCCCTGGAGGCGGCTGAGGGATTCCAGGACCTCCCACAGTACTTGATGAAGAGCCCTGGCCTGAGGGCATGTTTTGCCGACTCTGAGATTCATTCAGTACGTACCTAAATATGGAATGGAGTTTCATTAGAGGCTTTGCCACTCCATATTGCTGATTGAATTGGAGGCTGGAATGGGTGGAATACAAATGACCTATTCAATTTCATGTATTCCTCTTCAATTAATCCACAACTCCAACACAAGACAGAATTTTAATGATTTGAGACACTATCTTATTATACTTGTCTGGAAAAAAGAAACAAAATCATGAACAAAACAACAAATAACTTTATTAAGAGAAGGGTCCACTTGCATTTCTGGGGAAAGCATCTCAGGTTACAAACCAAAATGAATTGTCTCTGCAATATTAAGTCAATATACAGAGTACTAGATTTGGCAAAGTTACATTAAAAGCTTTTGCAACATTTGTATGATTTCTGTGAAACACCTCGAACTTTTTAAGGGAAGTAATGACATGGGCAACACAGCAAAGTAGCAAGAAGCAATTTCTGACAACAAAAACACAGGTATAGGGAGTGGCAGTTTTAGTGGCAAGAAAAGTTATGTTTACAGAGCTCGGTCATTTTGCAGACTGGCGAGTTTAGCAACTCTATGAATATTTGCATATCTTGGCAAAAATCAACCTGCCTCTCCCTGTACACCTGGAAACTCGCTCAATACAAGCAGTACAAGAAAGCATCAAAACTGTAGAAGAGACCAACAATAACTGTACTGCTCCAGACAGCCATAATGTGTTCTGCATTTAGCACACAAACAAACAGAAGCAAGCAGTCACAACAGCAAGGACAGATGTTCTTCCTAAATCTCCAAGAAGAGATTTTGATGTCATAATTGTAAACACCTCATTTTAAGCCTTAAAGCCCCGAAATTAGGCTTTCTGGCTTTTACCATATGTAAACTGGCAAGGCTAATTCACAAACAGGTAATGAGTGAGCAAGTTCTACCAGGCATAAATTAGCAGTCAGCAATTGCAACATCTTGCCCCAGGGAGCAAGACTTTAGAAGAGGGTCAACCAGAGCCTAAGGCTAGATGAAGAAAGACACTCTTTGAGCATTTTTCTTTCTGAAAAGAAAATGAAATCAGAAAAAGATGCCTACTCCTTTCCCCTAACATCACGGTCTCTCTGAGTATTTAAAAATTATTTGGCATGCTTGGCCAAAGTACAAAAGCATAAGGAACTGAAGTCACATTAAAATACCACAGGACTTCACCTCCTGAAGTTACAGACGCATTAGTGTGGAATGAAGCTAGCAGCATAAACCTGGGCAAACCTGAGCTGAGAACAGAGAATTAGACTGGGCATTCAGAACTCTCAACTGCCACACTCTACACACTCAAATGGCAAAGATGTGGCCTCAAACTGCTGACAGGAACATGCCTTTCAATAGAGATGCATGCAGAAAGACCATATGATCACAATTTAAAAAGTCACTCTTGCAAGTTATTCCACTTGCATATAAGATGGTAAGGTGCCCAAAAGATCCTACCAGCATCCATGAGCTATTAGAAAATCTGTTCCTGCAATAGAATTATTTCTATTTTACTTCAAAAATTTTTCAAGCGATAAAAAGACATTTTAAAATTGGTAGAAAATAACTTCTGAGAAAGTATTGATTTTAGACACCGGAAGATTCCTGACTAATAGTAAGCACTAAATTCAAGTTTGTTCTGTAAATTATTCTTGCTCTCAGAAACATGACACACCATTACAGCTCCATTTCAGATGCAAGAAGATCTTCTCATTAAAAGTTATGTTCTGAAAAGTACTAGACTGTGCTTACTTATGACCTTGGAGGGTTGAGACTCAAAACTCTACTGCACAAGTTCAAACATTTTGATTTCTATTTTAAAGATGTAGTTGTTTAAAAAGGTAGCTCATATGCCACATAACTTCACTTCTATCCCAAAGAGGTCAAAGACAGAGTAGTATAATATCTAATTAACCACAAAAACATGTTTTTTTAAATAAGGAAGGTGTTCATCTCATTCTTAAAATAAAGATCCTGCTTTGTATATTGCTGAAATATGTAATCAATTTCATTTGAAGAAATAACAGCACGTTTTAAGTTCAGCTTCCAAGGGTGCAGTTTGTGAAGTTTCACACATAAAGACAACGTTACTGGACAGCACCAACATTAACTCTTGCTTACCCATAAGGCATAAGAAGAACATCCAACATAAAGTCCAAAAGCAGCTGTACAGTCTTTGGTTTTTCAGCAAGATTAAATGGAGAAGCTGCTGCTTTCAGTGGTTCAGCAGGATATTTCATGTGAAAAAGGGTTGGTATTAGAAGATGCATTAGGCTGAAAAACAATTACATTTACTGCAACTATTTAAAAAAAACAGCAACACAACAACACAACAGTTTATTCCTAGCATCAAAGATATAGGTCTTTAAGAAGAGATATGGCCCTTAGTAGCTCAAAAAGGTCTTCACAAAACTTAAAATAATTAAATCCAGTAGCCTCTGATACTCAATATACTAAACAATGGAAGACAGGATATAAATTAGGATTTGTGTTTAAATTAGACCATGAAGTATGCAAGTATACACACACACTCACACACCCCTGGAAAGACAGAGTCACAGAGTCACTACCTTTTTCCAGTCTTGAGTGTTTTGCCATTATGCCACAAAGTACACTCTACAGCAACGTCATCCACAAGACATGTAAGGATACAAGTTTGAGTCAGCCTAGAGCAGATGTTGACTGATGCTGTTCAGCTTCAATAAACTGCCTACACAAAGTAGTTCTGGTATTTATGCACCCAAATTTCCCAAAGCCCCTTTTACTCATGTACTTGCCTTTTGATCAGGGTAAAGCCATGCTCCCAAAGAAAACAAATATCATGACACTTATCTCAAGAAAACCAGCAAGATTTTAGTACAAGACCTTTCAGCAAGCCTATTTTTAAAATACCTCTATGTTGCAGCAGTGCTGTAGAATAAATGAAGGAAATTATTTTTATGTCTTTCTCCATGGACACCTCAACCTAAGTTGCAAATCTATAATTAACAATCTTCTAGAAACATTTAGTACACAGCAATTCACAGCTTCTGTTGTGAACACACCACCACAGAAGAAGAAATCTGTTAGGAAAAGATACAGATGACTTTATTAAGATGATACAAACAGAATTTACTCCAAGCATACGCATTTATACCTGTCTTGCTGTGGTTGGGGTTTCCCTTCCATTGCAGTGAGAAGAGTTGGAGCCAATTCACATTGTCTTTCCACAGGCAAACGAGGGTATCCCATCTTAACATAAATAATGGTAAAATTCTAAAGAAATTAAAAACAAAACAAAACATAGTAATGCATAACAATGCAAAATATCCATTCTTTAAACTCTTCTGGAATGCAGTATTAAAATTTGGTGGCAGGAAACAGATCATGTTTTGGAAGACCAATTTCTTAATTACAAGGCTGAATAGAATCAATGCTTTTTGAGGGCTGGAAAACCCTTCTAGTGAAGAAAGGTTGGGGAGTTGGGCTTGTTAGTTTAGAAAAGAGAACACTGCAGGGAGACCTACATTGCAGCCTTCCAGTACTCGAAGGAAGTTTACAAACTGGAGGGGGAAGAACTTTTTACACAGTCTGACAGTGACAAGACAAGGGGAAGTGGCTTTAACCTAAAAAGGGGGGAAATTATGTTAGATATTAGGAAGAAATTCTTCATTCAAAGGCCCTGGCACAGCTGCCCAGGGAATCTGTGCAGGTGTTCCAGGTGTGCCAGGTTGGACGGGGCCCTGGGCAGCCTTACCCAGTGGGTAGCAACCAACCCGCAACAGAGAATCTGGAACTCAGCTTTACCTGAACTACAACTTCAATGAAATCAAACAGTGCTCTCACTTACCTATTTTTCTAAAAGAAAAATGTTACCCATTATTGAATAAACACAGAGTCAGCTGCATAGGCAAGTTTTCTTTTGAGATGTGTTTCTGAATCATCATATTTAAAAGCTGCAAATGCAATCCAAACAGAGTCCAGGGACAAGACAGCATAGCAGTACTGAATACTGGACAATCTTTAATTGCTACCATTGATCCAAATCTAGCTTGTAACTGGAGAGAAAGAGCTTTGTGCTCTTGAAATAATAATGTAAATTCAGTTACCAAGTTTTGTATAAAATAAACAAAAAAACCCCACAAATCACTTAAAAAACTAACAACAAACTGCTACTAAGAGGTTAAAGACTAATGAAGATGAAGAGCTGAAAACAGAGAGACTATTTTTGATCTTTAATTCATTCTGGTAGTCTCTCTGACTGAAAATACATTGAGAAAAAACAGTAACAGAGATAATTCCAGAATGGTGCTGACAGTTGTGTAAGCTCCTTTCTCCAGCTAGCTCAATAAAATGTGAGACCTAGTTATGACCTACTGGATCTAGTCACAATCTGCTCATCCCAACTACCACTCTGTGATCAAAATAAATACTAAGTTCAGCTTGTCAAAGGATGCAGTGAAGAGGAGAAACTCAGGGAAAACCTACATGCAAGGAGAAGGCTGACAGCCATAGTACACCAGTGCAGTCCAATGCAGTGCAGATCTCAGCTGTGTACCTCATTTGCTGGCAGTTATTTGGCAAGAAGCACAAGCAACAATTCATAGCAGGAACTCTTAAAAGACTGAAGCAGACCTACACAGCACTGAAGTGGGAAGCATTATATTTCTTCATAGATGGCACTTGCTAAATTTTTTCAGAGCCCACTACCTCACTGCACATAATAATAGGCATCACCCATACATCACTGAACACAGACTTCTGACACATGCTGCCAAAAGCAGTTTGTCTTCAGATACAGTGGTTCTTTTGCTGCCCTCAGAAACATGCTAGACTAGACTAGAACACTGCACCCACTTTGCAAAGGTGAACTCCGGATAATCATACTTGTTTGCAGTCAATCTGAGATTACTTCCACGTGACTGCAGTTTTAAAGTAGAAATACCTTCCTTTCTGTTTTTTGAGGCCTTACGTTTTCCATTAACGCCACATACGACGCAGCAGCCAAATGAGATGAGCAGAAGCTCATTTGGGAAGCTCAAAGCTTCCCTCCAATTTTATCCCTTGCTCATGATTGGTATTTGCAACAGATTTATCACATCTCAAATGACAATCATCTTCCTCAGTCTTACAAAACATCTAAAAACATTTTCCAACTATATTTAATGAAACTATTTAGTATGTAGTTTTACAACCCATAAAATATTCTTAATCTTTTCTTGCTCAACAAGGGTCCTGACTCTAAAAACATAATTAAAAAAAAAGTGCTGTCATGTGTTCAGAGACATGCAGATGCTGTAAGTAAGGCCCCATTTCTTCACACATGCAGACGAGGATTGGCAGCAATTTGCAGAGTGGGGCTGCTGCAATAAGCAGGCTCCGTACAACAGAAGCAACGACAACGGTCTGTGAAAGATCAAGAGTAATTTTAACAAAATCAGCACCTTAGCTGTTTCATAAAACCAAGTTTTAACCCTACCAGGCTATTTAGTTTAAAAAAATGCTTAAGAGGTCAATATCCTTTCAATAACATACTTGCTAGGAGAACAGACAGAACTAAATGCAAAAGCTTTAAGGAATATTCTGCTTATTTCAAGTAAACCAGCAGCTGTTATTGGAAGAACAGATACTTACAGTGACAAAAGACACTGCAGAAGGATCTTGATACTGAACTAGCAATGTCTCTACAGGAAGCTGGATTTTTGGGCGACTTTTTATTCGCTTATTCAGATGAACCAGCAGCTCCATGACCTGAGAGGAAGAAAAAAAAAAAAAAAGAAAGAAATGAAAGAACCCCTGCTGTTCATCCACCTGCACTGCCTGGGTGGAAACTAGAAGAATGGAGATTGAAGAGCTTGGAAAGAAGGGGGCTGGAGGAAGGTGTTTTCACTTTTATTTAGTTCTCACTGTCTTACTCCATTACTAACAGAAAATAAATTAATCTCCCACAAGTCTTGTCAATTTTGCCTGTGTTGGTAACTGGTTAGCAATCTCTGTGTCATCATCCTCACCCACAAGTTGTTTCATCTTGTTTTCCTGCTGCGGAGGAGTAAGAGTGACTGGGTGGGCAATCAGCCCAGGTCACCCCATTACATAAAGTGCCCTGAAGTAGGGTGAAAGCAAGTCCTGAAACTCTCTATTGGTCTATACTTCAGCAGCATACTGGCAACAGACTGATGTTATTTTTTACTCATTTATTAACTGAAGGAAAGCTACATTTTCAAAACAATTAAAACACTATAAGATTTCAAACCACAGTTAAGTTGCATGTGGATTTTTAAAATAACTTAATCTCCTTTCATGACAAGGTTGCCTATCTAGTGATCAAGGGAAGCCAGTAGACATGATCCTTCTTGGATTTCAAAGCTGCCTCTCACATCCTTCCGCACAAGATATCCAGCAAAGCACTAGAAAAAAAAAATAAATCACAGTAATGATGGGTGACAGCTCAAGCTCAAATGGTTACATCAGTAGTCAGGGCTCCCAGCTGCTGTAATTCAAGGAGTGCATTAATTTTGGGTGATACTGCAATAACTGCAAGAGAGTTACAACACAGTACCTCAGTTTTGCCACTTTGTCTACAGTCAGTAGCTTGGTGAACAAAGACTGTCCTTCTCCTTCCTTTCTACTCTATCTACTTTTTAAGCCTTAACTTTCCAATGGTATGAGCACTCGCAGCAAATATTAATTCCATTGCCTTAACATGTTTTTGAGGCTAGAGTTCAACAACAGGTACATTTTTGCTGATGTGCAGAAGTCATAAGCCCTTCTCTCTGCTCTGGTCAGAGGGATGGTGGAACTAGAAAATCATTAAGGCACCTTCAGACATAAACCACTCTGTGATCCTGTGCAAAATATAATATAAAAATATTCTAAGAAATTTCATTAGCTAATTGAGTGCCTTTCTTCATAGTTTCAAGAGCACATGATAACTACATATTTATAAGGACCCTCCCTCCAAGTCTGAATACATCCATTAGCACAGTGGAATGGCATCATGTCTATCAAACCCCCTCTCATGCTATCACTGTCAGGTCCATGTTTCATTCAGAACCTTTTAATTGCTCGGACCTCTTATATTCAGCTGCCTTTCTGGTCAAATCCTCCTGGCAGAACAGCAAACACAAGCAGGTGTTCCACTGTCAGAATCCATGTCTCCTCACTCATGCCTTTAACATGAAGTTTAACAACACTTCCACACAATCACAAGTGAAGCATCTCCACTGTGAAGAAAGGCTGAGTGAACTGGGTCTGTTCAGCCTTGAGAAAAGAAGAATGAGAGAGGACCTGATCCAGGTCTATAAATATCTGAGGTGTGGGGGGCAGAATGGCGAGGCCGGACTCTTTTCATTGGTGAGTGGAGACAGGACAAGGGGAAACGGCCGGAAACTGCAGCACAGGAAGTTCTGCACCAGTGTGCGCAAGAATTTCTTTACAGTGAGGTGACGGAGCACTGGAACAGGCTGCCAGGGAGGTGGTGGAGTCTCCTTCTCTGGAGATGTTCAAGACCTGCCTGGATGCCGACCTGTGCGACCTGCTGTAGGGAACCTGCTTTGGCAGGGGGTTGGACTCGATGATCTCTGGAGGTCCCTTCCAACCCCTACGATTCTGTGATTCTTTTTCTCACAATTACTCCTCCCTAAATCACCTAGGTCCATCCTTTTCCCCACCTTTGGCTCCTCCATTGAACACCACAAAGTTAGGCTTCAGCAATCCCAGAACGCTCTTCCTCTGCATCTCCTTGTGTGCTCTACCCCTAGGCAGTAATACCTCATTTTAAATAGTGCTTTGACGTTGGCCCATTTTGGTAGGCTTTGTCTCTTGACAGCAGAGTTGAGATTCTCTTATGGCAGCCATGAGAATGATCTGCACAGTGTCCCTTCTTCTGAGTCCATAATTTGGGTTTCCACCTGCCAATACATCTCTGTGCTCATGGACAACACAGCTCCACAAGCTGAAAGACTAATGACTGCCACAGTGGGTCTGCAATTAGGCGGGACAAGATGTCACACAGGTTCCTCCCTTTTCTGTTGTGCTCCAGAGCTGTTTCATGGATGTGGAGATGAGTTTTTATTATATAAGCTAATGCAGGGAACTGAATTCCTGAGGCACATATTCAATCCTAACTACAAAATATTTGTTCTCTCTAATTCACATCCAAGTAGGAGAGGGCCAAACCATTTTGCAGGTAATACTGAACGTGCATCTGAATGAGCTCTGAAACAAAGCAGTCTTCTGTATTAGGGAAATGAATTCCTTCAGGCAGACATTAATTCAGACCTTCAAAATTACTTGGTTTTTGCTTCTACTCCTGCTGTCAAATGCTGAAAAACATCAGTGAGATATTTTGCACAGAGAAGGGGGCTTGCTCCACATGCAATCTGAGCCAGGTTGGATGTACAACACCTCTATCCTGGAAGCTGTGGCAGATGACTCTGAGGGAATAAGTCTCTGTTTCAGGTTAACTCACAGTAAGCTGGCTTCAAGCAGAAGCAAATACAGTCTGCATGTGCAAAAATCACACATAAACAAAACACCTTGTTTACACAGGCAATGACTATCTTCTTTCTCCCTATCAGGCTCACAGTAGCATTTCCTGAAAGAGTAAATCTCTTCACAAAAAGCAGCAAAGAGTATTTTAGTGCCATTTCCTTCTGCCTGATGAGAACAATGTACCGGTACAGTAGACTGCATCCTTACCTTTTTACGAACTCCTTCCTGAGTACTGGACAGCTTGAGGAGAACAGGGGGTAGGAATTTGGAAATAATATTCTGCAACTGCTCGTCTGTTTCTGCATGGCCGAGACGCAAAAACACACGTTCCAGTTGGTCTGCAGTTTAAAGAAAATAAGAGAGGAAAAATAAATCAACAAGATTAAAAACTGCAGCAACATGATTTTTTTTTCTTCACGAACATCCCTTAGTAGGCTCATAAGAGATGCTACACACAAATACCTTTGTCTCAGCAACACTAAGAACAGACCCACCTTTTATTTTTAACACTAACTAACAGAGTAAACCAGCCCAATGACTCTCTGTACTCTTCTCCACAAGTACATACAAAGGACTCCTATTACAGACAGAAGCAGTAAAAATCTCCATGATATTGCTTTATATTTTGTTTCAAGTAAAAACCAAAACATGTCCAAAGGTGGTATGAAAGGTTGTCATCTCTAATTCACCTTTTGCACTTCTTGCTTTCACAGCAAAGCTGTGTGGCTGTAGAGCTGCTAACTTCTGGAAGTATGCTGTGATCTGCATTCAGACCATGACATCCCATATCTCTACTAAATAATAACAGAGCACAAAAGATTTAGCAGCCAGTTCTTATTCTTCTTCTTGTTAAATTTATGGTTCTTGTCATGCCTGGGGACCTCATTGTTGTAGATGCTGTGCAAACAGAACAAAACAACCACATAGAGCAGGACCCAACACAGATTACAGCTAGTGCCACAGCAATAAAAAAAAGTCCAGGCAAAGCACGTGATATAAGCTTTGGGACAAGTCACACCACAGCAGCAGTGAATTAACTAACAGGCTGTAGACTTAAGAAGCACGAACAACAAGTTATAAGTGAAAAGGTCCTCGAAAAGCTTAAGACTGCTGATCAAAATTTAATATCAGCGGGAGAATTCATAGGACGTCTTGACACAGATCCACCCATTCTGTCCATAACCAATTTTTTTTTCTTTCTAAGCCACACAGATTCAGAATATCTCTAAAAAGCTGTACAAATGTTGTTTCAATTAGCTGCCGACTTGTTACAATTTTTTTAGCTTCCCCTCCCCGTCCCCCCCAAAAAAAAGACAATATTACCATCAATAGGAAAAAGGCTGCAACTACAAAACACAGATATGTTGCTGCAACTTAAAACACTACTATCCTACTATCACTCTGTGAAGCTGCTGGAGTTTTGTAACAAAACTCAAATAGCAGGTCTCCTAGCCAAAACAAAGAAGGAAAACAACAAGAAAATTAAATTCCACAAGCAGGAAGAAGTTGCAAATCCTTCAAGACTGAGAAAAAAAAACAACAGAAAACATCCATTTTCTCATTGAGATAGCAGAAGACCATTTCAAGAAAACAGATGAGACCAAGTTCTTCTGTCAGCAGCTCACATACATGGGCTGAGAACCATCTGCCTTTGTATAGAGGATGGAAGAGCTAATATTGAAGGCATCTGCAGCTGGCCCAACAGCTATACCTGCAGCAAAGCCAGACCTGCCCAGCACTCTGCTGCTCTGACAGCCAGGCTGGGTGCTGGCACACAGCACTGGGAGCCTCCCTGCAGGCAGCAAGGAAATGTCTGATGTGTTAAGGGACTAAAGGCCTTAGTGCACCCTGCAGGAGGAAACTGCTTCCCTAACAGCTAACCTGGAATGATCTGGCAGAAGCCAAGATTAGAGGGTGACAATGAAAACTCTCCTTCAGAGGAAAACGATCACTGGGAGGGCTAAGAGGTAAAAGAGAAAGTGTGTCTGCAGGGAATAGGTAAAAGACTGGGTAAATATACACTACTAAAGGTGAGTGAACATAAAGGACGCTCAAATACAAAAGCTCTGGTCAGGAAGTCCCCCATGATGTAGCTGCAGAACAGCTTCACTGTCATATATATATATATATTTTTAATCTGTCCTATCCATGTGGTGACTCCTTATAGCGCCATCCCTCCTCTGCCAGCTGCAGATTAAACACCTCCAACATATCACCTCCAACATTTTATTTTCTGCTCAGTAAGTGACAAGCAGCTGAAAAGAGAAATGTGAAATTTTAGCATCAGGGAAATTATAAGCCAAAACTCTGCAGCGCTCACAATGCAGACTTGCAAGCTGATCTCATTTCAGACAGATTTCACAGAACATTTAGGCTGTCAGCTAGTCAACAATCTTAAGATATTTATCTCTTTTTATTTTTAAATCCCAAATCCCTTTTCACCTTCCTTTTTGTGTTGTATTTCACTACTTGAAATACCTCCTGCCTCCAGGATGTCTAACGACCTAAAGAGTGCTCAGAGGCTGCCTGGGACATCCTATGCATCCTTAAGCACTGGAATAGGCTCCCCAGGGAGGTGATTAAACACAACCATCCCTGGATGTGTTTAAAAGCCATTTGAATGTGGTGGTCAGGGACATGATTTAGCAGACAGTTGTTAGAGTAGTGTGGTTAGGTTGTGGTTGGACTCGATGATCTTTAAGGTCTTTTCCAACCCGAGTGATTCTATGATTCTATGCAGAAGAAACAGCTCAAGCAATCAGTGGAATCAGATTTTTTCCCCTTGGAACTAGGACTCCAGGACACCACTACAAATCCACTGTTCTCATGGCAGCTGACTCAGGAACCTCCCCAGCACCACATTCCTTCGCAAGGGAAGAGATCATGCTCAACTGTAATGAAACACAAGTGAAGTTGTTTCCCCAAGCCATTTGCTTGAGCCACCAGGCCATTGGCATCTTCCAAAAGGTACAGAAGTACTGAACTACCATGAACCAGCTCTGAGTCCTGAGGCCATGAAGGCCAATGATATCCAGGGATTTAGAAGGATTTAGAAGCAGCACAAAGGAAGTTCTCCTCCACCTCCTTTCTGCCCCGGTGTGGCCACATCTGGAGTACTGCATCCAGTTCTGGGCTCACCAGTTGAAGAACAGGGAACTGCTGGAGGGAGTCCAGTGGAGGGCTGCAAAGACTATCAAGGAGCTGGACCATTCTCTGTAAGAGGAAAAGCTGAGAAACCTGGGCTGTTCAGCCTGGAGAAGAGAAGGTTGAGAGGGGATCCTATCACTGCCACTAAATATCTAAAATGGTGGGTGTCAAGAGGCTGGGGCCAGGCTCTTTTTGGTGGTGCCCAGTGACATGACAAGACGCAATGGGCACAAACATAAGAAGTTCCTTCTGAACACAAGGAACAACTTCTTTACAGTGATGGTGACAAAGCACTGGCATAGGCTGCCTGGAGGGGCTGTGGATTCTTCAGCTCTAGAGATATTCACAGACATACCCAGATGTCGTCTTTGCAAACTGCAGAGAATCTGCGTTAGCAGGAGGCTGAACCAAGGGATCTCCACTGGTCTTTTCCAACTCCTACGGTCCTGTGATTCCTATGACTCCTGTGAACTACAAGCATTTACACAATTTCCAGCTTCTCATATTATTCAGTTGGTACAAGGAGCAAACAGAACTGCAGTAACAAAACAGAAGAAGTTGGATGGGAGGAAAGCGAGGAGCAGAAAGAAAAAAAAAAAGCTACCCCGCTGCTTATCCTCTCCATGAAACAAGTTTATCACTTTTCTCACTCTCTTCATTCTCTTCCATCTAGTTGATTAAGCCCTAACGCTACAATCACATTTACTTGCCCCAGATGCTGGGATGGCCAGACCATTCAGGGAGCCTGGCTGCAGGTAGGAAACGAAGGAGTTTGCGAGCCTGCAAGCAAGTCACACTCCTGTGCTCCATTGCAAGCTGTATCCATAGCAGCAGCACAGGAAAACAAAGAAGGATCATGCCCATAGAGCTATAAATCTCATACATATCAACCATTCAATTCCCAGCTTTCATTCTACTGAGCAAGCCCACCTCTCAGGCTGTTGGTGCTGACAGCAGAGCAGAAGTTCTAGTGAACAAATGGCTCCAAGAGGGATGAGGCAGGGGGAAGGCAGCAGATGGAGTTGGACTGCAGCCTACCTATCATAGACCTGTCCAGGGTTACGGCCCCCATCAAGTACTGTAAATCTGCAGGGTTGTAGTTTCAAGAAGGGAGACCACGTGGCTTTACTGCAATAAAAACAATTAAAGCAAGGAGGTCTAACTTGCTTTGCTACATAGCACAGAAGAAAAGATGGCACAATAACACTTTGACTAACCCAAAGCAATTAAAATTTACTGCTGCAGCAATCTTACTGCAATTTGACAGTAACAGCACTACATTTCACATCAGAGAACCTCTAGCAACTCAGCCTTCACCACTGCTATCCCAAACCACGCACAGAATGCAGTTCATCTGACACCCTTCCTGCAATTTCTCCTTCCACAAGTTAATTCGAATGGTTAACAAAGATAATCTGCAAGTTGTTAGAAGCAGTGAAAGGAGCAAGTAGCGAAGATGACATTTGATAAAGTAGAGCAATAACCCCATCTAAGAAGGTGGTATTTCAGCTGCCTGGGATTGTGCAATGGCATCTCCTTCCTAAATGTCACATTAAGTTCTCATCTCAAAGTCAGGATGGCAATACTACCTTGCAATTCACTGCCACCTCTAACATCACTAGTATTAGCTAATTATTATACTTGCATAAATTACTTGCATTGTCAACCCACCACGAATCTGCTGAATATGATGATGGGGGAAGAACTCACTGCCGGAAACCATGGATCAACTAATAACAGACCAGAGAATTTACAAAAAAAAAACAAAAAAAAACAACACAAAATGCTGAGAAAGCTGAGAACGAAAGAGAGAAAGAAGCACAAGAAGCACGCATCAGTGGAAACACAACTAGAAACCCCAGTGCCCAGACATGCCAGGCTCTAAATAAATCACTCCAAGAACAAGCTTGCACTTCAGCACCTTCATGCCAATGGAAAAGACTAGAGCATGCACAGTCCACTGTGATCTTTGGGAGGAAAAATCCAAATCAGATTAATTCATTACTGTCATTCTGCGCAGCTCTGATTCCATTGTTTTTGGAATATTCTTTCAAATTTCCCTTTAGATATGTACATGAAAGCTAGCAGATGTTTCTTTAAAGAAAGATGATCAGCACATTGCCCACAGTCTGGCTATGGTGGTGGTGCCAACCATGGTCCTGGTCAGACTCGCCCACTGCATTAGGAAGCACATGAGAAATCATGCCTAGTTAAATAGGAAGTCTTCAAAACATTACGCATGCCACAGCTATGACAATGACCTTTCACTAAGGATTAAAATAAACAGCAAAGAATGAACTAACTGCATAAGTAGAAGGATGAATAACAGAGTTTTATTTTTAAAGCTCATACCATTAAGTTCATGCAAAATTTGTAATAGCTATTCATGTATTTTGGCATAGTCACAACTTATTTCCTAAAGGCTCTGCAGTATTTTCACAAAGCATTCAATTTTTTATGAGGCTTTTCTTGAAAAAAACATGTCTCCAAAAGGAAGAACACAAGGATGATTTAACAATAGGCACTGCGTAGGAAGAGACCTTCTCTTTCACCATATGCAGGAAACAAAGTGGCAGGACAACAAGATGAATCTTTGTACTCCTGCTTCCAGCAGCAGCGTCCAATTTGCTCCCACTGACACAGCGTACTTGGAATTTGAAATCCTCAAGTTACCATGGCAATGCAGTTACCTATTTGTGAGAAAATGTGTGTTTTACATTTTTTTTTCCTCTTTTTTTTTTTTTTGCTTCCTCCAGTCTCCATTTAAAATTACAAAAAAGAATACAAGATTCGGTGCTTAAGACCACACCTCTTGCAAAAACCAAATGACTCCAACTTGTGTGCTACAAGCTTCCAAGACCCTGTGACACTGGCTGTAGCATGGTCAGCAGTATCACTCGGCCTTCTTCAGAACTAACCCTGCAGTCAACAGCCCACAGCCTGCTCACTGAGACAACATGCCCCTTCTTCCAGTCTGCTCTATGGTAGCTTGCCAAACAGAACGACAGAAAGACATGGAAAGGATAAAGCAAATAAATAAATAGTTCAGTGTTTTCTACTCTTTAAAAGAAAGTAAGCAAACACCTTTGTTTTTTTTTTCCAGCTAAAATCACACGTGAATTCTTCGGATGCTTGGTCTTGCTAAGAGAGCTGGCCTATCAATTCTGCATTGCCAAGACATCATCTTGCTGAGCTCAGCTCCACTTCTTGTGCCCAGGCCCTCCTTCCCGTCCTCACAAAGACAGTCTTATCTCTTTCAAGTATTCATAGGCACTATGTGCAGCAGGTTGGCCATCTCAGCAACATGTACTGGTGCAACTGAGGATCAAACAAGATACCCTCTCCTTTTCATGAAAACAGACTCCAGAAACTACCAAGACTAGGACATGACTTGGTATTTAACTATCCTAGGAACAATTTAACTAGAAACCTAGGAGAAAGTCCTAGGCTCTCTGCAAAACAAAGAAGAGTAGAAAACCAAAGTTCTGTGCATAAAACAGTAAATTATCTTCACGTTCCTGGAAAAGTCTGTTTGACATATTAGTGGGACTGCTGCAATAAAGCACTTCCTGAAGCATGTCTCAGTACAGCAAACAAAAAGCCTCAGTTACTCAGGCACCACAGAACCAACACTTCATTGGAGTCCCCAGCATCTTCCCCAGAGGGAACACAGGGGTGACTCTGCCTGGATGGCACACAGACTTAGAGACAAACATCTGCTTCTGCAAAAGCTCCAACATCTTTCAGTGTCTCCAGAGAAAAGTAATTGTTTCTGTGCTATTCTGCATGCAGAAGGATCGAGTTAGGGAATCAAACTGGTTCTTGCCCACTGTGCCACTGCTAGAAAAGATGTCAAGTTCTTGTTGAAACGGTATTAGACTCTGGGAGAAAATACACCCTGTACAATTATAGCAGCAAACAGTGAGTCAGGATTTGCTGCATGCTATTCCTGGCTCTACCAGTAACCCATTATGCACCCAAAGGCAAACCACTTATGGGAGCATTTGTAGAATTGGGCTACATAGTGTTGTTCTAAAGGCTTTGACTGGAAAGCAGTGGGAATGCATTGGGAGGATTATATCCTTTATTCCATCCTGCCCTTCCATATTATGGAATTTTTATTTTTATTTATTTATTTTTTTTAAACGGAAGAGTGCATTCCAAATTCCACATATCTGCAATGTGCCAGGCTCAGGCCTCCCATCCAATTGACTGGCAATTACTCAAAATGAAATGCTCACTCTTACATCCGAACTTTTGCAGTTTCAGGATCAGTTAAATGGCTTTGCACTGATTTTTAACCTTCACTCTGATGCTGCTTTCAATTATCTTGACCTCTCAAACAGTCAGTACCCACCTATGTAACCTAAGCAAAGAACTTTGTGTTTTACTGGTGCTACAGAACTAAATACATATAAAAGGAAAACTGATTCTCAAATCTAAAACTAGTAATAATTACACCTCTTATTTTGGGACGTACCATCATTCTGAAAAGAAACAGATTTCTTTCCCCTTATGCTAGTGATATACTCTTTAAGTGCATCAAAAGAGGGGATGGTTCAGTTTCCCACTCCTCCTACGCCTTGAGGATAAAAGTTAATGGAGAAAGAGGAATGTAAGTAAGATGACAGTGGCAGATGAGGTACCAGGAAAAAACCAACAAACCAATCAAAAAAAACCCCAACACTCTTTCTCCACTGGACCAAACACAGTTTCTCACAAGGCTTAGAATTCAGTGAAATTTGCTCTGTTCTGAGGATGCAGCAGAGCAGCAACGACAACACCAGGCAGTTTTTGACACAAGTCTCGCTCTGAAGACATTCAGAGCAGTTCAACACAAAGGACTGTGGAGAAGCTGATCCGCAGCTCAGGACCGGTTTGCAGAATCAGCTCTGGGGCTGGGAAAGATAGAAACGCTGCACGGACAGAACCGGCAGAGCTGCGGGAAGGAACCGCACCGACTGCTGCGCCAAGCGGCGGAGGGACCTCCTGGAGGACAGCAGCAGCCAGGACTGCCGCGATCACGGCTTCTCCCAGTTGTCAATGGAATAAATAGCCTGGCATTCGTGCCCTCCAACACAAGGCTCGGCGTAACCCGAAGACCCGCACCCGGCCCTGCGTTACATAAAGCACATCCCCGGCGCTCCGTGTGCCACCCAGCCCCGCTCCTGAGCAGAACAAAGAGCGGTTGAAAGGTCACGCAACGGGCCGGACCACGAGCCCCCGGCGGGGTCACGCCTCAAACGGGTCTGGGCGGGGCCGCGAGGAGCCGCCAGGAGAGAGGCTCCGCCGCCCGCACCGCCCCGGAGCGCTTTCCTCCACAGGAAAGCAGCTCCACAGAAGCGAGCTGAGAGAACGAAAACCACCACGAGAAAAATCGCAATGGCATCAACAGCACCGATACGCTGCCAGACCTATCGTTCCAGAGCAACCTTTCGCTCAGCTGAGTCACACGCTGCCCATTAATTAATCCTAACCGTGAAGATCTCTACGTATCGCGGGGAAGGCAGGGAAACAGGACTCAGCGGAGAGGAGCAGGGCGCTTCCCGCGGACACGGTGCCGACGAGCGCTGTCCCCACCCCGAGCCCCTCAGCCCCCCCCGCAGCCGCTCCCCGAGCGCCACAGCCCCGCAAGGTCACACACGCCGCGGGGCAGGCCAGGCCGGGCCGCCGTCCCGGACTACATTTCCCAGCCGGCCGCACGGCCTTCCTCCCCAGCCCCCGATCCCCGCAGCCCCGGTAGCGCGGCGACCGCGCGCGGCCGGGCCCGCAGCCCGCCGCCACTCACTGAGCTCGTCCTGCGCGGCCGCGGCGGCCGCAGCCATGTTGCCGGCCGGGGAGTGAAGGCAGGCGAGAAGGCGGAGGGCGGGCTGGGAGACGCGCCGCGCTCAGCCCGGCCACCGCGAGGCCGCTCCCGCCCCTCTCTCTCCGCAGCTCCGGGCGGCACCGGGCCGCTCCCGCCTCCTCCCCCGCCCCGACGCAAGCACCACGAGGGACGGACGGACGGGCCCCGCGCCGCCCTCCCTTTATATTTAGAAAGAGCTGAGCCATCGCCCCGCCGCCCCGCCCGCTCCGCCATCACGCTGACCCGAGTCCAGGCTGCTCTCCATGCCGGCCCGCGCCCGTCTGCGCGCACCGCAGGGGCGGGGGAGGAAAGCGCTCCGGGGCGGCGCGGGCGGCGGAGCCTCTCCTCCTGGCGGCTCTCCGCGGCCCCGCCCAGAGCCGGCGCGGCCCGTTGCCCCTCGTCCTTTTGACACCCGCCCTCCAGATATCTAGGAGCACTGCTGAGATCCCGCCTCGGTCCTTCCCCAGGCCGAACAGCCCCGGCTCTCTCAGCCACTCCTCATCAGGGAGCCGCTCCTCATGCGGCCCCGTGCTCCCCCTCGGATGGGTGAACAAGCGGGATAAGCTGGAAGAAGTCGGGAAGAGCGCAGGGATTTGGCAAGGCACGGGGCGCGAGGAGCCTCCGAGACGGGGCGGCCGGCCGACGTGGCACGGGCAGGAGGAGCAGCCGTGCAAAAAACCCGTCTCGAGGGGCAGTGAGGCGCCTGCACGGCCGCGCAGAGCTGCGCGTGCCCCGGGCGGCGTCTACGGCGGCGGCAGCCCCCTGCCGGCGGCCGGGGCGGGGCGGGCTGCAGGGCGGGCTTTACGCCCCGCTCCCCGCCCTCTCCCGCCCCTCCCGGCCCGGCGGTAGCGCGCAGGCGCGGCGGCAGCGGCAGCGGCGGGGCGCACCGAGATGGCGGCGGCCGGTGGCCGGCGTTGGCTGCTGTGCCTGTGGCTGTCGGCAGCACTGCTGCTGCCGCGCCCGGCGCGGGGCCTGATCGAGGGGCTGTACTGCGGGCGGCGCGTGTGCTACGAGGTGCTGGGCGTCGGCCGACAGGCCAGCAAGGCGGAGATCGCCCGCGCCTACCGGCAGCTGGCTCGTCAGTACCACCCCGACCGCTACCGCGGGGAGCCGGCCGCGGCGGGCGGCTCGCGGGCGGCGCACGAGAAGTTCCTGCTCATTGCCACCGCCTACGAGACCCTCAAGGTGAGAGAGCGGGACCGCCGCCGCGGCCGGAGCCGCTCCGGTAAGAGACAGCGCGGGGCCCGGGCGGGAGCGGGGCCCTCGGGCGGGCGGCGGCGGCCCCGCGCGCCCCGGCGGCGTCGTGCCGAGCGGCGCGGGCTGCCCGCAGCGCACGGGCGGCGGCGGCGCGGACTCCACGTGTGTGGCGCTGACCCGCGGCCGCCCGAGCGGCTCCGCTCGCAGAGGTCGGACCTCGGGATGGGGCGCGTCTGTGTAGTGCGGCGGATCGCGAGGAGTCGATCGGCTTGGCGTTCCTTTGTGTGGGCTCAGCCGAGGGAGGAAAACGCCGCCGGTGTTTTGCGATAGTCCGAGAGCGTGGGGGGAGGACGGGCTGCCCTTGGAAGCCCCTCTGAAGTTAGACTTCTTGTACAGCCGTATCTTTAAGCGAAAAAGCGTCGGTAAGCAGCAAATTGACAGCGTGTGAGACCTGTAAGCAAATCCAGGCAGGGTGAAAACGTGTGGGCTGGCCACGGTGTGGCCAAAGAAATGGGAGACGGAAACCTGCAAGTGCTTGAGGGTCCACGGGGAAAAGAAACTGGAACTTTTTGGAGTAGAAGAGGAACGCAGTTACGGCTGACAAAGTTAAATTTCTCGTCTCGTTATTCTGTGGGTCAAAATGAGAAATAGCTCAAGAAAATGGGAACAATGAGGTTTTGAAACATCCTAACACCAGACAGATTCCTTGGCCCCATAAGCAAATCCTGAAAGATTTGAAAAACAGTCTTTTGCTATTTGGTTCGTCTGGAAATCTTTTTGTGAGCAATGTCTATCAGTTCCAGCTCCCCCAGTATCTGATTCAGAAAATAGGTTTGCTGAGCATGTGAATTTCAGTTGCCTGTCTTTATGTCAGTATTAAATCAAGTCTTCTTATAATCTATACTGTAGGTACTTAAGCCTGCATGTTTGTAAGCTGTGTGTGGGCTGATGAGGGTAAGAACAAATTAATGTAGTGTACAGGAAAATGATGAAAGAATTTCCTCAGTGCTTCATGGCTGTTCTTCTGCAGAACTTGTAACAGCGCAGTCCTTCATGAGATGTAAAACACAACAGTAACAGAGTAAGTGAAAACAGCCATCTGAACCTACACATGCTTGTCATCTCTGATTCTACAGGATGAAGAAACACGTAAAGATTATGATTACATGTTGGATCATCCTGAAGAGTATTACAGACACTACTATCACTACTACAGCAGGAGATTGGCACCTAAAGTGGATGTCCGAATAGTGATTCTCGTTACGGTGTGTGCCATCTCTGTGTTTCAGGTAAGATCTCACTTTCATGTGACAATGCTCTGTGAATTTCTGAAATGGAAGAGAATCATCTGCAGGTCTTGTAGCATGCCAGCCTTCAAACAGTGCCAGCAAGGAGGTTCTTCTGTGGCTGCTGTGGCAAACTTGCCCCTGGCATCTGTAACAAATCTGCAGTCAGGGTGTGCCAAGAAGATTTTGTGCACTTGGTAGCTTGGTCAAAGATGCACAGATCAATTAGTGATTGGCTTATTTACACAGTGGAGTATTTTGTACAGACTAGTGCAGCTCTCCTAGAGAAGACACTTAGTTCTCCATGGCAGGCTGAGGACAGCCTGTTCCTGTGCACAGAGAGGGCTGGTGCTGCAAGGTGGGCGTCAGGTTTTCAAGCTGTGTGAGGTTATTTTTTTTAACAGGCCACCTGCAGTCTAAACTCAAAACTCAGTTTAGATGACAATACGAAGTATCAGTAGTGTTGTTTGCTAACGTGTATTTTATACAGTAGTTTACTTTAAACGGCAGATCAGTGAAGTTTCTTCACTAAGTGTGGTAGGTAGTTCCATTTTCAAGGAAACGGTCAGTGTTTTATATGAGAAAACTTGTGCTTTTGCTGGCAATTACTTAACTGGAAGAAAGTATATAATTATTTTGTTTAGCATCCATTAGATTATTGATTCCAGACTTCCTTAAGGAAACTCCCAAAGTTGGTATTTAGGAGATGAAAATGCAGGTTGGTCTGTGGTACGGATAACTCTCTTTTTAATTGGAAGGCAAAAAAGCCCAACAAAACATGTTGATCAGATTTTGAGAGTTTGAAATAACACGTTCTAGTGGCATACTCAGCCAAATATGTAATTTTTCATCAGACTTACTTCTAATTACAGTTTTACATTTCACCTCTTATTTTGGCTATAAGTGGGAACACTCACTTTGCCTGTAGGTCACCTCCTAGATGATTAAATACAAGTTTACACTGAATTACAGAATCACAGAATCACCAAGGTTGGAAAAGACCTACAAGATCATCCAGTCCAACCATCCCCCTATCACCAATAGTTCTCACTGAACCATATCCCTCATCACAAAATCCAAACGTTCCTTGAACACCTCCAGGGTCGGTGACTCCACCACGACCATGGGCAGCCCGTTCCAGTGCCTGACCACTCTTTCAAAGAAGCAGTATTTCCTAACGTCCAGTCTGAAACTCTCCTGGCGCAGCTTGTAGCCATTCCCTCTGGTCCTATCACCAGTTACACGAGAGAAGAGGCTGACCCCAGCTCACTACAGCCTCCCTCCAGGTAGTTATGGAGAGCAATAAGGTCTCCTCTGAGCCTCCTCTTCTGCAGACTGAACAATCCCAGCTCCCTCAGCCGCTCCCCATAAACCCTGTGCTCCAGACCCCTCACCAGCCTTGTCGCCCTTCTCTGAACCCGCTCCAGGGCCTCAGTGTCTTCCTTGCAGAGAGGGACCCAAAACTGGACACAGTACTGGAGGTGCGGCCTCACCAGAGCTGAGTACAGGGGACAATCACTGCCCTGTTCCTGCTGGCAACGCCGTTCCTGATGGAAGCCAGGATGCCATTGCCCTTCTTGGCCACCCAGGCACACTGCTGGCTCCTGTTCAGCCGAGCATCAATCAATGCCCCCAGGTCCATTTCCTCTACGCAGTCTTCCCAAGCCTGTTTTTGAATTAGCAAAATTAGCTGTTCTGAATTAGCAAACTGATTTGCTTTTCTCTTGCTTATTGGTGTTTCTGCTTCTTTTGTTAAGAATATAAAGAGTGTACCTGCCTGCTCTGTTGTTTTCACAAATGGGCATGCTGCTGTTAAAAAAAAAAAAAAGGCACAAAATGGCATGTTCATCTCAAACGTTATTTGTGTTGTTCTTTTTTCCCACTTGAAATTCAGAGGGTAGCTCAAGATTAGAGTGAGGTATTGAATCTTGTAAAGTCAATCCTGTCCAACTAACAAGATTGTCATGTAAGTAAGCTATGGTTAATTAACTATGTAAAGTGGGTAATAATTTTATAATGAAATGCTCATATGCTGGACTTCTGATCATGGCCACCACAGCCCAGTGCAAGCTTCATTTGAAGCAGTGGGAGATAACCATCTTCTCATGAGCAAACCCAGTGTGAGCAATGTCCTTCTTTACACTCTGCTTGACCTTCTTTGCCACTGTATATTTCTGTGTGATAAATATGCATCACACATACATACATGTTCTGTGCATATCACGCAGCAGTATGCATATTAGTTATGTCTGTTTCCCAGGTTCCTTGTCAGGTTTGGAGCAATAATTACAGGTTCTACAGAAGTTGTGCTGTTGCCTTTAGTTTTCACCGTCACTGTAATACAATTGTGGTTAAAGGTATACAGCAGCATATTTTATTCTGGCAAAGCTCCAAATGGAAATGTGTCCATATCAAAACATGGCTTTTATTGCCTTTTTTTTTTTTTTTTTTTTACTGTTCTTAAATTACAGTTCTTCAGCTGGTGGAGTAGTTACAATGAAGCTATCAACTATCTAGCTACAGTGCCAAAATACCGTATACAAGCTACTGAGATTGCCAAGCAGCAAGGTTTACTCAACAAGACCAGAGAAAAAGGCAAGAACAGGAGGTCTAAAGAAGAAATTCGTGAAGAAGAGGAAGAAATCATCAAAGACATTATTAAAAATAAAATAGATATAAAAGGCGGTTATCAGAAGCCCAAGATATATGATATCCTTCTGTTTCAAATCCTTCTAGCTCCTTTCTACTTGTGCAAGTATGTAATTTGGTACTGTTGGTGGATTTATTGTTTCACTATTAAAGGCCAAGAATATGGTGTAGAAGAGAAGCTGTATATCATACGGAGATACATGAAAATGTCTCAGTCTCAGTTTGACAGCCTGGAAGATCATCAAAAAGAGACCTTTCTTGAGCGGCAGCTGTGGATACGAGAAAACTATGAGGTGAGTGGCTGGGGAGGAAAAGATAATGTTAGTTATGCACCCAGAGTAAGAGCAGGTACCTTGCAAAGGTCTTCGGAACAGTGATGGGGGAAGCCCTGCTTCAGTTCTAGCTGTTGCTGTCTACATTTGAAATGGTTATAGAAGCACTTGGTTTGTTTTCTTCATCATCTTATGTTCACTTGCTGATAGGCAGCAGCTCCTGGACATGCCCATTGATAAAAGAAGGGATTCACTTGCTTAGGCGTTGAATCCACCTGTGATAGTCAGCCAGTCTGTGAATACAAGGTTAATTGGATCTGATGACAGGCTGTCCTGTGACCATGTGACATAATAAAGTTCTTGCAGTACATTAAAGAGCATGGTTCTCCAAATAATAATAATTTTGTAATGAAGACTACCTGGATCACCTGAAACTCCTGTTTTATTAGTCTCATGAGCCATGAATTCCTAGCTTGTTTTTGATAACTATCCCATTATAACTATTCTTTTGCTTCCACTGAGTCTGAGGCTGTTCTTTCTGTGCTGTGTTCCAGCTTAACTAAAAATGGTATATGAAATATCACAAGGCACAACTGCTGCTTCTTTCCTGGGATAGCCAGTTCCAAAACAGCAAATACATAATTTTTCTCAAGCTTTCTGTGAGAGCAATGAAAGAGCATGAGCCCCAGCATGTAATTTGCATTCCAGACAACTTGGGGTGCCAGGAGGTGGCAGACTGACAAAGCACTCTTATTGTTGTGTTGAAGCTCATCTGTGGGCCATCTGGGTAGGAGACTTCCAGAAGTGAAACTGAGAAGGAGGATTTGTCCTGCCCAAAAGATGTTGCTGCAGCTTGCCTTCTCCAAAAAAAGATGGCAGAACTGCTTTTGCTTCTGATGAGAGGCACCATAGGGAATATCACCTTGAGAACAGTCAGAACTGGATTAGTTTAGAAACTTGAAGAGAAAAATGCTAGAATTGATGCTAATATAAGGAGAGGAATAGCCATCAGATTAGCCATGCATGTTGAATTAGATTAGGTTTTCTCGAAAACAATCTGAAAGCTTGAAGATCTAGTAATGTTAGTAGTCAAAGCAGATGTCCTAAGGAAAATGTAGGGTAGAATAGGTATTCTGTTGCAGAGGAAACGTTTCATGGTTTGAGTTGCTGCTTCTAACTGCTGTTTTGTTCACTGAGTGTAAAAGAGCTGTGTTTATAAGAGGGAAGTCTCTTTAGCCCAAAGTCATCTGTGGTGGCCAGCAGGTGATTTTTAGTGAAGAATACAAGAAATTTGCACCCATGTAGCAGTATTTCCCCCTTGCAATCTGCAACTTTGGAACTTCCTGAACAGGAAATGGTGCCTTTGTAGTTTACATCTTTAATTAGTTTTTCTTCAGTAAACATACCTAGCTATTCCTTGGTTGCATTAAAAAGTTCAGTGTTTGCATTGCTATCTGGTTGTGAGTCCAGCAGTATCTTCAGAGAATAGATATATATATATATATTAAGGCCCCAGACACCTGCTGGTTATATGGAGAATAAATTGTAGGGAGAAATAATCATTCCTCTTATGCTGCCAGTTCTTCTCTGTACCACTACTATAGACTTACTAAAAGACTCAGTCTTGTCTTTTCAAGGCTGAAAATAGCTTATATGTTACTTTTGTTATAGCAGCTGCCTGTCTGCATATTTAGTTTTTTCCTATGTCCTTCTGGGAATGAGTGGGAATTCAATATATTGGCACATTGTGGAGCTCAATAAAAACATGTTTTCTTCTGTTGCTTTCCTGGTAATTTTAAAAATCTGCATGATCACTGAACCTTGAGCCTGTATTTATACAGTCATCAGGAATATTTAAAAAAAAAAAGGCTCTTTCAAAATCTTTGCTTACAGGTAGACTTCAGATTACATAAACATAGTATCTTGTTCAAATATAGTGCATGTATCTAGGTGATCTGCTGTTGAGCATACTGTTGCCTGTTTTAGATACATGACTGCTATTGAAATCTACAGATATCAGCAATGACACTTTTTCTTGCCATATTTTATATACTTGTCATCCTTACCATCAATACTTACTACAGAGATTCTAACTTAAACTGAATTAGGAAAAAGAAGGTTTATTTCTGTCTAACTGAAGGTGAAAAATAAAATCAAAGTGAGAAGCTAAGCTGTGTTGAATGGTGCGTGTGCTGGACTGAGATTCAAACCAGTTCTTTACTGGCAAATTTCATTTTGTTGACTGCAGGGCATTTAGTTCTTTGGCAAAACAAGCAAACAGTAAAATTGTGCTAGCCATTACAGCACAGTCTTGCAACAAAGTAGTTCTGCTGTCAGCAGAAATCCAGAGCATCTCAACTACAGCTTCTAGGCTCCTTGCTGAAGGCTCTTACACCACATGTAGGTCGTGGTCTTTTGCTTGTCGCTTTTCAGCTTTCTTTGAAATCAAGGTGACGGAGGGTTGAAGCACTGTTTACACCTCTCTTCAGGTTCACTTAAGATTTTTCTTCAGCTTTACTAAAAACTTCTGTCTGTCTTTCAGGTCTATAAACAAGAACAAGAGGAGGAGTTAAAGAAGAAGATGGCCTTGGATCCCCGATGGAAGAGGTATCGGAGGTGGATGAGAAATGAAGGACCTGGAAGACTGACTTTCATTGATGACTGAAAGTTGCTGAACACAGTGCGTGCTGATGTCGGCAGTGATCTGCAAAACTTTTTGCTACATCATTCAGAGTTTTATCTGCTGGTTTGGCAGTGATCTAAAACTCAGGAATTATTAAATGAGGCCGAAAAATAGTACAGGTTTACGGTTTTTATAAATCAGAATTATTAAACAGGCATAACTCAATGTGTATATCTTACATGGGGATCTTAATGTGGAATTCATTATTTCAAATAATGTATTTCCTCTACATATTTCATTCTCATGATCAGTGGAATCGTAATTTCAATCTTTCTGAAACTGTTTCTTGATCTGTCCTTGGAAGTCTCAGTTCTTGATTCTAAACCGAAGGGTTCATGCGAGTGAACACTGGAAATTGAAATGGCTGGTAAGGACTCTGAAGCAAGGGCCATTTCTTACTTTCCTCTTCTCTTCCACCTACTTTTCAACTTACTTTTTAAAATGCCAAATTGTTTTTTGATGTAGTCAAAATGGGGATTATACCAGACTACTTCTTTTGCTATTCCCTCTCCAATTGGAAATGAATTTTATTCTTTGTGGGAATAAATGATGCATGATTGATCACCGTTATGGTGCAAACCAGCCTTAATTCTTTGTTCTGCAGAGTGGTTCACGAAATAGCATACTTAAGTCACTTACGTTTGGTTTTTAATCTTGTACATTAGATTGTACCTACATGTTCAGAACAAGCGTACCAGTGAATACTAGTCAACTAAATGTGAAACTTCTTTCACCAAAGTATTGGTAAAGGGAAAATGACCCTTTGTTTAAAAGGGCAATCTTGATGCCTTATGTAAATAAAAGTTTATGTAATATACATCCTGGATTTGTTTTAAATTTAAACCTGAAGTATTCTTTATCCATTCTGATTCTTCTGATCAGACATCAGCGTACTTAGAACACAACAGTTCCCTTTGCTTCTGTCTGTAACTGAAGCCAAGTCAGAGTTTCCACGTTTCCAGGTTATGATTTCCGTATTTCTACTCGAAAACTTTACTGGGGAAAAAGTACTCAGGGTTTGCAGCCAGATTGGGCTGCTTCTGTCTCTTCTCATGTCTGTGAAGATCTGTATCTGTGCAGGTTGGTTCTGGGAGAAGGTCTCTTAAACTTGCCGCTGCTTCCAACACTTGTAATAGCTAGAAGTTTTGAAGTGCTTATAGACCAATTTTTGAAGTAAGACAGTTCTGATTCTGCCAAGATGAGCAACCAATCATAGAATCATTTAATTTGAAAAAAAAACCTAAGCTCTCCAAGCCCAACCATCAACCTGACCTACTGAGTTCCATAAGTAAGCCATTCTCCTCAGTGTTCACTTGTCAGTTCCACCACCTTCCTATGTAGTCAGACTCTGAAGAAATTCTTTCAGATAGAAAGATCTAAACCTCTCCTAGTGCAGCTTCAGGCCACTACCTTGCATCCTACTGCTTGTCACCTGAGAAAAGAGGCTGTCATCCACCTTGCTGCAGTCACATTCTCAGGTATCTGTAGAGAGAGATGAGGTCTTCCTTCAGCCTCCTCCAGACTAAACAACCCACTCTTCATATATCTTCTTTTCCAGTCCCTTTACCAGCTTAGTTGCTTGCCTCAAGCAACTCAACGTCCTTCTTACAGTGAGAGGCTCAAACAACACAGTATTCAAGATGTGGTCTCACCACAAGGAGGCAATCCCTTCCTTAGTCCTACTGGTGATGCTATTTCTGATTTAAGCCAAGACGCAATCAGCCATCTTGGCCACCTGGTTGCATTGGTAGCACATGTTCAGCTGAGCATCAATCAGCACCCCCGGGTCCTTTTCTTTTGGGCAGCTTTCCAGATACTCTGCCCCACGCCTGTACCTCTGTGTGGAGCTGTTGTGAGTCAGGTGCAGAGCCCAGCACTGAGCTTTGTTGGGTGTCATGTGGCTGGTCTCAGTCCATCAATCCAACCTATCCAATGCAGATTCCCCCTACCCTCCATCAGATCAACAGTCCAGTCCAATTTGCTGTCCTCTGCAAACTTCCTGAGGGTAGACTCAATCCCCTTGTCCAGATTGTTGATAAAAATGTTAAACAAAACTGTCCCCTACACTGAACCCTGGGGAACACCACTGGCGACTGGCCACCAGCTGGACTGAACTCCATGATCTCCAATCATTCTCTATGATTCACTACAGCTCTTTGAGACCTGCCAGCCAGCCAGAACTTCACCCAGTGAACTGTGCACCTGTCCAAGCTGGGAGCAGCCAATTTCTCCACGAGGATGCTGTGGGAGATGAGATGGTGTCAGATGCTTTACTGAAATCTAGTTAGATAGCATCCACAGCCCGTCTGTCATCTGCTAAGTTGAGCCACCTTGTCATAGAAGGAGGTCAGGCAAGACCTGCCTTTCACTAAACCTATGCCAGCTATTTGCAATCACTTCATTGTCCCACATCCTTTGAGGAAGACCTTCACTTCTTGGTGCCTCTTCTGCTAATTTAGCTCTCAGTAGTTTTTGGAATGTTATCTCAGTTTTGTGTTTGAAATAACATATATCCAAAAATATGTCAGAAGCACTTCCATGTGCATTTCCAAAATTCAAAGGAAGTTTCTAGTTTTGTCCTTAATCTCTGCTGCCATATAGTGCTGCTGTAAGCTTAATTCAATCTATACTTAAAGGTCAAACCAAGTTTTAGGTTTGTTAAAGAAAACGTTCAGAATAAGTCATGCTTGTTCTCAGGAAATAACCTTATTGGCCTTGTAGTGATGTTCCAGAGACACCACAAAGATGTTTGTCAAGTTGGACACCTTCACAGCTTGGATGTAGTACCTCTTTTTCCACAATATATTCAGCCTCCTGCAAGAGTGGAGAAGAAAAAAAAAATTGTAGTTTCTGTGGCAAATACAAAGCAAAAATGAGTACAAATGAGTGAAATGGTGCTGCTTACCCAGTAAGGTCAGGCAGTTATCTCTGCAAAAGAAGCCAGCAGTGTACCTCTATGTAGACACAACTTCACAGGCAAAGAGCTATCAGCTCAGCTGCTCTCACACTAGTTTCCACCCGTCGTACCATAGAAAAGTGTTTGTGTGATAAAATGGGTCACAGAAATAAGCAGGCAAGACCCAAATCACAGATCTATCTTCCCCCTTTTTAGGTTAGTTCTGACCAAGATTAATTTTCTGATCTGATCCTGTAGCAATTAAAAGGTGCAATGGCAGGGCATTCCGAGGGAGGACAGAACCGTGTCTTTCAGCAGCAGTAGCACCTTGTTTTTGTAAAACGATGGCCCGAAATCAAGTGCAGAAGGGAAAATCAGCAGGTATTCTGCTTTGGGTGGAAAAGAGCCATTGCTCTTTTGTGGTGTTGATTCTGAATTTCTATTTTTCTCTACACATGAGCCCATTGAAAATACCTAGACAGAGGCATAAGCTCATGGGTTGCAGGCAGAGTTTGCTGGGCTGTGCCATTTACATTTCTGTGATAGAGGCCAAAAGAAACAATTGTCTGTCACAGAGCTGTCAGGTCACAGTGACACCTTGTTAGCTGGGTCACTAATCACTTATAGCCTGAAGTCTTATTTTAGTTCTAAATATATGCATCTTAGTCACATATTTTAGGCCCTATTTTATCTTGAAATTGAGTCCACAAAGCAATATCATACACAGATTGAGAAAAGTGCAGTGATAGCACTGACAGTAGTGTTATTATGCCTTGTGAATCCAGCATAAGTGGACTTTGAAGGGAACTGCCTGCATGAACAGGAACTGACCATGCTGCATAGGGTGAGCTCTTGTGAAAATGTGTGTCTAACAAGGGAACAGAACAGAACAGAATGGAATGGAACAGAACAGTTCTGTTGGAAGGGACCTTCAAAGAACATCAAGTCCAACTGCCTGAGCACTTCGGGGCTAACCAAAAGTTAAAGCATGCTACTGAGAGCATTCTCCAAATGCCCTTTGGCCACTGGTAGGTGTTGGGCAGTAACCGCCTCTCTTGTGTTTGACCACCCTCACGGTGAAGAAATTTAGAAATTTAGTGAGAACTGTTGGTGATAGGTGGATGTGGATGGCTGGACCGGATGGTCTTGTAGGTCTTTTCCAACCTTGGTGTTTCTGTGATTCTGTGAAATGCTTCCTTGTGTTCAGTCTGAACTCCCCAGCGCAGCTTCGCGCCGTTCCCACGCGTCCTGCTATCGGTTCTTAGGAAGAAGAGACCGGCACAACGGCATCTCGAAGGAAAAAAGTCGGAGTCGCGGGTGGAAGGTGGAGATCACCACCCGAGGATCGCTTAGGGGGGCGGAGCGGCGGCGGCCCCTCCCCCGGGCGGCTCCCGCGGTGCCGGCAGAGCCGAGCCGCACCGCACCGCACCGCACGGATCTCCTCCGCTCCATCCCGTTCCTGCCTGCCCCGTCATGTCGTCGGCCGGCAGCCTGAGCACCATGCAGCGCCTGGTGGAGCAGCTGAAGCTGGAGGCCGCCGTGGAGAGGATCAAGGTGAGCCGGGCCTCCCGGGGGAGCAGAGGAAGCTGCGGGGGAGCTGCGGGGTCTCGGCGGGGCCGGGCGCGGGCGGCGGTGCGCGGAGAGCTCTCTGTCCGGGATTCGAAGGGTGCCCGGGCTGCGGGGGCTCCGAGTCCCTCCCGCACCCGCGGGGAAAGAGCCGCTCCCCGGCGGGAGGCCGTGATGAATAATGGAGCAGCTCCACGTTAGTTCTGCTCCGACGGGCACGCTGCTCTGCAGCCGCGCCCCACAGCTCCCCTCTGCCCCGCGCGGGGTGTTTTCGTACCGGCTGACAGCTCGGGACACAGGCGATTTTCTACGCATGCATGAACCTTCTGCATATCTCCAGACAAAGACAGGCCAGTGAGGCAACCCCGTTATCTGTCTGCTCCGATATTATTTCTTTCTTCTTGTTTTTTTTTTTTTTTTTTTTTTTTTTTCCTGTGTCAATCCAAATGCAGCCCTGCAGTGCTGCCTTGGTTCCCAGCAGGTGCAGGGTCCACAAGTTCTTCTGGGATATGATTTCTTTTTCTTTTTACACATAAAATACATCGAAGGCTACAAGGTGATAAAAGTCTATTTAATCTGCATCCTGTACTTCCCCCTGCCCTCACCACCTCTGTGCATTCTCCATTTTTCTTTGGCCAGCTGCAAAACACTGACTTGCATAGCACTGGACTAAGTTCATGGGCTTACAAATGATTTTGGATTCCTTTTCTCACTGCTCCTGCCCTGGGCTGCTGAAAAGTCCAAGTGTCTGTTGCACCACACTGAGCACTGAACAATGTTGCCTTAACTGATTTATTAATGCTACTAAATGTTATTAGTGACCAATGAGCTTGCAGGTACGCTGAAAGTGGCCACAGCTCCTCCTGGCTGTGTGTGGGAATCTCTGAGAAATGACACAGTGCAGAACAGAAATGCTCTGTGACAAGGGGTCCCGAAGAGAAATGGCTGACTCATTACTGCTGTCATTTTAGACCACCAGCATCATCTCTCTGTCATGCCTCATTTTGAGGCATATTATAACCCCCTCCACATCCAACTCCTTGTTCAGGTGGCTACAGCCAATACAGTTTATTGTTTAAGTGGGACTGCTTTGTGGAGGTAGCAGATACTCAGCTGGACTTCCCAAGGCTATTGTGTTATACATGAGTTTGGGAGGTTACAGAGGCTGGGCCTTAGTGAAGCTTTGGTCTCCTCTTTCTCCCAGTGTTGCTACTGAAATCTCTTTCCAGGTCTGTTCTAAGAACCTCTCGGTGTCTTCACAGCAACAAACCAAGTGATGCATGATAAAAACGTGTCGTCTAGGCTCCTTGATACAGAATGTAAAAACAGCAAGGGACATCTGGCTGGCAGAAACTGCATGAATCAGCTTTAGCTTCAGCTGATGGTTGGATAGGAGTAAACATTGTTTTGGCTACTTTGAATACACAGTGTGTTTTCAGGAGGAAGCTGAATATGAAAGGAGTTTTATAAATACATCCCACAGTACAAGTTCCAGTGGTGATTTTGTTTACCCCGACAGCTAAAAAAGTAGACAGGAACAATATTTTCAGAAAGAGGAAACCATGAAGGAAAGAAGTACCCCCACGTGTCTTGCATGCAGGAGGCTGCTGTTCACAGCATGCTTGTGCTGGGATGAAATACAAAAGAAATCCTTCTACTGTTCACGTCAGCTGGAGGAGAGGAGTGCTGTAGCGGCTTGTGCAGGGCAAAAACTGGGAAGATCTGTCCTGAAACTCATTGTGTTGAGGGCTCAACCGTCAGTGTTGTGCTTAAGGCAAGAACATTAATATTTCAGGGAGCCAACAGAGCTAGGCAGGGTGGAGGCTGCATCGTTCTTTGCAGCATCCATAAAGAGGTTGTTCCCAAGAGAGGGACAAGTGGCAAAGCCTGCTGAGCAGCAGGGAATCCTTGCTGTGGATTTTCCTCCTTGTGCTCCTCCCAGGAGGATCTGGCAGGCTGTGGGAAAATGTTTCTCTGAACAATTCCTTGCAGTGCTAACATCTGCTGGAAAGTTAGGCAGTTACTAAGACGAGTGTTCTGAAGCAGAGCTGGCAGGCAGGGAATGGGGGCAGCAGCAAAAAAGCAAACAAGTGCACCCACCAGGCCAGATTTACTGATGCATTTCCAGGTGTTGTCAGATTGGATGGCCCAAAATGAAAAGCCCACCTGGGCTCCAGGGTGGCTCCTTCAGACTGGGGAGTGCAAACGGTTGTTCTGGCTCATCCCTCCCCTGTCAACACTGCAACACGTATAGAAGAAAAAGCAATATCTTAGAAGTTCTGTGGTGATGCTGGGGTCAGAGGAGAACTAGTATTCCAACAGTATGCTCAGGATACCAAAATGTGGCAGACAGCACGAGCACTGGCGTTTCCCTGCAGCTGTTATCAATGCACATCCCAGAAACTGGGAATTCCTCAACATTTCCCTTCAAAAATACAGACACATGATGGTCCACAGGGAGAACAACCAGCTTGCTTTTGAGCTCCTGGGCTTTTTCTGTACCTCTGGGCTGTCCTCTCCATGGGTGTGACTTCACTGCCCAGGGAAGGTAAAATTTGAACCGAAGGGTTTACATCCTTGTCCTCTTGCTTTCTTTCCTTATTAAGCTTTGTGTTGTTGAACAGTTTGGAAGTAAAAGTCCTTTTTGTAAATTATCTGAGAATATAAGAGTTCAAACACAAAACTGTACGACAGAATGGAAAATGCTGTGGTCACAGCCTTGACTCTTTCAGTGAGAGTGAGTTCCATGGCACTCATACTTCAACCCTGTATGTCCAGCTCTGGCTTGTCACCAGTGTGGCAGGACATATGTCTCATCAGAGCTCTGCAGATGAGTGCTTGTGCTGATTTACTTGATGGTTTAGAATTCAAGAGCTGACTTGGCTTCTCCCCAACTTTTTGATAGTGTTTCTTCCAGAGGAAACGCTCAATAGATGCTTGTGAATGAATTAGTTTCCTCTCTATATTTGTTTTTCCTTTTTCTTTACTCAGGTCTCCCAGGCAGCTGCAGAGCTCCAGCAATACTGTATGCAAAATGCCTGTAAAGATGCCTTGCTGGTTGGGGTCCCTGCAGGGAGCAATCCCTTCCGTGAGCCCAGATCCTGCACTCTGCTCTGAAATCAGGTAACAAAGTCACAGATATCACCACCACTGCTCTCATTTGAAGCTCTAGCAAAGACAAATGGGGCACTGTGGTAGCTGCTTGAATTTTGAATTCTTCGTAGCAAATTGTTTGCCACTTTCCTGCTGGCTCTAGAAACTGTTTTCTGCTTCTTTTAGATATGGCAACTGAACTGCACCTCTTTTTTACTGTCCTTTCTTGTATTTCTGTTTGTTTTTGCATTTCAGCAGCTCTGTACTCTTTATCAGCATCTAAAATAATAAAAACTTCCCATGTGTAATTGACAAAGCCAGAATCACAAACAGCCATGTAACTAGCTTGGGGAAGTGAGACAAAGCCATGATACTTGCATGTGTCTTGGCATAGCTTAGGCAAGAGTCTTGTTAAAAATACATTTTGTCTTTGACATCCTCCTGCAATTCATTTGGCTGTATCAGTCTCCTTAGGGTTTTTCTTGCTATAGTTGGTACAGCATCAGAATTCTTGGAAGCAGAGCAGAGCTCTAAGCACGTTCTTTTGATGGTTTTCAGCTCGGGGCTAGAAGATAATGCGCTAGCAGAACTCTGTCTGCCTTAGTGCTCTGCTGTGCTGTTACCTCCATAGCAACTTCAGGTGACCATTCAGCACATGGAAATCTTTGCTTTGCAGTTCTACAGTTCTCACCCTTGTCTCTTCAGTTTGTCACAGAGATGTCATGCAGAAAGAGGAAGAAATGCCATGTATGCCACTAGACTTGGGCAGAACCACACCATTACTTTTGTCAAGAAATGTTACTTCTTCTGCAGGATTAACAAATATGGAAGTAGGATAATTAGAAGAGGCTATTCTTCTGTAAAACAGAGATAGGTACTACTGAAGAACTGAGAAAGCTACAGGGAGGAAAAGAAACACTGAATTCTCTTATTTATTGGAGAATGCAATCAAAGTGAAATGGAACTGTTTTCTGTAACAGCAGAATTCAAACTAGAATGCATAATATTTGTAGGATCTTCCCCTTCTCACTGCTGGGGTTCCTGAGCTTACAGTCACTTTTTGCCTCACTAATAGCACAGTTTTGATTGTTCCTGGAAGGGTCTGAGAAACAGAATTGAACAGGAAGAGAGAATGCAGCCAAGCATGAAATGTTCTTGTGGAAAAATGGGTGGGAGAATGCACAAGCAAGAGACTTTCTTAATTTAGATGCTATCCCTTAATTCTCCCTGCCTGGAATAATGTTGATAGTGACTTTTGCACATGTTTACATGTTCTTCTGTTATTAAAGCAGCCCTTTTTTGTGTGTGTTTTGTTTCTAGAGTTCAATTTTGATTGCATCATCAAGGCAGGATATGAAGTACTTTCCCAAGCCAGTGTTTGATGGTTGATTTATGATAGTTTTAGAGAAGTGTAGCTGGGATCAAGAAGTCTATATTTTTTTGCCAATATTTTTCTAGTTATTAGTTTAGTTACCTTAGCACCATAAAAAAAAAAAAAGAGAGCAAAATTGAAAAGGCCAGTGTAGAAATTTTGCAATATTCAAGAACGTCAACACCCAACAGAGGAAGATTTTCTCTGTTCAAAAGCAGTTTTTTGTGCTATAGGTTATATAAGAAATGTATCAGAATAGGAAGAAAGCATTTAATGAACTCTTTTTCCTTTAACAGGGAAGGTCAGCAGAGAGATACCTTGAAGCATGACATGACTAACAACGGCCTTTTCCTCAAGAAAGTATCTCTGTGTCCTTATTTCTGCGTGGCTAAAACTTGGGTATTTGTCTATTCATTCTTGTGCATTCATACCTCACTGTTTTACTAATGTTTTTATAGCTTTTTAATGTAAGTAGCTCTTTTTGTAAAAATCACCATTGTTATTACACTATACTATCTGTACAAATACTACTTGAGAAGTTTACATTTTTGAAAGCAAAAACATGATTATTTTTACCAAATTACCTATTTCTAACTTGGACGGTTGCTAGGCTGGAGTGATGGTGATAATTACTTGTATTTTCTGAAACAGAACATCTGAAAAGTGAGCTGTTAAAACCTAAAAGCAAATGCAGATAGTATTATGAGAACTGTTCTCTGAAGGGTTTTCTTTAAATAGCAAGATCTGAAACCAGCAACAAAAAAAACCAGTTTTTTTCCAAGTGCTTGTGAGTCCACAAACAATGCCTGTTAGAAATTGCTTGATGTGATGTGTAGCACACCCCTGTTCCATAAGGCACCTTACTTACAAAAGCCCTGTATTGTTTAATGCTTCTCATAATTTGTATTCATAAACATATTGCCTTGGTGGAATCCCATGTTTAAAATGTAACCAAACTCGCTCTAAAAACACTTAAGTGTCCGAAGACAGTTGTGTGCATGATTTTTGAGGTTTGAAGTACACAAAATTACACTTGGGCATTTGCCTTCACTTTTCTATGGAACACTTTTACAAGGACAAATTTTTTCTACTAGGTTTTTCATTTTGTTTACCTTCTATTGTTTGTATTAATCTTCTAGAAGCTTGGAAATAAAATTCCTTTCCTTACTGGCTTTGATTTCATTATTTAATGGTAGAAGAGAGCAAATTCATTCATGTACTTCAAAGATGATATTTGGATTTTGCAGTGGGATGGAAAGGTTCACGCTTTTTTTTTTTTAAGGATAAGGTTACTGTTGGAATTTTAGAGAATATTTTACTGTTAGAAAGATCTAGTGTATAGTTACATAAATATTGATGCTAAACTATTAGGGCCACTTAAAGATTTTGAAGTCTGCAGTGGGGCCTTCAGTGATCTGAATATATGATTTTCATTAATGCTAACTGAAATGGTACAGTGAATGTCCTCCAAACAGGTCAGTTTTAACAAAAGATTTTCACACTTGTTGCCCTGCTGGGAGACATTGAAATGACAGTAATGATATTGCCAGTATAAACTGTACTTCTACAGAAGTGAATGTCCTTCCTCAAGTGCCATTCTTTGCTCCTGCTTCCTTTTCGTTGTAGGCTATGAGAGTATGGCTGCCAGCTTCTCCTGGATACTCGACACATGCACATGTTGTGGAAATCCAGAGGAAATACTGTTGTTCTTATTTGCAGAGAGGTGCTTAGAAGCTCGGGCTGGGGTCAAAACGTTCATCACAGAGAGGAAGGGAGAGAGATAAGAGTTTGCCTCAAATATCTTTGAACAATTGGCTATCAGCCACTCCCTCCCAAATAAACCCTTTGTGTTTCTTTTTCTCACAGAATAAAACTTACCACTAGCAGCAACATTTGTTATTCTTCCTGATGCCTGGGTTCTGGAGTCACTGCTGAGCTGGCAGTGGGAGCAGCCAAACTGCCATGTGCAGGGGTGGGTGGCTGCTGCAAGCCGGTCAGTCTTGGCTCTTGCCTCTTGATCGCCCTGCCCTGCTCCATCTGGCACCTTTCAGCTGAAGCACCACTCGCTCCATGTGTGGTGTAAACGTACACTGTGGGTGTCTGTGAAATAGAGAAAATATCTTATGTTACAAGCAGCTGCCTCTCAGAGGTCTCAGGGGCCCCAGCCCCATGCTGTGCTGAATGGCACATAATCCTGACCTGCGTCTCCGTGGGATCCCAGCTGTGTCCATACCTAACAACAGCAGCAATGAAAACCCTGTCAGCAGGTGTGAGATGGGCTGGCAGCATGCTGGTTGTGCTGAAGTCCCATGAATGAAGATACAGGTTCAGATATCTGCAGAGAAGTGTGCTTGCTGCACTACTTGGCTTTCTGGGTACACACTGTATGAAGTCCTTCATACCAATCTCCGGGCTCCACAGGATGCCTATGATAAAACTAATTAAATGACTGCACAAATCTGTACAGATATGTGCCTAACATGAGCCACAGGGTCACCTTTTTTCTGTGGTCCCTCACAGTGAGAAGTACAATGAGTTTACCAGCAGGGTTTTTGTTTTTTCTTTTTACTTCTAGAGCTGTAACCTGCCAGGTCACCTAGCATTTCACAAACGTGATTGAATAAATGAGTCTACCTGTCACTGATGGAAGTCTGGTGATTAGGAAACCTCTCATTCTCACACAAAAACATGCATAATAATAAAAATAATAAAAAATAACTGCATAAAGATCTCCCCAAATGTGAAATTCTCATATATGGCTGCTTTTTTCTCTTTTTGAGGGGTGGGCAAGGGAGCATTTGCATAGCACTGATTTTCCTCTACATTAAACAGAAAGGAATTAGGGGAAGAGCATCACATGTGATAAAGTTGCCATTAGGTGTGTAAACTGTCAAAGATTTAGAGTCACAAATAGAGTGAAAATTAAATGGTCATTGCAAGTTCTTCTCCTACTTTGCCAGTATCAGAATGTATACTGACATTTTCCTGCCTATTAGCAACTGGGTACAGATGACACTTGAATTTCCTTCACTAACTGAATGTAGGCAACATATGGTTTGCCTTTGTTTTTGAAGGAATCAATAGATTATTTGAACTAGCCTTTAATGAATGTGTACTTAAAGTTCTGGTGCCAGCCTCTGTGTGAAAGGATATAAATACACAGCTAGGGAGTGGCTCCTGTAATTTTCTCCACTGTGGTCATCTGTGAATAAATTTTTGCAGAGCTGCACTCTTAAAAGAAGAAATTCCCGAGCCTGGCAAGCTGGGAGACAGTTCTGAAAAACAGAGCCAAATCTGTGTTGTAAAGAGATGGAAAATGGTTAGGTCAAGCAACCACAAAAATGGGCCAGAAATAGCGAGCAAAATGCAACTTTTATTTTAGTAACTATTTTGTACTGGTCAAACATGGAAGCACTGGCAAATTTACAATCCTACAAAAGATTTTATTAATATTACACATGAAAAGTATTTTCTGAATTCCTGCTAACAGTTTGGATACAAATAACCTGTGGATATTACTGTGAACTACGATTACTCCTGGAACTGACACTGTACTTCTAGGAGTTCTCAGTTAACAATCAGAGAAGCCAAAGCTGCTCCTTTAAGAACTGGCTGTATTTATCCAGATAATGAATATGTGCTTAATGAAGACTCAATATCAATAAACTATTTTGCTGCAGGCCTGAACCATACATTTGTTTTTATTCTGTTACTGCATTAAACTTAAAAATCAAAAAAAGCAAGTTTGAAAACTGACTCATCAGAATGGAAAGTCACTGAGCAGGCACTGGTCTTCTGAAGCTGGCAGAGTATGCATGCCAGCAGCAGCATGGAGTTACTCTCTACCACTGCCTTCACAAATATTTCTAGCTCTGTTGTAAAATCTTTTGCTGGAGAGTGGGCAGTTGGACACATCCTTTCTTCTGCAACTTGCAAATTAGATGATTTTTTTGTTGTTGTCTAATCTCCTGTGCTGCCTTGCTGTAGCCTAGAATTTCTGGTGTTGTCTCCCAGATGATTCTCATCTTTCACACAGAAGCAGTGTAGCAGGCTGGAAAATGGGTACATCAACAAACAGCCTCCACTAGATTATGTGGAAAACTAGAGTCACAGCGTTATCTTCTGAATCAAATCTATGAGAATCATAAACTTCAGCTGTCTTTCATGTGCTATCCACATAACAAGTGCGTTGTTTCTGAAGGTTAATTATGACTAAAGCCACACTCAAGCCATGAAGGAACTCATAACGTCACAGGGCTGCCAGAGGGGCTGTCAGAAGGAATGAAGTGGAATTGAACCCAGAGGACAAACAGAAAGATCTCTTGCTTTATTTCCAAGACTTTATCATCAGTTCTGAGATAAAGGCAAATCCAGTCTGCTATAAAATGTGGAAGCCATCATGCTCAGGGAGGAAACATAGGTTGTTTGAAAACTCAACATGCTTTAGCATGTTATTTCTTTTTTCTTTTTTCAAATAAAAAAACAACAAGGTAACTTTATACAACCTATATGAACAAACATTTAAGTGTTTACATCAGTAATTCTCCTGCTTAGAGGAGCTGGTTTGTTTAGTGAGAACTAAAAAAAGAAATCCTTATTTAGTCAGAAATCCCAAATACTATTTTCCCTTTAAAAATGAACAACAACAACAAAAATGTAATAAATTTCTAGTCAAATGGTTTAAGGATTGGGTAGAAAAAGAGAAAAAAAAGATGTGGCATGCAAGTCACTATTCAATTCAAAAGAATTTAAGGCGTGTTTGTCCATCAGCTCTTCCAGGCACTCTTTCATACATCAATCTCCTTTTTTTAATTCTTGGTACTTCTTCAAGTCCCGAATCTGGTAAAGAAGTGGCAATTAAGTATTGGCGTAACAAGCTAAAAATATAAAATCAGCTACATGTTTCTCAGAAGCAGTAACAGGCTTCAGCTTCAACTAGTTTGTATGAAAAACATTAAGTACTGTAGAATTGAGTATGTACACATATTAACTGCTGCTTACTGATCAGTTTGATGCATTTTACCTCATAATAATAGTATAGGACCTTATATGCAAAATCAGCCTGCTCTGTGCTTAACCAGAATATTTCAGCACAAGTTTCCAAACTTATTTCTATTTCATTAACACTACACTCAGTACAGTTCAGTAATTACAAAAGCTAATTCTTTTAAAACAGAGACAGAAGTTGTTCAGTTGTTCCTAAGTTAGTTTAAGAAAGTTTTTTACATTCTTAAGTATTTTTTACAATAAAATATTTGAGAAGTTATTTTATCAGTACACTTTAATGGAAGAAAATTCTGTTTAGGCCTTGCAAAGTGTACTTTATAGAACTTTAGATAGAGCTTTAGATACTTAGAACAATAGAACTTTAACACTTATTAAACAATTTCATCTGCGTCAGTAAAAATAGCAGTTCAGTGTATTACCATTAATTGTTCGAGGTTTAATTAATATTTTTTTCTGAAACTTACAGAAATCCTTGAAGGTTTCCAATGTGTCTTTCTAACTTGACTCTGCATACATTTTCTAAATCTGAGATTTCAGAAAGCTTTCACTGTATTGAAGTGTTTTTTGCATTTTTTGCACAGCTTACCTGGTTTTTCCCTTGGCTAATGGATGATAAAGGAAAACATGCCTGTTGTTCCATAACATCAGGCAAATTCCCTTACCCTTTCCTGATTTGATTCAGTTGTAAGTATATCTTTGCCATATCAGGCAAGAGTATCAGAAAATTAATCAGTGGGAGATCACGTTGTTTTCAGAATACTGTAACAGAAGCAGTCCTGATCAACTGAAACTACTGTGTTAGAATTTTCTGCCATCAGTGTCAGTTACAGGTTACTGAAACACTGTTAATTATCCAGCAATACTGCAGGTCACAATTTGTATTCCAATGGAGATGCAAAAGGTTTGCTCATAACTTCACTCGAGCATTTTAATTTTCATAGGCTGAAAATTGAAAGCAGTTCACCATATCCAATTACCTTTTCCTCTGTTTAGTGCCAGATTTGCCTTAAGCAGCCCATTAAGCACAATGATATCAATTAGTTACACATGCTTTACATGAATGAGCCTGATCTAATTAGTGGAAGTATTTAATACTGCACTGACTTTGCTCTGTCACCGTGAGTTTTGACTACAGACAGTGAAAACACAGATTAAATTATCTATACTAGGGGTTAGGAGGTTTATTTAAGAAGCTTAGCCTTGTATTTTTTAAGAACTTGGCATCTTGCTTTTTAAGAAGTAGCAGATTAAAAAAAAAATGAAACAAAAATCTATAACCTACAACAAAACAATATTTAGTCTAATAGGGACTAACGATATTTTCTTACTTTCAAGGCTCCATGGATACACACCAGGCCTTGTAAAAAATGCCTTCAGCTGTGCTTAGGATGGATAAGAAACTGTGTTTAGCCATGGATAAGAAAGCAAAACAAATAAGCAAACAAAAACACTGAAAAAAAAAAACAAAACAAACAAAAAAACCACAAAACCAAGCTTGAATTTTCTATATAAGAACACACTAAGCTTTCTATTAGATGAAATACGCCTTGTAATAATTTCAAGATTCATAGTTTAGCCCTGCGAAGAAGACGGAGCAGAGACCTCAGTGCAGCCTTTCAGTGTTTAAAGGTAGCCTACTGTAAGAAAGACTGAGAGAGACATTTTAAGAGGGCAAGAAGTGATCAGACTAGGAGTAATGATTTCAAAGACGGGAGATTTAGATTAGATAGAAGGAAGAAATTTTTTACTCAGAGGGCAGTGAGGCTGCCCAGAGAAGCTGTGGGTGCCCCATTCCTGAAGGCATTCTCAGCCAGCTGGGACAGGGCCTTGGGCAGTCCATCCGGTGGGTGGCTGCTCTTTCCAGGGAAGAGTTTGAGCTGGGTGGGCTTTAAAGTCCCTTCCAACCCGTTCCATCATTTATATTTTAATTTCCTATTGCTCCAAACTGAACATTAATACCTAGGAATCTTTCCTTACACAAGAAAAATAAGTGCAAGTGTTTTGCATAAGAGGAAACAATATTGTTAGATTGGATTAAATAATTACTTAAAGAAAATACGAAGTTGAGTTTTACAAATAATACTTTTTCCAGTGAAGTTACAAATAAAATTTCAGCGAATTCACCTTGCTTTGTACATACCTGGTATTTTTTTTCCTTTTGCCCACAAGAATGGTGGACTTTGCTTTCTGTTTCCTGAAAGTTCTCGATCTTGGTTTTGGAAACACAGAATTTGAATTTCATCTGGATCAACAAGGGAATCAGAATGAATTAAGTTAGGCGCAAATGAATTGTATGTGCAAGTGGATGAAAAGTCATTCCATGGAGTCTCATAAATCTGAATTTCTGGGCTCTTAAATGCTGTGCCTCTAAATTCTTCCAGAAAAGCTGTAGAGCTGTCAGGAGGTACACAGTCACTGAAAGTTGTAAAGAAATCTTCTTCAGAATTTTTGGAGGGATGATCAGAGATACAGTGTGTCCTGAAAGCCTGACCTTTAATGTAAAAAGAATTCATAGCATTTAGACGATCAAAATCTTCACTGCCCTTTGGTACAACAAAGAAATTCTGTTTTCTCTCTGGAGCTACTTCTGAAAAACATGGTCTCTCATGCATATAGCTTGAAAGGTCAGAGTTGATAAAACTTTGATTATGTTTCAATGGAAGAAACGAGGCTTCAGAATTCACATGAGATGGCCCTGGTGGAAGAAAATTTGAATCATTCTCTTTGAAAAACGAAAAATTAGCAAGTCTCTCTAAATTTTTCAGTAACAAAAGGAATCCACTGAGCATTAAAATACAGTCTGCCTATCATAACAATTCATCTTTCAATGGTTGGAAAATAAATGTTCTAATACACTCAGACTTCCACCTGGTTTCAGAGATGATACACTTTGGCAGTAATTCAAACCACCTGTGCTGGTTTGTGCCTTAGCTAGCAACTCTAAAGACTGAGAATTTTGCTTACAATCTGGATACAGTCTTTTAAAGATATTCCAGTTTTCTGGAGGTGATGAACGTTTCACTGTTGTTTTCAGTGGCGCAGCAGCATTTGTGCTGTACGAAGAGGTAATGTCACTAAAATGCTGAAACCAAATAAAAGGAGTTAAGCAGTGTTTATAGTGCAAGTCTACACTCTCAAATATGAAAATCAAATCACTAGTAAGAATTCTAAAGCTTATATATACATTTTTGGTTACTGGAAATAAAAATAGAAGACTTGGTAATATAAAGTCACTTATGGTGGATGATGTGCACCAGTCTTACATCTATAAACAGACTAAGTAATAAACATCACGTTACTCAAACCATGAGAAACCAGTATCATAGTATATTCTCTATCATGAGATAGGACTGGAAAAAAAGTGGCATCTGCAATGTATTGGTGCATTTCACACGTCATGGAAGGATAAACTAACAAAATACCTTTCACTCAGTAAACACTACCATACAAACACATGGTTGCTACAGTAACATGTATAAGTTAATAGTGCCTAAATATCTTTTCCCTGGCTCTTTCACTTTAACTGAATGATTCAGGAAAGCAGAATGTCCTCCCTTTTCAGAACAGAATCATAGAAACACAGAACAATAGAATTGCTCAGGTTGGAAGAGACCTTAAAGATCATCGAGTCCAACCACAACCTAACCCTACTACCCTAACTCCAACAACCCTCTGCTCAAACATGTCCCTGAGCACCACATCCAGATGGTATTTAAACACATCCAGGGATGGTGACTCAACCACCTCCCTGGGGAGCCTCTTCCACTGCTTTAACAACCCTTTCTGTAAATAACTGTTTCCTGATATCCAACCTAAACTTACCCTGGCACACCTTGAGGCCATATCCCCTCATCCTGTCACCTGTCGCCAGTGAGAAGAGACCAACCCCGCTCTCGCTGCAATCACCTTTCAGGTATTTGAAGAGAGCAATAAGGTCTCCCCTCAGCCTCCTTTTCCCCAGACTGAACAGACCCAGTTCCTTCAGTTGCTCCTTGTAGGGCATATTCTCCAAGCCAAGCTGACTATAATGAGTCAGTAATTTTCTTGGACTTGGCCCAACTGAAAACAGTAGCAGCACCAATTGCAGCTGCAGACAGAATTTCAAACACTTTAGTTGACAGAATTATTCCTCTTAAACTCAAGGGCTCTTTCAAATGATTCGTGCAGTGAGTTTACAAGTGATGGGTTATACTACAGTGCAGGCAAATGGATGGCAGGAGGAAAGGGGAAGAAGAAAGGAAAGCAATTGGAAAACAATTCTTGTTTTACAGAGGTGTATGAACACATGCTCATAGGACACTTGATATGATAGAGCTTAGACTTCTTTTTATTTAATTTTTCAGAGTACTTTACCAGTTAAGAAATTTTTCCAGTACTAATAACCTTAACAAAAACATAGTGATGGCTCAACAAAATCTGCTGAGGATTAGTGAGGACAGTAATTTAAATATGAACAGTACATTGAAGCTCTGAAAGTAATAAAACATTAATTCATTTTTAGATGACACTAGAAAATAGCCATGTAGCATCAGATTAAAAAAAAAACAAACAGAGGAAGAATGACAACTGTGCAAGCAGTCCAAGATAAAACATAAATTACTTTTGACTGACCTTTAGAACTTTTTTTGGAACCTCTGGTAGTAATTCCTGAAGTTGATCATAGCTTGCCAGAAAGAGCCTGTTCAAAGAAGATTCCTTCTTTAGCATCAGCTGAGCAACCAGAGGGTTGATACAAGGAAAAGCAAGCAAGCATTTCTCCGTCTGGAAATGGAAATAATTTGGTCAGACATTTATTTTTCTTTCTTCAGTGACATTCCTATCAATAGGTCACATCACATAATTAGATCTTTGAATCTGTGCAGTTTTGGATAGGTGTTTTACGTGTCACGTGAATTTTATTTTATTTTTACTACTTTTTTAACAGTGTAAAATTCTTGTTAAAGAGTAAATTTTTGAAAACTAATTTGATAAAAAGGAAGTACATTAAAAAGATATTTCTGTATTATTTTTATATAAACCAGAGAGTCATTCAAACTTGATTTCTAAACACACTACCAAATTTACTTTATTTTTATTCTGTGGTTTGATAAGAATTATTTACATCAAGATAAACCAGCAAAACTATTTTATTTTACAGAAGTTACATTTGTAAACAGCAATGAGACAAGTGCTAGAAGCAGGAATTACTAGGTGGAACTGAATGTCACACAACGGGCAGTAACTTCAAAACTGTGGTATCTAAAGAATGTCAGCTTCTAGTTCTTGACTTTCATAAAGCTCTGCATTCATCACATCAGGACCTAATGCCTTTAACAGACATAAAATACAACCAATTACTTTTCTCAGTCTTTTCTTTTTTTTTTAAAAACAGTATCCTTTATCTCTAATTTGGAAGAGTTATAATCCAGTATTTCACATTTGAAAGACCAAGCCAAGGACTTAGAATGCTTTTGAATTTTGCAAATTCTAAAAAGTATCCTGACTTTTTAATAGTTCAGGCTTTTCACGTGAGGTGACTAAATCTCCATTAGGATTAATTTGGAAATCTCAACACACTAGACAACATCAGTATTTGAACATAATTGGTGGATGTGGTCCAGTAATATTTATTTCCAAATACTGCATGAGGAATTAAGCAAATATTATCAGCCTGTGGTAAAACAACACTGTAAGCAACTTCATTGACTTCAGTAATAGATGATTATCCGTGAATCTGGCTTACTGCCCAAGTAAGCCACCATATCTTTATCTTTTACAGTGTGGATAGTTCTTCAAATGTAGTGCTGAAAGGATGTCAGTCACACATAACAGCCTAGAGGTGTGAAGGATAAATTTCTCTGACGTTTCATTGTGAAAGCACAGGGAAAATCCTAAGTCTGCTAACAAAGATGACTGATGTCAGAAGCTTTACATAGGCATGTGTGTTTATGTATCTATAACATATATACATACATACAGATATGAAATGTATAAATTAATTAAATAACAACATATTAAAAAATCACATAGAACTTATTCTGAGAAACAAGAAGAAAACAGTGTAATGTAGCATAAAGTTAAATAACCTCAGATGGCAAGACAGAAAGCCAAGATTTGTCCAGCCATTCATGGGGACTGAAACTAGATGTCATCAAAATGTTGTCAGCTATTTGACGAATTAACAGTGCTGCCTCTTCAATCCCTGGTGTAAGAACTACCTATAATAACAATAATTTTGGTTAAAGCTTATGCTAAGGAGTAAAACTCCAAATGTCTTAATTATCATTAGTAGTTAGCAGATGGAAAAAACTGAGCACAGTAGCTAGCAAGGTAGACTAACTAATCCAGACCTATGCTCATTGTGAACTTCAACAACTGACCACAAATCTAGCTCCAAATTACACTCCTTATTTATACAAATAAATTTATACAAATCCAATGTAGGCAAAATTTAGTTTCTTCTATAATCTCTTATATGTTTTAGATTTATTGCTATGAATTCAAAACAGGCAATTCTGAAATGCCCAGAATAGTTTAAGATAGAGATGTGGAACCCTTTGAAAAGGTAGGCAATTTCCAAACAAGCTGTCAACTAAAGTGCTGTATAAACAGGCTGAAAAAATCTTGAACTTAACCAGAAAATTTTGAAACAAGCATTAATATGTAAAAAAGTTTTAAAAACTGCCTAAAAAGGCTACTTCGTGCCTTTTTAGGAGGACCAACACAATTTTTGCCCCATTTTTAAAATGTGAATTAAAACGATACTGCATTTTTTATTTATAAAGAATAAAAGCATATTTGTAGTCACATAATAAAAATGTGACAAGCTATCTGACATTACAGAGAAAAGATACACTTTCTTTTCCTCTACATTAAGAACAATATTAACTCAAAACTTCAAATTAAGGCATTGATAGGATAACAAGAGATTAATACATGCTTTAGTATTCATAAAATTAAAGGTACAACATCATTCCAGATGTAAAAGACTGTCTAGCCTCTGCACAAATCTGATTCAGCTTGTACTAGAGTCCATCAGAGGTTTTACTGACTTCAGAAGTACTGACCTGAAGTCCTTTATCATATTTTCTGAATTTTGAATTGTTTTCTGTTTCTGTTGTTGGATGTGCATGTTAATAGAATACTTTGGGAATATCACATAGAGAAGATTAAAATAGAAGAGCTGTTACAAAAAAAAAAAATATTACCTTCACTTCAAAGTCTTCTGACTTCTGTGTAAATTCTATCAAATTGGCATAAATTAAGACAAGGCTGAGAAGAGTATCTCCGCTGAGACTGTACCTGTAAGAACAGTTTAATCAGACCATTAGTATTTTATATGCACGTAACAAATGTGACTTGTCTGTTCTCTGTGTTAATAAATTTCTGTTCCATTTCCTGGAATTTGGAACATGAATATATTTCCTTGAACATTATTACCTGTGAAAAGATAACTAGGGTGTGTGAAATGACTGACTACTGAAGGACACATTGTAAAGAAGAAAATGGAACCAGCTCGCAGCAAAGAAAGCCTGGCCTGAAGCAAAAAGGCTGAATCAGGGTCAGTCACTGGAGAAAAATTATACACAAAGGAAAAGTGAAGCATGAAAGATTGTCCACTTCCTTTGAGAAAAAACCTTGCAATAGGTAATGAAGGACTGCTTGAGAGACATATCAATAAAAGTAGTACTTCCACAGCAAAAAACCCTACTGGTATACTGGAAGAATATCTCCCTCTTGGAAATGATGTACAGTAACGCTAACATAGAAATAATTCATAACCATGTACTTATAGTGATTAATTTACTTCAAACACTTCAAAAGCATAGTCGCTGTTGATAATACCTTTAATACCATGAATGTTCTGGACTTGCTGATTTGAAATATTTAATAAAAACTTGCCCTATATTAGAGTTACCTGAAATTATTTCAATAATTTCTTTAATTTTTTGTCTTGTGGAAGACTAGAAACAATATAAACATGGAAATGTACCTTGCCAGGTTTTGGGGGGCCTCCACTGAGTTTTTCAGTGGAGCTTACGACAATAATGTAACAAGGTGAAAAGATTAGAGCATGTAAGAAATACAAGCCTAGAATATTCACATCCTTTGAAGAGAAAAGTGTCCCTACAGAGAAATTCAAATAACAGAGTTTTAGCTTGTTCTGGTGCGCAGCTTCCTTTAGCAATATCTTTGTTTTAAAAATAATGATACAGCAAAAGATTTTATTTACTTACTCCAAACTCAGTCTTTCTCTGGAGTAGAAAACAACCCAACAGCATGTATATTGGAGTGATAATGCTATCAGCTTCGATATTACATTGTCGCAGGACTTCTCGTGTTTTAACTCATCCATATTCTACCATGAAATTAATATAAAAATGAAAAACTAGATAAACATATTACCATGGCTGTCACAACCTTTTCATATGCATTGCTGTATTATACATGAGTTATATCAAACATGATCATGAGTTAGATCAAACGTTTATAGGTAAATAATATAAATAACAAAGACATATCTGAGAATCATAAAGATTCTAATTCATTTCTTCATACCTTTTTATTCATCCTGTGAAACAGAGACGTTACTTTTTAAGACGTTCTAAGATTTTGGGAAGTTTTAACAATGTAAAATACGGTTGCAAACCCCCACAGTAGTTAACATAGCATATATAAATTACGTTATACCTACAATGAATTTATAAAGCACAGCACTGCTAATTGCATAAGCACTTGCAGTAAATAGCATGTAGGAATTCCTATCTGCATTGAGCCTGCAGTCCTATTTGATTATTTTATTCCTTATCAGTAACTGCTCTTCTACACATTGAGACATTTGTCTTGCTATGTAACAGAGTTTACATACCATCCCATCATTTAAAGTATTTCTTATTTTTATAAAAAACAGAATGAATTATTTTCTAAATTAATTGTAAACTAATAAATTTATTTTCTAAACTATTAACTATCTGAAATGGGAAGAATTAACATGCAGAGTGGTACGAGAATACAGTCACTTAACTGGTTATTACAACATTCATGTATACAATCCTACCCTCAGCTACATATTTTAACTATATTTATACAGTCAATTTGAAGTAAAATGTAATACTTCTGTGAAAAATGTCAGCAGTGAGATGAGAATGTTTTTAGCTAGTCAAGCTGGCATAGGCTTAATTTTGGAGTTACCGAATTTGGAAATAATTTGTGTCATGAGAAAATGAGTGATTTTGATATTATTAAGAACAAAAGATACATTAGAAGTGTGCAGACATGGTCAAGAAGTGATACATCCCACTGTAGAATTTGAATATAATTTCGTTTTGTACCTGCAAGAAGATAGCAGTACGTTCATCTACTGTCAACACAACATATCGGTCTGTATCTCCAAGTAGCCTCAAGGAGTAACTGCAGCTTCTTTCAACAAAAGTAATGCTGTAGCTGAATATTATTAGTTTTATCAGTTAATATTATAATTCTGTTATTGAAGCTCAGTTAAATGAAACACTGAGCTTTCTTAAAGGAAATGAATAGCATTCATCTCTTTATACAATTTTTATGGTAATGTGTTGTTTTAATATTGGGATCTTTCTCAAATGATCAGGTTAACTTCAAGGCACATTCACAGAACAAACATAATTGTAGAAGTAATATATTGAAATACTACTAGGCTAAAACCTGTTAGACTCCTAAGACTGTTAGCCAAGGGGCACAAGTTGGAATACATGATCTCTGAGGTCTTTTCCAACCTAGGTGATTCTAATTCAATTAGCCTCGTGGCATTGACCTTGACATCTGACAGTTGGTGGCCCTGCATGTGGCAGGGGGGCTTGGAGATTCATGATCCTTGAGGTTCCTTCCAACCCTGTGTGGCCATTCTGTGATTCTGTGTGATTCTGTGACATACACTGAGATTATAAACAACGATATATTAAAGAGCTAAGACAAATAAGTAAAGCAAATATTTACACTGATGTTTATGGGACAAGAAAATCTCAACTTCTTTCAGAGTAATTGCATGTATATTGCATTTATTTCCTTCCTTTCACCATTGTACAGCACAGGGAAAGCAAACTGGGTGAAAAATTACTGACTGCTCTTTGCATGATGCTACATTTTTTCTGACTGAATCAAAACTGACAGTAGCACAATGTTGTTTTACAAGCAATGCTAGCAAAAACTCCCTGAATGAGCACTGCATGTTTAGAAATTTAGAGGAGTCTTGGCTGTCTGAGGTGGGAAGTAAAGGAGAAATGATAGTTGCATTAATTGGTCTAATTCCCAGAAAACACAAGGGACCACAATCTGCTAGGAAAACTGGTGGACAAGCACATTATCCATGAGCTGAAAGGGGAACTGTAAGCATCTCTGAAACTACTTATTGATGTAGGTGAATGTGAAGAGGATCTGCTGGGAAACTACTGAAAATCGTCTCCGAACATTTAGCTAGTGGCTAAGCTGAATAGTGAACTTGAACAGGTCCATCTTCAAAAGTGTATTTCAAACTGAATGTTCAAATTTTGAAGTCAAAGCATTATTTTCATTATTTTTTCCTGTTCAACTGCAATTAGACATATCAAAAACTGGAAAGTCTCTTCAACAGCATGGTGAAATTAATGACATGCATCCCTGACACTAGGTTTAATAGATGACTGCTATTTCTCTTCTTCCTTTCTTCCTTTCTTTCTTTCTAGTTTTCTGGGTAGAAGACTGTTATAGTGTGTATTTATTACTAAGAAAATTAAATGCAAGAAAATTATGCCAAAGAAAACAATACACATGAACAATGTTTTACAAATACACAAATGTTTGTACAAGCTGAAGAGGTATTCAAAATCAAGAAAATATTAAATCTCAAGTAAACAATGAAAGTATTTACTTGTTTATTTTTAACTTAGCTCCTTCCAAAAGCTGTGATACATCAGAAAATGAAACTTCTACTTTATCTGCAGTATTTAGGTACTTAAAAATCCAAAAATACAAAGCAATTACTTCGAAGAATTAATACAAACCCTTTTCAAAGCATAAAAAAGTGGAAAAGCAAAAAATGTTTTTTGTTGATGACACTGTAATTTTCAGGGAAAAGAGACAATGAAAACAGTTGTCTTCATAAAAAGTCCCAGCTCATATTAAAAATTAAAATATCAACATATCCTTTGGTTGACATATGCATGAATCTATAGAATAAATGCACTGACTTCAGTGGAAAAGCTATCTTATTGTCTCTTGCAGTGCTAATAATCTCAATTTGGTAATGTACCTGACATCAGGAAGATTATACACCTTTATCAGTGATCTAGACAGTGGGATTGAGAGCACATTTGCTGATGACACCGAGCTGAGTAGTGCAGTTGGCACAATAGAAGAGAGGGCTACAATCCAAAGGGACTTGGAGAAGCTTGAGAAGTGGGCCAGTGTGAACATAGGCCCACAAGATGTGAGCATCTCAAACATGATTCAAGAAGGCCAAGTGCAAAGAGTGGCATTTGAACTGGGGCAATTGCACATACGAGTTCAGACTGGGAGAACTCATTGAGAACAGCCCTGCTGAGGTATCTGGTAGCCAAAGAGCTGCTTGTGAGCCAGCAGTGTGTGCTTGCAGACCAGAGGGCCAACTAGATCCTGAGCTGCATTAAAAGAGGGCTGGCCAGCAGGACAAGGGAAGTGATTGTCCCCTTCTGCTTTACCCTCACAAGGCTCTTCCTGGAGTACTGCATACCACCTGAGGTGCCCAACACAAAAAAGATATGGAGTTATTGGAGTGGGTCCAGAGGATACCACGAGGATCATCAGAGGGCTGAAGCACTGCTCCTATGAAGACAAGCTGAGGGAGCTGGGCTTGTTCAGACAGAAGATAACACCCTGAGGGAGACCTCACTGCAGCCCTCAAGTACTAAAAAGGGGTTTATAAACAGCAAGGAGAGCTACTTTTTGTTGGTCTGATAGTGATAAGACAAGGGGAAATGGTTTCAAAATAAAAGAGGACAGGTTTAGATTAGATGCTAGGAAGAAATTCTGCTCTCAGAATGGTAGGGCACAGACACAGGCTGCCCAGAGAAGCTGTGGATGCCCCATCTGTGGACGCATCCAAGGACAAATTGAATGGGCCCTAGGTAACATGATCCAGAGCCTGATTTAGTGGATGGCAACCCTGCCCATACCAGAGGGACTGATCTGTAAGGTCCGTTCCAACCCGAAGAAGGGATCTATATCCTAGAAAACTGGTTCTATACCCTGGAAAGCTGAAAGTAATTAGTCAGTAAGATTTAACGGGTCATTTTCACTCACTGAGATTCCAAAAGCTGAAGAAAATCTGGCATATTAAGAAGACCTTCAGTGGTGAGAAACACATAAGGAATCTGTATCTCCAGAAGAGAAGAACCACAGTGATTTCCTGAAACATTTTGCATACGTAAGATAATAGTTTAGTGAGCAAAAATCTCAATTTATATTTCAATATTTAAATTGATGTATATTGAAAATATGCAGCTTTTATTCATCCCCATTATAATGCTTCTGTTATATGCTATTTTTTTCCCCCCAAAATTAAACTCTTCTGAATCCCTTTCAAACTAAGCTCTAGCTTAGATTTATTCTTTTATATTCACAGCAATATTCTGTCAGCATGAGGAAGGGTAGATACAACTTCTATTAACTGTCAACAACCTGTAAACTTGGCAGAAGTGAGCTGACAGTGTGCCCAGGTGGCCAAGAAGGCCAATGGCATCCTGGCTTGCATCAGAAACAGTGTTGCAAGCAGGAGCAGAGAGGTGATTGTTCCCCTATATTCAGCACTTGTCAGGCCGCACCTCGAGTACTGTGTCCAGTTCTGGGCCCCTCATTGCAAGAAAGACATTGAGGCCCTGGAACGTGTTCAAAGGAGGGCAACGAAGCTGGTGAGGGGTCTGGAGCACAGGCCATATGAGGAGAGGCTGAAGGAGCTGGGAATGTTCAGCCTGGAGAAGAGGAGGCTCAGGGGAGACCTTACTGCTCTCTATAACTTCCTGAAGGGAGGTTGTAGTGAGCTGGGGGTCGGCCTCTGCTCTCGTGTCATCAGTGATAGGAGCAGGGGGAATGGTTTCAAGCTACGGCAGGGGAGATTCAGGCTGGACATGAGGAAGTATTACTTTTCAGAAAGGGTGGTCAGGCACTGGAATGGACTGCCCAGGGAAGTGGTGGAATCACCGAGCCTGGGGGTGTTCAAGGAAAGGCTGGATGTTGCGTTGAGGGACATGGTTTAGTAGGAGCTATTGGGAATAGGTGAACAGTTGGACTGGGTGATCTTTTAGGTCTTTTCCAACCTTGGTGATTCTATGATTCTATGATTCTATGATTCTAAGTGTTTTATAAGAGATTACCAACACTTACTACCACATTTTGTCCAAATATCTTGTACCCAAGAAAAACATCTTCCTATCTTTCTGGTTAACATAACCAGCAGTATTTGCCTAGTTTTATCCTGTATAATTTATAATTCATTCTCATCCCACACACAAATGTAACATTTCATAGAATAGAAAATACTTTTCTCTTATGTGTCAGTCTAATTCTTTGCACTTACCCATTTGTACTGCTTCAGGGAGGATGGTTTTAAAAGTCATGTATGCAATATTTAGATTTTCACACATTTTTTTCCAGCAAGAGTTTTCAGAATAATCATATTCTATCACTAATGAGAAGAGTCTCCAGGGGAAGTCAGCTCCAATGTTCTGATTTTGTATAATAACACAGGCATATCTACTGAGGATATAAAATGAAAATTAGAAGTATGTTCAGGCACAACTACACTCAGAACAAAATAAACAAACACACTTCTAGAAGAAGTGCGAAGAATTACAGTTGTTTGAGGTCTGTTCAGAAAAAGAACTTACCTTTCCTGAATTTAAAACCTGTAATTGCTTTAAAAAGTCACTTTAAAATTTGAAGTTGTACTCCCCCATACTCCAATTATCTACTTAAACAATTCCTATCTTCCTGCATACTCATACTTTGTCATTATTTCAGCCTTACACCTTTTATTTTACATACTGGAGAGTTTTTCTAAAATGCTCATGTGCAATTGCAAGGGCAGCTCCTCTGAGCCCTGTAACTAAGCACTGTGCTGGAATTTGGACAAAATTCTCTGTTCTCAGAATGAAGCTGTAAATCCATATTCTGAAAATGTATTCAGAACAAGATACTACAATGAAAATGAACAAAGTTTTACTGAAGAAAACCACGAGAAAGGATTTATGGCTCTGTTTTTTGGAATCTAGATTTTAACTTACTTGGTGACGATATCTCTATATCCCAGAATGTTTCCTTTTTTCTCAGAATTCAAATCAATGGCTTTTAAACCTGCATAAAAATTATTGTGATCTTAATCAAATAAATTGTCTTCTGCTAGTACAAAGCTAGTACAGAATGAAGCATTTTTTGCCATTAAGTTTTAAACCCCTGTATGCTTTTTGTATGCTCTAGGTTTTGTAAACATGACTGGAAGGTGCAGTTAAGAAAATTGTTATTTGTGTAACACAAAGGCCTCTTTTGTAAAGTTTAAGTTAGTTGGATTGGTTTGTGTTTGAAATCAAGTCTTAAGAAGTGGAAACAAATCAAACACTTAAAAGTAAACAATTAGTAAAAACATTGTGAATGTCTCCCTCCTTTAAAATATTCTGAAAGATAAGCTGTCATTTTTTTAAGGAGCAAAGGAAATTCAACTTTGTTCTAAGAAGCAGAAGAATGGCACAATACTTGACATTGCTAACATTTAAGCAGAAAGTCACTCAAATACGTTTTAAGAAGCAATATGAAAAGAATCAATAGCTTGCCCAATACATAAGTACAGGCTCAAATATCAATCTTCCGAAACATTTTTTTCTATCAAATGAATCTCCTATGAAGAAAAAGCTTGTACAATGATTACACAAAAGTAAAATGATGGCAGTGTAGCTTTATCAGTGGGACTGGGAAAGAGGAAATTCATGCTTTTTTCTTGATTGTAATAGTATGTTATTGACGATGCTCATGTATTTAGCCAATTAACATACAAGGTCAGTAAGAAGTAACATGTGGTGAACAGAAATCATGACCTACACCAAAATACTCATTTAGAGCCTTATGTTAGAAAGTTTACTTAAGGCTTCTAAATTATCCTTAATTGTGGCATAGAAGGAAGAATACCTCTGACCCACAGCCAACTATAGACAGATAATCTGAGCAACTGATACAATTATATTAGGCCATGGGTGCCACATATACTCTGTGTTCTGTTAATTACAATTTTGACCTGACACATGAACTCTCGTTCTTTTGTAACAAGACGTTATGTCAGAAGTCTCAAAGAGGTGAAAATAAACATTAGAAATGAGGAGGAAATGAAGGTTTATAATAGAATTTGGAAACAGAAAAAAGTGAGAAAAGTACATAAAAATGTCCTAATAAAGAGAAGGACGAGAAACTTCTGAAAAGCACTTAAAGAGGAAAATAACTAAGCACAGAATGCACAAACTTTTTCTTTCAAAAATAGATTAAAATAATTATTTACCTTCTAGTCTAGATACAGTGTGAATGAGAGCTGCCTTTTCTCTCTCTGAGTCCATTCTTAGTATGATTAGTATCTGGAAGAAGACAAGTTAAAGAAGTAAAAACAAATCTTTTAGTCTAATTCTAAACATCAGATAGAAGGTGATGATGTACTGGAGGGAGGCATTACATTCTGCCATACCAATTAGAAAGATTTTCCAGACTGTAAATGGAGTGCTTTGAAGTATTACTTCTAAAGCCAGATTAAATTTGATAGCCGCTAAGCTTTGCTGAAGATGGAAGCTCTGAAAAGATTAGAATCCAGCCAATAACCATACTCTGGTCACTACTGGAAAATATGTTTACCTTATCCAAAATTTTGAAACCGAATTTGTATTAAATAATCAAAACATTTAAATAAGAATGTGTAACCAGCAATATTTGCCTAGTTTTATCCTGCATAATTTATGATTCATTCCCAGGACTTACACCAGACCTTCAGCTTCAGACAGGATGATATCTGAACTGGTATGAAGTTTTGTATGCACTTTTCTTGGGATAAACAAGATAAGACTTTAAAGAAGGCTCATCACTAATCTAAGACTTAAGGTGCACAAGATATTATATATGTAAATGTCAAAACTCTGTTAGACCTTTTTAGAAAAAAACTTCTGGACATCTATCCACCTGACAACCTTAAAAAAGACAAATTTCCACATGCTGCTGAGGAGAACAGCCACCTGACAACCCAGTGGTTCCTTTCAAGACAGATTTGGACATCTGTAACTTAAAATGCAGATCTGCTTTTTAACTACATCATTGAATAGCATCCTCAGGACATCCTGTTGTGAGCTAGATCATATATTTTTAGTGATATCCTACATAATCATGAGTAGAAATGAAACAAAGTGAAACAGAAAGATCAGAAATTCTTTTCAGATTTGTTTCTTTTGTTTTGTTAGTACCTTATTTTTACAGAGGAGATTTCCTACTCTGTAACCATCAGTAATAAATTTTGTTCATTAAAGGCTAACAAGATTATCATGTTCCATACTGTACTAACAGACGTGATATGACAGAGTAGGAAATGGCTTATGTAATACAGCTTTCACTTTGCATTAAAGCCAGAATACTTCTGTCTCTTCTGTTTGACTGAGACCTGTCACTGAATGTCAGGGAAGCATGAATGATAATTGCAAATAAAATCATGTGTACTCTGAAATTCTGCACAAATTTAAGTCAAAGTGGCAAGTCAAAACTCAGTTATATTTCAAAGCTTTAAAAATTGCATCTAGTGGAGTTCATAAGGAAGGCAAAACTGTCAATGAGCTGACATTAATATGACAAAGTTGTCATATGTCTCCTAGTACAGCATGATCTTAGTGACAGAAAGCAAAATGCATTATGATTAAGAACAAGAAAATGATGATGAAATCAACATACAGGTGATAATGAGAGAGAAGCAACAAAACAATTATTGATGTTTTGTTTTAGGTGCTTCATATCCAATTTAAATTCCAATAAAACAGCTTGTTGGACTTAGCACACCTATGGTGGGGGCAATCCCAAGAACAAGTCAAGTGCAGGTTGGGCAATAAGTGCCCTGAGAGCAGCTGAAGGGGCCTACAGAAAAGCTGGAAGAAACTATTTATTATGGATTGGGAACAGGACAAGGGGGAATGGTTTTAAAAGAGGTAAATTTTGGTAAGATATTTGAAATAAATTCTTCACTGTGAGGACGGTGAAGTGGAGGCCCTGTTACAGATTGGCCAGAGAAGCTGTGGCTGCCCCATCCCTGGAGACATTAAGGCTAGGATGGGTGGGGCTCTGGGCAATCTGATCTGCTGGGTGGCATTCTTGTCCACAGCACTGGGCTTGGAACTAAATAGGCTTTAATATTACTTCCAACCTGTTCCATGATTCCGTGATTCTATACTTTTCTTTTCATGAAAGTTAAATAATGACATGTTCTCTTAACAGAGTCAAAAGAAGAAGTGAAGCATGAGAAAGAGCTAAAATAAATGAAAATAAGCTTAACGATTTGGGGATTTTTCAGCTGTGTCTTCAGTAGCATAAATTCTACTGCAAAATGTCAGGATATTTAAGTATATGTACACTATATATATATATATATATACATATTTTCATTTCTGTTTTATTATGTGAGAAGTGTTCTGTAAGTAAATAATAAATAATACACAAATGAAAATGGTATTATTCCCTGCATGGAATCACTCAGAATATTCACATTTCCAGAAAAAAAAAAAACACCAAAAACTTAAAACTAATTTATTCCACAGTTCTATTATTATCAGTGCCATAACCATACCTCACAGGTATTTACTCATATGAACGTAGCATGGGGAGTTTGGGCAGACACATTTGTCAAGCAGAGACAATGGATAACTACAGCCATACAGTCCACAGTGTCTGTGCCCTGAGCACCACTGCACAAATACACAGCTCTTACTTGTGCTATGAGTTTCTGCACCAGAAGAAAAGAAGATTGAAGCTGCCAAATAAAAGGTTATGATGAAATTTACAGTCACTGATATGATACAATATACTTATCAGAGGAACAAATACCATCTGCAAAAAAACAAAGCTCTTACAATTTTAAAACACATTTTACTCTTGCAGAAGGGGAGATCCAAAGAAACACAAATCTGCATTACTCCTGATAGATGTCTTAAACTTTATGTTATCCTTAATTTTATGTTATGCCTCTCTCCATTATACTTGAAAAATCATGGCTGTCAGGCAAAGTCCCTGGTGACTGGAAAAAAGGAAACATCCCAGCCAGTTTTAAGAAATGGAAAAAGCAACACCTGAGACAGCCAGCACAGCTTCACAAAGGATAGATCGTGCTCAACAAATCTGGTGGCCTTCTATGATGCAGTGGAGGATTTGTCTACCATCAGTAGACAAACAGAAAGCAACTGCTGCCATTTACCTGGATTTCTGCAAACTCTTTGATATGGTCCCCCACCCTTATCTCTGAATTGAACATATTGATATGGCCTGGATTTCTGGGTTATTCAGTGGATAAAGAATTGATTGGATGATTGCAGCCAGAGGGATGTGGTAACTGGCTCTATGTCCAGCTGGAATCTGGCCAAAACTGAAGTCCCCCAGCTATGCATCTCGGGACTGCTGCTCACCATTTTTATCAATGACAAGACAGCAGGATTGAGTGTATCTTCAGCAAGTTCGATGACGACACCAAGCTGAGTGGAGCAGTCGACAGAATAGAAGGAAGACATGCCATTCAAAGTGATCTGGAGAAGCTTGAAAAGTGGACCAACGTGAACCTAAAGAGATTCAACAAGGTCAAGTGCAAAGTGCTGTGCTTGTGTTGGGGCAACTCCTGTGGAGCCCTGCAGAGAAGGACTTCTGGTGGATGAAAAGCTATATATGAACCAGCAGTGCATGCTACAAGCCCAGAAGGCCAAATTTAATTTGGTTGCACCAAAAGGGCCAGTAGGGTGAAGGAGGTAATTGACCCCTTCTGTTTTGCTCTCATTCCCCCACCCTGAATACCAAGTCCAAGTCTGAGGCCCCCAGCACAAGGACTTGGAGATGTTGGGGTGAATCCAGATGAGGGCTACAAAGGTGGTCAGGGGGCTGGAGCACCTCTCCTGCAAAGAAAGATTTAAGAAGCTGGACTTGTTCATCTCGGAGAAGAGAAGACTGGGGAGTCCTCATTACAACCTTTCAGCACTTGAGGAGAGTATAAAAGTAAGAGAGAAGCTGACTTCTTACAGGGGCAGAAAGTGATGAACAAAGGGAGATGGCTTCAACCTAAATGAAAGAACATTTAGACTGAATATTAGGAAGTAATTCCTTAATCCAAGGGGGTTGAGGCACTGCAACATGTTCCCCAGAAAGCTATAGATTCCCCATCCCTGGACGGATTCAAGGCCAGATAGGTTGGGGCCCTGGGCAGCCTGACCTTGTGGATGGCAACTCTGTCTATGTCAAGGATTTGGAATTGGATGATCTTTACAGTCCATTCCAATCTAAGCCATTCTGTGATTCTGCGATTTTCCTTATTTAACAGATACCATTTCTCACTTGAAGATGGTTTTACAATTATTACTATATTTTAGATGAGTTTCACTTGCTTAGAGAGATAGTTTATATCACTAACCTTAACACTCTGTTCCTCTGCATAAGTTTGCATCCAATCTAACAGTCGACACTGAAGCTCTGCTAATCTCGGACTGGATTCATGCTTTTTCTGGCTGCTGTACTGTACAATCTTCAGCTGCCTCCAGGTGTTATTCAAACAGGATTCTAAGATGTTTTTATAGATATCCTTTGCTTTAGACAAATATCCTGTTAACAAAACAACAAAAAAAAGTAACTGCAGAGACAAAAGACATTTGTTAATATTTGGATTCCTAATCTACATGTACACTAAAATATATGAGGGTATCTTGCACAAAAAAGCTGAACACATAATGGATGAACAATAAAGAAGAATACTACTATCACTAAGACTGTGTGTAACTGCCATTTATAAAATTGTTATAACTCCGTAATATCTATTATATGATTCCAGCTAGAGTTGGAACTTTGTTATATTTAATTGGTCTGCACGGTTTACACTAAAGAAGTTCCACTGTTCAAAGCTTTACTTGCTGTGTGTTTTCACTATTCTGTTCCCTATTATTTTAATTACTGCTCAGCTGTTAATGATGTCCTTTATACAAATGGTGAACAATGCCAGAGTTATTAAAAAATGCACACACAAAAAAAATAGATCTAAGACATTTGTGGGATGAATCACCCATCGCTGCACAAGTTCATAACATTAAGTGAGAACTACAGGGCCTATACAGAACTCAATTTTCTAGTATCACTTTGACATGTGCACTATCCTGAGGCAGGTGTTGCTGGGATAAGTGCTGATCAACCTAACAGAGAGAAACTTCTCTTTTCTCTCCCCCCTATCCTCCCACTTTATCTACAATAACAACAAAGTCAACCTTTTTAAGAACTCATATTTTCATTCTGAATTTTTCTCCCCATTTTTTACTGCTAAGAAATGATTAGGCAAATACAAATTAATTATTTTTCCAACAGTTCAGTTTATGGCAGATGTTTTCCATTTTACGTCATCTTTGAAGAAACACTCCCCATGAAGGGATAATTTGGAATAACTGAAGTTTGAAACTTGACACTTTTTTCTCTCCTGTAAACATGGAGGGAGTCTGATCTTAGGGCATCCAAAAACCATTAATTAATTTATTCTGGTAGATCTTTCTGAAAAATCACAGTACAATGGCAACTTGAGGAGCATGGCATTGTGACTGTAGGCATAAAATAAGGTTATAATGAATTTTTCAGATCCAAAATCTGATTAGCATAACAACAGAGAAACACAAAATTGTCATTGTGAGTCCAGTGCTAAGATCTGGATGGTAAATTCAAAACCCCAGCCTTACGATACTTTTGTTAGGCAGTACTTAAGATTTTGTTTCAAATAGCCTTACTTTTAAGTACTTCATTTTCAATGAACCTAAGACTATTTAAGTGGAAACTGTTCCGTTTCAGAATGTAAATTGTATGCAGCAAAGAACCTGTCACTTTTGCATGTCCAACAGCTTTATCACAGATATTCGAATCAAAACTTGTTGTTTGGAAAGAAATAAACACATTATGTATGTAGATTCTCATATCCACTTAATAACACAAACAGTAGAATATTATTCAGGAACTGAGCACATGTAGCACCAAAGTACAGTCATTCATATTTAAAAATGTAACAAGCAAGCAAAGGGATAAGAAAATGACATGGAAACTATGCTGGAGGTTTACTGGTTGTCAGCTTACACATTTTACAGACATGAAAGACTGTAGAACAAACACAAAAAAACATGAAGATTCTTGGTGTCCTTGTTCACTATCAAAAACAGACCTAGTGTTGTGTCCAAGCCACATGTTAACAGAAGGTCTCGACATGTCACCAGCAGATGCACCAGAGCAGCATGCCTGAACAGGATGATCTCTTTCTCATCTACTTTACCTTTACAAAGAGAAGACATAGGTGTTGTCTGTATAACGTTTCAGAAATTACACAATAAATATGCAAGAAGTTTAAAAGAACTCAACATCTCAGAATTTTCCTTAAATCAGTTAAATAAGTATAATCTTGAACTGACTGTTCAAGAAGGAAAAGGCTTTGATATAGCCTAACTTTCTCATGTTATTTCATCCACAGCAAGCACCATATGAGGAAGCATTTCTGAAATCCGTGTAGGCATGGATGGTGTTTGCTGGAGAACAGATTAACAGTTCCTAAAGTCTGACATTAAATTCACACTGCCTTATTGGTTTTAGTACGACAATTTTCAAACAGACACAGAAACCTAAAAATTTCCTATCTTTTGATCCTTTGTACTATTGCCTCATCTGACTAGTCAACAGCACACTTTTGTATACTCAGGAATGTTTTCCTTTCTGTAATTCACTGACATGGATATAGATTTCAGTTCCTCCCTCATATATTGGTGAAGCTGATTGCTTTTCTTTTTGAGGTTCCCTCAAGTTAAGAGAACTCTGCTGATTATACTTTAATATGGCAATCCTAAAAATCACAGGCTGTCATCTTGCAGTGACCACTAAAATAATTTTTATCTTCTTGCCTCATTTGCAATTTCATTGTCATTGCTTTTATTCTGAGAAAGATACATTAAGCCCAGAAAGCAATAAAGTTTGAACAGTTGAAGGCTGTCTCAGAGCTTGTGACATAGTATGCAGACTATACAGGCAGTAGACTGCTTGCTGTATTATTCTACAGTTATTAGCAGTAAAATTAAAAAAAAAAAAAAAAAAGAATCATAGAATCATAGAATCATAGAATCACTAAGGTTGGAAAAGACCTAAAAGATCACCCAGTCCAACCGTTCACCTATTCCCAATAGCTCCTACTAAGCAAAAAGCAAAATATTCAAAAGCTTTCTATATCTTCCTCGGCCCGTATTTTTCTGTGAAGTGCGCTGTCCCTCTCATATCTGTAGCATAAAGATCTTCTTTGGTTGTCACAAATTTTTCTGGGTTTTTTTCATTTTCTAGTTCTACAGAGTTTGCACGTACCAGAAATGAAGTGAGAAAGAAAGGAAATCAATAAGATTTTTTTTTCCTTCTGATTTCTAAAGTAGGCTTAGAGTTATTCATTTATTTTCCCTGTAGTCACGTAGATGTGAAAAAAAAGCTACCAAACTACCAAAAGAAACAACAAAAACATATAGACAGCTTTTCACATTAAAATATCTAAAATGAAATAAAAAACAGTTTGATATAGAAGCAACATTCTTTAATCATATCTAAAATATTTTAAAATGAAATTCACTTAGAATACTTCTTGTGTTACAATTTTAAGTTAATAAATATAGGACTAGAAAAGTAGGAAATGTTATTTTGGAAACAAAACTACACAAGACAAACTGCTGAAACTTGGTTACTTAACAGAGACATTGAGCTGTGTGTGACCAAGTAAACCTATGTTATTACTGCAGATAGAACACAGACTTTTTAAAAACATACCTTCTTTAAAACGATCACATATCACCTTCTCCTGTTGTCTTAGGAAAAATCTTGTGTGATCAAACTTAACGCTGTCAAAGCTCCAACTTACAGAAGCAAGTACACCCAGATGAGTCAAATCTTTTAAAGCAGAAGTAGCTGCTCCCTTCAGCAGACAATATGACTGGCACTGGCTTTCTGAATAAAAGAAAACACAATGGTAAAGTTTGGCTTCATGTACCAGACTACAATATACAGAACACCTAGAAAAACAAAGCTGCAACATTAACAGAAAAACAAGTGTTCACTAAAGAGCCTGCTGGATCATAGAATTAAGCTACTCCTCACAACAAGCAACTGCGTTATTTCATCCATCTCATAAAGTGACCGAAATACATGATAGATAGTTAGGATTTCATGACTCCTACTAAGATTGAACTATTACTCTATTGTCTAATTATTTTCTTCTACTCTGTACTCTTAAGTTTAGACTTAGCTGATTTAATTTCAATTGTTAGGATAACTTCAATTTAAACAGCACTTCTCCTTCCCTGGCATTTAACTTCTGACGTCTTTGCTTAGAGAAGCCAAAGAAACCAATCTCTTACTTATTCTTTAATACCCATTATTTTAATATGTTCATTGTAATTGATCTTTTTAAGAAGATGAGAACTCACTGAGTGTTCTCTTCCAAGAATTTACTATTACTTTTCAAAGTATTTTCAGCTGACCTATACAAATCATGTAATTCAGCTAGCTGATGACTGAGCTTTATTTGATCAGAGCATTACTTCTTAACAATTAAGTACTCATTAAACATACTAAAAAAAAATTACTATCAAGTCTAATTTTTCATTCTGTGTGAAAATACGCCAGATGCTACAGAATTTTGGATGCTCATTGTATAATTTAGTACAGATATTCCTGCACTGATGTATCATTTTATTCTTAAAGTATAATTCTAGTCATCTATCTTCACTGTTTCACTGTTAAAAAAAAAAAATTGAAAAAGAAAAAAAAGTGTAAGCGAATCTTTCTAACATCTATTTTGGCTATAGTTTGTTTTTGAGAATGATTCCTTTCCATTACATGCAAGGCCATCACAGAATGGATTGGGTTGGAAGGACTTATAACCCATCCAGTTCCAACTCCGTGCTATGAGCACAGCTGCCACTCACCAGATCAGGCTGCCCAGGGCCCCACTCAACCTGGCTTTGAATGCCTCCAGGCATGGGGCATCCACAGCTTCATCACCCTCTGAGTAAGGAATTTCCTTTAAATATTAAATCTAAATCAAAACCTTTTCAGTTTAGAACTCCTGTCCCTTGTTCTGTCACTGCATATGTTTGTAAATGTCTTTCTTATCAGCACCTTTTAAATACTGGAAGGCCATAATGAGGTCTTCTCTGAGCCTTCTCTTCTCCAGACAGAAAATCTCAGCACTCTCAGTCTTTCTTCACAGGAGAGAGTCTTCAGGTCTCTGCTCATTTTGTGGTCCCCTTCCAAATTTGCTCTTACAGGTCCATGTCCTTCTTGCCCTGGGGGCTTCAGAGTTAGATGCAGTACTGTAGGTAGGGCTTCACAAGAGCAGAGGAGGACATTTACCTCCCTCAAACTGCTGGTCACGCTTCTTTTGACACAGCCCAGTGTAGTACAGTGTTTCTGGACTGCATATGCACACTACCAGCTCATGTCCAATTTTTCATCCATCAGTACCCAGAAAACCCTCTTTGCAGGGCTGATCTCAATCCTTTAATCCCCGAATTTGTGACACTGTTTAGGATTGCCTCAATCCAGGTGCAGCATCCTGCACTTGGGTTTGTTGAAGCACAATGAAACACTCTCCATTTCAAGGACTGTAATGGAGTTGGACATGCTTTGAATGTGTTTGAGGCTGTAAAATATCCTGGATAAATATCTTTTTAATATTTATCTACCAGGAATGGCTCCTATCTACAACTCCTACTGTATGGTAGAACTGTAGTTCTCAGTGCATGTTCTCTGATGTAATGCCTTAAAAAAATACAGCATCAGGAGTTCACTGAGTAAGGCTCAGTCATGTACTAGATAAACACAAGGCAAGCTGCTATTGTGTGGATGTAGCACGGTTACTTTGTTGAACTGTATTTTATTAAAGACGTTTTCACTGCTAATCCATCCTGCCTCCCATCCTCTCATTTACTCTACGGAAAAATTTACATTTGTAATATGAGAATACTGATTAATCTGAAGAGACTTCATTTCAGCTGATGGGTCAGACATAACTAAAAACCTGCATTTTTTGGTTTGCATGTGATCTGTCTTCGTCTTAAGTCGTAATCACATAGCCTGCACTCACACCAATGTACACAAATGCCCATCTCTTTTGAATGTCATCAATCACAAGGAAGATAGTAAGTTTAATCATCTCCATATTTATCTAACTGAATTTTTCTAATATAAAATGACAATATGCTGCAATGCTATGCATCTGTAGTGCTATAAAGTACATAAAAAATTAGTATACCTGATGCTTGAATTTTGACTATGACACTGCTGTCATTCTCTTGCTCTTTTTTCTCTGTTCTTGCAGGCTCACAAACGGAACTGTCTTCTTTGTGATCAGATAAATGTAGTTCTTCAGGCTGTAGCACTGAGTCATTGAATCAGGGATAAAAATTTTGATACAAACATAACAAAATCCTCTCAATGTTTAAGAAAATTGTTCTGTAAATAACTTTACATGCAGAAAAGCTTTCCAAATTAAATAGCTTGTATGACATACACAATGCTTTCTTTTCACAAACATCTCATTTACTACTGAAAAAAGCGTTGAGACAGACCAAGACGTGGCAGTGTCAGGCTGCACTTCCCTGGAAGTGAGGTGCTAACAAGTTCTCAGTCATTGTGAGTGGAGATGCTTGATAATGAGCAAGTATGAGTAGAAAGGATTAGATAATATAAGCAACCCAGAAAGAACATGGAAATAGCAAAGGGCAGAAGAAAAATTTCTTTTTTGAACAACCGCTTACATAAGATAACAATTTCTTCCTATCTTACAGCTATCCATTGCAAGTTATTAGTATTTAGTTGTTTTTTTTGGTTTTTTTTTTTTTTTTTTTTTTTTTTTTTTTTGCTTTGCTCTTTATAGATGCTGATGCATGACCTCCATGCACTTCTGTTCACAAAGCTTCCTTTGTCAATGCTATCTCTTATTTCAGAAATGGGTTCTGACTGGTTGTCTCCTAAACACTGCCAATTATTTTCAGTTAAGAACTTCAGTCAACTCAAAAAACTTCTCTTGTATATTTTCTAAACTAGGTATTATGCAAAGTGGAATCTTTAAAAAGTAAGCTACACAAGAGAAACAAAAGTGGAATAGCCCTATGAATAGTGCAAGTATTTATTAAGCTAAATTTAGAATGACTTTTAATGAGGCTTTAATTATTACAAAAACATATACATTCACAACTTTTTCACACCAGTGCTTTTCACATTAATAACTATATATTTTTATGCATTGCTTTTACATCAGACATAACAGACCCCTTACACTGGGGTCCACCTGCTAGCATGTATCTTTCTACAGTTTAATTAACCTAAGCTTTCACAAGCTTACTACTCCCTGCTTGGAAGTGTAGAATTGACTGCTTGTCTTTCAAAACATTTTTATTTGTATTCTTAGGAGATGCAGTTGTAGTCAGAATTCACTAGATGGTAGCATAAAGCTACATTTCTGATAACTTGCTCTAGTAGTTTTAAAAGTGAGATTGCTTCTCCATAAGGCAATGAAAGTTCAATGTTTGTTTGGTTGTTTGGTTGTTTGGTTTGTTTTGTGAGTTTGGGGGGACAAAGGGGAGCAGTGAGATGTCTTCCAGAAACTGCAAAAGATGAATTTCACCCAGAATTAATTTGCTCGATAAGATTAAAAATAACTTGTAGTTAAATAAACATCCTAATTCAATTCCATACTAATTATTGCTTAAAATTTTTATTTAACATTATTTTTTCAATGATGAGACTCGACTGAAACACAATAAAAGGTTGGTGTCAAAAACTCTGGTACCCAAGTCCAAAAAATGAAAAAAAATATTTTCTTGTATGACCATCATGAAAATGAGCATGGAAATATGTCACTGCCTCACAAATCACCCCACTCTTTTATTTTTTAAAACATATAAGGACTTCCTCCTATTCTTTTTCCTCTGTTTTCAGTCCAGCAGTGCTCACTCCATATCCTGAGCTTCTCTCATAAGCACTGTGAGAACAAAGCTGACAATAATTTCTTGTTTTCTCTTACACCTGTATTGTCTCATTATTTTCTGTGGTCTATAGAAACAAGAACAGTTCCAGCAGTTCTTTTGAGAGAACTTTATCTCTTGTTCATTGTCTAAGCTATGCTAACTCTACAAAGGCGAAAATAAAAGTAACTGATTTTTCCAAAGAACTTACTCAGGACATACTGAAAAAAGAGAATCCCAGCATGGCTGAGATAGGCAGGGATCTCTGTGTTTGCCTGTTCTAACACCTGTCCCAGCAGGAAGACCCAGAGCAGGATGCCTGGGACCACATCCAGGCCTGGGAATCTTCATGGCAGAAACTCCACAGCATCTGGGCAGCCTGTGCCAGGGTCTAGCACTCACACTGTAAATAAGTGCTGCCTGATATTCAGATCTTCAATTTCAATTTAGTACAATTTAAAGTCACTTTTCAGAACAGGAATAAACTCATGTATGTTACAATAAAAGACAACCAATCAGCAACAAGAAGAAGAAAAACAAAAAGAAAACACAACTCCAACAGAACTGAAAACAAACAAAAAAACCCCAAAGAAATCTAAAGAACAAATGCAGTCAAGAACCTTAGATGAAAATTTATCTACATTAAAGATTTTAAAAATTTTACCACTGAGCTGAGATTTCTCCCCCATAATTCTATAAACACGAACTACCAGCATCCATGGTAACTGGCATTAGAAAACAGTACTGAAAATGGAATAACAGCAGAATAAAATCATTCACATACCTTTTTCAGGATGATCTACACCATTTTTTTCCTGTGTTTGTGTGACTGTGCGCTTGCACCTTAGCATTATAAAGTTGTTCAGATCAGAATCATCATTGTCCCATTTTGAATCAAGTGTGAACGACGTGAGGTTTTGACCCTCAGAAGAGTTGTGTTGTTTAAAAGGCGTATCTTTACAACCGACAGACACAAGTGATATGTCTGTCTTCTCTTCTCGGTTGAAGAAATAAACAGGTTCTTCAATCTTTCTCTTTTGTATATTTCCTCCAGTAACATTTTCCAGAGGTGTATTTGTTTTGTCTATTTTGAGAGAAGACGCAGCATTTATAGGCAGGCCAAAGTGCTGCATCTTGGTCTGAGATGACATGCAAAGATCAGTTACTTCATCCATCTGACCTCTTTCACTAGAAAGCAATTCCTGATCTGGCATGGAATTCTTTTCTTCAGGCCATCCTAAAAAATAAAATTTGATTTCTCTGCTGTAATGCAGATTTTTTTTTTTTTTAAATTGCTCCTAGTTGAAGTAAATTACTTTGGATTGAAAGCATTTTTGAATTTCTTCTTTCTGTCTTTCCAGATTTCATTTTAGAAAATTTGTACTGATTACTTCTGAATGCTACTGAGTACTTCTGAGAATCAGAAGGCCATACTACTGTTTTTGTTAAGTTTTCAAAAGTGATGCTTCCTGCTGTTAGGTTTCTAAGAAGTGGGATAGCAACACATTTGATTGGGAAAACTTCTCCCTTATATCCAATCTAAATCTCTTTCAGTTTGAAACCATTTCCCCTTATTCTATCACAACAGACCCTACTCAAGTGTCTGTCTCCTTTCTCATAGCTGCTCTTTAGGTACTCAAAGGCCACTATCAGGTCTTCCTGGAGCCTACTCTTCTCCAGGCTGAACAACCCCAGCTCTTTCAGCCTGTCTTCATCAGAGAGGTGTTCCATCCCTTGGATCATTTCTGTGTCCCTACTCTGGACATGTTCTATCAGGTCCAGGTCTCTCCTGTACTGAAGACTCCCCATTCTGATGCAGTGCTCCAGGTGAGGTCTCTTCAGTGCAGAGCAGAGGAGCAGGATCACCTCCTTCACCCTGCTGGCCATGCTTCTTCTAATGTAGGATACAGGATACACAGCCTGGGCTGTGAAGACACACTGCTGGGTCATGTCCAGCTTGCCATCTACCAGTACCTCTAACTTTTTAGCAGGACTGTTCTCTATCCTAAAGTTTCACAGCTTGTACTGGTGAGGGTTGCACAACTGAGGTACAAGACTTTGCACTTGGATATGTTGAACCTGAGGTTTACCCAGGTCCACTGCTCATGCCTGTCTAGGCCTCTGTGAATGGCATTCCAAGTCTCAGGTGTGTCAACCACACCACACAGCTTGGTGTCATCCACAGACTTGTTTATGACCAAAAAAAAAAAAAAAAAAGTTTATCAAAATATTCTAAACCAAAATTGCTATTTCCAAAGGAATTCTCCCGTGTAGAATCACAGAATAATCATCGTAATGGAAAAGATCTCTAAGATCACCTAGTTCAACCACTACCCCATCACCAAAATGCCCACTAAACTATGTCCTTAAGTGCTATGTCTACAAATTTCTTGAGTATGTCCAGTGATGGTGACACCACTATAGTCCCCCGGACAGCCTGTTCCAATATCTCAACACTCTTCTGGAGAAGAAATTTTTCCTAATATCCAACCTGTACCTTCACTGGTGCAACTTGAGACTGTTACTACTCATTCAGTATCACTGTCACCCAGGAGCAGAAGTCAACTCCCACCTCGCTATAACCTCATTTCAACAAGTTGTAGAGAGCAATAAGGTCAGCCCTGAGTCTCCTTTTGTCCTGACTGAACAATCCCAGTTCCCTCAGCCACACCTCAAAGACTTGTGCTCCAGGCCCTTTTCCTTCTCTGGGAACATTTCAGTATCTGTTTTTAACCCAACAAAGAGTACACTTATTCAAGCAATGGGCTGTGATGTATGAAACCATTTAATTTAAAAGAACTATGGTTGACATTTCATCTGCATACTTTTAGAAAATATAACTTTGTGTATTTAAACGTTTTTGTTACTGCAAGATGTCATAAGTTTCCGAAAGTACCTCTTAACTACAGCAGTGTTTCTGCTTCACAGTGTTACAAAACTTGTTCTTGAAAACAAAAAATCTTTCATTTCTGTCCTTGTTGCAAGTATGTAATCAACCCTTTCTTTCACTTTCTCTGTATCTATCTTTGCCTTTTTACCACTGATTTGTTTTAAAGATACTTACTTTCTAACTGACGTATAGAAAATTGTGTAAATGTTTCTACTTCTGTAGAAAACAAACTGTTTGTATTATTGGAATCCCTCTTAAATTGCTCCAAAGTATCAGTGCAGACCAGATCTAATCCCACGTGAAGCCACCAGTCCTTTTCAAGTGACATAAACATTGGTGTTTCTACATCAACTGACAGCATTTTCTTTAGCTCTGTGAGAGAATGGCGCCGATGTTCAAGTTTAAAGCTCTGATACTCTACAAAAACAGAAATCAACACACATCAATAATTTAGAAACGGAAATAAGCAGAATGTCATTTTGCAAATACCAGGTACTCATGATCCCTGTAGTATGCATATCCCTTGGTTTTATTTTTCTTTGTAAGCCAGTGCCCATTATGAGACTTAAAAGCAAAGCAGTTACTAGTAATGAGCATTCTGGTGCTGTCAGAAATCACCTGCAGCTTTTTGTTGTTGTTCTGTTTTGTTTCATAACATGAAGTCAGCTCTTGTCAAGTTAAAAAATTATTTTTTATTTTCAGTATTTTCCTATTGCTTGAAAAACATTACTTTAGATAAAATAGCATCCAAAATAGAATTACTTCAATAGATTTGATTTTTATGCTCAGAGTACCTCACTTCTTCAACACAGTTAGTAGTATCGAACAAAATATTTTGTAATGAAGTTGACGCTCTTCATTCAAATTATCTCCACGGAAGAATACACGACATACTAAATTCTTTGTTGCCGTATTGATGTTACTCTTGCTTACTTTAAAAAGTCAGGTTATCCAAACCCAAGAGTTATATTAACAGGCTAAGCCTCAGTGGCTCAAAGGACATGCTCTGTATTACAATATTATTTTTTCCACCTCATTTTCTCCATGTATGTAGAAGTGTTCAAAATCAGTTAGAGATTCAGTATTTCCTTACCGACAAGTAAAAGAGAGTTCACATTATCCCAGTACTTCTCTGATTGCCATACCAAGGAGTCTAAGTATTCCTTAGAGGGCTCTGTAATCAAAATACTAAGAAGAATATAAAAGAAGACTTAGAAGTGTGAAGTTTAACAGCATCATCTGTTGAATTTTAAAACTGGTTGATTTATACAAAACTACTTCTAAAGACACCATCTCTTTAAATTTCATGTTCACACACTCATTCATCAAAAATATTTTCTTGTGCCTATAGAACATTCTCTCTAGATTGTGTTCTCTGCCAAAAAAGGTATTTAAAGCCTTTCTGCATATGCGGAAGAGACAGCAAAACGAAAAAAGTTAGTCTTACAGCAGAATAAAAAGGAAAGGATGAAGCCATCCTGATTCTATGTCAGTATGAAAAGGCTTGAATTCCATTGCTGTGCACCCCCATGCCACAGAACATACTTTCTTTTATACTTTTCTTATATACTTTTACATACTTCTTTTATACTTTTCTTACTTTCTCCAGAATCTCTTCTGGCAGGTGATACCTGGTAAATGCATATACTTGCTATATATACATGCTATACACACATATTTACTGCTGCCTATTCAAAAAATGAGAATGGATTTTCAGTCTATCAAGTCTCCCAGGAGAAGAAGGTTTACAATAGAAAATGAGGTTTCTTTTTCAAGCTCTGTTATAAAAGGCCACAGATCAATATAATTCATATTGTTTATACGGTAAGACAATATATGTATAACTCTCTCAGCGTACATCACTACCAATTAACAAATAGACCAAAGCAGTTTCTGCACTAATTTTAAGGATTTATGATTTAGAGTATTTATGACATAATTTATTACTATAAAGTTTTCATTACCTGTTATCAAAAAGAGGATTAAGTTCTTCTTGAAGTCCTACGCAGAGAAAATTCACCTGTGATCTTTGTTGTTTGCATAGAGGAGTTAAAGGTACTTCCATTTCATCTTTCAGATATGAGATGTGCTTGGCTAGAAAATGTATAAAACCCCACCCAAACCAAACAAAAATCTAATATAGTTCACAATGCTTCACGTGAATGAAGCATGAAAACTTAGAAATTTTACAATGATGATGGTCTGCACTAACATTCCCAATGTTTTTATGGGATAATCCACCACTTCAGCAATAAAAAAACAAATAGGCATACTTTGTATTTAATTCCCAGACAGTTTGGAGATAAAAACGTACAGAGATTACATTCCCTCATTCATTCTGTAACGTAATTCTGGCTACCTATTCTGCCATGTAAGGCAATTAAATTACCATGTATTATGAGTGAGGTCTGATGTTACGTGATGACCACTGTTGGCTTTCTGAGTTCACACATAAATGAAACTATTCAGATTGGAGAGATGAGACAATTTTCGTGGAGGTTATAACTGCACGTACAACTGAATAGAACTAGAAAATTCAGGAACAAAGTTCAGGCTTATAAAGATGGAATTATGTTTCCAAATAGAGTTAGTTCTTGTTTCAATTTACAGGTGTGAACACTGAAATGAATCACAGCGATGTTTCTAAAAGTCATATATAGACAAGCATGCTTGTTACTATTATGTGTCAGTCATTTTTCACAAGCTTTTTTTTGCTAATCATATTAAATGTGAATATTTTAATGGATTATTTCTTTCCATTAAAATCTTATGCAGAATTTGCAACTTGGTGGGTTTTTGTTTTTTTATAATTCCATAAAAATTGCAGGTCTATATGATTGGCCTAGTATTCATCTCCCCAGCACTCTTCCAATAGTATTGAAAGTTATGTTTGACCAGAAAGCAGAGGTCACAAAAAACAAACAAACCCAACAGCTCTTCCATGTGCTCAGAAAACTAACAGCCAGAAAAAGTGGAATTAAATTAGTGCCTCCATATGGAAAAACGTTTGTAACAAATTCACTATTCACTTCAACAGGCTGTAAGCAGCTGCAAACACCATAAGCACATGGTTAGGCCAACTGTCATTCAGTAAGCTCAGACACCTGCCCAGCGGCTTGCAGCTGCTCCTTGTCCAAACTAACAAGCAGATTGTAGAGCAGGAAGGATACAGGAGAGTGTTAGGAAGCCAGAAAATAGGAAACAATGTATGTTGAAAAATACGAAATTAAAATTGTCACAGAAAGAAGCACATTTCCAAACAGTATAATTTCTTTCTCACTTAGAACAAAAAAAAAAAACAGTGAACTTCAGCAATGAACTTCAGCTATGAACTTCAGATTTCCTAATATGTTTTTCATGTCAGGAAACAAATGTTATTATTTTTCTTGGACAAGATTGGAGCTTATCTCAGGACAGCAAAATTTCTGAATAAAGAACAATTATTTCTCTTTTAGCAATGCTGTTCATACTCATTCACATCTAATTATTCTGCCCTTGAGACTAGAACATCATGACCCACTACATTAGCTGAACATTGCCTCCACTAAGAGAGTTATTCACTTTCTAAATACATAAAATCCTGAGTGGCTTCTCTTGACTCTCATTTCCTTTATCAAAAAATAACCCCTATAGCTAGCAGGAAAGGTTGGTAAACAACGAATGTTGATTAAAAATGCCATTCAGACTCATTCTTCTTGGAGTCTTAGCAAACATGTTGTGCTTCTGCTAACTCAATACAGCAAAATTAAGAAAGAGTTGGAGAATACTAAGGTTTCCCTGTTGAAATTCGATTCGATATAGGAACTTCCATTAGAAACTGTGTCTTACTAATACAGTTGGGTTTGCAGATGTCAAGCCTACAGATCTGTGAACATCTTTAGAAGAAAGAAAAAAATAAAAGAAAGATATGCAAGTTGTCTGTGCCCTAGTGACTGAATCTTACTCAGTTCAATAGCAGATCTCAGCCAGAAAATTCATAATAGAGATTAATGATGTCGCTTTCTTTTAAAAAATAATTCAAGATGTCTCTCCTACTCATCTGTGCTGGAAGAATGGACAAGATACTAGGTAAGGCCATAGCCAACTGTACTTCAGCTCCTCCTGCTTATTAGTTTAGTGGATTCAGATTGAAGTTAATCTTGTGAGACAATAATTTACAGAGGGAAATTAAGTTTATCTTTGTCTACATGGGAAAACAAAGCTTAAGGCAAACTGACCATACACCACACACTTTGAGCACATATGATTGCTCCCATCAAAATCCCACTGTAACACAATGTCAGGAACACGATACTACTAGTCTGAAAGAGAAAGACATCAGTCTTCTTTAAATCATATTAAAACTGAGATTAAAAAAGGGTTTTTGATCTGAAGAAAACACAGAATTACTCTGGAATTTTTAGAAATGCTGAATGGAAAATTATCAAGTGAACATGTGCTGTAGGAGAACGCTGCTACTGCCCAATACAAAAATGGGTAGACCTTCTGCAAGATAGAACATACATTAGAGGGAGAAATTACAGAATCATAGAATCACTAGTGTTGGAAAAGACTTCTGAGATCATCTAGTCCAACTGTCTTAATAGTTATTCATCTAAGTGCTGTTTAATCAAGTGTTGCCACTTTTCCCATGACACAACGAATTTCAAATGCCACTTTCTGTCCAGGCTTTTCAGAATGAAATTTCCTGATTTCAGCATAGGAAAAGCAAGGATTTAACTCACATTTCAGCAACTCAACATTTTCACTTTATTTCTGCGGAAGACAGCTTCAGTGTCTGTTTCAATTCATTTCACACAGCACTCCTGAACCACTTACAAGCCAAATGATTGCACAGTAGTTTTGTACCTCTGGAAGACCTGATCTTGGTACTTCTCCCAGAATTGTCCTCCAACACCATTCTTTGAAAGTATTTACATAAGTACTTAAACTTTAAACTGCACTCTTTCACTTCAAAACCATAATCAGCTTGACTTCGCTTTACTCTGCCCTCCATGAGTAGATAAGTTGCAAGATAAAAAAAAAAATAATAATACAAAAACTAAATATGAAAGTTACAGGCACCATCTTTAGCCAAAAGAAATGTAAAGAACCAAAGCTGGTTGCTATTATCTTTCAGCACTCTCGAAAGGAGCATGGCACTTCTACCTATCTATGGTGAAAGTACAAAATAGATTACCCAAGCCAAATGCTCTTATTTTAAGTAAATGAGGCACATATGCTCCCAAGAATATACCATGGGGACAACCACCCGAAGAATTTATTTAAGTATCAGTATTGGGTGTAGGTCTTCTTACCTGTGTCAGAGATTTCCAACATACTTGTGCTGTTACTGGAGCTAACCACTGAAATAGGACAGTATTTGGCAACTTCCATTTTGTTTGCAATTTTTTCTTTGAGAGCTGAAAATGGATTTTAAAGGATGCCATAAATTAACCATTTATTGATCTTTCCTGTCAAAACAATTAAAAAAAATCTCCTTGGTAGATCTCCATAATTTATCAGTATGAAAAACTCCCATTATGCTTAGTAGCACAAAGTGCCATAAATCAGTGATTTATAGACCAGAACAGTGCCCAGTCTTGTCCCTTGGATTTGCTGGAAAACAACTGAAATGCACTGTAGTTGCCATCTGAACCACTCAGCCTTTTTAATTCTTCAGTGACGTGATTTCTGCAACAAGTGGGTAGCCTAAATGTAGTTTACTAAGTGCTTGTGTACGCAGGTTCTCTTGCTGCTGAAGAGGATTAAAATAAATGTCAATCCATTCCTTTTTATTCTATACACAAAATCCTCAAACATCTGCACTGGAGGCCAGGTCATTTTGCTTGGTACTGGAATATGACATGTACAATTTAATGTACTAAATATATCAGAGAAGCTTCCCTCTGCAAATGTTGTTTCAAAGTCTTGCTCCTACCTTCAATAAGCGACAGTTTCACTCTAATTTGCATCCCCCAAAAAGAAGCAGTTTTCCTCACTTGTTTGATAAAACTAATGCAAGTTCATTTATAATTTATTTTTCAGCTCAAAGTAAAGAGTCCCAGGCAGTATCTTTTTCTCTTAGCAACACAAAATAATTCCACATAATAACAGAAACCCAGATATGGTTATGAATAAGCCTTCTGTTTATTTCAAGTTTACAGCATAACTGAAGACTAAACCAGCCATTTCCCCTTGGCCATCTGATGATACATTTCTAATACTCTGAAATTTCTGTATGGCATAATTCATGGTTTCACATATAGAAATTCTAATTTGATACAGTCTGAAATAAATTCTAAATGAATTGAATGTAAAAGATTAGATCATGTTAAGCCTTATTCCTTATTGTAAAAACAATAAGGAAACTGGATAAAGCATTTAAGAAAACCAGCTCTCACCTTCTCTGATTACCTCTTCACACATATTTTCAAAAGCCATATTTTCTGGAGCTATATTTAGTAACTCCTTCAATTCCAAATATGATGGAATCTTATTGGACTCTGATTTGCTGTTGCTGCTTTTGCAGAATTCTAACTCAAAAGGCAACACGAAATACTGAAAAATATTAATCATCACAGAATGTTAAGTAAATTTTAAATTTTCTTTGACATTATTGTAGAGTCTTAACTTGGAAAAAATTAATTAGTTAATCAAGTTAAATGAATTCTAACCTGATCTCAGAGCTTTTAAGAAAGAAGACATGAAATACATGTGGCAGACACAAAGCTTTGTTCAATACATAGAAAAATGACAGCGTACAATATTTCAAAATGAACCAATGCGATAAAAAGAGTAGATCTAAACAGATATTTCTGAATCAAGCAAAATCCCCATTTGTTTAACTGAATGTTTGCTTTTTATAGAATATTAAAATACGGAGAAAGATAAATTTGATTTTCATTTTGTTTCCTCAGAAAAGAAGATTGGTTCCAGAGCATGCATTAGAACTTTCTCTTTTCCATAGACACACCACGGCTTTCCACTCCAATTCATTTTTACTCTTAGTGCAACGTTACCTACACAAATACGCTAACACGTCAGGTTTCAGTAGGAACAACTTAACAGGGTGAAATTCTTACCAACTGTACTGAAAAATTAAAAATAGGCAAATAATACCAGTGTTTTTCTAACCACAGAAACAAGAAGCTTCAAATATTTACAAAATATATATTAAAAAAAACCTCCATGACCAGCAAATGAACAAGCAATAATACACATAAAACAATCACTAATAAAATAATTGGGCAGAAACAACATCGTGATACCTCTTTATCTTCTAATGTTGTTTTACAGAATTCCTCCATAATTCCTTGAAATTCATTCTTACTCTCCTGCATTTCTATTTTATTTCGGAAAGTCAAACACTCCCTTCAAAAGACCAGAAAATAAAGCAAGTGATTACTTCATATCTAAGATTGAAAATTTTAGCAGTAGCTTTGACAGCTACATATGTGGAAAAACTTTTTTTTTTCTAAACACATACTTGGCACTTCCAAGGGATGTTTTAACAAAACGTATAATTATATGCAATTGTTTTTCGAGAAACAATACAGCAGGTGCAGAGTAGAATCACTTATTTGGATCTGTCTTAAAGCAACAACAACAAACAACAGAAACAAAAATCTACTTTTTAAAATTGTTAATTTATAACTGTCCTGTCTTGTTGTGAAACTGCCTACTTTCTGGAAAATCTGCAGATCTTGTTTTTCCTCTAAGATTTTATGCTTTATGCAAAATTTCTCTAATCTAAAAATGATATTATTTGATTTCAGTTGCTTTTCATTCCTATTTTCAGGAATCTTTCATGCACTAAAAAAGTAGAACATGCTGACTATTAAAAAAAGTATTTTCCTTAGTGTAAGTGACAGTATTCTAAAATGGTGAGAAATTAAATTTAAAAGTCAGACTATTACTTGTTTTTCACAGCAACAATACAAAGACAGGGTGAAAGATTTTTCAAGCAGAAAGAAACCTGTTCATTGGACCTGCTCCTTGTGGCCTTTGTAGGGTGGTAAAACTGAAAAGAATCGCCCTTTTAGTGGGACAGCTTTTCCATCTACACCTGGCACCACTATCTTCCTTAGAGGAATACTGTAGATCAAAGAGTAAAAATGTGTCCATGTCTAGCTTCGAGATGTCACCCAACTTTACATTAATTTGAAATTTATCTAGATGTATCTGTCTACATGAGTCTCCCTGGGTGCTCTACTAGGTGATTAGGACTCTCCACCATGATATATTTGGTGGCTTGCTAGCTGTGCATCAGCAGGCCAGAGCTAGTTCTCCAAATGTTCACACTGACATTCTTTCCCACGTGACTTTTATTTTTGAAAGTTATAGCGGAATTTGGATTGTGTTCTCTTTGGAGGAAATTTACTGAAGTCTACATAAGCACAATGCCTTTCTTCAGGACTCACTGGAAGATTAGAACGCATGTTCCAAAAAACAGGAAAATAACTCATCCTTGTTCTATTATTACGCAGGTACAATTAAATTAGCTAAATTCTACTTCACCTTGCTTGTGAATCTGGCAACCCTGACAAGTGCAAAGTTATACAAGTCATCTGAACATGGAGAAAATCAGCAGAAAATTTAGCCAGACTCAACTCAATTTAATGGCATTATACTGAGAGGGAATCAGGCAGTCGAGGTGAGCATGAGATCCCTTGGAAATGGATGTTCTTCCTGCATTTCAAGACTAAATTCCTGAGCACAATTAATTCTTACAAAGTATAATAACGACATGACTTCATTTATGCACTGTTTTAAATAGCATATATAAATTTTATCGTAAGATTTTTTTTCTGTGGGAGAAGAGAAGCTGAAATCTTTACCTGTTGAACTAGTTAAAAAGTTAATACATGAAATCTGTTAACCTGTCAAAAGCTTTCCTCATAAGTTATTACTTATACTTAATGTTATTCAATTTGTAGATACCTAAAAATATTCTCTTCTGTTAAATTCTCTCCTTCAGAAACTAAAAAAGGATCTCTCACACAAAAAAATTTAAGTCTGCCCAGAAGTGTAGATAAATTAGGAAGTTTTTTATGATAGTTTTTCAGATTATCAACAAAAACAAATTCATCTCCAACATGTAGATCTGAAGAAAAATAAGAAAAAGAATGATCAGAAGAATTATCTAGTGACATTCCAAATGCTACCATCATCAGCAAAACAATAATTATGTCTTAGTTTAAAGATTTTATGGTTTCAAAGTTTTAAATGTAACTTAGTCTAGATTTCCAGAGGCATAACCAACAAGCTCTCTTTTCCTTTAGCTTTTTTTCTTTTCTTTCACGTAACACTTGTTAGAAGGAAAAGCTGCTTTATTTTCATTCTCTTCTTTGCATTATCAAATACTACAAGGACCTTTTGCAGCAGGTTTTGGCTGAATAACTTAGTATTAACAACTTAGCAATTTGTAGCAGGCTCATATGTTTCAGCAGGCAGTAATGAAGAAATGTGTGCATTACATCTAAAAGTAAAACGTGGATTCACTAATTCTGCAACAATGATAAACTTTCTGGAAAAAAAAACCAGACAGAAGTAGAGGAGTTGACAAATGATGATGATTTCAACAAAAAAGAAATAACTGACTTTAATTTCTCTTCAATCTGCGTTAGCAGGAATAACTATGAAATACTTTGATACACACAGGCTAGTAGAAAAAACACAACAATACATAGCAATATATCTACAACTAAACTTTAATCTCCTTCTATTTGAAATACAGTTATAAATTATCATTTCAAATTCTCTATCACATTCTTCCTTAATTTGGCATTATTCACTTTTTCCAATCAAATCACATTGTACGACTCTTAATATTCCTGTTCTGATAACATTTACCTATGAAGTAAATGTCTATGTTTTGTCATTCACTGTATACATCTTCATGCTTTTTCTGAAAGTTGGTTTTATGCTGACAACAGATTAGTCAGAGTCAACTACCAGGTATTCAGTGACACCAAATAGCTTTAAAATTTTTCAAAATGAGAGATAAATGTTCAAATAAATACTCCCCTCAAAGGTCAGCCTTTTGCTAAGATTTCTTTCTTTAATGCAACAACTGTTAAGAAAAATGGCTTGAAGTAACGCAGTGTTTGTGCTATCAACAACTATTTATCTGTTAATTCAATAGGCTTGTCAAAAGACTAATGAATAGCTTGACGTCTGTCATGGTTTTAAGATTTTTGTTATCATATTCTCACATCCTAACATCATGTAGAGCACTGGGAGTTACAGAGTTAATGCTCCAGTTCTATGGATTGCTGACAGTTCAGGTATACCTTCAGAAGAGAAGAACTACACATCTCGGAGGACTGTTCACTGTTCTGTTTCCATTTTCTGTTCAGAGGGAAAGATAAAACTGCTCGCAGGTCACGAGACTGTCCCCCTCCTGCTGCTCATGTCTGCAGTGCGTGCTCCTTAGCCATCTCACCTTCAGCATTAGATCAAAGCCTTTGGGTTTTGAACACTCTCTTTTTGTTTAATTAGCTTCAATTCCAATTATATTGTATTATATTGTGTTATTTTGCATTCTGATATCTCATATTTAGTACATTAGTTTTCTTGCTCAGACTGTTGCTGTTTTGTTTTAGGCCTATCTCCCTACTTTTTCCCCTTTCCTGGGCTGTGGGTCCATGGGTCCACCACCCCATTAGTCACAGAACAGGGCTGAACCAGCCCATAAACCATTGACAGTGTCCTGCCATAAAAAGAATTTAAGAAAGCAGTATTTTTAGCTTGCCTACTTACTTTTGTTTAAGTACAATAACTATCTGTAAGTTCTCAAAAAGCCAAAAAAAAAAAAAAACAACCCACAAAAAACCTCCTCCTGCCCATGGAGATTTACCTCTTTTGAAAGGCTGTTTCTAAAAAGGTATGAGCTATAGCATGGGAAAGCACACAAATTCTTTTTATTCCTTTTGTAGATAAATATGAGGGCTGCTCTGAAAGTAATACCTCCTTTTTTACTACATTGGCCCATGAGGTCAGAGTGGATGATGGTGACACAGCAGTACATACAGGCTGAACCCTCTCGCCAATGTTCTGTTACATTTTGTTGTCAAGCACAGATAGCAGCAGAGGGGCAGGCTGACAAAATGCTGCTTTGTAGCTCAGAGTTTTCTCTATTAAGCAGCGCTATTGTGCTCTTTGTAGCTATTGTAATTTCCATGGAAATCACAGGATATTTTGGGAGCAAACTACATAATAATATAGAGGACTTGATTAATGATTAAAACATTCAGTTATATTCTACATATGTGGATAAAAATTAGGTAATTGCTTAAGGAAATGAACTAAGACTACTTTCAATTACTAACTGTAGAACAGTTGTATTGTTGATAATATGTTCCTAGTAAATGTTATCTTGTACAGACTCACAACAAGAACCACTTGTGCCCCCTACGTTGCTGTGGAGCAGTCTGAACAAACGATTAAGTTAGTTTGCTTTCCTAATGTAATCTAATTTACTGATAGACGAATAAACAACAATAACAAAAAACCAGTTCAGAATAATATGTCATAATATAGTAAAATAAAAATTTCTCAACAGACTGTTCCGCAATCAGAATGAATTATAACCATTAGGGCTGTACTATCCAAAATGTTTTTGAAAACACAAAGGAATGCTACCCAATTCAAAATACTTCAATCCCAGGAACAAAGTAGAAACTGCTTATTTCTTTTCCACCTTGATACGTTAAAAGAATATGCCTCAGGAATCTAACTTAATTGAAGTACAAAGGATCATTAGTATTTTGACCAATGCCTAGCAAAATCTATTTACAGTGATCCTTTGGGTTCACTTTCTGCCTTATGCTACTGTGACCCATTAAACCCTACTTCTCCATGGAAAAAAAACATCTCTTAAAATGGTTATTACTTCTGCAATTGCAAGTAATGTGATCACCCAAATGACCTCTTCAATGATCCTTCAGTCATGAACAAAAAAATGTGGAAGTTTACAAGACTAAAAAACCTGAATTTTCTAAAAAGTCAGAAAAGAGTCAACATCTTACCTTGCCACTGTTCCTTAAGCTCAGTAGCACAGTCGATCTTCAAATATTTCTCTTGAGTTGATGCTTCCTCACAAACAACTTTCTCGAGTAAATAATATGTTTCTGTGTCAATCTGAGAGATGGGATTTGAGCTTGCTATTACTTCATTATCGACACAGAACCCTATAGAACTGATAGGTTTCCTAAAAAGCAGAAAAAACATTCGGGTAATTAAGCAGCTGTAAGAAATTTTAATAACTTCTGTGACTCCTGAGTGTATCAATGGCACACAAAAAGACAGACTAAGAACTTTCATAGTCACTGTACTTAGAATAATTTGAAATTATAGACTTGTCTTCATTATTCAAATATAGATCCAAAGTTCAACCTCTCTACTACCAATTTACATATTTAATTCTTTCCCAAGAGAAAACTCTTTAAATTTAATCTCAGCATTAAATTTAACAAAGGGCAATGGCTGGAAAAAAGCATCAAAATTGCTGGTGTCATAACACTTCTGACCAAAAAAGCTCTGGGTTAAATGTATACATATCTTTCACATATCATGCAGAAAATATAGGCAAAAAAAAAAAAAAGGTGAAATACAGTATAAACAAAGAAGCAAAAACATTTCATTTTCTTGACACTTTTTGTGCTAATGTCAGTATTAGTAATATTTGCCAGGGAGAAAACCTGGTTACCAAACAAATAGCAAAGTCATTTGACAACAGATTTTTTTTTTTAAAGTTAGTTTTGGGTTAACCATACATTTGGATAAAATACTTGTAATTTCTAATTAAAATATGGCCATTTTACTGCTGCAATATCTATATAAATTGAACGAACAACAAACTTACATTTCTGAAGAACCTGTGTTTTCTGCTTACATTTAATAACTGTTTCTAATATTCTAATTTCAGAGAACAGACATCTCAAATGTTCATCTTATTTATTCAGTATTCTAATAATCTGTTGAGTCCTGACATTTGCCAACCATCTGGAGGTTGACCACATAAATGAAACGGCCAGAAACTGCAGCATAGGAAGTTCCACACAAAGGTGCGCAAGAACTTCTGTACAGTGAGGTGACGGAGCACTGGAACAGGCTGCCCAGGGAGGTGGTGGAGTCTCCTTCTCTGGAGATGTTCAAGACCTGCCTGGATGCCGACCTGTGCGACCTACTGTAGGGAACTGCTTTGGCAGGGGGGTTGGACTCGATCTCTGGAGGTTCCTTCCAACCCCTACGATTCTGTGATTCTGTGATTCTGTGATTCTGTGACATGGCATCAGTATAGAGAACAGAGTGCATCTCTTAATTTCGGCATAAACCTTCATGTTTAGTCAGTGATACTGGAGAACAACTGCTACAGTTTTTTAATAAAACATTTTACAAAGCAGCACAGCCTTGAAGTTACTTTGCATCCACAAGTAGCACAGCTCATGAGTGAAAACTGTCTGGTATTGACAACAATAAATGCCCAAAGCTGAACAAGATGTGAGCCTTTGAAAATCCACAAAACTTTGAAAACTGTGACAAATGAGAGCCGCGTTTTATTAAATCACAGCTAAGTGAGCTGTCAAGATGTGGTCATGGCTCTATGTCCAGGTACTGGCCAGTCACGACTGGCGTCCCACAGGGGTCCATCTTGGGACTACTGCTCTTCAATACTTTTATCAGTAATTTGAGTAGTGGGATTGAGCGCACTCTCAGCAAGTTTGCTGATGAAATATTACCAGCCACCCCTCATTGTACTCACATCCTCTGGTCTCCATAAACATTCAGCAAGAGTTGAAGGATATTGGTAGGTGCCATTTTTTTCCGCATGAAGGAAATCAGTTCCACACCTTTACTTCACGCACACTTTCATGCCAGAAACCTTTCTGTCAGAGTGCCCCTCTGCTGCCATCTGTCACACAGCAACAGCAAGTAACAGAATGTTGGCAGAAGGTTCAGACTCTGTTGTGATACCACCAACATCTATGGCATCTGGGGCAAAAATCATAAAATAGGAGGCATTACTTCCAGAGCTGCCCTCGCAGTAGTACTTTTAGTAAAGAAGACATCTTTAAGCTGTCTCCTAGAACAACTCCGCAGCGCTGTCCACTTCACACCATCAGAAGACATTTCCATATTCTATCATCACTAACTTTTCACTCACAAAGTAGCTGAATGATATTAAAGGAATTGTATATACTTTAAAGATAAGGTCACTGACTTTTCCAGGAAATCCTCCACATATGAACTTTTCTTCCACTGATCCAACACTGAAACAGCAATCATGTTCTGTGTTGGAGTAACTGGGACAGAAAGAGAATCACATAAAAAATAATAAAATCATTTTTAAGTATAGATCAAATCACTGCAGAGGTTAAACTGCAGCTAACACATATAGAAGAGGCAAAGATTGTTGCTTCTACTGTTTTCAAGTGAATGAAAGTAAACCAGAAACATGCAAATATTTTTATACACATTCACATATCATTACACCAATTTTTTCAAAAATTTCAGCATAATCTCCCAACTAAACAGATCTGTTTTCATTACTTATCTAGACCACTAATTTTCTTGCACAACAGTATGTCTCCTGACATTTTATACTGTATTTGACTAATTCAGCATGAAGTTTTACAGAGATGTCAATGATCTAATCAAATATTGCCCTAATTTGTGGTGCCATACACAAACAAATACCCAGTACCCATCTGTTTCTGCTTAGGCAATGAATAAATCCTGCCTTCAAATGCTGTAAGAGTGCTACTTCTGGAAATACATTTTTTCCTATTAGAATACATCATATTATGCTCAAACAGAAACCTTTCTGTCAATCCACAGTGAATTTAAACTAAACCTTAGCAACCAGACTACTTACTTCTTGTCCAGGGCCTCCTATACTGATCATGAGCAAAAAGTCCAGTCAGATGATACTTTTCATGTTGTCGGAAATAGGGAGGAAAGCAAAGTGATAATCTACGGATGGAATACTTTTGCCTTGCCATGCTCTGCACAAAAAAAAGGCATGTGATGGGATTATGAGACACACTTATATTTGTCTTTTTTATTTTTGCGCACCATGCCTTTTTATATTTAAGTTTTATATTTCTGTGAAACTGAGACACAGCCCAATCTAAAAGAACATAAAACTCAGTTAGTTCTGTCAATGGTCGCAATTATAAATTCTTTTTCCTTTTTGCTTTAATCCTCTGTCAGATACTTAAAACTGACAGAATTGTTAATGACAGTTAATTTTAAGAAAAAGAAGACAAAAAAAATTGCCATTATTCCATCTTCTTTAGAAAACTCTTGCAAAAATTGATAAGAGCCACATTGATGCAATAACAATTTTTTGTCTAAGGCAAAACACTATGTTTAGGCAGGTATCTTCTCTCCTAATCCTAATTATAACCTTTCTTGTCATTAAAACAAGTTATAATGACAGTGACTGTGCTCTTGCAGTACTCTGAGGTTAAAAATATATGAGCTGCTGGAGTTAAAGCAGAAACTGCTGAACAAGTAAATGCAAGCAATAAAGTGTCAGGGATCAGAATGACAATGTTAACACCAGTATGCAGTTTTGCGAGGATACCTGTAGCTCAGTAGCCTAGAATTAAGCATATTTTCAATCACTGCTGTTTGTAAAGTAGAGCAAACATGTCCTAGGGCTGTGTGCACAGATGGTGGCCTTATAACAGGCAAGCTATACATTTTACAGAACATTTTAGTTTGATTTGTTCCGAGTATAATGGCTATAGTGAATTAACGAATTTATGATGTCTGCTACAACATAACCTTTCTTGTCTTTCTCATATATAGAAATGTTTTTTAAAAAGAGTATTAATGTTTAAATCATTTAGCCAGTGAATATTTCCTACTATTTCTCAAGGAAATGTAAATGTCTTTATAAAAATCTCTTTTAAACAAAAGACACTGTTTTTTTACAGTCCTGTACAACTTGCCTGTATTGTCAATTTATGATGTAAGAGAATACCAAACTTCTAAGATGACTCTGTAATCACACCTGCAATGCTCAGTAGCTTGAGGAACCTACATAGGCATCTTTCTTGAAGTATTTATTTAAACTGGGCAGTTGGAAGAACTATACCTCTATAAAAGGACAAGAACATCAAGAGAAGGATTCCACACTGAGCTTAGCTAAACATTTGTAGGAATCAGAGTTTTGAGTCTCCCATCAAATTCCAGCATTTCCTACAATTGGAAGCATTAAGCAAGTGCATTTGGTAAAACAAATCCCTGAGAAGTTCACTGAACTATTACATGCTCTCTAGCAGGATGGTAGAAACAAGAAACTGCAGTTTCAGGACAGCGTAGCCTTCATACAGTCAGATGCAGAATACCTTCACTTTTGTGACCACATCCACTATTTCTGCTGATATTGCAGAGCCAGCAACCAGTCAGCAAGTTACCAAACACTAAACTTCTGCCTCTTTTCATATATCCCACTATCAGCACTGCCTGACTCCTCAAAATTTAGGCAAGAAAACGCACAAATCTAGTTATTTTCCTTTTCATACTGGCCCTGTACATGTTTTGCTAACATACCCTTTCACAAATATTCATATTCACAAATGCTATAGAATCATCTGAAGATCAAACTGAATAGAACTGCTGCTGGAAGGCTGAAATACAGATTACATGCTGCTGGAGTTACAGCAGAAAAAGGTTCTGATGGTACATTCTAAGAAAGAAGGCACAAACAGAGATACTATGGAAAATACCTTCCGCACTATGAGGAAAGGGACATGGACAAGGTATTCAATAGTGTGGACTGCAGTTCACCTGCAAATATTTGTACTATATTAGACTAATTCAGAGTTACATTTCTCCAGACATGCTCCAGGACTACTTGTGAGTGTACTTGCACTCCTTCTGAATTCTTGAAGGCATCATGTCTCACCATCTCATTCTTCTACTTTGCACAAGGAATACCCCCCCTAGGCAAAGCACCACCCTGCCAGAAAATTTTTTAGTATGGCTCATATCTTTTCTTTGAAAATGTGAATAAGTGAATCCTCAATTAGAAAAGACATTGCACCAAATGATAAGCAATGGATAACATCACACAGATGTAGACAGGAAAGAAAGCAGAACTTTGTTAAGTTTTCCATGTTGTAACAGATCAACATTAATAAAGCCAGGAGATTCATTGTAGATGTCAAAAACATCTGCTTTACACAGATTTTAAATTTCATCCATAGCATACAAAGAAATGACACTTCCCCATCTATAGTAGGAGTACAACGATTTGTAGCATTACCTAACGCATATTAAATAAATTAGAAACTAAAACTAGTTCTTCAAAAAGGTAATTAATTGAATTGTATGCATTAGAAAGCACAGTACACACTCCAAAGGAAGCTCTGAGCAACAGGTTATGAAACACAATCATAAATGCAATAGACAAACAAAAAATAAATGCTCTTCTGCTTTGGTAAAATTGCACTTTAATTTTCTATTAAAAAAGGTAATCAGTCCTTATTGTTATATAACCTTATTATTATATAACCTTAATAACCTTATTGTTATACTAGCATCAGTGCAGTACAACAACCTCAAACAAATACAATTTCTTAGAAATTAGTTCTCTACTTTTTAACATATATGAATCTTTTAAATGACTGACATAATTCCTTCAGAATAATAAGTGAAATAATAAAACTATACCTCATATAAATAGTCTGTTGAGTGATACTTTAAAGCTGCAAACATCTTTCCTGTTTTGTGATGTTTCCGACACTTGTCTAAAAGAAATTCAGAAAAAGTTCTTGTACAAGAGTTGAAAGAGCAGACTGAAATAAAGGCTAAACAAGAATAATTTCTGAACTTCTTCTAACATATGCGCTTTGAACTGAACTTTGTTTAGAAGAGCGTTTAGTATTCCTCCTTTGGAAGGGTGTAACAACTGAACTAGAGACCACAGACATCTGATTATGCAAAAATGCCCTTTTCTCTCTTCTCCCTTCCCTCCCTTCCTCTGCCCCTTCCCTTTTCCCCTCCTCCTCCTCTCCCTCTCCCTTCCCTCTGTGCCTCTTGCAGTTCAAAGAAAACCTTTCAATCCTTTTAAGTGAACGTAAGCAATCTGAGTTATCTCCCCTAAGCAATAATTCTGACAATTTAAGAGATCTAATCGCTGAACCGATCATACCAATTAGATTATTTCTTCTGGATTCAAAAATTGTAGTTCAGCTACCTAAACCTAATCTTTCACTGACTAACGCATAGAGCTTCTTCTTCTTTTTTTTTTTTATTCACTCCTTCAGTTTTGCAAGCAAAAAAGAATTGTATGAGCTAGTTATAAGGAAGAGGTCCTGTTAGAACACCAAGTCTCTAAATTAATTAGGGGACTCTGATGGAGTCAGGTGGGTAATGGATTACAGGTAAAGGAGTACAAGAACATATGTATGGTGTGATTGGTCATGTGCGTACAAGGTGAGAGTATGTATTCTTAAACAAATTAGGTAAAGTGTTAGGGCTAAATTAAGATAATCCTATCCAAACAATGTATGATGTAAATGAAACATAAAAAACTTGAGTTGTAGGGCTGTAAGGAAAGTTGGGACTCAAGTAAATATCAGTAATATGGCATCAGGCTAACATTGCATGGGTAACAGTGTCAGAAATAACAAATCCAGCTTTGAAAGTAACAGAGACCAACAAATAAAAGATAATTAGGAACTGGCTGTTTGCTTGAAAATAGTATGGCCAGGGAATGTAGAAGTCTGGGTTCGGGAAAAGGGAAAAAAAATAAAAACAACCCACAAAACCACTCCAAACCATAACTAAGGTACAGAGGGGAATTCCTGTTGGAAGCTGTGCAGAGGCCCTCAGCCAGTGGGGAGGCTGACCAGTGAGCCAACACCTGGCTGCGCTGAGGACACTCGCTGTGGGAACATCCTGAGGAGATGAGAGCAACTTTCCTATTGCTACCTTCTTGAGAGCGCTTCACTGGAACACACCGACACTGCTCCGTAAACCAGCAGCCATCACAGACGGCGCCGCAGCGCGTACCTCAGGAGCGACCTCAGGGCGGGAAGCGCGCCTGGCGCCTCTGATTGGCTGCCGCCGGCCCGCCGGCCGAGAGGCCCCGCCCCTCCCTCACCATTGGTCTCCACGCCCCCATAGAGAGCTGTGGCCCGGTCTGGCTGGGGCTGGGCGATCTGGGAGCACCAGAATTGGGTTCAGTACAGACGGTGGGGTCTCGCAAGAGCAGAGGTGTGGAATCACCTCCCTTGACCTGCTGGTCGCTCTTCTCTTGATGCGCCGCGAGATTTGATTGGCCTTCTGGGCTTCAAGTGCACATTACCAGCTCATGTCGAGTCTTTCATCAGCCAGCATCCCCATATCCTTCTGCTCAGGGCTGCTCCATTCCCATGCTCCATTCTCCACTCGAGCTGTATCTGTGCTTGGGACTGCCCTGACCCAGGTGCAGGACCTTGCACGTGGCCTTGTTGAACTTCATCAGGTTAGCGTGGGCCCACCTCTCGGGCCTGTCCAGGTCCCTCTGGATAGCAACCCTTCCCTCCAGTGTGTCAACTGCACCACTCAACTTGGTGTCATCTGCAAAATTCCTGAGCATGCACTCAGTCCCACTGTCCTTATTGCCTACAAAGATGTTAAACACCATTGGCCCCAGTACTGATCCCTGAGGAGCACCACTTACCATAACTTTCCTGTTCAAGAGCTGGACAGAGTGTCCAGAGGTGAATCATTGCTGAATCTGGTGCTCACCAACGTGGAAGGGATGATTGAAGACATGAAAATCGCAGACAGTTGGGGCTGCAGTAGCCATGCCCTGGTTGAGCTGATGATCTCAAGAAATGCAGGCTTGGCAAACAATGGAATCAGGACCCCGAACTTCAGGAGAGCAAACTTCAAGTTGTCGAAGGAATTGTTGGGTGAGGTCTCCAGGGAAGGAGTCCTAAGAGATAACTGAGTGGAACAAAACTGGCTACTCTATAGGGATGCCTTTCTGAGAATGGAAGAACTCTCTGTCCTTCAGAATATAAGAAAGCAGGAAGGGGATACAGAAAACTGATGTGGCTTGGCAAGGACCTGCTGGTCAAACTGAGGGAAAAGAAGGGCAAGCATAGGCAGTGAGAAAAAGGACATTTCTATGATAGAATCGTGGATTTGGAAGGGTTAGAAGGGACCTCAAGGGATTGAATCCAACCCCCTTGCTAAAGCAGGTGCTCTACAATAGGTCACACAGGTAGGTGTCCAGGCAGGTCTTAAATATCTCCAGAGAAGGAGACTCCACTACCTCTCTGCACAGTCTATTTCAGTTCTCAGTCACCCTCATCATGAAAGTTCTTTTGCATATTGGTGCAGAGCTCCAGCTTATGGCTGTTTCCCCCTGTGGTCTTCACAGACCACTAAAAAGAGGTTGACCATGTCCCTCTGTCTCTCACACTTATGATACTTACAAACATTAATAAGATCCCCTTTCAGTCTTTTTCTGTCAAGTCTGAACAAATGCAGACTGGTCAGCCTTTCCTCACTGGGGAGATACTCCAGGCCCTTTATCATTTTTGTGGCCCTCTACTGAACTACTTTCAGGAGATCTCTGTATTTTTTGTTCCAGAGAGCCTGGAACTGGACACAGTACAGTGTCAGGTGTGGCTTGACCGGGACACAGTCACAGACACTCCCTTGACCTGCTGGCTACACTCCTTTTAGTGCACTTAAGGACCCCATTGGCCTTCTTGGCCACCAGGGCACAATGCTAGCTCCTGGCCAACCCGTCATCCACCAGGATCATCTGGACCTTCTTTGCAGAACTCTTCTCCAGCAAGTCATCCCCCAGCCTTATTGATACATGCGGTTATGCCTCCCCAGGTACAAGACTCTACTCTTGCTCTTGTTAAACCTCATCAAGTTCCTCCCTGCCCAACTCTCCAGTCCATCCAGATCTTGTTGAATGGTAGCACAACCTTTGTGCAGCTGCTCCTCCTAGTATAGCAGGTCCACAGGACCAGAAAAGGGAAGGGGAGGGGAGGGTGTCAGCAGTTTATGGGCTGATTCAGCCCACATCTGCAATTAATGGGGGGGCCCATGTACCCATGCCCTGGGAAAGGAGAAAGGGGAGAAGGGGAAAGGGTAGAGAGATGGTGGATGGGCCTATAAACAGAACAGCAGCAATGATCTAACTAGAAAAAGTTAATTTACTAAATATGATATTGAAATGCAAGAGAATCCAAGATATAATAGGAACTGGGGCTAATATATCAAATAAAGTGAGAGAGAAAAAAAGTATCTGAAACCGAAGCCCTTACTCTAAAATTGAAGGTGAAATGACTGGGGAGCACACATGCTGACTGGCAGTGAGAAAATAAGAGTCCCATGACTTACCAGGAACTTTACCTTCCCTTCTGAGCACAAAGTCCTCTGGGGTATGTAGTTCTTCTCTTCTGAGAGCCAAGTATTCAGGAAATCAGCAGTCCATGGAACTGGAATATTAACTCTTTAACTCCCAGTGCTTTACATGATGTTATGATGTGGGATACCAATAACAAAGATCATAAAACCGTGACACTATCAGAACTTGTTGTGGACTGTATCCTTTCATCCGGGTTGCTGATGAAGATGCTGAACAAGACCAGACCCAACACCAACCTCTTGAGAACACCACTAGTTACATGCCTGCAAACAGACTCTGTGCTGCTGCTGAGCTCTGCCTGCCTGAGCTCTGCCAGTCTGCCAGTTCTCAATCCACTTCACCATCCACTCATCTATCCCACGCTTCCTAAGTTTCATCACAAAGTGGGATAATGTGGGAGATGGTGTTAAATGCCTTGCTGAGTCAAGGTACACAATACCCACTGCCCTCCCTCCACCCACATGGGGGTACATCGAGCATGATCTCCCCTTAACATGTTGACTACTCCTGATAACCTTCTGTTCCACTTGCTTGGAGATGGCACCTGGAAGAACTTGCTCCATCACCTTTCCGGGGTGGAGGTGAGGCTGACTGTCCTGTAGTTTACCGGATCCTCTTTCTTGCCTTTTTTGAGTCCTGGAGTGACATTGGATTTGTATTCTTTGATTTTGGCTAGACACTCTCTGATCATCTCCTCCTCAACACTAGCAAAGCCTTCCATTCCCCAGACTCTCTCTTACCTTCAGGATTTGGGTTTCCTAAGGGAAAGACAATGTAGTAAAGACTGAAGCAAAGAAAGTATTCAGTATCTCTGTCTTCTCAGTATTCCCTGTTACCCAGGCTGTAACAAATAATAAAGCTTAAATCTCTTGTGTTTCAGTGAAGTATTTTTGCAATACTGAGTTTTTAACAAGTGAGTCATAGTGATTCTGCTGTTTAATGAGTAGTTCTGAGGGTGCTTTGTGGTTAGTATGTCTTCTAAGTGAAAGAAAAAAGATCAGTAAAAAGGTTTTATGCATGGTGTATATTATGAATGCATAATGAGATTGAAATACAATTAGAAGTACAAGGGGCTGATTGCATCTAGGTGTTGTTATCCACATCTTCCATTAAAAGTTACAGGATTTGACTTAAATTGACTGACAAAGACAAAAATAACACAGTCTGCCAAGGCCTGCACCTTCTGTAGGTCACTCAGAAATGGCTTCTCATGAGCCTTCAGCACATCTAAAGACCGCATTTTGTGAACTTGTTATTTGGTAGGCATGCTGTATTTCAACAACTCATTATTCAGCTGACATTCTGCTTCTCCTGATTTTACACTAAGCATACTTTATTCTTTTCCATAATTTCCTTTCTGACTTACAGATATGCAAGCACCCCTATGTGGTAACAGAGAGACCATTACATGGTAGCTACGTTTCCACTTGCATGTCTTACTTTTATTTTTAGTTGAGATTTATTTGCAGTTAGGTAAAAAGATGAAGGTAAGACAAGGAATGACATGTCCTTCTTTCAGAATGCATACTGCACAATCCATCTATATGCAAAACCAAACCAGTTTATCCTTTTCTAAGATATGTTACTGTGTGTCTATGTATTAGTCTGTATGTTTGTGTCATTCCCTTTTCAAGAACAGGGAGGAGAGGCACGTATAGGTTGGTCCAAGTACTGGATCATTTGGTTTTTAAAGCTAGAAAGGAATATCATATGCAACATAGAGGCTCAAAAATGCTTCATTTTAACTGAAGAATCAATTAAGTGGGTGGTCTGGTTTGTACAAGGTCATACCATCATTTCCCTAATGAAGAAGCATTTTTTTTGGTTCCAGAAAATCACTGTTTTAACTCATTGTCCAAGCAAAAAAGGAACAGCAATTTTAAAGCATCATATTGCCTTGTACCAAGAGGAACTGTAGTTATTTTTGAGTTGTGATTCAATGATGAAATTGGAAGAGTTTAGCTGGTAAACAAGAACTATGGAGCCTTTGGATTTTTAGTGTCACAGCTGCAGGGATTATATAAAGTACCTCTAAAGCTGATGCTTCAATATGAAGAAATGCAGCTTAATAAGATAATGTTTGTCCCACAGGTAATCATATTCTCTATTTTAGAATTTGTCATGGTTTGTTAAAGTGGCATTTGTTTTGCAGCACTGCTCATGCGTGCAGTAATATTTCAGTGTTTACTTTTTAATTGGTACTTTGATTCAGATAATATCAATATTGATCTTATCATACATTTAATCATTTTAGTCACAAAGAGACTGCCTCTTGCCATAACATCTCAGCCAGAATTGCCAGATTTCTTCATAATGATGGTAATAATCTTCTCATGAAGATTAAAATTCCTGCTGATTAGCAAGAACTCACCTGACATTGGTAAAGTCTTCATGAGTGAGAGAAAGACGAAATTGCCTTTATCTACAGATGGTAAATGTTAGCAGCTTGATTAACCAGGACATGAAGTTGACATCTATTCAAGGAGCATGAAAAACAAAGAAACTTGGTCATTTCGTTTCATCAGCAGTTTGTGTAGAAAAATACACATCCAAGTAAAGTAAATTCTGCAGTATTTGCTGAAGAGGTTTTGTGAACAGCTTCTGTGAAGATGTCCCTGTTCCACAAGGGGTTGCTGTTGTCACGTATCTTGGTAAACAGTTTCCACTTCGAAGACTAAAGTGTAGGCATGCCAATCTCTCAGGGAGTGAAACAGAGGAGTATTAGCTGCAAAGGAATCTTCAAAGGCTTTGGTGATATATCCTGAAATAAAAATACAGTGCAGCTAATACTTGCAATACTTGCAGTTTTGATGCTTTTTCTTTGCTTTTTGTTTAATTTGCTTCCAAATGAATGAGAAATGGAAGTCAGATGCACCGGATATTTCATGAATACTGAAAGTTAGTGTTATTTTATCTTTGAAAACTGTTGGTAGCATATATGGTATTTTTCATAACACTAAAGTTGGTTTTGCAAGCATTGTTGGGGAGAATGATGCTTTTAAGCAATTTTTTGGGGGGGGGGTAGAAAAAATATTTCTATTACAGATGTCTCAGCTGAGCAGTAAAAGAAGTTTGAATAACTAAATACTGACATTCTCATGTTGACAATGGTTTCTGAAGCACATTTGTAAACCCCACCTTGTAGTGGACAAAGCAGACGTTGGTATGACAGTAGAAGTTGGCTCCAATCCTGAGCCAGTAGCATGAAGGAGGGCACCCACTGGAAAGTGAGTAATCCTCTGAAGGTGTGCTAAACCTGGACATCCCCAGAGACACAGAGTCTTGAGCAAGGTGGAAGAAATGGTGTTGTTTCACTGATTTCTTCAAAACTGGAGTTTCACTGTGGTTCATTTTAGAAATGGGACTAGGGCATTCTGTGGCATGGTAATGAAGAGTTACACCACAGTTAAGCTTGCTGTGGAACCTTGGTGCCAACACAACGTGCAACCTCAGGAAATGTTTCTGCAGACACAGATGTGTTTTCAGAGAACACTACAAAAGGAACAGCTGGATTTGCTTGCAATTCTCAGTGAAATCATGCGGAAGGAATAAATGGAAGGTTTGAAATTCGCAGCTAAGGATGGCCATTCATTAAATGCTGGAACTTGCTGATTGATCTAACTAATGGAAGATGTTATCAACAGGTTTAGTGGTGCCTCTCCCAAAGTTCAAAGACCATCTTAGGAACATACATTTTTGGTGCATTGGCTGGAATACATTCTCTTGGAATCTGTACCCCCAGAGAGTTTTGTTGTTTATCTGTATTGGAGGCCTGCAATTCCTTAAAGTCTGGGCATACTGCCAACGTTCTGGGAACTTTCTAAACTCTTTGAGTGCTGTGCCAGTATTTTGTTGTTGTTGTTGTTGTTGTTGTTGCTTTTTGTTCTGGCACTGTGCCAACTTGTTTTTGCAAAGAAACGAAGTGTTTGCTTTCTCTTGTAAAACTGTTCTTCAAGGGATTACGTTTCATCGTGTTCTTCCTTTTAACATTTAGAACGTAGCGAACCTTTATTAAGTCTGCCGTTCTGCTCTACAGAGCTATATGCGTATATAGTAAATTAAATACACTGATGGAAATGCCTATCCGCCATCTGGATGCAGCGTGGCATGAATTGGGCATTGAAAGTTACGTCCCAGAGAGAGTTGCTAATTTTACTTTTTAACAGGCTTCCAATCTCTCCCTTGAATCCCTTATACATTTTTGAAATGCTCATCCAATGATCATGTTGAGAATCTCCCTGAGATCAAAGTTCACCAAGGTGAACTTCTCCATGAAGGTGGTTGCTCCAGTTGCTGTAGGACATGGCAAAAGCCATAAGGACCCTGATCTGATTTACAGAACAATGCAGGTAACAGTTAGAGGGGCCCTGCCCCCAGCTAAGGGGTGGAAAGGGATAATGGAGTGTATTGGACTTGTGAATTTGATGGCCTGGCGCATCAGAACCACAGAAATATGAGGCACTGGTGAACACTGGTGCACAGTGCACTCCAATTCCCAGAAGTCACAAAGGGACAAAATCAGTTTATGATTCTGGGGTGACTAGAGGTTCCCAAGTGTTGACTCTGTTGGAGGCCAAAACAGGCCTCACTAGTAAAGACTGGCAAAAGCACCTTATTGTGACTGGCCCAGGGGCTCCATGGATACTTGGAACTGATTACCTCAGAAGGGGGCATTTCAAGGATCCCAAGGGATATTGATGGTCCTTTGCAATAGCAGCTGTAGACACAGACAACATTAAGCAGCTGTCTGTTTTGCCTGGCCTGTCAGAAGATCTGTCTGTTGTGGGGTTGCTTTGAGTGGAAGAGCAGCAGGTACAAAAATGGTGCACAGACATCATTACAGCACCAACAGGAATTCTTTGCTTCCTACTCATAGGTTAATTCATCAACTAGAGAGTCAGGGAGTGATCAGCAAAACTCACTCACCTTTTAACAGCCCCATATGGCCAGTGCATAAAGCCAGTGGAGAATGGAGGCTGACGGTGGACTACCGTGGCCTGAATGAAGTCACACCCCCACCGAGTGCTGCTGTGCTGGACACATTAGAATTCCAGTGTGGAGTCAAAGACAGACAAGTGGTGTGCCACAACTCACATTGCTAATGCCTTTTTTCTCCATTCCTTTGGCCACAAGATGTAGGCTTTCACCTGGAGTGGCATTCAGTACACCTGGAAACATTTGCCCCAGGGGTAGAAACACAGCCCTAGAATTTGCTGTGAGTTGATTCAGACTGCACTGGTGCAGTGCATTGCTTCCAACCACCTGCAGTACCCTGCTAATATTATGGTGTGGGGCAATATAGCAGAGGAAGATTTCAAGAGAGAGAGTAATCCAGATCCTTCTACAAGCTGCTTTCATCAAGTGGAGCAAAGTGAAAGGACCTGCACAGGAAATAAAGTTCCTAGGTGTAAAATGGCAAGATGGGCAAATAACAAAATTACTACTGTGTCTCACCCACTAGTGTCCTAGTTCTGGACCAGTTCAGCCTGGTTCTGTGACCAGTGGGTGGGGGGACCCAGAGTCCCATACCCTGGTAAGGGTTTAGGGAAAAAGGTAGGGAGGTGGACCTAAAAACAAAAGAGTGTCAAAGAGCTAAGGAAGAAAACTAATTTTCAAAAATGATAGCGGAATGCAAAAAAAACCCACAATATAATATGATATAATTGGAATAGAAACTAATAAATAAAATGAGAAAGTGTACAAAACCCAAAGGCTCTGATGCTGAAGGTGAGATGGCCAGGGAGCACACAGTGCAGAGATGAGCAGAAAAAAGAACTGTCTCATGACTCCCAAGTTGTATCTTTCCCCTCTGAATGGAAAATGGAAAAAGAACAGTGAAGTCTTCTGGGAGATGTAGTTCTCTTCTGTAACATGTACCCAGAACTATCAACAATCCACGGGACTGCAGCATTAACTCTTTAACTCCCAGTGTGCTACATGATGTTATGATTTGGAATACCAACAACAAAAATTATAAAACGATGACAACTAGTAAGAAAGAGACACAATCTTTTCTGAATGTAGTGGGTTTTTGCAGAATGCATGTTCTGAACTATAGCCTCGTTGTGAGCCCTCTACATTGGATGATGCAGAAGAAGAATAATCTTAAGTGGAGCTCTGAGCAGCGGCAGCCTTTTGAGCAAATTAAACAGGAGATAGCCTGTGCCAAGGCCCTGGGGCCAGTATGGATGGGACATGATGTAAGAAACATCCTCCAGACTGCTGCTGGAGAGAAAGGTCCCACTTGGATTGTGTGGCAAAGAGCCTCAGGAGAGATCCGAGGCTGACCCCAGCATTCTGGAGTTGAGCATACAAAAGTCCAAAGAGTGCTACACTCCAGCTGAAAAGGAGATCTTAGCTGTGTATGAGGGGGTTTGGGCTGCTTCCAAAGTAACTGGTGCTGAATCACAGCTCCTTCTGGCATCTCGACTGCTGGTGCTAAACTGTATGTTTAAGGGAAAGGTTCCCTCCATCCATCATGCCACTGATGTTGCTTGGAGTAAGTGGATTCTGTTGATTACTCAGCGAACTTGGATGGGAAACCTCAGCCATCTAGAAATCTTAGAAGTAAGCACGGGCTGGCCTGAAGGTAAAAAGTTTGGAAGAGAGAGGGTGATGGCAAAACTATAAATATGGAAAGACATGGCAGGTTGTTTATATCATCTTGACACAAACCTGCAGTGGTAGACATTATGTACTTAGCATGGTAGACATTATGTACTTAGCATGATGGAGGCAACCACTGGGTGGCTGGAAACATACACAGTACCCCATGCTACCGAAACACCATATTAAGTCTCAAGATGCAAGTCCTATGGTGACATGATACTCCAGGGAGAATTGAGTCAGATGATGGGACTCATTTCAAAACTTCTTTTGTAAATACTCGGGCCAATCTCATGGCATTGAGTGGATTTATCTTATCCCCAGTCATGCAGCAGCTTCTGGTAAAATCAAATGATACAATGGACTGTTAAAAACTATGTTGAAAGCAATGGGTGGTGGAACATTTGAGCACTGGGAGAAGCATTTGGCAGAAGCCACCTTGTTGGTCAATACCCTGGATCTATCAGTTGAGATGGATCTAACCCGGTCTAACTCCCCACATGTTGTAGAGGGAGATAAGGTGAAAAACAAGCTGAGAAGAGCAGTTTGAGCCTTCCTGGCTTCAGGCAAGGGCAGATCTCTGTGGAACTGTTCTTGCTTAGGGACCTGGATTCACTTGATGGGTAGTGCAGAAAAATGAGGATGTTCAATGTATACCACAAGGAAATCTGTGGCAGGCGGTTGGAGCCAGCTGAACTTTTAAGGACCCTTCCAACCCAAGTCTTTCCATGGTTCTTCAGTAACCAACTTTCCTGTGGTACACTTGCAGGAGATTTGCACTAGAACCTGCAGTGTTCCTGGCCGACACACTTGTGATCCTGTTGAGTCTACAGGTATGTACAAATCTCCCCTAACCCATCAAGAACTTGTTTTAAATTTTTGTCTCATTTGCACAACTCCTCCAATCTAATGTTGTGTCGTGGATTCTAGGGAAAATGTGAACAGTGTGCATCATTCCTTATTTACAAAGTTTTCCTTATTTTCTTCCGTGCTCACAGACCGCTATGTGATTGACTATGAAGCTTGCTTGAAATAATAGAAAAAAAAGTTCATAAGTTTTTGTTTGTGATCTGTGGACTACTGATCTGCATTCCATTTCCATCCAGCATGGCCTGAGCTTTCATGACTAGACAATTATTTATTAATGTTCTTCTGTCCTTTTTGTAGGTCTGATGGAAAACAATTTTTCAGTCAAGAGTCCTTGTTAGTCTGAGGTTTTCCATGCTGAGATAGCAATCTTCTCTGTGTATTAGTTTGTCAATCTGTAGCATGGTAAAGGATAGTCTAACTGTGATACCCTTCTTTCTGAAACATCTTAATCATTTTTGCATTTTCAGCAGCTTAAATAAAAATTATAGTGGTGTTCATCCATCCTTACTTAGAAGGGAGTTAGACTCATTATTTAATTTCTGGTATTTAGAATCAGGCTCCCTATATACTCAGTGGTAGAGCTCTTCAGTGCTCTGAATCACCTTTGGGAAGCATATCACTCCTCCTTTCAGCTGTCATAGTTATGTCCTAGGTACTTGTGAAGTGCAAAGAGAGGTGGTGCAGAGCTGATACTCCTGGCACTGCTGGGTTAACTTTCTGGTTTAGAAACACCATTCTGCAGTAAGCATCTACCATCAGGAGCATTGTTCAAATGCGTGTCTGCCTGGTTGTACTGCCTTGCTCATGTCATACTGCTATTCATGTCTTCACCATCTTCAAAGCAGCCTCTGAAGGTTTTACCAGGCTGTAGTTGATACAGAGAGATGATGAAGTACCATGCTCCAGGAAAAAATGCAGTTCTCACTCCTGACTCTTTCCAACTTCCTGTTGGAATACCTACCCTCAATTCTCGATTATGCAAACCATCTCCATGTCTGGCTTGTTGCTGGGAAACACCTTCTGTTTCCTACATTTGCTGACAGTTGGGAGTGATTGCAACTTCCCAGGAGTACATGTTGCCACTGAAGTGAGGTGTTTGTCTGTCTACTGTGCATCCAAAGTTATGGAAAGTGATACGTTAATGAAATTTCTCCATAAAAGAAAGACAGCAGTTGAGCTACTCAGTTTTGATAAGCCAGCTTTAATACTGACCTAAGTGCTGCTGCAGTTTTTGTTCTCTTGACTTCAGTGGATGTTTGTAAAGAGCTTGAGTACTGCCTCTTCAGGATGTTTCTGTGACTGCGTGAAATTGCTGTACCATCTTGGGCAGCCAGTCTCAACTGTCTTGGGAGCTAGGTATGAGACGTTAAATGCTTCAGCACTGGCTGCAATATTAATTGATGATGTAGCCAAATTTTTCATGAATAGAAAAATAAGTTTTGAGAAATGCGGCTGAAAAGATCAGTTGTAATGTAATATAATTGGTGATGTATTTATTGTATTTCTTTTGATGAACGAAATAAATGAAGTCTCTCAGAAAGCAATTTCAGTATTTGCTTTAGATAGACAAGGTAGAAAATAGGATGCTAAGGCAAAACTCTGAGATGCAGTAAGTTGCCAAATATTGGATACTAATGTAGAATAGAAGTCTTTTTGTTTGGTATATGTATGATCTTTTCTGTTTCTGAGGATGATGTATGGAGACCTTTTTTTACATTTTAACACACAGAATAAAGACTAACATTTTGTAATAAAGAAACAGTGTTAGGATTTGAATCTCTTAAGTATTTAAACTAGCCAATGTTTAGTATTTTGTCACAGTATCACTTCAGCTATACATGGAAAGGTACATTCAGCAGGACAGGAAACTGTAACAGAAATAAGGAGATGCTAACAGCATGGAAAGCATCCTACCTCAAAAGGTGAAGTTCTCATAAGTCTCCTGAGCAGAGGTCCTTAATCTTCTCTAAATGGCTTTGACAGTATGGATGTAAATAGAAGGACTTATTTTGACTGCTCAGGAACCAGAAGAAGAGAAGCATGATTGTATGTAGACAGTGCCTGAACTTAATGGGCTTTTGTAAGTATGGCTGAGAAGTTTCCCTTGATAGATGGACTTGTCAGATGATTTTGACAATTCCTTGGGATACTTTCTTAACAGCTAGGCTCAACATCTGAAATGAGCTGAAATAAAGCCAGCTGCTTGACTTTGAGTGTTTTGGGTCTCATGGGTTGTGCCTTCATCTAGATCAGAAAATCAGAGAGCCATACAACTGCCAGTTTTTCAACAGTGCTGTAGTTCAGGTATCATCTCAGAAGTTTTCTCTGTGGTTAGAAATGGTTTTAAAATCAGTGAGCAGAGTGACTAGTTTGAACCTTGAATGACCCCATCTCTACTGGGAAGATTGCATGCTGTTGTCTGTCAAGACCTTCAGACAATGACTGGAAAAAAAAAAAAAAACGACAACACAGAGGAGCACTCTTCCTCTCTGCCAAATGAGTCAGAAGCCCCCTGTGGTCATTAGGATAGAGGGCATTGAACAAATAGAGCAAAACCGAAAGGAATGAGGGAAGCAGTTAGCTCAGGAGAATGTAATGTCCTGAAAACAATCCCAAAGAAAAAAGTGACCAAAATTTTGGAAACACTGATGTTCTCGAGAGACAGAAGTAGAAGGAGGTGGGGTGTGAGCTCTGAATTTTAGATGAGTATTGTGTTTGTCCATCCAGAAGGAGGGCCTTCTTTCAACTGCATGAATGCATTCATAAATAACCATCTGATTGGAAAAGATATTTGAGAGATTTTCTTGTGGTCGGTGGAGACATAGAACCTGAAACCTGAGATCACCTGTTTCTAGCTGGAAAGTGAAAAACAACCCTGAGAAATCACTTGCATGTGGGATAACTGTCTCACTCCATAGAACAATGAGCAGCATACCAGAGGTTGACATCATCTTCGCAGAGGGACTAATAGTTGGTCATGAATTTCCTTTTTATAGGCTTAGATGTACGCTGAACTATTCCAGAATGATGAGGTGTCAACAGCCTCTCTTGAACTCTGTAATCCAAAACAACGGCAATTTTTTGTGAGGCCTATGGCTTCACATATCAGGTAGTGTGCTAAGGGATGTTTGGAGTGTACTCTAGAAATGTATTGTTTGGTATGTGGAAGGTCCTTGAAGAGCAAGCCCTGCAAAATATATAAAAATGTATTTAATGGAGTTGTAGGAAGCTGTGTAAGCTGTAGTAAGCTATGCAATTGAATGTTTCAAGTTTTTACAGCAGCTGAGTGACTCATAGGTGAGCTCTGTTCTTCTAACTAGATACAAGCATTGATATGTGGATTGGAATCAGAACTTGCTAGAGCTCAGGAGATGTTCATCTCCTTTAGGACTGTGCAGTTATATCTACTGCACCTTGCTAACTGCCTCATCAACAGCAGCTGTTAATGAAGTGTTGTGATCAGGAAGCGTCACGTACAGCAATCACGGCAGACTATTCCTCTTTCGTTCACCTTTCATTAAGTGTTTCCACATCAGCTAGGCATGATGTGCATATTTCCTCCTCAGAAGCTGGGAATGTAGATCAGTTCAGGGAGAAGTGTGAGACAGGGCTCAATGTCATAGTGGTTTATTATGTTACATCTCATGTTTCAAAATCCTATGAGTCTGTGGGTATTTTACTCTAACTTTCTTTAGACTTTTGTTAGTCGTCTGTTTGGTTCCTCATTCCACACTTAATGAGCACAGAGAGAGGCTTTGTTTTGGGCTGACATTATGGTGCTGTGAAAGAATAACTTCTGGATAGCTGCCCTTCACTGTTTACTGATGTACAGTATTGCTGAAATTATAAACATGAAGTAAAACATTTTCCGTATTGTGATCATTAATAAATCTTATTAGCTGCCAGTGACTTCAATTTATGTTGGTCTGTAAAGCCTGAAGAAAGTGGTTCGATTTGTCTAAGAAAAAAAGGCATTAACACACAGGAAATAGTTTCTCTTGGTGCCTCATAGAAGAACAGACTGATGTGAGGAAAAGGGTGGGCTCGTTCCTCTGATGTATGTATTACTGTTGGCATCTATGAGTTTTTATTCACACACAGCATCTAAATGTAGTCTAAGGAACTGTCAGTTTTAAGGTAGCATTTGCACAAGAGCCAGAGATAAAACTGAAAACATGCAGTGTGTTTTATTTTGTCATTTAAGTGCTGTTTTTTCACCTTTCATGCCAGTCCTCACCACTGCCTCCAAGCCTGACTTCGAGTGAATTATTTCATGTGCAAGTACTTTCAGGATCATGGATCAAAAGTGTAATAATCATTGCAAAATGATATTAAGTCTTCTTATATGATTGTGTTAGATGATTTGGTATGCTGAAACCTTCAATGGGTATTTGTTTATGATTCTGCACTGAAACTCTCTCTTCCTATCTTGGCTGCAGTGCATAAGGGCAGATTTCTAATGCTGTAGAAATTAATGAAAGTAACATTCCCTGGCTTCCATTTGAAATATTATGTTTAGTAACTGGAGACAGGGCAAAGGTGGTTTGTATCAATCTGTAGAGTTATCAACATGTTTGGAACAACTTATATACAGAATCCATATCAGTGGTCTGTAGTTGTTCTTCACCTGTGACAGATGAAAGAAGCGACAGCTGAAAAGACTGTAGCACTCGGAAAAATATGGTAACATTTGTGTAGAAGGTACTAAAGAGAGAATGGGAATCCCAAGGTGAACAGGTTTAGGGACCACTAGGATATTCCTTTTCAGTGAAATCAGAGTACTCTTTGTCATATCAGACCATAGCCAGGAGAGGATTGTGCAGTTTGCCAGGAGTGTCCCCAGTACCGCTGCCATGGGTTTGCAGTGTCAAGAACCATTTGCTTCTGCTTCACTGGGATGTTTTGGCTATATGAGTTTGTTTATACTCCATGTGTTATCTCACCTTAATGCTGGGAGTGCTATCAATTTGAGATTAATTTCTAGACAATTGTGTTTCAAGTGTTCCATCGCATTCTCATGTTTCCCCTCCACTGCATCTGTGTGAGTAGCACTAAGCCCCTTTCTACTATAACAGATTGCTGTACTCTCATCTGAGCACTTGGGTTTTAGGTAACAGAGAGCCACCAGGAGAGAGCAGCTTCAGTTAGTATGCTCCATTGGTAACTCCCATGGAAAACCCTAAATCCTGCACTGGGCCTGCTTAGTTCATAAAGACTCATACTATGACTTTTTGTCCCCAGGAAGATATAAGAAGCCAAACACACAAAGGGGTAAGTTTAAAAATCAAGCACCTTCTCTCTAATCTGAAGATCACAAAGCTGTCAAGGCTGCTGGGCCATCACTCCATGCCAGGTAATGCCACTCTATCGTCCATTTCCTTGCATTGTTGTGTCATGTTTAAGTTGCCTATAATGGTATACAGCAACAGCATATTATAAAATTAGCAAATCATTTGAATGTTTAAGCACTTACAGTGCACAATTTACAATCTACAGGCATAGGAATGATACAATTGTGCAATAAGTGCTTTGCATAACACAGGTTACAGTACACCTCCAGAATATAATTGCACGGTCTGTGAGTGCTACCAGGAGCACAGAGGCATTCCTACAAGGCTCTTTGCCACGTCTGTTTTCTGCAATGTTGATATGTCATGTCATGCTTATAATGTCATACTCACAGGGTCTGTCAGAAGTTTCCAGTGTCAGAACACGCAGTTAACCAATATGACACTGGCTGTCGTATGACTTTGGCAAATTAAGGGCAAGTTTTCATGATGTGTGCTTGTGACTTAAGAAACCCAGTTGAAGATTCTGTCTAGTTAACACTCTGTGTCATCTGCTGAGTCATCTGGTGATGATAAGAACATAAATCTACTATCAGGAAGAACTCTTGAATAGCAAAAGCAAATAATTCACAGAATCACAGAATCACTGTGGAAGGAACCTCAAGAGATCAAGTCCAAACCCCTGTTATGGCAGGTTCCTACAATAGGTTGCAGAGGTAGGCTGGCCTTCAATATCTCTATTGGAGTAGACTCCATAACCTCTCTGGGCAGACTGTTCCAGTGCTCTGTCAACCTTACTGTAAAGAAGATCTTCTGCATGTTAGTATGGAACTTCCTATGTTCAAGTTTTGAACCACTGATCCTTGTTCTATCATTATACACCACTGAGAAGAGCCTGACCTCATCCATTTGCCTCCCTCTCTTTTGATATTTACAAACATCTATCAGATCCCTTCTCAGTCTTCTTTTCCCTGAGCTGAACAGACCCAGGTTACTCAGTCTTTTTTCATAAGGAAAATGCTCCATGCTCATAATCATCTTTGTGGCCCTCTGCTGGATTCCTGGGAAATCCCCATCTTCTTTGTACTGGGGAGCCCAGAACTTGACACAGTATTCTAAATGTGGGCTCATCAGGGCAGAATAGAAGGGGAAGATCACCTCTCATGCTCTGATGACCATGCTCTTTTTAATGTATTCCAGGATGCCACTGGCCTTCTTAGTCACAAGAGCGCACTGCTGGTTCGTGGCCAAGCTATTGTCCACCAGAACACCCAGCTCCTTCACAGAGCTCCTCTCCAGCACGTCATCCCCAATCTGTACTGATACATGCAGTTATTCCTCCCCAGATGCAAGACTTGCTCTTGTTAAGCCTCATCAGATTCCTCCCTACCCAAATCTCCAGTCTGTCCAGATCCTGTTGAATGGTAGCACAGCCTTCATGTTTGTCAGCTAATCCTCCTGGCTTTGTATCATCAAAACTTGCTGAGGGTGGACTGTATCCTTTCATCTGGGTTGCTGATGAAGATGCTGAACAGGACCAGACCCAACACCAACCCCTGGGGAACACCACTAGTTATATGCCTCCAAACAGACTCTGTGCTGCTGCTGAGCTCTACCTGCCTGAGCTCTGCCAGTCTGCCAGTTCTCAATCCACTTCACCATCCACTCATCTATCCCACGCTTCCTAAGTTTCATCACAAAGTGGGATAATGTGGGAGATGGTGTTAAATGCCTTGCTGAGTCAAGGTACACAATACCCACTGCCCTCCCTCCACCCACATGGGGGTAGATCGAGCATGATCTCCCCTTAACATGTTGACTACTCCTGATAACCTTCTTTTCCACTTGCTTGGAGATGGCACCTGGAAGAACTTGCTCCACCACCTTTCCGGGGTGGAGGTGAGGCTGACTGTCCTGTAGTTTACCGGATCCTCTTTCTTGCCCTTTTTGAGGACTGGAGTGACATTGGCTATTCTCCAGTCTTCAGGCATCTGTCCTGTTTGCCAAGACCTTTCAAAGATGACAGAGAGCTGATCAGCAGTCATCTCTGCCAGTTCTCTCATCACACATGGATGCATCCAATAGAGAGCCATGGATTTGTGTGCGTTGATTTTGTGTAGGTGCTCTCTGACCAGATCCATCTCAACTAAAGGGAAGTCTTCCTTTCCCAAGACTCCCTCTTACTTCCAGGGTGTGGGATTCCTGTGGGCTAGTCTTTGTAGTAGAGACTGAAGCAAAGAAGACATTCAGTATCTCTGTCTTCTCAGAGTCCCATTACCAAGGCACCCATCTCATTTGGTATGAGGCCCACATTGTCCCTAATCTTCCTTTTACTTCTGATATACTTAAGGCAATCTTTCTTATTACTCTTTACCTCCTTTGCAAGGTTTCATTCCAAGAGGACTTTAGCCTTCCTCATTGGATCCCTACAGGCCCTGACAAGTTTATGATGAGTTTATCTAGCATAAATCAAGGTTGCTTATTGACACCAGAATCAGTCAGGGAAAGCTCCTTGCTAGTATTTGCTGTGAATAGGAACTGGAGACCCCACAGTTTCAAACTGAGTTTAAAATGGTATTTTGTTGATTTTTCTTTCCAGCTTAACTTCATTTGCAATGTGACAATCAACTACTTAACCCTTCACTTGAAGCAGGCTTCCTGTTCTTTAAAATATGTATCATGCAAAATTTCACATGGTCTTTTTGGAAGATAAAAGCCTTATTCAAAGCTGGAAGGGCACAGTTAAGGCAAAAAAGCAGTCCTACCACTTTACATTATTTTGTACATGTTAATTTATATGAGTATCCTATATAAGTTAACTTACTATATCCTATTTACATCCTCTTTTTTTTTTTTTTTCATTTTTTTTTTCCCTGTCCAATTCTGAACTAAAATTTCTTCAGAGTATAAAACTGAGTTTTTGTCAGGGAGCACAGAGTTGTAGTTTCTGCTGTGAAAAATCAAATCAGCAAAGAGTTTCTTCAGGACAGCAGTCATCTGCTGTGTGCTGTTGTATTCACAGCAGCTACTGATGACAGAGACACTAAAGGCAGAGATAAATACCACTCTCAAAACTAGTCAGCTCCATACCTTGATGCTCACATGTATTTCATTATATGTTGTCTGTTACGTTAATCAAGCAATTATTTTTATGTTTTCCTAAGAATGAATTTATCACCCTGACTGATTTGATTATGGCACTCAGAAATGCCCAAACACCCGAGAAGGCTGAGGGTCTTATTTTTAAAGGTGTTTATAAACAAAACAGACTTAGCTGAGTGACACAGAGTGGAATCTGGTTGAAGAGAAGAACAGTATTTCAGTATTACTGAACTTCTCATGTTGCAGTGTCAACTCACATTGACTGGTGCTGTACTTTCACCTTTTGCCTCATTCACACATCTGCAGAGCAGCCGTGAAGCCCTGCATCTCTTTAAAAAAAGTTCTTTGCAGAGAGAGTGTTGAGGTGCTGGAACAGCTGCCCAGAGAGCTTGTGGATGCCCCATCCCTGGAGGTGTTCAAGGCCAGGATGGATGGGGCCCTGGGCAGCCTGGTCTAGCATTAAAAATGGGGAGGTGGTGGCCCTGCATGTGGCAGGGGGGTTGGAGATTCATGATCCTTGAGGTCCCTTCCAACCCTGGCCATTCTGTGATTCTGTCTCAGTGCTGTGTTTTTACATGGCTGAAAGATTTATCACGATGCAGGACAAAAAGAAGCTGACTTTCTTTCTCCCTTGACCTGCCAAAATCCGTTCCCTCTCAGTGCTTAGCTATGTGAAACCTGGTGACAAGAAGATCCAACTCTGGTCTTCTGACTGACTGCATTATTTTATTACTGTTACATAAATGAACAGATAGAAGACAGAAGCTATTCTGAGAAATCTGCAGCTCAGGTCAGATATCACATTAAAAAGTGACACTATAGAAGGAAATGGATACAGGAGGAGGATTACTATGAAATCTTGTTTACTAGTATCCATATAGTAAGCCTATTATTATTTTTAATGAAATACTGTTGGTGCAGATGCAGATCTTGTTTCTCTGATCAGCACTGAATAGCACCACAGTCTATGAGCAGTCCGGCTGAAAACCTTCAGTTGTGAGTTGGCAGGACTGTGATTGGTCTTGGAAAACCTGCCTAACAGGGAGATGCTTCAATATGGAGGAGGGATCGCTGCATCAATCAGGAAGGGAAAATGTTTCTAGATGATAGAATGGACAAAACGAAGAAACAAAAGTAATCAGATTATCTGAAATCCCCATCTGTAATATTCAAGCATGCATGATAGATCTTTAAAAGAGCTCTTAATGCAGGAGATGATCAGTCAGTCTGAATGATGCTACAGGAACTGATATCAAAGGCACTGAGGATGAAGTGGCTTTTTCTGGCATTGCAGCAGAGTTAAGAGTCTAGCACCCAATAATCAGGCAGATAAACAGACAAGAGCTTCCTGAAGGCATTCTGTCACAATAGATCTGTAGGAATAATTCCAGACATGAATCCATTGACAAAGATCACCACACAGAATGAACAATGATAGATGAGTTTTTGGGCTTCGGAGTAATGTTTTTTGGGGATTTTGTTGTTATTATTTCTGCAGATGAAGGTCTCGGATTGTTCAACATGAAGACATTCAAAATCATTCTGATTCAGAGTGATGCTGATATGTCAGCAACCCAACTCTGACCTTAAGTGTCATCTGTGGGACCAAAGCAGGTGCCTGGGATTGAGTCTAGCTGGGGTTTGAGAACACTCAAGGGCAGAGATAGCACAGCGTCCGAGGGAGGCCTGTCCCACTGCTTTGCTGTCCCTGTGGAGAGGATGTTACCAGTCTCAATGCAGGGTATGACTTTTATCATTCACCATCCTCTGAGGCCCATCATCTAAGCAGGTGTCTAGCCACTTGGTTGCCCACGCTGTCTTGTCCCACCTTGGATAAAGTAATATTGTGGGAACAATCACAGAACAACAAAATGGCCAGGGTTGGAAGGGACCTGAAGGATCATGAATCTCCAACCCCCCTGCCACATGCAGGGCCACCAACCTCCACATTCAGTACTAGACCAGGCTGCCCCGGGCCCCATCCAATCTGGCCTTGAGCACCTCTAGTGCTTTCAGACTTGCTAAAAAGACACCCACTGCTCTCCCCTCAGTATTTATATCACAGAAGACACCTGCGTGATCAAGCATGATTTACTCCTGTACAATCCGTGCCAACACTACAGAATCATGTTTTCCCTAATGTGCCTAGAAGACTGCTTCAGGAGAACTTGCTCCAGCCTCAGTGAGGCTGACTGCCTTATATTTCTCCAGTTGTCTGGAACGTTTTTGAAGATAGATGTTGTTTCTCCTTGGTTGTTTTTTTGTTCTTTTTTCTTTCTTTCCCCAGTTGTTAGGGATGTTTCACACATTTTAGCATTCCTAAAAGGGCTCTGGTCTCTCTGGTCCTCTCAGCCTTCTTCAGTGTAGTCTATTTGGACCATATATGTGACCACCCCAAGCTAGGATTTCATCAAAATGTTAATATGGCTGTTGAACAAATAGCCTTGTATCTAAGGCAGAATACTTCTTCAGCTGAACTGATTATCAATAATCAAGCTTCAGCTGAAGCTTGATTATCAATAAATGGATCCAGGTTTCTTCACTGAATTATTTCTTACACTTTTGTAGGATAACTGGTAGCACACAACTTTTTGTTAAGAAGTCAAAGAATCTTTCATAATAAATTAACGACACAGAAGTGTGTTAGGTTTTGTAGGATTTTCCTCCTGGGAAGTTTTGGACACATTATATTCATTCTTCTTTATTATGTATCATGTATACACATAGGAATCTGTGCCTGTTTGATATATATAATATTAACAGGAAAATATTTTTCTGAGTTTCATTAATTCCTAGACTTTTAAAACGTGCAGTCTATCACATTTTTTCCTGTGGATTTTTCTCACTGAATGTCATTAGTATATCTTGCAGTTACAAGTCTGAGAAGCCAGACTTCATGCATGAAAGTTTGATACCATGAGAAAAAAAGCTGCTGTTTCAGGCTTGGAGGCCTCAAGAATACACCTTGTTTCACTCGCCTTAGATGGGATTCCAATGGAGAAGCCTTTAGCTGCCTCACCAACCACTAGGGAAACTTGCATGAGTACCATGCAAGTCTTCCTGGACTCCTTGGTTACTCTTCTCTCACCATGTGGTGAACACTTCAGTGACCTTGTAAGAGAATTGATTAGATGATATTTTGCCAAATGAACCAAAGATTATTTATCTTCCAGCTCCAAAAGGAACATAAAACCATCTGGTCCTTCCTGCCAAACCTTCCAGTCAGACCTTCTAGTTCACCCAGCTGGTAAGTCTGCTGATGTGGTTGACAGATTCCTCAGACAAAACATATCATTTGGGCATCCAAGGGCAGACATCTTGGCATCATTCCTGCCCTCAACCATCTGATGTCTCTTCTCCAGCTGTGGCTATTTTCTAGCACATCAGATAAAGACTAAAAGGAAAAATCCATAATATATATGTAGATGAGTATGTTGATCTCAAGAGAACAAAATAATTCCAAATATTCAGCAGAGTGAAGTACATTAACTTTGCAAAGAAATGAGTGCAATAGACATACACTAAGCTGTCTCCCCTGAAACTTCCTAGAGACTAAAGATAAGAGGTGACTGGGATATTACAAAGATTCTCAGGAATGCACATCCTATCAGCAGTGCTTGAGACTGACAGCAAAATAACAGTTTTATAAAAACATAACATTCCTAGTACTTTGTTTCCATAGATATGTGGAGCAGACACCAGTGTGAACAGACCAGCAGTACAATGAGACCCACTTGCTGCAACTCAAAGCTAATCAAAATCACAGTGGAAATAAGGCATAAATTTTTAACACCAGAGTCAAGTAATTTCTGGAAATCTCATTTATCCTAAATGTATTAATCTTCCCCAGAACTGGTGATCTGCTTTAAAGAAGTGCAGAAGTGCTCAAGCAGAAGGTACAGCCTTGATGCCGAAATCGCTGACATTTCTCTGAACTTCATCCTGTCTTCCCTCAGAAACTCCATGCCAACATCATCAGCAGAATACTTCCTTAGTATCACCTTTTAAAGCTTTTAAAGACTTTATATTCAGATCAAACACTCTCAAGTTTGTCACTCTCACTCAGACCTAAACAAGCTAGATCAGTGTTTATTGATTTACACACAGCTAAGCTAGTTGTGATACTTTACATTAACTGAGATATGGCACTGCCATCATGACTGTGAATAGCAAATGGCACCAACTTCAGGACTCAAATGAGCAAGGTGAGTCAGTGTAGAAAAACAAATATGGATAAAACTCATGTCTTTTGCTATGCAGTGTTGGTTTCTTCTAGCTTAACTGTTAGTCACTTTTAGCTTAACAAGCTAGTCAAACAAGCACCAAGAGTGGTGAAGAGGAGCAACAAGTACTGAAGGCTAAAGAACAGTGCATCTGAATAATTAAATTGCTCTTCTCTGTAGCAGTCTGAAATCAGAGCTGATTACCTGCACCATACCATAATCGTGGGAACCGTTTTTCATTAAGCTGACAAACTGGTGACTTAGATGTGCTTAATCTTTTTGGAAAGTACAAATAAGAGTTTGCTTTATTTCTGTTAGCATTTAGCATTTGTACTGTGTAGATGCCTTATTGGTCATGCTGTGTTCTGGGGCCATACATCACCTTAGGATTGCCACACGTATCTTGCTGGTGTTCATAGCATCACAAAATCATGGGGATTGGAAGACACCTGTGAAGATCCTCATAAGGGAGATGTCACAGGACCCTGATCAACTCTGTGGCCCTCCAGTGGACTCTCCCTAGGACATTCCTCTCTTTTTTGAGCTGAGGAGCCCAGAGCTGGGCAAAGAAGTCTAGATGTGGCCTCATCAGGGCAGAGTAAAGGGGGACTATCACCTCCCATACTCTGCTGGCCACACTCTTTTGAATGCACCCCAGGATACCATTGGCCACACTGCTGGCTCATGGTTATCCTGTTGTCCACCAGGGCATATAGGTCTTTCTCTGCAGAGATCCTTTCCAGCAGGTCAACCCTGACCTGTACTGATATGTATGATTACTGTTCTCCAGGTGTAGCACTCTGCACTTGACAATGTTGAACCTCATCAGGTTCCTCTCCACCCAGCTCTCCAGACTGCCCAGATCTAGCTGAATGGCAGCACAGCCTTCAGGTGTGTCAGCCGCTTCTTCTGGCTTTGTATCATCAGAAAACTTGCTGAGGATGCACTCTGTCCCTTGACCCATGTCATTCATGAAGATGCTGAACAAGATCAGATCCAATACCAGATCCAATATCTGATGTTCCCTGGAGAACGTCACCAGTTACAGGCCTCCAACCAGACTCTGTGTTGCTGATCACAACACTCTGAGCTCTGCCACTCAGCCAGTTCTCAATACATCTCACTGTGCAGCCATCTATCCCACACTTCTTAAGCTTCTCTATGAGGATGTCCTGGGAGATAGCATCAAAAGACTTGCTGAAGTCAAGGTAGATAGCACCCATTTGTCTCTCCTCACATGCCCAGCCAGTCATAACATCCAGAAGGAGACCAGGTTGGTCTATTATGACCAACCTGGGGAATCCGTGCTGACTACTACTGATAACTTTCTTTTCTTCTATTTGCTCAGAGGCAGCATCCAGAACAAGTTGTTCCATCACCTTTCCAGGGACAGAAGTGAAGAGGACTGGTCTGGAACTGCTTACAAAAGATAAAATGACTGGTGAGTTCCACCCTTCAGTTCTAGCAAGGTGGAACATAAGTAATTATGTGGCATCCAAACACTACAAAGGCAGGGCAAAGCATAAGCATATAAACAGGTGGGCAGACCAATTAATTCTTATGGCCTCAAACAGCAACTATTACCATGCTGACTATATATAGGCTAAACATGACCCTAGATGAAGATCATTTAACAATAATTTTTCTCCAGCAACAATAAGGTGTCTGGACAAGTTCTTCTCTGCCCTGGCAGCTTGTTCCTGCTTACTGTCACCATTTCTCAAGGTGAGTGATAAAAGTATCAGCTTTGCTTCTGACATCATCCCACGTAAGTCTTTTCAAATAGGAAAAAATAGTTAATGCTTAATCTAAACAATTTCTGCCACTTCCAGACAGCTTTAAGGTACCGCCTTGGGGTGTGGGCCTTGAGGGATGGGCAGCAGGACAGGAGGAATGAGGAGGCTGGAGCTTCTCAGGCAAGCTTCATCACTGAAGTAATTACATTCCTGAGTCATCTCCTTTCTTAGTGATGGGAAAATATCAGAAGATACCTAATTGTAGGACAAGTTATCCAGGCATTACCACTGCTTTAATGACTGTAATTATAATGGCTCATCACAACTCGATACTGTATCACAGCCACATAGAGATAGGTGTGATGGCTGCTTGCTTTCACAGTGTGCAGTACTGTGGGTTGGTCTGCCATCTTATTCTTCTAATTTTCCATTATCCTTTAAGATCTACTTTCTTGCTTTCTCACAGAAAATTTTGGTTCCCCAGAGTATTTAGAAAAATGCCTATTTCAGCTGTTTCACTTCTTGGTTCAGAGTTAGACTGTTTATTCCCCTTCAGTATCTCTCAGTCTTCCCATAGCTGTCCTTCTGTTTTCAGAATATATCAGCTCTGTTCATGCTCTGCTAGAATCACTTCTCTAAACAAAAATTCTGTTTTTAGACATGTCTGTAAATTTGAAAGCCTGCAGAGTAAGCTGCCAAATGTGATGCACTTATCTTCTTACCCATGGAAAAAATGAATCTTCAGGTCACAATGTTGTTGGTCACCACACAGGGCTATACATTAGTACTGTGATCACATGTGGGAAGGCCACTTCTGTGGATGCGCATTCAAGTCCCCAGACCTGTGCATGGCATGATTGCCCTAAAAGCACAGCTGAGCACCAACATCTTCTGGGCCCTTGGAGAAGTTCTTTGCAGAGAGAGCGGTGAGGTGCTGGCACAGGTTGCCCAGAGAGGCTGTGGATGCCAACAGGAGGTGTTCAAGGCCAGGGTGGATGGGGCCCTGGGCAGCATGGTCTAGTATTGAGTGTGGAGATTGGTGGCCCTGCATATGGGAGAGGGGTTGGAGACTCATGATCCTTGAGGTCCCTTCCAACCCTGGCCATTCTGTGATTCTGTGATTCTGAGCAACACTGACAGACAGCTATCAGCTCTCTTTGTGCAGTTTGTTGCTGTGGCTGAAGCTGTTGCCAAAACAGGAAATCTTTCTGTACTTTCTCCTACTCTGTGTTCCTTGGACTACATGTCACCTAATTAAAAAAAAACAAATAAAAGCTCAATTCTCCATGAGAAGAGGATGGTTGAAGAAAGACAGTGCAGAGAGAGAGGAATGCCAACGTGTGTCTGAGCCTGCTTTCTCAAAGAGTGTTTGAGCCACTGCACCCAGAACTCTTGTTGGAGGAATTGTGTATCTATTCAGAATGTGAGAGGAACCTCTGTGCTTTTCAGCATATCTACTGCCAAAGAGTCCTCCTGTTTTGCAGGAGAGTGCTCCTGACTACATAAAACTTTTGCAAACATGCCAAGAATCTTTGCTTTCAGTTTTGTGTATGGTGCCACATACATAAAATATTTCTATATTATACTTCAAATACTTCAGCAAGTAAAAACTTAAAAAATGTGTACTTAGATGAGAGTCTTTGGCAAGTTATCTAAGAATGATGTTACTGAACTGCCATGCACCTTTAACAGATGGAGAAGGAAGATTGCTACAGAACAGCTAGAACTTGGCAAACAGCCTCAGATAGGGCACAAACAATATAAGTGTGCTTAGAATTCCCAGAAATAGTTTAACAAATAAAAGCTTTCACAGAGATCCTAGGGGAAAGATAGGATTAACATTGCCCAAGGAGGCTCAGAGGTGTGGCGCTGACAGAAAAATGGTGACACGTATACAATGAAAGCAATCCACGTGGGGAGGGTCAAGGACAAAGAGGCACTGATATTTGAAATTCTGTGCACTCATTTTCATTTGTTTGTCTTTTGATAGGATCTTTTTTTATGGTTTCAGATTAGGTCCTAGCCAATGCTTTACTGAGTAGCTCGGCTTTTACTATCCAAGTGTTCATTGGCTGCTTTCCATCTCAGGATGTGAAAGAAGTTAACCACAGTTCAGTACAGACTGCTGCTTGTTGTTTTCACTTGTGCACACAGAAGAAAATCTCTTCTATTTTGGTCCTTCTTTGGCCTTTGGAGGCCACTTTTGTCATCCAAAGCTTTTTGAGGCTCAAAGGGCAATGCGGTAGAAGAGGAGGGCTCTAAGTCTTTGCGAATACATAAATTCATAAACACCATTCAGCCTTGATGAAGGCAGAAATGAAGACAAGAAATGTTTAGTGTCTCTCTTTGATTTACCTATTCGATTTTCTAATTCTTATTCTTATGTTCAGTCTATCATTGTTCTGTATAAGAGAATGCTTAGGCTACTTAAGTTCATATACAGGATAACTGACCTTTGCTTAAAAGATGCTGTCTTAGCCCAGACCAATCACAAATTTGGTGATAAAATATTTAATTAAATTTGGTGGCAAATATTTATATCTTTTATATAAAGATCACCTGAAGGACTGTGTTTTTTCCAGAACCTAAGCCTTTCAGTCATGCTTGAAGTTTTGAATGGAGTACAGCATTTCCTGTTAAAATAACAAAGAAGGGCTGGAGCATCTCTTTTATGAGGAAAGACTAAGAGATCTGGGACTGTTTAGACCCGAGAAGGCTGAGAGGGGATCTCATCACAGTGTATAAACATCTGAAGAGCAGGTGTCAGCAGAATGGGGCCAAGCTCTTTTTGGTAGTGCCCAGTGGCAGAACAAGGGGCAACGGGCACAAACTGAAACTTTCATACAAACACAAGGAAGGTCTTCTTTACTCTGAGGGCACAGAGCACAGAAACAGGCTGCCCAGAGGAGCTGGAGACTCTACTCCTCTAGAGATATTCAAGACCCATCTGGATGGTTTCCTGTGCAACCTGCTGTAGGGAACCTGCTTTAGGAAGGGTTGGACTCAGGGATCTCCAGAGGTCCCTTCCAACCCAACCGTCCTGTGGTTCTGTGATTCTGTGAAGAGCGAGTTTGCAAGAGATAAATTAATTAGCTGAAGAATGCTGTGTTGTTCTCAATCTATATATCTTTGGATAGATCCCAACAGAGACACATATTTAATTGTAAGATTATGTATAAGTAAAGCTGGAAAGAATTGAAACTATAGGACATAGGACTAAAAAGACTGATAAAATTGTAATATCTTATATGATTTTATTAGTACTTCCTTTTATTTTTTTTTTTCCTATGAACCGATACTTACAGCTCATTGTCTTTCTTTCCCTCCCCTCCCCAAAGAAAAAAAGAAAGCTGAGTTCTGAGCAGTAATGAGATACAAGTAAATGAGTAATGAGCTTTAAAGAAACAGGAAAGATTAAGATGAAAATGATGCAGTGCCGGAACAGGGGAAGAACTTAATCAGCTAAAAGAATGTGAACAGACAAACATAGGAAAGAATGAAAAATCCCCAGATAGATGCTGTGTATGAAGTCTGCTTTGCTGCTACAAAGTCTGGTTTCCTAGTAGGTGGAACACTGTGAAAGATCTTTAACAGATTTATTGAAATATTCCTATTCAAGTCCAGTCCTGTACTCCTAATGATGTTCAAAGGCAGCAACAGGCCTTATCAGGCCTGTGCTTGGGCTGCAGGACCAGGAAGCAGTTTACTTCCCTGGTACAATACTGATAAACTGAGTATATAGCTGGGTTGTCAGGAAACACATTTCTTCATTGTAACATACCATACTAATGTAAGGCAGCCTTTCTGGAAACAGAAAGTGAGTTTTGATAGAAAAAAGAACAAACAGAAAACATCCGCTCCTCCTTCCCCAGCTCCATGAGGTTGTGTGATTAAACTGGCAGACTGGCTGCAACCTGGGCTGTCTGAGGTCAGGCGGTGGGAGTAAAAGTGATTGCTGCAGGCAGTGATAGCTAGTGTGAGGGCTGCTCCGAAAGTAGTGCCTCCTGTCCTATGATGTTGGCCCACGACATCAGAGGGGGATGCTGGTTGTATGGCAGCAGGGACTGAGCCTCCCAACAATATCTCATCACATTTAGTTGCTGTGTGATGGATGGAAGCAAAGGGGCAGTCAGACAGAATGGCACCAGGTATGGAAGTGTAGATGAAGCAAAGGTGTTTCATTGCATTTCTCTGTGTGGAAGACTGACATTCATTGACACTTGCTGTATGTCCATTGAGACCAACCAGTGGGTGTGAGCACACTGTGGCAGCAGGTGATGTGTTTCAGCAGTTGTGACAATGACAGTGGGTCACCTCTGTGGGTTCAGATTGTTTCTTTCTCTCTTTTGGCTGCAGGCAGTAACTGTTTTCTCAGAGAACCATTGCAATACTGGTTTCAGTATTTAGGTGTTGCAGTATGCTGGATGCCCAAACCCTGTGGCTCTGAGCACAGAGACAGTGGCTGCTCTGCACTGCTCTGGGTGCCGTGGAAGGGTCTGCACTCCATCACAGGCATTGCTGCTACAGTGATAGCACTGTATCACTGCAGCCAAGCCTAAGGTCTCTTTGACAACGAGCTTCTCTTAATTAATTTTAAATGACAAGCTAAGAACTCTTGAATGATTTTAGGAAAATTAATTAGTTTAACCTTAAAGTAACCTTGTGAGGAAATAAGTTATTTCTGTATTAGGAAAAAAAGAAAAAGAGACACAATTGCAGATGGTTTGCTCAGGGCTGCACAGAAAACATTATCTGAGAAGTTAAAAAATAAATACAAAAATCTTTCTGTAATTTTGGATCTGAATCACAAAATTGTCTTCATCCTCAGTCTTCTGCAGCCAGATGTAAGCATGGGGAAGTAATTCTTATCTCTGCTGTGGCTCCAATATCACTTTTCCCCTGACCTCCTTGATTTAAAATGTATGCGATGTCCCTTTGTGATCTGTGCTGCCAAGGCTGAGGTGAAGTCAGGCAGCAACAGGGGAAGCATGTGCTGTGAATGCTACTACCAGTTACTTTCTCTGCAGAGAGGAGAAGTCAGTGATTACTTTTAGCTCAGTCATTCCCCTAATCTGAAAATGTATTTAATCTTTTCCTTTTTTTTCCTTTAAAGAGGGAGGTTGGAGTTGGACTCCAGATCACCTACAGAAAGCTATAGCTGTTAGTCTGCAGTCTGGAGAGCTGCAAGGCTTCTGCTGGTGAGTCTGGTGGAAGCTCTTAAGAGAAGTCTGTAGTGAGGTCCAGGTAGGTGGTGATTGTCAGTAAAGAGCAGCCTTCCCTACAAGTTTCTTCATTAGTAGTTTATTTCAGAGTAAGTACTCTGTACCTAACTAATTAAATTTGCCCTGGTTTTGAGAGGTTTCTTTGGGACTCTCTATTAATAGTTCTTCAGGAACTTGTGTGTAGATTCATTTGCCCTAAAATGCTGAAAAATGTCCTTTGCTTTAAGAGATTCTGCAATGGGATACTTGTACACAAAAACTTTGAGAGCCTTTCTTGATCACTGTCTCTTTATGTGTAGATTTTAGTGTCTGGAGATGTTAAACAGCATAGATATATTCTTCTACTCTTCTTTCTGAGATAATTAGAATTTTTCAGCAAATGTCATCTGCTCTTTCTGGCTGTGTTGCAGCTTCCATTGCTTTCCTCCATTGCTTCTCTCTTTTCTGTCAGAAAATAAACTCTTCAATTATTTTCCTTGCACAAAAGTGAAAGATGAAATTGATCCAGCCTAAACCAAGTGCTGAAAAAAATCAGAAATTGCCCTGTAAGGCTCTGCAAAGCATTTCCAGAGATATCTGTGTGAAAAATAAAGTTATAGAGAAAATAATCTTATTTCTAAGACAAAAACTTTAGTGCATTTTATAGCCTATCCCCAACAGGCCGTGTTACCACTACAAATAAAATGCAGGAGCAGTGAACAGTAGTGAGGATTACTGGAATGAAACAATTATGGAAGTTTTAAAGACAACTCTGTGAGAAAAAAGTCTGTGGAACTGCATCCTTGGTTAGTTTAGATTTCTACAAATGCTACAAGCAGCATTTTAGTTCTCAGGAAAGATTTTTTTACTTCCTATGGCCTCTAATTCTGTTCTCAAATGTTTAAAGAAGAATCACAGTTTCTATTTACACATTTCTAGGTTTCAGGATTTTAGCCTAAGAAGTGTCCTAAATGCAGGCTGGGCTTTGAAACTTACTGGTTTGTAAAGAAACCGGAGTGTTTATTCCATAGTAGGACTTTTAGGCCTGTCTCGTGGGTCTGAGTGAATCCCCTGCTGATACCTCAGGCATTAAGCCCTGCCAGCAATGCTGGATGACTGTGCACGATGCTCCTGGTACCAAGCAGTGCCACCAGGTTGTGATGTGATGCTGCAGCCATGGGCAGACCCTGGGCCTGGGTGTGTTTGGTGCCTTCAGCTCCGGACACTTCCATGCTGTGGGTGCTGCCTAAAGCATCATCATGCATTTCAAGTGCAAGGGCTCCATGTCTGTTTCTTCCTTTTTCCAAATAATTATTTTCTGCATCCTTCTTTAATCTGTTCAAGGTTGTGGAAAAGAGGAGTAGTTAAAATAAACAGTTGTTTTCAACTCTCTGGTATGTGGTCATTCTTGTGACAGTTTTTGATGTTCTAGGAATCACTTTTATTCTCTACATAAAAGAGTTCTTGGCAAACACACTGGTTTTGTACAAACATGCCACAGTCCAACAAGTATAAACTGAATCTGTTAAAACAAACGGAGAGGAAAGGCCCAGTTAATCTCCTTCCCTCGTGACCTCACGTGCTCCTCCAGAGTATTCTCAACCAAATGGTTTGTAACCACCCTGCCCCACAAAATATATGTTCCTGTAACATATGCCCTCTAGATTTATTTAAGAACCCAGAGCAGTTTTTCATTCACAAACCCTCACAGTGCAATAGCTAGCTAGATGTAATGTCACACAATCAAAGAATCATAGAATGGATGGTTTGGAAAGGATCCTAACGCCCCCCATCCCCTGCCACGGGAGCGCTGCCACCCAGCAGGTCAGGTTAGAACAGGGCCCATTCAACCAGGCCTGGAGCGCCTGCAGGGATGGGCACCCACAGCATCTCTGGGCAGCTGTGCCAGAGCCTCCACTCATGACCATGTCTGCTCATGGACATGGAGCTGCTGACCTTATCCCCAGGATATCTAATTTTATTGTGGACAAAGAGAAGCTGTAATTGTAATGAGTCTTTTAAGAACAGAACTAAGAGATGCAACATGGTTTTTAGCACTCCATCTTTACCTGCAGTCTTCTGCCACAGTGTGTGTGTTGAGCAGCCTCACATTATAGATCTGGAATAATTTCCCACCTCTGTTCATCTTAATGTTCAACAAACTCTATAAGTAAGTATAATTATGAAAAGTGGCTTCAGCCACTTTTCAACCACTGACAGTATTTTGTCTCCTGTTGTAGCAAAGTACATGACAACAGAGAAGTGTGGAATGCTGGGCAGATGAGAAATCCAGGTTTCTGGATTACAGTATGTGTTAGGTATGGTTTTGTGTTTGTTTTTTGTTTTTGTATATCTGCTTTGCTTCACTTTCAGGAGTGTGCCTTCCTTGTCCATAGAGAGTAAAAGTTTTTCCTTCTATGTGGACTCAGCATCCACCAATTACTTCTCAAGTATTGGAACATCCCAATAGGAGGAAGCATCATTTTTATATAGAAGTTGCCATAATGAAATGAATTTAGTCACACTTTCTAAAATTTCCAGCAGCAGGAACTTCAGAGGAAAGTGTAAGAACTTATTACATGCTATCAACGGAGTGGCTTCCCTTAAAACTGGCTCCAGACACAAAACAGGAGATGTTCAGTTTAAGCTTTGCCACTCAGGTCTGATTTGAGTAGAAGTTTCCATGAGATGACTTTTTGCACTGCTTTGTGTATCAGCTTTGCCTGCCCACATGAAACTAATATGTCTGTCTTTCATAGGCTTAAAATGAAACAAAAGTTCAGTTTTAAAGCTGCCATTGCACCAAGATAAAACTTCATGTAGTATCCTATGCAGGTAAACTAGGACAAATAACATCAAATATCTGATGCAGAATGGATTTTTAAAGACATTTGGATAACGGGACATAAAAATGCTCATGTTTACCACCGTTAAACCTTCCCTGATTTCTACATGAGATGAGTTTGAACTGTTTTTTGTTTTCGATGTTTTAGAATCATAGAATCATAGAATCACCAAGGTTGGGAAAGACCTAAAAGATCACCCAGTCCAACCGTTCACCTATCACCAATAGCTCCCACTAAACCATGTCCCTCAACACAACATCCAGTCTTTCCTTGAACACCCCCAGGGTCGGTGATTCCACCACCTCCCTGGGCATCCATTCCAGTGCCTGACCACCCTTTCTGAAAAGTAATACTTCCTCATGTCCAGCCTGAATCTCCCCTGCTGTAGCTTGAAGCCATTCCCCCTGGTCCTATCACTAATGACACGAGAGAAGAGGCCGACCCCCAGCTCACTACAGCCTCCCTTCAGGAAGTTATAGAGAGCAGTAAGGTCTCCCCTGAGCCTCCTCTTCTCCAGGCTGAACATTCCCAGCTCCTTCAGCCTCTCCTCATATGGCCTGTGTTCCAGACCCCTCACCAGCTTCGTTGCCCTTCTTTGGACACGTTCCAGGGCCTCAATATCTTTCCTGCAGTGAGGGGCCCAAAACTGGACACAGTACTCGAGGTGCGGCCTGACGAGTGCTGAATATAGGGGAACAATATAGGGGAACAATGTTGTAGCCGAAGTGCAGGACCCGGCATTTGGCCTTGTTGAAACTCATCCCATTGGCTTCAGCCCAGCTCTCCAGCCTGTCCAGATCCCTCTGCAGGGCCTCGCTACCCCCAGGCAGATCCACACTTCCAGCCAATTTGGTGTCATCTGCGAATTTACTGAGGGTGCACTCGATGCCCTCATCCAGGTCATCAATAAAGATATTGAAGAGGACAGGCCCCAGCACCGACCCCTGCGGAACACCACTCACGACCGGTCGCCAGCTGGATTTGACTCCATTCACCACCACTCTCTGTGCCCGGCCCTCCAGCCAGCTCCTCACCCAGCCAAGAGTGTACCCATGCAAGCCTCGGGCTGCCAGCTTCTGCAGGAGAATGCTGTGGGAGACAGTGTCAAAGGCTTTGCTGAAGTCTAGGTAGACCACATCAACAGCCTTTCCTTCATCCACCAGATGGGTCACTAGATCATAGAAGGAGATCAGGTTGGTCAAGCAGGACCTGCCCTTCATGAACCCATGCTGGCTAGGCCTGATCCCCCGCTCATCCTGCATGTGCCGTGTGATCTCCCTCAAGACAATCTGCTCCATAACCTTCCCTGGCACCGAGGTCAGGCTAACAGGCCTGTAGTTCCCGGATCCTCCTTACGACCTTTCTTGTAAATGGAGTCACGTTGGCAAGCCTCCAGTCTTCTGGGACCTCACCAGTCAACAAGGAGCGCTGACAGATGGTGGAAAGCGGCTCAGCTCTCACCTCCGCCAGTTCCCTCAGCACTCTTGGGTGGATTTTAGAGATATTTCAGAATATCTCTATGCTTTAGAAAATCCTATTTTACGTTTACAAATTGTTGTTGAACGTATTATATGACTCTTCTTTTGTCCTTCACATGCAACGTAGTGATTGAGAAAATGTGCCATAAACAAGTACAAACTCCAGCATAATGTGAATAGGGAAGTTTTCTACACTTCTCTATTTAATTGGCCATTTCCTTGCGGAAATAGAAAGAAAAAGATAAGCAGTGACTCACTTTAAACAATATAGGTAGCTGTAAGCACCTAAAGGCAATTTCACTGCTATCCAAAGAACTGGCTTTACACAAAAGAGCTTCTTTAAACAAAAGCCTAGGTAACTGGATTTCATCAGAAGGTGAAATTTGTTACTACTGGCTTGTATTATCAGGCAAATAAGACGGAAGAATAAAACTGGATCCAAATTGTAAGTCATCAAGCTGATTTTTGTGTAGAAAAAACATTTCAATGAATAATGCTTAGCGGTGATTAAGGGGAAGTTTGGGGATTTCTTCCCATATTTTTCCTCCTAGCATAATGTTTTTTTCTTCAGACATTTTTCTGTAAGTGTGATTTTCTACATGACGGAGAGAAGCCTGAATTTGTGAGTTACATTCACGTATGGTCAAGAGTTCAAAATAAGATTAAAACCTCTGAATACATCTAGATACTCATCTGTTTTGGTAAGGGAAAAAAAAAAAATCATCATTTTTAAGCCAGTCCATTATTTCTGTGACCAGATTTGTTACTTCCAAGATAAAGTGAGGCAACATATATGTACATGCATTTAGTTGCACGCTTTCATCTTTAAAACACAAAGTTTAAACAATCTGCAGTGTAGTATATTTAGGAAATTTCAGCTTGGAAACTGTCCAAAAAAAAAAAAAAAAAAGAACTTTTTGCAGTCTGAGTTTTGTGCTGTCTCTTGTAAACAAACATCAGTGATTTTAACAGAAGCAAAACTCAGGTAATCATAAAGTAAACTAGTGTTCAGAAGTAGTGCAGGGCTGTTCAAAGCAATTAGTCCTGTTCAACTTGATTTCTGAAGAAGACAAATGAAAAGCATGACATGTCTGGTCTGTTGACATCTGTATATCATCTTGGGTGAAGGTAGTACAGTATGGGAGAACGCAATACATAGTCCTGTCACAGCTTGGACTTCTACGTAGGAAAGGAATGAGTGTCAGTCATGTTCCTTGAGCTCAGAATGAACATTAGAGGAGCCAAATTTCTCTTTTTTTTCTACTTAATTTTCTACAGATTTGGTGATTTTTTTCAGAGTTAGCAACTTGCTGATCAAAATTGTCCCTGCATTTGTACTCTACCAGGTTTAATAAAATGTTTTGCATCTCTTCCTACAATTAAGTGTTAAGAGTACATCTTACAATTAAGTATTCACAGGCTAATGTGGCCCCTGCCCAAAGGTCTGTTTTTTATGCATCTTTATAATAATTATAATCCTTATAATAGCAGACTGGATGAACAGGTGCAGGAAGACTTCAAAGCTAATGTAAGTTAACAAAACTCGCAGTTTCACAGCTGCTGTGAGGGTATAATTGCTTGGAAAGTGTTGCACAACTTTGCTTCACCCACACGTCCATGTCAGACACCATTCTATCAGACTGCCCCTCTGCTTCCATCTGTCACATGGCAACTGCATGTGTTGGGATTCTGGTTGGAAGGCTCAACCCCTACTGCCATACCACCACCATTCCCCTCTGAAGTCATGGGTCAACATCACAAAATAGGCATTACTTTTGGATCAGCTCTTGTGTATCTGGTTGGTTTACCAACATTAATGTATACTTCTGGAAAAATCCTAGCTCTGAAAAGTTACAGATCTGATCAGGGAAGGCTGGCCAGGAAGCAGCAAAACTCAAAGGAAAGGGAAGGTCAATACTTGAACAGTTTATGTACAATCTATCTTTAAGTCATACTCATGAGATTGTTAGTAGCTCCAGAATTGGATGCAGAAAGATAACAGATCCTGCAAAGGTGTGCGCATGGCTTGGACATCCCAGGAAATTGGAAGGATTTCTTAGGCCATTTAAAAGGTAGCAGAAAGTATGTGCTTGTAAGTATAAAACAACTGCTATAGTAAGAGTAGTTACTGAAAGCAAAGCAAAAAAAATATTTAGAAACAGCTCAGACACCAGTGACGTAAAATCTGAGTGCAGGTTGGTAGAAAAAAACAGGGTGAGGGTTCATGAAAAATGAAAGATAAAGGGCACCCTGTCACTAACATTCAGCCTAGGATCATATCTGCTCTTTATTACCTGAAGAATAATTGTGCAAGAAAGATTAATCATAACGTGTTGTTCCATGGATGTGGAAGGGCTGGATGAAGGTCACACCCACGGGTATTCTTAGAGCTCATCTGGGATTATTTGAAGCACAGCGTATGATCCATCTGCCAGGTTATGCTGATAAAAAATGACATTTCCTGCCATTATGAGTACTATTTTGCTGGTTTTGTGCTGTCTAGAAAGCTGCCTATTACAGTGGTGCGGTGCACTGGGCATCTCTTCACCAGCTTTCCCATGTTCTTTCCCACCTTGTGACAAGGAGACTGCATGAAAACACAATTGAAATTCTGTCACTACCTATGCAACTTCCGCATTTACTCTGCATTAAACTTTAAAAACAAGACTCCCTGTCATGGGAAAAATATGGGAAACTTTATGGCCACCCTTGGATTCAGGCAAGCTGGGCAATCTGCTGTCAGATTTGGAGGTGTTTCACATGGCTGTGTTTGCACACCACCGAGCTTGGTGCAGTACACCTGCATGCCCAGTAAATGGGTAGCGATTATCTGCACTCCTTGCAGGTGATCCTAACTTTCAGTACTTCTCATCCTAAGGAAGCCAATGGTAGACGAACTAGATCATGATATTAGTGCTTCGTGACCAATTAATTTCAGTATCAGTAGTGTGGAAAATCTCCACCTGTATCAGAATCCATTAGTTCATCCCACATGTGAGGACAGAGAGGTCCTCTGCGCTCTGCTTAGGACCACAGGAAACAGGGGTTTGTGGCTCGTTGATGATGACCACTGGCTGAAGGAAATGAAGGCCTCCAGGGATGGTAGGACCACCTCATTAGCAATCCTTGTGTCAAAGAACCTGAGACAGCAACCTTATCTTTTCTGTTTGCACTGTAAGATCATCATTGGAGGTTAACATGCGTGATCTGAGTGTCATTCCCTGTGCCCCTGATACCAGCAACTCCTGTGTTCACCAGAAGAAAAGGGGAATGACACAGCTCTGGCTGTGTGCTAAATCAAACACCAGCCTGGGCTGACCTACACTATCTCCAACAACTGCAGGTGAACTCTTACTCAGAGGATGGAGAAGGGTTGCCACAAATAACAGACTGAATATCAGTCAGAAATTTTATAGTAGGCATGGAATGATGAGAGTAGTGGAGAGGAACAATAACAAGTTCTAATCCCTAAACTTAAAAAGCTATTCAAAGTTCCTCTGTGCACCTTGGGTTTCTTGAATACCAGTCCTTCTTTAAATTGTATTTCACAGCAGGTATATATTTAGTGACACTGACTATACTCCAGATGAAAACAAATCCCCTGAAACTTTTCCCAGACATAAATATTGTGAAGATTATGAACTTTTTATATCAGATGCTGTATTCTTCTTAGGTCACATCTACAACTTCAACTTTCTGTTGGTGAAACACTAAGACTAGGACACAAATAAAGACAGGCGTGCAATGCACAGGTATTGAGCTGATAACTGTGGGTTGTACCAGCATTAAACTTCCTGTGTGACCTCAGGAAAGACATAGAGCGTGTCATCCCATCCTTCTGGGCTATCATAGAGGTAGTGTCTACTTCAAATTACTCCTGCCAATTACTCCTTAAGAGAGGGATTATTCACATTTATTTCACTTGTATGGTATGCCCTTATGTAGATGTGTCCCTTCCTTACTTCATTTACCTTTACTCCATTACTGACTGGCTCACTCAGACTAGATACTTGGCTTGTGTGTGATGAAATGTAGATAGTACGAATCTGGGTCTTAGTTTATGATATGTTTATTAGGGTCTAAACTAAGTTTTGTAGCTATAATATAGTTTTTACCCTTTCCAGCTGGTCTTTCACAGATAAATACTGTGCTCTTTAGGGATAGGACTATTGCTCAATGCAGTGTGTGCAGTACCTAGCACAGCAGATCCCATAACCACTGCTGGCAATGATATCTGTCATTCCTGTCACATGTAGTGGTTGACTCCAAGTCTCAGGGTCTGTAGTCCAATGCTTACACTACAGTCTCAACTTTTGCTGTAATTGAAGGCAGGCTTATTTGCTGTTGGAGAATATTAGCAGATAAAATTTGGCACTCAAGTAAAAAGGAATTCAGATCACAACTCTCTTTCTCTCTCTCCATTTTATTCTTTTGGTTGAAATGATTTAATACTCACATAAACAATAATTTTCAGCCTGGCTCGTGGCTGTGATGAAGACATCACCTCATGTTCGCAGGCAGATTGCTGCACCTATTAAGAGTCAAGATAAGTATCTGGTTAAGGATGTGTGTTTGGAACAAATTTCTGAGTTTGGCTGTCTTCCTCAAGTCTGGATGTTTTGAAAATCATAGGGAAGTGCTACAAACATCAAAGGCTGAATTTATGTTCCTTGTCAGTGCAGCACTGATCACTGTGCAATGCTTGTCCATGCCTGGAGTCCCTATGCATTGCCCACAGTGTAAACAATAGCAAACAAGAATGGTGGCACCTTGTCTTCTCTCTGTGTTTTCTGTTTGTGGGTGGATTTTCTGGGGTGTTTCTGTCTATGATTCTCAGCTATGCTTTTCAGAATGTTGCCCACTGGTTAGAGTTTCACTGTTCATGTTACAAACAGTGTCAATTGTTCTTAACAGGTTAACCTGCAGATAAATTTCTGAATAGTGGAGAGTTTGCTCAGGGGACTGGGATTAAGAACAGCACACCTTGTACTGTCAGCTGATGCCACTGTCACAGGGATTGCACTGTGTACTCAGGGGAAGTCCATGACAAATCCTGGCAAAACCCGTATGTGACCAAGGCAGCACGAATCCTGGTGCCATAGTCCTCAGGCGCTCCAGAGCTGTGCCCCAGGTTTACTTGTTCTCAGCATTAAATGGAAACCCAGCATCTAGGAACTCACACCAATGAGGAATGCACTGAACTATCTGTCCATGATCCAGCCTTTGTGATGAGCATGAAGATGAGTAAACTGTAAATCAATCAGGGAAGAACCTGAAGTGTGAGTTTGCTCCCGGGATACAGAAACATCTGTTGGCTTGAGACTGACAGCTAAATTAGATTGTGCCAATGTCTTTGCATTGGCAAAAATGAGGATAGCATCGTTAAGGCTGTTTACATTAAAAACCACAAATGTTCAATTTTTTTTCTTTGGAATTTTGACAGTAATATCATAGCTAGAAGGAAGAAGTCTCACTGAACAGATTCCAGAGCACATGAGAAGCAGAGTAATAGGGACTGGAAACTGGAGACTTCCCCTTAACTATTAACTACAAAAGAAGACTTTTGGCTGGAATCAGCAGTAATAAAGACCGAGCTGAACAGCTCCATTTCACTAATGGCTGTTTGTATGGGAACTGCTGAGTCACGGCCTGAACCTCTGATTGATCACCTGAGGTGAGCCATGAGTCAGCCAGAGGAGCACAGGTGAAGGCAATTCACCTGTGCTGCCGGAAGGGGTGGAGCCAGGCTCCACCCCTCCTGGACCTATTTAAGAGCTGGCTACCAGAGGGGAAGGGTCTCTTCTGGAGATCCTCCTCTTTTGGTATCTTCTAGTGAGCTCAACCCAAGGGTGAGCTCTTCTACTTATTCTCTTTTGTGATCCTTGTTTGCTTTGCCTTACTCTTTTGATTATATTGCAATTATAACATCTTGATATCTATTGATTATACACAATTGTATTGTGATTATAACATCTTGGTTATACACTGTTGCTATGGAAATGAGGAAAATAACCCTGTTCTTAGAATTATAGGAACACATGGGATAATGAGGAAAAGCCATACGTTATAGCAGTCTGTCTAAAGTGATTCCACCAAACTAAACAGGTCCATGTGCAGCTTCATCCCCAGCCTGGCATATTTTGTTCGCACTCTAACTGTCCAGCCTGGGTGGTCCCAGTATCAGTCCTTGCACATTTACAATAGGACCACAGAGCCAACATGGTGCTGAGGCTGCAGCTCCAGGTGCTCCTGGGGGCTCCACACTGTTTTGCCTGGGGTTTCCATGGGTACCACTGACTCTGCTGAGAAAAGAATGGTGCAGAAACTTCAGCGAAGCTGTTAAAAAGAGCAGCTGCTGGCTGCTCTGGCAGCCCGATGGAAGGAGAAGAAATAAGGTTTTACTAGATGGAAGAAACTGATTTTTTTTTTTAATAAATAAAAAAGTGCGTGCTACAGGAAATGAATTACAAGTTTTTAGTTTATTGGCCCCATTATTCTGCATAGTACAAAATTTACCTGAAAGCAGATAACACATTTAAGGCTCCATATATCATTAAAACCACCATACTAAAGTCAAAATTTACTGGGTAAATTTCTGGGTAAAGTGTCTGCAATACAGACAGTACATGTGACACTGAGAAGCAGAAAACCATCTTAGGCTTTGGCCAGAGCTCAGAGAGAATACAACACCTGAATACAGCTTACCTTCTGCTTTGTAATTGCATTTGTTAGACTCTTGAGTTCCAGGGGTGATACCCCTGTATTACACGAGCTCCTTCTCCTTTGTCACCAGTTCTAATGTCAGGCAATATATTATGACTTAATGGTAGACAGGGACAAATGTGATTTGAGATCCCATTAACTGAAAATAAATATATAAATGAGAGAACAGTTCCATGGACTGAATACTTCTATCAAAATTACAAAAGAGAAATTGCTCTTGGACATTTGCTAGATTTGCATGGTATGATTATTAAGGTCACAGTTGTATCCTGGAGTTTTTGTGGAGCATTAATTATAACATGAAAACTGGAAACCACTACTCACACTGAATTTGTTCTCTTGGTCTTTCTTCTCTTAAAGCTCCTGGATAAATTCTATAAGCTTTGAAAGAAATCATGCAAAAAAGGCATTTGAGATACTAGTTTTCCAGCAGAATTTCCTGAGTTTGAGGTAGTGATTTGATTTTTCTTTCCTGCTAGGTATCAGCTTCGATAGGCTTAAAAAATATTCCATCTAGTATTTCTTACATGGTAGCACCTCAAAGAACTTGAGAAAGGACTATAACTGAGGTAGTTTGATACTCTGATTAGCACATGGAGTGACCATTACACCCAGCTTGGCGTGCTGGCTTTGTTTTGCCAACAGGCAGTAAGGCAAGACATTGTGGTACTACTCTGTTATTGCTGATACTACATCAAGGTGAAAGCAGGAGTGCATAAGCTCCTGACATTTCTTTCTGCCTTGGGTGATTGGGTCACACAGTTGGAGACTTGTAAATTTCTGTGAGAAAAATGAGGTTGCTATCAGTACTCCGAGCTGAAGCAAACGCTTCTGTCCCTCAGTAGGTGTCAGGTGGCTTAAGGAGTCCATTCATTGCCAAGGTGGACTGAATGATGAAAGGCAGACTTATGCTGAAGGATGATTACTTGACTGAAGACTTTGCTGTGACACCAGGAGCTTGTTTTCAAACTACTGTCAAGTAAAGCTTGGCTTGAATGTTTCATCAGAACAACCCTCTCATAGAGGAGGATGGGCCTGGAGAGGAACAGCTGGACCATTCTGTAAAATTGAATCAAGTGCTAATCTAACAGTCCAATGTGAAAAGAAGTAATTTAGGCTGGGGTCATCCGCAGCTTGATAAATCAGATCAGTGCTTCTGAGATTCCTCTCTCCTAACGCGGTTTTTCAGATTGTTCAAAAAACTGTAAACAAACTGAAGTGAGACCTTATCATTGCATTAAGCAGCCCATTAAACTCTGTATTTCAATTATCCTTTCAGAAAAAGGGTGCTGATCATACTTGCTTGCCCCACTGAAGTGTTATGAGAGTAGGTTCTTGTTCATAATCAGCTTACATGTGAAAAATGATGCCTTTTAAACATTCAGGGAGGGAACAGCTCATTCTAGTGTTAACACTCACATAAAAAGGAGCAGAGAATAGGAAAAAATCACAGTTAAGATTTGCTTCCCCATGAGTGCATTCTGCAGTGATGACTTCAGGACAAAATAAGCCAGGCACATGAGAATGATGCTAAGACACTTCTGGCAGGATTTCCAGCACTGCAGAAGTGTCAGCTCTTGGCTCATCTGGGGGAAAGAGGGTCAGTATGGGAAATGCACAGATGAGCAAGGGCTGTTAACAGGGATGAAAGAAGGCAGCGCACGTGTTACTATTACTTAATGTGGGTGTGGGCAGTATTTTCCCTAGGCCCTGTCGAACACACCTTGGTACTTGGGAGCACTTTCATATGGAGCAGTTATGAGATACTGTGGTTGATATAGTTCTGTCAACGAGATGCAGCAGTATTTATAAACTCCTACGAGCAGGGCTTTCAGTAGAAATACACTTGCTAACAGGAAATGAGATGTTGTTGCTTCAACTGTGTAATTAATGAAACAAGTATCTACATGTTCACACACCTTTAAACAAGCAAAGAGTGACTGAAAGATCCTATTGTCACAGTTAAAACTGAGCTGGACTATCAAAACGCCAAACATAGTAAGGCATCAAAGAGCACTGGGCAAGATAAAAAGAGTATAAAATGCAGAGATGCATTATAGCAAACTGCCTTATTGCAGTCATGTCCTACGATAGTGGTATTGCTGAATAACTAACTATACCATTCACTATGCTCAGAGCTATCAGTTTAAGGTGCTGATATCTGCATGGAATTTATGCTGGTCTTGAAATTGTTTTTTTTTTTTTGCCTGTGCAGAAAAGTTTTCACTTTCTAAAATGCTTGCCTCTGCCTAAAATCAGGATATCCTGTTACATCTGATTGCTGTGTGACAGATGGCAGCAGAGGGGCACTCTGACAGAATGGTATCTGACATGGAAGTATATCTGGAGCAAAAGTGTGTCTTTGAATTCCTCTGTGCAAAAAAAATGGCACCTGCTGACATTCAGTGATGCTTACCGAATGTTTGTGGAAACCAAGCAGGGGATGTGAGCACAGTGAATGCTGGACTGCATGGCCAGTATTTTCCTGTGTAGCAGCTGAGAAACAATGGGTTACTTTTAGTGCAGATTGCTATGAGCATGGCATGCAGGCTCTTGTTCACTGCTAGCAAAAATGCAGAGTTAATGGTGGCGACAGTGCTGAAAAATAGTGTTCTGTTACTGATAATGTTCTCTATCAAATACTGTTATTGTGCTCTTTCTATCATTTATATTTTCAGTGGAAATGTATAGGAAGCATTACTTTCAGAGCAACCTGTATGGACAGAAGAGGAAGGCAGTGGAGTATTAGTACTTGACCATCATCTGCCACTTTGGAAAATTTAGCACTTATTGAAAAATTAAGGTATGGGCATATATTTGGAAAGTTTTCTTGTAAATGTTACATGCCTAATGACACACAGGCCATGTAACTCCAGCAATCAGGTCAAAGTATACCATAGAGAAAAGATCCTGTGGGGTGACAGACGCTGTGGTCTTGGTGACAGAAAAACCATGTCCTGCCCTGATTAGAAGCAAAATCATTCTCTGTTCAGAGCTGGCTGCATATCAGCGTGGCATGTCATACTGTCTGCAGTGCAAAAATGGGGTTTTCCTAGATTTGGCATGCTTTTTAAAAAGACAAAACGAGATTACAAAACGCACATTGATATAAGACGAAAGAAAAATTAGGAAATAAATGTTGAACCTCAGGAAGGAAGGAGAGATTTGTTTTCAATCCTTTGTATTGCTGATGGCATGGTTGGCACTGGCACTGTAATCACAGCCATTGTAGATACACAAATGTACGCCGCAGATATTCCCTGTAAATCTCTTAGGCTAATAGTGGCCTCTAGTACTGCACTTCATTACATATCAGCTGAAATATGTACATCTGTGGGCCAAACATTCCTGCACATTGCTGTGCCAGCCCAGCCACCCTTTCATTTTGGTGAGAAATGCAGCATGAAGATCAGCGGTCAGGACTTCTCTGTTTGGTAAGCTGCACACACTGTGTATTGCAAGCACAACATGCACAGACACTACATGTAGGCTTTGAGAAAATGAAAACGTGCCTTCAGGTCATACAGAAAATTTCCAGTCAACCTTGCCACTTATTATTATTATTTTTTAATGGTGTCCTTACAACATATTCTGGTGACTGTCAAGGTTCATGAAGACCTACACCATCCTGACTTGCTCACTTTCTCTGTTGTCTGTTCAAGGTAGTCATGTAGAAACAAAAATGTCTATTTTAAAATTCTAATCTTTTCTTTTTGTTTTAATTCTTTACCATCCTTTCATTTCTTCATCTTTTCTTTTTCTTTTTCTTTTTCTTTTTCTTTTTCTTTTTCTTTTTCTTTTTCTTTTTCTTTTTCTTTTTCTTTTTCTTTTTCTTTTTCTTTTTCTTTTTCTTTTTCTTTTTCTTTTTCTTTTTCTTTTTCTTTTTCTTTTTCTTTTTCTTTTTCTTTTTCTTTTTCTTTTCTCTCCTCTCCTCTCCTCTCCTCTCCCTAACCCTCCCCTCCCCTTTTTCTTTTTCTTTTCCTTTTTCTTTCTTTTTCTTTTTCTTTTCCTTTTTCTTTTTCTTTTTCTTCTGGTCTCAGCTATGTGGGTTGAGTTCTTTCTTTCTTGATGGCATGGCAGATACAAGACTAAAGTGATTAAAAAAAAAAAAAAAAGGGCCAAAGATCTCCTGTTTCTCCTGAATCATAGAATCACAGAATAGTTGAGTTGGCAGGGACCTTAAAGATCATCCAGATTCAACCTCTTGTTTATGTGCTGGCTGCCACCCAGAAGATCAGATTAGAACAGGGCCCATCAACCTGGCCTGGAGCCTGGAGCTCCAAGGATGGACATCCACAGCTTCTGTGGGCAGCAGTGCCAGAATCTCACCTGTGTTTTCTTAACATTAAACCTAAATATCCCCTCTTTTAGTTTAAAGCTATTCCCCTTTGTCCTATATCATGAAAAAAATTAGTCTCCCTCTTCTTTATAAGCTCCCTTCAAGTTCCGGAAGGCTGCAATGAGGTCTCCCCAGGGACTTCTCCTTTCCAAGCTGAACAAGCCCAACTCCCTTAATTTTTCTTCACAGAAGCAGTGCTTCAGACCTTTGATAATCCTTGTGACCCTTCTCTGGACCTGCTCCAACAACTCCATGTCTTTCTTGTGCTGGAGACCCCAGACAAGGACACAGCGCTCCACATGTGGCTGCCGTCCAGGATACAATTGGTCTTCCAGGCTGCTAGTGTACACTGCTGGCTTACGTCCAGATTTCATCCACCAGGACTCCCAGATCCTTCTCAGCAGGGTTGCTCTCAATGATTTATTCTCCCAGCCTGTATGTATACCTGGAATTGTCTTGACTTACATGCAGCATCTTGCACTTGATGTTGTTGAATCTCATCAGGTTCATGGATTCTCTCTTTTTGAGCCTATCCAGGTCCCTATGGATAGTGTCCTTTCTTTCTGCTGTGTCAGCTGCATCACTCAGCTTGGTGTTATTAGCAAACTCGCAGGGGGTTCACTCAATTCCACTGTCTATGTAATTGCTAATGGTGTTGAATAGCACCAGTACCAAAATGGACCTCTGGGGAACACTACTCATCACTGGCCTCCATCTGAAAATAGAGTTGTTGCCTACAACCCTCTGGCTGTGATCATCCAACCAATTCTTTATCAACCAAATAGTTCAGCCCTCAAATCCATCTCTCTCTCAAATTAGAGAATAGGATGTGGTGTTGGACCATGTCGTAGGCCATGACACAGAGAACATGTGTTTCCATTCCTTTCTCCTCCAGTGCCATCTTTCCATAATAGAAGGTCATTGGTTTGGTCAGACATGATCTGTCCTTGGTGAAGCTATGTTGGCTGTCTTGGACTACTGCATTACACTGCATGTGCCATAACATCTCTTCCCAGGTACAGAGGTGAAACTCACTAGCCTGTAGTTTCCATATCTTCCTTGTTTTGTTTTATGAAAATGAGTTTGATATTTCCCTTTTTCCAGTCACAAAGGACTCCATCTGACAACCACCATCTTTGAAATGAGGCAGTCTCGGACTTGCTCTGCTCATAGAGTTAGAGGAATTTTGCTTCCCTGAATTCCATCTAGATGTTGAAGGATGAGAGGCATGGGAGGCTTGACTGCCAGTGAAGACCGAGGCAAAAATCTCAATGAATACCTCATCCTTCTCTGTGTCTGTTCAAGCCTGTTTCTCCTCTCTTGTTTATCAGCACTCTCCTTTGCCTATCTCTTCTGACCAATGTACCTATAGAATTCCTTCTTGCTTTTTTTTTCTTTTTTCCACATCCCTTGACATGTACAATTCCATCTGTGCCTTTGCTTTTCTGATCCCCTCCGCATACCTGGGTGTCATCCCTGTATTCTCCCTAGGCCACTCTGAAACATGAAGCTCTTCAGAAACTCTAGACAGTAGTACACTCAGGCTGAGGATAGTGAGGGAGTGCAGACAAGATATCTGTGCTAGGATTGGTCTAAGCAGACCTGTAGCATGAGGGAACATACCAGCAGGCCTTTTGGACTTCAGTTACTCCTTCAGGCTTACAGCTGCGATGGTCTTATTGCCTGGCCCACACTATAGCAGAAAATATCAAACACTGTACTGTCAGCACTTCATTTAATTGTAGTTTGCATTATTAAGGCTGGCTTTATATAAAAGAGAAGGGCCAACAGGTTGGACTGAGATGGAAAATGATTATGTCGTATAACAAAGTTAACTAGTGCATGCTCTTGAACAGAAGTGCAACACAAAGTTGGTTTGCTGGAAATGTCTGAATCAAGCTGCAGTGAGTAGCGAGAGCACAAGATTTTGTCTGCTGTGTCAGTAGCTGAATGTGGGGGTCTCCATAATTGAGTACTGGCAATTAGACAGTGGTTGGAAAGCATGGTTACTAAGGAGAGACAGGTGTTGAGGCCCACTGAAGGTCATCTAACTCTTTAAACACTGCTCCTTCTTCTGTGCTTAAACATGTTTTTCTTAGGTGTAATCTTTGTACTGATAATTATTGTGCTGCAGAAAGATTATGAAATATATTTGCTTTAAAATTAACTGTATGTTGGTTGTAACTCTTATTTCATTTATCTCCCAGATTGTACAGAGTCTAGGCAGAAGTTCCTTGAGGAGCAGTCTTGTGTCTTTCTAGTATCACAGTGTGCAGTACACTTTGAGTAGAAGTGAAATGAAATTGTAATAAAGAACCTAAAAAGGTTTTGTATATAACATGACTAGACCATGTTATACATTTGTAAATTGTATTAATTGAAATGATAGCCCAGAAAATGATTTTTCTAGCCCTCAGAAATGTAGTTAAAATTGGGGAATAGTATGTATAAGGAAGGTCAGAGTGTTCTTTGTATTTAGAGAAGTAAATATCTGCTGAGCAAAGGTATTATAGATGTACAGGTGAAGTGGGAAAAGATTACAGACATAAATGAGTTCAGAATGATCAAGTGTGAAACATCGTGTTGTTCAGATGCTTTAGAGAGACTTGTGAGAGCAGAATATGGTTTTATTCTGGATATTTTTTTTTTTTCCCCACAAGAAGCTATGAGAGTTTTCTAAAATTTCTGAAATTTCCATGATAAATAATGAAAACCTCAGTGAAACATTGGGCATGCTGTAAGGACTTTCGTTTAATACCTGTTTTCTGACTTATTTGGCCAGATTTAGTCTGGTGGGGCTGAATGTATTTCTACTACAACCAGGGTTCCATTAGGTTTGTGGGTGTGTGCTGCTGTGCCAGACCCTGCTCGGAGGACCCTGCGGCCCATGCTCTCACCTTTGCCCAGTAGGTTTCCCTGATGATGATCAGGGAATGCACTCAGATTGTTGTGTGGCATGCCATCTGTCTCCTGAAGAGTCTGTTGCCTATTTCCTGTTCCCTTGGATGGCCTCTCATCAAAGAGTAAGGTGCCATGTGAACATCCAAACCAGCCAGCAAAGTCTTTGTCCTTTTTGCTCTTTGTGAAAAGTAATTACTTCATACCACACATATCTTTATTGACCAGTGAGACTTTGTCTACCAGGTCTGCTCATACACGTAGATAACTGTGAAAATACTTCACTGGTGACTAAGTTCCTGCTGGAAATATCTGCAGTTTCTTCTGAGGCCACACCTGTTCATATCATATAAGCCTCCTAGGTGAGCCTCATGTCATTGGGAAATAGAATACGTCACACCCCATTGAAAAGCAAGGCAACGCTCTATTGAGTACGCAAACAAACACACGTGCAAGAGAACCAGTGTCTTGAGGCTGCCAGGCAGCCTTGCCCACTTAGCTCTGTCTAATGCTTGCATGCTCTCTCACACACAGAAATGCTTATTGTCTGAGTAATATCTCTTTTTGCTGGAGAAGGGAAGAAAAAACAAAGGGCAAGGGTGAGGTTTTGAATAGTAAGCATTTTTATTATTTTTATTTTTATTTTTATTTTTATTTTTATTTTTATTTTTATTTTTTATTCAACTGCAATGGAGCTAACTGAACACAAAATTTCTACCAGTTCCTACAGATCTCCAAGTCCCCACAGCAGCGATGCCTAGAAACAGAACACAGCACTTTGTACTCATTCTTACTGCAACTATGGGAATGAAAAGAATCTTTAACCGTAACAAACACCAGGGCAAGTCACTGTGAAATCGATAAGAAGATACGATCTTCTAATAGCTCCTTTTGGAGGTAGCAGCGATTTGTAGACGCTTGCTTCCTGCTTGTCAAAATTAGCTGTCACACCTTAACCCGATACCACAGGGCTGGAATACATGACACAGTGCAACAGTGACTCATGATGATGAGTATGTGGAACAAGCCTGTCCTCTGTACTTCAAGTGATCAGTCCTGCTATAATTTACTGCTGAAGGACTCAACTTCTTGTCCTTAGGCAAGGGGCACGGCAGTAATGACTTGCAGACACCATGCAACACTTCCGTGACGTCTCCAGGTTCACTCAAGGGAAGACCTGCTCAGGAGCACAGTTCTGTCTGCCACTGGGCTTTTTGGCACAGGCAGACTAGCAGAAGGACAAAATCATGCACTAACCTCCCATCTCCTATTTTCACACTGTGAGCTGAAGCCTCAAAGTTAAAAGAAAGTGAGAGAAATTACACAGCCATCTGTTTTTTTCACTTCTTTCAGTATGTGAAACAGATTAAACTCCTGAAAAAAATGCCCAATTTTGATGGAGACTGCAGCAGTTCGCACTGTTTCTTCCTGGATGTCTATATTGGTATCACCAAAGCTGACACAACAGCAAAGAGCTGCTTCCGCTTCTGTTCCTGACTGGGAAATGAAAGCATACTGGATAAAAGACATTGATTGTTGTCATAGGCAGTTGACTTCAAAAGCATGTGAGTCTATTCTGTTTAATGGACACAACTTCAGACATTATTCTGCCATTCCTTCATAACAAATCAAATTAATTCCTGCATGCACATAAACAAAACCTTCGCAGATTGTCACGTTCTGGGTTACCATCGAGAAGTGAAATGGGTGATAGCTCCTGAGTCAAGGCACAGTTCACTGCAGGAAAAGACACTGATGCTAAGAGCTCTGGTAACCCCACAGCTCTTCTACCAGTCCCAAATACACACGTGGTTCACATACCTTAGAACTTAGTATTTACAATAAAAGTGAAAAGCTTAGAGAAAGGAAACTGTAGTTAGAATTTTATATCATCCCTATTTTGAGGAAAAAAAACAGCGATTCTCAGATTTTTCTCAGAGCTGCCTCCTTTGTAACACACAAAAGCTCGGCCTTCTCAGTCACCTGCTGTGTGCTCGATTATAAGAATATTCCCTTGCTAAGAAATTTAAAAGAGCATTAAACTGTGGGGGGTTTGTAATGAGCTTTAATAGTAACTGAAACTTTATATATATATATATAAATACATGTACAGATAGATAGTGCATGTACATATACTGTACATAAATACACAATTTCCCATCAACTTTCCCTACTGTTTTTAAAGAGTAATTCACATTTTGCAAGATTTCACAGAACAGTGAAGGAAGACCAAATCTTTTGTTCACAGACAACCTAAAAGTGTAATGGAACTACTAAACATTTTTAGAAACAGAAACTCCGATATCGTTGGTTATCTGCAGTGAGAAACTGAAACCTCTGGTTTCAGCCAGCACGGGTCTAGACTCCATGTATATTAGTCTTCTGAGACACTTAGCTGCCTCTTCACAGTGAGAGTGGTAATTAAATAAGCACATCAGGAATACAAAGGAGCACAAACACATCCCTGGGTGCTTGGCAACTCAGGCACACCAAGTCAGCACATGAGTTGTTGTCTTTATTTCTAACTGGGCGATCTCCTCTATGCAAAATCAGAGCCTATAAATAGTGTGAAGTGTTGAACAGGTTTGTAACAGGTGGTCTCTGTGATCTGGGTGAGCACAGTGAAGGTGCCAGAGGCTCAGGTCTGAAGCCCACTGTGAGGAGGACTCCCATTTATTCCAGCCAACGGTTGCTGACAGCCACTCGGGAGCGTGTTCATGTTCTTTGGGAAAAAAATATACAACATTACTTTAAAAAAGCAGTTAGAAAAAGTCACTTGAAGAATTATCCTCTTAGAGCTTTAGCAATGACTAAAAAAATAACTTTCTCCCCAGGCTACTCTGTCCATTCTCTTCATAAATAATAATAAAAATGCAATGACTTTAGACATTTGGCATTACTAGAAAAAACAAATAAATAAGGTCTTTGAGATGTGCATCTGCATGTACAAAACCTAAATGAGCAAGTAGAGAAAGTAAAAACAAAAAGCAATTTTTTTTTTGCTTCTATTTGTCAAGTAGTCTGTCTCAGCCATTCTCATCCTTGCTTTTTTGACCATGCCTTCACACATGAGAATGAATTTAAATCTACTTTTATGTCCTCAATTGCTATCAACAGCACTCTTAGTAGAGGCTGGACAATTCAAGCTGTCTCCTGTTGCTGGTGTGATTCCTTGTCACTGTGTGCTGCAGAAGGGCAATGGACAGATGTTTTGAGAAGTTCTGGTTACCTGTAGGTCACCTTTCCTTCTACCTTCAGTCTGTACCTCTGCTCAGATGTTGAGAGATTGCATGGAAACACTCATGGTTGTAAGGAAATAGACCTCAGCACTCTGTGGAAAGAAACATTTCTTGGGGAGCCCTCTGACAGAGCTGGTGGAGTATGCTGTAATTGCAGCCCTTGAGACATGGAGTAGGAAACACCACTCCATGTCATGATGTCATGATGACTTAGCTCAATTGCAAGAGATTCCTTGTAATCAACGTGTTAATTGTGTACTTCAGAAGGTGCCAGGCACCTTGTTTCAAGACAAAACTGAATCTGATTTCCAAGCCAGATATCTTTGTAAGCCCCATACTCCCTTCACTCCTCTAATGCTAGGGTGCTGGACATCAGAACAAATTGCCTTCTGTGAAACCACAGCCATGAAATTCTGCTCGACTGTTCCTGCCTGGGTTAGTAAGTTACTAAGAATGGAACTGTTTCACAGCAAGAAGTATTGCTAGATGCTAAGAAGCAGAAGTTTGGGTCCAATGTTTGAAATGTTCTGTTCCTGGTGTGCTTTTTGACTTGCACTCAGCAAACTTGGTTTATAGGCGACTTTTTTATTTGCAAGACTGTTTGTTTTAGTGGAAACTCCCAGAAACTCTTTCAGTGGATGGATGTTTGCAGTTCTACAAGTTCCTCTTCTTTCCTTTATAAAACTGAATTGTCTGTACACAATATGAGATCATCGTGAGGTCATCTCAATGATCAAATTAGCACCATGAATAAAACAAATTCTAATTAGAGTGGAGTGTCAAGGAGAAAGAATTTCTGTGTCTGACTGGACAATTGACAATAAATAAGTACATAACAGAAAAAAAAAACACAAAAAACCAACAGTTTATTCTTGGAGATCTTCATGCAAAAAGACAAATTTTAAAATGTCTAGATCTAAACAGAGCAACACGTTGTGAAAACTTACAACCTTCTCATTCAGCTTAGATATACTGACATATGATACTTTTTCCTTTTATAGCACAGATATAATTTTTTTCTTGGAGAATTTACATAAATTTACTGGGAAAAATTTTAGATGTGAGAAACACCACAGATAGAGAGCTCTTGCCATCAAACACTTTCACCCCTCATCATCATCAATTTTTTTCCCTTTTGATCACTGCATGAGGATTGTCTTGGCCATCCTCCTTAGCCTGAAGCTGAGAAATAATTGAAATACTGTGGCCAGATGGTTCTGTTTTCCAGGAGGCAAGGATAGTGTGATATTTCTCGGAAGGAGGAATTTGTTTACAGGGACAATACATTTTTTTAAACAGAAGTATATGCTGCTTTGTAGATGCGACAATTTTGTGTCAGTTTGTATATTGGAAAATACTTTTTACCTCAGAGACATTATCCTTCTCCTGAATATGTCAGAGTAAAAAAATGGAGACAAGAGAAGGGAAAGGGAAAATGGCAGATGGAAACAGAAGAAAGAAAGAAAAAAAGAACTGCTATGACTTACATCAATTCCTACACGTTGTACTTGCTCACAGATAACTGGAAATTAAAAGGAGAAATTCTGGAATACCTAACAGAGGACATGATGAAGCAAATGTGGTAGGGGCAGGCCTGGAGAATGAACAGAAGTGAAATGTGACAGAACCTAGTAAAGGGAGAAAACAGAGATGAAGTACACTGGAATACAGAGATTCAGGCAAAATAGAAGATGAGAACACTTGTCAGGGCAGAAGAAAAAGCCCTTACAAGGCAAGGAACTTAGAGCAGTACTGAACCTCCACAGCGACAAATAAGAACTTCAAAGGAGAGCCTGGGAAAGGCAGTGAAAAAGGATACATATCCAGCATGGATTTATGCAGGGGGAACCCTGCTTAGCCAGTTCCATGGCCTTCTATAGCATAATGACTGGGGAACTAAGGGTGAGATCTGGTTAGTGGGAATCCAAGCTTGAGCATGCGTTTCTACACTGTCTCCCATAATATCTTCAAAAATTAAACTGGCAAATAATGAATTAGATAAGGGTGTGGTGAGAAAGAAATTTGGCTGAATGGCCTGGCTCTAAACCTTGTGATCAGTGCAAGGAGTCCAGCTGGAGATCAGTCACTAGTGGAATGCATCAGGGGCCATTGCTGGAGCCAACAGTGTTTGACGTCCTCATTAATGAGAGGGTGTTCCCTCTGCAGATTTCCAGATGACACAAAGTACATGATTGGCTGGCACGCATTATGGGAGTAAAACAATCTTAAAACAAGCTGGAGAAATGGTCCAGCAGGAGCCACGTGAAGTTCAGTAAGGGACTATGCAAAGTTCTGCACCTAGGCAGGAAGATTAGTAAGTCCTGCACTGGGTCTACATTAGTAAGTCCATCACTGTTCAGGGAGAGACAGGGGAGTAGTGGAGGGAGTCTACCTTATGGCCACAAATATGACAGACAGACTGCACCCTCTGGCATACAAATGAGGCTGAAGAGCTGGGATTGTTCTACCTGAAGAAGAGAAGGCCCAGGGTAAGCTTGCCATTGTGTACATTTATCTGGTCACGGGGAGTAAAGGAGATGGAAATAGATTCTTTTCAATGGTGCCCTGAGACAGTATGAGATAGTGAACACAAAAAAACTCCAAACCTCCTACAGTTATCTAACTGTATGCAAAGCACTGTTAATAGTGAAGGTGGTCAAATCACAGCAGGTTTCCCAGAAAGGTTGTGGTGTCTCCACTTCTGAAAGTACTCGAACCCAGCAGAAGAGGGTCCTGGGCAAGCTGCTCTAGTTGACCCTGCTTAAGGAGACTGGTCCCTCCCAAACTGAACTATAGCATGATTTTCTGAATTATCAACTCATGTTTCCTCAATTGAAAGATACACTATGAGCACCCTTTCTTCAAGTCTTCCATGACTTAATGCTGACTGCATAAACATAACTCATTTCAACAGCAGCACCAGCAAGAACACTTGTAGGTCAGCACAGACAAGGATCAATTTCAAAGAAAAGTACTATGTAACTAAAATATTTGCATACACCTTGCAATACTTCTATTACTTCTGTATACTTCAATGTTTTTAAGTTCTTTCATATTCTCTTAGAAAAAGATTTCTGAAAGTCAAAGTAGCAAAGCCTAATTCGCAACAGATTTGTACCATAAGGGCTGGCTGCAAGCTCTAGGTTGAACTTTTTCCATTATTGGACAATTTTAAGAGCTCCAGTGTCTAATTGTTCTGGAGTTTAAATTGCTGAGACAGCCTACAAGACAGGAGGCAGCCCGTGCAATAGCCTAAAACTACATTTGTTACACCTCAGTGGCCGCTTGGTATATGCTAATTAGGTAGCTTGTTACTGACGAATAAGAGGGCGCTGGCAAACTGCCAGTAAGTGAGGCCCCTCAGATTTATCCTCAAATTGTACAAGAGCTGTAAGAATAAAATTCCTAACTCGTTTAGACAGAGAGCAACTGAGGAAATTCCTTTACTGAAGTCAGCTAAAGACTACATGCTTCTTTTTCCTCAATACGAATGAAGGAGATTTAAATAAGAGAAAGCCGCAAGACAGAACATCTTTTTGTAACAGCAAACATGCTTAGCAGTAATATGCTTATTTATTTGATTTTACTGAAAGGAAAGGGAGAAAGAAGCTATTTTAATGACGTATCCAAGATCCTTCTTGGCTTTGGAGGTGACTTTTCAGCATTAATGTTATTGAAAATTAGAACTTTAAAGATGAACGATTCCTACCAGAGTATGTTACCTTTATAATAAGGTATTTTATAAAGCAGTTTAAGAGTGCAGATGCGTGAGTGGAACAAGTTGGTACGCACAGGGCAGACTTCCAACCTTGCCTTACATCTATATGTTCACCAATAACTTGTTCTTGCCTTTTATTTGCCCAGGATCGCAGCGATATCATTGTTAACAGAAACAGTTACAGTACACTGAGTTGGAAAGTGTACACCTGGAAATACTAACAAAGGCACACTACAAGGTGTGAAATAACATTTCAGCAGATTTCATATACTGTATTAACTAGATTTGAGATGAAAAACCTGTTACACCATCTGAAGATGGGCAAGTAATTTTATTTTATTTTATTTCATTTTTTTTCAGTTTCCAAAGCTAATAGAAATGATGTTTTTCAACAGCAATTCTGATGGTTTATGAGGAATCTAAAATATATGGATGGGTAAAAGCTTACAGAGGCACAACAAGAAGAGAATGTTTTGTGGGTTTTATTTTATTCTGCAGTCTTAGACCACAGCTTCACATACCACAGTTGTTCTGAAAGTGACCTACACACTTATCTTCTTTGTTATCAGTACAAAATTACATATGAGCGCTTATATTTAACCATTTGCATTTGGAGCAACAGGTCTCATATCTACATATTGCACAGCCATTCAGAGGGTCCTTAGGAAGGAGATTTCTGTTGAATTAATCTTTTTCAGTCTGAAATAAAGTTACACTCAAACACTGTTCAGTAAATTCATGAACACTTGACAAACTGATGAATGAATGAACCAGGAGCAGTAGTTCTGTAACACATGGGATGCTTTTTCTTTTTTCTTTTTTTCTTTAATTAGAACAGAGTGCATATTAGCATAAGTCAAGGCATTTGATTAGAACTGGAGGGTACAGCATGCCTCCGAGGCATGATGAGCCACTGCTGAGGAGGAGGCAGATCAGCACTAGCTGAAGAATGCTGCTCTTTGCAAATTGTCACAGTTTGTGCTAACAGAGGGCAGAGCAGGAGCTGGTATATTGCCATAGCTCCAGACAGCCCCACGTTCCAGGAAACCATAACCTTAATGTCCTGCTCAACAGATCTGTGTTGTAGCTCTGGATAGAGCAGTTTTTCAGACCAAAGCCTTTACCCTACCTCACTTTCCTCTACCATACTCCCAAAGAACCACATGAAAGACTTCTGGAGATTCATATACTAAACCAGACATTGATTTCAGTGTCAAATACCTCAGCATTCTTGGGGATTGTTGTACTTTTCACCATAAGCTTCTCCCTATACAAGAAAGTGAGTGGGACATAACTGTCATCGGGGATGGCAGAAAATCAATCTGCTAACCCAAAATTACTTCTGCCAGCTCTGAATTTTCCTGCAGAACACTGTGTGAGGCCAGCTCATTCACCAATATACTTTGCTGGAGCACAGGTGTTGGTAGGAGGGCAAACAACTTTTATTCATTTTATTTATACTCAGGCAATTCCTAAACACATGCTACTGTTTACAGAATAAGCTGCAGCTTGTTTGCATGGAGGCGCTGACCCTAACAGCTATTGCAAAATAAGCAGATAGTCAACAGTCTCACAGGCAAAAAGCCTTACGCATAGCAAGCTTTAGTGCTTCAGCTATGTGGTCCAAAGCCAGAAAAAGGTTAATCAACTGTGATTATTTGCACAAGTGTTGAAGACTGGCCCTCAGCGTTCCCAATTCACCGTATTGTTGTATGTTAATGCAAGATGCTGCTTTGCATAGGTCATTTCTGCCTTGGAAGGCAAATGCGATAAATCAGATGAGGTTTTATTACATGTCGGCTCATAATTCTCACAATTTGTCCACACTGGCCCATCATTCTGTAGTGACAGCGTCAAAATTTGGTGCTAAGAGTCAATTCACAGCTTACAAACATACCTACAGGTGGCCTTAAATCAATATAAACATGATGCTCGGGAACGAAGAGCAAAATGAAAAACTGATAACCACCTTCAGTTACACGCGAAGTTAGGACGCAGCCCGCGGTAAGCGAATCTGAGAACTGAGGCACCGACACTTCGTGCGAACACCCTCGGCCGGCGGTACCCCTTCAGAGGGCGAACCGGGCATAGCCCACTGCCCGCCGGGCGCAGCACCTCACGCGGGCGCAGCACCCCGACCCCAACCCGCCACAGCGCAGCCGGGAGCGGTGCAGCCCGCAAATCACGGCCGGGGACGCCCCCAAGGTCGCGCAGGCGCGGGGCGGTGCCGTAACGGTCACAACCGCCCTCCGCCCCGCGGCAGGCGGGGCCTGCGCCTGGCAGAAAGGCGGGGGCAGGCCGGACCGCGCCGCGCTCCGTAGTGCGGCAGGCACGGTCGCTGCCGGGCCGGGGTGACGCGTCCCTCCGTTCCTCGTCCCTCCTCTCCCTTCGCGGCTCCGCAGCTGCCGCGCCTCGAGGATGGCGGTGCTGGCGCTGGCCCTGGAGGGACTCGCCATCTTCGGTCTGATCCTCTTTGTCGTGCTCTGGCTCATGCACTTCATGTCCATCATCTACACGTAAGCGCGCGGTTGCAGGGCTCGGGGCTCCGCCGTGCACCTGCGGGATGCGGCTGTGCGGGGAGGGCCGGGGCGCGCTGCGCTGCGGGAGGCGGCGTTCCGCCGTGCGTTGCCGCGGTGCTGCCGGCGCGGCGCGAAGCAGCCCGGTTAACAGCGCTGTGCGGGTTGCGGAGCGCGGGCTGCTTTTCTTTTCGGTGCACAACTCTGTGAAGGGATGACTTAATGCGTGGTGACGATACTAGTAAGAAAACAGCGTGCGCGCGTGTGTGTGCGTGTGTCAGGGGCTGCCTGAGGCACCGGCTGTTGGGGCGCTTTACCTTGTGCTGAGGGGTGTTCGCTCCAATGGCGGACACACAAAGCAGGTTTCTGTGTGCGCCCGCGGAGGGGCTGTCCGGGCTCTGTGGGAAGGGACTGGAACGTGCTCCTTTCTCCGGTAGGCCTTGGCTTTATCGTCAATAGGAGGCCACTGTTGCACCACCATAGGTGTCAGAGAATACCCGGGTTTCTGTTTGCCTTCCTTTCTTGCTGTTGCATGCAGCGATAGGTACCTGTGATAAGTGTCTGCCCTTGTTGAAGACAGAGCTCCTCTTGCCTTCACACATGCTAGGCATACCTCTGCTGTCCTTGGGTATGATTGTTCTGCTCTTCTTTTTCTCACGAAGAAGCCCGTGAAAGGTCTGATCATTTTTTCACACTGTGGTTGGGTTGCATCTGGGTCTTATATTTACTCAGGTGCCTAAATTTTTTTTCTTGAAAACGAGCATACAGGTTGTGCTGGGCATGAATAGCGGTGTTTCGGTACCATGTGTTGTAGGGCTGCCCTGGGAAGAGGCTGTGGGATACCAAAGGCACAGCTGGCTCTGGGCAGCTCTCAGGCAAACAGCCCTTTGTGTGCCAGAACTTCAGCTTGCCTGGTAAGTGCACGTGCTGCTGCTGCTGATAAATATTTAAGAAAGAGTGGTGGCAGCTGTGAGGGACAGGAGGCCCAAATGGTGACATGGGAGAAGGCACGTGAGAGGATAAACAAGAGAGAACGAACAGAGGGCCATAGGGAAGGAGGTGTTTTTGGCAGCTTGTGCTGTACACCCTAGGTACAGAGAGAGGGTATGGAGCAGTGCAGGGACACCTCTAGATGGACTGAGGGTGTGCCGTGGGGAGCTGTGGCCAGCCCTGGTTGGGTGTGGACACCCTGAGCCTCTGCAATTCAGAGGGTTTGCAGCCTGTAGGTGAGTCACACCAAAGCAGGTGCACCTGCCAGAGGAATAGTTAAAGAGCTCCAAATATAAGTAAGGTGCGGCGGAAAATAATTATGCACTGATGTCCTACGTCATCTGAGTGTAAGATGCAGGGATACGAGGAGATTGGGGATGATCTTTATCTGTCTGAAGTTGAGTGTGGGGAAGGGGGGAAAAAAAAACTACCCTGGAAGTTTGGTTGCATTCTGCCTTACCTCAGTATCCAAATCAGCAACTTCCTGTTAACTGACAATAACTTCAAGTAGAATTGCTGAAATTGGAACTCTTGTCTCTTCCAGTAGCTGCTGGACAAGGCAGGCAGCAGGCAGGCCTGGTGTAGCTTAAAACTGCTGTAAATGAAGTGGCAACGACATGTGAACAGAGCCGTAGGTTTTTGTTACTGAGAGTTTGTGGTGTGCCTGCGGTTTGCTTATAGGACGGCAGCGTGATAAACAAGCTGGAAACTTGCCAGCGGGACAGATGATCAGTAAGAATGGAGGCAGACTCACTCCAGTTTGTGCTACCCCTGGAGGAGAATGTGCCTGCAGCAGGGTTCCTGAGACCAGCTCAGAAGATACAGAGATAGGAGCTGACTATCTCTGCCCATGAGGTGGGTCAGTAACATGGCTTTTTAGTGTTCGGTGCAGAAGGGTGGCCCTTGGTCAAGGCTGAACAGCTAGTAGCACTGAAGTAACCAAGCTACAAGCTGTGCCATGTTGCTGAGGCTGGGTGGAGGAGCTGCAGCAGTTATTGGATAGGTATATAGAAACAGGAGTGCTGCTCCCCAAAGGGTGACCACTCAGCTGTCCTTTACTTGTGCTGAAATTGGAGAAGTTCTGGGCACTTACAGCAGACATCCCAGGGAGGTATACTTGCAGTGCCTGTGGTGATGCTGGAGCTGCTAGGATGGATACAGCTGCTGGTGGATGTTTACAAGGGAAGGACCCCAAAAAACAATCATGACTAGTGCTGTGGCCTGGAAGTGCTGGTGGTTAAGCACAGTTACTCATGCCACTCTGTTGTGTGTTGGATGTTTGTTACAGCATGCTGCACCCTTCCCAAGGTCACTGAGGTGTCAGGGGGTCTTCTCTGATACATGGAAACTCCTTTTGATCACAGTGAAAGGATGTAACATGGCAGTAGAATTCTGTCATGTTTACCGCATACTGAAAGCTACTTAAACTACGCCAACTACAGACAGCAAAGAAGAAAGATGAAACTAATTAGTCCTCCCATTTCTCATGTTGTGTGATAATGTTGGTTCAATGTTTGGTAAGTGATTGGACTAAGGACTGTTCTCAGCCCACTGCGTCTAGCAGCATTTAACTGGTGGGTTGCAGGGACTGAACTGTGCTGTTGGAATAAAACAATGTTAAAACTTTTCCACAAAGCTTGCACCTTGTAATCCTCATCCTGTGGTTCTCTTTTGAAATTTTGGGTGTTTGATTTTAAAGTAATAATAGTGAGAACATGTGAATTAAGTAGGTAGATGGGATTATACATGTTCGAGAAAGTAAACTTTTCTTGTTTTGAAACGCTGTCAGCAATTGCAAGGTTAAAGAGCGTTTCAGTCGTGTTGGTTTGCATTATAATTGCTTTAAAAAGATGTAGGTTTTGGATATCTAAGGTTGAGAAATGCCAGTTGAGAAACTGTCTGCTGTGCATTCTCCTGTGTCGCGTTTGCTAAAGCTTAATCTGCTTCTTTACACTTTTCTCCCCTACCACATTTTCCCACTGTTAATGTTTTTGATTTATGAAAAATACAGTGGTTTTGGTAAATTTCACTTTCCTTCAAAATGAGCAGGTGGGTTAAACAAGGAGATTCAGATAGTCATACTGCTAAGTCAAAGGGCATTCTACAAATTGTCTGAAGTGCCTGATTTGAAACCAGTCTAAGTTTGTTGCTCTCTGTGTAATACCGAGTCAGTGTAGTAAAAGAAATTAACATAGGCCTAATGCATCTTTTTATTGCTAGTAATTAGGTAAAGGGCAGTTTGCATACATTTACTCTGTGTAATAAGGCAATGGTTTCTGACCTGTTTGTGTTGCTTTCCTTTATACCCTACACAAGTCTGTGGGCAAGGACCCTTGTGTGCATATAGCTGCTTGAATTGAATTTGAACATTGACTGATTCTGCAGGAGTTTAGTGTTGGATGTTGCTGGGTATACTAATTCTCAAACCATCTGAAGCTGTATGATTGCATGGACAGCTAAAATGGACTTTCAGAACGAAAATAAAAGGGAAGGCAGTGTGAATAATGTGCAAATAAGGAAAGGATTTACAGCATTAGTCAGGAGACTAAGGAGTAAGTTTTGATATTTTAGCATTCTGTTAATCTAAACTAATGTTAAACTAATGATTCCTAAATAACTTCTACTCTGAAGATATGCAGAGAATGGAACAGATGCCTTCTTAAATCAGGGGGAAAAAGTAAACAACTAAAGCTGCTTTCTCAGGGCTAATGGCACTCTAACACATTGTGTTTCTGAACAACTGACTTTCAAATTCTATGGCAGTGGGTTTGCTGCTTTAACAGTATTTGAAAATAGATAGTTCTGGTTTAATAATGATAGGTGTTTTCTGAACATTCTATGTCCCTTCCTAAAATAAAGCTGGCAAACAAAGCCCACAGAAGCTAGAAAAAGCCTTACTTAAGTGTAATCTGATATGTTTACCTACTAAAGTCTTCTGACTTTAGTCTAAGAATGAAGGAAAGCCTGTGTTTTATACTTTTCTAGAAACTCAAATTGATTATTTCAGCTCGTATCCCACACAAGGGTGTACATAGCAAATACATTCTAGGTCTGAGGACAGAGGATAGGGTGTTGTAAGTTTGGGAAGTTGTGTTCTGCGTGGCATCTCTGAACTACACTGAAGTTTGCCGGTGTCAGAGAGTTCCTAATAAATGCTTGGTGAGTTTCTTAACGTGCTTGCAACTTCCTGCTGTGTTTTCCTGGTCCACAAAATGAGACTCTTGGAGTCATGTTTCGGTTTTGAGTCTCCATTGTTCTTGTATCTGTTGCCAGTAACAATTGTAATTGCAGAGCTTTTTTTTCTTTTAAAGCGAGCCATAGCCAGCCAGTTGGTACTGATGTTGCTCATTGTCCTTGCTTGCTTCCCAGCTGTAAGTGGAAGGGTAGTGTCATACATGGAATTAATGACCATATCGCTGTTCCTAGTTTTTACAAATAATTTGAGTGTATGGACATTAAACAGTAGTCAATGAAAAATTAATTCTTTAATCGTTCTGCATCTAGATGTAATTAGACACAAATTACTGGCGTAATCCAAGACTTCCAGAAACTTACCAAAGAAAGAACGCTCCTACATACAAGTGAAAACATATATAATACCATTAGCATAATGTGTAAGCATGCAAGGATGAAATTCAGTTTGCAAAGATTCAGAAAACTCAAGTTTACTGAAGAACTTATGCAACTTTGAAAAGCTTTCTAAAACATGGGTTCTAAACAGACACCAGCAACGCTCTGTTTGACACCTGCTTTTTGGGTTGTTTTGATCTTTGGGGTAATAATATATTACTGTATAGCAGTTGTCACCTTTCCTTCTGAAGAAAAAGGTATTTTTTTTTTGTCCGTGTTCTACTGTCTCAGTGCCTTCAGTTAGTCTGTCCCTTGCTGCTTGGTCTATGACTCGTGTCCAGTCTTACTCTGCTCTTCTCTGATATCTCTGCTTGTCTTTGATCTTGTTCTTCTGACTTTCTGCCTGTTGCTGTAGCTGTTTCTGTGTTTGGGCTGTCTTGTTTTTGCACTGCCACTTTCTGGCAATAGACTGACCAAATTGTCTGTTAAGGGCTGTAGTTACTCACTTTGCCTTCTCGGGTGTGTGATTGCTTTGGTTTGTGAAAGTGCTTCAGAGGCAGCTACCAAGGGAGGCAGTCTATGTGCTATCAAGTATTCTGGAGCATCAGTGAGCTAAGATGTAGATGAACTTCCATGGAGATGATTTCAATGCCTTTTTCTGAAGTTAGAGGTATCCTTCCCTCTTGATGACAATCAAAGCAGAGAACTGAGAGATGTGGTTGTACTGGAGCTTCTCCAGGAAAGGACTGAAAGACTTCTAGCAGATGCAGAATGCTCTGTCTGTTCTTCAGTTTGTTTTTCTTCATTCCTTGGTCAAGTCTTTACTGAACTTTTACTATCTAAGCTGAAATTTTTCATGCAAGTAAACAGTTTTTCCTGTTGCATAGCTGATGACAAACTTGATGTAAAACACTGAATTTAACATTGGGTTGTTATCTGTGATTTTATCTGTGTGGAAAAGGGAATAGAGCAAGCTTGTGACCTCTGCTAGGAATGTTTCAGCAATAATTTGTAGAGGATTAGAAACAAGCAAAAAAGGACTTGCATTTTTTGACTGCAAACTGGGATGCTAGAGGGGAATGAAAAGTTACCTGAGGCTTTTCTTTGATCTTGGTAACACTTCTGTCTTTCTGTTCTCTCAGCACCACCATCTCTTCTATCTCTGCATTGATGATGGACCCTGCTTCATGCAGAATCCTACAGATATTGGCTGCAAGTACCACATCCTTATAAATTGTTGGATTGCTTTTTCTCAGTGAGTGACAGCATTGTGGCAGAGAGAAATTGAAGGGAGCGAAGCAAAGGTAGCAAGTCAAGTACAACTACTAGGGAGGAGTGGGAGAATCAAAAAGTATGGGCAAGCACAAATGTGTTGGATGCTGAAAAGCAAGCACAAAACTTGGATGCCGAGTTGAGGGTCAGTTTTCAGCACAGACTAGGAAGCTAGTGTTTTAGGCTGGAAATACCATTTGAAGGCTCTGTTCCAACCCTCTGCTCTAAGCAGGGCTAACCTAATGCTGATAGCTCTATGCACAGTGCATGGTTAGAGAAAACAATAGCTTCTTGTTGTGATAAAGCATGGGAACCAACAGAAGTCTTCAGAACTGAGATGCAAAAAGTCAATGGTTTTTGACATCTTTATTAATGATTTCTTGATGATACAGAGCTGGGAGGCGTGGCTGCCATACAGAGGAACCTGGACAGGCTGGAGAAGTGGGCTGACAGGAACCTCGTGAAGTCCAGCCAAAGAAAATGGCAAGGGATAGCTGCATGCATCTGCTCTGGCTGGGAACTGACCATTGGGAAAGCAACTTTGCAGAAAAGGAGCTGGAGGTGCTGGAGGACAGCAGATTGACCCTGAGCAGTGATGCGCCTGTGGTAGCAAAGAAGGCTAACAGCATTCTGGGCTGCATTTCTGACCGGTTAAGAAACTTGATCCTTCCCCTCTACTCAATACCACTGAGTCTGTGTGTGGTGTGCAACGTACAGTTTTGGGCTGCTTTGATATGAGACATAGTGGAGTAAGTCTGGCTGAGAGCCAGAAGGATGCTGTCAGGGCTGTGCAGAATCTGATGTGCAAGGAGAGGCTGAGAGAGCTGGGACTGTACAGCCTGGATTAATCTTAGGGGGAATCTTATTAGTACATGTAAGTACCTGACCTGGAGAAGTTAAGAGTTAATTTTTGAGTTGTATGTAGTAAGACTGTGTTTGAATAACTTTTTGTGTTAGAAGATTAACTCTGAGGGAAAGCGAAACAGCTCAAAACCAGAAATCTGAGTGGTAATAATGTGAGAACAAAACATTTGCATCGGAGGCAATGAGAAGGCTGGTTTTTGTTTTGTGTTCTTTACTTTTGTTGTGAGCCAGGAGGATAAGATACAGATGGCAAACATTGAGGGAGAGTGTGATATTACAGGCTCTTAACATGAGTAATTTGGTAGAGGCCCAGATTAAAAGTGAGCTAGGATAAATCTAAAGGTAAAGAATTGAGGATACCATTCTCATATTGGACACGTTATCTTGAGAGAGAATGGGAGATGGTGCAGTGAGTATGACAAGTAGGCTGTAAGAACAAACCATGCCTTCCTGATGAATAGCTTGTGCAGAAAGATGAAAGACTATAAGATTTGGAGCAGGTAAAGCAGAAGACTACATTGAAGGAAGCTCTTGAAGTGAAATAGATTGTGTTACTAGAAGTAGTGGAGGTTTTCAAGCAAAGAGGCATTTCAGCCTTAAATGCTAGCTGCAGAGGAGGAAGCTGAGAAGTGAGATGAGGAAGAATGTGCTTTGTTTGTCTGCTTGTGTAATGGTTGAAGACTTCAATGAAGTTAAGCTGAGGCTTTATGTAAACTAAATACTCCTGTAAACGTCTGGTTACTCTAGATTAGTGGAGATGTTTAGGTACAGGGTGGTAGACAATGCTACGTGACTTTAGGAATGAATTTGTGGACTTTGTCAGAACTCGTATGTGGCATGCTAAGTATGTGACTAGTTTTACTGGTTTACTAAAGCACTCTTTAGTCCTCATATCATCCTTCCCTGGGAACTGCTGAAGTGTGCAAGGTCATTGGGATTTTAATTTTTTTAATTGAAAGAAGTTTTTTTGTTTTGATGTACCTATCAATGTCTTGCATTCTACAAAGGGCTGTGGCTTAAAGGATTTTGTCTTTTAGAATAGATAAAAACCTGTAATTCTTGCTAGGTGAATAGCTTGCATTTCTGAAGTATACTGCAGTAGTTGATAAATGTCTACACTAGTTTGTTCCTTCTCATATTTGGCCTTGGTTAATTCGTACCTTGGGTCATAGTGAGGTTGTAGCACACGTAAAATGAGTTTTACACTATCTTCTGATCAGGTAGGATAAAATCCCTCTGCTGTAGACAAAGAAAACCAAAGTGGAGTATTGTACTATGTGAAAGGCTGAGACTGTCTTGGAAGTACTGCCTGTGACTTGTTGCTTTGGAACTGTGTTTCTCGAAGCAGTCTGACAACTTCACGCGTGATTCAAATGGACTGATCTTATTAAAACAGCCAGATAACTAACAGCTCATCTGTATTGCCGGTTTATTTTGATAGTTGCTTTAGCCTTTATTCTAGACCAATGATCATTCCCCTCTTCAGAAATGCCTCCTTGAAAACCAAAGTCTGTTTTGTTGGTTGTTTTTTTTTTCTGACCTCTTGATTAGGTTTGTCTCAGCATTATCAGCACTGTAATCCACAGAGAGGGCCCTGTTCAAGTGAATACAAACATTAATTCTTACGGTGGCTGTGAGTATCCTTTAAGTGCTTGTTCTGAGATACTAGTTCAGTTTATCCGTTTAGTAATGAATTCTGAGGTGATTGTTGCTATGGTTTAGTAATGATAGCATGCTACGCTTTATTTTAAAGCAGAAGAAATATTTCTCTGACTACACATACATCTTTCTCAATGTAAAGCATCCATGATACTGAGAGAGTGTACAGAGCTGTTAGAGGAAAGCTTCCAAGCACTTTATTTTTTAGCCTAAAACAGCACATGTTTTTCTTGCATGGTTTGCTAGAATAAGGCTGTGGGTGAAGTGAAAAGCTTTCAGGCTATTCTTCACAGGGATATGCATTGTGAACTGTCAAATGTTAATAGCAGCAGCAGCATCTTGAAAGTGAGAAATCCTCCCTGTCTCCATCCTTACAGGCATGGGGAAACAGGCTGGATTTTCAGGCTGATGGAGTTTCTCAAAATTAAGATACTCATCCTTCCTTTTAAACAGTTTTAAAGGTGAGATGAAATGTGGATGTTCCATAAAACACTATGCCTGCAGTGCTCTTGTGTAGACTGTATAGTAGTGAAGGAAGATAAATGTTTCTATTGAGCATCTATGTCTCCAGTGTTGTCCGTACTTTAGCAGTTTTCAATTTATTATTTTTGAAGAGAGGAGATGAAATTTACCAAGGTGGATATTCTGGTTTGTATCTGCTGGAAAGAAAGCTTTTCTGAAACCTCTAATGTTGTGTTGAGTACAGAAGTTACTCCAGTACTTTCTTTGGAAGGTTTATATAGTTGCTTTCTTTTGCTTGTAATTGCTTCCTCGTGTTCTTTATTGGAAATTCTTCAAGGTCTCCTAAGAGACTTGCAGTGACACTGCTCTTACTGCCTTGCTGATTATTTCTATGGTCCAGACAAGGCATGTAGCTTTTGCTGGACCTCATCTGTGAAAATGAAGGAAAAAGGATTGACGTGATATTTTTGTATTTGTTCATGTAGGTATTGAGCCATCAGGTTTTTTTTTTTTCTTGCTGAAACTTTTAGGGAAAAGGGGCTGTGAGATATTGTGCAACAGGGATCTATTTGTGCAGTGGGAGCAATAGGGAGCAGCTTGGGTCTGTAGGAAGCGTGTGATCTAATATTTAGCAAATGAAGTTTTTGTTTAAACTTGTACCTTATGAAATGAGCAGTAAAGAGTTATGTTCTACCTACAGAATGGCAAAGTCAGAAAAGCAAACTGAATAACCATACAGTACAGATCTTCTTTGTATTAGAAGATTTCATCCTTAGCTTTGTGGGTTTGATTCTGCTGTAGTAGCTGACTGCTTTTGTTGCTTTATCAGGCCTGGAGTTGTTGCCATCCACTGGAGATGCTCTCATAAATAAAACGCAAATTGCATTGCATGCAGCTCTGAAATTGCATAAGACTCGTTGCAAGCAGCCTGCATCAAAAAATGTTTCTATTTCTATGTTCCACTGGCTCTTAATTTGCTGCTCAAAGGGATAACCTAAATCCCCTTCTACTCCTACACCTTTCTAAACATTTCTGCTTTTCTAGTCTGCCTTCAGTGAGCATGTGGCTACATGGTGACTCAGACTCAGATTTTTTTTGTGGGATAGTTCTGTTTGATCAGCAGGCTGATCCAATTTATCTTGTGGCCCTGACTGCTTTATTACCACCAGTAGGCTGAAGGGTGTGGGGGAGCAGAAACAGGGCAAGAATTGCAGTTTTGATGGCAGCCTGCAGACAGTCTATAAGAGAATGCTCTGTGTTCATTTCAGTACTTACTGTGTTCCAGAAACGGCTGTGATGAAGACACAGTGCTGTGTTTTTGTTAAGCACATGCCAGAGTACACTTCACATGCACTGTACACTGACTACCCAGGATTTGGGCTGTAAAAGGATTCCCATTACTTCACGTTTAACTGCAGTCTATTGTATGGGAGTTGAGTCTGTTTGTTTCCCTTTTATCTTGTGGGCATGGGGATAAGAAGGGGAATGGGGGAAGAACTTCTAAATTTTGAGAAAGGGGCAGTTTGCTAGAGATTTGAGGTTGATATCTGAACTTTTGCTCATTTCTTTCTAAAAGATATGGCATTCATCTTTTTTTTTTTTCTGAACATGGAGTTTAAAATCAATGCCAGTGACACAAAATCCACCTGTGAGAAAACGCATTACGGATTGCTTATGCTGAATGCGGTGTGACTTTTGCTATAACGTGTCCAGCTGTTCAAAAAGTACTTCTTAAAGCATTTCATTTGTGTTTGAAGGTTTAAAGTTAAACAAATTGCACTAAGTAAGATTTTTATTCTGCCTTGTGTGGTTGTATTTATCTCTACTAACTGAACTACTGCTTCCCATAATTGGAAATGCAGATTAATGTTTATTTTCTGAGAATATTTGCCTTCTGGAAACCTAGAATTATCACAGTTCTACCTCAGTCCATTTTTTTTTCTTAAGTCCTTTACTTCTGCTGTGTGTGTGTGTGTGTGTGTGTGTGTGTGAATCATTTGACTCTAAGTATTCCATTTCATTCCCCTTTGGTGCACCTCTCCATCATGGTATCAGTGTGCTATATGCTAAGGACCTTTGCCCTTTCATCTGTGTGCTATGTGTAGTGCAGGAAGAAGTTTGTATAGAATGTCAGCGGAATGTATTTGATTTGTCTCTTACCCACAGCTGGTATATGAGGGAGCACTAACCGACTGCAGCATGACCTCATCCTTGTGCACATTTCCAGAGGAAGTGGCTGGGCTCCCTGCACTGCTTTGTGCTGGCATGGATCCTCCTCTGACCTGTGGTGAGCGTGCTCATACTGCTCTCCCATGGGCAGCTTGGCTCTCTGGAAGCCTGCTGAAGTCAAGGGAGGAAGGAGCATGAGCTCGTTTTTTTTTTTTTTGCTGATCTCAGCAGGCTCCTTTCTGAACATGCTTTGGAGCTTATTGCATCCTTCCTGAAGCAGCTCCAAAATTAATTTGGCAATCTAGCTTTTTTCCTTCCACTTCAGGATTAGTTTTCTGTTTAAGTGAGTCAAAATAGCTTACAGCAGGATTGTATGGGCATCCATACTGTCGCAGTGTCTTGTTTGGCTGGTGTTGACAGAAGCAAGGAGGTTAAGGAGTACCAAGGGATCTCTGCTGTTAATGATGCCACAGGATTGTCTGCTCATCCCTTCAGCAAGTATATTTGCTAAGTTAAATGGACAAAATGCTGATGCTACAACTGACAACATTGTGGTGGTTTGAGTGTCTTGACTAGGTCATTGTGGGACCAGACAAATGGCAGCCCCACTGTAAGAAGAACAGCACATCCCAGAAATGGAGAAAAAGATGAGTGCCTCCAAGTAGCAGCCTATGCTTGAAATGATTCAGCTGTATGATGAAACCATACTCTGGGCAACAAAGGTTGAAAAAGGATCCAGGTGTTTAATTCTGCCTTAAAGAATAATTCTGGGCACTTGCTAGGAGACCTGTGCTGGTCTGTTTTGCAGTTTCCAAAGCCATCTGAAATTGAGGAGGTCCCTAAAAGGAGTAGTGTAGTAGGCCTCTAAGTATGCAGTAGAACATTGTGTTCATGAATCTGTGTAAAGCAGTATAAAAAGTACTTGATCATGCAGTATTCTAGTTTAGATATGTCACTGCAACATCTTTTCATCAGTCTGTGCTAGCACACCCAAAGATGCTTTTCCTCCTGCTGGTGTAGATGAGCGCTGTATCAGAGCTGTTCAAGCAGATCCTTCCTACCCACCTTCGCTGGCATTCATTTTGAGCATGTAGCTCCAAAGCCAACAGTTGTCTTGAATCAGTGACTAGGATAAATAAAATTTGGCTTGTATTTGTAAATAAGATTACGATTCTGCATGCTCTGTATTTATAAAATACAATGTGTGTTTTTGGCTGCTGAACTGTAAAACTATAGTTGTACAGCCATTGCTGCTTCAAGGTGCTGGAACATGTTTGTTATTAGCATGGAAGTGTCTATACACTAAGATTAAAATGGTTGGATTTTTATTTTGACCTTTCCTCGGCAGCTACTGTACTTAATTCTCCTTAATAGCTACAAGAACATTGTTCTTCACCACAAGCTTGCAACAGATACTTTGAAATTACAAAGCAGCACTAACAAGACTCTAAAAATTATTAGTCTTTGTAAAGCCAGGATTGCTGACCTTTCTGTGAATTTAAGAGTTACCTGCACTACTTTCTCTGGACTTCTCTAATCTTTCTTTCAGTGGTATTTATTGCACTAATTGGAATGTTGTAGATTTTAATCTGTCCATAAAGATACCTGCTTTTGGAGATGTTCTTGCAGCTATTAAGGAGAATTAAGTATAGTAGCTGCCGGGGAAAGGTTAAAATGAGTGAATAAAATGTTTTGTTTTTCAACTACTTTTAATAACCATTGTGACCCAACAGTCTACTCCAGCAAGCTTTCTTCTATTTGCTGGAATACTCAACTACCTGAATGGCAGGGGAGGCAAGGTTTAGTAGGCTAACTTGATACGGATTGCCAAAGATTTATCATGTAGTAACACTGGGCATCATAACTCATTGAACTGAATTTCTGCCTTTTGAAGTATTTATACTTCTGAGAGAAGACATCTAAATTGTAAATAAGTTTCTATAGATTTTGCAGATGCTCCTTAGACAATATAGGAGAGTTGAATCGCAGCTCATGGCTCCATTACGTATCCTTCTGCTGCTCTTTCCCAACTAATTCCCAGCACCAGGCTGCTTAGATGGAATTTCAGTGCTTTGTCTCCTGATGATTGCAGGCTGATGTATTTAACACATGTCAGTGTGAAGTTGTTTGTAGATAACTTGGCTACTGTTCTTTCACACATGGGACCTGCAAGTGCCTTTAAATAGCACTTTAAATAGTTTTTATTGTTTCCTTGATGTAGTAGTGCTTTCTTGCAGCTTATTTCATTAGGCAGGGTTAGGGAAAAACAATTGATTAAGCAAGAATGTCTGAATAGTCTGGGTTAAGTTCAGTGCAAAATAATGCATAATATGAACCTTGAAGGTTCCTATTCTTTCACTCCTAACTGCTTTGCTTGCTCAGTGCTGGTGAAAACCACTACGATCACAACACCCATCTGAGAGAACTGAACCACAGAACTGACAAGTTCAGATCAAAAATATTGCTTCACTATCTGCTATTTCATCCTACATTTACAGTGTAGACCCTGCATGTTCCATAGTGTGACTTCACTTAGAATATATATGTTAAAAATATTAATGTTAACTTAGCCTGATATTTTCACTTCCCTGTTAAATGTTAGCCCTGATGTTGCAACTTATTTCTCACAGTAGTTGCTGTTTCTCTGGTGAAGATAGATTTCCAGCTGTTACTCTTTTATTCTTGCTCAGGTTACACCAATCTGCAAATAGCCTTTATCAGTGTAAAATGATGTGGCTTACTGTTTTCTCTTGCTCCGTGGGGTCTGACAGGGTGCTGTCTTACCTTAGTGTCATGATACATGTAGCTCCCAAGATGGCATTTTAAGGTACCATGCTAGAGTCAGTCTTACCATGCCGAGGCATACTCTTTCAGGATTCTTGGTCTGAGATGCATTATAGCTGATTAGATCCTGATAATGCTACGTGCCTCATTTGCAAATTTTTTGTTAGGCATCCCTCACACCATGTCTATGCTCTTTCTTGTGTAATTCGATCACCTGCCTAATCCTACATGTCAGCATGGTTTGTAACACAATGCCTTGCGAGATTCTGCAGGTTTATCACTTGCTGCTTGTAATCACAATCCTGCTGCACGTCTTCATCTGTGTTTCTTCATCTTCTCTTTCCATTCACTTTTTCCTTTTCTTCAAGGGTTTTCTCAATACACAAACCCTATTTGCACTGCTACAGCCCATTTAAAAATGATTATTTATTTGCATTGTCTACTTATTTTTCTGCCCCTCTCCCTCCCCTCTCCCCCACATTGTTCAGAGTAGCATTATTCGTGCTTCCTTAACACCCTTGTTTCCTGCTGTGTTGATGTCCAAATTGGCAATGAGGTCTTTGTGATAGCTCTCAGAACTACTAAACAGTTTCTTCACTTTGGTCTGACTGCTCCTTGTCCATTAATTGTTTGTCAGGACTATTTTAGTTTACCTCTGCAGTGGCTTGGTTTTGATGGCAGTACGAGGACATCATCTTTGTGTCTTATGGTTATGCTGCTGCAAATAGTGCTGTGCTTCTGGTGTCCAGCTGCAAACCTCACTTGAAGAAGTGTGCTGGGGAGACAGATGAAATGGCACATGTGAGAGTGTCATTGTTTTATTTCAGCATTCAACAGAATGCTGTAGAGAACTACTGGAATCTCCTCTGTTAGTAGAGTAACTAGATTAGTAACTTTACTTTCTAAGGCACATTCTCAGTTGATCTTCATCCCTTCCTTGAAGATGTTTAACTATTTTTACTAATCCCTATTTTTCCCTTTGTGCTTTCAGCTTGCTTTAAGTTTTGCATACATCGATGTAGGAAAAAAACCTTACCTTTTTATTTACAGGAGGCTGTTTTCTGATTATCCTGTTACAATAATGATTTTAAACACTGTGTAAGAAGGCAGAAAAGTTTGCCCTACATAGTCTGAGGAAAGTGATACTTCCATTGTTTAAAATTGATCATATTTGGAACTTTATGTGAAGTATTTAAGAAGTTGAATAAGATTGAATTGAATTTCTTATCTAATGCTATGCATTCTCTGATGTGCTGTCAACAGGTCTGAAAACAGCTGTTGATCCTACAACTGAAAGAAAATTTCTGATCACAATTTTAAATTTTGAATTTCTTATTTTTAACTGTATTTTAAATGGAGTTCTCTAGCATATTTTGTTTCATATACAGTCGTATGTTATGTCTTCTTGCAGGCGCCTCCACCTAAATAAGAAAGCCACAGATAAACAGCCGTATAGCAAGCTTCCTGGTGTTTCACTTTTAAAGCCGTTGAAAGGTGTGGATCCTAATCTGATCAACAACTTAGAAACCTTCTTTGAACTGGATTATCCCAAAGTATGTATACTATTTACAGTCTTTCCTTCTCTGCCTCTGAAAATCCAATCAGTGGTTTGTGCTAGAACTGCTCAACTTGATTGTATAGCGAATTGTTCTTCCTTCCACAGCAGATGCGTGATTATGTGTTCTGTATGTTCCAGACAATATTTATTCCTCTTCAAAAAGCTGCTTATAAAGAAACATGACCAAGACTTGAAGACAGTGTACTCTTGATTTTACTAAGATTGGTTTAATCATTGCTCCAGTACTTTCTTGTTTATAGGAGTACAATCTTTAAAAGACCATTGCCTTTTAAGAGACCAACACCCTTCATAATTCCTGTGACAGATTTTGTGAAAATAGCCTGAAACTTACTGGTGGTTCTTACTGACGTGCTCTGTAGCAAAATGTGGCTCAGTGAAGTACTGCCTCCAAGCCACTTAATCATATCCGGAAAACAAATAGTTAAGAAAAGCTTATGTTTGCTCTTGAATGCTGTTTGACTTTGTAGTATGAGTGATAAGTAAGGTAAGTGATAAGTGTCAGATGCTGTCCTTGTGTTAAGGACCTTAAAGGGGAAAGACTTGTTGCGTCATTTACTTTGTGGTGTATGGTAGTGTGGAATGGTGGAATACAGTCTATTCCTAACACACGTAGTTTGGGTTCAAACTCTTGATATAAATACTTTTTGCTTCAGTTCTTCTCAGAATTGCTTTGGGCACTGCTGTTTCCTTTGTAAAAGGACAAAAAGGATGAAAAAGGACGAAAGCACATGTGAACTCTGTAGTGGGTTTTCTTTGTGTATTCTATTTAGGAGTAACTTCAAAGCTCTGTCAGATAGGGTTTAAAACAAAAAAAAAACCCGAACAACAACAACAACAACCAAAAAAAAAAAAAAAAAAACAAAAAAAAAAAAAAAACCAAAAACAACCAAAACGCTTGCAGTTGACTACAAATTGGATTGTTCCTCTCTAGTAGTGTTTGAGGCCTTTCAAAACTCGAGGCATGCAGATTTGAATCATTCTGACTCCACAGAAAGTACAATAAACATTAAGTATAAAAAAAAAAGTTCAGGGCAACAAGATCTCAAAGTGTTTTATAGCTATAATGACCATCTCAATGATCATTATTTGACTACAAATACTATTGTTCTTACCTACTATTTTGAAATTTGTCAGAAACGTCCCCATTTGTGTTACATTTAAATTAACCCAATTCTGGTCTTTGTACAGATAAATGTCTTTGTATTTCCTCTGCTCTATTCATGTATGTTGTTCTTTAGTTCATTATTGCATACAAAGGCTATTTAACATGAAATAAAGTTTTTCTGCTGAAATGTTGTCATGTCAGTTTTCTGTTACTCATTCAAAATTCAATTACTCATTGAAATTTTTCAGAATGGATATAGAGATGTTATTCCAACTGAGGATTGAAGATTTTTATGAATTACTAGCAAAAAATAATTGTTTCCCATAAGTGGATCAACAATAAAGCACTGATCTCTTCAGTTGTTAATTTCCTTGACTCACAATGTAAGGGTCACTTTTGTAGTAGTTGGAAGATCTGAATACTTCTTTATTGGAACTTATGGAATTTATATGGAATTTACTTAAATGCCATTTTATTTATAAAAATGATTGGAATCAAATAATGCTCACTCTTTGGGCTAATTGGCTTTATGCTTGCACTTAGAGACGTAGCTGCTTTTGTCTGGTAGTCTGTAGTATTGGAGCAAGTCCTACAAGTACAATTAAGAAGTTATTAAGTTTCCCCAATATTCTGAGTGAACTTGCTCTTGCTGGGTTTTTGTGTCACAGTGCCTTTTCTCCACTTGAAATGATGTATTTATTCAACTTATTTCATCCAGTACTGGATGACATTACTTGTTCCTCATAAACATCACGAGAACTATCATTCAGCTTATAGGCAGACAGCCTTTGATATTGAGAATAATTTTTTCTTGTATAGTTCTTGGAAAATGAAGTTCTGTTTTGCTCACCAACTGCAGCTTTTTATTTATTATTCCTGTATCAAAGGGGATTAAATCATTCCTAATGAGGCTGCCTTGTTTCACTTTTTGCCTGTAAGGATGACTTTGAGGTATTTTGATCAGAAATTTACATTTTCTGAATTGTATTCTTAGAATTGGTGTGCTCTTGACTTGTAATGCTTCAAGATTTGATCAGGGAGATGGGAAGGCTATGTCAAGAAAGAAGTACTCAGAGAGTCCATTACTAATGAAGAAACAAATGCCTCTTTCAAAACTTGCAGTCTCGAGACATGTAGTTGTGTGTGATTCTTAAAACGCTGCTTTTTCACCCAGTGTCTGTAGCTCATTTAGTAGCTGTGTAGGTTGACTGCTGAAACAGGTACAGTTTCTTCTTGCTAGGTTTTCTAACCTTTGTTCTGTAGAGGGGAAAATGTACATTCTATGTTCCCGCACTTAGCTTTGTTGTATGATGAAGTGTACCTTTATTGGTCTCAAAGGGCTGTCATCCTGCTGTGTTCTGCATTATGCATCTACAGAATGAAGAAATGAAAGCTGTAGTCAGGTGTACAGTAGTTTGTCTTAACATGATCTGGAGTTTTGTTAAAGAGATGAGAAGAATCTGGTTTGTGTCAGTTTCATTTTTAAGTCTCTTATTTGTTTTACTGTCCAAGTATTCAGAGTATTACAGACTGTTGGTAAAGATCAAATTCCAGCATAGTTCTGGCACACAGTGCTTTGGCTGAAAGGTGAGATCTATAATCCTAAAAGTACTTTGGGTTATATTCTGCCATGGAAGTGAACATTTTCACAGCTTGTAGCACCTTCCTTTAATATTTGATGTACTATAGTTTTATAGATTATAAACTTCAGATTCATATGTGAACAGAAATGGAAGCAGGGTTAGGGTGGAATGGAAGCAGGAGCAGAAACTTCAGCTTCTTTGTGTAATGTTCTGTTTTGTGTTCTTCCCAATAACAGGAAAATGACCATTCCTTGCTGCAGTAGTTTACAGGGACATGGAATTGTTTTCTTTTTAGCAAGTCCTTGGTGGAGCATTAGGTGTTATTTAGCTGTAAAACAACCCCTTTTATTTTTAATGCTATAGCAGTGCTATTCATTTTTTCCAGTTTGCTATGCTGTGAAGCTATAATGATATTAAATATGTGCATCTTTTTTTTTTTTTCCCCACTAGTATGAAGTACTACTCTGTGTACAAGATCATGATGATCCAGCTATTGATGTCTGCAAAAAGCTCCTTGGAAAATACCCAAATGTTGATGCTAGACTGTTTATAGGTAAGCAGTGCATCTCCAGCGTGGGACTTCAACTTATAAAAAGATTTTTAGGCTTTCAGCTCTTTAATAGTGTTCTGAAAGACGTAGTTGTCTTGTTCTTCCAGTGTGCATTCTGTGACTTAATCCTGTATTTGAGCAGAGTATAGAACTAGATTTGTATTCGTAATTTGTGACCTCATTTTAAAAGCAAACAAAAACAACAAACTCTAGGAAAAATAATTATTCAACCTCTGCACCCTTTTTCTGCTAAGTCTGGAATTCAACAGTTTGAATCTTGTTTCTACACTAAATTAAATATGCAGGAAGTGACTTAAAGTTCTGGCTGTATTTGAGCTTGAGGTGTTAAAATAATCTGTTTTCATCAACTTAGAGACTGTAAGTCTGTTTCTTACTACTTGTTTGCACAGAAGGAGGAAGGGGATAGGAAAGGATAATTAGAACTAGATGACATGTAATAAGCAGAATCATATCTGTTAGGAGCAAAAAGTTGTGCCACTGTATTCTGCTCCACTCCCCCTTTTGCTGTGGTTATCCTAGGGTGTAAAAATCAGAATCAGGACTCGAAAGAAAAAGTAGTAGGCAATATTTACTTCATAAAATATAGTAAAAAGCTTTGTAATTCTACTCTGTTATTAACCTACCATTTTGAGGAAGCATTTGAATAATTTTCCTTTTTAATTCTCTACTAAACTGTAGTAAAATAAAATTAAAAAAAAGAAATAAAGGAATGTGTAAAATTCAAATCTTTTCATAAAGATGGACTTGTAGAATTGAAAGGTAAACATGCACTGATTTTCCAGCTAGACTTTTTTTTTTTTTGCAGATAGATTAAAAAAATCTTTAAAAAAAACAAAAAAAAACAACAAAAAAAAAACCCAACATACAAATGAAGAAAAACCACACACACAAAAAAACCCCATTTTGAATATGATGCTTGCCTTTTTTTTTTTTTTTTTTTTTTTTTTTTTTAAGGTGGTAAGAAGGTTGGCATCAACCCCAAGATTAACAATTTAATGCCTGGCTATGAAGTTGCCAAATATGATCTAATATGGATTTGTGATAGTGGAATCAGAGGTAGGTGTGTATTGTAATGTGCTGATAGTTTTTTTTTTTTTGCCCTTACTCCATGTAGGTTAGCAGTTGTAAAAGATTATTTTAACTGAGAACAGAAACAGAAATGAAGTCTGGAGAATTCTTTTCGCAGAATAAAAATTTTCAATCTTTAAGGACATTGGTCTTGTTTTTGAAAATACTGTTCTTATTTTATTTGCTGATCATAAAATAGTAATAATGATTAAAATCATTTCTGACAGTTTGTTTCCCCGAAGTTGCGTGCGCCAAGCCGTACCTGCTGTTGACAGTAACATGAAAATCTCAGTACTGTTGTACAGTAGCCTTCTGCTAATGATGGAATTGCTCAATGAACTGTCACTTTCTTATTTCTTGCTTAGTTACACCGGACACTCTGACAGATATGGCCAACCAAATGACTGAGAAAGTAGGATTGGTCCATGGTCTTCCCTACGTTGCTGACAGACAAGGATTTGCTGCCACCCTGGAACAGGTCAGTGCAGTGTGTGTATGTATTTAATACATTGCTGACTAGAAGTCGTGTAGTGCCTCTTGCATTTTCAAGTGAAAGGAGGTTTCTTTTATTTTTAGCAACAGTTACACTTTAGACTGTCTAGGATAGCTTGTAAATGTTTGGAAATTCTACTACGTTGCTCTAGACATCAGTTCAAATCTTGTTTGCTATACAGAGTGCAGGATGAAAATACAGGATTTTATTTTAATAGTTACTGGCACCTTAGTAAAGAAAAGCTATGAACTCTGACTTGAACTAGGAAAACAAAAATGACTGTAAGTTAGAGAAAAGTCCTACTTTTTTTTACAGTACTACTAATACTTTTACAGTATTATCTTATTTCCAGAGGTTATAAGCAGAACCTTTGGGAACAGGACCTAATCAAAGTGTATGTTCTATTTTCTCTTAATACTCTCTCAGCTTTCCATTTTCAGCTGAGATGCACCCTGTACAGGAAGTACTCTTTTCTTACACAATTTTTTTTACTTGAATCTATTTGAATCTCCTGTCTGTATCAGGAAGTTCTGTAGATCTATATTACAAGCACCATAGCCTTCTTAAGTCTGAACCTTGCTCTTCTGTAGGGCTATTTTATGTCTCCTAGTGCTTGTTTAGAAAGAGGTGAAGAGTTGATTCCTGTACACCATCTTCACATCGCTTAATGTTATCTGTCGTGTTCTTCTCTTTCTCCATTCTCAGTAAGTTATTCTCAGTAGAATGAGGAGATTGAGTTTTGTCTGTTCCTCGTCTCTGAAGGCAAATATTTAATTTCTTTTTACTCTGAGCTGGCATAAATAAGGCATTTTGGTCCTATTCTAATAGTCAAAGACAAAACTGAGAGAAAACAGTGCGGAGAAATTCAGTAGAAAGAGTGTACCCTGAGTGAATTTTTTTTTTTTTTTTGAAACAAAGTCTGAGTTTTTTTTCTTAAAAGAAGAGAGCAAGAAGCTATAACACAACTCTTATTGCTGCTTGCTAAATAGCATCTCAATTATTGCTTCTATGCTCCTGGAAGAACTTGCTTCTAGTTCCAGTGTACCACAAGGTCACCGTGCCTTCTGTTGAATAAGCTGATGTATTAGTAAGACTGTCAACAGGATGAGTAGCACTAAGATGCTAATGTTCAGCCTTGGCAATCTTCTTCTAGGAAACTGCTGGCTTTGTTCCTGCACCTTGTATTTTTAAAACTTTTTCAGTCTGAAGTGTCTTGGCTATTTCATCCTGCTGGTACATCAAACAAAATTTCTTTGCTTCTTTACTGCTGTGTAGTAAGCTTCTATAAAGTTGTATGCAGTGATCCAGTTAAGAGGAATGAGACAGTCTGTCTGTTAGGTGTAAATAATATATTATTTGAGTGATTAGTAGTTTTAGTTTTACTATGTGTGTTACCTGAGAACAGCCTAAATTAGAAATTTAGTATTGAATAAAATGTGGCATTTCAATATAAAAATTCAAGCTGTGTATTGAATCCCTAGAAATAGAGTCCTTATCTATTAGATTTCTCAGATTTAGTGTTAAGTTAGACTTCTTACTTGGGTGGTAAAGAACTTCCCAAATATAGGATCATTATTGGCTACGTTTACAATTCTTTCTCCTTGAAATACATACAGAGGAGAGAGCTGTCAGTAGTAATGGCATAACTACATGTAGAGCTTAAATGCCTTATCTTGTTTTTTGCAGGTTTATTTTGGAACTTCACATCCAAGGTCATATATTTCAGCCAATTTAACTGGCTTTAAGTGTGTAACGGGAATGTCGTGCTTGATGAGGAAGGATGTCTTGGACCAAGCAGGGGGATTGATAGCTTTTGCACAATATATTGCTGAAGATTATTTTATGGCCAAAGCTATAGCTGACCGGTAAGACCACTGAAGCAAGCTTTTGTTTGAAATAAGGTTTGTAACTGTTTCCACGTGTTACGTGCTATATATGTAGGCAGTCAGGTCAATTTCATGTATGTGCACCAAGCGTGCTTATGACATGTGCTTTCTTCTGTCAATCCTTGGAGAGATATACTCAAGCCCACATCAGTTGTTTTTTGTTTCAGAGAATTTAGGTATATTGTTCAGGAAATATTTACTATCTTCCAAGCAAGAGATTTGGTAAAAGCATTCTTAATTTTTTTGCTCTCATGCATTGTAATAACACAGCATATATACTAAAGAAAATATCAAAGCTTAATAAAATTCTTGAAATGTTTGTTCTGTAGCTGTTCTTTGCATTTCTTATTTGCATGCTATTAATAAAACACATTTATTTTTCAGAGGGTGGAAATTTGCAATGGCCACACAAGTTGCAATGCAAAACTCTGGTTCATATTCTATTTCTCAGTTTCAATCCAGAATGATCAGGTAAAATTTTAATTCTTACATCCTCTCCCTTCCATTCCTGTCACCTGTTTCTGATGAGGTTAACCTGAAAATGGAGTGAATACTTTTCTCAAATTAATTTGTTAATAATGTTGGGAATGCTATAGTTTCGGTACATGTCTAAAGGTGCTGACTTTGCAAGGAAGTGAGACTCATGCATGAGTAGTTTTTTTTTTTTTTTAAGACTAAAAACCTAAAAAGAAAAAAGTGCAACAAAAAAAAACCTGGTTACCTTTTAAATGTTTTACATAGTGTTTTTGAAAGGGTGATTTTCTTTTTTGCCGTTAAATTTGGAAGTGTAAGTTAAACAAGATTGATGGCTCATCACCTGGTGAGTTAGGGGAAGAAATCATAAGAAATTACATGTAGTCTGAATTGTTTTGTTTGTTTTTTCTAGATGGGCCAAACTGCGAATTAATATGTTACCTGCCACAATAATATGTGAGCCAATTTCAGAGTGCTTTGTTGCCAGTCTGGTTATTGGTTGGGCAGCTCATCATGTGTTCAGATGGGATATAATGGTGTTTTTTATGTGTCACTGCTTGGCGTGGTTTATATTTGACTACATTCAACTAAGAGGTGTTCAGGTATGTCACATTTCTTCTCAGAGGTTATGAAAGCTGCAAATGCCAACTCCTTGAACAAACAGATAAATGTGATTACAGTGGCAAGATACTTGATATCATTGAGGAAGTGCTAGGTCAAATCCTTTTAACTCTGCCTACCTGCTAACTTCACTTAAAGTACCATGAAAGGTGTGCTTGGTTGTGATCTTATTTTCTTTGTGCACTTACTTCTAACTAGCCTCCTCAAGTTGACTTCTGTCTCCCTTTCACATTTTTGCATTTGTGTTTCCAGTCTGCTATATTTATGCATGTCCAGAACTCTAAGCTTTTTTTTTTTTTAAAAAAAAGAACAGGAGTAGCAGCTCTGGGATTTTAGTTGTTTTTTTTTTTATCTTCAATTGTTCTTCTCTCTTTTGTATCTTGAAGCTTATGTGTACAGTTTATGTACGCTTAAACATACTTATTCTGTATTTTAATACTGGATATAATCTAATTTCAAAAATAAAACCTCCTCGTCACTGGAAGAAGGGAGTCTTCATTTTTAAAACTTTCTATATTGAAAGATAGCACAAATCAGAAAAATACATGCTTTTCTGATGCTGTAGTTCTTCAGGCTAGTCTGTCTACTGTGACTACCCTATTCCATCTAAATCTGGTCCACAGTTACTTATGTGTACAAATTATGATCTAATTCTCATCATACTGAAAAACATTCTCTTTGTATTTTAAGAATTCCTAGAAGGAAAGGCTTGTTCTGCCGATCAGGTAGAGCACTGGTTTAAGTTGTTTCTCTGATTACTGTAGTTACTGCATGATATGTACATGGTGCAGTAAAAACTTTGTACCTGTTCTTCTTCTAAAGCCTCTTCAGTTTGCAGCTCTGCATATAGCTAGTAACTCTCAAAGGAACAGTAAATTCAGAAGGGCTGTCTGTAAATGTTTTTTAATCTCTTTTTTCCTATGCAATTAGCCAAAAGCTTGGTTCTTCTAATTTCACTCCCTTGAGAATGTGTGGTAGCCTACTCTCCAGGTGCTGCTATTCTGGGATCTGTGGCATAAACCTTTTGCCTGCTTTCAGCACAATTTTACAAAGCTTCAAAAGAAAATAAATTGAAATTGTGACTCTTTGTCTTTTGCTTTGCGTACAAGTCACTTCTTGAACCTTCTGGGTCATTCTACCAAGTATCTCATGTTTAATATGGGTAATCATATCTTCAACGAGAAAAACTACTTGGTTTCTAAATAATAGAATATGCTCTTGATAATATCAAACTGTTAGATAATATCTAACGAAGCGTTAGAATAGATTTGTCTGTAATAGCAATCTTTCACATTACTTCAAAACTCCTTTGGAATGGTTAGTATGCTTAAATATTTGTTTTTGTATTCCTAGGGTGGTGCTTTATGTTTTTCTAAACTTGATTATGCAGTCGCTTGGTTCATCAGAGAATCCATGACAATTTATATTTTCCTGTCTGCTTTGTGGGACCCTACTATTAGCTGGAGGACAGGACGCTACAGATTACGTTGCGGAGGCACTGCAGAAGAAATCCTTGATGTATAGCCACAGCTTTGCAACTGTGACTGTCAAAAAGAGAAAGGGGGATCGAAAGTATTATAAATTGTTTATAAAAAATACTTCTAAGAAAATCTACCTTCAGTAGTTTTATTACTTGTATGTTTTGGTATCTGTTCTTTAATTTAATTTATTTTTTGCATGGCACTTGCATATCTGTGAAAATACATCTGTAGTCTTGGCCAAATGGTATTTTGCTCCTATGTACAAATAGAAATGGAAAGAATTGGTTCTGATACGTATCTGCTATATGAATATTCTGCAGTAAACTCTTCTTTTTTTTTTTTTTTTTTTTTTAAAAAGTATCCTTCTGGATATGAATGGCTTCTTACTCCATGGTATGCTGGCCTAGTAAAGCCAGTGGTCACATAGTTATTGTCCAGCTGGATTGCACAAGGCTATACCTAGTAATATCACAGAAAAAAGTACATTGATCTTTATCATATCCCATTAAATTGAGCTAGTAACAGGACCTTGGGAAAGAAGCTCTTAAATGCTTTATGCCTACCTCTTGTAGTTGCTGCAGAACAAAATGAACGGAAAGTAAAAATGCTTAGCAAAAACAAATTAAAATAAAGCTGGAGTCCTGTGTTTATATGTATATATGAAATACTTTAGTTGTTGCAATGAACCAAAAGTGGACTGAGTTTGATAGGGTGAGGTGAAAGGCATTACTGGTCAGTCACATATTGTGAGCATCTTTTGGCCAACTCTAATCTGGTTCTGTCTTGAACCTTGTTAAGCACTGTGCTGTAACTAGCTTAGCTGGCCCCCTTCATTGTTTCCATCCTTTCTAAGGGGTGTTTGGCTTTTTTTTGTGTGTGTGAGTGCTTTGACTGGGGGGTGGGGGTGTATGTGTGGGACTCAGAAAAGGACAGAAGGGAGCAGAAATACATTTCAGAAACATTTCACACAAGCTATTTTCTTAAAGCAATGTATTAAGAATGTAATTTCATGATGCAGGTATTTAAAATCTTTTAAAAGTGAACATATGTATGCACAGTAGTAAAAAGTAAGTATTCAATTGCAGTAAATATTGTGAATATATTAAAGGTTTGGGTGAAGTTGCTGTTACTAAAATTGTAATCTTAATTTTAAACATCAAACGAAGTCTACTCTTGGCTTTTTGCAGTCTACTGTTAGTCTAGCCTTTAAATTGGACTTTGTATTCCAGTTGTATGACTAAAAGGACTAGATTATAATGCATGCCGTGTTTTCTGACCCTGTCCCTGTAGCTTGGTTTCCAACCTTATTGTGAGACTTTCCAATTTGTGGTGAACTGGACTTGTTTTCTTTAAACATCTTTAAAAAAAAAAAAAGCAAGCAAAAACCCAGCAAAGCTAGAGAGGGATGTTGCATAAGCCTTTTGTTTTCATAATTGTATTTATGCTGCTTTACTTCAGGTGGAATGGAATATTGTCACGATAAATGTGAGCTGCTGATGACAAGGCTCTTGCCAACAAAGCAGCTCTAAAAGTTGAATTACGTGTAGCATATTAGCAATAATATGTATTTATAAATACTGAGCCAATCCCTTAGCTGTCATATGCTACACACTAGCATTGTGTGTGTACATATTAAACATACTGTGGGCCAAAATGCTTCATCCATCTTAATGTTTCTTTTGCCTTATGATAACATGGAACTTTTTAATGGGCATTTCTGTATGAACAAAGGCTTTTGATTGCGTGCTTCATTCTTTTCATGTGAATCAGGAATAAGTTTTTCCTGAGGAGAGTTGTGCACTGAAAGCTAGTCTAGTTGTGACCCACGAAAACATAGTTTTTAAGAGTTTTTACATAATTGAATTTTGCTGACAATGTTTATATCTTTGTTTTATGAAGTTTAATGCCATTCATTGCACTGCTGAAGTGAAGCATAGCTTGCAACTTAGCTTTATGCTGATTTCTATGCAGGCAGTGGAACAGAAAACCAAAAAAAGGCTGAAAAGACTTCATTTACAAGATGTTAAGTGGGGATAATTGTTTAACCGGGTGCTTTTGTATTAGCAGAACCATCTTTGTTCAAGAAAACTGAAACTTCACTTGAGCAAATAGTTTTGTTTGGGGTATTGTCTGGTTGATTGAAATTGAAACCAACACTGTCAAATGTTGAAGATGCTACAACAAAACTTCAAAAACTAAAAATGGCTGATGTAAAGTTGTGTTGTTCTACAGGTATGTAGAATATACCATGTTTATTTAAAGTCATTGTTTTTCTTTTATTTAAAAATAAATTTTGAATATAATGTTTGGAATACGGTTTTTGGCCTTTTCTTTAAAGTGGTTGCCTTTGATTTTAAAGTGCTTATGGCAGCTTTGGATTTGATTTCTGAATCATCTGCACTGAACTAAATGAGTGTGCTGCCTTTAGATTTTTCTTTGTACCTGTGCGATCTCTTGTGAATTACCTCATGTGTGCCTAAACCTTTTGAGCTATCCTTATTCTAAAAAATCAACTTGATCATGTGAAATTCACACCTGATCAGATTCCTGTCTGTTGAAACAAGTCAGCCTAGATTAAGACTTAATAGATAGGTTTCTTTGCTCTAAAATCTGTAGGAGTTGAGTAGTGTTTTCACTTTGATTTGAGGTACTGCCACTGAGAAAAGCATTCCTACTCTGCCATCTGGCTTGTCTTTCTCTTGTCTCTTCCTTGATACTTTCTCCAACAGAAGTTTTCATGCAAATTTTGGCAAAAGACCATGTGTGCAACAGAGCTGCTGGAGCCTGGGGGAAATGGTTGAATCGACCACCACTGCAATCACTTGAAAACTGCCTGCCTACTGAAACATGAATATTCCTGAATGTATTTTGTGCTCGTTACAGCTGCAGACAGAGATCACATTTCTTAAATCTTGTTTCTGAGTCCTTCTAGTCTTTTTTTTTTCCTGTTCAATAACACTTTGAATGTATTCCGTGCTTTCAAACGAAACGTTTCCCACTTGAATTCCTTCCGTTGCTGTTCTTCTGTCTTGTGATACATACACTACTTCACTTCCTGTTTTGTGAGCTGCAGCAGTTGATGCCTGCTTCTAGCCAGCTGCTTTCATGCACTGCTTCTGAAAGCTGCTTTATTCATCGTAAAATTCATCTTACTCCTCACACAATTATTTTCCAATCCTCTGCTTTCAGGTATGCCTGTGCCTCAGGCATTCTTGGGTTCCTCCAGTCTCCCGAGGCACAGAAGTGTTACATGGCAATAAACTTACAGTGGTGCAAAGTGACTTGAGCTTAAATAAATGCTCTCTAGTCTCGGCCAAGAAATGAGGGCACTTAGAGAAGAGGATGGCAATGTATGGAATAACAGTTTCAAACTGAACCCAGCTTTTGGATCTGAGGATGTCTCAGTGCAAATTCTTGTAGACTCATATGGTAAAGTGAGACAAATTGTATATATAAGAGTAAATGTGTAAGCTTAATGTGTTTTCTGAGCACTTGATTAAAAACTAAGCTCAGTTACAGAACTGCTTAATGACAGTAAATGTTGTTGCACGTTTAGGCAAGGAGGCAGCTTCCCCTCAGAAGATCATTTCTATATTTGTTGTATGTGAATGTTGGCTTTGTAGGAGGCAGGTGTGATCTCAGTGTTGTGTAACTGCTGTAACTGGGATGTGTTCTCCAGGAGGAGCTGACAAAAAACCTTGTCCAAACTCCGATGATTTTTTGCATTTCCTGGAGGCCTTGAGTGCTTCTAAGTTTGGGCTCTTCTACACAGCACTAAAACTTCCCTTGCCAGCCCTCAGCACAGGAAACTGAAAAGAAAGTGAAAAGTCCTTTAGTTCAGTTTCGCATCTTCTGCTTTCACTGCCTGCTTGCTTGCTTCTCAGGGTTGGACCCTTCCAGTAAAGCAGCAACAGGGCTGCAGGCTGTCAGTCACTGCCACATGTGTTACAATTCTGGTTACATGTTTCATGTGGAAAGTTACTGTTGTGGCTACATTGCAAATCGTTGCTACAAATGTTTGTGTAGCTGTTCTTGACAGCTGGCTCTTAGAAATCCCACCTGTCTTCAGATTCAAACCCGTCCATCTTGTGAACCATAGGGGTTTGTGAGCATTCAGCTATAACCTCTTGCAAGGTTGCTTCCCATGTGTTTCCTTTCCAAAAGCAGATTAGAGGCTCCAGTGTTTTTCTAGCTGTGCTGAAGCCCTGCAGTCTATATATAGAAAGCAGCTTGCCTAATTGTAGGCTGTTCAATGGAAAAGATGTTTGTGATGCTGATTTTTGTGCCAAAGTTAAAATCTACTTATCCTTGCAAACTGAGAGACAAGAGGTGGGAGAAAAGAATATTTCTAGACTTCTCCAGCATGGCTTTTGTAATACTATATTACTAAAATCCTCATGGGATCAAGAGTGGGCTGCTGCTTACGTATGGTTGGTGCTTCTGGGGAGAAGCATTCGTCATTTTGCTCTTGGCTCTGAGTATTTTTGCCTAAACATTGCTGTGACTGCAGAGGGTCAGTGAAAAGCTGCAAACCAGGCAGCCTGCTGCAGAGTTCCATCGGTTGCTGCTTGTTTCTATGCCTTTCCTCCACACACACACAGTCGCAGCCCTCCTCTGTTGCTGACAGGAAGGAAGGGCCTCAGCCAAGCCCATGTGCCAGCTGGAATTAATGCCACTTTGCATGCAGCCAACTTGTGGGTGAATGGGAGAGGTCAGGCTTCTGCTCGTGTGGCTGTGCAGGAAGCCAGTGAGCTCACTGGAAGCATGAAACAGGAGCTGTCAGAAGAAATCTCATCGCCAGGCTTTGACAAGAAGAGAGTTATTGTTCTTGACTTGAGTTTTACATCCTCTGGGCCTGTTAAAGTTGGGTCTGCTGACAGGACTGCAGTGTGCTCAATGAGTCCTGAGCTTTGCAAGCCTTCCCTTCCCCCTGCCTTGTTGTACTGTGAGTAACTTCCACTCTTCTAAGGCTTGCGTGTTGCCTGATATTTGTTCATATTCAGCATTAACTTGCTCCTGATAGCAATGTCTGCTTCCTTTCTCTTGTCCCATAATGTGGCTGGAGGCACTGAGGCAGGAGCAGACCCATACAGTTCCTCTGTGAAACATAGTAACATTTAGCAGTGATCCCCAGCCCTGTGGAAATGAGATAATGTGGAGAAACTATGAAGGCACTTTGTGGTTTCTTTTAAGTATTGATCATCTGTTTATATATGTTTGTACATATATATGCTCTTATATATATGTAAATTTACAAGATGAAGGAGCACTGTCAAACAAGCAAACAAAAAAACAACAACATAAAAACAACAACAACAAAAAAAACCAACCCACAACTGAACAAAAAAAAAAAAACCAAAAAACAAAAAAGCTTTTCCAGAAGCCTTGAAGTTGTGTAAACACACAAAACCTGATTCTGTGGGCAGGTGAGACAAATAACCTTTTATCTAATTAAAAAGTCAGTGGATTAAAATTGAGTAATCCTGAGCTCTGAGCCTTGAATCCAGTTCCATTTGGTCTCCTAAACTGGTTCCAGCACAATGCCATCCTTTTATTTTTACTCCTATTTTTAACCAAGGTTTTCTTCTGTCCTTTGGGTCTGTGACTCCCTGCTGAGGCAGAATCCAGGCTACTTTCTTTGTTGGCCGTGCCCCAAATTCTGAGCAAAGCAAGGCACATAGTTTGCCTCCTGCCTCCTTTCTGTTCAGCTTTGCTGGCTAATGCTCTCCCCTTCTGGGAGAACTGTTGTCTCTGAAGGTGTTTATAGAAAGGACACAGACGTGGGAGAAGGAGAAAAAGCAATATGAAGTTCATTGCAGTTTTCTCTTTAAGTTCACCCTAATAATGGTGAGTGACAGATTACAGGCAGATCTAGGTGGTTTCCCAATGTGTTGTGTAATGAGGAAGAATATCAGAGAAGTGAGATGTTAGAAATGTGTTTCAAGTTTCTTGTTTAGAAGCTGAGACCTCTGAAATGTTCAAGGCATCTCAGCTAAGCCAGTTCCCCCTTGAATTATGTGAGGCTTTCAGCAGGACCTGCCTTACAGCTGTGTCGTGTGGCTGGAGGCCTGGAGCTGGCAGGGCTGCTGCTTACCCTGCAGCTGAGCAGCCAGACGTCAGAGCTGCCAGCTCTTGTCTCTGGGCTGTGGATAGCACAAGGGGGAGGCAATTTTAAAGTAAAAGGAAAGAGGTTTAGGTGAGATGTCAAAAAGAAATCCTTCACTTGGAGGGCAGTGAGGCCTGATACAGACTGCCTGAAACTATGGGTGCTCCATCCCTGAAGGCATTCAAAGCCTGGTTGTATGGTGCCCCGTTCTAACCTGAACTGCTGGGTGGCAGGGGATCCCATTCAGCTGAAACAGGCAGGGGGCAGATGTTAGAGGGTTGTCCTCTGTGAGTGCGATCTGTCTAATCCCTATTGTATGAACTAGGAAGCTTTTTTACTTTCATGTACCAGAACAGCACAATCTTAAAACACCGGCATTAATTCTGGCATCCTCCTGCAATCACAGCATTTATGCAGTGCTCTGGAGCACGTGGTTGAGGATGACTGCATCTGAATATAAAGTGTGTTGTCTGCATGCAGCCTGACACAAACAATGATCTCATCACAGCACGTCAGCAGTGTGCTGGCCCTGATAGCAGTGAGCAGGCACTGGTAGTTTTCTAAGGACGGCCCATGGGCAGCCAGAATGTGACTGCACGGTATCTCTGTGCTTTGCTTTTGTAAACAGCAGGTGATGACCAGAAAGATGATTTCATTTTACTTGAAGCCATCACAGAAATGAGTGCGAGAGGTGAAATTTGGCATTTCCAGCCCTCTGTTCTGTGGTTAATGGAGAAGCTGGTGCATTTCTGCCTCAGGCAGTTTGTTGCTGTTGAACAGTAGGCTATGAACATTTGCTATTAATGTGTAAAATAACAAGACCAAGACCCAGGTGAAGAAAGGTTCCACTCACACTTGAGATGATGGCTGCTTTAAGCAGACTTTGAGCTGCACAGCCCAAGCCCAACAGCAGAGCTGTGCCTGACATCTGCCTACTGTGTTGTTTGAAGTGCCTGCAGTTTTTCCAGGAGAAATTGTCCTTCAATTAACCATGGTGTGGATGCTGAAAGCTGGTTGGCAAAATCACAGAGGCCAATTTGCTCCTCCACAAAGTTAAACCATTTTATACTGCCTTAGAAGAATTTCCTGGTGTTTCCTCGAACATAAACACAGTTTACATCCTAAAGAAATCTATTTTACAGACTAAAAGAGGCCTTTTTGGCTAATTCCTTTCCTCCACCTCCAGGACCCCGTGGCTTTCATCTCTAAAAGCAGTTGTGGAATCAGTCAATCTAACACCCGCAGTGTCTCACTGCTGTTTCTGCCCCCTCCCCTTGTCAGTGTGGCTGTGAATTGCTTCGAGCTTCTTGTTCCCTGGAAGGATAATGGTGTCATCACAAATAGGCTGGATGCATTTCCTCTCTTGTTTTTTGCCTGCTGGCTGTATCTGAAGGAACCTACCCACTGTTATCACACTGCTCTTCAGCAGTGCTTCCCTTCTTTCACCTGCTTTGTGCTGCGGCCCTTTCTGGTGCTCTCTGCATCTCTGACAGCTTTGTTCCACTGTGTCTCTGTAATCAGTGGATTAATGATCACCTTCTCCACACTCTTAGCTGTGGATGAGTGTCAGAGGGTGCTGAAGGGCACGCTCGAGCCCTGGCTGGTGAATGCTATCTCCATGTACTGCAGTGTGTGCTTTTTGACACAGCTGATGCTTGGCAGTCCCCTGCTGGGCTGTAATAGTAATAGTAAAGGCTGTAATACTGCCAAGGCAGTAATAGAGAGGAAAAAAAAAAAGAAGAAAAGCGTCTGTTTTTCGCCTTTGTTCAGAAGTGTGTATGTTGTTTGAAAAGTCACACCATGGTGCTCCTGTGCCAGACATCAGTCCTTGGCGCCCATCGCCTAAGTCTGGTTCCTGGGGACTTTTTTCCATATTTATTTGAAAGAGTGATTTTTAGGTAACAAAAGATCATTACTGCCCATTGGATTTGATTGCACTTAGTCAATTCCATTTTCTTTAGTTTTCTGTTTACTCACTTAAAGGATCCTTACACTTGCTTTCCTGAATAGTTTGAAGGATTTTTATGATTGGCTTGCTTTGTGTGGCTACTCTGTGTATTCTTTAGAAGTACTGCACAGATATCCAGAAGCCCATGGGTAATAAATCACAGTCCAAGAAAACTTTGTGCGACGTAATTCCACTTTCCATCAGAGAAGGCCTCTGCTGCCTTGAGGACCCTCTGTATATCCCTGAGAATCAGATTCCTCACTGGAAGACAAACCCTGCTGCTGCAAGCAGCACCAAATAGCCTGCTGCATGCAGCTCTGCAGCAAAGGGTGCTCCTGCTCTCTTGCCCATGGAAGAGTAGATGTGCATGCTGTTGTTGGGGGTTGGATGTCAGTCTCAGACTTAAGGAGCAGCTGAGGTTGGAAGGGGCCTCTGGAGGCCTTGTCCCAACATTTGTCCATCCAGGAACATCCTAAGTAGGTTGCTCAGGATCACATCTTGGTGGTTTATGAGCATCTCTGAGGATGGAAGCTCTGAAACCTCGCTGGGCAACCTGTGCCTATACTTAGTCACCCTCGCAGTGGAGAAGTGTTTTATGTTGTGTCTGCTTCCTCTTGTACTATCCTTGGGTACCAGTGAAAAGGGAGTGTTTCCATCTTCTTCACTCACATGAGGTATTGAAGTCCATGGATAAGATCTGCTTCAGCCCATTTCTCCAGCCTGTCTGTGCATCAGCACCCTGTGGAAGAGGAGTGGGTAGGGCAGAGTGACAGCATTTCAGGTCTCCCATTAAAAAAAAAAAAAAACAGAAATCATTTGTAATAAATGTGTTTGAGTCCTCTTGATGGCAAACCTCACTGATACAAACCAAGTTATCTTACTGGCTCTTTCTAAAACTCGGCAGTTCGGATTTGCACAGAATAGGAGCAGGACTGATCTCCACTGTGCTTCTTTAACCTGTGTGCCCTACGTCTGCTGAACTCGGCCAGCAGCTCTCTGAAGCATGTAAATGTTTGGCCTTTTCCATGTTGATTAACGCACTGTAGGCACAGCTGGCTGCAAGAGTAGCAGTGTTTTCTGATACAGAGGTCAATGACTATGCAAATTCTCCTTTTAGCACCAGATGTGAAGAAGCAGAAGGACACTCACCTTGGCTTTCACACAGTTTCTGGCTCTTGATCACTGCTGGAGCGTCTGACCAGTGTTACATTTCTTAAGGCTTTCACTTCCTGTTGGTGAGAACTGGCACTGAAGATGCCCTAGGCACTGTCAGGCTGCCCACAGGCTTCTGCCAGCCTGCACCTCAGACAAACAGCAAAGTCATCTCAGCACTGCTGTGCAGGGCTGCCAGGTCCCTGTGTCTGCATTCCCTGGTAATGAGCAGAGAGGTGCATGCAGTCAGAGAACAGCATTTAGGCTCCTCTCTGAGCATTCGCACTGTAGGTCTGAAATGGTTCTGCCTCAGCACAGATGAGGTAAAAAAGCTTTCTGTTGCTCTGAACCAAAAGCAAATTGTATTCCTCTGGGGCTGAAGAGCAAACAATGCAAATGGATTGCTGACTGTACTCATTGGCTGCGACTTCGGGCATCCACTGCTCACTCCTGTAGCTGGGTGTGAGAAGAAAATTGGTGGATTTGCCACACTCCCTGCTGCATCTGTCTGGGCATGGGTTCTGAGTGGGCTCATTGCACGTGGGTAAGACTTGTCTTTTTGGGGTGAGGGAATTGAGACAGTGTGCTATGCATCAAGCACACCTCCTTGCCCAGTACCCCCCATTCCCACTGCTGCCCCTTCTTTCACCTCTGGGCTCTGCCAACTAAGCATCATTAACCACCAGAACGTTGTATTTATGTGCAATATACTCACTTTGAAGCAAAATACATTGATTTTCTTAACTCTTGTTTGTTTGCTTGTTTGTTTGTTTTTTAGGTGGATGTATTTTTATGCAATTTTATTTACACACAGGACATGCTTGTTTGTGTGTGTGTTTCTGCATGTAACTAGGAACAAAAGAAAATGTGCTGCTATAAACCTTCCCTTTATACTTTACTAAATATATAACATGGCTATTTGAAAAGATTTTAAAAGACTGTGATTTGCACATTTGCCTGCCTACTGCCTATGTTTACAATCCTGTTTGGCAGAAGCCCTATTGTTCCAAAGCAGAATTCTTTCTTCAGGGTACCAGATGCTGCAGGAACACAAGCATGCTGAGATTTTGGCCTTGAATCTGTTCACAGGGAGGGAGGGAGATGGGACGCCCTGCTCTGGAGAAGCCGCACTTCCTCTCTTGCATGCTCTGGGGCTGGGCTCCTCACTGTCCTTGCTTATTGCTGGCCAAAAGAGAGGGGGAACATGTGCAATACTGAGTTTGCAGCCTTGTGTCCTGCACCCCCTTGTGCTGTCTGGCTGATGGGGCAATGCAGAAGACAGAGGACGAGCTCACGCTGTGTCTTGTTTGAATGGTTTTGTTGACACTCACCAGCAGTGCTATTGTAAACTAACCTTTTTTTTTTTTACTTTTTTTTTTTTTTGCCCTAAAATTGTTGCTTTCTAACCAGTACCTTTACTAAGACTGGCACTTCCCATGTCTTTCTGTTCCCTAGATCTAGGTCATGGTATGTGCAGGTCAGGTTTGCTCCTTCTAGCCGTGGTGTCTGCCAGGGAGTGAGAAGGAGGCTTTGGTCCCTCCATCAAGAGAAGTGGCAATAAAATCAGATGGATTTTCTGGGCATGGTCACAGACAGAAGCACCAGGCTGTGAGGCAGCTTGCTGAGCTGTCAACTTGCCACAGTGAGGACCAATGGGTAACACTCTCAGGGTTTGAATCTTGGGTGGTCATGAGTGGAGCCAGGAGCTGACCTCAACGATCCCTGTGGGACCCTGCCAGACTGGGGTGTTCCGTGGTTCCGTGTCCTGTAAGGCAGGCACCAGGTAACAACAGGAGCAGAGTTTTCCATCCGAATTTGAAAAAGGCTGTGTTGGTTTCCATCAGCTACCAGCTGTCTTTGCTCTTGAAGGTCTCCTCAGCAGGAGGAGCAGCACCAACACACAGCTGGACACTAACAGCAGTGCAAGCAGACTATGCCAGGGCTGGGGCTGCAGTGCCTGCCTGCAGACCTGATGCTGCTGCTGTTTTGGGGAAATGTGTGAACACCCCACATCCCCTGCACAGCTGCCTCTCCGTGCATGCACTGTTCATTTCCACCAAAGAAACAGCTGTGCTCAGCATTTAGCATTTAGCAGCTCCTGCTGGCTTGGGGCTACCCAAGGCTAGGGGGAAATGGGCTGCTAACCAGCCCCGGAGGTACATCTGGGCTCCAGCTGAGGCCAGCCCCTTTCTTGGAATCTTGGAATGCCTTACACAAGATCTTTTACTAACACACACAAAGGAGATGGAAAAAGCTGCAGAATCCTAGAACTACCTGAAATCAGATCCATCAAAGCATTTTGGCCTACCCAAAGGAAACTGATGTCTGACTGTGACCTGTGACAAGCCTGAGGAGTGGCACTTAACTGCTTGGTGCTGTAGAGGAGCATTCAGGAAAAACATCCTGAGGAAAAGCCATTGCTCAAACCCACATCTTCTCAGTGAGTCCCTCAGTGAGCCATATGCTGTAGATTTTGTGCAGTGTTTACTGTCAGGAAAGCCTGTGCACGCTGCAGGCAGGATGCTTGCTGCAGTCCCTGCTGGCCTGTACACGGTTGCAGGCACCACTGCATGGAGGGCACTTACTGTTAGTGCAGTGTTACTGCTTTTATCTGCATGCCGAAGCTCTGCTGGGGTTTTGCTGGTTTCTGAGAGGGGAAATGCCTCTGCCTCTCTGTGGTTTTTTCTTCCCAGCAATCACAAGCAGCAGCATCTGGTTGTCATCTGGTCTGGTCCTTGCACACGTCCAGCACGATCTGTGGGGAGATCAGCAGCTCATCAGTGTTTCAGAACACCCACGGCTGCCTCCCATGCTGGGTCTCAGGGTCCAGCTCAGCAGCTGAGTTCTCCAGAAGTTGTTAATAGCATGGACTGTTTCTCTCTGGCTTTTCATGTTACCTCTCCTTCCCATGTCATAGTGTTTATTCTGAATTGTAAGAACATTTCAGGCCAGGCTTAGCAACAGAATATTCAGGAGGGAGTATAGTCTCTGTGTAAGGCTAAGCCTTGTTTTCTATAAGTGCCTGTGAAGGTATTTAATGTTAGGTACTCTAAGAACAGGTAAGGCACTATTCATGTAAAATGTGAGTCTAAAAAGAGCTTAATCTTTTTTTAGTTCTTCCAAGCATCTACCTCTTGGACGTACATACTCCCCCACACCAATGTATACGTGTGTGTAGGAGCCCATGACATCACGCAGGCAAATGTTTGGTGTGTGATGGCAAGACTCTATGCAAAGCACCAGCTAGGATGTTAGCACAGGTTTTAGTTAGACTTTTCTTTCTTGGAGGGACTTGAGGAGCAGCCTCAGCCTGGGGGCTGCCCAATAAGACAGGCACTGCACAAGTTATCCTCCCACCTACTTAAAAAAGAGAAATTCTCTGCACAGGAGGTGCAGGAGAGTCTCCTGCAGTGTAATCTGCATTGCTGTTACTTGAAAACAGCAGGAGAGAGGGGAGGAAACAAATGCTGAAAGCTGACCTTGTTTTTCTTAGAGCATCTCACACAGCTGTGGTGCATCTATTTGGACACAACACTGAGCACTGATTTCCTCCTCTTTTAGATTCCTTTCCGCTTCCTCTTTCCACTCTCCTTGATCCTCACAGAGGTGCTTCCTCTTCCAGGGTGAGAGAAGGAGCAGCTCAGGGATGATTTATTCCCACTGCCCAGCACCACAGGAGTGTGACACCTCTGCTCATGAGCCTCTGTGCCACCCCTGTCGTGGGACTCTGACCACTTTAGCACACCAGGTCAGGTGAGAAATGGGCACTGCTGGACTCCCACCCATGCCCCCACCTGCCATGGGGCTCCATCCAGCTTTGTCTCTAATTTGTGACTCATACACCTTATTCTTCTTCAGAGTGTGAAGGAAAGAATTAGGAAAGATGAAAACTAATAGCTTTCAACACAGCCTTGCACTCAGAGGCATAACTCCACTTGCTCCTTGCTGAAGATGCTGACAAACGTACAGAAGAAAGAGACAACTTTGCTTGACCAGGCAAGCTCTGTGCGAGGAGCTTCATCCTGGGCAGAAGATGACAGGAAACAACAGCATCATTTTTTCTCCTGGGAAGCACTTGTCCCACCACTGGGACAGGGGCGATGTCTTGGTCCTTCCTCTATAGCAGTTGGAGTAAGGCTGAAGAACAAATGCAAATGCGTGTTGTATTTGCTTGCCTGACATTCTGAAATGCAGAAGTTATGTGGGGTGGAGGAAGCTGTGGCCTATTACACAAGAGAAGTAGTTTGATGGGAGTCTGAGAGGTGACTGCTGCTCTCTGCAGCTACCTGAAAGAAAATTGCAGTGAGGAGCTGTCAAAGTCTTGTCTCAGGTGGCAAATGACAGAACATGAGGAACTTGCACCACGAGAGGTTTAGATTGGATATCAGGAAGAGTTTCTTCATGGGGAGGGTCATCAAGCATTGGAATGGGATGCCCAGGGAAGTGATGAAGTCCCCATCCCTGGAAGTATTCAAGGAATGGGTGGACAGGACACGAAGGAGAGTGGTTGAGTGCTGGGATTCAGTAGGTCAGGCTGATGTTTGGGTTTGATGAACACAAAGGTAGAGCCCAGATGACACTGTGATTTTGAGAGTCTTGCTGCTGGGCCAGGCCTTTCCAGCAGTCAGCACAGGGCAAACTGTGACAGCCGGTGTCTGAGAGGAGAAAAAAGGGGTTTTCTTCCCTACACTGTAGATGCAAACAAGCTTCTGCAGCTGACAGAATCCCTGCTTTCATGGTGAGCAGTGGCACTAACACAGCTCCAGCAGCTGTAGGCCACTCGTATAGCGTATCATAGGACACACCTGCTGAGACATAGCCAATTTTGTACTTACCAGCTCGGTCTCAATTCACTTTACTGGCACCTATTGTTCCCCTTACAGCCTCCCACTTCCCCAGGATGTGGGACAGGGCTGCCAAGGCAGTGGTGCTGGTTGCTCCTAGAGCACCTGTCCCAAACCTCCTGAGGTATGTGATGGAAGTTCTTAGGAGAGCAGGACCCATGCCATCAGGTTTAGACCTTGTCTATTCCAGCCAACTCTGATATTGTTTGGGAGGAGATAAGAAGCTGAATGCCCTGAATTCAATGTAAACCAAGGTTTGTGCTCATTTTGAGTCCACGTGGATTCAAGGAAGCTTTATATCTGTTTCACTATCTCAGTTTGGAAGATTTGCACTGATATGGTTAAGTGATTTTCAAGTTACACCTTTTCTTAATCTACATCAATCTGGAATAGCAACAGGGCTTAGATCTTCTGTGATGAGAATCCCAAGAGTCCTTCCTCCAAAGGAACTTCACACTGCTGCTGAGATCTGCCCAAGTGAGACACAAGGCTGCGGGCAGTGCAGTACACTCAGAGAGAGAAATCTGAAGACATTCCATCTTTCAGTGTTAGCACAGCCTCAATTTGCAATTTTGCCTCTCAAAGTAGTCCCAGAGTTCACTGGATGGCTGCTAATTTGCTAATATTGTGCACACAAACCTCATTTGGCTTGTTTGAGGGAATGCTGGCCCTGAGTGCCTTGCGTTGCCCTGAAAGGATCAGATATATGTCTACAGATTGTAGAGAAATTGTTAGGTGTTGGTAATTACTCAAGAACAACCATTTTATGCATACAAAATGACTTCATTTTCACTGTGTTATTTCACAGCCCCTCGCATTCACACTGGATGGTCTTGCACGAGGGAAAAAAAATAAGTGAAGCTCATATTGAAGCCTGTGTAGTCTTCCTGCTGAGCCATGTCTCACATGTACCATCATACTGGTTGGAGGCCACTGAGGGCAGGACCAGCAGAGCCAAGGCTGGTGAGGCTTGTGGGTGACAGTCAGTAAGGCAAGGAGAGGGCAGAACAGCTGTTCTGGCTTGGGATCATGTCCTTGTGATGCTGGCAGGCTGCCTGCATGGCACTGGGTGTGCTTGCTTTGGCAAGGCTCATGCCAGCAACCCACTGAAGCTTTAGGCTTAGAAGAACAGCTTCACTTGTCACTTGTTGGGTCACAGCAAATACATTGAAAAGTCATCATCAGATCTTAGACCTGCACTGACATGCAGTCATACATACACATGTCTGTATATATGCACATATATACATGAATTTTAGTTCAGGGAACACAAGAATACACCCAGCCACTAAATCAGACAGTGTCTGATTTAATGGTTGGGAGCCATGCCTGTGATAGGGTAGTTGGAACTCGATGGTCTTTGAGGTCCCTTTGAGCCCAAGCTGTTCTGTGACTCCCTGGTTCTCTTGTTAGCTGGAGTCTCTGACTTGAGGGTTAACTTGTGTCTTGGCCAGAGAAGGGCAAGAACACTCAGCCATCTCCTTTCTTCAGTGTGCAAGGTGGAAATGAGATGGGAAGTAGCTCAAGGGGTGGAAAATTAGCACTTGCTAATGAGAGCAAAATGAAAACCAAATTTATTTATTTCATTTCTCTAACAACTTCCTATTACTGGACTTAACCCTGCTGTACACAACACCTGTGATGCTAGAGTCCATTCCACCAATACTCTGGATTACTGAGTTGTGTTTTTGTTGAGTTCATATCTCTGCAGTACTCTGCTTTCCTTTATTTTTTCTGTTTTAGAGTTTCAAGGTGCTCTGTCCTCCAGTAGTAAGGAAATATGATAACTGGGTCTGTTACTATCCAGAGGGAATTAGAACTGGACAGTGAGTTGAACACGTTTGCAAAGAAAATGTGAAAAGGGGAAAGTTGGTTCACAAGGAGGGAAAAAGGGAAAAAAAGGTTGAAACAGGTTGGGTGGATCAGAAGGTTCAGCGGTAAAGGTGGAGCAGTTAGATGTACTTTGATGGGTTGTTAGCTGGACAAGATGGTCTTAGTGGTCTTTCCAACCTTAATGATTCTATGATTCTATGATGGTCAGCGTAGTTGAAATTCACTGGCTGGGTAGCCAGGGAGGTTCTAGGGTTTGTATTTTAGTACAAGAAGAAAGATGTACTTGCTCTACATATCCATTGTTTCAGATCCATTGGCTGATGGCCTTAAAACTCAAAGTGGGTGTTGATTAGGTCTTTTCCAACCTTGATGGCTCTATGAATCATCTTGTGCCTGCAACAGGAGAGATGACAGAACAGTCGTATCATATTTGCACAGGCTTTCCTTATTACTATTGCCCAACACCGAGATTTATGCACTTTGTAATTTAACTAAACTTATCTCTACCTTTAAGATTCTGCATTCTGATGTGGTTGAGCAATGGCAGCAGTTGCTCTCTGGTAGTTTTTACTTCTGGTGCCGCCTCCATTACTTTCTGATATGACCCTGGCAGTGACTGTCACCAGAGGCTTTTCCAGCTCTGGAGATGCTCTCGTCAGCACAGGCTTTGCTCTTGGTGTGGCAGGGGTATTTGTCCCTGTTGTGCACTCTGAGGCTCATCTCCATCACTCACCTCACAACAAGTCTTGGTGTTTTTGTCTCTCTTTCCCTCACAGCAGGCACCTGGGGTGTCAGGCAGCTGTAACTCCTGGCTGGAGAGGGGTTTCTCTGTGACAGTGCCACCAATTCCTTCCACATCCCCAAAGCAGGCTAAGATCTTTGAAAACCTTTTTACCTGTGGTAGAGAAGGCTGGACCAGAAGTATGTCTTCCGCTGGGTGTGCCAGGCTCTGCTCACCTGTTAGGACAAGTTCACCTCTCCCACAGCATTCCGAGTGTGCTGCAGTCTCTGCCTGAGTCCCATATGGCTCCCTTCCTATTTAGACATGGGATGTGCCATAATGTGATTTACCCATGCAGTTTGATGGTTACGTTGGATAATGTAGTGAAAGACCAAAGGTCTACACAATTCTGGAAATTGTGTCTATTTAGAGGCATGTTTGATTCAGGAGTCCCATGGAGAAGAAAGTATTTTTCAGACTGTATGTAGCTACAGTGAGAAATCTTTTTCACTTTGTCTCTCAACAACACCAATATTATAACACTGTGTAATAATAAAAATAATAGTAATAATAATAATTTAACCACTACAGTTTACACAAAACCTTCATAGCTTATCCACTTCCTTAAGATTACCTCTTCCGCATGTTTTCTGGAACCTCTTATGATTCCAGCCTGTCAGACTGAAATCTCTGAGATCCATCCATCCATCCATCCATCCATCCATCCATCCATCCATCCATCCATCCATCCATCCATCTGTCCATCCACCTTTTCTGTCTACCATCTGTTTCCATCCTTTTACTTCATTCCCTAACCATGGGGAGATGGTGAAAAAGATATTTCCACTGTTACTGTTTTTAAAGAAAGCCAGGATTAGTATCCCAATAAGGAAGAAAGCTATATGCAAGTAAATTTTATTTGCTTGAATATTTTCATATAGAAAAGGTATCTCAAGAATGAGAGAGTATTTTCAATTCCAAACCTCTTAGTGCTTTCCTTTCCTCTTTTTTTTTTTTTTTTTTCATGGTGAAAAATTGAAGCATACAGAAAACAATAGTGTATCTGGTGGTGAAATCCTTCCTTCTGCTGATCAGATGCTTCTCATAAGAAGCCTATCCTTTCCTTTTTCTCCCTTAGTTTGCTGCCATACATGTGGCTCTGCCATACAGCTGCAAAATTCAATATTATTCACACTGAGGTGCAAGGTTTAGGCCTTATCTGCTATTCATCTCCTATTCAGGCATTGCTACAGTGCAGAGGAAAATCACAAGTTTCTTTTTTATCTGGTGCCCAATGGAAAGTGAGACTAATTTCCACCAAGCAGTCTCATCCTTTCCATTACCATTCATGGACTTTTGAACTTTGTCATGGCCCCACATTCATAGCACTGCACTGAGTGACAAATTACTGGCAATAAATGGAAACCTGAGAGTGTTGATCGGGCTTTCTGGGGACCCTGAACCCCTGGCCTTGTGGAAGAGAGCCCTTTGCACCACACTATGCATTTGATAAAGGAGTGCAGGTGAAATCAGAAGCAGAAGATGGAACATCACACGAGGCACCAGCCAGGGGGTCACATCCATCAGAGACTCGTCCCCCAGAGAGATGTTGTCAGCATTGGTGACAGGACCAACCTCCTATGGGTGCCAGGGACTCATTGCCCATACATGACAGCTGCCAGCATCTGCCCACCTGGCCAGCAGCTGGTGGAGACCAGGAACAAAGGACGTGGTTTCCTTGAAAGCTGTCAGCAAGCAGATCCTCACCCCATGCAGATGCAGGCATCCACACTTATTTATCTAGCAATGACCTGAGAAAGGTCCCTGCATCTCAGGTGGTGTGCTGTATGCATGGGCACCTCCTGGGTGGCGGTCTGCATACAAAGGGACAAAATTGTCTACCTGTAATAAAGAAGAAAACCATTAGAGCACCATGCTGGGAGTGACAAGTGGCAGTAAATACTGCACAGACAGGTTTGCTGAAATCTATACAGGGAGGGCTTTTTAGTAGAAATCAAAATGCACAAAAAAATATCTTTGTGTTTCCTGAATACGGACTCCCATGCATCCTGTGGGTCACGATTCCAGACTCTGTAAAGTTGGAAGGGGGAATGTCATTCTGAAGTCGTAAGGCAAAAGGAGGAAACCCTTAGAAAGCTCTCAAGAATAAATTATTGGTAAAGATAGCAAAAGACCATCAGCAGACTAAACCACTGGAATTTTCCCTCACTAATTGTCACACCCAGCTCTCAAAAACAGAAATACTCCTGTATCAGATAGCACTTTTCCCCTAACTTCTCTTCCTCTCCTCAGCCTCCAGGCAGATCTGACCTGTCCAAAAGATGGACTTGGATCACAACAGAAAATGCTGCGGTTGAGCTGTTCTCAAAATACACACAGACCATCAGTTTTGGATACCTGGAAGAGGACACAGAGCTAACCTAGATGTGAGAGAAAGACTCAGGCTGCAGCAATCATTTGATAATAGGTGGCCTTGTTGGGCTATTTGGATCTCAGGCATCTCCTGCAAGTGTAGTCTGACACACTTCTTCCTGCACAGTGTTATTTGCTTTTTCCAGGGTTTCCAAGGCCTCAGAGACACTCTGGGTGGGACCTTGCAGTTCTCTGCATAAATTTTTGTTCTTCTCTTCTGCCTCTCCAGCACTCCACCATCCCATTGTTTTCTCTCTTTTCCACTTTGGTACCAACCAAAGCATACTGCATTCTACTGGTCTCCTTTTTCCACTGCTCATCTTCTATATTATCCCACTAGCTTGATGCATTTTGGAGGCAGGATACATCTTTGCCTTGTGGTACACCAGGGCTTTGTGACTGCACTTTGTTCCCCATTTAACAGCTCTTTCATTACCAAGGTAATACTTTCGCTAATAAGAATGGCTGTGCAAAGAGCGTGGGAAGCATGGCCCCGGACCCTGCACAAGCCATCAACACAGAGTGGACCCCCAGCTGCCTCTAAGACCAGTGCGAGAATGAAAGAAGTTAATTGCCAGCGTTTATGGGAAATTGCTGAGCACAAGCCCAGCTGTCGTAAATGTCAAGAGTATGCACTCTCAGCCTGTGATAAGAACAATACTGTGTAATGTCCTTTCATTGTTGGCCAAGCTAATAATGCATTATCTCCCTTTTCCATCAGCTAAATGCATGCACACAGCTACTGCCCTGCTGCGCGTTCCACCTGGCCTCCAGATCAAACCACGCTCTGTGGAGAGCTGTGCCACAGGCCATGCCTGCTTCTGCTGGGGATTGCAGCAGGAAGCCCTGAAAACAGGGATGAAGGAAAAGCCTTGTGCTAGTCTAGAAATAACTTACTAGCACTACTTACAGGCACAGTACAAGAAGAAAACTCCTCTTTGTGATGGCTCTCAGTGTCTTACCTGGTAAAAGGGTGTGTAGTGCAGAAAGAGGCGATGCAAAATACCCAGCCTGTGGCAGACAGCACATACCTGAGAGCTGAAAGTGGGGCTTTTCTCTGTAAGCATTTTAAAACTGAAACACTGCAGAGAGCACAGTTTGAGTTCCCAATGGGCAACAGATAGAACTGCAGCTCCAATATAACTGTGGCTTTCATTTGCTGCTATGGTAGATCCTTTTCTGGACAGCCATGTCCCTGCTGCTGGAACTGATGTAAACCAGCAGATACACAATTACTCCTGACACATTGCAGGGGAGCCCTGCCTGCAGAAAGACTTACCTGACTCAGAGCAACTGGCCTCATGAAAACAGGAACTGTGGCAATTTAACAGCATCCTTTCCTCCTTGCTGTGCTGTTTTTTTCAGCCTCAGCACTCTGTGTACTTCTGGACACTGTTCTCACCAGAGGAGACAGCTGGTGCCCATGCTGGCTCAGCGCCTCTGATGTGAGCAGCTTTGGCTCTGCAGAGGACTATCACTATCCATGATCAGACTGTGATGTGGCTGCAGCCCAAGAAACACTGCACTTTGGTCCAACCACTGAACTGCCAAAGTCAGGCTGGCAGCTTGTGGATCTCTCCAGGAGCAGCAGCACTGAGAAATGAGGGCTGTTGCTGGCAACAGAGATCAAAGAGAATTACTGATCTTCAGTGCTGTAGTTCCAGAACATCTTCTTTCCCACTCTTGGTGTTCAACTGTCAGCTGCAGGATGCTATGCAGCAGTGCCACCAGGGAGCACCTGCAGTGTACTGAAGGTAGATGTTACCAGGCTTTGTCACACATCATCACCTTCCTCCCTACTAGGACTTCAATAACTGTCCTTACAAGGTCTGGGTTTTGGAGCATGAAGTTGTTGGGCCCATCTTTGTTCTGCTAGTGGCAGGACTCCCTGTGTGCCTGCAGGATGTCTGCCACCTCTCCTGCAAGAAAAAGGGATAATTTTGCAGCTGGGATAAGAAAGAGCAATGACACTGGTATTTTTGTCCAAGCAAGGAGATTTCCCATCTGTCCTCCTCCTCATTGTCCTTCTTTCCTGCTTGATTGTCATTGCTCTTTCATCACTTCCTTGTTAGGACTCAGCAGATTCTCCTCCAAAGCCACCACTGGCAGCACAATGTGTTTATCTTGTAACCCCGTTCTTTCCATCCTGTCAGCAGGTGTTTTTGCAGATATTCTGACAGCAAGGTGCCCCTCTTTCCAAAAAGCCCTGGGAAACCAGCACCTCAACAGGCTGAAAGCCCCACATTTTCTGGTCCAGCCACCCTTACCCTCCTAGCAGCACCGAAGCATCAAAACTCACCTAATTGCCTCCCTTCACCTTCCTCCAAACACTGCCTTAACACTTCCCAGCCTGAGGGTGCCTTTTGGGTCCACCACGGACTGCTTCTCTTGGTCTCCTTGCTCAGGCTGGAGGTGTAAACGGGCAGAGAACAGTCTCTGAGACAGGGACTTTAGCCAACAGGAACTTTACTGTTGACATTACGCATCAGGTGGTGCCAAGAACACAGTAGGTTTCAGCAGTCACCATTTAGAAAAACAAACACTGTGATCTTTAGCCCTTTTGTGGGAACACTGTTACTTCAAACCCAGGAGGCTAAAATGAGACAAGGAAACGAATGTCTTCAGAACAGCATAGCCCACCTTTGATTCAGAGTGTTGAGAAAAGCAAAAAGGAAAAAGAAAGATGGTTTTGATGGAGATTTGTTGGGCCAGGAGAACCATCCCAGCCTGGCTTCTGATCTTCACATTTTTAACAGCTTCCATCAACCTCAGGACAAGTCTCTGGGGATGTATTCCACCCATGTGGTGACTGCAGCAGCAGTGAGGGGGACTCAGAAGTTTTGATCAGTTCCTCTGTGACCAGTGCATTGGATTGCGGTCATTTTCACCCGGCAGATTCCTGCTGGTAGAGAAAAATGGCAAAAGGGAGAGGCAGAGGAAGGAGAACAGCTCAGTAATAAGCTTTCACAGAATCACAGAATCACCCGGGTTGGAAGGGACCTCAAGGATCATGTAGTTCCAACCCCCCTGCCTGGCAGGGCCACCAAACATACACATTTAGATCAGGGGCCACCAAACATACACATTTAGATCAGGATACACTTTGCCTTTGCCTTTCCTAAATCCTGTAAACAGTAACTCTGCATCCTCCTCCTTCTCAGGTGTCAACAGTAAGTCATGCTTTAGATTCAGGGAGGGGTTGCTCACGTTAACTGTGACATTTTGAGAAACCTCATGCAATTTGTTCAGAAAATCATCACTTTCATGGGTGTTCCTCCTCGTTGTTCAATGTATTTTAAAAAACCACAAATGTCATGTCGACAGTGGACACCAAAAGAATAGCTAAGGCATAGGAGAACCATCAGGCCCTCTATTTATCAGCCTGGGTGCCGCACCATTAATCTTCCTTGACATTTCACAGAAATGCCAGCTCTTGGCCCTCTCTGTGTAGCACTAAGAGTTTGCACAGCCACTTCCTCCCTTAAAGCATGTTTTAAAGAAGTAGGTAAAGTAGAAGTGGTTGCCCCAAAGATGTGGTCTGGGGCTTGCTGTGGCAGGGAGCAGCACCTCAGTTTCATCAGATAAGCTGTGTTCACCTGTTCACTGCTTCTGTGAATAGTGTTCTCTTGAGAAACTTTGGGGCTGAAATGTCACCAGTTAACTTGTATGGAAATTGAGCATCCCTTCACCTGTATTTATCAGCATATTTGTCAGAAAACACAGCAAAATGGACAAGGGTGTCTCCCACCAACAACACGTGTTTTTAGTGAGGATTTCAGTGAATGTGTATTTAGAATTTGAGGGAAAAAAAAATTGCAAACCAGAGCAGCTGATGTGGTGTGAGTGTGTGAGGTGCAAGCTGAGACTTTGGATCCAGCACTTCGCATCAGCCTGCTGGGTTGTCAGGGAGAACATCAAGTGCCTTTGTAGAAAAACATCAAAAGAAAAAGAAATAACATTAATAGAGTCGTAGAATCAGGATTGTTTCAATTTGAAGGGACCCTTAAAGGCCAGCTAGCCCTCTGCCATAAATAGGTACATTTATAGGCTGCTCAGAGCCCCTTCTAGCCTGACCTTGAGTGTCTCCAAGGACAGGGCATCCACCAACTCTCTGGGCAATCTGTGCCAGAGCCTCACTGCCCTTAGTGTAAAAAAACCTTCTTCCTTATATCCAGAGTACATAAGGATGTAAGGTTGCTGTTCAACTATATTTATTTAAAACAACAAACACTATGACATAATAATAGTTAGCTTTCAAACGCATGAGGAGCTTTGCTTAAATCTCCATGACATTGTCCACAAAACCTGCCTGGGTGTGGGAGGAAACACACCAGGGTGGTGGCTTTACCCAACTGGCAGTGTTGCATCCTCAGGATGACAGTGTCCCCTGCGTCCCCAGCACAGCCCAGGTCCCAGCCTGTCCCTGTGCTGCACCCACAATTGTTTGCATTACTGCTGTGATTCACGGCAGGCAGGTGCTGCACCAGGAGCTCTGGGCATGGCTCAAAGGGAAACGTTGCTGATGTCCTCTCTTTGCTTGGTGAGGGATCAGTTCCTAATGTCACCAGAAAGCCCTCAGTGTGCTGAGCATCACCCTGCTCTGCAGAGCACACAGCTTTCATCACTGTCTATTTCTGATGTCCCTACCTATATGGCTTTTTCGACTTCCTGTTTATGAGGCATGCAATGCAAAATAGATTTTAAAACCAAAGGATTGAGATTTTACTAGTTCAAGAAGCATTATCATGTTGACAGGAAAGACTTGATCTTTCCAAACAGCTTAGTTGTTTTTCACTAAGGCACCCTTTCCTGGCTCAGATCCCACCTATTACGATAATGAGATTTCTTAAATTGTGAAAGACAGAAAAAGAAAAAAAAAGAAACTGCCTGTGGGAGATGGAGAGGAAGTGGCAAAATGGCTTGTGAAACACTTCCCCTCCTCCTCACCTTTCTCTGTTTGTACTTACTCCCTTTCCTTTTCTCCTACACACACCCTTCACAAACATGTGTCTGGGAATAAGCCCTGGAGGTTTCTCGTTCTGTTGCATTTGAAGGCTGTGCCACGTGCAGACGCGGTTGGAGAGTCTGAATCAACTTGAATTCAGCACTTCTGCTTTCAGCTGCCACATGCAAATGCAGGGGAACAACAGCCCAGGCTCCACAGCCCAGCAGAGTCCCCGGCTGCACACCCAGCCCTGGGCTGCTCCACGAATCCAACTGCACAGCACGAGCCATGCCATGCTTACACATGCCAGTAAGCAGGATTTGTCCTGGGACTTTGACTCTCAGTTACTATGCCATTTGCCAGGGTATTTTCTGGGGGCTGAAAGCCTGTGTTTGCAACAGCCACAACTTGGCATGGAATGCTTTGAACATGTGCTTGCTGCAGTTTTCTGCTCACAGATGTGCTTCTCTTGTTTGTTTTCTCCCCCAGCTGCCTTGTCCCATTGATTTGTTACCAGCTTCCTGTTTATTCAAATGCTTTCCAAGGGGCGAGCGTGCAGGAGGCATCCTGCCTGCCCTCTTCCTGCCATGAGTGCAGGGGCACGTGGGGATGGATCACCTAGGGGCTCACAGCCACTGGCAAGCAGTTCACTATGTTTTCTTGCTGTTTCAACCTCAAAGCTGCTACTGGTGCATTTCTCAGAAGTAAACCCAACATTTAAAAACCCATCCATGATGATAATAAAGCTGTGTGTCCTCTGAACATGACTAGGAGCAGCTGCAAGGGAATGAAGGGGAAGGACAGCAGCCAGCCAAATGCAGCAAAGGACCAGAAGCATCAGGAATGCCACTGGCAGGTTATATTCATCTTACTGACTGTGAGAGTGAGAAGATGTGCCTGCCCTCAGACACTGCAATTATGGTTAATTTTCTCTGGCTTACAAATATTTGGGTGTTTCTTGTTTTGAAGCCTACAGAGGACTACTGCATTAGCGTGCTATTGTCTTTGTGAACCCCTTGAATCTGAGCTGGTATTATAAATTTTAGAAATAGCAATCAGTGTATGGGGGAAGAGGGAAAGTACTTTTCTCCATATTGAATCATGGAATCATGGAACTGTTTGAGTTGGAAGGGACCTTTAAAGGCCATCTAGTCCAACTCCCTTGCAATAAACAGGGACATTTACAACTCCATCAGGTTCTCAGAGCCCCTTCTAGCCTGATCTTGAGTGTCTCCAAGGACAGGGCATCCATCACCTCTCTGAGCAACCTGTGCCACTGCCTCACTATCAGCAGCTGAAAAAATAGCAGCAGAGGAAGGCAAAAGCAAGGTGCTTCAGGAGCATATGCCTATGGCTCCCATGGGCCTGCACTGCAAGAGAGAGGATTGTACTGGGATGTCTGAGTACTGGAAGGCAGTGAACAGCTCAGGGGACCTGCAGTGGCTCCTGCTTTTTATCCAACGGTTTTGAGATGCAGATTGTGTTGCAAGAGCCCAAAATCAGACTGCAGGCTAGTCTTCAATCCTTCCCAGATCATCTAGCTGCTCCAGAAATTTTCACTACAGAGAGAGCAACAAGTGGCAAATGGCAACAATTAACCTCTCTGTCCCAATGTCCCAGGCAGCCTTCTGCCATGTCATAGAATAAGCATAACATGAAACTCACCTGGTGATTGCCAGGGATGAACTGGATGAAGAAATCCCCATCTAATTCAGGGAACATGAAGGAGAGATGTTGTTAGCAGGCTTGTGGGGCAGAAGTGAACCCAGCAGCCCAGCTCCATTTGAGTCCAGGCCATACAAAAATTATTTGTGTGACATTGGACTGCACAAGGAAGGATGAGAGAACCCTCCAGAGTCACAGCAAAATTGGTTTGTGCAAAGACAGCCAAAGGAGAAGCATTGCAGCTGTATTATGAGGGCCTCCCAGCCTGAATTCCTCTGTGATTCTTGAAAGGCCTTCTCCCGAGGAAGTCTATGCACTGGAACATGCTACAGAAAGACCACAGTGCATTTATTTTTTCACTGTGCAGTCTAGAGAGCCAGCAGTGTGCAGACTGGAAGGCAAATGGGAGCAGTGTGCATATCCCAGCTTTCTCATTTGTTTTCTGGAAATTCATCCAACACCAATGGACAACTCTTTGTTTTACTGGGAAAACATGGACTATTTGCCTCTGCCCCTACTGACCAAGGCCAACCATCACATCCACAGAAGTGATGGAACAAGACCAACTTTCAATAGAACATGACATAGCCAGCTGTGATGGCTGGCATCAGGCAGCAGTGGACAATGGCAATGGCCAGCAACCTCCAACCAATCCCATCAACCTCAGCAGAGAAGTTTAGTGAGCCCTACCTAGCAAGGTTTGTTCTTTTTCTATGGTAGCATGACTGTTGCTCCTGCTTCACAGCAGCATGGCTGATGTTAGTAGGGACTTCTGAGTCTGTCTGCTCCAACCCCTGCTCTAGTAGGGACACCCGGAGCTGGGTGCCCAGCAAGCCATCCAGGCTGCCTTTGGAGATCTCCAAGGAGGAGACTCCACAGCATCAGGGCATCCTGTGCCAGGGCTCAGGAACCAAAGTGGCACAGAAGTGCCTCCCGGTGTTCAGCAGGAGCCTTCTGTGTTCCACTGCCCGCTCCCTCTGGTCCTGGCGCTGGGCTGTTTCCCATGTCCAATACTACAGGGGCTCTGCTGCTACCAGTAGCATTACTTCCAATCCTTAAACTAGAAGCGCAGCCAAAGCTGCTATTTTTAAACTGAATTTTAACTTTCTGTGGAGGCTACTCTTAGCTCTTTCTGTCTCTCTTGTGCAAATGTCTCAGTGCTTGGGATTGGTCGCTTTGACATGAGAAGTACAAGCAGTTGTGAAGGACTTCACAGCTTGAACCACAGCTGCAGGAATCAGTTTCCCTTGCTTTTCTGGCAGGTTTTATGATGTCCTGCTCTGCATGCCAACTGCCATCTCATGTGAGTTGCTTTCACATCACCTCTGCTCTCACCTGCAAAGTCATGCTGCCCACAGGTCTTTGACTGAGATTTGATGTGAGAGCCAGAGACTCTGGATGTTGCGTTGAGGGACATGGTTTAGTAGGAGCAATTGGGAATAGGTGAACGGTTGGACTGGGTGATCTTTTAGGTCTTTTCCAACCTTAGTGATTCTATGATTCTATGATTCTATGACTGAAAGTGCTTCCTGCTCCCCAAGGCCTCCCTTGTGGTCTGTGAGCACAATGGCCAGCCAGCACTGATGCCCTGTGGGGCTGTGTTCTACCAGCCAGCCTAAAAAAGAGCTAATCTTCCTGAAGCTCCATCCATCAGCATGGCTTATAACTCTAGGGGAATTCCATGCTGGCCCCTGCCCCTCCAGAACCCCAGGAAGTGCTTGCCTGGGGCAGGAAGAGGGTTCAAGAACTGGACAGGGAGTGTTTCTCTTCCTGCCAGATTAAACACTGCACCTTGGTTGACCCTGACTTGTATTTCTTTGTGCTCTGTGACTATTTTCCATGCTGTTCATCAGCTATAAAACAGATAAATAGTACAGCAACTGTCTGTGTGAGCCACAGACTTGGTCGAAATGATGTCTAGGCTGTGTACGGCAGAGCTATCACTAGCCAGGGTTCTTTGGTTCAAAGATCTCACATGCTAAGCATAATGAGTGATGGGTGATATTATTGCACCAAAGCTATTCAGTGTCAGTATTGCAGGGACTACATGGCCTGGCTAACACGAGAGCCATGGACTGACCACAGGCAAGTGCCTTGGCAAGCCAGAAGTGCTCCTGGGACTCATGTCCCCACGTAAGATCTCCTCAGCATAACACTGCCATTTGCAAGCTGGTGAGCATGCTGATAGCTTGCAGCAGAGTTTCCATTGCCTTCATTATGGTTGCTGTGTCAAAGCCATAAGTGAGGAACAGCCACCCACGTGTAGGCTGCGCACAAACCACAGAATTCTGCAGCGTGGGGGTACCTAAGGATCTTAACAAGGTAATTAGCAGGACTCTCAAGCTGAAGAGTCTCTGATTTGGGTTGAGAGACAGGAAGCAAATGGAAAAACAAAATTATGTCTGTCCCTCTTGAAAGAGCAGAGAACACTTTTTTTCCCCCGATCTTAATCTCCCCTCCGAAATGGTTACAGCTAGCAGTTCCTCGAAATGGCAGCAGGTACAGACAGTAAAACCAAGCAGCTCCCCAGCTAGTATCCTCCAAATAGCAACATTTCTTTGCAAAAGAAAAGGCACGTTGGAACTTGGACTTGTATGTGCATTTGTATATTTCTTTTGCATAAAGCCAAAGGCATAATACTTGCATGCTGACAGAAAGATGAATATTAAAGTGCTTGTACATTCTGTTTTCTTAGTGAATTGTTGGTCCTGAGAACATTTGTAATTCGTCACCTTTTGGTTGTGTACTGGACCAGGCTTTTCAAAAAGGAAATCGCTTTCTAGAAGTCATTAAAAGAACACTTGAACAATTCAAGGGATTGATTCATTTCAGCTTATGATGTTGGCATTTTGTACTCTCAATATATGTTAAAGTGACCCCAACAGCCAGAACAACAATTTAACAAAAAGAAAATTCCAGCTAGCTGTGCAGCGATAAGTGGAAATAATCAGCGATCAGAAGGAAAGCTGGAGCAATTTGTGCTCTTGGGCTCCATATACAGAACAGCACAGCCAGGGCTGTTTGTGCACAAGCTCTGCCCTTTCCACCTGCAGAAGACCTCCATCACAAGGGGAAAACAAGGGTCTTCTGCTGAAGATGTAAAGTCTGGGACCTCAGGCTGGGTAGCCCAGCAGGTATTTCCTTACGTGGGCTAGGGAAAAAGTCCTATCCAATTGGAAATGTCATCATTATACATAATGTCTAATTTCAGGTAGGAGTTAAGGAAAGGAAAACAGGATTTTGTTAAAATGTAAACAGATCTCAACTTCTATATATCATTTTGACTATGAAACACTGATTTGAATGCATGCAGTTTCTCTTTTTTCCCTGATGACTATTTCTGTACCTTAAGATAGTTGTCGGTTTGGCTGGATTTCATTTTATGTAGAGCCTGTTTTGCTCAGATTCAGTGCACACTTGATGCTGCAGCTCCTAGTGGCTGCAATTACAGATGAAGACAAACAAAAACAATGATGTCAGCAGCAACCTAAACACAACAGTGAGCAGACAAGCTTGGGATGCATGGCACAGATGGCATAGGGAACTGTGGCCATGACAAGCAAAGCCTCTTTGCAGCTCAGGTGGAAGCAGCGATCCAGCAGCCACCTCTGAGGTGCTCTCTTTTGTGGCTTCCTCCCAACCTCCTGGGGGTAGCTGCAGCTTCAGCTGCTGGGTTCCTGCAGTCATTGGAACATGAGCCTGGAAAGAACTTCTATTGAATAAAACTACATTGAGCAGAAATACAACAACCCTGGAAGTCACTTGAAGGGCTTTAATCTAAACACACCCAAGAAGGGAAGGAGGTTTCTCAGTAGCTTATGTAGTTCTAGGCAGTATTTCTCTGCCCTGTCCTTGCAGAAAGCATTTTTCCACTTGCCAGGTCAGATCACACTTGTAGCAGGTGAGGCTGACTGCCTGCCAAACTTCCGGCAGGACCTGAGGACTGATCTGTGCCCTCATATATTCCTGAAAAAACAAGCAAAGATGATGTCTGCTGTCTCCTTCCTCAGTGTTTTCACTGCCACTAGAACATGTCTAAAGTTTATGTACAATTTTCATTGCTTCCTGCCTCATATCTGCATGTCACTGCAGCTGGACCTCTCAGTACTGAAGTGAAGATGGCCTTCCTTGACTGGGACTTATACCATCAGTCCCACAACGCTCTTTACTTACTTCCAGTAGTATCACCTTGCTTATATCTCTGACATTTAGTGCTTTATTTCTGCCCATTTCTCCTGTGCCGCTCTCTGACTCTGCTCATCCAGATAACATGCAGTTTTGCTTCTTCTGATCCAGCCAACTGTGGCTGTGGCCTAAGCTCAGCTGTTGGTGTCATGTGCCCACATGAAGACAAGCTGCTCAGTCGGTGATTACATTGACCTTTTTGCAGCCCAGCTTTTTCTCCATTTTCAAGTCCCTGCAAGACCCTCCCTTTCTTTTTCATTCTCATCCCCCTTAGATGGATGCCCAGTGTCCCCAGAAGGGTTTAAACAGCCAGGAACAGCCCTCTATTTGCCTCTGCTCATGACATTGGAGGTTAGAGAATGGATGGCAAAGGTCAAACAGGCTTGTGGAGATGGCTAGAGTCTATAGGAAGGAATACATCTGAACTGTACCAAGCAGTGGTCAGACTCACCCAAAGAAGAGCATCGCATCCCTTGGAAAACAAGTAAAAGTGGGGGAAATGTGGGAAAAGAAGAAACAGCGGCCACATTTGATGCTTTCCTATAACAAGGGACCAGAAGGGATTGGTCTCCTGGGTACACTGGCTCCAGAGGCACATCTCAGAAGGGTTGGCCTGATGCTGAAGAGGCCCAAACACAAATAGCTCATGCTCAGGGGCCCTGTGGGAAGCTCTGGGGTAGACAAGCTGCCCCCACTGCCTAGGACATGGTGCTTCCATGGAGTGCAAACATCTTCCAGAAAGCCTGTTCCCTCCCTGAACTCAGCTATATTTAGGCTCGCATTGTCACACTGATTGTGTTTCTCCATTTGGTTGTGCAGCTTCTGGGAAAAATAACCGAATACATCTATTGGGTGAGAAGCCAAAGGCTATTTCATTACATACACTTCTTCATTATGTAATTAACAGCAAGGCAGAGAAGAAAGGAGAGTCACACATGGGTAACTGACAGGCCAGGGAGGTCAGTACCTCTGGGCAAGGAGACGGGCTGAGGTCACAGTGTGAGTTCATGCCCTTTTCATGAAAATAAGCACTTTATTAGGGTCCTTCTCTGCATTTTCCCAGCTCAATTATGATTTCAGACCATGTTAGCTGGCTGTCACAGCACTCATAGGATAGTATAGCCACTAGACAGAGCCATGAGAAAAGCCAGGTTTCATAGATTGGGCTTACTAATTGCTCTGAAGCCAGGGACATGTCTGCCAGCTGCATTCTGGTTTCAGTTATGTGGGCCTTTCAGAAATCAAATGTAGGAAACAGAGGAAAATAACAACATAATTGGAACTGTCCTAGGCTGCACATTAAGTTGCAGCAAGGCTGTTCACAAACCATGCACAGTGCTGCAAAGGGAAGGATGATGAGTGTGGGGACAGGTGCAGAGGAGTCCATGGCCACTGCTCAGCACCTCTCACTGCCTCTCTCATGAGCTGGCATGGGGACCCCATGGTGGGGACGGAAATGTGATAGACTCACAGGATTCATCATTGGTGAAGGCCCTATCTGCACTGACAATACATGCTGGCACTCGTGTGTGTTACCACTACAGAGAGCATGTTCTTGGTCTTTCTCCTTCAGCCCGTGCTCCCTTGCCTTTTCTTGATAGAGACACCTGCAAGGTGCTTTTGCAATATGTACTCTCATGAGCAACTTGATAAAAATCAGTTCCCAAAGCAAAAAATCATTCAAAATCTGTTGACTGTCTAATGGTTTACTAGTTCTCCAAAGGTCCAGTGTGGTAGTGAAGGAAGTGCAGACCATCTCAAGTCCCATGAAGGCACCAGATCCTGCCTGCATGTTCTCTATGGGGTAGGAAAGCTCTTGAAATTGCTGTGGGACACAAGGAGTGCATTCTTCTCACAACTTCAAAATGTTACATTCATAAAGGTAAAGAAATGAAAATAAAAGGGAAGAAGCACTTGTCTAATAAAAGTAAAATCTGTTATTCCAACAAAAAGAAACTGCATGTTTCTAAAGAGCCATCCCCACTTTCCCCGCAGGCAGTCTTGCCAGGGAAGTGATTTGATTTCTGCTTGGTGAGCACCCCAGGGGAACACAAAGCCAGGACCCACGGGCGGCCGTTTCCTGAAGTGTTATCAGAGCATAGGGGCTCTGGCCACTGGAGCTGGACTCTTGGGATGAAGGTGAGAGAATGAAGCATCGGATAGTTGACCTCTTGTTAGGGAGAACTTCTGCAGTGCAGCTGTACTTGGAGGTGTACTTGTACATCTGCCGTCTGCAACAGGGATGATGGTGCTGGCTGTGCAGGGGAAGTGGGAAGCCCCTCTTCTGTCTTGCTAGGAAAATTGCCAGTGTCTGTTATTTAAAGAAACGGGGCATTGACACTTCACTCTCATTTAATTAAAGCAGAAAGGTCTTGAGTCAGAGTTTCCCTCTGAGTATGAATTTACTTCTGAGAATGAATTGCAACTACTGACCCACTTAGCAAACACAGTGTGGGAATGAGTAAAAGCCTTGTCATTTGAGAAGTGAAACTGAATTAGGTGGTAAGGCTAGAAAGTACCCAGAATGTTAACTGCTTTCCCTTTTGTCCACAGGTTTTGGCCCTAGCACGGCAGTGAAAGCAGAATGACCTGCAGGTGTGAGTTCAGTCTTCACTTAGTTGACTGCAAGATCCTGTTTCCACTGGAACCAAGAGCAGAGTTCACCTTAATGCAAGAAAAGATTATTTTTGTGGACAGTTCCAACTGCTCATCATTATCATCACCTTCAATATTATTATTTATGATCTATTTATGAAGACCAGGCCTTTCCACACCAAACAGTCCCTACATGTTCTGCTCTGTGTGTCCCTGGATTGTGTGGAGCAGCGAGCTATGGATAGATATGGCACCATCACCACCAGATCTGCAGAAATGGACAGTACTTCTTTATGGGTGGTCTCCTGTAGGCATTTTGCTGGTCAAATACCCTTTCTGCTGCAGAGGCAGTGACTTCACATAAATAGAAAAATGTGATGCTGTGCCATCAGGGCTCAGATATTCCTGACCTGGCTCTTCTACACAGAAACCACAGGTATAGCATCTTGCCCAGGCGTGGAGTATCTGTTCGGATGGGATCTTGAGTAATTTAGCATAAAATACACCTGTAAGGTCTCCCACACCAAGCAATTCACTGCAGCACTACTGATCAGTCAGAACAGGCTGCCTTTTTGGAGGAAACATGCCTTAGGTAAAATCTGTTCACAGGGCAAACCACTTACACTGCAAGAGGCATTTCTTCTGCAGTTCTCCACATCTGGACCTCCCACTAGGAGACAGCTGAATGTCTGAAATGCTTTGGGAACCAGAAAGGGATAAACAATATGTATTATTTAACACACTGAAAATAGAATCAAAGAAAGTAGGACTTGAATATTGCTCTGCTTGCATATTTTTTCAGTTAACGCAGTTTAGTTCTTCATAAAACTGCTCATATTGGTCTGAAGAAAAGGTCATATGCCTCGCACAGATAGGATAATGGTTGCATTGGTCAAATCTGGTAAATGCACAAGAAGTTCACAAGCAATGGTTGCTCGATCTGTTCCAAGTGTAATTTTTTGCACCAAGCATGAGCAATGTTAATCTGCAAAGAAGTATTATATATTTCCTGGGGAATTAACATCAAATGCAAAAGTACTGCCCACTCAAGATAATTGTTGTCACTGGTATGTAAGCAGTAGGGTTAGAGTTAGGATTATGGTTAGGGTTATTTTTGCTAGCTATGTCCAGACACCAAGGGTTGACAAGACCATATGCAAAACACAAATGTATTGATCAGTTTAGCAAACAAGGTGGGGATAGGGCTGGGGGTAACCCAGAGCACAAGTACAAAAATCCAAGTTTTTGTTTATGTCTTCTATAAGCATCCTTGCTGCTTACAGACAGAAAACACCACAGCTTAGCTGGTGGGTGGATCTTTGGTAAGAAAGGGTAACAGAGGAAAAGATAAAGATGAGGAGACAAGTGAAAAAAAAATCCATATTCCTCCTCCTTTTCTGCATTGTAGGACACCCTGGAAGGATTGCTGGTGTGTGTGCTTTACCTGTGTGTGCCCTTGGAGACACACCAGTGTCCTCATTCAGTTCAGCAAAAGCTTGCAGACCTCAGCACTCTGGCCCAGGTTACCCTGCTGCTCCTCATTATGCTTGTGGCAATTATAAGAGAACAACAGTGCTGTGACTGAGTGCAAGGGAAGGCATTCCACATTCAGCAACAATTGGATAAGAAACAACGGGAATTCATCCAGAGAAATGTGGAGCCAGAGAAACTTGCAGAAATCTGACCTGGGGTGGAAAAAAATGAGAAAATATCCTGTGGGAAGATTTGGTTTATTTACAAATACTAATAAGCATTTTCGGGAAAGAGGGGATTTTTTTATAGCCTAGGCATTTTATCACAAATATAAAAATAGGCTGTTTTTTGTTTTTTTTTTTTTTTTGGAAAGGGATATCAGTGTGCTTTTGGTTCTCCCTCCAGAGATGTTTGCAGTCTCACAGCTAAAACCTACCTCTGAAGATCTGCATCAATGGAAGCAGAGCAAATCTTTGCAGCCCAAGGCATTGTTTTCACCCCCATGCCTCACATGTGCAGAGTGTGCCTGCTTACCCTCAGGCAGACATTCATCTAGTTCAAGATGGGATGACTCACCAATGCTGATACCTTGAAGTCTCCAAATCCTTGTGTACAAACAGAGATTAATGACATTTCCTCCCCTCTCCAGCAACCCAGCAATGCACTCTCACAGTGGCATCAACTGAGATGAAGAGCATCGCTTTCCAGGAAACTACATGTTCTGCTGTCCTTGAAACAGGGCAGTTTCACAGTGGGTAGATCCTTTGGTAATTTCCAGCAAAATTTCAGCAAAACTTCAGCAAACATACATTGCTAATCACAAGAATGCACCATAAAGAGATGTGTAATCTGGTTGGGTGATATCAAGCAGTGAATGGAATGATGTTGTGGCTGGGGTTTATAAGACAGTGACATCTATTCTTTCTGCCAGTTAATCTGTGGCCATCTTCAGACTGCCATAATTGCCCTTTATCCTTCTGGCAATCTTACTTGCCGCTGTGCAGAAGGTGTCCTAGGTTGTCTGACAGTCAGTGGCAGCCAGGCCCAGTGCAAAGCAGGAGAGATGGCAACTTGCAGGACAAGAATTCTTCCCCATAGGCTGTCAGGGGCATGACTTTCAAGGATGAGTACAGGGGCACTGGAGGTGTACTTGAAGAACTTAGAGATGGAAGAAAAGAAAACATCTATCAACCTAACACCATCTCATTCTTCATACAATGAACTTGAATGTGGACCACACTAGAGTCTCTGGCTATGATAAAGAAAGGAAATGATCTCAAGTTCTGCCAGGAGAGGTTCAAATTGGATGTTTTGAAGAATTTCTTCATGGAAAATACGGGCAAGTACTGGAATGGGCTGCCCAAGGAAGTTATGAGACTCCATCCCTGGTGGTCTTTAGTAGGTGTGTAGTATTGTACTAAGGGACGTGGCTTAGTGCTGGGACTCAGTAGGTCAGGCCAATGGCTGAGCTTCATGATCTTGATGATTCTACGAAAGCATGTCAGGCTCAACCATCACTTACTTATCTTGCATCTGACAGTGACCCCGGGCAACAGAATCACTATGATGTTTCTTCAAAGATCCACCAAAAGTCATCTTATGACAAAGGCAGATGTGTCAAGACTATGAAATAAAATACTTGGTGGTTAAAAAAGAGAGAGAAACTGCAGCTATTATAGCAAAGCTTGAACCCAAAATGTTTGAGTCTGGGAAACAGCTCAGGGGAAGGATAGCATAACTTCTTGTAGCAGAACAACTGCTGCTTCCTAGATACCCATTTATGGCTCTCTAGACAACCATTTATGGACCCAAATGGAGATAGGAAACCACAGTGTTGGGACCAAAGTCCACACTAATGATTTTGGTCAGCTTCAAGCACTGAAATGCAAAGCATCACTGTGGCAGTGACTTCATTGTCTCTCTGTTGCTGACTGATGCAGAAAGCAGAATGGATCTACAAACCTGATCCTGCCACAGAGCAATTTGCTTATGCGAGGTTAAGTCAGCCAGTTGCAGAGGAAAGAACAGCTTCCTGGTATTTGATCCTAAAGCCACATGTCTGGAACCACTTTGGCATCTCTTAGCAAGAGAACAAGGTTAGCATCTTCCCTACATGCCAAAAATGTGTATCTGAGAGGGGAAGACTCTCTTCTAAAGCAGATGTTTTGTGGCAGTGGAATTTTCCCATGGAAAGCAAAATGAAAAATCAGACAGTATATCAGCAGGATAATCATGCTATCCTACTTCAGTGGGAGGCTGCGCAGGTTCAGATCACAGTAAGAAAAACAGGAACAGAAAAGCTGCCAGGAGCACAGGATGCTATCATGTCTGTACCTAGTACCACATACTCTTTAGGGTAGATTTTCTAGAGAGTATAATGCAAGAGCGTATTGTGAATCTGCTGCATAAGACTAAAAACCCTTGGCAATCCTCTGTGGTGAGGAGTTTGTCATGCCAGATTGTCAGCTTGATTTCAGCATGCCACTGCATGCTGAGGGAGGGCAATGGCTCTGCCACCGCTTTTTCTTCTACGGATGGACTTCCATTTCTGTCCCAAAGACCCTATAGACTCACCATGGTCAACTCACCATAATGGTGGTGAGATATCATTTCCCAAGACCAAATAACATGGCTGAAAGAGAATAAGACATTTGACTTTCTCACATGCTTGCTTGATCTCCCTTCTTTCTGGAGGCTGGATTTTACGAGGATTTGAATCAAGACCAGTTCTGCAGGTGTCTCTTTAAAAGCTTACGAGTTTGGTATCCTTCTAAGAAGTCCAAACCCTGGAATGGGTGGAAAGGTTTTCTTCTGGAAGGAGAAACTATGCCTGTTTTCTTATCCAGAAGTGCTGGAAGGAGGACCAAAGAACCACAATGTTCAGACCTGCTACTGATGTACCCTCCAAGGGATATGTGGAGGGCTGAACTAACATGGAGCTGGATCTTTACCCAAGGTTTGCTGATGCTTTCTGAAGCACACATAAAGACACCTTTTCAGCCCATTCTTTTGCTTGCTGGCTGTGCCAAAAGGAAAAAAGGGATTGTCCCCAGATCCCACATGTCCCCTTGAAGAAGCATCATGCACCATGAAGAAACTTGAGTGTGACTAGTCTGGAGGGACTGGTCTGTCAGTGCAAACAGCCTCCACTGAGATACCTGCCCATCTCTAAGTTCTTCAAGATGGAAAATCAAGACTGATGGCCAAAGTCTGAAAGGCAAGCATCTCCTCCCAGCTGCCCTCACTGTAGGGAAAATATTTTTTGTGACGGAAGAAATGCAAAGAACAGTTGAATCTGACAGAAAGACTGGAGATGAACAGAAGGAACTGGGCTGAAAACAATTTTCTTTTAGTTATTTTTGTCCAAAGGGAGCCAGGGCATAGAGCTGAGAGCAGTCTGCAGTTGAAGCAGGAGCAGAAATCTATCCATTCACAAGAAGCCAGCCAACCTTGTGAATGTGCTTGAATATCTCCTTAACCGTCATTGACTCTTTTTCACACTACAGCAGAAAGGCCAACCCCATAAAAAGCGAACAAATGAACCAACTGAAAGAAAGCTAAAAAATGTCAGGGGAGCTTGATGAAGGGCCATTTGTAAGGTACAAGAGAAAGAGCAGAAGATGTCTAAGAGCCTCTTGAAACTAGAGAGATTGCACTGTTTGTAGCAATACTCGCCTTCCGCTGAGAGCAGACAATAAAATCTCTTTGGCTGCAGGTGAGGCTTACTTGCTGGGTTACCAGTGCGGTGTGAAGGCAAGGAAGAGGCAGAAAGGAGGAGTGAGCTGCATGTCTACACTCATCCAGCACAGCCAGGCCCACAGAAATTTTAAATCCTGAAAGCATATGTTTGTTGCTTTGGGAGGGTGGCAGCCCCCTGGAACACCAGAAAGTTTAGATAAAAAAGCCCAGGTTTAGGGAGAGATGTTCAAGCTCAGACTTTCTGAAATGAGCCCTTAATATCAGGCCTACCTGCACCAAGCCAGTCACCAAAATGGCATGCTCATCTCCTCATCACCAGAACACGGAAGGAGATGGCAGCTAAGGATGGAGGGGGAGAGGAACAGTGAATCCATTCCCCTAGGAAACAGCAAGTATATTTTCCAGTTTTAACATTCATTACAAAGACTTCTCAAGTTTGTGTAAATCATGCTAACTCATACTGCTATCTTGCTGCAGTCAATCAGATACCTGATGCCCTTTTGCATAACAGCAGCATGCTAGAAGTGTTTTAAAAAAAGCAATACCAAAGCTAGGCAAATACATACTTTTTGTTCACTGCTCTGAAATCATCAAATATATGTTGATATACACTAGGAGAACTAATTGTGTAAAAGGCTTGTCTTTAGGAGACTTGTTCCCCTACCTACACTATTGCTCAGGCTGCTGTGGAAAGACCAAGAATCGCAGGATCATAGAGTTTGGAAGGGACCACTGGAGATTTTCTAGTCCAACCTCTGCTAAAGCAGATTCCCTACAAAGGTTGCACAGTAAATCATCCAGGCAGTTTTTGAATATCTCCAGAGGAGACTGTTTGGGTACCCTGCTCCAGTGCTCTGCCATTCCCACAGCAAAAAAGTTCTTCCATGTTTCACTATGTAAATTCCAGATATGAGAATCATAGAATCATAGAATCATAGAATCACTAAGGTTGGAAAAGACCTAAAAGATCACCCAGTCCAACCGTTCACCTATTCCCAATAGCTCCTACTAAACCATGTCCCTCAACGCAACATGAACTCATGTAAATGTGCAGCCAGCCTTGGCACAGAAGAAGGCCTTTATTATACCTACTTTTTTCATTAGCCTAAGAGAACAATCGATAATAACCATATCCCATGTCTCCATGTTCTTCCATCATAACCAAACACATTCAGAGATAATTCATGCTCGGAAGAGAAGCACTGTTTTCTTTGTTTCTTCCTTAAAGCATAGTTGCTGCTAGGTCATTGTCAATGGTTCTAGTCACATCTTCTCCTGCCTTATTTCAAGTGAATAATTTTTTATCTTCTAGTCCCTCTGTTTTTACAAGTTTATGAGGTTCATTCCTGAAACATGGCAGTATGGCAGTGTAAGGGAAAGCTTGTTTTTTTAATTTCCCTTGAAGTTTACAGAAATTCTTCTCTGATCAAAATAACAAAATATGCCCTTTCCGTTGCCTACGATGGAGACCAGCATGTGATCAGTGCAGAAATAATCTTATCAGGCAGCCATTGTACTTCACACAACTTACATCAAAGAGGGACAGCTGGGATTTATTTTTAAACTTAAAAATGATCATGAGAGAGAAGTGCTTTGGGAGGACTTACTCATGGTTCACAATGATAATCTTTGTTAATGAAGTTCCAAGAAGGCTTCTATACAGAAGCAGCAAATAATGAGGAGCAGAAATGTTTACAAGCCCAAGGAGAGTTCATTAGTGAAGAAACTCACAGATTTGCTGAAGGAGTCAGCCTGCAGGATCTGAAAAGTTATGTTTATACCAGAGACACAGTTAAGATGTAAGACTGGCAGCAAATGTAAGGCAGGAGCTCAGCTCTTAGCAGGCTGCTGTTTGTGCTTGTGAACTTCTTGTGGCCCCCATGGGTCCCCCTTTTCCAAACACAAAGTAAGGAGAAAAAAGGTAGCTTCCTGTTTAAAGCTGTCTGTAACTAGGAAATCTCTGCAACGTAGCAATATCACACAGGGTTGTGCCTAGGGAGCTAAGATCTTCGTTTTGATATGACTAGGACCTGACCATAATCCTTATCATAGAATCATAGAACTATGTGAGATGAAGAAATCTTTAACAGTCATCTAGTCCAAGTCCATTGCAACGAACAGGGATACCTACAGTAAGATCAGGTGCTCAGAACCCAATCCAGCCTGACCTTAAATGTCTCCAAGGACAATATCCACCAGCTCTCTGGGCAACCTGTGCCTCAGCACCCTTACCATATCCTTATCTTGGTCTCTCTGGATGGTTTTTATGTTTCAGGCTTGTTGACCACACCACACAGCTTGGTGTCATCCATTTACTTGCTGAGAGCACACTCAACCCCATTGTCAGTGTCGCTGATGAAGAACTACAAGCCAGTCAATTCCACCTCTATGCCTGGCAAGACCATGGAGCAGATCCTCCTGGAGATCCTACAAAGGCACGTGGAAAATAAAGATGGTTGATTGGTAGTAACCAACATGGCTTCACCAAGGGACAAGTCATGCCTGACAAACCCAGTGGCCTTTTATGATAGAATTACAGCATCAGTGGATGAAGAAAGTGCAACAAATGTTATTATACTGGGACTTGTGATTAATGGACCTCTTGCTGGATAAGGAATTGATTGGATGGTTGCACTCAGAGAGTTGCAGTCAATGGCTCAGGGTCCAAGTGGAGACCAGTGATGACTGGCATTCCTCAGATAATAGTGCTGGGGCTGGTGTTATTTAAAATCTTTGTAGGCAACATGGGCACCGGGACTGAGTGCATGCTCAGGAATTTTGCAGATGACACCAAGTTGAGTGGTGCAGTTGACACACTGGAGGGAAGGGTTGCTATCCAGAGGGACCTGGACAGGCCCGAGAGGTGGGCCCATGCTAACCTGATGAAGTTCAACAAGGCCACGTGCAAGGTGCTGCACCTGGGTCAGGGCAGTCCCAAGCACAGATAGAGAGCAGCCCTGAGCAAAAGGATTTGGCTGATAAAAGATATGAACTTGCAACGTGCACTTGCAGCCCAGAAGACCAATCAAATCTTGAGATGAATCAAGAGAAGCATGACCAGCAGATCAAGGGAGGTGATTCTGCCCCTCTACTCTGCTCTCGTGAAATCCCACCTGATGTACTGCAACCAATTCTCACAAGAAGGACATGAAGCTGTTGGAGTGGGTCCAGAGGAGGGCCACAAAGATCAGAGGGCTGGAGCAGCTCCCCTATGAGGACAGGCTGAGAGAACTGGAATTCTTCAGCCTGGAGAAGAGAAGGTTCCAAGGAGACCTTATAGTGGCCTTCCAGTACCTGAAGGGGCTCACAGGAAGGCTGGGGAAGGATTTTTTAGAAATGCATGTAGTGACAGGATGAGGGGAAATGGCTTTAAACTGGAAGAGGGTCAATTTAGACTAGTATTAGGAAGAAATTCTCTACTGTGAGGGTGGTGAGACACTGCAACAGGTTGCCCAGTGAGGTTGCAGATGCCCCCTCCCTGGAAGCGTTCAAGGCCAGGCTGGATGGGGCTGTGAGCAACCTGGTCTGGAGGGAGGTGTCCCTGCCTATAGCAGGGGGGGTTGGAACTAGGTGATCTTAAATGCCCCTTCTGAGCCAAAACACTCTATGATTCTCTGATTCTCTGATTCATACCCTGGATTAACAACAGATGGAATGTCCTCCTTGAGGGACATAGTTTGTTAGGGGCAGCACACAGCAGAAATGAAGCATATCAGTTCTAGGCTGCTCAAGTCCAACTGTGCGCTTGCAGGTTTGTCTGCAGTCAGAAGAACACTCATGGAAAAAAGTGCAAGACATGACTTTTCAGTGTTGTCTCTGTTTCTGGCTGTGAGGAAAACTTCAAGTTTCCTACATGTCCTGGGCAGTATGGCACTGGCAGAAGAGGTCAGAGAGAGGTGGACTGCCTTTGCTCACAGCAAGGAACAGCTTTGCCTTTTTTTGGAGGCACTTACTTTACCTCTCTGAAAGCAGAGTACTAAATAAGAGTGCAGGCAGAGAGATGCTTCTACCCAAGGTGTTGTGAAATTGTTAGCTGCACTTTCAGTTGAATTTCCATGACCACCTTCAAGAGTTTTATAGCTGCAAGCAGAGCTTTGAGGCAACAATGAAGGAAGGAGGTTGATGTTAGTGATTATTTCCTTCACTCCAAAACCTAAAGGAAGATTACAGAAGAAGATTTAAGTAAAAGGGACAGAAGATACCTGTAAAATGTCACAATAAAGGACATTTTTGTGAAGAACAAAACAATTCACTGTGAGGAGGGCATGCATAGGAAACAATGCTGAGAGAGGAGTATAATTTCCCTTGGAAAAGATTTCAAAATGGAATGAATAATGCCCTCATCAATCTGACCTAGCACTAAAGCTGGCACAGCTTTACACAGGAAGCTGGACCAGACATTTCCAGCAATTTCTTTCCATTCAGACTCGTTTTTTTGTTTGTTTGTTTGTTTGTTTCCCCCTCAAATTCTGAAGAGCTGAAATAATTCCTCTCACAAGATCTCTCAGACAGGAAGGTAGGCCTGCTAGGAATGCTGATTTTAAACTGGAAATGTTGGCTAGCAGAAGATACATTTGTTTATGAGCAGGAAGAAAATTTCCCAAAATTCCCCAAATTCCTGGGGACTTTTCCATAATGCATACAAACTCAGCATACTCTAGTGGTCTTCACATTATTGTGTCTAGACGTCTGGATTCTTGGAGCTCCACATTCCTCTTCCCCCCACCCCCATCCCCCAGATTTCTGAAGAAGTATCTTAGTCTCAATTGTTAGTACACCAATGACACTTGCTGCCTTGAGGCTTGGGATGCTCTGGAGAGAAGGCCCTGGGTCCCTGGGATGAGTAGGGTCAGAAAGGCTTGAGTGAAGGGAAAATCTTTCCCCCAGAAGGATGATCTGTGGATGTGCTGGCCTGATCTTACAGCTTCCAAGCTCCTGCTTGATGATCCCAGAGCAATCCCATCTGATCTCACATGTGACCCTGTACCTAGCAGGAAATACTCCCAGGGCTCCTTCCCCTCTCTCTTTTTTGTTTTTCTTTGTTTTCCTGGTATGCCTCCAAAGAAGAACATTATATAGATACAGAAGATATTTAAGCTTTATCTCAAGGCTGGGGGTAGACTTTTATCCTTTTCAAAACCTTGTTCTTACCAGTGCTTTGTCAGGTACTTGCAATGAACTACAAGCTGAGAAAACAAACTGGATGCAGTGCATCCACAATGCAGTGTCCTTCTCCATTCGTGCTTGGGTTTGCTTTTGGTTGTCACTGTCATAATGCAGTGCTGCTGGTTCTCTGGATACCTGGAAGCTTCTGGAAGAGATATACATATTGAATTCCCTCCCTATCCAAGAAGTGAGCAAAAAGTTCCACAGGCTACCAATGCTGGCAGACTTGGGCCCATTTCATGAAACACTGAGTGAAGTTATTTCTGTGCACTGGAAATAATGCTGCCATGATGAGCCTCACCCTGCTGATGTTGCAGCAAGCAGAGGAGAAATTAAAAGGCACCCACACGGTAGCTGCCTTAAGTTTCGCCTCATCTCTTCAATTACTATGGAGTTTCAGTTTTTATAAAAGGATATTTTTTATCCTGCTTATTAGATTTTGCTGTTTTGAGTCTTTTACTTATAGCAGCTCTGAGACTGGGAGAAGTTCGCTTGTGTTTTGCTGGGTCTTTCATCACAAATTCCTTTTGGGTCTCTTAGCTTGTCCTAGAGCAAGGAGCTGCTTTCCAATTAGCAACCACATTTCAAGCTGCCGGGAGCACAGGCAGGTTTTTCTTTTGCAGGGCATGTTTCTCTCGTCATCCTCAGCTGATATGTGGGGAGTCACTTGACTCCACAAACCGCAAGGACATGACTCCAGCCAGCAAACCACTGCCCTGGGGCCTTCCTCTGGTGGAAGTGACAGCAAAGGCAGCAGGGCTTCAGAACAGGGGCTGCTGCCGCCTATGTGGCTGGCAGCTCACAGAGCCGACAAATTAATTACTGCTGCACTCCCCTACACTCAATTTGGCCTCCTGGATATCAGATTCAGAATACATTTCTTGAGATGATATTCCTATGCATGAAACCTGAGAACTGCTATTTTGCTCTTCCTTGTTGATCGGGAGATTTACGCCTTCTTGTTTAAGATGATGAAGATGCTCTTGGTCTGAAATAGCTGGAATAATTCTGGTTCTGCACAAGATTTTTCCCAGCATCTCTTGTTTGATAAGCTGTCCATCAGTGTTAAACCACAGCAATAATTCACTATTTCTATTTTCCTGGAAAGCAAGGTAGAATCACCCTTTTCCTTTAAAATCTCTTTGAAAAGAGGGTGGACATAACATCAGACCAGCTAATTAACCTCTCCCGCCTTTGGATTTCATACTTCTTTTCATGAGTTGGTCCATCATGTGTCTGAAATGGAACAAGAATATGTATTCTTACTCCTGACATGTTCAACTTCCTAAAAAAATCTGATATTTTTGAAGTCTTCAAAGCAGCCCAGAATTCCAGACTAGCAAAAGTATATTTAACTGAAGTTTGGGCTGTGAAGCTGGTCTGTTTCACGTTGAGAAAATCTAAGAGATGACTTCCACAGAATCAAAGCCCCTTTAGATGTTCCTCTCATTAGTGCAGGCAGCAGTTACAGTATCCTCTCACAGAGAAACAATCTACAGGCATAAATGTGGATGGTTTCTGCAAAATATCTTTTGGACACATTTTACTGACAGCATTATTCCTTTCAGTGCGTTTCAAATAATCACAGTAAACAGAATATCCAGAGTTGGAAGGGACCCATAAGGACCACAGGGTCCAACCCCCAGCTCCACACAGCACCACACAAACCAAACCCTGTGTGTGAGAGCAGTGCCCAAATGCTCTCTGAGCTCCAGCAGCTCGGGGCCGGGCCTGCAGCCCTGGGGAGCTGTGCCATGCCCCCCCCTCTGGAGCACAGCCTTTCCCTGACTCCCTGACCATCCCCTGGCACTGCTCTTGTGAGAGCTGCAGTGCACCATGAGCCCCCTCCTATCCCTCCAGTCTGAACAAACTACTTAGATTTCTGAATGGAAGACTTTTATTTGACCTATTAGGTGCAGGATCTTTTTGAGATTGATGACTACCAGGCAAAGGTGCACTGGCCATTCCTAGCTCATAGGTGGCCAAGCACTGTAGCCCCAGCAGTGAGGTCTGGTGAAGACTTCAGAAGAAATTTGTCTGCAAAAGAGGATGATCTTTTCCATCAGAGTTAATGCAGTGTTGAAGGGACCCTTCACATTGCCTGGACTCTAGCAATGATGCCTGTAGTATATTTTTGGAGCAAAATCTTCCGTCTGTTTTTCCCAGGGCTGGACCACCAAGTGCTGGCTCCCTTGAGTGATTTTGGACATGACCTGAACTTTAATGTGAGCCTGAGAATGCTTCACATTTCACAGATGTGTTACACTTGGTTTCAGAATCATTATTCTATACAGAAAATACCAGTGATACTGTTTCACATTTCATTTTGTAATGCACAGCTGACTATTGAGTTTAAATTAAATTGAGGATTCACACTGCCATATTCCATACCATATTCCACATACCATATTCCAGAGGCTATTTCTTATTAGAAGTGGTTCTGTGATCCCTGTTCTTATCTTGGTCTCACAAATTCTGCTTCAGTACTTCCTTTTCCCTTGCCTTTTTCAACAGTTTTCTGTAACAAGATCTCTGGTCTGTAGTTTAATGAGAGATGCTGTAATCATGGATAGCTTTTAAAATGGTTCTCTTGCAATCTGTGTAAAAGCTACATGGTTTCTCCACTGCTCTAAAGGATAATATTTATCCCTGTACTCTACAGATTTGTTCCTTTTTTTTTATGTTTGTTTGTTTTTGAGGGGGGAAGAGGGAGAAGGGCTTTTTCTCTCCATTTTGAATTCCAACAGTATGTCATTTACCACTATATCTTCCATTTTAAGAATATCCTTAGACAACTTTCGGTCAATTTGATAGCATGATATTTGCACATTCTATCATTTTACCATATATTTGCATAAGAGAGAAGATCTGGTGGGTAGGAAGAAAAAAAGGTGGTTTTTTTTAAATTTTATTTTGGTAGGTTAGTACTCTCAGTACTGTACTGATGAGGGGATGCCACCAACCAGAAGTGCAGTTTCTATCATAGATGTTTTGCTTTAGGCTGTCTTCATTAAAGATGCAATCCAGTGTCACGGTTTGGTGCTGAACATCTACTCATCTTTATTCTCAAAAGTAGGCAATCAGCTCACACCAGTGTGCATTAAGTATACACCAAATGAGAGAGGCAAGGATCATCAAGGCTGTGTGTGATGTAGCGTGAGGCTCTGTTTGGAAAACTACAACAAGGTCTGGTCCCCAAGCACAAGTGAAATGCAGAGCAGGTGCAGAAGAGGGTCAAGGAGACGATCAGAGGACTGAAGCACCTCTCCTACAAAGACAGGCTGAGGGAGCTGGGCTTGCTCATCCTGGAGAAGGGAAGGCTTCAGGGAGACCTTATTGTGGCCTTCCAATATAAAGGTTATAAACAAGAGGCAGCCTGAGTTATACACAGCAGATAGACAAGGGGAATGGTTTAAATCTAAATGAGGACTTAGGTTAGATGTTGGGAAGAAATTCTTTACTCAGAGAGGGGTGAGGCCCTGGCACTCCAGGCACTCCATCCCCAGAGAAGCTGTGGATGCTCCATCCTTAGAGACATTCAAGGCCAGATAGGACAGGGCTCTGTGCAGCCTGATCTGATGGGTGAAAATTCATAGCAAGTTTTCTCAGGTGCCTCAGAAAGCATTTTCTAGAGCTAGATCACTTCACATCTTGGCTTCCATCTAGCAATTAATAAGGCATCACAGCTACAGCCAGATCATGGACAACAACATCACAGAAGTTGATATTAAATATTAGTTGTAGAGTGGTGCAGTGATATGTTGTGATTCTGTGACTGTACCTAATGCACTCTGATGGCCTTGTGGAAGAGCCAATTGTGTTTATAATCTATATCTTCTAAAAAACATACAAATCTCCAAAGATGAATTATGACCTAGAATCATAGAATCACATAAAATCCTCATAGTTGGAAGGGACCTTTAAAGGTCATTTAGTCCAGCTCCACTGCTATGAACAGGCACATGCACAGCTAGGTCAGCTTGTTCAGATTCTGATCCTGCTCACCTTGAATGTCTCCAAGGATGGGGCATCAACCACATGTCTGGGCAACCTGTTCTGGTGTCTTGCCACCATCACTGAAAAAGACTTTTTCCTTATATCCAACCTAAATCTACCCTTTTTAAGCTTGAAACCATTTCCCCTTGCTCTGTCACCACAGACCCTGCTGTCCCCTTCTTTCCTGTATCTCCCATTCAGATACTGACAGGCTGTTATCAGGTCACCTTGCAGCCTTCTCTTCTCCAGGCTGACAGCCCCAGCTCTCAGCCTGTCCTCGTAGGAGAGGCTCTTACTCACATAGCAAATTTCATCTCAGGATGTGGATCATAGACAGAAGTTGTGTCCCCACTTACTCTAAATATAATATAAATTTCTTTATATATAATAGAAAATTGTTTTCTAATAATAGAAAACAATAAATTTGCCCTCCCAAGCTTGTACATTCTTAGTTTACCATCTTTGCCCATGTAAGACGAAGCACTAAGGAATGAGGTGCAGCTGTTAAGAACACTTGCTAATTTCTATGTGCGGAGGAAACATGTTACTGTCCCCACTGGTGCCACCAATGCACAGCAACATCATCCTGATTTTTTCTTCTCCAGGGATTTCATCTCCCTGTGCACATGCCTTTTTCCAGCAACAAGCTGTGGCAGGAGGATGGCTGAAAACTGAAGGAAGTAAGAAGAAGAAATGCAGAAGCAGAAACTCTGTGTGTGGGAACTCAAAGAAAAGTGTTCCTGCTAGTGAGATGGTCAGGCTATGTAAAATACCACTAGAGCCAGCATCACAGCAGAAACAAAACAAGATCTGAAACTCAGAAGGCATGTGGCCTGCTTTATGATGTAAGAATGACCATCCTACTTTCAGCTGCATTGCTGTGTCTCTTGAATAGACACTTCACCTTTTTCAACTACATGGCATCTTTAGGAGCAACCTCCTATCATTTAAGAGGATGACTCAGTGCCCTTTGTTTTTTAATAATCCTTGAGATGGATTAACTTCATAGTGAATACTGCTAATATTTCTGTTTATATATTCTTGCTGCCATTGAAAGGAGAGGTTCTGCACCAGATGGCAGTGGGCATGGAACAGCTCTCCAGGGCAGTGGGCTGCAATGCCTGCCATGGGTAGGGTAGTCACTCAGCAGGTCAGGATAGAACAGGGCCCATCCATCCTGGCTTGGAGTGCCAGCAGGGATGGGGCACCCACAGTTTCTCTGGGCAGCTGTGCCAGGGCCTCACAACAAAATATATAATAATAATAATATGCAGGAATTATAGCTCCATCTGTTCATTGTGAGGGCTATATATTCCCAGAGGAACCTGAAAATAAAACATGTTTCAGATAAGTATATATCAGAAATCATGCAGCTGCAGCCAGGGCAGCCAACAGGAGAGCACCCAGCTTCTCATCCTCACGTGCTGAGCACCATCTCACAACAGCAGAATAGCAGCAGTTTTGCAAATGTCACACAGAATATTTGAGGAAGTCCTCACAGAGCTGTTGTATACTGCTAAAGGCTGGAGGATGGGCTTGGAATGCCTGAAAGGTGCTCAGACAGAAATTGTTGTGCAAATAAGCTGAGCACTCCTGCTGTTTGCCCTCACCATCCATAGCCTGGTTTTCTGCTTCAGAAGGTTTATCAGTCCTCACAATCTGAGAAAGGCAGACATAGTGCCCCAGAATGAACTTTGTCTTGACACTCATGACACTATATGGGAACCCCCTTGCACTGGAAACGATGAGCCAGCACAACCTAGGGCTTGCAGCTCAAGAAGCCCACAAAGCCCTTCTCAAAGCTCATCTCTGCATTTAATCCCTCCCTGTTTCTGCTTGACTCTTTGCTCTGAAGAATGAACTTAGGTTCAATTCTTTGCTCTGACGCAGAGAACATGTGACAGCTGTGATCTACAGTAACGTGGGTGTGCTGACAGGTCACCTGATGTATCCTTGAGACTGAGACCTCTCTGATGAATATCTCCCCGCTTTCGTCTTTCTCTTTTTTTCTCTAGGAATACTTTTTCTTCGAAGATGTCCTGGAGCAGAGGATGCTCTTACAGAGGAAAGGGTCCAACCCCGCACAGTGCAGTAGCCAAACCAGCAGGAGGCCAAGCACACCACGGCCAGCAGAGCCTTGGACCTTTCCCATTTTTACTGTGCTTTGTTTGATTCCTGCTTTCAGTGTAATTAAGGGGCTAGTGTGATGCTTGGCCACGGATCAGGAGAACTATGGGTGTTGTCAGCAGAGAGTCACATGGCTGGAGTCTCTCGAGATGAGCAGTTCTGGTGCCAGTTATAATTGAATAGCAGTTGGGCTCCAAAAAGATCATAAAAAACCCCCACATCCACACAAACCAAATCTTCACTGGGTTTTGGTTTCACACCACTGGAAAAATGGTAGTGACTTCTGTGTGGTGCTGGATGGAATGATGAAGATATGTATGTGCTTTTCACCTCAACACTGTACAGACTGGGTGCAGTCTGAAGAGGACCAAGTTATTTCTGGAATCAAATTCCACATGATATTTGACCCCAGTTTCCAAAAAAACTAAGGCAGAACCTGAAGGACCGAGGGATAAGCAGCCTGGGTGCAAGGCATGAGGGCTGCCTGGAAGGACAATGCTCTTCCTGCAGGGATGTGTGTCTGCCAGGCTGAACAAGTGCTGAGGTTCTGCTGGTCCTCATGGGTATTTCCATATTTGGAGTTGGATCCTATGGCACTGAAACAATGAACGTGATGGTAATGCTCCCCAACTGTCAAACACAGCATGCAAAGGAATGCTCCAGTCCTGCCAAGTTGTCAGTGTGGCACAGCACCCACATGGCAGAGTGGGAGTGGAGGCAGTGAGGGCTGACATGTTCCCACCAAGGTGAGAGCTGGGGACTTTCAGCAGCTGGCAGTGGACACTGTGGGCTCTTTTCAATATGTTTTATTAGTATATGTGTTCCCTCTCACCGTTTTCAGATATTATTTATCAGAGAGTAGCCAAGTAGCTTTGCAACTAAACTCCTTTTTCACTTCGTACCACCTTCCTCTTGTGATAGAGGATTATTAAATGTAAAAGTGTTGCAAGCAAACACATACTACAAGTGCTGTGCAATCAGTATATGGCATAGGCTTACCTGTGAATACATGCTATGCAAAGCTATACATGATCCAGGTCCAGGATTGCATCCAGCATTCATATTTTCACCATGCAGATGCATGCTTATTAAAGGGATACTGCAAGCCCAATGATTAAGAAATTAATTCAAACAGTAATCATTCCTAAGCAAACATTTCTGTGGTTTAGGCAATCTCCCATTGCAGCTAAAGGGAACCATTTGTTTTACCATTTGTGGTGTCTTATTATTGTTTGTTCAGTTCTTCTCTGTTGGACAGTAAGAGGCTAATTTTCACTCACAGTGAAGTTTTCTGGCCTGGGTGCCATACTGATTTCTGCTGCGTTTGGTTCCTTTAGGACTTTCAGTTGTCCAGGCATATTGATGAGATTCCCAGATCTGCCTCAAGAAAAGCAAAGTGGTCAAGAGGACCAAAGCAAAGCTGTGCCGTAACGAACAGGGATGAGAAAATCGTGTGTTTCCTCAGAAGCAGAGTGTCAAAGAAGGGCACTGAATCCACAGGGGTACAGCCATTTTATGGCAAGACCATCAATTCCCCTTTGACAAACACGTGCAAGACAAAACATGATGCATGCCCCACCGCAGCCTCAAGGGACATCAGATCTGCTCACTTGCCATCAGCCTGAAAGACTGTGAGAATCCAGAGCTCTACAGATACAACTGTGGCTCCTGGGGGCAAGGCAGGCATCCGGCAGCACAGGTATGAGTGAGAGGAGTATTTGTTTGATGTGAGCGCTGGCGTATGAGTGCAACTCCAATTGCTGTCATAACAGCTTTATGAGTGCTGGAACTCGGCCATTCCCTGTGGCCCCTTGGGCTCCTGCAGAGGCCCATTGGTGCCTACATGCCGTCTCTCTTCAAAAGGACCAGTATCTCATCCACAGCTCACCATAAGGGCAAGCAGCTACTGTCTGACCAAGCAGCTCCTCTTCATCTAGGGACAGTTACAGACAGCTCCTGCCTCAGGAAAACTCACAGACATAACATGGAAGACACTTCATTTCAACTTACAATGTATTGGTGTAAAAACAATTCAAAAATGCTACTTGCAGGATTAAAAAAAAAAAAAAAAAAAAAAAAAAAAAAGCAGCAGAAGGCCTTGTTTCCTTGTTTCTTCAACGGGATCACAGGGATTTTAGCGTGGAAAGCACCAACTGGAGTATGATTTGCTGGAGGGAAGGAGATGCATTTTGTATAGTAGTTATGGAGGTCCTTAGGATTATGGTGTTCAGAGCTTTTTGCAAGGGGCGAGACTCAAGCTGAAGCTCCTGCAATGCACTGGACAAAGAAAAGACCTGTCTTTTGATTAGTGCTCTAACAATTAGGCTAGAAAGATGTTTACTGGTGTCTGCTTCCACCCTGGGCTTTGCAAAATTAATGTCAGGAACAAACTTCCCATCTTCCATATGGAATTACAAAAAATCATAGTGGTTTCAGCCATGTCTATAAGATAACTTTTACCCCAAGAGATGCTTCAGCCCCCACTTCCTGTTCCTTCCACTGTCCTTGTTGTCCTTTCTTTTGTTGGGGAAACACAATTCCTTCTGCTCCCACACCAGCACACCTGGAGCACCCACCATGTTGAAATTGCTGCGCACGTATAGTTGACTTGGAAATCATCAGTCTGGCCTCTCCCTAACATGAACATAGCTGGCTGTGGTATGTTAGACTACAAGGAACAAGGATATTACATAACCATCACAAAAAGCAGAAGTGGCACATACATATCTTCCCAGATTCTGTCTGCTTTTGCTCCTTCTTGTAAACATCATTCCCCTCCTTACTCATGCTCTTATGATAGAGCTTCTCTTCCTTAGCTCCCCAAGGCTTCCTTTAATGGCAATTGTCCTTTGTCCTAGAACATTTCCACATGTGACTTCACTGTGGACAAAAGAAATGACTGTCAGCTACAGCTTAGCATTGTTTTGCAATTGTTAGTAAGGTTTGTTTCTCACTTAAGAGGAGAAAAGAAAAATTAGTTTCAAGAAAGATGACTCAATTTGTTGTTCTTACTCAACCACAGGAACAAAGAAGGAAGGTGAGTTGCTCAAATGTGTGCAGAGAAGAAAACATCTCGTGAGGGAACTAGAAAATGGGTTTTAAGAGAAGCAGCTAAGTGAACTCAAGTTGTTCAGTCTGGAAAACAGGAGTGTGATGGGAGATTTGTAGCTCTCTACAGCTACCTGAAAGGAGATTGCAGAAAGGATGTACCATTCTCTTTTCTCAGGCAACGATGACAGGACCTGAGGATCAAGTTGCAGGGCAGGCTTATAGTGGGTTTCGGGAAGAATTTGTTCAGGGAGGCCAGCCAAGTGTTGGAAGGGGCTGCCCAGAAAGGAGGTGGAGTGAGTTCCCATCCCCACAGGCAAATGTGTGGATGGGGCACTGAGCAATATCATCATGTTGGTGATGGGAGTTGGCAGGTCCGGTTAACGGTTGGACTTGATAATACTGATGAACTTTTCCAGCCTAGATGACTCTATGTTGATGGGATCTGCACCATTAGCATGGCATGGTGTTGACACCAACTTTACAGAATGCATCTACTGGTAGCTTCTTTATGTAAGGAAGCTAACAGGTCTGTTACATGCCTTTTGCCTCCTCTTAGAAACTATTTCAGGCATACAGCTACAGAATACAAAATATTTAAATAATGGTTTTTGTAACTAAGATACTTTCACCACACAAAGGTGACTAAAAAGCCAGGAGTGATAGCGCCAAAATAGCAAGCACCTTACACAACTTCTCATTCACCAAAGTAATGTGAAAGTCTGTATTATACCACTGAAAACCAGATCTTTATCACAGAAAGGTACGTGGCAGACACATATTCTGGGCCATAAAAGACAATTACAAGAAGATAAAGAGATAGCATTGTTTAATCAGTGCTCACGACATAAAACTGGCAGTCAAACTATAACAGTTTTAGTTTAATGTTTTTAACGATTCACTCTGTGACAGCCAGCACAGTTACTCACACTTTTTATGGTACATTATTTTAAGTTCTTCGGGAAAAGATGTTCTGTGAAGAACAGGCAACGAATGAGAGCAGGGATGGACTGACAGATGTGGGAGCATGGTGATTATCCACATTCAGAATCACAGCATATGGCTCTTCTTATCAGTGAGATAGAGATGATTAACCCTAGCCCAACAGCAAACACCAAACACTGTAAAAAGACTTCTACTGTACAAAGGTTAGAAAGAGTATTGGGTACTGACAAGATTCTTTCCAAGCACAAAGAAGAAGCTGTTTAAAAAGAAATGAAGAAAAGCATGCAGCAGAAAACTCTTAACAGTGCAGTTTTTCTGTATCATCTATGTCTTTTTTTTGCACAACGGACTGATTTAATTCTGCTTTTTCAATAAAGCTTCAGATTTCTTGTATTTTTAGAAACAAGACGCATTTCTTCTCCATATTTTTCAAAAATGTGAATCTGTGAATGATTCAGATGCTTCCATCATGTGGAACAGCATAAGCAAATGAGCAAATCCTGCCCACAGACATACGTCCAAGTCCCACATCAGAAGTTGCTCTCCTTTTTCTAAAGTTGTGTTCTTCATACTAACCTTACAGGCAGAACTTATTAGCATTGCCCCATAGCAAACTAACTTACTTAAGGAATGTGTTAAGATCTTGTCTACCTTATTCTTCTCCTTCTTAATGAAGTTCCATCGCCCTGCCCAGGGATAGTCAAGAGGGAAGATAAAGAATTTTGAAAAGAAATCTAAATAATTTCAATGAAAAGTCTCTCTCTGAGCCAGCCACAGTGCTTTTAGGTTTGAAGCTACAGTAGCTTCAAAACAACGCAAGACCTTCTCTAGGGCTGGATCTCTAATTCTGACTAAGGTGATGCCTTCCTACAGATACATATTACAGCAGCCATCTGCAAAGTAGTTTTTTGCAGCCTGAAGCTAGAATGAACAGAGAGATTCTGCCATTTACTCTATGTCCCCTTCTTGTCCCTTGATTAAAAACCTGTTGGTGAAGGTAGAACCTCCTGCAAACAGGCTGAAAAGACTAATAGTATTGAGCTACAGTCTCAAGTGCCATGGAAAAATGCAAAGCCTGGGGATAGCACTACTGATTTCATAAAATGTATTTTTATATGCAATGGCCAAACATCCCTGTAGGAAGCCACAATGAATGCAGATCAAAGACTTTCAGCACAGGATAAAGAAAAGAGGCCATTCCTTTTGGGAAGGTGCTCCCAGCATGGGACAACTTGCTTCTTCACTGTATTTCTAAAATACAAACTTCTATTATTTTTCTTAGATAAATCATCCATATAGAAGAATCAGCTAAAAGTTTTATTGGTATCAGATTGCAAGATAAGGATTCCTGGGAGATGAGGATAGCAAGCACTTTTATATCTCCCTGTGTCTTTCCTGCTGCTGCACAGGAAGTTCCAAAGTACACCATGCATCTTTTTGCCTTGATTTGAAAGCTGAGAGGAACACAGTGAAACAGAAAATGTTAGAGCAAAAGCATTTCAACTTCTGGTCTCTCCTCCTGCCCAGAAGATGTGTTCAATGCTATGTATTTCCTAGCTTCCTAGGGCTTCAATTGAAGAAAATTTGTCTTTACAACAGAACAGTCATTGTTCCCTCCTCACAATGAACAGAAAAAAATGCTATTGTATGTTCCCACTGCATGCTGACTCCACTGAGAAAAAGACAGAGTGAAATAAATGTAGAACACAAAAGAAAACAAATGCAAGATAAAAAAGTAACAAAGTGAAAGTCAAAAACAGTGTGTTTGCATATGGATGTCAAAGACAGGAAAAGATTTATATTCTTTTTTAAAGCTCTTATTTGGAAAAACAAAAACTGATTATAGTGATTTGCCCTTCGAGATGCTGAAAAGAAACATGCTGCTTCTGCAATTTCAAGACCTGTAATCTGTAGCCTGTCATTTCCTAACAGCCAGTAAACAGACTTCTACAGCTGCAACAGGAACCTACTCTGAAAAAGTCTGATACCCAGATTACTAATCTGTCATGAAAAACAGCACATGTTTGCTTGATCTACATAACAAGAGAATTAACTTTAAACTGCAAAAGCAACCGTGTATTGAAGCTAAACAAAAAGGACCTCTAAGCGGTGCCTCTGGTATGGAGATTCTGACATGGTACCTGCCAACCCAGAGCTGTTCCTGGAAAGATGTGAGCTGGGTCTGGGTGAAGAGAAGGGTTTTAGAAGTCACCTTTAAAAGCCAGCTGTCAAAGTGTGAGACACAAAAGCATTGTCAATTTAATGAATCTAATCATCACCTTGCTTTACATTAAAATGTTCTGTACAGTGTTACTGCATACACCTGTCTGCTTCCTCTGCTCCTGTGAACGCCAAAGGATCGGGCTTGCAAATCTTGCACATTCCACATTTCCTGGAGCGTTGCTTTTAAATGAACACATCTTCTAGCATACAGAAAACAGCAACAACGTATCAGGCAATAAAAGGCTTCCATTGCTTTTTGCAAGAAAGAGACAGACAACTGACTGTGCAGAGGATTCTATCATACTGCACAGCTTCCAAATACATTGGCAGAGCATTCCCAACATCATTTACTTACGTGAATTCTTTGGTATCTGACAAGAGTAGAGATTGGACTGTTGCCCTTCTCAATTTCCTGCTTTTCACTAAACTCACAACATGCCTACTTTGTGATTCCTGTTACTCCTGAATTTGTCTATAGGTAAAGACAGCATTATGGGAGGAAACAGTCTGATATTTATTGCACTAGATTTGTTTCTTTAGAAAACAAACAAACAAACAAACAAACACAAAAACAACTGCAAAACTGCAGAGGATCAGTCTTTGAAATGAAGTCTTTTTTGGGGTTGATCTTTTTCAGCACACAGTACCTAGCCACTTCTAACAACTCGCAGGTGGCCACTATCTTGCAGAGGACTGTACTCATTCAGAAAGGGCATTTTATGATATGACTAACCTGGGAATATAACTAATCTGGGAATGGAAATTCCATGTACCAAATAAAAAGGCAAGAGTATTTCACTATCATACTGATTTACTGTTATCTGCTGGCACATATTTACGGATAAATGCAACAACATTCAACATCTAAGTAGGATTAAATTGGATCATTGCTCATATTCTAGTAGCATTGTAGCTTGTTGATGAGCCCTCTACTAGGTGTTCTAGGTTCATCATCCCTGTGACTATGAAATCACGGTCATTCAAGCCCTATTTTATCACTCTAAATACAATCCCTTTTAAATACGCAAACTGGCTTTTGTTTTGGAGGTGAACCTAAATATTAAGTCCTATTGTTTTATAAGAATTACTTGTTACACCTCGTCAAAGATGGCTTTTTATAGCAAAAAGATCGCTTTTATAGCAAAGATCGCTTTTTATAGCAAAATGCTCAAATGCATGAAAATATGTTCAGGCAGCCCGGACTGATAGAAAAATATCTATCAGTCCTGCCTAATAATTACTGTCAGGGATGTGGGATGAAAAAATTAATTCCCAGCAAAACTACCAGAAAATGCAACAGCCCAACAGGATCCTACTAATTCAGACAGTACTGTTTAATCTCAAACGCTGCTGGACTGACCAACAGAATAATCTTATAAGGAAGCAAAAATAGGATGAAATATTTGAACAAGACAAGGAATCACCACACAGACAATGCACAGCTACAACTTCCCTTTCACCTTCTTCACAGCGACCTCCTGTGTAGACAAACTGGATAAATAACAGTGCTACTAGAGAATCTCTGGGTCCTGTTATGGCCATACTAGGAAACACCCTTACAGTTCCTGCTTTCAACCTCATGAAAATGCACAACGTATTCATCTGTCTGGGCTCTTCTCTCTGTCCTAAGTTAAAACCGAAGAGCAGATTCTAAACTAATGTAGGTACATATCACTGCTCTGAATTTAGAAAGAACTGTGTTAAAAGAAACTGTGAGAATATGGATGACGCCATGATTTCAAGGGAATTTAATAAAAGTATGGGGCAGAAAGATGAATTTCTCAGAATATCTGGATGTATGTCCAATTAGCGCCTGCTTTACCACAATAAATAAAATGAATATCTGACAGACTACAGCCATGAAGAATAAAGTGTGAGTGAGGCATTGTTTAAGAGAACTGGATGAAGACAAATTTCACTTAGCTACACAGCACTTATGTCACCACTCCAAAACATGCTGCATCACTACCTAAGTATCATTTTATTCATTTGCCAGTAAATGGTTGCAAAAAGGCAGAACTGCTACTAAACAGCTATGTCCCTGACTCTCAGCAGGAATCTATAACTGCTGCTCATTTGACATTTAATGTTCACCAGGCTCAGGTTTTGTGAGCCCAGATTAATGTTCCAGCTGATGGAAAAGGACTGGCAAATTGTACATATGGAAATACAACATTCAGAGTGAGTCAGAAGTCACAGGACAGCAAACCAAAGCAGAACTTCCTAAGATCTTCATCAGCCAAGAGCCAAAATGAATAGGTCATTTCACAGTTAAAATAGAAAGCTGAGAACTGGCTTATACTACTTTCACTTTATTGCTATGTCAGCCTTTATCCAGCATATTGGCACAGCTGACCTGTGCTCACAAGCCTGAATGATTGTTACTAAACTGCTTCAATCAGTGATCTTTTCACTTCTTCCAGGATGACAGGACACACTTTTACATGAACTATCATTAAGCCAAAACGTTTGGGTCTAAATGCTGCTCAGTAAAATCACAGCCTTTGGAAATTACCTTCTACTGTGAACTGCTTAATTGCTATCACCCTTTCTCTGTTGCTCCCCAGGCTGTTATTTTTTTTTTTTTAACACTTCACTGGGGCTGAAATGGAACTTTCTCATCTATGCTTTGAAATTTTGATTATGTCTTTGGGTAATTCTAAGTAAATTTAGAATAAGTAAATTCTAAAATAAAATGGATGAAACAGAGAGAACTGTACATGCATACATATACACAGTATACACATGTATAATATATACAGTTTTTCACTGTAGATCACTGCAGATCATCCAATGAAAGACAACAATAAGCATAAGACACTGCAACTGAAAAACACCAACTGTGCTTCCTCGAGACGCTAGAACACCAATAAAGTCACTCTTCCTTGTTCAGCTACAGGACTCCAAGAACAAAAGCAGTACTTCTGGAAAAACAAACAGCACAGAGATCACTGGCTAATTTCACGGAGTCCTCGGGACATCATCTTAAAATCAACGCAACTGTTAGTTTCTTCTGTGTCCAGTTGCAGAGACTTGCACAATTTCCTAGCAATGCTATTGCTAGAATAGCAATGCTTTCATCTGAGCTGATGACCACTGGTCCATCAGCTCATGCTGGACTCCGGCTGAATTCTGCTAAAGATGATACAGTTCTGCAGAACAGCAGAAGACCTACAAAATGAGAATAGTGACTGAACACAGCTACATCTGAAATCACATGCAGGTATAACAAGCATACTACTTCCCACACCTGGCCCTGTAGGTACATGGAGAAGATATTTGCATGCTGACTTCTGAGTCTCCTGAAAACTTTCTTTCAATCTAAACTTATTTTTATGAGGAGCACAAGTGTTCAAAGATTATTTAATAAACCACATTTAATATCCATTTCCTAAAATACAATTAATTGAGATTAGCAATATTGAAACGCACAAAACAAACAAAAATGCCTATTTGGCTTGTTGTGTCTATCATGCCCAGGATAGAGAAATCCCAATCAAAATACTGAAAGTGAATCTAAAATGCTTCTTACAATAACTATTTCATTGAACCCACCATCATGACTACACATATAAATGCTGAATCTTTACAGTAACCAGCATACTAATTTATACAAGAAAAGATTTATAAGATTGCTTAACTGTCACAGAGAGCTAATAATTTGCTCTTTCATCTGTAGAGGAGAAAGACTTCTGAGATCATGCAGACATGCATATGTTTATAAACCAAACAGTTCCTCAGTACAGCACCTTCTCAGTATAGCACCACAAACATCTACAGATTAGAAGTAAAACCAGGGCAGCTTCAGCTGGCTTTACTTTATTGTAACTGTAATTGGCTTGGGTGTGGAACACAATCAAGGAGAATTTCGGTAGGTAGAAGGTATTTAGGTAGAAGGAACAGCAGAGAAGAATCATTAGAAATTTCTCTAGAACCTCTCAAACCATGAGGGCAGAAATATATTAATGTTGCTATAAAAAAAATCAAAGCAGCTGTATCGTCCCATAAACTTGACTGTAAAGATTACAAACCTTGGTAACAGAAGTACCCCTGAAGATATACATTCTTAACTCAAAAGGCCCCATTCGAGGTGCCTTTCTTTTAGGATTCCTGCATCTTGTAGCAAGTATTTTTATAAAGGAGCTATCTGTCCAGAAGTCCAGAAGTTGCAGTGAGATCAGTTCTAGCATAAAGACATACTCTCTCCTATGGAAATCTCAGAGAATTGGCCTAAAATGGAAATGCTCTTAAATCAGATTCATTGCATTGTGCAAACATGCTTTTATAACAGATGGACAGCATAATCTCATATCATCTTTTCTGTCCAGTGCACTAATAGTTATTCTGAGTAGAACTTCAAAGAATCTGCTTCCTTCTAACCACTATTAAACCCTTTTTCCTGTTCCTGAAATATATTAAAAAGCATTGGAAAAGGTTGGTAGCAACAGAATATCTAAAAAGAGAAGCGTTAACATTTGCAAAATGATCTGAAGAGGGCAATGCAAAATCGTTTCTTCTCTATGCTTCCCACATTAAACTGGAACAGATGTACATGGAAAAAAAAATATGTACACAACAGACGAAAAAGGCTCATGGCCAGAGGTAGGTCTGCCAAGTGACAAAGGAGGAAGAAAGAAGGAATCTTGCAAAGACCATAGCTGTTTTGGATAACTTGTTGGCAGGGACTCCTGCCTCACTGCTTCTCCTTGGTCAGCCCACTCCTGGACCTCACATATGCTGCACCACTCTGCTGTGCAGAGAAGTTCATATGAGTCATTATGTAATTGACAGCAAAAGGAGATTTAGTAAGAAAGACTTACTCTGAAAAAGTTTACATTATGAAAAGACAATCTCGGTAGAAAAGAGGCCTACAGAGAAGGAATGAGCTGCTCAAGGTTACAGGGAGATTTCAAACTTTCCAGCCACCAGAGAGATGAAACTTCACATTCACGGTCCAATGTAACATAATGCAAGTGCAGCACAGGTGCAGAAAGTCTTTTTTTTGCAGAGGATGGCATGTCTCTTAATTACTTCCTGACTCGCCAATTCTGTCTTATTCAGGAACAGCTGCTCATGAACTCTCTGAGGACATGGGCTTGAAGAAAATGAACCACAACAGGGTGGTGCACTCTGTACAGCTACACCAAACCATGGCCATGTATGCTACCAAGAAATGGAATTAAGAACAGAATGTGTGAGAATGAATTCCAGAGGAATTCAAACTGCAAAATCAAGTAACAGTAAGCCAACAAAGAACAGTTCAGTTATTCTTTCTTAATCAGTGAAGGAAAATGCTACCAACTCACAATCACTAATGTACAGAAAGGCATTTTTACTCAGTTGCCAACTACTTAAGACTTACTGATGTGATGAGCAGATGTGGGAGTCAGTGGAAAAACATTGAGGATAACAGATGTAATATCTGAGCACTGCTATTACCCATACTTCAAAACAAAATAAAAACAAAATAAAATTTAAAAATAAAATACCCTTGGCTGTATGCAATTTAACTGTAACCCCTCTCTGTTTTACCGACTACAAAGTCTATTGTTACACTTGAAAACATCCTTTTTGAACACCAAAAAGAAAAAGAATTACATAACCTGGAGAGACAGTGTCTCTGGAATACGAAAGTCAACTGGAATCAGAAATGCTTAGAATTCCAAAAAGAGCTATCATATATTTGAAATGTGAAATACAAAACATTACTTGGAAAAGCAACAAAATGGCTAAAAAACCAAAACTCTTTCTTATTTATTTCACTAGTTAACAGAATGACTTTGTAATGTATTTCAAAGCAACTTCTGAACAGGAGCGGAAATAAGGTCAGGCACTTGATTCTTTCTTGTTTCTTTTCTGTGAGTATGTCGTAAGAAATTACTGAACTACATTTTACTGATAGACACTAACCCGATGTTACATACCAGCTCACCAGCCAGACAGTAATATTAAAGTTTTTATTCAGTTGCAATTATAAAACAGAGATTAAAAAAGTAAAACTGTATCTAAGACAGGTAGCTCTTGCTTTAGAACAGTTTCACATGCCACTAAAGCTATTCTTTTTTACTATTTGCAACTATTGCTAATCGCTAACAGCAACAATTGCAGTATCTCTGGAACACACTTCCTGATGACTTTATTTCAAGTCTCTAAAAGCTCTGTACTTGTTATTGGAGTTGCATTATCCATAAGTAACTGATAAAATCTATCTTTTTACTGGGAAACACAATAGGCACTTTATCTGTCATTAGGATTGATCTGCATTTTCTCTCATAGTGGGTCAGTTTGTTCCCTCTGGCACTGAAAGTAGGAGTTGATCTTCAGATAGTCTCTGTTGGATCAGGGGATTATTTGTGTAATCAGGTATGATAAACACGCTTACTTCCAGGCGCCCATGTGGCTGGAATAGCTAAATGTGTGGCCAAACACACGGGATGCATGCTAATGTCTCTGACAGAACGCATCTGTGCTGGGAGGTTCTTTATACACCACACTGTCTGAAAACAAGGGGATACAATAAACAGCTCAATAACAAACAGATTTCAAATGTCAATGCTATAGTACAGATGTGCCTTACAGATACATCCTGGCAGATGTTGGCTTTGGTAAGGAGACTGCATTTTCTCTATGCTGACTTCAAGGGATGTCGCCTTAGAGAAGAGAGACATTTTCAGTCTCTAGTAATGATGATGCTCGTGCAGTGTCCATGGTAGCAGATAAACGTACACCCTCGCAGGCTAAGGCAGCAGGTGGGGAGTGCACTGTCCTGTAGAGATAAGAGATGAAGAAAGAGAAGACATTTCAGTCAAAAAAACCAAAATAACCAACAAACTGTCAAAATCATTGAAGACTGAAGTACAGATCTGACAGGCAGTGCCTTGCTCATACTGATGAGATAAAAGACAGTTTATAAGGATGTTTTTTTCTTTTAAGAACTGAGATGCTAGTATAAATTCTGAACATTAGAGTTAACAAGTTATATAAGTAGGAATCATTCCTATTCTGTCAGATGCCTGACCTGGGTTAACCTTGATAATGACAACACTCAGGCCCTATGCAAATTTTTACAGAGCTGAAGTTTTGGCACTGTTGTTTTACATCTGAAAAGGCACCACGTACTGAAGGAAGCATAGGAATGAAGCAAGGTGAATTTATGATAAGGTATCTCAGTAATAACAACTACGTGCTAATACATTTTTTTTAAATGAAGGAAGTATAATTAATATTAAAGGGCATACAGCAGTCAGGCTGTATACTTTGTCAACCCAGTGCCAGGCAAACCCACTGAGGGACAGTTGAATGTCTTTCAGCAACCATGACACGAGGAGTTCATAATCTGTGCCTTCACTTCTGGAGTAGCACACCCCAAAAACCTTTAGTAATCATAAAATCAAAGCATATCTGGATGAAATTCCTCATGCTATTCAGTTTCTGAATCCTCCTTTTATTAAGATGAGCCCCATACTTTTCAGATGTTTCTCTGGTGACTGGAAAGATATAAAGGACATCAGTTCCAGCAGTGGTCAGACTAAATGGCCACTGAGATAATTCTTGATAAAGTTTATAATCCACCCAAGAGGCCTTAATCAAGCAGACTGGCAAAAAAGACTAACTGAAAAGCAAAATATGTAAACTTTGTGCAGGAAGACTGGAAAGGTGAAGATAAAAGCAATACGTACCGTGCTGCCAAGAATGACAAGAACAGTATAAGGCAGACAGCAGCAACCGACCCTAACACAACTGCAGTCATGTACCAAAGGGTGGGTGATGAATCTGAAAGAAAAACACCAGATCGAATGAGCAAATATCAAATAATGTAGCTTCAGTCTGGTGATGGACTGAGTCTGCTCAAAGCTGAGGTAATATAGCAAAACTCCTGTGCTGGATGGACTTGCTGCTCCACCAAGCAGTCCTAGAGCTGACTGTTCAGCCCTACAGGGCTGAGGAGGAAGTAAGACACAGTTCTCAAAAATTATTACCTTTCTCCACTCCTCAGTTTCATGAACAAATCAGTCTACATCATATGCCAAGATTGTCTCTTGTGCCAGACAGTTCTAATGCTTTATTAAATGGCTTGATGCATTCTTTTGTAATTATTGGAATTCAGGCATAATTTCCCTTCCCCATCCTATTTTCTTCCCTGGGCAATGATAACGTTACCCAAGTCCATCATACCGTAAGCAACCAAAGGACAGAATAAAAGGCCTATAGTGATTCAAAAACAGAATTACTAAGAACTACCTGTGAGGGTACCCTGACAAAAGAGAAACTCAACTCTCACCTGCTAGCCTACTGTGAGTCTGGAAAAATAGAAAATAAAGATTTCAGACAGAGACCTTGCAAGGAACATCTGTTTAATCCTCAGGCACTTTCACTTTTGGTACAGGTAATACTTGTCCTTGCTTCACTGTGATGCCAATTTCCATATGTTAATTGCACAGAACAGACATTAGTCTTCCATGAAAATAAAAGAAATGTTTTGCCTAGACATGGCAGAGTCTGTTTTGTGAGATAACTCTAGATCTGCTTTATTCAGACAACTATTTGTAACTGAAGGAAGTATAGTTACAACAGCATTCTACCACTTTTTATGATGATTTATTCAACAGTGTGTAGGCATGTCTATATGGGACTTGAAACCATGCAGTTTGGTTAAAATCTAATTTACAGATCTGCTCTTCGCACACAGTAAGCAATGTCCCTCAAAGGATTCAGTGAACCAATAACACCCTCAGCCTCTCCAACTGTAGAAGTACACTAGGCCAAGGACACTGTTTGGCTAGAAGTCTACCCAGTAAAATGGGAATGCATCCATTAAGAAACCGAGGACCTTTTCAGTGCTACTCTCATTCTTTTTCCAAAATAAAATTCACCTATACATAGCAGTGTTTGACAGCACTGTAGAAACTGATAAAGAACAAGTTCAGAGAGGACAGTTTTTTTAATCTTTCCAGAGTTAATTGACAGCTCTTGCCTTTTTAGACAAGCAACAGAGCTCTCAACCCTACTGAATTCCTGAGCTTAGCAGAATTTCTCATAAATACAGGCTGTCTAAGCGACATTTTCTTTGTGGCACTAAGCAAACCAGGTCTTGAGAGTGAACAACAACAAGCAGCCTAGAAATAAATATGCACTTCTCAAGGCTAGTAGTAACAGCTGCCAGGTGTGTCTTCTGCTGAACAGGGAGCAGGTACACCAAGAGCCATGCACCATTTTGAAGCACTGTCACTCTCCAATGTCACTGCATTCCTAAGTTGTTCAACTCCAGAGCAGAATTTAGAGTCTGTAGGGGTCTTTAGCGGCTACTAATAGCTAGAAGATGTTTAACAAAATGAAATAAATCTCTAAGCCAACACAGAACTATCTTAAGGGTAATTACTAACACTTCACTCCTGTTCTTCAAGTCTATTGTGCACAAAGATTTATGTAACATTTGGTTGGGATGTCTACAAAGATGCATTTAAAAAAATAGAACCCATTTTAGAACACTGTCCTCTAGTTATCAAGTGCAAAGCAAATTTTCTGACTCTAACCTTCCCAATCATCAAAATCAACAGATTATAAATGGCAAATGAAAGAATAGCCACAACAATTATTTGTAATTATGCTGCCAAGCACAGACGTTACACCTGCTGCTTTATCACTGAAGTTAAAATTCACTTACTTTTAATTTGTGCCCATACAGCACAGGACTGTGTTCTGACCTGAAATGAAAGCATAAAAGTCACTGTTTCTCACAAGAGAAATTTATCATCACTTACACTCTCTGCAAGGGCAGTCATCCTCAACATAGTGAATGTTTTTACTTTGGGAAATTGAGATGACTTTTTTTCCCCTGGTAGCAGCCCTGAGAGACACAGGTATGAGTTTCATTTCAAAGAAGAGATGAGAACCAAAGCTGGCTGGTGTTTGCAATCCCAATGATGGTTTAAAAGTGTTGAATGTAACCTCATGTGCTTCATTAAATCCGAAAAGTCATATAGAAAACTGCATATTAAGGGGCTGATGCATTCTAGATGGAAGGAAGCCAAAAATACAGATAACAGAAATTATGTTCCATTAAACCAGTGGCCTAGGAAACACATCTGGCAATGCCAGAGATTTAAAAAACAAAAACAAAAACAGAAAATTATCTATACCAAAGAGAAAAGGAATATAACTTACAAGCAGCTCAACAGACAGGTTGCAGAGATATTTAAGCAATCTGTGCTGCTCAGTGCAGGAAAAGGCTCAACACAAGTAATAGTAGAAAAACTTCCTCAGTATCAGAAAAGTAATAAAGGGAAAGAACTAGGGATACCAAAGCATAAAACTGTAGGACAGAAAAAACTGAATTCAAAGACTTACTTAGATAGGCTAAAATTGTACATATTTGACTCACTATCAATCTGCTTCACAGAGTAAATTCTGGGAAAAAAAGAAAACAATCCAAAATCCAAATTCCAGAATATTTTGGGCTAACTTGTTATCGTGAACCAAATGTTTTGGATGATACACAGGATAAAGATTACACAGATTAACAGGTATCAGTAACAGCTCTTACATTCACTTGTTTCATTTCACTGTTTGGACAGAGGCAGTCACATTTCTTACTGGAAGTAGTATTCAATTACTCAGTTTTGGGCGCAGATTTCCAGAATTACAGGGAATTATTTACAGTTGATTAACAGATGAGCTTTTGCCTACTTCCTTCCTTACTTCATGCTGCATTCACAAGACTTCTGAACTGTGTTTTCACACAATGAGCTATAGGCCAAGATTCAATTAGGTGTTTTTTTCTTTAGTAGGTGTTTTATTTTTACTTTTGACATTTGGGAACTGTATGCATGTGGAAAATATGGCACGTGAGAAAAACTACCTACAGAGAAAAACTACCTGTATTAGGAAAAAATGATAAGCTCTTGATCACCACGACAGGTTGTGACTGGAAAACTAGTGGCATGACGTCATGGGAGGCAAGACACTGGAACATTGAACATAGCTTAGCGACATCTTGTTTCTAAATAAAATCTCTATTTACCTTAAAATAGACAATCAAAAAATGCTAGTAGCATTCCTTATTCCAGCAAGGCTTCCTCAAGGGAACTGGCTGTTTGGAAGTCAATATGCATTATAAAACATATTTTTCCCTTATCTCTTGGAGAACTACATAACTTACAATTCAATACTGTGAGAATTTTTCATTGCTTAGGAGTGGTTTTCAGATTCTAAAACTAATTTCTTCCACTAAGTTTAGCCCAACAGATGCCTGCAGATACTGAGGGCAGAGATGGACCTCTGCTTTAAATTCTTTCTATTGTTTGCCTTTTGGCATCCAGAGTTGCTCCAGAAATACAATTACATAAATATCTGTAAGGAGTTAGAAGAGTTATTTAAAGAAGCATCAGATTTAAACTAATTCTGTCAAGTAGAATCATAAAAATTTAAGAGGAAAGTAACATTTTCCTTTTTTCTCCAGCAACATGTCATTTAATCAGTATGAAGAAAAGTTTACATAACACCCATTACCTTATTCCACTCGCTTATTATTCTCAAAAAAACACAGTATTCTTTTCCCAGCTTCAAAGGAGCATTATAAAACTTTCCGTAGTAATGTCTGTCTCCAAGAGCAACTGGCATGTTATCAGCAACATCCTTTGCCCGAAATTCAGCTGCCACATATCCCTTAGCGTCAGTGGTGTTGCTGAAGAAAGTGGCAGTGGCAAAGGAGTCACAAACAAAAGTACTTTGCAAACCAAGTGGAAGCACAATCACCTGATAAAGACTAGAGTGGTGAAAAGAAAAAAGTAAACATTAGCTTTCAGTTCAGTGCATAACAAATCAGACTTTCACTCCATTTTTATATTATCTTTTCTACTTTGAGCCCATTAACTGCTTTTAATCATCAATGCCCAGTATGAACTCTTCCTGTACTGAAATACTTGTCTGTGTGTGTTTACCCTTGCATTTTGAACAAGAAGCAATATAGACAAATTTAAAGCTAGGAGTCTTCATGACGTGCACAGTAACATCACATGTTCATTCAAGCTCAGAAGACCACCAAACTGAGTTATTGCACGTGGCCTTTTGCTCCTCCCACCTTTTGTGCAATTTCACGTACGAAATAGCACACATCATGGGGATCTAAAAACAATTCCTAATTTCCCTACAACCAGACTTTTTCTGTTTAAAGGACAAATACCATTTCTAGGAAATTGATTATATCTGTCTGTGTTATCTGAAAACAATGTTTAGTTTATAGTATCCAATCACAGGAAGAGTAATTCTTACAGCAGCTACCATCACTATTTCCCATACTATGAACTTTGAAATGTTTTCTGCTTTAGTGTAACATGAGTTACAATTACTTTCTTCTTTCACAAACAGCAGTTAGGGAGATGCGGTCCTTTTTCTCTAGAAACATATTTTGGTAGCAATGGAAACACTACTTCAGAACATGTACAAATACAGACTTTGCTCTCATTTTCCTCTCACTCCTAGAAAAAAGAATATTGGTACCATTAAGTTGCTTGGAAAACAAAAACAACAGGGGTAGTATTGCTTTGAATGCATCAATAAACATCAACTGTGATTTCACTGTGTAAAGGGGGGAAAAAAACAATTCAGAATTCTCAAAAACAAAATTTTGGTCCAGAAATCAAGGAAGAGTCTGAAGCTAAATATTATTTTGCACTGGGAGTTACAGCTTAACTGTTTACCTACTGCTAAAAAAAGTAATATAATCAAAACAGAAAGCTCCAGTATGTACACCACAAATCTACAGAACGTTGTTTGAGAAGGTAAAAAGTGCAGAGACAAACCTGATGGGTCCATTTCGATCTTCTGCTTTCCGGAGCCTGAGCAACGGTGCAGAACCTTTTGCTGCAACAAATTCGATATCTGGGAAGGGGGGATCTAAAAGGCAAGCAAATGCCAGAGAGGCTTTAGTAACACTGTAGGCATGAGGATTCCTAGAAAATTTTTCCCCAGAACTTCAAACCTCAAAGGGTTAAGTCTGCAGACAATAGAAAGAACCTAATCAAATAAACACTGGGCAAATACGTGCACCATAGCATGGCAATCCTGACTAGACTGCCTGCAGTAAGGTATATGTGCTATTTGGAAAAACACAGAAATCGAAGAAAAATGATAGCCTGCCCTGAGGTAAGAGAGGAAAGACTGGCAGGAAGAAGAAGTATTATTTATTAGACTAAATGAAATCGCCAAGGAGAAGAAAAACATAAATCTCTGGGCACACAGCTCATTATAAGAAATCAGTCCGTATGGATAAAGGAGAATCAATCTGAGCCAAGAGCACTTTCGAGAAGGCAACTTCCTTAGTTACTGCACACAGTCAGCAAGCAATACCATGTCCCTTAAATAGGATTTCGATACGAGTACACTGCTCTGATTTGTACTTCTGGGAACGTGCATCTAGGCCAAAACTGAACAAACACTCCTGCTGCCAATTACAGTGGCAATGATGACAGCTGCACTCTGACACAGACTGATGCTATGGAAATGGAAATTGCCAATGTCAGCCTACAAGCGGAAATGAAAAGATCTTCAGTGCATGCAGCTGAGAGAACAGGGCAAAGCTTGTGTACTACCTATCCCAGAAGTCTGAAAGAATTAGCATGGATATTTACAGGTACAGCTAGGCTGTTTGAAAACTGGTCCATCAAGCCTCTGATGTGGTGTCTGACCAAAGAGTAACAAACGCAGAGCTTATTTGCAGAAAAACAATATTGGAATATTGGAAACAATAGTCAACATCATGGAGACAAACAAGAAAATCACTGCAGATTTACAAAAGGTTTCAATTCAGGCAAATCCTTACTGAGATGTGTGGACTTTTCAAGCAGCTGGAATAGAGGTATGTGCACATATATGTTAACATACAAGCAGATCTTCAGTATACCTGGAGAAAATGAGGACTGGTAGAAAAAGTGTAAAGTGAGTTAAGAACTGATAAACAGGGAGCTAGCAAAATGCAACATGTTGAAAGCACAAGCACTTGCATTCAGAAAGGTCATTACATTTCTTCCAAGATTAAAGAAATTAAGTACTAAGACAGTCATACTGTTAACTATAGTGGTGCAAAATCCAGGTTCAGTTGAATTTATTTAGATGAATTTGAGGCTCAAAAATGCTAGATAGTGTAAAACTGAAGTAGTATGGAGATGTTACAGAAGAAGAAATGAACAATCTTAGGAGCTGTTGTTCAGAAGAAAAGAGGGGCAGTATAACAGCATAACATGCAAGGTGATATACCTAGGGCAACTAGCATGTTTTGCAGGTTTTTTTGCTGTGTTTTTGAGATTCATTTGAGTAGTAATCGGAGCATGCTAGTACAACTCAGAATAAGTGTTAGTCATCAGAATGGTAGTGGGAAAAAAAAAACAGCAAAAGATATCTCTCACAAGCATGAAGTTCTCTGTTAGATTAGGATAGTACTGACACAGGCATAGAGAGTCCAAGAGAGATTGATTCACAGCCATATGAAGTTCCAATCAACAGTCAAAGAGAGCACAATGGTGCTCTTTTTTTCTAACAATTCTAATTATGGAAAAACTGTCTTACAAGAAAGAACCAGAAACTTGACTTTGTACCTTTAAAAATTAAATCTGAGAGCCTATGTGATGTCTGATTTAAATAAGACTGCAGCAATATGGGAAAGGAACAAGTATAGAATGACCAAAGTAAATGCAAAAGGCCAGTTGGAAGGAATCTCTGAAGCCATCTAGTCCAACTCTCCTGCAATGAACAGGGACACCACAGTCACACCAGGTTGCCTAGGGCCTGATCCAGCCTCACCTTGAAAGTCTTCAGAGATGGGGCATCAATTACATTGGACAGGCTGCATAGCTGGGCTGAAGCCAATGGGATGAGTTTCAACAAGGCCAAATGCCGGGTCCTGCACTTTGGCCACAACAACCCCAGGCGATGCTACAGGCTTGGGGTGGAGTGGCTGGAGGACTGCGTAGAGGAGATGGACCTGGGGGCATTGATTGATGCTTGGCTGAACAGGAGCCGACAGTGTGCCCAGGTGGCCAAGAAGGGCAATAGCATCCTGGCTTGCATCAGAACGTGTTGCCAGCAGGAACAGGGCAGTGATTGTCCCCTGTACTCAGCTCTGGTGAGGCCGCACCTCCAGGGCTGTGTCCAGTTTTGGGTTCCTCTCTGCAAGGAAGATATTGAGGCCCTGGAGCGGGTTCAGAGAAGGGCGACAAAGCTGGTGAGGGGTCTGGAGCACAGGGTTTATGGGGAGCGGCTGAAGGAACTGGGATTGTTCAGTCTGCAGAAGAGGAGGCTCAGGGGAGACCTCATTGCTCTCCATAACTACCTGGAGGGAGGCTGTAGTGAGCTGGGGTCGGCCTCTTCTCTCGTGTAACTGGTGATAGGACCAGAGGGAATGGCTTCAAGCTGCGCCAGGGGAGATTCAGGCTGGACGTTAGGAAATACTGCTTCTTTGAAAGAGTGGTCAGGCACTGGAATGGGCTGCACAGGGACGTGGTGGAGTCACCGACCCTGGAGGTGCTCAAGGAACGTTTGCATTTTGTGATGAGGGATATGGTTCAGTGAGAACTATTGGTGATAGGGGGATGGTTGGACTGGATGATCTTGTAGGTCTTTTCCAACCTTTGTTATTCTGTGATCACTGGGCAACATCTTCTAGTGCCTTACTACACTCACTGTAAAAGATTTTTTCCTTATATCCGACCTAAATCTACCTTCTCTAAGCTCGAAACCACTTCCCCTTGTTCTACTTCCACAGACCCTAAAAGAGGCCATTAATTCCCTTCTGTCTTCCCTTTCTTTCCCCTTTAGATACTGAAAGGCCTCTACCTGGTCACTTCACAGCTTTCTCTTCTCCAGGCTTGCAGCTGGATCTTTACAGGTACAGCTAGGCTGTTTGAAAACTGGCCCATCAAGCCATTGACGTGGTATCTGTCTGAAGAGTAACAAATGCACAGCTTGTCTGCAAAAACCCCCAGCTCTTGCAGCGGTTTTGTGTTGTTTTCAGACAAGCAGAGGAAAGGGGAACAGAGGGCAAAATCCACTGCTGGTTCAGTTCACAACAATTATATTTTTCAAAATTTGCCAGGAAAAATGCAATACATGTAAACAAACAGCCACCCACTCCTGGCAGCCTTAATACAGGGGCAAAAGAGAACAAAATGTAGATACCACACTAGCTTTAAAGCTCAGCATCTTTTCCTCTTTTAGTTGCTGGCAAGAAATACAAATTGTGAAGCACAAGACAACCTGCCTGCCTTTATCAGAATAGAAAACAGCTTGCAACAATGCAAAGTAATGATAATAGGGGCATATGAAAGGAATGGATTTCATTTTTGCTTCAGTAATCAGAAAAGAAACTCTGAGGGACTGATTCCACATACAGTATTTGGCAATGAGAATCATTCAAAGCATCTTTCCAGAAATTCAATATTTGCAAAAATAAATACATAAATAATCTGTTCCAAAGCCATCATAATGTTCTGATTTAAGAATCTGCAGAAAAAATACTGAAAAAACAACAACTAGAACAGCTAGAGGGAGAATAGGAACATCGCTGATGGAAGAATATTGATGGTAGATTGTGAGAAGAAAGCAAGACTCTCCAACGTGTTCAGGTGCTGTTGGCACCTAACTTTTGTACAGGCATTTGCTATGTGTTCTTTTCAGTTTGTTTTAGTTCCCCACCAGCAAAACAGACTAATATCCATAGCAATACCAAGAAAATTTAATAGAACCTAGCAAGAAATATAAGCATACTCAGAGGCAGTCCCATTCTAGTGCTTGTCCAAGCATTAGTAGACTTATTATAGATTATAGAGTATTAGACTGCTATGACATTTCATCGTCATGCTCATTCTCCACAATAAGAATCAACCTGCTGAGTGTCCCTTTGAACACAAAGCCAGGCTCCAGGAAAGAAGTGCACCTGCTTTCCAAGTACCACTGCAAAAGTACAGGAAAACAGCACATGCCTCAAAGCTGGAGTGAAAACCTTTCATAATGTAATCATATTCTTCAGAAAATGCTGTAAGCATTAATAATGATAAAAAAATTCAAAATGGAACACATTTTTTTCTTTAGTCTTGGAAATGTACTGTTTGACAGATATGAATTTGCCAGCACTGTTTATTGCTACAGCCCAAGACTGCAATTGCAAACTGCTGTAGTATGAATGCATTTCGTGAAATTTTCTAGGAGTGGTAACATGAATATTTAATACCTTTCCTGCCACCTGATTTTATGTGCAACTCTGAAACTGTAATTCTAGGACAACACTGTGCTGCTTACTTTAGGATATGTAATGCTAGCAAGCAAAGTTGTAGCATAGGTTTGTCAGGTACACAGATTAAGTCAAAAACAGATGCACAGATCCATCTCTATCCCACTTCATACAGCAGTACAGATAAAACCTACTAAAACTTGTATAATTTACCTGGGGACAGCATATCCCTTTTAATGCTTCCCTTTCTTATTCTGTGCTACCGATACAGCTTTCAGAATAAAGAGCTAAATCACAAATTCCAAAAGCAGTTGGTAACTCTTCTCAAGTTTTGGGAAATCAAACTGAAGACTTCTCTTGTTGTGATTTTGTGTTGGTTTTGTTTGTTCTTTAATGGTTATTCCAGGGTTTTATGCCCAGTAAAGTATTTCACTGAATTTTAAAACAAGGTAATCAAAAACAATGCTGTAAAATATACACAAAAAATAAGGCAGAGGCATTCATTCAGTAGAAAAGGTTTTTTACTATTTATATTACTGTCTAATGAGTAAATAAGTTTACACATTTCTGTTAAATGGCTTTAACAAAAAGGAAAGATTTTTACTTTAGAGAAAAACATTATTAGCAGAGGAAAAGGAAAAAAAGGGAGGGAAATAATCAAGATCATATCTACAGAAAATGATGACTTAAATCTCCTTTAAAATACTGTTTCTTAACAATGGAAATAGCAGCAGCATGTGTGTATGTGTGTATGAATTCACAGCTGAAAAAGCCTTAAGATCTACATTCCTCCCCAGGGTAGCCTATTCGTGCATTGCTTCTTTCCTTTTTGCATCTCATTAATTATACTCAGTGTAAATTAAGGTAGCTGCTTCAGGAAAATAACAGCTGATGCAGGTGTATCACTACAAATTTGCAAAGAACAATGAGCACCTACAGCAATATTAACGACCTTCCATCTTCCAGATGGAAGATACTTAAAATAAATGTTTTGGTGAGCATGTAAAGCACAGGCTATAAAGCACATTGATATCAAGTGTCCTGTAAATAAGATGATAGAGGTGGTGAGAATGACCATAATTTCATGGATCTTTATGAGAAAGAAAATCTTTTTAATTAAGGAGATAAAAAAAAAAATTAATGAGAAGTAAGGTTTATATGAACTTAAATATGCATTTGAATGATCTTTGTGTAAATACAAAGTGCACACATGGAATTTAAATAGAAACATTTACAGGATTAGTGTCTAATTTCCTCCTTACAAAAGAACAATTTTTATGCTCAGGTTTTATTCACTCCCCTTTTCTCTGGAGGTCTTTAATGTGCTGTGAGAGTATGAACTGTCATATCACTACAGCTCCAACAATCTTTCCATTTCCTCAGTGAAAGCAGATTTGTTTTTTTCCCTTTCCTTCTCCAGATGTCAAAAAACTTCATCTATGAAAAAAAAAAGTGTAAATATTTTTCATCATATGATGGAGCAGAAAAATAATGCATCTTATGTATATATATGTGTGTGTGTGTGTGTGTGTGTGTGTGTGTGTGTGTGTGTGTCTGTATCTCCTTGGCACACACACGCATCAGACTTCCCTACCTGTGGCCTAATAGAATTGTAGAATCATTTAGTCTGGAAAAGACCTTTAAAAATTATCAAGTCCAATGAAGAACATTTTTCACCTACTAAGTCCAAAGCAGAAGATTCTAGAACGCTATACTCAGCCTGCGATGAAATTCTTTCTTTTAATTCTGACCACTTCCTCCCTGAGTCTACTTTCTGATGTACACATTCACATGAAGTGTGAGGGGACGCACATTCAAGAGTCTGTAGACCACACGTATATCCTGGATTAAAACAAAAACAACAGCATTTGAGAAACACAAGAACTACTTCAGTTGTCTGAGATACACGGGCCATAAGTGAAACCTGTCCAAAGCCACTGGAAAGTGCACTGTAGAAATACACAGGGAACAGTAAGACGTGTGAAAAGTAAGCATGCTACCTACTCAAAATATAACTGATTCTGTGCAAAACTTGGAGGGTAGGAAGATGAGACCTAATGAGACCTATTATAAGTTATTTTACAAGAAGGAAATGCGGGTCTTCCCTGTTCAGCAACTCAGACATAGTCATATAACTCAGACAGAAAATTTTGACTTACGTGAAGTCTTAGATCACAGTGATCAGGTCTAAACCACAGAAAACTAGACAGAAACTATAAATAATTAGGTATTAACATCCTGAAGACCAAAATTTTGTCACATGTGATCTTTAAGAATCTATCCCAAAACAAACAACAGCATTATTTTCATGTCATAAATGAATTAATTACTGTTATGTAGAATATTAGAAGTGAAAGCACACACAACAAATTTGTTATTCTGTTTTTCAAACTCTTGGAAGTGGTTATAAAACACTGTCTTCTTAAATTCAAACGTGAAGCAAGCAACAAAATTAACAAGGGCTTGTCTGAGCATGCCTCCATAAATAAACTACAAAATGAAAAAACAACATATGTAATTAGAATAAGTCTGACAGAAATTATAAAATACAGAGTACACTCAAAACACACATTCCTTCTCCTCCTTGGAAAAAGACAAGAGCTCCCTCCTTCACTGAAAGACAGTCTTGCTACCATCATTTCACACCTACAATGTAATCACTGGCAAACCACTTCATAATTGACTTAATTTCCTATCATGAGTAGACAAATGTTGAGAGCTCAACTACAATAAGACATAAAAGACTGTGCGAGATGCCTGTTACTGGAAGTAAAGGCAAGACTTCAATGATCCGTGAAACATTTGGTAGACTATATTTACCATCCACAGGATGATAGGCAAAAACAGCTATGTGCTCAGCACAGAACTATTTTAAAAGGATGCTTCTTGCCAGGAATTGAAGCAGGCTTTTGAGTCCCAAATTCTTGTGTGTGTTTTTATTTCTTTACAAATCTTGTGGATACCAGATATACTCATTCAGGATATATAAATTGGAAATGCATTTCTCAACAGGCGTCTATTAGCCTTCCTTTTTGAAGAAAACTTTTTGCAAGCACTTACATGCTTACTGTATTTTGCAACACTCTGAAGACTCTACACACACTGTTGGGAAATTGAACCTGATTATCCAACCATCTGGGACATGGCTCTTGACAGTATTTGAAACTCCACAGGTTCAATTTCCCAAACTCCCAAAATGTGAAAAGTGAAATGTGGAAGGAGATGCCACACCTCCCAGATTGTGGATTTGCCCCCATCTGGGAAACAGACCAACTGAATGTGCATTTGTTAACAGATGCTGTATGAAATCTCAGACAATAAATGAGGTTGCTTCCAATAAATTAACAGTTAAACATCTGTGTGTGTCTCAGCTCCTTTAGAGTCTCTGTTTTTAAGGCATATCTTATGTTTATATAGTTCTGTTTAGCCAGAAAATTACCAGAGCCAGACAACACTTTCCAAAGTTAAGCTGGCAGAAAAACTGAGATCATTCCACCCACCACAGAAACATAACCATCTGGTTTAACAACATGCATTATTACAAAATAGCTGGACAAAAGAAGCAAATTAAACACCTACTCTAAAATTAAAAATAATTATATAAATTAAGTTGTTTGTAAGCTAATGCAATTCTCCAAATAGAAGGCACAGAAGTCAAAGGGATACTGCCAGAATAATTATTTTATGTTTTCTTTTCATCTTAGATTAGCTGAAATAGCATAAAACATAACATCTTATTTAGGTTCTCCTTAATTGGTGAATTTTGCAGCATGTAAATGCTTCTTGGCACTGTAATTTTTTGGGGCATATTTTTGATATAGACTCCTAATCGCAGAGGAATTTCTATCCTTTATTGCTCACTGACAGAAGTTAACTACCAGATATAAAACATCTTGTGTGGCAAGATCTCCCTTCAAAATGGAAATGACCTAACTTCTATGAGAGGATCTCTTCTATCTACGGCTACACAAGTGCATTTGCTAAGCACTGACTCAATGGAGAAGGGAACATGCCAGCTGACAAGCCACAAATACCACGTCATACAACACCTACTGCAAAGTGTTCTCTTGAGCTCTTCTGGGTAAGTGTGTCAACATGGTCTAGCAGAGTTTTGGAACTATGATGACACAGTAAAGAGTACCTTTACTTTGCCTTTACTCCAAGTGCATATTTCCTCAGCCAACCAGACTGTAAGACAGGAAATTAGTTTTCACAAAGATACATGATTCTGATTCTATGATTCTGTGATACATGTACTAATGGATGCTACTTTTGAGTCAAAGCAAAGCAACTCACAAAACACGTTAACAATCCTGGTCATTGTATACCCTAACCAGTACCTTCAGAAAACAAGAGATGTTTTGCCTTTTGTGAAGCTTAAAAAAGTTAGATTTACTTTTAAAAACCTTGTAGAAATATAAATTTCTACAACTACCAATCTCCAGTTCCTCATTTGCAGGCAGAAGAGGACCGGTTCCATCTAGTGGCTGAATGGAGCTACGTGCACACAGAGTTTCAAGGATTCTCACCCACCTCTTCCAACTTGTGGTCCAAACGGAAAGAACAGGCACTAGCACCAAGCACTGCGCTTCACAAGGTAATAATGATAACGTAATAGAGAAATTCTGACAGTATATGTTTGGTAGAAAAATGTTCTGACCAAAAACGGGTTAGGAAAAGACAGATTTTTTAGCATAACATTTGGTATCATACACTTGCAAAAATATTAAGGTTGAGTATCTTCTGACAGCGCATTTTTTTGCTCAAATGCCTTTTATGTTTTTTATTCTACTAATTATAGATAAAGGGATCTCTCTGAGGTACTTACAGATACTTGCAGGATTCTTTGTACTTTGTACCCATGCATACTTTAGTAATACCTGCTGTGCTACAGTCTCCATGGTGGAGAGAACTGGCATGGAAAGTGTAAGTGACCTAGCACATGGAACTAATGTGACCTAGCACATGGAACTGGCCCTCTCTCCCCTAGGTACCAATCTTGCATGTAGCCCACGAATCTATCTTTTTCCTGCCTTGAAAAACAACACTTCAAAACACTTCACTTCTCCCCCTCTTCACCTGCTGGAATGCCAACAGTACTAAATACGTGAAAGCAAATATTAATGCAGAATTTTAAGCATGGAAAGAGCCCTTTTGATAGCCCACCATTCAACACGGAGATGAACCAGGCTATTTCACCTGCATCTCTCATACCTAATAAGTTCTGTTGAAAACATAAAAAATAAATGGCAGGACCTACCTGTGATTTGCGTTGTCATGGAAACCAGCAGTGAAAAATTCAAAGCTACCATGGAAATATTAATGGAGTAATTGGTGCCTGGCTGCAAATCAAAACAAACTTCTGGAGCCTGCTTGCGTGTGGTAAGGTTGAAGGTCATTTCATGCAAGAACTCCTTCTGATACCAACGCTGGCCTTGCACGTGAAACTGTAACCAAACAATCACAGCATGCAAATTGTAATGTTTTAATATATTACTTACATTTATTCATGTCACACTTTAATTTAGAAGGAATAGCACAAAAAACACATCACTGAATAGAGTGCCAAAATTGCTGGCAGTTCGTATGTGTAGAAAATCTGACAAGTGCAGTCCCTCTGCAGTCATCTCTGACATTGTTTCCACTTCTTCTCCTAGTCTGTCTTTCCTATTTTCTACTAGGACCATAACTTCCCACAAGTCTCTCTTGCTTCCTAACATGCAGGCTTCTGGTAATGGCGCACTTTCAATGCCACTATACTTTCACAGTGCAAAGTGATGAATTACAAAAGTAAGCTCACACGCACATATGGTTTAACAATGAGGAAAAAGTGAAAATCAAGCAACTCTGACCTATGTGAAAATGCCAAGTGCCCTCCAGGATGTTCTGACAAACAGTTGTGGCTCCAGGAAAACTTACAGATCCACTGTTCTTATTTCAGTTGGATTTTTGGAGTGGTTATTTTCTTGTTGATATCCCAAATGATAACGAAATTATTAACTTAAGGCTTTTTCTGATCATTCTGAACTGCTTGCTGTATCTTGTTCCTGCTGATAGTCCTTTAAATGCATCTTATGCCTTTGGATAATCAATGAGTACCACTTAGAACATGGAGGTATGGAGGTTTGAGACAACAGCAGGTGGTCTGAGTTCTGGTAGAGACAGTTCACAAAGAAAAGCCTTGTTGGACAAAAGGAAGCCTGTAGTGACATCACAAGGCAGAGTGTACTGCCTGCAATGGGAACAGTCTTGTCTGGGGCCAGAGTGGACAAAGCTGAAGGTACAGTCACTTGAGGCAAAAAGTATAGACAGGGGAGGTACAGATAAGGAACTGTAAAACAGGGGAAACAGTAAGCAAGAAAAAAGTGGTTTATTTCTATTTTGAAGGTTGCTATGAAGCTTTTTATGAGAGACAGCAATAGAAAAGGAACAAGTGACAAGAACCTGAAAAACTGCAGGTTATTCACATACATGATTGACAAACACTGTTTCCTAGAGAGGGAAAAGCGTCTTAGATTCAAAATACAGATTATTACTTACTAAATATCTGTCTTCCATATCAGCTCCCCTTACATTTCTCCGCCACTTCAAACAGGTATCATTAAAAATTAACACATTATTGAAAGCTTCCTTTACTGTAGAAATAAATAATAACAGAGATAAACTTATCACAGGGACTTCACGTTCCTCAACAATTTGAATGCAAGTAGATGAAAATAAAGAAGGATCTATTTCTAATATCCTTCTGAGTAGGAGACAGAACCTCTTTTTTTTTTTTTTTAATTTTTATTTTTAATGAGCCAAAAACCCTAGACATTCATTTCTCAACATCTGTCCCCTTACAACTAAAATATCAGAAGGCAAGTTTCACATTTCCATGTCCAACAGAACCCTGCAGTTAGAACATGCCTTTAGCAGTTAAAGCTGCCAGAACATTTCTCATCAGCACTAAGCATAAGGATGTTATCTGTAATGCTCATGTCACTTAGATCAATATCACACAGTTCTGCCACAGTGAATTCTCCCACAGAACTGGTTATAAATACAAGGAATGGAAAACAGTAAGCACCGTGCCATAGTCTGATATCCTAGCATGTAGCTAGCAGTGCCACTGTATCAATCCTGCCAAAGGCTAAAGGCAAATTCTGAAAAAGCATTGTTTCCCATTTTTTCTGCAGGGCACCTACTGTCACAGCTGTGAGTACAAATTCAGTAACTAAAGCGAGCACAAAGAAAAGCACCTGTAGAAAAAGATGGTGGCGACGGTGGCTACATTTCTGTAGTGAGCATCAAGAATGATCCAACAGTTACCTCTGCACCAGAATAAATTCTTCTAGAAGCACAGTGAATACAAAACAGAACCTACCCTTTGTTTGAACTGCTACTGTAACTGAAACAGGTATGTTTGTGGAAGAGATGGTAGTAATATTCACCACGTAGTTACTGCCAGAGTTGAGGTCTAAACACACCTTTGGATTATCTTCACTCGTAGTGACGTTAAGTATCGCATCTTCTGAGAACGTCTTTTCATCCCATCTTCGGCCAAGAATATGAAACTGTTGAAGGGTTAACAAAAATTGTTTTGCAAAAGGTTGTGGCTCTTCACAATTCAGAACATCAATTCAAATAAGCCTAAATAATCCAGCCGTCACCTATTTTAGAATATCAGCTCAAATGAAAAAGAACCTTGTAACCAACTACTTTGATTCAGTGAGATGGTTCTGTTACTAAATTAGACTTTTAATCTCTTCTGGCTGTTAAAAATACATCCTGTTTATTTCTCCCACAAATATAAGGAATCTTTAACATAGATTCCAAAACCACAACCAACACAAAAAGTTAATTGTAACTAAATGTAGAGCATGCATGAATCAAGTCACTACTTTCTGTTTTGTCCGTATTTTTTCATCCTTGCCCTAGAGAAGCAGCATTAAGGCTACATAACAGTAAAAGACAATATTTCTGCTGACATTCCCAGCACTGTGAAGTAAAATCTGGTATTTGTTTGAGGGGAAGGGATAGATGAAGCATATCTAGCTGAGCTCAAGGCAGTCCAGTCCAGACAGCGTTTGGAACTTTACTGCATCTATGTGTTGTCCCGAGTTTTACCACTCTAAAATGTCCCACTGAGAGCGGATTTCAGGCAGCAGCAAATATACAGATCATATTACCTCAGAGATCCACAGTTCGCCAGTACCACAGGGTACAATGAAAAACATTTGCTTTGAACTATTAAGGTAATTTGGAACTTGTTTTTCTCCATCTCAGCGGTACTCAACGAAAGCACTCAAACTAAAACAGCACTGGTTTATAATGCAGCAGGAGAAAGGTTGTTTTCCAAAATTATCACCCTACCTTGAAATGCTTTTCCGCATTAATTTCCTCATCCTTTTTCATTTTTTATATTTTCATTCATTTCAAAAAACGACCTCTCCTGATTTGTTTGTATTCCCAAAACACGAGAATTCTTGTTGCATCGTTTTGGATTTGAATAATTATTGGTTGAACGACTTGTTTTTAAGAATCTGTACTTTAGCTTTTATTCTTAGGTTTACAGGTGGCAAGCAATAGTAATTATAAATGTTATTTTCAATTTCCAAGAAAAACAGTTCTAAGAATATTCAAATGATAACATGGTCAAATCTTTTGAGCAAAGTACAGCATATCTACCTACCTTGTGTTTCTGAAGCAGGTTACATCCCATATCTACAAGTGATATGCTGCTTGCTTGGAATGTTTACATCACAGATAGGGACAGAGAGCAAACTGCAGTGTTTTCTATGTCAATGCTCTGCAATGGAATTCCACTAAAACACGAACTTGTGCTGAAATGGTTCCTGTAGTTTTAAGCAGGTGTAAAGATGCTTTACAGGATCTGGATCCAACAGCTCTTAAGTCTTTCAACTAACATTAGGACAAGTATATGTTTCCTTCCTAGACCAGTCACGTTCAAGTTTCTGTGTGGCTCACTGGGAAGAGCGAGCCAAAAACTCAGCATATAAACAATACCCACTGAAGTGATCTCCAGTAATGACTCACAAAAATTAACTAGAACAAGGCTTCTCTCAGCCTCAAATACCACCCCACTTACTGTGTAAGTTTTCTGCACTCCCAGTCTTCCAGTTCTCATTTGCCATTTCACACAAGTTTCATTGAATACGGTCAAATTACTGAACAATTCCTCCTCTGTGTGCAAAAACATAGAACAGAAATATTATTATTTCTCACACAGACCTTTATACATTTGGAGCAACTGTTTATTTCTGCACTTTCCCAGTTCCTTTCACAAAGGGTAAATAAAACAAAGCAGGCAGAAATTGGGTGGCAAGCTTTGCCTTAAATGTGGTAGCTCCTAAAATCAAAATACAAGGTTAAGAGAAAAAGCGCATTCTGATCTAAATGGCTGCAAAGTCTTTAAACACAGAGCCAACATCATGTAAAGTACCACGAATAAGGAGAACAAAAATACTTCATTAAGTTTGCATTTTAATGTAGAATAATTTTAATCCTAACAGCTTTTCAGATTAAGGCAACGGTACAGTTTCTTGTCTGCAAAGAACTAAGTCATTCAACCCATCAGACCTCTGGGTGACCAACCCAGATGAAAGAACAACTGATCAGAGAGATTCTGCCCTGCTTTGGTTGCTCCTCCTAGTCATAATACATTACACTCATACCATCAGTATGTATTCCTCATCAGAAACATTCATTAATTTGTGCTCGTGCTAGTAGAAACAAAGAGCAAGAAACAATGCCCCAGTTCCACAACTAATGCCACCTGTTCTATATTCTCCTCGAACTTGGCTGCCAGCATCTGGATCTCATGAGATGCAGTGATCTGTCTTTTTATGCACAAGCCATTCACAAATGAACCTGAAGACTTTGTAGACCACTGAATCTCATGCATTAGAAATTGCATTAGACAGCAAACAAAAAAGTCTGTAAAGACTTAAAAGATCTGTTCACAAGTAAAAGGGGTACTGATAAGCCAACTTAAAAACAAACAAACTCTAGAAAACAAAACAATACTTCTCTGAATACAACAATATGAATTTTAAGAAAGCTTCTGGAGAAAAGGTTTCTTTATCTGAATGAATGCCTTTGTTCACTGTTTGCTTGGGCTTTCTTTTTAACAAGCTATGATAAACAATTAAATGACACAGCCATACTAGCAACTTTTCAGACTTTCATTAGGTTAAAAGAAAAAAGTGCACAGAACGAAATACGCAGCGAGTACAGCTGTAACAGCCAACAGTAGAGTCCTCTGTGTCACCTGTGTTCATTTGGAAACTCAGAGTTGGTTCGTGTCTCAGAGAAAAAGCATGGCCAGAATGATCTACTCATCCATTCTTTTTATAGTCAGTTCTCTCACTGCTGTCATCAGACACAGAGCAGTTGCCTTCACATGACAAGATAATCAAATATCCTCCCAGAGCTAAGAATACATCTCCTTCTGGACACAGTTTGCATTGACAGGGAAGGTATTTGATCCTCTCCTTGCCTTCACAAGCCTTCAAATACGTCACTGCAAAATACTGCCGTATTTTCTTATCAGATCTACTACATGAATAAGGTTGTACAAATCCAAGCTCTTGCTGATTCTAAGCTAAGAAGCCCTTACTAGCTACTGAAAGCACAAAGTGGATTTATTGATAGCCTTGGTTGATTCTTCAGAAATATTCATGAAGAAGTTGGTGTAATGCCCTGGTGTAAAGGCAGGCTACTCCTCTGTACGTCCACTTCATTTCATGGGGGTCCTTCGTTGCAAACAGACATTAATCTGTCACTGAAATAAATGAAAATAGAGATAAATCCCCCAATTTCCTGTACTGAAGCTCCTATTTATAACTGAAGTATAACAGTTTAAGCGCTTAAGTACAACCTTTGATTTCTTAATTTTTTTTTTAATTAAAGCTGCCACAAAACTATTTTCAAATAATGCCAAGAACATCTCCAAGTATCTAGCAAACAGATGCCTCACTCATTAGATCAGTTTTTCTACCCACTATCTCTTTTTAATACCCCCATTCCAGGCTGTCGTTAAATACCAAATTGCTGTTGAAAACTTCCTCTCCGGCAGAACAGAAGAAGAAAACATGCATGCCATCCCCACAACAATTTCCTTACAGTTGGCTGTGTGATTCATTGCATTTAAATGTTTATTCCTATTATTTGTTTCACAGCAATGCTTAGAAATTTCAGGGCATTAATGCTGCTGCCCTAACACAGAATAAAAGAACATGTCCAGTTATTGTATTTTTTCCTTTTTTTTTTTTTTAAATCAAGCATTTTTTAAATGGAGCACTTAAATTCAGTAAATCACTTCTACTGAAAACTGCATGGCAGTGATCACCCATTAGGGAGTATAGCAGGAGGAAAAACACTGATTTAGTGGAGGGTTTTAGGGGACTATGGTAAGGCTGCAGTTGGACTTGATCTTTAAGACTTTTTCAACCTGAGCAGTTCTATGATTCTACGATTAGGATTCTACTTTAGTAGAATCTACGATTCTACTTATATGCAAATGAAAATTCAAAACAAGAAGGGACTAAAAAAAACCAATCTCTGAAATTACTCAGGAAGACAGTAAAAAATTTACAGCGCAAGGCATTCAGGCAAGGAAACTTACCTTGTACAGTGGCCTCCTTGGAAGGAAGCAAACATTAGTAGCACTTTTTTTTTCTTTTTTCTTTTCTGTAGCTACATCTGTCTGTACTGTCAAGAGCTCTGCACTTTTCCAAAGGACAAGGCCACCATGCATTTATCATATGCCCATAGTATAGCTGGCATATTTTTCACATGCACTAAAAATTTCAACTTGTGATTGGCCAGTTAGGCCATTGGATGCCACTGTTGCTCAAATGTCATCCAGTTTACCTCCACAACATCCATCCCATCCCAAAGGAAAGGGTCCTAAAACAGCACGCAAGTGGCTGGGCATCAGGGCAAGAGTGTAGAAAAAAACACCTGGCTGACAGCTTCCAGGAAAGGCAGATGCTGGTCAACAGAACACAAGTGGGAGAACACAAAAAGCAAGCAACAGAGTGATTCAGCAGTGCAGCAAGCGCACAGAGGGAGAAATCAAGCTAGGAAAACTACAGAAACAGATTCTGAGAAAAAGAAGTGAAGGTCAGTGCCTTCTTTATTCCATTTTAAAAAGCTCTGCTAGGAAGAAGAGTTTATCTCTGTGCTTGAGTGCACAGAAAAAAACCTTCATATTAATCACAGCCAGTATGTAAACATCTGCACTGTCATGCTGACCTTCTGCAACCCAGTGCTGATGCACCCTTACGTCCTCAGCCTCCATCAGTTCAGGTCCCAGTGCTCCACTGTTATTTGCAGAATCTGAGCGAAACATAATAGGCAGACAATGTATGCCTGAACAGCCATTAAAATCACATGATGTCTTTCAGATATAGCCTCCATTAGTCCTCAGCTGAAAAAGCACTTGACTGCTACTGAGGTGAGCCTGAGATACATTTTACCAGAGAGGTACTCCTGAACTTGCTTGATTAAAAAAAAAAAAAAAAGGCATTTACCAGCATGCAGTCAGAACCAGCTCCAACCTACCATTCTGCCTTTTGCAGGTAGCAAAAGGGACATCCATATAGGCATGTGGATGCACAGGTTGTTTCTCACACTCACTCTGAATGTTGTCTTCCTTTTTTCAGATGCTTTTCATTTTTAGCTGTGTGAAACCTGTGAAAGGTGCTGCAGATGCTGCCTGTTACTAACATGTATTACACACATGTTCAGACAAACAACACTTCAAAAGGGACTTTTGCTCAATCTGCTTCAAGGCACCTGTTCCACTGCGTACAGGCAAACCCATCTTCCATGGTACTTTTTGCAGATATACACAGAATTTATTCTAGAAAGAGATACCCTCAGCATTTGTACCTATCTTGAAAGCATGTTGTTTTTGAGAGGTTTGCTCATTCTTGCATCCAGTTTAATTAAGATTACAAATTTTAGCAGGTTTTCACCTTCTGCCCTGAAGTTTACACAAAGAAAATCCACAAAAAACAGCAAGACTGTAGCCAGAGACAGCCATATAAGAAGGAGACAGACAGCTAATGATTTACTGCTTCTTTGGTCTAAAAATGTTACCAGAAAACAATCACATGCAGAGTATTTCATGTACTGATCAAGACTAACAAACACATAAAAGAGATACAGCTGTAAGTGTTTTTACAGTTGAAAGATGTATCAATCAATAGTGTGAGATTAGATGGGATTACCTGGACTGGGACTAGAAATTCACCTTATCTACTCCACAGGTGAAAGAGGTTCTGTAGACTACTGTTTGCCATCAAAAGCTGGTTTCAAACAAAAGTCTAAACAGTTCTACTGAGCAAAAAGCTATAGTGCATTTATATTTTACTTTATTTACAGGCCGCTGGGCTGTGCATCGCTTTGATCTAAGGAGCAGCACCTCCCAAAACAGACTCCACCTGTGTTTTTCTAGGCAGTTAAAGAAATTATCTGATTGCCACACATCTGGATTTGACATATCCAATTAGCCCTTTGTAAGAACTCAGGCCAATCAGGTCCTGTTCATTGATGACTATAATTATTTTAATTGTTTGATGGGGTTCTTACTCCTACAGAACCATGTGTTTCGAATCAGTGCCTACAGATGTGAGTGACACCTTTTCTATTAAGATTGTATCTCCTGGCATGAATTACTTGCACATGGCTGGGAATAAAAATTAGGAGGAGAATGATATTTAAACCATTCACTGATGTGCGGAAATTACTGACACTACCAACAGAGAGACATCCCAGCTGTCTTTCTGTATCATCTCTTTATCGTACAATTGAAAATGCAAGAACTGACATGTAGCTAGAGGGAAAATCAGCCAGTGAGAATAAGGATAAAACACAGGAGAAAAAGGGAAAGTGAAAGCAAACAAAAAACAACTCCAAATGAAAAAGTGAGCTACTAAAACACCACAGAAAAGGAAATTAGTACTTCTGTATTGAAAACAAACCTTGGAAAAAAGTAGAACAAGGTCAGGCTGGACTGGGCTCTGAGCACCTGACGGAGCTGTAGCCGTCTCCGTTCACTGCAGGAGAAGTGGACCAGATGGTCTTTAAGGGTCCCCTCCAACTCAAATGATTCTATAATTCTATGAAATCAGGAGTAAAATCTAAATGTGGAAAAACAGGGCAGGACCATCTTTATTTTACAGCTGAAAAGATAATATCCATGCAACTGAGAGGGTTTAAAGTACACAGGTATGGAAAATCTGTCATGCCTTCTCTGGACTGCTTCATTAAGCTGCTCTTCCTTCTACGCCTTCACAACTCTAAAGAAGCATTTATAAGAAATCAGCAAATATATGCCATCCCATAAGATTTTCAGTGTTGGCACGCAATAGACCTTTGGGACATAACCATACTCATAACATTCAAGTTTCAGAAGTCAAGACATGCAGCTAATCCCTATTTGTAGATTGGGAGCCACATCACAGAAGAACAAAACGTTCTGAAACATAAAATTAATCTTTAGACAAAGAGAGAATTCATAACGTATTGAGTAGGAAGCACTGTAAAAAAGAGTATGCACGTACATGTAAAGTTAAGACACAAAAGAAACTCCAACATCAGGATCAGATACAATGCATGCTGGTATGGAAGAGGAGAAGCTCCATTTTAAGTTCCAGGTTCACAGTACATTAGGACTGAATCACCTTTTCCCCTGAGCACAAAAGCCTACAAACCACTGACAGCCTGTACAGCCTGTCTCTACTCTGGGAGGTTCTCACAACCAATCATTAAAAAAATCTATGCTGTCAGACTTAGCAGTATGGGGAAAACAGGGGTCAAATTTCCCTTTTGACTACCAGCAGCTATTTCCTACTGCCTGAGTTTTGGAATGCTCTGCAAGGAATGTGCACCACCTTCCCACACAGGTCAGATCCATTCTTCTTACATGCTCATTTATTTTTCCTTCCCATGCCCAGCAGCTGCTTCCATTGCAGGGACAATATTTCATTTAACACATCCAAAAAAGCTTTAGTAAATGCATTTCTAAAAATACAGTGAATGGGGATACTGGAAACTTATTTAAATACTGAGAAGCTATTATTTAATACAAACTTTTCTTTTCACTGGATAAAAATAAGGAAATTGGGTAAACTGACTTCCTTTCTTAGATCTCTTATTGTCACCACCCACATCAACAGACGCTAAGCATGGAGTTACACTCAGAATACACTCACATAGAGATACACACAGCATAAGACAAGCATAGAGAAGCAATCTTCTGGGTCCAGAATAATGAGGAGCAGTTTGCAGATGACAGCAAGGTGGGAGGAAGAGTTGATCTGCCTGGGGGTAGGAAGGCCCTACACAGGGACATGGACAGGGCGGGGGTCAACCTTTTCTCCTGGGTAACAGCAATGGAACAAAAGGGAACGGCTGCAAGTTGAGCTAGGGGGAAGATCAGGTTGGATATTAGGAAAAATTTCTTCTCCATAAGAGTGGTTAGTCACTGGAATGGACTGCCCATGGATGTGGTGGAATCACTGTCCATGGAGGTGTGCAAGAAACACTTAGATGTGGTACTAAGGGACATGGTTTAGTGGAGAAATATTGGTGGTAAGTGGATGGTTGGACTGGGTGATCTTGGAGGTCTTTCCCAGCCTTGGTGATTTAGTGATTCTATGATTCTATATGTGGTTGTAGCCAGAGCAAAGGCAAATTCTTACAGGAAGATCAGCTAATAAGGGAAAACTCTCCATGACAGGGATATCTTTTCGGGGTAGGAAATAGGAAGAAGGGGAAAAGAGGACTCTGCAAACAGAATCAAGACAGCTTCAATAGGCAAAGGGACCATTTTCCTCAAAAATATCATAAACTTTGTCCAATTATCATACAAAAGTGCTCCAGACACTCTCTCTTCTGCACATGAACCCAGTTCACCACAATTACTTTTAATGTGCCCTGCGTGTTCAAGAGGCAAGGTCTCAAAAGTTAAGTTGGATGTGTGGGTGTACGTATGAGCATATCCACACACATATAAGGAGGGGAAAAGTTTTTACATCACTGTCATAGTCCTTCCTGACATTTAATTAAGAAGCATTTGAATCCAAGCTTGCTAAAAGACAGAACCAACTCAATTTAATCTTTCATTTCAAATATGCTCCAACACCTCTCCCCATCCTTATCAAATAAAAGTTACCCCTAGAAACTTGGCAATGTCTTGGGACACACACTACACACTGTGCCCTTTGCAAGTGCAGATTCAGGGGAAAACATCTCAGATATAACCAATCCTCACAGCTACAGTGAACCCACTCAACAAGAAAAAAAGAGTGGGAAGGACTGATTTTATGAATTTCCATTTAATAAAGAATGCAAACATACTATATGTAACACTTGGTGCTCATGCCTAGAACAATCGGTCTAGATGAGATAAACATTACTACCAAAACCAGCTCAGGCTTGACAATTTCTTCTCCAAAATTCACAACAAGCAGAAAACAAAGCTTCTTGTTGTAAACTACCTTCTATTCCACTGCTGCATGCTACAGCATGCTACTCCTACATCTCTTCCCTGAAACAAACTAAAATATTATTCCCTCAAGAGTATCTTATTTTCCCTCTCAGTAGAAGATCCCAAATTTGCCAAGTAATTTCCTGTAACAAAAATAAATGAAACCACAGATTCCTGCTCCACAGAAGAAAAATAACCTTTTCCAGAACAAGCTGTACAGGATGTCCAGACTTATATATTCATCATGCTGGACAGTGAGTAATTAACTGCTGATAAGTTCTCTGATCTTCAGTCTCTTGAGTTCACATCAAAGGTTAGAAAAGACAGACTGTGCTTCAGCTGACTACTGCCAGATTTCATTGCTGATGGCTCATTCCAATCAGCATCTCTAAGTAAAATTAATTTTTAAAAGCATTTAAAGTAGATACTATGAAGCGTTCACAAACACAGACTCCAAGGATTTCAGTCAAAAAGGAATGCAAATAAAGGGCATTCCATTGCAGTGGCTGACTAAGACATTATTATTGGTCAATAGGAAGATGCTTGGGGGAATTCCTTAACTTTTTCCTTACTTCTAATGAGGTTTTCTAGACAGTAGAAAAAGAGAAATGTTTTTCTTATTGTTATAACAGAATTTATTTTGGAATGCTGCATGATTTTCTTTCATTATAATGAGACAATACCAATTAATCAAGCACACCTTCAAGGTCATACACATCTGAGAGACACAATCATTGAAATTTTATCTCCCATTACTGCTAATGAATATTAAAAACATACTACTAGTGGTTGAAAACCTTTGTATTAATTTCTCATTCATAATTTCTGTTTCAGATGAGCCTAGGCTAGTTAGTTTATTAAAAAAAAAAACAACAAAGGCTTTCCATTCCGCTTGTTCATACCTACAACCTTTTTTTGCTGTCTAACCTAACAGCTAGAGCTGGAGTCCACCCTACTGGCTCCCACAAAGCCCCTGCTGAAATTAACAGTGCACTGCAGGTTTGGGCCCTTCAAAGCTTTGCAGTGTTGGAAGTACCTCTTGGCATCACAGAATCTTATCCACCTGATTAACCTACTCAGTCCACACAATGCTCCCTTCAAAACCAATCCATAAACCAGAGCCATGCAAATTGTCTAAATCAAACTGTGAATTCTAAGCAACAGCCATTCCATTTTCCACCAGGGCACTATAAAAAGTGAGGGAACTGTTTTTCTGTGTGCTGATTTTATGTGATGTCACATGGTTCACATCCCCAGTGAATGCCCAAGACATCAGGTGAGGCAACAGAGGTATCAAGTGGCAGTGCTTTGTAAAGATTTGGTCTGTGAAGTAGCAACAGTCAAAGGCACACTTCCAGTCCTTCTGGAAAACATGTGGAGGAAATAAAGCTAGAGCAGCATTGTCATCTGCAAAAGACAGCACTGCTACTTAGACAGAAGAGCTGGACTGTCACAAAGATACCACACGACCCTGCTTTCCACACAGAGAGCAACACTTGAGGAGCAGAACTGCCAAACACCTGCGAATTCTTAACTGTTACTAAAATGTCATTACGTCCTGTTTCCAAGACCATGTAATACAGACAGCACCTTCCTCACAAATCTCCTTTCTCAGCACTCATTCTTTTGAAAGAAAATCCTCTTCAACTGAAATTCAGAGAAACAGATCTGGCTGAAAAGACAACCCCAAACCAAATTTATTCTGGGTACTAGGGGGGAAGAAGAGAAAGGACCTCTGAATTCCACCAGCTCTACTGCAATGTCCACTGCAACGACAGTATCAGGCCCACAGCAGAGCAGTATTAAATCCCACCTTCTCTACTGTTTCCTGTCTTTAATGCTGAGGATCTTAGTTGTGTTAGTCCCTTCCTGTTTGAAATAAAAAGCAAGGCAGTTACATAAAGATCTAACTATGAAACTCCACTAGAAACTGCTGTATGTTTAACACTGTCTTTCTTGACTTCCATCAGAGAGTACTACCATGTTCTATGTATGGCAAATTACAAAGGGATTTCTTGCCTTCCATCAACCCTACCTCAGGAACAGGAATTAGGAACTATTTAAATAGCACACCCCACAGGAATTTCCTACAGTAATATTTACCTTTGCATATGTATGTAATACTCTCCCACTTCTGGTCCAGCGTGCATTCTGAAAAATTCCTCTCTCCATTGAAATAATATCCTTCTTTACATTTATAGAACACTCTGCTCAGTAGAGTGGTAGAATTGTCCCAGAATATTTCTGTGTGTGGAATCAGCAAAGGTTTGCCACAATCTATTTCTGGAACAGAAAAAAAAAACAAAAACACATGATAACAAAGCCTGCAAATGGAAACAGGCAAGGCGTGTCAAAGAGTTTAAGCAAAAGACGTGAATCACCCCAGCAAATAACACTTCACTGTTTTTTATTATTTCCTAGTGATTTCTACTAGTCAGGTTAGATTTCTAGAACCTGGAATCTCATGACTGAGAAGTTTCTAGAAGAATGAAACATTTATTCTTCAAGACTAATCATAACATAAAACAGCATCCTGTTTAGAAATGGAGAACAATGCACATTTTTAGTAACTAAGAAAGTCTTCAGAACTTAACCACTTTAGAAACTCTTATCCACCACAAGTTATTTATTTCTCACCATACCCATCACTAGCAACAACAGAGCTGAAGAATTACAGATGGTCCAAAAAGTAATAGCAATAACAGGGTTACGTCCCCTGCCAGTGGACTTAATTTGAACTGTGTAGAAAGGCAGAAGCTGCCCTTAATCAAGGACAAGTAGAAACTATTTCTTGGGGAGAAAATTAATGAATTATTCAGACTTCTAAAGAGGTAACTGGAAATATATGGTGGTGAACTTAAAAATTAATTCATCTACTTGACTGTTTTCAGGAGTTTCATAATTAAAATAGGGAGCTGCAAGAACAAAGAGCACTGAATCAATGGAATACAATTATTTGGGGTTAAAATTCCATTTCTGACTAATAAACATGAATCCCCACTTTTGCATTTCCTTTTTGAGACACAAGCAGTGAAAAAAATTAAAGATCTTACCTTCACTATAACTTAAATGCAGAAAACAAGTGCTTTTAAACTGCTTAATCCTACATGATTCAAAAATTCTACTCAGTTAATTGTATGAACTGCAGTGTGGAATACATCCACCTTCTAATATGCCAACGTGTATGAACGTATGCATCTGTTACAAAACAACTGGAAGATTCAGAATAGCTGGTTTGCATGCAAAGAATATGTTTAACTTACACAAGGGCAGTATGTGATGAGGGGCAAAAAATGGGAACACTCCACAACTACAGCTATCTGCACACAGCCATCCAGTAATGAGATTGAAAGGCAGAGATGCAGAAATACACACGTGTGTAAGATGGAATACCTTCAGTTAAGGTTGGTAACCCTGGACAAGAATATTAAGAAAGATTTTAATAGCAGGGAGACTATGATTGCAGTGAAGAGAAAACCTGGCTTTGCTGGATTGAGCTGATGCGACATTAATTGGTTGTAAATGAGTGAGTAAAATTGTGCCAGTGAGAAAACTGACTAAAGACTGTACTTACCCACATTTCAGGGGGTTAAAGCACATTTTTTAGTGTACCCTTATGTTTCCTCTTAACAAGGAACTTGGTAGACTACATTCTTCAAACCATAACAAAACGATTCATGATTCTGATCAAATAACACTGCAAGATTAAGCAATCACAGCTAGCAACTGGAAGGTGTCTGAACATGGAATTCTAAGGGAAGGCAAACAGCTAGTGATGGTTCAATTTCTGAGTAGGGGCTTCAACCGTGGGTTAGATTCTAAGCTAGCAGCAATTTTGGGTGAATTATCATCTCATGGAGATCCCAAAGTCTAACATGCAAAAAACACTGAGAAGATATCTTTCTCCATTATAAGAGTAATTTTAAAAAATGTATTGCAACTTCATTAGCAACACAGGAAAAAGAAACTGCTTAAACTATGGCTGTTGTTCTGTGATTGCACTTCATCTTCCAGAAGACTGTGTAAACCACATCCCCGCATGAAGCTGTCTCTAACTGATGACTGCATGGCTGCTTTACAGAGCTGTCTGAAACAGTATCTATTCTTATTGACCTGGAGGCAGATTTGATTTACCTTTGCACACCAAATCAGCACCATCCCACTGCCCTTTGGCATTGCACGCTGCAGTCTGATTGCCACTTGCAATAAAGTAACCATGAACACAATTGTAAGTAACTTCACTTCCATACGTGGTCCCGCTTAGAGAGGCTTGACGTGCATTTAAGATAGAAGGTGGAACTCCACAATCCACACCTATTGATAGAAAGGAAGAGGAAAATCAACTGTTAGTCAACAGCAGAAGTCAGGATGGCTGCATTCCATTTGTCAGTTTGTTTCATCACTATCAACTAACTCTCTTCTCCTGCAGTTGTCCAGCTCTCCCTCAGTTCCCCACTGACATCCTCCTGAAACTGACAGAGCTGTATCTACTCCAGACCTTCCAAACAAAGCGAGTTATGTCTGCCTCACCTTCATCTGGCCAGCACCAATGGCCAGTGTAATCGTCACATGAAATAAATGCCTAAATTACCATAGGAAGGAAGATAAAAGACAAACTTGTTGATTTTGCTGATTGAGAAGACATTACATCTGGCCAGGAGAAAGTCTTCAGTAAGCAATGATGAAAACCCATTGGGGAAATTGCTAGAGCTTAATAATTATTTAAAGGTGCTTTTACAGATATATAATAATAATGACAATTAAAAATGAGAGAATCATGTCGGATTCAGAAAAGGAGAAATCTTGCTTGAAATCCAGGAAAAGACCTTGCAGTGCAAAGGGGAAATACTTCTTCTTTCCAACTCATGGGCTTTACGTGTGTTATTTCAGCTATTGGAGGTGCTCAGAAACTTCAGCCTGATCTCCTGTTTGACTGCAGAAATTCAAAACATCACGTGACAGAAACATCACTGAAAAGTACTACTGAAAAAAAGTATCAATAATTCAGAAGAGCTGCACTCCACAAGTTTTCTTTCAGAAAGCTTCTATGACATCAAGCACTTCCTTTTAATTTTTTAATTCATGTTCTTATTTCAGGGGAAAAAAGGCCAAAATATTACTTAAATTCCTTTATTTTCAATGTTCATGTATTTTATTACTCAGGAATAACTGCTACTAATAATCTAGACACCTGTATGCAGCAGCATTTCAACAAGATGGTTGATAACAATACCAAAGTAAACTGAGCTCTTAAAGAAGCTCAGGGAAAACTTCACATTTGAGAGATCTGGAAGTGTTGGCTAACACAAAAGCTCCCAGCATCATGAAGGCTATCTGGAGATAAGGGGTGGTATGAAGTCTCTTTTGCAACTTTCAGACAAAGTCTCAAAAGCTATCTGAGAAATTGGGTCTTTGCATATGAGGTCACTGTTCGTTTTTTTGTTTGTTTGTAATTCCATGGCCTTTCCCAGTACAGCAAAGTAGAGGTTTTCTAGACAGACACTGACATAAGAACACACTGCAGCATCTCTAAAAGTGTAAAGACCAGTACTGAAGATGTCATTATAAAAACAAGAAGTAATGTAATTTTATTATATAATTACTAAAAAATAAGGCTGCTCTTGCAAAAAACCTTTATAAGGAATCCTGACAGAAACAGGAATTTACTATTCATGCTACATATGGCATACTGATTTTGAAGTAGATTCAAATTCACAAACACCAAAACAGCTACAGTAGCCTGTCCTTTTTTTCTCTTTTTTTTTTTTTTTTCTTCTTTTAAGTCTACTGCATTTCACCCAACACACTTCACCATCCATTTAAATCCTTAGCAGAGAATTCAAGAAGCAAATAGAACTACAAAAACTCACTCTACCTTTACAGCTCAAAGTGGCAGGCTCCCAGGCTCTGTCTGCAGTGCAGTACGAGGACTTTCCCTCACTGCTGTAAAACCCTTCTTCACATTCGTAGTGAACCGTGCTTCCTGGTACCAGGCTGTAGTTCCCCACAATGTAGCCGTGCTTCATTTCGGGAGGAGAGCCACACCTAATTTCTGCAAAAGATTGGGACAGAAGCTTTCACAGCACAAAAAACACAGCACGTAACCAAAACAAAGTGGAGCACTTCATCCGGGTACACTGGGCAAACCAGGCTGAGAGTTTCACCAATGGTTCTGGCAACAACAGGGAAAGGTTACCAAGGCAGCTCCTTCTACCTGTAGCACTGCTATAGCCCTTTGCATCTATTAAATCCACCCCAGGGAAGAAAGGAGGTGGAACAGTTTCAAATTGAAAGGCTGTTTCCTCTCTTCCCCCTCCCAGCAATATAAGCAGATCAGTTCAATCAGGGAGGTGGCATAGTGTGCAACAGACGAGTAAACAATTGCTTTTTTATTCCTCTCTCCAGGCTTGTTTTACTCACTTGACCTTTCCCACCAGCCATTTACCCCCTCTTCCCTTCTCTGCAAGCAGTGTGATCACACTGGCAAATGGTTATGCCATATTTCTTCCCTATTTAGAAACTAACTACATCATCTTTATAGCATTACTACAGCTTCTATGGTGCTGCACACCTGATCTGCTGCTGAGAGTCTGTAGCAATCACATCCCATGCTGACACTAACATCTAGGCATCACAGGAACAAGTTGAACCCAAGGGGAAAAAACATCACTCAGCAGATTGAGCCCGTGGAGAGGGCTTCCGTCTGCTGACTGAGAAGCACAGGTCACAGCAGGTGAGACTACATCAGGAAAGGTCTGATTTTATCTGCTTACACAAACAGCATCCAAAGGCTCTCACCTTTACACAAAGTGCTGCTCGCATTTGGATGAAAAGAATGCTCTCCATTTTCTAATTTATAACCATCATTGCAGTAACATTCATAGCTTCCTTCAGTATTGACACACCTTGCATTGTAACCACACAGCCCAGGCTCTTCACATTCATCTATATCTAAAAATTCAGAGAAAAAATACATGCACTTCATATCAGCTTCTTCTTTTTTAATGAATCACCATAGGACTCGAGCTTAAAACAAACACATACTTCCCTGGAAGGTTCTACATATCTTCTGTTGGCTCTTCTTGAAAACAAAAGACCTTACCACGCCTGGCACCCAAGCATCTGGGAGGAGACTCAGAATTCCATGGTTAGCTGAACTTAAGTTGATTTCTGATCGATTTCACCTGACAAATAGTTTCTGATGCATTTCCTGCTACAGTAATCCCACAGAAATCCCATTTCAGCAGATACCTTAGTAACAAGCTCATACACGCAACAAGGAACCGAATAACATCCCACATTAAACAAAAATATGACATTTCAGAGGGAAAGATAAGCATCATATTTTCTTACATTTATGTATGTTCTTTTCTGGGGTACTCATTTCTTGAGTGGGATTTTGCAGCAACAATTTATAATAGCAGAGTAAATAATGAAAAATTGAACTAATTTATAGCTATTAGAGTTTATGTGTCAAAGAAGTGCATGACACAGCAGAAAGTGGTCTGATACAGCTTCAGGTAGTAAGCTCTATGGGGATAAGAAAGACTTCTGCAATAAAATTCCTGTGCCTACCTGTACAGTTGGTGCCATCGTTGGGAATAAATGTCTTGTTGTTGTTAGAGGCCCGGAATCCATCCAGACAAACGCAGTAAAAACTTCCATATGTGTTGTGACACAGCGTGTGATTTCCACAGATCTTGCTGGCTCCTATCTGACACTCGTCTTTATCTAAAAGCAAGTTTACAAACATTAGAGAGAGATTATAAACTAGAATATCACCTGCACTTCCTTCCTGGAGTGGAGACCAGAGGTGAAGGACCTCCCTCTAACCAGTGGTAAGCTCTTGTACCCACTCAGACACAGGATTTGACATCACCCTCTATTGATTTGTTGTGTGAGATTGTAAGAAGGGCGTTATCAACCATACTTATAAAAACCATGGCACATTTCTCATAGAAAACATTGACACATAATAAATCTATGTCTTTTTTTCACGCTGTTATTAAGAATAGGCTTTTGGCTTACAAAACTTAATTTTAATTACGCACTATCCTGAGACAACAGGAAAAAAGTCAGTGAAGAATGCTGATTTTATTGTATAGTCTAGCTCTCAGTTCAAGAATACATATGTTGAAAGGAATACTGAAGTCAAACTGAATGCTTTTTTATTTTATTTTATTTTATTTTTTTGCTGGAGATCTGATAAAAAATACGAAGTAAACCTCTCCCCAAAATGACAAAGACCTTACCATATTGTGAGGAATTCAGTAAGATTATCCAAAAAGGGCATTTTAGGGCTTTAAATAGTTTCTTGTCATTTTACTGACACAGCCTACCTTGGCAGTGGGTTCTTCCATTGCCCACAAATCCATAGTTACAGATACAGGCACTTTTTCCTTCAATTTGGTGACACGTAGCATGAACGTGGCAGGCTGCACAGACATTTGAAACTGACCAGAACAAAAAGAAAAAAAATTACTTCAAAAACAAAAATAACAGCTATGAAACTGGTCTGCAATGGGTAACTAGAACACTATTTAACTGTAAATAAAATCCATCCAGATTCTGGAACACAGAATAAAATCCCATATCCTCCTAATTCATTTTCAAACTTGAAGGAAAACCATAGAAAAAAAGGATTAAACAACTAACTGCAACAGTTTTCTTCACCCACCTCTTCCTGGACAGCAAGCCTGCTGTATTTCCATGGCAGCCATGCCAGCTACTCATTTTGTTTCTGTTATTTACTCACAGAAGCACAGAACAGAATCATAGAATATTAGGGTTGGAAAAGACCACTGAGATCACTAAGCCCAATTACCAGCCTACCCCACCATGCCCACTAGCCCCGTCCCTCAGTGTGCCTGGGCTCTGTCAGACTGGTGGTATCGTACACTATCAACACATACATGGCATGAAAGGCATTCATAAAAACGACTGTACACAACCTAACGTAGTGTAATTTGATAGGGATATATAAACTAAAATAACATACAGAACTAGTCACTTGCAGTCACGCTTTTGGGGCATTTTGTGCCTTTCTCTCTCCTACTTGCCACTTCGTCTCTCTACCTTCAGGCACACACGGACCTTCCGAGCAACCAGTCCCAGAACGGACGGCTGAATGCAGAGCCTGGCCACGCTCACAGCGCGCAGCGTGACGCCGCCGCAGCGGTGCCACCTTCTCACCTTCCTACAGCGGGCAGGGCTGATAGGGACGCTGTGGTACTTACAAAATGCAGATCTTACCGCACGCGTTACAAAATTCTGTGTGTTTCTACACGGTTTCCAAATACATGCCGCACGGCAGAAGGCAGCTGACGACGCCAGCTAGCCCCTGTGCCCCAATCTCTGGTGTGTTCACCGGAGATTTCTCCACGGCGAACGGAAATCGCGGGGAGCACCACGGCTCCCACCCCAACGCCACCGCTTTCATGCACGTTTTTGTGCAAAACTCTTTCAGCACCGATTACAAAACCGAACTTAGAAGCCGCCACGGGTGCGAGCTCTCTGAGGCCGCCTCTATCTTCCGATCAGAGATGGGAGCACCCTCCTCAGAATGGTGCGCTCCCACCGCTGCTGCCCACCAGCCGTGCTCCCCTTCCCCTCTGTAGCCCCCCGCTCTCTCTGGAGCCGGGCCGCACTCACCCTCCAGCCCCGCACCCGGCGGTAGCACCAGCACCAGCACCAGCAGTAGCGGCGGCGGCCCCAGGGCCCGGCCGCGCCCCGCACTCATGTCCCCGCCGCCTTCACGCCCCTCGCTGCAGCGCGGCCCCGGCGCCTCCGCATCCCCCCGCGGCGCAGAGGGAGAGGGCGGCTGCTCCCGGCCGAGAACGCCGCACTGTGCCGAGCGCCTGCCCCCGACCCTTATCGCTTGCCCCTAGCCAAGCCCCTTTCGTCCCTCCAACGAAGAGCCCTTGCCCGCAAAACCCTCTTCTTCCCCCTTCCCCCTCCCCCTGGCACAACCCCTTCCTTCCCCAGGACACCGCCTCTGCCCCAGCGGGGCGGGTGGCAGCGCTGATAAGGGCTGCCGCGCTATGCAGCGGCTGGCTTGCAGCGCAGGGGCGGCACGCAGAGGAGATTATTTATGAGTACTGGGAAACGGGGAAGGACGGAGGGAAGATCGCCCCTCACGCGACATGCATCCTGCCGGCACCACGTGCCTGCTGGGGAACCTCTCCCTCTGCTGCAAGCTGCACTGGGAGATCGCACACAGGATATGGAGGGCCTTGTGTCCCTCAGCACCTAGGACTGCTAGAAGAGCACCTTAAGCTCTACAGATTCATGTGAATTATGGGTCTGGGCTTGGAACTGAGGAAATCTTTTGCCTGTAGGTCTTCCTTGGGGTACAACCATGTCCCCAAGCACTATTTTTAATCAACACCAACAGACCAGGAGCACTTGCAGCCCAGAAGGCCAACAGTATCCTGTGTTCCATCATCAGGTGGCAAGAGGGAGAGTGAAGGGATTGTTCCTTTCTGCTCTGCTCTCACGAGGCCCCAGCTGCAGCACTGTATCCAGTTCTGGGGTCCCCTGCACAAAGAAGATGGCAGAGTAGATCCAGAGCAGGGCCATAAAAATGACCACAGGGCTGAAGCACCTCTCTATGAGCACAGGCTGAGGGAACTGGGCTTGTTTAGCTTAGAGAAGAGAAGGCTGCAGGGAGACCTCGATGCAGCCTTCTAGTACTTAAAGGGAGCTTATAAACGAGAGGAAAAATAACTTTTTATATGGGTAAATAGTGATAGGACAAGAGAGAACAGTTTGAAACTAAAAGAGGAGAGAATTAGATTAGATGTTAGGAAGGAAATTCTCCACAGTGAGGATGGTGAAACATACTGCCCAGAGAAGATGTGGGTGCCTCATCTGTCAAGGTGCTAAAGGCCGGGTTGCATGGGGCTCTGGGCAGCCTGATCTGCTGATTGGCAGCCCTGCCCATTGTAGGGGTTGGAACTGCATGGGCTTTGAGGTCCCCTCCAACCCAACCCATTCTGTGATTCTATAACATATTGAAAATGATTTGCAGAGGGCATTGGTTTCCCTTCCTTAGTAGCCCAGCAAGATATAAACCCACTATGCACTCCAGTTTCTACTGTGCCTTCCATAGAGAGTAGTGGAAATGACTCCTTATAGTTACATTTTACATGGGAAACAGGAAAATATTTTTGGCTGCAAGGATGAATAAATATATCATTATATTTTAAAGAGAACAAGTCAGAAAACAATCTTAAAAGAGAGTTACAAGGAAATGTGTATTGATTGAGGAAAATACAGAACCTAGACTGGAATTAAACTCCTTGTGTGCTTATTAGTTGTTGTTTAAGACATACTTCAATGCAGAATAATCAAAGTATACACAAGGCTATTTTAAATCGTATCTCTATTGTTCACATATCTAAATTGAAAGCACAGTCATAGGAAATAAGAGCTTAAAGGATGCTGACAGGTCATCTAATCCATTTTTCTGCTCTAATACAAGCTCAGCTGTAAATAAATGATTCCTGACATAGCCTGATGGTTAACATGACAACAGTGTAGGATTCACAGCATTTACAAGCAATCTGTTCCAGTACTTTGCTTTCCTGGTAATCTGAAAATGGTAAACCACTCAATTTGTAATGGTAATCTGCTCAACTTTTAAATTAAAGATGCCAAGATGCTAAGCCTTTGTCCTGCTCACAACAGCTTTTGTGATCAGGATCCAGATGTGAATCAGATAATGAAATGCCACATAACATATCTGCTCTGTAGTCACCTGCTGAAGTCCTGAGTTACTTATTTAGAAGGATGAACATCTGGGAGGGTGAAGTAGCTGTCCAAACAGCTTAGGCACATTCAGCTTATTCCATACAAAAATCTGTCTGTTGACTATATGGAAAAACGGACAGAATTTCTGTTCTACACAGCATAAGGTTTTTAATCTTTTCATTGTCAAATTCAAAGGATCCAGTGTTGTAATTATGTTTCCTCTGTACCTGATAGCATTACATACATTACCCAGCAGGCAACTGTACCAGTATTTGCCTCCATTTCTCCTCTTGTGATGGGAAAACAGTTGTGATGTTCTAAGTAATTGAATTCACCCAGAGACACCTGGAAGTTTCCAGCACAGTTCTTCCTTGCAGTCGTATAAATGGAGATAATTGAAAACCCAAAAGGCAAGCAGGATTAAACAACTCAGTCGTCTGTGTTTGTTCTGTCTCCTTAGAAGACATAGAATGTCACTATGCCATTTAAATCCCATTCATTTTGTAAGGATGTTTGGCAGAGATTGCACTACTTATGCTGACATACAAAGACAAAATATTTTATACTAATGGCTCTTTTGTCAAACAGATTTGTAAAAGCACAGCAAACATCTTCAGCCAGAGTGAGTAATGTAACTCATCCACTCAGCTGTTCATAACTCAGTGACGTTCTGTAGCAGCTTGCTATGGAGCCCTTCTCTCCAGCTGGCAACAAGGAGTGACTGTAACTTGACAGCAGGTCAAGTTTTCTGCCTCTTTTTGACTCTCCAGCTTACTTAAAAATGAGTCAGATTAATATCTGTTTTGTAGTTATCCACTTTATTTCCAGAACAAGGAATAGCAATTGCTGAAACAGAAACAACTGGAAAATTGGCCGGTCCTCTTCAGCATCTCATGAAAACACTCCAGTAAATACTACAGAGAGGATAAACATTCTCCTGCAATGCTTCTTGCTACAGAGGAAATAGTTAAACTCCAGTTGTTTGCAGCATGTATGCGTGTGCTCTCAGGTGCCATTCAATGCCATTGTCTATGCCACTGCCTCAACTCCTGACAAGAAGAGTCAAGATTTAAAAAAACAATAAAAAATGAAATCTTTGCAAAGGAATTAGAGATATCTGCATTAGGTCAAACCTTATTAACCTTAAATATTGAATGCTTCTGTAGCACTTCCCTGGAGGCTAGGCCTTGGATGAAGCAGACCTCAGACCACAGCATACTCATCTCACAGCACGAGCATGCTAGATGATAAAGCCTGTTGACAGTTGCTGCTAATCGGAAAAGCAGTTCTACAGAGCAAAAGGGCTGCTATCTGTGGCTTTAGCACCGGAGTCAGAGCCCAAACTGAGCTTTACACAAGCTCACTGTGACCTCAGATAAGATAACCCCTTTCTGCCTCTCTTGGCTTCTCCCTCCTCCCTCAGCTGTGAAACTGGGATAATATTCCAACAGAGATGTTTTCAGGCTTAATACCATAAAAGCAGGTCTGTGGTGATGGCATGTAAACTGTCTGACAGAGCCTTTGATGTCACCGCAATCTGCCCCAGTTTTTAAATCATGGGGACAGATAGAAAGACTTCAGCCCAGTCAGTTTACGGGTCAGGACTTTCATGTTGATGGATCTTGGGATATCATATGAGAAGACTACTGTCTACTGACTTGCCACTGGCTCCTAACTCATCTGTGCTGTTGCATGCAACTTATGTCATTATTTTGATAGGATAAGCGGTGGTGGCCTCAAGTTGTGCCATGGAAGGCTCAGGCTGGATATTAGGAAAATATTCTTCCCTGAAAATCTGGTCAAGTATTGGAATAGGCTGTAGAGGGTAATGGTGGGATGTTCAAGAGGCATGTAGGTGTGGCACTGATGGGTATTGTTAGTGGACATTGTTGGACTGGGTTGAGGTTGTACTAAATGATCTCAGATGTCTTTTCCAACCGTAATGATTCTATGAAGGCTATGCTGTCTAAAGGTTCAATAGTTAACTAACCCTGAAGGAGGAGTGGAGAGTCACAGAGTGAAAGTAAGAAACAGTATCATCCAAAATAGCAGTTACTTCACACATTATTTTAGAGAAAAGCTTCTATATTTTGTCACTTAGTCATTTATCTGAACTAACAATTTGTAGGGGGAAAGAAATAAGGAGGAACATAATAACAAAACCTTTCATTGTAAATACCTTGACCTTTGATCTCAGAGTTCTTTAATAAGCAATTCAGCTTTCAGATGGTATTTATCCAGCTAAAAGAAACCTTTGTTATCACAACTAGAAACCATCACATATTTACTGTATTATTAGAGTGCAGCAAAACAAAGTCAATAGGATTAATTGGAGCCTCAGATTCATAACATTATGCATTCATTTCCAGCATACAAAGAGAAAGTGCTTTTGTTCGGTTACAACAGCATAATCTATGCTTTTGGGTGTTTCAAATCTTGCTATCACTCCCTGATGCTGCGTAACCTCTCCACATCCTCCTTGAGCTGGTAAATCTGCTAGAGGGGCTGTCCCTCAAACCTCCAAAAGAAATCTGAAGTTTTCCCCCATTGCTTCCTAGAGGGACAGGAGAAGGTTTTGGACAGGGAGTCAGCAAAATTACCTCCTCTGTGGACTTCCCACAAGATCCTACAGGACAGTTTGGAGGTTTCTCCCCACAGTCTCCTGGCGGGACAGCAACCCTAAGTGTTTCTCTGTCCCACTACGCTGGAGTCTCTCCCTCATCGGATCAAGTACAAAACCCCAGACTACTTGCTCTACCCTAGCGAGCCTCATTGCATCCCCTACCCCCTTCCTACCAACCTTCCAGCCCTCTCAATGAGCCCCGCTAGCTCTGGGGCAGGGATCCGTTTCCCTCTTAGAAATAAGGACACCGGCCTGCAGCCATTAGACCGGGTGCGGAGTAAATCGAAAAGCCCAAAGTTCCTGTGGCTGCACCAGCCTCTCAGCCACTTATCCATTACCTGGGTTTTCCTGGCCCACTCCGCGTCCCTCACCGGCCCAGGAAGGATAGAAGCAAATATCGGTTGTGCTCCCGCTCCCTCAACCAACCACCCTAAAGCCTGAGCTCCTTCATCCCTGCCTGCCTGAACTATCCGTAATGGGTAGTAATCAGAGGGATGAACCAGATCCGGGTTCTAGTTTTTCTAGCTGTGTCCTTGACCTGGGCCCCAGGGAGGCAGCCCACCTCCGTGTGAGTCGGGTCCGCTCTGCATATGGGGCCCTCAGTTCCCGTGAGGAGGGAATCAGCTACAACAACAACCCTTCGGCCTGTCTTAGCAGAGGCAGCCTGCAGACGCAGAGTCGGCCGCCTCGCCCTTGGCACTGTCTTAGGCAAAGCTTCCCGTGCCTCCTCGCTCACCTCCCCTTCAATCCACAGTGCCTCTCATCTGTCACTTAGGGGCACCTGGGCAAGTAACGTTGCCAAGGAAGGGGTTCACCCACGATGCCGAGCTGGGACTGTCTTCCAGTTCTCCCCATCTCTCAGAACCCCGGTCTCCGCCTGACGGTGACAGGACGTGGGGTCCCTCACTTTCTGGGGGCTGTCTCCCTGGCGCCTTCCTCTCTGGCACGCCTGGGAGTTACTCCACAGTCAATCTCTTGCTCTCACTCCCTGATGCTCTGTAACGTCTCCACCTCCTCCTTGAGCTCTGCCACCATGCTGAGCAGATCTTCCACCTGCTCACACCTCCCACAGGTGGAGTTTCTGCCTCCCTCGCTGGGCGGCAGCAGGCTCAGGCATTCCGTGCAGCCTGAAGAGCCACGTTCTTGGGCAGGGCCTCCATCTGGGTCAGGATGGAGTCTTTGCAGGGCAAGCTTGTTGCCTGGAGGACGCCATGGTACATCTGTGGTCTTGGAGAGTGCCAGTAGGTAAGCTGGTCTCCAGAGCAAGGAAGGACGGTACTTCTGCACTGTCCAGCACAAGCTACCCCACCCGCTGCTGCAGTATGCTGTGGGTGCCGCACACATGCTGCCTTCTCCTCACTGCACCTGGTGGGCAGTGATGCATTGGGACCCTCCCAAAAGCTTTTCCTAAGGCAAGGGGCATGGATGCAGTTCCACTGCCCTGGCAGTTCTGGTGCCACATCAGCCGCTCACATGAGAACCGTTGGGCTGCTCGGTTGGCTTGAGGTTCCCCTGGTACTGAACGGACCCAAATCCCCCTGCACCTTGCAATCCGTTGCTGCCATTCTGGCCTGGACAGCTCTGAAGCAGCTAACCTCAGCAGTCAAGGATTACATCAAGTGCTACACTGTGTTATCTTGCAGTCCAAGACCATATTTAGGAAACTGACTTTGCTCTCCAGATCGCTGCTGCTGCTTTTTGTTTTTAGGCCTGTCTCCCATCTCCCTACCCTTCTACCCTCCTCCCCTTTCCCCTTTCCCAATATTTCCCATTAGGCACGGGCTGGAATGGCCTGTAAAACGTTGACACCCCTCCATGCCTGCCACTTCCTTTGAAGGCTCTTGGGCCTGTGGGCATGCTGTCCCCCTTCAGGGACACAGGTAGATCTGAAGATAACGCCACGGCAACCATCTGGGAAGGTGCTGGGGAGAAGACGACCCCGTGGTCTCAGCTCCTAACACTGCCTACCGCAGGACAAACAGAGACGAGTGACGCCAACATGTGGGGAGGGGGTTGAGGGTGTATTTTTTGGGAAAGATGGAATCACAACCGTCACGTGGGGAAGGACACGGCTGCTGGAAGCCGACTTTGGGACTGGTTGTGGGGATGTCTTCTGCGATGCTGGACCCGGGAGCGGCTTTGTGCCCGGGCTGGTCCACCGAAGGATGAAGGTGGAACGTGTGGACTCTCTTCAAGGTTGATCTTGTGTGCCGCTTGGGACCACAGCCCACGTCACGTGGGGATGGGACACGGCTGCATCAGCGCCGTCTTCGGGACTGGCTGTGGGGCCGTCTTCTCGGGTGGTTTGCCCGGGAGCGGCTTCGTGCCCGGGCTGGTCCCCGCTGCCTGGACCGGCTCCCACGGCCTCGTCGGGACCGGCTGCGGGAAGTGGAAGCGCGACGCCCCACTGGGGATCGGCTTCGAGTGGGGGCCCGCCCTCGTTGCCTGGACTGTCCTCTGCGTGCAGGCGGAGGGGAAGGCCTCGAGGACGTCGGTGGTGCTGGTGTGGCCGAGGTGCGGGTGCCGCTCTGAGTACCTTGGGCTGTGGTACGGCTCCCACCCGGTTGTCTTCGGGGCCGACTCTGGGAGCCCGAGGCCCGGCCTTGCAATGGGGAGCGGCTTCTTGTGCCGCCGGTCTCCCGCTGCCTGGGACGATTTGTGGCGTTGGATGCCTGGGTTGTTCTGGAGGACCGTGGGGTCCTCCGTCTTCTGGGGCTCTCGGAGGAGGTCTCAGCGCCTGCAGCTGGTGCCCGTCTTCTCCCAACGCGTCCTTGGCGCTGCTGACTTGCATCCCGCTCCTCAGAGAGGTGTGAGCGGGTGGCGGTCTGCTCAGCCTCCGGCACTCTGGGCTGGACGCTGAGCTCAGGCAGCTGGGAGTTGCAGGATGGGCCGGGAGCTGCCTGTGTAGCACGGCCAGAGCTGACGTTTTCAGGTCCTGCAAAGACGGGGGAAGGCGCCGGTACCTGCTGGCTGGAAGTGCTGGGGCTGACAAGCTCGGCGCTGGAGCGGGAGGCTGTAAGGAGAGACAGGAAGCTCAGCAGGGTGAACATGCAGCCCCAGGGCAGGACAGGCTGCCATCCCTCATGGGGCAGAGAGAGACTGTGGCGAGGCCACCCTGAGCACCCGTTGCCAGGCCTCGCCTGGCCCCAGTCCCGCGGCACAGCACGCGGCTCTTTGCCTCTTACCGGTGCTCCTGCCAGCGCAGGTGTCGCACTCCCAGTCATTTCTGCCCATGGCCCAGAAGGAGCAGCACCAGTGCGTGCCTTCTGAGCCGCAGGAGCTGCAGATGAACAGCTGCCAGAGCCTGCGGAAGCAAATGGGTTGTGGCTGTGAGGACAAAGCGAGCCAGGGCACGGAGCAGCCGGCATGGCTCCGGTGCTCAGTCCTTGCCACGCAGAGCCCCAGAGGACTGCGGAGGTCACTCACCCCCTCTCCTGTCCCCTCTCCCTGCCTCCTAGGTAGATGCATGGGTTGGCGTCGCAGCGCCTGTGGCTTTCTCGCAGCGGCTGGTATGCTGCGTCGTCCCACCAAGATGGTCGTCTGCCGGAGAAGAGAGGGAATCTGGTGAGTCTCGGGTGCCCCAGGCATAAGACAGACTCGGGGCATCCCTGCTCATCCTCCTTGAGCTCATTCCCTGCCTCTCCAGGAAGCTGAGACCAGTGCTCACAGGATGGCCTGCCAGGGCCAGGGGCAGTTCCTGGGCAGGCACAGCAACACCAGTGCCTGAGTGTCTGCAGAGCCGGGCAGAAGGACACCAACCTGATTGGGATTTGGATGCCCAGGGTGGCCATTTGGGAGCGGAATCTTCTTTTTCCTCCGCAGACGGGGCAGAAGAAGCGCATGGTGGCGGCGTGCAGGGCATGTTTCTGTAGAAGCACAAGCGTGAGAGCGTGAGCGTGAGCGTGAGCGTGAGCGTGAGCGTGAGCGTGAGCGGGGGGGGGCTGGCTGCTGCAGAGCACCAGCCGTGCCCACGGGGCGAGGGGAGAACTCCTACCCTGATGCAGCCCCGGTGGAACCAGGCCTGCTTGCACACCGGGCACACCATGGTGTGGTAGGACGTGCTGTCCCCCACGGGCTCCAGGCAGATGACGCAGATGGTGTTCTGCGACGGAGCTGCCTCCGCTGCCTGCCGAGGGCGATGCTCCCAGCAGAAGGACCTGGGCAGGAGGACAGAAGGGGTGGGCATGGTGAGAAGTGCTGTGAGGAGGGCAGAGGACCAGGAAAGAGCGCCAGGCCTGGGCTCTGGCTCTGGCACAATGCTGGAGGTGTCGCTGCGGGTTCCTCCCTGGAGCAACAGCGAGGAACGGCAGCTTGGCTGCTGCTGGCAGCCCTTACCTGTGTGGCCCAAAGTGCTGCGTGACGCATTGCCCGTCCTCGGCGCAGGGCAGGTGGAAGCTGCGCTCGCAGCCTGTCTCTGCGCAGCTGATGGCAGCTCCCCTCTGGCCACAGACAAAGCAGTTCTGGAAAGAGCAGAGCAGCCCCCGTTAGCGGTGGGCTCGGGGCCTCGGCGGCCGGCGCCACTTCTCCGGGCAGGGCGCAGGGTGTGGGCACCGCTGCCTCACACTCTGCACAGCTGCCTGGCAGACGAGGCTCGTCTGCTGTGGTGGGACTTTGTCCCGGAGCCGGTTGGAAGGGCCGCGGTGGCTTTCTTTGGGTCCAGGCGAAGCCGGTGCAAGCCTCTGCCGGCACCAAGCTCCCCGTTCCGTTCAGCTCCTCACCTTCTGGCCTGCCAGCTGGAGCGTGCGCTGGATGGCGCTAATGGGGAAGCCAAAAATTTGCCCCGCTGGGCATCTCCACTCCAGAAGCCCGTTGGCAAAGACCTGCAGGAGAGAAAAGAGCGGGATCTCGTGAGGCCGGAAAGGAGGGGAGCATCCCTGGCAGGAGCCCTGGCCCGTGAGGGAACTCACCAAGCAGAATTCGTGGGCACAGAGCCCACCGCTGGCAAATGCCTGCCCGCAGATGTCCGGGTTCACCTGTGCGCGGCCGCACAGCACGCACACTGCAGAGGAAGGAGAGAGCAGCCTGGTGAGCACCTGGCAGGGCCGGGTGTTCCTGGGGGCCGTCCGTCCCCAGGGCCTGCTCCGAGCCTGCCGTGCTGCTGCTGAGGGGCAGGGCTGGAGGGGGTGGAGGGGAAGGGGGCATCGCAGGCCCAGCAGCTGCAGCGGGCAGCCACAGCCCGAGCCGGGGCTCTCACCTGGCTCCCCGGAGTCGGGGGTCTCCTCCTTCTTCTCCGCCATGTTCGGCATCGACAGTGAGAATCACAAGAATCACAAGGTCGGAAACGACCTATAAGATCATCCACAGTGAGAAGCAAGAGAGTCAAGGAAGTCCGTCCTCTCTCCACGCCTCACCAGGCTGAAGTGAGCAGGGCCCCGGCCGGCAGCCTTTGCTCTGCTCCCGGCCCCGCGGGTCACAATGGCCACCACTGTGACATCACGGTCACCACCTCACCACCAGGCTGAGGGCGCGGCAGGGCGGCGGCTCCTGTGGGCAGCGCAGGGTGAGGGGCCCGGTGCTGCCAGCAGCAGGGGGCAAGGACGGCCTCCCTCAGGCCTTCTGCACCGCGCCATTGCTGGGACGTCGCAGCACAGAGTCTAATAAAGGGCTGCGGGTCAACTGCACAAACGGCATTTCTCACGTGTGTGTGTGCTGTGTGCTGGCCGACTTTGCACGGCCTGCTGGTGACGGGACAAGGTGTTGAGCTGAGAAAAGAGGAGGTCTGGTGACCCGCGAGAGGGAATTCCTCACTCACAGGGCGGTGAGGCCCTGGCGCAGCTGCGCAGAGAAGCTGTGGGTGCAGGCGCTCCAGGCCTTGTTGGACAGGGCCCTCTTCTAAGCTGACCTGCTGGGTGGCAGAGGTCCCACGGCAGGCACCTGGGGCTGGGTGGGCTGTACGATCCTCTCGTGTCCAAGCCTTCACACATCAAAGCTTCAGGCCTCATACAGTTCCCAGAGGCAAAGTGGCACGGGCCGGGCACGATTCCCTTCCAGCCTGCGTATGAAATGAGTCAGGAAAACTTCTGAGGTGTGCTTGCTTTGGCTGCTGGCAATGGTCACCGTGCCAGAGACAGGAGAGGAGCTGTGCCTTGCCCAGGGCTGCAGTCCTGGAGTCCCACTGGAGCATCCCTGCTCACGCAGCCTGACCATGCAAGTCAGCTTCTGCATGAAAGTCAGGCCAACGCTGATGGGAGAGCCGCCACGCCTGGAGAGCCGCCCTCTGTGGAGATGTTCAAGGCCTCTCTGGATGGGGCTCCAGGCAGCCTGATCTAGTCTGTGGCAACCAACACACTGCAGGAGTTTGGAACTTTAGATAGGCTTTAATGTCCCTTCCAACGCAAGCCATCCCAGGATCCTGTGATTCAAAGGTGTCTATCACCTCTGTACTGGTGAGCACCAGGTCCAGTAGGGCTTCACCTTGGGTTGGTCCGCTTTGTACCTTGGGTTTTTTCCGCTTTGGACGAGGATGTAATCCTCAGCAGACTCCAGGAATCTCCTGGCTTGTCTGCCACCCGCCGTGCTGCTCTCCCAGCAGAGATCTGGGTGGTCAAATTCCCCCATCAGGACAGGAGCCCGCGAATGCGACACCTCCTGCAGCTGAAGCAAGAAGGCCTCGTCAGCAGGCTCCCCCTGATCAGGTGGCCTGTAGCACACCCCAACCACTAGATGCCCTTTACTGCACCGATCCCTGATTTTCACCCATCAGCTCTTGTGGTGGTTTTGTGATTTTTCTTGATGGTATTCCACGTGATAACATCGTGGAAAGCAGTGGGAGTTCAAGAGTTAATGTTCTGGTTCTGTGGACTGCGTTTTTGGGCATTTTGATTCTCGGAGGGAAGGGGAGGAGTGACATTCCCCAGAGGTCAGAAGTCCTCTTGCTCTTGCCCAGAGCAAGGAAGGTGGAGCACCTGGCAGGACACCGGCCTCTCTCCCTCTCACAGATTCTTTTGGTTTCAGTGCGCAGAAGCACGTGGTTCCCTCTGCAGTCTACAGCGTGAAACACTTTGGACACTCTCATTGTGTTTGATTTTACTGCATTTAGTATACTGACGTTCCTCCTCAGATCGTTGCCATTGCTCTGTTCTGTTTTTGCTTCCCTGTTAGACCCATCTACTATCTCCCTACCTTTGCCTCAAGTCTGCTGCCAAATTCGTCACGGGGCTGGGCCAACTGGCCGTAAACCTTCAACACTTTTCTTTCCCTCCTCTTTTTCGTTTGTGGGGTTTTTTCTTGTGGTTTTTTTATTTATTTTTTTTTTGTGTGTGTGTGTGTGTGTGTGTGTGTGTGCGTGTTTTGTATTTTGGGCCTGCAGCCCCTGTCAGGAACACAGATCTAAAGAGAACTCCATGTCAGCTCTCAACCTGGTCTGAGCTGTTACTCAGACACACAGCTCTTCGCAATCTGTCCACTTCCTAACATAGAGGGCAACAGCCCTTCCCCTCCTACCCTGTCTATCCCTTTGAAGAGCCTGCAGCCCTCAATCAGCGTACGCCCGTCGTGAGATTTGCCCCACCACGTTTCCCCGGTAGCAACCAGATCGTTATTTTCCAAGCACACCATGGCTTCCAACTCCACCTGCTTATTTTGCACGCGGCGTGCATTAGTGGAAAGGCACTTCAGCTGGGCCTTCTGGTGCATTACCTTGCTAGAGGGGCCCTTCCTGAGACCTCCAAAAGAAATCTGAAGTTTTCCCCCATTGCTTCCTAGAGGGACAGGAGAAGGTTTGGGACAGGGAGTCAGCAAAATTACCTCCTCTGTGGACTTCCCACAAGATCCTACAGGACAGTTTGGAGGTTTCTCCCCACAGTCTCCTGGCGGGACAGCAACCCTAAGTGTTTCTCTGTCCCACTACGCTGGAGTCTCTCCCTCATCGGATCAAGTACAAAACCCCAGACTACTTGCTCTACCCTAGCGAGCCTCATTGCATCCCCTACCCCCTTCCTACCAACCTTCCAGCCCTCTCAATGAGCCCCGCTAGCTCTGGGGCAGGGATCCGTTTCCCTCTTAGAAATAAGGACACCGGCCTGCAGCCATTAGACCGGGTGCAGAGTAAATCCAAAAGCCCAAAGTTCCTGTGGCTGCACCAGCCTCTCAGCCACTTATCCATTACCTGGGTTTTCCTGGCCCACTCCGCGTCCCTCACCGGCCCAGGAAGGATAGAAGCAAATATCGGTTGTGCTCCCGCTCCCTCAACCAACCACCCTAAAGCCTGAGCTCCTTCATCCCTGCCTGCCTGAACTATCCGTAATGGGTAGTAGTCAGAGGGATGAACCAGATCCGGGTTCTAGTTTTTCTAGCTGTGTCCTTGACCTGGGCGCCAGGGAGGCAGCCCACCTCCGTGTGAGTCGGGTCCGCTCTGCATATGGGGCCCTCAGTTCCCGTGAGGAGGGAATCAGCTACAACAACAACCCTTCGGCCTGTCTTAGCAGAGGCAGCCTGCAGACGCAGAGTCGGCCGCCTCGCCCTTGGCACTGTCTTAGGCAAAGCTTCCCGTGCCTCCTCGCTCACCTCCCCTTCAATCCACAGTGCCTCTCATCTGTCACTTAGGGGCACCTGGGCAAGTAACGTTGCCAAGGAAGGGGTTCACCCACGATGCCGAGCTGGGACTGTCTTCCAGTTCTCCCCATCTCTCAGAACCCCGGTCTCCGCCTGACGGTGACAGGACGTGGGGTCCCTCACTTTCTGGGGGCTGTCTCCCTGGCGCCTTCCTCTCTGGCACGCCTGGGAGTTACTCCACAGTCAATCTCTTGCTCTCACTCCCTGATGCTCTGTAACGTCTCCACCTCCTCCTTGAGCTCTGCCACCATGCTGAGCAGATCTTCCACCTGCTCACACCTCCCACAGGTGGAGTTTCTGCCTCCCTCGCTGGGCGGCAGCAGGCTCAGGCATTCCGTGCAGCCTGAAGAGCCACGTTCTTGGGCAGGGCCTCCATCTGGGTCAGGATGGAGTCTTTGCAGGGCAAGCTTGTTGCCTGGAGGACGCCATGGTACATCTGTGGTCTTGGAGAGTGCCAGTAGGTAAGCTGGTCTCCAGAGCAAGGAAGGACGGTACTTCTGCACTGTCCAGCACAAGCTACCCCACCCGCTGCTGCAGTATGCTGTGGGTGCCGCACACATGCTGCCTTCTCCTCACTGCACCTGGTGGGCAGTGATGCATTGGGACCCTCCCAAAAGCTTTTCCTAAGGCAAGGGGCATGGATGCAGTTCCACTGCCCTGGCAGTTCTGGTGCCACATCAGCCGCTCACATGAGAACCGTTGGGCTGCTCGGTTGGCTTGAGGTTCCCCTGGTACTGAACGGACCCAAATCCCCCTGCACCTTGCAATCCGTTGCTGCCATTCTGGCCTGGACAGCTCTGAAGCAGCTAACCTCAGCAGTCAAGGATTACATCAAGTGCTACACTGTGTTATCTTGCAGTCCAAGACCATATTTAGGAAACTGACTTTGCTCTCCAGATCGCTGCTGCTGCTTTTTGTTTTTAGGCCTGTCTCCCATCTCCCTACCCTTCTACCCTCCTCCCCTTTCCCCTTTCCCAATATTTCCCATTAGGCACGGGCTGGAATGGCCTGTAAAACGTTGACACCCCTCCATGCCTGCCACTTCCTTTGAAGGCTCTTGGGCCTGTGGGCATGCTGTCCCCCTTCAGGGACACAGGTAGATCTGAAGATAACGCCACGGCAACCATCTGGGAAGGTGCTGGGGAGAAGACGACCCCGTGGTCTCAGCTCCTAACACTGCCTACCGCAGGACAAACAGAGACGAGTGACGCCAACATGTGGGGAGGGGGTTGAGGGTGTATTTTTTGGGAAAGATGGAATCACAACCGTCACGTGGGGAAGGACACGGCTGCTGGAAGCCGACTTTGGGACTGGTTGTGGGGATGTCTTCTGCGATGCTGGACCCGGGAGCGGCTTTGTGCCCGGGCTGGTCCACCGAAGGATGAAGGTGGAACGTGTGGACTCTCTTCAAGGTTGATCTTGTGTGCCGCTTGGGACCACAGCCCACGTCACGTGGGGATGGGACACGGCTGCATCAGCGCCGTCTTCGGGACTGGCTGTGGGGCCGTCTTCTCGGGTGGTTTGCCCGGGAGCGGCTTCGTGCCCGGGCTGGTCCCCGCTGCCTGGACCGGCTCCCACGGCCTCGTCGGGACCGGCTGCGGGAAGTGGAAGCGCGACGCCCCACTGGGGATCGGCTTCGAGTGGGGGCCCGCCCTCGTTGCCTGGACTGTCCTCTGCGTGCAGGCGGAGGGGAAGGCCTCGAGGACGTCGGTGGTGCTGGTGTGGCCGAGGTGCGGGTGCCGCTCTGAGTACCTTGGGCTGTGGTACGGCTCCCACCCGGTTGTCTTCGGGGCCGACTCTGGGAGCCCGAGGCCCGGCCTTGCAATGGGGAGCGGCTTCTTGTGCCGCCGGTCTCCCGCTGCCTGGGACGATTTGTGGCGTTGGATGCCTGGGTTGTTCTGGAGGACCGTGGGGTCCTCCGTCTTCTGGGGCTCTCGGAGGAGGTCTCAGCGCCTGCAGCTGGTGCCCGTCTTCTCCCAACGCGTCCTTGGCGCTGCTGACTTGCATCCCGCTCCTCAGAGAGGTGTGAGCGGGTGGCGGTCTGCTCAGCCTCCGGCACTCTGGGCTGGACGCTGAGCTCAGGCAGCTGGGAGTTGCAGGATGGGCCGGGAGCTGCCTGTGTAGCACGGCCAGAGCTGACGTTTTCAGGTCCTGCAAAGACGGGGGAAGGCGCCGGTACCTGCTGGCTGGAAGTGCTGGGGCTGACAAGCTCGGCGCTGGAGCGGGAGGCTGTAAGGAGAGACAGGAAGCTCAGCAGGGTGAACATGCAGCCCCAGGGCAGGACAGGCTGCCATCCCTCATGGGGCAGAGAGAGACTGTGGCGAGGCCACCCTGAGCACCCGTTGCCAGGCCTCGCCTGGCCCCAGTCCCGCGGCACAGCACGCGGCTCTTTGCCTCTTACCGGTGCTCCTGCCAGCGCAGGTGTCGCACTCCCAGTCATTTCTGCCCATGGCCCAGAAGGAGCAGCACCAGTGCGTGCCTTCTGAGCCGCAGGAGCTGCAGATGAACAGCTGCCAGAGCCTGCGGAAGCAAATGGGTTGTGGCTGTGAGGACAAAGCGAGCCAGGGCACGGAGCAGCCGGCATGGCTCCGGTGCTCAGTCCTTGCCACGCAGAGCCCCAGAGGACTGCGGAGGTCACTCACCCCCTCTCCTGTCCCCTCTCCCTGCCTCCTAGGTAGATGCATGGGTTGGCGTCGCAGCGCCTGTGGCTTTCTCGCAGCGGCTGGTATGCTGCGTCGTCCCACCAAGATGGTCGTCTGCCGGAGAAGAGAGGGAATCTGGTGAGTCTCGGGTGCCCCAGGCATAAGACAGACTCGGGGCATCCCTGCTCATCCTCCTTGAGCTCATTCCCTGCCTCTCCAGGAAGCTGAGACCAGTGCTCACAGGATGGCCTGCCAGGGCCAGGGGCAGTTCCTGGGCAGGCACAGCAACACCAGTGCCTGAGTGTCTGCAGAGCCGGGCAGAAGGACACCAACCTGATTGGGATTTGGATGCCCAGGGTGGCCATTTGGGAGCGGAATCTTCTTTTTCCTCCGCAGACGGGGCAGAAGAAGCGCATGGTGGCGGCGTGCAGGGCATGTTTCTGTAGAAGCACAAGCGTGAGAGCGTGAGCGTGAGCGTGAGCGTGAGTGGGGGGGGGCTGGCTGCTGCAGAGCACCAGCCGTGCCCACGGGGCAAGGGGAGGACTCCTACCCTGATGCAGCCCCGGTGGAACCAGGCCTGCTTGCACACCGGGCACACCATGGTGTGGTAGGACGTGCTGTCCCCCACGGGCTCCAGGCAGATGACGCAGATGGTGTTCTGCGACGGAGCTGCCTCCGCTGCCTGCCGAGGGCGATGCTCCCAGCAGAAGGACCTGGGCGGGAGGACAGAAGGGGTGGGCATGGTGAGAAGTGCTGTGAGGAGGGCAGAGGACCAGGAAAGAGCGCCAGGCCTGGGCTCTGGCTCTGGCAGGATGCTGGAGGTGTCGCTGCGGGTTCCTCCCTGGAGCAACAGCGAGGGACGGCAGCTTGGCTGCTGCTGGCAGCCCTTACCTGTGTGGCCCAAAGTGCTGCGTGACGCATTGCCCGTCCTCGGCGCAGGGCAGGTGGAAGCTGCGCTCGCAGCCTGTCTCCGCGCAGCTGATGGCAGCTCCCCTCTGGCCACAGACATAGCAGTTCTGGAAAGAGCAGAGCAGCCCCCGTTAGCGGTGGGCTCGGGGCCTCGGCGGCCGGCGCCACTTCTCCGGGCAGGGCGCAGGGTGTGGGCACCGCTGCCTCACACTCTGCACAGCTGCCTGGCAGACGAGGCTCGTCTGCTGTGGTGGGACTTTGTCCCGGAGCCGGTTGGAAGGGCCGCGGTGGCTTTCTTTGGGTCCAGGGAAGCCGGTGCGAGCCTCTGCCGGCACCAAGCTCCCCGTTCCGTTCAGCTCCTCACCTTCTGGCCTGCCAGCTGGAGCGTGCGCTGGATGGCGCTAATGGGGAAGCCAAAAATTTGCCCCGCTGGGCATCTCCACTCCAGAAGCCCGTTGGCAAAGACCTGCAGGAGAGAAAAGAGCGGGATCTCGTGAGGCCGGAAAGGAGGGGAGCATCCCTGGCAGGAGCCCTGGCCCTTGAGGGAACTCACCAAGCAGAATTCGTGGGCACAGAGCCCACCGCTGGCAAATGCCTGCCCGCAGATGTCCGGGTTCACCTGTGCGCGGCCGCACAGCACGCACACTGCAGAGGAAGGAGAGAGCAGCCTGGTGAGCACCTGGCAGGGCCGGGTGTTCCTGGGGGCCGTCCGTCCCCAGGGCCTGCTCCGAGCCTGCCGTGCTGCTGCTGAGGGGCAGGGCTGGAGGGGGTGGAGGGGAAGGGGGCATCGCAGGCCCAGCAGCTGCAGCGGGCAGCCACAGCCCGAGCCGGGGCTCTCACCTGGCTCCCCGGAGTCGGGGGTCTCCTCCTTCTTCTCCGCCATGTTCGGCATCGACAGTGAGAATCACAAGAATCACAAGGTCGGAAACGACCTATAAGATCATCCACAGTGAGAAGCAAGAGAGTCAAGGAAGTCCGTCCTCTCTCCACGCCTCACCAGGCTGAAGTGAGCAGGGCCCCGGCCGGCAGCCTTTGCTCTGCTCCCGGCCCCGCGGGTCACAATGGCCACCACTGTGACATCACGGTCACCACCTCACCACCAGGCTGAGGGCGCGGCAGGGCGGCGGCTCCTGTGGGCAGCGCAGGGTGAGGGGCCCGGTGCTGCCAGCAGCAGGGGGCAAGGACGGCCTCCCTCAGGCCTTCTGCACCGCGCCATTGCTGGGACGTCGCAGCACAGAGTCTAATAAAGGGCTGCGGGTCAACTGCACAAACGGCATTTCTCGCGTGTGTGTGTGCTGTGTGCTGGCCGACTTTGCACGGCCTGCTGGTGACGGGACAAGGTGTTGAGCTGAGAAAAGAGGAGGTCTGGTGACCCGCGAGAGGGAATTCCTCACTCACAGGGCGGTGAGGCCCTGGCGCAGCTGCGCAGAGAAGCTGTGGGTGCAGGCGCTCCAGGCCTTGTTGGACAGGGCCCTCTTCTAAGCTGACCTGCTGGGTGGCAGAGGTCCCACGGCAGGCACCTGGGGCTGGGTGGGCTGTACGATCCTCTCGTGTCCAAGCCTTCACACATCAAAGCTTCAGGCCTCATACAGTTCCCAGAGGCAAAGTGGCACGGGCCGGGCACGATTCCCTTCCAGCCTGCGTATGAAATGAGTCAGGAAAACTTCTGAGGTGTGCTTGCTTTGGCTGCTGGCAATGGTCACCGTGCCAGAGACAGGAGAGGAGCTGTGCCTTGCCCAGGGCTGCAGTCCTGGAGTCCCACTGGAGCATCCCTGCTCACGCAGCCTGACCATGCAAGTCAGCTTCTGCATGAAAGTCAGGCCAACGCTGATGGGAGAGCCGCCACGCCTGGAGAGCCGCCCTCTGTGGAGATGTTCAAGGCCTCTCTGGATGGGGCTCCAGGCAGCCTGATCTAGTCTGTGGCAACCAACACACTGCAGGAGTTTGGAACTTTAGATAGGCTTTAATGTCCCTTCCAACGCAAGCCATCCCAGGATCCTGTGATTCAAAGGTGTCTATCACCTCTGTACTGGTGAGCACCAGGTCCAGTAGGGCTTCACCTTGGGTTGGTCCGCTTTGTACCTTGGGTTTTTTCCGCTTTGGACGAGGATGTAATCCTCAGCAGACTCCAGGAATCTCCTGGCTTGTCTGCCACCCGCCGTGCTGCTCTCCCAGCAGAGATCTGGGTGGTCAAATTCCCCCATCAGGACAGGAGCCCGCGAATGCGACACCTCCTGCAGCTGAAGCAAGAAGGCCTCGTCAGCAGGCTCCCCCTGATCAGGTGGCCTGTAGCACACCCCAACCACTAGATGCCCTTTACTGCACCGATCCCTGATTTTCACCCATCAGCTCTTGTGGTGGTTTTGTGATTTTTCTTGATGGTATTCCACGTGATAACATCGTGGAAAGCAGTGGGAGTTCAAGAGTTAATGTTCTGGTTCTGTGGACTGCGTTTTTGGGCATTTTGATTCTCGGAGGGAAGGGGAGGAGTGACATTCCCCAGAGGTCAGAAGTCCTCTTGCTCTTGCCCAGAGCAAGGAAGGTGGAGCACCTGGCAGGACACCGGCCTCTCTCCCTCTCACAGATTCTTTTGGTTTCAATGCGCAGAAGCACGTGGTTCCCTCTGCAGTCTACAGCGTGAAACACTTTGGACACTCTCATTGTGTTTGATTTTACTGCATTTAGTATACTGACGTTCCTCCTCAGATCGTTGCCATTGCTCTGTTCTGTTTTTGCTTCCCTGTTAGACCCATCTACTATCTCCCTACCTTTGCCTCAAGTCTGCTGCCAAATTCGTCATGGGGCTGGGCCAACTGGCCGTAAACCTTCAACACTTTTCTTTCCCTCCTCTTTTTCGTTTGTGGGGTTTTTTCTTGTGGTTTTTTTATTTATTTTTTTTTTTGTGTGTGTGTGTGTGTGTGTGTGTGTGCGTGTTTTGTATTTTGGGCCTGCAGCCCCTGTCAGGAACACAGATCTAAAGAGAACTCCATGTCAGCTCTCAACCTGGTCTGAGCTGTTACTCAGACACACAGCTCTTCGCAATCTGTCCACTTCCTAACATAGAGGGCAACAGCCCTTCCCCTCCTACCCTGTCTATCCCTTTGAAGAGCCTGCAGCCCTCAATCAGCGTACGCCCGTCGTGAGATTTGTCCCACCACGTTTCCCCGGTAGCAACCAGATCGTTATTTTCCAAGCACACCATGGCTTCCAACTCCACCTGCTTATTTTGCACGCGGCGTGCATTAGTGGAAAGGCACTTCAGCTGGGCCTTCTGGTGCATTACCTTGCTAGAGGGGCCCTTCCTGAGACCTCCAAAAGAAATCTGAAGTTTTCCCCCATTGCTTCCTAGAGGGACAGGAGAAGGTTTGGGACAGGGAGTCAGCAAAATTACCTCCTCTGTGGACTTCCCACAAGATCCTACAGGACAGTTTGGAGGTTTCTCCCCACAGTCTCCTGGCGGGACAGCAACCCTAAGTGTTTCTCTGTCCCACTACGCTGGAGTCTCTCCCTCATCGGATCAAGTACAAAACCCCAGACTACTTGCTCTACCCTAGCGAGCCTCATTGCATCCCCTACCCCCTTCCTACCAACCTTCCAGCCCTCTCAATGAGCCCCGCTAGCTCTGGGGCAGGGATCCGTTTCCCTCTTAGAAATAAGGACACCGGCCTGCAGCCATTAGACCGGGTGCAGAGTAAATCCAAAAGCCCAAAGTTCCTGTGGCTGCACCAGCCTCTCAGCCACTTATCCATTACCTGGGTTTTCCTGGCCCACTCCGCGTCCCTCACCGGCCCAGGAAGGATAGAAGCAAATATCGGTTGTGCTCCCGCTCCCTCAACCAACCACCCTAAAGCCTGAGCTCCTTCATCCCTGCCTGCCTGAACTATCCGTAATGGGTAGTAGTCAGAGGGATGAACCAGATCCGGGTTCTAGTTTTTCTAGCTGTGTCCTTGACCTGGGCGCCAGGGAGGCAGCCCACCTCCGTGTGAGTCGGGTCCGCTCTGCATATGGGGCCCTCAGTTCCCGTGAGGAGGGAATCAGCTACAACAACAACCCTTCGGCCTGTCTTAGCAGAGGCAGCCTGCAGACGCAGAGTCGGCCGCCTCGCCCTTGGCACTGTCTTAGGCAAAGCTTCCCGTGCCTCCTCGCTCACCTCCCCTTCAATCCACAGTGCCTCTCATCTGTCACTTAGGGGCACCTGGGCAAGTAACGTTGCCAAGGAAGGGGTTCACCCACGATGCCGAGCTGGGACTGTCTTCCAGTTCTCCCCATCTCTCAGAACCCCGGTCTCCGCCCGACGGTGACAGGAGGTGGGGTCCCTCACTTTCTGGGGGCTGTCTCCCTGGCGCCTTCCTCTCTGGCACGCCTGGGAGTTACTCCACAGTCAATCTCTTGCTCTCACTCCCTGATGCTCTGTAACGTCTCCACCTCCTCCTTGAGCTCTGCCACCATGCTGAGCAGATCTTCCACCTGCTCACACCTCCCACAGGTGGAGTTTCTGCCTCCCTCGCTGGGCGGCAGCAGGCTCAGGCATTCCGTGCAGCCTGAAGAGCCACGTTCTTGGGCAGGGCCTCCATCTGGGTCAGGATGGAGTCTTTGCAGGGCAAGCTTGTTGCCTGGAGGACGCCATGGTACATCTGTGGTCTTGGAGAGTGCCAGTAGGTAAGCTGGTCTCCAGAGCAAGGAAGGACGGTACTTCTGCACTGTCCAGCACAAGCTACCCCACCCGCTGCTGCAGTATGCTGTGGGTGCCGCACACATGCTGCCTTCTCCTCACTGCACCTGGTGGGCAGTGATGCATTGGGACCCTCCCAAAAGCTTTTCCTAAGGCAAGGGGCATGGATGCAGTTCCACTGCCCTGGCAGTTCTGGTGCCACATCAGCCGCTCACATGAGAACCGTTGGGCTGCTCGGTTGGCTTGAGGTTCCCCTGGTACTGAACGGACCCAAATCCCCCTGCACCTTGCAATCCGTTGCTGCCATTCTGGCCTGGACAGCTCTGAAGCAGCTAACCTCAGCAGTCAAGGATTACATCAAGTGCTACACTGTGTTATCTTGCAGTCCAAGACCATATTTAGGAAACTGACTTTGCTCTCCAGATCGCTGCTGCTGCTTTTTGTTTTTAGGCCTGTCTCCCATCTCCCTACCCTTCTACCCTCCTCCCCTTTCCCCTTTCCCAATATTTCCCATTAGGCACGGGCTGGAATGGCCTGTAAAACGTTGACACCCCTCCATGCCTGCCACTTCCTTTGAAGGCTCTTGGGCCTGTGGGCATGCTGTCCCCCTTCAGGGACACAGGTAGATCTGAAGATAACGCCACGGCAACCATCTGGGAAGGTGCTGGGGAGAAGACGACCCCGTGGTCTCAGCTCCTAACACTGCCTACCGCAGGACAAACAGAGACGAGTGACGCCAACATGTGGGGAGGGGGTTGAGGGTGTATTTTTTGGGAAAGATGGAATCACAACCGTCACGTGGGGAAGGACACGGCTGCTGGAAGCCGACTTTGGGACTGGTTGTGGGGATGTCTTCTGCGATGCTGGACCCGGGAGCGGCTTTGTGCCCGGGCTGGTCCACCGAAGGATGAAGGTGGAACGTGTGGACTCTCTTCAAGGTTGATCTTGTGTGCCGCTTGGGACCACAGCCCACGTCACGTGGGGATGGGACACGGCTGCATCAGCGCCGTCTTCGGGACTGGCTGTGGGGCCGTCTTCTCGGGTGGTTTGCCCGGGAGCGGCTTCGTGCCCGGGCTGGTCCCCGCTGCCTGGACCGGCTCCCACGGCCTCGTCGGGACCGGCTGCGGGAAGTGGAAGCGCGACGCCCCACTGGGGATCGGCTTCGAGTGGGGGCCCGCCCTCGTTGCCTGGACTGTCCTCTGCGTGCAGGCGGAGGGGAAGGCCTCGAGGACGTCGGTGGTGCTGGTGTGGCCGAGGTGCGGGTGCCGCTCTGAGTACCTTGGGCTGTGGTACGGCTCCCACCCGGTTGTCTTCGGGGCCGACTCTGGGAGCCCGAGGCCCGGCCTTGCAATGGGGAGCGGCTTCTTGTGCCGCCGGTCTCCCGCTGCCTGGGACGATTTGTGGCGTTGGATGCCTGGGTTGTTCTGGAGGACCGTGGGGTCCTCCGTCTTCTGGGGCTCTCGGAGGAGGTCTCAGCGCCTGCAGCTGGTGCCCGTCTTCTCCCAACGCGTCCTTGGCGCTGCTGACTTGCATCCCGCTCCTCAGAGAGGTGTGAGCGGGTGGCGGTCTGCTCAGCCTCCGGCACTCTGGGCTGGACGCTGAGCTCAGGCAGCTGGGAGTTGCAGGATGGGCCGGGAGCTGCCTGTGTAGCACGGCCAGAGCTGACGTTTTCAGGTCCTGCAAAGACGGGGGAAGGCGCCGGTACCTCCTGGCTGGAAGTGCTGGGGCTGACAAGCTCGGCGCTGGAGCGGGAGGCTGTAAGGAGAGACAGGAAGCTCAGCAGGGTGAACATGCAGCCCCAGGGCAGGACAGGCTGCCATCCCTCATGGGGCAGAGAGAGACTGTGGCGAGGCCACCCTGAGCACCCGTTGCCAGGCCTCGCCTGGCCCCAGTCCCGCGGCACAGCACGCGGCTCTTTGCCTCTTACCGGTGCTCCTGCCAGCGCAGGTGTCGCACTCCCAGTCATTTCTGCCCATGGCCCAGAAGGAGCAGCACCAGTGCGTGCCTTCTGAGCCGCAGGAGCTGCAGATGAACAGCTGCCAGAGCCTGCGGAAGCAAATGGGTTGTGGCTGTGAGGACAAAGCGAGCCAGGGCACGGAGCAGCCGGCATGGCTCCGGTGCTCAGTCCTTGCCACGCAGAGCCCCAGAGGACTGCGGAGGTCACTCACCCCCTCTCCTGTCCCCTCTCCCTGCCTCCTAGGTAGATGCATGGGTTGGCGTCGCAGCGCCTGTGGCTTTCTCGCAGCGGCTGGTATGCTGCGTCGTCCCACCAAGATGGTCGTCTGCCGGAGAAGAGAGGGAATCTGGTGAGTCTCGGGTGCCCCAGGCATAAGACAGACTCGGGGCATCCCTGCTCATCCTCCTTGAGCTCATTCCCTGCCTCTCCAGGAAGCTGAGACCAGTGCTCACAGGATGGCCTGCCAGGGCCAGGGGCAGTTCCTGGGCAGGCACAGCAACACCAGTGCCTGAGTGTCTGCAGAGCCGGGCAGAAGGACACCAACCTGATTGGGATTTGGATGCCCAGGGTGGCCATTTGGGAGCGGAATCTTCTTTTTCCTCCGCAGACGGGGCAGAAGAAGCGCATGGTGGCGGCGTGCAGGGCATGTTTCTGTAGAAGCACAAGCGTGAGAGCGTGAGCGTGAGCGTGAGCGTGAGCGTGAGCGTGAGCGTGAGCGGGGGGGGCTGGCTGCTGCAGAGCACCAGCCGTGCCCACGGGGCGAGGGGAGAACTCCTACCCTGATGCAGCCCCGGTGGAACCAGGCCTGCTTGCACACCGGGCACACCATGGTGTGGTAGGACGTGCTGTCCCCCACGGGCTCCAGGCAGATGACGCAGATGGTGTTCTGCGACGGAGCTGCCTCCGCTGCCTGCCGAGGGCGATGCTCCCAGCAGAAGGACCTGGGCAGGAGGACAGAAGGGGTGGGCATGGTGAGAAGTGCTGTGAGGAGGGCAGAGGACCAGGAAAGAGCGCCAGGCCTGGGCTCTGGCTCTGGCACAATGCTGGAGGTGTCGCTGCGGGTTCCTCCCTGGAGCAACAGCGAGGAACGGCAGCTTGGCTGCTGCTGGCAGCCCTTACCTGTGTGGCCCAAAGTGCTGCGTGACGCATTGCCCGTCCTCGGCGCAGGGCAGGTGGAAGCTGCGCTCGCAGCCTGTCTCCGCGCAGCTGATGGCAGCTCCCCTCTGGCCACAGACAAAGCAGTTCTGGAAAGAGCAGAGCAGCCCCCGTTAGCGGTGGGCTCGGGGCCTCGGCGGCCGGCGCCACTTCTCCGGGCAGGGCGCAGGGTGTGGGCACCGCTGCCTCACACTCTGCACAGCTGCCTGGCAGACGAGGCTCGTCTGCTGTGGTGGGACTTTGTCCCGGAGCCGGTTGGAAGGGCCGCGGTGGCTTTCTTTGGGTCCAGGCGAAGCCGGTGCAAGCCTCTGCCGGCACCAAGCTCCCCGTTCCGTTCAGCTCCTCACCTTCTGGCCTGCCAGCTGGAGCGTGCGCTGGATGGCGCTAATGGGGAAGCCAAAAATTTGCCCCGCTGGGCATCTCCACTCCAGAAGCCCGTTGGCAAAGACCTGCAGGAGAGAAAAGAGCGGGATCTCGTGAGGCCGGAAAGGAGGGGAGCATCCCTGGCAGGAGCCCTGGCCCTTGAGGGAACTCACCAAGCAGAATTCGTGGGCACAGAGCCCACCGCTGGCAAATGCCTGCCCGCAGATGTCCGGGTTCACCTGTGCGCGGCCGCACAGCACGCACACTGCAGAGGAAGGAGAGAGCAGCCTGGTGAGCACCTGGCAGGGCCGGGTGTTCCTGGGGGCCGTCCGTCCCCAGGGCCTGCTCCGAGCCTGCCGTGCTGCTGCTGAGGGGCAGGGCTGGAGGGGGTGGAGGGGAAGGGGGCATCGCAGGCCCAGCAGCTGCAGCGGGCAGCCACAGCCCGAGCCGGGGCTCTCACCTGGCTCCCCGGAGTCGGGGGTCTCCTCCTTCTTCTCCGCCATGTTCGGCATCGACAGTGAGAATCACAAGAATCACAAGGTCGGAAACGACCTATAAGATCATCCACAGTGAGAAGCAAGAGAGTCAAGGAAGTCCGTCCTCTCTCCACGCCTCACCAGGCTGAAGTGAGCAGGGCCCCGGCCGGCAGCCTTTGCTCTGCTCCCGGCCCCGCGGGTCACAATGGCCACCACTGTGACATCACGGTCACCACCTCACCACCAGGCTGAGGGCGCGGCAGGGCGGCGGCTCCTGTGGGCAGCGCAGGGTGAGGGGCCCGGTGCTGCCAGCAGCAGGGGGCAAGGATGGCCTCCCTCAGGCCTTCTGCACCGCGTCTGTGCTGGGACGTCGCAGCACAGAGTCTAATAAAGGGCTGAGGGTCAACTGCACAAACGGCATTTCTCGCGTGTGTGTGTGCTGTGTGCTGGCCGACTTTGCACGGCCTGCTGGTGACGGGACAAGGTGTTGACCTGAGAAAAGAGGAGGTCTGGTGACCCGCGAGAGGGAATTCCTCACTCGCAGGGCGGTGAGGCCCTGGCGCAGCTGCGCAGAGAAGCTGTGGGTGCAGGCGCTCCAGGCCTTGTTGGACAGGGCCCTCTTCTAAGCTGACCTGCTGGGTGGCAGAGGTCCCACGGCAGGCACCTGGGGCTGGGTGGGCTGTACGATCCTCTCGTGTCCAAGCCTTCACACATCAAAGCTTCAGGCCTCATACAGTTCCCAGAGGCAAAGTGGCACGGGCCGGGCACAGTTCCCTTCCAGCCTGCGTATGAAATGAGTCAGGAAAACTTCTGAGGTGTGCTTGCTTTGGCTGCTGGCAATGGTCACCGTGCCAGAGACAGGAGAGGAGCTGTGCCTTGCCCAGGGCTGCAGTCCTGGAGTCCCACTGGAGCATCCCTGCTCACGCAGCCTGACCATGCAAGTCAGCTTCTGCATGAAAGTCAGGCCAACGCTGATGGGAGAGCCGCCACGCCTAGATGGTGGAGATGTGGATCTCCGCCCTCTGTGCAGATGCTCAAGGTCTCACTGCTGGATAGGGCTCCAGGCAGCCCGATCTAGTGGGTGGCAACCAACACACTGCAGGAGTCTGGAACTTGATGGACTTTAGTGTCCCTTCCAACCCAAGCCATCCCAGGATCCCGAGATTCAAAATGCCTGTCAGATCCAACATTAAGCCGGATTACTGAGACACCTACCCAGCCAGTCTTGACATCTATAAAGGCGACCACAGTAGTCAGGCATGATCTTTTTGTAGTAAATCCAAGTTTACTACTCTGGATAACACTTCTTCTTCCCTCCTTGCTTTGAGATGATATGCAGAGTGAGTTGTTCCAACACTTTCCCAGGGATGGATGTGAGCCTGACTGGCCTATCGTTTCCTGAGTAGTTCTTCCTGAATCATGGAATCATCCCGATCATTTTTTAATCTTCCAAAAATGCTGGAAAATGAAGTTTTTTTGTAACTTGTCCTGTGATGTCCTGCCTGTGATAAAAGCACAAAAGCAGTGCAAGTAGTTGAATGGATGCGAAAATAATAATGTGTGGAAGCTATTGCTTGCTTTTGGTGTAATGTTTGAAAAAGCAAAGCATTTCTATCAGGAGGACACTCAAGGTACTCAAGGTATCTGTGTGTTAGAAGCACAGGAGCACATAGAGGCATAATTATGCCCAAATTAAATTAACTACAACTTAGAAATTAAAGTTAGAAACAACCTTCTCTGCCTTTATATTTCCATTTTTTAATTCTTCATATAGAGAACATGTCCCTTAATGATAGTCTGAGCACCTCACTGAAAGTTTCCACGTAATGGAAGTAGAATGCATATTAATTGTGCATTTTCTAATTGTCCCTGCACTATATTTGTTTATTAGAGCTTATCTCAAATTAGGAATTCATACTTCAGAACATATGTTTTATTCAGAACTACAATTACATATATTTTAAAAACTCAAAGCAATTCAGCTCTCACTTATACTAGATACAGTTATGCATAAATTGAATACTTTGACCTGTAATAAGTGTTTAATTCTGGGAATCAAAATCTTAAGCTGTACAATTAAAATTTGGTAATCTTCCTGGGGAATGCATGGATAACTTCCAGAATATTCTGCCGTATTTAATATAGCCAAAGTTGTTAGTAAACATCTGAGAGATCAGCAACTGCTGTTCCTTGGCTACTTTTGTGATCTTGCAACTAAAATGCACTTTAATGTTGTAGACGGAGTACAGCAATTGGTTTTTGCTACGTACAATATTCCTCTCAAAGCTCACAAAGTAGGAAACAGAAAAATTGTACTCACACACACAAAAAAGGTATAACCTGAGTAAGAAAACAAGTGTGTCTTACAACACACTGCCAGCTGTAACCTTTAAATTTGTAGGAAAAAAAAAGTCCATACAAAAATTTAAGCTACAAAAGCAAAAAGAAAATTAATGAAGAAACAGAACTGTCCTCTCTGTGCAAGAAATTTTGATGTGGGTAACACACAGTTAATACACAGCCCTGTAAATGAAGTAATCCCACTTAATACCCTTCTAGCCTTCTAGAGGAACTTTAAGTACATGAGAGGAACTTGAGATTCAAATAATGCAGGTCTGTGGTAACTAAATAATAAGTATTTTTTTCTGCCATGCAATATACCGTTTCACTGTCTACTTATAATTACCTTAATTATTTAGCTCAGACTCATTTGAAATTCAGATATTTCATCCTTCTGGGTCTTTGAGCAACCTGGTCTAGAGTGAGGAGGCAGGGGGACTAGAACTAGATGATCTTAAAGGTCCCTTCCAACCCAAACCGTTCTATGATCCTATGATCATTGTAGAGTAACATAAACCAAATATCCCAGTTTATAACTGTTTTAGGATTAAACAGTGTGCATTGAACATATTATTTAGATCCAGGTAAGTGATTTCAGGCTTCCTCCCAGTCTCCCAAGCCACAGCAGAGAGTGTTTTATAGTTAGGCTGATGGCATGGTCCCATCACTGGGAGGCTAAATGAACAGGTGTTCATCACTGGGAGGCATATTTAAGAGTAGCAGTGTCAATCTTTAGATTGGATCCTGGGCTTTGGAAGGCATAAAATTCGAGATTACTCAGCAGAATTTCTCAACGTACATTCAGAATCTTCATCTGTGTGATCGGCCTGCAAAACTATCGGCAATTTTCCTGTTAGATTACATGAGACAGTAAGCAACTAAGATATCCCAGGCAAGACAGGATGTCATTGCTAACGTCTAATGGTTGTGTCAGATCTCTCAGAAATAATTTAGTGCTTATCTTTTCTTATTTTTATGTGAGTTTTCATAGTGACTGTGAAAATGTTTTTCAAGGACCTTGACTAAAATCTTGTTCATCGAAATTGAGGTGAGATTACATAAACTCATCTTTCCTATCGAAGAAGTTTACTCTTTCCATAAAATAAAGGAGAATCTGAGCCCCACAGAATAGCAAGCAGCTTGTGTAACAGCTAAAGATAAAGATAGGCCGTAGTAGAAAAGCTTCCTCAAAGAAAAACAACCAGAAAAAAATTTAAAAAAAAAGAAGATATTTATGCATAAAAAAGTCTTAGCATCACAAAGCATGGTGCTGTGTACCAGCATTTATATTGCTGTGGTTGAATTAATACCAAAAGCTTTTATCCTGACAAAGTGACAACCTGAAGACATTCATTGCAGTTACAGGTACAGGTTAGATGATCTTTTTGGTCTTTCCAGCCTTAATGAGTCTATGATTCTATGATAACCAAACTTAAAGCTGGTTTCACCCTCCTTAAAATTGGGATTGAGATCCTATTAAAATATTTGACTAATTCAGTGTAATTAGACCAATAAAGTGCATCTAGAGGGCTGCTGAAGCCTACTAATACACATAAGGGGAAATTGTGAACATTATGACTTTATGCTCTTGACAAGATAATTAGTGCCTCAGCAAGGGAGAACCTGAAGCTATCCAGCCACTGTAAGAACACACACACAAAGATGAAAGCAGTACACAAAGCAACAATTTGCAAATTAAGAAGGAACAAACTTACAATCAATATATGTGATAGAATACTCAGCTACTAAAACCATTTTGAAATGAGCTACTGAATATAAAAACTTCTTTCCCAGATTCGTAAATGAGGAATCTTAGATACATTATTTACAAGATATTTCCAAATCTGTTGATCAGATTTGTTACATTCTGTATAGATAGATATGACATTTTCATGAAGTTTAGATTGCATCTACAGAATCTCATCTTGCTATTGGGATACTTGAACATGGGAGAGAACTGGAAACGGGTGTGGAGAGAAAGAACCGGTTAGAAGTGCTGAAAAAATAGCCGGTGACATTCTGGTGCTCTTTGGTAGGAGCTAAACCTGCTGATTTCTGTCCTTTCTCCATACTTAGCTGAAAGTTTCCAATCTGAAAAGATCCCGCAATCCTCCACTTCACTGCTCATCCACACTGCAGTGACTGAGAGCTGCAGGCAGCGCTGCCCAGACCTTCCACAGAATTCATAGCGATGAACAGAACTACCCTGGTTCATCTACCTTCTGGAAAAACTTTACAAGTCATTCTTATTGCAGGATCAGAATTTTAAAAAAGGCTTCAACTTCATTTTTACAAGCAGTGACGTTTAGTCACCAAGCAAAATTAGCAAAAACGTTATTGGAGAAGTAGGTAGCACACAGGGTAGAAACAGAAACTGTATTCTACCACAAAGCTGCAAGCATTATGCCATGTCCTTCAGCCAGTCCTCCTTTGCAGTATCCACGCATGGAGTGACGTGGCTTTTAGACAAAGTTGTGCTTTGGAGATAAAAGTAAAGAGATAAAGAGAACTCTCTTCAAAAGTACTGTAGATTATTCGACATGCATGTAATGTGCACGCACATAAGAGTCTGTTACACCACAGCTGAAATAGCACTTTACAGAGTACATTTACAGAAGATGCTGCATTGTCTTTTCAATTAAATCATTTTAACGCTTGCATTGAAAGTGCAGATTCTCTCAAATAAACACCAACAGGCTGTGGGTGAAACACGGTGCACGCGGAAGCATTACACTGTTCAACTGACTTAGCTTAAGCAGTAGGAATTATCATGAACTTGAGACTGAAACACTAATTTCCTTCAAAGATGTGTTTTGGAATCTTCCTGATGATCTGTCTGTGGAGGCACTAGTTCAACTGGAACCTTAAGGTAGCTGTTCTTCCTGGGGGCTCATTTCTGCGTTTTCCAGATATGGAAAGAATCCTTTATGTAGCGTGAGAAGATAGAGCCTTGCATATGCTGTATAACCAAGGAAGTCTTGAAGTGCATTCCAGCTTCATTTTGTTTCTGAATCCAAGCAATCTAAGTTCTTGGAAGGTTTATTAGATCAAATGCCACTTGTCAGGCAGATCAAACTTTGCAGAAAAAGTTTGGATCAAGTCTTAAACATCAGAAAAGAAATTTGGTTTAAAGGCATGAGTTCTTTGATGCAGAAGGGATAGGACAAAAATAGGATGAGAGTTCTCAACCATTTAAGCTGTGAAATCGCTACCTCAAAGAAGTCTGTCCTGATTATGAATGGGCAGTTTTGCTAATTTTCTCATAGTGCTCAAGCTGAACCTTGAGTTGACAGCAGTTTCTTTGCAAGTGGTCTCTGGGAGGATTCACTTCTGAGATCTCTTTATCCTCACAAGGCTTTATCTTTTCTTTAGACATGCTTGTATTCCCCTGCTACACTCAGAAGGGCTCACAGACAAATATGTAAGCCCACTTAACAATTGTTCTTTAGGTCTGGTCCAACAGTAAAATCTTACATTTTTGCATATTCACCTCATTGTTTCAGCTTGCAAGTAATAGAACAAATTCTGCTATAAAAACAGTTTAAACCCATGCTGTTTCAAAATAGTATTTCGTTTTCAAAGGTAGACATGTTATCTATTTAGACGTATTAACTGTTTAGGGAAAAACAAATACTTGTGAGCAGGAATGAATTTGAGATGGGAATTACCTTTTGATTTGAAAAGAAGGGGAGAGAAGGACACTCTTAGTGTGCTCCATGCAGACCTGGCCAAAGAAGTAAAGGCAGATTTTAGCCAGAAGTTAGCACCAAGGGCAAAAATGAAGTGTCACACTAGGAAGAACATACCCAGCCTTCACAGTGCAAGCATTTTGCTCAAAGCTGCAATCCCCTCTAGATTGAATTCAGTTTTTCTCTTTGCAAAGGCACCCTTGTTTAGAGACCAATGACGTAATTTACGCTCGATTTGTTCAGTGCTCTGGATTCCCACCTGTGAGATGCAGGCAGTCATTAAGCATACCAATGGGACTTCTGATCCTTCAAGATCTGCTAGCCTTAGACTCAGTAGCAGACAGTGAAATATTTGCCAGGCTGACTGAGAATTTTCACTCAGCAAAGGGGCACTGCATTCCCCTCATCACTTCAGTACTTGTATTTAGCTGCCTAGACTCCTGCCTGTTCTCCATCAATCCTAAATCCAAACCACTGCTGTGTAGCACACAGAAGGACAAGCAGGCAGTATGGAAGAGAAGCAACCAGGAAGTTGAGAAAGAGGAAACTAAAAGCAGAGCATCTTTTTCAGCCCAGTACTTAAGTTTTGGACGTCTGTGTACAGGAGCTACAGAGTTGATTCCTATGGCTATAAAAGAGCACAGCCATGTTAAAGTGAAAACAAAGCACTTCTCATCAATGAATCCCCAAGGCTTGAAAAGCCTCATCTCTGCCTCATAGAATGAAGTAGTCTTCCGCCACTGAAATAGCTCAGGGTTGTTATTTCCATCCTACTGAAAATGAGGATTTCTACCCTCCTCAGGTGTTGTTTAACCTCAGCTATTGCTGAAGATGTGCATTAGTGCTCTCAAAGTACATTTGATATAACATGCTTTTTCATAGACAGCCATGGCTGCCAAAGACAAAAAAAAGCAGCTCATGGCTCTGTGCATGGCCACCACGTCCCCAGGACTTCACTGCTAGCTTTGCATGAGATTCCCAGGGGGAGAGGGTAAGTCTTCCAGTGTTGCTAAAATTGCTGTCCACAACAATAGCTGTGGTAAATCTCCCCAAATTAAAAAAAAAAAAAAAAAAAAGGAAAATTATTAGTTGCATGAGAAAAAAACCCAAGCCAATAGACAAGAACACAGGAAAAATTCAGAGTGTAGATGTAATGACATTTATTAAAAGGCATGCTACAACAACTAGAGTTAGGGAAATAGGTATAGGTATCAATTAATCAGCATATACGTGAACTTCAGTGAAACAATATATTGCAGCAAAACGAATTCAAACTAACCATGCACTACACAATTAGAAAATAGGGTTTAAATTACACCTTTCTTGTACATATTATATCAGCAAACATGGAAAGTTTTTTCTCCAATGCCAGAAGCTGCTTTACAAGTGAAAGCTGGTACTGTTGTTTATTAAAACATACAAGACAATTGATTTTTTTTTAATATAAAACCGTTTTACACTCCCATTTGCCCACCAAAGCCATTTTTACCAGTCTTTTTTTTTTTTTTTTTGAAGACGTCACAAATATTTACATAATTTTCTTGTGTCAGACCAACATTTTTATAAACTGAAAATTATCTGTTCACTTTTGTGAACAGATAATGTACATGAAGGAATTTCGCCAATTCCTAGTCATGCTTTTGAATGTCTTGGATACAATATACAGGTAGTCCACTAACCCCTTGCCTGCTGTTCCACATTACAATCTCATTGTCTTTGTAGACTGTTTCATCAACAAACAGCAAGTAAAGGCCACTTTGCATTGGCTTTCCCCTTCCGAAAGGAACTTGAGAGAAAAGTTTTCACATAATGTATCACTAAAACCAGTACAGTCAGTCTTTGGTCAGAAAATGAGGTGATGTTCTGATGCAAGAATCAGCTTGCTTAGTAACCCTTTTTGTCTGCTGCTGCAGTTCTAGGGCGAAATTTTGCAGAAAGCAGCTAACATGCTTAAGGAAAATTGGAAAGTGCTTAAAATGGACTAAGTGGTCAGATTCCCACTCTTCAGAAGTAATGCAGTTTCCAGGAACTGAAGAACTGTTTACAGCAGTAAGATGACATCAGTCAAATGTAAAAGCTTTCACAGCAAATGTCAAGAGCCTTCAGCTACACAAGACCCCTTGTTGGGTTCTGCTCCGATCACAAACTATTGTCACTATTCAGGTTGCAAATATGAGGATTATGCTTGGATTCTGCCATTCTGCCGTATGCCCCTCCAAAATACAAACCCAAACCTGCAGCAGTGAAGGCAATTTTATCATTAAATCTGTACTGAAGTTATAACTGACTGCCTGTAAAGTTAGAGGACAACTTTCTGACTTAACAATATAAATATACAATTTCCAGGGGAAAGGAAAAAAAGAGTATTTATTGTACATGAAACAGCAGTAGATACGAGAAAACCCTACACACAGGACTACTGAAGGCACATAAACTTTGGTCCCGCTTTATATCCCAAACAGCTCACACAATATTAAACGCTTGAGAATATTCCCCTCCTTTCATGAAATAATTCACAACTCCCAAACGTTAGGATTTTCTTTTAAAAGAACAGGCCAACAGTCTTGTACAGAACAAACAAGTCATCATAAGACTGTCAAATAGAAAAGAAAACTGTGTAATCTGAACGGTATCTTTTCAGTACAACAGTAAAAGCTCTAAGTGTGATAGATCTGCTTTAGATAAAAACATACCAGGACAAAAGTTGAAAGCACTTGAATAGCAGTACATGTGAGTTGGATACAATGACAAGGAATAGGTCTGCATCCTTAACAGGAAAAAACAAAAAAAAAAAACAAAAAAAAAAACCTGAATCACTTTATGACTCAAAATTAACGAATCTGAGGAGGGGAAGTTGCATCTGTTGCTTTTTTTCAGCATGGATAAATAGTTTGTATACAAACAGGTTTGCCACCTTGCAAACAGAAAGTGTCATATAGGCAAGTCTCTTCAGATCTGTGGAATAACTAACTGAAGCACCAAAAAGACATAAACCTATCTCAGAGCACAAAAAGTAGAACTGACAATACCAGCAGACAATGCAACCGCGTCAAGTGAAAACTCAAGCTTTCAGCTGATGTTCCAAGGCATTTAAAGAAGGAAGCTGAAACTTTACTACTAGGCAAGGTATTACAGGCCATTTGAAAAGCCACCAAGTTTCTCCTGGGTTAAGAATGCCTTGCTACATTTTGAACCAATGTGCTGCCATTGAACAAAAGTAGGAGTTGAAGTAACCCAGGGTGATTTTTGACTTAAAATAAAGACTTAAAGGCGGAGAACTCCCCCCTCATCCACATCTGGTAGCTGCGGTCAGAGTTTAGCCACTAGTGTTTCAGAATACAACTCCTGCGTTGCACATTACAACACGCTTCACAAGCGACTTGAACAGAAATTAACAGTTTATGTTAAAGAAATTATGAACCTGTATTTAATAACTTAATACCGTTGTATTGAAAGGATGAAGCCAGAGTCTTTCAGGGAGTTGTGCTGTAATAGAAAAGGCAACATATTGCTAGGTGGGACAGTAGGAATATCTCTGACAGAGTGGTCAGCCCTAATCCCAGGGAGAGGCAAGATTAAGGCCTTCAGAGCTTCATTTTCAACCTACATCAGTGTAAGAATCTGTCAAATAAAGCCTGCTCTTCTCAGAGGTTCTGAGCTCGTATATTCTTTAGAGATTCACAAATTGAGTGCAACAGTGCTTTTGCATTGATGGGTCAAGCACGGTTTAAGAATTACTCCATTTGTCCTTATCCTTCACTAACAGTGCATTATAGTAACATTTTTGCTTTTGGTTATTCAGGGCAGAATACTGAGTAAGATAAGCTAGCCTTATCTAGTACCATCATTCTGTTAAGGAAACATTAAGACGTACAGCTATTTCTGAGGCTTGTCTGCACTTGTAGAAGCAGATCTCTATAAGAGGCAGTCTGAGAAATGCATAAATTTGCAAGTAATCTGACAAGAATTATTTAATTAAAGAAACAGTGATAACAAGAGATAATGACAAAAAGATACAGGACAAATATATAACAAAACAAAACAAAACCTAACAGAAGATCACAAAAATCTACTATCCAGATTTCTCTTAGGTTAGAAATCTGTAAACCCCTGGCAACCTAAACTGTAAGCCTCCTCATTTCAAACTGCAAGTAGTTCTGAGCTGATATTAATTCTATTCTAGCATGTAGACAAAATAAAAAGATTATTTCTTTCTGTGAGAATGCTGTAATCCTCATCCCTTCAAATTTGTTTAAGCATTAGCACTAAGCATTAGATTAAACAAATTTAAAGGGCATGTAATTTGTATGTTTGTATGCACGTATAATGTGATATGGCATACACATGCTGATATTGAGTGTCAATATTCATTCTCAAATTTAAGGTTCCTTTTCTCTGCTTTAGAATTACATTCAGGTCTACTATGATTCCTCTGCCCTTTAGCTGTAGTTCATTAAAAAAGCCATAAATCATACATTATGAACAATGTCCCAGTATTAACAAACCACTGTGCAGTAACAAGGAGCATTCCTAGCAACTGTCTTAAACTATTATCAGTGTGACAGCTAAAAAGGTTAAACATAGACAGGAATTACAAATTGAGTATCCTGTTCATTTGCAGACAGGACCTTTTTCAACAAGGCTTCTTACAACGCAGAACTTTGCTAAAAACACAGAGATGGTATTTTTAAATAGGTTGCTCTGGGAGCTCTGATTCTGCACTCTTTTTTTTTCTTTTTTTTTTCTTTTTTATTTTTTTTTATTTTTTTTTACAATTCTTTTTTTAAGGTTAGTTTTAAAAAAGGTTGACAGTTCACCGACTTGAATCAATCATCTCAAAGAGGGGGAAATGGGAAGAGTACCTCAAATCCCAAAGATAACATTGCCTGTTATTCCTAAGCATTTCCATAAAATATAACATTCTGAAAAATTATTTACTTGTGTTGAATAGAACCTACTATTACTACCTAGATAGTCAGCATTTTATCTACTGTCAAAAGACCACGCTTTTGTTGTATTTTAGAGACCTGGAACCTTCTTTAGTATCATTAGCTGCTGCAAGTCAAGTCACAGACATTAAAGCAAGACAAGCTAGTACATCAGTGATTTTACAGAAGTAATTCAGAGTAACTGTGTAGAAGCTCACTCCAAAATACTCAGATATTTCCAGAATTACACCCTTTGTTCTAGAAAGATAGGAGGAATTCTACAACAAACAAAACGAATGAATGGCAAAAAATTCTGCAGTAATTATAAACAAGCAAATGTGATATGTCACATTTTAAAAAGTGACGTATTTTTGGTAAATTCTGAAAAGAAATAGCCCTTAAAAAGAAAAAAGAACTGTCCAGTGACAGAACTAGTAATGTTCATAACTTTCTACACAAAAATCTGACTACATCACAGCACATTCTCCAAAGAGAAATGGAAGTTCAGTACTGAACTTCTTGGGAAATGAAATAATGCTCTTCATGGTAAACTCAAGAACCTGAAAAAGAACTGTTTGAAACACCATCCCTCAGGAAGCGAAGCTGCAGAAACTGGAGTGGAGTTTGCTCTTTTGCTTTTTTTTTATGCATCATTTTATTTTGTCTCTTTGTTGTGCATTTTTCTGGGAATAATTTTTTATTTATTTTTTTTTAACAAATAAAGGCATCAGACAACTGCAACCAGATAAATTCAAAGAGGTCTGCAGGACTCTGCTTTAAACTTCATGTTTTAAACTTAATTTCCACCTCTACCTTATCTCTACACTAAAGCACCAGAGACTAGAAGTTTGAATATTACTGGGGATGGGGGAGAGAGGAGGGGAGAAAACACAAAAGTAGCAGTTAGGAAAATATTTACAAGAAAGAAAAAAAAAGAAAAAAAAAGAATTTTAAAAGCCTGCATTACATTTTTCAAGATACTTCAGATAAAACTCAAAGCTGTTGTGTCATAAGCACACAGTAAGGCACATAATAAGAAATTAAGTAAATACACAGTAAGTATATTGATACAAAAAACTCTTGAGGTTTAATTTTTCATCCCCAAAGATGACCTTACCAAAAATAACTTCTTAAAAATTCGTTAAGCCATCACAGACCTGAATATTTTCTATAAGATTGTAAACATTTTATTCTTTAAAGAAATGTAAAAAACTCTTTGAAATCAGGACTATTTTCTCCTCTTATTTTCTTCAAAATACTATTACACAATATCACTTCATAGTAAAATAACACATCGAACTTCCATTCCAGGATGAAGTCAAGCTAAAACTCTAATGTCACAGCTTGGAGAAACTCAAACATCTTTTACTCCGCTAAGAAAAGGCACTGCCTTTCCTCTAATAATTTAACCCATACGAACAGCACAAAGTTTATGCTTTAAAAAAGCTATTGTAAAGATTTGCCAAAGTGTGAACACACACTCCAGTAACATAAATACTGTTCAGAGGGCCTTTGCAACCAGCGCTCGGCTTTTTCTTCAAGAAAGCCAAGCTCTGTTTCACATTCAAATCAGTATTCAATATGGGTGGAGTGGATTTGTTGTCTTGTTAGAAACATTCTCAGTTTGGTATATTGAAAAAGCACTCTAAAATATTTCATAAGGCTAATCTGAAACAAAAATTCAACATATATTCTCAAAAGTAAAGTTAAAATAGGAAACATGATGATAAATATTATTTCTAAAGAAATTTAATCTTTTTATTGATGAATAATAAGATTTGATCATATACTGGCAGCTGAAATCAGAAAAGATTATCCCCTAATTCTTTGCTGTGTGTACGAACAAGATTTTTCTTTTAAGAGCAGAATTGGTCACAGCTACTTCAGTCTCTGATGAGAGTAAGAAAACTGCAGTGCAGTTTTAAAAGGAACGTTCACAGAAAAGTCAAATTGTAGATCTTGAGAAGGAAACTCGGAGGTGATGATTTTCTCCGAGGTCATAATCGTGAAGTTCAATGAGAGCATGAACTGCTTCTTCCACAGAGCCCAGCTGGATAAGAGCCATTTTGCAATCTCTCCTGAAGGACGACAAAAAACGTTATTAATTAGAATCAAATTGTCATTGTAGTAAGTCATAAACACACAAAAAAAGTGATGCAAATATTTCTTTAGCCACATCACATACAGCTCTTCCTACACAAAATGCAGGTGCAGTGACAGAAATAGATTTAGTTATGCACCTCACAACAGGGAAATAACAGAACTGAGTTAGTTTTACTGATTGATAACCTACAGCCATGCCATTCTTCCATAGCATTGTGTTTAAAAAAATAAAATCAACCAAAAAAGCCCATCCAAATATGCCAAAAACCCTCTGAAAAACACTGATGTTCTCCCTATATATGAGATTCTAGCAGGTGTGATCATGTCAAAATAAAATAGGAAAGATATCTAAATGAGTGCTAGAACAGATTCACTGTAATCTTTTACTCGACATTTCACTCATACAGATCTTATAGATCTTTTCCAAGAAGCTAGAGTTATGTTCACTTTCCTTAAACTTACCTGACTTTGAACACACGTGGAATTTATCAAAGGTCAAATATTTTCCATTTAGTTATGCTAGCATAATATTTTCAATTAATCACTTAAAATTTCAAGATTAGAATTAGCATAAGCATTGTCACAAGCTGTTAAGCTTTTGCCTATAGATAGCGTTATACACAAATGGAATTTCTCCAAAAAGCAATTAGCCATCTTTTAGGATGAAAGATCTCACAGCATTTTTAAATGAGAACTTACTGGAAAAATCTGAAGGCTTTCACAGTAGATCCAGTACGTGCAAAAAGACTCTTAATATCGTCAAAAGAAACAGAAGTCCTGTTTAAAAGCAAACAAAACAAATCAAAATCTTCTCAACGTGTAAAAGAGCACAGACTACAGTCTTTGCAGCAGTAGCAAACCACGAGTTCTTACTGCTAAATTAAATTCAACCACCTAATAGTACCCCACTAACACAAGCCCAGCTCAAACATCTTGGCTTCGACTCTATGATTTAGCACTGCAGTGTGCTACAAAAAATACTTCAGATTCAATCCATTGCTTTTCATCTTCTCCCATTCCTGCCTTGGATATATTCAGAAAGTATAAAGATTAACTGGTAGCTTCTGAAATATTTTTGTCTTTTAATTACTGCTAGCACACTTCACATATTTTCTGTTTTGAAAGTCTACTTCCAAGTATCATCTCAGAGGTGTCCAATATCTTTTTTTTTTTTCCTGATTTGAACAAAATTCAGTAGTTTTCTTTCTTCCCCCTCCCCCCAACTCCAGATTAATTGGAGAACAAAAGAACCCTGTGCAAATTGATGTTGAGCTATCACTTCACACACTGTTGACAACATTCTAGCAAGGAAAATAGGTTGCTTCAGTTTTAGAGAACGTGCTTCTTAGTAACTCCTTTTTTGTAAGCTTTCTGAATGACTGTAAAGACTATTCTTTAAACAGTGTAAGAATGATTAAAAACTGTATCAACACTACATAACAGTGTTAATCTTAGATTTGATGCAGTGTAAATCTCAAAAAGCATGCCTTTAATATTCCAGGAAAATTTATAACACAGAACTTCAGATGTGAAAAAATTCATTTTTCCAAGAAAATATACATTAAAACCTGTCAAGAAGAACAATAACTATCGATCCATTATCCTCTTCATTATTTACAGTTTCAATCACTTATGCAGCAAAATGACCCAATTTTAGGAAGACACAGAAGATCAACACACCAGTTAGACTTTGTGGCTTTAAGAGCATAACCGAAGAAACATTCCCTTTGCATGAAGACCACACACATCAGTACTCACGGGATGTTGGAGAGATGAAGAGTGGCAGATGGAGGAAAGATGTTCTGGAAGTTCTTAGAGCCAGGCTTCTTAAAGCGATGTAACGGGCTATTGCTGTAGTCCTTCGTCAGACCGTTGTCATCTTCTCCTTCACGAGGGAGTTGAATATTCTGATGTTTTGAAAGAGTTGCACGTATGAACTTCCCATAAACCTTCTGTCCATTCAAGTTGCTGATAGCTGATCAGTGGAAACATCATTGGGACACAAAAACAGATGATTGGAGGGGAATTAAAAATGGTTCTTTGGATACTGCTCTTGCCTTCTATTTAGAGTCAGATTTCATGTCCTCAGTTTAAACAGCAAGGTCCATCTCTACAAAGTGGGCTAAGTTTCTTCCCCTTCATATCATTACAATTTAACAAGTGCAAGTCTAAATGCAGTGGGAATACAAAATGGCATTATTCTTAAACAGCTAGCAATAAGATAAGGTATATGAAAAGTGTATGATTTATTAATAGGTAAACCACAGGAAAATTGTACAATTTTTTAATAGAAACATTTATTAGATTAAGACTTGCAGGGTTGTTTTTAAGCCACTACAGGAAAATCATTTGCTTACATGAAAGCAAGCTAATCAATATCAACATTTGAAAGCAAGAGTTCATATGTAGAAGAGCTGGCAATAATGGATTTAGTTAGGTTAATATAGCCACTGACAGAAGGCAGATTCCTGAGCTTTATCATATTCATGATAGTTAGGACCATAACTGCCTTTAAAATCAGTACCTATTTGAGCCTGGGTTGCATCTGCCATCTGAACCAAAGCATTTTGTTTATTCTTAAACATGATCTTCACACGAAGCACATCACCATAGGCACCTATGAAAATTCAGAAAGAAAATCTGTATTACTACAAAAAGCACACGTGCAAGTCTGCTGCTTTTCACTAAAATTAGCTTAAAGAATAATCATCTCATTAAACAGCTTGGTTAGAACATTAATACGGAGATATTTCAAGCTTGTATATTATTTTTTGAGGCTCAGAAATAGGAAAAAACACACACCAAGTAGGATCTCAGTAATACAATTGCATGTTTATGTTCAGCTGTTAAGTAGTGCAAGTGTTAAAAGTCCTCTCGACAGAGGGGTATTAAAACATTACCATGTCAACATTCTTCCCTGCAAATAACAAATATGCCATTTCTGTAGCCCGTTTCCTCCAAGACAACCTTTGCTTTTCCATCTTTGCTTTGCCATTCTTTGTAGTGAAGAAATCAGAACACACAGTTCTTCTGAAACTGCAACAATTCTGTCTTTTTGGTACCTGTGTCTTACAGACACTGACTCAAAAGACCATCATTTAAAACCAGCACATTCTCTTGTGCATTTTCTGGACAAAAACAGAAAAACTGAAGTGTAATTAATCACCATTTGCCACTTAAGTAAAAAGAGCTCTAGCCCTATAGTTTCTAAAGGTACATTTGACGTATCTTACCAAATAGGATGAAAAGTCCATGCGGCGTGATGGCCTGTTTAAATGATAAAATGAGTGTATTAATTTTAAAGCCAGGCAAATAAAGAAACCTAGACCTTAAGCACATGGTAAACTAAAACAATGGGAGAGACTCTAAACACTAACAGCATTAAACCATTTCACCAAAAGCCATTTGCATCAGTAACTAGAGTGTATTCATTCCTGTTAATGCATATTTATTATGCACATATCAAATACATAAACAGGCTAACACTTCAGCTCATGCATTTTCATCACTCAAAACTCAGAGACTGTCAAGCTGGAGAAATTATTAATATGTTAAGTGGCTTAATTACTTGAAATTATTCTTTCTAAGCTTTCTAAGACAGCATTTCATACACTGACAAATCAAAGCAATTTGCTACGCTAAAAGTAGAAAAGATCATTCAGTAAGTCATTTGTCTTTTCTAAACTGCAGATACCACCTAAAAAACTAAAACTGGTTGCAGCAACATGCATTTGCTTTGTTTCAATTTTGCCCCCGTGACCACACGTTACTAATATGCACACTATTTAATTGTTAATACATGAAGCACATATGGAGTGATAATTAAATTGTCTGATTAAAAGCTTTGAAAAGAAAGCCTGAAATAAGTAATTTTTCTTCAGAGATTTTTCATTAAATCCTAATGTACCAAGTTCCCCAGTCACTAAAGAAGAGAATTTGCACTCTAATCAACACAAACTTTATTCAGCTGAGACAACAGCTCTGCCCGTAGCGAGCACTAACAATTTATGTTGCATTATGCATTGCAGTATAAAGTTCTAAATGGTAACTTCTTAGATATAATTAGTATTAAGTAAAGCAGCAAAGTCCTAAACATAGATCTGATCTATGCTTCACATATCCTTATTCTGAAAAAGCAGTCTCTTGAGGCTCAGAGAACCATCTTAAATAATTATTTGTACAAAGCTCATCAGAAATCTGTAATTACTTGATAAGATACACTGACAAAACAGTGTAATTGCTTCGTCTTACAGTCCGAATCTATAGCTTTCTTTTAATGCTTAATGTGAAATCTAATTGTTACTAAGAAAAAAAAGTATAAAACACAGCAATTACTTACAGATTCAAGGAATTGGTCAACAGACCTCTAAACTTTTGAAATATGAATGACTTCCATTTTGACAATACCTCTTAATTTCATAAGTTTTATGGTTAAGTGAATCCAGTGAGAGCATAAAACAAACAAGAGTTTAAAATCACTGTAGTAGAATTGCTTATCAGCAATTAAGTAAAACTCTGTATTATGTTACGGCCTTTCTAAAGCTTACTTATTAATTAAGGGATGTAGATTGCTTCTAGTTAAGTATACATTAATGCATAAAGTTTGAGTAACAAGTGCAAAGCTACAAAACAAATCACTGTAACAGTAACTCCCTTGGCAGTTTTATTGCAAACACATAGGAGAAAAAACAATTCTGTGGTACTATGAAAAGTGAATAGACATATTTACTGACGTTAAAAAATGGATTTATAGATATGTTATACCAAGGGACACCCATGCTCCTCCTCTTCAGTCTGAGAAAGCTTGCCAAACTGGAGTCATGGAGTTGAACCCAGTGGTCCCTGGGGGTCCCTTCCAAACCCAGGCTTCACACAGCACCACACAAACCCAAACTCTGTGCATGAGAGCAGTACCCAAATGCTCCCTAAGCTCCAGCAGCCCAGGGCTGTGCCCCTGCCCTGGGGAGCTGTGCCATGCCCTCCATCCTCTGGGGCACAGCCTTACCCTGCCCCCCTGACCTCCTGTGACGCAGGTCCTGTGAGGAGCTGCAGCTGCATAAGGCCTTCCCTCAGCTCCTTTGCTCTGGGATGAAAGATGAGGAACGTTTCATCAATGTTTCAAAGAAAAGTAACTTGCCATGTTTCCATCTTTATTCCTCTTCCCTCTAGTTTCTCTGATTTCTCATGTATGAAAAATTCTTTAGATTTCCCAATGATAAAATGGCACCTTAAGAACTGTAATATCACCGAGGTATCAGTGAGTTTAGCCCTATGTTGTGTACTACCTCAAACATTTTGCATGTATAACCTCAGACAGATCACTAATTACAAACTCACCATTACATTACTAAACTATTTTTTTCCTGCACTAAATTGTGCTTAGAACCTTTCCACTGCTGAACAGAATTTTTAAGCTTTATTAGTAATGGAAATTTGCTCAAACGAAAACAGAGATCATAGAGTCACGGAATCACCAAGGTTGGTAAAGACTTCTAAGATCACCCAGTTCAGCCCATCACCTATCACCAATATTTCCCCAGTAAACAATGTCCCTCAGTATCACACCTGAGTGTTTCTTGGACACCTCCTGGGTCAGTGACTCCACCACCTCTCTGGGCAGCCCATTCCAGCACCTGACCACTTTTTCGGAGAAGAATTTTTCTGTAACATCCAACCATCTCCCTTGGTGCAACTTGAGGCCATTCCCTCTATTCTTATCATTAGTTACATGGGAGAAGAGGCTGGCACCCCACCTTGCCCCAGCCCCCCTTCAGGTATTTGTAGAAAGTGACATGGTCTCCCCTGAGCCTCCTCTTCTGCAGACTGAACAATCCCAGTTCTCCCAGCTGCTCCCTCATAAAGCCTGTGCTCCAGACCCCTCACAGCTTTGTTTCCCTTCTCTAGACATGCTCCAGGGCCTGAATGTCTTTTTTGCAGTGAAAGGTTCAAAACTGAACACAACATTCAATGTGGCATTGCAAATACTGAGTTCAGAGGAATGATCAGTTCCCTGTTCCTGCTGGCAACACTATTTCTGCTACAAGCCAGGATGCCATTGCCCTTCTTGGCCACCCAGGCACACTGCTGGCTCATGTTCAGCCAAACATCAATCAATACCCCCAGGTCCATTTCTTCTATACAACCTTCCAGCTACTCTGCTTCAAGCATGTAGCATTGCCTGGATTTGTTGTGGCCAAAGAACAAGACTCAGCACTTGGTCTTGCTGACCTTCATCCTACTGGCCAGCATGCCCAGATCTCTATGTAGGGCCTTCCCACCCCCAGGCAGATTGACACTTCCTGTCAACCTGGTGTCATCTGCAAATTTATTGAGTGTGCACTCAATATCCTCATCCAGATCACCAGTAATAATAATTAAGAGGACAGACCCCAGTACCAACCTTTGGAGAACACTGCTTGTGACAAGTCACCAGCTGGATTTAATTCCATTCACCACCACTTTCTGGGCCCAGCCCTCCAGCCAGTTTTTTACCCAGCAAAGAGTGTACCTGTGCAACCCATGGGCTGCCAGCTTCCCCAGAAGAATTCTGTGGGAGACAGTGTCAGAGGCTTTCCTGAAATCTACACAGACTATGTCAACAGCCTTTCCCTCATCCACCAGGTGGGTCACTTCATCACAGGAGATCAGGTTGGTCAAGCAGAACCCTTAGGTGAACCCTTGCTGGCTGGGCCTGATCTCCAGGTTGTCCTGCACACGCCATGTGAGCTTCCTCAAGATGATCTGCTCCATAAGTAATGCTCAGATTTTGGTATTATCAGCACAGAACTTTGCTCATTTGTTGCTTCAACTAAAGCTAATTTGCAATAAGGATTCTGGCAGCTGGTACAAGTAGTGACTTGCATCAGTACTACAGATCAAACCTACCTCAGGGTTGAGGTTGCTGACCAGTAAAACAGAATTTCCTGGAACACTTGGGTTACTCATCCGTACAGATGCCACAGATGTGGTGACTGCAAGAAAAGAAAGTTTTCCAGGTAGAGGTGAAATTGAAAGATTTGAAATTGTACTTACAGCATCACTTGAGACATTTTAGAAGACAAAAGCAGACTAGGCTCCTCAAAAAATTTGATTTTCAATAAAAACAGTGTTTGGAAGTTAAGGTATTCCAAGTATCTGATTAATAAAGCAAAATACACTTCCCCTCTAATGATAAAGAAATATTGAGCCACGGCAACAGATCCACTGAGAAGGGGATACAAATGGCAGCTCAGAGTTTATCCTGTGCTAGGAAGGAACAGATTGCCATGTTTAGAAGACTACTTATTTCTCTTTTTTATTTAGAAAAGAGGAGACTTCCCCTTTTACCTTTAAATGTGCAAGAAGACTTTCAATTCTTAGAACAATAGATACTTAGAATTTCTTCTCTTGTAGGTAATCTTTTTAAAGCATTACATTTCTTCATTTATTAAATTAAAAATTATATCAACATATGTTTTTTATTATGGCAAGAAATTTTACTGAGAAGCCAGGTGTATTCTGATAGACTGCTAGCCCCAAATGCAAATGCAAGCACTAATGGCTTTAGGTTTTCTGTCTACTTGTTTGGTGCATGCATGTTTGGGTTTTTGCTTGCTTTTTTTTTTTGTTTTAATTGAAGATAGAACATTACCAGCTCCTTGAGGAATGTATGCAAACGGGCCAAATCCACTAGTCCCTACATGTGGTTGGAAGATGATACCTTCGGGCCCTGGTAATAGAAGACATTTAATTAAAACAGAGACTTTAACATTCCTGGAAAACAGAAGAGACTTCAGGAATGAGAAAGCTGCCAGCGCTGCTATTCTCACTTCCATCTGTGATTGCATCTTCTATAAATGTTTGAATAAAAATTAAAAAAAAAAAAAACACAAAAAACCCTTCTGATTGAAATCCACATTTCTGTGTTTACATTTTTTAGTCACTTCTTAAGTCTAACATCACATGTCTCTCAGTGTCCCTCTCTAAAATGCAATTTAGACAAATTTGACAATGAAAGCCCAGCATAGATTAGTATTCATTGAAGTTTAGACATCTGTGGTGCCCAGTATATTTTTTGTTTATAAAACTGAAATGCATTCTAGAAATTTTCTGGAAGCAAATCATGCCATGTTTTACAATGATGAGACATCACTATTTCCTAGATATTAATGAGAAAGTATGGGCTAAATAATTAAACAACCAAAACCAGTCTGAGTTTCTGAATTCTAGTAGTAGAAAAAGTATATTTTTCTTCTCAAGCAGAAGCACCTTTCCAGTACAAATACATGGAAAAAAAAAAAAACAGCAACTGCATTTACAAGCATTAAACAGATTTGGAATACCAGTGTAGAAAGATCTTGCTCCAAAGGTGGCTCACTGGCTTTCATGCTACTATGTGGAGATAATCACTACCTTGGGTAACAAGTAAGGTTGTGTTAGATGCAAGATTGATTTCTGCATTCTTTCATATGTTAGCACTCTAGACTGTTGGCTTTTTATTTTAATAAATCAGGACACACATAATCAGTGCATGAAACCCACCAATCTGCAGTGTCTTAGTACTCAAACTTTCACCACTGACTAAAAGTAAGCTATGCTCACTAACAAATGGTCGATACAAATAATACAGCTCCTTATGAAGTACCAGTTATGAATCACAATAACAATAAATGAAAGAGACACCGCAGATCAAGTACTCATAAATATTGCATAATGTCACACCTCCTCTTATCTGTAGTGTCAAAGCACCTTTAATACAAACAATGGAATACATTCATCAGACCAAAGCAAGTCATTGTGTTCTTCATAATGCACCAGCGTGTGCATTATGCTGACAAGTTCTGGCAATAAGGATATGAATAAAGATACGAATCACTTATTCACAATCCAAGAACGATAATGGAAATGTTAATGAAGAGATAAAGAGCTTTCATTCTGCCAAATGAGATCTGCATGTTGCACATTGATACCAAAATCATACGTGTAAAAGTTGTCAAACAGAACTAATGCAGAGAGATCTGGAACTCTTTGATGCATGTTTTATTTGTAAAATCATTTGCTTTACAGCTGGCAGGTAGCTCTCAAAGCATACTCATTCATGTATTTCTGCCCATGCTGAATGGATGAGGAAGATTTTAAAATTCAAAACATTCATAAAAATGTGATTTTTTAATTCTTTTTTTTTTAATTATTTTTTACAGTGCAGTATCTCAAAAATTTTAGTTTTACTATTAGGATACCTTCAAGTCTACAGTAAAATTGGATGCATTATTCTGATACCTGCTTTATCATAGAATGGCTCAGATAGTTCTCCATCAAGCCTGCCTGTACCAGTAGTAAAACAGGAAGCATAAGTACTGACATGACTCCCAATGTCTTTTCATCGCATCATTCAGCCAAGTGGTATTTGAACACACGTGTGGCAGCAATTAATCTGTTTGATGATTTGCACTTATTATCAAAGTTGAACAAACAAGCATGCATGTGCTGTTTATGCCAAAAGGGCTTCTCAAAGTCACTTAAGTAGATAATGCTTTCTCTATGCAGTGGAAGTGACTTTCAAAATTTACTAAAGGAATTCACTAAAATTTTCTTTCAGAAGGCAACTATAAAATGTAATTGTAGAATTTGTGTATTTCTTATAGTTTATTCCTTAAAGCAAGCAGTCATCCTAAAATACCAGCAAACTTTAAAACATTTACTTTCAAGTAGCTTTAGGGAATCGGTCAATTTTGAATGGCTGCCATTGACTTTCCTGATATGCAATGTCTATTATATTGCCTTACACCAATGATATAATTCCACACCACTCTAAAAACACAGCTTTTTGACAACGCTTATAATTTCCCCACCTGAATATATTCTGATAACCATTTATCTGAGCACGGTTTCAGATACTCGTTTATCTAGAATAGGATTTTCTGCTTTCCACACAAATTTTACTGAGTCTAACAATTAGGGTTATACATAAAATGTTCTTTTTTTTGTTTGTTTTCAACAGAATCTATTATACAGCCAGAGAATAAAACTCCTAAGAGTATGCAGTGTAAAAAGCATAATGATCATCCTGCATATTTATCACAAAATAAGGCCTTCTTACCAAAGGCAGCAATTATGGCTGGATCCAGGGGTAGTTGGACATCAGAAGCTGGAAGGTCAAAGCGAGTGAAATCTCTGCTTTTCTCATTGTTGTACTTCACCTTAAGGCTTGTTAACTTTGAGAAATCAATATGTAGAGTGCAGCATGCATTGTAGATATTTCGGCCATCCAGAGCCTGGAAACAAATGGTTAAATTTTCAGGTACAACACACTTTGTTGCAAACCTCCCTCCTAAGTTTATTTTTATCTGTATCAAAAAAGAGAAAAAAGGGCAAGTACCAATAGATAAATATTCCATGCCTTTCATCTCAAAGCTGAGTATAAAGGCAACCCTTCTGGACTAGGCCCATTCCAGACAGCTCGAAAGCAGAATGCACTGGTGGTGCCTTTGTGATAACATTTTTAAGAAAGAGTAAAAAAAACAAAACTGCACATCTGCTGTCAGAGGGAGGAGTAGTAAACATGAGAGAATTGAGGTCAGTGCAGGAGAAGGGCATAACGTGCTCCTCACGCGGAGCAGCAGCTCTCTGCAGCTCAGGAGAGGCCCATGGCAGTCTGCAGGCTGTGGGCACTGCATAGAGCAGATCTCCCCACGCAGCTGTGGAGAAGCCCTTGGTGCAGCCGTGGATGCTGCCTGCAGAGGTACAGCCTATGGTACAACTCATGCCCCTGCAGGAGCAGGCCTGGGCTGGAGCTGTAGCCTATGGAGAGGACCCCAGAGTGGAGCAAGAGCTGCATGCAGCCCATGGGGAAACCAGTCTGTTCCTGAATGACTACATGCCATCCTGGAGCAGTTCTTGAAGAACTGCAACCTGTGGGAAGGGGCTACAGTTCACATGCAGCCTTTATGAAGGACCATATTCCACAGGAGAGACCCCACACTGGAGCCAGGGGAAAAGTATGGGGAGGAAGGAGAGCAGAGACCAAGTGCTATGGACTGACCACAGACCCCATTTTGCACACACTTGTACTGCTTACAGAAGGAGGAAGTAGTAGAAGAGACAGGAGTGAAACAGAACCTGAAAAGAAGAGGTGTGAGAGGAAGGTGTTTCTAGTTTTGCTTTTAGTTCTCACTATCCGTATCAATGTGAAATAAATTTATCTTCCTCGAGTTGAATCTATTTTGTCCATGATGGTAACTGGCAAATGATATTGTTCTTAACTCACAAGCTTTTCATCTTATTGTCTTCCTGTCTTGCTGAGGAGTGAAACAGAGAGCAGCTTGGTGGGCACCTGGCAACCATTCAGGGTTAACCCAGTCTTCAGATTAATCCTCACCAAAAACAGTTTAGTTTGACACAGAAAAGACTTTTTGTCACAACCACAGCTACTAGTCTTCCCTACCAACAGCCCTAAACTTTGATTTGGTAGAACCATACTGACTGCTGTCTGTGTGCTATACACTTTCTTACATTTGATGGTAGAGTACCATTCTAATGAGGGTTGTCAAAGTTATTCTAGTGCAACAAGACAGTTAGAATGAAAAAAAGTCAAAGTTAATGGGCAAGCTATCAGTAATGTTAGCACAGTGGCCATCTTACCTGAGGAAAACACCTGAGGAAATGGTGAGTACACTGCACTTACCATTTTGGCATAATATGCATTCACTGGTTCAGCATACTGGATCAAAGCTTGAAACTGATTATTCCTTGTAAAGGTGACAATCTTCAAGACAAATCCAAACCTAGAGAAAATCTGAGAAGAAAGAAATACAGACTTAAAAAAAAAAATCATTCTGTGATTTAAAACAAAAACAGCATTTTGATACTTAATATAAATTTTCTGAGACATACCTTTAGTAAGAGCTGAATAGAAATGAATTGCTATCAGAATTTGTTTCAGGTTAAAAAAAAAAAAGAAAAAAGAATATATAAAAGATGGGGAAGAAGGATAAAATTCCTCTGAAGGATTAGCAATAAACTAATTCTAACAACTAATAATAATGACTAAAAAAGCCTAAGGAGGCTTATGTCCCATGTCAAAGCTGAGTTATGAGAAATGGACTTTCACAAGTCAGATAGGGACTGTAAACTGTCAAGATAGGCAACCTTACAGCCTGTATTTCAAGCAATTTCTGCAAACTTATGATCAAACATCTCTCTCCAATAAGTAGTTTGTAGACACATTAACAACATAGATCCACTGTCCTAAGTGGAAAACAAGGAAAGAGGCAAGACAAGCACTTGCTTGAGACTCATCCTTTTATCGATTTATAGGTGTATCAATTTATAACTGAGTGGTGTTTGATTTACTGCAAATGTAGGCATTGTAGAAAAGTTTTTAAAGGCTGAAATTTTGTATGTATACACACACACACACATATATATATACAGAGTACATTCAGAATGAGAGCATGTAATACACGAAACACTCATGTGACATAATGACAGCTTCTGGGGCACACATGGAGAATGTGGACAAAAATGTAGCGAGGTTAAGACACAACACGCAAGTGCAAAGAAATGATTGCAGAAGTAACAATGAAAGAGGAAAAGTGAGTTTTGAAAGCACCAATAGTTCTAGAACAAAGTTCTAAAGCAAAGAAAAGCACCACAGCAATCAGAACCCCTAGAAAAATATTAATCCTAGAAGGGAAAGATATACAAGAGATAAGGACAAGCATCTCTTTCCAGCCTATTAGCCTTAGAGTCATAGAGTCACTGCTCTAAAACTTCATGCCCAGTTTTTCAGGATTTTATGCTACAGTCACCATTTCCTGGTAGAAGACAAAACAGAAACTTTCTTTCAAAGCAATTTAAAGCTAGCTATCCAGTTCCTGTTCACAAAACACTTCCCCTTAAGAAAGGTCTAAGTGCAGTTTCTAAATGTGTGCTTCCATGCACATTTCCACAAAAACAAATAGACATTTTTAAGATATACCTGTTTGTTTCTAAAGCTAAACCTCACAGCTTTGTTTCTACAAATATAACGCCAGCTATTCTGTTTCTTACAATAGACATTTTAAGGCAGATTGTGAATAAACAAACAAATAAATAAATACTATATGTAAACAGAAGTTTTGTATGACAGCCTGCCTATATGGTACTATACTTGTCAGTAAAATTCATTTCTATTAGCTTTCCACACTTACAAAGTTAGGTTTCTCTGCAGCACTGTAGCTCTCTATCATGCACAAAGCACTGCTTTAATTAGAGGATAGTGTCCCTATTATGAACTCCAATTAAGCTCCCTTTTCAAGCGCTATCTGATTTTCTAGACCTATTGCAAAAATAGTTAACTGAGGGTTATTGGACAACTCAAACACTGAGAAATACAATTTCGCTGCACAGAAGTAAACATTAGTCAGATTAAAGTAATATAATACGAATCCCTTCTTCCACTGTCTGCTTTGTCAATATCAAACAAAAAAAAACCCAAGAGCAATAACAAAAAGCAAGAGCACACAAGGTTAGATCCAGGAGTTGCTGTTGCTATGCACTGATAGTTAGCTAATAGACTATTCTGTGTACACTAATTGTTTTAAGCAGTTGACATACAAGCTGCATGATTTATTATTGATTAAATTACATCTGAAGGTATAAACAAAGTTTAGATCACAAAAATTTTGACTTCTAAGTGACAGCTAGCTGCACACAAATTAATCCATTCTTGTTGGAGGGACAAAGAGAAAAAATTAACGTAAGGAAGCAAGAGGAAATAGCAAGTGTTGATAATAAGCATTTGAGATGCTAAGTAGAGCAGCAAAAACAGTTTTGTCCAGACTGCAGCTCCTTGTAAAAAATGGCTAATCATTTTAAATCATATTAACTCAGGAAAATCATATTAGGGGCATGTGTTGCAAAGATTTACTGGTATTTATAAAAGCTTCAAGTATGAAATTCTTTGCAATACCTGAAAGAAAAATATTGACAAATCCTCAATAATTACAAGCAGGAATTACAGTAATGTCTTTCATAGCTATAGTCTATTACTGTAGTTCTGAGCAAGCAAAGCAAGCGACATTCTAAGAGCCTGCAATAATTTAAAATATTTGCCCAACCAACTATACTTGCATGGAACATCCCTTGTACCAACTTGTAAGAGTGATTTTAAAATGCTAAAATATAACACAAACTTTTAAAAGTTACCGAGGACAAGGAGTAGTAAAATAAGGCAAGAATTCACTAGTTCCTAGGCGCAAAATTCAAAGTAGCAATTTGAGTTCATTATTCCTTCCACAGAACTCTTGCTACAATTTTAACTAAGTTAAAGAACTACAAACCAGAGAAGAAACAAACAAAACCAACCAACCAAAGCAGGAGAAAAAAATCATGAAAAGCCAACTAGAAAAGTCCTGTTTAATCCAATTTTTAGGGTTTTTGTTTTTGTTTTTTTGAGTAAAACTAATTCAAGCCTAGATCTCTAAATTACAACAAATCACGTTGGAATGACAGTCCTTATTCAAGCTGAGTCATGCATGACTGATGGCCCATAGGTACTTAAAAAAAAAAACAATCCCATCTATAGTGGCAACATAGAAACAGATTTTACTATTTGTTTTACCAATTTTTATTACCTGATACAGCACATCTAAAGTGACAGGGTAGAAAAGATTTTCAACAATGATTCGAAGAACAGAACCGTGACTTGGAGAGACCCCACCTTCAGGAGCAAAAGCACTTGTAATAGCCACGTTTCCATACTGCACAGTATTCACAGCTTGCAGCGCAGCTTGAGCATTCTGAAATCACAACACAGCAGAGACCACAATTAACTTACACACATGCAAACTATTTATGTCTAAACAAAGATCTCTTACAAAGCAAAGATGTAAAATGCACTTAATGTGCAGCATTTAAAAGCCATATTCCCTCTTTTAAAATATCTATGGAAATACAACATTTTAATGGATTTTCAACCAGTCAGTAAAGCACAAAATGCTTGGTTTGCTTTATTAGGATTTGATTTTCTCCAGGAACTGAGTTTTGGCAAACACAACCTTAGAAGGTGCACATTCTGTTCTCTTTCTTCCCAGAGCCAAACTATCAGCCACAAAATAAAGCATTTTTAACTCATTTCTCAAACCACCTCACTGGAATTTGGGAAGTCTTTTTGACTGGACCTTTCTCAAAAAGACAGTTGGATTGCTTCTAATAGCCTTGCAGAGAGACATGCCTTTCCAAACACAGTGTTGTGACTTGAAGCCATACCTCAGTAACACCCTTCTCTTGGAAGCCTGACTAAACATGACACAAGGTGTGGATGTTACTCGATTTCTTCTAAGCTTCCAGAATAAACTGTCCCTCAGAGCTGAGCCTAGATTCTAAGACATCAGTAATGTAATGCTCAGTTGCTAAGCTCTCTAAAATTTAAATAAAAGACTCAAATGAAAGGGTCATAATTGAATATATACATTTATATTCAAAAAGTAGGGAATATTGTTTTTGTAGAAGGAGAAAGAAAGTATTCCCTCATGCACTGAACTGAAAATGATAAGAAGTGGTCTTATTTGCAAACGTCACTTTTTTGAGGCTGTTACCTTCACCACACCCTTGAATCTTGTTGCCTTATTTATTTGTTTTTGCAGATAACAAACCAATCCAGCAAAGAGACAAATGACACTTATCAGAGCGACAAGTTAGCAAGATTCCAGTACCTTTCATGTTAGCACAAGTTAAAGATGAGCCCTGATTGTTGCCGTAATCCCTATATGCGGTATTAGTACAGAAAATAAGAACTGTTACCCAACCAACCACATTCCAGAACTTATTTAAGATACACTTATCTTCAAGAAAACACAATGTAAAAATGAAGCCCTATGGTTTTGTGGGAGGCCTGCTACTACATTACTGACAGGAAGAAAGGAAAGAGTCAGTGAGAAGGGTTTACTGGACAAGATGTGGTTATTTTCTTCATGCCCTGAAGTTACTGAGATCTATCTTCTAATAATAGAACTTATGAATGAAAAAGTTCTTTCCAAACATACTATATGAAGTATTTTTAAGTTATGCAGAACATAAAGACCACAGAAAAAAATGTGTCAGTATCTCAAGCTAATACAAGTGAGAGGCTTCAAAAAAGAAAATTAAAAAAAAGAAAGAAAAAATAATCAAAGCAGTAATAACACTCCAGAAACAAAATCGTTAGAAGATAGAGTTCACAGCATATAAAAAATTAAAGTAATCCAGGCAAATTGACATGACTTCTTCCAAAGACAGGAAAAGTAGCAACCTTTTGGACTTCCAAACCACGGAATCAGTTTGCTTTTACCATTGTTCAGAAGTACACAGCAAGATTTCTTCATGCATCTCTCGCCCTCACTCCTCTTAGCCAGATTAAAGAGAGAAAACACGTCAGGCTGGAGCAGGAAGGAGCAGAGAAAAAGCAATACAAATAGACCACAGCTTCCGTTCCCTTTCTCCTGTACTGAATGGGAAGGGGAAGAGGTAACAGCAGTAAAGGGAGAAGAAGTGAAAGGCAAGGCCTTCAGGTAGATATGGTTTTCGGGTTGCGTTGGGTTTTGGTTTTCTGCTGTTTGTTTTTTGTTCTTTTTCTTCTTACTATCCTACTCTACTTTTAAAGGGCAGAAAATTAAGTTCATCTTCCTCAAATCAAATCCGCTTAATCTATGATGGCAGGAGGTGAGCAATATCCCTGTCATTATCACAGCCCATGAATTTCATCATCATATTTCCTTCTGTCGTGTTCTGCTGTGGATGGAGTGAGCACAGCTTGGTGCACACCTGAGAGACATTCAAGGTTTACACATTGCAGGCATAAAAATGTGCATTTGAAGTCACAGTATCACGGTGACTTTAACAGTAATGAAGTTGATGACAAGTTCTAGTAAACTGAGCTTCCAAATGCAGTTACTTAAGGTGTAATACGCTGACCATAGAGACCACTGCTACTGAGACAATCCTACTACATTTTTCCTCTGAATCCTGAAGTATTCAGCATATTACCCCAGAAAACTTCAGTTTTTAACTGCCAAGTTACGAGCTGAATCATTCAGAAGAATCTAGGAAGCACCAGAGCTATAAAGCAGAGAGTAGAACATACAGCTGGAAGCAGGAGAAACAACATCCAAGACTAGCTCATTTTGACAGTAAAATGCTGCTAGGTGAGTTCAATTACTCACAGAATTGCTACTTCAAGGATATCTCAAGCTCCTTCAGTTTTTAATACTGCTAATTAACAAACAAATGCTCATTAAAAAAAAGTATCATTAATGTCACATTTCTACTAGAAACCTAGTCCAGAAGTCCAATTAGAGAGCAGTTATTCTTTAGAGTAGCTGCCTCTGAGAATATCCCTTAGTCACTTCTTCCCCAGCTGTTCAATACTGCATGTAACAACAATAATACCAGCGCTATGAAATACAAATGAAACATTAAACAAAGAGACTTCTCAAAAAGTTATATACTTTCCATCCCAATTGATGAATTCATCATTTAAGAGCTTGCTTTCATATAGTACTAGGCATTGAGGGATATTACGAATGCCAGCTTACACAAAGGGCACAACTAACAATATAATATGTCCATCAATGAAGCATGGGCATGTAGAGAGATCAAAACCCTGACATTATATGACTATTATTAGTACAAATTACAGTAGTTTCAGGTAAATGAAGCTAAGTCTTTCTCTTGCATTAAGATCCACTTAAAAGGGCAACAGAGAGTATTCTCAGCCATTGGAAACTGAATCTATAATTAGACACTTGCCCATCTCAGAAAAGGACCTGGAAGTCCTGATGGATGAAAAGCTTAACATGAGCCAGCAATGGTGCCCTTGCAGCTCAGAAAGCAATTGGTATCCTGGGCTTCATCAGAAGAGGGATGGCCAGCAGGGACAGGGAGGTGATTGTCCCCCTCTGCTCTGCTCTTGTAAGACGTATCCATCTGCAGTACTGTGTCCAGGTCTGGAGCCCCCAGTACAAGAAAGACAGGGAGCTGTTGGACAGGGTCCAGAGGAGAGCCACGAAGATGAGCAGGGGACTGGAGCACCTCCACTATGAGGACAGGCTGAGGGAACTGGGCTTGTTCAGCCTGGAGACAAGAAGGCTGCGGGGTGACCTCGTTGCAGCCTTCCAGTACCTAAAGGGAGCCTACAAAGAGAAGGGGAATCAACTCTTGGAAAGGGTTGATAACTGCAGGACAAGGGGAAATGGATCCAAGTTGGATGTCAGGGGGAAATTCTTTACAGAGAGAGTGGTGAGGTACTGGAACAGGCTGCCCAGAGAGGCCGTGGATGCCCCGTCCCTGGAGGCGTTCAAGGCCAGATTGGATGGGGCCCTGGGCAGCATGGTCTAGTATTAAATGTGGAGCTTGTTGGCCCTGCATGTGGCAGGGGGGTTGGAGATTCATGATCCTTGAGGTCCCTCCCAACCTGGGCCATTCTGTGATTCTCTTGCTAAACCTCCTCAGTGAGAGGAAAGTTCCCATTCTTTTCCTTATACAGAAGGCTTGTTCTTTCAAAATGAAGGCACAATCATCTTATGACAAAAGCTCTTTCGCAATGTTAGCCTTCATGATCCCTGATGCAGGGCTCTGCTAGACAGAAGTTTACATCTGACAAATATCATTAACAAAACAGTAACTCAATATCTTATTTTTAAGAACAGGAAGTTATCTAGAAAAGCTTCATGGAACTGTTTTGACATCACAAAATGATTCCTTTTGACATTACATGCAAGAAAACAAATAGTTATCTCAGTGCCAACAAGACAAGTGTTTTATTTTTCCATCAGTCTGTGTTTTACGTAAGAAAATACTGGAAATAGTGATCTCTACATTCGCAAGACATAATATGCCCTTTAGAAAACAAATATGGTTATATAGCTACTTGCTGAGAATTTATCACCAACCGCAGGAAAAAGGGGTTTAAGAAATAAAGATTAGTATATGCAAGAAAGAAGTTATTATCTGTAACTTCCATGTATCAACACTTCCGATATACTTGAAAAAAGAAAAATAATTTTGCAGCAGTCTTGACTGTTTATCAACCAGTTAGGAACAGAGAGCTCTGAGGAATTCACCAATTTTATCTGTTAATTCCCAGAAAAATAATGAAGTTCTTAGAATCTACAAAGAGAGAACCAGAAGCACTTCTTCCTTCATATTTTGTTTCATTTATAATTTGTGGTTGAATAGCAGTCATTTTCTGTATTTTTTGCAGGAATTTAGTATTCTTGCAGGAATGTATAAGAGTGCTTAACGCTTCCTCCCAAACAATCCAAGAGTGTATTTAACTGAAGCTCTGGAGCAGAATGGGGCAAACAATTGACTCTTCAGCACTGAATACAAACTGGGAGATTCCCAGAAGAAGTAGGGAACTTTTCTGCAGTAGGCAATAAACTCTACTCTATCACATCTCATAGGAAAGAGAAATCAGATTCTCCTGAAGAAGCTAAGCAGAACTTGAAGAAGTTCACCATGCAAAACCACAATGAATAGATTTGCTTTTTCAGAAAAATATATTCAAGCCAGCTGACAGACCTAATAGAATGATTCCTTTCTAGTTGTTTTCTAATTGAGCACAGCCTCAGTCTCACTTTACATAAACAAAGACAGGTGCATCCTAAGTCTCTGAGTAGCTGAAAACACAATTAAAAAAATAAACAGTTGAGGATGAAAGGTACCTTTAGAGATGATCGAGTCCAAGATCCTTGCTTCAAAGAAGTCACCAAGCTTAGATTGCTTACGACTGTTTCCAGCTAAGTTTTAAATGCTTCCAAGGATGGATACTCTATAACATCTCTGAGTAACACATTCCAATGTTCGGCCGTGCTCAAAATAAAAAGCTTTTCGTTTGCTTGCTTTTTAAATTTCAGTGCATTTTTCTGTATTTGAGTTTATGAGCGTGGACTCTTTTCAGTGATGCCCAGTGACAAGAAAAGAGGCTGTCTACACCTCACCCCTCCCCAGGTATTTGCACACATTGATAAAATACCCCTGATTTCTTTTCCCCAGGCTGAATAAACCCAGCTCCCTCTGCACCTGTATGACAGGTACTCCAGTTTCTCACCTACCTTCATGGCCTTTTGCTGGACTTGCTCCATTAATGTCTATGCCTTTCTACTGAGGAGTCCAGGATTAGACTCCATATTTGTGTCTCACTAGTGCTGAATAGAGAAGAGTCACTCCCTGTCAATCTGTCAGTCTGAAGGCAGTAGTCTGCTTTCTGCAGCTGAGGATGCTGTTGGCCTTCTTTGCTGGAAGGACACACTGCTGCCTTATGGTAAAGTTGGGTTCATGAGCAAACACAGATCATTCTGTAGGCTAGCTAGCTGCTTTCCAACTAGTTGCTCCTAACACAAAATTATCACCTGGGTCTACTTCTCAAGTGCAGGAGTTAGCATTTTCCTTTGTTTAACTTAATCAGACTCTACGAGTCCATTGCTCCAGCATGTCTAGTTTCTTATCAACAACAAGCAGTGCAACCATCTGGGATGTCAGACACTCTTCCCAGCTCTGCATTATCCATGCTGAGGATGTGTCCCATGTCATCATCTGTGATGTAAATGAAGATCACAGAATCACAGGGTTTGGAAAGGACTCCATCAAGTCCAAAACCCTCACTAAAACAGGTTCCCTAAAGCACAGGAAAGCTACCACATGGCTTATGACTGTCTCCAGAAAAGCAGATCACAATATCTCCAGGCAGGTTGATCCTGTGCTCTGTTGCCCTCAAAGTAAAGAAGTTCTTTCTCTTGTTCAGATGGAATGTCCTGAGTTCAGGTTATGCATGTTACCTCCTGTTCTGTCATTGGGCACCACCAAAAAGAGCCATCCACTTGACTCCCTCCCTGTAGTTACTACTACTGTAGTTACACTGGTAAGATCCTGTCTCAGTCTTTCCTCAAGGCTGAGCAGCCCCAGGTCTTTTCACCTTTCCTCATATATGGAATGCTCCAGGTCCTCAATCATCTTTGTGACTCCCTGCTAGACTCTCCCCAGGAGCTCCCTGTCTTTCTTGAACTGGGGAGCCAAGACAGAAATATGACAGATGTGGCCTTATCAGGGCAGAGATCTCCTCCCTCACTCTGCTGGCCATGCTCTTTGTAATGCTCACCAGAATACCACTGGCTTTCTTGGCCACAATGGCACATTGCTGCTTCATGGTCAGTCTGTTATGACAACTCTCTGCATATTAAGATAACATCCCCATATTCTTCCAGGGTAACCTGGACATCCTTACACCTCTCCTATGCCTCCTTTTTATTGAGTTCTGCCAAGAAATGCTTGTTCATCCACACAGGCTTCCTGTCCATTTCAATGGACTTCCTGGCCATCAGGATGGCCATTCCTGAACTTGAGTTCCTACACAGTAATTCTAGAGGTACCAAGTCTCTTTCTGAAAGAACTTGCTGTCTATTACAACTGTCAGAAAAAAAAATCTATTATAATATGATCATTAATGTAGTATTAATAGAAAATACTCTATTTACTTATGTAAGTCATATATCATTCCATCTTACTGAATGAAAATAATATACTTACAGCTTGACTAGGTATATTGTCAGTCTTAAGTTCTCTGTGATTGGAATACTGAATATACACAGGCTGATTGTGGATGTGAGGTATAGCAGAAGAGCAGTAGTTCACCATACTAATAGCATTTTCCTCAGAGGCCATTTCCAAAAAAGCCTGCAATAGAATTATAATGGTATTCAACATGGTTTAGTTTACAGGAAAGAACAAAACATCAAATCATAACATACTCCTATTACAACTCTCACCAGAAAAAGAACATGTGAAAGTATAGCATTGCATTAAAAGATGTTCATTTATGCAAGATTGTGGGGATATTTGATTTGAATCTCTTAAAAGACTTATACATTTTAAGTACACTATATTACTAAAGAGTTGGAATAAGTATGACATATAGGAAGGCATGCTAATAAAAAATCACTGCTACTGGATTTATTAGAATCCTGAATACAAGCGTTACTGTTTCAGTTGCAAATGCATACAGTGACTGAAGTAGGAAGAGGACACTAAGTATCTATTGGTTTCTGCACAAAATTAACCCAGCCCAATGCTGCATACAATTTCTGAATTAATGTCTGTTGTTTTTTGAATTTCAGTGTTTATTTATGATGTAAATCACCCATCACCTGAAAGGATTTGAAGGAAAAGAAAAAAAAAAAAATTATTTCACATAAAAGAATTAATCTCCATGTTAATTATTTTAATTGAGCAGGTCATTTCAAGACAGCTGTCAACATAAATATCAGCAAAGTAGTTCTTGATCAGCACACGTTCTTACATAAGATGTGTATAATGTTTACAGCTAATGTGAATGAGTTTCTAGACTATTATATAATCAGAAAATATATGAAAAGAAATGAATGCCAAGACATTTTCCCAACTGTGAAAAAAATGAAAGTTTTGAGCCTTAAATGAAACACTTAGACATCACTGCAATCATTTCAGTCACAGTACCAAAAGCATTAAAGAAAAGAGTGACATGAGCAGGCTTGCTGTTATAATTGTTACCTGACTTTTTCCTCTTAGAATCAGCACATTGGTTACTTTGCCAAAAGGGAGCCCTAGTGAAATGACATCTGCTTCAGTGGCATTATCTGGAATTTGACGAAGATGAAGGACACGAGAAGGCACGCATGGCACTCTCACTCCTTTAAATTTCGTGTTGTCATTCCCATCACCTAAAGTGTTATAGTAAAGAAATGGACCAACAAATAAGACAAACCTATTATGCAGTATAAATGCCAAAACCTAAATGGGAGAAACTGCTGTCTCAGTACTGACATTAACTGTTTTCCATAGCTTTTTGAATTCTAAGAAAGGTCAGCTCATATATAAACCACTGAGAGTTTGAAAAGGTTCCCTTCACCTGTTCCAAATCTCCACAATAAATGTGAGGTCCTTCCACTTTCCTTTCCTTTTTCCTTCTCTTTCATTTCCCTGTCTTCTGTTGGTTTTTGTTTGAAGTCTTGCAACTGGAGATGCTAGTAACTTCTTTCCAAATATGCATGAAAGATATTTACAAAGCGTTAATCACACAAAAGGGCAAGTTGTAGTAACTGGGAGGTAATATTCATTATTTTATTACTAACTTATCTTCCTGCATTCTAGTTCCTCAGCCAGATTTAGCTGCTACCTCAAATAATTAACAACAACAACAACAACAAAAAAAAAAAAACATTAAAGAAAGTCTGCTGTCCCATATGACTGAGTTTAAAAGAATTCTCGTTGAAAAGTAGTCAAGGCAGCGAAGCATGAAATCCATACAGCCATCCACTTTGGCAAATGGCTTTTTATTTTTATTTATTTATTTATTTATTTATTATGATCTGCCTATTTGAATCCTGTAACTGGTAAGTGATCAACAGTTGCTTTCCAAAGCAACTTGATTCCCTGAGAGCACTTTTAAGCAGAGCACCACAAAAAAAAAAAAAAAAAAAAAAAAGAACCTGGCATATTGTTCTAGAGGGTATCGCAATGGAGTAATAACAATTAAAGTCATAAAAATGAAATTCACCAACCAATCTACAGACTTCAGTAACAGATACTCCTAGAGGAAGATACAGAGATATAAGAGACTTGAAAAAATATCCCAAAACATAAGGGAAGATAGCATGCTGGTAACTGAATTTAAGTCTAACTGCGTTCCCATTATACACTGGCTTTTCTCTTCTTTTCCTCCTATTTATGTGCTACAAACAGCTTCACTCCAGCAAAAGAGAGAGAAGCTTAACACCACCTCATCTGTTGCATCTGCCATATCACAGAAGCACAAAAGATGACATATCTGAATGAGTTTAGCAAGTTATTTCAGATTTTCTTATAAATTTTGACTGCAGTGCAAAGCGTTTCACCCAGGTTATTTTGTACACATGGAAAGGTAATTAATGCCTGTGTAATGTATGAGTTCGTTACACTTTGCTTTATCCATCAAGAAATTTTAAATGCCATCGTATGCTCTCTGTGCATTCTAGAAAACATAAAAAGAGGTAAACTTGCTGGGGAGGAGATTTTAAGACAAAGAGAAGTATACTAAACATGCATCAGTACAAAACCAGGACAGGGTATATTGCGATTAAACCCCAATGATCTGTACCATTTTGTTAAATGTAATTAGAAGGCTCAAAAAAAAAACAGGATGAAGTCCTTGACTTTACTAAGCTGGGTACTGCTTGACTAAATAAAGCAGAAAATGAAACCTAACAAAGATATTGACTTTAAGATGAGCATCTCTTGCAAGGGTGACATCTTGTGGATTCTGAATCATTTCTGAAGGTGACAAGATGGAACTAAGTGGCAAGCACAGCACTATCTCACTGCATCTTGCCTATTAGAGGAGTTCACTGATCAGGCATCAGCCAAAAAGGACAGTGCTTAACAGAACAATTTCAGCCTGAGTATGTGCAACATACATCAAACCTTCTACCATCTACCCATTAGCATAAATGTGTTAATGACTAACATCTGACCTAAAAATTTCATAAGTATCTTTTCAGTAATGCTGTAAATACACTAAGTTTTGTAGAATATGAGTTAACTCGCTAAATTGATAATAAAAGCTAGCCCTCCTTCATCCTCAACACAAAGACCTCAGCATATTTTAAACCTTTATACTTCTTTCTCTAACTATTGTCTGATATGGATCTTAATAATATACTTGGATTTAATGGCACCTGAACTTGAAAATGGATTCAATATTCTTCAAAGCATGCCCAGGACCATCTCCTCTTTGGAATTCACACTTAATTGGGTGAAAACAGAAAATAGATATTCATAAGAGACACCTTCAAACAAAATTAAATTAGGGCCCAGTATTACAAACAAAAGCTCATTACAATCATGATTCATGACTGTATGAATGTATTTTCTGGGTGAATAACTTCAAATTGAGAAATGCAAAGAGATTCTAGATAAACGATCACTACATATAGGAAACTCTGCAGTTGAAGCTGTTGTATTTGGTAAAAAGCTTCATTTCAACAAAGATTACTAAAAGAAGTAGAGAGCCATCAGTGGGAACTTGGGTTTTTCTGGACTTGCTAGGAGCCAAAACCATCCATCTTATTTTAAAGATCAATAGCATTTAGAAACCCTGGAAGTCACTATGAAGTATCAGTGACTACAGTGATAATTAATAAAAGCCAAATGCACTAAATACAAATTTATATTCCTTGCCAGCTGGCAATTTCTTACAAAAAGTACTACCTATACAGGCCTGAAATATCTTTCAGCCATTAAATTACTGAATTATAGACTTATGCTGTTTCATGGCAAGCAAGAGGCTCTGGATGTCATACTAAATCAATTAATAGAACTATGAACAATCCAGCATGTGCAAATAAGAAATAGAAAAGAAGAATGTTCAGATTAGTTCCTTTGTCTCTCCCTTAATCTTATTTCCCATTGGAAACACAGCCAGCAGATCCTAAAAGCTTATGAGGAGATTGTTTGCTCTGTCCCTTGCACTCCTACAAAACCACACATTGATGGAATATTGTCTATGTCACAAGCTAGTTAACTGTAAGTAATATAAATTAAATTTTGCAGCCATGGGCCACGAATACTTCAAGCCCACATGAAAGAAAATATTTCTAAAGGAAATAGTCGCAGCCTTCTCCCACATTTAACTTATTGCTTGATCTAAAATTTCCTGTGCTAGAATACTGTTACTGCATCTTTCTCAATACATTGGTATGGTATCTCAATACATGGTATTTCTTGGTCCAACCCAACAAGTCACTTTTAGAGCTCCTCAACACTGCAACTGGACAACACTGGGTAGACTCCAGTGCCTCTACTGTTAGAGTCACCCTTACACAGTTCAAGACTGATTAGAAAGCTAAGTGTGACAATTAAGAGCTAAATAAATAAATAAAAATGCAGAGAAAATACATACATTGTTGAAGAAGAACTGTGATAAAAATGAACTGTAATAAAGATATACTTTTTCTTATACCTTTAGCTGGAGTAGAATTGCTCACGGTAACAGACTTTCCACTGACACTGGAAGAAAGCAGATTGTCAGGTCCATGCTGAAAAATAAAAGACAAGTTTACCAGCAAAAGCTGTTACAGAGAAAAAGCCTGATAAAAAAAAGCTCATTCTATCTTATTATGCTAGTTAGCAAGTTCAGACACGTTACACTTATTCTCTCATTTATCTTACTATAGTCCATGTTGTGAAAGATTAACAAACGCTTATTAAAAGGAATTAGTTGGTAGCAGGCTGAGTCTGTACTCAACTTTGCTTCCAGATACAGATAAACACACAGCCACACTGATCAGCAGTTGTGCTGACCTCAAAACACTAACTTGCATTTTCAATATACCTGTAATAGTTTTTTTTAAACTTAGTTATCAGCTGGAGAATTTGACCATGGATCACCCATACTTACAAAAAAAAAAACAAAATGAAGCAGTGAATAGTACATTCTTTAGGAATATGGAGGAAAGAGTTGGAGCAACATGGATTTGGCATTTTTGGATGAGGAATCTAAGATGCCAGAATTAACTGGCAACTGGGCACTGATTTTACCCATTAGGTTTACTCCAGTACGCCAGTCAAGCATCACCTTTTCACACAGTTCTTCAAAATGCCAGAGAGGTACTTCCTAAGACAATTAATGTTCTCGAAATTTGCAGCGCACTGCTCTGTAAGAGTATTTACATGAAAAAAAGTTGAGACTGAGGGAGCTAATTTAGAAAACGGAGTAAGCAGATCCAGAAAGCACAACAAAACTTCGCTGAAAGGAGAAGCTCCTATTGCCATTGCCATAGTATTCCCACCAGCTCCATAAAATATGCAGCTTGTGGTGCATCAGTTCTGGTGCCTAGAAGATTCCTTATGAGATGATTCAATCCTTCACTAGTGAGTTTCAGCAGTTTGAATCAGGTTAGTAAGTTTATCAGCTGAAAACCAGATCCAGAGTAAGGGAAAGGCAAGGAGAGATGTTTCTGTGAAAGCATCCTTAGGGCAGCAGTAAGCCACCATACTGGTTGGTATGGGCTGCAGAACTATTTGCCATTGAGAAGTGGTTATAAACTGTGCATAAATAAACTGTTCGGTCCTTTTTGTCCTTGCAGTTTGTCATGGGTTCCTGCTGCTTCCCCAGCGTTCACAGAATCACAGAATGGTTTGGGTTGGAAGGGACCTTTAAGATCACGCAGTTCCTGCTCCAGGCAGGGACACCTGCCTCTACACCAGGTTGCTCAAAGCCCCATCCAGTCTGGCCTTGAACATCTTCAGGGTGGGAGCATCCACAGCATCGCTGGTGAACTTGCTACGTCTCACTACCTTCACAGTAGAGAATTTCTTCTTAATATCTAGGCTAGATCTACCCTCTTCCAGTTTAAATCCACTTCCCCTCATCCAGTCGCTACCTGCCCTTTTAAAGAGTCCCTCCCCAGCTTTCCTGTGGACTGCCCTCAGGTACTGGAAAGCCACTATAACATCTCCTTGGAGCCTTCTCTTCCCAAGGCTGAAGAGCTCTAGCTCTATTAACCTGTCCTTGTAGAGGAGCTACTCCAGCCCTTTAATCATCCTTGTTGCTCTCCTCTGGGCCCATTCCAACATCTCCATGTCCTTCCTGTGTTGGGGGCCCCAGAACTGGACACAGTACTCCAAGTGGGGTCTAGGAAGGTCATTCACAACAGAATGTCTATCTAGGTAAGGGTGGTGAAAAAACTTCACAGGCAAAGTTAGCTGCTCACGAAACATCACAAGCGTTAGAGTGTGGATTAAAACAAGATTGTGTTCATCCCTCACTGGCACCAGAAAATACTTTTGAATCAAGAAATCACATATTGACAGTACAAATGCAACATTTATTACAGTAAGCACTGAGAAATAATCTTAAAAAAAAAAAAATAAAAAGTATAGAAAACATTTTAAAGGAATTCTGATTCTAACTGTTTTCACTTGCCTCCAATTAAATCTGTTTCCAATAAAAATATAAGCTATTGTAAGGAGCAGCTTACTTAGTTGAGAAATACGGTACACTGTAAGTCATACAACCCAACTCATACTTATTTGCATGGCCCACTTTAATTTTGTAACTGCTTGTGGATGAAATTCTAGCTGGATTTCCAGTAATCTCATATTCTGTTTGGTTAGATGCTGGAATTTAATTAACACTCAAACTAGCATTAATTTTTAGTTATTACATGTATCTTAAGTATGCAAACACCTGGGTTCTGAACTTCTAAGTAGGATATTTTGCTTGTAAAATACTGCTGTAACTTCAGTTGACAGGTATTGTAGCTTTTTTTTTTTAATTAAAAAAAAAAATACTGTTTATTCGACAGAATAAATATCTGCATTTGTTAAGAAGGCCGAATCAAAAGTAGTTTCAGTATGACAACCTCCAGCAGCAGGCGCCTCTACAGGGTATCTTGTAGCTATTTTGCTGTTTCATTAAAAACTCTGGCAAACATACCTATGATTATTTTAACAGATCAAGTTAGTTTCAAGGACTTAATATACATCCTTACAATTTCATATTTAATTTAAATGAGCTGATACCCAAAAAATACGCTGAAGGCTTTTTCAGAACAAAATATTTTCCCAACCCCTTACATTTTAGAAGACTTTCATAACTGATTCAACTCAGGACTCAAATAAGCATCTTCAGCCAGAAACCAGAACCCACTATTTCAGCAAGCTATTTACTTAAAATTTATGCAGAAATTAAGAAAGTGTGTAAAGGCAGGATTTTCACAAGTCACATTAAGTTGTCTGAGGATGAGAAAAATCTACAAACTATGCACTATTAGACATACATATTTCATGGAATTTATATTGCACAACAAATAAACAAAAAGATCTGCTTTCAACAAAAATTTCACTGCTTCCAATACAAAGGAAGCATCATCAATTTACAGCATTAGTTATTTTGCAGGTATGGCACATGAAATTGTAACTGGAATGTTTGACACTGACTTCTGGGCAAAATTCTTAGATTGCTTCCACAAAAAATACTAACATTCAGGGTTTAAAACACCAAGAAGAACAGACAAGCCTTCATAACAAATCACAAAGTCCTTAACTCACTGTAAGAGATAATACAGAAAATCTGTAAATCAAACAATCTTCCTCTTAAAGATATTTCAGCCATCTCAGAACAAGTTCAAGCATATTCTGAAAGAAAATAAGCAACTTTCTTAATAAATCTGCATCCTTTATGGGCCATTCCATGAATACAGCTTCCTTGAGTGAGGAATTCCACATTGCTTGTGGATTTGTGCTGCAAACCAGATCAAGGAAACAAATCCAAGCTATTGAACACGCGCACACAGACATATTACATTTTATTACACTGTTATCTGAATACTCAACAGAAATACTGTTCTGATATGCAACTTTCTGTCCTAACACTAAATTATTTACCTACCCACACAGTTACGGTCTATTTACTTATTATGCTACAAGAGCCTGCTACAAGAGAACTGCTACCAAACTTTTTGCAGACAGATGACCAACCTACTTCTGGAGCACAAGAACACCACAAAGACCACGTTCTACATTTTGTCTTTTATCCGACCATGCAGCTGATCAACTTTCTCAGTCTGAAACAAAAATCAAACCCAATGTGGAAACATTCTAGAAGAATGCAAAGATTGACACAGTTCTCCTGTAAGCCGAAGCACAACATGCAAGTGTTGTGGCTAGTCTGGAGAAGGAAAGAAAGAAGTTTTTGTCTGCCAGTGTCCTCCTACATATTTACAAACACAAGTCTACAGAGGGATGACAGAATTCAAGTTCTCAAATTCAGTCCCTCTCTCTTTCCCAGAAAGCACTGAAAGGAATACTTAGAAGCATAATGAAGTATGAGGTAGGACAAAGATCTAAACCTGCTCTGCTAAAAAAGCCAGTGATAAAATGACTACACAAGAAGTTACTTCAGTCTAGGCATTATGCTACAAATTCTTATTAAGTCTTTCTGTTGAGGCTCAACAGTCTTGCCAGTGCTCCTACTTTCTCTCTGTACACAAGCTTTCAGTTGGCTTATTTTTAGTTAATTGCTGTTTAGAAACTCCAGCTGGAAAACTAATTAGAGCAACCAAATCCTGCTTTAAAAGTTACTCTTCATATCCTTCTTGCCACTGATATTGATACACTTGGCAGGAACTTCTTCCAGAAAGATGTCAGCTTACAAGGCCCTTACACCAATGCTGCTGTTTCAGCTTTGACACCACAACAGTCTGAGTTGACCACAGTATCTTTTGTCCCCATTCTCATACCAGCATCCCAAACACATCAATAATCTCATGATGGGCTAACATTATTTTTTCTTAAATCACAAGCTGACTTACATCTCTCCTCTTTCTCCACAAGATTGCTGCATTTGTTTGGAATTACTGAGCACTGATAAGAGCAACAGACCACCCAACAACCAGACCAAATTGATTCTTTAGTTATTGAGTAGGAATTTAAAAATGGTGGAAAGTATAATTTTAAGCATTTCTTTAAAATAAGTAAAATCTGTAGTGGCAAACAACTAGCAAGTGGTGTCTACAGGATACAACAACCAGTGACAATTTCATGAAACAATTTTTCCTAATCTACTGTGGCCAATTTCCCTGACTAAAGGCATGTTACAAAACTTCAGATTACAACAATTGATGCCTTCCTTGAAATTCCATATATTGTTCCATGATTTTAAGACATCTGATAGCAAAAATTCCATAACTCAGGCACTTCTAACCAAAAGTTAGAGCAACCTCCTATCTTTCTTGCACAGATTTTCCAGTATAGTTAACTACAAATGGAATAATCTGTGACTAACTCACATTCCATATGAAAGATATACTGTTTGTTTTCCTACAGAATATCTCCTTTCTGAACCGCTTCCAAGATAAAAATAATAATAATAATGATATGATCATAGCATCCTACAATCTACGAGACAAATAAAACAAAAAAATTGGCCCAATAAAATAATATTTCATCCTAAACACACCTTTCTCCTTGCATATAAAATGTAGCTTTGATATTTTTCTATGTGATTCTATTCAGAAGCAAAAGAATTTCTGTTCCAAAATCTATAATGTGAATAATGTTTTCAAGTTATACTAGCTACGAATTGTTATTAAATATTCATTAAATGAAGTTGTAATGCACACCCCATTAATTTTTGCAGAATCTCATTGGAAAAAAACAAAAGTTAAGGGTCATGATCAAGTGAGAAAATTCCCATTATTTTCTACTTCTGCAAAAATCTTTCCAAGCATTTTTCATATTCCTTTGTTCTTGCTTCCATAGAGTACATTTGCAACAGCAGAGGTCAAAATTCTACTTTCAAAGTGACAATTTAATGTGAAGTACATTGTTACTGATGTCAAAATGAAAACATTTCAAAGAAAATGGAAGTTAAACTAACAGAAATTTCAAGGTGATATATTTGCATTAAAAATAAACACCGAGAAAGCTGACATTTCAATATGCTGAAACAGAAGGAAATTATAGGCAATGATCATAAACAGGCAAACCTTTCTTCCTCCACTGCAAAGTTCTCTCCCAAACACACTGGCTCAACAGCCTGATCATCAGACACCAAAGAAAGTTATTTTAGCACAGATAGCTGCTCTTCTGTAGGCTTGAATGCTCTATGGTTCTTTTAGCAACACACTCAGCTCTACTGTCTCTGTTATCAATTATTGAAGCTTCCTGCTACACCAGTAACAAGATACAGTACACTCTTAAAAAGTCATGCAATGGTAATTTTTAAGAGAAACTTAAAAAGTTTTTTTTTTAAAAAAAAAGGACTAAAAAGGGAATAAAAAATGGCCAAAGTATTAGCTTTGTTGATTTCATTAAGAAGAAACAAAGGTTTCTCTTCAGAAGAAGAGATTTAGTATCAAATAATTAATGAAGCTGAGACAATGTACACTGCTGAAATATGAAGTTACTACAATACAATAATAGCTTAAACAATTTCTAAGGGCAGATGCCATACTTGAAGTTGAAGATGCAGTTCTCAGAAGTCCTAAACATACTGCATGAAGTACTTAGCTACAATTTCAAAATCAACAATTTCAAGAACTGTACACAAAATAACTGTCTCACTGTCTTCTTAAAAACAGGCATTTCTCATTTGAGACTACATACAGTTTTGTTTGCCTTCTTTTTTTCTGTGGTTTTTTCAAGATTCATGTAGCAATTTAAAAGAAATGCTAAGTAAGTGTATTTTTGAAGTATTTTCTAAATGCTAAAGTACACCGAGGATATGGATTACAAGGTTTGTCTGCACTTTAAACATATTGAGTGTTCACATCAGCAGAAAGAACATGGAAAAGGAGATTTGCTCTACCAAGCTATGGCATTCATTGTGCCCTGCAAGGAAGGAAGGGAGAGAGGGGAAGGAGGCAGTGGAAAGCTCAGGCAGTGTCTTTACTCCCTGCTTCTCACCATGCCAACCGGCACAGACATGTAATACACTTCCTGCACAGTATACACCTAAGCCGTTTACTCCTCTTGCTGTATGAACAACTCACATTAAAAACACGACATGGTTTTAGTGTACAACATAGAAGACATTAAAATCACCAAACAGATTGATACTGAGAAATTCTTCCACAACTCAGTTGTTTTCACCAAGCATAGCCAAAGTGCATAAAAATGAAGTGTTCTGAGTTTCAGTTTACGCTCACTGCTGCAGTTAGCAAGTGACAGAGGGCTTCTGGGGAAGCTGATTCATCTGGGATCCTGCTGGGTGAAGGAGGTATCACCATGCTGCCCAGGGGCAAACCAGCTGTGGGTGTGCTCGCTGTGTGCACCGACTCCTTCGCAGCAGCGAAAATGCAACAAAACTCTCACTCACTAATCATAAAAAGACCCTGTTTTATCCTCCATATCTAGAAAATACATGGGTTATTTCAGATAGCAATGACTAGCGGGTTACGTTCTGCCTTTCAAAGCACACAAAACTGAGAAACAAATAGATAAAGTGATGCTTTCACTAGGCACGTAAAGCACAACGAATGCAGCTGAATGTGCTGACAACATTCCTGGCTGTGACACATACATCTTTCATGATGTGGGAGGAGCCAGCCCCACCAACACAGACACCAGCTAGCCAACTGTTGCCTGTTGTCAGCTGAGATAATTGCAGCAGCGCTCTGGGTAACATTCAGGCCTTTAAATCTTGGCCAAATTCAGCAATTACAGACACCAAACTGAATAGAGATGACACTACCATTAGCAACTAAGCTTCTATTAGCAACTAAGTTTCTATTAGTCTCACCTTATGTAATATCTGCTGTGGACCATTTCTTTTTTTTTTTTTTAATTAATGTTACTAAAAAATATTAAATACCAAACATCACTGATTTTTTCAAGAATACCGGCATCATACTATCTTTTTAAATTACTAAAACTTCCAAGTTAAGATCTTATAACTTGAGAGACACTAGCACAGTCCAAAGTAGATGTGACTGCTGTTTTAAGTGCTGTTGCTGCCTCCACCCAATTGCCTCCAATTTTCCTCTGCTAACCAGGAAAATGAAGCAAGCGTGACTAACAGATTAGACTACAGAGTACTGACAAATTATTCATGCACTGTAAAACACTTCAGGGTTACTGCCATCAAATTAACCTCAAAAAAGTGCTGCTCAGATTGCCAGCAGTGCAACATCAGCAGCAACAACAAAAAAACCTCTTGGTAAATATTCTATTATTGCATAAGTATCAAAATTAAGATTATTATAAGAGGCCTTTTAAAAATCAGATAAATATTTTTGTAGAAAATGTAAGTGTTCTCCTTTCTGTTTTTGGCTTAAAAAAACAATAAATTGCAAAATGGTAAAATCAGTTAGTCCCTTCATCAGACCTGAATACAGTTACAACAAGCCTACAGCCACAGAACCACAGCATGGTTGGGTTAGAAGGGACCTAGAAGCCCATTGAGATTCAACCCTTTGCTGGTCACTGGTTGTCACCCAGCAGATATGGCTGCCCAGGGCCACATCCAACCTGGCCATGAGGACCTCTAGGGATGTGGCACTCACATCTGAAAACCATACAGGTGTTAGTGAAAACAGGATGAGCATTAACATCAGATGAAGCAAGCAACCTGGGATAAAGGTTCAACTGCTGCTTTTTACCATTAACTCCAACTTATGTTTAGTGCTCTATGAGAAAGAAAAATAATTTTCAAGTTGTAAAAATTTATAGTGATTCCACTCAGCAGCACAGACCATTCCTCCTTTCCCAAAGCACACCAAATATAGCTATATCTGCTTGAAGCTAAACATTTAGCATTTTTTTTTCTTCCATTTTCTACTCTCTTTCAGTGTGCCAGCCTATTTACATTTGGCGAGGCTGCCAATACTGTATTTTACATGCTTGTCAGGTTTCTAGAAGTTAATTCTGAAAATAATTTTTATTCATTTATTTCTACGTGCATACAAATAACACTTCTATTGAGTCAAAATCGAGTTTATTATCTAAAATACGTATTCTGCAGTGTTCTTAACCTGTCATCCAAAAGCAAACCAGAGAAACTGAAAGTACTGCATTTGGGTTCAAAGCTGTACTCAAACTTGACAGCATAATTATTAATAACAGCACTGTGACCAGTAAGAACTCTAACTGTTTGAACTGTTAATTCCCAGTGCATCTACAACAATGACTGGAGCTCCAGAAGTAGAAGATAAGCAAATAGACTTTGAATGGAAAGCACCATTTTAAAGGAGTTAAAGGAACCTGTGTAGTTTTTATCACTTAAATTACTAACAAACCCTGGACTGAGCAGAGAAACAGCTCAGCCAGATCTAACTCAATGAAAGAGGCAACTAAGCACTGAGAGGAAAATTGTTTTGTACAGATCATACTATTTTACCATGTATTCAAGTTCACATCTTATTAATACACTGTATCTCACTGTTACATCAGTATTCTCTCTACAAAGTTAGAAATTACAAGGTATAGTGACAACACGCTAACTTAAAGTCATTTGAAGCTAGGGTTACACCTTAGAAGTGCAAGGATGAAAATGAAGAATCCAACTGTTCTTGCACATACATCCTCAGGTCATCCATAACAGCAAACATATTGAACGTAGTTTTTGCTTCCATAGCTACCTGGCAACATAGGTCAGTCCTTCCATTTGAAATATTTGCCTTGCCAGAGTTAAAATGCTTTAAAAATTTAAAACACATCCTCCCTGTAGAAGCTTCCAGTTGAAATAGAGACATGTGGTACAATTCTAGAACAAAACTAACTCCTTGTATTTGAGATAAAACATTGTTTAAGTCAAAACTTCTTTAGATTTTGACAAAAATAAAGAAATCACAAACTCGAAATAATGTGTACCCTGATTTTATATATAGGGGATGAAACAAAGAAAAGGCAACATAGTCAGTTAAAAACCTTGAAGTCATACTCTAGCCATTTTCAGCCATTCAGTAATCATGTTTGCCCCTGACTGCTATTGCAGAAACCAGAAATCAAGGTATTTGCTTTTTGAAACACTCAACGGTTGTATTTAAATGAACATTTTTTCTATTGTACTTACTAAGTACAATAATGGAAAGAGTGAAAAAAATGAAATCAAAGGATCTCATCATCCTGCCCTAAATATGACTGTAAGCATTCATTCTCCATTTGCCATCTTAGAACAGATTCTAAAAATCCTTTTATTCCCTTCTTCCAAAAAAAGCAAAATGCAACTAAATATTTGTTAGGTGTAAGTACCATGAGTTTTCATTAAGCAATAAGCTCAGGAAGAACTAAAGAGTCATTTAGTCTGCTTGACCCCTCTCAAACCTTAGGCCAGCATTAAGCAAGGACACAGTAATGAAAAGTACTTAAACTGACAACAACTCGATCACCGTTTCAGTTAAGCACAAATAATTGCTCTTCTAAACATAACTATAATACTGTGTTTTTTCCTAAAGTCAGCTTGCCTAGGTCATCTTCAGCATTAAGGAATACAATTTGGACACTTATTAAAATATTTTTCTAAGAAAGTGAATGGCTGTTTTTAATTTTTGGTCAGAATGGAAAAAGGTACACCAACGGTTTGACTCAATCTGGTCCTTAAAATATGTTGTAAACACTACATACCAAGAAAATCTGTATCTAACAGTGTTGTTATCCCATTTTCTTAGAACACTCGGATTAAATTAGGACATAATCAAGACCAATGTTTGAACAAAAACCTAGCAATGAAACCAGATAACAGAAATTTATCCATACTGACAATAGAGCTGAATTTTCTGATGCAAAATCTTCAACGGGAATACCAGCTTAGGCTCTTTTTCCCCACATACTCCATACTATTTCCCCACTGCTTGTCAAGAGGACAAGCTAACTGCATAAAAAAATAACTTGTTATCATCTTTACAGCAGAATCACAGAGCTGTGTCTGCATACCTGATGGCACAATGCATCCCACCTGAATTAACAGCTTACTGACACAAAGGTGAATAAGCAGCTTATTGAATTATTTTGCTTTCTTTCTATCCTGTTCCACCTTGGGAATCAAATTCAACAGGCCAAGATGGAAAGCCATTTTTTAAATAAAGACAAGGTTGTTTCCTCCTCCTGCAAGTAATACTCAGTCTGCTCCATGTTCAAATGAACGGCATCCGGAGGTCAGAATGAAACTTTATCAGCATCAGTAAAAGTGTTGAGGAACTTTCTTGAGACCATATCATGATTAGCAACATTCTGCAAAGGCCAGACTAAGCAGCCATGAAAAGGGGAAGCAATTTTGTCTATATTGCATAGAACTTACTAATAAAGAGGTCAGAATTTATACAACATGTTCCATAGTAAGTACTTACTGTCTCTAATAAAATTCAGCAATTAACATTTATTTTTCACTTAGCAAGAGACATTTGCAGTCAATCAATATTATTCTAATATCTTTCTTCCAAAAAAGTTAAATAAATTTAATATTTGCAATATTTACATGCCTCTTTCCATTTATTATTTAATGACAGACTCCTTTTCTCCTGCTAAAACTACACTTTTATTCACAGGAATACTAGAACCATCCAACTTAAAAGTTAAATACAGACAAGGCACAGTGGTGTTAAGGAGGCTTCACCAGAAATGCTAACGCTAGGTTCAGTCACTCATAATGCTTTGAATCAGCATTACAGAAACCTGTGTGTACTTTTCCACTAGGACAGGAGGACAATACCAATGGCAGGGACAAAAGCTTCACAGTTAGCAGCATGAATATCAACTCCAGATTGGCAAAGTTTTATAACTCCCACAAAAGTCTAATGAACGTAGCTTCACTTGTTCTGTATTAAGCCTGAGTTTTGAGAAAGTTTATCTACACTGGATTCTGAATTCACAACTTGATTATGTATGCAGGTTTACTTGCCAGCTCAGTTTTTCACATTTAAACTCTGAATTTTCTGACTTCAGCATAACTTACTTGTGCCAGGCTCAAATTAAGATGTGCTTACACGCTTTCCATGTTTCATGCACTTTTATGAATTAGTATGTCACTTCAACCAAAGCTAGCAAGTAATCCCAGAAGTGGGCAGTCTCCATCAAAAGAAGCAAACAAGCAAACAAGCAAAAATAAAATTGTTGTTGGAAAAAGATCTGCTGAAGGAAATTCAGTTTGATTGACACCTGTTCAGCAGATTTGAAAGTTGTTATTTAACTAAGAAGTACTTAAAGTATTTGTCTAGTTTAACAGCATTGCCATTCCTATGTAAACTGAGAATGCAACAGTCCAAAAGTTCACAAGGCCCAGAATCCTATCTTCAAACTTGCTAAGAGTACCTGGGACCTTCGGAACTAAATAAGCACACAGCAATATTTTGTCAAAGCACTCTCCCCAAAACTACATAGACAGACAGACTAAAACTAAAACAGAAAGACTAAAATGTTAGAGATATAAATACATTAAACACAGAAATAAAATAAGAGCAGACATGTAAATATAGCGTATCCATCATAGACACACAGTAAAAAAAAAAAAAAAAAAAGCACCTAAGTAAAGGAAGAAGTAAAAATGCCAATTGTATTTAAAACAAATCTGTAGACAAGGAGTCTTGATCTAAACAGCATTCACTGCTCTCCAAGCTGCCTTCCAAAAGCTTATGGCAGTAAACTACCAAAAAAAAAAAAAAAAAAAAAAAAAAGCTGAAAAAAATGGACTAAGATTCAGATAACAAATCTTTACATTTCTGGGACAGACATCCCTGAAACATTCCTCTTTGTTTTCAGCTTTGTGAAACAGATTTTATTACTAAAGGATACAATGACACACACAAAGCCAGAAAATCAAAGAATCATAGGGGTTGGAAGGGTCCTCTGGAGATCACTTAGTCCAGGGCTCCATTGGCCTTCTTGGGCGCAAGGACATGAATCCTCATGTTCAACCCGCTGTCCAACAGGACGCCCAACTTCTTCTCTGTGGAGCTCCTTTCCAGTCAGGTCAGCCCCTAACTTGTACTGATACATGCAGTTACTCCCTTCCAAGTGCAGCACTCTGTACTTGTCCTTGTTGAACCCTCTACAGTTTCTCTCCACTCAATCTGTCCACGTCTTGCTGAATGGCATCACAGCCCTCCAGTGTTTCAGCCTCTCCACTCAGCTTCATATCCTCAGCAAATTCACTGAAGGTGCACTCTATCCCTTGATCCAGGTCGCTGATGAAGATGCTGAACAAGACTGTGCACAGTATTGGTCCCTGGGGAACAGCAGTAGCTAAAGGCCCCCACCTACATTCTGTGCTGCTGATCACAACTCTGAGACAGTGCTAATAGACAATGCCTTGTCTGTTTACACAATACAGGCATAATTATCTCCTTATTTTAATAAAGTTAACAAATGCCAAATTATTTTGCATAGTAATCACACTTCTTCCTTCTCCAGAGTACTAACATAACTTTCAAAATATCTACAAAGAATTATACAGTTAAAAATGCAGACGGTAACACATTAGTCTAGAGAAAAGCAGTAAGAATTTCAGCTTCATAAAACATGGACTTCAAAGCTCTACAATGCCATGGTTTTGATCAGAGCAGAATAAATGCATTAATTAGTTCACAACAACTTGGACCAATATCAAGTATTTGTCTTTTTATCCCTTCTGTAAAAGAGTAATAATTAACGTGAGGATCATTACAAAGCTGTAGAAAAGTGGTTCTCTCCACTTCATTGTTAAAAGGAGCAGTGAGTATGAGAAGTTCAAGGCAATGAGTATGAAAGCTACAGCCACATGAGCTTGACCCCAGGTGTCCTGCCAGGTATCACTGAAGGCACAGTTGTGCCTCACTCATTTAGGCTGAGGTAGGTGAGACATTTGCAAGGTGGAAAACATCTACCAGGTTGCTCCTTATTAGCTGGCAGACAGTCCTGAGCTGCTGTATATGTAGTGAGTTACTAAGCACATACTGCTATTTTGATTTTAGCTCTGCTATTTCATTTCTTTTCCATAATATCTGCCTGTTAGCTAGAACTCATCACTTTAAACTCATCCTAAAGGACAAGAATAAATGTATAATTTTGAATGCTGCAGAGACCAAGCAGACACTGTGACACAGAAGCCCTGCTGCACATTAAAAAAAAAAAAAGACAGCTTTTATTTGTAGAGCTACCTTTAGCTCATAATTTTCAGTAACGTTGTTTTCTGACAGTATAAATACAAATTTTATTAGCAAGAAAGATGAATGCCTCCTACTTAACACTTAAATATGAAAAGATAAAAATTAGTTTTCCCAACAGGATAGAACAGGCTTTCTGTTCTAAGAGAAAGTTACTTCGGTAGATTCTTTTCAGATATATTCCTTCTTTAAACAAGAAATATGACATTCAGCACAATCCTTACTATAATTTTCATCTTAATTCTTTAAAAGCAATTGAATGTGTGAGTGCATCTGTAAATAAACACCACAGAGAATGAAATCCTGTACCGTGAGAACCTCATTTCCTTAATCTTAATACTTTTCCACATCACAAATGCATCATCTGTATGATGTGGTACCATATATATAGTTTTGCTGTATTTTACATTTTACTATCCACAAGTCTGAAGATATTTACAGGTAAACAGTCTCCTACTTAAACCACCACCAAGCTTATCTATTTTCCATTGGGTTAGAAAAAAACCCTTACACACACTTCTGAAGTATAGAAGTGTCATTAGTGGACTATCTATTTTATAATATATTATTGTGAAGGATTAATATTCAGAAAAATACGGTTAAGGGAAGCAGAACTAACACAAAAGACTTGTAACTACCAGTCAAGTATCAGTAAAAATAAGCAGCATTATATTCTGACAGCACAGGGCTTTGAACCTTGATTATATTTTAGGTCCCTGCCAACACCAAGTGTTTTACTGTTTTATGAAAAAAAAAAAGGAACAAGTGCACAGGAAAAGATGAAAAACGATTCATACCTTAAAATCAACAGCTGAAACATCTGTTACAAGGCTGTATAAAAAAATGAGAGAAAATGGAAGATGTTAGAGGGCAAATTATTACAAAGATAATGGTAAAAAGGCTAAAGAAAGAAAGAAAACAGTTGCAAAAGTAAAACTGTAATGAGCTGTGGACTTTTCTCTTGCAAAGGAAATGGTTTAACAATGTACAGTACGGAGAAAAAACAACACAGGACGGTCTGGATCGCAATAGCAACCAGTCAAACTTCTGCAAAATTTCTATATAAACCACACCCTTTTTACCATCAATTTTTAAAAATAGTTCCTTGTGAAAACAACAACAAAAAGCATGAACAGTATTACAGTTATGTATCAACAGCTACACCTTATAGAATGAAGGACACCCATTTCTGTTATTACAGAAATAGTAATAATAATAATAATAATAATAATAAGGTACATTATTAGTAATGTATAAATAATGTACCATACTTATTAGTCATGTATAAATAATGTACCATACTTAGCTCGTGACTAGCATATTTGAAGGGGAACAAAAAAAACCCCACAACAACACCACCAATCTCCCTTCCTATGCATCCAAAAAAACTATGAATTGATATGAAGCTACCAAAAAGATTTGCCCTTTGAGTGATCATTCATTTAAAAGCATTAAACTACTTTGGTAAATATTTACTTCAGAGTGATGAAGTTGTTCAAGAACATAAAAATAATCCTATTCTCAACTTGATCACAATACTCCAAAGACACATTTTAGATGATAGTTTTTCTTTTTGAGTTTTTAATTTTAGGATTCACATTTTAAGCTTCTCTCCACAACAAATGCCATAGATGTATATATTTTAAATGAAGATTCGTATTCACAAATAATCATATAATAACTGCAAGATTTAAAAACTCTGAGAATTGCACACTTGAAATCAAGCAGATGTAAAGTAACAGGTCTGCACAATTACGTGCATCATGTAAATTAAGCATCACATGAATAAGCTACATTAAAGATCTGCATCAAGATTAACAATAAAGAATAATACTTTCATAAATGAGCTGAATTTTAAATTACTGCTTAAGATTTTCTAGGAGAGTAGTCTTGTGTGCAAGAAAAGCACAGTCACATCTGTGATACCCACTCTTCTTGTTCTTTTTCGCTGGTCTGCTTTGTTTCATCCTCATTCGTCATTTCTTCCTGCATGATATGTTCACATGCAGTAGTCTTTGATCCTCAGCTCAAGTCTGTTTCACCTGTTGAAACAAGCACTAACAGAATAGCCACTGTTAGAATCATCTTTCGGAAAAAAAGCTTTGGTAATAGCATAGTTAATCATACAAACAAGGACAAAATAATCTCTCATTGCCTGCAGAGTCATGAGAGCACACAATATTAATGTAAACTACAGTAGAGTTTCATATTTCCCCATATCCATAAAGCCTACATCTCTTGTCGAAATGAATGCTGCATCTTTTCAGTATGCAGTAACAAGCACCTCTCCCTCCATCATTCAGTCTCCTCAAATAAATCATCGTTCATACAGAATGCAATTTTCCCTCCAGTGCATCCTCTAACAGCCCTCATTTCTTGAAACTTTGAATTGAATACATGAGTTTGTTTGCAAAATTATTATTTTTCCTGATCAAGGTATACTGAAGTGATATAGCTGTCACAGTAAAATGACTTTAACATTAACTGTGACTTCCTTTCGGTAGGGGGGACAGACCTGATTCTGATAAGAAAACCTATTTTTGAATTCTATTAATATTTAAATCCACAGATCATGTTAGCATTCTAGGTATTTACCCTGGTAATTAAATGAGTTATCACCTTTGAGCAGCCTAGAGTTTTAAATCAGATTGCTTTAGTTAAAAATCAAGTTATTAACACTCATTACACTAGAACAGTTATAATCTAGGCTTTGGATGGCATTTTTGAGAACCCTGGATCCTACCGAGGCTTTGTTTATTATCAGTCTCCCTCCATATCTTTTAAGGCACATGCTAATATGATGACTAGTACCATGATAAAGAGCTCCTCCAAGAGAACGCTGTTCACAACAGTCCAAAGAATGCTTGTCACAAGTATGGATTAATAACATCTATTTTATACAAAGGGAAAAAAAAAAAAAGATGATAAATCCCATGGCTGCAAAATAAAATTCACGAACTAAAAATTCCCAAGGAATCACAATCTTGTTCCTTAGTGATTCTACAGCACTATTTACATTGCCACTGTCTCATCCTTCGGCAGATGGATGAACAGAAAACAAAGTATTTCAGGCGATTCTGCAGACAAGACTTAGCAATAAAGAACTACTTTCAAGTTACTTTTACACTTTTTAAGTACTCAAATTAATTTCCATGTATATTTTTCTATTTTTGGAAAAGAGAGCCATTATACGTATAAAAACTCTATTTCAATAAACTGAATAATATATGTCATTGAATAAAGTGGTGTCATTCAAACAGAAAGGATCAGCCTGGAGTAACTGATCTACCAAACACTTCTAGGCTAATGATGGATAAGACAACTCCATTTCTAAAGCAGCATTTAGCTGTTTTTCATCCAGGAAAAACAAACAAAACCCATAACTAATACATAAACAGAATTATAGATACCAGTTTATTTTGTTTATCAGGAAGCAATGTATATTTTCACTGACTCCCCATTACAGCACAAGCTAAACAGTGTTACGGACCTATAAGACTGGGCAACATCTGCATCTTTTCGGTGTATATCTTCAGTTACTCTTTGGCACCCTTTCCCTAGAAATATTTGGTTCTTCAGAGCAGAAGAGGAGGAAAAAAAAAAAAAAAAACCCTTTAAAAAGACACAAAAAAAATTTAAGAGAATACCTGCATTCATACTTATCTTCTGAAATTGCCCAATTCTATATGGAGAGCATATAGAATCTTCTGTGTACCTCTACCGACTCTACCGGTCATATAGAAAGATTGTCAGCATTGACAGAAGCCAAATGAAAGGCCAACAAATAATGTGCTTTTGAAGCTTCCATGGAGGAAGTTTCATACTAAACTTTCTACCATATCCAGTGCATTATACTGTGCAATGAATAACTTGAAAACAAAATAAACAAAGAAACCCTACAGATTCCAATCTGATGGTGTTTTGGGAAAGGACAGGTAACTGAGCCAAGAGGGAATGAACAGATGTAAAGCTAGAGTAATTCTTCTGGTAACACAAGATTTGAATGAGTATCTTGTCTGCATACATAAAGCAAGAAAAAGAAATTATAGAGACTGGAAAATAGAGGGAAGTAAAGTGACATTAAAAAAAGTAAGAAAACATATGCATTATAGTAAAATGAAAAAATGAACAAGAAAAAATCCCAGAGAAATGAAACAAGAAGGAAAATCCTCATCAAGACAAGAAAAGCCTGGTAGGAAAATAAGACCGCTGAAAATCAAGAGGGGTTATGTACAGCTTACAGATTGCACTAGGTCACCTGGCATGCATCTCAAATGCTGTATTCATTTAATTTGCAGTGATCTTTGGGTCACTGTGGCAACATGCATTTAACGCTGACTGGCAAACTGCATTCTAAGTGTTTCTAGTGTACAACATGTTCTGGTTAAGAGTTCGAAGGTGTATGTCAGTCTGCTGTCTGATAATGAATGAAGCTTAATTCACATGCTTATTCAAAAGGAGCCGTAGAAAAACATCATCTCTCTGACATCTGCATAAACATTCTTCAAATCCTCCATGCTTTTCAGAGGCACTGAGTCTAGGAGTTACACAGAAAGCAAGAATCAAAGTTGAAGCAATGCTCTCTATCAAATCACTGCAAGATACAGGAGAACAAATCAGCAGCAGCCTGGTCTTGGTTACAGAGAGAAATTGCTCCACGTACTTTTCACATGCTATTGTACACGTAGCAACCATGCCCCCTAAAGTCAAGAAAAGGGTTACCAAGTCCCTGATTTCCCCACGTTGTCTGATCCCAAACCAGAAGAAATCCTAAGATTTGATTTCTGCCTGTTGAATTGTCTGTGGATCACCCTTGTTTCCATGGTAAAAGCAATCTAACTCCCAAGGGCTGTTTGTTTACAGTGATAAAATCCCAGTGGGGATTACTGAGTGAGCATCTGGTGGGGTCAACCATATGACTAGAATGTATGTAAGAAAGCATTATATTGATTCCTATGCTTCTGGTACGCACTTTTGAGAAAGTATGCCTTCGCCTAGACTTCAAATGCCGCTATAATACACATGTCTTTCATGGAATAACATCACCATGTTATACTATCTGTAGCGTGGTGTGATTAGGAAAGTTAATCGCAGAGATAGTGGTCAGATCGTTGAATCATACGATCGTTCATCCCATCGGCTATCACCGGAAATTCAGGGTGCGGTTTCCTGGTCACTTCATGCTGATCTAAGGCTGAAGTGTGAGGAGCCAGCCAGACCGTCCCCCACCCACCTACATTCACAGCTTTCCCTGAAGCACTGTGGCAGCACGGTACCTGAACAATTTACCATGTGGCTCACACACACAAATACTTCACCATTATGCAGGTACAGAAATGAGCTGCTGAGGATGGTGCTGCACTTCCAGCAACTGTCCTGTTACAACAGCTTTAGTTAAACGGCAAACAGCAATAGCAGGGAAGATTGCTACCGACAGAAACAGTCAAAACACTTCTTCCTTTTCATCTATCCACTTGCAACAGTGTCAAAAACATTGCCTTCCACTGCAACATAAAAGTTGCATCCACAGATTTGATAAGACAAACTCCATTTTCACATACTGAAATGGAAAAAAGTCTCAAACACAAAGCTCATGCAGTACAAAAAGAAATTTAAAATACACGTGAATGATGGTCAACATCAGAAAAACTGAAAGCAAAAGTGACACTCCATGAAACACTGTTCCCTATCAGAGCTACAGGCTTACTTTCATTATAGAGCTAAGTCCCACCTTCACATTGTGATACAACCGGGTTTAATAAGCAAGACAATCTACACACACTTATGTTTGCCACTTAGTACTTCCAGAGGCAATCAGCTAGCATGGCATTCCTGCAGTGGGAACATTCGTAAAAGCCCCTGGTGACAGTCTGCATACTCCATTGCTGATCTCCCCCCAGGGCACCAGAAGTTTTCTTGACTGTAGATGAAATAATTCAAACAATATTTTGGAACTGGTAAAGAAATTGTGGGTGATTTAGAATTTGCTATTTTCATGTTTCTGATTCCAGACAAGTCATACTTCCAATTATATCAGATGTTGCTAGTAAGCAAGTTTATCCAGTGAACAGCGTTCTCATGTGGAGTGATGTTTTCACCCGATATTTGCTCAGTACAAACATCTTTCCTGAACATATAACTCAAACTGCATTAGAATCAGATATCAACAGAGGAGTTATATTAGAATTATAAATCCTACATTTTCCTATCATATGAAAAATACATAATGTAAATCTCGTAAATATTTGTGAACTCTAGGGATAATCCCATATATGCATCTCTTTAAAAGCTTGAACATAGAATCATAGAATTGCTCAGGTTGGAAAAGACCTTAAAGATCACCAAATCCAAATCCAACATCAACTTCCAGAATTTAGAAGCCTTGTAAAACATAGAGGTTTGGTCTGACAATAGAGTGGATGAATTGAACTGGCAAATAGACATTCAGTTTCAGTATTTGCTGCTATTCCTGACTTTTTCCCCTTACTAAAACACAAGAGTCAGTATCTTCACTTAAAGAATATATATGTGCACACAAGGTCTGCCATCAACAGTCAATTGAAAATTACAGCTTATATCATTGCTAATGGCTTTCAACTTAATCACCTTAACTTGGATCACATTTACCTCCAAATGCAATAATATTAAACAGAGAGCCAATTGCTTTGCCATAAAAAGGGAAAATTTTCATTTAATCACAGAACCACCGAAGCTGGAAAGGACCCACAAGGACCATCGAGTCCAATCCAATCTCTGACTCCACACAAGACTATCTAAAACCGAAACCCTGTGCTTGAGAGCGGTGCCCAAACGCTCCCGCAGCTCCAGCAGCTCAGGGCCGTGCCCGCTGCCCTGGGGAGCTGTGCCATGCCCACTGCCCTCTGGGGCACAGCCTTACCCTGACCCCCCAACCATCCCCTAGCACTGCTCCATGTTGTTCCCTCTGTCACTGTCACAGAGCAGAGCTTATTGCTCATAGGCAGCTCATTGCCATGAGGCACCCCCTCAGCTCCTCTGCTCTGAGCAAAACCAGGGGCCGCAGCTGTTCCGTGCACCTCTTGTTCTCCAGACCCTTCCCCATCTTTGTCTTCAGACTCTCTGATAGTCTGATGTCCTCACACCAGCACCCAGCCTGCATGCAGTGCTGGAGGTGAGGCCACACAGCACAGAGTGGAGGGGATAAGCCCTCTTCTCACCCCAGGGCAAGTTGGCCTTTCGGCATGGTGCTGACTCACATTCAGCTTGCTGCTGGAGAGAAGCTTCCTGATCTAAACAAAAACATTTCCTCTTTGTTTAACTTCATGCATTCTGATCCCCACTAGAATTAAGTTTTGTATTCAAACTATCCTCCGCATCTAACAGGACACAACTACTCCCTGTAAGTAATACCCACTGGTTCCAAAGAAATACAATGTTATTCTATCACTCTGCTTATTCTGAAAAGTATTTAACAACTAAAATACAAGACAGATTTTATTATTACTGAGTTTTTTTGTTTGTTTGTTTTTAATAAATTATTCGTTGTTGAGCACTTTTAATTCCAGTGCCTCAGCAGCTTGTGTTTTAACTGCCTGATAGTTTGCACATCCTGCAATCAGAAAACCCTCAGCACCTTTCAACAAAAAGCCAGCCCATTCAAGCACCCTGCAGACCATGCCTTCGTGCAGTGCCAAGGCTGCATCTCACAAACCACAGCATGAAACTCGCGGTTTTCATCAAAACCTGCATCACTCCCAAAACACCTGAGAACCTCTGTCTAGGAAAAATTCTTTCAAAGAGCTCCACTGATCTGCCTGTAACGCATCCTCAGACTTCACCTTTCTCTCACTCTCAGTGTGGTACTAAGTCTCTAAGTCTCCTTCTGAAGTTTCTCAAAAGCTAGTTTTGAAACAAAGGTGAAAAAAAGCAGATTGCACTGAACATACACTTTGTTTTTTCAAGTATCTTCCAAAAAGATACCTTACACCATCTTCCTTACACCATTTTCTCCTGGATTAATCAGCACTTACTCAAGAGCATTGCCCTCAATCTGCCTCCCTATCACAGCTTCCACCCCAACCGCGCTGAAAGGCATCCGAGAAAGGCTGCACTGCCACCAGTCTTGAGGGAGAAAGGAGAGAAGGAAGCTCCCTGAATCTCTGCGTCAGAGTACGTGGATCTCGGGAGCAGTTCGGCTGCTCCAGGTCACACTGTGAACTTAGCGCTGGTGATACCTACACCTCACACAAAGGCAGATGTACTGCCCTGAGCGATCGCTTTCACGCATAAGGAGAAAGCACAGAACGGCCCGCTTGTACCTGACACAACTTACGTCAAGCATAGTTTCTTGGGACAGTCAAATTTCTCAGCGCGCTGAGAAAAGCATCGGGCAAAGAAAAAAAAAAAAAAAAAAAAAGCCCGAAAAAAAAGAAACCACTCACAACCGCGTTCGTACCTAAGCAACGAGCAAAGCTGACAGCACGCATCACCGCTCCACTTTATTACCTAGTCCTGAAACTCCAGCAGGACCCGCGGCAATGCCCGGCCCCGCGCACGGCGATGCTCGCGGCGGAGCGGAGCGCCGTGCTGCCCGGCCCCGCGCACGGCACGGCTCAGCACTGCCCGCCCGCGGCACGCACCCACCGCGCCCGGCCGCCGCTCCAGGAAAAGGGAAGGGAAATAAAGCAGCGTCTCAGCGCCGGAGGGAAGTCAGGCACCGGCATCGCAAAGCGAACACCGCCGCCGAGCCGACTAGGGAGAGGCAAGAAAGAGAAAGAGACGAACCGGGAGAGCAGCAAGCGATCGGCGCGCCGCCAGCCGACTCCGTCCTGCCGGGCACCTGGCAGGGCGGCGGGCGGCAATATCCCCACGCCGGGCCCGGCCCCTCGCGAGCACCGCCCCCCCGCCCGGCTCCCACCTTTCGCCTCCCCCGGGCGGGGGCCGTCCTCCGGGCCCCTCTCCCCTCCCCCGAAGTGGGAGGAGGGAGGCGAGGCGAGGCCGCTCCCCGCCCCGCCCCAGGTGAAGCCCCCCGAGGATCGCCAGCCCCCTGGATCGAGTGCCGCGGCACCTCGCCGCCGCTCCGTCGCGGCGCCCGCTCCACCAGCGGGGACTCACCCGTCCATTGCGCAATCGGGGGGCGCGGGCCGGCGGAGAACTGCTGCCGGTGGGCGTGGAGAGGGGCGCGGCCCCCGCTGCCTTCCCGCCCCTCCGGGCCCGCCGCTGTTGCGCAGGCGCGCTGAGGGAGCCTCAACCCGTCCTCGCTGCGCGTGCGCAAGGGGCTGTTACCGCGGGGATGGTCTTTGCCTCCCGGTGTAGCTGGCTGCGTAGTGAGCGGGCGAGCCGCTGCAGGGCCGTCTGGAGAAAGAGGGGAGACCCTCGGTTGAGGTGCCGTTCCCTCAGCTGGTGGCGTTTCGCCGCGCTATTCCTCGTTCTGGGCGCTGAAGAAATACGCCAGAAGGGTCCCGGTCACAAGGTGGTTCCTGGTGCAGGCAGAGCTCTGCGCTTCCCACAGCCGGCAGCGGGGCGTGGGGGCCGTGCTGTGCTCCCGTAGAGCTCTTTGTCCCGTGTGTCCCCGCAGAAGCGCGCGTGCTGCGGAGGCTGCTCGCATCTGTCTTGGTGTGAGTGACAGGAGATACCGCTTCCGTGCAAACCTTGTGTGTGGTGTCAGTGCCTACCTGACAGGCTCGGTGCCCTTACAGTATGAATACTCTGACACAAAGTGGGGAAAAAGCTTTCATTGTTTCACATTCAGTGCCTCACGCAGACAAAATGTGTGACACCATCGTTTATGGGGAGCAATGGGATTTGCTAAATATTTGCATCTCCTGGAGTTCATGCAGTGCAAGAAGCAGCCCGTCACTGAGGCTTCTGGTCTGCAACCCTTTCTCGTTAAGTGATGACAGAGCACTGGGGGAGTGAGCTGTGAGCACTTCCTAAGAAGCGATGCCTGTGTCCTGTCACCTGCACCCGCTGCGGGACGAGAAGCTGCAAGGAATTTGACCTGGTTCCTGCCCACAACAAAGAGTGCCCAAGAGAGTGGGTGCTTTGGAGATGGTGGAATGCATATGCCAAAGTTTTGGTCTGGGTTTGATTAACAGCTGTAGGCTGAGAGTCTTGTCAATCTTGGCGATGGAGCGTGTCCAGAGAAGGGCAGAAAAGTTGTGAAGGATCTGGAACACAAGTCCTATGGGGAGTCAAGGTTAGTTATTAGAAAAAATTTCTTCTCAGAAAGAGTGGTGAGTTATTGAAAAAAGCTGCCCAGGCAGGTGGTGAAGTCACTGTCTGTAGAGGTTTTTGAGAAACATGTGCATGTGGCACTTAGGGACATGGTTTGTGGGCATGGTGGGGTTGAGTTGATGGCTGGACCTGATGAGAGGTCTTTTCCAACCTTAACGATTTTATGATTCCATAAATAGGATGATTTCTTTTATTCATTTGAAAGCTATGAAATCTACAGTGGCAAGACCCATCATCCCTTTTCTGCTTTTTGTACTCAAAGCATGGTGGTACATTGTAAGCACAACTGCTAGTGTGACCAGCCTATACACAATGTTATGTATGAACTGACCTTTTCAAAACAAAACAAACTTATTTTTTAAGCTAGATTTGTCCCCTAATGCAAGGCACAAAGTGGATCTCTGTGCTGATTTTCTGCCTTAGGATGAAGGATGGATTGATAAGGCAGGAAGCAAGAGTAAGTCACTTGTAGAAAGGGGGAAGTTTGATGTGAGTCTCCCAAATTTTTCTGGTTTGAACGTACAGCTTCATAAGTACTTCAAACTCATCTGAATTCACTAACCTGGGAAAAGGTGTAATCTCAAATGGAAATTAAAAGAAAGTTTTATATGCTTTCCAACCTAGACTAGATTTTTTTTAACTGCCTTCTAGTGAAAGCAAAACAGTGCACATTGCAAAATGCATCGAAAGGACAAACCATTGATACAAACTACAGTCCGAAACCACCATGGTTTCCACAGTTTCACTCTTCCATGAACAAAACGTTCAATACTATTGCCACTTCAGAAAGCTGAATGTACTAGATCAGGCAGCAAAGACCATATAATCTTAAGCTATTTTTTTTAAATTGGTCTAACTATGGGTGAAAAGAAATACAACAGGGTTGTTTTTTTTTTCAGTTCAGTTCAAATAAGAATTTAAAGAATTTTAGAGAATTAAAACTCAAATAAAAATTAGATGTTGCCTGTGGAAGAAATGAGGATATGAATGTGTTATTTGTTTTAGTTGGTCATTTTTCCAAATTCTTGAAAACAGATTTTTTTGACAATATAGAAATGTTTAAAAACTTGCTTTTCAATTTCCCCGTGAAATACAGGAGCAAGACAAACCATGGCCATCGAAAAAAAGGGAAAAGAACAACCTGCCCAGCATAATGACTATTCAGGTAAGATTAGAAGTACTTTGATGGACATGCATTTGAAGAATTGAATATTAGTCGTACAGATCAAAATCTGTAATATGTGAATCATTTGGGATGATAAAAGAACACAGAGATAGATTCTAGTACGTATATTAAGAGTATTTGTTCATACACATTGGAATTACAAGCGTGGTCAATATATCAGAATGTGTTAGTATGTACACGTTAGAATGTGCTTATGTTTTATAACGTACATATATATCAGCAATTGTTTACACATGTATATTTCAGTGTTACATGATCAATTTTGAGAGATCTTCTCTGTGGAAGTCAGGCTGTGAAAAATGTCCTGCTGTTTAATTCCTTGGCACACGTTACAAGTGAAATACACAATGTAATTTGGAAATATTACGAGTGTTCTCTTGTAATTGATCTCTACACCATAAAAAAAGAAATGAATGTGTTTCACCAGTAATTATCTAGACCGTGCTGCCATTGACAAATGCTTTTTAATTCATTTCCAGCTGCTGTTCGCAATGCCAATAGAAATTTTAATAGGTTGCTATGATATAAAAAGAAAATAAACCCTTTGTGATAAGACATGTGAGCTGGTTTATCACATGCAGGGAACAAAAGAAAGGAAGAAAAAATTAAACAATTCTCATCATGGAAAGGAAGAAGCAAAGGGGAGAGGGAGAGAGATGCAAAAAGGATGTGAAAGGAAACACTTCTAGGAAGTAAGATTAGGCACTAGGAGTTGTTTCTACCCTCTCTTGGCTGCTTTTACTGGTATGTTTTCTTGTTTTTTCTATTTGTTCAGCAATTTTACTCATCCTTTTCTTTTCTGCTTGCTTCCTTGGCCGGTCATGTCTGTTATTTTCCTGTTCCTGTAAATTGCACTCTTCCTGATGAATGTCAAATTCATATTTATTGTAACTTCAGGGAAGTTGGTGGAATTATGCTGTCTACAAATAAGGAGTGAGTGATGATGTTGAATGGACATACTGTTTTTCATCTGACTCTCTTATAAACACATATAAACTGGATAATGGTCTTGTTTACATTAAAGTGTATAGTGTAATTTAGTTAAATAGAACTTCTAGCAATGGCAGCAGTCTGTATGCATAGATCCAATTATAGCATCAAAGCCTGAGTGTGCAATAGCTATTCTACTCAGTATGTGAATATGATTAGACAGATAAAGTCAGTTAATGTAATGTCAACAACCTATGTTTACCTATTTTCAGCAGCACAGTGTTTTATGGATAATAATTGTCTTTGAAGTTATTTATATCAAATTAAAACAAACAAACAAACTAGTACCTTGCATATTTTATCTTACTCATATCTTATTAATAAGGCCAAAAGGAATATCAATAATACTTGCTTACAACATCCCTAGTAAACAGAACTTTCGTGTTCTTTAGCTATATATTTTTGAACTAGTTGCATGAAACTCTCCTTGATTTAAGCCCACCTATTTAAAAGGTTTTCTTTTATGATACTGAACACCTTTCTTTTCTGATTAGTTCAGTTTTTAATGTTTGCCACAAAATCACTGTATAGTCTTCAAGTAATAGTTCTCATATGCTGTAGCCAAGAAGAGAACATAATGTATAAACTGACTCAGTACCAAAATTAGACATAAAACTCTTGGTTCCAAATATCTTTCTTCTCTGTGTCTCACCTGACATGACAGCTTACATTTGCGTGTTTTCATTTATTCATCTGTAAGTCAGAAATTGTATTTACTTCATAACAGAGAAATTAATGACCATCTCAGAAAGAATATGCTTAACTTTATCAGTGATGAGCAATTCAGCATTACCTTTACTCTTTTCTTGCCACACTACCTAGTAAAAAGTATGAGTTTTGTCTCTTTTCTAACATTTACTGTTAAGTCATTTTAAGCAATACACACAATTATGGTCAAATGTTGGCTTTCATAGTTATCTTCTGAACAGTAGTCTCATCACAGCAGATTAGTAGTTTACACATCTTTGCTACATTTCTGACTGTGCTAACCAGGTGTGTCAAGTGAGTGCTGAATCAGTTCTAACTCATAGGAACACACTCATTACTGTGTGGTTTTAAGATTTTGGGTGTTTTACATTTATTTATTTTTGGCAGCTAAACCTACGTTAAATGCATGCAGTGAGAAGACATCCCATTCTCCATTTGGTTTAGATTCCATTTACCTGAAATAATTTCTTGCATCATCGTCTTTCATGAAATTCATACTAAACTTTTTCAGTTCTCTGTATAGTGCTGTATGTACTCAGATATGGTGTTTCTTTAAGTTCAGTGCAACTTCTATTGGGATTTTCATTGTTTAATTTGTTAGGGGAAAATAAATAAATAGTTTTATTACCCATGACTAGGACACATAGTTTGCTCTTAACTGGCAATGCATGAACTTTACCAAAAACCTTGGTTCAAGAAGCAATAGTCCCAGTTAAGCCTGACAACTTGTTGTAATTTGTTATGTCCTCTGTTGTTTTAACCCAACTACTTATTAAGGTCATTCCTCAAACTCAGTTTAAAAAAGTAACCTCCTTCTCTGCTTTCTGCGGGGGTCAGTCCTGATGGCCAAAGTGAGGATAATAATTTTCAGCAATGCGGACAGCAGACATATGGAGAAAGTAGCCATGAACTTAAACCTACCAACCTTGACATCACTTTCAATGGCCGTATGGCTGTTTGCTCCTGGTTGTGTCCACCAGCCCTGCAGTACATTGCATTACAAGCTGCATCTCTGAGTTTGGCTGGATTCTGGGGAGATGTTGAGCAAAGCACTTCATCCAAGTGAACTAATTCTGCTGGATGGACCCAAGTGGCAATTAGATGTTGTGGCCTACGTTCCTGCCCTTTACACAGGAGACTGATGCAGTACAGAAACTGGGTACAGAATCTTAGCAGGCTCTTACTGACTGCACAAAAAGGAAAAATGTTTTTTTCCAGGCTATTAAAAGCTGTGTTTATCAGAATTCCAAATTTAAGTCAGGCTGGAATGCCTTTGTGTGGCCATGGTTTAAAAGGATTTTAACTTTATTATTTCCTGAGAGATGAACTCGACATATTTCTGTTCAGCTAGCAAATGTAAAGAATAAATGTGTTGAACTATACGTACTATTGCAATAGTTGCATATTAGGTTTCTACTGAGGAATTCAATTAAAACTGCTTCACAAGAAAGTCTGAAATATACTCATGTGGAAAATGATTTTCTAGTTAGGATTTGATCGCCAATCTGTTTCGGTTCATATCCTGTTTTCAATGTGGAACCATTCTTAGACAGTAGTGAACTTAAACAGCATTTGTTGACAACTGGCAAAGTAGTATTTGTATATCTCATGGAATTGCTAAGAGACCAAAGCAACTAAATCATGCGTGATGAAAACAGTGTAGCTAACTTATGAGCTGTAAGTGCAGTGCAGTGCAGACACTGAGTCCTGAACTGCTGGAATGCTCTAGCAAGATCTGAGTCGCAGAGGACAAAAGATCATGTGAAGACAATAAGAGATGATTTTTGCAGGTCCAAGTGTGCACTAGGAAATCACAGAATCACAGAATTGTAGGGGTTGGAAGGGACCTCCAGAGATCATTGAGTCCAACCCCCTGCCAAAGCAGGTTCCCTACAGCAGGTCGCACAGGTCGGCATCCAGGCAGGTCTTGAACATCTCCAGAGAAGGAGACTCCACCACCTCCCTGGGCAGCCTGTTCCAGTGCTCCGTCACCTCATTGTAAAAAAGTTCCTTTGCACATTGGTGCAGAACTTCCTGTGCTGCAGTTTCTGGCCGTTTCCCCTTGTCCTGTCTCCACTCACCACTGAAAAGAGTCCGGCCTCACCATTCTGCCCCCCACACCTCAGATATTTATAGACCTGGATCAGGTTCCCTCTCAGTCTCCTTTTCTCAAGGCTGAACAGACCCAGTTCACTCAGCCTTTCTTCATAGCAGAGATGCTCCAGGCCCTTCACCATCTTCGTGGCCCTCCGCTGGACTCTTTCCAAGAGATCCCTGTCTTTTTTGTACTGGGGAGCCCAGAACTGGATGCAGTGCTCCAGATGAAGCCTTACCAGGGCAGAGTAGAGGGGTACATGACAGATATATGATAGATAAATGGTACGTGATAGATAGCAGTAGCAGAAAGAATTATCATTTGTATTTGTTGTTACCAAAGATTAATCTCTAAAGCAACGTCTAGCAAGCTTGGATATATAAAATTATGCTAGAAAATTAGCATGTTAGTAGAACCACCTGGAGCTGCAAAATTCCACCTTCCAGAGCAATAAATAAATTCTGTTATTAAAGTAAGCATTAAGCATTGGACAGTTCATGAGGAACCTTTGGAATGTCACCCCAAATCCAGTTTTAACTCAGAAGGAGCTATTTTAATCACATAGGTCAGGAGAAAGGTGGGAGGCTTAGACGAAATGTGAGACTTGTTGTTTCACCTTTGTAGATAACTAGTTTTCTTTGCTGATAAAATAGAACTAAACAGAAACTGCTGCACCTGCCTGTTCTCAGATAATCCTTATCTTATGAGAAAAATAAAATTGTCCATGATCCACCTAGTGAGTATGGCAGCAGAGATCTCATTCTTAGTCATTTTTGCTGCCCTTCTCTCAGGAATCAACAAGCATGAATCTTGGGTGTATATGTAATGAGTCACTGCAAATCTAGTGGCTGTTCTGTAGATGTATGTAAGATTGTGGCCTGCTCTCAATCTAATTTAGAATATATACCTCAAAATGGTCAGCAAATATCATCCAGTGTTTCTCATTACATTTTTATTGTGCTGTTGGGGCGAAACATTCTTTTTTTCACAAGTATGTGAGTTTCCTTTATTAAAAAAAAAACCTCCAAACCCTTTGAATAACACCAAACTTCTATTTCATATAGTCTGTTTTATTTCTTCTTTATGCATTTCTTCAGTGATGCATTTTGGCATTGTGATTTACTTCACATTTAACAGTACTTACTGCCACAATACAACATGCGAGAATATCTTGATGCTTTAATAACTCTGATAATACTAATTAAACTTCTAACATTGAAAACCATTTGGCCTAGGGTTTCTTAGTCGATTTGATAGTTGACCAAAGAGAAACGTGTTTTTTTCTTGTTGTTTTGTGTATGTTGTTATTATTATTATTATCCTGTCTTACCAGTTTTAGCTGTCCACTTTTCAGCACAGGGAATTATTTATCATACTTACATCTTGATGTTCTGTGACCAAGAGTTCTGATGCAGGACCTATTCAGATTGGTAAAGGTACAAGTAAATTGTATGAAGGTTTGCCACTCAGTGTGCAAAGTGCTGTCCTCTCTCTTTTGTGTAGTATTCCACAAAGTCATGCAGCCTTTTATAACTGAGGCCACCACTCTGCTAAATAATGGAGAAATGATCACATCTTTTCTAGAAAAAAGACTTTGTACTTCTACTTACCAAGAGCTCTGCTCAAGTAGAATAGATTTTTTACCTCTTTGAATAGCCTTTTTGTTACAGCTTGACATAACACGTGTAGTAGATTCATTACCATCTCTATTGCCTTTCTATTCCAAATTACATAATAGTACTCTGTAGCAGATAGCTTATATGCTTATTTATAATGCATTTGGAAGTGCTGAGGAAGCAGAAGTTCCGAGATGGTCAGTTAGCTGTTAATTGTTGTATTGGAATCATTACCTTGCATATCATTACTACACAGTAACTTCTTTCTCCATAAAAAAAAATTTCCTCAATATTCTTTCAGATCTACATAGAGGCTTGCAGTATTCTGTTCCTTGGTGGACCAAACTTTCAATGAGTAATTATCTAGTAAATTGAAACACATCTTTACTGTAAAGCTCTAGCATGCTTATGTTTCCCTTTTCTTTCTATGAGATTTTTTGTGTCTGTGTTGTCCCCATACAGTCTTTGATGGATCTCATGTCCCATCATTCTTATGACTCATTTCTTTTACATATGTTTTTTGTTAGTTGGTTGTCTTACTAGATGCCACAGTGTGATTTTAGAGTTCACTCCCAAATTGTGCTTTATAAACTATAATTTCCAGCTCTGCTGAATTTCTTTAATAACAGATGGACAAGCATTATCTTACCTGAACTTTGTAAGTAACCAAATGTACCAATATGCTCATTAGTGGATGAAAAGTCTTAGCCATGGGAACATCTGCTAAATGTTAGATATCTGGACATCTGGAATAAGAAACATCTGTAACTGCACAATGTTGCTTTTTACATGCAATATCTATCTATTACTTGGCTACTCTGCTGCAGGCATTTGGAATTATTTGGAACCAAATGCTGTTTTGGTGATTGTTGAAGAGTTCACACTGACATTTACTTGTCTATGGTGATGATGTGTGGCCACAAACAGTTTTGAGTGGGTGTACAGTTTCTGAGAGTGCACTCACAAAGACATTTTTCCACTTGCACTTGTGTGGGTCTAAAAAGACTTGAGATTCAAGCCTTAGCCAGCTACCCAAAAACTGGTTCAACTGCTGTATAATGCAACTTTTGAGTATTTGTATCTTTTATTGAATCATGCTCCAAATGTCTGTGTAATGCTCAAGAACAGAGACCACGACTGGTAATTTTATGCCCAGTCTTTTGCTTCTTCCATTGGAAGAGCATTTAATTGCTGCTGGTAATAGTTGCTGCTGATAACTGCTAGAGTTTACCTAGAGCTTTGGTCCTAGGCTTTATCCAGTACACTAAACTGAACAGAGTTTAGAATTTTCAGTTAAATTCTGTATTTTGATTTCTTTTAGTAGCTGTCAAATGAACAGTAAAATTACAAAAGAAGAGAGATGGAGTGCTTTTGCTTTCCAGGCACAACTTGAAAATAATACAAAAGAGGTACTTCCCTTCTTAAAGTAAATTGCTTCTGTCAGCTCCATTGAAGTCCAGTCATAAGAAGTCTTAACCTTACAGAGCTGGAAAGAAGTTGACAATCTGGCAGGGGAAAAATTGTCCAACACAGACTTGGCACTTGTTTTAGGAAAGTGCTTTTCCACTTCTCTAGTTCTTCCTTAATCATTCAGTTATCTCCCCGTGAGTTGTGAGGAATGACAAATCAACTCTGACTGTGCTGCTGTGGGAAATCTTCTCATGGACAGTGACAGAAATTAAAGCCATGGAAACACAGAATCTTTTAGTTTGGAAAAGACCTTCATGATTGCCAAGTCTAACCATCAGTCTGGCCTACAAAGTCTCATCTCTAAACCAAGTCCCTTAGCATCATGTCTGCACATCTCTTGAATATCTCTGGTAATGGAAGATTGCCACTTCCTGTTCCAATGCTTGACACCCGCTCTTTGAAGAAGTGCTTCCTGATATCCAGCCTAAATCTGTCCTGCTGCAACTTAAGGCTGTTTCTTCACATCCTATCACTTGACAGCTGAGAGAAGACTGATGCATTCACTGATTTTTTGCAACTTTTTTTTCAGTTAGTTGTAGAGAGCAATGAGATCTCCCTTCAGCCATCTCTTCTCCAGACCAAACAACTCCAGTTCCCGCAGCCACTCCTCATATGTGTTGCTTTCTAGTCCCTTCACCAGCTTTGTTGCTCTTCTCTGCACCCAACTAAGCAACTCAGTGTCCTTGTAGTAAGTGGCCCAAAACTGAGCACAGCACTTCAGGTGCAGCCTCACCAGTACAGAGGGACAGTCACCTCACCGGATCTACTGACTATGCAATTTCTGATACAAGCCAGGAGCCATTGGTTTTCTCAGCCACCTAGGCACACTGCTGGCACATGTTCACCTGAGTGTCAATTAACACTTGCAGGCCTTTTTTGCCTGGAGAGCTTTTCTGCTGTTCTTTCCTGAGCCTGTAATTCTGCATGGAGTTGTAGTGACCTAACTGCAGGATCCAGAACTGAGCCCTGTTGGATGTCATATGGTTGGACTTAATTCATCAATCCAAACTGCCCAGATTCCACTGCAGAGCTTTTCTACTCTCAAGCAAATGAATACAGCTGCCCAACTTGGTGTTATCTGTATACTTACTGAGAGTGCTCTGAACCCTCTTGTTCAGATCGTTGCTTGATTGACTCAGTCTTATTATACTAGAGGTACAAAGTCTTACAACTCTTAAGACAGGCTAGTAAAAGGCCATTTTCTCTTTTTTGATTTTCACTTCTGCTTCTTTCAGAAAACTGTATGAAGATTGAGAAACTTAGTTCAAGCAGTTGCACTCATGTCTCCACATATTTATTTTAGTATTTCTTGGTGCTCTTTCTTCCTGAAAGCTCAGAGTAGGAAAATCTTGTGAGCAGGTATGTTCCATTATTTTTAAATACACATATAATTTGACCACACGAAATCTTAACATTATAAGCATGATCTGTAGCAAACTTCATTATGTCTTTTGCTTTCTGAAGGAAGTATGTAGTACAAAGCAGTGGCTTACTGTATTCTGCTGTAGATACAAACTGAATTTATATAATTCACTGGGTGGCAGTCATTTTAGTCCACCTTCTTGTCAAGGCAGTGCTTTGAGCACCGATGCCCAATTCTGCAGGACTTTTGCACAGACTCAAGGGTTGAATCCAAATTCTGTGAAGGACTTGGTCAAAATTAAAAGCGTTCATTTCTGAGCTGAGGGTATTTTACTAGATCTTCATATGTGTTTAGTGGCATATTTCTGGTATCAAATTGTGTTTTCACAGCTTTAATAGAAGATATAGTCAGTTGTAGCAGTGATTCATTTTATTGTTTTTGAGAAGTCTGTAAGGGGCATTGTGTCAGAACCAAGTTAATTGACCACATTCTTATATTTTTTGTAAACATGCCTAAGAAATACCTGGTATGCTTAGAGATCATCCCTACTGCTGTTGTCTTTCACGAGGCTTGTACTTATGAGTCCTCTAAAATATAAATCCAGTAAGTGCACTCATTCAGAAGTAGGAGCCCTGTGGATAATAGAACAGTCGCAGATACAGTGAGGGCAGTCTACAACAGATTCACAGCTCATCCAAAATTGGTCATTTGTTGCTGCCCACCCACTCACTTAAACACAATAGAAGAGCAAGCTTCACACACACTCACACAGAATCTGTTTTTAAAAGTTAGTATTTTCATGCCTTGTGTTCTACAGGTGAAATTCAATTTTCCCTGTATTCTGTCAGTCTTACTGATCTCAGTGGAACCTCCAACATGAGTTATGTGAACAGGACTGAACCTGTAGCTTGCCTCTGTTTCTTTGTGTATGAAATTAATTCAAGCAGATGGAAGTGTCAAAATAGTCTGTGCTTCACCTCCCCATGGACGACTGCTGAGCAAAGTCAAAAATTATGTGTAGTGAGTACCCTTGTTGATTCCTGCTAATATGACCTTGATGCAGAACAGAAACAAGAGTGCCTTGATGCAAATTCTTACTCCTCCTGTTTTGTCTAACTCTCGCTGACTTCCCAGAAGGGAACTGGACCAGTTTTAGTAATATCTTGTAGCAGAACTCTGTAGACAAGTCTCTCTTCCTTTGCCAGAGGTGTGTACAGTGAAATTGTTCAGTGTGTGTTTCCAGTGCTGGTACTGTTTGGGATTTTTTTTACAGACGTTGTAGGAATGCTTTGAATAAAGCTGTTGAAGCTCAGTTATCTGTATGAAAAGTGCTAGGATTGTTCTTGGGAATGGTGGTCTGTACTGATCCTCCAACATGACACTGAAAGTATAGTCAGACATTCTTATCCTTACAAAATGCACAGTCACTAAGGGATGAAAGGGTGAAAACTTCTGCTTCTTTGCTGTGTCCTTCAGCTATCTCTGTCTTCCTTTCAATAAAAAACTGAATGTCTCTATCTCTTAGACAAAGAGATAGGGTGAGTAGAAACAAAACTGGGTAATGGTTCTCACTGCTAATTCAAAATCTAAATTAGGCTCCAAAACACAAGATTTAAACAGAGATTTAGGAGGCAAAAGTAGTTGAAACATGAAATTGAGGGAGGAATATTACTATATTATACAATTACTATATTATTATACATACTATACAAAACAGTATACTATGAACAGATATGCAGGATGACGCTCCATTCTTTCTACATATCAGGATTACAAACAGAAAGTTACAGGAAATAAGTTGTGAGATGAAAAAGCCTTCTCCTGGTTACAGCAAAACGCGGGGGGTGTACACTTTTAGTTTCCTGATGTCTTTCTCAGGTGGCTGGAGATATACTCAGCCTCCAGCATGCTCCTTAACAGTTCACTGGGTGTGGGCACCAATAACTACCTAGTGCGTACCCTGCTGTGGCTTACTTCTGTAATCAGTTGTATGGAGCAGTTGGCAGAAGACCAGCCCTGATGACTGTTTCCTGTACAAGCCCTTTGAAGATGCTGGCCTTCTCTTCAAGCTCTGTAAAACTTGTTTTTGCAACAGATGGTGCCATGGTTTTTCCTTTATTTTCAGTAGCCCACACCTTGTAGGCTATCTTGAATGCCAACTTTTCATAGTCTCACTGAAACAGAGATACCCATTTGTACTTGCTTTGAAATACCAATACCCTTCTACTGATATAAGTGCTGAAATCTAGTCACTCCTTTAGTGCTTTTTTTCATCCTTTCTGAATATTCCTTCTGTCTTGCTCATTTCCCAGCCTCTTGTCAATATCCATCCTTAGTACAGAAACAGCTAATTGCAGCTTTCTGAAGAAAAGTAACATGGAGAGCCACACTATTAGCACTAGATGTAGTATTTTGTGTATAGTCTGGTCTGTGAAAACAGTAATGTGTAATCATATAGAAGAATGTTATGTAGACGTAAGAGTACTTCATTTTTAAAGACACTGGAAAATAAAAATAAAAAACAAGTTTTCTGCTTGACACGGGTGATTTAGCCTTGTCTGAAGCTAGCCCTGCCATATGATATTAAGGAAGGATGTAGCTGGAGTATTTTTAATTAATCTTTTTGTTCACATCGGCCCTTTAGTTCTTTGTATGACTATGTATGTGAATGTAAAAGGGGGGAGGCTGCATCTTATTGATGTTGATGTTATTTAGTGAATGTTTTCTTTTTGTTCAGCTTTGTTTTCATGGTAGATATACTCACTGCTAATTTATTGCAGCCTTATTAAAAAGCTTTGCTTTGAAGATTAAGATGATAGTTTCACCATGGCTTTTTGTTTTGTTTGATATTGGTTTTGCTGGCTTTCTTAAAAACAAAAATGTCTAAAAGGTGTACCATCAGTGAGACATTAAACAGAAATAGGAAATTACATTTGACACTTGACTTAGTCAAACATTTTTCTAGCCATCTGCATTTTGGTCTGCTGTTATAATCAGTGTTCTCCATTTATCAAACTATTTTGAGATGTGGTACAATGAAGGTTATGGGCTAAATATTGCTCTTACCATTTTCTCTTCTTTTAAGTTTGATATATACCTAATGTAGTCTGCAGAATCTACAGCATGAGTACAATGCACCAGCCTCACCACTGTTTCAGTACAGAAATGTAATTAAAATAAAAATAGCCACATGTCAAGACTTCCTGTTATTTAGATGTGATCAACATTGAAAAAGTTTTGCATGTATGATACAGATTAAGAAAGAACCTGGAAAAATTTATTAACCTCTTTGCTGGACATATCTCCATTAAACATAGACAAAAACATGAAAAAATAATCCTTTTGCCAGTATATAATTCTGGCTAACTGAGAGTAATGGAAGGATCATCATCAGTATCTAGCATGCAAGCTGGAAGAGGCTTGCTCACTTAGCTGTGTCAGTAGAAGTCTGCATTGCCTTTACAAAGAGAACCACTGCATACCTGAAATTACCATTTTAGTTTAGTTGCAGTAGGAAAAGTAATATAACAGAGAATGGGTACAGGTTCATATTTGGTGTATTTACTTAATGGTAGCTCTTCCTGTCTAGCAGAGCTGGCATATCTTCAAGGAAGCTTTCCTCAGGGCACAAGAGCTCTCCCATCCCCAGGTGTAGGAAGTCGGGAAAGGAAGGCACACGACCAGCATGGCTGAACCAGGACCTGGGAGTCAAACTGAAGAGCAAAAAGAACATGCACAGGCAGTGGAAACAGGGACAGGTACCATGGGAAGAGTATTAGGAAACTGCTAGGCAATCTAGGGATGGGATCAGAAAAGCCAAGGCCCAGCTTGAACTGAGCTTGCAAGGGATGAGAAGAACAAGAAAAGCTTTTACAGGTAGCTCAACCAGAAAAGGAAAGCCCAGAGGTGTGTCACAGCCCTCCCAGTGAGTGACAGAGGCAAGCGGGAAACAATAGACAGGAAAAGGCTGAAGTACTCAATAATTTTTTTTTTTGCCTTGGTCTTTTCTGATAACTGCTCATCACAAAGCCCTCAAATGTTTGGTTTGGAAGGAGGGGATTGGTGAAGCAATGTCACTCCTGCTGTAAGCAAAGGTCAGCTTCATGACCACCTGAGGAACCCAAATATCCACATGTTTATGGATCCAGATGAAATGCATCCCAGAGTCCCAAGGGAACTAACTGATGTAGTTACCAAGCCATTCCTGATGCTATTTGAAAAGTCATGCAATAAGGTAGTGTCCCTGATGACTGGAAAAAGGCAGCATCTCATGCATTTTTAATAAGGGTAAAAAAGATGACTCCTGAAACTACCGAACTCCTGAAACTACTGTCAGTCACACCTCTGTGCCAGGGAATATCATGGAACAGATCCTCCTGGAAGCTATGCTAAGGCAGATGGAATACAGGGAGGTGATACAGGAGAACCACCATGGCTTCACCAAGAGCAAGTCTTGCCTGACCACCATAATTACCTCCTATTATAGTGTAATTGCATCAGTAGATAAGGGAATGATGTCACCTATCTGGACATTAGTATGGCCTTTGACATGATACCCCACAATATTCTTCTCTCCAAATTGGAAAAATATGAATTTGATGGGTGGACTGTTTGATGGACAAAGAACTGTCTGCAGGATTGAATCTAGAGATTGGTGGTCAATGGCTCAATGTTTGGATAGAGAACGGTGGCAGCTGATGTCCCATAGAGGTCTGTCCTGGGACTGATAATCTTTTATACTTTCATCAAATACATTGACAGTCAGATTGAGTGCACCCTCAGCAAGTTTGCAAATGACACCAAGCTGTAGGGTGCAGCTGAAACACTCGAGTGTCAAGGATGCCATACAGAGGAACTTGTCAGGCGTGAGCAGTGGGCCCAAGAGGACCTCATGAGGTTCAATAAATCCAAGTACAAGGTCTTGCACCTGGGCCAAGGCAGCCTCCACTACTGATATAGGGGATTAAGTGATTGAGCACAACCCTGGGTGTACTGGAGGATGGTAAGCTGGATGTGTGCCCTCCGCAGTCGAAAGATCCAATTGTATCCTGGGCTGCATTAAATGAAGCATAGTTAGCAGAACGAGAGAGGTGATCCTGCTCTGTGCAGGTGGGACTGGAGTACTGCACCCAGATGTGAAGTCCTCAGTGCAGGAGAGACATGGACCTGATGGAGCGAGGGCCACAAAAATGATCCAGGAGATAGAACAGCTCACCTATGAGAACAGGATGGGACGTCTGGGACTGTTCAGCGTGGAGAAGAGAAGGCTGGGAGGTTCCTGATAGTGGCCTTTCAGTATCTAAAGGGGAGCTACAGGAAAGAAGTGGACAGACTCTTTATTAGGGTCTCTTGTGAGAGAAGAAGGGAAATGGCTTCAAACTTGAAAAGAGTAGACTGAGGTTTAGATAGAAGAAAAAAATCATTTACAGTGAGAATGGTGAGGCATTGGAACAGGTTGTCCAGGGACATGGCTGATGCCCCAGCCCTGGAGACTTTCAAGGCCAGGCTGGACCAGGCTCTGAGCAACCTGATCTAGCTGTGCATGTCCCTGTTCATTGCAGGGGAGTTGGACTAGAAGACCTTTAAAAGTCTCTTCCAACTATGAGGATTCTATGACTCTGTGATTCTGTGATCAAAAACTCATGAAAGATACCTAAGGTGGAGCTGTTCTTCATATCTCTCCAACTGAGAGAGAAGAATGTGATGTGGGATCATATGAAAGGCCTTGCAGAAGTCCACGTAGATGATACCAGTTCTTCCTTTGTTGACCGATGCCATCACTCTAGTGTAGAAGGCCACCAGACTGGTCAAGCACAATCTATTCTTAGTGGCTCAGATCACTTCCTCTTTTCACATGTCCGTCAACATAGATTGTAGGATGATGAGTGATCTTCCCAGGTATAGATATGAGGCTCAGTGACCTGTAATTTCCAGGTCTTCCTTTCTACACTTTTAAAAAGGGATCAACGTTTCCTTTTTGTGATATTTCCACATGCAAATGAGTGCAAATAATAATGCCATGCTGAAAAGTGTTTGAGTTTATTAAATGATCTTTATGCATTTAGTTTTCCTTCTTGAAATGAAAGCAACAATGAGTTTAGAAACAATGAGCATTTTGTCCATCATCTTTTATACCCACAAGGGCTGTGAGTGTTCCTGAAGTTTTCAGTTTCCTCATCTTCTAGGAAAGAGTTTTTCCACTAGCAATGGATACTGGAAGATCCCAGGCAGAGCCAGACTCTGCCTGAATTTCAGAATCCAAATCTCAAGAGAGAATTCTGTAGAAAAATGAACAGCAGTCCAGAGCGGATGTGCAGAAACCTGGAGTCAGAGGTGTCTGATCAGTCATGAAGGTGACACTGACTAAGAGTGGTGAATGGTGGTGTTGGCAGGTGCTGTCGCTGTTGACGTACTTGTCAAGTCCCATCTCACAGCTAGATCCCTGTGGGCAGTGCTTTGTGCCTGCACAGTGTCTGACTGAAATCACTGCATAGCCTCAGGCAGACTTCTGTTATAATAATAACCACTGGAGCCTCTGGATACAGGCTCCGTTGCCTTAATGAGTAGTAATGTTTTATAATCCTTTAGCGTCAACTAGGTAACAAAGAAAACACTTTTCCCAGCTTCTCCTGGGTTTAGGGGTTTGTTGTATTTATTTTCTCCTTGTCCTAGATTAGTTTTAACACCCATTTTATCACCTGTATTTGCAGACAGATTTCTTTTAATCCAAGCAAGCACAGAAACCCTATGATAGTAAGATAGTATTATAGTATTACAAAGCATTGATTTTATAAAATCATAGAATCATAGAACAGCTTAGGTTGGAAAAGACCTTAAAGATCATCAAGTCCAAACACAACCTAACCATATTGCCCCAACTCTAACAATCTTCTGCTAAATCATGTCCCTGAGCACCACATCCTTACATACTACTTTTCCTTTTGACTTTAATGAGGATGCTGATTGGTATTTGTGTAGGGTTCTCCTGTTCTGTTCTGATCCTGCACATCTCACAGTGCATGCTTGTTGGTTTTTTTTTGTTGTTGTTGTTCATTTGTAGTAGTAAGTATTTATCCATAAAGAATATTCATAGATTTGAGTTGTTGCTCAAGCCTTAGCATCACAGCTGTCTTCTTTTGCTTCATTTCACAGGGATTTCTTTATTAACTGACTCTTTTTATCCCCAAAATAAGTTATTTTATCTTATATTTGACACAGTCCTGCTTGTATTTGGTATTATCTCACCATGCTGGGGTGTCCTTAGGTTTTTTCTAAAAAGCAAAATTCTTTATTTTCCCTTGAATTTCTCTTTCCTTGAATTTCTTATCAGATCTTCTTTCAACTTCCTTGGTTATACTCATTCTGGGTTTATTTATTTTTTTTAATGCTCAGTTAATCATTGCAGTCAGCTTAGGACCTTTTCTCACAGTTTTCCTTTGACTTGTTTGTTAGAATACCACATAATTCAGAAGACAGTCATTCTGATTCCTGGCACATTTCCCTTCTCTTCCCTTTGATCTATAAAATAACTGCTCTGCAAGCTGACCTGTCAAGCAATTCCTTATAAATAAAATGTGCATTTCCCAAGACAGGTTCTTTCATGGATCAGGAGGCTAAAGATTGGTCTTGCCTAGTAGAAGGTTTTCCAATCTGCGTTTTCTCTGGAATTGTGGTTGGAGGAGATGACATCCTCATAGATTTGCAACAGCAGGAAACATTTGGCTGATGAACTAGTGTTTTACATATTGCTTTGAAGATGTTTCTTCACTCTTAATTAGATGCATCTCTTCGTAGGGAAACCTCCATTTCTAGTAAGCTATTGTTCAGCTTCTGCAGGAGTGCCTCATGATCCTGCAACTCTGGGCACTGCACACAGAAGTGTGTGCCTCTGTGTGTGGCTTTGCTGTGTTTTCTTTTGCAGTATCTTGTTCCAACTCACTTCTAGGAAAATATGGAACTGGTACAGCGACTCCTTCCACTTCTCTGCCAGATCCTATCCCATGCTAAGGCAATTAGTTTTATTTGCTTCAGCTTTGCATGCTAAGAATGAAATTAGACAAGATATTTCAGTGACAAATCTTATATTGGCCTGTACTTTGTTGGATGTGGTTGCTAATAGAAACACTGATTGATTTGCACAATAATAAGATCACTTATGATGACTTTTCAGCATATTCCTGATATGCTAATTGCTTTCAAAAAAGAAAAATATTCACTTTTGGGAGCGTACTTCATGATAGTAATTGCCAAGAGGATGACAGCCTACAGAGTCACTGTCTTTGCCATACTTTCTATCAAAGACCCTAACTGACTGCAAAACACTCAGCATTTATTAACCACTTTCTGCACTGAAAAACAATTATTCACTTAATGATCCTTTTTTACCCTCACTGCTTACCCAAATGCAGTTAGACTAATTCATCCATGCAGTTTTCCATAACATGTTTATCGAGGCTGAGTAAACACTATAGAAGTATGTGTCCAAAATTAAGAAGAAATACTATGTAATATGGATAGCAAAGATACTTCTTCTCCACTGGAGTCAAGGACTGCCTGCTGGCAGGAGGGCTTGCTAGGGCTAGTTGTAAGTTTCTGTGCCACATCTCAGCTCTTAGTTGAAGCATTAGGTTAATTTCTGACCCTTCGTGTAGTGTTACTTATGGTTTCATTTCAAGGGTACAGTGACTGAAAACAGAACTTAAATCTCAATTAACTTTCTAAGACAGCATATGACATTATTATGACAATACTGAATCTAGTCTGGAAGTGTCATAATTAGTAGTATTTTGAATGTCAGATTGTTTTAAAACAGTTATAAATCCATCAGTTGTTCTTGTACTTGACTTATAATAACATTTGCATTGTTTCTTCTTTTCTGGCTGCTGAGTAAAGCTGTCTGCTAACAGTAACATCTGAATTAGTTTGCTTAAGGAGATGAGCTAAAACTTTAAGGCAATAGTTAGGCTTCTCTGCTTTTGTTAGAAATCCAACAGGACTTGCTTTCATTATCCTTGCTTAAGGATATCCTGTAACTCCTCTGCAGAAATAAATCTGCTTGTAAAGGAAAATCTGGACATCGTGTTTCTCTCATGTACTTGCTTTTAACTTTGCCTGATTTTGGTTAAATTAATCAAAATGCCTTCCCTTTGAAATCTTTGTGCTACATAATGCATGCTAGAATTGTGTTTCTTACCCATATGTTGGCTATATTAGACCTGAGTGATGACTAATTCTGTGCTCTGATACCGATCTTCTCTACCACCTGTGAAACATACAGTGTTGAATATTTATTGTTGTAAATTGCTAAGAAATTAGATGCTTTGATTTGGGGATTATAATAGAGAAAACAGGACTTCTAGTGACTCTTCTGCATGTATTTATGTGCTACTTATGATTAGGATGCATAGTAAGGTCCCATTATAATTGGCTTCTCTGGATTTTTGCACAGAGGGAGGCCAGATAGTTTTGGTCCTTTTGCGAAGGAATGAGGGAGGAAAGCACCATACCCTCCTCCTTGCATACCTGCCTGAAGGCCAAGGACACAGCAACCTTGATAGTGTTACGCTGACATCTCATTCCAATATGCCAACAAAGGAGTTCTTGAAAACCAACTCTAATTTTTAAAACTTAGTGGAAATTTTTGAAGACAGAAAGTAGCCTTCCATCTCCCTTTCCCTCTTTCAGTTTGATTTTCTCTCTGACTCAGCTGACAGCAATGCTTTGTATGAGAGCCAAGGAACAGGGCAGCAGGAGAGGGAAACTGGAATCCTGTGTCTTTGTGTCAGGGCAATTTGCTGCAGCATCACGCTTGCAGGATTCGCCCTTCACAGCAGATGTGAATGGCAGAAGAGGTCTGAATCATAAACCTGTGATCAGGCTCTGTATTCTGTACCAGTGGCTCCTGGTGACAAGTATGGGACAGGTTGTGCTCAGCTTGTGTTCATGGCTGACCAGCCTCCCAGGCAATTCGAGTTACAGCAACCAGAACACATCAAATAGTGGTCAGGTGCAAACTTTGTTAGAGCAGTTCTTGTTTCACAGAGACCTCTTGCTAAACACTGAAATCAAGAACTTTCTGCTAAGAGCATATTTTTCCTGCCAGTGTGCATAATGGAACCGCTCTACTGTTATGAAATAGCCTGATGGAGTTACAGAGGAAATGGCAACTGTGAATGCTTTTTGCAAGTCAAACAGGAAAATACCACAAATCAATAAAATCCAGAGGAGAGGCAGTTGTCAAATTTGTATGTTTTAAGTCTAATTCATCCCACTACAATTTGTAATAACTGAACAGTTTTGTCAAATTTTTGAAGTGATTCTTTATTCACTGTGAGTCACAGTACTTCTGAGATGTTTAAAATCACTGGGAGCAGAAACGTACTTTGCTGCTCACAGGTTTAGACTACAGCAATCTAGATAGCCGGGATGTTCTTTATTCACTTCATCAAAACAGAAGAAACATTTTGAATTCTTTTCATGTGAAGTACTCCTTTATGATGTACTCCCTATAGGATTCACAGTTTTTAGTCTATTAAATCAAGAGGTGAGAACAAAGCCTTTACCATTATGTTGACTTAAAACTGTCTCTTGGCTTTAGACCCATCTCTAATACCTGCTGAATTGCACAGAACAAGGCATAACCACAAAGAAAACGTGGTTCCCAACATCACCATGCCTTCAGGTGTCAGAATTACACACTCTGTAACTCTTGCATATAATACTTGTCTCTTGGCTTCGAGTTAATAACAATAAACTTTTCTAATTTTGAAATAACAGAAGGCTCACTTTTATCTACTGATTAGTAAGAAGTAAGGAAGAGACTTTGATATCCTCCCTTTGGAATTGTTGTAATGCTTTTGCTTAAGCCTCCTGATCCGATTTGTAGGGGTTCAGTTGATGAAGGATTAAAATTTTCTCATAACCAAAAAGCAGTTCTCTGCTGTTAGCTCCTTCCGAGATTTTTCTCTTATCTCCAAGGTCAGGTGGAGACATCAAGGGACTGGGAATATGCTTTGTCTGTGAGATAGCTCCAGAGGACCTTGTGGTGTTCTCCCACATACCAACTCTATTTATTTCTTCTTAATTTAAGCAATGTGCTCAGGCTTAGAAGAAAACCACACATGAGTAGCCTCCAGCTGTTTTAAAGCTGATTGCACTTACCTACTTTTCATACTGTTTTAGACATCATTCTTTTGTTAGTTTTAACAACTAGTATTTTCATAAGGTGCCACTGCTTCAGGGCAGCTTTCTCTTCCTGTCATGGCTGTTTTAGGTTTTTATCCCTAGCAGACTACTTACAAGATCCACTTTCTGTTTTCCATAAGATATTAAGGAGGATTTCCTCTACAGATTACATCTTTGTCACTCTGTTCATTTCATTACACTGGGTGTTAAGGGAACATTTCCTTTCTACAGTCGATAGCTGCGTGAAAGCAAGTTCTTTGGGAGCCTTTTGGTGCACTGCAGACTGGCACCCCTCCATTAGCCCCTAAGGAAATCATGCTGTGCATTCTGTCCTGTCTGGGTTATGCTTTTTATTAAAATTTGAATGATCCTTCACCATCATGTCATAGGTAAAGAAAAAACAAACCCTTTAGGTCTGAAATAGTGCTCTCAGTAATACGTGATTGCTTTTGAGCACGAGCTTATTCTTGCTGCTACATTTAGAATACATATATAGAAATATAATAGGGTGTTTATCTCCACTGAATGTTAAATGGTCAGTGGAGGAACCCACAGAGTTGGTGGGGTTTGTCTTTTTGCATCTTGCTCCCCAAAGCACTCCACAATGACCCTGTCCTTACTACTCACACCGTACACCCATGTGGATAAATTCTATGTAATCATCTCCTCATTCTGGTAATAAAATCACCCAAAAGAAGCATCCTGCAGCCCCACTGTGGCCCACTCTAATACAGGAAGAAGACCTTTGATGAAGAGCACTTGGGCAGTATGAATCTCTGAGCATGTGCTTCATGTCTCCAGGCTGCTGAACCCTGAATGAAATGTAAGTCCATGTAACTACCTTCACTTTTGCAGTATGACTGAATTAGGCACAGAAATGTGGATAAAAGAGGCATTAAACAGGAAAATCAGAGCAGTAAGCCTTAAAGGCACACAGCTTTCAAAACTGCTAGGAGAGCAGAGCAAACTCTTTGCAAAGATCTATTACCACACACAGTACCATTTGGTGAAGTCAGAACACATGCATTCTAATAGAGTATGATGGTCTTCACATTTAATTTATAACTGCAAAAAAGGTATGTTTCAATTGAAAATAAAATAAAATAAAAAGATGATCTCTCCCCTTTCCTTAACAGTGTTTACAACTGGCAGTGAAGTGTCTTGCTGTGGAAAATACGGTCCCTAACTAGATGAAGAATTCCAACAGAACTATGTATTTCAGATGTACCTATCCTAAGTTGGGATATTTGTTATTCCTCACTTTTGTGTGCATGATGACAATCAGAGGAAACATGCAATTAAGTTGACTGATTCTGAGAAACAAAAATCTAACCTTGATGCTCATTGCCGCAATGTAACAGAGTGTCTAAGCTGCCTGGCAAGTCAGTGAGGCTATGGTGAGAGACATGATTTGGAATCCTTCGGGATCAGAATGTTTGTCTGTGAGTCTGAGGGAGACGCCTCCAGGCCACAGCAGGTGTTACAAAGGGAAAAGTTTGACACAAATTGTTCTATTTGTCTGCTGAAGACAAATGAGAAATGAATAGGGAGAAGCTATGATTTCCTTGCTGACTGCAGGTAAATCAGAACTGCATACTGTAGGAGAAGCTTAAATGAGCAGCAGTAGGAGTGTGAATGAATGGCGTGCTCTCTGTTCTGCTAGGATGGATGTGTGACCAGCATGACATACCAATCTTCCACTCCCAAATTGTGCTTTCCTGGAGGGTCTTCAGAACTCTCTCACTGAGCCCATAAATACACTTTCTAGGAGGGGAAGGTCCCCAGAGTGCCCATGACACCACCAGAACACCTGACACTGGCACTCTGTGCTTTCCTTGCTGAGCCTCTTTGTATTTTCACCTCTGCCCAGCAAGATGCAGGAGTAAGGGCTGCCAAGGGCTGTGCGCCTGCGTGCTCCCCTTGTGACCGCACTGTGTTGTGGATGCCAACAAAGAGAAATCACAGACAGTGCAGAGTAGCTGATAATTGCATTAACCAGGACTGGTTTGACTGCACTTTGATCGTGTGCTGAGCACACTTAGACCTTCATTAATTTAGGGGCTGAAGAGAGGCTGTAGCTCTATGCAACATTCAGAGGTTCCCACCCACATGCAAACACATCTTTTGAAAAGCCAAACCTTGATCTTATTTGAGGTATGCGAGAAAATTTAACTGTAGTAAATGCATTAAACCTGAAATTATTTGTGGAAAAAATATATTAGAGGTCTTCCCATAGATCTGGTCTGCTGTTTGTTATCTTGCATGTGCTGTCGCATTAGACAGAAAAACACAATATGGTGTACTTCCACAGAATGTGACAGTTGTTAGTCTCTCCAGCAAATCTAATTGCATCAAGTGTTTCTCACACAATATTCACAGTTAAGGTTTCCAAAAGAACTACTGAACTATAAGACAGAGAGGAGCTGTTACTCACAGATGTTGGATTAAATGTAATTTGTTAGTGTAGCAGAAGCTACTTATACATGGGTGCTTAAAGCACATTTCATCTTACTAATTGTTCCTTCCTTCTACATTCTGAAAGAATACTTGAACCGCTGAAGGATATTTAAATACCCTGAGCTTTTCCAGGAAATGTTGGAATATTTGTAGACAAGAGTGGAAAGAAGAGCACAAGGATGGTGCAAGGTGTGAAAAAACATAAGGCTACTCCCAAGGGAATGGAGATCAGCTGAGTCATCAGAAGAACAGGGTTTCAAACATTCATTTTTACACAAATGCAATTGTGATAGAATAGGTCCATTATTCCAATAGGGAAGGCAAAAAGTTAGAGCAAAGGCTCCACTGCTTTCAGGTGAAGCTGAAAAGACATCTATCACGTTAGCACAATGTGGAAATAGACTGGAAACTGCTCGACTCTATACCAGATGGAAAATTTACACTGAGGACATGAGAGGCCAAAAGGCTTACACTGCATCATGTAAAACAAACTTCTTTCCATGTTGTAGGCATGTTTGACTCCTTGTTACTTTTTCGCACCTTTTGGTCTCAGAGCTCGCTGCAGGTTGTCACCATGCTTGTCACAGCACACTCAGCCTATTGCAAGCAGCTTCCAGCTGCAGGGAATTGACCAATGCTACCAGGAGCAGCCCACAGCACTGGACATGCTGCTGCCCTGCTGCCACCTCCAGGTTGTGCTCAAAAATCCTGTAAAGTCTGCAGCTCCCTCCAGCTCCTCCAGATCTGAGCAAGACTGGATCAAAGAAAGATAAGGTACCCCATTTTTCAAGGTAACAAGGTCTTGTATTCATAGGGGAAAAAAAAAATGTAGTCCAATATGAAAATATTCCTCTTTAAAATTTTTCTCAGTCTTCAAGGGAAGGAGCTGGAATTTCACTTGATTAATTTTTCCCCATTCAGAGTTCTCAGGAATGTCACCAGCTGAGGAATCAGCAAAACTCCTTTCCAATTTTGTTTTCAACCTTCATCTTTTGACAGCTATTTTGCATCTCCCCGATCCCAGCCACCCCCAATTTCCAAACACTCCACCTCCTTTTCACCCATCCTCTGCCCATAGATGAGGTTCCCCCAACTGATGTTTATCCAGCTCAGAGAAGAGCAGTTTTATTTAAGTCTTTAGTTATTAACGTGAAAATCTTACCACGTGCTCCCACCAAGAGGATCTGGTACCATCATCCTTTCAGATCATGCAGAAAAGCACTTTGACTGCTTTCAAAAGATTCTTTTTTCTTCCCTTCAATACTCTTTGTCTTATCTAGGTGAGAACAAGCCACATCTGCTCACATCTCTTTCCAGATCTAACAGCCCTGGCAATCCTAAGGCATATTTCCTGATCGCATTGCTGCAACCAGTGTTTCACATGCATTATTGCACAATGTAGCCAGCTCATTTTCCCCCAGGATGTCTTTGGTTTCCAGGGCCAAGTCTTCTGGGAACAACCACACAGCCACAGGCAAACTGTGCCCCCAAACTTGTGCTGCCCCACATAGGTAAACCTGCCCCTTATCTCCACCCCTCTGTGCCCCAAGTTGTCAAGCTTGGTAAGAAAGGAATCTACTTTCATGTTTTTCATGGTCCTGAGATTGCAGAGCACATAAGTGAATTCAACATTTTCTGTGTTATTACCAGAATTCAACAGGGATGGAACCTCTACAGTACAAATAATTCTGCATGAGCACAGGCTTTGCAGACTATAAACTATTTGACCATTACATACATTAGAAAATAAATTCGAAGTCTTGAAAGATTCTCTACATAGTTACGAGAGTAAAATGCCCTAAATTTTTGAGCATTTCTGTTGGTAACACTGAGAGATTGATACATCTGGCTTTGCACATGGTCTTAAACCAGGAGGAGTATGTGTGCTCTTGTCCATTTAAAGAGCATTTGTGCTTTTTCTCATGAGTTTCCATACTTTCCAGACTAAAGCATGAAGGTGAAGTGTCTGTATACATGTTCTAGTTTAAACCTTGGGATGCTATGTGCAGGTGCTGTGGGAGGGATTACCTTGTTTGTGGCAGTCTGGGATGGGGGTGTGTTTGTGTGCACATGTGTGTAGCCTGATTCTGTAAAACACAGAGGTACAAGAACTAGTGTGGGTAATAAGCCCAGGAGGAAAGCAAAAGGAAAAGAAAAAAAAAAAAAGGCAAATTACCAAGGGTATGTGGTACCCTGCTAAACCATCCACAGTGTTCTACATCATCACAGGAATGCATGCAAGCAAATGTGTAGAAGAAAACCCACTTCAGATGTGTTGCATTGCTCCAAAGGAGTGTAAGAAAAGAAAAGAAAAAAAAAAAAAGAAAAACACCAGTCACATAATGGAAGTATTCTCAAGAAGGAATTGTTTAATCACAAACACCTTCCAGTCTTTATCAAACTGGTTTGTTCTTCTTTAACAAACTAATATTTGTATTTCAACCCCCTCCAAAAAAAGTAGATCATCATTTTAAAATGTAGCACTGCTATTATAAAAGAAAGGCTGGATGTTCTGATGGTACAGCTTCCCCCTCACAGTTTAGCATTAAACTGTGTCAGCATCTTCTCTAGCTTTATTGCTAGTGCCATGTTACCTTTAATCCTTAATTTTCCTGACATGAAGGCCATGGTTGGCTTTAGTTTACCTAAAAAGAAGATACAGAATCATCAGGAGAAGGAAAGGAACTGGAGACAAAAAGCGTTGATATCATATAGCAGTATGTAGTAGTTACTTCACTACCAAGTACTACTGTTAGGGCAGCATACACTTAGGAAAAAATAATTAGGGATGTGCAGAAAAGAAGTTCAACAGATTGGCTGGATGTTTTCTGAAGCTACACTCTGAAAATTTCAATAGCTACTGAACAAATCACTAGAAATTTTATTATAAAATCATAGACTCACAGAGTGGCTTATGCTGGAAGGGAACTTAAAGGCCATCCACTTCCAACCACAGCTCATCCAATTTCAAGACCACAAAGAGAGACGAACCTGTCTGTTCATCCATCAGCAGGACATTTCCTGCCACCAGTAGCTGCCCCTGTTCTGCCAAACGCATTTGTTACTCACCAGTGAACATCTTCACAAAGTCACCACTCGACATGCTCATCACAACGTCAGCTGCTGCAGGAGGCTTCCCAAACCCAGCACTCCCACTGCTGGTTTTCAGGTCAAGGTACCAAGTGCCTCCTTCATCACCTGAGCAGAACAGGGAGAAGCTGTGGCAGCACCGCAAGGACTGATGTACCCCACCCTTTGCTATCCCAGCCAGCTTTCCTCTCCCATCTTCGTGTGAGACATGCCAGAAGCTGCCACTTGCCCTGCACTCTCTGTGCTGACAAGATTAGCCCCAGCAGATGCCCCACAGTGCCATGTGTCAGGGGACAAGCCCAAGGCAGCAGCTGCTGGCAAAGCTGGAGACAGCAGGGGCTTGGAACAGAAGTGCTGTGCTGACCCTGTGCAGCACAGCCAGCAGTGTGACACAGCAGAAACAAAACACCTGGAAAATACACCACATCCCTCGAAAGAAAAGCACATGCTGCTGACACAGAAAGCATCTCCCTATGACAAGAGCAGCACAGTAAATCCTGCATGTGCTGAAGTTGGCCCTGAAAAGCAGCATCTTATAGAGCATACCCAAGGATGCCCTGTTCCTAGACCAGCTTTGAAAAATGAGCATTTACATGTGAAAACTCAGACTACCTCTTGCTAGAAAAGTGAGCATTTGAGGATTTTACAAGTGATGGTTTTACCTGACAGTTCAAACTGAAAGACGCCCTGGGTGGATTTCACTATTTCTTTATTGAGTTCTCCCTGAATAACTCTGAATGTTTCTGCAACAGGGCCAGCTGAAGCAGATTCTGCATTAACCTTGGCTCCATCCGATGCCTGCGAAGCACCTACAAGAAACAGATCATTCTTCTCTGTAAAATGCCAAAACACTGTTGTTTTAACATGTGAAGAAGCATAAATGCAGCACTGCTGACCACTGCCAATTTTCTAAGATTTGAACTTCTTAGTTCTTGGGGAAAAATGAATATTTTGGTATTTTAGAATTAATAAAGGAAGTTTTCAATAACTGGAAACTGGAACTGGTATACAGCACTAAAGAATTCTGTAATTTGTTTCATTTCTTACTATGTCAAAATATTAAAAATGAAACCACAGGAAAAGTTTAATTCTGACTACTCACAGTTTCCTCATAATTTACTCAACAGACTCGTGACAGCATAAACAAAACAAAAATCTATCAGTGCCTTTAATAATGTAACTTTCATCTTCAAATGCTTCACTTGTGTATCTTTCTAAGAATATATATATTTTCAGTAATTCTTCTGCAAAAGATTCTAAGCTGTAAATCAATTCACAACTTTAATTAGCAACTTTTTACACTGCAGTGAATGTGTTCATTTAACATTAAGAAAGAACATTTGCAATTTACAAGGCACATAAAGCTTGTGACGAGACAAAAGTCTTGTAGAATGTCAGTTAGGTGTCTTACGTATCAGGAAATAATTAAGACTGCTCTGTGAATTGCTACTAAATAACCTGTGCTGGAGGTCGGGGCAGTCAGCAACATCAGTTCCTGGCAGAAAGTTCAAGAGCACACTGAGAAGTAGTATTTTCAAGGACTCTATACAGATTTTCAAATGGACTCTATACAAACTTAGCCTCTTTATCCCCTTTCCTATATTTGTTTAGGCGGTCCTATAAAACCAATCAGTATTCCTGTTTGCCCTCCAACCAGACACATTACTATTCTGAAAACGTGAAACTGATTCTTTTATAAAAAACTTCTCCATTTCATCTTCTAGACGTTCATATCATGTATGACTCTGAGAACTTCATGTAGGAAGAGAGGCTCTGTCAAGTTCTCAATGCTGCAAGACACTCCTGCAAAATATGCTGATTGCTTTTAATTTTTTTCCCAGCACTATTTACTCCAAATCTTCATGCTACTTAATTCTGGTGGTAAAAAAAAGATTGTTCAAAATAAGGCACTGATTATAAACTGTAAAAGTTGCAGGCTCTACAGTCACTTCCATAAATCAAACACCCCAAATACAAAAAGAGATTTTGCCAAATAGCTTGAATGTAATCCAAATGCTTGGGAGAAAAGAAAAATAAGTTAAAATACAGCAGGCATTCGTTATCACCACAAATAATCAACTTGTACATGCAGAGCTTGCCCTACCATGGCTTTCTGATTCTGTGGCTGTCATGTCAATTTCAGCATCCAAGAAGAAGTCAGGAGTCAGGGGGTGACCTAAAGGGGAGTTGAACAATAACAGTAAGCCCAAGTGAAGGTGAGCTGCACAAACAGGAATGCATTCTGAAGGAAACAGCACCCCACTTTACAAGTAAGTGAACTACAGGTGGAAAGAAGACACAGCATGAGGTGACATGTTTAGGATCTGGTACATTTAAAATCAGACCTGGAAGGCTCTTACAGATGCAGTGAGAAACATCTGAAGGTGAAGAAATGCTATCTCACTATTTGCTAAGTAGTAATACATGCAGCAATTGTGCAAGTCTATTTACTTTTTGTTAATGGATTTTTTTTTTAATTTTATGGACATTGATGATTAGAGCTTCAGTGAACTATTATGTGCTTTCCCACGTCATTTTCCCATTCATTTTCTCAAACTTGGGACAAAGCATCTTTTGACTGACTCACATAAGAGGCTAAGAGAATGGAATATTCACATTTCTCTACAGCCTTCCTTCCTTCCCAAACTTCTCCTTTTAAAGATCTCTTTTACCTGGTGCAACTGCATAGACATCAAAATCCTTAACACCTTCTTCTCTCAGTAGAACTTCATCAATAATGAAGTTTCCAGTGAAACTTTTTGGCTTTGTTAAAATGCAATATGCAGCATCTGCCATTATGTCAGTTTTTCTGCACTGCTTCTCTATTCCGGCTCCTCCCAGCATATCCGTAGCAGCTGTATGTATGACTGGAAAATTGAAGGACAGAAAAAATCCAGTTTAACACTGATGACATGAAATTCTTATGTCTTTGGCAACTGCATGAACTTTATTTTCCTCTCGTATGAAAATTTATCATAAGAAGACAAAGCTGTGTAATACCATCAACCAGCAAAGAATGCTCAACCAGCAAACACTTCTCCAAGTGTAAAGATTCCTTTAACTGAAAAGTATTAAAGAAACCAAAAGATGAATAATGGGAAGAACTCCTTATAACATTCATTTTATTCAACCCTTCTATCAATACTTTCCACACAAAGACTTCCTCTGGCTTTATTCAGGACATGAAAAACTAACAGGACAACTATCTTTGTCAAAGTGAATGTGCATCAGTAACTAAAATATTTTCTGCAACAATTACCATACTGAAAATCTCAATACTTAATTTTAGCTCCGCAATAACTTGTGGGATAACAAGTGTCTCTAAGTTAAAGATGAGAAACCCAATAGCACAAACTCAAACAACTTTTTGAAGAGTCCACGGAATGGTTGTGTTAGATCCATAAATAAAATCCATACTTAAGGTGTCTCATTTCACCTGATCTGAAAAACAGAAACTGAGTTTTATCAAAGGTACAGTGTACATACAGCTAGATGTTTTTCTCCTTATAAAGTAAAGCAAACATATTTGCCTTTCTTCAGTCTGCTGAAATGTGATGGCCCAGTAAGACTCTTTTTTTTTTTAAATAACTGTAACAGTTTGAGATGATTTCTGCCACGTGAGGTTTACCAGGTGGTAGCATGAGGATATTCCACTATTCTGAGGACTGATTAACCTAACCACTTTTCCTGGACCGTGCTCCTCTACTTTCCTATTACTGCCAACTATTATTGTTCTAAAAAGAGCAAAACTATGGGCACAAACTGATATGAAAAGGTTCTGAACATCTCCTCTCTCACAATCCGAATATCATTCCACCTATTTCATAAAAGTGCTGCTGGTTTTGTACTAATACACATACAGCATCTTCCAGTTCGATCCTGCAATACCTCTACTACTCAAACACACTCTTAGATCCTTTAGGCAGGCTACCTCATTTCACTTTTAGATAAATGGAGAGCTCCTAACATCTCACTGTCAGCATATTTTTCTATTTCAAAGAGTTGGATGAACCAATAGAACCATACTAGCACAGTGGTAATCTCCAGCGTTGAAGCTAATCACATATATATGACATTCTTTAAATTAGAAACTTCACTATTGTATTATACATACTATGAAAGTCACCTCTCTCTCACTCTAAAGTAGTTAACTTTTTTAGTTTTGGCAGAGAAACCTTTCAAAGCAACATTTTCCTCTCCAGACTGTTTGCACATTACAAACTTTTGTCTTTCAGGTCACATGAACAGTTTTCATCAAGAAAACACTGATATACACAATTTTGAGAGCTCACTTAATGCTTCTAATGCTCTCAAGACACTCGTCTCTTTGTTCAGCAGCTGACCAAACCTTGAACAGCAGCCGTGATCCTCACTGACCCATGGACAATAAACTGGAGCTAGTACAAGATGGACACAAGTTATTTTTCTACAGCTCTTTAATGTGCTGTGACTTGCAAGAAGTGTTGGATGGTTGTGTGAAAAAGCACTTGCTGGCCCACTGAACCAGAACTTCAAGGAATGGGGTTTTTTAATTGTTTTTTACATCTACTGAAGTATGTATCTTGTCAGTTTCATCTACTCTCTGGCAATCTAACTAGCTGGGGATTCTAAATAGTACTGGACATTTAATACCTACAAATGAAAGTATGTTAATACTCAATGATTCTGTGCAAACCAAGGCTTGAGTCATGTTGAAAGGAGCAATGACAAGACAGGTCAAGAAGAAGCAGAATGCACTCAGGCTGAAGGTAAGTTTGAATGAAAGTGGCGAGGCTATAGTGAGAACTAGGAAAGGAAGCCAATACCCATACAACATCTTTGATCACAAAAAAATATGCAGAACTGCTCAGTTTCCTGAATCAGTCCCAGCAGTTATTCAAACTTAAATAAAACACCTGTATAAGACAAAATACAAAAATTCATAATAATCACCTGTTTTAGGCCATAAAGCATTGACAGCAACTTCTCCTTTAAATTCTTCTGCCATTCCCAAGACACACATGGACATGCCATATTTAGAAATTGTGTAGGCTACAAAAAGTTCACAAAAATCCTATATTTAGTAAGATACAAATTTAGAGTTTATGCACAGATTTTTACTTCTGAAGGATATAAGTTATGGAAAATCAACCTTCTGGGGTCAAAGCAGTATCTTCCCAGAGTACAGAAACTCTCCCAACTCCCCCCATCCTCAGCAGATAAGAACTGTAGTTCTTATGTCTACATTTTTTGGCAAATGGAAACAATGACTGAGCCTTAACTGCGTGGTGTTTTTCTTGTGTTTTTCTCAGAGACCCCTTACACCAGTATTTAATAGGAAAGGGAAAAAAAAAAAGAGAAAAGGAAAAAAGCACATTGTAAATCCTTTTTGTCTATTTTGAGAAGGGAATCTTGAGTGGAAAGAACATGGACTTGCAAGAGTTGTTTAATCATGTTACAAGTGTTGAAATTTAAAAGGTAATCTACAGGTTTAAAATGAGCAACATACGTTCTAGCCTGAAGACACAATTGGAGTCTCCTTCACTCCTCAAAGATAATTTCTGTTTAAAAAGACAGCATTGAGCATTATGGCTATCTAGTCAAATGCAGAAGCACAGAGAAAAAAGATTTTGCTTTTCTATCTCTATTGGAAATAGAAAACACTGTGCAGTCTTAAGAAATCCTCTGAAAAACTTGTAACTCTTACCTGTAGAACCTTCTTGAAAATATAAAGGACATACCAGGGCATGAGATTTGCACTGGGTTTCACCAGAAAACAATTTATTTCAAGTAAAGTGAAAAACACTCTGAGGAACCATTCCTGTCAATCTCTAGTGAGGACTAAAAACACAATATCTGGAACTCTTGGCTGGCACTCCTTCACATTTCATTAGTTATTCATACATTTCTCAACACATTTCTCAACACATAACAGCAAAGGCAGTGGATGCTACTTACCACAGTGATTTTTGAACCACATGGGTTTCATATTCAAAGGCGGGCTGAGGTTCAGAATATGGGGGTTCTTACTCTTCCGTAAGTGGGGAAGGCACGCTTTAGACCTGGAAGAGAAGAATCAGGCAAGACAGTCATCTCTTATTTTACAGAACACTTACCATTACAGCAGAGCAGTAGTTTCACGGAGATCCAATGATAAGCTAAAACCCTTCCCTTGTAATCAAATATTTTTCTGATGAAAAGAACTGAAAAACATCTGTCCTATCTCACTTATCTCGAGAATAGCATTCATATCTAATAGCTGGGCTGCATCCTCCAAGCTGTGCAGCAACATCTACTAAAGCAGATTTTCCAGATGCTCACAGGTAATAGTCTCCTTGTAATAGTTCTGGAAGGGCAATAAACCATGATGTAACAAGCCAAGTAACAAGTAACAAGTAACAAGCCAAATTATCAGTGCAGAGTATCATCTAGTGCCATATTTATTATGTTCTGATCACAAGTTTATTTCATTTTTAAAACCACAGTTAAGAAATGATATGGTATAGTGAAAAGCTATGATGACTATTCCAAGAAGAACTTGAAACCAACACTCTAGAGACTGAAAGTCATATATTTAATTCAACTTGGAATTTACATCAATCCGTAAAGCATAACTGCCACTTCCACAATTGTGGTGCACATTTTCATGGGCTCTCTAACAGAATTTTTACTAAGTGTATTAGGGAGAACAGCACTGCTATGAACTACACTAACTGCCTGCTACTCATGCATTTAATCTGGATACATGCATACTGTCAGCCACAGAAAAAACACTCTCAACCATAAAATCATTAAAGTAGATGCTGTCTTTTACAACCTGTATAAACAAGCTGGGGTTTCAACTCTTTCCAGTGACAGTGTTTGTGACTCACTAGCAGATTTCTTACTGCACAGGAATCAGGAAGACTTCAACAGATACACTCTGTCAGATGGGAAGTTCTCCCTGTCTTCTCCACAGACAAAAAAAGCCACACTATATACATACATCTATTTAGTTATTATTACTTTCTGCACCAATATCTCAGATAAGCATTACACATTTTGTTAAAATGGCTTTGGTTCGCCGTCTCAGCACTTACGTCAGGTAGGTTCCTCGTACATTGACATCCATCATAAGATTGACCTTCTTGGTTTCTGTTTCCAAAGTGCCGGTCAAAGAGATGGCGCTCGCATTGTTCACCAGAATATCAATCCCTGGTTTTAAAATAAGTCACCTCACATTAGCAGCAAAATAAAAAAAGCATTAAAAACAGGAGTAAAGCAGGTTAGGGTGTTCTTTCCTTCCTTGACTAATCTTGTGTCCCCTGCCCCACAGCATACCTCCAAACGTCTTCACAGCTTCCTCCACGGCGCTAATTATTTGCTCTTCTTGCCTGACATTGACAATGCATGGCAGTGCCCTTCCTCCAGCTGCTTCAACTGTGTGATTAGAAAATAACACACAGAATTTGTCTCTCAGACTGCACAAACTGCCTACTGAGAATCTCTCATTCAATGAATGCATTAAAAATTACACCTTTCAAATTATGACCCTTTCACACACTGCATAATGAATAGGGATGCCACGACAAAATTCTAACACTGAGAACGTGCATAGCTCACCACACATTTTAATTAACATGGCATTTTTACATTTATGCATATGCGTATTCATTACCATCAAACTTTAATACCTGAAGAATTCCTGCGAGGGAAGAGAAGCACTTGGGCTCATCCTTATAAAGCTGAATGGGAGCTATGAGAGTCTAAGCAGTTTCCCACTCATACATGAGAATTAAGCGAGGACATGCACACATCCCACAGTCTGAAGCCCACCCTGATTACAACTTACTCTCTTGTGCAGCTGTGTAGATAGTTCCAGGAAGTTTAGGATGGGGCTCAGCTGTCTTGGCAGCAATCACAATGTTTGCACCATCCCTGGCAGCCTTCAGGGCTATGGCTTTGCCAATTCCCCGGCTCGCGCCAGTGATGAAGAGCGTGCAGCCTGCTAGTTTCCTGAAGACGAGTGGGAGGTAGAGGGAAAACAAGAGGGGGAACAAAGCAAAATCTGGAACTCAGTGACTTCTTGCACTTTTCAGGACAAAAACAATCAGTGCAGTTTTCCCAACAGTCAATTGCCTTCAACATTTCACAAAAAGAAAACAGACCCATAATACAGAATAAATGGATAAATCTGTAACAAAGCCTTTCACCACCACTGAACATATGATGACTTCCATTATCAATACAAGGAAGCTGGAAGGTTGTGCAGGTCTCCCAATTGCATTTTTACTTTTTTGTACAATAATCCAAGACTGCCCCCAACAGAACTGCTGCATTCTCCAAAAACAGAAAAGGTGTTACTTCTAAAAACAAACAAAAAAACCCAACCAATTCTAATGTTTTCACACTCACTGCAGCTCTCTGTTTCTTTCAGCCCTCTGAACACAGAGGACAGGCGGCTCAATGCGCTATAAAGGCAAAGTCCAGAATCACCATGCCAGAGCAGGGTGCCAAAGACAAGAGCCAGGAATCAGATTTTCAGAAATGACCATGATTTCTCTTAAGGCTTTTACAATAAATTCAGTTTTCCAGTAACTTTAATCCGATAATTCCCCACAAATCTATCCAACCAAACCTTCTGGAGAAACTAACAAGTTCTAGAGCACCAGGAAGACATTCTTCTTACACACAAAATGCCAAGGAATTTTTGAAGAGCAAAAAAGTCTACTCTATGCTACAGCATATTTCACAATAAAGCCCTACAGACCACGGGCTTTCCAAATGAAGGATTCTGCACTTTGGTGCTCTGCATCAAGCCCATGCTGCTTTCCATAACTGAATGAAAAAAACAAGAGGTCTAAGACTGCAACCCCGATAAAGAATCTGTATAAGCACATGCTGCAGCAAGTTCGAGGTTTTTTCAGAAAACAAATTTGATATAGCTTTCTTTCCACTTTGAGCTACACTCAACATAATCAGTATTTTTCTGGCATTTCCTCTTCACCCTCCAGTCTGAAAACTTCCAAATAAAACAGCCTGCAAGAGGGCATTTACTTTCAGAGGGCAAAAAAATGAAGCAAGGCAGGAAGGGGCAGGAATATTCCTCTGCATTGGCATCCTATGTCATCAGCAATCTCTGGAAGCCAACACAGCCCTTCAGAAGCCAATTAAATGTGGAGGTTGGTAGCCCTGCCGCGGTGGGGGGGGGTTGGAGGTTCATGATTCTTAAGGTCCCTTTCAACCCGGGCCATTCTGTGATACTGTGAATTCAAGCCACTGCCTTCTGCAGAATTGGGTCCTAGAGAGCAGGTGAACCAGCAGGCTGACACAGCTGCCCAGCTGACCTGTGACTGAGTCCCCACATACAAAGGTGTCACACAGGGAGTGGAAGCACCGGTGAGCTACAAAGAAGGAATTGAGAACACTGCTTGAGTACGTCAGTATGGTGTAAGGAAAACCAAAGTTCACCCGCAGCTGAAACTCGCAAAGGAGGTCAGTTGTAACTTGTTTATCTGCTGTTACGTGGGTAGGAAGAGGGTGAACAAGGAGAAGGCATTGCTGAGTGGTGTGGGTGATTCAGTGAGAGCAGATACTGGTAGTGCCTGAGGTGCTTAGTGCCTTGGTCTTCACCAGATTTACTTGCTTAGGAACACAGTTCACCAGGACAAGAAAAAGGAGCCATCGATGAGAGGTAATCATGGTCTTTTCCAACCTTCTCAATTATATCTAGTCCAACCATCAACCCATCCCCACCATGCCCACTAAACCGTCTTCTTCACTGCCTCATCTAAAGCCTTCCTGAATATCACCAGGGATGGTGACTCCACGTTTCCCTGGGCAGATGTTCCAATGAATCATCACTCTCAAGAGAAGAAATTTTACACAATATCAAACCTGAGCTGAACTAGAAGCTCCTTCAGAGGACATAGCTATACATGTCCATAGATCAGGCTGTAGCAGGCGTGCTCACGCCCTTGCAAGGCCCCTCTCTTCATACCTGACAAGCCATAGGAATCACTGGAGTCCCCTGTCAACTAGGGGAAAGGGAATGGGTGACACATAGTCAAAGAAGCCAGAAAAAATGCCCCACCAACTCACAGATGTGCTAGCTCTTCAGTCTTCCCCAGGTTGGTGTGAAAATCATGGACCAGCTCCTCCCCTGAGTATGTATTTATGATGACTCGGAACTGTCAGCATGGGCTTGCACCTGATTACCTTCTGCGGTAGAGTGAGAGAATTTGCGGGCAAAGTGAGAGCAGTTGACACCATTTACATTAGCAAGGGTTTCATTACTGTCTCCCAAAATACTTTTGTATCCAAGTAAATACGTAAAATGGTCTGTGTGGTTGAACAGCCTGAGAGGTAAAAGAAAGGTTGACTGTACAGGTTCAGGGAATGGTGGGTCAGAAGCAGTATTCTGCCTGGAGACTACTATTAAGCGGGATCTACCCCAGCACTTTTCAACATCTGGATCACAACCTAGAGGAGAATACAAAGTGCACTGGAAAGGGATGACAAATGGCTGATGTGCTTAAGGGCAGGGCTGCCATCCAGAGGAGTCTTGACAGGTCAGATGAATGTCAACAGAAGCCTCATGACAGTCAACAAGGACAGTCATGAAGTTTTGAAGAGTCCCTGCAATGATACAGGCTGGAGAAAGAATGGCCAGGGAGCTGCAAAGGCTAAATAGGCAATGGGGAACTTGACAGAGAGCAAGCTGAGCGTATCTCAGCAGTATGCCCACCAGGAAAAGCCAGCAGCATCGCAGGACGCAAGAACCATAAAGCACAGATGGAGAAAAGGGATTGTGCCCCTCTAGTCAGCACCTGTAAGACCACACTTAGACCCTGTGTCCAAACTGGAGCCTCTCAATATGAGACAGATGTTGACAAGTAGGAGTTGAGCACAAGGAAACAGAATTGGCCAATGGCTGGAGCCCTTGTGAGGACAGACTTAGGGACTGGGCTAGCTCAGCCTGGAGAATGCACACTTTTGGAGAAACCCAACAGCAGCCCCTCAGGGGCTCTCTGGAGCTCCATCAGTTCTGCAGATTCTGTTTCCTACAAAACAAACTGTTTTGTACCCACACAAACTGTTCATTGATATCAGAGACGTAAAAGGGAAAATTCACCTTCATTTCATCCCCAGTGAAACGCTGAGCTGACTCAATACTCTCACGCTTTTATTGTGTTGGGATTTTTTTGTTTGCTTGCTTTTAAAACCTTCTTGCTTAGTTTTCCTATAACCATTTAGTTTGTCCCCTTCAGCACAGTGTGAGAGCGCCAGCAAAGCCAGATGCATCAGACTCTTCTCGTGTTTCTTCAGTGTCACTGAGAGAACTGCACAAAATGTGAAGCATTCTGCAAGACTTTCCTAAAGCAATCAACTGTCTAAGTTGTTACAAAGTTGGTAGGAAGTTGTTTCAAGTCGCCAATATTCTAAAGGCTCCAATGCGCTGAATTCTGGTAAGGAGACAGAATGTCACATTCACCTCCCAGCTCTGCAGTCTCAGGGTTGTTAAAATCCTGAAGTTGGGCTCCTTCCTCAGCAGGCACGGGGGCAACCAGGGGAGCCCACTGCAGCATGGGCAAGCAGCATGGGCAACCAGGCTGCAGCATGGGCGCTTTCTGCACTTGTACAGAATTTTATGACAACTGCTTACAACATACAAATAAGGACAATGTATGCCCCCGTTCTTTAGCAGCTCCAGGCACGAGAGAAGCGCTGCAAAAGCCCCTCAGCGCAGATCCTACAGCACACTCACCGCCGCACTTTGCCCTCCGGACGCTCACGCAGCTGGCCCGTGAGCGCACAGCACCGAGCGGTGTTCCCGGCCCGGCCCCGCCGCCTAGTCGCTCCGGGACAACCCCGCCCGGCTCCGCCTCGCCTCCCCCCCGCCCAGAGAGGGCTGCGGAGCCCCCGGTTGTCCCTCCGCCCGGCCCCGCTCGCCCCAGCGCTGCTCTGCCCCGGGACCCCGAGGCGCGGGAGGCGGTGTGGCTCGGAGCTCGCCGCCCCGCCGAAGGAGCAAGGGGAGGAGGAAAGCCGAGGACGCCTTACCCAGTGTTGGGCAGCATGGCGGCACGGCTACAGCGCGGCTCGGGGCGGCTGCCAGCTCGGCGCAGGACGCACTGCCTGTCACACCGCCCTCCGCGCAACCGCGGCACGGGGAGCCGGGCGGAGCCGAGGCCGAGCGGGTGCACGGGGCGGACTGCCGCTGGGGGGCGCTGCGAGCACGACAGGAGCTGTGCGGGCCTTCCGTCGGAGCTACATCAGGAGAAATGAATGCAGCGAAGTGCCCGCGGCCGAGCTGGGGGACCAATGAAAGCGTCAGGAGCCGAGCTGCGGCGTGGCAGACTGCAAAGCATGCTTAGCCTTCGACAAACAATTTCCCCCGCGATCTCGATCTCGCCGCTGAAGGAATGAACGAACGAACGAAAGGACGTGACGAACAACCGAACTAATTTATTAGCAAGATATCTTATCTTCAGAACTATCGCTCTACCAGCTCTACTCTGCTGACGCCCCCGCTGTCCCTAGGGCGCCCATCGGTCACCTCCACCGCAGCCGCGCAGCCAGCTGCCTCCCTCCACACAGCCGGAGCCGCAGATGCTCAGCCAGCAGCCTGCTTCCACCCAGCCGGAGCCGCGGGCACTACGCTGGCGCCGCGGGGCTTCGCAGGGCTCCCACTCCGGTGCCATCACCCTGACTTCTTGCTGCACGCTCACCGCGACGGGCGAGGCGTGGAAAGGCAGGGCGGCCCCAGGAGCCCGCCGCTCTCGCGCTCCCGGGTGCCGGGGAGGTTCCCACCGCGCTGGGCCGCGTGCCGAGCCGTCTCCCACGAAGGGCGAAGCGGCGAACAAGAGCTGAGACACAAAGAAGCCACCAGGGCTCCGGCCGCCGCTCCGTGGCGGCAGGGACTGGCCCGCGGGCCGCCTGCTTCCGGCACGCGCTGGCCGCGTGGTCGCGGCTCCGACCTGGCGTCGGCTGCGGGCCGTCCTTCGGCGCTTGCGTGGCCGGGGCCCCGCGGCCTCCACCGCCTGGGTGCCGGCTGGCGGACCCGCTGCCGGCATGCAGTGCTGGCAGTAAAAAGAGCGGGGAGCGGCCGCGGCTCTCCTCTTCTGGCCAGATCTCGGCCTGCGCTGCTCGAGGAGCCGAGGGCTCTCTCCCCCAAGGTCTGGGTTGCAGTTGACGAGGGCCTGCAAAATGCAGAGGAGAAAAGTCTGTGCTGTCACCTGAAGGACAGCGAGACACAGAAATTCGGGTTTTCAGCTGCTGAAGACAAACCTGGGAATGAGCATCACGAGCTGATCCTTGACCCCTTTCCGCAGGGCGGGAGCGTCTTCGCTCAGTGAAACTGGGATTTGTCCTTGGAGACATTCCTGCAACGAAGCAGTCTTTGCTGTGCCTCTTGGTAAGCGAAATCCTACTGAACCTCCTGGGGGTTCTGGTGGGGCATCGCTAGGTGATCGTTGTGAATCTATGGTGGGAGTGGCAGAAGCACCGTCATCACAATGCGTGCTGTCACAATGATGCCCCACTGGAACCAGGAGGTTCAGTAGGATTTCGCTTGCCAAGAGGCCAAAGCCCTCTCCAACACACAGTAGAGGGGCAGGATCACATCCTTTGCCCTGCTAGCCACGCTTCTTATAATGCAGGTTGGCTTTCTGGGCTGTGAAGGCACATTGCTTTGACTCATGTCCAGCTTTCCTTCCAGCACTACCCCTGGTCTTCTTCACCAGAGCTGTGCTCTATCCTTTCATCCCCCACCTCGTCCCAGTGCATGCTACAACACAGCTTGTAAATCACATTATGAATCACATATAATTCCATGGGCTTTTCTGAACTCTCATGATCTGCAAACAAGAAGAGTGTAAGAGTTTCTACTGCTTTGGTCAGTAGCTAATAAAATGTTTGCCATACATGAAGCATCCAGCCAATCTGTTGAACTTTTTTTCTGTACATCTCTGATCTGTTTTTCTTAAATGTGTACTGCTTTTACCACAGAATTTTGTAGTCAGTAACTCCGTTTCTTTCTTCTGATTTGCATGGTTTCATCTCTGTCTAAAGCTGGTGCTTTTTCACTTGTTAAAATGTACAAAGTTTTTGTTGAGCAATGCTGAGTTCTGGCAGTGTTTTGGATCTGTGATTTCCACATTTATCGCTGTTCAAATCATTTCTCAGTTCCCTTCAGCAAAAGTTTGGAACGGAGCTACGAGATAAACAGGCAAAATGACAAAAAGCAAAAGACAAAACACACACACACAAAAATGTTATTCACTAACTAAAGTGATTGATATGATTTAGCCCTTGGCTTGGAAAAGCAAATTCTTTTTCAGTCAGTCAGACACTTTTTCTCAGTAATGTGCTCCACTGTTGTAATGCGTTAAATGCATTAAATATGCAGGCGGAAATACTTAGGCTGTAATATTTGAAATGGCTGGGATTTAATCAAAGAGCATGATTTGGCATTTCTACCGTGTAGATCAAAACACCAAGCCAATAGCAAAGGGGAATGTCTAAAAACTCGCAGATCTTCCTGGAAATGAGTTACTGTTTCCTGGTCAGTCTGCCTCTGCTCCGTTCTTTTCTGGTGATCCTCTTTCTTCTTTTCTGGTGACTTAAAGCCATCTCTGGCTTTCCTCACAAGGCTTCCTAACATCGCATTTGTATTAGGAAAGTCAGGAGTTAAGTGTGATACGATATTTGAAATGAGGCTGGAAAAGGTGCTGCCTTCAAACTTTGGGAGGAAAACATTACTACCAGAGCATTGGCCTTTCATACGTAGTTAGAACACAGCTTTAAAATGCCAGTCCTCTTTTTACCTTGATGCAGCGTAAGCATGAAGAAGATGTGAATCTCGCGGAGAAGACATAACTTGATTCTGCTGTAATGCACAGCAAGGAAAACATTTTTTCTGTAATAACTTATAATGATTCAAAGAGAAATTATAACAGAATTATATTTTTTTATCTTTCATGGATAATTCTTTTTTTTGCTTTCACTTTTTCTGCAGATAGCAAACTGCCCTCTGTTACTGTGAGAGGTACTCCGTCTAACTGAACAAGATTTCTTATTAGCATGTCTTTGAATTATCAGACAAGTAATATGAGATCTGATGCCAGGAGTAGGGGAAGCACAGCAGATTTCCATTGTATGGTTAGAGCTGAACTCAAAACTAACTCATCCTCTGAGTGAGATGCAGCTCTTTTGGTTCTACAGAGTTTGCCAATGTTCACAAAGCTTGTAGGAACTGGTCATCTCATTAAATGGTGTCGAAAAAGAGCGATGATCTCAAGCTCTTGAAAACCACAGTGCAAGTGCCTGAGTGCAGAAAAGGGGGGGCATGAAATTATTTCTTTAGGGATCCATATGAGATGTGCTTTGGAACCTGCAGATAGTAGACAGATAGTGTTTTTGGAAGGAACTCATTGTGGAATTGTGTTTCCAAACACGGCCCTGTAACATCATAGGAAATGAAGCAAATGGAAGAACTTGGGTATCGAGAGCGAGGTTCTTTTATGCCTGTGTCATCAGCAATCCCTGTGCCTTTGTGGTTTCTGTGCAACTATTCTGCTGAAGCATTTTATTTCTCTGGATTGCAGTCTGGGGAGGAGGGAAGGATGTGCACCATTCTGTTCAATATTAGATATGTCCTGCAACCTAAAGGCACAGGGTGCCCTGCTTGCTTCCCTGCCTGTGCTGTGTGTGTTTCCTTTGCATTCAGTAATACTGCTCCCATGCAGTGTTGCTGGCAGCTGTCAGTGCCATTTGATGACACTCTGCTGCTGGTGTTATCTTAGAGACGAACGTCTTCCTTAGAAGAAAAATGATTTTGCTGGAGATTCATCCAGAGAAGAACAAAGCTGTATCTGGCTAGCCACTGTGTTTTTTCTCTCTGTATTACAGAAATAATGTTTCCTGTGGGATGAAAGCTTGCCATGCTGCTCTGGGGAGTGGTGATTGTGAACGGCAACTGGGTCAGGGCTGTGTCTGACTGCTTCTGTGGTTGTACAAGTAATTGCTCATGCTGGGGGAGAGAAAGACAGGGACTGTTATGTCCATATATAAGTTATTATGGATTCAAGCCCAGTGGAACAAGCAATTCAGTAGCAAGAGACAAGGAAAAACAGAAAGATGGCATCTCTGTTTTCTAATGGCATGTGTTTATGCTATGCTACTTGGTCCAGACTCAAGCATGTGTCCTAGAGGCACATCATGGGAACAAGGGTAGGTATCCCACCACCTTCCAGTCAGAGCCTTGGGGCTGTGCTGTGGGATACTGTGGTGCTATTAGGTGTACGTGATCCTCACATTACGAATTTTCACATGGTGTCATTCTTGGACTTTATGCTCTAAACAGACAAGGCTGAGCAATGAGCCAGTCTGCTCTGCACTGTAAGGACAAGCCCTGCAGTGGGTGCTAAAATTCTTGTGGACATTTGCATTCCACGGGATTTTTACATGAGGACAGAAATGCACTGCTTGTAAATCTATTGCTCAGGTCACAGGTTTTGAGGCTCATGGAAAAGAAATGACTGAATAATCTCCTTGTTCTGTTAATGTCAGAAACTGAAGAAAAACTTCAGGTTTATTTTAGTGACAGTTCCAGTTAATGTGAACATATGAAAAGAAAACTGGCTCTAAGGCCTGTGTAAAATACAAACACTATCTGCATGCTACTGAACGTAATGAATGGGACTGATAGCTAATTGTACCAAGAAGAAAATGTAAGCTCAGGCTTCAGGTCCCCACAGGCTCTGTTTCGATGATCTCTCGTACTTCAACAGCTCCACGGGTTCGTTTTTTCCCAGCCTGAGTTGGGAAAAATCCAGCTGTGTGCGTGCCAGCAGAGGGAGTGCTCAGCACACCAGATGGGATCACAGAATAGCCCGCTTTGGAAGGGGCTCTTGAGCATCGCAGAACCACAGAAGGGTTGGGTTGGAAGGGACCTCAGAGCCCACCGAGCTCCTGCCACGGGAGCATTCTGGGGGGATCCAGAGAGAAAGAGTATCAAAAGCTCCACTGAACACCAACAGATGACACCAGCAGTCTTCTCCTGTAGGAGCTGGGTAAGCTTGTCATTAAAGGAGACTAAGTTCATTGAACAGGACTTTCCTCTCACCAACCGGTGTTGGCAGCAACATTGTCCTTCAGGTACCTCCCAGAATAATCTTCTCCATAATTTTGTCAGCCACTGAATTGAGACTGGCAGGCCTCTGGTTGCCCAGATCTTCTTTCTGACCCTTGTGGGGAATAGGGACAATGTTTGCCGGCTTCCAGTCAACGGGGATCTCTCCAGATTCCCAAGACTTTTGAAAAATTAATTGAGAGAGGTCTCAGGATGATGTCAGCCAGCCCTTGGAGTACCCTGGGATTAATCCCATTGGGCCCCATATACTTATTCACCTGGAGCAGCAAATCCCACTCAGGTATAGAATTGGCTGTGAATTTATCATTCCCACAGCTGTTCTTTCTCCCATGGTTCTGGTCACATCCACGCTGCAATTTAGGGACAAATTCTCTCTGCATCTCCTGGGCTGGAGCACATACAGAGCAAAATGCTGTTCTTGATGAGCTTGCAGCAAACTCACCACAGAATAAGACTTACTAACAAGCACCAATGCATTTTTTTCTTCTCTTGATAGAATTCAAGGAGAAGATGGGATAAGCAGAATAGCAAAATCTTTCCCTCACAAATACGAAATCCTTGCTCTGGAGCACGAGTGAGTGTGTACTTCCCAGAGCATCTTTTACAGCTTTTCAACAGTGACTGTTTGCTTCTGAGCCATGCTTTATTATGCATATACATAGAGTATATGTAAACATTTCCAAAATCTCGATGAAATATATAACACATTGCTCCGATGTTTAAATAGGATCTGGGATGATTTCTTCACCCTCTTTTGTTGTTGTTGTGTTGTTTTGTTTGTTTGTTGTTAAGCAGAATTTTCCTTATCTTGTTGCACAACCGTTTTGACTTACTGAGTCCCAAAATACAATTTCAGTTATCAAAGTATTTTTAGAGTCACTCTCCTGTGTGTTACATTATATGAATACTGATGGCAAGCAGCCTTGCTATGAAACGACCATGAAAATCTCCCAGGAAGCTGATGTCTTCATTGGCTTCAATAAAAGATTGGGATCACTTTTGTGATAAGAACAGAACCTACTTACAAATTAGAGATGGGTTGTACTTTCCAAAATTGCCTTTTTTTAGCCAGATTTTCATCAACTTATCTTTTGGAGCAAACTTCTTTAAAAACCAGAGCTCTTTTAACCATTTACCTGTTGCACCAGGGCAGTTATTTCATGTTTATTCAATGATGCTTTCCCTACAAGAACCACTAAAAAAGAGACTTAACCACTAGAAAAAAAAACCAAAAAAACCCAAAAAACCTCAGGTTTGTTTTTAACTGCAGCTCTTACACTGCACTCTTGCAAACGTTCAAACAGCATTTTGGTCCAAAGGTGTTCAAACTCCAGATTGTATCCCCTCAGGGCTGTTGTAAGAATCTGGTCACATTGCCTTATTTATGGCAGCGGTGGCCCAAATATGGTTTGATTCCCCATCCCCAGTTTCTTTTAAGGCTGAGGCCCCTGCTTGTTCCTTAGACTTGTAGTTGGATATTCTGACACAGTGAGAGAGCTTTACGTGCATTTATTACGTATTTCCTACATATTTAGAGTCAATGATTGATGAGATTAACAGACTACAAGCTATGAAAGCTGAAAGGAATGAGAGTTTATTTAAAGCAATCAGTAGATAAAGCGTACCTTTGTTACAGGCAACATTCCTTTTGTGCCAGTAATCCAGTGGTGCAAATGTAGACTGAAAAGCAGAGAGACAAAATCTGTCCCTCTCAAAGAATTAGCATAGGTTTCTCCCAAGTTATAAGCCAATATGATAAACTGAAAAGGATGGATTTTTTACTTCTCTACACACCAGTGTTTCTGCACACCTCATTATTTAAAGGGACTGTTTCTTGCTTAAGAGTAATAGTCTTCTGAGTTCCCAACCTGAAGTCATGGCTGTGTGGTACCCTCCTGCACCAGCTCTGCTTTGGGGTCTGGCTGCTCCTTCTGTAACTCTGCCTCTCGCCGTTCCCACTTGGGGCTTATGCTGAAAAATGGAGAGGGAACCTTGCAAACGGTGAGGGGACAGTATCACTGCACCTCTTGAGGAAGGCTTACTTCCACAGAGATTTATTAGTGGGCTGCACACATCAGCTCGATGTTACATTAAGGAAATGAGAAAGCAAAGAGAAGGTAGGGGACAACTGCCCAGGGGACAGCCAAGAAACAAAGCCATGTAGTCCCCAGAGGAGTTTCTTTTCCAGCATCAGCAAGTGGTAAGGATGAGAAAGGTGACAATAACTATTCTTGTCAGACTTTTCCTGTTGTTCACTCTGTGCTTTACATTTGGATCCAGCCAAGCTCCCTGCTGTTGTTCAGATTGTGATGCTGTCAGTGCTAGCAGGATCACATTCCACCAGATGCAGAACATGCACTTTGTGTGTGTTTAAGGTGGTAATACTTACATGGTATTTAAATGACTTATCATTACTTCATTACGTTCTACTTCCTATTTTTCTCCCAATACAAACCAGTTAAACGCACACAAAGATTCTCAAAAACTTGTCATTTGCTTCCCAGGAGAACCTGTTACAACAACCATACAACAGCAGTTCAACAACTGAGATTTACAGATGGAAGCTCATGAGAACAACAAGGCACAGGAATGAGACAAAGCAAATTAGGTACAGTGTGAAGAGTGAGAAGCAGGGTCCAGAGTGCACAAAGAAGGCTGCTAGCATTACAAAGTGAAGGCACTGGTATGGATCTACTTGTGCAGCATTTGTCCCGTCTGGCATCTATGGTTCAGCACAAACATTGGGTTTTTACAAATCAGTAGTGATCACAGACTGGACTAGCATCTAGTGCATCAGAACTTCATGGCAAAGAAGCAGAGAAGTGTGTGCATTTCCTCCATAGCAGGGTAAAACTTAAGCAAGCCAATCTCTGTACAGGAAAGTGAAAAAATCTTCTCTTATTTTGTCTTAATATGAACAGTGCTTTCTAGCTTTTCCCCTTCCTTTTTCGCACTGATAGGAACCACATGGCACAAGCACTAGCTGGTGGAACACACCTTTTTCATCAATGGTTGAAGTTTTATCAGTGTGGAGGATAACTGCCACATCATTATTTCCAATTGTAATCTTTGTCCTAAGGGTGTATTAGCATGTATTTAGTACTGGTTCAGTACTGGGAGACTATATAGCACGAAGTTCTGGATCTTTTTCCCTATAAATATGAACTGTACTCCATAAAAATGGTTTGTCCAGAAGGATGTTGTCAGCTATTTCTTCATAAGCTAAGAACTTGCTATTTTTTGCAAAAAATATAAATGTGATAGAGGGGAATGTAGTGATTCAGGCTTTGCAGTAAGAGGAGAATGCTGAAGCTCACGGCTATTCACCAAAACCCACATCTCTCAGAATTCCAAGTTTACCAGGCCCAAAATGGAGGGAATAAAAAATTAATGCTGTTGCTTCACGCAAAGCTGGGAAGAAACAAGCCCAGATGGCTCACTTCCTTATTTTCTTTACCTGAGGAATAAGTGTTGCTGCTGATATTGAACACATCCTAAGCAGTGCCCTGTGTTTTTGTTTATCACTTTGACTGCTATTGTTTTCCTTTCTTTGTAGAAAAGGAAGAAGCTCAGCAAAGTGAGTTTTCTTCCATAGGAAATTATCCCCGCCCCAAGAATTCTGCAGCCTGAAAAGATGTGATGCACAAGACTATATTGCCAGCCTGTTACAAATGGGCAGCTGCCTGAAGGACTGCAAATGGACCCAGGATTTCTGTGACAGAACAGAAAATCAGCCCCTCAGCAACCCAGCTCTGTCAGCACAGACCTTCAGCCCCAGCCTCTGCCTTTCTGTGGATTCAGCACACAGCTAAGCCTGAGCTCTGCAGAGCATCTTGTAGAGCAGTACGTCTGTGCTCGTAGGTCAGTGGTAAGAGGACAGAAGGCGGAAGGACTGTGGGTCTGCCATAGCATTTGTGCATCGCTCATTGATAGCTGATCCAGTTCTGAACAGGGGAACTCACACTTGGCAAAGCAAGAGGGTCAAAAGTAGGATCCAGTTATGTTTTAAAGCCATTTTCTGTGTTGTGAAGCACATTAGGAAATAACTTGTGGGGACAGCCTGGAGATCCAAGTGTCAGGGTTTCTTAAACATAGAAAACAGCCTATTGTACTTACTTATTGTACAATACATAAAAATTACACACTGTACATTCTTACTAGTGCCAGCTAAAAATCCATCCTATAATTAGCATATATTTATACTGCCAGATCCCCTGCTTTCTTTCAAGTGGTTTCTTGTTGAGCTGTTATTACACATTTTTTATCGTATTCATTGTTCAGGTTTTTGTTTAATTCACCCTGCATTGCCTGTGTATGTCTGCCACATGACAGCTGACACACACCTGCTGTGGTCACAGATTCTTCATGTTCCAACAAAACCCAGGGGTCTCTCCCATCAGTGTTTGCCTTCCCAACAATAAGATAGAGATGCCATCAAACTAAGGAAATAATGAATTATACTCCTGCCCTCATTATCCTTTCCTGTTAGGTAATAAGGAAGATGGTTACTCTAAGGAAGCTCTGCCATACTCTTCATGTGCATTTCATCAGGGATTTTTTTGACTCCTATTTCTTATTTTCCAGATTAGTCTTTTTTGCCTGTAAGACATTTAGTTATTCATCTAAAGCAGAAGTCATTTTCAGTACTGAAAGGAGCTCATTATTCACATTTTTTCTAAGAGCTTTGTCTTGCAGACAAATACTGAAGAAATCAGAAATCTTTTCTGTATAGCAGCAGTTTATATTCTGACTTATGGTGCATTGCCAATCTTACTTGTCCTTCCACAAGAAAAAGCAACAGAAACTGCTTCCATTGTATGGTAAAAGTGTAAGGAGAGCTGAAAATCAGATTTCTTGAACTCTCTGGAGCCACGTCAGACAAGAAGAGCCTAGAAAGTAAACGTCATTCGTGTCTCTGAACCTTTAAGTAGGCATCAGGGGAGCAAAATCCTTGCCAATTTAAGAGACAAGCAAGTCCACGATTGCCTCATGAGACTGAATATGTACAAGTCCATGGGGTCAGATGGTGTCCTCCCAGAGTCGTGAGGGAACTGGCTGATATGGTTACCTAGTCAGTCTCCATCATATTTGAAATGTCATGGCTGTCAGAAGAAGTCCCTGGGGACTGGAAAAGTGAAATGTCACTCCTAGTTTTTAGAAGGGCGGACAGGAAAGCACTTAAGAAACTACAGGCCAGTGAGCCTTACCTCTGTGCCTGGGAAGATCATGGAGCTGTTCCTCGCAGAAGAAATGTTAAGGCACGTGTGGGATGAGGAGATGATCCCCAATAGCCAGCATGGCTTTATCAAGGGCAGATTGTGCCTGACCAGTCTGGTGGCCTTCAATGTGGTGGAATGATGGCATCAGTGAATAAAGGAACGGCAGCTTGTCTGCCTGAACTTGTGCAAAGCCTTTGGCATAGTTCTACATCACCTCCTTATCTCTGAAGTAAAGAGATACAGATTTGAAGTCTGGACTATTGCGTGGATAAAGAATTGGTTGGATGATCACAGCCAGAGTGCTGTTGTCAACGGCTGTGTGTACAGATGGAGGCCGGTTATGAGTGGTATCCCTCAGGGGTGCATCTTGGGACCAATGCTCTTCCACATCTTTAGCAATTACACAGACAGTGGGATGAAGCACACCCTCAGCAAGTTTGCTGATAACACCAAGCTGAGTGGTGGAGCTGATACTCTAGAAAGAAGGAATGTCATCCAAAGGGACCTGATCAAGCTTGTGAAATGAATGATGTTCAGTAATGTCAAGTACAAGGTGCTTGGTTTGCAGTAATCCCTGATAAGTGTACAGACTGGGGCACTCATTAAGAACAGCCCAGTGGAGAAGGATTTGGAGGTTCTTGTGGACAAAAAGCTGGACATGAGCCAGCAGCGCGTGCCTGCATCCCAGAAGATCAACTGTATTCTGGACTGATTCAACAGAAAAGTGCAGCAGAGAGAGGGGAATGATTGTCCCCTCTGCTCTGCCCTCATGAGGCCTGATCTGCAGTCCAGATCTGGGGCCCCAGCACAAGAAAAGTGCAGAACTGCTGGATTAGCTTCAGAGGAAGGTCGGAATGATGATGAGAGGTCTGGATCACCTTTCCTATGAACAAAGAGAGGAGATTTAGACTAGATGTTAAGTTAGGTATTAAGAGGAAAATTTTTCAGTCAGAGGATGGTGAGGCACTGGCACAGGCTGCCCAGAGAAGCTGTGGATGCCTCATTCATGGAAACATTTATGGCCAGGTTGAAAGGGGCCCTGGGCAGACTGGTCTGCTGGGTGGCAGCCCTGCCCATGACAAGGGGTTGGAAATGAATGACCCTTACAGTTCCTTCCAACCCAAGACCTCCAATGATTCTAAATTAAAATCCACAGGAATTTCATACAAAGAGTTGCGTGGTGACAACTCTGAAAACTCAGTCTGTGTTCTCAATGGTATTTTCAAGCACCTATAGAATGGCATTTTCAAAAGCACCTCAGGGTCTGTTTTTCTTATGTTGTCTTCTTCATGACTACAAATTATTAGATGCAACCTAGTAGGAAATCTAATGAAGGAAGTACCAGCAGGAAGTTCATTCTCCTCTAGTATGCTGGGGTGTGAATGTGAGGCAGCCTCATCGATACATGTGATGACAGGAGCTGTCTACTGTGCTTCCTGAAACATCAGGCTGGCCCCAAGGACTTTGTGCATGTGAGAAGTTGGCCACAAGCATGTCTGAGGTCTCAGCCAGGAGAAAGACGACAGGGACCTCTGTCAGATGGTTGCAAAAAAGCATTTCAGAGCTGACTCAAAGGCCTGGTATATTTCTTGGGCACTATCATGGCCTTGTAGACTTTTGTAAGCTGTTATCTACTTTGCTTTTAGTCAACACACATTTAGTCTCGTTTTATTTAACTCTGACTTGAAGCTAGGAGTTCTGGTTTTGTTTTTCAAGTTGAGAACTACCACATCAGTACTAGCAGATCCATAGACTTTGTACTGGGTGTTTTTTAGTACCACTACTTATTCCCACACGTTCCTTCAAGTTGTCCAGAATAAAATATGAGTGCCTACATGTGTGCCATAGGCTGGGTTGTGAGTCACTAACAGTGGAATCTGGGAAGGACAAGAATCTTCCATTAATCAGTGACTGCTGGAAGGCGACAAAAACAGTGCCCTGCATTAAGGCAGTTGAATTCCTGTTCTTGAAATTGTCCCACACTGCCTTCTATTTAGGAAATAAGCTCCGGGCACTCCTTGCCTAATTCAGACCTACTCCTGTTTCCTACAGGACCAGAAAGACATCTGCTTAAACACTTGCGTAAGCCTGCCCTGCCCCAGTCAGGCTGAATAGTATTTGCAGTGCCAAACCATAGCAACCTTACTGCAGGTGGCCACACTCTCAAGCTTCTCTGCTTGAATCTGGCTTCTTGTGGTCTTGTGTCCTCCATTACTGTTCCAGCAGGGAAGATTCCTTCGATCCTTGAGGATCCCTTTTGCACTCTGTGCCCTGGTTTCTGACCTGTGTAGGCGGGATGTAAACAGTGTTGAGCAGGAGGCAACCAGATGCGGTGGGATCGACTGGCAGAGAAGGATCATGGTCTTCCAAAGATGAAGAATTGAAAGCGTCTTTGAGAGTGACAGAAATTGTGTGGCAACATGCAGTGCCCCCCTAAGTAACTTTGAGACTGGCAGGTAAGCGAAGGGTAAATTAACTGGTAATTCTTCACTATAAAACACTGTGTTAGTCTTTAATTACAGATGTTCCAGGAATGTGGCTACAGTACCTCACAAACTCTCCTTTTAGCAACTTTCTTTACATAAAGAGAACATGTGTGAGTGTGAAAGAGAAGTAGTTTGGTTGGTTGTCCTCTTTATGGGTTGCTCATAAGTAAACGGATCATGTCGTGAGGGAGCTTTGCTGTGCTTTGGAAAATGAATTGTCCTTTGAATTCCAAATGTTTCCTATGAAAAAAACCTAAAAAAAAATCCGCCCGGACAATTATCTTTGTCCAGGCTGCACTCTGTTCTCCTTATTAGACATTTCCCACACCGTTTCCCAGTAACAGCCTCCCTGTCATGTCCTTTGCTTTGCTTTTTCCCAGTGTACAGACTGGGACACTCATTGAGAGCAGCCCAGTAGAGAAGGACTTGGAGGTTCTGGTAGACAAAAAGTAGGACATGAGCCAGCAGCGTGTGCTTGCATCCTGGAAGATCAACTGTATCTTGGGCTGATTCAGCAGAAAAGTGGCAGTAGGGAGAGGGAGGTGACTGTCCCCCTCCGCTCTGCCTTCATGAGGCCCCATCTGTGTGTAGGACAAAATCCATAGACATGCTGTCAGTGTTTACAGCCACGTTGACTGTTCTAGTTCTGATCCTCCCTATATCAGCATAGTTCTGCTATACCACTGCTGAAAACATGGGGATAGGTAGCCCTCTCAACCCACAAGAGAGTTTGCTTTCTTACTCAGCAACCCTCAGCATTGCTGAGTGTCTTGATGCCCCACCTCCGCTCACCACACAACTTGTCTACAAGTCCAACCACTCATCTTCCTGCTGTTAGGGAGGAACTGCCATGCACCTTGTTGCTCTGGAATTCCCATGCTTGTGGCTGGGTGTTTGGAAGCTGAATCTTCTTCAGCGGCCCACCTCCTGCTCCTCCCTTCCAGAGCACCAATTTCCCACCAGAGAATCCCACCTTGTTCTGCCCATTAGCACTGTTTGCAGGCATCTGCACCTGTGGCGCACTTTCATCCAGAGAGGAGTGTGACCAAAGGGAGTATGGTTCTCTAGTACTCTGAGAGGGGATTGCAGGAGCACTTGAGAGTGATGTATGGACATTTGGGGTAGGAATCCATCTCCCTGGAATTTCTGTGCTTGTATGTTTGGTTCAGCTGGAGGCCATTCCCATGAGGATTCACGTGTCTGCCTGTGTCTTGGAAGGATACCTGAAATGAGCTGCTCTCACACTGGGGCACAGTGAGACACACCACAAGGCTCTGACAGTGGCTGAGGCCAGCATGCTCTCTGGGGACTTTCTGACACCATCCAGGTGTTGCTCTTTCCGAGCTCCAGCTGACAGACAACAACAAATCATGCTGGATCACACATACAGTGTCTAAAAAGGAAGACTTGTTTTAACTCACACTGCTGTCTCTGGGGGATGCTTCCTCCAAGAAGTGGTGCTGCTAGCTGATGGCACCAGGCAGCCTTTGCACTGCTGGCTGGGACTCGTTGCAACATCCTTAGCAGCTGAGTGCACGCAAGTGAATTTAATGTGCAGGCCCAGCCACATCTGTGGTCACGATAAATAGTACAGTGCTGAAGGGGTGCAAGGGAATACTGGTAGGTTCCTAATTAAGCACTGAAGTTACACGGAGCTGGGGTGTTTGTGCTGACAGAGCTCAGCATCAAATGCGCAGCAAAGAAAGCAAGAAGTGACGAACCCTCCTGGCAGACACCAGCACAACCCAGCAGCTCTCCATTCTGGGGAGAGATCTGCTCTCACAGGAGCATTTCTTCTTGCTGACCTTACAGTTGCTAATATAGGCAGCAAACTAAAACTTGTAATTCTGTGCTAAAGGGCTGGTGACATTATTAGGCTAACAGAGCTCTTTGGCAGCACATTTGATATGAACCAGAAACCTCTGGTGCAATTATAGCCCTGCATAAAACACTGCGAAGATAATAGGACATATTAGCCAAGCAAAAGCAACAGAGGTCTGAAAAGGATTTTCAAGTTCTCTTTATATTTAATGAGTGCAGACACGACTTTTACCTGTGGCTGCTCCTAACAATGAAGTGAAGGAGTAGGAAGGAAGCAGGTAAAAGGCGATAGGAAGGCAAGTTTTGAGGCTATTTGTCCTGCTGCCAGAAAAACATGAGAGAAGAAGAAAAATGCAAAGGAGATTGGAGAAGGGAAGAGATGAGAAACAAGACAGCAAGGTGTCTCATGGAGTGCTTCTGAGTTATCTGCAAAATCAACTGCAGAAAGAAAACTCACATACAATTCAGCAGCAGTACACATGAATGCCATTGCTAACAGAGTGTGCTCCTCAGCTGCAGAAAGGGAGCGAACAAAAAGGTGGAGGACCACCAGCAAAGAGCAAGTCCCATTGGTTGCTTGACTTCATAGTACAACTGGTCTTAGGAAGCTAAGTCTTTTTCAGTGTTCGCTTAGAAGGCAGTTAAGTTATGTTAAGTCTGGGATGCAAACATAACATTTGTTAGCTCATCAAATTATAAGCAGAACTCTGCGTCTGAGTCTTCTGCGTCTTCTGCAGGAGCTCCTTATTGACTTAACTTTTGGAAATATATGAATTGAATATTGAAAAGACCATTTGGCAGGCCACCTTGGAGCTGTATGACCTGTGTAGCCTCTGATGGGGGTGTGCCTGGTGACCCAAGGGGAGCACACTCCTCAATGGCAGTCTATCCCAGCCCTGACACGAACCTGAGGGCACGTGGAGACCAGGAGGGTGATGGTCCCCTCCTCAGTGTCACCAGAGCTTTGCATCCACGTCCCTCTACTGAGAGCAAGATGTAAGAGCAGAGTGTCATGTGTTTGGATAGGGGACAGCTGTCCCTTCTAGTAATGGCTTATCCTTCTAGTACTGACTTCTTCCACTTCACTTCTCAGTCTTCAGCATTTTAACACATAACCTTCAATTTCAATGTATTTGAGATCCCTGCTGTGTTGCAGCAATGTGATGGCATCTCACTGAAAATAACAAGAGGAGAAGGCCTGACAGTCTTCCCCTGATGAGGTTTATGCTGCTATCAGATTCCCCTGCTGTATTACAGGCAGACCTGGAAACAGCACTGCTTTTGGCACTAATATAGTTCCAGATTGTCTGCATTATAATCTTGCATAAGCACTGTTGCCATCATAGCATGTGTTAGCCATTCAAGTTTTGCAGTGCTGGCATACGAGAGAAGGAACCTCTGGAGCATGGAGCAGGCAGCTGGTATTCTGCCAGCAGCATCCAGGTCCATCTCCTTTACAGTGATGCAACAAGGAAGGGAATAAAGGCCAGTGGAGGAGAGGAACAGAGTTTGCTTTGGCACATGTCTTGCCTTATTGTAGGAGAAACCAGCACTAAGAGATAACGCTGCAAGTGCATGTTGAGCCCTCTCATGATTAATTGCAAAAATATTCTCGTGTGAGTAATGTTGCAGTTGACATTTCTAGTTGTGGACAAATGAAGAAATTAAAAGTTACAGTTTTCCTGAGAGATAAATTGCTTTCATGTGTGACAGCTTTTTTATCATGCTATATACAGACGTAGGAGGCATATACATGCATGCATGTGCAAATGTGCCCCACATGAAATTGGCAAACAGGTGTTGTTGTACCTGTGATCTCACGTCAGAAAAAAAAAAAGCAAGAAGTAAGTTGAGTATCTCTGTATCTGCATAAAAAAACTGAGCAGCAGTTACGTGGGCACGGCTCCTTGGAGTAACTCAGCTGGTGTATGTCAACACACCTTCATCAGAATAACGAGTACAGCTATTTTGTGCCGTTAGTGCTGGTGGCACAGTCCTGGCTTCACGTAAATCCTTGATGAAGATGGATGCATGCCCAGCGCCATCCCCAGGGGCCATTTTGCTCCCTCGGCTTTTAACCTCACTGTCCCGTGGGCAGCCTTCCACCTCCTTACCCATCCGATTCACTCTGTCTCCTGAGCACCCGCACCTCCACCCTCCTCCTAGTCCTCCATCCTCATCCTCCATCCTCATCTTTCTTCTTCATCTTTCTCCTCCTCCTCCTCCATCCTAGTCTTCCTCCTAGTCCTCCATCCACGTCTTTCTTCTCCATCCGCATCTTCATCTTCCTCTTCCACCCTTCTCCTCCTCCTCCTCCTCCTCCTCTTCCCCCTCCATTGGCCCCGCTCCGGGCTCCGCGCGGTGCGGGTGCCGAGCGCTAACCCCCGCCCCGTGCCCGGCGGCGTGTGCGGGTGTGCAATTGCACACTTCCTGCGGTGTGTGCGACCCGGCCCCGGTTTCCGGTAGCTGACAGCCGCCGCAGCCTGTCCCTGCCTCCTCCGGCGGTAGTGCCGCCGAGCCGGGCAGAGCGCACGGACGCGGACACAGACACGCACGGGAGGTGGAGGAGGAGGAGGGAAGAGGAGGAGGGACCGGAGCGCTCCCAGCACCATCACCGATCCCCCCATGCGATACGGGCGGCATCGCGCTGCGCCGCTCCCCCGCAGACAGGCACCTGCAGGTAGGGGACCCACCCGTGTACGTGTGCCCCGGCGGGGAGGGGAGGCTGCCTCCCTCCCCCCAGCTTTGTGCGCGGCGCGGGGCTCCCCGCCGGCTGCTGCCCACCCTCCCGGCCTTTGTGCTTGGGCGGGGGGAGGGCTCCGCGCCGCGGGTGGGGGGACGGGGCTGCGGGAGGGGGGTGGCCCCCCCGTGCGGAACAAATGAGGCGCTCAGCCGTTCCTGGGGCGAAGGGGGGTGCGGAGCCGGAGATTTGTCAGCCCGGGGATCCGGCCCGCGGGGAGCGGGGGACGCTCGGAGGGGCCTCGCGAAGTTGGGCTGTCAGCAGGCGGCGAGGGCAGAGCGCTGCGGGTCGGAGCTGTGAGGTTTGGCTCAGGCTTGGGGGAGGGCATCTTCCGGGCCTTAGGCAGCTCCGTTCAGATGTCAGGCAGCGGTGCTCCTCTGTAAGGGAATAAGTGTGACACGTGCGTTCAAACTCACCTCCCGTCCACGACGTTAATGGTTATAAATATCCCGAGAGCAGGAGGCTACGGGCAGCACTCAACACACTGCCAGGATGCTTCCCTTCAAGTGAATGAGGACAGTCTCACAGGGACGCCAAGCAATGTACTGGTTAAAGATGCAGTCCCTGATATGCACCCAACTTCGAGTACTGGAGTTGTTGATCTGTGAGGTTTGCCTCTGCATGCTGATTGTGCCATTGCCCCACTGTCCTGCTCAGAAACGAGGCCTCAGCAAGCAGTGCAGCAGCACTAACACCAGCTCACCTGTGAGCTGCTGGGGACAGCGATGGCTCTGGGAGAGAGAGATGGGTCTAGACTCCACGTGCTTGCTAGCAGCAGTCACAACTTCAGTAACTCAGTTGATTACATCCCTGCTATCGGTCTTGATGGCAACTTTTCAGGCCAGTGATCAGGCATCTTTCAGCTTTTTTCTTCTTCAAACCAAACATCCCCTAAAGGAACACCAGGTGTTCCTCCTGCCCAGCCTGATGGGGCTGCAGCTGCATGGTGCTGCAGTTAGCCTAATCACTGCACACCCACTCACCTTTGTTCCTCTCAAGCCTGGAGCAAAAGGCCATTCTCCAGCTTTCTGCTGAAGTCTGTCAGCTATCCAAAATGGATTCAGGAAAAACTGACAAACCAGCCTGGCAGTGCACCTGGATGAGTAGTGAATAGATAGGAACTCTGCCGGCGCCAATATACCCATGCCATGGTGATAACTGTACTGCAGCAGGACTCTTTCTGCATCTGAGCAGTGCAGTATAACTGCTCACAGGACGATGATGGGTTTGCAGATGACACTAGCTGGGCCCACGGCTCTGCTCTCCAAAGCTGTGCCCTTTCCTGTAGCACGAGGTGATGGGAAGCTTAGTGCCTTGGTGTGGCAGCTATGTTGGTCGTTTTCTTGTGTTCCTTCTCTGTGAAAAATACAGTAAAAGCAATGTTTAGGTCAGGTGTTTTGTTGATGAATCTGCCTGGTAGCTGAAAGGAACTTGAAAGATTCCAACAGTGCTGCTGTTTATGAGGCAGCCCCGTGGAGTGTGGCTGATTCCTCCTCAGCTCCCTGACCTTGGCTCTGATCTGCTGATTTATGGACTTTATTTACGGGCAGGACTGGCGAATCCTTTCACCAGGCAGGAATCACTGCATGTTTCCTAGGCAACGAGCACGGTGTGTGCCCTGACGGGACCTCAGCCCATGGCTATGCTGTGGCCATGGCAGGCCATGAACTACACGCCAGGCCCAGTGCAGCAGTCCAGGTGGGGATGGGAGGAGAGGATGCCTGAGCGCAGTGAGAGCGAGCAGCGAGAGCACTGCCGCCCCGTTGTTCTGCCTCATCTCCCATCTTCCATTACAGGTGTTGCCCACGTCTGGTCTTTATCACAGTTGTTCTGTTGCTGGATAGTTCCTTCAAGTTACTTTATTCTCTTTTCCTACTTATTGTCCAGCAAAAGGCAGCGGCTGCCATCATGCGTTCACTTGACAGGTGTTAGCTGAGAAACATCACGTGAACCCTGCTGGATCTAGGGTTTAGTCCTGTGAAAAGCTACAGGAACGGAAGTTTTCCAGTGAGTATGGAGTCACAAGATTAGGTTTGTGGCATTCAGAGAGTGGGTACTGTGACCTTCTGCAAGCTTTTATTCCTACTGCCGGAGTTCAAAGTCATAATTTTCTAAAGACAGACAAAATATTTTCTATATGGAATTTATAAATAATACCAAATGTAACTGGAAAATATAAGGGATGGGGAGGAGAAGAAGAGCCTCTCCCTTTTTCTGTACAGCTTTGTTTATTTCATCAGCCTTTTCATGTGGTCTGTCCTACTGTTCTTCTCTGTGATGCTCTACAAAGTGAGTATCTTTGGTCAGTGTGGACAATCCAGCAAAAAGTAAAAAAGAGAAGCATCAGTGGGCAGACATCCAAACCCACATATTGCTCAGCTTTGGCAAATGAATGGATGAGAAGTAGTTTTCTTTTTCTGAGCTGTAGTTTGAAAGCATTGTTATTTTGTCCCTCTGCCTATCAACAGCAGCATCGTAATGATGCTAAAAATGATGACTGAAAGAAGAGTGCAGGAAAGTATCCATGATAAAGCTGTGCTCTGTAGCAGGTTTATTCAAAATGTGGCGAAAGCCAGTGGCAACAGAATATATATTAATTTCAGTTTGGGGTGTCAATCCTCCCACAGCTTAAAGCCAGAGAGAAGAAAAGTCCCAGATGATCTAGAGGCTTGTGTTGAAATTCACTCTTTGCCCTGCTCAGTGACTGTCACCTGCAGTGTTAGAGGCAGTGGGGTTTCGAAGCAGGGTTTCCCCAACGTGGAGGTGTCTGTGAACGAGGAAGCTGCAGTCTGTTGTCGGAATCTGTTGTTGTGACTGCTGCTGCCAAATGCTCATTCAGCCCTATCACCCAACTGATAACGAAGTTTCTGATGCACTCCTAACGAACCTAGACATTCTGCAGGTGGAGATTTCCACATGGTCAAGGGCTGGGAGGCTTACAGGCTGTCTTGGGCAGTCATGTAACAGCTGGCTCATTAGTGGCCCACAACAACTGCTGCTTTATTTTATATTTATTTTTATATACGTACATATATATGCATAATACAAAGAAGTATAAACATATACATGTTTTATATATAATATCAAATGTATGCGTATGCAAATACACTATGTACTAAAAATACAATTGGATCTTTTATATATTACATGTATTATCATAGTTCATCAGAATATATCATATTAACATTACATACATATGTATATATTATATTTTGATATTACCATTATACCTATTCCATTCTATTTCATTCTATTTTATTCTCCATTCTGTCAGATGAAATGACGGGGAAAAGTCTCACAGGAAGGTGACTGGGTGGGCGAGTGACAGTTCTCCTGGACTTGGTCCTGCTGCCAGTCCTGCTCAGCACCTTCCAGAATGCTACAATGGAAGGAACAACTCTTGGTACAGCCTCTAGAGGTAACATGAGGCCAGAAGACATGGGAATAGAGCATCACATTTCAAAACCATCTCAGCAGGATGGGGATCTGGGCTGAAAATGATATATGTGAGGTTTAAAATGAAGGCTTCTGCTCCGTGGTAGGATGAAACTAATGCTGAATTCACAGGCTGGGTAGCAATGCTATGAGCAAAAATTATACATCTGAAAAGGAAAAAAAGAAAGCAACCAGCAAATGCTGTGCCACCCACTAGATCAGGCTGTCCAGGGGTCCCATCCAACCTGGCTCTGAGTGTATCCACAGTTTCCCCGGCCAACCTGTTTCAGTGCCTCACCACACCTAGTGCAGAATTTCTTCCTAATGCCTAACCTAAATCTACCTTCTTTTAATTTAAAACCGTTTCTCCTTGTCCTCTACCTACAGGCCTTGGTGCAAAGTCTCTCACCATCTTTCCTACAAGCACCCTTAAGCACTGAAGCTGCATCTGAACTTCCAAGTGCCTGTCATACATGATGTTGTGCTTTGAGCAGCACATACATATGCTTCATCTATGCTCCAGTTGTGTGCGTACTTGCTTCTGTATGCAGGGAGTTTCCAACATGAGAGTTTCCATGAGGGACAGACATGTCCAAGACACACACTAAGTGTTGCAGGGTTTTTCTCCATAATCCTGTAGTCATGCACTGTGATTTCTGTGCATCCAGTGTCCCTGCAGTCTAAGTACAGAGAGGAGAGGAGATATTCATGTTCTCTGCAAACTGTACTTCTGAAGCTGTGTAGAAAACTCTCATCGCCCTGTGATAGTTTGCAAAATTGGTTGCAACACACCATAAGGAGCCAACATATTTTAGCTGGTAACACTCCAAATGTCGTAGCTTAGAATTTGCAAAATACTGCAGGATGGAACAAAATTAATGAACAATTCTCAGCATGTAGAAGCTGACACTTTTGTTTTCTGTTTAATCTGTGATATTTTGATCCTTGCTGCTGAGCCTTTTTTGCTTGGATGACTCTGGTGTACTCATGAAGGATTTTCTGTTCTCCATCAGGCAAACTGTCACCCTACAGCAGTCCATGGTCACAGCAGATCATGTCACTGTGCACTGTGAGGTTAAATATTTGCTTAGATCATACAGTAACTGCAAGCTTTTTATCGAGTCTTTTTCACATTTAACTAGGGAAGTGAATATTTCCTGTCTGAAATTTAAATTTCATGCTGTCATTTTTTTTAGCTCTTTTAGGGGGAAAAAAAATCATGCGTAGTTTTTGTTGTTGTTTTTGCTTTTAGTTAAAACATGTTTAACTTTCTTATCTGCAGTTGCAAAACCAATCTTAGCTCTTACTCACTAACTCCGTGTTACATGTTTTAAACCCAAGAGGCAAACATTTATTGTGCAAACAGTAAACTACAACTGACACTGTTCTGTAAAGGGCTTAGCATAGACTGTGCCAGATATATGAATCCTGACAATTTTAGTATACTTGATAAGTGTATCCTTGTACATATCCCATTCCAGGGAATATTTTGTTCTTGCCTAAACCTCATACCGGATTACCCTGTTAATATGGTTTCAAACCTCCAGGTTCCCTCACTGGCCACAGAGAGTGGTCTGCAGCTTGCTGTGCTTCCTCGCACCATGCTGATGTTCCAGCCCTGGCTGAGAGCAAACAGCCTTGCTGAACTTTGCAGCACCTGCAGCTCTGCCCTCTTGGTGAGGCACCCCCTGAAGCAGCCACTCTGTGCTGTATGGTGTACGTGTACCTTTTTTGCTTTTGCCCTGCTTCCTTCTAACCATAGAAGATGTGAAAATTAACAGTTATCATTTCCAGTTAATCTTCTGGCACCGCCGAATTCTGACTCATGTCCTTGAAAACTGATTCACATACCAGCCATTCAAGTTAAACATCTCCCTCTTTGATTTCCAAAAATATGGATAAATCTTGTGGAGCCAAACCAGCAAAAAAGTAATGTTAGTTCTTTAAAAAGAATTCATGAAGATTTTAAATCCCCCAGCAGCTTGATAATTTCCAAATCTTATGGATTTCAAGTTATATTTAGGTGTAGATTTTTCCTGCAAATTTAAAGCTGATGCCCAGTAGATCAAAGCATGCTAAAAACCTTCTTGTGTAAAGAACTTCATAGGAGGATGTTAGCTAAGAACCCTGTAAATGGTGTATTTTCATTGGAGAAAGAGTAATGCAGGACTGACCTGGTGCATGGCGTCAGCCTGCAAATCAGGCATGATGCTGAGCACTGCTGAACAGGCAGTGGGGTCTGATTGGACTACTGGTCACTGATAAAGGCATTTTAGCTGGGAAGGAATGAATCAGGCATTTGGATTTTTAGCCATCTGTCTTGGTTTTGGGGGGGAAAAAAAAGGTATTTATTGCAGGAGCAACTAAAGAAAGACTGAAAATTCTATCTACTATATATATATATATATATATATATATTTATATATGTATATATATACTATATATATATATGTATATATATATGTATATCACAGAATCACAGAATCACCCGGGTTGGAAGGGACCCCAAGGATCATGTAGTTCCAACCCCCCTGCCTAGCAGGGCCACCAACATACACATTCAGATCAGGTTGCCCAGGACCCCGTCCAACCTGGCCTTAAACACGTCCAAGGACGGGGCATCCACAACCTCCCTGGGCAGCCCGTTCCAGGGCCTAACCACTCTCCTAGTAAAGAACTTCCCCCTAACATCCAACCTAAATCTTCCCTCCTTCAACTTAAAACCATTTCTATATACACACATATTTAAATCCGTGGTGTGTAATTTTTCTCCCTTGTCTTAGCCTGGTTGTATTTGCTTGCTTATCACAAATACTGTAAAGGCTCGGCTGTATAACGTTTGGATGTCATAAGTGCAATCCAGCAAAATACAATCATGTGATCCTCCCAGAAAAATAAACATTAGTCAATTAATGCTTGAAAATTTCAGTCAGTGATTAATCAGTGAATTTTTTCCTCTTCTTTTTTTTTTTTCTCCTCCAAATTGTCTGTAATATGTTTTCTCTTCATCTAGGCTTTTTGTTGTTGGTGGGTTTTTTTCATCTGGTTAGGTAATCTGTTCTAAATTACTGAAACTGATCTTGGAATGGAAGTGTACAGCAACCCTTCTTGGTGATGCATTCACATGTACAGAAGAAAAGTCTGGCAGACAGGAAAATAAAGAAATTGTGAATTTGGATTTACAATTTCTTTTGACTTTCATGAAAATATATGATACCAGGCCTCACAAATAAGTCCTGTTTTGCAACAGTTCCACAAGATTGTGGAACTCTACTTGGATACAACATCATGCAATTTATACTGAGGGCGGTTATTCACATAGCCTTTCACTTACAAGAAGCATTCTGCACTTTAATTGAGCTGTCTTTAATATGCTGTGTCTTCTTTAATGCACTGTGTTTGCTCTTTGCATTTGTACAGTCTCATAAAGATGGTTAAAATTTGTTTTAGTCTAGCTAGAAGTCAGGGAGAAATAGCAATTCAGAGCCATATAGTGAAGATATGCACTATTAACCATTGCTCCTTTTCCTTTTTCTTTTCCTTTTCCTTTTTCCTTTTTCCTTTTTCCTTTTTCCTTTTTCCTTTTTCCTTTTTCCTTTTTCCTTTTTCCTTTTTCCTTTTCCTTTTTGTTGTTGCTAACATTCCCATTAGATCATTAACCCTGTGAAGGTAGGTGACCTCTTTTCAGACTAGCATCTCCAAAACTATCTTTGCCTCTACTGACCTCCTAGATACTGATTAAACTGCTCCACTGTGTTTGATTAGCTTAGTTTACAGACCATTTAGCTGGTGCAGAAGTATTTACCTGTGATAATCCTGTAAAGATTAAGATGGGGAAAGTAAAAGCCTGGAGCCACTTCAGTAGGCTTTATGACACAGTCTGGGATGAGTCTTGTGTCTTTATGTACATTTTAAAATCTCAGGTCTTGCCCTTTTGGCTGAGTGATACGCTTTTATTCTGGAGTATAAATTGTTCCTTCACCTCTTCAGCAAGAGGTGGTGATTTCCTTCCCTCATGGCCATACACTTTTGTCAGTGCTCTGCCCATGGCTTTGAGTTCACACTGGGCGTGAGGAACATGCTAATCAAGGAGATCAGAACTGAGCAAATTGCTCTGTTGTACTTTATTAGTATTGATGCAATGCTACTGTGTTAGTGCAATTAAAAAGCAGAAAGTTTGAGTGGAGACATTTAGACATCAGCTGGTTGATGTCATTCCTTGGCTGCCTCTACTTGTGAGTTTCACCACCTGCCAACACTTTGCAGTGCAACAAGCCAGGTTTTCTTGTTCCTGCTGGTACAGCTGAAGGTAGATCTGTAATACTGTAATCTGGAGTGCTGCGTCCAGTTCTGGGCTCCCCAGTACAAAAAAGACAGGGATCTCTTGGAAAGAGTCCAGCGGAGGGCCACGAAGATGGTGAAGGGCCTGGAGCATCTCTCCTATGAGGAAAGGCTGAGTGAACTGGGTCTGTTCAGCCTTGAGAAAAGGAGACTGAGAGGGGACCTGATCCAGGTCTATAAATATCTAAGATGTGGGGGGCAGAATGGCGAGGCTGGACTCTTTTCAGTGGTGAGTGGAGACAGGACAAGGGGAAACGGCCGGAAACTGCAGCACAGGAAGTTCCGCACCAGTGTGCGCAAGAACTTCTTTACAGTGAGGTGACGGAGCACTGGAACAGGCTGCCCAGGGAGGTGGTGGAGTCTCCTTCTCCGGAGATGTTCAAGACCTGCCTGGATGCCGACCTGTGCGACCTGCTGTAGGGAACCTGCTTTGGCAGGGGTTTGGACTCGATGATCTCTGGAGGTCCCTTCCAACCCCTACAGTTCTGTGATTCTGTGGTTCTGTGATACTGTATTATATGTGTCTTTTTATATATCCATTTCATCTGAAATCCCTTTCTCCCTACTAAGGGCTGACATGTTCCAGTGGAGTTGCCAGCACTTTTTTGTTCTTTTTCACTTGTTTTTTATTGACAGATGCCATCACTTCAGATCACAGTGGTATGGCCAGTGCAAATTCCATTTCCTTCCCAGGTTCATTGAGAGAGACTGTATTGTGGCCATGGTGAGGAGATGGCAGAGCATCTACGTCTAGCTCTTGAGTGTCCATTGTGAAAGAGAGAACCGGTCACTTTGCTCAAACACAGTTTTGACCCAGCCCTTATTGTCAAGGCTTGGAACTACCTTGCTGAGTCAGTAGGACTCAGTAGTAGCTTTAAGGGCCAGTCAGATTCCCTTGGCAGGTAGTAAGACTTCCTGTAAAGTTAGTGCAGCCTTTGCTATCCTTTGGAAGGGAAACAGAGAAGTCCTGGCTGTGTCGAGAGGTGGAGCTTTTGTGGGGATGAACTGCTGCTTCTCTGGGCTTTGAGTGGGTTTTCTATCTTACAGAGTTGCAGTCAGATTTTCCTTCCTTCTTCTGTGGGCTTTTTGTCCTGGCTGACGTCCCATTAAAAATCCTTGTGTGATCAGTTTAGGTGGAGGTTTGATTTGCTGTGTTGTGGGAAGGTCCCTTCCAGCTGACCAGCAAATGGGAGATTTGGATCCAAGCTCCCATGGCTGCTGCCAAAGTCGTCTGCTCCACAGGCTTACTGCCTCTTGTCGATTAGTACCTACTCCATATGATGTGGGTTGTTGAGTCTTTACTGAAGATCAAGTAAATTAAGTCATGTAGGTCATTTTTATATGCTTGAGTCACCTTTTCTGTTTATTAGCTGCTTTGAATGACTGTCAGCCATCAGAGGATAGCAGTTTTCCCTCCTGATTGTTGTGCAAGTGTAATCCTATCTGGTTACGTTACGTGCTGTGGTACTTAATGCTTAATTATTCATTGCTTGTGCAAGATAATTTCTCAAAAATAATAAAAGTATACATTTTCACTGTATTAATAATTACACTGTGTAGAATTCAGAAGAATGTCAGAGTAAAATTTCTGCTGATATGACATGCTGTTTGAGAAACATTCTTTGGTTTGGGAGTATTATGGTCTTTTTTGCTGGTTTCAGGGCACTGACAAAAGAAAATGGCATTACCATTTTTCACGTGGTTTGACCCATTAGATTGTCTAGTGGAAGCTATTTGAGTAGGCATCGAATTGCTTTTACATTTTCAAGACACTTAAGATACAAAACAGAAAAGACAGCACTAGATAAATATGCTGCATATGTAATAATATTACTGCCAAGGAAATTTAATTCAGTCTTCAGTGATGAGTTTGGGCATATGTATTGCAGTTAGCTAGAGATAAGTTAATGCATTCAGCACAGTCTCAAGTAACTAGGAGCAGAACAAAACTGATATTTTGCATTAGTTGTGTATTATTTATTGTATCAGATATAAGTGTGCAGAAGACACCTGATACTACCACCATCTGCTTGGTATCAGATACTGTGTCTGCATGTGGAGAGGGCAGGATGGTTCTGTCTGAACTTTCTGTGCAAGAGTTGCCTTGGAACAGCTTTGCCTTTGTAAACAGTGACTTCGTTAGTGTTTTTCTGAGCAATTTTCTTTGCAAATGCTGTAGTTTTTCCATTAAAAATCAATGCAAGGACTAAACCTGTGTTTCATAGGCTGTTTTCATAACTGTATGAGCTGTCCTGATAGTTTAGCAGTACCCCACTCCTGCAGGTTGCTTTCCTGGGTCTCCCATTTCCAAAGGATGGGAGGATGGTAGAGACAGAAATAGCCTTCCCAAACAAAGGGGGAAAGCAGTAGGTTATTCTGGTGTTGGTAGGGGAAAATACTCATCAGCGTATTTTGAATACCTTATATACCTTGAATGATACCTTAGTCATTGATTGAAGGAGTTTTTCAGAAGACTGGGACAACGCAACCAAAGGGGAACAAAAAAAAATGCTGGAAATGGAAGAACTCTCCAGCGCTGTCTGATGCTCTTCAGGAAACACAGCTGGCTGTGTATGGCACACACGAGCCTCCTCTGCTCCACTGTACCTACAGTGTGTGAGCTGCCTGGCTTGCTTGAAAGCAGTACGTCTGTATTTGATGAAAGAAACAAGTATTCTTCTCTTTTCCTCATGGTAGTTAGGCTTTCCTTTGGTAGTTAGGCTAGGAGAACACAGAGTAAGTGGGGCAGGCAGACAGTGTCCTGGGGCAAAGACAAAATGTTTGTTCTGACACAATTCTGCTTTGGTTTGGCTCATTTTGCATTTGTGAAGGTCTCAGTGGTACATGCTCGGGCTGAGTGGGCTGGGAGTGGGAGGTTGCAACCTGCTGGGAAGAGCAATTTTTAAGGAACTTTTGCTGCTGAAATATGCATGTATGAAACCCACGGCCTATCTTGTTCCCGACTTCTTCTTCAGTGTTAACAAAGAAGATTGTCTCAGAACTTCCTTGATTATCCTTTGGTAAGGCTAGTTTGATTCTGTAGGCACCATGAATTTAGTCTTACAGGCATTTATGCATGCACTGCTAACCAAGAGAGCTGCCTGCTTCTCCCTCTGTGCTGTGTGGCTCCAGCACCCTGAACAAAATGCACCCTATTTACAGACTGCAGATAGTCACATACATCTTGTCTGTGTTCTGAGCAAACTGTCAGGTTTGCATGGGAGGAGTGAGGAGGTGCAGGAAAAATCAAGTGAGTGTGTTACTGTGAATTACTTTGCATCTGGTATATGACTTTGGTCAACTGGAAGTCTCCCTTGTCTGTGTAGCATGTGTTATGGGGGTGCAGGGACTGCATGGAGCTGGTGGAGTTAAAGCAGGCATGAAACCTTTACCTCAGCTTCTACCAGTCCCTCTCTCCTGCCACTGGCATCTCACTTGCTACCCTGTGCCTTTATGCCTAATGGCAGGACCACTGGTGCCTGTGAGACATCCGGATGTGCTGAGGAAGCACTGGGACAGTTATGGGCACACATAAGCCTTTCTGAAACTGGCAAGTAGCTTATGTGAGTTTGAGGTTTGGATGAAGACTGGACTTCCTCATAGTTATTAAAATTGGTCTTTATCCTTCCGTGGAAACTTGTTAGAACAGAGGCCGGTGACCTTGTTGCTCTCTCTCAGCAGTTTAGTTGCTGATAACATTACCGCTTGTGTTATTTCTGGACAGTTGTTTAAAATATTTCTGTATTTCGCTTTTTGGAGGTTTCTGCTGACATTCATTTCCGAGGTAATTTTTTTCTAAATGTTAATTGCTGATATAATAGACATTGTGTGCTGCTAGTGTTGAAAACAGTCCACAGGTAGCAGGAGGAGCTGGTTGTTATTAAATAACGAATCTGAGAGATCTCCATACAGGACAGTGCCACAACAGGGATTCCCAAGTGATACAGCTCCTCCAAGCCCAGCACAGATCCGCTCTGTGTTTCTGTGATGAGCACCTGTCTGCCTCCCTCAGCCTTTGCCCATGGTCTGACCCATCTCTGTGCATTGGATTGCAGTGAGAGGGCTTCTCCTGCATTTCTTGTGTCTTCACAGGGTTGGCTCTCAAGCGTGACCTCTACTTTCTGGCACAGAATGAGCACTGCCTGTTGAATGATTCATTTGTAGTAGGTATTGCTCTTTTATCCCCCCCTGCTTACTCCATCCATTGAACTAGACTGCAGACGTGAACAGCCAGAATCCTTACTTTTGTATGGTTTTCATTTAATGGCTAGTTACCAAGCACAGTGCTATGACATGTTTAATTTGCACAGCTGTGCTGTGGAGAAATCTTCTGACTGCTGTTTCACTATCATCTTTTAAAAGCTTGCAGCCAAAAGTTTTTAATTTCTTCCTTTTTTGTCTTTGGCAGATTTATTCTGATGTTGCACAGCTATTCTAAACATAAGCCTTGTGAAATGCCTTCTGAAGCTTTATTTTTCTTCATATCTGTTTCAGAAGTATCCAATATTCCATTTGTTCCAGTCTGGCAGATAGTAAGGTTATTTCCTGTGACATCAGTGAGTGTTTTCCTTGCTTTAGTGATTGCAGGATTGGAGTCAACTGTAGTGCAGTGTTGGTGCGATTTGGAATGAAACCTGTTTGTAACAAAGGTGACCACCTCCAAGCCAAAATGACAACCTTGCCTTAAGTTCTGAACTTCTGATCAGAAGTTCTGGTCTAAGGGCAGTGATATAAAGGATGCCTAAAGGGGAACTCAGCCACTCAATTCTGTCTCCTGCTGCTGCTGAAACTTTATGAAGTGACAAGTTAAGGACAGGAAATCTGGTCAGAATGTGCTAATTACTCCCCAGGAGTCATGTGCTCTCACAAATGACTTTTTTTGATGGTGTTACTGTCTGTGTGTCATCCTTTTGTTTCCTACAACTAGTAGATGAGAATATCTTGCAAGCCTATGTTGTTTACCAGGTACACGCCAAGTGCACACCATGCTGCTCCTCTGCCATGCAGTCTCTGGCATTTTTGCTGGACCACACTGAAACGTTGGATTGTACTCCTCCCAGCCAGTGACGTGGAGCTTGCCCTTTGTAAACATAATTTGAGATGTCCAAACTTCTCAGATATCTCTTGCACTTTGCAAAGCCTGTTGGGTGCATTGTTTCAGTGCAGTTGTTTTCACTGACGTTAGTTGCTGTAATCTGACAACAAACAGGCATGTTTGCAGAAGTGATAGCGTTCATGCCCCACCAGAAGCAGCATTTCAGTGCTTACGTTTCCACTCTAGTAATGTGGTTTAATTAGAACAGATGATTGCAAAGCGATGTTTAATGTGTCCTGTGAGATTACACAATTTCTTTTTCGATTGCCAGAGCTGACTGCAGGTCAGAGGTTGCTTCCAAAACTGTGTCTCATTAGGATAGGGGCACACTGTGCCTCTGCACAACAGCGAGGGAGATGTACCCTTGTATTTGGCATGCAAGTGGAGCCTCGGTGCAGGGGGCTGCAATGCTGAGGACTGGCTTGCAGTGTTGTTGTTGGCTTTGTGTGTGTAATGGAATTCCTGCCAGCTCTCTCTAATCCTTGAGTGTAAATGCAGTAGCCAAATGCTACTGAAACTATAGACTGAGCTGGCAGGATCAGCAGGGTTAGGAAACTGAGCAAAGCAGGAAGGCTGGCACTTGGTCGGTGGTTTCAGTGATAGTATGCAGCCTGAGCTGCTGCCCTTCTCGTTGAGAAGCACTTTTTACTTGCAGTTCTGCAGGTGCAAGTGAAGAAGGGAGGATGGGGACCGTCCTTTGCATCTGGTGGGTCATTGCTGCTCCCTTGCATGTGGCACTGTGGCTTAATGAGGAGCATGCAAAGCAAAGGCAAAATGCTCTCAGTGTGAAATGACTGCATATCAGCACAAAGTTTAGCTCTGGTGCAAGTCATCAGAGAATTGTCCTTCCAGCTGTTTCTCAGCACTGAATATGGATGTTGCAATCTGCAATAGGGTTAAAGGACAGAGTACCTTGGGAGAGACTTTGTAAGTACTATCCAGGGAAGGGTAACAACACTTCCACCACTGAGCTTGTGGCAGTAATTTTCACTGTGCCCCCGTCAGCCTTGTGCCACTAGTAGAGCTTTGCAATTGGAAAAAGACAATTAGAAACCAGCAGAGAGGTGCAAGGCATTAATTCAAGAACACATAGTGTGGGTTCTTGTTTTGGACTCACTGTTATAGTAATTAATCAGCAGTTCTGACAGCAGCAGCTCTTTCTGAGAGAGGATGAAGTAGTCCAAGCTCATTGCCAATCAATGGCAGGCTCAGGGAAACTAGGTGTGCTTACTCCCTCTATACAGGGCAGCACGCTCCTTTCCAAGCTTTCTCTTTTTTTTGTTTGAATTCTACTTTGTAAATAATAGTCTGTGTCATTCCTCATTGTCATTCCAAAACAGCCCTTCTAGGTTCTGATTTGTTCTTCTGAAAAAGACAGGCCCAGATATCTGCTGAATCTGCATGAAAAGCTATGTCTGTAGTGTGAGTGCAAAGCAAACACACTCTGTGGCACAGTTAGATGATTGGGTACCCAGTGTGTGCGTTCTTACTAAAAAACAAAAATCAGACTGGTAATTGCATGTATTCAAAAGCTTTGTCCTACCTGGACTGTGATGTTCAGTTATTTGTGACATGTTTTCTGGTGTTTGTAATTAATTGCTAATAGGTTGCTTGTATCTTTAGAAAGCAGAAATTAGATACTGATGTCAGTATCCATGGAATGACCATTGGGCATGACATTTTGTCTCATTTATAGAATAAAGGTTTATTATTACAATTATTATTTATGATACAATGACTGTACATTTTCTATTAATTCAAAGCCTGGAATAAATGCAATAATGGAAGATAATTAGTCGGGAACACTATAAAGTTGATATAGTAAAATATCTTCTGGTATCTCTGAAACCTGCTGTGTTTTAGAAAATATTTTGGGTTATTGTCTGTCTTTTAATTGGCAAGAGAACAAAAAGTCTGCAATACCACAGATGGAAAGTTTTATATTTTGAACTTTTTCCTCCGTTATCTTTGGAAAGAATAAGAAGTTTATCTGTATGCATTTCTTAAAAGAGGTTAGTGTTGTGCTTTCGGGGTATGTACCTTAAAAAAGTTACTATCTTGCTTGCAATAGCTTTTATTCAGATGTTTCTGCTAACATGCATCTTGGCTGTGGCCATTTCTCACTCTAATCGCGAAGCAAAACAATTTGAACAGAAATGGGTAATTTGGGAAGGGTGTCCTCTTCTATTTGGCAGGCTAGATCCACTACAAATGAATTGTAATGAGAATAGACTTTATTAAATTAATACAATGCCATAAGTATCTATTTATGCTTTTTCTTATGCACCCTACTTCCTTTTTACTGATTGCCTAGGATATACCCTTGTTTTCATTTGCTCTTCATAGTATTCCTCAGCCTAAGTAGCATGTTGTTCTGAACTTCAGTTGTCTGAAGGCTGCATTTGTGCTTTCAAATCTCAAGAAGAAATAAGTGAGTCTCTTGAGGGTCCTCCTTGCTAGAACTCTTCTTCAGAAATCTTCCTCTGCGTGCCTGCCACCAGTGCATCTTGTAAGTAAAACATGAATATTCTGAACATTCTCTGTGTTTCTTAATTACGCACCATCTGTGTATTTCCATGTTACACGTGCCAAATGTTGTGCTGCTGTAAGAACTGTGCTTGCATGAGAACACAAATTTAGCTCTTTTGGCCAAAGCTTTGGAACTTGGTGTGTGAAGGAAGCTTTGACAGGTCATTAAACACTCGTGGTGAGATTTTATAGTTGTTTACATGTCTGTAGAGATCTCTGAGAACCCCACTCAGTGCCTGTCAATCCCTTTAGCTGCACGATGCCTTTAAGAGCTGTGACTTGTGTTGATTGAACCAGCCAAGATCAAAGGGATCTTTTCCATGGACAAATGTTTAAGCCCTTACAGTTTTAGTCCCACTGAACTCTGCATTGTGCTGTGTCTCACACGCTGGTTTTTATGTTGGGAGAAGTCCAGCTGTGCACCCTGCTCCCTCGTGCTCTCAGGCCCAGCATCACAAGCCTTCAGCCTCCTTGGTGTACCCTCAGTAAGCACCCCTGGGTGGTTTCAGGATATCGTCTGCTTTAAAATTCAATTCAAATTTTAGATAACCTGATCTGTTATGATAATACGTTAGAGGCCTGCAGCTAGAAATGTCCCCAGGGTTAACAGAAAAATTAACAAATATTTGGATGGAGCATTTGCAGTTTCTTTATCCGCCGACTGCTGGTGACAGAATGTTACCCAGTGTTTCTGACCGGCTACAATCTGAATGCAAATACTTGTGTTTCCTGGCTCATCTCTGGGGCAGCTTTCCTGTTCCTGTTTCTTCTACATCTCGTCAAAACCTTGTCTAGGAACTTTATTAGGGACTCAACTGCATGTGGTCTGTTATGTACAGCTGGATATAAGCCAGCTCATAGATCAATGTTTTTTTGAGGATTTTAAAAGAAAATTTCAGGGCAGGACCTCACCCTGATGCTAGGGTCATTATTGATCCTTTGGAAAATGCACTATAGAAGTTTCAGCATGTTATTTTTGCTGAGAATTAAGTCCTTTGAAAATCATTTTAAGTCCAAAACAATCTCTGTGATTCTGAAAAAATGAGAAAAGATAAACAAATAAATTTTAATATAGAAAGCGCAGTTTCATCCTTGCACAGAAACACCGAGTTGCTGTGGTTGCTCTAATTTTGTGCAGAAAGCAGCCTCCCTATTCTGTGCAGACAGTTAATGGTGTGGTTTCACTCTTGCTGTTTAGCCAAATGGCTAAATGGCTGCACCACTCCAATTTTCCTTAGTTTAGAAGAGCCCTGAACAGAGAGGAAACCTACATTTGAAAAATACAAACCAAATCTGGAATAGTGAAGTCACTAATGGGCAAAGAGAGTCTGCTTGTGTTTGCTGTGAGGGAGAGCGTGGTGTAGTTAATTATCCGGGCAGGAACTTAAGGCACTGGTTTTGCAGTAAGAAAATGGGAGAGTTGGGCTTTTGTAATTTGTGTGTAAGTCAGTGATAACATTCTTGTTTTCTTTTTAGTAAATTACATGCAGGCTTTCTGTTAACAGAAGTTCCAGGAAAATGAAAGACCAGGGAAAGCATCTTGCCTTTAGGCTGTGTGCTTGACTCTCCTTGTTATAATGCTATAAATAGGGAGAGTAAACACACTTTGTTGCAAATGCAGGCAATTATGTATTTTAAATATTTTCCAAGTGTGTGGGTCATTGTCTTCAACGGAGAATAGTTGTGAACCACAAGCTGAGGCAAATGCTGGGATGTTTGATGCAGTGTGGTTTTATATTCATACCATCCTGAGAAGTGCTGTGAAGAAGCAATTTTGGAACATGTTTGAGTAAACAACCAAAAAGAGCCAAGCCAAGATGTATAAGCCCCTGATAGCTAACTGAAAGCTTTGATTTTTTTTCTTTAAATGCTCGTCACTTTAAAATCTTATGCATTATATTTTTCAGAAATGATTTGGCAGAAAATGTGTTCTTCCATTAAAACATCTCTTGCTTGAATACAGAGGCAGCAAAATATAAAAGGTGGCTGAGACTGACTTGAGGCCACAACAAAACACTCTACCACTGCTTACTAAAACAAATTAATGCACAGACACCTTCCTGAGCAGTCTGTGCATGGTCCATCAGTTGCACCATACAACATGTGGTGCTGCCATTGCGTGCACCTTGACAGTGCTATCAGCAGAGTTCTGTTGCCAAAGATATTGGAGATGCTGGATGCTGTAGAAACCATCTGCCCCTTGTCACTCCAGCATAGCATGCGCCAGCGGATGGTGCTTAGCTGGAAGTCATTAAATGTGGAGGTGGGGATTTCTAGCACTTATGAGAGATGATGAATTAAGAGAAACAGAGCAGTAGGTCTTCCTCTTGTTTCCTGGAGACTTGACTGCCTTGCCACACTTAGCCCATCTCTGAGCAGTGGCTTGGACACACTGACTGGAAATTGTCAGGAAAAAGATAAGCCCAGACCAGAAACAGCTCCAGTAAGCCGTTTTGCAGATGTGTAACACAACTTGAAAAGCCCTGGAAAGAACATTTTAGGGAAGAACTGTCAGTCTTGCTCGTTGAGCAAGCCCTGCTGTAAGTAGAGATACCCACTCACTATGGTTTCCTTGGCAAATATTGGTGGGGCCAGAGCATGTTAAATCAGTTGTTCTGTTGTTTATCGTTGTTTTGTTTTTCTTATATTAAATTTTGGCAGACAAAACATTAATTCAAAGCAAAAGATTCCAGCTATGACAGAGATGAAGGTGACTCAGCCAAAAAATGTCATCTACCAAAGATAGTGATACAAGAATGATGAGCATACAAGTGTATTTAAATCAGTTCCAGTTCCTTGGAGAATGGAGATTAAAGCTCTTTCTCATCCAGGGAAGTGGCAGCAATGACACTGTTCCTCAAGTAAGTGCAAACTCATTAAATAGGCATTTGAGTCTGCTTCAGTGTCTGCTGTAGTCACTGGAGTTTTGGCTTCAAAGGGTATTATATCAAGGTCTCCTGAGCAAATCTGATGGTGCATGTTCTGGTTGCAGTCGTACCTGTGTTAAAGGAAAGTGCAACACTGCAGTGATAGAAATGTAAGAGTGGAGACCTTCATTTTTACTTCAGTGACAACGACAATTGGGGTCTAAAGGCTTGAAAACATTTAGTGTCAGGCCCATTGAAACAGTGCAGGAATGTAGAGCCAAGTTCGTGCACGGCTTTCCATGGGCAAATACTCAGGATGTATTTCACTCAGCTCTTCATTCTTGCTGCATCTTTTGTGCTGCTGCTAGTGTAGGATGTAAATGTTGCTAAAAATGGCTTCACTCTTTATGTTCCATTCTGCAGGGCTTTCAGCCACTCTAGGAATGCTGGAGTGAATGGGACTGAATTGGTGGAACACTTTTATTTTTTAAAGCATGATTTAAGGAGATCCAGCTAGTGGTTTTTTTATTCTGTAAGTATATGATTATATGTGTTATGTTTTATGCATGCATTTGGTCATGTTTGGCAATGCAACAAACAGAGTTCTGAAATGTGGAAGTGAATTTGGTAGTATATGAAAAAGAGATGGTGGACAGCTGGATTCATTTTAGCTGGTGGAGGTATCTCATGCTTTGGCAGTTCAGTAATGCACAGTTTGGCTTCAAGGACATTTCAAACAACCAATTATGTTTTCTCTCTTCCAAAATTTTAACAAATGCATTGAAGATTGTTACACAGGGGCAGCCTTCTGAAAACTTGCTGGTGGCCTGATAAATACTTAAAAGTTCATTTCTGCATTTCTTTTCCCTTAATAGATTTGGCATTTTAGGAGGTATATCTAAAAATAAATCCACCTAAATGCACTGAGCACACAGTTGTGTTCATTTAGTGTCACACGCATATGTAGAAAAAAGACAAAAATTCAGAATCAAAGAAAAAAAACCCACCAGTTTTGCAAAGGAGTGTGTATGCACAAAATTCTGACATGTATGTGCAACTGGAGTGCTGAAGGAGAGATAATGAATGCACAGAGATCAGATAGGCAGGCTAGATTTTGTCAGTGATGCAAGCACCTACAAATGCTGCCCAGCATTTCACTTTGATGAGGCGAAATGCATAATCTGAGCACAGCTTTGGAGTATGAGTAGAGGGGGAAGTTATTTCCACGTTCCCCACGTTCTGTGCCACTGCCCTGGGGGCATGTAATAGTCACAAGATGATTAATCTAACAATTGGTAAGTCTGCACAATGGCTAGTGATAAAATTTTCTTGCTTTTGTCAGCAAAATTTCTTGATACTCTGTTTACACTGCACAAGCCCTTGTGTTAATAGTTCGAGATCTTAGCCTTCAAAACCCTGAACTCTCTCCTGAGCACACTGCTCAGGAAAACAACATAAGCAACGTGGAGAGTTAGCATTTTACAGGATCACCTTAGTGCAGCAGAGCCTATGGAAAACGCATGGCAGAGCATGTACTTAATGAAGAAGAACACAAGGTAGAGAAAGTGAACTCTAGGACTACGATCTTCTTTGACTTCTCTGAATCTAGAGGTGCTCAGCAACTTCACAGATGCATTCATGAACTGCAAAAAGTTCACTTTCATTTCTGGTATATTTCTTGGAAGGGAGATCCTCAGCAAGATGAAACAGTGCTGAGTGTTTCTGTCTGTTCCCTGGAGATTCTTCTTATTGCAAATGAGGACATCAGTGTCGGTCCTGTATCCCTGAGAGCACAAGTTTAGGAAGTTCAGGAGGAGTTGCAAAAAAGTTGTATGTGTGAGCAGTTATCAAGAGTGTCACAGAGAACTGCAGGGAGTGGAATGAGGAATGGGTCAACTTGAAGAAGCTTGAATTTAAACATTGGCATCTGGTTGAGAAGAGAGTTTCTTACATGATGAGATCCCGCTGTGGTTGCTCAGATTCAGTACGATGCCTGTTCTGCTCCGGTTTCATCTGGTCCTTCTACTTTTGGTTCTCCAAAACCCTTCAGCTCTGCTGCACAGGAGCAGGGCTCACACAGCTCCTGTTCAGTGGGTGTTTAGGAAAAATGGTGACAGTAAAACCAGTGGTGCTGCTGGTGTTACGTTTGGATTAAGGATGAAGCTCCCAGGCTGTTCTTCAGTTTACTCAGCTGGTGATGTGTGGGTCATTTCATTTTGTGGATGAGGAAGTCTAATGCGAAGCTCAAAATCCTGTGTACTCTTCAATGTGAAAGGTCACTCAAATCCCCAATCCCCCAGTCAAATCCTTTTCTTTTTTGTCTAGCTGAAGGAATTTCACCAGCACACAGATTTTACTGCTTTCTGCAGGCTTGCTGTGATGACAGCTGCAGTTGAAGGCATGCCATGCTTGGCAAGGAGAGCATCTTCTCTGAAGACTAACCATCAGCTGGGGAGGAGCTGCAGGCTCATACAGCAAGTGTGACAGACAACTGTGAGATTTTTATGAATGGAAAACAGCACATCTTTCCCAGAAAGACTTGCTGTTATTTTTAATTCATACCTCCCCCTCAGTCTGCATCTCAGGAAGCGGTGCTTCATGCTGCTTATTGGTGATAGGGATTGTAACTCTGGTTCTCATCATTATGGTTGAAAATCTGGCTTGCCTATCCGACAGCAGAACCCCTACTGAATTCAGAAGGGCCAAGATGTAAGCATGGGAGCTCAGAAATATTTGAGAACAAAGGCACTTGCTGCACATAAATGAATTGGTAGGAAATTTGGGGTGACCCTTGAAATGCAGAGGTGGAAAATTAGTGTGAAGGTTTGGTTTGGTTCCCACAGTGTGCTTATTTCTAAATCCACTTGTACTGAGCTAAAAACATGAGATAGTGTAAGCTCGAATAGCTTGGAAATAGTCCAATTTTGTTCCGCTGAGAGATTGTTTTTCTCTGCAGGCTCTCATCTGGAGTCTGAAAAGGTGATGAGGAAAGAGTGACAAGTTAATGGAGCTGGAGGAGTTCTTGTCTGGTTTAAAGGTTCATTACCAAACTATCTTGAAAGCTTTCAGAACTTGCCAGAACCTTTCCTCTGTAATTTATACTCCTCTATTTCCTAGAGAGACATTCAATGAAAAACATGTTTTCCTAACTAAAGGGAAACATATGTGGTTCATATCACGGATGGAGGTCTGCCCCTCTCCCCAGTGATAGGGCGGAGCACCTGAATGCTTCACATGTTGTCTGCAAGCTCTGTTATCTGTATAATTTCTTCCTCTCCCTTTCCTTGCTTCACTGTCTGCCTTTCAAGCGGAAAGCAAACGCAGCAATATTTGAGTTGAGATGGAAGTTTTGTGCTCCTGAAGACTCACGTTAGAGGGAGCACACTGCCTATTCCTGACCCTTCCAGTTTGCTGGCCTGTTCTGAATGGCTAGTTGTCCATCCCAGTCCAGTGATAAGCAGATGACATCCATAAGAAATCATAACACGTGTTTGGGATCTCAGGTGGTTTTAGAGAAATACTTGCAACAGGCAGCAGCTCCTGGTGACTCTCCAGCCTCTTCTTCTGGGAAGAAGAAATGCAGTTCTGCTTGTCATTCTGGAGAGACAGGTGCACCAGCAGGACCTGGTGAGGACCTCAGCACTGATAAAAATGGATTTCTGCAGTTGCTGACTTCAGTCCCTTAGCAATATTAAGCATTTGGCTTAAAAAGCACTAGTAATAAAGGAAGCCCTAGCGTTGTCCATCCCTTGAATGGACAGATGCTTAATGTTGTGGTGGCCAAACCTTTTATTTCAATTGCTTCAACTAGTGGATGGGTTTCTCCTCTTGAAGATACAAAAACTTTCAAGTAAACAGTGATTCTCCCTCAGATGGCAATGGAATAACAGCCCATAAGTTCTGACCAAGGGAGAGGGGCTGTAACAAAGAGGATTTGAGACATTCTGGGTTGTTTGTTTTGTTGTTGTTGTTTTTTTTTTACCAGTATGAGAAAACAGCATCTCTATAGAATCAGCTGGAAGTCACTTTTAAGCTATTGTAAGACTGGTTTGAAATCCATGCTACTTAAGATGAATAAATGCAGGTTTTCTACACATATCTTCAAATGTTTTATAGTTCAGATTTTGGACTTTTTGCACAGTTGTAATAAAATAAAATTACTTTTTATTATTAATAATAATGATTTCTGTGTTATAACCTCATTTGAGAGTCTTGGGGTTCTAGGAAATCTTGAACAGGGTACCTCAGTTTTGGTATAACATCCCAAGAGATGGGTGATGTACTCATGGCTCTGCTGTTCTCTTGAACAAAAATCAGTGTGGAAGTTCTTGAAATGCTAATAATCAGTTTTGATAATGGGATTTCAGGTATGTTTTTGTGTGATGCCTGGACTTTTCCAAGCCTTGCTTGTCTAGCATTATTACCCTGGGAAGGAAGTCTTTTATTGGCTACCTGTGATTATGTGAAAGGACAGGCCTTTTTTCTTGCCTTCCTTACAACAAAATGCACTTGCCACCTTCCCTGAGACATAGGTCCACCAAATGCGTGCTCCAGTGTGCAAACTCTGCTGGAGGACCCCCACTTTCTACCACTAACTTCTACTGCATCCCATTTTTCGTGTTCAGCTCTTTCCCTGCATCCTCACCTTGTCTGCCTTGCCTACAGGTAAGCCACATCACAGATTTCCCCATTTCTCGTGAGTTACCTCCCATAAGGTGCTAACCAACACTGCTCTGAGAAGCCTCATGGAAGAGAAGGAGACCTATTTTAGAGGCTACCATTTTTCATTACTGTTTGGTCACCAAGGAAATCTCCTCTGACAAAACCCTAGTTATGGATAAAGAAAATACTCAGCTTCCCAAATCAAATGATGTTCCAGTGAATGTATTAACACATTCATAAGAATGGTTTTGCAACAGCAAAGCTTTCTGGCATAGCATGTATTCTGTACACATTATTCACTACAGTGGAATGTTGTAAATGAAACTGTAAAAATGTAAACAAGCAATAAAATATGATTTTTAACTTAGGACTCTAAGAGCTGTAGTGAATTTCCAGACCTAGGGATGCATCATTCTGCTAGACGTTATTAGGCTCTGAGCTGCAGAAAAGTGCTGTGGAAAGTTAAGGCTTTGCAGACTGCAGTGCATTTCAAACAGTGTTATGAAGCTGTAGTATGTTTTTGCCAGCCTCTGGATGATTTCAGAGTGTACATGAGAGCAGGTTAATTAAGCATGAGTCATCTTATTGAATTTTGCCTGTCTGAATGAAGGACTTAAATAATCTTTAAAATGTGATTTTGCATACAAGAGCAGACTGTCAGCAAGCAGCAATGCTCTGTGAGTGAGCAGACAAGTCTCACTCTTCAGGAAACCAGGTAAGTAATTATGGATTTGCTGTCTGTCTGCTGTGCTTTCTTCAGGGTGAGCCTGCTCCTGCCAAAGCAGCATTGTTGACTTCTGCTGCAGGTTGTGAACCAAAAACACATAGTTTCTCAGTAGCGGATGTTTCTGGATTTTCAGCCCTGCACAAGCAGTCTAGGCTCAAGAACTTAACTGATGCCATTTCCCAGTTCTTCAGCCAAACTGGGCTTTCCATCTTCCCAAGATATGTACGTGGTTGTGCAGCAACTGGGCAGCTCTGTGCTTTCCCATGGCCTTGCACTGCTGTTGATGATGAGTACAGCCCTGGAGAGCAGCTCCCTCCTTTTGCCTGTTTGCTTTCCTGGCTGTCCTCTTTCTCTTGTGTGAGTGTGGTGTTACTCCTCTGTCATGGTTTTAAGATTTTTGTTATCATATTCTCACATCCTAACATCATGTAGAGCACTGGGAGTTACAGAGTTAATGCTCCAGTTCTATGGATCTCCGACAGTTCAGGTATACCTTCAGAAGAGAAGAACTACACATCTCAGAGGACAGTGTGTGTATTTATTCTGTGCTGGGATATGTTTTATGCCCAGATTTTTGCATACACAGTCAGCTGAAATGGAGGTGCTGTGGGGACTTTGACCCTTTCAGGATTGACTGTGTACCTTTAAAATTTTTAAACAAACAGCTGCGTGAAACTCGTAGGCCTTTAAAAGCTGTGCATTTAAAAAGAGCACATTATCGTGTGCCTAGCAGAGTTTGCAAGGTGGGGACCCTGCTGCACTTATTACACTGCACAAAGGCACTGGTTGTGCAAGTTGTGTTTCAGGTGACGCCGTGACTTGTGTTGATTTTAGGGGAAGCGTTCTCTGGAGGCTGTTATCCACAGTGCAGCTGTCTTTCTGAGCCATAACACATCACATTTTACATCTAAAAATGTGTGTGGAAGAGGAAAAAGAACAAAATTGGGTGTAATGTTGGTGTGAATGCTGCATTTCAGCTGGGAAAAAAATTTAAAGGGATTTTCCTTATGTATGGAAGTATAGATGAGATGGGACCAGTAGCAGCTCCAAGTCTGGTAGGTCGTGCTCCAAAAGCAAAGGGTGAAGATGAGGAAGAGCCTCCATAGAAGTCTGCTGAAACAGGCAGAAGTTCCCAGTGTGATTTATTTGTCAGAGGAGGTCTGAGTGTCTCTGCGTATCACCTGTCAGTGCTTCAGTTTCTCTGTTATCTCTTGGTTAAGTTGATGAAAAATGTTTCACTCAGTTCGTGAATAATTGAAAAAATATATTTACCAAATTAAGATTGTACTGAGTTGAGATACCTTGTTTGGAAAAAAAAATGACCTCTGGTGGAACAGGAAGCACAATCTTTAGTTTGGCATACGAATATACTTTAAATGTCTACTGCTTAACCTGAGAAATAACTTCAGAAGTTTTCAGCCCAACCTAATCTGAGCAAACATGAAATTCTGAGTTGTTAACTCACTTAAATTATTGATCTTTTCCAGCAACTTAAGCAATTTCAGTTTTTAGAAGTAAAGCAATAGTGTAAGTAAGGAGAACTGTCCAGTTTCATTAGGCAAGGGGTGTGAGCCGTATGTTGGGGAATATCTGCAAAGTGCTAACTTTTCACAGGCCTCTGGGACCTTCTGAAGTCAGTTAATGCTTTGCAATTGACTTTAATCTATGTCAGGAGAAGTCCTTGAAGGGGTGGGCTTGAAAATGGGCTCCTGAATGCTATTTTGCTGAATGTCTGAGTAGATTGCTACCAGGCTTTCAGCTGCGATAGAGTTAAATGTCTTTCGAGGAGCTGGTGTAGTGCTGTGTTTTGGATTTGAGATGAAAATAATGTTGATAACAAGCGGATGTTTTAGTTGTTGCTGAGCAGTGCTTAGAGTCCAGGACTTTTCAGCTTCTCACACTGCCCTGCTAGTGAGCAGGTGCACAAGGCTGGGAGAGGACAGAACCAGCACAGCTGAACCAAACTAACCAAAGGAATGTCCCTTATCGTGTGGCATCACACTGAGCAAAATGGGAGGAACTGGCCAGTGAGTGCTGCTGCTGCTCAGGAACTGGCTGGGTATCTGCTGAAAGGTGATGAGCAATTGCCTTGTGCATGGCTTGTTTAATATATTCCTGGTTTTTCTTATCCATTTCTTGTCAGTCTGTCCTTGTCTCAACCCATGAGTTCTTCTACTGTTTCCTGTTTTTGATCCTCTCCCCCAGCACGCTGGGGTTGCATAACACTGAGCTGCCTGCCAGCTTAGACCACAGCAACCACTCAGGGAAAAGAATGCTAAAGCCCAAGCAATTACCTGTAAACAATTTCAGCATCTTTAGCTGTTATGTTACAATTCCTTGCTCTTCTTTATTTACTGAACGAATGTTTAATGTTTAAATTTACATACTTTTTTCTTCTTTTTCTCTCTGTTCAATTAGTTGAATGACCTATGTCACATCTGATTAGAAATTAGTATCAGAGAAAAAACTGCAAGGTCTGCTAAGAAAGTCCTTGTGCTGAAGATCTGAGGGCTTGTGGTGTTTTGTGGGTGAGGTCTTGCCTGGAAAGTACCTGTTGCATGTGGGTGGAAAGCAATTTCTGGCAGGAAAAGATGACCGTAAGGCAGACCTTGCCTTTTTATGTTTGACCTGAAATATTACAGGATTTGTGGCCTTGATGACAGTTGTCTGCATGCTGCAAATGTGTGGATAATTGTGATGAAAATGACAAGTGTTTATCTTAAATAGAATTGCAGTTTGGATCTGTGAAGCAAGAAGATGTAGTAAAAATAAAATCTTAGTTCACAAAGTTCCTTAAGAAACATTATAACATAACCTTGCAGGTCCCTTAAGCTTCTGGTAAGCCTTTGGACAGATGACAGCTCTCAATACTGCACAGTAAAGGGTGAATTTACTAGCCATTTCTGTACTCTGAAAAATAAAGTTTCAGGCCTTAATATCCTTGAAATTTGCTTACAAAGGAAATGTTTTGTAAATTAGAGAAACATGCATAAGTGATGTAAAGTGTCATAAATTTTCATCAGATGCATAGTGAATATCTGAGCTGTTGCTTAGATTGTCACTTTGATGTTCTAGATAAATTGTATGCTTAAGATTTTATTTAATTTTTGTGTCCTGAGTATGAGGTCACGCTCACCAGTTTTCTGTCTGTATTTGCATTTTGTCAGCTTCAAATCGTATTGCCATTAATACTGATCTTGGTTGCTTAGGAATCTGTTTTTTATCTTGCTGTAGTTGTGTTTTGCAAGGATGTTTTTCCGTGAGGTTTTAAATGTACATTTTTCAATGGATTATTCAGTGAAATAAGAAAAGGGGCTGCTAAGAACCAGGTGCTATTTTGTGAAATGCCTTTTGGAGTGCATGAGATGAAAATAAAATGGTTTTACTAGAGCTGGCAGCACTGAAAAGAGGGGTTTTGCTCTCTGTTTGCAGGCAAATGACAAGCATGAGTCTGGAGGAGCACCAGTGTAAGTGCTGGGACCCTGTCATCTAAACTGTGTCTCCAGCTGACTTCTAGCCAGCCAAGCTTTACCAATCCTGCACCATGGAGGACTGCCTTCACACCTCCTCTGAAAACCTCTCCAAGCTGGTGAGCTGGGCCCACAGCCACGGGACCATCTGCAGCCTCATCCCCAACCTCAAGCACCTGCTGTCCGAGGGAGCCCATGGCAACCTGACCGCCATGTGGGGCTGCAGTGCTGGCCATGCCTACCACTGGCCCCTGGCTGCCACTTGCCGGGCTGGCTCCCAGGAACGCGTCTGCTTCCAGGACAGCCGCAGCTTCAACTCAGACAGTCCCAGTATGTTGGGAGTGCCCTCTGAGACACAGGCCAGCCCGCTTGAGCGTTACCCAGGCCGGCCAGGGAAGGCCAAGCTGGACTGCACCCGCACCCGTGACTCCTGTGATTTCTCCTACTGCAGTGAGCCCTCAGAGCTGGGCGAGCCGGTGGAGGAGTACGAAGACGAGGCCACTCTCTTCGACATGGTCTGCGAGTCCTCCGTCACAGATGAGGACAGTGACTTTGAGCCACACCTCCACCGCGTGCCCGGCGGCCCTCGGAAGCGGCCACCCGCTGGGCTCCCTGCTGCTGCCCAAGCCCAGCCAGCTGACGAGGGCAGTGGCGAGGTTCTGCTTAAGAAGATCAAGCAGGAGCTGCCCGAGGATTACTACATCGTGGCCAATGCTGAGCTGACGGCTGGTGCCGATGGGCCGGCCCTGGCCCTCACCCAGATGTCCAAGCCCAAAGCACCAGTGCAGGCTGGACCCTCTGGCCTGGGCCCCACCAGGGCTCTACCCCTGCCTGCTGGGCCTGATCCCGACCCGCAACACCTCTGTGCCTCCCCACCCGGCCCACCCCGGCTCCCTGTGCAGAGACCTCCCCGAGCTGCCCTGGTTTCCCCAGCCCGTGGGGCAAGCGGCGGCCCCCCAGCCGCCCTGCAGGCACCAGCCACTAGCTCCAATGCCGCTGCCGTGGGGAAGGCCATCAGCATCCCGCTGTCAGCCCTGCAGCTGCCTGGGCAGGAGGAGGCCCCAGCCGCAGAAGAGACCCTGCTGCCTGCCCCGCAGCCAGCCCCAGGGGGCGGTGAGGCAGCTGTGTCACCTTCGGTGAGCGCAGAGCCTGAGGTCAGCTCCAGCCAGCAGCAGCCCCCTGCTGCCCCTGCTGCCACCCCTGAAGCTGCAGTCCCGTCGATGCCAGGTAGGAACCTGGGTGGAAGTGGCATTCTGGGGTCCCCCAGTGTGAGGGGTAGACGGGGGATGAAGCCCGGTGTTCTTCCCTATTAGTAGAAGTTCTTGTATACCTACTGTCTCCCTCCCTTTTAAATACTGGGAGGAGGTGTCTTTATTCAATTCCTGTGGCAGCTGCTTTACCCTAAAAACAATGACACTGCCTTGGTGAACCTGGGCACCCTGAAATCTGGTTGAGTCTATAAATTAGCAAGAGTCTGCAAGTCTTGTTGCCAGAAAAAAGCACCTGGACTGCTTAAAGACCTGGTTTTACTAAGTAAAATCCTACTAAGCTTTGTAAATTATGGGTGTTGTTTTAGTTGTAGCAAAGCAAATTTCTCTTTGTGACTCCTTTGTGACTTTCTGCATCTCTGAGAAGTTACTTTGCAGTTGTCCTGTTCTGTAATATCCCTCTTGGAAATCTCAGGCTGGTTTAGATCAGATTCTGCATATATAAATACGAAAGATATGGGATGCTTCATTTCAATCCAAATTGTGTGGTAAACCTACTTTCTCAGCATTGCTCAGTTTATAGCACATAACTGCTGTGTACACTAGTGCTGGTTCCTACCAGCTTGCAGGCTGGGGCATGCAAACACAAATGTAGGCAGAATTTTGCTGTATACATGTGTGTGCTATCTTGCTTTCAACAGATGTATTTAAAAACAAAAAAAAAAAAAAAAAAAAAAAGAAAGAAAAAAAAAAAGAAAAACAAAACCAAACCACCACTAACAACAATAATGAGAAAAAAAAAGCCAGAAAAAAGCAACACACACATAAAAGCTTCAAACCAGTTTTGTCAGTATTTGATGGGGGGAAGACCTGAAACCTTTTTATTCATGAGTGCCCTTCTCTGCTCTCAGATGCCAAACAAGGGCAGCAGCTGCTACCACTGAGGGTAATACCTTGCAAGAATGGACAGAGTACCATGGTTTCTAACCAGAACAGGGTTGGTCTGTATCTAATGTCTTGCTATGAGGACAAAATGGAGTATTTAGATTCACACCCACTGTAAACCCATCAAAACCTCATAGATTGCATAGACAGCAGCATCACATCAGCATGCTGCCCAAATTGCAGTTCAGTCAATTACATCCTTCCTTCTTGAGTTTCTTGTATTCTTCTCAAAATGTGTTACATGGTTTCTCTCCTCAGCCTGGTACAGCATTGTAATACGCTGTTACTGGACTCAGATGTATCTGCATGTGAGCCAGGGTAAAATGATTGATACACAACTGTCACCTCGTAGGTCTGTCAAGTCCTTAGTTTTATAGATCCACCTCCTTTGGCAGAGAAGTGCTGGCATTTAATCTTTGAGCTGCAGAGAAGTAGGTAATGTGGCAAGTGAATTTATTGCAGATTCACGGCTCTGCACAGCATGTTCTTGCAGCTAAACAGTGAAGGTCTGATTAAAAACTGTAGCATGTTTATTGTTTGTGTACATAATACTGTTAGATAGTCAGATTTACTTAGCAAACGGATGTGGAAGTGGTGTGTGATATATAAAATTGGAGCAATATTGAACTAGAAGAAGAGTTATCTATCCTATATGAAAATGTTTCTGTCTAAGCAGAAAGACATGATTAGTACAATTCTTACATAAAAGAAGGCAGGAAATAATTATACAAAGGAACCTGGAGCTTTTACTAGTTTATGGACTTGGTTGATGTTTTGACAACAAAGATACAGTTACTTTCTTTATTTACTTAGTGGCAACTGAATGTTGCCGAGACTTTGCAAAGGTGTTTTCGTGTCTTAGCAGAGAAGTAGCATCAAATGTTAGATGCTGATTTCTGTTGGGCTCAGGTCTCTATCTGAGCATTGTAGGATATACTGAATTATTTTTGTTAAACCCTAGCATGTGGACATTCATCTGTGAATTTTCTGATTATTTTTGTTCTACTTTATTAGCAGAAGCTTCAAAAATGAATGTAGGTATGTAGGTTCTACTTAGTCCTTTCTCTGTTGTGGAAGAAAATGAGGGTATTCATATGTGAGAAGAGAGACATTTCTGAAATTGTGCAGAGAAGGGAATTCCTGCTATTTCTACTTCCAGATAGCCTCCTTTGTCTTTCTCTTTTGCTAACACTTCGTCTGCTTCTGTCCGAGAACCAGCAAGAGGAAGGTGGGTCACATCAGTTGGGATGTAAGGTGAGTAAGAAGCACAGGTTGCAATATATACTGCCTTGAAAAAAGTGTTGTCATTTGGATGTCTGAAAGCAGAAGTGGGGAAAAAAAAACATTTGTTCAAGGGTGTGGAATAAGCCTGTGACTTGAAGGAGGATAGAACTTTCTAAACTTTCTATGTATAAAGCCAATTTTTTTTTTTTTTAATCTTCAGCAGTGCAGGACTCTATTTGTAGGCAGAGTGCTGCGGTATTCCTGAAGAATGCTTACCATCCATCTGAGAGTGGAGGCTCACCTCTGACTGAAGGTGAAGATGTGTGTTGGGGTAACAAGCCAGTGCACCAAGATATCTGTAGTCCAACACGAGTCTAACACTATCAATACGGGAAGAGCAAAGCGTTCTGTGAGGACATATTAAGAAGATGTGAAATCCACATACACAGAATGTGCAGAAGCTAGAATCTTGAATAGGGGTAGAAAACCAAAAGATCCTATAAATGAAGTGGCCGAGTGTGTTGTTCTGGTCTGCGGGTACCGGAGCAATGCCAACACACGTACCACTTGCTGTAGGCAGTGGGCTACAGGGTGCTGTTTTTGAAGAGTTTGGAAAGGACGAAGGTTGTCTACAAACACCAGTTCTGTCACTGTCAGTGTGCTGCACTCTGTCACTGTGATTATCAAACCACTGTGAAGGTTAGGAGTGTGTGCCGTGATGGATGCTGGATGGATAATGCCTCAGTGACTCTGATGTCCTCACTCTGCATTCCTCCACATTTTTCCATTTTCTGTAACGGATACCTCAGATCCCAGAGCAGTGCATAAATCACCCTGGCAGCATGGGCAAAGAGCTGGTTTGGTCCTGCAGTCTGATCACCAACAGGTGCTAGTGGGGCTGGCACAAACCACCACAAAATTGGACAGTACTGTCTGTTCCATGTGTTTGTATGATGTTATTTTTTCTCTTCCCTCCTATACCTGAGCATGATCATTGTAAAATGTGGTGCATCTGGGAGTTATGTGATATTTGTGGAGGGCTTTTAAATTGAATGTCCTGAAGTTTTTCTCTGCAATCACAATCTTGCTCTCTCTGTAATTGTATGGGTTTAAATTCAGTAGGAGCTCAGATCCTTGTGATCATAAAATTCACAGACTTGGAGCTGTTAGGTGAGCATCAAAATGTTGCACGATTCAGGAGGGAAAAGGATCCCCCCATACCTCATGGGTTGCCAGTAGTAACTAAATTTGGCTTAAATTCTGAAGTCACTGTTAACCTGGCAAGTAAAAAAAGGTGCCAGCCAGCGCATTCCAGAGAATTCTATCACTTGCACTTGCAGATAAGTGCAAATAAGAAATAAACAATGCCTTTTTGAGAGGTATATAAAGTGTCAGCCATATATACAGAATGGCCAAATTAATCCCAGCTGTAATCCTTCCTGTGAAACTGTGCCAAGAATGAGTGTAACACAAGGCAAATAATCACATCAAGGAAACTTTAGCTCTCCCAAGAAAACTCAAATAATTGCTGATAGATCTCTGTACTTTAATGTATACAAAGATTGATGACTTTTGGTTAAAGCGAATGCTGAAGACTTTGTCCAGGGATGTATACTGCTTAATGTGGTCAAAGGAGTAATTAAATGGTTTCTTGCTCTTTGTGTTGGAGTAAAGACTTCAGAGTCCACTGGTGGCTCTTTAGGTCACATAATTGATTCCTGTTACTTCTCCACTAGCTTAGTAAAAGATGAGTGCTAAGACAAGCAATTACAAAAATGTTGTGCACTTTTTTTTTTTTCTTTTTTTTTAAAGTTGTAAGGCCCTTGTGTATTTAGAAGAATAAAATTAGATAATTATGTTTTAACTCATCAGAAACTAGGAACTGGTGATTTAATTAACCACCTTCTGTACTGGCACTGCTTTTTGATCTTGCAGCATGGATTTGCCAGTTCTCTCCCACAGGGACCAGAGCAGGCTTGAGAATTGGGCCCATGGGAAGCTAATGAGATTCTACAAGACTAAGTACAAGGTGCTGCATTTGGATCAGGGCAATCCTGGGTACGTGTACAGACTGGAAGGAGAAGTCACTGAAAGCAGCCTTGCAGAGGACTTGGCAGTTCTGGTGAACAAAAAGCTGGACATGAGCCAGCAGTGTGCACTTGCAATCTAGAAGGCCAGCAGTATCCTGAACTGCATCAATAGGGTGGCAGCAGGGAGAGGGAGGTGATTGTCTCCCTCTGCTCTGCCCAGTGAGAGGGCAGGCCCCATCTGCAGTACTGTGTCCAGGGGGCTCCCAGCACAAGGAAGATGTGGAGCTGTTGGTTCAGATACAGAGGCAAGCCACTAAGCACCTATCCTGTGAATAAAGGCTAAAAAGCATGGCTCATTCAGTTTGGAGAGGAGAAGTCTGCAGGGACACCTTGTTGCAATCTTACAGTACTTAAAGGAAGCTTATAAACCAGGAGGGATACCAACTTTTTACAAGTTTTGATAATGACAGGACAAGGAGGAATGGCTTTTACCTAAACAAGAGAACATTTGTATAAGATGTTAGGAAGTAATTCCTTATTCAAAGGGTAGTAAGTCACTGGGAGATGTTAGCCATAGTAGGTGTGGATGCCCCATCCCTGAAGGTATTCTAGGCCAGTTTGGATGGCGTTTTGGGCAGCCTGATCTGGTCGGGATCAACTAACCCATGGCAGGCAACTGAAACTGAGTGGGCTTCAAGGTCCCTTCCAACCTAAGCTATTCTATGATTCTGTGATTATCTTTAGTCTTTTATATTGTAAAGGACTTCTGTTTAAAAGCAGAATAGTGTCATAAAAAGGACACACACAGCATCAGCAATATAGTCGTATTTTTGCTTTCTAAAGCAGGGTCCACAGTATGACAACTGAATTGAAAAAATACAAAGTTTGGTACTAATAATTCTAATATAAGAGTATGCCTTGTGAGACTGTTCCTACAAAAAATTTTTATCATGTTATTAACTCTTGAAAGAGAAACCAGCAATGAATACTCAGTGGATACTATAACGTCTCCAGATATTCATGGAAGTGTGTTTATCAGCATTTTGAATTCCACATGTGCTTTCTTTGGTAGAAATTTCTTCCAGATGCAAAAGGTTCATGCTGATCTCTTTGCAACCTTGAAGACCAACAGTGGACTTCTCATGTAGGTGGAGGTCTCCTTGCTGTCCTAAATACTAAATATTTATGAAACAATGCAACTTTGCACACAAAAGAGAGGGCTGATGCTTTTCTTGAATGTAGTCTAATATAGGGGGAGATTGAGGATGGACTTGATAGTATACCTGCATTAAAGATACGTAGATTTGGAAATCCATTCTAACTTGTATTTTCTAAATTGTATGTACATTCTAAATTGTAGTTTCCACACAGTCTGTGGCAATTCCTTACCTGTAGTTAAAAGGGATTTGAATCCTCCAGAAAGCTCCACTGCAGCCAGGCCCTGGCAGTATTAAAGGATTAAAGCTGTAAAACATGCAGAGTTCATCTGCATGTGGTTGAAAGTATTCTCTGGGCTCTAAACAGAAGAATTGCATCACAGAGATTTATTGAAACTTAATATAAATATACTTTTCCAGTTTTATATGTTATAACACAAACAGTATTAAGATGCTGCGTCATATTGGAAGAGTAAATAGCAACTTCAGTAAAAGGTTGTGTTCTAGAGCATCACTTCTCATTTCAGGTTTGGAAACTTCCTGTCACTCCAACATAAAATGCAGAAAAGCAGAAGATAGGAAGCAGAAGGGAGAAGTAGAAAACAGCTCTTTTTACAAGACCAGCAGGATTAAATGCTTTTGCTTCTTAAACAGACCTCTGCTCTGTACAAAGTTACGTGTTTTGTATACTGATATATAATAATGGAAGAAAGTAATTCCAATATTCCAGCAGATCTGTAAAGATACAGAAAAAAAAACAAAGGAAACTCAACATCTCCATTTTTCAGTGCTCGAACATTTCCATTCCTTTATTCTTTCTGAAAAGAAAGAGGTGTCTTTGAGGGGTGTTGTGCCAACACAACGTGCAACCTCAGGAAATGTTTCTGCAGACACAGATGTGTTTTCAGAGAACACTGCAAAAGGAACAGCTGGATTTGCTTGCAATTCTCAGTGAAATCATGCGGAAGGAATAAATGGAAGGTTTGAAATTTGCAGCTAAGGACAGCAATTAATTAAATGCTGGAGCTCGCTGATTAATCTAACTAATGAAACATGGAAGATGTTATCAAAGGCTTTAGGTGCCTCTCCCAAAGTTCGAGAGCACCTTAAAAACATGTGTTTTTTTCTCTCTCTCTACCTGGATGATTTCTATTTCAGAGGCCTTTAATGCATCTCTTATCTTTTGAAGTGTGTTACCTATGTTAGATACTTTTATACTCTGTTTTTACTGATCTTTTTCCATCAAAGTATAATTAAACTGCTACCGTATACATACAGTACGTAGTGAATTACCAACTTAGGTCTTTCAACTGAAATGCAGTTCTGAAGCATGATGTGCCAAAAAGCACTACCGTGAGGATGGTAATTGTTATACCATGAGATGCCAATTTCTCTTCAGACCTGTGGAGCTGGCAAGGGTTCAGTTCTTTATGTGACAGCCTGTAAGGATACTGTAAACTTCTGAAGAAGAAGGCATTGAGTGAAAGGATGCACAGGGTCTGAGAAAAGAGCCTGGGCTTAATTTATAGAATGGCTTTCTCCTGTGGCTCAACAGGAAAGAACAAAGCAGCCCCTTTCAGTGGATGGCTCAGGGCCTTCACAGTTGGCCTCGTGTCTCTGGGCAGGGCACAGGGTATCTGCACTGCTGCCTCATCCTCTATGTTATATGCTTAATTACGCTTTCACCATTAAGTGCTACATGGCTACATAATGGCTACGTCTTACTTTTAACACACGCTTCTTGTTCCCATTAACTTCAGTAATTGTCAGTGCACACATGCATGCAGCCAAGTACTGTGTGTGTTCCTGTTCTTCATGCTAGGACATATTTAGAGTGGTGGTGACCCTGTGGTCTGCTGTTGTTTTGCATTAGCTAGATCTTCATTATGAAAGCACGCAACCATTGATTAATGTTAATCATTTACTCGATAAATTATCATTGGGGAAGAAAAAAAAAAAAAGTTGAGCATCTGTTTTTATTGGAAAAAGGAAGAAATTGATTCAGAGATAGTCTGACCCAGGTCATGTCGCCCCGGTGCAAAGTCTGAACATTCTTCATTGTGAATTATTTCAAGCAGGACATAACGATACCTAAAGGTACTGCCTCTGAAAGATTAGGATGCTAATCTGGTCTCTGAATAGCTTGTTCCACTTTCACCCCCTTTCCAAATGGATGTTTGCCTTATCTCTGTTTTAATCCATCTGACTGGTCAAATCTGCCTGAATGAGTGAGCAACAGAAGTATAAAGTAACTTCTTCCTGCTCTTGATTTGGTGCAGTCTTCCTCTGACTGCAGTGAACTCTGTCCTTCAGTCATGTGGAAGTCCTACGGTGTAAGGATTTTCTTCTGTCACTGACTCTTCAGAAATGGAGTTTATTTGGAACTGACAGTACCTCCAAGAAAACAAATTAACAGGCAGGAAAGTCAGTCTAGGTTTAACTGCTCTGCACTGTTGCCTGTATGCTGGTACGTGGTTTGCTTTTCGCTCATAGATTTCCATTTCTTTTTTCTCTCTGAAGAGGGAGGCATCTTTTTGCCTGTGTTTTACCCCTCCTGATTTCAGACAGTCCTTAAAAACTTGTTGACAAATACCTTTGTCCCATTTACCATTCACTTGCATGGTTGTTAAATATATTAGACTGCTTTTTGTGCTAGTTCATGATAAAATATCCGTATATACAATGTATATACTACACATCCATAATTACATTCATAAAGTTATACTCCAGGTTATACTCTTGCTTGAATTAGTGTGTGTCATTTTTGTATGAAATCATTGAGTAGCATTTTTGTTCCTATGGTGCACGGAAGAACAAATTATTTCTACAGAAATAACAATACAATCCAGGCAGGAAAAGTTTGACATTGTAATTACAGAAGAGAACTAATAACAATATTCTGAGCAGCAAAGAGGTATGTATGTGTGCTTACTCTCTGTGTGTGAGCACATGTCTAGAAATAATTTGAAAGCCTTCAATTTATTTAAGTGATCTTTCTTCAAATACAGCTGCAAAATGTGACTACGTGTCTGTGCAATTAAAGTCTGACGAAGTAATCTTAAATATGTATTTGCAGACAGACACACAGATAAGCCATGCAGGAGCAGCAGACTGACAGCACCTGCGTGTTCTATTTCTCTGTCTCTGCTCTGTGCAGAATGCCCAGCTGTTCCCACTGAGACTGCTGGTCTGCAGGGCAGAGTGTGCCTGCTTCGGTCATCCAGGGTGTGAGAGCAGCTGCTTGTCTGCCTCTGATGCCTGAGGTCTGTGGTGTTTCTCTCAGTTGTGATGCATTCACCTCTCTGCCCTTGCCCAGCTGCTCAGTCTCCTTACAGGCTTGTAGGAACTTCAGGTCTTTGAACTTCCACCCCTTCCAGTTGTGACTAGCATTGTGTTTGCAGAGGTTAAAGCAGAGTTCAATTTTGTTGATTTTTGTGGAGTGTGAGGAAGAAAGGACTGTCCACACAGGGACAAGGCAGCAAAGCAGGCTATGAACTTGTCCTTAGGAATTGTTTTGCTTCAAGTGTTACACGTAATCCTTTCTAGAGAACTGTATACAGAGTTAGTCATTTAATTCTACTCTCTGACCCTCTGGAGGCAAATACATGCATTAATACATGCATACAGCCTCTGAAGTGAGGCTGTAAATTGTGATCACTTTGTAGCATTCATGCCCTTTGCAGCTTGCTTCACTCCTACTGCAGGATGTAATGTGGGAAGGTGAAGGCAGATTGTGTGATTGGGCAACATCACCAGTCAGAATATCAGAACGCTCTCTAATGAGGCAATCTCAGTACTTAACTAAACATAAAATAATGTCGGGAGTAAAGGTTGAATACAGTTTTTAGGAGTACGTGTGCTGTGTTCCGTGCTACCAAAAGTCTGTGATGCTGGCTCCCTGCATATGTTCCCTGCTACACCTGCAGCAGACAGTTCAACCAGAACAGGAAAGGATACCTTTTGATTCACTACCATTGGCATTTTAATAAAATAGAGGGGGAAATGTCTGCAGTGTCTAATAAGCAATACATCAAATAAGCACTGTCAGCCTGTGCAGAGGTTCTGCAGTGTGATTTATTACATTAATTACAGTCATGTGGGCCTCATGCTCTTAAGTCTGAAACTGCTGTCACATTCTAAATTTGATTTAAGCATACATTTTGGCCAAGACTAAAATACAGTCTATTATGATTAATGTAATAAAATATTTATTACATACTCCCTTTCTTTGTTTCACTGCTCGTTGTCCCAGTTATCCTGCCTCATTCCAAAACCATGATGTATTGTCAGATTTCAGATGATGAGGATCCTCATCTGTTTTTCATCTCTCCCCTCACTGTTGTTCTTTTTTTACATCTCTTTGTTCTGATTCTCCTTTCTCTCCCCTTCATCTTCATTTCCCACCCATGATTCCCAACTCTGCATCTCACTGCTGTCTGGAGTGAATCAAAAGCAGCCGAACTTCATAGGTCTAGCTCTTCCCTTTGAGATCTCTTGCAGTGATTTCGCAATTATACTTATTAAAGTTAGATCTGAAACGCAGTGACATTAGAACTGTTGTAGGCTGCAGCTGAGAACTTGCTAGGCCTGTGGTGAGGTCGCGTTGTGTGCAAAGAGAAGACCGGTCTGTAAAGGGAAACATGTTCGTGTCCTGTTTCCCATACTTCTTTCACAGAGCTTGTGACTGTAGAAAGGATCCAGGGTGTGAGATTGTGTTGTTTGGCAGGTTTGGTCTGTAGGAATACACATGCTGAGAGGAAGTCTTCAGCAGCAGTGACTCTGCTCAGTGTAAGCACATTACCCTTTTAGTTGCACAAGCAGGCAGTAGCCTTTATGTTCCTTTCTCATGCTGCTTTTCATGCGGACACAAGTCTTAGACAAAAGCTATGTCCCCAAAGGTCTCCTGATATAACTACCAGTTTTATGCTATTGTACATGATCTATAATGAATAGAAACAACTCAACATAGAGAATGTTGTTGCACAGAATTCCATGGACCCAAATTTTCCAAACCACCATGTAAATTGGCACCCATGGTTTTGTACAAGCTAGCCCACTCTTTTGATTACTGGCTGGGTAATTAGTGTTTACAAGATTCATTTATAGACTTAACTCCAGCCTTCTCTGTATGAGCAAATAAGGGTGGAAACCTTATGGAAAATGTGGATCTCTCTGTCTCTGTTTAAAAATGGACTTTTCAACATGAGAATTTGTATTTTTCCCCTAATGCTTTTCTGGTTTTCAAATAATAAATGTCATCCAACAAAGGAGGTTCCTTTCACATCCTTTCATTTTTTTTTTTTCCCTCATTTTGAGTTTTTCTTCTTGTGTTTTCTTCTATAGCAGCTTTTTAATCTAGTCATCTTACATGCATGAATGTTGTTCAGTCTTGCTCCTCTATTGCCATCTAAACACATAATGACTGGCTGATCTCTACTTGTCTGTATAGGCACATGCTTACACACAGGGACTACAATGCAGGAAGCACTCACTATATGCTTTGCTGGACTGGGGATGCTTTCTGAACTAACAGACAAGTCTACTTGGAAAATGAATGCTTCACTTCTGCAGTGCCACATCCAACTTCCAGTTCTCTATTTAAGTTAGACAATTGCTGACATACCCCTTTAGTTCCTTCTGCCACAGGTTGTATAGTAACATAAAATGCTTTGAAAGAGCATTTTAAATTTTAAAAATGCAACTTTACACTGTGTTGCTGACAAGTGCTGGGTAAAAAGGAAGAATATTTTCTAGTGTTAAGTGTCTAAGCTGAAGAAAACCTGTGCCAAAAAAAGTGTCTCTTGCACTTAGCACTACATTGAAATCAGTAGTTGAAGAGTTCTCAGTGAAGTTTGCTGTTACGGTAGAAAATTAGCCTAGAAAATTAGCAAAGGTACACTTGCAAACATAAATCTGACATTTGCTTCACATTGTGTCACATTTTGCACTTAGCAAATATAGCAACACTTCAGTTTAACCAATCTGCCTGATGTTTTTTTTATCCTGAGCACTGAAAGTCAAACATTTATGTGTTAGAAGTGAACATAGCTTTAGAAAGTTAAACCTAGTTGTTCTGGAAGTAAAGGGGTTTCACATCTTTTGAAAACTTATCTAGTAGTACTAGATTTGCTGTATAGAAAATCATAGAATCATGAGCGGACCTTAAGGATTGCCTAGGATACCACCCATAAGATCATGCTGCCCAGGGCCCCATCCAACCTGGCCTTGAGCACCTTCAGGGATGGGACATTCACAGCTGCTCTGGGCAGCTGTTCCAGGGCCTCACTGCCTTCTGTGTGAAGAATTTCTTCCTAATAACTGATCAAAATCTATCCTCTTTTAGTCTGAAGTCATTACCCTTTATCACTACACACCCTGACAAAGAGTCTCTTCTCATCCTTCTCTTGTAGCACTAGAATGCTGCTGTAAGGTCTTCCTGGATCCTTCTCCAGGCTGAAGAAGCCCAGCTCTCTCTGCCTGTCTTCATAAGAGAGGTACTCCAGCTCTCTGGTTATCTTCATGACCCTACTCTGGACACACTCCAACAGCTCTGCAAAATTCTTGAGGTCCCCATGCTTGGATGCAGTACTGCAGATGGGGCCTCATGAGAGCAGAGTAAAGGGGGGCAATCCCCTCTTGAGCCTCACCTCCCTCAGCCTGTCCTCCACATCTGTGAAGAGTTGGATCCTGAATCTCAGTCAAACATCCTAGGGACCAAAGAATTTGTTCTTAAAAATCACCTGAAAAATGGAAATAAGAGAATGATGAGGCAGAACAGGTGAATCTTTATCTGTTTCTGGACTTGGTTATAACTCAGATTACTAACTTGGAACAGGGCTCCTAATGTAGCGGACTCCATTCCAGCTCTGAGCCCTTAGTACCTTTCACCCGGACATCCCTAAGTATGAAGTATGTGGTTGCTTTGCTGCTCTTGCAAAAGATATCTGCTTCCACTGTTCTCCTCTCTGTAGCTCAGGGAGCAGACGTGGTTTCCTGCTCTGAAAATGCTGTGCAGTATTTGGTAAACCTCGCAGAGCTGGACTTGCTAAATGAAGGTTGGAAAATCAAGTGGATTTGGGTAAACGTAAACTAGATAGCCTCACTGTTGGGATACAGAGGAAACACATCCCATGTTGCTTTGCAGCAGTCTACAGCAGTGCAAGGAGAACAGCTTCAAAAATAAAGTTGGAGACTGTACAGTCCCACATGACAATTCCACACAACACTGTGAGTGTTCAGCAGCTGAAGTGAGATGTGAAGTAAAAGAAGAATACAACACTTTCATTTTTCACAGAATCACAGAATTGTAGGGGTTGAAGGGACCTCCAGAGATCATCGAGTCCAACCCCCCTGCCAAAGCAGGCTCCCAGCAGTCGCACAAGTAGTTGTCCAGGCAGGTCTTGAACATCTCCAGAGGAGACTCCACCACCTCCCTGGCAGCCTGTTCCAGTGCTCCGTCACCTCACCTAAAGAAGTTCTTGTGCACCTTTGTGCAGAACTTCCTATTCCATTCGTTTTGACAAAATCAAAGCCAAATAGGTGAAGTGAAGACCACACTGAGGACAAATTTAAAAATTTCAGGTATGGTAAATGTACTTTTAGTGCATTTGTGGGCTATTTCAAGATCAGAAATATGCTTCATTACAGTCAGATAGAGCAGGAGAGGCTTCATACAAGCTGAAAGTCCCTGGAGCACTCCTGATTTGCAGTGTTCATTTGTCATTGCTAGTATCTGCTGCGTAAAAGATAGATCCTGTCAGTCATAGGAGGACATAAATTCTTAATCCCTTGTCATGGCTCCAGGTTTTCTGGTATCTGAGGATGATGTAGTAGTCTCATCAATATTGATGGGAATTTTATTGTTGAGTTTGCACATTTCATCTTTTTTGGCTGTTGTGGCAAGAAATTAGTGAAAACAGGTGCAATCTAAAAAAAAAACAGCACTAGCATCTGAGTGAGCAGACCGTTCTACATCTTGCAGAAAATGTACAGACGGCTAACGTTTGTTTGTGAGACTTCTACGTCATGGCTGTGCTGATTCATAAATATTCTTACTCTCATTTGCTTGGAATCTGTGTTCTGTTTTCTTGTATGGTTCTTAATTTTAGGATCATAAAACATTTCACTGATAATTGTGCTGTAAGAGGTTTACAGAATACAAGCATAATTTATTTGGCCCAGAAAACATAATGTCTCTTGTAAGTGGATTTCAATTAAGAAATTTCTACCTTACTAGAGATTTTACATACTAATGAAAGTATTTGCTGAAAATGTTAAACTACATGGGGTTCGACTTAATGTAGTGGAAACAGGGAACTGTAATTGTTAAATAGAATTTTGGTAGCAAAGTCAGATTGGTAGGAGAGAAAAAGTGCAGGAGCACTTTCTTCTGCTTTTGTAATCTGCAGCTAACAAGTTAATTCTTTGATCCTGCAGAGCTCAGAAACTGTTAGATGTCAAGCCTGATGAAAGTCTCCAGGCAGTCACAGGATTTCCTCTGCTCTTTTGACTGACTCACCAAGCCTAAGCTTAAATAGGTATGATATATTATGGCACCAAAAGTGCACTTTATTTGGCCTCAGGACTTTCTAAGAAGCAAGTTATTGTTGGATATGAAATAATTACATTAAAACATATGTATTTTTGACCTAAGCCTTTAACTACTGCATGTGTGTAGGAGTTGCCTTGACAAATTTAGTCTGGAACAGATACTAAAAATGCCAGAAATATTGTTCTCCAAGTGCATACATCTCCCTGTCTTTCAGTCTCAGTAGGATTCTGGGAGTACTCACAGACACCTGTAATGGGGAGGCCTCCTACTTTTTCTGTCCTCAGTGATGATACAGGAGAAAGATGTTCAGTTTTTTAGTCCCGTGATAGAATGAAAGACAGCAAGTCATTGTCTAAATGTTATTTGCAGTACGAAGGCAGATGCATCATCACTGGCCTTGGCTTGTGCTGGCTGTTATTAAATGAGTGCACATTGTGGTAGGACATTTGGCCACTATGAGCAGGTAAGCTGTAGCACTGCTTGCAGGAGTATGCACTTGTTGGCAAGTTCCTGAGCCTTCCTCTCCATGACTTGGTGTGAGTCAGTACACAACAGGGCTACTGCTGTCCACTGTGGTTATTGACACCGTTCGCCTGCTGATACACTCTTGAAAAAGAGAAGAAAAGACAGATAGGAACAGGCTCTGGTTTACGTGAATCATTTCAGTTGGCTGTTTATAGCCTTGTACTGTGGATTAGGTACCACTACACTTCCGTAATTGCAGAGTGGGGACAGAAGCAAGCTTGCAAAGTGCTTGGGGTGAGAACACAGCTCCAGGGTAGAGATAGATCGCATCCTGTGTGTGCTATGCTTTTTCACTTGAATGAAAGCATTGTGGTGGGAGTGGGTCATCCCCAGAAAGATATTTCTAGTCAGAGGACAAATCAGGCAGAGGAGATGTTGGCTGGTAGTGTGATTGCCATCCAAAAAAACTTTTTTACTGGAGATCTTGTTGACATCCTTATGCAGAATTTGAGGCTGTGTGCAGAAAGAGCTCAGGTTTACAACTCCCACTGATGTTACAAATCCTCTCTGAATATTAACAGGCATCATTCTGATGTGAACGACAAAAGCAAGTGTTTTACCCCCACTGTACATAATTACAAAGGAGGTTATGTTCTGGTAAGTCTGAATTTGTCTAAGTGTGTGAGCTGAAATAAAAACAACCCTGTGTTTGATAACTCAGCTGATAATGTTAATTAAGTCTTGGCTGTACTAAGATCAGATTATGAAAGATCAGACTGCAGCTGTTGCTGTGTGGGAAGGATCATCTCATGGTTGTGGGCTAGCTAGAGACACTCAGCTCCCACTGGATCTGTGTAATCTCTGCCAAGTCACTTTATCTTTGTCTACTTTTAAGTTGAACATTTAAACTACTCAAGCAGTCCTTCTTACTCTCAGCTGGGAGGTTACCCCAATCCAACAATAAGGTGAGATTTACTGCCTTTTTCTGATGTTCTGGTTTTCCTGGAAATGAAGCACTGATGTGGAGTGAGACAGGAACTACAGATGTGCGGATCAGATGTTTTGTGTACTATGCAGCTGTGGGCAGGACCTCGTGAGATGCATCTCCAAGTTACCTTGTTTTGTAAGTTTCTGCTCCTGGTCGGCATAATGGGGAACAGCACTACCAACTGCTAAAGTTTTGTTATTACAAGGAAAAACTATTTGGTTTAGCTTGGTTTGGTAGTTTGTTCAGTTCATTGGTTCTGTTTTACTAGCCAAAACAGATTAGATCACAATATGAGAATATACGTTTTCCCTAGACCCTAACAACATGCATGTAGCTAAGAATGCAAGAAGAGTGAAAGCATATGTGATATCTTCCCATTGTTCCATCCTCCAGCAATTTACAGCTCAAGCACCTTTCCAGTTTGGAAATACTGTCTTGTGTTGAGGAGCACTTTGTAACAGTGTTCTGTACTTTTACCCAGTTTTTGAACCCGTGCACAATAAAGAGTTTGTGATAATGTGAGCAGTGGACACCTAAGAGCAAGTAGGTGTACTTTGCAGTCATCAGGGGACTACTGTACATTTGCACCTGTGTTTTCAGTAAATTCCCAAAAGGTTAAGTGTTGGCCAGATGATTTTTTCACCTCTATTCTGCAAGATGCAGCAAGGTGAGACCAGGCAAACATTTGCTTCATTGCTTTACTGAAAATACTCCTCTATCAGAAAGAGTATTCACTTTCAATCTCCATATCTGTGGACCCTGTACCTCAGCAGTTCTCCCAGTTTATGTATTTTCAAAAAATTCACTGTGATAACAGCTGAAATGCCTTTTAGTCTTGAGTTCTTAATAAATGAATTCCCTTATATTTAGACTTTCTTTACCAACCAATCCATATAGATTTTTAAGGAACAAAATGGCATTACACTAACCTAATCTCCCTCTCACATGCTACCACCCTTGGTACATGGCTAGAGCAGAAACAATGCCAAATATCCACAGTGTAGAAGGCATTGGTTCTCTTTCACAAAATTTCCCATAGGAAATCAGAGGTGTGTAGAGTAGAAGGGCTTATTGTAAATATTTTGAAAGAGCCATTAGCAGTCTGCGCTCAGATGATATTTTTCATGGTCTCCATGTCCAGTCACAGGTTGTGTGGAATGGAAGCAAGATAAGCCTGATCCTGTGCCATAATTTGATCAGTGATCCAAATGGCACACTGTTCTGGGTTTGACTGGGATGGAAATAACTCTCTCACAGCAGCCCATAATGTGCTGCAGTTTGGATCTGTGGCTACTACAGATCTACAGATTTTGGCTGTTGCTGAGCATTGCACACCATTAAGCCTTTCTCTTTTTCCCATCCTGTATCCCAACCAACTAAGCTGAGCTTGGCAAGAGGTTGGGAAGGGGCTGACCCCGACTGACCAAAGGGATATTCCATGCCATACTACATCATGCTTAACAATAAACAGTAAAAAAGGGTTGGTTTTTTTTTCCTGTGGAAAGTAGGCATTGCTTAGAATCTGACTGAACGTTATGAGAGATGATGAGTGATTGCCTTTGCATTGCATGTTGGATTGTTTCTTTTCTCTTTCCTTTACTTAGATTTGCCTCAGCTCTGATGTTTTCTTGTTTTTGCTCTTCTCTGCCCTGCTGAGTGTGGGGAGAGAGCAAGTGACTGTGTGGTGATTGCTGACCACTGTCAGTCACCACAATAATAGAGAATGAAATAATGCAATTAGTGAAAATCACAGTTTGGTGACAGTAAAAGGGTGTTTGGATTTAAGTCTCCGTGGTGGCTGGATTGTATGGTTTAGGAATAGATTGCCTTTCAGTACAATGACTTCTCTTTGGTTAAATAAGGAATTTGATGACATGAAGAGTTATGTCTCCTTCCTAAGCTGTTCTAGGCTATAAACATTTTCTTAGTTAAGTGAGGCTCATCAAAATCATCTGCTTTTGCTGTAGATAAAAAGCACATGCAGATCATGGCTGTGGCTCACTTGACATCTGGTAACTTTGGTTGTCTCAGACACACTGGGTCTCACTGTTTCACTGCACTAGTCCCATGCTTTGAGATATCTGTGATATTTGAACTCTCCCATAGAAAGAGAATAATTAACCAGAACTCCAGGCTAGATTCCCAGTCAAAACTGGCCTAGCTCTCCGGATTTGGCTGGTAGATAAGCTGACCTATTTTGTTTAAGATTTCCCTCCTGCCTTGGTGTAACACATCAGAGCACTGCAGGAATGCAGTCTTTCGTACAACTTCAGGAGATCTTTATTGAGCATGGGTTTTATAATTGCTATCTGCAGATACAGCAATTTCCTTTGCAGTTTAAGGAAAGATGCCAAAATGTAAATGACTGAGTGTCACTGCTGTGTTGTGACAGGGCATTCTGAAAGAAAGAGTGATTGATGACATGTGTATAACCAAACCATTGTATGTGCTTTTTATATTGCAACAGTACTTAAAATGTGGGCTGTCAGTCAAAGAACAGCTTACTTACACAGTGCTATAGTAAGTGGTGGTGGGTGCAGTGAACAAGGTATTAGGGTAAATGTTTTGCTTCTGCACTTCAAACAGCTTTAGCTCTTTATTTCCCTCTGCAGCTAGCCATTGTAAAAGGATCCATTGCTTGAAGCATGAGACTTCATTGAGGGCTGCTTGTAGCTCTTTGGTGCTGACACCATAATTAAAGCCAGTTTTTGAAATAAACTGGTTACATTTTCTCCCTGAGCACAGTTAAAGCAAACCTCGGTGGCAACATTTTACGTGGCTGCAGAAACCCCCAAAGGCCTCAGCTGCAGACCTTCAGTTCTCTGTGCTTTGCCAAGGGCCTGAGGATCCAGCACAGCAGGTTTCACTGAGTGCTGTGGGTGCATTGGGCACCTATCAAGTGAGAACAGAGGACAAGGGTTGCAAGCCACTCTCAGTGCCTCTGTGTGTATGGAGGTGAGGAGGGAAATGCTCTGCAGGCCTGGATGCTGTTGCTTTAGGTGGATGGAAAGAGAAGCCACCCAGCTACACGCCGAAGTCTGTGCACCACAAGAAACATCTCAGCCAGATTAGCAATGGAGACTGGGCCACCTTCCTCTGCCTGCTGCTTGCCCTCTCAGCAGACTGGTAAGGCAGAGTGGGCAGGAGGAGCAGACACAAGCACTGATGCAGAGCGTGGCTGCCCATGAGCTTGGCCCGTAACAGAGAGGTGGTGGGAATTTTGCCAGGTCCGGTATGACTTTGTGGTGTGTATGTAGGGTGGGAGATAACAGGTAAATCCCCTGTTGCTGTAAGTGTAGTAGAGCAGAGACAACAAAATGTATGTGACTTTTGTAATGAGATAGAGCAAAAAAGGTCTTTCCCTTTTCCCTCTTTTTGATAACTGAGAAAAAAGGAATGTGTCATTTACGAGTACAGAAAATAGTCAAATCATTGGAATTTTCCTTCTTTACACATACTGCTCATCATTTTCTAAAACCATTAAGGCTTATCTTATCCATAATGACAGTTCTGCCTATGTGCTTATAAATTGCATCCTTGTAAAGACAGTTTCCACATGCCAAGAAAACAGTCTGTAAGTACATGCATCACTTCCATGTAAAAAGCTTTTCATTTTATGCTTATGACCAGCCTGAAAATTGTCATCAAGAATCATCTTTTGAGTCACATCTGGATGCTGTGGTTTGATGTGTCACCACTTGCAAGGACCTTTGAATATAGCCTTATGGATCAATATAAAGTTGTTTCTTGAATTTGATTTTTTTTCTGCAAAACGAGAAAAAATGTTCACGATTGAACTACATCTGTCCAGGTACAGCTTGATTATGTAAAGAAGCTGTAAAAACATGTTAAGTGCTGACAGTTTTGATATTTTCTAATGTGAAGTATTACATTATTTTTTATTCTTTTATATTTGTAAATTACACATCACTGTGTTGTACCTGCTAACTTCTTTCTTAGGATGTGCTGCATTATTTTGTAGTGTGCATTTCTGTCTATACTTATCGGCTCTTTAGAAACTTGTCTAATTAAAAATAATTATAATATCATAAATTTAAGGCTTTGGTTATTCTTTGTAGAAAAAATGTTAGAACAAGTACAGCCCCTTGTTTCACAAATGAGTCAGTTCACAATGGGCTCATTACTCAGATTGGGCTCAGCATGTGGCACTGGAGTCCACGCCTTGCATTTGTTCTGGAAAGCAGATTGCCTCTAATTAAACAGCCTTCCACAGATCTCTGTGCACAAAAATGTATCCCAGTGTCATGAGGAGTTCACTTTGTGCCATATTCCAGTCACTAGTTGTAGAACTGAACTGAAGTTGACTTTTCAGTCATGTGGCAAGTATGTAATGATGTTTTCAAGTGTGCTTTGTGAAATTCACTTTCATTTCTTTTTGTTCATTCTTTTAAAGGAAATTTGCTTTGGGAAAAACCTTTCACACAAGCTAACTGCTCTTTCTGTGTTGTCTTTTTCCTTCTCCCTCTTGCAGACCAGGATGAGAGAGCAGCAGAGCTCAGCAGGGAGCAGAACGAGAAGACCATTCGCAGCACACAGACAGCTCTCCGCAATTTCCGCGAGTTCCTCATCTCCAAGTATCCCTCTGAGACCCGAGAGATCTACGTCATCCCCTGCAAAGAGCTCGATGCGTACCTTGCTTCGTTCTTTGTGGATGCCAGGCAGAAGGATGGGTCTGAATACGAGCCAAACAGCCTGGCCAACTATCAATGTGGGCTGGAGCGTTATCTGAAGGAGCACAGGTATGGATACAGTATTACCAGGGATAAGGAGTTCAAGAGGTCCCAAGAAGCCCTAAAACAGAAGCAGATAGAACTGAGGTGTAAAGGTAAAGGGAACAAGCCACACAAGTCCATGAAGCTCACCTTTGCTGACGAGCTTATCCTGCGCAAAAGAGGCTTGCTAAGCCGGTACAATCCTGAAGGGCTCTTGAACCTTGTCTGGCTGAACAACACTAAGGCATTTGGACACTGCACAGGTTTTCATGGGTCCACCCTCAAATGGGGAGACATCCGGCTGCGGGTGACAGAGACGGGGTTGGAGTACCTGGAGTGGATGGGACCAGACAGTGGAGATATCAATGCCAAGAGCAAGAGAGGTGGGACAGACTCTCGGGTGTATGCCACCCAGCACTCCCCACAGACCTGTCCTGTGCAAGACTACAAGGAGTATGCCCAGAGGCGGCCTCCAGCCATGCGCTATGAGGATGCACCTTTTTACCTGTCAATCAAACCCGTTGTCAACTTGGCTGCCCTTCACTGGTACAATTGCCAAGCTCTGGGGAAAAATAAGCTTGCCAAGATGGTAAAGACAATGTGCGAGAAGGGCAACATCCCTGGCAGGAAGACCAACTTCAGTGTCTACCAGAGCTGTAGCACACTGTCAGAAGCTCAGAGCAACCAGCTTGTGCTGATCTGCAATAACTTGAGCCAGCAGGCTGCCCAGTCCATGGCAAGCCATACCAATACTGGCAACTTCATAGTGTCAGCATCCTATGACTCTTCCTCTGACACAGCTTGAAAGAGGGGTATAACTTGGACAGATTTTTCTCTTCTGTTTTGTTTTAAGCATTGAATTTGTGCCCAATAATACACATCAACTGTGATTGTACACTACTCTCCCATAGCCCTCTCTCCAGTGTTAATTCACTTTATAAAAAAATATAAATATATAATATATTTTTCTTTTTACAGATAAGTCAATAGAGATAGTTTAGTAATACTAACATAGTATTTATAGTGTTAATACAAAAATGAATGTTACTTGTGGGTTATAATATAATTGCAGATTTTAAAAGGACAAAAATGGTTCTCAGGCAACACAAGATAGACTGGAAATACCCTTTTTAACATGCACACATCAGTGACTGTAATTCCCCAGGGAGACTTACGTAGCAATTCTATTTTAAAGCATTTTTTTGACTTCTTATGTTAACATGGCCTCCTAGAGTGGAGGAGGCAAATCTACCACTGGCTGCCGCTTCTTACCTGCTGGCTTGTTCTTGATCAGAAATACAAGGAGATAAGAGATACATCAATGTAAGTCTGTGAAACCATTTACAAGAAGTTTTCTCTGTTGTTTTTTTCTTTTGTTGTCTTTTTTGTTGTTGTTGTTGTTGCTGTTTGTTTGTTTCCTGAGGCTTATTTCTGCCAGATGGAAAAAAAAAATCCCAAAGTCAGCAAAAAGCTATTTTTAACTTTTGTTTTTGTTGATTTTCTGTTATCAGAATATCACTGGTCTTTAGACTGAAAAGTATTGTTTTCAACGGTAAGCAAAGGTATGTTGGCAAAAACAGTCGTGTACATAATTTTACCTAAGCACTGACCATTCATGTTTTGTCGCTGTGTATTCTTAATGTAAAATCTACTGACTTTTATCCACTCTTTCACTACTCTTGGGGATGTAGGTGTGCAGAAAAATTCATTATCTTATCCCAAACCATTCAGATAAAATGCATCAAATCTGTCCTAAGCCATTATTCAAACTCCACAAGAAATAACATAGGGATAGTTTCATATTTTCTACAGAAGATTAAAAAGATGAGTAGTTTTAAGCACTGGAAAACAAATCAAAATCACCTATGTGTAATCTGTTTTCATTGCAGACAATGGAAATTGTGTATGTGATTCTTAGGGAAGAATTTGGTCCTTTAAATACTTGAAATAATGAATGCTGTTGTTCCCGTATTTGATTTTGTAGCATAGTTGTTCTATGAGTACAGGGAAAACACTAACAAATTAAGTGTGTCAGTGAACCATTACAACTCTTGACTTTTAAAATGATGTATGGTACCTCTGCAGTAATTCAGCTTAGCTTATTCAGCGTTACAGATGGAAATGTTCCACTAGCATACCTTAGCGACTTGGTAAGTCTATAGACAAGTCCCTGACGTGCTATGGTGTCCTCCAAGGTCCATGAAAGATTCAGCCTCAGCTCACATCCCATCAGACTGTTACTGAGGACTTTTCTTTTTGCTTTTGTCCTTCTTTAAACTTCATTGGTTTTATTTCTTTACATTCTTTCCTTTCTTTTATGTGGTTTAAATCTGCAACTGTGCAGTAAACTCAGTCATCACTAATTTAAAAAAAAAAAAGTGCAACAGTAGCAGAAAGAAATAAATTATCCCACCTGGGGCCATTTAAAAGTTGTTTTTGGTGTTGCTGGGATGAGGTGTGTATTGAAGTATATGAAGTGGCAGAACACCTGTGTCTCACTTAATCCTGGAGGTCTGTTTTGGACAGGGAGTGATTAGCAGATGTCCCACAAAAGGTTTGGGAGCAGAGATTTCCTCTTTAATGAACATCTGTCCTCCCAGGAAGCTTTGTGCAGGTGACAGAGCCTGAATGATCACTCACTGTTCTGCACAGCAGAGCTACTATAATGCCTTGGTGCTCTGTGTGCTGGCTGCCCTAGGGTCTGGCACGCCAAGGCAGGGTAATCTTATCTGCAACACCTGAGAGCGCTGTCTGTTAGTGCTGCAAGGTAGGCATTGGTGTGACAGGCACTCACATTGCAAAGCTGTGCTTTTGTGGCTTGGTTCTGAGGCTTGAGACAAAGTGTTGGCACTTCTGAAGTAACTGCAAATGCCTGTGACTGCCTTGCCATGGCAAATCTGGTAAAGATGAAGGAGAGGGAAACACAGACATCTGCTGCTTTGCTTCCACATGAGGCCAACCAGTTGTCTTTTCATAGCAATGCTCTACATGTGATACAAGTGAAAATAATTTTGCAAGGCTGATGTTGCTCTCTGTAGGATTTCATTGCTGTTTGCTGCTGAGTACTCAAGTCACTGATCTCTGTATGCAGTGAGTGCTAGGGTGTCATGCTAGAGAGCTCATTCATGATGTTCTGTAGAGCTCCACAAGGGAGCTGCTAGGAAGGGTTTTGCTCTCAACTTCCCCCTGTGCTCACCTCTTAACTATTGCAGAACCTGACCCATCTTCCTTTCCTCTCCCAGAGTACAAAGCCAGGTACCTGATGGCCTTTGTGGAACAGCACATTTCCCTCTTTGCTGGGAAGACTTGCCTTGAGGTTGTACAGAAAAGTAACTACCCCATGATGTGGCTGTCTGTTGTTTCTTCTCAGACCCCATAAAGCATGAAACAAAATTCAGTAGTAATAAACAGTTTCCCTGGTTAGGGTTTATTGCTTCACAGTGGGCTGTTTTGTGTGGACTAATAACTGTGGTAATCCCACACATTTTGGACTAGATGATCTTATAGGTCATTTCCAACCTTGTGATTCTATGATTCTGTGATTTTCTTGTCTTTGAGAAGGCAGATCACTGTCTGCAGATGTGCAGTGCTGCATATGGTCTGCAATGTTCTGATTCACATCTACACTGTAATTCAGCCCCAGCACAGATCTTGATCTTGTCTCCAGCTCCACTGTCCATATATAGAATTGCTGTCTTCAGTTTTAGGGTGGTTTGTATCTTGCTGTGCCAAGGCAATGTCTCTGATAATGTTGCATGTCAGGAACTGTTGCATGTCTGGTTAGGAGGTAAGGTGTGAATTATGTGTTCTTATTGCAGGAGCCTCAGCATTACAGGGCTGTGTTTTCTCTGCTCTGTGGCATCTGCAGTAACTCCAGCCACCAGTGATGCTGATGGCAGATTGCCTGGCAAATTCTGATCGGGCATTCCCAAATAGACTACTTGTAGAAGCAGTTAAGCACATATGGCCAAAATATGATACTGAAGGAGTATCATACTCCAAAAATAGGTATGTTATCTTTGAATGGCATTTAGCACCCACATACTACCCAGTCTTCATTTGCAAACAGTCGCAAGGAATTGAGTGATGACAGCCTAATTAATTATGATCTGTATTAAGCTATTGAGAGTGTGTCAACGGTTTATGGGCTGGTCCGGCCCAGTTCCGTGACCAGCAGGGCGGAGGGATCTGCGGATCCGCGCCTCTGGGAAAGGGGAAGCAGGGGACCCCAAAATACTTGAAAACAACAGCACTGATCTGAGGTGGAACAAATGATTTTACTAAATATAGTATTAGTAAAATACAATGAGAGAGAGAGAGAGAGAGAGAGAGTCTGTTTGAATTGTATAGACCTCACCACAATGCTGGGGTGAGAAGTGCAGTCCAGTTGAGTGACTGAAGTACAGACGGCGAAGCGCAGGCGGCGAAGCGCAGATAGCGAAGCGCAGACAGCGAAGAGCAGGCGAAGAAGAAGGATCAGGTGACCTTGCTTGGAGTTATATCCCCTTGCTGACCGCAAAGTCTCCTGGGGAAAAGTAGTTCTTCTCCGACGGACGAACATTCGGCAGATATCAAACCCCACCCCCAGTGCATTACATGATGTTATGGTGTGGAATACTGATGACCAAAAATCATAAAACCATGACAGAGTGTCATTAACCCACTGGGAGGGAGACTTCTGATTTAAAACACTGGTCATGGTTTTGTTTCTGTTTGGCAGGAGTGTAGTGTCCCAGCTGCCATGTTGTTGCTGACAGATGGCAACCCATTTGCTTGCTGTCGTCTCCCAGTGCTTTGAGGGTGTCAGAACCTGCTCACCAGTAAATCTTGTGCTTACCATCATGGTGTGGATCTGCCCCAGTAAAAAGCCATAGGGAGATGGTCAGGGAGTAGTGCTGCACTCTTAAAATCATAGAGTCATAGAATAGCTTGACTTGGAAGAAGCCTTAAAGATAATCTCATCCAGTGCTCTTTCTTTGAGCACAGTTGATGACTGCTAGATCAGGCTGCCCCAGTTCCCAGCCAACCTGGCCAACCACAGCTTCTCTGGGCAACTGTGCCAGGGCTTCACTGCCTTTTGAGTAAAGAATTCTTCCTAACATCTGATCTGCAAGCCTTCCTCTCTGCCTAGGGCCTGGTGTGTCCTACCATAACTCTTGATACTTCACTACTTCTTACCATGGAATCAAGAGGCCAGCTCTCAGATCACCATTCAGCTCCTATACAGCATAGCCCAGGTGTGGTGGCTGAGTGGGTCACTTGCAGAGATCCCCTGCAGGCAGATGACAGTGCTTCTTTCTTCTCTCTTTTTCCTTTCCTGTTTTCCTGACTTTCAGCTTTCTCTGATCTGGTATTGGACCTCATCAATCAGCTCACTAGCTCAGCATAAAACATAGCGCAGAGGGGGAAATTGAGATAGTTCTCTGCCAGATTACTGACTTGATTCTGCTCAAAAATGATTTGCAGCTCCAGAAGGAGAGGCAGAGGAGGATGTTCCCTGTCTAAAGGCTGCACTGCAGCTTTGGAAACCCATCACAGAGATAATGCAGTGGGAGCACCTTCTGTGTAGTTTGCAGCTGTTGGTTGCCTTCTGAACTATTACTTGTGCATGTATTTGTGGCATTGTAGGCTTGCACAGGGTGTTTCTGTTCATAATGGTAGTTGAAGCTGAAATTCTCAATATCTGGGTTTTGCAAACTGCCTGTTAAATTTTCAAATACAAATTTATGCAACAAAATGTGTTTTTAAGTACAGTAATTTTAGTAATTTTAAGGAGAATGAAATACTGTTCTGAACTACCTTGTAGACTAAATTAACTAAGTTATGAAGCATATCTAAAACAACAGTACATACCTTACTCATTTACACAGTTCAGTAATTCTGGGATAGCATCCACACCGTTGGAATATAGGACAGTCTAACAATGAAAGTAGTGGTGCACATTCTCCTTTGTGAAGAATACCAATGCTTTCAAGCTATTTTCTATTTTTATTTTTAGAAGCTGCTCATCACTAGTATTCAATCTACAGTGTAGTTGCCCACTTATTTCTCTTAGAAAGGAGTGTAGAAAATGAGATTTGAGCAGCAACTTATATTGCTGTTTGTCCCTTCTTGCCTGTTTGTGACTGTCTTCCACGGCAGGTTGTGCAAATGATGTGTGATATGAAGACATGGGTCAGGAAGAATTGATGTTTAGTCATGGCAGAGCCTGTGCTGCCCCAGTTCTTGGAGCAGCCCCAAGGGAACTGAGATGCTGTATACTGTACATTTCTTCCCTGCCCAGCTAATATTTACCCCTTTTTTGTCTCCCTGCCTGAGGACATCCCATAAGTGCATTGACTGACATTGACTGATGTGGTGTGTGGGCTGGTTATTCCTCCCCACCACCAGCTGCAAATGACTATGGCTGACCAACTGGTCTTCCCCATCCCTAGCATCCCTCTCTCCATCCCTTTGTACCTCTAACATTCCTTTCTCCTGGTGTTTGTCATAGGGGAAGGGGACTGCTCTGTGGAGGGCAGCACAGTTCCCTCCCTGCTATCAAGTGCCCTTGTGCTTTGGGGATAATGTGCTCAGGGCAGGCTGCCTCGCTTCGAGTGCATGTGGTCCATGGGATACATGATCACTCACAGGCTTGCATCTCTTGTCTCCCAACACTCTCCCTTTCCCTTCTTCTCTGATTTTTATGGGAGTGCTTTCAAATCATAAAAGGAGAATAGAACACAGTGATGTGTTGAGGGCCAGTTTTGTGCCTTTGCCTGGCCTTCCAGTAATGTCTTTAAACTGAGTAGAGATGGCTGATCCTCCTCCACAGTACATCCTGGACTGACACTAGAGTGGAAATCAATTTGTCTTAGGCAGAGTGAGCAATAGGAAAGCAGGACCTCCTTGATGCCCTACGGCCATTTGAATGTATGGGAAGGAGGAATGCTGACGGGACGCAGCACTGAGGTTAGATTTGCCTGAAATGAGCCAATGCATGCTAGGTTAGCGGGGATTCAGCTGTACACTACTAAGTGTGGCTGGCAGTGGATCTGCACTTTTTAATGAGGGTTCTTTGTTAAACATTAGTGTTAACAAGATGGTTGTCTTGCCTAATGTGAGTTGCTGTCCTTGTTCTTAAAATGGGGATGTATTTTCTTCTATTTCTATGCTTTCATGTAAGTGCTGAATCTGCACGCTCTGCTGAGGAAGAGTGTGAAAAGAAGGCAGTCCAGCATAAAGCATGGCTATCTTCCTAGCAGGAGAACTGGGACTGCACTTTCTGGGGATGGTCGCCATGCACCGAGCCTGCTTTGTAGCCAGGAGCACTGGCACATCATCCGGTATCTCCCACATGTCTGATGGCCCTATGCAGGGTCAGCGTGGGTGTCACAGCACCTCTCTGAAAAATCAGAGCGCCTGGGCCAGCCAGGTAAGGCAACTGTGCTTCTGCATGCTGAGCAGGGGAAGGCCGTAAGCACAATTCGGCGATGGTGCTGTCCCTGTGTGCAGGATGGACACATGCAGCTGGCACATGGGGCTGTGATGTATCTCTGCATAGGTTTTGGAAAGCTGAGCACCAGCAGGAATGTGGAGGCTGGTTCTCCATGATGCTCTACTGGATAACGTTAGCTGGCAACGGAGTGATCCTTCAGAGGAAGACAAGTTCCTCAAAGCCCCAAGAAATGGTGTGGATGCATGGCTGCCAGCTCCACCAGTGAAACCGAGTGCTGGTTCCATCCTGCCTATGGGGCTCTGCTGATGTTGTCCGCCAGCACCTCGACTCTTCCGAATCCAGTGGAGAGGCACTGACTGCAGCGCAGCGTGGGAAAGCCCCACAGCTTGGAGATGTCTGTGGGCTCATTGAAAAGTCTGACAATGGCCATTCACTGGAGTATATTCAAAGCAATGGGGATGTCTAAAGCTTTAACTCCTAACCTGACGGGGAAAAAAATCAGTTTGGCACAAAATTTACTTGTTCCATGAACTGGTGGGTTTTAACAGTCTCTAGAGTTTATGTCTCAAGTCAGAAATTTATTTTCTCTGTTTTCTCACTTTCTTTAATGTTGGTTGGTAATATGAACAAAATTTGTTTTTGTTTTTGTTTTTTTTAAAATACAAATGCCATTAAATGTCTGTGCATTGGAAATGGACCTACTGTTTCCAGGGGATTGAGACACTTCTACCTTCTCTTTTATTCTGGTGCTCAGCACTCATTACACAGCAGCCACTGGTCTCTGAAAAAAATTAGTACTCTTTCAGATTTATTTGATCTGTTGTAGTTAATAGAAGATTTATTCAGAGTGTTTGGGATTTTGTATGGTAGATGCTAACTCTGATGCTAACTTTCACGCTACATTTGGGAATTTTGGCTAGCTCTGTTCTGTACAGTCCATAAGCATCATGCAAATTGTGGAATTGCCAAGCAAGGGGAAAAGAATCAAGAAAATATAAAATGTTCTTTAAAATACTGTATTATTCTTACTCTAGAAAAAATAAACTCTTAACATTAATTTTAATGACGCTATCTTCACCATTTCAGCTGTTCTTATTGTGAACAGAGAAAACTCTGCAATATTCCTCAGGCTTAGAATTTGATCTGCTTTGTAAAGGCTTGTGATCCTGCTGAGATTGTCTTCTGCATCATTATAATGTGTTCTCAGCTGGCCTGAATCACACGTAGCCTTAAGTACTGCCACATTGCTCCTGCCGGTATTCCTCCTTCCCTTCTGCTGCGTTGATCCAGGCTGGGCTGCTCTGCACAAGGCTGGGTGTCAAATGCAGAGCAGAAACACCTGGAGCACTCAAGACTTACAGGCAAATTGTGACATAGAATGTGTTACAAGAGTCTGCAAGCTGGCACGGGGAGAAGGGAGAAGTAGATGGCAGTGCCCACAAGCCCAAGTGCTGCTGGTGGGCAGAGCTCGGTGTCTGCCCTGCAGAGCTCAGTGAGGAACACACCCCTGGGCTTCATGTTTCTACCCACCTTGTTGTCACAGATGGGTCTGAAACCTGCAGGAGAGGACATCATCCAGCCACTGCTTTGTTGTCTGGACTTGTCTGTGCCTGCATGACCCACATACCTCTGGGTCATCTTGAGACCTATTAGGCAGACAAAGCTATTCAAGATATAAAGAAATGGCAAAATGTCTGAGTATAGTGAAGGCAGTGGAAAGGCAGTGGAAAAGCCTGGCAAATGCAATAAAAGTTGTTGTGGTTTTTTTTTTTTACTAAAGAAGGCAAGCGTAATCCTCGTCTTTAAGCTATCCTTTAATATCCCACTTTGTTTTACACTGGAATTAGAAAATCTTTTCCATTTGTTTTAATTATCTGCTGACTTTAATTCTGCCTTTGAAAAATGTTTTTGCTGTGACAACCCCAGCTATGGTGAGTAGCGTTAGGGAAAAACAGTTAAAGTAAAGCTTTTATCTTTCCCTACATGCAATATTTAATCATTCTAATCTTTTAATATGAATGTGGTTTCTCCCATTCTGAAAATTGACAAGATTAGGGCTGCCTCTCCCAAAATAGCAAGTTCAAAAGCACGTTTTGCTTTGGCATAGCTAGTGCAATATATAACCAGCTAGCAAAGCATGAGAATTCCTGTAAGTGACCAATTGATTCTCAGAGTTAAACCTGTGTCTGAGGCTAACTTTCACGTGCCAACTTTTCTAACTCTGCCTGAACTCAACTTTTTTAAGAACAGTTTGTAAAAAAAGTACATTCTTTTGTTTTATATAAAAAGGGTGTTAAAAGATTCACTGTTCTGCCAAACAATAATATTTCTATGCACTGTGTCATTCGGTGGTGTTGCTGTTGAAATTTTGCATGTTTTCTGGACGTTCTGACATCCGTATGTTTATGTGGTACTTGTAGAAATGCTGACCATTGCTGCTGTGATCAGAGCCACTGAAAAACTGAGAGCTGTACTGAGAAGCCCTGCCAGTCGGCAGGTATTTCTGTGTGTCACAGTAAATCTCTGCGTTCTGACGTTGTTTCCTGTGTTAAGCCAATGTTCAGTGCCTTCTGGAGAAGGAACCAACATGCTGCAATAGGCAGGAGGTGCTGAACGTTTCATGTCTTCTTCTGAACAGCTGACCACTTATCAGCTTGATCCTTAAAGAACAAACAAACAAAAAAGTATTAAAGAAAATCTTGAATTCTCCATCTTTCTTTGAGGTGTCTTCTCATCAATTTTAATTTGGAATAAAAAAATTAAGATGCCCAACCAACTGCCTTGATGAAGCTAAAGGCTCCCGCAGCCGTATGCCAGCTGTGAACGTGAGGGGTAAGACATTCCTGTGGAGCTGATCCAGTGATCAGCCAAGCCTGTGAGAGCTGTTGTGGAGTTTGCTAAAAATGCCTACTAATGAAAGCAATCCTCTGATTACTGTAAGAAACTGCCAGCTCTCCTAGCAGCTGTGAGCCTGCTCCTGTAGACAAGTGTCAGCCTGGTCAAGTGGTGGATTCCAGTCGCTTTCCCACCTCCGCTGAAGCCACGCTTTGCTGCCAAATGAGCCTTGGATGAAATTCAAGCCTGAGATTTTTGGTCTCGTTCTTTCCAATTGCTTTCATGGCAGGCGGGCCCTGTTTATCAAAATTCTGACACCGCATTTTCAGCTCCTTTTCCACCTTCCCCTTAGAATCTGGCAGTATAGCAGATACACACATACCCAGAATTAATTTTGACTTAGCTAGGATTTTGACAGGCTGAAATCATACCATATTGTATTTGTACAACAGAAACAAGCTGTGGGTAAAAGTGTGATCTGTCACAGATCCCTGCCACCAGGCACAGTCAGCTGCACCTGGTCTGCTCTGAAAGTACCATCTTATGTGCAAACAATGAAGGGCTATAGCCATTGTCTCATGATCTCTGCTGACAGGTGAAAGTCTGCTAAACATCCTGAAAAGGTTCTCAAATCAGAATACCAGAAAAAAAACAAACAAAAAACCTGTGTGACTGGGACAATAACAGAGAATTGAATTCATTCCTGCTGCTCTGAAGCCATCTCTGCACCTCTGTACAAGGCAGTTTATAGCCCTTAATGTGCAATGTGCTTTTCCCAAAATAGTTTACATCACAATCTTCAAAATTGCCATTCCTTTTTGTCACACCTGGAACATTTACAAAAAGCAGTATTGCAAGGTGCAGGCTGGACCACCCTGGAAGTCTGTCCATGTAGTAGTCCTCTCCCACAGACCAATGGATTCAAGGTGCAGTCTTGCCTCAAATACTGTGTTCATTTCTGGGATCTACAATAAAGAAATTGTTAAGGTCCATGAAACAGTCTGAAAGACAGCAAAAAAAAAAAGCTAGAAGGCAGAAAAAAAGGTAGAAAGTTTGGTAGAAGGCATGTGAGGCACCGTGTGAGGAGAGGTGGGCAGACCTGGGTTATCGTGTGTGGAGGTGGCAGAAAAGTGGTCACTGCTCTGCAGCTCCCTGAGGGGAAGCAAAGGGACACGCTGGGCTCAGCTCCCTGGTGGGACAGAATGCAAAGGAGTGGCACAGAGCTGCACCTGGGGAGGATGAGACAGGGCATCGGGAAGCATTCCTTCACCATGAGGGCAGTCAAACTGTGGAACAGGCTTCCTAGAGGTGACACAGCTGTCAGTGGCCAAGGGGAGTTTGGGCAGTGTGCTCAGTGACTGCTGTGACTGTTGATTAGCAATTGATGTTGAGTGAAGGCCCCTTCCCACTGAGTTGTTCTAAACGTTCCTAGAACATTTCTGAAATCTCAACCTTCCAAAAGGGATAAGGGTGCTTGAGGCCTTTTGCAGTATTTCAGTTCCCATCTCCTGGATGGAATAAGGCTGTCCTCAGAAATAAAGGGCCATTTTATTGCTCTAAAATCCAATGGCTTCTTCGTAGAATTATAGAATCATAGAATCGCTCAGGTTGGAGAAGACCTTAAAGAACGTGAAGTCCATCTGCAACATAACCGTACTACCCTAACTCTAGTAACCCTCCTCTAAACCATATTCAGCTGCTTTCTGATGCCAGCTGAGACCAGCTGCAATGAGTTTCTCTGTTGTTTTTGGTCTCTAGTGGCTATGTACACATGAACACATCTCCGCCAGTGCAGTGAGGAGTTTCTGCTCCACAGAACTCCTGCCTGCATAGGCCTGGTATTAGGTATGCAAGGCAGTGGCAGAGAGTCTTATTCCTTGCATTTTTTGTCTTTTTAGCTAGGTGTTAGTCTTCCAGTCCAACTAATTGCAGAAATTGACTTAGCAATTGCAACCTACCGTAGGGAACCTGCTTTGGAGTGAAGGATCTCCATAAGTCCCTTCCAACCCCTATAATCCTGTGATTCTGTGATCCTGTAATTGGTAATTGGTCCTTAGAGCTCCTTCCCACACACTGACCCAACCTGCCAAAAGGTGTGTCAGGTTCTTGCAGAACTACAGTTGTATATTCCCATCTTCACTTTGCAGATGCATCTACACTGCCTTCAGCTTAGATTTGAATCAGAAAAGCAAAGAGCACCGTTTAGTTAGCTCTTTGCATGCTAGAAATCCAGTTGTTTTACAGATGCAGACGTGGTGTTAGGCTTCAGCCTGCTGCCTGCAGTGTGTGAGAAGTTTTCCTGGCGTTTGTTCATTTTTCACCACAGCTCTCTGGTTTCAAGAAGCAAATGGGCTGCTGTTAATGCTGTAGTGGATTTGATGCCACTGCCCCATCAGTGTGATGCCTTCCGTGTACACGTTGTAAGCTCCTTAATTGTGTTTTGACCTAAGTGCACTGTGGTGCAGGAAAAGCTTTTTGATTTTTATTATTATTATTGTTGAATAATAAAATAAAACCCTATTGCATTTCTGTCTGTGCTGCTGAAAGGAGACAAGAGAGAATTTATCCATCCACATCCCACTGGAATTTCGAGGCTAACTTAGGTTTCTTTGGACCCCTTTGCAAGCCCCAGTTGTAATCCACTATGTTAGGCAGAGACGTTAACATGAGCAGTGATACATTTCTAACACTAAAAATGCAGTTTTTCTGTGGGACCTTCTCACACTGACATCTTGCCTCTGCATTTCGGAATTTATATATTTGTACATTTGTTAGGGGGAAGGAAGATTTTAATATATTTTAATGCATTAGGCTTTGCAAATCCAGGATGTCTGAGAGAGAGAGAGAGAGAAGGTTTACTGGATTTTTTTTCTGAAGACATCAGGAAAATTGTCAACCCTCAGAGCTACCTGTTCAACTTCAGACCTGGTTCATTCTGGATCTGAAAAAGAACAAGAGACCTGGAAAAAAAAAAAAAAAATGAAGAATAAGTCTTCACTGGTAAATGAGGAAAGATTCCACAGCCTTCTTCAGCGCCAGGTCCCCAGCTGGGTTCCCAGGTCTGCCAACCCTTTTACTTGATGGCTGGATAGGTTTTAACTCATGTGGATGCCATGTTGCTCTTTCTGCAGCAGATTTCTAAGAAGCAAACTTCACATTGGTTAAGATCCTTGAGAACAATATCATCATCTGTGTCTTATGACACTTTTGTGCCAGCTGTACCTTTTTCCCTCACTGCAAAGTGCTCCACTCCTCTTCACTGGGGATGGAGCAAAGAGATGCTTTATTGCCATCTGTTGCACCACACTTCAGCCAGGTGCCTCCTTGGCTTCCCTGAAAAATGCTTCTTCGGGGTGATTGAGTATAAAAGTTTATTAAATAAGAAGACAGTAAAATTAAAAAGTCTTTTTTTTTTTTTTTTTTTTTTTTTTTTTTAATGATCTGGATTTCATCCCCTGCTCACTTATCCAATAATTGGGCATTGATGAAGCAAGAGTTCACTGTTGTGTTAATTGGAATATTCACTTTCACCAATCTGCAACTTCCAAAGACACTCTGATCTTTATCACACTCTGTTTTTATCTCCCTGTAATAATCCTTAACATGTCTGGTTCTGCTGTGTTAGAGGTTGATTTCACTGTCCACACGACATTTGCCACTGTTGTAGTGTGACTTTTTATTTATTTTTTAATATTTGCATTGGTACAGCCTTAAACTTACAGAATTAAAAGTCATTTCAGAGATAATCAAGATAGTCATTGATGTCTGTGATAAGTGCATGCTTTATTCACAGTATTTCGTCTGTAATTAGGTGTAGCGACCAATACTCATATATTTAATAAACTGTCTTCTGCAAAGTTGACTGCTTTGTTTAATCAAATGAAGGCAACTTACTTGGAATTCTGAGGTCCATTTGTGTGAAAAGCCTCACAGCCCTCTCACAGTTCTCACGTATGAGTATCAGCGTAGTGGGAAGTTCCTGTGGACCTGTGAAGCATTCCAATTAGCAGAGTGCAAATAGGCTCAGCAAGAAATAGCTGCTGCCGTGCCCTGCTGTACTCCTGGGGTCGTGTTACAGGGGAAAAATTAAACAATTGCTTACGTCCTTCCCTGCTTAGGAATGTGGATAAAAACAAGCTTGACTTTAACTGTGTGCTTATTTAATCTCACTGCAGCGTGAGATAAAGCATATAAACTCAGAACGTTTTGGAAGTCAGGTATTTTCTGGAACCTGGTCTGGTTAAAATGGTTCTGAGGCACAGGAGAAATTCCTAGAGTCATAGAACGACAGAACGGCTGGGTTGGAAGAGACCTCAGAGCCCACCCAGCCCTGATCCCCATGCTGCCGCCCAGCAGGTCAGGTTAGAACAGGGCCCATCCAACTTGGCCTGGAACACCTGCAGGGATGGGCACCTGCAGCTTCTCCGGGCAGCTGTGCCAGGGCCTCACCACCCTCTGAGTGAAATTTCTTTCTAACATCTCAGCTAAATCTCCCCTCTTTTGGTTTAAAACCATCCCTCCTTGTCCTGTCACTGTCAGACCGTGAAAAATGTCAGTCCCCCTCCTCTAAGCTCCCTTCAAGCACTGGAAGACCTCAATGATGTTTCCCCAGAGCCTTCTTTTCTCCCGACTGAACAAGCCCAGATCCCTCAGCCTGTTTTCCTCATAGGAGAGGTGTTCCAGCCCTCCAATCCTCCTTGTGGCCTTCCTCTGGACTTTCTCCATCAGCTCCGCATCCTTCTGTTCAATAATATCCTGTTCATAATCTGTTCTCCATAAAATTGATCTAGAATAAAATCAAATGTGCCTCCAAGGATGAAATTATTTTAAGACAAGTGTTTCCCAGGTTGGAACATTCAAAACCGGGATTTAAAATTAGAAGAGCAGAACATTAAAGCAAATAAACCTCCCTAAAAGAGAAGCACCCCAAATGGAAAAACAAAACAAAGCTTTGACAGCTCCATGGAAGTTCCAAAGCTCCATGGAAGAGCTGCTGTTGATGGGATGATGGCTGTGTTAGAGGAGGGTGAATTCAGATATAAAAGCCTGAGAAAAAAACAAAACAAAACAGAAAAACAAAACAAAAAAATTAAAATCATTCAGGTAACCAACATGTTTATGCTGGGGCTGAGACCTCAGTGCATGACAGCAAGAGCTGAGTGACAACATGGGTGTGGGACAGAGGAAAATCGTTGCATGGAATGTTCTGCAGGTGGGTTTCCACCACCTGGCAGATTCCACCAAATAAATAGCTGAGTGCTGCCCACAGTGGTGCTGCCCTTCAGCACAACCTCTGAGGGGTAGAGGCACCATTCCAGAGGCCCTGCAATTGTTCCAGTGACAAGTGGCAAGAAAACGCAGAGGGCCTGGGATGAAGGGGAAGATGAGTAACGTACGGACAGGTAAAGACAGTCTGTAAGGAGCTGGCTTATTTTGTGATACGCTCCAAAGAGAAGCAGGGCTTGGCTGCCATCCCTGGAAAGGGTCACATGATTTCTTCTTAGAGTAGTCTAGTGATTTACATTACAGCTTATGCTAATTGCTTAGTTCTCAGAATAATAGGGAGAAAAATAAGAAATAATAAGAAAAACCCCTTGGCTATGTATAAGAAGATAGGCCTATTTATATGCAGGCATTTTGTTCTAGGAGACAAATTCCAACAGATACCTGGAGGAGAATACACACTGGAGACTGGCAGTACATGGCATTATTGCTGCTCCTCTGACAGCTGCAAAGAAATTATACACAGAAGAGACAAAATCCTATGTGTACACAGAAGAGATGAAATCCTGTATGTCACCTCAGAGCTTCTTCTGTACTTGCAAATACAAGAATTTTTATTATTCATGCAAAATGACAAGCAGAATAGGACAGGGGGGAATCCTGCCTTGGATGTATACCCAGGGAAAAGCAGGCAGAAGCCTGCAGTGTTGAGGAGGAAGGATGCTGCCAGATGTGGGGTAGTTAATCCAGTGACACAAGGCGATGCCATTCATCTGCATGTGGAAGAAGGTCTCCGTGCATCTGGGCCTTGGCAACGTACACCTGTCAATGTCTGCTCATGGGAACTGCCCTTGCTTCAGCGGAAAGAAGCTGAGATTTAAGGAAAACTCATATTTGAGAGCTCAGCAATTTTGGTGTCCAGCTTTATTGGCTGCACTCTGCTCCTTCTCTCCCTGGCAGCATGCACTACAGCTCCTGGCCTCCTCATGGAGCAGAGCATTAAGAATCCAGACATCTAGTGGTGTGTGCGTTAAACTTCAAAGATCTGGCAATGAGTAGCTACGCACCATCAGATACTGCCAGTCTGGGCAGAAGTAGGGGGTGTGACGGTTTTGGCAAGCCATGGCAATTTGTTTTTCCTGTATGGTATATCATCTCAATGACAGACATTTAGGAAGAAGAGCTTCTGCCTGTGTAGGTGGCAACGGTTGTTCCGGGTTTTGTAAGGAGCATGGAGTCAGGCACACAACTTTCTCAGCCAGCACTGCTGAGGCATTTAGGCACTGTCTGTTCACACACAGAGCTCACACCCACCGAAAAGTGCTCCCTGAAAATAAACCCTCTGACCTACAGAAAGATGAAGGCAAAAGGTACCTGTGAAGGAAGAGGGCTTTGATTTTCATGCTACATATCTTCTGTGTTTGCAATTTAATGAAGCAATATCTACAGTGGTGGTGATTCAAGCAGCCTGAGTTACACACATAAAAGTGCAGCCTTCTGTGACTTGATCCAGGCCTGCAACCTCTGATCCAATTATAAGGCAGTTTCTTCAGTGCCAGTGTTGGTAAGGCCTTTCTGAAGACAGGATGTATGTTCCTGGCCTCCTAATGCTTTTCCAAATTCTGTCTGACGAGTCTTGGCGAGAACTCATGTCCAGCAGGGTGCAGGCATGGTTAGTGCTTCCTGGCAGCGCCCCAAGGCCTCTATTGAGTAGTGCACGAGTGTTCAGACATCTATCAAAGCTCTCAGAGCATCACTTGGCTGCTGACAGGTGGTGCCAGGCAGAGCAGTGGCACGGTGTGCAGTCATGATAACAGTGATGAAAGCTAGATGGTGATACCCTCATCTTTCAGCAGAACCTGTGCACAGACGCACTTCAGATGTAAGATCCCAGCCTTTTTCATCACTCTCTGAGAAGGAAGGTGATAAAGTTCTCTCTCAGACAAAAAGAAGTCAAGCACTGATAAAATAACAATAATAACAATGGAAAGGATGAACAAAAAATAGGAGCAAGGATTTCCTACAAGGTGGAAAATTGGGTAACTCTGGTTTCAGCATTCTGACAGTACCACAGCTTTGGAGATGATAGCTGACACATACCTGCCATCACAGTGCTTCCAATTTGTTTCATTTCTGTTACACTAAGACTTCTCTGCTGCAAGTGCTAGGGCTATGTGGTGCCCATAGTAGCCTTCACTTTCTGAACTTGGCTGTACTTTTAGGGCTTTGAACAACACATATTGATTACTATGGTTTCTAAGGATTGCTCAGTGGAGCCCTTCAGAGCTGACATGCACAGGGCTGCAAAACCCATGAGCTTCATCTCTGTGGAAAGTAGACTTGAACTATAGTGGGTGTAATAAAATTATAGTGGCATCATAAAAATGTATGACTCTTTCATAAAAGAAATTCAGTGCCTGAATATTTACAGGAGGGTTTTTCATCAATCTTCTTTCAGCTCCTTTCTGTAAGGCTGAGGCTCTCCTTTTGAGGAATGTATGCTGAGTATCATCACTTACATCGTATCATTCATCAGAACCCACCTATCATGGCTCACTGGAACATAGGACCTCATCTGTTGTGCCTCGCAGGGAGCAAAAAGTGGGCTGAGCAGAAAATCCAGAGACAGTGGTAGCAAATAATAGGAAAAGCTATTTTTAATCCTTTTCCTTTCTTTCTTTCTTCCTTCCTTCCTTCCTTACTTACTTACTTTTTTTATTTATTTATTGAAGCATAGTCAGCTATGCTCAACAAGTTTTCCATCTTTAACTTTGACAACGGCTTGAAACATCTGTGTATGAAGGCAGAAACCCAACAGCACCCAGACCACCCTTGACACTCTCAGCATCTGGAGATACTGCTGCTTGGCCAGGGATTACATGGACATCACTGAGACCAGACATCTTACCAAACACTGTTCATGGGAGCCAGTCTCCCTGCCCAAATTAAGTTATTGTAAATTTTGGAGAAGCAGCACTGAAGAGATGGGATTTCAGCCCTCAATATGTCCTTGAGGTCTCAGAGATCTCCCAAGTTTCTCTTATAAAGCTGTGATATTTTCCAATTCACACTGTAGCTAGGGTAATACAAAACATTTTCCTGTTAATAACATGTAAATGGCAGTTGAGAGAGCTGGGTCTGCTCAGCCTGGCTGTGAGGTGACCTGATTGATAGCATCCTGTCAGTGTACCTGAAGGGAACCTACAGGAGAGAAGAGGACAGACTCTTTAGCAGGTTCTGTGGTGAGAGAACAAGAGGTTTCAAGCTGAAAGAGGGAAGATTTAGATTAAATATAAGGAAAAAGCCTTTTACAGTGAGGGTGGTGAGGCACTGCAACAGGTTGCCCAGCAATGTGGTTGATGCCCTGTCCCTGGAGACTTTTTAGTGAGGCTGCATCAGGCCCTGGGCAACCTGATCTAGCTGTGGTGTCTCTGTTCATTGTGAGGGAGCTGGACTAGATGGCCTTCAGAGGTCCCTTCCCCCTCTAAGGATTCTATGATTCTACGACTTTGCAAATAATGCAGTACACAACTTCGGCTTCACGCTAACATGTGACAATTTTTTTTTTTCACCAAAAATTGAGGACTCTTCTCCAGAATTGAACTCTCTGCAAAATCACACGGCAAAATAAGGAGGAGTTCCTCAGCTAGGTTGAGCCGCGGCACTTGCAAGCCGGAGCTCCCTGACTGGCAACCAGACGGCAATGCTGACACCTCATGGCCAAATGAAGGAGCTGCTGATGTTTCGTTTTGTTTTGTTTTTTCTCCACTTTGTTTCCTTTTCCTCCTCTATCTCATGGAACATCACATCCAAGTCATAGTCACATCGCTGCATTCAGTCCAGGCTTCGTTTGGTCGAAATTTTCATTCCCTTCAAAAAGTCCAGGAATTCTGCTGTTGTGTTGTGAATCTGGATTTCCGCATTTGGCACAAAAGAGGTGTTAGGCAGAGAAATGAATCTGTTCTGTCCGAGCGTCCTTACTCTGTGGGATTTCATTTCATCTCTTTTGCTTAGATAAACTTGTAGACTCTTCCCAGTGCTCTCAGGCTGACCAGAAATAAAACTTCTGGGAAACCTGGAAGCTGCTGTAAGTTTCTTCAGACAGGGCATGGGGAAGTCCTAAATGTGTCTTTCCTACCTGTAAATGCATTTTGTAGAATCGCAGAACCGTTTGAGTTGGGAAGGATCCCTAAAAGCCAACTATTCCAACTGCTGTGCAATGAATAGAGACAGCTGCAGAGACATCAGGTGCTCAGAGCCCCGTCCAGACTGACCTTGAATGTCTCCAGGAATGGGGCATTCATCAGCTCTCTGGGCAACCTGTGTCATCCTTATTGCAAAAAAACCTTCTCCCTTATATCCAGTCTAAATCTCCCCTCTCCTTCCTGCAACGTCTTGACACTTCTTTCCCTTTCCCCTTGTTCCAGAACCCAGCAGTGAACTTTTGAAAGACCTCCATGTAGCCATGAAGAAAACAGAGGGATCTGACACTATAGTCACATCTCTCCACACAGTTCAACAAAGCCTGGACCAGTTCCTCAAGAATGCTGGTGCTGGTTTCTCCATTACCAGTGGCACCTTTAGCTCTTCTACCAGAAACACACACCCTGAGGAGAGCTCCATGATGCCAACTGATGTGTGAAGGAATGAGCCTGTGCTCATTTGTTTTGGGTCATTATTCCATGATTTCTCCACTTATTTGCGCCATTGTAAATACAGACGTTTTTCAGTACTGGGATATTTTTTATTGGACTGGTAGGTGAAGCTAGAAGCTATTCCCAGATTTAACAAACAGCAAGCAGGTAAATGAATTGAAGCACTCCCAAAGGGCAGCATTTTCAGTAGGTCACTTTTAAATGATGAAGATAAGTATTGGGGGTCTGTCCAGCTTCTGAGGCATCTTGAGGAGGACTAACATCAGACATCACATGCCTGGCATGTGTTGAAAATGAAGATGGTCCACGGTGTCTCAGTTCTGGCATCCAAATGATGCAATTCTCAAAAATCAGGAGTCACGGTAAAAATATTTGTCTTAAGCATCTACAACTAATTCCCGGTCTTCTTTCTCTTGAGAAGAAAACTCCATTTCTGCTGGAGCTGTGGCAAGGCTTGAAGTCACAGAAAAAGAAAACTAGTCCCAAAACAGAGCTGGAGAGAGGTGCAGTTTGATGACGTGCAATCTGTTCCTGTTCTAATGAAAAGAGGTGGCTGTTTTTTTCCACAAGGCTTCAAGGCTGTGAGAGAATTAGTCGGCACAACGTCTCACTGAGCCCCACAGAGGCACTGCTTTTCTAGTGGTGCGCACTGCCATCGTATCCCAGCCTCAGTCCGACCCTTACTGCCTGCGGGAACGAATGACACCTAGCGGCCCTTTTTTGAAAGACAGCTTCTTCCCCCAAAATTTCTGGAACACGTGGTGGTGGACGGATCATTTCCCTCATGAGGAATGCTTGCTCTCTAAACAAAATTCTCCCATAGTGATGATCTTCTTTTCTGTTAGCTCCCTAAATCCACAACTGCAAAACCTGCATTTTATCTAACGACACTGAATTCACCTCTTCTCTTTGTTTCAATCTGTTTCAGCAGTGGCTCATGTCCTCCAGCAAGACCAGCTTCATATCAGCCTGTCAGCTTTACCTGCATGCAACCGTTCCCTTGTGAAGCAGTGCATCCTGGCAGACAAAGTGACGAGGCAAGAAGGGGTGGGAAGTGCCAGGTGGGCTTTGCAGCAGTCTTCAATACAGTGCTGAAGCATTCTTTGCTCAGCCCAGGTCAAACAAGCCTGAGGTATGAGGCACATGCTCACCTTGGCAGGCTGCAGAATAACACCTTGTGTGACAACATGATGCCTGTGTGAGAGCTTCTTAGGTGACCACTGTGGTCTGACTACAGGTCAGACTCTGATTTTTAGGCTTTTCTGAAGCGCATCGGGTTGGACACGTGCACTTTCCTTTGGAGATGTGGCACAATGACAATTGTCTGCCACAGGATGGGGGAAGGCAGACAAGTTTCTCCTTGTCTGGGTGAAACTGTGCACTTCAGCACAGCAGCACTTTCATTTTCACCCTCTTTGTGGTCGGGAGGGATGACCAATACTCCTACAGTCTTGAATGCTGGGGTGGGAGGCAGAAATCCGTGTCACACAGAACAGACCCAGATAGCCAGTGCATGTGTTTGTGTGTTTGCACACTGCTTCCAACCTTATCCTTTCCCTGCCATTTGGTATGTGACAAAGTTTCCAAGAGAAAAAAATAATAATAAAGCCACATGCAACAGTCCTGAGCTGGCCATGCAGAATTACATGAGCACAAGGGCTATAGGGAGAGTCCTCATAGGCAGAGTGGAAATAATGCTGTGCTGTAAAGCATGTTTATTTCATTCAAAGAAGGGTGAATATGGGATGAAAATATTGGCTTAAAATATGTCACTTAGTAAAAAACAATCATGAAATGTGGATTTTTTCTGTTCCACTTGCAGTGTGTTTCCTAGCCCACTGACTGAGGGAGCCCCCATTAAAGGCTTTGAATGCTTTGGGTAGCAAGGGTGCAGCCACCCATTTGCTGGTTGAAATGGTGGCCCAGGAGTAATTGCAGTTTTCATTGCAAACAGGATATCTACTACACAGTGACTGAGAAGGAACCACTTGTTTTGAAGATAGTCATTGCATTGGTTGTAGGGCATGCCTGGCTCATCTGGGGACTAGAGTGAGCACATAGGAAAGACAAGAAATAAACCAATTATAATGGCAGAGCACCAGGCCAATATGAGAGAAATGAAGGGAGGCAGTGCTGCAAATCTCTACATATGCATGTTCACAGTGTAATTTAAGGCGTAGGAAAATGTTACCTAGAACACTGCTTGAAAAGTCACTCATATCAGGAGACAGGGAGATAACCTCAGTCAGTCCCAACGCCAGATCTGGGAGGTTTGCAGGGCCCTGATCAAGTATGGCAGGTTAATTACTGAACATTTTTCTTCTCTGAAGGAAAACCTCACCTTGATCTGTGCATCTCACCAAGCAATTTTTTCCCTGATAGAAAGAGTTCTCATCATTGGGATATATACGACGGGGGGTATCGCCTTTGCTGATCTGACTGATGAGGTCTGCGGGAAAATGGAGTCTGTCTGGAGGACAGAAGTGATAGGAGAGTCTAAACTATGTGCTAGAGCAAAAAAAGTGAGGTTCAAACTAAGCATTGTTCTCAGAATAGGGCATCACATACCTGTTTGAATCACAAAGGAAATCCATCAGTCATTGATTTGTTGGAGAGATGTCGCCCAGACCTTCCAGATGAGGGCCCAGGTGTGCTGGCAGTTAAAGGACAAGGAGGACAAGTTGGAGGATGGATATTTTCAGTACTTTGGGTTCTTTCTGTCTATTGCTCCTCATGGTGTGAAAGGGGCTTCTGGCTTGGAGCTCACCTACACAGTGAGGCTGGAAAGACATCCCATGGGTGCAGCTGCCCCTGTGAGCAGGGGGAGAGCTGTGGGCTGGGGAAGAGTGTGGGGTGAGAGTGAAGGAAGGTAATGATGGCAGGAGCACCATGGTATTAGAAAAGCTCCTCTGGTACCACACCTTGGCTATTTAAAATGTGTATAAATGCAGGGGCCAGCTCATGACCATCTTTCAAAGCAGTGACATTTTCTGGCTGTGCCTCATGCAGTCAAAATATCTCTATTTTAAACATTTGCAAACATCATAAAACAAAGCAGTGGTGCCTGGAATAGCATGCCTGAGGGAAATTATTGCTTTTAACATGAGCAGAGGGCTCTTAGTGAGGAGGAGAGATGCCAAGCTGATTACTCTGTGCTCATTCAAACACAGCAGGGAGCGGAGGATTGACACCGCAGGGACAGTCCATTGTGTCCTTTGTCATCCTGACACAACACCCTGCATGAGCCTGGAGCTGAGTCAGAGCTGGGGAAATGTGACACTCCTTCCTTTTCTGCATGGTCACCTTGCATGTTCATAAAGGACAGAGCTAAACTTGAGAAGGACATCTGCGTGGCATACAAATAGATATTGACTGGCTGCAAGTTACACTTCAGAAAAGCCTAGAATAAAGCAGGGGGCAAATGTATGCGCTGAAGCTGGTACCAGCTCAGAAGCAGGGTCTTTCCACCAGGAGCATTTTGGGCTTGTCAGAAGCAATCCCAGCTTGTTGGGAGAAAGGTCCTTTCCTGCTTGTGCAAGTCCCTCTGGTAGCGCATCTCTCCCAGATAGGGGAGGCACTCTTAATTTTGGATGAAATCTAATTGGCTGACCAGTCTCTTGGCTAGCTTGACTCTGCAGTCTTAGCAGCATGAAGCCCATGTCAAGGTGTTTCAGGCCTTTTCATCGAGCACTTGATTACAGGGATCCAATGGTGACCTCTACACAGACAGTGGTTACTGCAGACCACTGCAAAAACAAATGGAGGCTGGTCTGAGACTGAAGCTCACTGCATTACATCTCATGAAATCCTGCCTGTCTTCCAGGAGTCATTCATTTCGTTGTTATGCCAAGTGACACTGTGGCTGTGAGGCAAGCTGAATGACAAGCACTTTTCCTTCCTGACAAAGACAACTGCATTTCTGGTGAAGATTTGCTTTTCCCACACCAGTGGTGTTAGCTTTTGTATTTGATGTGGCTTGTGTTTTTGATGTTAACTCCTGAAAAGTCCGTTGCCTACCTTAGACTTCAGTAAAAATCCCAGTATAGATGGCTTTATCATGTCAGCACTGCCTTCTTGTGCTTTTTATAATAGCTCTGTTACACACAGGCAACCACCATCTTGGAGGCTTTAAGACAAATCATGATTAGGAGTTAAGATGCGCTCTTTGCAGGGCTGGTGCTGACAGACTGCTTGATCTCCTGGAGTTCAGCAATGGGTCAGTGGTTGGACTAGAGGATCTTAGTGGTCTTTTCCAACCTGAATGGTTCAGTCATTTTAGGAGTCACATCACATTTGATATGCTGGAAGGTACAGGCTTCACCTCCAACCTGTTTGAGCCCCGACAGGAGCCTTACCCACTCACTTCCTGTGAGTTGGTGGGATCTTTAGAGCAGGAGCCCATCCCCAGGAGATGGTGCTTGGCTGCTTATGTTCAATCACAGGATATTTTCAATAGGATGTTGAAGGCCAGAAAGACAGCGTAAGAATAGATGTGAGCAGTTGCACTGACAACCAGGATCTCTTTATGATTGACCTCTCATTCTTGGGCAAGTGAGGATATGGCTAAGCTTGTTTGGAAACAGGTATTGCAAGTCAGCCTTGTGGTACCCAAAAGAATCATTACTCGGTGCCAAAACCACTTTGAAAGTGTTTACTGAGATGCCCAAAACAACAAAAATGCACAACTGAAAGCTTTTTCACTCTTCTTGCATCCTCCACAAAAAGTCTCTACTCACTTGTTGCAAAATTGCACTATGTACAGTTTTATGTCAAATGTTTAAAAGCAGACAACCGATCCTCAAAAAGATGCATTAAAATAGTAAAGAAAGAAAGTAAACTGAAAGAAGAATAATATAGTTGAGGAGATTTACAGCATTCAGATGTGTCTCAGTTTGTGCCCAGAGTAGTGTGGAGAAGAGCTGGAATGCATGCAGTAAACAGCAGATGATCTTAAATGAAGACATAATTGTTGCTACGATGTGCATATATGTATTTGTAGAGCACGTATTTGCTCTGCTTTGCAGCTAATCTAGAAAGCATGACAAAAATCTACTCCTACTTCTGACATTATAGAGTCTGTGTGTTGTAAATATACACATGAATTTGCACATTGCAAATGAGGGGGCTTGCAGTAAGGAGGGTATGTGGGGTGTGGGAAACTTCGTTTCCTTCTGAGATGCATTGCCACTTTGATTTGCAAGGCCCAGGGAATGGGTGCAGTGCAATGAGACACTGGGCACTCAGCACTCAGTGTTGAAAGGAAGAGAAGGACGTTGATCACCTACTGCTATGTGGAAGTTTGAAGAAAAGCAAAGCACTCCTCCCTTCTGTGGCTCGGTTTACATTTTTGTTAAGCAAGGAAAGCAACAGCACATTGCATGAGAACAGTCTCCCGCAAACCTGGGGAGATAAACATGTCAAAGGAGCACAAACCATAGAATCATTCATGTTGGAAAAGACCTCTAAGATCATCTAATCCAATCCCAAACCATGCCCGCAAAACACATCCCTCAGTGCCTCATTTACACAGCTCTCAACACCTCCAGGCACTGAGCCTTCCTGGGCAAAGAGGTCTGCACATAGTGGTCTGCATACAGAAGAAACAAGCTGTCACCTCTCCCTGCCAGGTCAGAATAAAGCAGAACACCGCGGTGTTACTGTCAGTCACCATCTGACTGGTGATGAGAGTAACATCTCCCAACTGATTCACCTGCAGCAAGGATGTTGAAGCCACCAAGGGATGATTCCTCCTTTATCATTACTCTTTTCAAATACAGATGCTGAACATGAAAGAATTAAAGTCACAATCCCCAGTTGTTATTGTGAAAGAAAAAAAACTCTCAGTAATATGAGAGAAAGGAAAGCTAACATTTGCTGGTAAATAACACACTGTCCATCAGACCGGTAAGAATCACAGCAGTGATTCACAATGTTTGCTTTGTTCCTCATGGAAACGGCCTCTTTCTAAAAGCTGTCATTTTTATGTGGGATTGCAAGGTGCATTTGGTAATGCACTGTAAATATTATTTATGGAGTTACTTATGAAATCAGATTGGCTGTCATAAAGAAGGGTGTATAACTCACACTATACTTTGTGTATTAGGAAATCCCATCGCCCTTTTGCCACTTGAAATCATCATTGCAAGGAACAGCTTATAGGAAAGAAAGACAAGTAATGGCAGGAGATGGGGAGGAGATACTCACTGCTATGAGTATCAAAACTGAGAAATAGAGCTATAATGACGTCTCTAAAAGAATGAACAATATATACTGAAAACATTGTAGAACTGAAAGGTGGTGAATCTCTGATGGAAGTGTGTGTCCTGTGAGCGAGAGAAGAGCACAGCATGAACTCAGGTATGAGGTATTGAGGGAGATTTGGCCTCTGCATCTCATTGCAGTTTGGTGTTACATCTGACCATGCATAAAAACACATTTTTTGGACCCACCTTTTGCAACATTGCTCTTTGGAAATGATGCCATTGGGACAATGAATATTCATTCATTGCCTGGTTTGGAGGAAAGCTGGCTTTGTCACTTTCTGCATCTGGCTCTCACTTGGCCCGTGGAAGCCCCAGTGTCAGGTCCTTGTTCCACAGATTATTTCATCATTTTCCCATATTGAGTAAGCTCCGTTTGGATGGAGTGAGAGCACACTGCCCTTGTAAACACAAATCTGGGCCCGTTGCTGTGCATGAAGGTTCACATGCCTGCTCCCGAATGGGGAATGTTTACCTCTAGGGAAAACAAAACTGAAAAGAAAAAAAATTACGAGCACAGAGCTGCCCAAGAAAGAGGAGACAAACCAGAAATCAAAGAGCTCAGCATTTTTCAGGAGAGGGGAGATGAACCAGCTCCTGGTGTGGGATGTGGAGAAAGTGTCCAGGTGGTGCCTCCCATCAGATCCCCACAGCTCCATGGGCTGAGTGCCTTCTTGCATTGCAACCCCTCTGTATTATTCTCCATCAGCAGAACTGAAGGTGCTAACAATAACAAGTTTTCCTCGTGTAAGGATTGAGGTAACACACTGAGAAAGCCTCTGAAAAAATGTCAGAAGTAGCACTTGGCTATTTTAGCTGATTGAACACACACCAGAACAAGTAGGAAGTTTCCGGAAAGAGGTATCAGAGGGTATAATTTCTTTCTAATAATGTGAGGGGGATTTAAGTTATTTCTAATAATTTCTAATACTTTTATAGCAGTGCTTCTGGGAGATCAGTAAAGCGAAAGCTGTTAATAAAAACCGGAAACTCAAATCCTGTAGGAATGAACCACATGTGGCTGCACAGATCAGGCTGTTTGTGTAAAACCTGAGCATCTTCCAGCCTATATGACAGGGAGAAGAATGACTTTAGTATCTCAGTATAGAAAAACATGAGGAGGGGAAAGTTTCCTAGTCAAAGAACAAGAGTGGACAGCTACAAAGATAGAAGCTGTGCTTCAGTTCATGACTTCTTTACCTCTTAACAAATTACGACTCTTGCCATCACTTAACCCCAACCTCACTGTGCTCATTGATGATAGCTGTTGAGTGTAAAGAGTACTCATTTCCAGGGCTAGCTCTTATCTAGCATCTGGGGCATACAAAGGCTCTGATAAGACTCTACATCAACAAAGCGTGCTAAGTGGAAACAATAATTAATGTTGTAGCAACTGAAATAAAATGATTCACACATGTAGAATGTAAAGGTGCTCTTAAGTAAACTGATCAGCACCAGATACAAAGCTCCTGTTTTTAAGTGACCAAGGTAATGGATACTGCCAGATGCATGGCAGCTACTTCTGTAGAACAACTAGTTTCAAAGAGGAGAAACTGCTTCATTGCTTGGATCATATGCATTTTGTACACCAACGCTGACAGCACTGATTGTTTCCAAAGAAAGCAGATACTCTTCCATAACTTTTCTCAAAGAAACAGAAAGTTCCTTTAAAGTGAAAAGTACAGCCTGCTCTTCAGACTCATCTGAACACTAAAATCAGAACTTTTTGCTATATCTACTTAACCTTTTTTACCTCTGTGTACTTCCAAGCTTTGAACAATTCATCCTCTTCTGTACACAGAGATTACCAGATCCTTTTCTCCAAAGCCTCACTGTGTTCAGCTCACACTGAAGAATAATTTGAGTGGTCAGGACAACTTCATGGTGAAGTTACTTTTTGTAATAAAAAAAGAACAACCTACAGAGACCCTACCACTGAAAACAGGAGTGACAAAACCCTCTTCTCTAACGTAATTTCCTGCATCCATACAAACCATAATCATTCCCATGACTCACCACATCAAATCCCTCAAAAAAGCACTTGATATGAATAGCTGATACTGCAATTACACATCTTTAAGCCCTATCAAACCTCCTCTATACGATTCTCCTTCTTAAAAGGGTTTCAGTACATCATAGCCTCTACACAGCTCCATGCTCAGCTGACATACATGGAAGTGGTGGCATTTCTTTCATACCTTCACCAATCTCTTGGCCCTTGCTCTGCTCTCTTACACATAAGAAATGGAATTGTTAATAGTGCCTGTAACTCAGTAATGCTCACCAGGTTGAGGCAATCTCCTTCAGAGAGAAGAAAGATACCCTGGAATGTCACTTAGTATTTCAGCAGACTGTTCTCTGCACTTCTTATGTGCTGTCCATGCTCCTGAAACCACTTCTACAACCCCAGGACAGGACAGCTAAGGTTTCTGCACTGGACAGATGTACTTCAAATGAGCACCAATTTAACAGATGTGTTCTAACTGCTGACTTTCACCTCAGTTCTCTTTTTTGTTTCTTGAATCTTGCCTCTGTAGGAAAAACAATCAAGGTATTTTACTACTAAAGCTTTTGTGAAGGCACAAAAATGTCTATGTAAGTACTATTTTTCACTGTAAGATACTTTATACTGGTAGCATAACCACAAACACAAAATTAAGAGCAACACATTTTCCTTCAGCATGGAGGTGCAGTTGGTTATCACAAATAAAAAAGGCAAAGAATAAAACAAACAAAGACAAAACACACTTCAGAAGTACTGAAAAAGACACAACTTCACAACCATTTATCTGAAACGTCCTTCCACACTTTCAATCTGAAATTAGAGGATTCTTTTATTTTATTGAAAGTCTGCTTGAAACAATTGTTTTTTCCACTCTTCCTGGTGATTTTAATTCATTTTCATAGTTCACAAAATAAAGAGGTAGGTACACTACAACAAAGGACTTGTGAAGACCACGTAATGTTGTAACAGCAAACTGCATAATACCAGTAATGTTCCTGCATGTCAATTAAAAAAGGTGACTTACTGACGTGCATAATAAATTCATGTCTGCTTTGACAGAAAAAAGTGACTTTCTTTTTCATCAAAGTAGAAAAAGTGGTACTTGCATACTTGGTCAGCACTTATGATCTTTATTATTGTGTACATCTCTTGATGACTCTCTGGTTTGGACATTTATTTAAAAAGGAAGAAATGAGCAAGCACCATGCACTTGACATACCAAAGAGGTCTTATGTTTGATCTCAGCCTGAAATATGTAATAAAACCTCTGTTCGAGAACACTGCTTTTTCATTAGTTGAGCTTGCACTTCCAAAGGCAACCACAAGAATCCCAAATGAAATAGGATTTAAGAGTCAAAAATAAAGGAATTAAAAGATCAGGCAGTCCTGCTATGGCTAGAATCAGTTCCGAGAAACTGCATCACTCATTCTGCTTCAAGTCGAGGTAAGACAGGAAGAATAAGATTTCCAAATGCAGAGTCTTGAGTTATGAAATATCCTGAGGAATGTGCATGAGCATGCTGGAAGAAGGAAAATATTTGTTAAAGCACAAATCCCTGCAGCACTGATACAATTCTGATACTATAGTTTCTGCAGCACTAAGCAGTATTTCTCACAGTCTGCTCTTATAGTCCAATTTAATAACACCATTTTAAATCAGACATATTTGAGAAGGGCCCATCGGCTGTATTAACTTTGCCATCCTCTGCTGCTCTCTTCTCTTGAAATCCCAGTGGTAATGAACTCCTGGCAATTCTTCTCAAAGACCTCACACCTGCACTCCCATCAATAACCAACTTACAGGTCTAGGTACATGGCTGATGTCACATGTGACTGTATACTAGAAGGATGCATCAGTAGTGTCACACAATCTGAGGTTGCATGTACAAATGCCATACGATCAGACACTTCTGGAACATCAGCATTCTGCTCAAATGATGCACGTATGCTTGCTCACAGGAAGGGGACATCTGCTGCCTATGGCTTTAGACAGCCTTTGTACAATCCTATACAGCCCTTTCTGGTTGAAGGACTGGGCAAGCTGTGGCTTTTAACAGTTAGAAGAAATACAACAACACACAAGATACAGAAACAGGGCTGTTAGTTTTGCATCTCCAAATTTTTCCCTGTGCTCTCTGCCAAATCATGCTGGAACAGCAAGAAAACAAGTGGCTGTGCACTGGCTTTCTTGCTCAATTTCCGATTTCAACACTGAAATCAACTTCACCCAACATGAGCAAGATAGTCTGTAAATGTAAAACTCAGCTTCCCAAGTCCTCTGGTTGTATCGCTCAGGACTGCAAGGTATTTACTTGGCACCTCCTCAGATTCAAACGAGGAAATCTGTACCACTTGTGCTCTCCCTACAGTTCATGAGACATTCCTAAACCCGATGAAACTGACAGAGATGTACAAAATGTCTGTGATTATGCTATGCCCCCAACCATACTGAGACAAAAGACAGAGCTTCAGAACAAAAGACAATGCTTCAATTGTGACAAATGTGATATATATACCATATATATATATTGAAATACTTCAATTGTGAAACCTAGCTGCTAAAGACTTTTTCATTCTGCCTAGGAGCAGGACTGCTCTCTGAAGGGATGCACACCTGGAACAGAGCTAAACTGAATGGCACCCTTCTGTATTAGCTTACCTGCAGTGCAGCCTTCTGCTGAGCTGCAATGTGCTGTTGTTCAGCATGGTCACGGAAATCCTTGTTTAGAGGTGATCGTGCAAGTGCAATGCTGCAAAAAAGAAAAAGATTATATGATATACACCCACAGATTAAACTACCATAACCTCCATGTCTTAGGATTTACTTGACTCATGGCTTGACTTCAACTATTATTTGGAAAACTGCTATTTGTTAACTTAAGTAAGACAGGAAAAATAGAGTGATCACAGCTGTATCATTTGACCTAGCAAAACCAACTGATGACAAACTAAACCTGGAAAGCTCATAGCCCTGAAGCCTGTTGTGGATTCTGCCCGGTGGTAAAGTCCCACTAAAGTAAGTGGAACAAGTGGGATATAATCATCAGCAGTTTTCAGAACTGCAGCTTTGTGTTTTCACCATTTCTCAGTCACTCTGTGATTGTCCCAAATCATTTTTATGAACAGAAGCACTAACAGGAGCTCTGCAATCCTCAGCCTAAGAATCAGTTCTTGGACAGCATGTTCACTGCTTGTAGTAAAAAAAAAGCTTCCTATTAACATAACCAAAATAATGATCCCCTGACAACAGCTTAGGGTATGCAAATTGATTTTGCTTACGTCAGTGCAGCTTATATTAGGTTTCAAATAAAAGCTTATAAGCAGGTTTATTTTGCTCTTGTATCTTGAGACTAATTCAACTTGCTAAGCAAACATAAGAAATTAAAAGCAGATGTTTTCCCTCACTCTATATATTAAAATGCGCAGTCATCCTCCAGATAAAAATCAGTGAAGATTGCCATTAGAGCTGTAATGCAAGGCAGCTGACAACTCTCCCTAAAACTGGCTCTAGATACTGGTGCTCAAAGTCCAGCTCCGCTCACTCATAAACAGAAGTATGAAAAACAACAAGGGATCCAAGGAAACTCATCAGCTGATTTCTCCTAGCAGCAATGATGTCAACAGCTGATTTATTACCTAATATTTCATGAGCATGGTTGTTTTTGAAAAAGATCTAAGTGTAAGATCAGCTAAAGAAGTATAACGTAAGCCAGGTAGAAATCATTTAAACATATTTCATGATGAAAATGAAGATAAGCATCACTGCTGGAGAAAAGTCCTACTCAATTCATTTAAAAGATAATATTTTCACTTACATTGAAAGTGTTTCTGTTGCATTGAATTCTGTCTCCTCTAACTTTTTAGTATGATTTTTGTCTCGAGGTTTCATCACAAGCTGACATTTTTTGATGTTTTCTGAATTGAGAGAGAGGATTCCCTTGTGCTAAGGGTAGAAATGGGTTGCCTCATTCACACTTACATAGGCTGTGTTGGCTATAATACATGTTTGCATACACCAAGCTTTTTTCTACCAAATTTGCAGAAATTCCATGGTCTCATTTTGGCTGACTCCGTGGTTCAAAGCCCATAGCACAACATTCCATCCACAGAATTGTAAGTGGCTCAAAAACCAAGCGTCAGTCAGTTCACTATGCCAAAGCAGAGAGCGTGTCTGCTGCTCTGTCCCCTTTGAAAAAAACAGGCTCTAATTCCACTCACTGGCATAATGTTTATCTCATTAAATAAAAAGGAAACCAAACAAGCATTCCTGAAACTTGCTGGACCTGCAATGAACTGTGGAAGTATTTTTGCCTGATGGTGTTTGCACACAGTGGTGTGAGGATTTCTGTTCTCCTCCCAAATCAACAGCTGCATTTGAATCATACCTATGCACTGAGTTATAGAAGAGATCTAGGTGAGGCCATTTCAAATATTCCGCACACAGCAATGAAGAATTAAAGGTGATCTAGTCTCCTTCAAGAAAGTGTCAGGCAGCACTCAGTCTGTATTCAGAGTATCTAACTCTTGCTTCATGCTGGCCCCAAAGCACAACATTCTCCATTCCTTCGTGTAAGCTGGTGCGAGATCTTCTAGCTACTGATTCAAAACAAAAATCCATAGTTTCTCTTCCTTAAGTAGGAGATATCTCAATAAAATCTCCTGAATTCAACTTAGATCATTACACCTAATGCACAGAACCACCCTTACAACACAGTCTCTTTTTCAAAGATTGGTAGTAGCATGAATTGACTTTGTCTTGCATGCAGGGTTAACTCACTTTTAGAACTGTTCTCTAGACAGTACCTTGAAGCTTATAGCATGCTACCTACATTTCTTGGAGCATTTTAGCATTAATAATATTAATATTAATTAATATTAAACACTTTCTAGGTACTTATTTCCTAAATACTCATTAAGATAGACTTAAATTGAACAAGCATATGTGTTTCTCTCCTTCTCAAAAAGAAATCAACTAAGCCAAAATTCACTTCTGGTGAACAACTTTGAATATTAATGTGGTCCTAGTGTGCAAAGTGTCTCTGACTGATTACTGAGGATGGCTAGCAAGCACTGCTGGTAACTGTTTAAGTAAGTTTAAAGCTTGCTCTAGAATTTCTTCACCCCCCACCCTTCGATTTAATGATATCCATACAGGTCTAAGAACAGAAAATACCTGGCTCCAGGGTGATTTGTGGAAGACTGGTTTTGCATAAGTAATTTTCTCTTCTCCTTGTCTAATTCTGCGAGGATTGCAACCCTATTTTTATTCTGGAAACCTGGTGAGAATGACAGAAAAATGTTAGAAAAATTTACTTGATTTCTGTGTCCCAATTTTAACATTGTGGATTAAAAATCGCTGTGTAATATGACATTATGATGAAGACTGATCTTCAAAGCTTTGCTCCCATCCAAAAAGGTACAAATAAGAAGGTTTAATTTTCCTCTTCTCATTTCTGACAACCTGAAATAGCTCCCTCAAGCTATCATACTTAAGAGTACATTTTAAAATAAAGGTTTCTATCTCAAGTTAGACCCTACTTCTTCCCACACTTCTGGAGCTACAGCCATAGCAGATAATCAGATAACCTCACTTTCAAAGGAAAGGTAAACTTAGCAGATTCTACATTTGAAATACAGTCAAGGAAAGTATGGTAACAGAACAATACACTTCCAGGGCCTAATTTTCCATGCTAGTGACCTCAAACTGCAGTACAATTTTTACATATGTAATAAGGATGAGGCCAACAGTAAGCCTGCATATGTGCTTGTACATAAAGTGACAATCTGTTACTCAATTAATGCAGAAATTCTATCTGAAAACCAGAGAAGCAACAGTAACAAGCACAAGATGTTGAAAGATAGCAGGATGTGTGCTCTGATAGATGCAAGGGCTGTGAGATCCTGCCAACAAGTAATGATTCAACATTTCTCAGCTGCAGCTAGCTCAGATCTTCTCGTGGATTCTGGAGACAATACAACAACTACACAGGAACTGAAGTACTTCTCAGAGAGCACAAGCTAAGGTCACTGTACGTACGTTCTACACAGTTTTAATCTTTTTGCCTAAGAATTTGGCATGACACCCAGTACCCTTCTGCCAGTGCTAGTTTATCTTCAAATGCATAAATCTGAGCGCGTGCTTGGAAGTCAGACAACATGGTGACTCAGGCAAGAAAAAGGAGACTACTTTTTAATACATTACTCTCAGCTAAAAAATAAGAACTAAATGTACTTACATTTATCATGAAGCAGATGCTATGATTCAGAAAGCTTTAAGACACTTGTAAGAATAAAATTTTATCTGCTGTTTTTGGACTAGGATCAGAAACCAAGCAAGACCATGATCTTTCCTTTTAATGCAACTCTTGCTACAGTACATTTATGGAGAGATTCAGAGAAAATTTGAATTACTGTTTTTTTCTTTTCTCCTCAGAGAGTTTTATTTATTTACTTTAAGTAATAGTTTGCTCCAGAACTCAGTCATTATCCATCTGCCATCCACTGTACTGAAAAAATCATTTAAGAGAATTTGTCAGTGATAAACAGAAAAAATCCAACTTGGGAAAATGAAGGGAGAGATCCAACACATACAAGTTATTTCCTCAGCTGAGTACCATGAAGATCCTACCAGTAGTATTTTTAATTTGTTCTTAAAGCAATATTAAACCTGCTTATTTAAAAGTTAACAATTGAGAGAGTGGGGCATGAGAAATCCATTTTAGTGAGAAAAACTGGCATTATTACAAAATTATTCATAAATCTGACAGTCTGTAAGAGATTTCCCTTCAGATTTTCCCTGCCCAGGCCTCTAGAGCACTTCAGTAAAAGACCAATATGTAATAGCTACATAAGTTATTTATTTGAGTTGTAGGGAAAGTAATTTTCCATCTGTAGTTTTTTTTCCTGCCCTTCTGCTTTCTGCAACTAAACACGTAAACATGCAAAAAAAAAAAAAAAAAAAAAAAAAAAAAGCCATCCTCAGTTATGACACACTGATGAGAAATGATTTTCAAACAGAATCACAGAATGGCCAGGGCTGGAAGGGACCTCAAGGATCATGAATCTCCAACCCCCTGCCACATGCAGGGTCACCATCTCCCCATTTAATACCAGACCAGGCTGCCCAGGGCCCCATCCAACCTGGCCTTGAACTCCTCCAGGGAAGGGGCATCCACAACCTCTCTGGGCAGCTGTTCCAGCACCTCACCACTCTCTGTAAAGAATTCCCTCCTGACATCCAAACTAAATGTTCCCTCCTTTTAAGTTGGCTTAAAACCATTTCCCCTTGTCCTGCAGTTATCGACCCTTTCCAAGAGTTGATTCCCCTTCTCTTTGTAGGCTCCCTTTAGGTACTGAAAGGCTGCAATGAGGTCACCCCGCAGCCTTCTTTTCTCCAGGCTGAACAAGCCCAGCTCCCTCAGCCTGTCCTCATAGTGGAGGTGCTCCAGTCCCCTGCTCATCTTCATGGCCCTCCTCTGGACCCTGTCCAACAGCTCCCTGTCTTTCTTGTACTGGGGGCTCCAGACCTGGACACAGTACTGCAGATGGATACGTCTTACAAGAGCAGAGCAGAGGGGGACAATCAGCTCCCTGTCCCTGCTGGCCACCCCTCTTCTGATGGAGCCCAGGATACCATTTGCCTTCCAAGCCACAAGGGTACATTGCTGCTCATGCTAAGTTTTTCATCTATCAAGACCCCCAGGTCCTTCTCCACAGGGCTGCTCTCAAGCACCGCTCCTTCCCGTCTGTATGGATGCCTGGGATTCCTCCAGCCCAAGTGCCAAACTCTGCACTGTGCTGTGTTGAACGTCATTAGGTCACCCAGGCCCACCTTTCCAGCCTGCTGAGGTCCCTCTGCATGGCATCCCTTCCTCCCACCGTATCAACCGCACCACTCAGCTTGGTGTCGTCAGCAAACTTGCTGAGGGTGCACTCGATTCCGTCATCGATGGTATTGATAAAGATGTTAAAGTGCACTGGTTCCAAGACAGACCCCTGGGGGACGCCGCTCATTACCAGCCTCCACCTGGACATAGAACCATTGATGACCACCCTCTGTCTGCAGCCTTTCAACCAATTTCTCATCCATCGAGTGGTCCACCCATCAAATCCACATCCCTCCAAACACAGCAATTATTACTAAAGGTTTAAGTTTAGACTTTCCTTATAACTGGATGTGCACAGCTACTGAGCAGTTCAGGACTATTCTCTGTTTTGCAAACTCAGGAGTCCATACAATATTACCAACTTGTTTATAGTAACTAAACAGATCAATGGTGGTGTTGTATGTTTAACTGAGAACCTGGATTCTCAGTGCCAAGGTCCCAGATTAAAGATATTGTAAGTTCAATCCTGTTCTTTGTTATATCTGTATTTCTGACAACAAGCATTTTATTAAGTGCTCTGTGTAGAAATTAGAAGTTTACTATCACCACCCTGTGCTGCACACAAAAGGCAGAAGATGACAGAATGCCTAGGAAAAAACATGGAGTTCCTGTACTTTGATTTTCTCACCTTCCTCTGGCTGGTGGCATAACAAAACATCACCTATCATCATCTATCATTATATTGTGTAGTAACAATTTACATTCTGATATGCTTTCATATAAATTGTATAACCATGAAACAAACAACATACTAGCCATTCAGTACATTAACTTAGCAAAAGATACACTAATATTTTGTCTGTCTCTCTTCTCAACAGCTGCATGCATCCATGAATGTAAGCCACTGATTGCTTTATAGCTGCAAATTTGCCTGGGGAACAGATCTGCAACAGCCCTTGAGCACTGTGCTTGTACACAGATCAGACTCAAATGCAGAGCAGAGCATTTTGTAGATGATATATTTCAATGTAAAACACCATAAACTTCCTCTTTAAGAGGGAGTGTGCAAACAGAACACTCAATCCACCTGCTCAGACTGTGTAACGTCAATGCGCTCAAAGACAAAACTATGAGCGAACACCAGGACAGAAAGAAACTACCTTCTTTTGGTCAAGCAGCAAGTAAAATTTGTCTTTTGGACCAACACATTTCTTCTGCATTTCTGTTGAATTCTGACTGCACAGAGAAAAGGAAAAGCAACTAAAAGATAAGAGCCTGGTAGTCGTTCTGTGCTTTCAGTTTCTGTGCTTCAGCATTGACTGTACCCAGCTCTGTAGGACTGCCTTCTTGGTAAGGGTACTGACACAGTACTGGGAAACTGAATTCAGTTCTCATAATCAATAAGCAAAGAACAACATATTGGGAGCTTCTTTCTCCTTAACTTTTCCACAGATTAGAGAAGCTCCGGAGCTTCATTAAGACTTCCAGAAGGCACCTCTAGAGGGCGATTTAAGCCCCTCCTTCAATTGTCTGAAACAACACTCCTCTCCCTGGCCCAAGTGCCTCAGCCCTATAGATGGATGCAGGACAGACAGTTCCCATGTCTTTAATGAAGCAATGTTGATGTGACACCATGCAAAGAAACACTCCATGGCACTCTATGGGGAGCGCAACTACGATTTTATTTGGCTTCTCCTTCTAGGCTACCCCACTACCTGTCCCTGGCTGCTTTCTTGCCCCCTAGGACCTGGTGCAGACTTCTGGTTGTCCCCTACCATTAGCACAGGGGCTGAATTCCTGCTCCGTGCTGATGGCCATGTGTGCCTGCAGCATGTTTCAGGAAGGGCCTTCACAGCCACCTAGGGCTCCTGAGGTCACCTGGGGCCACCTCATGCTAACCACACAATATGCCTTCTCCAGGAGCTTGCACACATTTTGCCACTTCCAGCCCCACCTTCCATCCCTGTTTTGCCCTTTCTACACACTTAACGTGTAGCCTGAGAGATGCTCTGCCCGGAGTCCTCCTGTTAGAAGCCTACCTTGTCCCGAGGGATTCGCTGCCATCCTTCAACTCCAGACCAGTTTCACTCAGCTCAAATGTTAACCTCACTGATACCTGCAAATCAGGCCCAGCACGGGTAAGAACATCTCCTTTCAAAGTTTGGATGTACAGCACCACCACTGTTTACAACCAGTTAAGAATAAATGTCAAACTCATCTCAGGCCCACTCCTGGCAACAATGCCCCAACCCCTCAGCTTCCCCCCCCCCCCCCCCCCCCCCCCCCCCAAGAACCAAACTCTCCTACTCCTCTTCCCCCCTCCCCCCAGACACACCAGCATTAGGCTCGCATGCCCTCCCCCCGCTCACAGGAAGGTGCTCTCCTCCTGCCCTCCCCCCCCCATTACTCCACTGGAATGGGCCCTCCCGTCCCGTTTCGAGCCGTTCCGTTTCAAGCCGTTCCGTTTCGAGCCGTCCCGTGCCCGCACCGTGCCCAGACTGTCCCCACACCGTGCCCACACCATGCCCAAACTGTGCCCACCTGCTGCAGGGCTCCCGCTCCCCGCCCCTCTCAGCCCCGTCCCGGAGGACTCCCAGCCATCCCGTCCCACCAGCCCCTCCTCGCGCGGCTCCGGTCGCTCTGCACCGCCGCGACCAATCAGCTCACGGCACACGCTGGCCCGTAGGTGACGTCACACGCCACGAGACGAAGCTGTCCCTGCACGGCGCTTAGTTTTATTCTTCCGGGTGGCGCAGAAAAGCGTCACGAATCACGGCTTGACGGACGTGCCAGGATGACCAATCGGATTCAAAGAGAGTGGGCGGGCCCGCCTCGCTCTGTGTGCGCCGCTGGTTTCTACGCAACCAGCCGGCATTGTGGGTGTGGGCCCGATGGGCCTGGCACGGGCGGCGGGCTCAGCTTCGGGCCTTGGCATCCGAACCTGCCGTCACAGACAAACGAAATCAGTTATTAAAACTATAACAAACAGATAACGCAGTGGGTGCCCCAGCACTGAGCTGTGACTGGTCGAGAAGGCAGTAATGCAGCCGCGCTGTAGCTTTACATGCAGGGCTTTAATTCAGGCAGTAAGCTTTCATGAAGTAAAGAACTTGTGTGTGTGTGCGTGCTATTTCAACGTTTGGTACTTCAATAAGCCTCTGGCACAGTATGAGGGTGGTGGGCTGGTAGTGATGCCCACACCCTGCAGGCCACTTACATTCATGTGCTTCACCAAGCCCTACAAATTCCGAGCTGCCCGCCAGCATCCAGGCTTAAAGTGGAACGAGGGCTTGTTAAAGCTGGAGTTGTTTTACTTAAGATGGAATTACTCATATTGGTAAGAATGTAGGGAAAGTGGCTGCCAAATGCCATGCTATTCCATTATCTTGGACAACCAAATGCATACTTTGTTGTTGAAGGGAGCTGCCTTTTTTTTTTTATTATTCAAACTTCTGCTGCAGACAGAGCAGATTATGTGGAAATAATAATTTGGGGGAATACACAGTATTTGCAATGTCCATCTGATTGAAAACAGTACGTTTGTCATGCAAGTTTTCTTGTATTCCTATTATGTATACATGTTCTGGGGTGGGGAATGTTCCGATGACCAAGTATGCTGCTGTTTATGCTTTTGTGCTTACTCTCAGAACCTCTCTAAGAGTGAGAACTTTAAAACTGGGCAAATTTATGTCTGGAGACTTGTGACTTCCAGGTGTAGGATTTGATTACCCAGACTGTTTGCCTGGTGAAACCTGTCATTGTGCGTTTGCATGTGTTGTTGAAAACCCCAACCAGCACTCCAGCAACCAGCAAATAGCTGCCAATCACAGGGAGCTTTCTGTTTGCTTTGGGACTACTAACGTCGTGTTAATACTGCTGAAGGTAAACATTGCTGTTTTATGCACGCATGGGCATTATTTCCAAATCCCTTTGTCTAAACAGCTGACTGAGTTCCCTCTGATTTTTTTTTTCTTGATTTATCTAAATAATTCCTCATTGTCTCTTGGAAGTTATCACATGTTCTGTTTTTTAACCTTTTTAATTATATTGTCTTGATCTGTGGTTCATTTCATCTGCAGGCTTTGTATACTGTCCTTAACTGATGAGAAGCACTGTGAGTAAAGAACGGTACAGAGCCCAACATGATGATCCAAAGCTGAGGTATTTCACTGCACATGAAATACACACTGTTCATGCCAGGATGAAGGTGTAAGCGATTCTGGAAAGTTGCAATTAGAGTCAAACAGGCTGAGCTCATTAACACAGCAAATGTTGGTGACAAGATTTAAGGAATGGACCATAATTCTTGGCTGGGAGCAAGGAAGGAAGGTAGAAAAAGGAAAGATAGTAAGGCAAAGATGTGGAGTCATCAGCATGGAAACTCATTTGCAGAAAGGCTGAGAAAGTCCTATAGAAGTGTGATGAAAATTAATGACACTCTTAGCTTCGAGCATCTGTCTGGAAATGTGGTTGCTTTCTCAAGTCAAATGATTGGCTTTGAAAGAAGTTTCATATCAGCAAATTAATTTCCTCTTTGGGCTACAGAAATAGGAATACAGGTAACTGTAGAAAGGAATGAAGTCTAATCTCTAGTACATCAGAGTACTTTTATTTTCCCTGAAATTCTTTCTTTGTGTTCACCATAATCAAATAAAGTTTATAAAAAATAGCTCTTATATAGCAGCTGTCAGATGATGTAAGCTCAAAGCTGAGGTAAATAAATGATTTACCCATTTTTTGGCTTAAGTGAAAATAGACAGTGAAGCATACTGGCTTGGCTTGAGCCAAGATCTTCCACATGGCTGCTCTTTCTTCCAACTGGCAATGCTACTCATACAGACCCATTATAAATATCACCTTTTATTTCTTATCTTTATTGTGGGTGTTACACACACATGCAAACCATACATTTCAAAAAGTTGTGAATAGTTTTTAATCATTTTATGTGGTTTTTTTTGGGGTTTTTTTTTTTTTTTTTATAGTTGCCTTGAGATACTGTTGCTATAGCTGGAGTCCTCAGTGGTTGAACATTTTTCATTTGGTTGCTGGTTAGCACAGACTTCTATCAGAAGCACACTGTCTTTCCACTGTCCTGTTTATTGCTTCCCCATCAAAATTGACAGCTTTAAAGCCTTTTGATGCAACAAAGCATACCCATTAATTTAAATATGTCCATGAATAACACTGTTGACTAGAAGTGACCACATCTGTGTGCAGTCAAGTACGTGCGTAAGATTGAAATGGTTTGGGTGCAAAAGCCTGCTCTCTTCAATCTCTGCAGTGAAAGACATGAGCTGTAATAAAACAGGGAGGAAAGGAGGGTTATTTTGTTTGTTTGTTTTGCTTTGGTTTTCTCTTTCAAAAAATATAGCTGAGTTTTAATTTTTGAACATCCTCTAGAATGGTGTCTTTAAACTAAGATGGAAGATTTGAGTTAGATATTAGGAGGCAGTTTTTCACACAGAGGGTGGTGAGGCACTGGCACAGGTTGCCCAAGGAAGTTGTGGATGCCCCATCCCTGCAGGCATTCAAGGCCAGGCTGGATGTGGCTCTGGGCAGCCTGGGCTGCTGGTTGGTGACCCTGCATATAGCAGGGGTTGAAATTAGATGATCACTGTGGTCCTTTTCAACCCAGGCCATTCTATGATTCTGTAATTCTATGATGCTGTGATTTTATGCTCATCTGCAGACAGATGCTATCGTTATACTCTCCAAATAGAGCATGTGTGGGAAAAGATGTAAATATTGAGGAGTGGGCTCTCAATTGCCAGATAAGCCTAAGTGTCTGATGGGTGTGACCTCTGGTCTACCCTGGTGTTTGTACTGTGGAGTGTGCTATGCAGAAGAATTCCATAATTTAGGTTTAAAATAGAATACTTGATGGAAAGCAGGTGGATTTTCCATGTCTGGTCTGGTAAATAAATTCAACCTGAAGATAGCCACTTGCTAGTCATTTTAAACCTAGTTGGTATTTTATGTCTCATTATCTGAACAGGACAATGAAGATGCATTAGAAAAATAATGTTATGAAAGAGCTGAAGGAGTCCTTTTCAGACTCACTCTGAGCACTTAAGAAATCATCTGCCATTATAAAAACATCCTAAGTGGTATTATTGAGCACTTGGCAATCCAGATCAGAACAGCTGTAACCCACTGGTGCTACTTATCCTTAAATTTGTAAATAGTTTCTCCTACAGGTCCTTTTCCATTATTGGTGAGGAGCTGCTCCAATCCTTGCCATGCAAGAAAGTACTTCGCAACCAAATTGTTTTGCTGCCAGATAGCATATTAGCTCTACTATGTAACATCTGTCAACTAATTTTAAGATTAGAATTGTTTTAAAGAGAGAAACATTCTTTTTTTGGAAGACTTAGAAAGACAATACAGAAAGAACCTGGTTCTCAGAATTCATTACCGAAGGTGCAGGTTAATCTAGTACACTGTATAAGTCAATAGCACTAGATAGCATCTGTTTGAAGTTCCCTTTCTTGCTTGTGCTGACCTAGGTGCCACCATCAGTAAAAATAACAAGAGATCTAACATGCACACAATGCACTCCATTTGGCACCAAAGATTCTTAACAGTAATGTACCTCAACCCTGGATGAGAAGATACAGTTCAAGTCCAAAAGCGGTAGGACTACTTCCTAAACTAACCCTGCCATAATGGAGGGACAAAAGCATTCCTGTTAGCCTTGCTGTATCCCTAGCAGACTGGCAGGAATGAAAAGGCAACTCTTAGGTCTTTCTCCTCTCAATTTAAAATCTGGTAAAAATCTGAAAAGATAGCCTGCAAGATTTTTATTTCAGTGATACAGAGGTAGAACTATTCAGAAACAAACAAACAAACAAAACCACAATAAACACACATGAAACTGGTGACCTTTGTCTTGAATTTGTGAGATTCTTGGTCCCCAAATCCATTTGTCTTCTTTCCTCATTAGCATTATAGACATGCCTATTGTGTCTTTTTTTGGTTTTTTTCTTTTTTTTTTTTTTCCCAGCTGAAATGATGTAAACATAAGAAATAGTTAAGATTTTGCCAGGAGAACCTACCATCTTTTTTCTGGTTAGTATGTGTTATGAGTCGGGCAGTGAATTTCAATCTCTCTTTAGCCACTCACTGATTTTGATTCTCAATTTGTATTTTGATTCTGTTAGTTGAATGTTTCAATATGCTGATTGTTTTTAGCTTGCAGAATATTTAATAAAAAGAAAACTACCAATAAGCATGTCAAGGAATACTGCAGTCATAAAAAAACACCACTAGTGGCACGGAGAAGGAAATGGAGACTGGAACATTATCATCTTTTTCATCAGTCATAACTTCTTAGCAGAACTGAAACATTTATTTACTTCAGTGCTGCTACTACTAAGAAAAGAGATACTTTCCTTTCTCAGCTTTTGGCTGTACATTCTTGTGCCTGCTGTTAGAGCCAGATAACCCACATGCTGATGCATTTAGAGGTTTTCTATTTGTGTGTGGAAGAATTTTTCCTACAGGAAGTCATCTACAAGACATACTTTTTTTCCTCTCCTCTCCTCTCCTCTCCTCTCCTCTCCTCTCCTCTCCTCTCCTCTCCTCTCCTCTCCTCTCCTCTCCTCTCCTCTCCCCTCCCCTCCCCTCCCCTCCCCTCCCCTCCCCTCCCTTCCAGGTGAGGTCATGCTGGCTCACATCCAGCTGTCATCAACCAGTACTCCCAACTCCTTTTCAGCAGTTCTTGTACTTGAGGGCTGCCATGACCCAGATGCTAGACCTTGCACATGGATTTGTTGAACTTCATGAATTTCTTTTGGCCGACAGCTTCAGCCTATCTAAGCCTCTCTGGATGGTATACCATCTCATCTGGCATGTTCACCTCAGCACACAGCTTGCTGTCATTCACAAACTTGCTCAGTGTGCACTTGATTCCACTGTTGTTGTCACTGATAAAGATATTGAAGAGCATCAGTCCCAGTACTGACCTCTGAGGGATTCCACGTCACTGATCTCCATCCACACACTGAATCAGTGACCACCATGCTCTGTGAACAATCCTGCAAACAGTTCCTTATCCATCAAACAGCCCACCCATCAAATACATATCTTTCCAACTTGGAGAGAAGGATGCTGTGGAAGATGATGTCAAAGGCTTTACTGAAGTCCCGACAGATGACATCAGTGGCTCTTGTCCATTGACAGAGTTACTCCATCACACAAGATCACTAGATTGGTCAGGAAGGACTTGCCCTTGGGGAAGCATGCTGGTTGTCCTGTATGAATTCCCTGTCTTCCATGTGCCTTAGCATAGCTTCCAGAAGGATCTGCTCTATGACATGCAACCAGAGGTGAGACTGATGGGTTGGTAGTTTCCTGGGTAATCCTTTCTACCCTTTTTTTAAAGTGAGAGTGATACTGCCTTTTTTTCCAGTCACCAGGGACTTCACCTGACCACAAATGACCTAGGAAAGAGACCTACTCAGCAGTTACTTGTCTTGATTTTATAGTGCACTCTGTGGCATTAGAATTTTGAAATTTAAACACAAATATAGTGAGAATTTGAGACAATCACCACATTATTAACATCAGGTTTCTATATTTTCCTGGATAAAAAGTTCTTCTGTTAATGTCTTCTGACTTTTTTACAGCCAAACTTGAGCTTACTGGGCACAAATTTTGCATTTTGCATATAGTGATCCAGTTTGAAAATGTTTCTAAGTAGTTTGGATCAGATGAAAATACAGAGTATGACCTGTTTCAGCTCCAGGCAGAAACCATCCAGGGCAACACAGAAAAATGTGATTAGTAAACAAAGAGGCACATTGCCTGGCCATACAGTATTCATAGGGAGCTAAACCAATAAATAAATCACTAGAGCTTGGAACTTCATCCTTGTATACAGGAAAATCACTTTAGAAACTAGACATATGACCTCTATAGCAACAAGCGTTATCTGAGTCACAGAATCACTGAGGCTGGAAGGGACCCTGGGTGGTCTGTGGTCAGATCTCCTGCTCAAAGTACAGTCAGGCATGAGATCAGGCCAAATTGGTTAGGGCTCTACCCAGTCAGACCTAGAAAATATCTGAGGATAGAGAGTGCACAATTTTTTCTGGCAACCTGTTCTGCTGCTTAGAGCTGTCTGCAGGGGGAAAAAGTTCTTGATATCAATCAAGGACTTCCAGTTTCAGTTCATGCTCTGTATCTCTTGCCCAGCTGCTCTGCACTGCTGCGTGGAGCCCAACTCCACCTCCTCCTTTCTATGGGTACTGGGGGCTGCAATCAAGTGTCCCAGAAGCACTCTCTGCCCCAGTGTGAGAGTCTCAGCCTTAGGACCATAGAATATCCTGAGTTGGAAAAGATCATCCACAGGGATCATAAAATCCCAATCCTGGCTCCACATAGGACCACCCAAAATTCAGTCCCTATGTCTGAAAGCATAGTCCTTGCTTGAGTTCCAGCAGCATGGGACCTGCCATGTTACCCAAAGGAGAAGGGTTTGAGCTGGAAATGTGTTTGGATGAGGATGCCTAAAGGAGAAGTTGGAAGGGCACCTAATAAGTCATAAGCCTTTGAGACACAGGCATGCATGAAGGGATACTGTCTCCTGGGCAGTGCAGTGGATACACAAACCTGCCCACAGGCTCACTGTTGCATTTGCCACAAAAGATGTGGATTTTCTAGAAGAAAGCTGGACTGTATATATTAAAGCTACCTAGTTTATACTGCTTCCTCTTCCTGATAGATAAACAGGTTTTTGTTTCTTAAGTGCAACTAACAGTGCATGCTTCACAGCCTCCTTCTTATAGCAGTCTGGAACGTAGTTGGGGCTTTGGAGTGTTAACACAATTCAAAAATTCTGTATTATTTAGGATTGCTTGGTCTGGAGGAGGGTGAGAGCAGACCTCATTGCCCTCTGCAACTGCCTGAAAGGAAGTGGCTTGGTCTTTTCTCCTGAGTAACAGTGATAGGGTTGAGAGGCAGTGGCCTTAAGTTACACCAGAGGATAGTCGAGTTGGACATTAGGAAAAATTTCTTCTCTAAAAGAGTGAGTATGGTCTTGAATGGGCTGCCTTGGGATGTGGTGAACTCACTGATCCTGGAGGTTCAAGAAGTGTGCAGATGTGGCACTGGGTTACATGGTTTAGCGGGAAGATGTTGGTGGGAATGTGTAATAGTTGGTCTAGATGATCTCAAAGGTCTTATCCAATGTAAATGATACTGTGATTCTACCAAGTATTGTTTGTTTTTATTGTGAAAGCCCACAGTGCTGCATTCTCAAATGTGTCCTGCTGCGCTACTCAAGTTGCCACCTGTAGGCTTCCTCATCCACCTCCAGGCAGTGGGCTGCACTCCATCAGACGTTAAACACAAGTGAAACTTTACAGCACCGGAGTTGTGACTGGTCACATATCCATGTGCATATTTTTGTATACCAATATATAGCTGTAAGGGGCTACAACGGTTTAAAAGTGCTGCGTCTCTCCCCTGTAGCGTGCTACTGTGTCTAATTAGCGCTCAACAACGCAACACAAACACACTTTTTTCGCACTCTGAACCATGGCTGGGTCAGTACTATGACCCTAAAGCTCACGAGCACACGGCCGACGCAGGCCCGCTCCCCGCCTTCGTGGCGGGCCGGGCTGCCTTCCGCTGGCGGGGCGGGGCGGCAGGTGGCGCGGCGGGGCCCTGGGGGCGGGTGCTGCTCCCGCTCCTCCTCCTCCGACCTCTTTCCGCTCCTCCTCCGCCGCCGCCTCGTAGTGCGGTGGCGGCGGGCAGGCTCCAGTCGCGGCCCCGCAGCTCCCCGTCGAGGCCTGCGGTTGCCAGCCGGCTACGGCGCGATGTCGGGCGGCGCGGCGGGCGTTCCTAAGCCTCTCCCGTCCTCCGGGCCCAAATCGCTGCGGGAGATGCCGCATCCTCTGGCCACCTCCAGCAGCGAGGAGATGGGGCCGGCGCTCACCCCCAGCCCCGACCTGCTGCTGCCCCGCAGCATCGCCGACAAGGTACGGCACCGCCGAGAGGAGCGCCGGGGGGGGGGCCCGAGCGGAGGGGGAAGGGCTGCACCTCTGCCTCCCCGCAACCCCTTCCCGGCTGCATCCCGGCTCCCCGCCGGGGAGCGAAGCCGGAGAGCCGCTGCCATGGGTGGCAGGTGGGTGCCGGGGCAGGGCTGTGCCCTCCCGGTGGCTGGAGCGGTGTCGGTCCTTCGCCGTGGGGCTGCTCTGTGCTCCATAGCAGAGCCTCCAACCGCTTCTTCCACACGGCGGCTGTGTGGAAGGATGCTGTCGCGTGAGTACCTCAGCCTGCCTTCCCTTTGCTTCCTAGCCCATAGTGTGTGTCAGGAAGGGCTCTGTGAAGCGCGCTGCCCGGCTGCGGATTCTGGGTGTGATGGTGGATGAGTCTGCCTCTGTTGGTGCTCATCTGCTAACAGCTCTCAAAGACAGAGTGTGTGTGAGCAGAGTTCCTGGAAAGCAGCAAGGCAGGATTTCCTGGGAACAGGCAGCAACTTTTTTGCTTTAAGCGTTTCTGTTGTTCCTACAAGATGTCACAGATCTGCTGGTCTCCCAGAGATATGAGTGCTTCCATGTGTGAAGTGAGATTTGTGGCAGTTGTCACTGACAGCTCCTTTTATGGGTCTTCTGGCCTCCCTGGGACACAGCAGAGGTCTGCAGCCACTTGGTTGATGATGCCCGTTCAACCTCATTCTTGAGCTGTATTGCAGAGATTTGAGTGTTCAGAGCTCAACCGTGCTCCTTTGTGGTTGCTGCTGAAAGGTCTCTGAGAAGTGTACCGCTGTCTCTGATAGCTGATCACAAACTGAGGCTGGAGAGGTATTTCTGCCCCCAGGCCAAATTCCTGCTCATCGGGAAGGTTTTTACCATTTTCTCCCCCAGCAGCACAGTGAAGTCCATCTTCTAGTAGCTTTGTGTAATATTGCATGTTCTGTGTGCTTGGAAGCATGGGCATGCTATAAAGGGAAGAGCAAAAAAGGGATGGGGTCTGTGCTTGACCTGGAAATGGCACCAGGGTAACGAGCCTCGTGGAATAAAAGGATTTCCAGTAGGAAGAGAGCGGCATTCTTTTTTTCTTTCTTGCTGAATTAGCAGAAAAAAGGCAAGTGCCTGATCCTTCCGATGGAAGGAGTCCAACTGATCTACCGTCTATAAGCTGTCCCTTCTTCCACTTACATACTGGCAAGTGCTGGCAAGAAAAAAGATGAGTTGACTTCTTTGCCACTTCAGGAAGAACTCAGTGAGCAAACAAGTGTTCATGTTTTTAAGGCAGTAATGAACTTCAGCTGTCTGCACTTTGTGAGTAGTCTGTAGAATGACTGTTATAAGTAGAGGTAAATAGAGACTTCTGTGTGGTTGCAATATCTCTAATGCTGAATTGCTGGTGGTGGATCATTGATCTTCCAAAAGGCGAGGCTAGCTCTCTTGTCCACTTCATGGAAGTGAAGTAAGCAGGTAAAAGAGAGAGGTCCATATTGAAGTGCAGCTCAAAATCTTTTCACGCACTCTTTATTGTTGCTGGAGTAGGAGCTATTCTCTTGGCTTTCTGTGGATCTTCTGGGGGAGTGGTGGAGTCTGGCACTGCAGGACATGAGTGGGTTGGTCTCTTTTGCTGAAGTGGCTCTGAGTCAGTAAGCTTCTGTTAGAAACACCCCAAAGCCATGCCTGCGTTAGGACAGTCCATAGAAGGGTAGCACAGCTGCTGACCCATCACCATGAACTGCATAACTTGCTTTTTCTGGATTCTTTTTATCTGCTCTGAGCAAACACTTCCTAAACGTTGCTGTGAGATAAAGGCCTCCTGCCCCGAGACTGGAATCCTGTCAGGAAAGTGCGGGAGTAAAGGAATTTGTCTGACTTTAAAGTAGTGCTTCAGTTTCCACCGCCACAGATGTGCAGCCTGAAGTGGTTGAATCTGTGCCATCGCAGCTTTGCATTCTTTAAAGCATGGTTTTCTTGCCTTTTTGGAGTGGATGAGTGAGGACGCTACTTTCTCCTGAGTCAGAGGAACTTGGAGAGCAGGAATATTGCCTGCATGTGTCCCTCTGTTTTTTGATTCAAACTTGGCAATAGGCTGGTAGCTTAGACCTTGTCTGAGTTTGAAGTCTCACAAAATTTTAGTTTTCTTTTGAGAACATTGGCTAATCATCTTGAATCAGTTGGTCAGGGGAAAGGGAAGGAAATCCTTGTGTGTCATTTTCTGCAGCTTCTCTGGTTTGGAGCAGAGGACTACTGTGAATCTTATGAAGAGTGCTTCAGAATATTTATTGTCTGAAATAATGTCTTCATCTTGTAGGGAAGAAAGCTGTTTTAAGAGCCTGTAACTTCCTCACTAAGGTGGGCATATCTGGCTAAATACTCAGCATTTGTAGTGGTTCTGCAACAAAAATAAAATACTTGAGCTGCAGGCTTTTATCTCTGAAGTATTTCTGAGTTGGCCAGATCTTTCTATAAAGCATTCTGTTCCCCTCAGGATAAACAGTGTTTCATGCAATTAGACTTGATGTCTGACCTCCATCAGCTTTTTCAGACTTTTTCTTCCCGTACCCTTGGCAGCCTCCAAACAAGGACACTGCTGAAGCTAAACCTAAGCAGTGCTGACCCCCTGATCTCAGGTGAGAGGGAAACATGCAGGAGGAAGCAATCCCTCAGAATATGTGGTGATGTCCTGAGAATTCTTAAAGCAAGCTTTTGAAAGGCCTGCGCACCCGCTAACTGAGGTGTGCTTTTCCAAGCAGATTCTCTGCTGAGGAAGGTAAGACCAGTGGGGAAGTGTCAGTGTGGATTTATCTTTTTTTTTTTTTTTTTTTTTTTTTTTTTTCTGGAGGAAAGAAAAGAAAGGGAAGTTCTGCTTGCATGTAGCTATGTGACTACTTCACCATTTTGTCACCTTCAGTAGTGAATCTACTGTACAGTCTAGGAAAAACACTGACTGTTAGGATAAAAGGTAGCATTAAGAGCTTGCTGGGTTTAGAGCAGAGGTGAGAAGTATGTGATATGCTGCTGTGTAATTGTACCCAAATTATTGTAGAATTATTATAAGAGTTGGGATCTAGCCCTGCTGGGGTTACACTGCTTTAATAGGCTGTTACTAAACACTGGAAGTGCTAGGCTGTTCAGAATTAGAAATAAAGTATTCTGTTTGGCTTACTCCTGCTGTCCTCCACTGTTGTTGTCTTTGCCATCTCTTTAGTCTAGTGTCATGAGAGCAGCTTCCTAATGGTGGCATTGGCCGTTCCTTCTATGGTCTGCTTTGAGACCAACAACTGCTGGACGAGGTCTGACTGCCAGGGCTGAGTTCTTGTCTACTGCTCCAAAAGCTGTAGTGTTCCACCTGTGCTAGTGTCACAGTCCACTTGGATCTATCAAGTTTACAAGACAACGTATTCTGTACATTAAACTTTATTTTATAAGCTCATTTGGAGAGAAAACAAGCAGTGTCTTGGTCTGCTTCATACAGACTAGTCTAACGTGAAATCACAGATTTATCTCTTAATTCACGAGTTCTTTAACTGGTAACTTGTGACTTTCAGTTTCTTCACCTTTGAGAGGAATAGTTCCCTACTGACTGACAGCTCTCATCCTTCCTCCTCTGTCACGGTTCAGGCATAGCATCACAGTAGGAAGCTTCTGGTCCAGCTTTTGATGGATCCACCACAAAAACGTTTTGGGAGAGTTGCCCTATGTGGGAAATTTTGTTCTTTGCCATTTCCAAAGATTAGTGGATTCTGAAGAGACTGCTGGCAGTCAGTATGCAAGAACTGTGCCTGCAGGAGATTGTGAGTTGCAGATGATAATGGCTTCTATCTTTTCCTGTCCATCCTCTCTTACATACTTACATACCTGCTTTAATCGAATGGTGCTGCTCCCAGCATGCATGAGGCCTCATTGTGAGCTGTGTTAGCTAAAATCTGAGCAGGACTTCAGTGGGGATTTGCTTGTCCTCTTTCAGAACCCTTGACTGCCTTCACAGTGCTTTGTGGCCTATAACCTGTGTAGCTTTTATTCTTTGAAGATATGTGTGACTTCTGGTTGCTTATATTAATACTAGGCAGATGAACTGAGCTTCAAGGCTGTTTTGTAGGGAGTGTATCAGGCAGTTTGCATGTGGATTACCAGATTTGCAATGCATAGCTAGAAATTTGCTAATGCATGGAGGAGGCAGCTAGAACTCCAAATGTCTGTGTGCGCTAACTGGAAACTATTGCTTGCATGTGACCCTTTGCTCATCTGATTCCAGCTACCACCCTGGTGAATGCTTAGGCCTGTATTAGCACCTGATTGAGTATAAATACTTGGTGCAGTTGCTGGAGTGTTTTTACTTAGCACTCATATTCTGGAAGGGAGCCTGGCAACTTCCCAGCAAAAAATATACTGAGAGTCTGGAGCTCTGCTTCCAGCTTCCTTGGTTGCTAGTTTAATTATTGCTCTTCATCCACCCACAAATGAAACCAGTTTGCAGTATAATCTGAAAGCTTAAAATAAATCTGCTTAAGCTTCTACAAACTTCTTTCTTTTCTGACTAAATGAGAACTCTTAGACAAGTACCATGTACTTTTCTTAAAGTAGGCCTGAGGTAAATTTTCAGTCTTTAAAGAGACTGAGACTAGGAAAAAAAGTCAGGAACTGAAGCTGGTGAACTCATGAAACTATGTTAGTGTGGGATGAATCAAGCCTGGTTCCAATCTATGGGAATATGAGATTCATATAGTAACTGAGAAAATAAGGTTTCCAATATTATCTTCTTCCCAGGGTTCAAGGTGAAGCCGACTGGCCTATGGGTCCCTTGATCAGCCTTCCTGAAGAAACAAGTGGTGTCTTAGTTATTTCCCTTTCCCCTGCTCCTCAGTATTCAGGCGCCTCCCTTGGTCACCATCATAAAGATAAGATAATCCAAACTGACATTAGTGGCATTGGCCAGCTCCCTCAGCACGTATGAGTCTTTTTAATTTTTGCCTGTGGGTTTGTATCTGTCCAGTTTGTTGAATTGTTTCCTAAGCTGATTTCCCTGACTGACCGTAAGCTTTCCCTCTGGCCTTAGAGGGCCACAAGTTCCTGTCAGTGAAGGCTGAAGTGGAGATAGCCCTGATGATGTTGACCTTTTCTGATCCCTTGTCATCAGGTCCTCTGCCACATTTTAGCATGAGGACTGTGTTTTCCTTTCATTTTGTTTTGCTGCTGGTTACACCCTTAAAAACCTTAATTATTGTTGGTATCCTCATCTGCTAGATCTGTCTCCATCCCACTAATCCCATCTCTTTATTCCTTCTGGGTCACGTATCCCTGCTGCTATCTCTCATATTTCTTTTTATATTAGAATTAAGTCAGGAAAGGCCTCCCACTGCCTTTGGTCCATTTCTTCATTTCTTGCTTACTTGGTTGGCCACATCTGAGGATGGGGAGGTGTTCTATGGAAATCAGCTAGTTGTGCTGGATGTCTCTTATCTCCTAAGGCTGCATCTATTTTTTCCAGCAGATCCCTAAAGAGGTCAAAGTCTGCTCTCTGGAAGTGTGAGGTTGTGGTCCTGCTGTGCTTTGGTCCATCATCTCAGAATTGCTTAACAGTCATTGCACTGAGTGGAGAAGTAATGCTACATAGTAGACGAGAATGTCAAGTGCTGCTGTCATTATTAAATTCTTGGACCATGTTTCTTAAACCAGGAAGCTTTTAGAAACAAGCACCTGTCTGCCATATGCTTGTCTTACTCCTTGAATGTGAGATTTAGATAGCTGTTTAAAGGAATTGCTGTGTCTTCTGTTGCACTGTGTACACATCTGTTAGGTCATTTCTGATCACCTCATTAAAAGACCTAACTCAAACCTGGCATGGCTTTCAACTTGACGTCAGTGCTCTGCCTGTAGTAACGCTGCTGGCTGAGTCTGATTTCACATCTCTCTCAAGGATATTACCTAGAACTGCTTCCTCAACCCATTGTATCTCATAAACTGACATCTCTTGGCTAGGGTAATACTATGTTACCTCACTGAAAGGACAGAGTTCCTGTCTCCCTTCTGCTTGTAGACAGCCCAGAGTGTAATAGTGGATAAACAGAATTGTTAAGGTTGGAAAAAACCTCTAAGATCATCTAGTCCAATTGTCCACCCACCACCAATATTTCCTCACTAAACCATGTTCCCTGGTGCCACATTCCACAGGAATGGTGACCCCTCTGCCTCCCTGGCAGCCCATTCCAGTGCCTGACCACTCTTTTGCAGAGAAATTTTTCCTAATATCCATCTTGACTCTCTTCTGGTGCAACTTGAAATCATTCCTTCTCATCCTATCACTGTAATCCGGAAGGATGAATTGACCTTCACCTCAACACAGCCTCCTTTCAGGCAGTTGCAGTGAGGCAGTAAGATCTCCTCTGAGCATCCTCTTTTTCAGACCAAGCAATCCAGCTCCCTTAGCTGCCCTCCATAAGGCTTGTGCTCCAGTCTCCTGGTAGCTTTGTTGCCCTTCTCTGAATGTCTCCAGCGCTTGATGTCTTTCTCGTAGTGAGGAGTACCAAATTGAACGCAGTACTCAAAGTGCGTCCTCACCAGTGCTGAGTACAGAGAGATGATCACCTCTGTGCTGCTGCTGGTTTCACTATTTCTGATACAAGCCACTGGTCTTCTTGGTCATCTGGGCACACTGCTGGCTCATGGTCAGTGCTCAGCTGAACAATACCCCCAGGTATTGTTTCTTCCACACAGCCTTTTAGCCAGTCTGTCCCAAGTGTGTAGCATTGCTAGGGGCTGTTGTGCTCAAGGTACATGATGAGACACTTGGTCTTGTTGGACTTCATCTCATTGGCCTCAATCCAGAGATCCAACCTGCCCCATGTCACTCTGTAGAGCATTCCTACTTTCAGACAGATTGACACTTCCTGCAACTTGATGTCATCTGCAGTCTTACTGAAGCTTCACTCAATTACAGAATCACAGAATGTCAGGGATTGGAAGGGACCTTGTAACATCATCTAGTACAATCCCCCTGCTGGAGCAGGAACACCTAGATTAGGTCACACAGGAGGGAGTTGAATGTCTCCAGAGAAAGAGACCTCATGACCTCTCTGGACATCCTGATCCTGTGTTCTGTTACCCTTAGTGTGAAGAAGTTTTTTCTCATATTTATGTGGAACCTCCTGTGTTCCAGCTTGCACCCATTGCCTCATGTCCTATCATTAAGAAGGATGGGCCTTGGAACTGACCCCTGGAGAACACTTCTTGTGACTGGTTGCCAGCTGGATTGAACTCTGTTCACCACCATGCTCTGGAGCCAGCCATCCAGCCAGTTTTTTACTCAAAAGAGTGTACAAGTCCAAGCCATGGGCTGCTGGCTTCTTCAGGTGAATACTGTGGGAGGCAGCGTCAAAGGCTTTTCTGAAGTCTAGGTAGACTATGTCAACAGCCTTTCCCTCATCCACCAGGCAGGTTACCTGGTCATAGAAGGAAATGAGTTTTGTTGTGCAGGACCTGCCTTTCATGAGCCCATGCTGGCTGGACCTTATCCCCTGATTGACTTGCACATGTTGCTTGATTTCACTTAGGATAATCTCTTCCATAACTTTCTCTGGCACTGAGGTCAAGCTAACAGCCATGAAGTTCTCTGGATCCCTCTTTGTGGCCCTTCTTGTAGATGGGAGTCACGCGGGCAAGCCTCCAGTCCTCTGGTTCCACTCCAGTTGACCAGGAACACTAATAGATGGTGTAAAATGGCTTGGCAGTCACCTCCACTGGCTCACCCCTGAGTGGATCCCATCTGGTCCCATGGTCTTAGGACAATCCAAATGGGATTGGGGTTCTCTCTCTCTTCACCTGAAGCCTGGGGGCTTTATTCTTCTACTCGTTCCAGACTTCCACATTGGGTTAGACTACCCTGGTGTTGTTGCTTACAGTTAGTTGCCTTCCTTACAGAAACTGGAATTTATCGATAAGCATGCTTTCATAATACTTTACTGTGTAGATGCTCTGGTATTGTAAAACTCAGTGTGGTGATCTTTCTGTGATACACAACTTCTCAGTACAGCGTGTTTGTCTGGAATTCACAGTTCTCATCTCTCCTGACCAAAGTAAAGGATAGCTGACACTTAATTGAACAAACACTTGCATTAACTTAACTGTCTTAGCACAGTTATTTTATTAATCTTGCCATCTGGTAAAAATGAGCATAGCTCCTAATGTACAACTGAATGACTGCTTTGTGGGTCTTATTTCAACTTAACGGAGAAGGTAATATACCTTGAGCTTTAATTCAGTGTTGCATAATCTTTCATAATTGCATAAGCTTTCATAATCTTTTCTAAAATATTACTTTTATAATAGTTTATGACAAAGAGCGCTGAAAACAGTCAGACATTGAAAACATACATACAGGAACTTGGTTCTTAACTTCAGCTATGTTTTAGAAGGGTGAGTCTTGGCAGTGACTTGTTTTTGGTCATTGTGGAAAAAGTTATGCTTGGTGGTTGGAAAGAATCTTTTGGGCTGCTTCTGCTGGAACCTCTCAGACCTAAGAGAGCTGCTAAGTGCTCTGTGGGCTCCCTAATGGTAAGCAGGGCAGAGTACACAGGATAAATAGGTTCAAACGGTCTTTTCTTTTAGGACATCTTTTCTCTTAGGGCACATCATTCTCTGTACGTATCGCAGAGGCTTGTGATAAACCTCAGGCAGCATTATTTCTGCAACTAATGACCTGAGTGATAAAGGATGAATTCCAAGGCCTTCCCGTTGACACGTGGATGTGGGAGATGTCAGTTCCAAGATTAACCTGCAAGCTATTGTCCTGATTTCTTCTAGCATTGCAGACTACCTCTCTGGTATCTCAGATACATCATCTAGCTGCTGCAGTAGCCACTCACATCCTTATCTGTGTGGAGAGGCTGGTCTCTCTAAATAGGTCAGGGAATGAGACAGGAGCTTTTACAGTGCAGTGAGGTGTAACTTAGTATTAGCTTAGCTAAATTAAAACCTACTTACCATCTCGAGGACAGTTTAGGTGCTGCAAATGTGTGTGTTCTCAGTCTGCAGAGCGCACTGCAGCAGTTAAAAATGGTGTTTGATCTTGTGTGTTTCTCTGAAGCAACATCGCTAAAATGTGTTCTCTGCAACCCTTGAGCATGATATTCGGTGCAGAGCTGTTCTGACTCTGAAAGCTGTTGCTAATTCAACAGCCTGAGCCAGATTTGCAGTAAAGCTCGCAGACCAAGCTATCCTGTATACAGTGAAGTGAGTCAGAAGACAAACAAAAAAAGCAAAAACCCAACACCATAAAAAAAAAAAAAGCAAACTGGACAAAAAGACCCTCTCAACCAAAACAACAACAACAACAAAACACCTTAACACCTTAGGGTGGCAGCTGCAACCCTAAAGTAAAAGTCTGCTAGTAAATTCTTGAAAAACAAGGGAATCTGTTTTTCTTACTGTAACTAAGGGCAATAGCTAACAGCAAATTAGGACTAGCAACGCTGCCATGACAAACTGAGGATGAAAAACAATTGCAGTGAGTTGCAGCTTTTTAATTAGTTTAGTTCCTAGTGCTGGACCAACCTACAAAACAGTTTTTGGGACCTGTTTTATTTCTTATATGGGGGTAGGGGAGCAGGAGAAAATGTTGTCTTCTGCTATGGGTAATGCTGTAATGCCCAAAGAGAAAGTATCTGTCTGAATAAGCATATAGGGAATGTGAGTTTAGTGGATCTAGTTAGGACCACATCCACATCCAGAGCTTCTGCAGTGTTTCTCCAGTGAAGCAATAAGCAGTAGGCAAGAAGCTACGCTGGAAAGTGGTTGTTTCTCTGTAGATTCTAAAGAAGGAATGCTGTTTGATTCAGGTTTGTGTCCTTATGCATCTTAGGCTGAAGAGAGCTGCACTAGTATGGAGGAGCATCTTAAAAATGTTTAGTACTCCACCTGCCATGAAAATAAAATTAAATGTAAATAGCAACTGGATTTACTTGCTTCCAGATGTTGCCCTAAATTTAAGGAGTGTGATGGGCATTCTTGTGAGAAGAATTGGCTTGCCTAGGAAAAGGATAATTGAAGTGGTCTGTCATGCTGTTAATGGCTTCTAAGCCTGATTCTCATTCTCTGTTCTGGATTCGAGTAGTATTGAAGCTTAAAAAATGAAGGCTAAACCACACTAACAGTGCTAATCTGATGAAAGTACCTAGTAGACTCTTAACACCGAAACATTGGCAAGAGGTAGAGCTTCTCTGTTGTATGGACTGATAAAGCTGGAAGCATGTTCCCCATGCCCACATGGGGAAGTGTTGCTGTACAGTGCTTTAGTGGAACTAGTTGCATCCTTCTGAAGGGCATCCTGGGATCCTAAAAACTTGCATTAAACCGAGTCTGCACAGTTGGCCTTCCTTTTCTATTAACTTTGAATGATATGAGGTAGCATGAAAGGAATATGTTTCAGTGCATGCCTTGTTTAATGGCAGAGAGGCCTCCTTTCCCTTGGTGCTGCGGATGGTGTTTGCAAGAACAATTTCCTGCTAACTCAGTGGCGAAAGCATGGACACATTTTTGAATGGCAATTGCTCCAGGCAGTGCCTAAACCCATGCTTACCTGGGTAGGACTGGCACTTTTGCTGTTGCCTTTTAAATACTCCTTCAAGGCTGATTGGATGTGAAAGTCTTGTGTGCTGCCAATACAGAGCTGTGTTTTGGATTGTTACCAAGACTGTCCCTGGAAAGTTTTTAATCAATACCACTTATTGTCACTGATCATCATGGCCTCTTGAGGATGTGTACGCTGGCTTTCATTTTGCTGACCAGCATGCTCCTGGATCAGTGTACTTTAGCTCTTGCAGTCCTTTTGTGGTAAATGTCTGTATGTGCCACAGTGCCTGCCATGAGCCTAGGGCCATAAAAATTAAGGGTGTTTCTGCAGACAAGTCAGAAAATAGATTTCATCCCTTGTTTTTCCCTCTTATTGGACTCTAGATAAGTTGTTTTTCTTGTATTGTGAGAAAACGTGTACTCACCTTCCTTGAAGTGGAGAATGAAGTAGTCTTAACTGGCTTTTTCTTTTTTTTTTTCTTTTTTCTTTTTTTGCTTCCAACAGTTATGCACTTTGTTTATTTCCCCTCTTTGGAGCAAATCCCATTCTGCTGGAAAACATACTATTAATCAGCAAATGTAATTGAGGACTGTCCCATAAACTGCACCTGCAGACTATCTCTGAGAGCTCCTCCGAGTGCGCTCTCCTCCAACTCTTCCAGAGCTTGAGATTAAAATGTGAGATGAACAGACAGTCTGATTTGCTTTCATGAAGCTCTGTTTACGCTGTCTGGGGGAATGCTAATAATGCAACATATCTGAAGTGGTGAGCATGAGAAATCTGTGTCACAATGCGAAGTGGAAGTGTATTTGTACTTGTTTAAACACAGCAGTGGCCAGAATAGCTGCTTTCCAGCCTTCTCTTATCTTCTCTTCCCATTTTTTCTCTCTCCTTTCCCTAGACGTACAGAACAAAGGCCTTTGCGTCTGTTCAGATTTTTAAAATGTTGCTGTTTGCTCTTAGGAGCATTTCATCCCAATCAGTACTGTGGATACCAAGGTAAAGGTTAAATCTGCAACCCACCTAAATATGCTTCTACTAGAGTATGAATGGGAAAGAAGCGGTATCAGGTATATCTGAAGGGTTGTTTCTAAAAGAAAGCAGTTTAGTTAGAACAGTTTGTTAAGCTTGTCCAGTCTTTAATCAAATATAAATTCTGCCTTCTTGGAGTGTGGATGACTCCTAGTCATATGCTGAATTCAGATTTTTCCTGCTTGAAGTCTGAATCCTTGCTGCTGCTCTGCTCTTAGACAGTGATAGCTAAGGTTCTGAAAACAAAGCTTGAAACAAAACTGTGGGTGTGTTAGACATGTTAATTATCAAGGTGCTTTTTAGCATGTTTAAATGGTTTATGGTCTTTCTGTGTGCACAGCTACAGAATCCCATTCACAGTAATTCAAGTCTTGTAAATGAGCAGTATTCTTAAAACAGTATTGGAAGGACATGGAACTGTACACAGCTAGGGAACAGTAATTAAGTTTTGATTCAAAAGGTCTTTCTGAATGTTTCTGAAAACATGAACCTTCTGCAGTTTGTGGAAATCTGTGCTCCGAGGGCACTGCTGCCTCTTCCCTTCTGCTGAGGACCAGAAGAAAGAAACCACACAAGTATGCTCTGCTGAAGGATGCAAAACCAAGCCTACTCAAACATTAAACTCACGTGTGTTCTGTCAGGTCACAGGCACTTCCATTACTTTCTACAGCTTTGACTTATCTATGAATTAATCTTGCTGGGTAGTAGCCAGATTGGCTTTCCACTCAGCAAGCTAAATAAAGCTTTCTGCAAGGACTCTGCTTTGTGGACTGATGTAGAATCTAACCTGGGATCTGGGAACGTCTTACAAGAGAACAGTTCATCCTGTGAACTTGTTGAAGTATCTTTTTGCATACTAAAGTAACTTGCCACAGAAAGGGGTTTGTAGGGTGAGGCAAGCATCCTGTAACTCCTTACTTTCCTTTCTGTTCAAAGGGTGTGGAGAAGTGTGCGTCCTGTTAGTGAGAGTTAGTAAGTCAAAAATGTCTTATCCCTTTCCATTTTACTGAAGTAATGACTACTCAGAATAACAACATGCATAGTTCAGGTGCTTGGTCCCTAAAGCCTTTTTGCTTTTGTTCACAAGTAGCACAGCTTATTAGTAATATTGATAGATTTGTCTTAACTGCTGTAAAAACATTAGTGAGATGCTACTCATTACCCTAATTTTTAAAGTATAACTGGAACTGCTTTCAACTTCAGTGTGGCAATCCATAGCTTTCTCTTCAGATTAGGAAAAGGGGCTGCTCTCTTAAGGAGTCTGTGAGGAAATAGGCAGCTAGCCAGACTGTGTGAGCAGATGGTCTGGTCTGGTATATGACACCTTTCTATGACTGCCTGCACAGAAATAGTGGAAATAAGGCATATTGTTGCCAAGTCTCTGGAGACCCTTGGGACATAGCTAAGAGGTTGCTCTTACTGAAAATACTGTTTGCAGGAAACACTTCTGTGCCCACATTTTTGCTCTGGTTAGCCTAACTGAGGTGATTTATGGGAAAACAAACCACAGAGTAAAATAATCCATCCTGTAAGCTTGGCTGTTAGCCTGAGGGAAGAGGTAAGAATCCCATGACCTGCATGAGAATGCTTGGGACCTGTCTGTGTCAGTTTGTAGTGTCTCTGAAGTGCATTTGTTTTAGTGTTTCCCTGTCCAGCCAAATAGGCTGTAGTACAAACACAAAGTCCTCTAAGAGTGATACCTTTGTTAGCAAGAGTGCTTCCAGGTCGTAGGTGGTACTAAACTGCATGCCATTAAGATCAGCTGCTGTATCTGAAATTTATGTGTTTTTAGGGGTACTGGGAAGTTCTAAGTTTCTAGGCAGCGTAGACCTACATAGGAGAAATATTAGTTTGAGTGATGAGTTACAGAATAAAATCATCAGGGTTCATGGCTTTGGCAACTTGCTGCACTGTAACACATACTTAAAATTTCCCAAGAGCAAACTGATACGGTCTTTATCTAGTCAGACCTCAGAAGTAGCTTGTTGGTTGGATGCACAGAATACCAGTAATACTGCTGGAAATGCTGGAAGTGAGGTTTGGATGCGTGCATGCTCCATTAGGGCTTTCTGCCCAACCAGCTTGCTGCATAATATCTTCTAGAGCTGGAAGGTGAAAGATCGGTGCCTGTGATCTTTCGGTGCTTGGCACTGTCGCTCCTCTACTGATATATTTCCAGGTGATAGCAAGAAGGCTTGCTTCTCACTAGAGCTCAGTCTGTGTTACTCTTAAAATAGCCTCAATTTTGCAATCTGATTCTAGATTATTAATACAGTGGGAATTCAGACTACTTTTGAAAGTGCAAACTAGTTTCTGGTGAGTATGCCCCCACACAGTGCTCTTGTTCCTCTTTATGGAGAGGGATGTCAGGAGCTGATGTCTCTGTGCACACTTCCCCTTTCCTAGAATTACAGGTCCAGTTGGAGGGTGGTTCTTGCAGCTTTTGTCAAAATGCAGTTTAACACCATTCTGTTTGTGGATCGATGTAGAAATTATGTGTTACTTTCTCTTGGGAATTTGTAAGGCTTTGGAGTTTCAGTTAACTGTGTGGGTGTTTTGTTTCTTTTATCTTGCAGAGAAAGACTGCTCTTTCTTCTTCCTTTTCTCAGTGTGTCCATAGCATTTGTCCTTCCTTGCAGTCTGCCTCCTTGCTTTGATTACTTTCAGTGGGTTGTGCAAGGAAACAAAGGGGACATGTGGTAAACAAAGATACTAATGCCTGGAAAGCAATTAAACTGAGCAAGGGGGATGCAAATACCTTTTCTTCCCTTGACTTATATCTGAAGAGAATTTATGTATTTGCCTGCAGCTGGTATTGGATAACAGTCTTGTGCAGGTGCTTGGTGAGATCCTTCAGAGGGGAACTGTGCTGTTAGTGACATGATCTGGATGAACTGGAGAATGGAAATGTGTATTCTCTTCCCACCTAGAGCTGACCTGTGCAGATCAGTGGTAGAGAACTCCAGAAACCTAAGCTACCTTCCCTCAGAACTCTCTGGGATAAGTCATGCTGTGAGCATGTCTGTGAGAGCCAAGTTAATACAAGCTTTTATAGTGTTTTTGAATGCTTGTGTTTAAACTACTTTAGTTTTCCAGTCACCAGCAGCAATTCTGCTAAGACTTACTGTTAAGTACTGGAGGTATGAAAATAAGACTGTTCCAGAGCCCAACTGTAATCACTGCATGGAATCACTGTCTCCTTGCCATCACTCTGTCTGTGGTTGTGCCTCTGAGAAATGGAAGGCAACAAAATGCCTTGAAGCACAAGGAGGAAAATGTGGCAGTTTAAGTGTAGAAACAAAACAGCAAGGCTCCACAAGTGATACAGACCTGGGTGTAAAATCACTGATGTTGGTAGGATTAATTGAAGATGCGTGTACTTAACTTTGCCTCTAAACAGCAACATTTCCATATGGTCTCCAGATGTCTCTTACGTCATTTTATACCTGTTTAATGAGAACAAAGTACTTGCAACATCAGGTAGCTTCAGGCTAATCCTTTTCAGAAGTGAGATTATCTGTGCTTGGACAACTTTTGGGGCAGTTTAGTCAGCACCTGACCTAAGGGCTGCTGATGGGTCTCGCCTGTCACAAAGAGGGAACAAATCCTAGCGCAGAAGCTGGCAAAGCTCATTGAGAGCTTTGAAAGGTATGAAAGGGGAAGGGGATAAAAGCAGGACTGCTTGAGATGAGCCTGGGGAAACAGTGCCTGAGTAGGGGATGAGGCAGATGGCTCAGCTGAAGTGCATCTTCACCAATACAAGCAGCTTGGGCAACAAACAGCAGAACTGTAGAACCATATAATAGAATCATAGAATGGCCTGGGCTGAAAAGAACCATAGTGATCATCTAGTTTCAACCTCCCTGCCATGCACAAAGTTTCCAACCACCAGACCAGGCTGCCCAGAGCCACATCCAGCATGGCCTTGAATGCCTCCAGGGATTGGGCAGCCACAAGCTCCTTGGGCAACCTGGAGGAGTTCCAGTGCATCACCATCTTCTGTGTGGAAAAACTTCCTTGTAATATCTAACCTAAACCTCCCCATCTTAGTTTAAAACCATTCCCCCTCTTCCTATACCCTTTTAAACAGTCATGCTCCCTCCTGTTCATATGTTCACTTCAAGTACTGGAAGGCCACAGTGTGATCTCCCTGGAGCCTTCTTTTCTGTAAAAGAAGAGTAGCTGGAAGCCATTGTAGTATGGGCAAACTGTGACTTAGTTGTCGTTACTGAAGATGGTGGGATCACTCTCATGACTGGAGTGCTGCAGTGGATGGCTATAAAGTCTTCAGAAAGGCAGGGAAGGAGGGGTGGTGGTGTGGCTCTTTGTTAGAGGGCATTTCAGTGTTGTAGTGCTCTGAACTGGGAATGATAAAGTTGAGTCTCTACGGGTGAAGGTCAGGAGGATGGCCACCAAGGTGGCCATCCTGGTGAGAGTCGGTTATAGACCGCCTAACCAGGATAAAGAGATGGATGACGTGTTCTGTAAGCAGCTGGCAAAAACTGAGTGATTGCCTTCCCTTGTTCTCATGGGCAATTTCACCTTCTTTAATCTATGCTAGAAATACAATACAGCGCAGAGGAACCAGTCTAGGAGGTTTCTAGGGTGTATGGAAGACAACTTCCTGTTGCAGCTGGTGAGGGAGCTCACCTGCTAGATCTGTTGTACACAAACAGAGGAGGTCTGGTGGGAGATGAGGAGGTCGGGATCTGTTTTGGGTAGAGCGACCATGAAATCGTAAGAGTTCTCAATTCTTCACGAAGTCAGAAAGAGGGCCCAGCAAAACTGCTGCCTTGGACTTTGAAGGGCAGACTTTGAACTGTGCAGGACACTGGTTGGGAAGGTCTCTTGGGATTCAGTTCTGAAGGGTGAAGTGGTACAGGAGGGCTGGACGCTCCTTGATAGAGAAGTCTTAGAGGTGCAGGAGCAGGCTGTTCCCTCACCCTCCCATGCTGTAAGATGAGCCAGTGAGGAAGAAGAATTGTGGCTGATTAGGAAATGTTTTCTGATGCTCCACGAGAAAAAAGAAAATCTATCTCCTGAGGAAGGAGGGACAGGCAACCTCGGGAAAAGAACAAGGAAATTGCTAGGATATGCAGGGAAAAAACTGGGAAGGCTAAAGCTCAGTTGAGCTCAATTTGGCCACTGTAGAAAGAGAACAAAAAATCTTTTCACAAATGAATTAATGTTCATCCTTTACTAGATGTGGTGGGAAACATGACCACTGAGGATAAGGAAAGTTCTCAGTATCTGCTTTGTGTCTGCATTTAATTGCCAGACCTGTTGTCCTTGGGATAAGCTCCTGACCTGGAAGTCTGGGTTGAGAGCAGAGTAAACCCCTCAAAGTTCAGATCAAAACAGTCAGAGACTTGTCACTCCACCTGGACTGTCACAGGTCCGTGAGGCCAGATGGGATCCACCTGAGGATGCTGACAGAGATGATTGCCAAGCCATTTTCCACCCATCAGTGGTCCTGGTAAACCAAATGGTCCCAGAGGACTGGAGGCTTGCCAGTGTGTCCCCTGTCTACAAGAAGGGTCATAAGGAGGATCCAGCAAACTGTAGGTCTGTCAGCCTGACTTTGGTGCCAGGATCATCTTAAGTGAAATCACGCAACATGTGCAGAACAACTGGGGGGATCAGGCCCTGCCAGCATAGGTTCTTGAAAGGCCAGTCCTGCTTGACCAACATAATCTCCTTCTATGACCAGGTAACATGCCTGGTGGATGAGGGAAAGGCTGTTGTTGTAGTCTATCTACCTAGACTTCAGCAAAACCTTTGACAATGTCTCCCATAGTATTCTCCTGGGAAACCTGACAGCCTGTGGCTTGGTACATTCTTTGCTGAGTAAGGATCTGACTGAATGGCCAGGCCCAGGGAGTGATGGTGGATGGAGTGAAATCCAGCTGGTGACCCATCATGAGTGATATTTTACAGGGGTTGGCACTAGGACCCGTCCAGCTTAATATCTTTGTTGATGACCTGAATGAGGGAATGAAGTGTACCCTCAGTAAGACTGGAGATGACAACACCAAGCTGGGAGGAAGTTCAGCATGTCTGATCCCGGCACTTTGGGCACAAGAACCCTGTGCAGTGCTGCAGGCTTGGGGCAGAGTGGCTGGAAGGCTTTGCAGAGGAAAAGGATGTGGGTGTGTTGGTTGACACTCACTGAACGTGAGCCAGCAGTGTGCCCAGGTGGGCAAGAAGGCCAGTGGTATCCTGGCTTGTATCAGAAACAGCATAGCCAGCAGGACCAGTGATGTGACTGTCCCCCTGTACTTATCTCTAGTGAGGCTGCACCTTGAGTTTTGTGGTCAGATTTGGACCCTTTGCTACAAACACTGAGGCCTTGGGGCATGTTTAGAGAAGTCCAGCAAAGCTGGTGAGGGGACTAGAGCACAAGACTTACGAGGAGTGACTGAGGAAACTGGCTTGGGGCAAGCTTACTGCCCTCTGCAACTACCTGAAAGGAGGCTGTGTTGAGGTGGGGCTCAATCTATTCTCCCAGATAACCAGTGATAGGACAAGACTGAAGGACATCAAATTACACTAGGGGAGGTTCAGGTTGGACATTAGGAAAAACTTCTCCAAAAGACTGGTCAGGCACTGGAATGGGCTGCCTAAGGAGGTAGTAGAATCCCTGGTGGCATTCAAGAAATGTGGAGATGTGGTGCTAAGGAACACTGTTTACTTGGCCGAATTGGTGGCAGGTGAACCAGACTAGATGATCTTAGAGATCTTTTCCAACCTTAATGATTTTGTGACTCAAACCTAGTGGAACCACCTTTTTCATTTTCTTTGTGGACAACTGCTTCAGTGGGTTTACTATCCAGGTAAGCTACTCACTTGCTAACTCAGGATAGGTGAAAAAGTTGAATTTTTAGAAGCTGGGATTTTGGGCTGAAGAATACATGATCTTCAATTGAAAATAAACCAAAACCTACAGAAGTTTAGACCCTGCTTTTAGCCTTCTAGGATTGCATCCTAAATGCATTCTCCCTCTGGTGTGTACTATTCCAGTGGGGGGCATGCTGCCTTCCAGAAGAATGAATACCAAGCTCTTGAAGTTTTACTTCATGTGGATTCAAGCTGCTGTGTAAATCTAGAGTCTTGGAAAGTGTCCTGAGGACATGGAGGGAGAAGATAAGATCAACTGGAAACTGACCTACTCATTCTGCATATCACGTACTGGCTTCAAGTTTATAAAATTCAGCTGAAACTCAGTTTCTTGAAAGACTTAGGATATTTCTGGGCAGGCTAACCAGTCATAGTGTTTGGGCTGAATGATCCAACAGAAGAATATGAAGCTGCTTCCTTACCAAATAGCAGCCTGTATAGTTGGCAGGGCTCATGGATCTAGAGCAGACATTAGCTCCTGTTTGTGCTGCATGCTAGGAAACCAAATCCTTGCTTCTAGAGTCATCTCATGCATCCAAAAGTCTGGGTATTTTGATGAGTTCTGTAAACTCCACAAGAATCTGTGCAGAGTCTGATTATCAGTAGGTAGTTGTAGAGCTGTGCACAAAAGTCTCGAGCAGTAATCACAGGCCTGGAGGTCTGAATGTTGACTTATTTCTGCCATAGGTTGTAACCGAGGCTTTGCTAGACTTTCACCCGACCTGCTTCTGCAGGTGACAGGTGGTCTAAGAAGGTGAGGAATTTTTCTTATTTACAGTAGAAGATTTGAAATCTGAGGAAATCTTCTGAGATAATTCCTGGGACTCAGAGTCTGCAGAAAGAACCTGTCGTTCATTCCATTTACCTGGAACCAGAAGCTGCCTTTTCTCATCACTGTTGTGGTTCTGCTCTGATTCGTGGCAGGAAGAGTTTACTTTATTAGGTGCTGCTTGAAAAAGGCTCTTTGTCTATAAGCATATAGATATCTATATTTAAAAATATCTATATTTGTAAGCAGGAGGTACCTGCTAGAACTTGGACTGTGCTGATCTCATAATGCAGCTATGTTATTAGAACAGTAGCTACCTTGTCCTGCCAAAGATGAAGCTGATGCATGGGTCCCTGGAACTGAAGCCAGACTCTTGTTATTTGAAACATTTAATATTAGCAGTATTTCAAATGCTCTTAGGTATTACAATTGTGCTGGCAGGAAGTGCAGATGGATGCGTATTTCTTTTCCTGCCAAGCTTTGCAGGACTGACTCCTCTTTCTATGGTAAAAGTAGGCTAGAACAGATGATGCGGTCTTGCTTCCCCAACTGCAAAAATCCCGCAAACCTTGTGGAAGAATGCCATTGCCAATTGACATGATGCAGAAGTGCTCTGTGTCAGGATTACTGGCTGAGACAACTCATATTGGAGGGCCATCTGCTAAGACGCTTGAAAGCCTACTTCTTTCTAGCAACGGTTAATATTTCAACAAAGGGATCTAGCCTGCTCCTAAATGAAGACTCCAGCAGTTCCTTATTTTGTGCAGCTAGCCTGGAGGCTCCACCCATTGCTAAGGACAAACAGGTGGCTTCTGACTTGACCTTCAGCTGCTGAGACATAGCTAAACAGCAATGCATGATGCCAGCCCTGAGTGACTGGGGGAAGGCTTTTGCCATCAGAAGTGAAGCTGTGTAGCGTAGTAGCATTTTACATATATGCTTCTTCTGTCCTTTCCCCAGCCACAGCTTGCAGCCTTCCAGCTCCTAATCAGAGGTAGTGTAGAAATTATGCTTAATCTAGATTGGAGCATTTAATCCAAAGCCAAAATTGGGTGAAACTATTCACAGCCTTTGTTTTAAGACCTGAGACATTTCACAGAACTATGACTTCAAGAACATACTCAAGTAGACTAGATTGGATTCCAGCCTTTGCAGACCTTTGACCTGCTTAAATAGTGCAAGGTGTGTTAATACGGTTATTGTAGACTTCCAACATAAGTGGTGAAAAAAATTCTTGACTTTGTGCCTATAAGCCATGTGTTTCACCTTTAAGCCTTCTTCCAGTTGTTCTAACAACTTCACGTAGAATTGTTGTAAGTTAAAGAACACAGTGGAATCTCCTAAGTTGCCTTTTGGAAGGGTTTTTTTTTTACAGGCTTTCAAGAATCTCCTGTTCGATCACGTTTAAACCGTTTCCGCAGTTAATTCATTTCCATACTGTAAGTTTAGAACTTGCTTCAGTTCTGGCACAACTTATCTTACACTAATGCATATTGCATATGGGCAGTCAAGAGCTGCCTGTTCTTTTTGGAAGTAAGAACAAACTTGTCTACAGCTGCTGCAGTGTCCCAGGGATTTCATTGCTCTTTACTGTGCTTAGCCAAATTTGCCTGTCTAGCTGAACTGCAGAATTTCTGTAGCCATCTCTTGCTTCTCCTCTTAGCCTTACATTTGCTTATTCTGTTTTCCTGATTCTAGCAGAACTTTTTTCTTCCAAGTTGTTGTGGCATTGCATCTTCTTGTTACACAGGCTCCTTCTATATTCAGTCTGAGCCAGATGCTTCTTGTGTGGTTCAGGATAGCTACCTCGCATATGAGCTGGCAAGCTGTGCCATGTTCATCCTTCTCCTTTGCCCTCTTAAAAGAGCATCTTAGTGCCTGCCTTCTCCTTCATTTCTGAGTTAATTCTACAGCGTTTCATGTGTTCACAGCCTCTTCTGAGCGTTACCCGAGAGAATGTATCTAATGTCTGTTCATAGGCAGTAATTTAGATCTCCCTTTCCCCCAAATGTCTAAGTTATAAAGTATTATTCTCCCAATTACATAAGCAATCCTCAAACTGGGAAATGGTACAAGCACTGTTCTGTGGAATTGTGGCGGTCAGAGGGTCTGTCTCTAAAATTCTAGTGTTGTCATGGTGGGTTTGTAATAAAAGCTGGTAGCAACTTAGCATCAATTTTAGCCATTGTCAGAGGCACACCTTCATAAGAAGTTCCTGCATCTCTCACCTGAGAGAGAATTCTGAACCCTTAAGGAAAGGAAGACTTTTGAGGATGAGGATTACCCTTGTCCAGCTGGAGCATAAAACACAACTGTGTAAGGAATACTGGTAAGCAAATGGGATCTTACACAGAAATAATTCCTTAGCTAAAATTACATGTTTTATTTAGCCACATAAAGAGTAAATGAAGCCGTGGCTAAGCAGTAGTTCTTCAACTAAACACCTACTAATTGAGGTGCTGCTCTAACTGTAGTGATATTTTACCAAGTCTAGCATCCAGGGGAACATTTGTCCTTGCAAGGGAAACATTCTATGTATAACATCTTGTGCTACTACTTAAAAACAATACAATCTGCAGCAATCAATCTTCTCTGTAAATAAGAGCCTTGAATATTTAACTCTTTTTTTTTTTTTACTTTAGTCAAATGTTCTTATACAACCTGTTATGCATGGTCAGCTAGCTCTACTATGCAAACAGGGCAGAGATGCATAGAACTGGTTTATACGAATTCTAAGCCTTGAAGATGTAGGGATATACAAAGTTTGATCTAAAACCCCTGTTTTCTGCTGTTGGATGAGTTTTAAGGAATTACAGACATCCCAAATCCTTGTGTGCCACATCCTACAATGGCTGCTTGCTGGTTCTTTTAACTTCTGTTTCCCCTATGCACTGGAGGATAATCTTGGAATTGGAAAGTTGGGGATAAGGACATTCAAACAAAGCACAGTGTATCCATGGGCCTTAAGACTCTAGAAGAGAGGTGCACATACATATATCTAGTGAACTGGATGGGAAGTTACTCATAGGAGTTTGCCCTTCTGACTCTATTATGGGAGTGTCTATTATTTGAGGGGAAAGCTGACCTCACATCAGTCAACTGAAGTGTTGCTGCTTCGTCCAAAGCCTGTCTTACAAGTAGGTCTCCTAATTTGCCTACTTGCTTCATTTTCAAAGTCTATGTTGGTTCAACAATATCTCTGATTTCTCATGGAAGTAAACTGGTTTGCTCAGTATTAAGGGAAAGTAGTGTGGTAATGTGCTTTCTTTTCAATTTATGGAACAGCTTAGCATTTCTTGAACTTAATATTCAAGCTGCAAACTTGGAGAGTTGCCAGGGTGTAGTGGAAGGGGCTTGAAGCTGCTGGGAGAAATTGTGTGGTAATGGCTAAAAATACGTATCAGTGAAGCTTGTCATAGGCATCTTTAGTAACACCACTTTATGGTGAATCTCTTCATGTATCTAAAACTTTTTTTTTTTTTTTTCCAAAACAGGATCTCAGTCTACCCAATGGCACACCAGTTGACACTTCTAGCCCAGCCTCCTCCTCATCTCTTCTCAACAGACTGCAGCTGGATGATGACTTGGATGGGGAAGCAAAAGACTTGTTTGTTACCGTTGATGATCCCAAAAAACATGTATGCACAATGGAGACTTACATCACATATAGGGTTACAACAAAGGTACGTAGCAACAAACTCCTTCTCTATTGCTTTTTCCCTCGTAAAGTTTTGTTTTTGAAGGCAATGTTTTGGATGTTTATACCTTGTGTTCTATCTCTTTATCTTAAGTACTAGAACTTAATGTTTTTCAGTACATTGTAATAAATGTGTTGATGGTGTTACTTCTTTTACCAGAACTGTGACTACTTCAGTATGTGAAGTAATATAAAGCTTTTAATGTGTCAGCTTAGATCTTGTCTCTTGTTGTTAAACAGAACTGTTTGTAAACTTGAAAAGCCAGTTTCTTTAGCTTGAAAAATTTTCATGCTACACCCATTTGATTTGAGTTACCTCTGCTTGATAGGAATGAGCCTTCTTGCTAATTCACTGGTAGTCTTCACTCATTTTGTCAGTTGTGCTCTGAAATTCTTTAAACTTGCTTAAATGTCCATCACACTTCCTCGGTCATCTGCTTATCTAAATCACAATATTGTAATTTTCATCCTTGAATGTAAACTAGCTTTCTTGCAGTTGTTGATAGTTAGAACTAAGTAGTATTAGAATGCTACTGTTTCCTGAAAGTATGCAAGTTTTTTCAAACAGTATAGGCCAGCTATTAATGTGACCTCGTTATAATAGTAGGAAGAGCAAACTGAAAGCCTGTTGCATTCTCAGCTGGAACTTTAATTTCTGTTAACTAGATGTTCTCATTAGCATCAACTTTGAGTAATACTGAGATCTTCTTTGGGCACTTGTAGTTATCTAATGTAAAAAGTGTCTGCTAGCTTCACTGTGATTCTACCATATCCACCTGTCCAGAAAGATTTATGTTACTGTGACTTACTTACGTGGCCCCCCTATGAAGACAAGCTGAGGGAGCTGGGCTTGTTCAGCCTGGAGAAAGGAAGGCTGCGGGGCGACCTCATTGCAGCCTTTCAGTACTTAAAGAGAGCCTACAAACAGGGGAATCAACTCTTTGAAAGGGTAGATAACAGCAGGCCAAGGGGAAATGGTTTTAAGTTGAAGGAGGACTAAGGAATTTCTTCCTAATATTTGACCTAAATCTCTGCTCTTCTAGTGTAAAAACCATTCCCCTTTGTCCTATTACAATTGGTTGGTCTCCCTCCTACTTATAAGCATGCTTTAAGTGCTGTAAGGCTGCAGTGAGGTCTCCCCAAAACTTTCTCCAGGATGAACAAGCCCACCTCCCTCCTTTCTTCATAGGAAATGTACTCCAGCCCACTGATAATCCTCATGGCTCTCCTCTTCACCTGCTTCAACAGCTTCACTTAAACCAGAATCTGGAAGGCGGATAAGGTATTTACCTTAGAACAGATGTGTTAACTCAATGTCCCTTTTTTTTCTTAATCTAAAAAACCTATACAGGTTTCATATCTACCTACCTGTCTGTTAATACTTGCTTTATTCTGCATCTCACTGCAGCACATAGTGCTACTGTATCGTAGCATTACAATACTATTTTAAAACAGTGCATTATTTGTCCTCATCAATCACCTCACCTATTAGAGTTTATTACTTATTCTTGTAAACTTCTGGCTAACCCCTTGGGTCAACAATCTAGTCTACTATTGTTTGAAAAAATCTGGTTGGAAGTTTAACAGTATTAATGGCTTGACTCATTCTTACTGTACAAACAAGTCTTGATGCCAAGATAATTGCCTTGTCAGCCACTGTAGCTGAAAGCAGTAATTAAACACGGCAAGAGCTGCATAGGAATAATTCTTAGATGCTGTGATCAGGGTAGGTGCTGATGGTTCGACTTTCAGGTTGTAGTTCATAGCTGTAGAGCAAGTTTTGTTCCAGTCATCTGAGGGGAATGTAATTTTTGTTACTGTAACACATACTTGAGTCTCCGGCTGGAAACTACTGTAGACAAAGAGTGTAACGTGACTGCAGTAGTATTTTCCTGTTTGCCTTTTTTTTTTTTTTTTTTTTTTTCCTTCCTTCTTTTGGGAAAGGTCTTCTATTGCAACGGCAGAAACAGAGGTCTTCCAGTATGCCCCAGACTCCCCATGTACTGACATCTTTGTCTGCAGGTAGTAGTGGCTGGGGAAGGGTCCAGAAAGTTTAGTCTAACAGACTTGCAGTGAAGCAGAGCTGAAAGTATGGAGTTATCTTGGTCTTGCTTGTATCCCTGCCTTCACAGCTTCCTTCCTGGAGCCAAGTAGTGTTCCTCAGCAAGTCTTCTGGATTAACATGTTCTACAGCAGCAGAATAAGAATTCCTGAAAGGATGGGGTGAGCAAGTCAGACCTGACTCTGCTGTTTCTCATACCTTGTTTTCTTCCCGATAACTGAAATTTTCTTAGAAGGGGAAATGAGTGAAACCAGAAGAGAGCATGGGTGAAGCTTGTGCTGGCACTTAGATGGCCTTTGCTGTAATGATTGAAGTGCTCCAGACGTTCTTGATAATATCTCTGTGTCCTTCAAGTAAACTGACATGTACTCAAGACTGATTTTATCTAAAAGATGTTTTTTCTGAGGCAGGAAGGGGGAAAATCAACCTTATGCTGTGTAGTCATCTCTCTTGAGAGAAACACAGGAGTATTTTGAACTTTGCGTTTACTGTGCTTTATAGAAGGGCAGGGCATTCTTCTGTACCTTCTTCCATGGAAATCTGAACAGCTGTATGCCATTCCTCACTGTCCTGCAGTTGCTCTGCAGCTTGAATGGAGCTGCCTTCAAACCAGCAAATGCTGAAGTAGAAGTCTTGTTCTCTTTTTCCTCTCCTTCTGCCCTTGCTTCCAGTGCGTGCTTTGAATAGATAAGTACACAGAATAGCTTGATCCCTGCAGGGGTGCAGATGTAAATCATGCTCTTTTTCAAATGGGATAAATTCTGGTGAACAAACTACTAAAACCAACACTGTTGTCCTTCTCCCACCATTCTCTGTTGTTTTTTTTTTTTTTAAATAGAATTTTTTACTATGGCTTAAATACTACTTAATAATTATAACTACTTAAATAATACTTAAATACATGGGGGAAATACAATTAAAATATTTAGTAAGTAGAAGACCAGAACTGGAGTGAGGAAAATGATTACTTGTGCCTAGTTGTCACAAACTAGTTTTAGGTTTCTCTACTAACTTTTTTCAAGAAAGAAGAAACACCAAGTCTTGGCGTTTGCCTTAATAGTGCTTCCAACAAGAGGTGAAAGTGTCTGTTATCCTTCCTGCTTTTTGACAAGTGAAACTGAGCACTGCAGTATTCCAGGCTTACTTAGTGGAACTGTGCTGGAATCTTCAGTAAATCTCCAGAAGTGTCTTACCCGTTATTTTTGGGAGGCTGAGATATGCCATGTCAGTTTCTCAAATTCCTTTGGGTGAGACGTGTCCTTGAAAAATGAGATTTGTGAATCTTAGTAAGAAAGCAGGAGGAATATGTCAAAAACCATCCCTGGGTGGTGGCAAGACCCTCTTCCACTCTGTGAACAGTGTGGAAAAAACAAGTTGTGCCAAGCTAATGAACAGTTTGATCTGAAATCCAAATTCTTCCAGCATTAGTGAGATGTGGTTAATACCTTCCAGATTTAAGACTCTTATGTTCTGTCCAAATAGTCTTTGAAAAGCTTATTTGCTCTCTAGATTTGACAGCTCATACAGCAAACACTAAAATGCTGATGAATATGATGTGTTTTTATGTGGGTCCTTCTGACGGACAAGAGCTGAAAAATTGAAAACTTTACAAATCTATTTGTAGCCTAAAGTCAGCTGTTTGCTGTAGGTGAACACACACTGATACTAAGATTTAGATTAGGACTTGTCCTCAAATTATGCCTCCCTTCTTCCAGACTAAGTAGCACCTACTGGTTTGCTGTAACTGTTAGCAGAGCACTGGTTAGTAAGCTTCTCAAAGCTGGCAGACTGGACACCTCGTTTTCATTGTTGTGCTACAGGGTAAGGCACTCATTTACTCGTTCACTGTATGATCTCTGTTCAGTGGTCTTCACCCTATCACAGCCAGTTCACATAAGCTCTCCTATTAAATTGTTACTTTTCATTTCAATTTCAGACGATCTTCTGCAAAGTGAAGTACAGCTTCTCCACTAATACGACAAAGCAGTCAGCTCTGGCTGATGAGGGCTCTTTACATGTGTATGCATTATCTTATTCTATTGTACCAGTGCTCAGTGTCTTACTCCAAGCCACTGTGTTTTATGTAAGGCATCAAAAATCTCATTTGTGCTGAGGCACTCTGCTGTGTTAAAAGAAGCTGGTGCTGCTCTGATGTGTAGCTGACTAAAATACAAATCTACAGTGGATATCTAAGTCTTGGCAGTCCCTTGTTCACAAATACTTATGATCCCCTGATGAGCATTCATTGTGTTCGCATTTGTACTTAAATATACTCTTACCATAGCTACCGGGTCAGAACAGGCATGAGGTGAGCTTGATGTCTTCCGTTCAAGAAAAGAAAGGTACAAAGAAACAGAAAACAAATCATTTCTTAGGTAATACCACAGTAGCATACCGTTCAGTGTATGTTAAAGCTACTGTTGTGCTGGTGGTATGCTAAGGCTGCTGGTACTTCCTGAAGAGATTGCTGGCATAGAACTTGCACAGGATACTCTGTGAGGATCGATAGGCATATGTGTAGTTGCTGGAGAGTTGGTATCATCCAGAAAGCAAATGAAATGATGAACTGTGTTAAAAGGGTACCCACTTGGCTCTCTCATAATGCTGTATGTGGAAGTTGCCATCAGTCTGGAAGTAAATGCAAAATCACTGCTGAAATTTAGCATGGCTTTCAATGGCTAGGAATAGCAAAACAGCCTGGTGCTGGACTCAGTACTAGTTGAAAGCTAGGAGAACTGATGAGTTCTCCAAAATGCAAAGTTTGTGATGTCTGGCTGTAGGTGCGATGCTGCATTACCAACATGCTACTTTCATTGCAAGATGGTCTTGATGTTGTTACAGGCAACTAAATATGACTCTCTAGGTTTCTCTGGGCTGTACTTCTCACTGAGACATCACAATAAGGACTGTCTACCTTCGTCAGGACTATCTGCTGAGTTGTTCATCAGATTCCCCCAGTTAGTACACACTTTGTTTAGTGCTGTTAGACAACTGTAATGCATACTGTGTGAGCAGCCCCATGAAGTTCGGTTTCTATTCTACAGACTTGCCAACAGTTTCTCTGTATCTCTCTCTTCTACCTCAAACTTGTAATGGCAAATGTAGCTCCTTGTTTTAATGAATGGGAACTTGAATTATTTAATATACTCATACTGAAATTTGGCATACCCTGTGTGAATTTCATATAGACAAGCTGGTTTCTTCTCAAAAATCAACAAAACTTTTCCTTCAGCAAACCTAGCAATGGCTTATGCTCTAATTTTATAGCCTTGAAGGAGTTTAACAAGCCTGTGGTTTCTGGAATACAGAGTAGTGGTGAAACATTCCTCACCTGCAGTTAAACTGCTTCACAAGTAAACAAGTCATGAACTATCTTGGCTTTTAATTCTTGATTGCTAAGTAGTCTCATCCTTGGAATAAAGATTTCATACATTCTCCTCAAATGTGTGACTGCCAAGAGATTAACATGGTGCACAATATTCTCATCTTCCCAGACTGCCCCCACAGAATTTGGGAACATGTATTGTAATACTGATAAACTCTAAGAATGCATCCCAAGTACTCATTTTTCTCACTGCTGACTTTACCTCTGCTTAAAAGGCCATTTCTTTTGTGCAGCTTGTAAACTTCATTTTGGGGATGGAGTTCCAGTGCAAGGCTCGTATGTCCTCATCCTCATCAGTGGTGGTTGTGTTGCATTGCTGCTAAATTTTGAGATTGAGGGGTTTTTGTGTACACTAAACTTATCCTGATCTTATTTTCCAGACCACTCGAGCTGAGTTTGATTTGCCAGAATATTCTGTTCGCCGGCGGTACCAAGATTTTGACTGGTTGAGAAACAAGCTGGAAGAGTCTCAGCCAACACATCTCATTCCCGTAGGTAGTAAGCAAAAATCTGCTGTTAAGAACCGTTGTATATTTGTCTTCAAAGGGTGTAACGCTCCTTTAGCTTGAAATATAGCATTTTATTCACTCTTCTGCTTGAGGAGTGGGAGGCACTGCTGGTTTTTGACTGATTGTGAAGCTTAAACTTCTTAAGTGCAATACTTGAGAGGTGAGCTTTGGTAGCCTCCTGTAGGAATGAGGCTGATGACGATATTTGTCCAAGCATAAGTAGAATGTGCTTAACTTGCTTGCATAATTATTACATCTGAATTTCTGAACATGAGGCCTTGGAAAAGCTGCACAGGTTCTTCAAATCCTAGTGTCAACATTCAGGTTTGCTTTTTGAGCTGGTTTTAAAGAATGTTTCAAGATCACTTGTGTTAGCATTTAAGAGCTCAGACTTAGAGATCTTAACTGATGGTGTGGCAGCTATTTTATACGTTCAGGATTAGCTAAACTACTGCACCATTTCTGTCTCTGAAGCTTACAGGCAGTCTGATCACCATTTCATATGAGTAAGCTGGTAATCATGGTAATGATCTTTAGCAGTCTGTACTTCGTTTTGTACAAAATGGTAGAAAAAGTAGGAAGACTGTGAGATCATGCCATCAGCTCTTCTGAACAAGGAAATCCAGGAAGGTCTGTAGTAGATCAATTGTCAGGAAATAACAATGCTCTTAACATACCTTTACTTGCCCATCTGATATGAGAGCAAGTTTGTCTTTGCTCTCTCCCCCTCAGCAAGGACTAGACTGGAGAAGTATTCAGTTAAGCTGTTCCAGGAACTATTTAAGTTTTTTACTTTTCTAGGACATGCCTCCAATTGGAATAATAGTTCTGTCTTTCAAAGATAAGTACCTCACAAAATTACACTACACCAATGCCCGTTGTCAAAAAACATCTAGTAAATGTTCGGGGAGAAGAGAGGAAGGGAGTGAGCTTATCCAGGATAGGGAGGGTTAATATCAGCTTGCCAGTCCTTTGTCCATTTCTGTTCTCGGAATAGCTGAAAATGTCCAGGTTAAGGTTTTGTGAATTTCTAATGGGGGGCTGCCAGTGCTGCCTCAAAGCAGTAATGGCAAACAGCTCATACTCTAGCAGCAGAAGGTAGTTTACAGTAAGGGAGTCGAACTGCTTTGCTGTGACAGAGAATTTGATGCACACTGGACTGCATGTTTTGGTACAAATAGCACAAGTTGCTCTAATACCAAACACAAAAACCTGCTACAGAGCAAGTGTCTTAAGTGTGCCTCTTCTAAAACATGTGGAAACAGGTCACACTGCCTTCTTGGTCTGTCTCTGTGCAAATTCACTGTGGTAATAGTCATGGACTTGCCTCTTAATCTCCTCCATACAGTGGTATGATGGGGAGACTGTCAAATGTTTTATGTATTCATTGCTTACAAGTAGACAGAGAATGGAGAATAGTACACTAATTTCAAGTGTACTGTGACTGTGGTGTGTTCTGAAGGGATGTTGTTTTCCTAGCCAAACTAGGAATATCTGTATTTATGAACTGAGGTGATGCAGTCCTTGGAGGCCTTCTGTCAGACAAAATGCAGAAAGGGGATTGCTTTCCTTACCTTGGTAAGGCCTAAAATCTTCCTGTAAAGGATGATGTCTTCCTGGTGCAGGGAGTCTTAATAGTGAGCCCTCTGCAGTCAAAATCAAACTGAAAATGGGTTCTTTTTTCTCTTTGGTTACTATGACCTGAAACTTTCTCTCAACTGTTATTTCAAGTGACTGTTTTGTTTTTGTTTTTTTAAAAAGAGTTCTATTTCTGTATCAGTAAGCCTAATATGTCCCAGGATCTTGTCTTTGGGTGGTGGTGCTGGGTTACTTTGAGTCATTTCTGATTTCAGTGAACTCTATTGCCTAAGAGCCACGCAAGGAAATGTGGTCCGTTAGTTAAGGGAGATAAGTAACACACAATTAAGATATTACTTGATAGTTGTTTCTATTGGCTATTTCAGATGGACCTCAGAAAGTCTATGAAATAAAGAACTAGAGCTGTGGCTCATTAGAAGTGCTTACTGTAATTTCTTGTCTCATGCTGTGTTTCTCCCATTATTGGCCTCTATAGGGTGGCCAAACTGTTCTCGGCAGCTGTTCTCATTTGCAAGTAGTTCTGTGGCATACTGATCTACTGAAATAGGTTGGAGTTATACTGAAAGTGGAACTTAGCTATTAAATTTATCACGTACCCACATGTCCCTGCTTGTTACTTTCCTTTGTAATAGAACTAGTGACAGTAGCTTCACAGCTCTGTACTTTCATAGCCTATTTGATGAGGTTTAAATCTAGACTTTTAGAAGGGGAAAGTAAAGAATGCTTTTCTGCTGTCTGAAGTGTGAACATCGATTTCAGAGATGTGAATGAGTGCTATAAAAGAAGCAACTTGAATTATAAACAGTATTAAAACAAGAAAATTAGGCCTCCTTGGGGGGCAGAGATCTTCAAGAAAGTTGTCCAGCTCCTCTGTTTCTGGTTTGCTGGGTCTTGCCAGAGGCTAAATGTCCTGCTGGCTGGGCTGTATCACAAGCACTTTCATCTAGTTTGAAGGATGTGATTTAATATACCCAACAGTGCTTTTGGTATAATTTAATGTGGATCCTAAAGGCTCAGTGTTTATGTAAAGCCGCCCTGCTTGCAGAAGGAAATCTTATATAAATGAACTGGCTGAATCCAGTCAGCTAAAATCATGTTCAGTGGCAAAAATTCTAACAAAGATTCTGTGGCTCTTATGCTTAGACTGCAGTGGTTATTCTGTTCCTTCTTGGAAGTCTTTGTCTGAATGGAAGCTCTGCAAACTAGGTGTCCAGCTTGTCCTTTTCCTCCAGTGTGTTGTGCTGGGGGAGTGATTTTCTATAGTGCACAGTTCCAGATAAAGCATACAAAGCAAGGGAGAATAAATTTTTCTTCCCTGAAGACTACTGCAAATAAGCATTATTCATCTGAAAAAAAACTAATTAGAGTGTTCCTTATGCTGATTTAACTAGGATGATTGATATGAATGTTCAGGGTAATGAGACAAACCTTAAATTACACAAACTGGTGATAGGCACGTGGTGATAGCTGGTTTTTATGTTTGTTTTTACTATGTGTTTGGAGGTGCAGTCCTTGTGTATATATTCCACATCAGCTAGAGTACAATATAAAAGGCATTTGTGTATGCTTCATTTTCTTTGAATTATTTTGGCCATTGATCTGAGGTGACAAAGAGCCCTTAAAGAGGAGATCCATGAATTTATTGAATAAGACCATCATTGCTAGCATAAGAGTAAGCAAATTATCTGTCTGGGCAAACTTTCACAACGGTAGAGTGCGAAGTTTAATTTTTAAACTGAAATTAATCTTTTGTGACAGTTTATGCTGTCTTGAATGAAAAAAAAACACAAAAATTGCGTTTGTGTGTGAACAGTCATGCTGAGGCTGAAGTTTAAAGAGCTAGTCTGTCCGGAGTGATGCTTTGAAGTCTGGAGTGTGAAGTGTAAAAAGAAGCTAAATACCACAGAGATAGTAGTTCTTGAGGCTATCTTAAGCTTACACGTTATGTTGAACTTCAGAGATAAACTGGTGGAGGCAAAATAGAAATAAAATGAGAGAGTGGATACATTGGCAGACCTCTGTCACCTACACATAATAAATAAGAATAGAATACAGAATAGAGAGAAGGAGGAAGTAGAGTTGTTAGGTTTTTCAGGTGTCCTTGGACTGAGCCACGCTATATAAATGTCAGTTCTCACTGTGTGCATGCAAACATATGTGTGTATCTATATGCATGCATTTTACTGTGGTGAATAGCGTTGCAGCTTTGCTGGCATTCCCTTTAGAAGTGGTGCTTCTTCATGAATGGTGACTGGAGGAAAATGCCCTAGGCTGTCCTGGAATTACTTAGTGTGCCTAGTACTAAGACACACAGTAATAAACTCTGCTGTCTTCAGCTGAGTTGCTAGGGTTAGGCCAGAGCTACTGAAGCATGATGCAGAGCAGGGCTTGCATCCCTTCTTACGTATGGTTCCTACTAACAGAATTTCACTTCCTGTTGAGAGTGGAGTTAGGTTGTTTAGTATGTTTCCAAGTACAAGTTTTTTTGTTTTTTTTCTGGTCTTTTGAATCTTGTGTGTTTTGTTTGTTTCTCTCAGCCACTTCCTGAGAAATTTGTGGTGAAGGGTGTTGTTGATCGCTTTTCTGAAGAGTTTGTGGAGACCAGGAGGAAAGCATTAGACAAATTCTTGAAGAGAATAACTGACCATCCGGTGCTTTCTTTCAACGAGCATTTCAACGTATTTCTCACAGCCAAGGTAAGCCAGTAACTTGCAAACCCAGTCTCTGACATGAACAGCAGAACAGACGCCTTTGCAATCTCTTTTGAAATCAAAGTAAGGAGTCATTAATAAAACTGTATCTGTGGGGCAGTGCTTGCCCTAGAAGACCAGGGTTGTTTGGGGGACCTTTGATGTTACATCCGTATTACAACTCTGCAGGTTTACTGTGCTAAAGAAGAGCAGTCTGCAGATAGAAGTTCTCTTGTTCAGACCTGCTTACTTTGGATCCTTGTATAGAAGGCCTTAAAAATATATTCTGGAGTATACTCCTGTGATGCAAGAGAGATTCAGAACAGAAAAAAACTGTGGACTATGTAAAATCCTCTTTTCAGGGTGGGCAGAAGTAAAAGAGGAAGAAAGATCTCTTGCACAAAAGCTTGCAAATTTGGTTGGTTTTTTTTTTTCCATCTTTGTTTGTACTTTCTATACTGCTTGCACTTTTGCTTCCAAAGCAAAGGGTAGAGACTCCATTCTTACTTGTTCTTGATCAATAACTTCATGTTCATCTTTTGCATAAAGCATCTAGAAGCCATGTATTTTTCTTTGTCTGTCTTTTGAACTGCATTTTAAATTAGACCAGGGTGGCCTGCAGTTGTGGGTTTGACCTTATAAGTGAGGAGAACTGTAAAAACATGTTTTCCCAATGTCACATTACACTGCCTCACTCAAATGTGAATCTTAATTTGAGCTCACTCCGATGCTCGGCATGAGAGTAATGTGAGACTCAATCTTAAATTCACTTTTTTTTTCCTGCCGTCATGGTGAACATTGCATTTTTAGGTTTACTTCAGCAGTAGAATTAGCTCTTGATAATTAAGAATATGATAGATTTGCTCTGCTTTTCAATTGTCAAAGCAAGATGTAAAATGCTTAATTGCTTAGTTATCTTCTGCCATCATTTCATCTTTGTAAAATGAATGGTAAAGCCTTTATCCTCGGCCATGTGTAATATCCTTTGCTTTGACAATATGGAGTGTCCAGGGATGCTGGGAGAAAAGAACATGTGTTTTCCAGTCTGTCTTTAGTGCTAGTATATTACTTATTTAGTAATGAGAAATCAGCTAACTCTATCAGGACTTCAGAATTTAGTTATTGCAAAAATCGTTAGACCACCTCCTGGCTGAAAAGGGAAACCAACCTTTATTTGAATTTCCTGTTTGAATTAGTAAGATGGTAGAATGCATGAGAGAATGAGTGAATAATTTTGAATTAGAGTCTTTCTTGTTTCTGATGCCTATATGCACGTAACATGTCAAACAGACAGAGGGCAAGAGTCGAGGAACCACTTCATTTTGAATGCGGACGTAATTCAAAATGATTGTAGCTGTTAAATGTTAGGTTATCTTAATCAGATTTAGCTTAATGTAAGTACTTGAGAAGAATAGCATAATGCATGTTTTCAATAAGAAATTCTGTATTCTTTTTTTCAAGAACATTTAAGCTGTAATCTGATTTTTATGCTGCTGTGTATTGATTCTTGGCCTCTGTAGGTCTGCTCTGTTTGAAATTTTTTCTTGCTCATGCTGTTTTAGCTCTTCAGCAAGTCTTTATGTTGAATAGTGACCCCTGCTGGAAAGAGTAAGATGCACAGTGGATGGCATTTTGCCCAATTAAAACTACGTTTTCTGATGTGCTGTAAAGGTGACATCCTCTGACGATTGTCCATATACAACCATTAGATGTGCTAGTTTCTCCAGGCTGTACTTTTTTCCTCTGTACAGTATCCTTTGTCCTGTCTGACTACACAGCTGGTGTGAGGAGGCTGCTGAGCAGATAGACATGCAGTCTGTAGCTCTGTATTAGCCTATCAAAGCCAACTAGTGGATGTGCATAGTGCTGGTGTTATAGGCTGTGTCTTAAAAGTTTGTTGTGGTAGACAAGTAAGTTCATCTGTGCTGCTCTCATTTTTCCTTCTCAACAAAACTGGGAGAACAAAATATTTTGAGTTGAAATAGGTAGGGAGATAACTCACCAATTACTATTGAAGGCAGAACAGATTCAACCTAAGTGACATTAATGTACTGCCTACTGATTAAAGACCAGAGCAGTAAGAACTAAAAGCAAACTAAAAACACATGGCTCAGGTCTGTGGTGGGTCCTTTTTGTAGCAGCTGGGACTGGCTTTGACCTGACATGGGGCAGCTGCTGGGCTCTGCTCAGAGTCCACTTCTGCAGACCCTGTGTTAGCAAAACCTTTAAAGTGTAATGAATAATTGTCAAGAGGTCTTGGTGGAAGTAGATTTACTCATGTCACTGTGCCCCTGGTTGCAGTGCAGGAGTATGGGAAAGTCCAGCCACATACAGTGATGGGGGCACTTACTACTTCATACCATTCTCCTGGGCAGTATATCTCTTTCTAGAACTAGTCTTGAAGCTGTTCTAGGCTGACTTGTACAAGATAAGGTTTTTGTGTCCAAGGCTGTGTGCTGCATGTAATCTTTTGCCTTTGTAATGTTTGATCTTGACTGGGAAGTATCTTTTGCTGTATCTCACACAAACACACAAATATTGTTTGTTCTTACCTCCCAGGATCTTAATGCGTACAAAAAGCAAGGAATGGCATTGCTGTCAAAGATGGGGGAGTCAGTCAAATATGTCACAGGAGGTTACAAATTAAGAAGTCGTCCGCTGGAGTTTGCAGCCATTGGAGAGTATTTAGACACATTCTCTCTAAAACTCGGTACCATTGACAGGATAGCACAACGGATTATCAAGGAGCAGTTGGGTAAGGACTAAAGTGTTCAACTTTGATACGTCTGGCTGGGATCTCTATTTTTTTCTGATTGATAGCATAACTAACATACCTCAATGATTATAACATGTAATAAGCCATACAGAGCATAAATTCTCATACCTCTTGCAGGTTTAAAACAACCTAACAGAGTATCTTGTCTTATCTCAAATCTGAATGTTTTTTAAGTTATTCTTGTTATGTTAACCTATTTTCTTACTGATTGTTATTTCTCAGAGGACTTTTGGGAAGAAGAAAACCTGTAGATTTTAGCTGGAATTGTACCAGTGGAATTCTGAAGACAATAACCTTAATGTGTCTGTCTTGATGAAACAGCTGAGTTTTACATGTATAAGATATGACTTTAGCTACTCTACAGAAGTAAATATTTATGTATACTGAAGTTTTTGGGAAAAGTTAGCTGAGCTGGTGTAATGTGGACCAGTCACCTCCATGCAGCTGTGGAGCTCTGATTATTAAGATGCTATTACAGTACTAGACTGCTATGAGAGTTAATATTTGCTAAGTGTGGACATGGTTTCTTCTTTTTTAGCATAAGTGTTTACAGATACTTTTGCCTAGTTCTTTCTCTGTTTTTACTTTCTTTTCCCTTTTGCCTCTGCAGAATACTTGGTGGAATTACGAGAATATGGACCTATTTATTCAACCTGGGGTGGGCTGGAGGTTGAGCTATCAGAGCCACTGGAAGGGGTGTCTGCATGCATTGGGAACTGCTGCACAGCTCTTGAAGAGCTCAGTGAAGACATGACAGATGACTTCCTGCCAGTGCTTAGGGAATATATACTGTACTCGGAGTCAATGAAGGTAAAGGGAGCCAAGTGACTGAAGACAGTGCTATTTTTTATTCATGGAGTGATGTCAGTGAGCTAATTCTCAGGGTGAGAACGCTTGATGGTAGGGAAAAGAGAGAAGTAAATGATTTGATTAGGTTAATGTTTTTGTAATTAAGTAAAAAAAATAGTAATATTTATTAGCATAAGTACTTGCATGGTAACAGTATCGGCTCTGCTATTGAGCCACCTGACAGAGTGTGTACATGATGCTGAAAATCTGTTCTTTTATTGTACTATCAACTTTCCATAGGAGACATCCTGTAGCTGTCTAGAATCTTCTCTTGAAATTGTTATAAAGTCAAGTAAAATCTTGGCCACTGGCTTGTTGTCTGACACTGCAGAGAATGTCACATGCAGCTTCTATCACTTGTATGCAGCAGTGTTGTATGGTTCCTTTCACATCAAGGCGTCCAGATGACAAATAAGGCTTCCTCTTTCATCTCTGTACGTTAAGTGGAATGTATCTATTAAGCTGTTAAGTTCTGCTTACTAAATAACTGCTTAAAGATGTTGCTTTGTGACAATTTATCTTGATGTCTTGAAGAACTTGGTATCTTAAGCATTGATGTGTAAGTAGTAAGTTTTAAAATCTACTTCACTGTGGTATTTTTTCTCTTCAAGTGTGCAGTGATTGTAAATCTTATTGCATGGCAGATTTACTGAAACAGAGAACTCTGATTTTGGCTGCTAGAGCTTCTCACCACGCATCCATGGAACAGTGTGCATTACTAACACCCCTTAAAGAAATTTACTTGTTAATGCTCTATGAGGACTATTTGGAGGAGCCATTATGAGAGCATGATATACCCTCCTTTAGAAATATATAACAGCTTGCTCGAAACCTAGTCTGAGCAGGGTTGTTCTCCCTCTTAGTCTTTCTGTACCCCTGAAACTGAGAACTGGAAATAGTTGTTAGCAGATTTCTCTTCTTGGTTTCAAATGGCTGATTGCAAGTCTGTCTTGCCTGGCTTAAGCAAAGAATTCTTGCACAAGGCTTTGCACTCGTTTTCTGAAGCTACCATTTGTTTTCATACTCATGTTATAACCATGGTTAGATCCAGTGTAGGCTAGATGCATTTCCTTTGCAGTACCAGAATGCTTGGAGATGAAGCTAGAATCAGGGATGTTCAGGTTCTTTCTGCCGGAGGGAGCATGTGTATGTGTATTTAAACAAGACATGAAGTTAGCAGAAAGAAACCTCTTACCCCAGGGCGTCTACCTTTTCATGAATACAGATTCCATGGCATCTGAGGTATCAGACTGACTTATAGGTGGTGTTTTGCACGAATGTAGAGAGTGGGAAGGCTTTACTTTAGGTTTAGGAGCGCTCAGACGATGACCAAGATACTGAATGCATTCTCCAAGGTAACAGTCTAGCTGCAATTATTTTTTTTTGTTTGTCTTTTTGCTGCAAGTCTTTAATGCTGCTCTTTGTGGTAAGTGTTCTCTAGCTTCCTGAAGTACCTCTTCAGTTGATGATACCCTTGCCTTGTATCTTAATTTCTATGCTGTTGATTTGACTTTCAGGTTTCCTGAGGGATTTTCTCCTGTCAGTTTTTCTCAAAGTGGCTGAACTTGCTCATTGTGCTGGTGCTTTGGAAGTAGTTGAATCTAGAAGCTGTATTTGCAGAATAGGAATTCAGTAAGGATTATGTTGCTTAGTGTCAAGCTTGGTCACTTCACTACTTTTATCACATCTGAAAATCAAGAATAAAAACTGTTATTAGGTAAGGCAGACTGCTCTTTGTTTCCATCTCTCCCAGATACCAAAATTTAAATCTTCCAGGCAATACTAAGCATGGTTTTCTAAAAGGTAAATCTCTTAGTGTTGACGTGGTAGTCAGCTACAGCACTGTGTTACCAGACTTAATGAAACTGAATAGGTAACTGAAAACGAGGTTTCTTGTGGAGTGCAAGAAGCTTCCTCTTGAAAGAACTTTCTTCTTCATGCGCAGTGCTATTCATCGCCTGCACTGAAGCCTGCTCTGAAATGTCTGTTGGACAGCTTTTGGACAAGATACTTGAGGGAAAGTAAGTCTTTGGGTTCTAGGAATTCGGTGCAGCCTTGACAACTTTTTTCACTGCAAGTTGCGCCCTAGCTATGTAGCTTAGAAACCTGGTTTGTGGAGCTGTCTCAAGCTGGGTGAATGCCTTTCAGTGAAGTAACTGCCAGGCTCACTTCAACTTTTCTTTAGCAATGAGTGCTTCCTTTTTCTTCTTGAGGAGCACTGTTTTTACCTCATGGGGCCAGCCTGAGGGAAATACACCTACAGAGGCAAAGACCAGAAAGCCTGGTTGGAATAACCGTGAGCTTGTTCCATGGAAGCCACATACCTTGTCTCTGTATTTGTTTGAAAGATTTGCAGAAGTGGATAGAGGCTGGGACTGTGGGCTTGAATTTAAAATGTGTGGTGGAGGGTAGGAGTGACCTTGACTAAAATACAGTCCACACTTAAGATGGCCAGATAGTGTCTGGAATTCTGGCACAGATGTGTTAACGTTTTTCTGTAGTATGCTGGTGTTCAGTGGAGGTATGTGCACAGGACAAAGTCAGTTCCAAATAATTTAGTGCTGATTCTAAAATCATGTATGAACTCTGTATGCTTAGTGGGGCCTGAAAGGCCTATCAGGTGATGTAGTTCCCAGCTTTGTGCTTGGATGTTACTAGTACATTTTTAAAGCAAGCAGCATATGAACAGTCTCTTCAAAGGCATGCAGTAAATGGTGAGTTCTAGTTGTAATAAGAAGGTATATGCAGTGCAAGTGGTATAGCATCACAACCTGAGAAAAGAGGCTGGTGGCAAACTTCTGAAGCTCTTTCAAACATATAGGTCAATGGGGAATGTTTCAACCAAATACAAATTGAAGAAGGACCTACATCACTGAAAGCAGGCTAAGTGTTATTTGTTGTACAGCAACCAGTAGTTTTGTTCTTTATACAGCTGAAGTGGGGTGTGTGACTTCTTGTGTGGCCTTTGTTCTGTTTTTGGTATTTCCATCTCACTGAGGCCCTAATAATCAAGTGTTGCATAGGTAGTGGTAAATCTGGGGTTACTTAGTACAGAGCTCTTCTGAGAAGCTGCTCCAGTATAATGCATTATTTGGCAGCTGTGAAGAGATTGCCTGGGGCTGCCTGAGTAAATACATCCTCTCACATATGGAACAAATAAAAGGGAAGGCAGTATTTTTCTCTTTGCTTTCAGGTCAACCATTAATGGATGGTTAAAGCTGTATTCAGAAGCGTGTTGCTAATGGTCCGTAGTGGGCACTTAAGGAGGAATAAAATACTTGCCCTTTGAATCTTCTCTGTTGGTACCTGTTAATCATTGGCTAATGCACATTCAGACGCTGTGAGTTGTACTAGCTCCATGTTCATGGGGGCTGAATGCATTTGCTTGAAGTGGTTATTTTTCTGAGAAAATAATCTCAGTTGATTCAGGCTTGCAGGACGCTATGAAGCGGTCAGGTTTTTGTTGCACTGATAACCTCAAGGACTTGAGTACTGTTTCACACAAGTGCTTAGATTGTTAAATGCATGGGTATGTCATGATTTTTCCAAGCAAGCATGACTGATAAAACAGCATGTGTGCTGTCCTGTTCCTTTTTTGTTCATTTATTTATTTATTTTTACCTAAGCCAGAAGTAAATTTGTGAATGGAGAGTCTTTTCAGATGTCATGGGCTGAGGCTTAAAAGAGTAATGATTGCAACATCTCTTGCCTCTAGCTGCAGTAGTTACTCCTTCACACAGAATGGAGTTCTTCAGAATAACTGCAGTGGTGTCCTTAGGTAGGAGGAGGGAGAAGGTGATGATCAGTAGGTATAAGGCACGTACATTTTGGCCAGATTTATACATTACAACTTTTCAGTAGTCTATACTCTTAATAAGACTAATTTCTATTTGTTGTTTTTATACTGTAAGCCTATAACACGACTGTAGCAAATAAGCCTATAACACAACTGTAGCAAAGAACTTGGCTTGTAGATATAGTAACACAGAAGAGTAGACTTTTGTTCTCAGTTCTGGGAAGCCTGTCTGTAAAATGTTTACAACGCAAAAGTCACATGGGTAGGTTCAGTTCTTTCACATAAAACGTGCTTTTTGTAAGGTTAATTCTTTTATTATTAAAAACAGCAAAACAAAATACCCAAACTGCATCTTTGTATGAAAGTTGAGGTTTTTATCTGACTCTCTAATTGCTGGGAAAAAAAACCTCTTTATTTTTAAAAGCTACTTTCTAAATATTGTAAAACAGGACAACATACAAAAAGGCAAACTTAGGACTGAATTATCACTTCAGCTGTAACACTGCAGTTTCTTACAGATGGGAAGGGGAATAAGCAAGAACATGCTTCTCACAATTGTCTTTTCTCTTGCCCATAGAATGTATTGAAGAAGAGAGACCAAGTTCAAGCAGAGTATGAAGCAAAACTGGAAGCAGTAGCCTTGAAAAAAGAAGACCGTCCAAAGGTTAGCACTTGAAATTACTCTGCAGAATCAACCTGCACTTCCACTGCTTTCTGATAACAGTAAAAAAATAGAGCTTGCTTTTTCTGGGTCTGGCTTTCTCTCTGCAGTATAAACACTTTGGAGCAGAGCAAGAGTTTGGTGGTAAGCTGGTGCAAAATGAAGACCTAGGTACAAACACATTTAACCTTGTCTAGCAACATCTGTTATTACTGATTTCCCACCATTTAGAGAAGGGTGGCTCTGACCTGTGTTGGAGCATCTAGTTGGACTATTCAGTAGCTATGGCTTTAAATTATGGTAACTAAGCAGCTTCTGGTAATTTTGGTCAATGGTTGCTGAATCAAGGTCCTAGACACTGGCATCACTGATGCCAATTACATCATATGACACCTGTTTTGCTCCTTCCACTAGGGAGATCTTCCCTTGTGATGCTGAACTTAGGCAGCAGGGGTCACCGGGTGACAGGTTTTGGGTGGGCTTCATGAACTTGGCACTGGTGAGGCCCCATCTCATGTGCTGTGTTCAGCTTTGGGCACCTCAGTACAGAAATGACATTGAGATGCTGGTGCAGATCCAAAGAAGGGCAGCAAGGCTGGATGAAGGGCTTGGAGGATATGGCCTATGACAAGAGACTGAAGGAACTGGGGTTGTTTAGTCTGGGGAAAAGGAGGCTGAGGAGAGATCTTACTGCTCTCTTCCAATATCTGAACGGTGCTTACAGCGAGAGCAGGATTGGTCTCTTCTTGCTGGTGACAGGTGGCAGGATGAGGGCAGATGGCATCAAGGGTAGTAAGTTTAGGTTGGATATCAGGAGAAACTTCTTGACAGAAAGGGTTGTTGAAGTACTGCAGTAGGCTCCCCATGGAGGTGGTTGAGTCACCATCCCTGCATGTGTTTAAAAACACATGTGCATTCGGATGTGGTGCTCAGGGACATGATTTAGCAGAGGGTTGTTGGAGTTAGGGTAGTGTGGTTAGGTAGTGTTGGACTCCGTGATCCTTAAGGTCTTTTCCAACCTGAGTGATTCTGTGATTTTAAACTTGTGTGCTTATGCTGCCACCTGCTTTCTGCATGAAGAGTAGTGCAGGAGGTGTATGTTAATCAGTGTTACTTTGACCAGCAATGAAAACAGGTTTTGTCCCCTCTTTTGCCTGGGTTTTTTGGCTCTCCTCCACCTTTCTGTTAAAAACTGAGGAACGAATTCTAATATTACAGGTACTGTATAATAATGTTAAAGGAGGCTCAATTCTTTAATCTGATTTTGAAACTGAAGGGTACAGATTGTGGAAAAGCAACCCTTTTTTCCAATCCTCAACCTGTGTCTGTCATAGACTCTGGCAAAAGTGATAGCAGGATGGCTTGGGTACCTTGCGCTCTTCTATTCTGGTCTTCTATCAGCCCCACTGCTGATTCGTGTGTGTATTACTGTTACTTCCAAAGTGTAGTTTTGTATGTGTAGGTATTCTAACCTGTTGTGTGGATGGCACTAAATCTGGCACATCCAGTAAGCCATTTGAGGATACGAGGTACTGATTTCTGTCACGATCCTGATATAGCAGAGCTGCTGAATTTTGCTAATCTCTCACCTACTAAAAGGTTTTTGAAGCTCATATCTTGCTAGGATTATTGTGCAAGGTGAAACATTTAAATAGCAGTCTTCAAGAATTTTTTGAATTCTTACATTTCCTGTCCAAAGTATCATAATCATATATTTTGGTAACTCCTTGTACCTTTTTTCTTAATGTAAGATCTTTACAGCATATAAAAGGGGAAGGTGGAAAAAAAGAAAGGTACAATTCCTTGCGTGCTCATAAAATACTAGCACACAACTTCTAGATTCTTTCCAGCCTGAGTGGAATGTCCTTATCTATAAGAACTGATAAGTTAGAGCAGTTGGTAGCAATACATCTTACATTTAGTGAGTTATGCTGGCTGTAACTTCCTACAAACTATTAGCAGACAGAATACTAACGAGCTAGCTTATACAGTGGATATCATAATGGCATTTATGTTCCTTTCAGTATATTTGACTGATTGGCAGAAGTTATCTTAAAACAAATGAACTAAACCAAAACAAACAAACAAAAAAACACAAAACAAACCCAAACAAAGCTATGTTTTTGTCATGCTTGTTAACTTCTTCCAGAGGAGGGCGTTCTGGGACTCACAGTATGCATAATCAGACTGTCTTCACAGAACTCCACTGATGTCATTATGTGGTTCTCAAATCAGCTTAAAACTCCATGGACTGTAAATACAAAAGGCTTTTAGGGCTGCTATGAATGACTGTCAGGAAATATTGCTCAGAATGATCAAGTTTCCAGCAAAAGCACTGTGTAACTTCTTCTGTGTGTGTGGTGTTTAACATTAGAGGAGCAGTGCTGAGTCTTCAGCTTTTCTGTTGGTAAGCAGAGTACAGTGGAGAAGTGCTGCTTGCTTTGGCATGTTTTTCTGAGTAATTCAACTCAGGTAGTGAAGCACAGACACTTCCTTTTGGGAAGATGAAATCCACTTCTAATAACCTAGCTCTGTCTGTCTCAAGGAATTGTAGTGTGGGAACAGTGAATATGGCAGCACCAACTTTGAAGTCAAAAGTGATTGTGTGTGTTTGAAGGGTGATTGTGGTGAAATTTGTAACAGTGTGTATTTCCAAAGAGCAGGAAAAGTAAAAATACCATATACGTACATTTACACTCTTGAATAAGAACAGTGTGTATGTGGATGCTTCAGGAAGCCTGTGGAAACCTAATTGGAGTTCATCGCTATAGTTTCTCAATGGGAGCATACATAATCCATTTTCTGATCACTGGATTGTTATTGTAGCTCTCTGTACATACAGTCCTTTCAACCTGGTGGAGAACTGTCTATGGGAAAGAATGCTTTCTTTTAGATCTTCATTGTGGTTTTGGATCCCGGCAGAAGCAAGAAGCTAGTGAGCATTTAGAAACTGAATTGATTTGGGTACTGTTATATGGTTTTGCTTCCAGAATGAATGACTCTTTCTCTTGACAGCTATGCCTTTCCTATTAAAGTAACAGCATTATTGAAAATGATGAGAGACATGCTTACTTCAGGAGGAGCATCCCCTAAACCTTCCAGCCAGCTATCTTGCAAGGTCTTGTCTGAAGCCTGTGAGATCTTTGTTGTGAGTTTTAGCAGACTGGATTCAGTGCCAGAAGCATAGTGATCAGAGAAAGTGGAAGAACTACGTAGCTACTGGCCATGTAGTTGCTTGTAATATAAATCCAGTTGTGTGAATGGTTACTCAAAGCTCGTGAGCATCAAAGAGGTGCTCCCTTGTGTCTCACAGAGCTATACTGGAGCCCAGATGTAGGGCTTTCTCTGACTGCTAGCCTATGGAGTACTTCACTGAGTGTCCCTAACTGCATTGTGGAGAACAAGGATCATATGTTTCTGCTTAGATACGTGCCTTGCCAACTGCAAAGTAGTTGTAAAGTACCCACAAAGAACAGAAATAAAATAAAAGGAATTTCCTGAAGACTTGTGCAGATATTCTTGTTTCTGCCCTTTGTGCAATTCACAGCTCCCAGAGAGGAAATCCACTTATCACATTGGTGCCAGTGCTCAGGAGTTTCCTCGTCTGATGTCTTGGGCTGATTGTGCATATATTACTGTTTGTGTAGACCACAAATCACAGGGAGAAGGAAGAGAATGATGTTCATGTCTTTTCTGCTTGAGGCACTATTTGTGAATTGTTCCTGTAGTTGTCTGATAGTATATAGCATTTTGATCTAAATCATAAACAAAAAATGCCAGATTCTTTGTCCTAGCTTGCTTCTTGAGTTGATGAGTAGTGTTGTAATCTTTTTCAGTCTCCTTGTAGACCTGCAATGGACTATCCTTCAGCATTTCTCACATTGCTTATGCATGACGACATGTCCATTGTTGGGCCAAATGAACTTACTTGGCCCACAAGTTATTGCCTTTAATTTCTTTTGTCTTATGATCAACACTTTGTGTTTACTTTTTTTTTTAGGTAGCCTGTAAGGTTAAAGCTAGAGGACTAGAAATTTTTTTCTGCAGACAGAGCTGATCACTACTGTTTATTGTGGTCAAAATATAACCCCAAAACATGTCATTTGGTCCTTTGGGCAAACCTAGATGTTTGTTATTTCATTGGTGGAAATTAGGAAATGTCTGGTGCAGCTGTAAATAGGATGAAGGAGAGAAAGCTTGCTGTGGAGCGGTGGTCAGTCTGATCAGTTTGAGAGCTAGGAACTGAGCCTAGGCACTCAGCACATATGCATATTTCCTCTTCATGCTTCTAGGATGCTCTTCCACTTTATGCCACGTATGGAGATGATAGCATGCCCATCACCTGAAATAGAAAAGAACAAACTAGAAAGTCCTGTCTCCTCCCTGAAATATTAATGGGTCTTCTTCCTGCAGCCATAGCTGAGTTCATTCAGGGTCACTACCTTTCCTCTATAGCTTTGGCTTAGTGGGATTCAAGCTTCTCTACTGTCTAGCACGCTGAACAACAGTATCAATCTTGATTTTATTTTTTTTTTTAATTATTTTTATTTTTTTTCTGCAGGTACCCACAGATGTTGAGAAATGCCAAGACCGAGTAGAATGTTTTAATGCTGATCTGAAAGCAGATATGGAGAGATGGCAGAACAACAAGCGGCAAGACTTTAGGCAGCTACTGATGGGAATGGCAGATAAAAACATCCAGTACTACGAGAAGGTATGTGACATTGTTGTAGCACTGGCAGGAGTGAAGGTAGTCATTTGTCCTCCAAGATGGTGGTTATTCTTCAGGAAATGCTTATGCCATTTTACAGTAAAGAACTTGAACATCTTAATTCTTCAGTGCTATGGAAGCTGCTCTTTGTCAGCAGCTTAGTGTAGCCTGCTGAGTTGTTGGCCGTGCTCAAGTGATCCACATGAGACTAGTTGTCACTTGCAAGACATTCTTTTAACTTCATCTTCGGATGCTTGTCTATCTTGGATTCTTGAATTGAACAAATTGCTGAGCTGAAGTAGTAGTTTTCTTTCTACTTGCTAGTGGTGAAGGAAAAGTCCAAAAACATGTGTTGTGTATGCCCCATCCCTGAAGGCCTTCAGGGCCACATTGGATGGAGCCCTGAGCAGCCTGATCTGGTGGAGGATAATCCCTGCCCACAGTATAGGTATTGAACCTAAATGAATTTTAAGGTACCCTTTCAACTTAAGCCGTTCTTTGAAGTAACCAGTTACTCACATGCAGTGTGGGGAAGTCCCTGAGGTGTAGTGAGGTACACTGTGTGTCTGTACTATGTAGCTTTTTCAAATAGCATTGAGAGCATGCTGCTATAATAGTGGCCACTGTGTCCAGACTAGTCCTCTCCCACAGTCACATCACGAACATGACAAGAAGGAGTTTGACTGCCTAGCTGCAGGCTGTGTCCTTCAGTTCAGAAGAATCTAGCTGATACTTGAAAATCGTAGGTATTCTGATGCATTCTTAATAGCTTGTCCCAGCAGATGATTTTGGAAAGCTTTAATTTGATTTCTTTGTTTGAAAAAAAAAAAAGCTATTCTTCCTGAATGCTGTCTTACATTATTAAGGAAGACCAACAAGTGTAAAGAACCCTGCTAGCCTTTCTGAACTTCCATTCTGTCAGACTGGGAGGGTGGTTCAAGAATTACAAGAGCTGATATGCAATTCATTTTTTAATGAATTTCTTTCTTTCTTCAGTGCCTTACAGCATGGGAGTCAATTATACCACTATTGCAAGACAAGCCAGAGACCAAATAAGAAGTACTTTCATGGACAGTCTGGCACTTCTGTGCTCAGTACCACTAGACATACTGGAACTCCATGAAGGTCTCTTTTTTTTTTTGTCAACTGAGAGAGATGCCGGCTGTGCCCAGGCTGGAACAGACCCTCTGAAGACTATTTGACTTTTTCCTCATTTTCTGTTTAAACTGGGGTGTGTTTCATCTTTTTGAGTTATCTTGAATGGTTCCTTCTCTATCCTATGGAGTGACATGGGGCTTATAGTGAAAGTGCATGGGGATCTTGATAAAACTTACCTCTTTAGCCTGGAAGGAACTGATGAGTAGAACACTAAAAAGATGAAAATAAAACTCTACTGCAAGGTGCCAAAATGACATCTTTATTACTGTTCTGTTTTGTTTGCTAAAAATATAATTATTTCCTAACCAACCCCTCTTTTTTTTTTTTTTTTTTTTTTGATGGAGAGGGGAAGACTGGAAGTGAATATCTCCTGTTTTGCTACCACCTGTATGCTCCCACTGGCTAAAATGCCTTCTGGAGAGTTTCCTGTGTGGGAGTTGGGCTGGTCCTAGGCAGAGCATACTGACACTACCTACACATAGCCTGTGATACAAGCATGAACTGTGTTTTTTTCGTGAGTGTAGCATGCTGTTGGTTCATACTAAATATCTTTGTTTACCTTGGTGATTATGAAGTAATGTCAGTTGGCTGAAGTGTACTTGTGACCGAGTTGGGGATCAAAATCATCCCAGGTGTCCACGGGGAAGGTTGGAAGCAAGTGTGAGTTTTCAGTGTATTTTTTCTAAAACTTGCTCTGAAATATGTATGGCAGAATTCTCCTGATCCATGCCTTGTTTTCTGTTCGGGTTTTTTTTCCTCATCTGGAGCCTTTTCATTAATAATCAGTTAAGGTGCCTGCTGTGGTAATGGTAGAACTCTCTCCCTATTTTTGTTTGTTTTGCAGCTGCAACTAAAAAGCCAAAAAGTGTGAAATGCTTGACCATACCAAGCATCATTGTGTATGTGTGAAACTTGCCTTAAACAAGTCAGTGGGGCTTAATAGGTACACATAGTGTCCATGCCTATCTCTGCTGAACGCTGTGGCAAGTGTTTTAAGACCTATTCTGGTACAAATCTATTTTTTAGTAGTTTCTTTTGGCCTTTAGCAATGTAGCTGCTTCTGCAAATCCCTTTTCTTTTCTCCTGCAGTCCAGCCTCAATTAAATGCCTGTTTGGTGTTGATAGCCTGAGTAAAAGGGGTGCTGCCATGATGAGAATCAGAGTCACGGTTTAACAGCATGTGGATAAACCCTCTTTATCCATTCAAAGTGAGGAGTCTTGGGATTAATATCAGTGAAATTCTGGGATTTGGGGAAAAAAAAAACATTTACTTACTGCTAAGCTTGAGTGATCACTTGGTCTCTGGCAACATTCTCGCAAAGAATCTGAAGGATAACTGGGTTGATGAAACTTCAGATTGGTACCTGACAGGAGAACACAGATTTGGACTCCTAAGCACCAAGTATATCTGACCCCCACCCCTGCAGTGGCTACTGTGGCCTGCATAGCAACAGTCAAGATAGTAGCTGTCAGGCTAATGAGATTATACTCTCCAGATGCAAAAGTCAATTTTTTAAGACACGTTAAGTGGTTTAAATGGGTTTTCCTTTTTTGACTTAACCTCCATTGGCAGTTCTGTGGTATTAAACAAGCTGCTTTCTGGTTTAAGTTCACAGTTTATCAACATACACTTAGGTGGATTAACATCTTGAGGTTGTTGTTGGGTTTGGAACAACTAACAATGTTTGCTGTTTGAAGGGAGTACTTGAAGAGATAAGTCTGGTGTCTTCCTTTGTCTTTCCCCTCCAAAATAAGCCTCTAAGTGCATAAACTTTGTACAGTTTGACCTTCGGGGTTGCAGTCAATTCTTGTCTTCTCTATTTCCCACAAACAGATTATCATGCTTTTTTGAGCTGGTGCCTGTGTGGTAAATGAAGATTTTTAGTTCACTATGAAACATCACTGGAAGTCAAGCAAAGCAACATTAGAAATAGTATTTAGATGTTCTTTCTTTCACCTCATCAGGAATGTGCAGGATGAGTGGAAAGGATGCTGTTTTGCTGCGTTAAGTTCTGTCTGATACCTTACAACACTGGCATTCTGTTCCCATTCAGTGTTGTGCCAAACTGAGGTGGGGCTCAGTTCTGGGGTGTTCAGTGGTGGACATCACAGCCATTCATAAGTGCAAGAGACAGTGGGGAGTTCCAAGTCAAGTCTGAGTAACTTACTGCTGGAGTGGTTCAAGATCAGCTTAAACTTTTCTAAGCTTGATGCCACTGCTTGGTTTCTAAACAACTGCATAGTCAAAGCATATTTTTGTTTCAGATAAATCCAATTCTGATTGAGCTGTTAAAAGGTGGGTGTACCTTTCCTACACAGAATGTGTGGCTCTGTAGCACCTACAGGCTAATTTGGAGGAAAGGCTGTAACTTCAGGTTGTGATCCCGGATTTCTGTGGTACCAGGATTTTTTTATTATCTAGAAAATGAAAACCTCTGACCCTGCAGGGGAAGTGAAACTTAACATTCATAAGAAACCCCTTCTGCAAGAGTTGCTGCAGTGTAAGAAGGGTGTGTAGTGGTGGACCTGCTGACTCCCATGGACTACTACAGAGGCTCTATGAAAGAAAGAGCTGATACTGTAAACCACTGGGTAGCTGTGTGATGTTTGGGGAAGCAGTGCAAGCAGGGAGAACAAAATAGCAGGAGACTTCTTAAAGATGTAGTTTACTTATTTCACTACTGTTAGTGAGAGGTTGAGATCTGAGCTGTTAGTAAAATTGGCATGGCCTGTAGTCCTTTATATGATGGATATCTCTTTCTTAGGAGGACCCAAACCCTGATAGTGAAAAAAGTGAGATGCTGGGAAAGGGAAACTGGAGGAAGGCAGGAGCTTAGTCTTTGAGTAACTTCCTGAGTGTTCAGTCACTTATGGTCACCTTCTGTGCTTGCACTGAAATAGTGTCAAAAGTGGCTGCACCTTTCCAGTGAGCCCACATAATTTGGGTCATTCTCAACAGCTCTTAGGTCAGCCTAGCTTCCTTCATCATCTGCAACCAGACCAAGACCTGTCTCAGAGGATGTAAAATTCACTGCTGTCCTGGTTACTCCTACAGAACCTCTAGAATGTTTGTTCCTTCTCTCAACTGGCACCAGCACAATAAAGCAAGCACTGAGATATTGTTTTTTGTACTCAGTAAGGAGCCATGCATTGTTCATACATGTTTTTATCAGGTACTGACTCTTGCAATAAACAATTGTTGAAACATCTCGTGGCTTTTTCAGGTATCCATTGAAAAACAAAATGTTGATAAGTGTTAGCTGTTCAGTCATAAATGTTATCAAAGAATAAACTGTGGATTCTTCAGAGTGTCTGCTTGGATTTTTGTTGCACTTGTGCTAAGACTGTAGTGGTCTAAGTCATAGGAAGAAACTTCAGAGAATCATAGAATGGTTGGGTTGAAAAGGATTTAGAAGTCCACAGAGTTCCGGATGCCTGCTGTACAGAGGCAGGTTGCCCCACCAGGTCAGGCTGCCAAGGGCCCCATCGAGCCTGGCCTTGAGTGCCTCTAGAGGTGGAGCAGCACCTCCAGGGATGGGGCACGCACAGGCTCTCAGGGCAGCCTGTTCCAGTGCCTCACCACCCTCTGAGTAATTTCCTCTGCATGCCAAGTCTAAGTCACCCCTCTATTAGTTTAAGACCTTAGTCCCTCATCACTGTTAGACCATGTAAAAAGTCATTCTCCCTCATCTTCGTAAGCACCTGTCAGGTATTGGAATGCCACAATGAAGTCTCTTCAGAGCCTTCTCTTCTCCAGGTTGAATAAGCCCAGCTCGCTCAGCCTTTCCTCATAGCAGAGATGCTCCAGCCCTCTAGTCATCTTTGTGGCCCTTCTCTGGACCCCTTCCAGCAGCTGCAAACTTGCCTTGTGCTTGGGTCCCTAGTGTTGGGTGCAGTCCTCCCATCTATTGATGCAGCCCAGGATACTGTTGGCTTGTATACAGTTTTTCAACCAGGGCTGCTCTGAGTTTCTGCTGAAGCTTTTCTAAACTCCTGGAGGGTTTCTGTCTTATGTGAATGCTCTGGTGGACGATGAGTTGGGAATTGCTTCTGAAGCCTTCATACACACAGTTGCATGAAAATAAAAGAGGAAAATAAAGGTTCTTGTTCTGCTTTCCTTTGTGCACGTCTGTCTGTTGCTCCTTAAAATGTGCAGACTCTGGCCAGCAGAGGAAGGTAAGCTAGCTCTGGCCTGGTTCCCCTCCTCTTCAAAGTGTCAGTGATGATGACAAGGACTGCAGTACTTCCAACCTGTGTGTAAGTCCATGCACTGAAAACCATTCACTTTGCATCCTAGGGTCACTGCCATACCACCAAAAAAAACCACAATGGAAGCAATGAGAAGATTAATCTGTGTGAATTTGATCGTGCGAAACACAGAGCAGTGCTCTTGTCTTGTGTTCAACCAACTCTGACAGCTCTTGTTCAGACTCACAGGTTATGAAATGTTGTCTTGACTTACGGTGATGGCATGTTCCTATTCTTTCTCATGTATCTCTGTATAGGTATACGTAGGTTGCTCTGAAAGTGATACCTCCTATTCTATGGAAACGACAACAAATACAAAGAGAACAATAACGCTGTTTGATAGGACAAATTCTCAGCTACAGAATGTTATTTTTCGACACAGTCACCATCACCAGCTGTGCATTTTCATCAGTGGTGAACAAAAGCCTGCGTGCTGTGCTCATAAAAATCTATACCAGCAGATATGATGTGCTATCACTACTGCTGAAACACACCCAGCACCCACTGCCTAATTGTGCTCACGTCCACTGTTTGTCCTAAATCAACATTCAGTGAGCAGTGATGAACGTCGGTGAGTACAGTTATTTCCTCACAGAGGAATGCAGATCACACCTCAGCTTTATCCACACGTCCACGTCAGACACTATTTTGTCAGAGTGGCCCTGTTGCCATCTGTAACATGGCAACAAAATGCAATGGGATGCTGGTGGGAAGGTTCAAATTCAACTGCATACCACCAATATCTGCCTCTGACATTATCTGCCATCATCATAAAATAGGAGGCATTACTTTCAGAGCAGCTCTTGTATTTTGTTCATTGTTTACTATGGAACTAGTGTTGATGGAGAGAAACACTTTGAGGTAAAGTTGTTTGTAGTTCCCTATCAGTGTGTACATTTTTTAAATACACTGTTTGTTTACCTCAGTGTGATGGAATGAACCAATAAATGTATTTAAAAGGACTCCTTTACAAAGAATTCAATGTTTCATTTTTTGTCACCTTCACCACTGAAATGTGATGTGTGCACTTTACTAGGCAGCCTATTATCCTACTGCAGAAACGTTTTTCCTGTAAAAGTTTATTCTACTGCTGATTTAACTGGGTATCAGCTGGCTGTTGCCATGGTTAACTGCTACAACCTGAAAGCAAAGGCTGTAGCTGTGGCAAGGCTCTGAGGGCTGGCGATGGTGGGACAGGGATGGCAGCAACTTGCTTAGAATGGGAGAGCTGCTTAGTGAGTAATCAATTTCTGCTTGCCACATCCCTGTCTCAAACTGGGGCTGCCTGCCTTGTGTCCTGGCTATTACAGGTGCTGAAGAGCTTTTTAGTTGTCTGTACATAGTCTAGGAGCCTGGAAGCCAGTTAATTCTTGTTAAGTCAATTAGCATGTGAGTGGAAATGAGTCTAAATGCTGATCTTTACAGTGCATGCCAGTCTTCTGAAACTTGTTTGGATTTAGCTGATAACATCTCAAGAGAACTGGCACATTGCATGGGGTTCCTTTCAGCTGGAACGTGGCCCAGCACGAGGCTGGGCTTACAAGATGACTGCTACTGGCACTGTCTGCCCTCCACCTCCACAAAACCTGTAGGGATGGTGACCTTCACATGCCCATTTCTTAACCTGCTACACGAACACCCTGGTGCTGGGGATGAAATGCCAGTTCTGAGTCATAGGTGTCTTCCCATAAACTCTGTTAATGCACTACCATGGCAATCTCCCAGAAAAGAGGAGCGAGAACATGTATTAAGAAATGTTTTATTGTAGAGATTACAAAAAATGTACCTTAATCTTGGTGGTTTTTTTTTTTTTTTTTTTTTTTTTTTTAATACAATGGCATTTCTGTATTTCTTTTCATAACATCAGTTATCTTTACTCTTGACTGTAATATGTTAGAAGCTAGTCTCGTCCCGCTGACCACTGTGCACTCCCAGTGTGCTGCTTCTGGACCTCAGCCATGTAAGCCAAAGTCACAGAACTGCTCTGAGGTTTCAGACTTGAAGGACAAGACGAAAATAATGGAGAACATGGCTGTTCCACTGCTTTCCCCTTTTAAATTGGTTGATGTGCTTGGAAACACACCTCTCATTTCTGCCCTGTTCTTGTCCGTCTGCACTATTGCTAAGTACCTAGAATGAAAAGATGTTCAGAACACTGATAGTGACCTACAGCCAGTGCACATCACTCTGCATGATGATGTACTGCAGAAGTAACAAGGCAAACTTCTTTGTACTGGGTGAGCTCAGTGGCTGACAGTGTGGCGTGCTGTGAGGTGAAGACGTAGGTTAGATGCTTCTTGTAATTAAGCTAACTGTAGGGGCAGATGCTTGGCAGACCTTCCACCTCCTCAAAGAACTGATCGAGACTAAAAAATGTGTTAGATGGTACAGTTTCTGTCACTTGGTTGGAATCTGAAAAGAACCAGTGCTTGAACGTTGTTTGATGGCCACAATGCTGTAAAGAACAACAAAAACACAGGTTACTAGAGAGCTACCAAGCTACCTTCTCAAGACAACTGTTCACTGTTGTTGAGCCTTTAATTTCTCTTTGAAAGAAGCACCTGAGGGATGCTCAAAGTTACTATTTTTGATCACAATGAGCAAGTAATCTGTAATGGATTTAAAATATGTATATTTTTTAATTTGGGTAGGATTATTCCCTCACTCTGCTTACTCTTGTTTTCTCATTGTCTAGCACTACATTTGTGCAAAGGCTTTGTCCCATGGGATTATTAGCTCTTAAACTCTGCCAAATATTTCTCCTACAGCAATTCACATTACGTAAAACAAAAAGGAGGTGGAAAACAGTGGCTGAATCACTTGCAGGTCAGATTCAGTGAACTTTCCCAAGTGCTTGTCATCCCACTTCCACTGAATTTTTCTTTTTCTTTTTTCAGTGTTTTTTGCAATTTTCTTTTGAAACAACAATTAAAAAAAAAAAATTCCTTTTCCAATCAGTATTGTGCACTTAAGACCTAGAATCATGAAGCGAGTAGAAAACATAGTGTGCCCCTTTGGGAAAAGCAATTCCTATTCCCTACCTTAAAGGGAGGAGACTCAGGCAGCCAGCCAGGAAAGACAGAACAAAGCAGAAGCCGCTGTACCAGTTCAGCGTGCTTTGGTAAATCTTGTTGTAGGCTGTGGATGTCACTACTCCCGTGGTGACTAAGGACAGCTGCAGCAGGACAAACACCTTACCTGCAAAACAGCAATGTTGTTTGTTATCTGGGAGAAAAAAGCCTGCTGTGCCACCTCCCTGCGACATCCAAGTGAATCATCAAAACCACTGCGCAGAGAAGTGAAGTGGTCATGGCTTACCAGGGGCCAGATTGCACGAACTTACATCTCCTACTGCTCTGGAGCAGGGTTAAGAGACTCTTCCTTAAAGCACAGGACAAAGTTGCCTGCTTAAGCAGTCCAGATTTTAGTTTGCAATGAAAAATTGCAACCTCAATTGCAACTGGAAACAAGTGCTCGTTTCCATACGGTATGAAAAGGCAGTGTATTCAGGACAAAAGAGATCTTAATCAGCTCCTGCCATTGGCCAGAAGGCTCATCCATTGGGCTGAAATGTAATAATACATAAAATGGAGAACTGTGTGCGACTGTGATGTGTAGTGAGGAGGAAAACGAGTCCCCTTTGGAGCTGCTTGAGGGCAGCCGTTCTCACTGAAATGCACCATTCTGTTTCTGTTGTGGTAAATGGAGGAAGAGGAGCTGTCTGATCCTCCCGGGATGCACAAAGCAGGAGCACATTCAGGGCCTTATGCCAAGCCTGTGCCTGTGCAGCCTCCTCTTCCTGTGTGGCACCAGAGGCCATCACCTGAAGAAACAACGCGGTAACCAGAGTGATTTGTGCTCCTGGGAGTTTGGAGCACTGTGGTCATATGGCAGAAGGGAAAATAATGAATATGTGTGACTATGGGCTGTGTTTTGAGGATGCATGAGCAGTCACAGGCCTGAGGTGTGTGTGTGTGCATGACCATGCCAGTGGTGTCTGAAGCCAAGTCACTGGGGTGAAGATGGTAGCAGCCAATATGGTGTGGTAAAATACATACGTTGCACTATTTTCTAATACAATGTTAGCAGAAAAATTAGGAATAGCTTCTTTTGTCATTTTCTTATGTAAAAGCTGTCCTTTGTTTGTTAATTCATGTTCTGAAGGAATTGATTGGCAAGAAATGTTTGGAGACTTATTTAGAGACTGTAACTGAAAACAAGACGAAAGAAATCCATCATTCCCAAAACTAGAAGAAGCCAAATATAAACTCTGAGTATCACTGAGCTTCAGCCCAGCGTGCCCTCTGTTTCCCCTGGAGCATTTGTTTCTGAACAGTACTTCAGATATTATCTTCCCTGCCTTTCAGCTGCACACTGATAGTAATCTGTTGAAATGTGTACTGAAAATTCTGTGGATAAATGATGAAGCAATGGGGGAGGAGAAGCTTGGACATGGCAGGCTTGTTCTGCAAGTTTCTCTGCTCCTCCCTTCCTTTTTGTGGTACCAGCTGTTATTATGCAATGCACAGATTGCAGTGAAAACTTGCCAAACAGAGGGATTTGGCAGTTTTTTGATTGGTGGGGCAACTGAAGCGCTTACCATAGGATGATCCTTCAATGTGCTTGGACAACATGGACCTGATGGTTGGTAAGGGGATGAGGGCAAAGAGCATCACTGCTCGAGCTGCAAAACAGTGAATATATATGGTTATTATCAGTACCTGCTTTCTGTCTCACAGCATCCTCTGCTTTTGAAGACTGCATGCCTCTGGCATGGGCAGGGCCTTTGCTTCGCCTTGTCATGTACCCTCAGCCTCTGAAAGTGGTTAAAATCTGCAAGAGGAATGCAGGCCTTTGCTTCATGCAGGTGGCAGTGGATAAGCCACCAACTGCTCCAGCTGGCAGAGGCACTTTGCCTGAGCCAGCTGTGATCTCTTGGATTTGACCTCTGGTTCCAGCGTATACATATAGCATTCTCCTTGTGGCAGTGAGCTGGACAATCCAGGTCTAGCCATTGGAGAAAGCAGCCTATGCTACCTAGCCTGGACAGGAACACTGCTTTTTCTCCTGTGCACTGCTTCTGGCTTGGCCTGAGTGAAGACCTGTCCACTTTTAGCAAACTAAGCTGTTTCTCCAACACCTTAGTGTGCATCTTGCAAACCCATTATCAGCACTCGTTGGTGATGGACTTAGTACTAGACAAGCATTTTTAAAACTATAATTTTATGTCTTTTTTTCCTCTAATTACCTAGTGGGTGAACAAAATCTGGTAAAAATTTAGCTCAGTTTTTGGCATGGTACAGAAATAATATCCTACCATCTTTCCTCTTAGAATAAATTTATTTGATTTTCAATTTCTCCTTTCTTGTAGAGGCAGACAGAAAAAAATTCTTCAGGCCATTTCTCTCGGATCTTTTCCTCACTTTAAGAAAAAAGATCCCAAAGCTGTGCAAGAAAGCCATGCTCTTTCTGTTAGTCAGGTATGAGTCACCCACCTCACTGTCATCAGGGATACTTTCTTGGCTTTTGGTTTCCTGTTTTCCTGGACAAGCTGCTTACCCAAAATAAACTTGCCCCAACTTTTATTACCTGTCCCTTAGTCATTTATATACAGTGTAAGATTTGTATGGTAAATTGCCATAATCTTTTATTTGCTAAAGCAGCTCCAGTTTTTCGTATAAACTCTCTCATCAGTCATAAAAACCTTAATGTAATAAAAATAAATGACATATTAAGGAGATCACTTAGCAGGAAATCTTTCACAATTATCTTCCATCATAGGCTTAAGTCTTATGCCTTGAGAAACAAGTGCTTCACATTATTGGAACAGTGTTGTCTGACTGGTGGTGGTAGCCTGCAACAGTTCCTGCCCTACCACATCGTGAGCATTTTTCTCCCATTCAGATCTGGACTATGACCAAGTGACGCACAGATTTCAAGTTAACTAGCTTAAACTGAGCATAGACATGAGCATGTACCTTCTCTGGATACTGATGCATGCTGCACAAGAGAGGTGTGGGGAGAGGGCACTTGTGGAAGCTTAACTCACCTATGTAGAACAAGAAAGTCCACCGCACGAAGGCCATGATGAGGATGCCAGCACTGAATGACACCACTCCGATCATGATCATGGTGATGTCCTTAAAGCACTTGGAGAACACAAGTACCCCCAAGAAGCTGGTGATGAAAATCATGTACCCAACAGCGTTGCCGTGGCCAATCTCCACGGCATTCCAACTCAAAGGCTTCCTGATCAAGAAGAGTGGAAGTACATTCATTGCTCCAACTACGGCAAGATCATAGAGGATCGCTGCCACAAAAAGCATAACGATGATTAGTTTTGAGGGTGTTACTGGAGTTTGACTGCTGCTCTCTGAAGGCTGGGCACTGTCTGCTCCTCCTGTGTGAGCTGGTCGCTGGCTGCCAGCCTCCTCTACAGTCTTGGCTTTGTCTGGGCAGGAAGCTGCTGGGCTGGGGACCGTCAGCACAAAAGCACTGTAGAGGAGACAGAAAGCATAGCAGGCAATGCTGCAACTCACCAGCACAGTGCCCTCTCGATAGTGATAGCTGAAGCCAACAAAGAGGTAGCCGGATGCCATGCTTCCCAGAAAGCCCGCAAGGCCATACACCATCTCAATAATGATGAGCCGCAGAGACCTCCTGCTCTCAGAGGAGCCCAGAGATCCCAGAGCCATGATGCCTGCCCAGAATGTAGTGAAGCCGCCTGTCAGCCCATTGATGGCTGCAGCCCCATACATCACCTCAATTGGCCAGTCCAGCAGAATCAGCAGAAGCAGGAGAGATTTGGAGCCCAAATAGCCAAGAAGCGAGACACAGATGGGGATCTTCCGATGCACCTTGTCCCCCAGCATGGACAAGCCATAGGCTGACACCAGTGGACTGAGACCCAGGACGAGGTTGTAGATGATATAAAAATTAGAGACAGCTTTCTGCTGAGCATCTTCCAGTACATGGGAAGGGACAGTTGAATTGGTCTGGTTGTAGAAGCTCTTCACCACCAGCAGCAGCGCTGTGTCGTAGAAAGCACTGGCCACCTGGGAGCCTGCGACCACCGGCTCAACCCATGTTCTCATTGCCATCATCCCTACCATGGTGCAGACGGCCACCTCTAATCAGGGAGAGAGGAGAGCTGTTTTCCAAGAGATGTGCTGGAGGAAGTAGCGTTCTCAGAAGTCCTGCTCTGGATACATGCTTGAAGTGGAGCGGTGGAGGGAAAATAAAAGGTCTGCCAGTTTGCACAGAATCGGAGTTGTGCAAGAGGCAATCTGGCTGGGAGGATGTTTGCACCTCACTTTGGTATGTATGTGTGCATTCGCATGCACATCCCTGTGCTGCTCTGACCTCTGGCTCAGGCAGCAGAGGCTTTTGTACGGAGACTCCCTGCACTCACTGGCTGCTGCTGCTCTTCCTGGTGCAGCTTCAATAAAGATCATATGACCTGGGGGGAATTTCTGTCACCCACTTTAGGAAGTGAAAATGGCCATGTAGTTGCTGCTTTTTTTCTTTCTCTTTTGGCATCCTTCACAAGCCACAAGGCTCTCAGGGAAATGATGCTCATGCCTGACGACAGGGACAGGAGAAGGCTGAGTGCTGAGTGCTTTTCTTGCCAGGTGTTTCATGAATTCCTCTTTGCTCCATTCCTTTCCTTTTTATCCACACAAATGTGATGCTGGCTCCGTGGCTCTTAGCTGCTCCCCTTTGCCCTGTTGCAACATCATGCCTCTGTCACTGTTGTTTCAATAAAACAAGCAGGAAATTACACTAAAAAGAAAAAAGGAAAAGATAAAATCTTTATTTTTCACAACCTGCCTCCCAGTTCTTGTGCTGTATCCTTGGACTTCAAAATATGGGAATTTTCAAAAGGAGGAGGAAATTCCCAATGCTACCAAGGTACTGGTGATGGCCACACAGCTGCCATCCAAGATTTCCATTCTGTGCGTTGGCATGGACTCTCAGCTTGCAGCCAGCCATACACTTTGCTGCTGCCCCACGCTCTGGGTCTGCAGGAAACACTCAGGGGATGCTTGGCAGCTTTAGAAACACTAAGTGAAATGATAATGATCTCATCCTGTGCTGGCTGAGTGATTCATAACAGGCAGAGTAGCAGTCTGCTCTGGGAAGATTCACAGTGATGGCTTAAAAAATAAATTAATGATTAATTGTACAAACCACGTTAAAATCCCCATCTGCTGCACTCTGTGTTGATTCAGGTGGCACTGACTCAGTGCCTGTGTACTCATGGCTCAAGAGGGGCATTTTTTCACTCCTTTGTCCACTTGTGCAATACTTTTTGTTTTAGGTTTCTATTTGAGGAAAAAAATCCCAAGAACTAAGATAGAAAGGAATGGGGAATTGTCTGCTAGAATGATTTGCTGCTACCAGAGAATTATAACATTTTTTTTAAACAGACCAAAAGACTTGTAGACAACTGCAGAATTCATTATGATTTGCTCCAAATGTTTATTTTTTATCAGATTTTCTGCAGAAGGTGTTTCTTTAGTTTTTCTTCCTTTCCTCCAAACACAGTAATACTTCCAGAGGATGGAAATTCCAGGCAGCCTTACTGAAAGCCCCACAGCTGCAGAATGGGACTGGTTCAGTCAATACATGCAACCAGAGTCATGGACATGTTTTGTTACAACCCAGGAGCCCCAAGTTTTCTTCCAGATATTAGAGGGAAAGAGAAATGCCTTCATCCCATTGTAGCTTTGATGTAGGACATTGGTTGTCTTGTCATGATGAGGAATTCTATGAGCACAGGGCTGGAGAAGTTGCAGATCTGCTCAGTTCTTGAATGAGGGATGATTTCCCTCTGCACTTGGTGGTATGTACAGGCTGCCTGGCTTATTTGTCTGACACTCTTGACATTTAGGTGATACTGTGCCATGCTCAGTGCTATTCAAGCCCAGAGAGCTAATGAGCTGTGCTAAACGCCGTTAGTGATCTCATGAATTGCATATATATTTCCAGGATATTCTGAGTGCTCGTTCTCATTAAATGTGTTTTTAAAGCTAATTCTCTTAGAAGGGTATAATTTTATGTCAGCAACTGCAGTACAATTATAACACAAGTTTAACTTAGGCTGTGTAACATATCCTACTGAAAAACGCTCTGTGTGAATACTACATTCTTCTGATCCTACAAAGACTTCAAGATTTCCATTCTCCACAGTCAGCTTTTCCACAGGGCTCAGTTCTCATTTTACTGATATTTAAGGGGTCAATTATGTGTCCTCTAGAATTTAATATTTGTGCACAATGAGCACGAGGGATCCTAAAGGGCTGTAAAAGAGTGGCTCTTGACATTTAAAAACACACACCTACAGAATGATTGAGGTTAGCTGCAAGGCAAAAATACATTGCTGTAGACTGCTGAAACCCAGTGGTTAAAGGCAACCCCCCTTGAGCCCTTGGGCCTGGGGACCCTGAAGCGAGGTCAGCACCAGCTCTTCTTCATGGAGAGGTGGTGCACTGACACATAGTGAAGTGAGGAAGGACCAGGATTGTACCCACAGAACGGTGAGAGAGACCCAGCAGGGACACATGGAGGAAGCTGGCAGTTGTCATCCTTTCACCCTGAGAAGTTACAGTTCTACACATTTTTCTCATTTCAGCTGTCTCCTTACCTGGTCAGAGTCTCTCCTGTGGGATTCTCTCCTTGCTGGACAGACAAAACCCAGCACCCTTTACCTGTGCTTTTTGTTGAGTCAGCTGCGTTTTAATTTAGCTCAAGGAATTTAGGTGATTTAGTGCTGAGACCTGACTGTATTTCTTAACATAAATCCTTTGCATGAAGATAGGAAAAAAGGCTCCTGGTGGTATCCAGTGCTTGCTTAATCAGCTGGACTGCAGAACAAATCCTGCTGTACTTCTCAGATAAGGCCCAGATAATCCTTGAGCTAAATGCTTTTTTTGTGTGTGCACATTCTATTTTTTATTAATATTAACCTCTTCTTTTAAATTGTTGTCAGTCTATATGGGCTTGGCACAAAGCACTGCAATTCAAGAGTGTATAGGCAGGAATGAACTTAATATAAATGTTTGAATTGGGAGGGACTTTTAAAGACCAACTAGTCCAACTCCCCTGCAGTGAACTGGACACCAACAGCTCCATCAGGTGCTCAAAGCCTGGTCCAGCTTGACTTTGAGTGTCTCCATGAATAGGGCATCAACCAGCTCTCTGTGTAACCTGCGCCAGAGCCTTGCCACCTATACTGTAAAAAACCTTCCTCCTTATACCCAAATTTAAATCTCCCCTCCTTCAGTTTGAAACCATTTCCCCTTATCACATCACATCAGACCCCATTAAACAGTCTGTCTCCTTCTTTCATGTAGCCCCCCTTTACATACACAAAGGCTGCTGCCAGATCTCTCTGGAGCCTTCTGTTCTCCAGACTGAACACCCCCAGCTCTCAGCCTGTCCTTGTAGGAGAGGTGTTCCGTCCCTTGGATCATTTCTCTGTCCCTCCTCTGGACATGCTCCAACAGCTCCATGTCTCTTCTGAACCGAGGACTCCACATCTGGATGCAGTGCTCCAGGTGAGGTCTCTCCTGTGCAGAGAAAAGGGGGAGGATCACCTCCCTTATCCTGCTGGCCACCCCGCTTTTGATGAAACCCAAGATTTCTTTCTGGGCTGTGAAGGGACACTGCTGGTTCAAGTCCAGCTTCCCATGCACCGCAGCTGAGTAGTGGGATGAAATGAATTATCCCATAATGGCAGCTTAGGCTTCACTTGTTGAATGGAGTGAGGACGGACAGTTTAGAAAGATGAAATAAGCACAGCAAAAAAGATGACTATTAAAAAAGTTCAGTGCTGGATACAGCACAGACAATAATCTGTAAAAACTGAGTTCAAAATAAAAAACTGCCCTCCTCCTCCACGTGCTCTCCAAAGACATATTCAGAAATTATTTTGGTTATATAATTTACATGTTTTCTTTCTTTCTTTTTTTATTTTTTATTTTTAAATGTATGTTTATAAATATTTACAGCTGTGGTGAGAGGGTACTGAAAAGCCTACAAACATTCTTTAAAAAAGAAAGAGATGTCTGAGCAAAGACATTCAGAGTAACTAAAATCTCAGCAGAAGTGTGTGTGTGTACATTTGACTTTGAGTCTGTGAGACTGGGGAGCAAAGTGTGGACATGAACTAGAGAAAGGCTTTATGCAGTGCCATTGAGGAACGCAGAATAAAGAAAGAAAAAGAAGCAGCAAGCTTCACCCCCATCCTTGTGGAGTGAGGGAGAAAAGAAGAAAAGTAGTGCAAGGAAAAGAGGAGCACTAATTATTCTGGCTGTGAAGGCAAAGCTTGGCCTTAGATGTGAAAGAGAAGAGAAAGGTTGGGGAAGAGGCTGGATGGGAGCACTGTGATCCTTCTTGTGACCATGATCTGGATGACTATCTCAAGAAAGCAGGTCAAGGAAGAGGGAAAGGGTGGTGAGTGGGGGATGCACCAGCTTTAGTAACATTCCAGGTTCTGGAATGTCATCTGAGCTGCTCAGCTAAGGTGGGGCCTTTCCTGGACCTTTGCTAGGTAGCTCAGCCCTAGCCAGGGGCAATTGCATTGAACAAGAACCTCTCCAGACACACAGCTCAGTGGGATCCAAGGAGGCCTTGGGACAGTGGAGAGGAAAAGGCCTGAATCCACCCAGTTTCCAGAGTGAGAGGTGTAGGCAACCAAGAATACTGTGAATGCTTGAAGGCACAGACTGTGTTAACTGCTGTGATAACTGTTAGTGCTCGTTTAACCTTCCTCTTTTGAGGAGAAAAGATAGAAATTTTCTGTCAAGTTTTTTTTCTTCTGCAAGACAACCTTGCGTGGAAATCCAGCTGTTTTCACCCTATAAATCTCAGGTTAGTGCTGCGCATGGCCAAGTTCACGTCTCAAAGGGGGTGAAGGGTGGGGTGAGGCCACCACTGAAGGCCCTCCCAGTGTTCATGGTGGGCAAGTCCTAACTGCTGCCGTGAAGTCCCTGTGCACTCTGTTGGGCTAGATCCTCAACAGAGAAGTTGGCAAGAAAGATTGACTATGGTTTTAGTCACAGGGTGTTTACATTTCCCATGGAATGCAGAGCTGCAGATGCTGCGGCACACTGGTGACACTTAGGAGCTCTGCCGCCTTCTTTCCCATGTGGCAGCTCTTCCAGCTGGACTTCTGCAGCTCAAAATCAAGCCAAAACAAATGTACAAATCCAAAACTTGAGTAGAAGTTCTCAAACTTCTTCCCGGACTATAGAACTCCAACTGCTTGGGGCTGGGCAGATCCTCCATGACACTCAGCGAGTATCCCATGAAGGCTGTTGGCTGCTGCCCTGCACAGCCCGAGGTGGTTTCAGGGTGGGAGGCTGTGGAACAGTGGCATCACTTGTGTGTCACTGCCTGTCTCACTGCAGTGGGTGAGGACTTCCAGGTGACCTCTCATCACAAGAAGGGATATCCCTGTTTGTTAGCAGGTGCTGCAGCCACTCCTAGATAATCACCTATCCTGCAGCCTGGAGGCTGGGTACTTGTTTGTGTCTGGGAGAGTGGAAAGGTCCCTGGGAGCATGGTGGCATGATGGAGCCCTCCCCACACTGGAGGTACTCTTGCATGACAGTGTATAGCAGGCTACAGGGTACTGCCCCACTGCAGGAGAAGGGTGTGGTAATCTGCACTCCATCCTCAGTGCAGGCATGGCAGGAGTCACCCATCAGCAGGGCTGCCCCAGATCAGCTGATCCAGACAAAGCACACATAGATATGGCAAGGTGGATCTCATTGTGTGCTGCTTGGGAGTGAGCATCCTCCTAGGTGGACAACAACAGAGGGGGAGAGTTACAAACAGGTTTGTTAGATATGAACTGATGGGGTTCCAGTATGTGTGTGAAAATATGTTACTGGGACTAGAATTTGGGAAAAATCTGAGGAAGTTTTTGGAATTGAATAATGGGATGATGGGTAAGATGTACGAGGGATACAAGAAAATATGGGCAGCTTTCCAGCAGTATTTCTGCTGCTAACTTTTCCCAAGCTGCAATTCTTCAATGTCTAGCAAGCATGAACAAATATATACACAATATTAAATTTTAAGCTGTGTGGCAGTCAGCTGCTCTGACTGGCATTTGCTGTTCCTTTTTTTCCTCATCTCAGCTCTCTGGGTCACTCAAAACCTAATCAAGATAGACTTTCTAGACTTTCTAGACTTTCAAGAAAGTCAAGAAAGACTTTCAGACTTTGGATATTATGGCCTGTTGTGTAACTACAGAACCACTAGTCAAGAGCAGTGCTGCTGCTACTTACTGCAAAACTGCTTTTCCTGTTTTCCTGTGAGCTCTCTCACCTCCTGCTCTCTGCTCAGGAGCAGGGGGAGGCATCCTCCCAGCCTTGTCAGTGCTGCACTGTGCAGTTTGGTCACAGGTTGAGTGCCCTGCCCTTGGACATCACCTCTGAGGTGCCTGTGGGAGCCACCAAGGACTCATGGGCAAGGTAGAGCAGGGCAAGGTGGGCAGACGGATGTGTAGGGGCAAGGCGAGAGTGATCTCTGATGTTTAAAAGCACAGTATTTCTTCTGTGCAGGAAGGGGACGAGAGATTAAGAAAGCTCTGAAAAGTCAAGCCTTTTAGACACTGAAATGCTGTTTTGATCTGTTAGTGCTGAAGCATCTCAATAACAAATTCCTTGGAAACATCCTGCAAAGCTCAGGCAAGCTATATGGACTTATCTTCTCATTTGTAAGCTCAAAAAGCCTGCTATCAGTATATTAAGGAAGAATGCTACAATCCAGCTATTTCCTGACTCCCTTTTCTTGAAGGCTGACTCAGCAAGCAGTGGCCAGAGGTCATTGGGGCTAATCCCCATCCTGCACCACTGTTACCCAGGCCTGGCAGAGTCTGAGACAAGTGCTGTAGCTGCCAGATTTTTGTCTGCTTCCCTAGGAGCTTGGCTAAGTATGCTTTTTGCCACACAGCATCCAATGCTGCTCAGACATGGCCTGAGATAGCTTTCAGCTGGCTTCAGAAATGGCTCCCTCTGTGAATAAATTCCTGTCAGCGAGATTTTTCCCCTATTTGTCTTTCTGTTTTCCACTGTTTATAACTCTGCCTTCTGACCTGCCTTACTTAATCTCTGTTCCTGCCAAAAATCTCCACTTTCTTTATACAAAAAGTATCATGACTTTAAATTAACTTCCCCGTTGGAAACAACCCTCTCAAACTTATATAAGCTCATCGTCTCTGGAGCTCTGTGTGGCTGAAGGTTGGCACAGCTGTTTCCTCAAACACATAGTCAAAGGAGAGCTGTAATCATGCTCTTTCTGGCACGAGTATTGCAACCAAGAGACTTTGTTTTATCCTGTTCTGTCCCAGTACCCACCCAAATGAACCCTAGAGGTGGTCAGTAAGAAGCTGTGGTGTGGGATAAGCTCTGACCAAAGGCCTTCTCCATCCCATGAGGTTGATGCAGAATAAGATCCCCATAAGATCTTGCTTCCTGGAAGCAGCTGTGTTTTGAGTGAAGACAGCATCATACTGAAATTAGGAGGGAACAGCAGAGGTGAGGAGGTGGGAGGGAGCAGAGAAGGGTGCTGCTGCTGAAGTGTGTAGCCTCTGTGGGCTGGTGCTGCGCTGCAAAGCAATGCTCCTAGAGGAAAACAAGTGAGCAAGTGCCCTACTTTGCACCTTTCTCTCTTCACCCTAATGAAGCAGGGCTGAGTCTTCCTGTCTCCTCCACAGAAGGTGGAGTGTTACCTGAGGTGACAGGGTTGTTGGGAAAGTCAATTCCCACTGTATGCTGGGAAACTCCACATTTCTCTACGGGGCTGACACTTCACAGGTACTCACAAGCTCTTCCCTCCTTTCTAATGGTAGGTTATTTGCCTGTAAAGCCTTGCAGCAATGCTTCATCAGGATTATCTGTTTTGCTAGCACCTTCCCAGCTTGATTATCTTTCAGTAGTGGCTGGAGGACATTTCTCAATTTAACACGTGGCAAACAGATGCTACAACAGGTAGTTACAGTTTAGTGGGCATAGTGGTGTTGGGTTGACAGTTGGACTAGGTTTTAGTGATCTTTCCCAACCTTAATGATTCTGTAATTAATGAAGTTCTTATTGGGGCTGCTTGAGGAAGGCTTGCTGGGTTGGTAACACAGGCGATGCCTTTGTGTGCTGGGCTCTGAGATGTGCCAAAGCAGTGACTCTGCCTTTGCTTCCCTGTAGGCACCTTACAGAAGGACAGAGCCTCGTGCCTTCCTCCATCCATCTGTGCAATCACTGTGCCTCGTGTTTTGTCTGGGAGCATTTGTGCAGTGCTACTATAGGCTGAGCTGGCTCCCCACACCCACTGCATCCCACTCTCCAGAAGTCAGTACTGCTGCATGGTTCAAGGGCTGCTATTCCACAGCCTTCTGATATTCTTCATGGATTTTTCCCCTCTGCCACTGCCCTGGGTGGGACTAAAGTGGAATTAAAACTCCCGGTGGTGCTCCAGCAACTGATGCTTATCATAAAAGCTGTCCTCCTTGAGACACAACTGATGAACCTATGGGTAAGGTGGCCAGTTAATCAGACTCAGCCAGAGCTAGCAGCAGACCCTGTGCTCAGGATGGCACATTATTTTTTTCCCTGTTACTGCTTGGTCTGTTGTTTTTTCATGTGTTTTTGCCGTGGTGCAGTTGTGGCAAGGTGCTGGATATATGGGGATTCTGCTGAGCAGTGCAGGGCTGGACTGCCCAACCTCATCAATTCAGTAAGGTCACTGAAAGTCACTTCTAGAGTTAAAAAGTCTGTGGTAATATTTGTCGCTCAGGTTCTGCCTAGTCCCATCCCTCCTCTGCATTAGCTTGTGGTGCCTGGCTTCCTGATACTGCATGCTCTACTTTTTTTTGTGCACTGTTCCCACAAAGTTTGCTTTGTGTTCTTGCCTCTGTCTGGTCCAGATCTGAGGCAGAGATTGTGCCCCATAAACAATGGATTTTGCAGACCTTAAGTACTTACAAAAAAACTCCTAAGGTTGGCAAATGTCACTTTGGCCATACAGTGGGGTGCTGGGAATTTTAGCTGTCCTACGTGTTTCTTAGTGGACAAATATGAACAGCTGCCAACAGTGGAATTTATTGCCAAAATTCCCAAGCCACTGCCACCCACGGATGTGACAGTACTCATTTTGCAATCTCTAACCCTGCAGTATTTGCTAAAGGGAGAGGAAATCTACAGGGCTGCTCTCTGCGGGTATTTGGGTATTGTGCCTGGAAGGAGGAGGGCTCAGATGGAACAGTGGGAGCAAACAGAAGGCTGTTCTGCCTTTCAGCAAGACTTGAACAGATGGGTGAGTTGAGTAGAGAGCCTAATGAGTTGGGTAGAACCTAATGAGTTTCAATAAGAATAAGTCTATGGTCCTACATCAGGGGGGAATAAATGCACGCATCAGTACAGGATAGGGAATGACCTCCTAGAGAGGAGCTCTGCGGTAGACAACATGGTGACCGTGAGCCAGCAGCATGAACTTTTGGCCAGAAAGGCCATCGGCATCTTGGGGTACATTAAAAAGAGCATGTCCAGCAGGTTGAGGGAGGTGATCCTTCCTTTCTACTCTGCCCTGGGGAGGCCATCTCTGGAGCACTATGTCTGGGCAGGAACCAGGAATCTCCTAGAAAAAGTCCAGTGAAGGGCCACAAAAATAATTAGGGGCCTGGTGCATTTCCCATACAAGGAAAGTGAGAGAGGCCTGAGACTGTTTAGCCTGGAGAAGACTGAGAGGAGATTTTGTCACTGCCACTAAATATCTAAAATGGTGGGTGTCAAGAGGCTGGGGCCAGGCTCTTTATGGTGGTGCCCAGTGACATGATGAGACATGATGGGCACAAGTGTAGGAAGTTTCTTCTGAACATGAGAAAGAACTTCTTTACACTGATGGCAACAGAGCACTGGCACAGGCTGCCCAGAGGGGCCGTGGACTCCGTCTTTGGAAATATTCAAGACCCACCTGGACGCTGCCCTTTGCAACCTGCTTTATGGAACCTACTTTAGCAGGAGAGACAGGGGAGATGTTCAGAGGTCCCTTCTGACCTCTACAGTCCTCTGATTCTATGAAACTGCTGCACAAGGGCCCTCTGAGATCCCCATTGCTCTCAGCCCCCAGAGGGCAACCAGGCTGTAACCAAACAATGGAATGCCCCCAGCACAAGGACACTGTGCACCTGCTCCCATCGCATCCCTGCCACTGCTGGATAGAAACACAAAGCAGGCTTCTGTTTTAATGAGAAAATAATTATATACTTGCATTGTAGGCCTCACAGTCACTATAAAACAGAAGCAGGATAACATTGAAGTGGTTAACATACAGAAAGCCAGGTACTGTTGAAGCTGTTCGGTGAGTCATGATAAGGATGCCGCCTTCTGGTTGCCAAACCAAGTGATGTTTTTCTGTTTTCCTTCGAATGATGTCAGTATGGAGCGAGATGAAGCCCAAACTGGCAGCCTTTAAAACAAACCATTCAGAAAACCTGCACTGGAACCCCGAACTGCTTATAATCACAAATGCTAATGCTTAACTATTTCTCAATACACAGTTTCATTAAAACCAGTCTTTGCCACAGGAAAGGATCTGAGCGCTTCTTTTGTGGAGACAAAGTTAACTCTGCAATAGTGCTCCTTGGTTGCGTTGGATATAGTTATATATAGATAGATATGTATTACTGGCGTATACTTATAAACACCTAAGCCTGGTAGCATGCAAATGAAATAACAGAGAGGCGAATGAGCTGCACAGCACCTGTGCTATCGCTGCACTGAGTGTGCACTGCTGACAAATGCCCATAATTTCTGGAAGAGAAGAACACTGCTGGCTGCAAAGTTTGGCTGCCCGAGTCCAGCACATGCCACCGCCATGGGGAGGAGAGCGGAAGTCCCAGTGCTCCTTTCCCACAACTGTGCCCCTCGTCGAGGGCAGTCTGGTTTGCACTTCTAGGACCAAGGGGAAACAAAGCATGAGCACATGGGTGGTCTTGAGATGGGTGACCAATGTCAGCCGGTGTGGGAGGAAAGCAGACCTCTATGTGGAGGGGAATACAGATATGCCCCCATTTTGGGGAGCATCGTCTGATGCGGGGCCCTCTGCTCAGGGCACCTCGTCTCACAGCAAACAGGTCAGCAGGGCCTTCGTGTGCTCCACGGCATGGAGGGAGACAATTCATACAGCTCATAGGTGCTACAGTTCCCTGAAAATGGGCCTCAAAATGTCCACAGGCATGCTGGGGGGAATTGTGGGGACTAACATCGTTCGGTTGCAAGCGCTGTGTTGGTTGAAGAAAAGCACCAGGAGTGTGTTCACAGTATTGGTACTTATTAGAAGCGAGCTTTCTGCTCCAAGACAAAGCAGCGCAGCAGGCCATGAAGCCAAGGAGAGGCTTGGGGGAGGACCAGCACTGTGGTTTTTAAAAAGAAGTCAAAATAATCATTGCTTGTCTATAAAAAAGGCAGAGCGTTTTATATAGAAAAAAGCTCAGCATTTTTTTGTTGTTGTTGCTGTTGCCTCCCAAACTTGTTCATTTCTGGTCCAGAAATTATGGTTCCCAGATCTAAAATACTCTTATTGTATTGCTTGTGTGAAAAGAGTAAACCCGCAGCCTCTATACTACATACAAATACAAAGCACAAGAATAAATACCACATTTCTTTTCCTAATTGTCAGCTTACAAAATTGGTCAATACTTTGCAATTGTGATTCATGCAAATACCATGTTGGGTCAAATTTTGATATCACAAATACTGCATTAACTCAGTGCCTTGTTTTTTTATATCCCCTTTCAGACAGAAAAAAAAAAAAAAAAGAAAAAAAGAAAAAAAAAAAAAAAAAGAAAAAAAAAAAAAAAAGGAAAGGGAGAAAGAAAGATATGAGCACTCACCCCTACAGCTGGTACACAGCCTTGGAGAAAACCCACACATGCACAGTGCCACACGTATCCTTGCACACGCACACACAGATGCACACGAACCCCTGGTGGCTGATCCCGGGCCAAAGCAACAAGCACGGGCCCTGTGGTCTGCTTGCAGCACTGCACGCTCTGGCTGGATGGAAAACGTCATGCTTCCCCCCTGCCTGCCCCCTCGCTCCCTCCTGCCCCCAACTTCTTGTTGCCCGAAGGCTCCCACAAAGCACTCTTCTCCAAAGGCTTTTTATGTTGTACAAATATAGTGAAAGACGTAGCTCTCTTTCCTCTCTATCTCATACCTCTTCCTTGGCCAAAGTCTGGCTTAGTTCAGTTATTGCCTTCTTTAAAAATTAAATGTCCTTTATTTGTATTCATTCCTCACTACCTTTCTGCTTCAAACTGTCCATCTCCATTGGTTATCCATGTACACCATTCTTTTTCCCCTCCCCACCATCAAAAAATAGTTGTCATCCGCTAGATACAGACTTCCTATTTAGAAACTTTGTTAGGTAAATATGATCTGAGAACCTGGAGCTCAGGTGATATTGCAAGCATACAGGATCCTAAAGCTAAGGTGACCATTTGGCTTAGCTCTCATCCCCATCTATTCCACTCCTGAATTGTGATGGCTTGTGTTTGCAACACAAGGGCTGTATTTACTGAGTCTGCTGGATTGTACATTTGCAACAGATGCTTCCCCGTTTATTTGTGGGTTTTTGTTTTTTTTTTTCATTTAAACAGATAAATTACTAGATAAGGGGCGCAGACCCCCCCTCCAAAAAAAACAACCCCATTCCATTCCCAACCCCAAACCTTTCGGTCCCCTCAAACAAACAGCATCGGAGGGTGACGTCGTCACGCTGCAGGGGTGAGGCCGATGTGGGCACAGACCCCGAGGTGTGTCCCGGGACTCCCCGGCCCTGCAACCCTAGCATCATTTGGGAGGGGGAAGCAGGGGTGGGAGGAGGGGGTGTTTTCTGAGTGGGCTGTTCCTGTTGTTTTAGAGTTGCCGGGAGCTGGATTGTTTCTATGTCTGTGTGCATCATTGAGTTCATTGTGTATTTAATAAATATCGGATTAAAATGCTGCTTATTTTTTTTTTTTCCTTTTTTTTTTTTTTTTTTTCCCCTCCTTTCTCTTTCATATTTTCTTTTTTTGTTTGTTTTTTTTCTTTTTTTTTTTTTTTCTTTTGGTTCAGCAGGTGATGCTGCACAGCTACTCGTCCTCCTCTCGGTTGGCGTAAATGCCGGCCTCCCAGCGCAGCGCCAGCGCGCTCTTCCTTCGGTTCACCCTGGTGGCCTCCAGCACCTGGAGGGACAGAAGGAGAGGACATCCGTCACATCACTGGGCGAACAGGCATAAAAACTCCACACATCCAGCAGGTGTGTTATATGTAGAGAGGCATGTATGCATATATATGTACACATGTAACAACACACATAGAAATATATCTGTATTATATATATGCACAAACATATGCACGCATATAAAAGCGCACATATGGTATGCGCCTTATATATGGACACACGTGCATGCACAGAAACAATTATTTTAGGTGAGGAACAGTTTTAATACATGTGCAACAGACTGACTTAAAAAAATAATTCAGAGTGGACCAAAGGGTGCTAGCAATGGGGTGTGCACACAATGTGCTCTTCTGCAGATACAGAACAGTGTATGCCTGCCTGCACCAGTCGTCCTGCAGAAGCGCAGTTCTTAAGTTTAAAGAGCCAGTAAGAAAAAGAGAAAGAAATAAAAGGAGTAGAAAAGCCCCAACAACAATATATGACTGTTCCATCAGCTAATGGCTGCCCCCCAGGTCCTATAGCCTCTAGCATGCTGCTCTGCACAAAAGTGGCCTTCTGAGATAGGGATGTGCTATTTGATTCCTCTGCATAGAAGTCAGATGAGGTGATGACTTAAGTCTTGGATGGGGCAGAAATAAACAGCTGAAGTTTAAGAATTACAAAACTGAGTTGGAAGGGACCCATAAGGACCACGGGGTCCAAACCCTGCTCCACACAGCACTACACAAACCCGAACCCTGTGTGTGAGAGCGCTGCCCAAATGCTTCTTGAGCTCTGGTAGTACTACCCTGGGGAATTATGCCATGCCCACTGCCTTTCCCTAAGCTGTGGGAGTGGGAGCAAGGCTGAACAGTTTTTATTTTATCCACTAGAGGGCAAATGCACCCAGAAAACCAACGATTCATCTGAGGGAAAAAAGGAATCCATGAAGAAATCCGTCTGAGATATTAGCTGCAAGCAGTGCAGTGAAGCAATTGCAAGGCTGAGGGCTGGAGGTTTAAGCTACGTGCCTGGGGTGCTGAGTGCCCAAGCCATGCAAAGACAGTCCAGAACGTGCCTCTGAACAGTGGAGAAATAAAACCACTTATCAGGGCATCGTCACTGTCAGAGTAAGAAATTAGAGAGGCTGGTCTATGGTTAGCAACAAAGGGTAAAAAAAAAAGCATTGTGTTGTTTTGTTTTTTTTTCTTCAGATGGCAACAGACAACTACTAGCAGACTGAGACCAGTGTAGAGTAACAATTAAGAAAAACTAAGAAAATTATTGTTTTCCCCACTAGATAAGGAAATTCAGATTAAAAAAAAAAAAAAGCCAATTCAGCACAAATTTCAAACTGAAACTGACATTGTCACAGAGCAGTGATACATCCAAGAGACATCTCCTGAATTTGGTGTGGTTTATGGTAGCTGAAAATAAAAGGGATTTTACATAATTTACAACAATTTCTGATCACTGTCTTCCTTGCTGGAAATCATCCTGTTGCAATGGTCTTTGGTGGTGTTTGTAAAAGGCCATGACTTGGAAAACCTGAGGATTTTTCCTTCAGATCAGTCAGCAGAAAGTGAAGATGGATGCCAGGCTCAGCTCCGAGCCCAGATCCCCAGCCTTTTAGCTGGGACCACAGAACCACCTGTACCCATAGATGGGACCATCTGCTGCCACTGCTCTCTGACTGTACCTGGAACACCACCAGAGATGGGGGGTGTGCTCCAAAGGGATCATAAGGTGGGCAATTGGCTCATACTTAGCCTAGTGGCCTGGGCTAATAACATCCATGGAAAAAGCAACATGATATAAATTGTTGTTGTTTGGGTAATGTGACCAGTAGGTGCATCAAAAGAGAGGATCTGGAGTGCAGGAATTGGAGTGAAGCAGAAATGTGTACCAAGTCGTAGGGCTGTAAAACTGCCCTGTAAAAACCTGCTGCACCAACCTTCTTGTTGCAGCTCTAGGTTCTGCTGAGAACGTCAGAGGCTTTTCCTTGACAGATTTCAAGTGTTTTCGAGGATTTTGAGAAAAGGTCAAAACAGCTATCACCATCAAGTGCAAGATTAATTTGTTTACCCATCCTCGAGATGGAGACTGACCTGTCCTGCATTTTACTCTGACAGGCATAACAATATCTGCTCTCTTACTGGTAAAGAGAATAAAGAGCAAAACATAGACATGCTTCAGTCCACAGCATAATCCCACCACAAGGGACTGAGTGAAACTGACCACTGTACAATACAAGCTAATTTTCACTGTACAGTAGCAGAAAACCAATGTGGAAGCAAACAGATTTTTCTGGAGCTTCACATATTACTAATTCTTCCCATTTGGACCTGGAAGAACTAAGAGCAACAGAAATAAGAAAATGCAGAGATTGGAGTGTCTACGTTCTGCCACCTCCATGCAGAACGACACCTCCAGAGAAGCACATCAGGCAAAAAAGAAATAACAGAAAACCAAATGCTTTAACACACAGTTAGAGCTACTGAGTGATGAACTGCATCAGCTACTTCAGCACAAAGGTATTTTCTGTGCTGTGCCCACGCAGTGCTAGAACATACCTGACCTCCAGCGAGCATATTGAGGAGCTGGCTGGTGGGATCAAAGCATTCTCATGCAAAACAAGAAAGTAAGAGTACTACTGCTGCTGGTCAGTATTGTAGCATAAGCTGTGTGTCCTCTGCATCAGACCTAGTCTGCTGGTTTTTTATTTCATAAATCAAAAATTTTCAGCAGTCACCTTAAAAAACAATGTCAGAATTACCTGACCACAGTTACCAACTACAGTATGACTGGTATTTAGTAAAGTCAGGTTAATGCCAAGTATATCCAGTAACACTTAGACCTGTACAAACAAAAGCAGCTGTTTTTAAGGATGAGTACAATCTCCACTTGTGCAGGCACACAGCTATCAGTGGTCTCTGTAGAACTGCACGAGGATGTGCTTTTAACACAGACTTGGCTATTTTGGTAACAGCTTGCTTCACGGCCATGCTGAAAACACATCTTTTCCCCTTCCCCATCCATGCACACTGCCTTCCAGCTCACTGCTCCTCATGCCAATACCCTTCCTCAATGCAGGCACATGGAGCCTGCCCTTGAGCTCCTGCCCCTCACAGTACATGATGCCCTGACCACTACTGTGGAAGCTCCTATACTGCTCAACTCTCTAGAAATGCTCCACACAAGGATCAGTCACTGCTGACTGCTAGCAGTAAGAGAAAACCCACAATAAAATAAAGAATAGGAGAAGGCACAGTTTTTATTTTTCTTTACTCTCCAGGACAGATGATATTCATGTACCTGTCTTGAGCAGCCTGATGTGGAGAAGATATGCTATGAGATGGGGAAATAGTGGGAGATATGAGTATATAGCACAGTACTGGTGCTGGACAGATGAGTGTCAGCCATTACTAGGACCTGTTTGTGTCCCTTAGAGAAGCACAGATTCACAAGTACACCTGCGCAGAAAACTACAGGCCACTGAAATGTCCATGTTACTGAGCACCTCATTCCTAAAAAGCAGTGCAAGTTATTACCTTGTGCATTCTGACAGAATGCCAAACGCCACTGAAAATTTACCCTTATTCTAATCAGGTCTGGGTTTCTTCTACACTGAGACCAGCGTGGATATGAAGTGGTGGGACTGCGTCATTCATCACACTGCGATGCACAGGGACGGGGACATGCTCACACCATTCCCCACGCTGGGACCATGCACTCACATCTGCCTTTCTTCTTCCATCACAGAAAGGTTGGTGTGGGGATGTCTTCCAAAATGCTGCACTTTGCTGCTGCTTCATACCAGGGATGGAGGAATGCCACACACAGTATCTGAGGGTGCCTGGGCCCCAGGCGTGGCTCTGCCAGCAGAATGGCATGACAGAAGTTCTCACTTCATGCCTCAGGAATGCCTCAGTCCTGGGCTGCAGCTTCCAACCTTTTAATTGCAACCCCTCCCATGCCAGGGGCTGTAACAAGAATCCAGGGGAGAGAAAACCAGCCACACAAACACTGGCTGATGGGAGATAAGATGGGATATCCCCCACACATTTGCATCCCAGCTTTGATACAAAACAGTACTGGCACACAGCATGAAAATGCAAACTGCAGCAACATGCACTGGGAACCACCATGCAAGAGGAAGCAAAAATAAATAAGCAGTTGAAAAGTACCTCTGAAGTAACCTTGCTAGACAGTAATTTACAGGTGTACTGGTAGAAAGGGAAAAGACCAGCATTAGTACATTGAACAAGCATGTTACAACTAGGAAACAAGAACAACATAAATTGTAAGAACTTCCACATCTCAGAGAACAGGATTTCAAGCAACTTGGTGTCATGAAAAAAACAAACAAACAAAACCATTACTCCACTTGGTGTTTGTTTTTTTTTTTAAATGACACGCTTGGCCTGTCTCAGTCTTGTTTACTGTTGGTGCTTGACTCATTTCTTTGCTGATGCTTTTGTTTCCTCACCTGCTAAGCCCATACATCCTCTTCGGAAGAAACTGCCCAATTGGCAGAGCAGTGAAGCTCTTCCAAAAGCAGATACACTTGGTTTGCTCTCCATCTCTGAAAAGCAACACACTGGCAAACCCTGGCCAGAGCTGCCCCGGTGGAGCCACTCAAGTCAAACACAAAGCAGAAAGTGGTGGTGGTGAAGGCAGAAGCAGGGATCAGGTTCTCTTGGAACTCTTCTGCCTTCTGGTGCACCTTTGTGTAGGGAGAAACAGAAGCCCTACAGACCTGTAGTCAGCATGTGATAGAGAATTTCCACAGACTTTAAGCCTCTCAAAGATCCCACTGAGGTGATCACATCTGCTGACTTCCACCCCTGCCTTAACAGGTCACGGAGGTGCTCTTCTGTTTTGTTAGACACAGGCAGGGCACACCTTCTGGTTAGGTGCTGAGACATCAGTGATCCCAGCCGGGACATCAGGGCATACCTTGAATTGCAAGAATAGACGAAACAATCCTGGCAAACGTGTGTCTGGGAAGCACCAGTGCATGCACCGGAGGAGTTTTGCACACAGGCACCTGGAAAGAACCTGGCCACTTGCACTGATGACACCTTACCTACAACATGCGGCTATCCCAGCTGTGTGAGAAGGTTTCAGAGAGGGCAAGCCCTGCTCACTCTTGATGGGGGTTAGTATGCTGGGGATAAGCACATGGTGAGTATGCAGCTTCTTCTCTGCAGTGAGGTTTTGAGCCACCAGATTTGCTTCATGAAGCTGATGGAGGTTATTCAAAGCCTTCAGTAGAAGGGACTGAAAAGCTTTTGGTGTGCTTCAGAGACCCATCTGCCTGCATTTTGAGTCATCCCTCCTCTGTGTTTTGGTTAACCAGCAGAAGTGCAGCAGGATCCCTCTGCGTTTCATCCTTTTTGACCCCTTATACTATTATGCAATATTCACAATGATTAGAAGCTGCCAGAATAGCACTGTCTGGTATCCACATTATAAAACTTCACTTCTATGTGCCTCATCAGACTCTGCCATCAATGAGACCTACTAGAATGTGATTTGCGTGGAGCATGAGCTCCTTGCAGCTGGGATCATTGTTCTGACATCTCTGGGAAGTGTCTGGAGGGCTCCAGCTGCTTCAGCAAACACAAAACACATTTAAGAAGTTTTGTATCTCACTTACATCTCACTGCTCTGCACTAGTTCCCCACAGAAATTCTGTGAAGAAGAAACATCAAGAAGTGTGAAGAAGAAACATCTCATGCTTTGTTGAGAAACAGGCTGTGCAATGTATGCACCTGGATTTTGGGACTTCCAGCTATGAAATTCATAGCTCCTCTTACTATTGCCTTCAGTAAAGAGGGTGGTAGGTTAAACTGCTACAGGAATTGCTGAAACCCAGGCACAGCTTTCACAAACTGAAATCTGGCCAATTTTCTGTTTCTGTTTGTGTGGAGAAGAAATACAACAAATCCGGTGGGAGACAGCGCACTGAGGGACCCATGGTTTTTTTCTGAGACATTCCCTCTCCAGTTCTCCCAGGGACTACTTGCAGGAGGGCAACCACTTTCTTACTTTCAACTCCAAGCATTCTGGGACTGCACTTTGTGAGTCAACAAACAAAGGCATGAACATATGCTTGATCCACAGTGTCAAAGCAGCTGTTAAAACAACCCACTAGCAAATCTTGATGGCAGGTGAATTCAAAAAACCTACCAATTTCAGGGCGACTGCCTACTGTTCTCAATATTATTACTTAGTCAAAGTGGAGATTAATGTGAGCTGTTTTTTACATTTCCACAGACACTGTCTTCCATCCCACCAGCCCTCATCCTTCCATTTCTGACATGCTGGCCCTTACAATGTGTTACAGCCCTTCAGCACCTGCAAGGTGACTTGAACAGATTCTAGGGAAATATATTTTTGTTGTCCAACTCTCAGTAATTGTGATCAGCAGGAAGTGAAAAGGAAGAGTGCACTCACACTGCTGTCATCCATCCTCTCTCGTCTCTTGGTTTTGTGTGTTTCGTAATCCTCCATGAGGGTCTCCATCAGGTTCTTGGGTCGCTGGGCTCCTGCAGGCTCCTCAGCCTGCAGGTCGGAGTGTGAGGCAGGTCCTTCTGTGGTAGGGGATGGAGGAGGCTTGATTTTCTCTATCTTTCCTGCAATGACAAGAAGAAGAAGAATCCCTTCTAAGCTCAAGGACTCGCAAGTTGTTTCCAGAAGAAGAGAGCAGGATAAGCATTTTCAGTGGTGTCTGCATGAAGAAACAGATTGGAATGAAACCTGTGAAACAACCTGACAAACTGGAACAGTTGGTGGGTTTTTAAAACACTTGCCTCCTCCTCCTCCTTCCTCTTGAAGCCCACTACATCAAAATATTACAAAACCTGTCTACCAAATCTAGCAAAATTATCAAACAACATAAGGCACATTTAACCCATCATCACTGTTTACAGGAGTATCCAGCTGGATTACCCCCCTCTTGTAAGACTCATAGCAGTGGTTTGAAAATGTACACAAGGTGCTGAAAAACCACAAACTGGATTTTTTTCTGTCTCAGACAGTGCAGTGCACAGGATACCACCATGCATTAGATATCCAGAGTAGGCAGTCTGGTTAAACGCTGATGGCCTTTTTTTTATTCCCATGCTTCTGACCTGCTGAGAGCTTTGCACAGTTCTCTGGCGTTGCTCTCCCCTGGATTACTTCCCACAAACTGCAGCTGGACAGGATGGGGAGACAAGTGCAATGAGCAAGGGGGTAGTGGGGAAACATCAGCACCCTATGGGAGGACAGCTGTGCACTGCTACAGCTGACAGTGCAGCACATGTCAGTGGGGATGAGCAATTGGTAAGAGTGAGGGCTGGCTACGGGTGTGGGAATAATGTAAGAGGGTCCTGTCCTGGCTGATGGCAGAAATGAATTAAGTGAGAAGGGCTCTCATCTGGCTGGTCACATGAGAAAAATACTTGGCTATGGGGGGAAAAAGCTATTGCTGAAGAAAATCAGGTTCCCTTCTCCATAACATGGCATCTCTATGAAATGAGACTGTTCAATGGATGAGGAAAGGAAAACCAACCAACCAACCAACCCCTAAGTCATACAAATAAGGAAAATAACCAGAAGGAGCATACAGATTTTCATGAAACTTCCTGTTGCTGATGCAAAAACCCAGCTGTTTCCAAAAAGTGTCATTAACAGTGGTAACCACTAGAGAGCAGCCATGGAACCTCTGAAAGAGTCATCAGAAGCTTAATGAAAGAAGTGAAACCAGAGCCAGAATTACAAGAAATACCCTTGCTGGGCTTATTTCATTTCTAACCAGCACGGAAAAACCCAACATCACTTGTTTCTTGTTAAAGGTTTGGTTATGATGGCTGGTGCAGGGATGAGGCTGGGAATTCAACCCCCCTGAAACACCCTAGTAGGATGCAGAAGGGGTATTTCCACGAGCAACCATCATCCTGGTCATTAGGTCCAGTAGGTAAAAGAGTGAGCTGGAAATGAAAGGCCTGCTTAAGGGTCAGGTATGCTGTTGTATTCCTTCATTCTTGTAGTAATTAGTGACTTCTTAGCTGTCCCACACAGCTTCTCTGAGCTCCCTGGAGACACAGACACAACACATACTGACCAGACCTACAGACGAGTCCCTTCCATCCTGGAAAGTGACACAAAGAGTGGGATCTGGGGATCTGCATTTTAGAAGAATGCTACAAGCAGATCTTCCCTACCCAGTGGAAGAGCCAGCCATTTCTATGCTGTGGCAGCAATCCAGGAGCAACACGTGGCTGTGCTGTGTACACTGCGTAGGGCTGACAGGAATGGTGCTGTGGTTTCATTTTCACAAATAGAGAAGCCGAGGTAGAAATGTGCCTTCCCCACAGCAAAACAGTGGTTTGTTGGTCTCCAACCACATGAGATCACCCTTTATGCAATTGTTTTCCCCATGTACGTGGATGAATTCCACTAAAAACACTGGAATTCACAGCCTCATTTTGACTACTTTTCACAGATGAGGAGGTCTCTTCCTAAATATGTGTTGAAAATAGGTAAGCAGGTGGAAATCCTTCCCATGCTAACAGCAGTGCCTGGCAGAAGCAGCAGGCAGTTTTGTGGTGAGATGATGGGATGTCTGAGGCTTCAGGGCTCTTGCAACCTCTTGGCTCTGGTGCAGACTCAGTCTGCCAGTTCAGGCTGAGGTAGACATGCTGATGGGTTAATTTTCTTCTGGCAGATTTCCACGTGGATAAGTGCTGTTCTCAGGCAGTATGTAGGTTCAGCATCACATAAAAGCATCGCAGGATACAATGATCACAGGTGATTTCCACTTCTGCAGTCCTGTGCTTGCCACCCAGTTCACTCACACACTGCAGGTGGTCCTTTCCCAAATCTGCACTCAGTAATGATGATATCCATGCTCTCAGCCAAACAGTGGGGTACCAGTGAAAACTGCAGCCCCAAGTCACAAGTGCTATCAGCAGTGTCCTCCAGACGAAGGCAGTCCTTTGAAGTCCCTGTTGCATGACATTGAGTATAGGATAAACACCCTAAGGCTTCACCTGTGAAGTTAAGAGTTTTTCCCTCTTTTAGACAAATACTGATAAATATTCTGTGGCCCCAGACCTGGTGACAGCTCCCCAGTCTCTGGCTTCATCCACTTAGAATTTTGATTTCTCTTTATTTCTTCCCCTGAACTCACAGCAGGCCAAAGCTGCTTTGAGAAATGCTCTACTCAGTGCTCAGAGAATGGGGAAGCTCTGGAAGGGGGAACTCAGAGCTGCGTGCAAGGCAGTGCCTGGCAGCTCTGTGTGAAAACAAAGACCTGGAAGAACTGGGAATGGATGAACTCCCATCCCAACCAAAACCTCTGCAGAGTACCTGGGGAGCAAGAACAGTTTTGAGCAAGGCGACATCCATGCCTACAAGCCTGATGGGTGTCCAAGCACCTGCTGTAAGAGGACGAATGGGCTGTCCATGCCCAGCTGGTCTGCTGCAAAGGAAGGAAAGAGCAACAGAGAAGAGATCTTGGACAGGAGGCAGAACAGTAGGCAGAACAGGAGCCTAAACCAGGACCAGCAAACATGTTAGCCAAAGGTCTCTTTGGAGCTCTGCACAGAGCAACTACTTTACAGATGCTGCTGGCATCTTTAAGGCACCTGCACAGAAAACTTTTCAAAATAAAGTAATTCACCAAGACTGATCTTTTTAGAAAACTAGCCTGGGATGAACTCAGGGATGGTTCAAATATATGCAAAAATACCACGCTGGAAACGTGGAGTCTCATTACCACTGCAGGTGAAAGGTGGGCTTCTTTGAACTTGAACACCACGTGAGCAACCTGAATATGCAAATACACAAACAAGCAAATAGCAAAGGAAAAAAACCCTTAGCTCTTTAAGGTCCTTTCACATCATGCATCCTCCTCTAAGGAATGAATAAGACAGCAAATGATAAATGAGCTGGGCTGGTAGCCTGCTAAGGCTCTCCTGGAGGTGTCTGGAGGATGAGTGATGAGTGCTCCAGAGAATCCTTGCAGAAGAGAATGATGAACTTTGCTTTTCCTTCACTGGTGCTTATGAAATTGTAAGCAAGCAGTATCCTTCATGAGCTCACAGGCTGCACTTCTGCTCTGGCCTTTCTCAAAATTATTTTAAAAAGGGGTTAATGTATATGTATTACACCTAATCTTACTCTTTACACCTATAATGAGCATTAAAAATTTTGCAATGGCTACAGATATTGCAAGAACCTTGCCTCAGAATTTTTGCCTCTCATTTCACTCTGCAAAATGTCTCTCTGGGATGAGGCTTAACATGCAAAGCTTCCTTTAGTGTAGGTATTTTTTGGTGAAAAACAAGAGGGGGAAATTGTTTGCAGGCTGAAGCAACCCCTCTGACAGAGGCTTACTCTCCATAGCTAGACTCCACACAGTTACCTGACATCAAAAGATACATGATCACTTGCCATCATAAACTGCAGTGTCCCCCTGGGCTTTTCCTTTCCACTGGAAGTCTCCCATCCAGCTTACTAACTGAAAATGAGGATGGATGATTGGTGGGGAGCTCTCCCAGACACATGCACAGATGGATGGGGCTGAGCTCCAGCATGGGTGAGCAGGGTATGCAACACTGCCTTCTGCCTCGAGTGGCAGTGCTTTGGTCACAAACATCAGTAAGGCCGATATGGCAGCTTCAGGAAAGCTTTTTCTAGGCATGGCTTCTCATGCTGGGGATCTCCCCAAGCTGTTATGAGACAGCGAATGTTCATGATGGGTTTCTCTCGAACTGAAAAGTCTCCACCGAGTGCAGCCCACTCACATAATGATTTTCACACTTTAAAAATACACTTCTTTTGAAGGGAATTATTACAGCCAGGCACTACATGCAGTTAAGATACAAATTCTTCGTATTCTAGGTACTCATAATAAAAGGGATATACACGATCACCATAAAACATAGGCAGGAACCTACTAAATCACACATTTGTTCAAAGGAACTATTAAACAGCCCAGCTTTTCTGCCCACAAAGGATGGCGAGCCACCCACATGCTGCAGGAGCAAACTCCTGGATTGCTGTGCAGCTGCTCAACACCCTGCCACGTGCAGAAAGTGCTGCACCGAAGCAGTGTGGAAACTGCTCACACTGAAATACAATTTCACAAGTATTTTTCTCCCCAGAGCAGCAGGCACGGCCTCAAGCTGCCACAGCACAGTGTTTGGGTTTGTGTGGTGCTGTGTGGAGCTGGGGTTGGACCCCATGGTCCTTGGGGATCCCGTCCAACTCAGGGTTTTCTGTGATTCTTAAACATTATTACCCCAGATAATAGCTGTGTGTATGCACAACACATGGCTGAAATAGCACTGAGTCTTGCCCCAGTCATCTGAGATGGGTTAGAAGGCAGCTTTTATACTACCCAAACAGCTTTAAAGGATACTTGTTACTAACCTTGTGGCTTGCACTAAGTGGCTGGCAGGTGCCAAGTGTGGCGTTACTCTCAGTTCTATGAAGTTGTATGACAGAGTGGCAAAACAGCCTGTTTGCTATCTGAAGCAATTAGCAGTTATCTCAGCCACATAAATCGTGCTAGCCTTTCACACTCAGTCAAATAGCAGTTCAGTTCACTGCATTCCTTTGTGGTTTGCCTGACAGTACAGTGACAGCTCAAAGCATTAAGTGAAGGACCACCAGATGTCCTAGCAAAGCAGACCTGCCCAGTTCATCACCAAAAAGCAATCTGGGAGGCAGGTAATTTGCAATCTGATTACTTACTGCACCTCCTCAAACGATCTGGATGAAGGGGTAGCACAGGTGAGGTAAGTTGATGATAAGTTGATAAGTTGATACTCACCCTGGAATGCCAAGGGCACTGAGCCATATTACAGCAGCAAAGAGCTCTGCTGAACACATCCACTGCTTGGAAAGCAGTGAAAGTAGAAGACACAGGAAAAAAAAAGAAGACAATGATCTTTTTGGTTCTTTTGATCAATTACATCATTACACATATTCATCTTTTCCTAGAAATTAATTATTTGCCTTGTCACCAGCTGTAGACTGCAGTAGTTTGAGTCACTGGCAAATACATCCCAATTTTCTTTCCTGAACATATGGCAGTTGGACTTCTACAGGAAACTATAATGACTCATTACAAATATAAACTCATATTCTCATTAAAATATAAATTACAATGAGCGTTTTATCATCAGACACAAAGTAAACATCTTGTTGTACAGAGGAATAAGAACTAGCAGAAATATACTGTTTTCCCAGGTGCTCTGTTAAAACAAGCATTAGTGTCAGCAGCTATCCCAAAACCACTTGTGAGTAAAATGCCTCATTTCAAGCACACAGAGCTACAGATGATGCTGTTTGACGCAGTGGTCATGAGCACACCTTTACACAGTGAGGACTTACGCAAGCCGAGGGCCATGGTGCCATGTCTGTTATCCTGCCAGACACTGCACAATGCACACCAATTTCTGGAGGCTCTCTATCAAAAAATAAGAGCAGCAATAATAGCACTCCAAAGAAATTATCAACATCTGCTACATTTTTTGGAAAGAAACACTGATTAAAATCATTCTCTCTACAGAAGAAACAAAACCAAGTGTTAGCTATTTATATGTTGTGTGACACTTCAGCTCAAAACTTAGATTGCATTAAGGACTCAGTCCAGCCTTGCTTTTAGTCTTCAGTGGATTTAAAAAGAAAACATCCTGCACAAGTTTTGGAAGCATGATTAACTGCACAAGCCCTGGAAGCACCACTGACTGACTTGATTATGCTTGCATCCATTGAAAAAAAAGGATGGACTAGAAATACACTGGGTAAAATTAATACTTCTTCACAATGACCACGCTTAATTAAAACTTCCAAGTGCTTGCAAGGCACACCCAGGTCTGTATTCATGAAAATCACTACAAAAGAAATAAGCCAGACAAGTGCTGCTGTTTTTTGTTTTGTTTGCTCTTTTCAGGACACATTTGGAAGGGACAAGTGCTAGTTCAGTCTCTTCATAGAGGGAGAAGAAAAACTGTTACACTGTAACTGCTGTGCATGTCAGCCAGCACAAAGAACCAGAAGCTGATCAGCCAGTAGAGGACTTCTATTGAACCCACTAAACACTTTGTTTCTAATACCTGTGCAATGAAGTAATGTATGACATCAACTGAAATACATGGCACGCTCAGCTCTGGGCATCTTTTTACCCAAGTTTATCAAGAAAGCCAAGTAACATCTGATAAGAGAAAGCAAAACAAACAAAATCTGATCTAAAACCTGTAAATGCCAGCTATCTTTGCACTTCCTTAATGACTTGCAAGAGTGTTGCATGCTCATTTTTCAAATAGCTGCATACCTCCAAAAAATGCTGCCGATCATTTCTCACGATGATGTTAAATTTAATTTTGGGTGATTGGAGGAGAGCAGTGATAAACACATTATGCTACAATGTGGCATAAGATGAATGCGGTGCATCATCTTCTAATAACGATCGATAGGATATGATTATTACTTCTGTACTATGTTCAGGAAAAACAGAAAGCATCCCCAGTTGGACATTTCCACATAGAGGGAAATCTGGGTTGTCACATGCCCTCCTTCTGCTTGAATACTGCAGTTTCCAAGAAGATAAAATCATGGCAACTCTCCCACACCCTCTAAAACAGACATCCTGCATTCAGTCAAAAACGGCAAAAAAATGAATCTGATCTGACCTTTTTGTTGCATTACATTTCCCCTGCAGTGTGTTGGGTTCTCACCTGGTGCAGTTTTGTAAGACACTGTTCTGGTGGGCAGGGGTGGTGCGCTCTTCGTGACGGGGCTTGGTGCCATCTGCAGACCTTGCCGCTGCCTCTTCAGCTCCTCTTCTCGCTCCTGGGCAGCTCTGATTTCTTCTTCTATCATTGATAAAGTCCGCTGCTTCCTTGATCGTAACTTGAAAGGGCCCACGGTCACTTCAGGTTCCTGCGTGGCAAGGATGGAGGCAGTGCTCCTCAGCTCGGCTGCCTCTGAATACTTGCTGAAGTAACTGACTTCGTGCCTGTTCTCCTCCACAAGGAATGGCTGGCTGGCAGAGTACACGGGCGACTGCTGCAAACTCTTCCCTTCCCTGAGTCCTGAGTTGTCTTCTTTTGAAGTCTTTGGTATGGTGTCCCTTTTTTCTTGAACAGGTGAAGACACCTGGGGTGGCTTAAATACTGGGTTCTGCTGCTCCTTGGAGGTTGAAGATAGCCTGGTGGTGGCCGGCTGCTCTTTGGCAGAGATATCCTGCTCTGCTGGGATTTTCTCTTCCTTGCCATTTGTTTTATCTGCCTGTTCGGCTATGGCTTGTTGGATGGCATTCTGAACAAGCAGACCAGCGTGGTATTCCAGCTGGTTGTCCATCAGCATAGAATCTGCCAAGGCAGAAGACAGTGAGTCACAGCCTGGGTCACTGAATGATTTGGACATGCCTTCACCCCTGCACTCTGCTGGAGTATCGGTCTGCGGGGTCTGTGGCAGGGAGAAATCTGCCAATGAGCTTTCTTGCAGGGCACTCATAGTTTCATTAGAGGCACCACTGTCACTGATGTTATCCATGCTGAAGTCATTGGAAAGGGTCTCCAAGACAGTGGTATCCTGAGATCTTACAGACAAGTCATCCAAACCGGAGTCAAGTTCCTCGGGAGGGGAGGAGGCGCTGGCTGACTTTGGGAGATGGTCTAGCACACCCTGTACATCATCCTTCACCACCGTGAAGACAGCTCTTGCACTCATGAATTCTCCATCCTCTGACCACAGTTTCGAGGCCTGTCCAGCTCTGGAGCTATCACTACATGGTAACTCTCTTATTGGGTCAGCACTGTTGCTCTGAGCATTTGTATCTTCCTCTGAAGAACAGGAGACTTTCTGTGCTTTGACAACAGTGATGTCATTACCCTCATGTTGACCTGTTTGTCCATACATTGAAACAGGTCTTGTAATAGTGGAGAGAGGCCTGTCTGCATTTGAAGGATTGAGGCTTTTATAGAATGGTTTGACGGAGAACATCTTGGGTGTTCCAGATCGCCTTGGTGGGACCTGACCCTGAGATGGACCTGAATGCTCCATCAGTTGGAATTGCTTCCTGGCAGCTGAGAAATCAATTTGCTCTGTGACAATATCCTCTTTCTTGATATTCACTGGCTCTGGTGGTACAAAGGAGCAGCTGACCTGTTTGGGAGATGTTGGTGTTGCACTTTGCTGCTGCAGTCTCTCCTTGCGCTCCTTATACTTTTTGTGGGATTCCAAATGCTCTTCATCCAGTTGTTCCTCTAGAGTCTTCTCCTGGGGAGGGTTCCACCATTTGGCGGCAATGTTAGGGTTTTTCTTGACAGCCTGGCTTTTAATGAGCTCCCTTCTTTCTTTTTCAAGTTCTATCATTTCCTCTGATGGTCTCACTTTGCGGACCCTATACTTTTCTTTCTCATCTTCATCTTCAAAGAGCTTAGAGGGCTTTTTGTCCTCGTGGAAAGCTCGGAGTTCAAACTTAGCCTCTTTCTTAAGGGTTGTAAGAGTTGTTTCTCCATCCTTAGAAGATCTTCTAGAACTGTTTGAAGAAGTGGGACTTCCGGGCATCTTCAAACTTTCCCCAGTGTCTTCCTTCAGTCCACCCAAGGAATGGCCATTAGAGTTCAGGCTTTCACCTGCTGTACTAGCTTCATGTGGTTTAACAACCAAGGGCGCCTGCTTGTCAGCTGTATTTTCTTCCCTTGCATTGGGTACTGAATCATTAGAGACATTAACTGAAGCACCTGAGCCATCCATGATGGTGACTGCACTTAGCTGAGGAGAGGATGTCCCATTAAAGGTATTATCAGCAGAAGAATCACAGCAGTTTGCCTCCAGCACTTCATCTAGATATCTGATCTCTTTAGCAACTTCACTGTCCAGAGATTCATGCCTGTCCTTAAGTCCATTGTGGCTGGCAGCAGAAGAAAAGAGGTGGGTTGGATTGTCTATGGGATGTGGTGAAGCCACTGTGGTGATGCTTTTATGCTCAGAAACTGGAACTTCAATTTCCATTTTTTCTTCCTTTGTAGCAAGCGCAGTAGCTGGCTCCAAGAAATTGGCACAGTTTTGGTCTCTACTTTTTTTTAACCTGATGTCATCCTCAGGGATTCTGGAAGATTTCTAAAATAAAACAGAACAAAACTTTGATGAAGTCCTGAAGAGAAGCATTGTATTTTCTGCAGACTAAACACCATCTGGAAAGCAAACCGTAGCAGTTCCTAAACTTGAGATTAAAAGAGTTCTTCACAAAGTTAGAAGCCATGGCAAATAATTAGTACTTACAAAAAATAGAAAGTTAACTTACTATAAAGTGAACAGGGCACTAAAACAAAAACAAACTTTCATTTAAATATCTCCCAAATGGTTATCATCCTAACTTGTCATTATTCCAGGCCTGTGTCCTGGTCTGCCACTAAAAATGAGGTTTGGATTTTCAAGTTACTAATGACTTAACAGTTCAGGTTCTTGAAAGGCTTGCACGTGCAGCACACAGCACCTATCAACATGGTATTTTACAAATGTTTTCCACACCTAAAGAAAACCTCAGAATCCATCCACAGCTGATAAGCATTACTGTCTCCATCTTGCAAAAACAGATGCTAACATGCAGAAAGAGCAGGCAACTCATTCCACATCAGGAAAAGGATGAGATGACACCAGGAAATGTTCATTTCTCAGTGGATTAATCTCAGCCATCAAACACAGGGTAGAATTACACAGTGCTGGAAAAAACATGGAGTCTTTCTCCAGCCCACACAGAAACCCACATGCAACTGGAGCTGGGAGGCAGGAAGCATTCATGTCTCCCACAGCATGGAGATCACCACAGGAGGCACAACAGGGACCAACAAAATCATGGTCTTCTCACTCTTTCCCCTGCAGCACAGATGCACTGGACTCACATTTCCTCATGATGAAGACATTACCAACACCATCCTCCTAGGACAGCTTGGTAATTTTCTCAGAACACAATACGATCTCAAAACAACCAAACACAGCATGCCTATTCACATAATCAAATGCTTTAACACAGAAACTTGCATTCTGACGTCTCTGTCTCCTTTTTCACATAAGCTCTTATACAGAACCACTGCTGAAGCATGGATTTGGGAAGCAAACGCCACTGATCGAATCCTCCAAACACAGTGGCTCCCCAGAAAGGTCACTCCTGTCAGCTGGCCGCAGCTGTCCTTGCCACCATGCATCATGCACTCTGTTAGTACACAATGCAGCAGAAAATGACCAGCCAAGAGCACAAGGATCTTACCAGCCACCTAAACAATCACACTGCCTCTGGGTTTACATGGGCAGTAAAATGCATTTGACACACCCTGAAGAATTTGAGCCAGGCAGAAGAGCTCTTCTTCTAAAAGCATTTTGAAAGAATTTCTTGTCTAATCATGCCGTTGTACAGGGCTGAAGATAATGCTACCTTCATCCATTAGAGATTTCCTTTTCAATCATACTTAAGTGCTAGAAAACACCTTTAAGAACAGTCAAACAAACAACTTTCTTTTGTCAACACATCTTACCTATTCAGTTGGTTCTACTTTCACTGCACCTTCTGTTGAACCTACATATTCTCAAGCTTAAGTTTCTACCAGTGCTCTCCTTAAAGCATATTGCATTGTTTACAATTTATATGTCTAACTGCGGTCAGCTCTGTCCTCAGCCTGAGTAAAGATATATCCAAGCAAGCAGGTTTTCTGCAAACATGTTCAGAATAATCAAAGTAAGAACGAAACTTTGATTAAACCTGAAAATACAAGAATAACTGCCTGCAGAGCTCCTAGTGTCATATTCAACAGGTATTCACAACAGGCCTAGAACTGCAATTTCTTTCTGAGTTCTGGGTTCAAGTCTCCCCTGTCAGACTTGCTGACACCAAAAAGAGGACCACCTGCCACCTGGAGCAGTTTGAGCGGAGGGACTTAAGCTTCTATACAGGGCTGCTGGCCCTTCGCACCTGAGATGAGCATGCTGTCAAGCTCCTGCTAACATCTGGAGCTAGCAATATACCTGCTGCTGCCCCCGAGACCTCATAGCTAACACTGCGCTACTGCTATCACTGCACCAATGTACACAGATACTCTGGGATCAGGTCATGTTTGGGCATTCATGTTGCCTTTAGGGAACATAACCAAAGGTGAAGTACTTCATCAGTCGATTTCTTAATGAGTAATAGCTCATCCCTTCATCATAGCTGCAATCCACAGCTCACAATTAAGGCATATACACGCAACTGCCTAATCAGGGCAGGCATTTACGGCAGCATGTACTTCTGAGAGGGCACGTGTTTGCGCAATTAGTGTGGCACATGTAATCATCTAGTAAGCACGACAATTATACATATACCTATGAGGAAACATTGTTCCTCATGGGGAGAGGCCTTTCATTGCCAAGGATTAAAAATTGTGAGTAGGGATGGGCTCTCTGCAGGGGAGTAAACCAAGGAATGGAGGAAGGAAAAATAATTATATTTATAATGATTCCTTGTTTTCCCCTCAACACATTCTTATATAATCTCAGGACGCTTTCAGGACAATGAGGAGGGAATGTTCCAGATGCCTCTGGTATGAAGCAGAAGTCAACCCATGGATGAATTATATGAGGACAAAACTGGGAAGATCATATGGATGGACACAGATCAAATTGTCAGGAGAACCAGCTGGGAATGGTCTGGAAGAATGGCACACACCAGGACGAGGACATGGTGATGGGAAGAGAATGGGAAACTACAGCCCCATCTGGGCTGCTTGGCAGGAGGAGCAGAGCTTGCCAGGGGCTGCTGCTGCTGCACACACCAGCACCTTCATATACACCGCCCACTGAGAGCAGCTGTCTCAAAACTATTAATAAAAGTCTGTAAATGAGGGAGGGCCAGCATTCAACCCCTGCTGCAACCGGCAATGTTGCCTTAGCAGCAATTCCTGTACACTGCACTTTCCAGAAATTACTGTTACATTTACACCCTCTCTGAATATGCATTCATTTCTTTCTGTTTAAGTCAAGATGCAAGTGTAATTATTGCCATTTGTACAATACTGCTGCACTTTAGTAAACTGCAGTTATTAGCAGCCTGGAGAATTATTAGCATACTTCCTTCTTGGCTGAATTCTTCATCTACAAAAGTCTAAGTGTTTGAGCATTCAGATGTTTTAGGAGGAAAAAATGGTGGGTGTTCTAGCAGCAAGACCCAGCAAATGCACAGCCAGAGCCTTCCTTTGTTTGATCCAACAGAAATGCATGTGACACCAAGTGGGAGGCAGTCCTTCACAGACACATCCACATTCTTCCCAAGAGACGTCATGGCAAAAAAAAAAAAAAAAAGAAAAAAAAAAAACAAGGTGAGATTAAACATCAAAATTTAAAACAACTAAGAGATTAAAAAAATCTAAAATACAACATGGCAGGCTTCTACTGATCACTCCAAGTTTCACAACATTGCTTCATACTGCTCATCTCAAGGCATCACTGGCATTGTGGGCTTCCCATTTCTCTGTCTTCCTTTGCAGCAGTCCTGTAGTGACCCTGCTCCTCCTCCCACTGCCAGATCACTGTGCCACTGCTTTGTTCAGCCCTCTATCCTCAGTCTGTGGATCTAATGCTTGGGCTTACCACGCCTCTAGGAGTTTCAGTACAGAAATATAACTTAGAAACACACTTGAGTATGGTTGACTTGGTAATCCACACCTCCCTGCTGATGTGAATTGTATTCTACTATTTTGGCCCACTTTTCTGAAGTCTCTGTGCAAAGCAGAAGGAACCAAATGATGGATTTGCTAGGGCGTTGACTGGCAAAACTTCAAGAAAGAGCCTGTTTTCATTCAGCTTCCTGTTTTGAAGAACTGGACACCATCTGTGCCACGAGCGGACACAGTCCCGAGCATTGCAAAGATGCAGATGGTGTACGCAGCTCAGGGATTCTAGTCACCATACCCACTGAGAAACCTCCCAGCCTTGGCAGGGACTGCTCTGCTCATCCTTGAAACAGCAGGCATTTTGCCAATGAAATGGAAGACTGGTATGACACGCAAATGCTGAAATTCTCAATGGGGAAAAAAAGGAAAAGCAAAATTATATTAGCTCCACCCAGTAATAGGGTCAAGGTGCTGCCCACCTCCGGCTCTCAAAACACAGTGATCCCCTTTGTTGCTGCTGGGATGGGCCTGCTCCCCATGGGAGTCTTTGCAGGCACCATACTGAAGAAGCAGGCCAAACCTTTACGAGATGAAGCTGATGATGGGGACTCAAGGATTGGAATGGGATCGCCGCTCAAACACTCCCTAAAGGAATTGAGCCTTTCCATTAAAACAAACACATACAAATAAAAAGTGTTGTCCTCTCTCTCTCGTAGCAAAATATCCCATTTTCTGAGTGATACTTTTACTCATCAAAGTTCTGAAAACACCATGGAGAAAGTTATCCCAAGTAAATTATCATTTTTCACTCAATGAAGTTGCACAGAGTTCAGATTTTAGAAAAAAAAAATCCTCACATCCTGTTGCCAAATTTTGCTGAATTCAGAACTTGTCAGACACATGCTGGCACTACCTTGAATAGTTTGATTCATAATTGTGCCTGTGCACAAAAGCAAAACCTAGCCTGTTCCTCTCTCAGAGCAGTACATGGTGTCCTCAATACATGGATGCAAACCACTCTTGATGACTGAAATTCATTCGAGTTGAGTGTCAAAAATGATGTTCTTTGTGAGCAGCTGGCTTCTCTCTTCGACAACTTGACTGAGATAGCCAGAGAGTACAATGGACAAATTTTCTTAATGAAAAGCTGGTTCATCTCCTTCAAAGCACTTCAGAAATCACAGTGTGCAGTCTAAAATCAATGCAACTCCACACTAATTTCCCCTAAAAAGCAGTGGGAGTTTCTTTAGGAATACAGAGAGCAAAAAGGGATGTGAAGATACAGCATCCAAACAAGTTGCTACTCGGAGAGCTTGCTGTGTGACATTTTGTGAGTGTTTTTCCATATGCTGCTTTTCTTGACTATTTTAGAGGAGCTGTTATTGCATTTACTCAGAAAGCACGTGAAAGTCTTTGCAATATTCTCTTTCATTCCAGCTGAGCCACAGACTGCAGCTTCCTCATGTGATGCACAATAGGGCTCTTTTATCAAATTGAAGTCCAATTTTCTTTTGCTGGTGTAATAAATTAAGGGTGGAAGAAAGTGCCTCAAAAAAGGAAGAAATATATAAATCCCTTAATGATGAGCATATGAGGCATGGAAGGATATTTCAATGACAAGTACATAGTGAATGACACTGTGCTTTCCCAAACACATTATTGGAGTTTCAGTATCTTCTGTGTCCTCAGTGAAGAAAATGCTGAAGTGAACCATCTATGGAATAACATGACTTCTCCCTAACACCAAGGCATGTAAATCAGAGGCAGCCTTCTTTAGGTAGGATCCTTTTAGCTGTTTATTTTCTATCAGTCCTTCCCTAAAAACACAGATCTGGTTCCTATGTGAAGAACCTGCAGTCCTTCTGACTGGATTTCAGTTATTGCTACTGGGTCTAGAAGAACAGATACCTTTCCTTCTGAAATTAAATGCTTGCGCAGCTATTGATAAGAAAAGCAAAAAGACAACAACAACAAACCCACGTACACACACACACACACACAAACCTAACAACCCAAAAGGCTAATTATTTTTTCGTTAAATATTTTCATTCCTGCAAAAACTGTAATTGCAACGAAACACCTACAAGGACAACATGATCTATACGGAAATTAATACTTACGGACAGAAGGCTGTTAGCTGCTGAATTAGCAGAAATACACCTTTGATAAAAAATAAATGCCAGAGAAATCATTCAAATGTGATGGTTATACAGCCTCACTTGCTACAGTGTGCAGGATTGGTTCACCTCGCTGTGACAGCTCTATTCAGCTGTAAAGCAACCAAGACGCAAATCTGAAATTACAGGAAGCTGTGATTAAACTTTCATTCAGAAACAACAGCATCACGGTGCTGCTACACTCCACCACCCCCGCTTTCTAGCAGTATCCAGAAAGCAGGATGCTCTGATGAGCCAGAGAAGAGCATTTCACATGTTGAGAGGATGGGGAGCAGCCTCCATTGCTATGTGGGGATGTGCAGCAGTTTGCAGGCTGAAATGCAGAGCAACGCATCTGACCAGCATACAAGGGGCATTACACTGCCCTAAAATCATCCACTACAGGTTCTATTCTTTAAGGAACAGGAGAATTTCTTTGTCACAGCTGAAAGTGACCCACTGATAAGGGCTTTTACCAAGAGCTGTCACACTTGCACCCAGTGCTGGCGGCTCAGAGCCTGGATCTCAGGGCTGTGCTGCCAGAAGGACTCCTTAATGCCCAGCCCTGCATATGGTAAGGGAAAGAAGAAAAAGCTTCATTCAGTAAGGACAGGAAAGTCTTCAGTCTGACAGAGCACCAAGTATAAATATTGAACTAAGCAGCATACAGCTCTGAATGCATGCACAAAAAACCATCATTTCACTGAATTCCACAGCTGAAATCTTTCCAACACACAGAAAGAAGGGAACAACTGCTTTGGTAAAGCGTGACCTGGTCCCAGCGGGGAGTGGAAAAGACGCTATACCAAACCGTGCTTTTATTACTCTCCTGCTCATCCAGATAATGTCAGTGCTAGGAAAGGGTGACCTTTACGGTCACTTAAACCAAAGAACAATGAGACAAGGGGATTTCCCAAATTCCTCAGTCTTTTCATCAGGGGGTGGGAGGTTCTTTTCCATCTGAAGAATGAAGCTACCACCATCCTCTGTAAGAGTGAAATCCAGAGGAAAATACTGGCATATTAATCATTCTGGTACATGAGAAAGAGAGCTCCTCAGGAAGGAATCTGGGTTACACAGAGGCTGGAAGAAGGCAGCAAATGGAGACAAAAGGCCACAAGGTTCACTCGGTCCCCAAGCAGATCTGATGTTGCTGGGAAAACCGTTTTAATATGCTTCAGAATGGAGAAAAACCTGCTGCATGCTCACAAGGAGGCTTTCAGAGATGTACTAGTATAAAATCAAATGATTAAATTCTGATGATACAGATTCTTTCGGTGTTCGACAACGCTCTGCAAATCTTACATAAATGGCCTAAACTGCATTTTCTGAACAAAGATACACGATCTCTCTGTGCTGGCATGCTTTCACTGCCTGCTTTCAAGGGCAGCAGAGCAGGAATGGATAGCCTCAACTGAAGCAAGCACCTATGCACTATTGCACACAGAGCTGAGGTTGGCACTTTCTTCACTTCCCAAACACTGGCTGCTAGAGCTCACACATCCTCTAACTATTTCCTAAAGCCTAACTAAATACTTGCTTCACTTCTAAAGGGCAGGTCTACTCAAGATTGGAGCTTAACAGTTTTGGGTGATGATGCAGAGAGGGTTCAGGGAAGAAATTATGCTCAGAAATGTGGACAAAGAAGGCTAAACATTTGTTTCTCTTTGTGAGATGAAAAAGGTTAAGAATTATTACTGATGCTTTGGCTCTATCAGTAGAACTTGTTACAAGTGTACTCATCCATTAGGTTAAGACCCATCACAGCAAAATCTACTTAAGTAAAAAAACGCCTAGGTAGCTGCACTGTGCAGTGAATCTCATGTACTTACAGCGTCTGCCTGGAGCACAAACAGCCAGACAATGTTTATTTCTCTACAAATGATGAGCATTTGAAGGGTTAGGAAATCAGATCTGGACCAGCCAACAGGCCCATAGATTGTCTTCTCCTCAGTTTCTCAAGGAAATGGGGTCACTTTAAACCCCTTTAACTCTCTGCAAAGATTTATCAGTACATACAGTGGCTTAGCATGGTCTGAGTTTATATTTAGCTCTATCTAAAATCTATGATAGGCTGTTACCTCCAGACTCAGCCAAAAGCAAATCACTGACACATTACCAAAGAAAAACTGAGGGGACATTAAGAAAGAGGAAAACTAATCTAGTCCTAGCTCAAAAATCATTTCGATAACATAAGTGGAGAGACAGAAAGTATGAGGGTGATCAAAGGATATAAGTGAAGCCTCTGTGAATAGCTGTGCTGTGCACAGAGTGGGAACAAAGCCTCTTCCAGGGAGAGTCTGGCACAACATCTACTGTCAGCCACACTCTCTGATTCTCTACCACACTCTGTAGTGTGTCAGGAAACCACCACAGAAACATGCTTTCACTCCACAGAATCACAGAATCACAGGGGTTGGAAGGGACCTCTTGAGACCATGAAGTCCAACCCCCCTGCAAAACCCCTGCAAAACATGTTTCCTACAGCAGGTCATACAGGTTGTTGTCCAGGTAGAACCTGAATATCTTCAGAGAAAGAGACTCTACAGCTTCCCTGGGGAATCTATTCCAGTGCTCCAACTCCAACCCCTTTTACCAGGAACACTACACGGTTACAACAGCATGTGGACTACAGACTACAGCTTTTATACAAGAGCCCAAACCTCATCACTGGTAGAGTGCAATCCACAGGGCTCTTCCTTGATGGCCACGCATATAACATAATTCTGTGGATGACACATACAAAAATACCTATTCAATAGTAAACACTCATAAAATAAAATTGCTATTGGTAAATATGAATCCAAGCTAGCCAAAACGATCAAGTGAGTTTAATACAGCATTTCTGCCTGTAACCTAGTAATATCGACCAGGGAAAGAGGACAGACTACAGATTGTAGAGACCAGTTTTGCTACTAAAAGGCCAAATGTCTACAGTTTCTAAGAAGGAGGATGTCAGTAATTTCTCCAGGTGCCACTGTACCCAGGCTACACATATGACCAACTGTGTGAGCCCAGAATTGAGAGTATTATGCAATTTCATCTGAGGCTTTACTCACAACACAAGCACAGCACTATGGTCATCCCACTGCCTCTTGCAGGAGAATATTTCAGTTGAAGTGAGACTTGGACTGGAAATTTTTAAAAATTCCTTACTTGGGAAAAAGGCAGTTGGCAAATTCCAGGGAATAAAACATTCCTTTTCAGCACCTACTACGTCCCATCCCTCTGCCCCTGCTCCCCTCTCCTCTTCCAACCAAAGACTCATTATTCCTTCTACTTCTGCCAAAAACCCACTGATTAAGTGACCAACTGCACATCTGGACAACATTAGGATATTATTTGATCACGACATTCATCACTTGCTCTTTCAGCAGCTGGAGAATTAAGATAACGGTGGGGAGAAATGGTGCTAAACAAACCAACCACTCCATCTCAAGCTGCTGCTTGAGAAGGCTCCAGCCCCTCAGTGTGGGTTTTCTTTTCCCTTAATCACAGAAAAAACAAAAAAATATTACTTAATTAATTTAATGTTGGCAAAGTCATGCAGTCTGGGGCGCTGTTATATAAAGGGTTGCTTTCACTGTACTTCTCAGACAACTTGCTAACGGATAGGAAAAGCATCCCTCTCCCTTTCTGGGAGCTAAAAACCATGCTCTCCAAGTGCAGGCAAGCTAAGTGTCACAGTGTGCACCAAATGCCATAGAAGCCAGGAATGCTGCTGCTGTTCTGTGTGGCAGCTCACAAAACCAGGCTTTATTCCTTCAGTGCTGACAAATGGAATGATGAGGCTGAACATATAACCCTATCAGCTGATGTTTATTTTCCAGCAGCAAGGAATATAACACACTTACTAGTGAGCAACATACCTCCAGAACAATCACAGGATTAACTCAAAAACATTTTGCTGGTACTGACTGAAGGATGCAGGTACTGCAGGCATGGATGGTACCCCCGGTAATTATATGCACTGGATATATGTACAACAGTATTTTTCATCTCTAGAACTGATATTCTACAGCATCAAGCATAAGTAAAAGGTTGCAAACTTTTGAAAGGTCTTCCTGGTGTTGCACTGAGCAAACCAGCTACAGAGCGATGAATTCCACCCACAGCAATTGCAGGAAAAGTGACTAATTATTTTAAGCACTCCTCCCTCACTGAAATGATAAGGTGCAAAGAAGACACAAGCCACAGGCCAGAAAGCTTAGCTTACCCTTTCTCACTCTCTCTTAACTGAAGCAAAACCAAAAAAAGCCCATTTCCACAGGAGCGGTCACTATTTTTGGCTCATTAGGTCAAATTCCTTCTCCTGCATGCTACTGGGCTGTGACGTGAGGGGCTGAGGGAGGGCTGGTTCCAGAAAATGAAGCATCCCACACCCTCAGCCCATTCACACAAAGAGGAAAACACGCATTCCAGCAACTGAGTTCCAGCAGACTTCACAAGCTCTGTGCTGTAATCAGCAGCAGTTTTCACCTGCTAGGAAGTTAGGGAAAGACTGACTTTGCTCTTTTCATGGCAGAAGCTCAAAATGTTCAGGGCACCCTGGGTAAGCTTCTGCTTCAGGAGGCCCAGAGCACGATGCGGTCTTTGTGCCTGCAGGAAACGTGCCTGCCACATGTGAAATAACTGCAGACAGGGAACACTATAAAACAATTACAAGGGAGGGAGACTGGGAAAAAGGCACAGTGTTTCCTGCAGCCCCGCATTTATTCATTGCTGCTGCCTGTGGGATTTGATGGTTGAGTACCCCAGGGTTAGGTTTCCTGGGGGCTCAGCAGTTAAACCTAAAAATGTGAGCTGACTTTGAGTTTAAATAGATTGAATTTAGGATGACCTTACAGATGTCACTACAGATGATACAGCTTCAGGGTAGGAATGGAACACTTTACTGACCCACATCTAGTGAACTGTGCACAATATATTAATTTGCTTTCCTGCTGCTACTGTTCTTCAGCCTCTTCCTTTCCTGCTTTGTTTTAAGGAGAAATCTGTACATGTTCAAAATTGGGCAGGTCTGAAGAAACTTGCTGGCACATCCCACATGCTTCAGTGCAGTCTGGCTTTTGGAGAATGCTTTGGGCAGCTAAGGTTTTGGTGCTGGGAGTGCCACTGCAGATTGTCCATGAAGCTTTAGATGTGGCTGGGTGTATGCATGGCTACTGATCACAGGCACCAGCAGAGGGAAGTAACAGACATCCCTTACCAGCAACAACCAAACTCAACAGCGCTGCTACTGGTGGTAGCTCACTTCTTATATGATGCTTGGCCACCTTGCCAAGCCATGCTAAATGAGGCAAGTCTCCACAACTTTATAATGGGTAGGCAAGAAGCTTCTTGTCACCTGCTGAATACATCTATGACAACTGAATGCAAGTCAAGCTCTCACAAAAAGAAAGGCCATTTTCACTCCACAACCTACAAATGACTGTACTACTAATAAAAAATAATTTCAAAATGATTTACCCATTTCAGGCCTCTAAATCTTCCAAATTTGCAGCATATGCACATTAAAGCTGTATCTGGATCTGTATACATGAAAAGCTGGTGTGAGGCAAGCAGCTCATTATTTTTGGCTGTCAATCTGAGGAAGCTCTGAAGCCAAACCTGTCTTTCAGAAAGGGAAGTTATATCCTCTTTTAGTCCTAAGTTAAACTTTTCAGTGAGAAGAGCTAGAGGCACCTGGACTCTACCTGGCTGCAGGACTGCCCCTCTCCACACCTGAAGCTACCTGTACAAGCAGAAGAAACATGTAAGCGAGAGTTTGACTTCCACTTATAACTTTGCAAGACATCTTTAGTTCAAAGCAGCTCTAGCTGGCAGACCATCAGGATATGTGATGGGACACGGTATATGGGGCACAATACATTCTGCAGATGTTCCTGAGAGCCAGACACCTCACGTTACAAATGGTGGTTGCAATTTCTGGTGATGACGCAATAGTGGAAGAAAATACAAATACTAGAAATATTCCCCCACTTCATTCTGCGACAACAATCTTTTCATAACACCCATCTCATTATGCAAAGTGTTACCTCTCTCCTCTGTATCACTGCAAACTTTCCTGTGAATGAAGGAAGGTCTTAAGAGACCAAAGTCACCGGTCTGGATTTTACTGGATTTTACTGCAAAATGGAAAGTGCCCCTTAGGGCTGGCTATGGGAAGTAGAAGTGGTGTTCGAGCATGTGACTGTTAATGACTGATCAGCATTTTAAGGATCTCCCTCTCATTGTTAATATTTTCTCTATAACACTACTTTGCCAAGCTGTCTGAGAAATTAGTATGGGTTTGAAGGTCAGATGTACAAGAAATCCAGCGTAAAATGACAACCATAAGGAATACAGTCAGACTTCTCCAGTCTCATGTCAGCCCTGTCACTGACTGGTTCCGCATCTTTCCAGTTAATTTCTCTGTCCTTCAGCATTTTCACCACGTTAAAAGGAAACAACACTGCAGTCCCTGCTCCCCTGCCTTCCCGCCACCCCACTGTGATGCTGGCCATAGGGCCCTGCTCATCAGCTGATTTTCAGTTTTCAGCAGGGAGAGCAACATATCTGCTTACAGCATCCAGGGAAGTCAATCTGGCAAAAGTCTGTCCTGCCTTTTATAATAAATACAAAAATGCTTGTGAAAAATAAATAGTTTTCTTGGATATTTCCTAATGTTCCAGCAGCTATTTAATAACCAGTAATTACAAAGAATTTAATCTGGTGAGCAATCTTAATTGTTCTTCCTTCTCCAGATGCGGAAATCACGCGCTTTAAGCCCAAAGGCCACTTCTATTTATTTTATGAGAACAAATTGGCTCTGTCAGTTTAATTTCCCCTGGTGCTGTAACCAGACCTGCTGTTCTTAAGAAGACAACCAGAATCAGGCAGAAACAGAACCAATTTCTGTGGAAAGGCTGCAAGGACAGCTTGCTAACATCCCAAAACTCTCCAGCATGGACCTCTCCATGGACACCCAAACTTCAGAAAAAGACAGCAGGAGAATAGCTGCTCAGAGTTTATAAAAAAATGGATACCAACATCCATTCCCTCAAGGAAATATCTCACCAAAGCTTGATAAGGCAGCACTTAGCTCTTGTTTTTTACCAGTACTTTGCATCCTGTGGGTGACTCAAGATGGGGAAAAAATACTCACACTCCCAGGTACCTGTATCTCTGTTGGAGAGACAAGCTGGATAATACAAGAAGGAGTTGCACACCAGAAACTTTCAGCTATGGGGAGAACCAAGTTTGTGCTCCACCCAACCCACAGAATACCTGGAGGCTCTCTCTTGATGCTTTTTGTCTTGAATCTGTGCATCTTTCTTATTTCCCATGTTGAATAGGTAACACTTATTAAAAGATGCATTCAAACTTGACTGCCCTAAAAACTGGGGCTCAGGGGCCTTATCAGTTCAGAGACAAAGCAGCATGTGCCACGCTTACAACTCCCAGCACGGCAAATGTAAAGCAACTTGTCAAAATTACAAGGGCTGGAGTCACAGATGCCAATCAGCTGACAGCACAAGGTGTCATGGAAAGATGACGCCTGGAAAAACAAGTTAGAAAGGTCATATGGCATGCCACTACCTAAGCTATGTTTCTCATATATTTACAGTAAATGTCTGTTGTTCTTCTCTGTGTCTGCTTCTCAAGCAAAAAGAATTGGAAACAACAAATCACTTAATATTTGTTGTATGCTACGTACAAAGGGAAAGACTTGGTCTGTCTCCACATCCCTGATCAGAGAGGTAAGCAAGCAGTTGAGTTTCTGCTTTGTGGGAAAGGCGTGGTAATTCAAGCTGGCTTGACCCAAGCTCCCAGTAGAAAGCAGGAAGCCACTCTGCACTGCTGAAGCCAACTTCAACTGCTTTGTGCTCCCCAGTGCCAGGTGGACACCCGAGGGGTCACAGGATAGCTCCAGGCCTGCAGTCCATGAGAGTTGTGCTGTGCAGGCTCTTGCCCCTGAAAAACTTGAAAAAACTTCCCTGTGATTGATTTTAAATACTGTTAGCACTTAACCCAATGCCCTAAATGATGAAGCTGTTCTTCAAGCTAACAGAAAGGAAAAGGCAAGAAGGAAAGAAAGAAAAAAATGTTAAAAAAAACCAAGCCAATTATTGTGGTAGCAAGGAATGCGCGCACAGAGCTTGTTTTGATTTGTTTAGATAAGGTGACTGGAAACAAAGATCCTTGGAAATTCTGAAAAAGCCAACAGAAAAATGTTTGTTTTAAAACAGAACAGAATGTTTAGGTAACTCCCAGCCCTCCCAATCAGTTAGGCTTGTTGATTTCTGCTCACTCAATCTAATCTGAGCATTTAAGTTTGGTGTTATACATTCTGTGCAGACAAAGCACAGAAGGTACCTCAGGGTTATGGGAGTTAGCATTTCTTCAGTGGGGTCAAACTGTTCTCCACGTTTGGAGCAAACCTACTGAAGTAGGGGGAGCCGGAGGTCTGAAGACAGCAGAAACCCTTCAGGCTGCCTGCAGTTAGCTGAGGTTTTGGAAGAAGCACTTGGTATTATCAGGAGAGGCTCCCATTTGTCTGTGCTGAATACGTTAAATAAAGCAGGCTTACCACAAGTTCCTCCTAGCATAACCCAAGAATCTGTGGGGCTGCTGCAGACAGACGGCTCAGCTTTGAGCAGACACAATGTTTAAGTAAACTCATACAGAGAAAGCTGGAAAGGAAAAATCCCAGCAGTCTAGGAGTTCAAAGAACTGCACCTTCCCTGCATTTCACTGAGGAGGAATGTTTTTCCTGGTCTAAAAGATCGGTTTATGTTCCAGAAATCCACAAACTTACAACTTTATGAAAGTTGTGGGATGAGCAGACAGAGGTAAGATGTCTGTTGTTCACAGCTTAAATCATAATAAGCATGCATCTGCCACACACACAGGATGTTCCCATCCATTAACTGCAGACCTACACATCAAGGTGAGCACTCTGCTGCTGATCAGATGGGCAAAGACATATCAGGAATTAGTAAGGAATCTTCAGGTAAAAAAGAAATACAAACATACAGTCTTTAGCTGCACTGCATTTTCTCGTGTTTAAGGGAATTTGTTTAGTTTTCCAAGAGGGCCCAGCCTTTAAGCTTTCATAAAGGCACTGGCTTCTTTTCCTACCTCTTATCAATTTCTTACAATGATGCCTGCCGTAAAATTAAGGTTCTCCAAACTGATGGCAGTGCACAAAGAGGTATAAGCATGGTCTGGAATGACATCTTACACACAGTGTTAAAATTTAGCTAAGTCTTCAAGCAATTAATCAATGCCAATTTCTCTCTATGCAGGTGAGGCTGTGGCAGAAGGTGAATTCTGGGCATACGGGACCCCCTTGAAATTGCACTGCCTTCTGTGATAAGATTCAGCTATCAAAGTGAGGAGGAAAAAAACGGAACGGGCTTGCCAACAGCAAATGTGCTGAAAAAGCACTATGGTCCACTACAAGCATACTCCTCCTGATGCAATAATATTTTCTTATTAAAAAAATGCTGGGTTAGAAATATCTCAACTGCCTTTCACACTTTGGAAATCGTCGTGAAGAAGACTGCTGAAGAAACATTTCTGTTTTGGGGCACAAAGAGACAAGAAATTCACAGGCAACATAACATGTTCTAGGACCAGTCAGGAAAACATACACTTAAAATTCATATAATCATAAGGAAAGGCAACACGTTCCAAAAGTTGAGCCATACGCCTATGGTTTTGCATATACTCCATCCTGAAATGCATCCGAGGCTACCAAAGTCATGCCTATTTTAGAGGAAAAATCAATCGAAATCAAAGGCATACAACACCAAAATCTTGTTACAGAGAGGGTTTGGAAGATGAAGATACTAAATGGCTAATTCATTAAATACGCTGGAGAGCTTACATTTTATTGTCTAAGTGCATTACAACATGATTTTCAATGACTATTTCTCCTCCAGTGTTTTTCTCTTACACATCTATTTTTGCTCATTTAAGGACTGATGGTAAAAAACTATGTAAATCTCTGTTCTTGTGAAATTAGAACAGCTTATAGGAGTTAGAGCACTTCCCCTATGAAGACAGGCTGAGGGAGCTGGGCTTGTTCAGCAGGGTGACCTCATTGCAGCCTTTCAGTACCTAAAGAGAGCCTCCAAAGAGAAGGGGAATCAACTCTTGGAAAGGGTCGATAACTGCAGGACAAGGGGAAATGGTTTTAAGTTGTGTGTCAGGGGGAAATTCTTTACAGAGAGAGTGTTGAGGTGCTGGAACAGGCTGCCCAGAGAGGCCGTGGATGCCCCGTCCCTGGAGGCGTTCAAGGGCAGATTGGATGGGGCCCTGGGCAGCATGGTCTAGTATTAAATGGGGAGACTGGTGGCCCTGCATGTGGCAGGGGGGTTGGAGATTCATGATCCTTGAGGTCCCTTCCAACCCTGGCCATTCTGTAATTCTGTGATTCTGTGATTTTTTTGATGAGTAATATCCTATCAGACTGTTTTGCCATATTTGTCAGTTTCTTTTCACAAGATATTCAACCTAGATAACAAGAACAAGGCCCTAGATACATTACAAAGTATTAAGTATTGACAGGCCTCAGAACATACCATACAGATTCCATGGTTTTGGGTGAACCAGTTTATTAATCTGGGATTTATCTGGAGAAAGCCATTCATCTTCTTCCCCAACCACCCTGCTCCCCCCATTTTTTTTTAAACAGTTTTGGTATTCCCCTGCTGTACGACTTTTCTACGCCATTTTGACAAAAATAAAAATAAACGGCAGTAGTTGTGAATACCTTGAACACTCATTCTGAATGCACAATTTTCATTTTGAAGCTCTAGTTCCACTGAATTCAGACGGAGAATGCTCCCTCTTTAATGCCTTTCACATTTCAACTAAATGCCTTTTCATTGGAAATCAGGGGATTCTGGCCTATCTGAGACAGAGGAGTTTCTTAAAAATGATCCACCAGAATACCTCCTAATCACAGCTTGCAAGATCTAACAAATGCAGCAGTTGACATGCCTAAGGACAAAAAGTGAGAAGAAATATGGTGGCTCTCTTGGCTGCTAAAACCCATTCTCTAGGTGCTCTGCCATGTCTACATGGGCATGATTGTTGGGCGCATTTCTGCAGGCAGTGGCATCTTCAAGCCATGTGTAACCACAGAGATGTTCACCACTGACAGACACCACTGCCAATTGTGCAAGAGACCCTGACACATGACATGAGACCTCCCATCATCTCTGCCACATTTCTCTTGGGCAGCTATGAGCATTGCAGTGGCTCCACGGGAGGGCTGCTGCTAATCGAGGAACAGGAGCTGCAGAGCTAGGAATGATGACCACCCACATCAAGACGTGTCTGCAATTTCTCTTTTCTGGGTTTTTCCAGTTTTCTCTTCCTTTTACTGGTCTTGGTTTTCCTTTCAGCTTTCTCTTGAGTTGTTTGTCACTCTTCTCCCTCTGACTTCCTCCACCTACCATCTGGTTGCATCTCAGTGTAAGAGTTGGTGATGAGTGCACCATGTCACACTCTTCCATGCAGGATCGTGTAATGGAACAAGTACTGTGGTTTGACCTGGTTCATCCCACTTCTGCATTAGCTGATTTCTGCTGAGATTCTCTGTATGGATTGTACTCAGAATGTGACAACTAAGCATGGCTCATAAACTGCCAGCAGTCTTCCCAGTTTGCATTTTGAAGAGTTCAGCTGCAGTCTGGGGTAATGTGTTGGTCTTTAAGCTGACGTGCTATCTCACACTCTATGCAAACATCAGCACTGAGACATTTGTTTTTAATTCCCTCCTCATATTACAGTAGAGACAGCAAACAATAAAATCAACCTGTAATGATTTCTTGGGCTCAACCCAGCTGCTGAGCAAATTAAGGCTCTAACAATGACAAGGCTGCTGGGTCCTGGAAAGCAATTGCCAACATTGCACTAGGCAGTGTGTCCTGCCTGCAGCTGCCTCTTTGGCCGTGGGAAGCTCTCCCAGCTTTGGTACACCTGGCAGTCACAGAGATCATATCTCCAGGGTTCACTTCTTCCTCCTCCTGCCACTTTATATAGCTAGGGGAACTGGAGAGGGAAGAGTCCTCTGATGGTAACTGCTGCAGAGCCAGAGGGTGACTGAAGCCAAGTGTCATCTCATGCAGCTATGCATGGGCCCATACAGGCAATTCCAATGGCAAACTGTACGTCTGGAGAAAGCTGCCCAGCTTTTTGCAATGTATGTTCTTATGTGATGAATAAATCACAGACACAGCATGGGATGACATCACAAGTGCACACATTAAGGGGCATACTGGAAAAAGAAGGTGCAACAAGAAACCCATACAGCACATAGGTACCTCCCCTTCTGTTGCACGGACGATGGGCAAAACAACACCTTGCATTTCTCCAGTTCCTCCATAAACAGACATCAAACCACTCAGCAGAAGCACCACTTCAAAACATTTCCACAAATTATCTCAATTTTACAAAATTATCTCAATCAAGCATCTTTAAAATGCCTGTCTGCCTTGAAAGACCACCCATTCATGCACTTAACCAATGCTGGGGATGTTCAGCCCCTGACTAAGGGGCTGTGTAACAACTGAAACAACCTAAAGCTGCCCTCAAGAAACAGAAAGGCTCTGAATTGCATCCATGTTGCTCTACCTGGGAGCTCCTGATGAACAGCTCTGTGCCAGTGCTTCCTCTCCCTGCAGGCAGGAAATCTCTTTTTGTAATTGAGTAAACAGGGAGAAAATGTTACTTGGAATTATAACACGGAGCAAGGAAGAGAGACAGAGCAAACCAGCACCAAAAATAGGTAGCTTGAATTATTGTCCTCTGAATAGAGTACCATCAAGGGACCCAGGGCCATCAGAGGAAAACCACTCATCTGTTCACAGGTTTTTGCTCTTGCATCAAACTCAGGCAAAATTTGCCCATTTTGAATCCTTCCACCTACGTGCACAAAACAAAACATCAGGAAGGATGACTATCAGTAAAATGCTGTGTGTGTTTAGGAGAAATTTCTCATGCTAGTGCAGTATTTTGGAGCAAGACTACAGAGGCTTAAAAAAAAACCACACAAAACACAGTAGCAGCACAGTCTGTAGATATTCTGCTCAGGTTTTGTTGTTTTTTCCCTTAAATCGTTCTTGCCTAGAGGTCTTTATCCTAATGGAAAGATAAAACCTCTACCTCCCTCACTGAACATTTTAATGAATGTTTTAAAGATTCTGTTCACAGTGTATGTGCAGTCAGTGCCTTTCTGGCTGTTTGGCACATTCTCTCCAGCAGACGAAAGCTAAATGCTCAGGTATGAGCCCTGCTAGGGCAGTGGTCCTTCTTCTCTCCACAGGTGAGCAGATGGTCATGTGAAAGGCACTGCCTAACCCTGGTGGACATCAATGCCCAACTGCAGGTGAAGTATTAAATTCACATTATTTCTCATTGCCTCTATTTTGATTGACTGGTGAGTAAATGGGGCTTTAGTGTGCAAGAAGAGGTTGATGCCAAGATTTTAGGTGCTTTATTAACAGCTAATGTGAAAGCACTGAAGCTGCAATCACTTCCAGACTGGGAGACTGAACTTGGGGGCACTGCTCGGTGTTTGAGCAGTGCTCCCTGTTTGGCCACACAGCAGATCTGGGACAAACCTTGGCTGCACGCTCGCTCTGAGGGGCACAGCAGGGCTGGGGCTAAAGCAGCAGAGCTGCTCCTGACACACAGCTCCCACCTTCTGCCTCAGGTTCCCAACAGTGCATGGGCACCTGGCTCACTGTGCTGCTCCAGTGGCTTCTCAAGAGGACAGAACTCAGGGCAAAGGAGGAAACTTCAAGCTGGTTTTCACACAGGAATAAGAACTGATGCAGCACTCTTTTGCCCCTGATTTCTGTGAGTGACTGGCAGGTTGACAAGGTTCTTTGTTTAGAAAGAGATCATTATGAGGTGGATAAACGTGCATATTTTTTCCTTTTTAAATATTCAGCAAGTCACTAACTCACAGCAGAGTAGTGGGTGCCCTGTCAGCTGAATATTGTTTACCAAAATCGACACATTCAAAATAAGGCAAGGACCTGAATTAGTTACAAACCAGAAAAACAAATACAACTAATATTAGAACTCAATTTATATTGCTTATGATGACAATGCTGGCAGACCTCGTCATGTGAGATCTCTGAGCTATAAATATATTTAGTGTAGAGCAAACAAACATTTTTGAACATTTTTTACATGCAGGGCTTAATGCATTACAGTTTTTTGGCAGAACAAAAAATAGCACCAGACCAAAAACATGTCTTACTTTTTAATGGAAAAACAAGCCAGTAGAATAAATTTCCAAAAAAGGAAATCTCCAATCTATGCGTGCAAGTACCCAAGCTTGTCTCCAACTCTTCTCATTCAGTTTAATAAGAGAGGAAATCAGGCCAGCAGAAGTTTACAGACTAATGCAATTACAGAGTGGCTCAACAAGTGCTGATTTGTCTGCTATCTACGACACATGATAAAGTTATGGTAACAGATCTCCTTCTCCTTTCCCAACACTGAATTCTCACTAAGCAATTCATCAGAAAGGACGCTTTTCATGAGAGAAAGCAGTGGTCAGCTGCTGGAAAATGTATGAATGACCACTTCTTATAGCTATTTTTAAGATCCATTAGCTAACGGAATAATAAGATTTACCTATAAATAACAACGCATTTTCCTCAGATGGTGTTTAACATTTCTTACATCACAGGTGGAAAAAAAAAAAAGAATCCTCTTAGCAGGTCCAGCATTAAAAGGCAAATAAAACTAATAACCTTTGTGCTGCTTCAAAATTACCACAAAATTCCTGTGAAGACAAGGATACGATGCACTATTAAAAACTGACTCACTGTAAAAAACCACTTGAAGACAACCGAGTTGTTTTGCTGTTTGCAAGTGGGACGAACGTGGGAAAGAGCCTCTCTTCTGGAATGGTGTGCAGAGAGCTGGACCAACTCCAGGTGTACTGAAAACAGAGACCCCGTCTGTTGGAACCACAAGCACTGCAGATCATGCACTTAGAACATAAACACTGGAATGCTGGTGCTTAAAGCCAAACTCATCCTGACGCCTTAAGGAGTGGTTTTGAGATCAGACTCAGCTACACCTTACTGATGTGTGCGCATTCAGATGTAAACACTTGACCTTTCAGATGTTCAACTTAGCAACTGTTTGGAGGATTTTTCAAGGCCCCGTCCACAAGGGAGAAACAAAACATGTTAGAAATCCAACTGGATTACAGATGTGACTAGTAATGTCAAAGAATCTGAGATTCAGACAGAAAAAATGTACAGTGCTACTTAATATTTACTACCACCTCAGCAGAAAAATTACTGAGACTGCTTCATAGTGTGCTGGTATTTAACACAGCAACCTACTTCTCTGAACCAAGCACAAGCTCCGTTCAGCCTGTCTGCTGGTGGGGAAAGGACCCAGTGGGCATCTTACCCCAGTTGGGACCTCTGATTTGTTGTGTCAGAGCATGGAAAGAGCATGCTGCCATTCCACCCAGATTTTGTTTGCACAGCACTCTAGTACTCTGCTGGGTGAGCACTATTACAGCATGTAAATTTGGACACGAACTAAGAAGTACTTCACAGAATCACAGAATGGCATGGCTTGGAATAGACCTTAAAGCCCATCCAGTTCCAACCCCTCTACCACAGGCTGATTGCTACCCAGCAGACCAGGTTGCCCAGGGCCCCATCCAACTTGGCCTTAAGCACCTCCTGGGATGGAGCATCCACAGCTTCTCTGGGCAATTTTGTATGGTGTCAGCTGGTAACTTCCAAAACCGTATCTGGACAGAGCTTTGCTGGGAAAGTGAGCTAAGCAGAATTTACTCACAGGCACATTATGCCTCCAGTCAGGAAACTTCTACCGTCTGAACGTCTCAGCAACTGACAAAGAAACAACCTGGCTAATGTGCTTATCAGTGCGTTAGCACTGACATCTCTTCTTTCAATTAGTGTAGTCACAAAAGGATAAAGAAAAGATCATGGCTTTGTGAGGTAACATGACATCCAGCTATTACAGAAGCTCTGCAGAAATCTGCAGTGTGATTAGGGCCATTTCTTCAAAGCTGAGCTAGCCCAGGCTCCTACCTGAGTGGTGCATCCTGGCACACTCTAGTTGATACACAGAATCTCTCACTCTCAGGTTTGGCAGAAATTCCATTTTGGGCTCATAACACAAGCTTTAGTCTGCCTGGCTGCTAGGTTCACCTCTAAACTGCAGTGAGGGATGCACGTGGCTGCTGATGGTCCTCATTCATGGCAGTGCTCAAAGGACAGGCAACAGATCCAGAAACAGGCTACTCCAGTGTACAAGAGCCCGTAAAACCTGATGACTTCTAAACTGCATTACATACATGGCACTATGTGTAGCACTCATTAGGACAACCCCATCTAAAGCTTTGCAAATTATTGGCATAACCACAGAATCACAGAATTGCAGGGTTTGGAAGGGACCTGTGGAGATTTCCCAGTTCAAATCCCTGCTAAAGAAGGCTCCCTGCAGGGTTGCAATGGTAGGTGTTCAGGAGGGTCTTGAATATCTCCACAGAAGGAGACCTCACAACCTCTCTGGGTAGCCTGTTCCAGTGCTCTGTCACCCCTGCAGTAAAGAAGCTCTTCCTCATATTTGTATGGAAATTCTGACATTACTGCTAGTGCCCACTAATTCTTGTCCTGTCACTGGGCACTGTTGAAGAGAGCCTGGTCCCATTTTCTTAACATCTGTCCTTTAGTATGTATAAGCACTGATAAGATCTCCCTCAGTCTTCTCTTCTCCAGGCCAAACAGTCCCACATGTCTCAGCTTTTCCTTGCAGGGGAGATGCTTCAAGCACCAACAATTTTTGTGGCCCTCTGTTGGACTCCCTTCTCCTTGAAATGAGGAGCCTAGAACGAGATGTGATACTCCAAGATGGCCTCCCCAGGTCAGAGTAGAGGTGGAGGATTACCTCTCTCACTCCGCTGGCCATGTTCTTTTTAATGCAGCTCAGGACACCACTGGCCTTCTTGGCCACAAGAGCACACTGCTATCTCATGGGCAACCTGCTGTCCATCAGGATGCCCAGGTCCCTTTCAGCAGAGCTCCTTTCCAGAAGGTCAGTCCCTTATCCATACTGATGCATGCTCTCTACACTTCTCCTTGTTGAACCTCACCAGATTCCTCTCCACCCAGCTGTTCAGTCTGCCCAGATCTCAATGAATGGCAGCACAGCCTTGTGGTGTGTCCACTCACCCCTCACAGCTTTGTATCATCAGAAAACTTGCTGAGAGTGCACCCTATCCCCTCACCAAATTTTGACTAAAGGTAACTAACACACTGCTTGATCAAGACATTGGTTCTGCTGTAGATCCTATGAATGTTACAAATTTATTGCAGACTCCAGTATCAACACGTTTCAATTTTGTAACGTGAACTATATTGTAAGCAATGCCCAACTATGCCAAAATCGCAGAGAAAGATACCTCACCTTGACCAGTACATCTGGAAATATGATTAATACTTGGAAGCTTTAGGCACAACCCAGCTGTAAACCGCAGTGTTCTGAACACTACTGAAACACAGCTCTAACACAGCAATAACAGCCTTCTTACAGCCCCATCCAGAGTTAATCAAAGAGGTGGATACATGAGTGACAAGATGAAAGCAACATGAATGAAAAGCAGAAGCTATGCACACACCATAAGAATGATAATTCCTAGCCAGAGTATGCTAGCTCACCAATAACGAGACTTGAATAGAGATGCCCAGAAAGTTTCTTGGATTGTTACAGACAATAATTAACACCATATATCAGAACTTCTCCAAAGACCACAGGTTATGCAAGAAAAGAAGTGATTGCTCAACAAACATCAGACAAAGCTGCCAGTGCTTCAGAGCAGAAAGGAGCATGAGACATTTCTGTCTGCAGTGGGAAGTGTTAAGAGAGCAAGACTAAGAGCAAAGTAATGCACATCTTCTAACAGGAAACTGTTAGCTGTGAGTATAATTAATGAAAGGAACAATTTAATGCAGGCTGTGATGAATGCTCCCTTGCTGGACAAGTGGAATCAAAACTGGATGTTTTTCTAAAAGATAAGCTCTAATCCAAACAGAAGCCAATTTAGGGATATTCAGTGGCCTGTGTCACAACGCTGGTCATAATGTGATCACAGCTGATTCTTTAAACCTTCTAACCCTTGGATGTAATGAATCATGAATATCAACGGTACCGTTCCTTCCTCCAGCAAAGTGTCTGGTGATACGGTGCCTGGATGTGGGTGGGTTATGATTAATGATGCATTTCACTACCATTTTGCTCAAGAACTTTTTTCCCTAATGATTGCTGTTGCTTGAACAATACATTCTTCTGGGAATTACAACAAAAAATGAATTCGGCAAAAGTTCAATTTTTTCACCCTTAAACACTGGTATTATTTTGCTTCCCAGCACAAGATGAGCAAGGATTTTGGGAACAGAAGCCGAGTTTTAAGTAGTTAGAATTTATATCAAAACAAGCAGAAATTATGAGCGCATGATCAGGATCTGTTTCTTATCAGTGCCAGAAAATGTCAGTGAAGTTATACAGCCGTATGCTCAAACCTATAGCTACAACTGTTGGAAAAGCAGTCAAAAGCCTCTCTCACTGAGTGAGAACAGTAGAAGTGGTGCTCACCTGGAGACATAGGAAGACACCTCTTGTTAACCATCACAGAACGTGCTGAAACCACCAGTCCTTCCTTGCCCCAGATGATCTTTATTACCTTCTTTCTGCCTCCTTCAGGCTGTGGCACCGAGGGTGCTGGGACTTCCATTTCTTTTCAGTTTCATGAAAGGACTTCCCTACACTTTGTTTCTAGATGGATGGGTCTGCTTATCCCTCATCTTCCCCTGCCTTAGTTGCTGCTTGTTCTATTCTTTCACCATTTCTAGGGTCTCCTGACACCATTATTTCATTTCTGTTCCACTGGCTAACAAACCACTGGGATTCCAACATCCATGGTGTTATTTATATCTATAAATTCTAAATTCAGGCTGAGGTTAAGTGAGGTGAATGAATGATATTATGCAATTCTTTGGTGTTTGCAGCAAATTCTGTGGATGTCTGGAGATCCCACTTGCGGTCTTTTGGTTTTCTGATTTTTATTAATATTGTTTGAATTATTCCTCTGGTGCCTAGATTACTCCTTGGTTTGGTTCTCATGTTGCACTCAGAAACCTTGCTTTCAGTGATCAGCGACAAGACTTACTGAGGGTATTAGTCTTCATTTTGCTAACAGTGATGCTCAGTATCAACACAAACAGATTTACAGTGAAGGAAATGTGAAGAAAAGTCAAAGCATTCTTGCTTTTGGAAGATAATATTCTAAATTAGATACTGAGGTCCCAGAATTATTTTTCTCATTTAGATTTCCTTAACTTTGGAACAGGATATCTTGTTTTGAAATTGCCATGCTACTTAAGGACAACCAGATAAATATCACTGGACTTCAGCATGGGAACTTACCACTTCCATTCAGCTGATCACCTCTCATTGGAAGCGTTCATCCTTTTATTTTTGCTTTTAAAGCCCACATAAATCTTTCTTTTAAAACTTTGATTTTTACAAGGTTTGAGTTGCAAGTTATGGAATATACAAGAAAACGTTATTTATGTTGTGTTTCTTTAACTACTTCTTCTTCTTCTTCTTTTTTTTTTTTTTAAACATACCAAAATATAAATGTTTAACAGATAATGTTTATAGTTTTCAAGAGAAAATTGAAAATGTCTTCCTTCGAATGCAGAGCCCTGAAATGTCACTCTCAAATCCTTAAAGGACAGCTATTCAAATTCCATTCCCACAAGCCTTCTCTTCACTAAAAATGTTACTGTTTGTTCTACTTATGTCACTATGTCTAATTCAACACTTAATATCAGGATTAAAGATGGGCAATTAACAGAATATGCCAGAATAGAATACATCTTTATCCCTGCACAACTGTAGGCTTGTTATGGGAGGAGGTTTTATTGGCTGAAGCGTGAAGGAAGAGAACTTTCCTCAACAGCACTACATTAACAATGCTTGCAAAGCCAATCACAGATTGCCAAAGACCCTGCGAAACCAAGTGTTTATTAAGCAGGTAAAATGGGCTGCATGCGATGGATGATATCCAACACCTAGGTTACATACTTTGGTTTAGTATCTCACTGGTGAAAATCAGATTGCTGACCCAGCTCTAGTTTTGAAAAAAATGTGCCAGCACCAATTGCTAAGACTGCTGTGCACATCTACTTAAACAGAAAGGAACAGTTTAGTTCGGTGTTAAGAAGCTTGAGGTTATGATGACCATACAGCTGTCTTCAAAGACACGCTCTCCTTTTGAGTGAGTAGAAATAACAGCACCCCAGTTAACAGACTTATTTCTCTCAGACCTGGAGTAGTTTTCCATCTAGATAAAAGAAATGAAGAGCAGAGAATGAAAGCCCATGCAGCTAAACACCTAATGCGTGTAAAAAGCAAATGCAGCAGTGAATGCTTCCACACCTTGGGCAGACCATGTGGGGTCAATGCTAAAACCTGAAGGCCGACAGGGAAAATGAAAGCTGCAAAGAATTGGGATCACCACTGAAAAGCAGAAGAATGAGCATCACGCTGCAACAAGAACAAGCTAGAAGTGGCTTAAATGCCATTTGCATTTGATGATACTAAATCTCTCTAATCATGCAGCAATCTGACTAATTCCATTTGCTCAGACATGATTACTGAAGTCCTTCAAAATCAAGAAACTCCTTTTAAAACTCTTTAGACACAAAACTCTTTAGACAGTCCTCTTTATTTTTCTTGTGCTTTTTAAACCCCTGGAGGTCAGCCTGACATTTGAGAGCTTTTCTCTGCAACCAGAAAAAAACAAGCAACTTTTCCTAGTTATTTTTAAAGCATGTCAATTTTTTTTTCTGTACTTCTTCAATTGTATGACCTGAAAGTTTAAGAGGAATGCTAACTATTGTGAAACTAAGAGCCAGAAAGACTGGCAATACAGGAGGGATGTAACCAGCGATAAGCAAGCCCCATCCAGCCACGCTGCGTTTGCCACCCTTTCTTCTTCAATGCTGAGAAAAGGACTGGCACTGCATGATCACTATCTATGTGATCAGAGTCATCTTCTGCTGCTGCATAATGTCAAGCACGAGTCAGCTCCTCCTAGGATGTTTTCATATTTACTTTTTACCAAGACAGACTACCGGTCTGAAATGGCACCCCAGTTCCAAGATGAGATGATGGTTTTCCACCGTGACAGGACATGGATTGTGGTAAGGAGAGTTACGTTAGAAATCAGCCTCAAGAACCTTCTTCCTGGAAAATGCCAGGAAATTGTATCCGCTCTGTACTCTGAGGAGAACAAGCCAGGAGTTAATTCACCTGAATCACTGAAGACATAATGAAAACAGCTTTGGTTACCTATGGGAATTTATTTGCTTCAAGTGCTGGAGTTAATAAATGGTTGTTAGAATCTGAGAACTATCAGCTAGAAACGTTATCTGAATGCAGTCATAACCTGAGCACTTCTTCCAAGTCTTGCTGTTAGCATGCCACCTTAAAATGCACTAAAATCTGGAGATGGTGCAAAAAATGCCCATGTGTACAAAGGAAAAACAGCACTGAGTTGAGCAAAATGCACTTCATTGAAGTGAAAGGACTGTATCTACCTTTACAGATAAGGCCTTTCAGTTTCATCTGAGCTTAAACTCAAAACAATTTATTGCAAACACAAAGCACTCAACAGTTAAGTAACACACCTGGATAGGCTGCACCTCTGCTTTGGGGAATTTATGTTTCTGCAGTTCCTCCTTGCTTCCTACGGGCTGAGCACAAATTACAGCTTTTTAAATGAGCAGCATTCATTAAATCAAATTACTGGTAAAACCACATTGCTAAATGCGCTCCTAATTAGTCTTAGAATAGTTTTGCTGTGCACCAGGAGACAGAGGTAGCTGTCGTTTCACTAATCCCATCTGTGTTAACTCCAAAGCCCCTAGCAATAACTTTAAAGGAAAATACACTGAGGGCACCACTATAAATAGTATCATCTAGCTATGGCCACAGAATCCACATACACCCACTACCACATCACTCAAACCAAGAGGAGTTTTGCTGCTGGCTTCCTCAGGATTGGTCTTGAAGTCTTAGTGTGGAAAGCAGCCTTCACACATGTCAAAGGTGACTGGCACAGTTTTCCAAGCATTAAATGTTAAATGGAGATTTTGGCTGGCCCACTGGCTTGCATAAACAGCAAGGATGAAATATTGCAGCATTCCTCCAGAAAGGTCAACTGCATGCTCTCATCAGTTCCCTAATTAGTATGATTTAATAAATATTAATGTAAAGAAATGCCTGCAAAGGCAAAAGTTAACATGAAATTTATCACTGGCTAGACTAGTTAGCTCATTTCAATAGAGAAACACAGATACTTGGTGGAAAGAAACAAATATTTATATTAACTGATATTGTTTGCTTTTGAAATCTGCAACGGAGAACTGTAACCCACAAGAAGCTTCCCCATGATTGCCAAATGCATGGTTTCAAAGCTTCCTACCCGCAGAAAGTCCTATGGAATTTACTCCTCCTGAGCAGAGCTGTAAATAATGCTTCCAACTTGGTCTTAGACAGTTGTCTTTGCACCTGTGTAACGAACACGGGGCTGTGGACAGCAGGCTGTGCCTTCATAGGCTGGCATGGCACAGCAGGCACGACCACGCGTTTGGGAGATGGGAAAGCCATCTCTGCCTGTTCTTGAGAAAGCAGCTAAGGAAAGAAAGCTCACGGCCTGACTTATTTCAATGAGGCAGTCACCTGCCCAGCAGATTTCACTGGACCACACATACACACTTGCTTGTTCGAGCAGGTGCCACACAACCGCACAATCATACTGCAGTGACAATAGAGGACTCTAATCTTATAACCTTTTTGACAGAAAGTGGGCAAATGAAAATCTGATAAGTATGTTCCCCAGGCATCCTATTTAATTTTTGGCTCAGCTAGTATCCTGAATTGAAGCCCAGAGACTGAACCACAGCCAATACTGGCATTCTGTTTTCTGACACCTTAATGCATTTGGATTTCAACATCCTAAATTTATTGTCATTGCTCTAGTACTTGAAGCATTCTGCAGTGCATGCAGCTCAATGAAGAATGTCATGCCTTCAGGGATTCGGATTCGCTGAACACGTGGCCAAATTTTCTTTTCATTTACAGCTTCTGATAATACATGGGGCTCAGACACACTACAGCTTATGACCACAGAACTGTATTAAAAAGACAGAACCAGGACAATAAAAAGCACTGCACAGAACTTCCTATATATATATATATATATCAGTAATACTGGATTAAGACACTGGGTTAAAAAAAGATGACAAGAGCTTCTGCAAAAACAATCTTTAGAGACTTGCTAACTGTGAAAGCTAGGAGAGCATACTGCAGATCTGTATTTCTCCAGAAGCTTTAGCAATACAGTAAGGCACAGCAAATGCTTCTAAATGTTACTCTGTCTTGCTACCGTATGTGCATGGGTGAACACAATGAGTACCTGTACGTGTCTGGAATTACAGAGGGCTGGGGCAGCCAACAGGACAGGAGGAATAAGGCAAACCATACCAGAATTCATTGACATTACAGGGTGGAAAGGACACTGAGCTCTTTCCATCCTCATATAACTCTGTTCTAAATATATCTAGATCAGCTCTGGCAAAAACCTTTGCAGAAGGAGATCCCACCAACATCCTGGAGACGCTGTTCAGGGGTGACTTCACACACACATCAGCATTTTGGAAGTCCTAGCACTGCCCTATCCCTCCTTGACACAATAAAGATAAATAAGTAAATAAATACGGGAAAATTATAACTCAGCAGGCCAGGAGCACCCAGCATTAAGAGTTTCCATGCCAAACAGGCATGGACATTATCACGGTCCTGTGAGAGCACCACGGTCCCAATCCACTGAACAAACAACACATAGCATGTGTTGTATTGTCACAAGCATGCAGAAACAAAAAATCTGGGATTAATTTTTTGATAACTTTTGGTCCTTTTATTACTTGAGACAAGACAGTAGACATTTCTGAGGCCAGCAAGTAGGTAAGGACATTGTCCTTACGCTCACTAAAATACATTTTAAAATCTGATTTACTTAAATTAAAACAAGAGAGATTACTTATGTTCTTTTGGAAGGCTGTTGTATAGATGGTGACAGCACAAAAAGCCAGCTCCATCCCAAAGCTTACATAATAATGACTAAATGATCTACAGAACCTGTATAGTTTGGATCTATTAGGATGGAAAGGATTAGAAAAGGCATAGTCAGAATGAACAGGCAACAACAGCAAATGGAAGATCTCCTAGTAGAGAAAAGCAGTTTAGTGTTCTGGTTGCTAGTATGCACTTTCTAGAGTGACTTTTGATATTTCCAAATCATAAAAGCTGGTGAGAAGCAAGTCTTGAAACATATACAAGCAAAATGAGAGAAACGGCACTTTTTATTTTGACTTACTTTTTCCTTGGTGCAGAGAGACAGCAAAAAAAAAAAAAAAAAAAAAAAAAAAAAAGCCCATCATGATGCAATAATTAGAAGCCATATATTTCAGTATTTCTTTGCTACTTTTGAGGCTAGAAATGTATTTCAAGAATGGAAGGTATTTCTGGCATTTGTCATTTCTGGAAGGAAAAGCCATACCAAATATTTCAAGAGCTGAGATAAAATCAGGAGAATTGAGGACGTGCAACAGGTATTTTTGAATTGCAAAGTAACTCTTTCATATTAAATGCCATCAGAGACCAGTGGACTGCTTTCATGGAAAAACACTGCAATGTACTGTGAGAGTAAGTATACAAATAATGACATCCCAAGCTAAATTAAATTTACACTTTTCAGATGTCAATCTTGCTGATAGTTGTTCTGCTGCTACAGTTAATTGCTGTGCTTTCGTGAGTCCTCAAGGCTAACAGTCCTGAAGACAATCCAATTTGGGAGACAACCAGCACGTATTAAGCAACTAAAGGGACTCAGAATCAGAAGACCTGGATTTCATTCTCCTATCTGCTGCCGACATGCTGCATGACCTTGAATAAAATACTGAACTTATCCAGGCTTCAACCCTTCCTTAACATGCAGCTCCTAAGACTGCCATGAGGTATAATTAATTAATTCATGCCTATAAATCTTTCACAAGCTTAGTGATAGTTGGGACTATGGAAACAAAATTATTAGCAGTATTTTCCAATTGCAGATGGACAGAGTGATGTAGAAGCCCTTTCCTACTGTGCTGTTCAGTAGGAATAGAAATGCAGAGACACATAAACATACACAACAAACAACTTCTTACTCATTCCTTCAACACTAACAAAATGGGAGTAGACAGCGCAGGAATAAACATTACGCACTGCTACAGAGGAAGGGCTCTGTGACATTGCCTGTCCTTCACAAGGCGTTCTTAAGCTTACAAATTACACATGTTCAACAAAAGTATGAAAATAAATTGCTCTTACCCGCAGCCCCTGCTCCATGGACAAGCAGAGAACCTGCCAGGGTGCCGTGTACCTGAACATGTTTGGCCCCTTCTGTAGACAGACTAAATAGCAAAAGGCACGCAAGTATCTCAGGTCTCCTGGCTGCTTTTCATCTGAGGGATGCTTGAATTGAGAGAAATTCCTCCAGCTCTACACTTCAGTGGCCTCTTCAGCAGAATCTAAGACACAGCTACAGCCATTCCACTTGCACCCGGAGGAACTGAATAACTAATTCAATAAGAGGCTTTTTTCTTAGGAAGAGCTTAGCTCAAACTCAATTAGCATAAATAGGGTGATAACCTTTGAACCTCCCACTCCTCCTCCTGGAGGTCACTCCCTCCCCTGCAAATCTTGAATGTTTGTTTCCACCGGTGGCATTTGACTCCACTTTAGAAGCTATCAGAGATCATCTCAGCTATTTCTCGCATTTGTTGCAAAGACTTGCCACTTCACTACTTTTGCTATTATGTTTTAGCTGGGCACAAAGGAACTCCATTTTTCTGCAGCAAGGACGGAACCGCCTTCCCCTCTCGGGCATAGTGTTCTCTCTTTAGCAGTGTGTGGCATCTTGCTGAAGAGATTCACATACATGTGGCTATAAGCACTCTCACCATAAAGCCACTGCAGTAAAAAAACGAAACAAAACAAACAAAAAAACAAAAAACAAAAAAACAAAAAAACAAGACAAAACAAAACAAAAAAATAACCCAAACCAACCAAAAACCTACCAACCTAAATGATATTGAAAGGCTTTCTCCAAAATGCATGAAATAAGCTCTTTGAAACACAGGAAATGTCATATACTGTCATCTCGCCTGTAATAAGCTTTCCCTTTTAAAAGGATCATTAGTTTTGCAGACCAAGGCCCAGACTCCATGAGTCTGAACAACATAAAAGAGCAAAGCTTTGTTATTTGCAGCATTTATGAGATTTTACTGATGAACTGAAATAGCACTTCCGTATCCTGATAATGCCTTAGAAACCTGTGAGACGCTGCACGCATGCAAATCCAGCCGCACACATCAAGCCACTGGCTCATCTTGGCTTTTCTTTTTCTTCAGCAGAGGAAGAAGAAGTAATTGTAGGTTTATATTGACTCTAATCTGACTTAGGGATCTTCACTATATTATCTCCTGCCACAGTCCCACCCAGATAAGATACAAGGAAGCTGAGGAACAATGCAAGACTCATCCTTATGAGCTCAGTGTGCCAAAACAGTAAAGCACTTCTGCAGGTGAGCCTCAGAAGTCTGGGCAGTACCAGCAGAAATGTTCACACATTTGACGGTTTTGTTAGAAAGAGTTCTCTGAGAAAATCACTCTCCTCATAAACACGCAGTCCTTCCTGGCTCAGCAGCAGACAGTTGCCAGAAAAACCCAAACAAGTGCAGGCATCACTAAGCTTGGCCAGTAAGCAACACACAGGTGAATACTGACTCGGCTGAGACGTCTGCTGCAACACCCACATCTGTTGCAGAGACACAACTGACAAGGAAGAGGGATGTGGAACTGCAGGCCTGCTTCACAGGATCAAAACTATGCATTACAGACAGTGCTTAGCAGTGGCTTTAATTATATAGGCCTTTACTTTGGGAGCACGTGAAGCTGGGGCTTCACGCTTTGACGTTTCCAAACAGCTTTCTGAAAGCTTCAAATGATTACAGTTATTTCTTCAATAGCTGGAAGTGATTTAAGCCAGAACAACCCAGGTACCATGGCTAATATTTCAGCGATTAAAATGCTTTTAGAACAATCAGAATGGGAGCAAATGACAAATCCTGTCCCTGAGTAAGAATCCGGACATGACGCTAACATGGATTACTGGAGGACTTAGGTTACAAAGGCAGGAAAGATGAACTGCCTTGTGCTAAAATGACATGCACTTCTTTGCTGGCTGGGAGTGTGGCCAAGGGTAGAAAGGCAAGTTTTGGTGACAAACAGCCGTTCCACACATCCCTTCAACACTCCCTTGGCAGGATAAGATATCTGCTGGAACGGAAACAACTCTGTTCACATGCGCTTTCATCTTTTATCCACTTAATATCTTCCATTTTTTATTAAATGCTTTCATTACCCATGTAACACATTTTTATCATAAAATTTAATTCTAAAGGCAAATAAGAATATAAATAAAGAACAGAGCAGGTGAGGAATTAAGTGTCTGCAGAGTCAACAGTGAAATACGCCTGTTACAATGTCCCAAACCTAAGTTATCCCAAGAAATATCCTAAGGTAATTTTTTTTGCCCAATATAGCCCATTAAGCAAGCTTCTTAATGAGAAGGTCTTTGATCTCTGTTTTCTTAGAGGACAAACTGACTTTTCTTGAAAACTGCTAGCCAAGAAAGCATACTATGGCATTTCATCCTTTAGAATAGTTATTTAGGACAGTTAGTTAATTGTAAACAATGGAGTAAAGCTGTTTTTACATCTTTTGCATTATGAAATATAAGCACACCCAAAGCACTTGATCTGCACCTGTATGAATACAATTTTCTTCTTTTCCCAAAAGTTCACCCTCATATCCCCCTGGCATTACCAGCTTCGCTCCCTCTCTTATTAACAGAAAGACAGGACTACTAGAACCCTATTACTTGTTTTAAATGAGAGATGTTCCTGTTGTCAGGAAATTAATATCAACACTCCCATACTCCATAATATAATTGTTGACTTGTCTTCTGGAAAAACAACAAACAGATACCAAAGGGAAACCATAAGGAAATATGGATGTAGCATCTGAGTGAGGTTCCATGTACACAGATAGTACGTGTCAATGCATGCTCACTCTGGAAAGTCCTTCCCTCTTCCCTCTCACCAGACAACACTTAATGCCAGAAGGGAGCTTTCTGGGTGTCAGACATTAGTCAAAATGAGAGCACTCACAGCATTTCTCTCCAATTGGATGTTTTCAGGAAAACCAGAGTTGAAATCTTCCCTGAAAATGTAGACAGAATGTACAGTAGCAGTGTCAAATGCAATAGGTCTCCACAGGAGAATGCAAGGCACATACATACCAGCAAACGTCACACCCACATTTTGTGGTTTGCATTTCTCAAACAAGGGTCATTCAATTTCCTGTGAGACTCCAGGAGTCAGCATAGGATTTACCAGTGCTGCCTTCTTACACATCCTTTTATTTCCCATTAAGGACAAAGCTTTTGGATACAGTTAAGAACTTAAACAAGTTGATCAAGCTATTAATGTTCTTTGCCTTCCAGATGCCCATGAGTAAAAAGTTGAGATATGATGTTAGATAGATGGAACCTCCTGCTGAGGAACGCATGTGGCTAAAACACCAGACTGGAATTTATGAGGTCAAATGCAATCCCAGGCCGTGATGTCTTGGGGAAATCATTTAATTTCACTTTGCTTTTTATCAGAAAGGTGTTTATAGCTTATTTTGCAAGTTCTGTGCAGAAAGTATGCTTATGAAGATACCTGCTGCAAGTGACACTAAGGTACAGTTACTTAGCACACTAAGGTACTACGGTAACAGAATTTCATGAAAGTCCTGTTTTTGTATGCAAAGTGCAAACAGATCTGGTGAGAGAAAGAATGCATGACAGTGCTCTGTTTTTCCCCAACAAAAAGTAACAAGAAGTTGGAAACTGGGTTTGTACCTGTAGCCTGGGTGGCACAGGACATTTCTATTTAGGAGCCAGAGACTCAGTTTTGGAAATGAATACTTAAAGGCTTTAAGCAAGTGGAAGGTTTGGCAACAGCTAAATACATAGTTTGATGGTCTACAATTTGGGCAGAGATATCTGAAGACGCACTTGAGAGCTTAATCTTCCTAGTCTCAATCTGTAATTACTGAACTTCTTGTGCGCAATGCTGTGATCACAAGAACTAGCCTGTGGGACTGAATAACAAAGCTCAAGAATTCAGCCTGCTGAGCTCTCCATGAAAAGAGTGTCGGGTATTTCTTGCATCTATTGCTCTTTATTATTACTGCTATGGTTCAGCTGTACTGCTCCTCCCTCTCTATGGCAAGCGTCCTCCTGCAGGAACACAGACCTGTTTTTCCATTCCTGCCTCCTAATGGGAAAGGAGCGAGCTAGAAACTTTGAAGAGGCTAATCTCTTAAGTCTCCTGATTTAAATTTGCCATTCTGAGCACCTCATATGTTCTCTTCTTTTTATTACCCTATTTTACTTGTGTCATTAAGGAGCAGATTCTGCAGATCTCTAGCAGTAGGCAATCTGTGCAAGACCTCAGATAGTACACCAAAAACACTCGATGTCAGCACATGCCCTAAAAGACTAAGTACATTTCTACACACAAACAAAATTGTTTAGAAAAAACAGCTATGTTTTATCAAAGGCGAATGTGAAGAGCATGCTGTGGCTTTGTGGAAGAAAGTTAAGTTCTCACACCTGAGGTTAGGATACGATCTGCTGGAAATGAGTTCTGGCACAGAAGGACCTGGGGGTCCTGGACAACAGGTTGGCCATAAGCCAGCAATGTGCCCCTATGGCTAGCAAGGCCAATGGTATCCTGAGGGGCATTAAAGAGAGTGTGGCCAGTGGGTCAAGGGAGGAGATCCTCCTCTTCCACTTTACCCTGGTGAGGCTGCACTTAAGATTACTGTGTGCAGCTCTGTGCTCCCCAGTCCAAAAAAGACAGGGATCTCCTAGAAGAAATCCAGTGAAGGGCCACAAAGATGATAAATGGCCTGAAACATCTCCCATATGAGGAAAGACAGAATACCCTGGGTCTTTTCAGCCTGGGGAAAAAAAGTCTGAGGGGGGAGCTGATTAATGTTCATAAATATCTATGAGGCCAGGCTCTTTTCATGGTGTGCAGCAACAGGACAAGGAGCAATGACCTAAAATTTGTACAGAGGAAGTTCTGTAGTAAAATCAGGAAGGACTTTTTTGTAAGGGTAACAAAGCACTGGAGCAGGTTGCCCAGGATGGTTGTGGAGTCTCCTTCTATGGAGATATTCAAGACCAAGCTGAACACCAATCTGTGGGAACGTACTGTAGGGTACCTGCATTAGCAGGAGGGTTAGACTCGATCTCTTGAGGTCCCTTCCAACCCCAGTGATTCTGTGATTCTGTGATGAGAGCTGATGATTAGGTGCTAAACCCAAAACTTCGTTCTTTCTTCCTGTTTCTTTCAGTTTGTCTTATAAAAAAATGCAGATTCTTTCCATAAATCTTTTTCTCATTTCCATCCATAGAGGTTTCCGTACGCCTCCAGTGATATAATACTGCTACTCATACCAAATGTCCATCCAACTATCAAATAAGTGCAGTTACTGCAAAAACACAGTGTGTACTGGCTACAACATCAGGTTACACTAGGTGCTCCACTGCAAGGGGCAGTTCAGAAAGAACACAGGCAAGAAGTTTCTCAGCACCACAGTTTTCTCTGTACTTAACGAAATCTTATCCCAAGAGAAAAAACATTTATTCTTAAAGGAAAACAAACAAACAAACAAATAAAACCAAAACAAAAAAAACCAACCCTGTTCTGGACTATCGAAGTCTGCTGAGATGAATTCAATTAAACAGCAGAAACTTGAGGAACACAACTTTCTACTCTCTGTTTGAAAGGAAAATCAGTAAGGAAGAAGGGTAGGAAAAAAAAAGAAGACTGCCCAAATGCCCTGTACAGCAGCTGCACATGAGAGCAGCTCTTTAGACTACATTTCTCAGAAGGAATGTGTGAGGTCACAAAGACCAAGATTTTACTAGACACTGGATGCACACCTCCCTTCAACACACCATTTTGAGCCCTGGTAATGATAGAGCAGCATGTGTTATTTTTACACCACACAGAGAACAACTTGTGAAGGTGAAGACCTGTGAGAGCTCAACATATTGCCAAACAAATCTTGCCACCACAAATGCAGGAAGAAGGGATTTTGTAAGGCACAGTCTAGCACTGGGATCTCAGCAACCTGTGTTTTTGAGACTTGGCTCACACCACATTGAATTAAAAGGGCATCTAATTTTACTGTGCTTTTGACTGGGCTCATTCACTGTTAGTCACATGGCTCTGTAGGCAGGAAATCCTGAATTCTCACTCATATTCTTTTCACATCAGATTTAACTGCTGCTTACTCACCTTTTAGCCTCCAAAGGACCAAAAGTCAAACACTTTCACAAGTGAGAAAGATGATAAAAATCCCGAAACAATTAACAGAAGAGGACACAGATATTCCCTTGAATTTTTTACTTTAACCAGGATTTTTAGGGTTTTTTTAGTATACAATCCAGGTGAAGTTTGTCTGTCCTGGAAGATACTGAATGACTGCTTGGAATTTGTTACCTCTCCCTAAGCAACATGTCCCAGCCATCCCTGAGCTGCCCATACAATGCAGCAGTCATGACAGTGCAAGCTCTTTTGGTTTGAAATATAGGCAGAAAATGTCAGCGGTGCTTATAAAACCCAAGTCTCAGGATCACATGCAGCATCTCCACAGAACTCAGCCCTTTCATTAGTCCACCAGCAATTCTAACAGACGCCGTGAATGTGCTCAGCTCCTCCCTGGCCATGCTGGTTTTGGCTGTCTGTCTTGTGATACGGCTGAAAAGCAATCTCAGTAAAAAGGACAAAAAAGAACCAGCAGATGTTGAGCTGGATTCAGCTTCCAAATGAACAGAGGCATCACTCTGCCTTAAGTGTGACATTTACTTTGGATGGCCAGCTACTAATCCAGGCATCCCTCCTAAACCTGTGAAACTCCTTCAGCTCACGGCCAGTGCTGTGCATCTGTATAGCTCAAATCCACGAATGTGTTTGGCATTTGCAGTGCCTGAGGCCTGAGCAAACCTGCTGCAGGAACCTTAATAAATGCACGCAATGTTTACACTGACACAAGAAGGAAACAAGATCTCCCATCTCATTCAGTCCCATCACCTGTTTCAGCAGCAAAGCATGTCAGCCAATCCTCCTCATAAGCTTAGCCAAGCTCAGTCTTAAAAACAGCTATGAATATTTGTCCCAAAGTTGCCATGGAAGTATTCGTCTGGTCCTCAAGGACTGACTTCCAGTTTCTAGTCTACATTCACTAAAGGCTAGCTTATCCCTCTTTGCTCTTTTGCCAGCCCTGAGTGTTTGCTTTAGCAACCTACAACTCTTCTTGGTGCTTCCTTCCTTGAGGCAGACATAAATCTCCAATATATCCCAGTCTGCATTTCCCTGGACTAAACAAGTAAAGTTCCTTCAATCTCAAACTGCATGCCAGGCTTTCCATCTCCCTGTAGTCCAAGCGGGCTCTCACTACAGCATCAAGTCATACTTTTGGAGCACAACTGAAAGAAATGCAGATGATACTGTAGACACATTCCTCACAGTGGCATCTACCACAGCATTCCCACTTCTCTATCCCCTTTGGAAGTGTTTTGATGACAGCTGTCCATAGCTGAAGTATTGAGAACTGCTCTTTGTGTGGCAGAAAGTAGGCAGGAGTAGCATGAGGCCACAGGGCACACTCACAGTTGTGCTCTCTCTTCTGACAGGGTCACGCCAATGAGATGACAACAGCTGCAAGCAGATGGACACTTCATAGCTATTTTCTCCAAAACGGTCAGCAGCAGCAACAGCTGTGCTTGAAAGGCAGTCAAGCAGTGCACCAAGAAAGTATGCCATCCTCCGCCAGCCACCTCTCTGATGGGCTGACACAGTTTCTTACCCTCTATTTGTCTTCCAAGAAAAAACGACACTGCGCTAATGAGTGAATGATTAAAAACCAGCCCAGGCTACTCTATGCCCTGGATACAATTACCAAAGTTACAGTGCCAAGCTAAACACTTGCAGCTCATTTCCTTTGCATGAAATAGCATCAGAGGGGAAAAACAAAGCAGAGTTTGCCCACACAGCACTCTATCCACAACTTCAACAACTTTGGGAGAAAACCCTTTCTTCCTTCACACTGTGCTCAGTTTGATGATAACCCACATCTGAACTCATGGGCACTGACGTTTCCGCAAGAAGAGATCAAGCTGCCCAGGAATGGAAGGAGGGAGAAGGAGAAAGCACAATCCCTGTCAGGAAGCCCCAGGTGGCATCAGCCATGTGAAGGCAGGGGACACTGTCAGGACAAATAGTCTGGCCACTGAGGCTTTAAAATTATTCAGAGTAAATTAAAGCCAGCTGGAAGAAAGCCATTCTGGAGAGGGGAAAGGAACACATCTCTGCCAGCAGACTGAAATGATGGCTTTAAAGTTAGTCTTTCTTTCTTTCTTTCTTTTTTAAGAAGTCAGGTGGAAGATTTGAGCTACACAGAATAAAGATGTAGTTTTGTATACATCTTCTGGAAGCACGGCTTTGGTGCATTTATCTGCACACCTCAAAAGGGAAAGAAAGTAAACAAAGAGAAAGAAAGTAAAGAAATACAGAAGTAAAGGGTGAAAGTTTACAAAAAATGGGGGATTTCTCTTCTTCACCAGCATTGCTCATCTGATGGAGACACATTCACACTGGATGTCTGGAGGACACTTCTCTTAACCATGGAGCTAGTATGGTAGTATTATGACTTCTATGATGGTCTAAGATTAATACTGTCCATACATACTTGTGCCAGATAAGGGATGGAATCACACACTGCCCTGGAGATGAACCTGGCACCGTGAACCATTAACCCAGTACTCATTTACTTTTCCTCAGAGATGGCAGATTTTGCATCACTACACAAAAAATTCAAAGTAAACTGTCCCTAAAAACAGCTTGGGTAAGTCAAGGTGCCTGGGACCAGCTCCACCCCGCCCCAAATATCAGTACTTGCAGCATGTTAGTTCCTTCCCTCCTTACTCCTTCATAGCTTCTTGCAATGTCATTTTCGTCTTTTATTCTTCTGCAGCACTCTATCCTTTCTGCAGTGAACTATTCTATCCAAGTGAACTAGTTCTATCCGAGGCCTGTGACCTGCTCAATCTTTGGACAACAAGCTGTGTGTCCAAAATGCATCTGCAGGCACCTTGTTCTTTGATAAGGATCACTTCTGAACCATTCACGGATGAGAAACAAGGATCCTTGAATTTCCCAATGGATAAGTTTCACCATGAGAGGTTCAGGTTGGATACTATAAAAAAATTATTCTCAGAAAGAGTGGCATTGTACTGGAATGAGCTTCCCATGGAGGTAATGGAGTCACTGTCCCTGGAGGTGTTCAAGAAACACGTGGATGTGGGACTGAGGAACATTGTTGGTAGGCATGGTTGTGATGGGTTGATGGTTGTGCTCTATGATCTTAGTTCCAACCTTAATGATTCCTGATGACAACCTTAATAACAAGGATAAAAGCAGAAAATGCACATCTCAGCAAGAAGATATAAAACAACAACTCAGTCTTCTTGGTTTTCACAGACGTGAAATAAGCAAAAAAAATTCTTCTGGATGAACTCCAGTAAAAATCCAGCCATGCCTGGCTAAATTCAACCTGACCAATTCAATTAATAAATAATCCACTTGCTCAGCTCTGGTCAAATGTTTCTCCACCTCTGTGTGCAGTTTATGTAGAGTTTTGATGGATGCTCAGCATTGCCCTAGCCCCCACTGCCATTTTTTCATTTCCTATCAATACACAAACTTTCATCCTATTTTAAATCTCAGCAGAAACAGTCTCCCATTGTGTGCAAAGCAGTCAGTTGCCTTAGGGCACACTTTCTTCCTGTAATCCTCCATTATAATGAGTTTTTTTTCTTGTGCCTTTTAGCCCAATCCCTTTAAAAAACAGGGAGAAAGTCTCCAGCAGGATTTGTACAAATCCACTCATTTTCTGGTCGTTAATTAGTTATAATGAAGCAACATTTATAAGGGAGCTATGAAGTTACTACCCTGTCCCTTGAGCCTCTGTGAAAACTACTGAAACAAAGCAGACCACTGCATGCCCTCATGTGCACTCCTCCTGGCCCATTGACTGGCACAAGGTGTGAGGCAGCCACCTGTGCTCCAAGACACCAAGACAGCTTCATCTGCTCCATGTTTCCAGCTAACCTATGCTTTCTTCACAACAACTGGAGCTTTTTCCAGGTGGCATTAACTGTGCTTAACGAGTAGCCCAGAGCAGATAGAGGCTGGGCCAGGCAGAGCTTTCTGTTGGTCCAGATGTCAGCCCTGCAGGGCACAATCATGGGAAGTAACCTCTGCACACACATAGCAACATCCAGATGTTCTGCATTCGTCTACAATCACAAACAATCCTGCTGCCTCTGCTAACATTTTAATAGCAACTTTTCATGTTTCTTGCACAATACTTCATGTTATCTGTTGGGACAGATAAAGGCTGCTGTTGAAAAAGATTCTCATTTAGAATATGAAGTATTTTTGGAAAGTGCTCCAGGCATGAGCAACAGCCTGGAAGCCCAAAAGAGGCTTATTTATGTTCACTATGTCACCACAGTTCATTTAGACAACGTATCCACTGCTGGTATTTAATTGGTAGCCATTTTCTTACAGCACCAGCCCTTCTGACCTGCTTTATGGTGTGCTGTGTGGATACTGGGATGGCTGAGCATCACACAAACACAGAGACTTCTTTGGCTCAGAGCGTTGAGATCAGCTGTTTCTTCTATGGTGGGCTGTCATTGGATTACATATAATAAAAGATGTTGATAAATTAGTTTTAAACCCCTGGTTCAGTTCAAGAGGTTGCTTATGAGCATGAAGCCATTTGTGGCTGAGACAGGACCCTTTCCATCAATGCTTGCAGCTACCGTTTGCAGTGATGGGCATAACACAACAAGAAATAGGATTGCTAGATTTGAGCAATGTCTGGAACAAAGCTGCTTCAAAAGTAGTGCCTCCTGTTCATTTCCATGAAATGACAACAGATACAAAGCGCACAATAACAGTATTTGATAAAGCAAATTCTCTGCTACGAGATATTGTTTTCAACACTGCCATCACCATTAGCTCTGCATTTTCTCCAGTGACAAACAAGAGCCTGCATGCTACACTTACAAAAATCAGTACCAGTGGATGTGATCCACTGTTACTGTGGCCACTGCAGAAATGCACCACCCATCGCCTCACTGTGCTCACATCCACCAGTTGCTCTCCATCAATGCTCACAAGCATCTATGAATGCCAGTGGATGCCATTTTTTCCACATGGAGGAATTCAAGACATCCCTTTGCTTCATCCACACATCCATGTCAGATGCCATTCTGTCAGACTGCCCCTCTGGTGCCATATGGAATAATGATGGGAAGGTTCAATCTCTACTCCTACACCATCCACTTCTGACTTTGTGAGTCAGTACAATAAAATAGGAGGTATTACTTTTAGAGCAGCTTCTTACGTGGAAACCAACCTTTTCTCTTTTTCACAGATAACCACCAACATTCAGACAGGATCCTAACTTCCCAGAACTGAGCAATGCTGCATATGGAGAGACACCTTTGCACTCTGTGTTCTCCTATTACCATTGCCATTGGCAAGGCAGGCAAAACAAAACGCCACTCTTCCAAGCTTATTCAATTAGCAAAAGAAAGCAAAGCACAGAGGAGAGTGCAAGAGCTGCATGGAAACAGGCTCTGACTAACAGAAGCAACTCTGGGATATAAGAAGCACTGGTGCTGGCCGAGGGCAGTAGCTTACCTCTCAGGGAGCCACAGCAACTCTAGAAAGGAAGCCCTGATGCTGTTTGATTAGTATTGTTTCAGGACGGCTTGTTGAGCCAGAAAGGAAACAGTCCTTTGGTTTCTAAGGTGCACCACCAAAAAAATACCAACAAAACAAGATAAACGCTGCAGTCTGAACAAGTTTCTCAGCACGTAACTCCACCTAGGAATTCCTCTTACGAAATAGCTCTCTCCCGTTCTTCCCGATCCACCCACTGGGAGCCACCAAGCTTGAGAAGCACTTCCACTGCTGTAAAGTTTATTTAAATGTGCTTACTGAAGACATGTGTGGCTCAGTATCTACTGAAAAGAACTGCAGTGTATAGCACAAGTTTCCAATACCAGCCAGTGAGCATTAGCGGAACCACCTGCATTTTTAGAGACAGTAACACCAGAGAATCATAAAGGTTGGAAAGGACCACTAAGATCATTAAGTCCAACCATCAATGCATTACCACCATGCCCACCAGATCAGGTCCCTGAGTGCCACAAAAACACATTTCCTGATCACCCGCAGGCATGGCGACTCGACCTTCTCCTTGGGCAATCAGTTTCAATGCCTGACCGCTCCTTCAGAGAAGACATTTTTCCTAATATACAACTTGAATATCCCCTGATACAATTTGAGGCCATTCCCTCTCATCCTATTGCTGTTACCTGGGAGAAGAGGCCAATCTCCATTTTGCCACAACCTCCCTTTAGGGAGTTGTAGAGGGCAACAAGATCTCCCTGAGCCTCCTCTTCTCCAGACTGAACAATCCCAGCTCCCTCAGCTGCTCCTCATAAAACCTGTGCTCCAGACCCCTCACAGTTTTGTTGCCCTTCTCTGGACATGTTCTAGGTCTCTCTTGTAGTGAGGGGCTCAAAACTGAACACTGTAATGGAGATGTGGCCTCACCAGTGCCAAGTACATAGGCATGATCATCTCCCTGCTCCTGCTGGTACCATCTTACCTCTCTGAGAAGCCACTTCCAAGTTTTCATTGTGCTGTTCTTTTCACCAATTTGCAAACACTACTGCAACCCTCATTTAGGTAGCCCATTGACCTCAGGCAGAAGCATGCCAAAGCTATTTCTGCATTTGTCTTCTCCATCAGTATTTAAACAGTTGTGACTTAGTTACAGCAGTGCACTGATTCCTATGACTTTTATATCAAGTGTGGGTAAGGAAAATCAAGGTCACTGAAAGGCTTCTTATATAGGTAACAAACTTTTCTATTACAATCAAGGAATAATTACCTTCAAATGGTGCTGGTGAGAAAGATCTAGGAATTAAGGCAAACAAAAGAAAATCACTGGTGCTACTTGTCTGAAGCGCTTTCTCATGTCTGTCACTAGCTCATCTTCTTATTTCTAGTGGATTCATCGTGGAAATCATCTTGGAAAGGAAGGCTACAAGAAAAGTTCCTAATGAGATTTGTATTAGGTTTGCATCTTTGTAGGAGAGCAATTTCAGGCATTTGGGATGCTGTGGACAAGCTGGTGGTACCTTCCCTTTGCATGCTTCTCTTGGCTAGAGCTCTTTAATGTCTTGTTGAAAGCTACATATAGTGACAAATCTGAATGTTATGAACATCAGGAGCTTCTGACTGGCTGGTGAAGGCAAACAAAGGGAACTGAGACTGCAGTAAGCATCATGGGTGTGAAGAGCCAGAAGGTAGTAGACAGGTGGTTTCCCTTCAGAGGTGAGGGCTAGTGTTAAAGACAAGGGAGGTGTTCAAGCAGGGAGAAAAGGAGCAAAGAGGTTAATTGGCATTCATAACATTAAGCTTTGCCACAGTATGTAGTTTTCTCTAAGATATTAAAGTGCTCCAGCCAACTGTACAGAAACAAGCATTTGCCATTGCACAATTCAAGCTAAAACCAAATAGAAAGTGAAGAATATGTCCTACTTTATTTTTCTTGGCAGAGCCTTGCCTAATTGCAGGTTTTATAATTTTTTTCTGGCAATCCCAGTGTGGTTTTCCCTGATAACTGCTCGAGGAGACATTGGTGAGAAGAAATTGGGGACAGATCAGTACAAAAGTTTACTCTGAAGGAGACTAGTAAAGAATAGTCAACTGTACCTGGCCTTCATAAATGTTAGAGTGGAAAAAATACATATCTTCTCCTCTTTAACAGACCGTTGACTTTCACCTCCTGAAGAATCAGATTGTATTATTAGTATAATTAGATGATACATTCTATTGCTGTAAGCTGGAATTGCTTGGCATCCTCTCCTCTCTTTAAGGAGAACTGCTCCCAGCTCAGAATGGCACCACTTTGGTATGGCCACCAGTTTAGGGCATTCTGGCTCTCTCTGACTGCTGGAGAGGGCTCAGGGATGGCTTGGCAAGTCTGATGCCATGCCGCAGGCAGAGGACATTGCCCACATCACTGGAACCAGTGGATGCATTGCTAACACACTGCGCAGGCACTCAGCAGACAAAGGCAGGTATTAAGCCTTTAAGAGGGTGGGTGCACGTTCATTCTTATCTTAGAAGAGCTGGTAATGGGATACTGTGGCTCCCTGTTTTGCTCTTAACACCTTTAGCAGGATGGCTAATCAGCTGCACACGAATAATGGCAGCCTCTTTTGCAGTTGCTGGGTGGCTAAAACGGCCTTGGGACATTCCTGCTAGGAAGAGGGATTTGTGAAATGCTTGACAAGTAGCTCAGCCAGGTGGGGCAAAGGATGCTTAAAATTGCAACCTACCAGCTATGAATGTAAGTGCCCTCTCTCTGAGTCAGTCCTCAGTTGTTCCTGACACTCCACTTATCACGCTGTTGTTACCTCTCTAGAATTGGCTTATTAGGAGGAAGGACCTAGACAGCACTTCATCTACTTCATGATGGTTATTATTACTGTATGTTGAAAGCAAGCATGTCTGTTTGGGAATCAAAGGGAAAGCCATTCTCTTTTACTTTAAGGACAATTACCAAATAAAGGTTCCCAGCCAATGGAGCGGAACTCTATCCCCTGTTTACAGGCAGCAGCTGGAGGTGTTGTTTCCCTCTCAGCAGGCAAGCTGAATTGTGAACAGGCACAGGGATTTTTTCCAGCTTCTGGGCTGAGCTGCAGCAGGAATGCCTGCATGCCTCTGTCTGACAGAAACCCCTCTGAGGCAGAAACACGAAATGCTGAGCCCCGGGATAGTCAGCCAAGCCCCGGAGAACCTGCCAGCCCATCCCCATTTTTTTCATTCTTGTGCTCTCCCTACTACTGCTGTTAATCCCTGTGATTTTCACTGCTAAGGCAGAGATCTCCCTGCCAGAGGGGAGAGAGGCTGCCTGGTGTATCTGAGGAGCACAATGGAGCACTTCCCAAAACCGCCAACCCCGTCCAATTTCACCTAATCTAATAATCACAGTTTATCTCATCGAAACTAAGAGCAGAACTTAACTGACTTCGGAGGGAACAAAGCAGAGGAACTGCTGAAATGTCAAGTATCTTTGCTAAACCCATACCCCACCTCATGCTGGAGAAACTGGAAGGCAACACAAACTGCAGAGCCCCCAGGGGACTCTTGGGGTTCATATACCTCAGGATTTTGCATACGACATGAACACCTGAAATGATGCTAGAAGTTACGCCTGAAGGTCTACTAAAGAAGTGATGAGAGAGTCCAAGCAGCAAACCTACCTTCACATGCCTGCCCCCCTTCAGAGGTCAGGACAACACCAATCTGTGTTGCAAAAGCATGGACAAATGGCCACCTGTGTTAAATAACAGCACAAGTGGCTTGCTGCCTAGGTTTGTCAATGCCCTCCTCATCATTTCTTCATGCTAAACACTGTTACATGTACCAAGTTCTTCCCAAATGGTACAAAGTGTAGAATTGTTGGGCCTTCCTTCAATTCACAGAACTGCCCTGTGTGACTCCCTCCAAGGTCAAAATAAACTGGGGGAACATTTTTTACACTGATAATAAGACATTTTAATAGGCTAATTACAAAGTAAGCATATCTCGATACACAAGGGCTCCAGCGTTCATATGCTACACCTCACCTTCACCATTCTTTACGACTTCTTAAGCCCCCATTCAAAGCTATAATAGGCAGATGAGGAGTTGTATTAGTCAAAAAGGGTATAGTTCATGTGTCTTTAGGGAAAAAGCACACGCTGTCATTAAAGAAAACAAACAAACACGCATCCAAAGCACAATTGGTATGAAAAAGAAAAAGGAGAATTAGTGACAAATGATGTGATCTATGAGAGAAAGTTTCTACTTAAAACTGTGCATAAAAAGATTGCCCACATAGAAAAGAGCCAGAAAAATCTGAACTGTTGTTTTGTGTACATTGAGCCCATTCCTCCATGTTTTGTGCAAAAAACAATCAAGGAAAAATGTGGGTCTTCTTGAGAACATTATTGTTTTGAAGATACATAATAGTACTGACTAAAATGAAAAGATCCCAAAGGAAAAAAAAACAAACAAACCAACAGTTATGCATTTTCCCAGACATGTTTAGGGTCTCAAATCACTTAAATTAAAAAGCCTAAACTGCAAAGTCCAGTGCATTTCAGGAACTCACCAGTTATGCTGTACAAAATACTTCTCATCTGTTATCTTTCTCTCTCTTCTTCTCTTGGACCATATTAGTGCAATGTGTAGATCTAAGAGAACATCTCATTTTTTCTGCTTTCCTTCCAATCCCTATCTTAGTAACAGCACCGCTGGAGAAGAAAGTAAACTTAAGTCCAAAAAAGATAAGAGAAATCCTCTGTCTGTCCTTAGAGTGCACTGCTGATCCCTGGTGCCTGCCTGATTATTTTCATCCACTCGTGCTCATTTTGCAGTTTCCGTCTGCCTTAGACCATAAACTTTGATAACTGAGATTCTTCTTCAAAGCAAACACCATTTGGAACTGCAAGGGAAGCAAAAGTGAGCGATTTAAGTGCAACCACATATCAGAGTATGGGGTGGGAAACATGAATCATCTAAATCTTTGTGTCTCACAATGTCCATCCAGAAGGATAATCCATATTCCCAAAACACCTCCCTTGCTTTGAAGGTCTTCTCAGAGAGACATACTGACTCAAGGAGCCTCTAAAACTTTCACGCTGCATTGCTGGTGTGTAAGCAGCTGTTGTAAACAATGTATTTCCTCTGGCACAATTGCATTCACACCCTTTACCTACCAGGGGATGAGCTACCTTTTAAGGCACTTTTAAATCCTGCAGTATGAGAAGCACATTCACTGAAAACAGATATTTCAAGGTACAGTGTGAAACTTTCCTGCTGGCAAAAAACACTGTATCCTATTAGCAGTCATTTTTTGATACATTCTCTAAGAAAGCAGCTACACTGTGCCTATGCATGATGTAGTTACCCAAAATATAACCCTGAGCTTCAGCTTGGCCCTGTTAGTCCTGAACAAACCTAGAACACCATGCATCATATTTTGCAGTGCACATTGCCATGCTAAGCAGATGCACATTTGTTCACAGAAAAAGGATGCCTACATTTTGGGGATGGACAGAATTCCAGTTATGTGGCTGGATACGAACCTCTCATGGTCAGCACTCAGTTAATTTGCACCACCTCTTCCCATTGTCTTCTTGACCCTGTCATATTCTGGATGCACATCTGAGCATCTCCTGTCACTAACTCAGATCAAAGTGGAAGACACGCATGCTGACTTGAGAGATGGGATCCTTGCATTTTGTCACAGGGCTGGTGTGTGACAGATGTGTGACAAAGATGGGGTCTGTGGCCCCTGTGGATGTCAGGGCACAAAATGCCAGACCAATTTAATGCCTCGAAAGTGAGACGCTGGGTTGTGCAGCATCACAAGTGTCTCCAAGGGAGGCATCATACCCCATTCTGGCCAAAAAAAGCTCTGCAGGGAGGAAAACTTGACTATGCCTCTTCCTCCACCCCTGGAGAATCACCAATACTCAAGCTTCTCCCTGTTCATCATGCTTGACCTGCCATGAACCCCATCTTTTGTAGATGGGGTCAGCTGTAGGTTAAGTACATCATACTGGCAACTGCTCTGTTGACAGTATTCAGTCAACCCTGAATTTATAAGAGATTTAAGGGCACTTTCAGAACTGCTCTGTTCCACTAGAAGCAGGCACTGGGAGCACTGCTTGTGGTCTGCCAAGAACAGGTGTCATATTTGTTGAAAACAACTCAAAGGCAGAAGATCCATTTACATTCCAAATCCAAGTTTCCTCTGACAGACTTATGAAATCCTTCTGAGAGAAAAAAAAAATAAAAAAAAAAAATAAAAGAAAAAGAAAAAGAAAAAGAAAAAGAAAAAGAAAAAGAAAAAGAAAAAGAAAAAGAAAAAGAAAAAGAAAAAGAAAAAGAAAAAGAAAAAGAAAAAGAAAAAGAAAAAGAAAAAAAAGGATGAATAAAGCAAAACAAAGCAACTCAGACCTGTAGGCAACTAAATTCTGCCTCAGGAGATATTTGCATTGCTGCATTTTTTGAGCAATGTAAGAATAACAATGCATAGAAAAATTTAATGGACTTTACAATTCATAGGTGTAAATCTAGTGTAATCATCTGGTAATAAATAGTGGGGGCACATGGAGAACAACTAAGGAAACATGTTCCACATGAAGAGCCTGAACTTACTTGTTACAAAAGTGCAGGAGGTTTTATCTTTAAGGTGACCTCAAAGACAAATTACTATGTTCAACATAGAAGCATCCTGTTTGTTCCTAGTAAATAAATAAAATCTTCTACAACACATTTGCTTTTAATATAAAATCTTCATGTGAATTAAGGCTATTTCAAGAACACCCAGAAATCAAGTGTCTACATGTCAGGTCTTTGTAATGCAAAACTTGTACAGCCAAACTTGTATGGCCTAGCTCTGAGAACACAGCTTTCTGAGATGCTAATAAGAACTGTGACTGCTGTATTGCAAGATCAGAACATAACTAGAAGCTGCAGAGTAATACAATGGAACAAACTCAGTATAATAATATTAAACACACACAACCAAATGAGTAGCAGAGAACCCAAAGGCAAAACTTTCTGTCTTGACCTATTTTTCTTCTCAAATGTATTTCAGGAACTCCTCCTGGCTGTATCTTTAGGTAAATTCAGAGATCTCCACTTCTGCCATAGCCCTGAGTCTCGTATTCCAAAGAAGACAAAAAATGCTTGACAAAACTTGTGCAGAAAGCACTTCAACAGCGATTTCTGCCTCTAAATGGTGCAGAATACTGTATTTTAACAAAGCTTTCCACCTGGATTGAATAAAAGAGAGATAACGTGCAGGAATTATCTGGGAAGCTTGTCTGATTGCCTAACACAGTGATAACCTTTTGCTGCTAAATTCTGATCCATAAGAACACTGGCCATCATCTCCAGTGCATGTTCACATCTGTCCTACAGACAAGTTGCCCGTGGTTCCTGTATACATGGATCATAATCATTATGATTCGACCTGTTTGAGGGATACTTGCGACCACAAGATATACAAGAATTTTTCATGAAAATATCTAGGTCTTCTTTCATTCCAGACTGGCTCTGCAGGATTTTTCACATTTCCTGGTTTATGGTCACGATGCCCTCAAGAGGCTCTCCACTTTGCACTAAAGGCTTCACAGATGCTACAGGATATGTATACCTTAGTTTTCTTAGAGACCTGAGATGTTTCAGATGCCAAACCTCAGCTCTTCTAAGCATAATATGAAAAGCCTGTGCATCACTTTTCTTGGAGTCCCCTAGAGGCTGTTTGGTGGCGAGGTGGGAACAACCATGCGCTGTCTCACTCTCTGCAAGTGCTGAGAAACACTGAGAGACTTGTATATAGTCCACCTGCAATTAGCAGATATGCCATCACTGCCAGTAATGTTTCTTCCTCAGATCAAACTCTGATAGTGTTGGATTAATTACAGCAATATATAATTATAGCAGCATTCCAAATGGACCAAACAAGAATTCTTCCTGCTGCAACTTCTTTTCTGTATGTTTCTCTAAACTCCAACCAAGTCATTAACACGGAACAGACAGGCTGATGAAAAGTACAAACTCATATGGGATTTTCATCACACAACACACAGTGCTGTGCAAATATGCTAACATAAGAATTGTTATCTCTTGATTTCTAAGAACAGGTTAACTTCTTCTAAGGACTGACCAGCAATGTGGTGAAGAGAGATATTCGTAAATTATATTACTAAGGCTTCTTGCAGTATATGGAATATTCGAAGTACTGATTTGAGAGCACAATTTAACTATTCTCCAAAACATGAGTGGCATCTGGTTTACACTTTTTCGTTATTGCTACTGAACTGAAAGTGGAAGGTACAAAGTCAGTTTTGTTTTCACACAGATTTCAGCTTCTAAAAATCAAAATGAAGTATCTCTAATCTTGTTTTCTCCTTATCCAAACTACTTACATTTATGAGGTTCAGACAGATGTCATTTATTTTCACCTATTTTGCTATCAAATACAAAGATTATTCCTTGAATAGGTGCTACTATGCAAGAAGGCCAGACTGTGAAACACTGTGAATCACTTTTGCCCAAGCCCATCAGAAAACAGGCATTTAAGATAAGCATTTCAGGATTTATTTAATTTGTAACTAGTAAAATGACAGTGTTCCAGAAAATATGCATTTTCTAAGTACTAACTTCTATGTAAAAAATGAAAAAAGATGGCAAGCTGTGCAGGAAGAGGACAAATTGTTTTGTGTTTGGACAATACAAAACATATTTCTTTGAGCCTAACAAAAACATAGTATAATTTCCTCTGACAGGTTTTATCTAGCATTTTCCCATATATCTAAGCTGGTTTTATCTAACCAAACAAATCTTTCTTTTTTTTTCGGGGGGGGGGGGGGGGGAGAGTGGGAAGGGGAGCTTAGAGTATGCCTAATTTTGGGAATGATAGCCAAACAAATTAAGGGCAATGTGTACCACAAAGACACACAATAATAATATGACAGCCCGAGAAATGCAGCAGGTGACATTCTGGTCACAGTGACATTAACAAGGTGTTTAGCGCTAATACAACCAGGATGAGCACTTCTGCTGGTATTTGGGGTGGCTTAGCAGGTCACACACGAGTTCATATGCAAGAAAATTGAGGACAGGTTCCTCAGGCCTGTTTTGTGCTACATTCCTCTTCAGAAATAAGTGAAAATGTCATATTTTCAGGGGAGAAAAGAACAAAAGCAACCAACTTTGCATCTGACTGTGCAGTTCCATGGCATCGGATCTCACCAAAGCAAACGCAGGGAGCTGGCATACAGCCTGGGTTTGCCTCTCTAAGACTATTTTGAGCAGCTATGTCAGATACAGCATTTTGCTTTTAAAACCTGTTTCTATGCACCGGATGCTGAAGTTCCCATTCCCACACTTGGAAAAACATACCTAAGTCTACGGAGGGAGAAATGGGGTTCAGGACTGGAACAGACCTGCGTTAAGTTTAGGAGTGAAAAATATATTTTCCTTAATAGCAAAGATCATTAGCTTTAATTTTATTTTCTTCCCTCATCAACCACTACATCTACTGTTCCAGATATATAGCAGTCTTTATTTCTTGCACAAAAAGCACATAAAGATAGAGAAATGTCTCCCTCGTCTTAGACGTTTTTAGAGCAGGACTGTTCTATCATTGTGCCTTGTTGGTAATCCTCAAATCTTTTCCTTGCAGCTCTGTTAATGGAACAACATCCCATTTGTATGAGGGCAGTTTTCAACAAAAGCAGGATCTGCCCTCTGGGATTCATATGCTCTCGCTTTAATTAAAAAGAAATCCCATTAAAACCTTCCACTGCCACAAGTGAATCAAATTAATTAAAAAAAAAAAAACAAAAAAACCAAAACTATTTTCAAAAGGAAACGATTGCAGCTTAAGTCTGTACACTTTTAATAGTGTGAATTAAAACTTAGGACTCAGGTCTGAGGAAATCCACTGAAATGGTGCAGCAGCGAGTAGTGCTGAGACCATTCAATCCAGCCACGGGAAAGAAACACTGCCTACTGCTAGGTCCAATCCACTCCAAACTGCACACATGCTAATGACGGACATAAAATTTTTACTTCTGAGGCAGAAACTGTTTAAATATTTACTTCCTTTAAAAAAAAAAAAAAAAAAAAAAAAAAAAAAAAACCAAAACAACAACAAAAAAACAAGCCCGGAAGCAGAATAGAATTGCTCCACTTAGATGTGGAATCACATCTGGGACGTGTTTGTTTCAAAGCTTTCAATTCCTGCCATAGCAGGATGTGTTAGCCCTCAACTTCCTACTGTTGAGAATGGGTTTGACCCTACTGTGGCTGTTGAACAGCAATGGGTGTGCAGTGGGACAAGGTGAATGGTGGCAGAAGCCTGGACACCAGTGACATTCCCACTGTCTGCGCTGACTGCCAGGCCCTCCCTTCTAGCCCAGGAGACTGCAGGCTTACAAAGCATAGATGGCCAGGGCCTGCTGGCTAGACCACACACTGGGGTCAGGGACTGGTGTAATAGGAGCACTGTACACACTGAAAATCACCAGTTTTGAAAGAGCGGTACTATGGCTGGGTCAAGCCTGCAAACCTGTGTGCACATGTATGAGCTGCCTAGGCCTGCAAAAGCTACCAGTCCTCCCAGGGCCTAGAAGAAACGGAGAGCACAGGCCATCCCCAGGGAGGACACAGGCTTCCTGCTTGGGACATCCCACCCCTGTCCAGTGGCATCAGGGATGTGGGAGTAGGTTCACAGGGCCCCAAGTCACGGCAGGGAGGGAAGAGTCCTCTTTTTGGACTGGGGAAACCCTGGATGGATATGAGCGTGTATGGATGGGGCTTCAGCCCTCAGCTGTCACTGCCCTGAACTTTCCTTCAGCTGTGCTGCTGAACAAGATATTAACTTAATTAAGCAATGCCTTGACATCCATATCTTCAGAGCAGAACGTGATATTAACTTAATTAAGCAATAAATTACTACAGCAGATGAAAGCTCTGACAGCTGTCCACGCTCAGCTGCATTACCATGAAGCTGAACAAGCTCCCAACTTTTGGCATGGAGGAGAGAGGACGTAGCAAGGGTGGGGACTGTAGGAGTAATCTCTTCCTTTGGAAGTGCAAAAACACTTTTTGTACCACATGAGAGATGAGAAACTTTGGCTGTGGTCTCTAAGCTGTTCCCAGATATTACCTGCTCAATTGTCACTCATTTATGTTTCCACATCCCATTTAAAACTGTCATATATCATAACCACGGCTCCATCTCTTTCTGCTCTACCCAGGTAGCCCAAGTTTTGCCAAGCCAGTCCCACTTACAAATGTCAGTGACCTGCTCCAGCAAGCTCTCAGGAGCAACCACTGTGACCAATTTAGCTATCCCTTTTCCAGCTGTACTCATTTCTGTACTCATATATCGTTTCAGTACACACTACCAATGCCAGACCTCCTGCAAGAAGTCTAGGTGACTTCCAGGGTTTCCTTGGGCACCACAGGTACCACCCGCAAAAAGCTGAGCACACAGAGGGGGATAAAAAAAACAACCCCACCATCGAATACCTACATGGAGAATGATCTTATAACACAGTGGTAAGAAAAAGTCAACTAGAAAGAGTGCTACCTCTGATTCTTTTCTTGGCTAAACATGAAGTACTCCTCAGATCAGACAGAGATCTCAGACTCCACGTTACAACAGTCTCATCTGCAAGTTTGCCCAGCTGTCCTTATTTTCAAACAATTCTTACGCCTCTCTCTTCCAAAACCTATGTGAGCTACTGTCCCTTGATATACCACTGAAAATAAGCAAATGTTGGCAATAAGCCTAAGTATCAAGACACTGTGGATAACAGTGGGCTGTAGACCTCTCACTCCACTTTTCCATGCAGTCAGAAATTTCAGCATTCTGGGAAAGCTCCCATAAACTTGGAAAAAGTCATAAAATAGGACTGCCCACTCTCACCTTCCAAGGCGTATCTAGTTCAGCATTCCAATTCCTGAACATATTCATGTTTTAAATCTAAAATGACACTAGAATGTAGGACACACAATCCTATTTACCTTGTTCTGGGAGGACAGTGTTTTTCTTCATGGATCAACACTACTACAGCACCATTCCTGACATAACAGGACACTTAGGTGAGATCCACTCCTGCCAGACAGAACAGTGCATGAGACTGAGGTGTCAGGGATGGATACCAGTGGGATCATGGCACTGCAATCAATGGAAGAGCTTGGCCCAAAGAATCCTTACTGTAAATGGTGAGGGTTCCTATCTGCTCTGCAAGACCTAGAGCATGCTCTGAGGGAGAAAATAAGTATTTGTGAATTTGCAGAACACATCAATACAAAGTACTCCTGGTCATTTTCAGAATGCTAGCTCCTTTCACTGTATGTCTGAGCCCTCTCCTTTCTGAATTTTTTGTAACAGCACCATCAGAAAGACAGAGAGGAAAGCAGAGAGGGTCTGTTCATGCTTACCAGAAGACACAACTGGAGTCCTGCAGAAGAAGGATTATCACCTATTAACAGATTAGAGATATGTATGATCATTTCTGTAGAGAATGTGGATGGATTACAGATCATCTGTTGATCTGTTTCACCCTGGTAGTACACGTGAGCATTTTTTATATGTGCAAAGCTCAGATCAGCATGCTAAGTCTGGATTCCCCAGCTCCTTTGTTCTCCACAGCCATGTAGCTCATCTGGGGTGGATGACTGTCCCTCCCATCCTCTGCAAGTCATTTTCCATTGCTTTTAGCTATCCCTCCATTATTTGAAATGGAAAACAGTGCTTGGGGGAGACTGTGAGCTTCAATCCTAAGGATTAAAACTTGGCCCTGAGAGATAAGAGTAAAGTGCATAGAAGCACAGCATAAGGAAGAACAGCTTCAGTCACTTTTTTATTTTTTGCCTTCCCCAGATGAAGATCCAACAACTGTAAAACACATTTTGAGAGCAGCTGTTAAAAACCCACTGCTCTCTTTCCAAATGTCGACTCAAGCAAGAAGGTGTTTCTATTCTGCTAATGTTTTCCTTCAGATATTCTGTTTTGTTCACATCCACCATAACACTATTTCAGCGATGTTCCAGTTTTAGAGCAGGTTGTAACTGGTGAGTTAATTCAGACCGAAAGTCCTCAGGCAGCTTGCCACAGCCATGCTAATTAGTTGGCTGAGCAAGGAGCAGGTTAGCTTTATCACAACAGTTACAATTTTAAATTCAACTGACACCAAAAAGGCTACCATGCAAAGCTCAAGAGCATATATGGTAAAAAAACAGCGTGTAAAATGAGCAGCAGAAGACAATCCACTGATCTCAATGACTCCAACTTTACGGTGATCAGTCAAAGTCAAGCTTTTATTACGAATGGATTCTGACCAAGACACTCCTTACCAAGTAGACTAGGGAGAATAATTTGAAATTCAAGCGAACACAAACTTAGATCTGATTTCAAGGAGAATTTCCATATGGAAAAAATGTGAAGAACTGGTGAGTAATGGATATATCAAGGACTAGTTAGGTTCCAAGCTGGAAAATGTATGCATGACAGCAGTGAAATTTCCAAACCATAGAAGATTAAACCTAATTGGATTTGAAACTGCTAAAAAGGAACCTTAAGTTTCAAGGTAAGCAAAACTGTATTTGCATAGAACATTCTCCATCATAGCATAATTTCCCTAACCATGATTGCTGCTGAAGTTACAAAATGAGCCCTTACTGATTCAAACTTGTGTCATTCACTGCTGCACCCTGGGATTTTCAATCACTTTTGTGCAAGGCTGCCCCACATATTTTCCATTTAGCTTCTGTTGACAGATGCCAACATGCAAGATTTTTTTTCCTCGCGTTTTCAATACTGTCCCAGTTATGCATCACTAGGGAAATTTCAAAAATTTCCCAGTAAGCTGTTTTAATTGACTAAAAAATAGTGAGGGTCATATGACACAACATGATCTCCTAGCTTTAGATCCTTCCTATAAACCTGATTAGTCATATCTTCTGACCCAGAACACTGACAGATTGCTCAAAAGCAGCAGTGGAGTGGCCTTAATCAGATTTTCGACCAAGCTGCCTCTCTCTTTTTCTGTCTCCCTCTGCTTCCAATTTCAGCTTCTTATCTTAAATCAGTCATGCCACTTGAACGGGAATGCCAATTATGAGGGCTGCTTGGAAAGTAATGGCTCCTATTTTATGATGCTGGCCCATGATGCCAGAGGTGGATGTGAGTGGGATGGCAGACAGGTTGAACCTTCCTGCCATTATCCTGTTACATGTAGTTGCTGTGTGACAGATGGCAGCAGAGGGGCAGTCTGACAGAATGGCATCGGACATGGAAGTGCAGATGAAGGAAAGGTGTGTCACTGAATTTCTCCACGAAGGAAAAATGGCACCCACTGACTTTCATTGACACTTGCTGAACATTTATGGAGACCAACCAGTGGATATGAGCACAATGAAGCAGTGGGTGGTGCATTTCAGCAGTGGCCACGGCAACACGAAAGACAAACCACATTCCAGAAAGCCACACACAGCTTTCACAGCACAGAACGTAAAGCATCTAGATCAAATAATCTATATGAATCAGCAGATTATGATAAGGGAATGAATAAGGAGATGAATATTGGCTTCAATGTGTTGGAAGCAATAGTGGCAGTGTTTGAATATTGAAAAGTTTGCACCAGGTGGGTCCCACAAATGTTCACAAAGCAGTAGAAAGAATTCCACATTCCAATTTGTCAGGACCTACTGTAATATGAGGCTGAACGTGACAGTTTCCTGGATTACATCATTATCAGTGATGAGACGTGGTGTCACCGCTACAAGCTGAAGTTAAAACACATGAATTCCCCACTGAAAAGTTCAGAACTCAGCCTTCAGCATGTAAATTGATGAGTCTTTTTGGATAGAAAAGGGGTCATCCTTCCAGATTTCCTGGAATCGAGACAAGCCATCAACTCTGCTACATCACGACACCTGATGCTGTCAGGCCAGAGAAGAAGACAATCTTTACATCTCAGCAAGGTAACACCAAGTGCCCTATGATTTTGAAGACCACAAACAACATTACCAATCTTGGCTGGACTGACCTACAAAACCCACGGTGTAGCCTGGACTTGGCATCTTCTGACTTCCAGTTGTTCAGGCCAATGAAAGATGGACTGTGTGGGCAACGTTTTCTTAGCAATGACCCCATTAGAGAAGCTGTGAATCAGTGGGTCACCTCCACTGGCGCAGATTATTACAAGCACAGCATGCAGGCTCTTGTTCACTGCTGGTGAAAATGCATAGCTAACGTTGGAGACCATGCTGCATACAAAGCATACAAACAGTCTGATAGGCAGTTCTTTACTTAGTAAGAAACAGGCTTGAAGAATACACTGAAATGGGCACTAAGTCAAGAAAGCTGTAAGTGTTCTAATGAGACATTCAGCATGCACACATCTTTCCAATCATGTGTGTTCAAGACCAAGAGTACTGGTGGTGTGTGACACATACAAAGAGATGCTTTCAATCACATACATCTGCACTTTTTCAATTAAGAAAAATGTCTGCATGAAACAGCAGACACGAGTGAAAACAGCTGTGTGGAAAGAGACACATCAACATGGAAACTTCATCACAAATCTGCTTGATGTGGTCAGCTTTGAGGAGATGATAAGTTGATGCAGAAGTCAAATGATTGAAAAGGAGTTAGAAGCCATTCATGTCTGGAAAGGAACGAGCTGTTCTCATTTTGTGAGTGTTAGACTCTAACTAGGAAATTAAGGGGAAACTTATTTTGGAACTAAGTAAGCCTGTACTCTCTTCCTGCAGAACCCTTTGCAAATTACCCTGGCTAAATCTCTGATTAAGCCTTGAAATCCTCATGCTTCTGTACTTAGTCTATTTTAATCTACGTATCAGTGCGCTTGAATAAAATAACTAAAATACATTGATTTTGAGAATACATCACATCTAACTTTTGTTTTTTCTTGTACATGTCCATAGTTTTGCAGGAGAAAAATGGTGTTTTACAACCTCTTATACTAAAACCAGTGCCTTGAACTTAATCCATCATATTCCTTTAATCTCCACTTCAGGAGACAAAAGCAACTGATAGACAACAGGCATGCTTCAGGAAAGCCCTAAGAGCTAAGTACAAGGTCTTCCTAAGTTATCATGCTCCCATATGCCTCTGGACAGGCTACTGCAGATCTGAAAACTTCTCCTGCCAATCCAGAGCACAGCATAAAGCCATGAATTTTCATTCTGCTTTGATTATCACCACGCACTGCAACTAAGCCACAGCCCAGAGTAACAAATTGCAGGCTCTATGGACCAACCCATGCTATCATCTTTGCATCTTTCATGTCAATCCAAAAGTCTGTGAGCATGCAGGTGGCTCTTACCTCACTGCTCACTGCAGCTGTGGCACACAGGGCATTCCCATTGCTTCCCCACCCATGTCAACTGGGGCTGTATGATTCAAACCAGTAATTAAGTGTACAAAACAATTATTCCTCCTGACATCGTCCCAGCCTCAGACCGTGAGAGCTTCCTCTTGCTTTGTCTCTGCCTCACTGTTTCCTCCAATTACTTCCTAGACCCCACCGTATGACAATTCCAGGGTGGAGCAGCTTGAGCCCAGAACCACCACTAAACACTGCATGATTCAAACTATTAATATCTGTTCCACCTGCAGCTAAGGAATACCCATTTTAGCAATGCAGAAGGCTGGGTGCCTTACTGTCACCAGAAATACACTTGGATTCATTGCTAGTGCAAAGGAAAAAGTTGGTTGTAGCCTTAGAAAGCTCCTCTTAACTTCTCTGACTAATTGTGCAGGCAGGCACAGTTATGATTCCATACTTGACTTTTAGAAGTACGTCTACTACAGTGGGAGCTAACCTAAGAAGCTGAAATTAAAAACATGCCCCACATCTTAACTCCTTCTTTTCTTTATCCGTTGTAGAGGAGCTGACCTGCAGTCTATCATCAAATCAAGACCTGTAGAAACCTTAGCTTGCCAACCATAACCACTGAAAAAACATTTTCAGTTTGAATTACACTAGAGCTGGTACTGAAAAAGGCAAGGTGACGGAACTCCTTTCTGGGACTCTGCAGCCCTGTGAGTCTATGGGTAGCAATGCTGTTTACTGAACAACAAGCCCCTCCCACTTTCTTTACTCTCTCTTTAGACTACTTTTTGGGACAGAAACTATCACTTATAACTGGTTTATAAAACTACTTAAATCCAATTTCCAATCTTAATTAGGGATGCTGCAGTGAGCTACCCAGAGCACCATTAATCCACTGCTGGTGTTTCACATAAGTTATAACAGGAAGCTAGACCATCAGGGAAATGAATTAAAGAAAATTCTGGGTTTGAGAGAACTGTCAGAGCAAGAGCTTAGGATCTGCATTCCTGCAGCAGCTTGTGTCTGTGGGAAATCCTGATGGGACCAACGAAAACAGGAAAAGGTGGGATGGTGGGCCTACTCATAGTCTGATAAAGTAAAATAAATGCATGGGGCATTGCAGGATTCAGCCCCAACTGTGAGTATGTGCTTCAAAACAAGCTAAAAAAGGCTAGAGTTAAACTTGAACTTAGGCATCTTGTCTGATAAATATAGAAACTGAATATACCCCACCCCCAACATCCGTGAGGAGAATTTTCCCATTTCTCCAATGGGAGCTAGATAGGACCAGGAATGAATAATTTACATCAGAAGCCAGTGATGCTTCACTTGATTAGGATGCCTCTAATGAAAAGCCAGAATGCTGTATATGTAATTGCTACTGATTGACACAATCAAATCATAGCCATTCCCCTGAGAAAAAACCTGACTGTATGCTGAGCAGCGTCAGTACTTTCACAGAGAAAAATCTGTTATTTGTTGAAACAGTTACCAAACTGCTTCATACACAGCATCATAAAAAAGTTCATTGTCACTGTACAGCAAAATTAGAGTGGAATCTCTGAGTCTTTGGAAGAGTATGTCTTTTTATTAAAGCAACAGAATCAACTATGCTTTAAAGTAAAAGGAAGCAAAAAAAAATAAAAAATTCAGTGAATTGAATGGAATCATTCAAACCTTACGAGTGAAAGTTGTGTCTTTAAAAGTTTTCAATAAAATCACACAATAATATCCTGAGGAAAACCAAAGCCTTGGTACTTTTTTCCTTCTCAGCAATATCAGTTTACAGCTCAACAACACAACACAAGGGTGGAGGAGGAAATTCCTTTATTCTCACCTTCCCCCCCCTGCTCTTACCCTCCCTTAAAAAAAGTTCCTTTCAACAAGCTGTAATACAATGAATTTGTCATCAATTGTTTACAGGAAAAAAAATCCCCATTTTTTCCTTCTATGCAAAGAGTTTAATCCCAGCATGTTGGCTTGATTTTATAAAGAAGGGAAAAAAGCTACATACATACAAAATGACAGGAAAGAACCATGTCAGCGCCCAAGATCAATAAGCCTACACAACGCTCAATAAATTTATAAACACAGGACCATTTAGCCTTGAAATGGAGAAAAAAGGCGTATGCACCCTCACCAAATAACATTAACAAAAGCAGAGAGCAGCAAGTGCTTATTGCATTCTGTCAGGTGGCAAATTTACCACTGCACAGAGGAAGAAAATAAAAGCACACTGGCAGCATTCCCACTACAGGACTGGACTAACAGGCATTCCTAATTATCTTTTAAATTTGGGTTGTTAAAGGGTGCTGTGAATAAACAACAAGGCTTGCAGAAACAACGCTGCAGCATTAAAGAGGAAGAATTCAACAACAAAAATGAAATCCTTACTCCTACTAATTCCCATTAAGAGATTTTCTCTGGTGAAAGGTTTCCAGCTACAGCAGATGCTGACGACTTTCTGATGCTGCTTGTTTTGGTAACTTCTGCTAAAGATGAAGAAGCCAACTGCTGCAAGATCAGCCTGGAAAGCTCTGAGCTTTCTTTGAGATATTCAACAGCAGTGCAGTAACTCACCAGCCGTCCGAGAAAAAGTAACACTCCAGAAAGAAATGGAAAGACACGGACACATTATGCTTTATGACTCTTCATACATATCATTTACACTAACCATTACGGATATCAAGACCAGAGCACCTCCTGATGTTTCCCTCCCTAGAGACAGGGGACTGGTTCTGTTTTAACATTTCTACATGGAAGCAGTGCTGTGAAAGAGACCAGGAGTAAGATCAGGCTTTTAATGCCTCCTTATGGCTTCATGTTCTGAATGACTGTTATCTATGTTACATTATTTATAAATAGTTGATATTGAAAATCCAGATACAAGACAGATCAACAAAGCAAAAGGACTTGCTTGGTGACTGCATTCCATTCTTTTGTAGATGCAGTAATAACTTAGGAGTGAAAATGCAATTCAGTTAAGTTATTCTAAGGCGAAGCTAGAATAATTCTGTGGTGAATCAGACCAAAGCATTGACACGTTGACACGGATCAAAATATTTTTCTCTGCCACATCACTGTATTTGTATTAGTTCCCCAGCAGTCAGGGCTGTTACTGACATTCAGCTGCAGCTGGTAGCAGAACTTGGAGCAACTAATATGAAAAACAACCTCTTCTGCAGGAGTAACAGAAAGCCAATTTCCCTTTCATTTTTAAAGCAGATTGAGCTATTAAGTACATCTCTGGTTTTTATTGTTTCAAAATCTTTCAGAATTTAACAGATTACAATTTTAAGTTGTGATGGATGGAAAGACAGAATAACCTTCTCATGGGCTCCTTGACTGCTCTTCTCACATATTGTATTTATCCTCTTCTACACATGGCTTAGGTGAACAAGAAACCTCAATCAGTAAGTTAAAACAATCAGAGCACTTCCCTGAAAGAGAACAGTCAACTTTCCTCTCAGCTTCACATAAATCATACAATGACCAGAGCTGGGATGAACTTAGAATATGTACACTTCATTCTTTCTAAGGCCTCTGACACCCTTTGAAGTATTGAAAACTCACAAAACTTAAAGAAGAAAAGGACTGAGATTCTGCAAGAAAAGAAATACCTTAAAGATGGTGGGATGGGACAATGACCCACAGAACAAGGAATGGAGGATATTCACCAGCAGAAAGGAAATGGGAGCCATTGCTGGGTGACTGAGAATGGAAATATGCTGCTGCAAGAGCTGCTGGTGCTCTTTGCCTCCAGCTGAGCAGAGACATGCACCAACACAATTGCCCTGCCCAAGAGGACTGCTCCAGTCCACAGAGAAGAGTTGAGAGCTCTCGTGGATGCTGTTAGTTCCATCTCTGTACCTTCTCTTGTGAACCTTCCAATCACAGCAAATCCGTATCAATAAACCCAAAACACAAATTCTGGCATCACAGTCAGGGACTGGAAGAAACAATGGGGGAGATTATTAGCATGTTTATCTATTCATCTGTGTTTGTCAGCACAGAGAAAAACCACATGATCTTCTCTTGCCAAACCATCCTTACTGACATTACTGAAAGGTTGGGTCTCAGGTTTGAAATATTTGGCTTTTATGGGAGGGGTGGCTTTTATGAGGGCTTTTCATTGAATGGTATAAACCTAAACATCTGAACAACAAAAACAAAGTCTCCAGAGAGGTCATTCTTTCAGACTCTTCAGATCTTTACAATACACATGAAATCTAAACGTTTTTACTAGTTTTTTCTCTTCAGACCAGGAAATGATCTGAAACTTTAAAGATTCAGAAAAAAAAAAAAAAAGAGAGATAGCAAGCCAAAACTTGTTGTGGAGTTTCTCTTCAGTTTAACAGATTTTACTCATTTTTTTTTAGGGCTTCTTGTAAGCTGAAGACAACCAGAATTTGCTTTTAGTTTCTTTAAGAAGGCATTTATTCTTTTACTGTGGACCATCAATACCAAGCCCTACCTGAAACCCACAGAATAAAGTAAATAGACTAAGTGAAGAATTAGAAGCAATGAAGTGAAGTTGCCGTTCTTTGTTCCTTGATACACAGCCATACCCATTGCTGACACAGTCCAGGGAAGCACCACAATCAGTCCCTGAATTCACAGATAACTAGACAATTTCATCCTGAACTACGAAGTCCAATTTTCAGACCTGGCAATCTCTACAGCCACTTTGCAGTCCAACTTCCAATCATCCACCTTAAAGCCTGACACGTTCATCTGATAAAGCTCTTCCCCACATGATGAGACCTTCAGACACCACCAGACTGGTGCTTGATACGAAGCTCTCCATCAGAAGAAGTAAACTTTGAATACTCATTTTCTGTTTGAATTTTTACTCTCTGCTGGCTTTTAGCACATTATCATCCAGCAACAGAACATACGCATAATGTGTTTCATCAGCACAAAGCTAAATGTATGGCTCTGTGTCAAGTCCCAAACATGAAATGCAACAGAGCAACATGGGCCTGTTTCCACACTGCCTAAAATATCTAAGATCCAACTTTTTGCCAGCATGACTCTCAGCAGTGAGCCTCCTCCAGTACTATAGCCCACCACTTCCCTTGGGAATGGAACTGACACATCACTGCAAAATCGTGGCTCCGTGCCTAACAAAATGAAGTCCTCTTGCTGTGAAAGTGGGTTGTCTTTTTTTCTTTAAAAAATTAATGTATTCTATTTCAAACTCAGGTTTGCCACAACAAGAACTGCTAGGCCTGCAGTGTCTCCTCCCTCCTTTCCCCTCCTCCCTTCTGCCTCCCAAAGAAATTAAAGTATTCATTACCTGTATCAGCTAGAAAGAAGACTTAAATGGCATGATGAATTACCCAAAGCAGCTGCACCTTGACAGACAGCTGATGCTGATGTGATGTTAGGCAAAACATACACGTATGTGCAGGCCTTTTAGCTATGAATTCAGTCTCAGGCCATAAATTACAGAAGTCTCACTACACATTTTTGTTACAGTCCCACTAAACTGAGAGATCTCTGAAGATCTGGTGGAGCATCTGCAGTGGTAACTCAACATTTTGGTGTCAACATGTTTGTTGTTCGCTTCCCCAGTCTGGATCAACAGCTCCACCTGTTCTGAAGGACACAAGTCCACTCAGAGGAAGCATGAGTGGGGTCTGATGTTCCACACTTTTTCTGTAGAAGCGTAAAAATCTGTAGAATATCTGTTGCAGGTAAGACACTGAAGAGTCCTCTTCTCCTATGAAACTGAGATGGGGATCTAATCTGAGTCCAACCCTACAGCCCTTCAGAGACCACACTGGTACAAGAGACACCCATGTATCAAAAAGCTAAAAGAGGCATGTGTTATGTCAATAGAATTGCTTTCACCCGTAACTATTTCAGATTTCTGACTCTGCTGCTGAATGCTTCGGTTAAGACATCCTAACCACAGCTTTAAACACCATCTGGTTTTCAACTTAATGAACACTCATAAGCGATCTCCTCTCACTCTCCTCCTTCCACTTAACTCTACTTTTCCTAGAAATGGATCTGCTTGTGTAACAAGATTTTTTTTTTGCCTCCAGATTGCGCTCCAGTACCAAGCATTAGAACCAAATCACTCATCTGCGCCTGAAGGATCCCAGCTTGGCTCTCCATTCTGAAGAAACAATCCCATAGACACAGGAAGAGGCATTCTTCAAAAAATACCATGCCCATAGCCCTCAACCCAAGAGATCCACAATCTAGGTAGCTTAGATGAGCTGGCAGTATCCTCTCAGATGATCCTGGAATGCTCCCTTTTTGACAGTCTGCACTGTTGAGAACACAGGGTGTTGACTTGGCTTGATTTCCCTCCACAAAGCTTCTGATAGAAGCATGAGAACAGCCTTATTGTACTTTCTTACAGAAACAAAACAGGTTTCCAGCAGATGGAAGGAGATGGATTAACACAGTTCTACTCAACAAGTTATGGAAGAGCTGTGTCCCTTGCCCAGGCCAGGAGGATACACTGACTTGCCAGAGTCAACAGGAACAGAGGCAAGAAAGGCCTGAGGGCTCAACTTCTGTGTTTCCCACATATCCCACGAGAAGCAGAGCAGAACAAAGACATTTTGCTATCCAATCACTTCTGCTGTATAAACGAAACCTCTCAATTATGGAGAGGCCTGTGAATGAATGAGAGGCACAAATGCCTAAGAACATTTCTTTCATAGCAGAAGGAACCTGATGGTGTCCAACAAAGAAAAGTGAGAAAGAAAACTACCCCCAGGAAACCATCAGGTAATTCTGAAAGATTGGCTTACTTGACAGTGACTCCCATCCGACTCACCTTTAGGTATCTCTCAGTGTCCACCTAGCTATTGCCAGCTCTCTAGTGACAACACCAAACGTCATTTTTTTCCAAGATGCTGGCCTTCCTAAAAATTTCAGTTACCTGGGCTTCTCATTGATATCTCTGGATTAATGAGATGGAGAAAGGTTTTCAAGAAATTTAAGGGCTTAAACATACATCCTGGTCAGTAATGTCAAGTAATTAAAAGATATTTTTAATTTAAAGTGAGAAGTATTCCCTAGAAATCTTTGGCAGTATATATTCTGGCCTGTAGTACCATGCCATCTTCATTCTTATTAACCAACTTGACAAACACATTTTATGCAACATGATAAATGTGAGCCTGGGCCTTACACATGCATCAGTCCAGAATGTCAAACAGGCAACAAGATAGGGCAGTTCAGAGTGCCTACCAAAAATACTGTTAAAAGGCCTCATTGTCAGAAACTGCACTTCACCTGCCCATGCTGGGTTCTCTTATAAAGCTAAAAGAGGAGTGAAATGCCAAGAAATCCCCCGAAGTTTGGTTACTACTCTGCTTCCTCAGAGCTGCTGCTCACCCTAGGGATTCTGAGGGACTCGAGACTCAGACAGGAAGAATAAGCCTACTCTGGCAAGAAAATATGGTGAACGAAGCTAATATGTGTCTGACATTTCTAAGTTAAACAAAGTCAGGATACAGAATCACCTAAGTGAAACTACAAATAACAGACAATCTAAAGATTGTAAAGACTGTAAAGTAAAGACTGTGGTATGTGAAGGACTGGGATGTGAAGGACTGTGAAAACTGGGAGCTTCAAATAGGTACAGGACACGCTTGGGGCTCCAAGCACAGGAAACAACAGCACACAGCAACTAGAACGAGAGTACAGGTACTTACTTAGATGCTGCTCTTTAGCTCTGGCTGAATGATCAAAACATTTATTTTTAATTAAGCCTATTTCAATATATCCACTGCTTCCACAACAGAAACATGCTGAAATGCCTTAAGTAGTCTGAGCATTTTCAATACATAGAGATAATGAAAAGACTTGCAAAGATAAAGCAATCCATCAGGCCATAACTTTGGCTGAATTTTTCTTTCCAATGATGGCAACAATCAGCAGGAGCAAGGAACAACAAAAGACTGGATCAATCTTTGTTTAGAAAAGAATACCACCTGCTCCACAGTACAGCCCATACGTTCATATGATGTGGTATCGAGACTGAACACCTGAACTGTTGCATTTCCTCCTGACAGTAAAACAGCTGTGCCAGGAACACACACCTTTGGACAGACAGAAACATCTGGAACTTCAAACAGTGTCACAAGCCTCTTCACCTTGTGCATACTTCAAATGTTTTGAAATCAGGTTAACTAGCTCTGGATTTATTGATAGCAGTTCCCATGCCAACATGTAGGTTCTCAAGAGCATTGTGGCCAATATCTTTTCTTAGGATCACTCTTGGGGCAGGGTAACAGCTAATGGGGAACTCTAAAATTGGAAATAATGTGACCTATTTACAAAGAAAGACGACAGTGTAATGTTTAAAGATTTGAGACTGGCTTCACTTTGTCTTTTTTACAAAGCTATGGGAGCGCTGTCACACCTTCTAATAGACCAAAGCAGGAAAGTACTTGTACAAAAACATTTGGCTCAATCCCACTTTCTTCAACAAAAATAATCTTTGGTGCTTTACTGTGGAAAAAACTCCAACCCTTATTAATAGACTTATACAAACTTAATTAGTTTGACCTTAGGGGCTGGTGCTAGATGCTAAAGCTGGTGTACACTTCAGCTGGTCCCTACTTCTAGTGTAGTGCCTTCCCAAAGCCTGCCCAAGAGAAGTTATTACAAAAGTGAAATTTGTAAAAGTGAAGAAATTTGAAAGATGGATATATGTGGTGTATTGACAATCCTGTTAGGGAATTATTCTGAATTGGCATTACCAAACTTGCCCCAGGTTCAATGAGGCACAGAAGTAGGGTAATCCAAACATACATACAGATGGGGCCTTGTTTCTCACTGCACTTTGGGGGAGAAAGTTGCTGCTAGAAAGCTCAGCTTGATCTTAATGTTGGCACTGCTGTTCCAAATTACAAGGCACAGGATGACTGTTCAAATTCTTGGATTCATAGGATTAAAAAAAAAAACAGCTGTGATGTCAAATATAAATCCCTGAGAACTGCAGGGAAGGAAGGGACATGACTGCATGACCATTTGCACTTAAACCCAGGCTCCGAAAATTATTTACTTGGTTACTGTGATCAAGGCAGCAGTGCTTTGTATTCTTTTCTTATATTTAAATCAGTACTACACTGACATATTGCTAATTTAAACGTGTTCTGAAATTATGCAGGCAGAAGGTTGTTCTTCTCATATGTTAGAAGCTGAAGTGCTAAACTTTATTTACTAGAAAGCCACTTTTTACTGGTAGCGCTACACCCACTACACTCTTAGAAAGTTCTCCTGCTTCATGCACCCACTACACAGAGATAATACGAAGCAATGCAGAAACATGTAAGAAGGGCAGACACTGTTATGTGAATTTAACTACTGACACACTGAAAGTTTTCTGCCCTTTTTCCTTATTAACACTGAGAAAGCAAGAGAAGAGGGAAATGACGATGCCCAGAGCCACGAAAGAAGTGAGTGGAATCAACAGATTATGGAACAAAAATCCAGACTTCTTAAAGCATCTCTGTCCCTTGGACCACCCTTCATCTCTTCAGTCAGTCAGTCAAAGCTAGAAAATAAATTCTAACATAGCAGAACATGCTTTCATCACCCAGTAGTACATAACAAAGTTTTCCCAAGTGCTAATGCAGCTTCTGAAGTTACAATTCAGACCCTTCTGAAGATAAGCACATGCTCTGAATAGAGTGAAGGGAATTCATTCTGTCTTAGAAGCATTATTGCTGGGTGTTATCTTGTGCTTTGTTTTGTTTTTCTGTTATTAATAAGGGACTGAAGAAATCATTTTCTCAGCTAAAAAATACCCAGGGAAATTTCTCATCTCTGCAGCACAGTGCACAAAAGCACCATATCTAGCAAAATAGCACTTGAGTCTCATTATTCCAAAGTATTTCTATCACAGTTCTGAAGAATTACTCTTTAGGTACAGTGTTACTCTCTCCTGTAAATTTCACTATCTTGCTGTCATCAAGTTAAAAAAAAAGTGTGATGGAACTCTCACCAATTATAAACTGAAGACAGTGCATTTTCTTAAAAAATTAAGGATGGCAGACATATACTTAGAATGGATTACTGAAGATTGCTCATCACCAAGAATAAGACCCTAATTTGTATGGCTAAATCAGAATTTTAATAAGATATTCATTCTGTCACGATACCACAGTACCCCTGCACTGTGAATAACATTATGTGGGAGATAAGCAAAGTGATGACAAAACAGAGCCTTCTATAGAACGAAATTTTGAACAAAAATTACAACGTGATTTCTGTGTACCATGATGTATCCTACAATAGCAACTGAAATGAGAGCAGCTTTAGCAGTACTCATGGAAACATTGTACAGCAGCCCTGGAGATCTTTTACTGCAGAGGAGAAAAAGGAAGAGAAAACAGTTCCACTTTACAGCTGGGAAACTTCTGCAGTGAGGACCGAGACATCTTTTGTCAGGAAGGAGTGCAGTGTATCTGTGGTTTTCTAGAGTGACTGTCTGCAATTCACCTTTTAAAAAACTGTATGGAGTTCAGTACTGATTTGCCATGATTCTCACCTGATCACCAAAAGCAGTACTGGAAGGGCCCAGAGATGCCACCCGAGTCAACATTTGGATTCTTGTAGTCAAATTAACGGCTATTACAGTAAGTTACCATCAGGCTAATCTAAAACACGAGATACATTAGAAGACAAACTCTATGGAAGCACCTTCCACATGGACTATCAGAGGAAGTTTATGTTGCCAACTCAAACTGGACACCTCATCTTTAGATTGCTGCAATGAAAATCAGTTCTGATTAAGCTACCACAGGACAAAAGCAGACCACAAGATCTGCATTCTCAGCGCAGACCTGATCGCCAAATCATTCTGCATTTCCTCATGTACCAATCTGTCCTGTGAAATATGTTGTATAGCAACAGCAGAGTCTCAGACAGGAGAGAGTTCGTAGAGTATGGATTTTGCACAACTCCATTTGTCTTGACACAAATAATGAGTTTTTATTGTTCGCAAAGATGAAACAGACTGATGTGGAATGCTAATTTATCAGAGCAATGTACCCAAAGTCTTAACACTGTTTAAGCAGATATAATTTAAAATTTTGGACATGTAGAAGTAAAATACTACCATTTTGGCATACGGCTCAAAGAGAATTACATAAATTACAGAACTAACTGCATTTGCTGGCATTCATTCACTGCTAATGCTATATTTCATAATTAAACTTAATTTTATTGAGCTGTACTCTACTGGTCTAGGTCAGCAGTCAATTAAAGAACAACCCTCTCCAGGCCCAATGCAACACTCCAGTAAGTAGGAGTATCATCATAAATCAGCAGGCTTTTTTGCTTATAGAAATTGAATGCCAGTGTTACCCATACCAGTTTTAACAGACGTGCTCTACTGAGCGCAAGCAGTAGAAATATCTTCTCCTCAGTGGCTTCTGAGTCCAGAAATTCTGCTAAGGTACCTTCAATGCCTTTGGTCATTAAATAAATAAAAAGAACTGACTGCAAACTGCAGTCAATGGGAGGCCACTGCTTCTCAAAGCAAGGAGATCCCTCCACTAGCAACCATTAATAACCCACTAACACAACTCGCTGATCATAAACAGGGAGGTAAGTGGCGTTTGGTTTCTCAGAAGCTGGGCTGATACCTGAAGAATGGAAATAAGAACTAGGCACTGGCTTTTCAAACGTAAACTTCATGAACAGGTACCTTGCCAACAAGTAAAGGAAACCGGACATCTCTGCCTTGGAGGTGGTCTGACAAGCACCACAGTTTAGGAGATCGCTGCACATTTCTTTAATGCCATGTGGTCTTTGCTGGGACCTGGATCTGGGTCACCTCTCTGATCTGGTGTCACAGCTGCTGCCACCAGCCTAGTCACAGGCAAGGTAAGGGGTGATGGAGGTTGTTCCCATCAAGAGAAAGAGCAAACACTGTCCATGAGAGTATTATTACAGCCCAGAAACTGGAAACCAAGAATGGAAAATCCTATGAAAGTAACGCAATTTACTGCGGGTCTCAAGGCTGCCAAACTCCTGTGCGCACAGGAGTCAAGATGAGCCCCTCCAACATAGGCTTTTAGAAGAAACAACCACCAATGCTTTTTAAGTAAAAAATACAAAGGGACAGTCTTGGCAGCTCGAACAAAACTGTTCATCCCATCACAATTGAACTGCCCATCTGAGGGCCAGCAATATTGCCACGTGTTGACGAGAGAAAAATCAGGCTGTGAAAGGCAATAATAGGGATTGTTCTAGCTGTTGCACTATGCAGCTCTTTATGTCTTGCTATAAATACAGTATCAATAGCACTTGCTAAATCAGCAGGTGTTTCCAGCAGCAAAAGTCAGTTTTGCAGCCTGGACAAACGAATCCACTCATGACCAGGGTAGGGTGCACATCCAACTTCTCACACTTTGCCTGTAAGCCACCAGCCCCGTGCTCCTAACTCAGTCGAGACTCCGGCAGATGTCAGTGTCAATTCTGAGTATTTTGAAACGACTTGGAATGCATCCCCTGGTAATGGAGTTGCACATCCACAGAAAAAGAAAATACTCATCAGTTGCCACAAAAGCTACTTCTTGTCAGCACAATTAAAAGAGACCAGACCGACAAATGTGGTTTAATTTGTTTAAGTGCTCACCTGGGACCTGTGCTCTTTGGACAGGTGCTTGGAACCAAATGTGAACAACAGCTTAGCAGTGTCTGTACGTAACACTTTAAATTTGTGACAAATTATTTTGGCAGAGGCTGTCAAAGGGCAGCAAACAGGATGGCATTCGGACATAAAAGGAAGAGAAAATGAATTAAAACTGGCCAATCCTGACCAATTAGGATGCACTTAAATGAATGCTTTAGTTTTAGTTATAGGTTCATCCTCTGCTGAGCACAGAGAGACAAATCTGCGATCTAAATACACCTGAGATATCTCCTAAGGAAAAAGAAGCCGTGTCCCATCCAAAGGTACTGATACATGTACCTATACCTTCCTTAGGATCATGGGGCTGGTGAGACCACAACACGGAATTATGAAAGTGAAATAAATCCCAGTCAGATAGGCAAAACCTCTGCAAAACACTTACACAGCATGAATACAAATAGACATACCAGAGCTATGAGACAATGCGAGAATCGGAGGATATCATTACAATGTCGAAGAGCTAATCACGATGCAAAATAAAACGCGTTTGTTCCAGCACTAAAATCACAACTGGGATCTGCTCTGCCTCTTCCTAACACTGGACTGCCCCTCACTTCCCTACCGCACATCTTCTGGGGCTGAGGTGCAGTTCATCTGAAGATAAAAACAAAGTTCAGGGTAACGATGGGTAATGATGAGTGGCACAGCGCACTCAAATGTCTGTATATCCACAGCAGCTGCCAGCCTGCCCACCTCTGCAATCATTTCAGTAACTTTTTAGGAGGAAACCACAATGCTTGAGAAGTTTATAATGAGTGGTGCCGGGCACAGGAATGAAATTAAAAAAAAATATAATAATAACATATTTAAAACTCATGCTCCACTCTTACAGCGGGAATCTAAAAATAGCAAGAATAGGAACAAAGATCAGGGAGATTTTTAAGTGCAAAAAGGGGAGTCCGGGAAAAATTGAGATGGCCATGAAAAAAACATGCTGATTAAAAAATAATTACGCCACGGGTTGCTCCGGATCCTGCCGAACCCCCCAAGGCCACCCGCCCGGCTCCCATCCTCCGTTTCTCCGGACCTTCCGCCCCCCGATCTGCGGGCTCCTGGGAGCTGCGCTCGCAGACCCGGCCTCGCGGAGCCACCCCCCGGGGCTCCAGCGCCTCCCGCCGCACGCATGGGATCCCACGGGCGTGGGGCCGTCCGCGCACCCCGGAGAGGTCCCCCACCGCGGCAGCCGTCTCCTCTCCTCCCCTCCCGCATCTCCATCCTTTCTTTCCCTCCTCGCGCAGCCATCCTCCCTCCTTGCCTTTCCCCTTCCCCTCTCCGCATTCCCACCCCCCACCCCTCATAACCTCCCGGACACGATCTGCTCCCGCATTCTGCCTCCCGCTTCCCCCAGGCGCGGCATTTCCACCTCGCTATCCCCCATTCCCGCCGCAGCCTCCGCTGCCTGCCGCGCGGACAGACGGACAATCGGACGCACGCACCGGCAGACGCGCGGGCTCCCCGCCACCTCTCCAAGCGCTCCCGCTCCTCCAGCGCGCAGCGCGCAGCACGCGCCGCCAGCCCCGGCACGTCGGGTCCCCTTCCTCCTCCTTCTTCTCCCCTCCCTCCCTGCCCGCCCCTTCGCCGACGCCAGGAAGAGGGGGGTAGCGCCGCCGCCCGCCCCGGCCCGCCCCGGCCCGCCTCGTCCCGGCCCGTCCCGCGGCACCGCGCCCCCCCGCGCCCCCTCCCGCTGCGCTCGGGTTACCGGGCGGCTGCCGGCGCTCTCCTGTTACGGGCAGCGCGGGGCCGGGGGGGGGGGCCGGGCCCTGGGGGTGTGCGTGCCGAGAGCCCGGGGGGGTTTCCTGAGGCTTGGGAGTGTGGGTGGTTTGCTGCTGCTTGGTTTTATTGTTTTGTTTTCGTTTATTCCTTTACAGTTTTGTTTCTTTTTTCTTTTTTTTTTTTCTTTTTTTTGTTAAATAATTGTTTTCCCTCTTTTTTTTTTTTTTTAATTTGTAGATTTAACTTTATTATTAATAATAATTATTATAATTAAACATGCTAAGAAGCAGAACTGACTTCCATGGGCTTCTCCAGTGCTCCCCTTGAGCCCTCTCGCCATTGTCATGTTCACATTGGGCCTTGGCAATGATGCCCATAGGCCTTCTGCCCTTGGCATGCAGAATCCTTCTCCTTGTTGATACTGGGGGATGCAGCTCCCAGCACCTCCCTCAACCTGCCTCTGTTTTTGCAGACCCCTGCTGTGATCTTTTGCATGATTCCTTCTCCTGTCTGAGGCATTCGGGATGCCTTTGTCGGTACCCTCTCTCCTCATCCTTGGTAACTTCTTCAACATCTTCCTGTCCTAACAGATCCCTTTTGGGATGATCTTTTTGAGGTTGTGCTCCAGAAGGTGAAGGGCATGGCATAGCTCCCCTGGGCAGTGAGCACAGCCCTGAGCTGCTGGAGCTCTGGGAGCATTCAGGTTCTACAGTTAGATGCAGGGTTTGGATGTTCCTGTGAGGAGCTGAGGGTTGAACTCGATGGTCCTTTTGGGTCCCTTCCAACTTGGGAAGGTTGCAGATGGGGCATTCAAGACCAGGCTTGATGTGGCTCTGAGCAGCCTGGTCTGGTGGTTGGCGACTCTGCACGTAGCAGAAGGGTTGAAACTAAATTATCATTGTGGTCCTTTTCAACCCGTTTTCACAGCCACTCTACGATTCTATGATTCTATGAAACAAGGAAGCCATTGATTTGTACCATGGCAAAGTAATGTTTTTCTCTTGACGATCAACGTTTCACAAGGAATTTTTCAGCACAGAACTGGTGTTGCCATGGAACTGTCTTAACCTGGAGATTCTGCTCCTACCATGGGCAGATCAGAACCTGCCATTTTGTGCATGTGCTTCATGATTTACCTCCTAGTACCTTTCCACATTACCTATTCTGAAATCTCTTTATTGCACAGCCAGCTTCACAATGTCCTTGCATCTCACACTTTCTTCTCATTATTTGAAAATGGATGATCTTTGAGGTCCCTTCCAACCCAAGCCATTCTATGCCGCCTTCACTGAGCTGGTACCATCCATTTCAGGGAGGAGATAGACTTTTATGTGGTCTAATAGTGATAAGGAAGAACTGCCATGTATTAAAAAAGGGGATATTTAGCTGAGATGTCAGGAAGAAATCCCTCACTCAGGGGCAGTGAGGCTCTGGCACAGCTGCCCAGAGAAACTGCAGGTGCCCATCCCTGCAGGCGCTCCAGGCCAGGTTGGATGGGCCCTGTTCTAACCTGACTTTCTGGGTGGCAGCGTCCCATGGCAGGAGCTTGGGGCTGGGCAGGCTTTGAGGTCCCCTCCGAACCAAGCATTCTGTGGTTCTGTGATTCTATGTCACTCCTATCACAGGTGGGGTGTGTGCACCCTGGGGAGCACACATCCCAGCACTGACCCTGCAGAGCCCCACATTGTCCCTCACTTCCCTCCATTGTCAGAGCTCACTGCTTGTTCCCATACTTTGCATTTTATCTTCTTACCAATTACTGAGCAACACCAGGGCTTTCCCTCTTGCTGCTATCACTGTTTGGTCTCCTTAAAAGCCTTTGTCAAGAGGCAAAAAAATCCAGTCTGATATGGAAATTAGATCACCCTTATCCACCCTTTTGCTGACCCTTTCAGAGACCTTCGAGAGGTTTGTTTAAGGCAGAATTTTACAGAAGCACTATTGAATCTTCTCAGATAGATTGCATTAATCCAGGTGTCCTTTAGTTCTAACCCAATTAGCATTTCTGTTTGCACAGCGCAGGCACAAGGTTTGCAGACCTCTGGTTCTCTGGAGCCTGTTTAGTGCTCAAAGTTTAGTTTCACTGTTGCTACACATCAGGTGTCAATGTTTTAAATGGGAGATTACGTGCTGCTGATGATAGTTCAGCCACTGCATCTTTGGGGGAGAGCTCAAGGACACAGATGCATACTCACTCACGTGTGTGCTACCTGAATGCTGTGACTGTGAAGGAGGCTTATAATAAAAGCAATCAGTGTAAGGGAATAGTTACATCTCCTTACATATGCAAAACCGCAGATTTGTAAGATGGTGCTATTAACATATGTAAGAAGCTATCTTACTAATTAACTGTATGTTGCCATGACCCTCTTAGCAGATGTATGTGTCTGAAAGCACAGAAAGTGTGGCACAGACAAACCTGATTGAAGATCTTTGACTCAGGATACTATTTGCCCTTCAACATACCTGCAGCCATCTGCTTTCATATCTCTTTCTCTTTCATATTTTGCTGTGAAGTCTCTGGGTTAAGGCTTTTCTTTGTTAGGGCATGTTTCTTATTAACACTTGCTCATAAGGGTGGAAAGAGGGAGAGAGAACGGCTCTGAGCCTGTAAATTGAGTACTTGTCTAAAGACAGAGTCCATTTGGAATCATAGTATCATTAAGGTTCGAAAAGGCCGCTGAGATCATCCAGTCCAACTGTATCCCCACCATGCCCACTAACCATGTCCCTCAGTACTTCATCTACATGTTTTTTGAATACCTCCTAGGATGTTGCCTTCACCATCCCCTGGGTAGCCTGTTCCACTGCCTGCACACTCTTTTGGAGAAGAAATTTTTCGTTATATCCAACCTGAACCTCCTCTGGCGCAATTTGAGTCAATTCCCTCTAATCCTGTCACTGTTACCTGGGAGCAGAGGCCAACCCCCATCTCTCCACAACTTATTTTCAGAGTTATAGACAGCAATAAGATCTCCTGTCAGCCTCCTTCAAACTGGCCAATCCCAGTTGCCTTCTGGATGCTAGAACCTCAGTGCTGCCCCATGCATGCCTGCCTATTTTCAGGGAGAGGACAGGGAGCAGAAGAAGGCTGCAGCCTGCCATCAAGGGGTATGGGAGTCGGCATCCACATGTTCAGGTGTGCATCCAGATGGCAGAGTGGGGCTTTTGCAGAAAGAAGGGAAAGGGAGCACTGAAGTTGCATCTTTTTTGGGCGTTGCACAGCTCTGAGTATGTTTGTTGAGTTTTTAGCAACTTCAGCTGCTAGAAACTGAATGTGCTGGTTAGAGATGGGGGGAAACAAATTTTTTATGTCTTCCTGCTTGCAGAGCATTTCAGAACCAAGAGAAAAGGTCACCTTCAGCCTCATCATTAAGAGTTGTTCAGTCTTGTGCTTTTTAAAGTCCTCAGGTTTTGGAGACTGTAAAGATTGAGAAAAACCTGCGATATCTGTAGCAGTTAGAGATGTTATACTGAAAAGAGAGGAGCTTCAGAGCTCTTCTTCCTGGGTTCCCACCCCGCTACCCTTCCATTCCAATAATTGTTTCCTGTTCTTCTCCTGCTCACTGTCCTCTTATGAAATAGGACCAAACTGCAGCACGTTTTGTTTTGTTACGTAAAGCAGTATCACTGATGACACTGATGTAGTCTGTATTTTGGTTATTTTTTTTCTCTTAAGTCAGGGATGCATTTACATAGTATTAATTAGGTAGCACATGATTAATATACCGTGGAGGAATTCAAATGCTGCTTCACTGTGTGTATAATAATGAGTTTTGCCTATTGCTTCCAATTTGCATTTCTAGCAGTTACAGCAGCAGAAGAAAATTATGTCTTAAAGTTTTGTTTTAAATATGTATCTTGTTTTAAATACGTATCTTGTTAGTGCTCTGCAGCTCTCTTCTACAGCATTGTATGAAGCTTCAGATAGGGGGAAGAAGGAATTAATCTGTGCAAGAGTGCAGCCTAATTTCTTACTGTGAAGTTAAAGCACCGCTGTCTAAGTAACAAATGAATGATTGCTTGGTATTGCCCTGAAAACTCTGACAACTCTGAAAATAAGAACAGTGTGAAGAGCAGCCACATTTAGTCAAGAACCACCAGACCACAAGAATAGGGTGTTCCTTCTTTTATACGCCATGAATAGCACCTTGCCTCTCTTTATCTTGCTCCATCCCTGGAGGCATTCAAGGCCAGGTTGGATGGTGCTCTGGGCAACCTGGTCTGGTACCTGATCTAGTGGCTGGCAACACTGCCCATGGCAGGGGTTGGAACTACACAGTCTTTGAGGTCCCTTCCAAACAAGACATTCTGTAAGATAATTCTATCTTTCAGGCCCCATGTTCTGAAAAGGGACAATTCCCCCAGATTGCTTGTTCCTCCACCAAAAGCCACTGGGTTACAGTGCAAGGCTGTGCTGATCATGTAGTAAATGATGATAAAAACAGATTCTGAGGTGAGCGTGATGGAAGGAAGGAAGTTCAAGTAAGCACTATGGAGCATCCAAAATTCTGCTGATATGTCTTGGTCCTGCTGAGATATCCCACCAGGCAGGCACCTATCCTAAAGACTGGAAGGCAGCTGCCACTGAAGTCAGGGGCACATGCTGACATAGCACCTCTGACAACTGGCCACACACTGGTAACAGCAACTTTATAATTCCACAAAAATCCTTCTATTTCTACTCAGCTTTTTTTTCCTGCCATGTCTGCTGACCTAGTGTGTCCTCTTCCACGGGGAGGAAGAGAGATGATGCCATTGCCATGCCTCCATGCATACCTGGAGGTAGGAAGGGGAAAAGGCACAGAATGGGGAATTGAGGAGAAGGAAATGAAAGAAGTAAGAGGGAAATGAGGTGAGGAGATAGAAACAAAATCCATATGTGGATGCTTTAGTCCTGAGGCTGACAAGTCGCTCAGTCTTTGCTGTGAGGCTTTTTCAATCCGTCAGTCAGTGTCCAGTGTCAGTAAGGCAGATGTTTTACTATTATGCAACAAACTTTCAAATAAAGAATAATTCAAAGGGGATACCTCTCAGGAAGAAATACTTTCAGTGCTGCTGTTTTACAGCCTAGCACACTGTCCCTGTTCTCTGTGAACTCCCCAAAAAGCTGAGAGGAGTGCAGAATAAAGGGAGAATGGAAAGTACTCTGATAATGATGTTGGGTGTGTTGGCCACTTTTATAGTATACATAAAATGAAATGCAGTCCTGAGATGTGATGCTTGATCTATAGCCTCCGCGTTGAATCTCACTGAGTATTAAAAATGAGTTTTGCTCAGCATGCAGCCTTTTTAGCATCTGAGGTTGGCTGTCAGAATATTTGAGATTAGATTCCTTTTCCTTTCCTTTTGGTTCCAGTTATTTCTCTGACTGCAGAATAACATGCAGATCAGCTGGAGGAGGGAACACATTGGCTTGCGGTAATGTGTGTGAGATGAAAATGAAAAGTCTGTGTATCCTCTGTGCATTTATAAAACTAATGAATGCAGAGATCACCTGTCAGTTAGCAGAGGAGCTGTGAGGAATTTGGAGGTCACATTGTGAATGCTTTGCATTCAGTGTGGGGATGAAATCCTGAGCATCACAGAGACAGGGAGCTGCCAGCAGGGAGCTGATTGGAGATCCCTGTTCTGCTCCTGGTGTCACTGATGGCCTAGGACATGACTGAGGCAGGTCACTATCCCTATTTACCTAAATGGATGGATGAATTTTAGGCTGAGAACCGCTTGCTGGTGGATGTTCACAGTGCGTAACGGGCCCTCAGCTGTGGGAGTCAGAGTACTAATGTAATACGAACTTAAAAATTATTTTCTAAAGGTATTCAATTGACTAACAAGCTCATTTACTCATATTTATTATGTGGTGAAATAGCTTGGCAAGATCTCTATCGGCATCCATCTACATGAGTAACCTCACTGACTTCAATGCGACTCTGTGAGTAATGCTTTAGTATTGGCTCCGCAAAATGTTTTAGTCATCATCAGCTTACAGACTGTGCATTAGGTCCTGCCAGCACTTACCACAGTGTAGTGCTAGACTGCAAGCAGCCCTGACACAGGAGCAATACCCAGTAGTAAGAGTCTGCGTAATCCACGCCCACGTGAAAAGTGACTCTGTTCTGCTGCTCTGGAAGCTGCTGAATTTCCCTGGCATTGTGTCCTCTCTGTTCATGGGAACTGCTTGCTCCCTATCACAAGGAATCAGCAGAAATATCCAGCATCTGTAATGCTGTGAGGAGGAAAGTGTTTTATTGTAGCTGGTGTGGATGCCGCTGCAGAACTGACTCATGGCTCTCCCTCCTTCTCAGGAAAATGCGGTCATTGGAAGTCTGGAGCTGTAGAGCTCTACTTACAGCTTCTCACAGCTCTGCCCAGCTAATGCCTGTGCTTTGATTTCCCCTGCCTTGTCTTAGTCCCTTTGTGCCCCCTTCCACAATATCCCCTGTTTCTTTTCCCTACTGTGGGGGAAGAAACCCTTTCATTCTGAGTCTTTTCCAAAGTGCAGAAAAAATCCCATTCAGTGCTATTCCTCTTTACAATAGAACAGACTCTTTCATGTCTGCTTCATCAATAACACCAACATAAGGCATTCCCAAGGGAGGTCTGCCCTCGTCCGGTTTGAGCCTGAGCATCCTCAGGGTGGGAGTCTGTCTCTATATTGTTTCTGAATTACTGCATGCATAGGAAGAACCATATAAATACAGAACTTCTTACCCCAGCCTAATATATACTCAATGTTTTATCAGCTTCTGGGCGATTTAATCACAGATTACAGTATTTCAGTGATTATGTACAGTTGCATATTGTTCCTCCAAATAACAGGCTTAGCAAGAAAAAAAAAATCAAAGAACATGTATTATTTTAGAAATAGGGAACCTCTGAAACTTTTCTGTACAGTACTTGAAAAGCATATCTTAACAAAGGGCGTTTGTTTGTGAGTTGAAGAGCTTGATCCAAAGCCCAGTGGAGACTCTTCCACTGCATTCAGTGGGCTTTGGATTAAGTCCTTCCTAAGGAACAGATGCAGGTTTTATTCACCACCACTAGAACAATAAAAATGACAAGACAAAGGATAAAGTTGTCTGCAGGGAATAAAGCAGTATTGTCCTGCAGCATTTTAAATACATTAGACTCTATATTCAAAAGCCAGTTCTGTAGAATTAGTAAAATTGTTTGTGTAGCCTATCCACAAAATATACAGTGTAGAAATGTTTAAATATGTGTGCATAAACACTGAAAGATGGTGTATTTCACTGAGTCTTCTCTTTATTTGCAAGGGCTGAGTTATAAATGTAACTATAAATTCCAGTTGTGCAAACAGAGATAACGCAGAAATAGTTTGTTGCCATTAATCATCAAAACTGCAGAGGAGGAGGGAGAAAATGTGATTTTTTTAATGTCACAGCTCATAGACGGATCCAAAGTGTTTTCTGAGACCTGGAGTGGGGGCAGGCTTTTCTTTAGTAAGTTTATCTTATTCAACATAATGATTCCTTATCTGGCCAAAGGATCTTATCAAAATGTAAGCAACAATGAGCATTGAGGAGTGGGGACATTTGCCCCTGCAGGGAAAACTGGACCAGAGTAACCCCCAGGAAAAAGTCCAAAAGGGAGATAAGCAACTGTGGCAAACACAAAAGATGAGATTGAAGTAAAAGTGGCAGCAAATGAGGAAAAAAATAGCAGAAACTAAAACAGCAATGGACTTGGGATTTGCAGCAGAGACAAAATACAAGGGGAAGATGATCAGGGGCTTTTGAGAAAGGCGGAGTGAAAGCACCAAACATAGCAGGCTGTTTGTTTTTAATGTTTGAATGGGTTAATGAAAAAAGAAGTATCTGGGAAAGAGTCTGAATTACAAGGGGTTGCAGTCACAGCAAAACAGACTCTTGTGATGAGCATGAGGATTCTGAGAGCTGAGGAACCACTATGGTCTCGTGCCAGAAATTAGAATGAGCAGAAAAGGACATTGCACAAAACTTTTTGCACCAGCAAAGCAAGAAAAGAACTGGACTGATACTGCTACACAAAAAAATATTTCTGTGACTTTTACAAATAATACTATTAAAATTTTGTAGGCTCCTATTAAAAATGCTCCTGGCTTTTTTAACTCACAAGCAATGGCCTCAGAAACACGTCAGCTTTCTTAAGCCCTACACATTTAATAAACAGGCAAAGCCAACGTGATGCTTACACTAGTTCTGAGCATTAATTAAATGCAGGAAGTCACATTTTGTCATGTCATCTTTTTGTACATTGTTGTCACAGGTGTTTTCTGCCAATTACAGAAGAGAGAAATCTCCCTGCTTCTGCTTTAATTCCTAAGCAGGGAACCCTACCAACCTCCAGGGAGTTAAATCCCTATTACACAGAACAACAGCAAGCCCTTCTTGCCATAATCTTAACATTTCTATCTTCATGCTGCCTTAATGAGTGCTTCTGCAAACTCTATCTTTTTAATCTTGCAAGTTTTGCTCATTAAAATGTGAGACTTCGCAGAAGCTGCCTTCTCTAGACAATTTAACTAACCTTCCCTATGTCAGAGTCTGGATGCTTGCTCCTTCTGGCTCCATTGCAGCAGTGTTTGTTGTCATTCCCTTCAAGATGGTTGGGACTACTTGAAATCACTAAGTGGGAAAACCAAGCCCACCTAGAAGTCCACACAAAGTCTCAGAGAACTGGTTAATGCTCAGAGAAGAAATTCACTGCCCCCACACACAACCATTGTATCAGAATCTACTACAGATCTGCCCTTGAATTAACAAGGGAAGAGGCCAAATGACTAAACCATGGCCGGCTGGTGGACCGATTGTTCCTTCAGCAAGCCAGGGTCATAGCTTCATGTCATTTTTCAATCATCAGAAGGAAAAACATGCAAAATGAAACCATAACGAGATGAAAGAGCAAGCTGATTATGGGCTAGCTAATTAAAAATACATGCTGTTCTATATGGAGAACTTGCTCTGCACTATGAAACTGCTATGCATTTTATTGTCTAATCCAAATACTGCCTGAGCAGGCAGTCTTATTTGTCTTTGGAAATGAAGCTCAGTAGGCACATTTTACACACTGCTGGTGTGACAATCTTGTTGCTTACCTCTGACAGCTTCCAGGCAGAGCCACATGAATAAAATTATAATGCCAGAGGTCAAGCATAATGGCTATGATTGCTCTGCATGACTGACAAGTCCCTTGGCTTCTTGGACTAATGCTGCCTTCATGATATGAAGACAGACTCAAGAGCAATATTAGCAGAGATTGTAATTGCCAGTGAACTCCTAGCTATGAGCTTATATGTAGGGCTCATACCTTGGATGGATCCTTCTCTCTGTTGCCCAGCCTAGCTCCACTGACTCCACTAGGAATTGGACTCCAACAGTGACCAGGCCAATGAAAACCGGGGCTAACACAAGCCGGTTGGGGAGAACTTCATCCACAGAAGAGAGATGATTTTACTCTGTCAAACTGGCATGTACCTTGCCTTTAGGGACATAAAAATGAACCATGGAATGGAACACCTTGCCTGTGAGGACAGGCTGAGAGAACTGGGTCTGTTCAGCCTGGGGAAGAGAAGGCTGCAAGGTGACCCGATAGCAGCCCGTCAGTATCTGAAGGGGAACTACAGGAAAGAAGGGGACAGCAGGGTCTGTGGTGACAGAGCAAGGGGAAATGGTTTCAAGGTCAAAGAGGGTAGATTTAGGTTAAGCATAAGGAAAAAGTCTTTCACAGTGCGGATGGTGAGGCACTGGAACAGGTTACTTAGTGATGTGGTTGATGTCCCATCACTGGATATTTTCATGGTGAGGCTGGATAAGACCATGAGCAACTTGATCTAGCTGTAGTAGTGGTCTCTGTTCATTGCAGGGGAGTTGGACTAGACTTCCAATTCTGAGGATTTTGTGATTCTGTGATTCTATACACTCACAGAATATTCTGAGTTGAAATGAACCCACAAGGACCATTGAATCCAATCTCCAATTCCACACAGGACCACATAAAATCCAAATCCTAGGTCGGAGAGCATTGTCCAAATGCTCCCTCAGCTCTGGCAGCCTGGGGCTGTGCCCGCTGCCCTGGGGAGCTGTACCATGCCCACTGCCCTCTGGGGCACAGCATTTCCCCAAATGTTCTTTGCCATTTTCAGTCATCTGCAAAATCTGAAGCCACAGTACATTTATGGCAGTGACATAAAAAGCAGGATGAGGGGCAGGAGTTGCACCTTTGAAATCTCTGCATTTTTTTTGTTGTTGTTTTTAAGTAGCTGCTCAGCAAAATTATTTAATCTTTCCAGAGTTGCCTGGACTCAATGAGGTCCTTCAGTGATTAAATCTTTCATAAAACCAAGAAAAGAGCAAAACCAGATTTTCTATCTCCAGTATATGACTGCTGAAACTTTTTAATAGTCATAAATATTCCGTTGAAATTAGGAGTTGTTCACCAATGTAATCTTCCAACTTCATGTGCAGTAGTGTTGCAGAGAAACCAAATGATGTATTCATGTATCATCTTCCTTTTTACCAGTAAGCAGTAATGATGGTGTAAAAAATAAAGAAAACCAGCTGCAGTTTATGCTACTCCTACACACGTACACATTCTCTTTTTTTTTTAATTGGGAGCTGCAGGAAAGGCTCAGTAATATGGCACATGATATTCTGAACTCCCTAAGAGCTGCAGGTTTAACAGAATGTGTTTTAGGCATAACAAAGAAACAGAAGAAATTTTAACTATTAAAAAAAAGAAGAAGAAGAAACCAACAGAACTCCGAGATCATTAGTAAGCATTGTGGTGTTTCACAGTGGGCCCAGCCTGGCTAGTTCTGAGCCTGCTACATGCAATGTCTCTTTGGAAGGATCACACTTTTTCTTTCTTTCAGAACAGCGTATTACTTTGCCTTCTGACAAGCATCAAGTGTAACATCTGCTTACTGCCTATCCTCTTTTGAGACCCCCATCACATCTTCACTAGTGAAAGACATTTCTACAAGACATAAGCATTTCCTATGCTTTGTTGAAACCTGTGCAGTTTCCCTTTACTTGAACCATGCAGTCAGGTGTGCAGTTTGGACCTAAGCAATGCTTGTTACTTCTTGCTAGTAGTCTGTTGAAAGTGAAGAGAATGTTATGATAACTTGGGCCTCCAAGTTGAGTAAGTACACACTTGAAAGTAAAAAAGAATTGCTAATTTCTATTTCCTGATCTCTACTGACTGAGAGTATGCTTTCTCTTGGTCTTAGAGATTTTTCTCTCTCAGCAAGTTCAAGCTCAGAAAATAAGTTTCTGTCCCACTGTTCCACATAGTTTCTGTCTCAAACACTAAGCTTCTCTGTTCCACTAATAGTTAGCAAGTCATTGATGAAAATTTCAGTGCTTCACTTTTTTCTATGGTTAATTTTCTTCCACGCTGGTCAATATACTCTCATGGTCTTTATTGACTTTCACATGATGGCATTTTGCAGATTCTGCTCATGTTGCACCAGTGATAATGCCAGCTCAACCTCCCTCTGACCAAGTTCTGCCACTAAATATCCTCCTGTAGTGGGGGGCAATCATTAAGAATTGTGACATCTTCTCTAAAACTAAGGAGTAATCAGTGTTAAGTCAGATGTTGTTCTGAGTGTTGTTACACTCCCCAGCACCGGAGTTAATTTATTAAAACAAATTACATTCCAAAGTCATTGAACTTTTTCCTCCTTTTCCTGAAATATGGCCTTAATTTCATCCAGAGAATGTTAGGGGCTGCTCAGTGCTTTCCCAGAAGTTGTGCAGGTCCTGCTTGAGATTCTCAAGCTGCCATGAAGCTATATGGTGCTGAGCAGAGCACTTACAGTCACAGAATCAAAATACCTGGAAATGCCTGTGCAATTCCACCTTCCAACCACAGTTGGAATGATTTACATAGCTGATTTAACGTAATATTAAAGTTTCATTTTGACTGCTTTGAATTATCAATTTGAACCATACTTTTACTGCTTGTGGTAAGTTATTTGCCTAAAGAAAATCAGATTCTAATGGACTGGCACCTGTGATGGCATGTTGATTGGATGCTTTGTATAGACTTAACCTTAAATTTGCTAAACCATTATGCACGTATATTTGGATTCATCTTTCCTGTTTATTAGCAGTGTGATATTTTTTGATGTCACGTTGGTGTTCAGCCCCTTTTGGATAGAATTTGCATTTCAGTAAAAACTGCAGAAAAACCTTGATTTTGGGAAGGAAAAAAAAAAGGCAAATTACGCTAGCAAGTACATGAGGAAAGAAATCTAAGAAAGAGTTTTGAAAACAGGTTTTGCATTTAAAGTTTTCTAATTTAAAACCCAAACTTTTTGCATATACTGATGTTAGCTGATTATTCACCATTGGCTTTAAGATTTTAGAGCTAGCAGACCTGCGCTTCTCACACTCATAGGCCACAAGAAGATAATTACTTGCTGACATTTTTCTTTCAGTGCTTTTCTAAACAGAAGAATTAATTATTGGGCTAAATTTAACTAACTATAATAAAATCCTCTGTCCTTAGAGAAGTCTAAAACAAACTGTATGGTACCAAATTGCTTAAGAGTCTTCAATTGTTTTTGTCTTTACACATGCCTCATGCCTTCCAGTGCCAGCTACCCTGAAGATGGATGTCTCAGCCATGTTGGAATTCACATTGCCCATTCACTCCCTTTCTACTCCCAACATTTTTCTTACAAATTCTTTTGCTGTTTTAAAAACACGTGGGATGAAAGTGATCATACGGAGAAAAGCAAAGAAGAAGGAATAGCTCCATCACACCTTTTCCACCCAAGATTCTCATTAGTATGAGTAACTCAACCACACAAGGCTACCAGCTAAGGGCAGCCTCTCTGAGCATTTTGCAGGCTCTTGATTTTCCCATTGCAGAGAGGAGGAGGTGGGCACCAGGCTTTCAGATTCTAAGGGAGAGGCACAGCAGCACTAAGAGGAATGCAGTTCACAACAAGAGAGTCTGCTGTGTGAAGTGTTCTCATCACAATACCCTCCTTGTAGAGGAAGTTGCACTCATCCTATCAAGCATTCAGTGTTGTGGATGTTAAGTATCAGTTCTGATAAGAGGAGACTTACCTCTGTCCTCTCCTCAGTTTCAGGGTTTCCAAAGGAGCACAGCCTCTGCGGGTCTTTTGGCAGCACGTCCATTTCTCTTGTGCCTACAAGACCAAAGACATTTCATTGTTCATGGAGAATGTGTATGCCTGAAAGATTGCTTTGCTCTTGTCCTTTTCCACCATTAGTGTCCCATCCCATGCCATCCCATCCTGTCCTATGCTGAGTAGAAGCTGAAGGATTTTCTATCCTTTCTGTGCATCCTAAGGAAAGGGCTAATGATGAGGATCTAGGAGCCTAACTAAGACCATCTTATTAGTGAACGCCATTCATTTGTCAACCAACCTCTAGGCATCACTACTTGCATGAGGTCAGGATTGCAGTCACAGCTTACAGGTCGTGGTGCAGGCAACCGTGAGTCCCATCTGGAGGAAGAACTTCTGCAATTTTATTCCTATATCAACATTAAGCCTTGAGAAGAAGGTAAGAGTGAATGAAATTCCCACATGCTGAGCTGTGGTGTCTTGTGTAGCCCACAGAGCCAACAGGTAGCCTCTTGCTGGGTATAAAGATGCATTTAGATGTGTGGAAGTGGAGACTTTTTTTCTTGTTCTGACCTCAGTATTTTTGATAAGTCCATAAAATGATCAAATACTATGACTTCACCACAGGATTCATCCTTTCTTAGCATACATCTCTGCTACGATGCCCCTGGAGCATTGCTGCTTTGGAATTGGTGCTGCAGGAACCACTAGTTCATTCTGTTGTTTTTCCCCCCTCCTTTTATTCTTTTTTTTTCTTCTTTTTTTCTATTCCTTTTCTGGTGACTCTTTACTTATTTTTTCTGGATCACTTCTTTGATTGCCTTATTCATGCTGTGCAGACTGGGCTAATTAGAGGCCAAAAGGACCCTCCTTACTATATATCTGTAGAGCACTTTAGAATACTGAGGCTCAGATTTTCTACTAATATCTGTACTTCAGATTATATCTTCTATTGTTCTACAAGTGGAGACATAAAGCAGTTTTTTTAAGACTTCATTAAAGCATTCCCAGTATATCCTTTTCTGCACTATATTTGGACTCGCCAAACTTCAGCATTCGTTCCTTGTGTAGATGCCTCTGTTGCTATTTTGCATTAGCAAGGAAGCTGAGCAGTAATATGGATCAGAATATGGGAGGGCTTGGTGCTGCAGTCTCTATATCTATATTGCAATTATTTCCAGGAATTAATGTCAGGCTAGATTTAGATTGATTCCCTGGATGAATGTTACTACCACACCTGAAGGTTAGCACTTGATTTGAATATTCATGTTTCCACTGGGGTTTGTTGACTGCTATTTCACATGTCCCTGGAGAAGCGTTTCTGGTTTGATTTCCTCTGGAACAACTTTCTCTTGTGATTCAGCAAAGTCATCACACACTGTGAATCCCTTCCCACTTCAACATTTCATAAGCGTGATAGAGGGAGGAGGTGTGAATACACTTAAAAACTTACTATTGTTCTCAGCCAAGATGATAATGTAAACGTGGCCTATATACATACAGTGAAGGACAGTCTGGTGACCAGGATTTTAAAGGGAGATGTGTGTTGCTTAATATTGTATCCATGCCATGACTAACATTCTGCATAACTCTTGGTAGGCACTGGCATTGACTTAAGTGTCCACCTGTAACTTATATGACTTGTTGACATGGAAAGATGTAAAAGTTTAAAAAGAGGTCATTACAGCAGTACTAAACCAGGAAGGAAAAAAAAAAAAAGAGTCCAGGGTCTCTGAAATAAAATATGTACATAAGAAAATGATAAACTTTCTGCATATCTCACAAGCTCACAGGTACTATAAGCCTCAGTGGACTTCACTATGTATTCTGTAGTGTGAGGGACCTGGCAACTTGGAAATCTCACTTGGAATAAATAGAAGTCTGAAGCATGTTCACATTCATCAGCACACTGTAATGGTTAAATGTGGTACCTGCTCATGCTGTTATTAGCACAGCTAAAGTTTTCCATCTCTCATTTTCTGCAGGGAAGGATGAAATAGTTCAACCAGAACAGTTGCAGTGCAGCTCCATCAGCACTATTAGGGCTCAGTGGCTTTTCATCCACCTCTGTACACACTAGCTCCAGTTCTGTGTAGCACTGTGCTGAGTTATTTGTTTCTTTTAATTTGCTGTTCATTTCAATAGTGAATAGGGTTTGATGGATGACAGGAATTTAACAATGAAGATGACTGGACAATACAACAGGCATGAAGCTGAGCTAACAGTCTTTTTCCTTAAGAGGAGTACCCATGCAAGCTTGGAAGTGAAACCAAGATGCAGCTATTGAGAAAGAATTTGGTCTGGGTTCTCAGCTAACCTCCATAAGCCAGGAGAGAAAGCAGCAAACGTTATCAAGAAAGATGATGTTCAAAACTGGGAGTCAGATGCCCAGTTCTTGGTGGTGCAGGTGCAGTGAAAGTGCAGAGTATGGATGAAAAAAACCTAAAAGAACTATTAAGAAATCAGAAAACATCTGCCCACGTTCACTCAGTGCTCCTAACAATCAAAGGGAGACTTCAGCAGTTGGTGTTTGAATTTCATTTCTTCATGGCCAGGGCTGTGACTGTGGGGGGAAGCACCTCTACCTTGGTTAGCAATGGCCTGGGGCAGTACCCTCGTCAGGAGGGTTTGCTTAAGTTGACCTCAGTATGTCAGGGTTTCTGCTTTACTGCTATGAGGCCTGGAGAAAGAAAATAAACCTTAAGATGCAATTCAGCTCCTAAGGCATGTTAAATTCTTACTGTCAATTATTATGGCTGTTATTACTGTTAATTATTATTTCTGTTAATGGCAGGACAAGGGGAAATGGTTTTAAGTTGAAGGAAGGAAGATTTAGGTTGGATGTCAGGGGGAAGTTCTTTACAGACAGAGTGGTGAGATGCTGGAACAGCTGCCCAGAGAGGCTGTGGATGCCCCGTCCATCCCTGGAGGTATTCAACGCCAGGTTGGATGGGGCCCTGGGCAGCCTGGTCTGGTATTAAATGTGGAGGTTGGTGGCCCTGCATGTGGCAGAGGGGTTGGAGATTCGTGGTCCTTCAGTTCCCTTCCAATCTGGGCTATTCTGTGATTCTGGTTGTGGATGCCCTTTCCCTGAAGGTGTTCAAGGCCAGATTGGATGGGGTCCTGGGCTGCCTGGTCTACTATCAGTTGTGGAGGTTGGTCACCCTGCCTGTGGTGGGGGTTGGAGATTCATGATCCTTCAGGACCCTTCCAGCCCAGGCCATTCCCTGATTCTATGATTCTGTGATTACAGAGGGCAAATGCTATTCTAGAAAATGTGTAAGTCTACAAATGCAAAAACGAAGAAACAAAAACCAACCAACCAAACAAAACCAGCCTAATCAACCAAGGAACAACAATAATAACCAAAAGCACTGGAAACCACAGATTTAAGGTCTTAATTTCACTGTTTGTTTTAGCAGCAGAGAGCCTTGCACTATGCCTTCAGATTATAGATTCCACTCTGTGCTTTAAAGGTGACCACTCGGAGCCCTATCCTATACAACTGCTAGCTCAGGAGTAGTCTGTGTCCATATGAAACAGTCAGCGTGTTCTTGCTAAAGAAATGAATCAACACCTGATGCAGGGCCCAAAGAGACACGTTGTAACGTAAGAGCAGCTAATGAAGGAACATAATTTAGGGTGAAATTTTGTCTCCTCAGACAAAAAGACAGAAAAAGCACTTAAGAGTATTCACCAGGAAAACTCCTACAGTGACTGAATTATACTGAATCAAGCTTTCTTCATTTCCTCCTTGGTTTTCATTTATACCTGCTATGAAGTTAGAGCACAGTCAGATGTTCACTTGCAAAATGTGGTAGTTGTCTAAGGTGTATTATTCTCAGGTTATTTGTGGGATCTGAAGGGGTTATTTGCAAGAGTGGTCCCTTTTAGTGACAAGGTAGGCTGCACACATGTGCCAAAGGATATTTACTTCTCCCAGTCTGGACGTTCCTGTCTTCTGGAGGGTATTGCTACCTCAGTTTTGCTGGCTGATGTGTTGTTGTTCACCAGAATGCATCCTACCCCTGTTAGATTGGAAGGAAACAGTTCAGCTCCAATGACATAAATCCCTGATCAGCAAACTGGACAATCTGGTCTTGAAGAGGCAAGGGGTGGGATTCATTGGAGCAACTGTTTTCACTTTACTTGAACCACAGGGATTCCTGCTATTTCCTAGTCTGTTTTCTTTCAGCTAGATACAACTTGTCATTAAAAACTAAGATCAAACTATGTACTTATATTGCTTTCTTGACAGTGTCCAGCTGACTCAGCAGACGGATGCTATGTTAAACTACAAAATAGAGTTTGTCACCAGTTACTACAGTGAATAATAAAAGGCCATTGAGAAGGAGGGAAAAAAAATGAGGTGAAGGAAGAGAAAAAATCCCAGAGAGCATATAGGGTAAAAGATCTTTCAGCAAGAGTGCTGACAGTTACTTACTGAACCACAAAACAGCTTAATGGCTTCATGGGGTTCCAGAATGGGAGCATGAACATGAAGACAAAGATATAATTCAAGAGGTAAAGAAAACTGCTAATTTAGCTGCCTTTTGCGTTTAGTTTTCTTTAACGTATGCTACGCTTAGGAATCACAACCTTGCAATATTTTGGAACAATAGTAAGGAAACTTTATTATTCTTTAGGATAAGAAAGCACAGTAAGGAAAATATGCCCTTGAGGGCTCATCTCATTCTGTTAAAATAGGAGTATTTTAGTTTCTGTTTCCATAGAATCATCACTCTTAGCAAAACTGCTATGGAGATTACTGTTGGTGCCACTTCTCTTATGATGTAACTGTCTCTTGGATGGCAATTGTCTTAAGATGACTAGCTCATTTAATCTGTTTTTCCACTCCTGACTGTGATATTCTTCATTGGAGTGGGTGCACACACTGTAGAACTAATGATGTGATATATTTGTCTGAGTTGCTTATTTCTCCTCCAAAGGACTGTTTGTTTACTGTTTTACCCAGATTTTATTGTCTGATGTGTTTTGCACTTATTTACCAATAAAAAGAAAAAAAAAAGTAAAAAAGAAAAAAAAGAGAATGGGAAAGAACATATGCCCCATTTGAGAGCAGCCCTGACTGGTGTCATTCCTCAGAGAGTGCTGGCTGGGTCTTGACCACACCAGAAGTACTTTGCTGCTCCTTTACAGAGGATGAATATCAAAGGCTCAGTAGTCAATTTTGTATGCACAATTTAGTTGTGGTTGTAGTAAGTTGACCTTTTAGGAATCCCACAAACAGACTTGCATTAGTAGTTGCAGATAGAACAGCTAGACATTATTAGCCCAGGTTAGCAGTACTCCAGTGTGGTTTTAGCATTCTTCAGTTGTGTGGGAAGGGATGGCATGTTGGGAGAACAGACACAGCTTTAATCTGGTAGCGACAAGGCCATGCAACAACAATCTCAAACTTCTCTCCTTACTTGTTTTAACCAGGAATTTCTATCCACCAATATAATTTCCAGTGACCAACAGTAATAAACCCATTGCCAGCATGAACTAACTCTACTAGCTTGTGTTTGTACTGTGCATTTTTCTTACAGGTTTTACTCCGTGGGCAAAATTCTCCCAACAGTTGGTTGCAGTAGCATAAAATAGCTGCCAGTGTACTAAAAACCTCACAATTTCTCTTATTAAGTTAGCATAAAGCCCTCAAAATCATAATCTACTTTTTTTTTTCTTTTTTTTTTTTTTTCAATGAAACCCTAAGTACAGACCAGACCTAGGGTTAAAGCTATTCTAAGAGAAGAGATTGTAGTGTTGTTTAGAAAATTGCTTCCAATCTCAGCTTTCTTGTTCACAGTATACAGCTTATGATGATATTGAGAGAGAAACACTGACATTTTTCGAGGAAATGAGCTAAAATTCTGAATTGGGTGGAACAAAGGGAAAAACTGAGTCTGTTCTTCTACTCATGGATATAATTTGCCTTACAGTGCATTCTCACATTTCACCAGGCAAAAAGTGTGATGTCCTATCACGAAGACAGCAGATTACCTACTAACTTCATCTAGTGTTAGTTTTGTATGTGGAAGTGGAAGCTGTGCAGCAGAAAAATGAATTCATCACCTTGAACAAGGGTTTATGATAGCCTGAATGTTATAAAGAGAAGCACAAGTGATTAATGCTCAATTGCAAAGTGAAACTGCATCCACAAAGAGTCATAGCACTGTTGATGCAATGCAGGCAGCAAGAGCAAATGAGATGGAAAGATAATCTCCTGCTGATCACCATGCTCTACTGGGAGAAAATACCAAACCATCAGTCATACAAACAGTGCTAAAAGTACATGTCTGTAAAGTGATGAGGGAGACAAAGTGCTGGTGGTGCTCATTTCAATGTATCTGCCTAAGGAGTTTCTCGCTCCTGAGTGATGCATGTGTGTTAATTTCAGAAAGATGTGTGTCTAACCTTCTCAGCAGAGTCAAGAGTAGAATGAACTGCATTCAATTTGCTTAACTGCAAGGTGAATCAGTTAATCAACTGTCTTTGCTGCACTTTTCTGAGCACACTGAAGCAAATGAGGCACATCTTTACAGCCCCATCTGTTACCTAAAGTTAGACCTGCAGCCACATGAGCCAAAAGCTGAAAAGGCTCCATACATATCCAGAAAATGCTATGGATGCTTCCTCAAATGTCAAAAGTGATAAGTATCCAGTCAAGCCTAATTCCCTCTTTGGTGCCTTTGAGTAGCAGGCAAAGCATACTTCAGCAGTGGACCTCTGAAGTGTTCACGCCTTTACAGTAAAGTTGGTGGAGATGAAGGAAAGCAATCCCCATTTTTCGATAAACTATATCTTTAGATGAATCTTCCAATTACATTTTGCTGTTTTTTCCTTTTGAGAGCAACTTGTCTGGCTCCACAGAGTAGATCCTTACATGTGTCAGATTGCATTATTTTGGAGAAGGAGAGACAGTTATACTCTGCTGACACTTGGCTATAGTAATAGAGTGCCTATGAGATAACCTATCACTGTCAATTTTTCTGTTACACCTCATGGTCTCCTTCAGTGTGGCATTTTGGATCTGGTTTCATTTAGAGATCTGACAGAAGTGTCTGGTTCACTGAACATATAGTAGAAATGATTGGACTGCACACACACTACTGGAATACTGTTCTAACATGCACCCTGTAGCATTCACCTAGTTGGCTTAGAATAACCAGATACAGTTGTCTCTAATAAGAATTCTTTCACCTGGCTAGAAGTACAAAATTTTCATAGTTAACTCCAGGGAGAAACAAATAAAACAAAGTGATTTTGCAGTATAAAACCTTGAAGGAGTATTTCAGACCTTGACAAAGCAAAAACAAGATCCCTGACACTATACACAAAAGGTATACTCATCTTCCTGATTAGGTTGTGGTTGCTAAGGGATGAACTGCAGTGGGGTAGATGTAGCTCAAGCTATCTGAATTGGCTTAAGTTTGAGCTCAGTTTTTGCTTGCTTTTGTGTTAAGATTATAATGTCACACACTTTGAGTAAGTGTGCAAGTTTTCTAACAGGCAACTTCATATCAATTCTTTATAGCAAAGTTAAAGCTGCCATTTTTGCCTGGCTGATGATGGATTAATTAATGTCTTATTATAATCTTATCACTGTTAAGAGTGATGAAAAAACGCTTCTCAATCCTGTATTTGTTCTATACATGTGCCAGCTTGAGTGCTGTAAATTCTGCTCTAGCAGTCAGATCTTGCTCTTTCCCAGACACACACATGTGAGTTAATGCTGCAGGTGGACTCTGTTGCCATCATGGCACGAGCCATGTTACTGCTGGAAAACCATTAAATCCAGCAGAGAGGGCTTTTTGAGGCCCTTTGGGAATTCTCCTTTGAGAATGAGAGTAGATCTTCTTTCTGTGAGAAGAGTCCCAGAGCACTGAACAGGGCTTACGCCTCAACAGTCAAGTTAAAATCACTGAAATTGTGCACGGTTGAAATAATCCGATTTTTAACAAAAGGAGATCAGAGATAAGGTTCAGATGTTTGAGGACAAAGTCTCCTATCTTCACCCAAACTTAGCTGCATGCTAATCAGTTTCAATTATTTCAGAGAGAATACTTATAGAGTAAGCTACAGCTCAGTTATAGAAGATGCATCAGGCTCTGGCTTCTGTGGATGTTTGGCAATCTTAGGAAATGACATATAATTAGGAAAAATTATAGTGTTTGCTTTCAAAGTACTATTTCTTGTCCCAAAAAAAGCAAATCACCAGGCAAACATAATTCCCAGATATGGTATATCCTTCTCAGCTACTCATATATCACCTACTCAGGCTTAAAATTGGTAGTGAAATGCTTCATTTTCCAGACATAACACTCAAAAGAGACATAACTTGCTGGTCAAAACTCCTGTGATGTTTCTTATCTAAGCCATATGCTTGGAAAAGTTCAATAAAGGATTGCTTGACTCTCTAGTAGAGGAAGAGATGAAGTGTTTTAAAAGCAAAAGCCAAACTAAAAAAAAAAAAAAAAAAAAAAAAAATTATGGTATTATATCAGAATAATGTGCTGTTTTGCACCTAAAAGGCTTAACATTTAAGAGAAGGTCACAAAGTCGGATGTTGGGTGATGCCACATCAATCACCTTACAGCCAATACTTAGAGCATTATGACAAGCATAACAACCTCAGCTTCATGAGTGCTTTTTGAGTCCTGCTACATAGGCTAACTGGATGTAATTTCTGAGGCTGCTCCACATTTCACGGATAAAGTAAAGAAATTGTCCTGAAACTTAAAACCTGGGTTCTGCCTGGCAGTCCTATCAAATCATGGCAGTAAATGTGACTGGAGATGAAAGTGGTTCTTTTGCCCTGTGCTTCCCAATGAACACAGGCCAGCCATGGGTTCCTGAGGGTGCTGGATCCAGACTTTGCTTATCATAGACTCTGTCCTCTCCCTCTTCTTTACAGTCACAACCTGCAGTCCTTAAAGCAAATCCTGTTGATGCAGTGCAAAAATTGTGACTCTTGTGTCTGCAGGATGATGAACAGGACTTTTCAAGGATGTAAAAATCAGCTACAGCACGATCCAAAGTCCACAAGAAAACAGTCTGCAGACTTGTGGAACCTACCAGCTCATTTCTGCTTTTTCTTTCATAACTGTTTATCTGTCCCATGATATGCATTGACTAAGCTTGAAATCTGAAGCATGCCTTAGGCAATGAGAGATTTTAAAACACTTAGATTCCCCAGTGCATCAACAACCAATTATGACTGATGCTTCACCTTGAATGCATGCTTGATGCTAGCATTCAAGTTCTGGGAGTCAGATGGCTTGACTATTACCTGCTGGCGTTTCCATGCCTGATGAGAGTGTTGATCTGGATAGGATATACCCTAGCTTTGTATTGTATGCCCCTTTCCCTTCATCAGGTCTATTTGCTTGGTTCCTTCCACTCCTGCCTTGAGAAAGAAGCACAGACATTGAGGAGTTATGATAAAGCATCTTCCCAAGGCAATTAGCTATCCTGGTGAGAAAAAGCAGTGTGGAGTCTACACCAGACTACTGATAAACATTTTTCACAGCTTTCATTTCAACAGTAAGCCCATAATACCAGTGGAACAAAGCATGAAGAGAGCATAAAATTACATCAGGGCTTGAATTAGCATTCACATTACCTGCAACTCAATTACTTATTGCTTCTGTGCCAGAATTATTACTTAGTTTTACAAGATTTTAAACTGTAACAGTTTAAAGTGGCGGCTTGTTCTGCAGACATTCTGCAGAAACTGAACACAAGCAAGGACCAGAAAATATCAGAACCTTTAGGAATAGGACACCAAATGTCACACTGCACATTCAAACCCATCCTGTCCACAAAACTGAGGATGAAATATAGAAAAATGAGTTTCCCATGGATTTTCTTATATTTCCAAATTCAGCAAGAATTAGAAAGCCTCAATTTGAAAGAATCACTGTGCTTTTATGTTGAGTCCTGCCTGAAATGTGAAATTGTGGAGGCACGATGAAAAGATGAGAGGTTTGGGTTTTTGATTTTACTTTTGCTTTAAATAAGAGCCAGATGACCTGATCCTCGGCAGCTCTCATTTCATAACGAGTTCAGTCTGAGTTTAAATTAAGTTCAAAACTGCTTCTTCCTTTATTCAACTATTCAATTCTTTTCACAACATGCTGAGTAACAGACAGAACTAACTGTTGCACTTGATTTATTTTAACTACTCAAGTATTTTGTTTGGACTTTCCACACTCTGTTTCTAAGAACAGCAGCAAATAATAGAATCACAGAATCACAGAATATCCCAAATTACGAGGGAACCACAAGGACCTTCGGGTCCAACCCTTGGCTCCCAAATCCAAATCCAAAATACAGCCTCCTCTGCTCTGGGCTGAAGAAGCCTGGGGCCACTGTTGCTCCTCGTGCTTTCTGCCCTCCAGGCCAGACAATGGATCTGTGTGCTGCTGCAGGTAACAATTTCCTAAGCAGCTTAGTTGCATATCTGAATATCCAATATATGATTACAAAGAGGTTGAATTCTCAGGAATATTAAACATTAACAGTTTGAATTTCAGGCCACCTTAAAAGAACCTCACGTGGTATTCAAAAGCAGAGACATTCAAAGGAGTTGTAACTTTCAGGAATTTTAGCCTTTAGCAATGTTTGCTGCAGAGAAAGGATCGGCAGAATGTGTTCACGTTCACTGCAGATGCCCTATTTAATAAGGAATTAGATTAGCAAAGAAAGACAGATGGTAAGAGCAGAGAGACAGTATGGGACCCACAGCCTAATGCAGTACTGACAGAGCTAAGCTGAATGGCCATTGAAGTCAATGGGATGCTCACACATTTGCATCAGGGCTGAATTTGCCTCTCTATCTTTAACAGAAGAAAGGTGAATAGTTGAATTCACATGGAATTTATTTGTTTGGAAAACGGTGGTGGTCATATGAAATATTCAGTGCTACCCTAAAGCCTACACTTTACAAAATAATTGCCTTTATGAACAGAGATATTTTATGCACTAAGCACAATGCAAATACCATTGAGAGACAGTGCCTGGCCTAAGGCTTTGTATGTAGATAATGGAAATAAACAGATGGAGACACAAGCAGAGGCTTGTTCAGTGCAACTCAAGTGGAATGGGACTATGAATTGCTGTTCCCTGAATCTGAACTTAGCTCCCTGAGCTCTGGATTTCTGCAAGAGTCGCTGTTGGATGCTGAACTCTACTTAGAATTACAATGGGAAACATATTCATTCTCTAAAGGAACATCTGGGAAGGCAGCACTGCAGGCTAGCATTTCCTCATTCCTTTTTCCTTCGCTTTTGCTCTCAACAGTTCAGCGTGACTACAGAGGTACCATATGTTCCCCCTTCATCTTCACTTGGGCAGTTCTCTCCTTTTTCCCTTCTTTTTTCCCTTTCCTTTTTTTTTCCTTTTCCTTTTCATTTCCCTTTCTCCTTCCCCCTTTTTTTTTCCCTTTTCCCTTCCCCTTTTCCCCTTTTCCCTTTTCCCTTCCTCCTTTTCCCCTCCCCCCTTTCCCCCTTTTCCCTCACCCTCTCCGCGCTCCCTTCCCTTCCCTTCCCTTCCCTTCCCTTCCCTTCCCTTCCCTTCCCTTCCCTTCCCTTCCCTTCCCTTCCCTTCCCTTCCCTTCCCTTCCCTTCCCTTCCCTTCCCTTCCCTTCCCTTCCCTTCCCTTCCCTTCCCTTCCCTTCCCTTCCCTTCCCTTCCCTTCCCTTCCCTTCCCTTCCCTTCCCTTCCCTTCCCTTCCCTTCCCTTCCCTTCCCTTCCCTTCCCTTCCCTTCCCTTCCCTTCCCTTCCCCCCCTTTTTTTTCTTTCAGTATTTGCCAAACAGTTCCTGTTTTGCAATGTGTTATTTTATTGCATCTATAAAAGAAAAAAGTAGACTGTATTCTGATAAAATGGGATAACGCTCTGTATTTGTTGTGTAATGACATCTCTGACTGCCATGGTTTAAGGCGTACTGATTGCCTTGACTATGTCAGGCTGTTCCTGTTAGAAATCAGCAATTTTGGTAATTCTCTCTGGAAAATTGTGTTGAGAGTAAGTTGCCATAAGGTTGCAGAAAACAGAAAAGAAAACAATGAAGGAACATACAGCCATTTGTGTTAGCTTTTCTGTTCAGGACTTCTCAGCTCAGACAGAACTAAAAATGTGCTAACAGGAGAATCCACTTCAGCCTTGGAAAATTGTTTCTGAGGAACTGTTTGGGCTCCCGCATTGCAACCACTTTGTTCCTTGTTTTGTATGTAACAGTAATAGCACGTCTCTGCCCCAGTGGAACACTGTGACATTTCATTACATGAGAAATAGTGAAGAGCTCAGATTCAGAACATTTGGGGCTGGGTGAAAACATTATTAACCGTGCTCTAACCCTCCTTCCATACAGGAGCTTAAAATGGCAGCATCACAAGGATGGCTGCACAGCTGCACGGTCTGCTTGTTTTCATCAGGCCACGGCCAGTCTTGGTCAGGGGCATCAGAGAGCAGAGAAGGTGTCTGCTATCTTTATTCAATACTCTGATGATCTTTGGGCCTTTCACAGAGGAGAAGCAGAACAATTTTTTGCTTTTTTAAAAGTTTTTGTTTGTTTGTTTGTATGTTTTTTGTGGGCATCCTGTATTCTAGAACCACGGGAATTTGATCCAGTTTGTCTTCCTTCTGATCTTAAGGAAAATTTTAGAGCATGGATAACTTTGATGCAAATATTCAGGGGGTGTTTTGAGGTGTGTTTTAAAGGACCCTGACTCTTACTCTACAGAATGGTTATAAGATAGTAACTTTTACAGTGAGAAGACTTACTACCTTACTCCTATCTTTGCCTTGTCTTAAAATACACATTAAATATTACAATGTATCTGATGGTTTAAAGTGTCTGTCATAGTTTAGATATTGAAGACCAGTTCCATTCAGTTCTTTACTTACTGCTTGGAAGTAATGAAGATTATTCCATAAATACCTACAATGGTGGCTAATTTAGTGATATATCTGGCCAAGTCAATTGAACGAGGTACAGATGTTGAAATGTGAGATGCTGTCACTTCTCTATGAACTGTATTAAGTTGTCACTGACTTAGATATGGTTCTTGAAAGAAGTCTAACTTCATGGTACATCTGTTGCCAAGCTATGGCTTGTATTGTGTGTACTTACTGGGTTAATTACTTCGCCTAAAAAGAAAAATAATACCCTCCTGGCACCATGTAATTATTTTAAATGTTCATGATCCTGGTAGTTTTCCATTCAGTATTTCTGGGAGCAGTCCTGCTGTTCTTATTTACCCTATAACCTCCTCCTTCTCTTGAATCACTCACTCCAGCAGTACTTCTACATGTAAGGCAGCAGCCCCTCATTCCCCATCAGGTGTCAGTCCTATTTAACTGAAGCCCTACAAATCTTGCAGTGCAGGGTATGTTCTACTCAATCTCACTGGTCTAATACAAATGAAAGAGGAATTCCCTGAAGGAATAGAAACTAATCCAAATGTCAACCTAATGCTGAACTCTTAGATCACTCTTTTCAAGACGAAAAGAATATACTGAACATACTAGCTACATTCATAGGATTAGTAATGATTTTTATTTTTTTTTAACATGTGAGGAAGCTTTACAAGATATTCAGGGTTTCAGAATAGACTTTTCTTTCAGAATTAACTTCCCTCCATGGAAAGTAGGTATTTATAATAGTCATATATTTATTTAAACTTATGGTTTCTGTGCAGTAGTAGATACTTCCATATAGAAAGCTCCTTAGCCTGTGAATTTTTTAAGATCTAGGCCTGCACAAACTCACACACAGAGATTTATTTTATAGCCTAGTCCCAAGAAACTAGTAACAAGACTCCCATTGACTGCAGCAGGGCCAGGACTCCAACTGCTGCTCCCAGAGAGGGTAGTGCTGCACAGCTGAATGTTTACCAGGTTTTTTCAGATGTGGGTTTGAGGCCCGGTTTTGACAAGAGACGCCATATATTTTCCACATCTGTCTTATTGTTGCTACATCCTGGGCAAATGTCATATATCAACAATGAGGAAAAAAGGGCATTTTCTGTCTCGGGGAGCTTCAGATTGGGTAGAACTGAAAAAACTAATGGCAAATGCTGACAGAGGATTAAGCTTTGAGAATTAAAACTATTTTTTCCCCATAAACTGAAGCCTGTAATGGTTGTGTCAGGAAGGACACACACAAATGCAGACATCTATGCATGTGTGCTCGCAAGTCAGAATTGCTGCAAGCAGAAATCTATTTGTGATGGTAAGGTCTCAGCTCAGTGCTGAGTCCAGCACAATGTTAAAGCAGTGTTTCAGTGAAGCTTTCAAGACAAAAATGACAAGGTCTTGGGCTGATCCTGTCCTAACAAAGATTACGGAGAGATTATCTTTAAACCCAGACAGGATTTTGAAGTGAAGTTAACTGAAAGTTAACTGAAGTAATCTGAAAACTTGAATTCTGTCTTTTATATTCAGTCTGAAGCTGGCCATTTGTCTGGGAAATTGTCTAGGTCAGTATGGGACCTTTTGTGCTTGAAGTTAGTGCTATGCATACGTTTCATGTCTGTCTAGAGACCCGGTTAGAAGCAGGAATGATGTGGGTATAGTCCTCCTTGCAGTACAGCCCTGTGGATCCACAAAGAACCACAGGTATTGGCTCACAAATCTCCTGGAAAATCCTGTACCCAGGTCCAGCTCTAAATCATATGGTGTTCCTCGCCACTCTCCAAAACCTATGCCTTGCCTGGCACTGAAGTCTGGGATTGTTCCTGGTCTCTGTGGCCTGTATTCCTCTCTACTCTCAACCACCAGCACAGCATATCTGTCTTTGTGTTATGGTAGATATGACCTAGGAAAAGCTTGCTACAGGCTGCACTACAAAAAGAAGAAAAAAAAAAAAGATGATGAAAATCAAGTTTCCCAAGATTAATTTTGTCTGCTGAGGTTTTGTTTATTGAGGACTGTATGATGTATGGGTTGCTCATAGAAAAGTAGGACTGTGATTTGGAAATAGGAAGAAGTTTTCCAAATGGGGACTTGACTTGTCAAGCTGTCTGGAATCCAGACCTCATTCAGCATCAGTGCTGAAAAAGTTGAATTTTTGTCCGCCTGCAATTTACTATGCTCCCTGCTGTTGTGGGCACATCTAAACTGATCTGCAAACTGATGCTCCCAGCTATTCTAATGCTAATCAACTATTCTCATATTTCCCAAATAATTTGGGAAAAGAAATATCCTGATTATTTTATATCTTCTGAGGAGAAGAGAAAGTCTACAGCTATGACTGACATGTATTCCTCTTCCTTCCTCTCAGAAACATTTTCCACCACTAGGCCCAGCTTCTCCTGCCTCTCTTCATTCTGGAGGAGCTAGTGAATATCAACCATGCCTTCTCTGGTTAGCATAATAGAATCACTAATGTTGGAAAAGACCACAGAGACCATCTAGTCCACCTGTCTACCTTTGCTGATCTCCATTTCCTGGGCCAGAATGGGAATGCAAGTGTCTGGACTTACAAGAAACCACATGTTTTACAGCCTGTGTGATGCCACTCGGTTTCAACAGAGAATTGATCCTGTGCCTTACTTGTGCCAGGTCCTACTTTCTTATCTATGCTCTTCACATGACTAATCAGCTGGTGGCTCTTGCGGTGATAGTAACACTCATACAGCATCACATACTTGCATGGATAGAGCTTATCTCTACCCAAACACATAGATTTCTCCTTGAGGAGAAAGAAATAGAGCCAGCAACTCTGTCTCAGTAATTCCATTATATTCAGCATTAATTATTCAGACTGGAACAGACAGGAATCTCTAGAACTGCTTTACTGAAGACAGCCCTTATAGTCACAACCACTGTTCCTACTGCTACTGTAAGACAGGGAGTCTCCAGCTGAAAAGGTAGACATGCAGCTAAATTGAGGGGAATGTTTCAGGTGACTTGTCTAAAGAATGAAGCAATGTCCATCTGAAGAGCTTTAATCTGTGTCTTTCTCTGTGGAGAGGTGATCAGTGTCTCTCTGATCACTTCTCACTTTCTTACTACTTTGCCTCCGGCCTCTTGCCTTGAATTTTTCTCTCTTTGTTTGGTGAATATGAGAAAGAGAAGGTTTGGTTTGCGTTCAGACATTATATTTGGCCTGGAGTCAATTTTCCTACAGACAATAGAATTCCCAACAGGTTTTTAGTGATATGCACATGACGCTGGAAGGATGATTTCTGCTCAGGGTACCTACACACAAATGAGCCCAGCAACAGTAACACCCCATCACTTGTTTGCCCTTGGGAACCTGTAGCATCTGCTCAAGGGGATGGTAGTCTTTACATACATGGCAATGGACATTCAATTTGAGTCCTCTATTCTGATGACAGCATCAATCTGGACGAGACACCAGTGTGGCGCAGTGGGGTTCAAAAGGGTGCTAATGCAAATCTGTATGGGAAGGGAAAGATGCATGGGGTGGGAGGTGTGGGAAAGTCAGCTGTGCACACCAAGCAGAGAAAAAACGTCATCCAGGACTGACAGCATACAGCTGTTGCCCAAGGCTAGCTCTTCATTATCACACACTTGACTTGAAACTGTAGTGTCAGCCCTCCAGCCTCCAGCAAGGAGTGTTGTGATGGCTGCAGACAAGTGAATTTTCCCCTTGAATCCAAACAGAACTTTTTTTTTTTGAAAAAAATGAGCACTGAATGAAACTGTGAATGAAACTGTGTTGAACTACACCAACAGTTCTGGATGAAAAGAAGCTGGAGAGAATGTTTGTATAATGCCAAATTCTGCGTATTCCAAATTAAATATTGGCTTGCTTATTCCTTCTTTTTTTTTTTTTTAAATTTTATTTTTTATTTTTTGGAAGCACCTCCAGCAAGGCATTTTCAACTGAGAAAAAAAAAAAAAACCAGCTTTGTTTTTGAACAACTACTCAGTTCAGAAAGTTTTGGTTTGGGTTCTGTGTGGCACAGTTCCCTGCTTTGTTTTTGATTGCTTATTGTCACCCGTGAATCAGAACTGTTCTATGCTTGCTGCTCCAGTGCTGATGATTTTCCCAGGCTCCTCCAGATGAAAGTGCACACAGCAATAGCTTTTTACTTCCCTCCTAGCCCAGCATTATCATGTTTGCCCACGCTTCTAAGAGATCACATGCTGCTGGCTTCCAGGCTCGCTGGTGAGGGAAGGCAAAGGAAGGTCTCTCAGCAAAATAGATGTCTTGGAGACCCTTCTGTCCCTCCCTCAGCTGTCTGAGGCTGTGTGAAGGAGAGTTCAATGCAGTGGAATGATATAGGCAGATCCACTGAAGTACACAGGACTATTCGCATTTCTGAATTTAAGAAGATGTCTGGCTCTTTCTCTTAGGGCAAATGTCATTCCTGGGCATTCATAAGCTAGTAGAAGGACTGTGTTTTTCCCCAGCTTGGGCTACAGAGCTGGAAGTATCTTTTATTTCTACTTTTTTTTTTTTTCTTTCCTCATCTAGTTGAGCAACAGACTCTCAGTAATCTGAATCACCATAATTCACAGATCTAACAGCTTTTTACTGAAAAAAATAAGCTTTTCTATTAACCTTTTTTGCCAAACTTTGTTTGACATAGTTGTACATAGTTGAAAATGACTGACTAGATAAGGCTGGAACTTGAGGAGAAACAAGTGCTTTGATAGTGGATAATTCTGGTACAAAGCAGTTACCGCAGGGACTGTAATTGGAAACTCACTCCCGTTCAGCTTCCATTCAGCTGTAAGGAGATTTCTTTTACGTGGTCTAATAATTGTGATAGGACGAGGGGACTGGTTTAAAGAAAAAGTGGAGAGATTGAGATTAGGCATTAGGAGGGAATTCCTCACTCAGAGGGCAGTGAGGCCCTGGCACAGCTGCCCAGAGAAGCTGTGGGTGCCCATCCCTGCAGGCAGTGCAGGCTACGTTGGATGGGCCCTGTTCTAACCTGACCTGCTGGGTGGCAGCGCTCCCATGGCAGGCACTTGGGGTTGGGTGGGCTTTGGGGTCCCCTCCAACTCAACCATTCTGTGATTCTGTGATGCATTCATCAATCGATCACATTATTCCCAGCTCTAAATCCTAACTTGTGAAATAATCAGTGTGCAATGTTTCAGCAGCTTTTCCAAGGCATATTATGTTTACTCATTGAATTGAACAGTACTTAAAAATCATGTTTGTAGTCTTTTAAATGCCGCAGAAAAACAGACCTGGAAAATCACAGTTCTGCTGGGCTTGTTTGTGCATTTAGAATGTGTTTTACATGTCAACCCAGAAATTACAGTTTCTTCTATTTTCTTGTTTGAATAATACCTAAGACTATCACCAAGTTGCTTGACTGTATTCTCAGTGTGGAACTCTGCACAATTACTGCACTTGATACTTAGCAGCCTCATTGCTTTATCCCATCTCCCTGGTGACGTGGTCATACCTAGTAATACAAAATTGCTCAAGTCAATTGCTGTTTCCGCAGGTGGAAACACTTATTCTACTGCACCAACAATTTCTCTATGAACTCCTGTTTCTCTAATCATAAAAATGCTTCCATGACTTAGCACAGTGTGTTGAGGAGAAATATCTAAGCATGTAAGCATGTAAGGGAGGGAAGATTTAGGTTGGATGTCAGGGAGAAGTTCTTTACAGACAGAGTGGTGAGGTGCTGGAACAGCTGCCCAGAGAGGTTGTGGATGCTCCGTCCCTGGAGGCGTTCAAGGCCAGGTTGGATGGGGCCCTGGGCAGCATGGTCTATCATTAAATGTGGAGCTTGTTGGCCCTGCATGTGGCAGGGGGTTGGAGATTCATGATCCTTCAGTTCCCTTCCAACCCTGGCCAATCCTGTGTGATTCTGTGATGCAGCACAACAAAGCATTTAAAGACTGTCAGGACTATGTATTCTACATGAAGCTTGTTTCAGTGAAATGTAACTGATCAAGATCTTCTGCTGTTACTAAACTACATCCTTCCACTGAAGCCTCAGGATGTCTAAGAGCACAAAGCAGTGATGCCTAGAGGTAAATACACTGGATAAAGAGCAGCACAGTCTTTGTAGCATGAGGCTATGCTCAGGGGAATAGATAACCTCTTCCTATGCAGGGTTAATTAGCTTCATCAACACACACTCCTGCTCCACAAAAGCTGCCATCCTGCTTCCAGTGCTGCAGCAGGCTCATCTATAGCTGGAGGGACCCTGTAGCCAGTAGTGTGTTATGGAAATACTCAAAAAAGATAGTTGAGCTGTTTAGTCATGTCTGAGAATGTGAACCATTTTTGAAGCCATTTCCCCTGGGCACAAGTCCTTTTTTTCTCCAGCTGTCCCTTCATTCTCCCACTTACAAGCAGTCAAACATGCTACCGCTACTCTCTTTTTCTCCATAATCATGGCAAATCTCTCATTTCCAGAAAAGTCCTGACTGCTGTGAAAAACTCATTTTGACTGCCAGAAAGCTCATATTTTTTGGATTAGCAGTGCAGAATGTGAGCAAAAGATCTCCATGAACTGAACAGCAAGAGGACATCTTGTGATGTGTATACAAATTATGCCCCATATTCTTGTGGCCTTGTGGCAGATGCTAACAAACTCATTATCATAGCACTGAGAGGTAGGATAGTGTTAATTATTCTAAAATACAACCATAAAGTAGATGATAAAACTTGGGCCCAGGAAAGTAGCTAGCAGCTTAGATTTCCTACTAAAATCCTGGGGATTGTGTTGTTTCTGCAAACCTTTGTAGATCTGTAGGAGACAGACGTATGTGAGGTCATTAGAGCAGCTAGGGACTCTTCCTAGAAACTGGATCAGCATCTCCACTGCTGCTAGCTAAATCAAGAGAGTTTCCTTATCGTGGGAGGAGCTGCTGTGAATAAAAGTCAGGAGCTGATTTCATTACTTGCTATAACAGCTAGGTCCCTAAATTTGCAGGTCAGTGTCGGTGATACTACCTGTTCCCTCCTCCTGATTTGCAGCGGCCCACTGTCTCTCTCAGTCACTAACATTTCCCCCTCTTCCCTTTGGGTTATGTGCTGGGAAGTACCCTCTTCCAAGTCCGATACAGAGTGCTCTGTTTCTATTAATTTGTCTCCCTCCTCATCTCATCTGGAAAGTGGATTGCTATCACCTGAACGCTGTTGATGAAGGAGTAGGTAGTTTTTCTACCACAGGTGAAAGTGGATGGTGACTTAAAGTTTTGCAGAGCTGTGTCATACTCTGTTGTCTTGTGAAGTCCTTTAGGGAACAGCCTGTGTTTGCACCACAGTTAGTTACAAATAGTTCACAAGAATGTACACAGGGTGATGAATGTCTGAGCAGAACTTCTGCAGCAGCTGGGGAATGTAAATGGCAATCTTGTTGATTGTTGATAATTTTGTTGATAATTTCTAGTCCCTTTTTAATTTTTCGTTCTTAGTTTGTAGGCTTGGAGATTTCTTTCTGTAAACTTAAAAATATTGTGCAGTGTGAAGGATGAAGTATTGCTGAGCAGGCCAAAGGCAGGTTGTGAGGATCCTGTAGGAAAGAAAGGGGCCATCTGAAAGAGAACTGCTCCGCTCCTTTCTCCTGACAGATTACTGAATGTGTTAAGCTTTTAGAATTTGCCTCTCTCTTTCTCTCTCTCTTTCTTTCATTACTGAGACACTATTAAAGCCAAAGGAAAAAGAAAGTAAAATTGAGAGAGCTGTCCTCCCATGTAGTAAATCCGACTTCATTGCTAAGTCACTGGCTCCCAGGGAACCACTCCTTAAGAGTTCCAGGATACTGCCACACTATCTCACTACCTAAACATTTCTTTTCTTCCAACACACTATGATGGTGGGAGGGAAAAAATAAATAAAGGTTCGCTTTTCTTATTCCTAGTGGCTTAAAAGGGGAAAGTGTATGCAATTATTTTCATTCTGAAACTTCAATGGCAACAGTGCTATCTGATTTTGTCAAGTTTGTTCTCATCCTTTCTTTGTCTGACCTGATTTCGTGGAGTGAAAGAGTTTTCAGCCAAAGTAAGTGATGAAAGCAATAAATAAATGATTAAAATAAATTAAAGGATGAAGAGTAGCAGTACAGCACAGGCCATGGTATGAGTCAGCAAATGGAATATGCACCTAATATTTTCAGTAGTCTGCACTAAATTAGTAGCCGATGACAAAAGCCCTGTTAGTGCATGTTCTTTGCATGGACACTGCTGGTAGTTGAGGGTCATGGTTCTCCCTTTGGCCACAGTAATGCACCTTCTGAATTAGGAAGATCTTTGCAAACCCAAGGAAATTTAAATCGTGTAGCAGTTGTGATCAGTTTTCCAGTCCTTTGAGGGCATAAACATACCAGTTCTCCATCACTCACAGAGCATCTGAGGGCAAACAAATTTTCTTGTACTTTCTATGCAAGTAAGAAGAGCTTGAAGTCCTCCCTGCTGCAAATCTTTCAGGATGATATTATAAAGCAACAGAACAAGGACAAGTGGTCATTTCCTTCTACTCCACTAAAGAGTACTGCAGCCTCAGGTATGTGTGCATGCATAATTTTTGGGATGGATATAGGGTGAAAGAAGCAGAGGGGGGTAGTACTTACGTAGCAATGGGAAATGTGTGGTGAGTTTCCTACATGGCTGTCTGGGCTGAATGCCGAACAGATAGTTTGTGAGAAGAGAGTTTATGGCACCTGGCTGTGTTATCAATCCCTACACTGTTGACTAAACTTGGGTAAATATAGCATTTTGGAGGGAAATATATATATATATATATGTATATATATATATTTCTTTTATTCCTTTTTATTATTTGCTGCAAGTCAGATATTGTCAAGCTTCTTCCAGTCCTGAAATACAAAGGACAATTTCTGTGACAAGCCAGGAAGAAGCTTCACACTGTTTATTTTGACTACCTTTTAATTCTTTAGTGATGATATCTGGGGACTTGCATATGTACTGCATGGAACTCTTCCCTCTATGAGGAAAGAGTAGACCTGGGACATACTGTCTTACTGATCTAAATCAAGATGACGTCATCTTCAAATATAAGAAGTCCTAAAGTAACTTGGTCCATGATATGCATGTCAAAGAACCACATAAGATGGGAAGGAAAAAGAGAAATGAGGCAGTAACAAGTATGAAGAGTTAGTATGGATTGAAGCAACTATGAGAAATAACAGTTCGAACAGCAGGGCACAGCAGTGGAGAGAAGAAAAAACAACAAACTGTGTAGTTAGTACTTTATTTCTTTTAGTGAGAGAGGCTGCTCCAGTGTGGTGTGTCCTTGAGATCACAGAGCATTTTGAAGATTGGTGGGTAGAGAGAAACACAGTAAAAAGACACAGAGGTAGGCGCAGTGAAAAGGCAGATTTATTTACTAGTAATACTGTACAGAGAAAAAAAAGAGAGAAGCCACAGTTACAGCATGGCTGTTGCTGGCAGTGTTCTTGTTTTATTTATTTTTGATTTTTTTTGTACTCTTTTTTTTTTTTTTTTTTAATCTGAAGAAAAAAACATAACAGTCAAAAAAGTACACTTCAGGTTACAAAGTACAGCAGCTATCCCCAGCAATTCTAATCCAGTGTTAGCACAGCAGATTTTCCCCAACAAAAAGGGAATTTATTTACATTAGCTCACAAAGAAAGTGGGAGACTAAAGCTTAAAAAAAATCTCAACCACAACCTACATTCACCATAAAAGCTGCATTTTACACAACATTTTCTTGAACCCCTATAAAGAGTCATTCTTCATCTGTGGAGTGAATGGAGTTGGGAAGGGCAGGAAACATTTGGAAGTGTTCTTTTGCCTCTGTCCTGACCTGCTCTTGCTTGTCTATCTTTGCTGTGCAAAGATTCAGAGGCCATAAAAAGGTTTCAAACAAATTTATCTTTTCTATCAGCCCCTAATTGGTGCCTACATCCATCCTGGCAAAATACAGTGACAAAATTCAAGCCCATTTTCAGTTAAACACCTTAACCATAGGTGCAGGCAGATCTTAACACACCCCTGAAGCTATCCCTAATGAGCACAGTGCTTAAGTACCTGTTACGCTTCCAGCAATTGCTTAAGGTCAGTGGAGCTTAAGCACTGTGTCCAACTGGGAATTTATGTGGTTGCACAGAACCCTCTTTATTTTTGAGTTCACCTCTCTGACCACCACATTAACTTGGAGGGACACCAGTAGCTTTTTGGCATCTAGCTTTACTGAGAGCACATTTGTATGCTGGATCTGTCTGCAGGGAAGTTCACATTTTCTCCTGGCTCCTTCAGCCTGCTGGCAGCAACCTGACAGCTAGGGGATGGTTTGTCTCCTGCTCCCCTACGAGGCTTCTGGATGCTGGTATCTTACGCACTTGGGCATATCGAGCTCATATCTAGCTTGGGGGTTTAACACGTTCCCATAGGAATGGAAAGAAAGACAGCACTGTTACCTAAATAACAAGGCTATTGTGGTACCTCGGGGGATGCTAGATGAGTAGACAGAGAATGCTCCTCTGGTATCAGATTTGCCCTACAAATCTAGGAAAATGCAGGGAAATGTCCAAAAATTGAGGACAGGATACTGCCATTTCGTGTAACTTGGGACTCACCCAAACATGCCTGAGGTGAGTGAGATTTTCGGCTCTAGTCTCTCTTCTTTCCCCCATTTTTGCTCATAGGGAACCACAAAAAGTGAAGCAGAGAGCGGAAAAAAGGAACAACCGAGCAATGGTGTCTGAAATGAGAGCAAGTACAGAGACAGGGGACAGGCAGAGTGTGGAGCAGAGGCGTGCAAAGGGAAAAATTTGGAAGAGAAACTCACACTGCCTCTTTTAATTCATGTTTGTGTGCAGGCATGAAATTCAGCTCAGCCCTCCTCAGGCCACCAGGAGTTTTGGTTGCCCAGAAGGCATTTGTCTGCTTTCAAACACAGTTGGCCAGGAGGTCATGTCTGTATATACACCTCTCTGCAGAAAAGTGCACCAGTTTCACAACACCATTTACAAAATCTATCTAATTAAAGCAATAAGAAGATACAGTGAAAACAGCGTAAGCCTTGCTTATAGCACTACTGTTTAAAGCCCAGACCCCAAAAGCATTTGTTCCTATCCTTGAATTTCTCTGAGATGGGTCTTTCCATTAGACAAAAAAGGGCAGTTTGCGTGCTTAGTTGTATGCTTATGAGCAAGTCTTTAGGTGTAACAAGATATTCAAGATCAGGTCTAAGTCACTTAGTTTACAGTGTAAGTTAAGGGTGTATGAATGTATCCAAACTGATGGATGTGAGTTACTCAGGTCACTCTAATTATTTTTTTTTCAATTTCTAAGGTAGACCTTAAAAAAAAAATCTAAAAATTGCTTTACGAAGCATTTGGGAAACAATCACAGAGGAAGGTTTGCAATACAATAACAGCAATATTGCCCAAAATAAGAGAAGCATTTGCAAAGTGGGGAAAGGGGATCAGAATTTTTCACAAGTTTGCCCTTAAGAAACGTAACACAGTCTTAATCCATTGAGTAGCTCAACTGGAACTGCCACAGGAAAGGAATTAGGTAATTTGCAAGACATTCTGAACCCGTGAGGAAAAAGGCTCAGTGTTGTGATGCTGTTGATTTTAAACATGTGGGGCATTTTTAGGAACTTCATGCACCCTTGTCACTATTTACAAGTAAAATACTATTATATGTTTATATTACAAGTTGGATTTATATTCTCTTTGGACTAGATGGAAATCCATTCATTTTCTAAATTTAATAAATTCATCCATTTTATACAGCTTACTTGTTTACATGCAAAAATTACAGTCCACCTTAATGTTGGATATTGTCATAGCCTGTAACTTCTGATTGAGCTCAGAACTAAATTTTTTCTTTTGCTTTTCAGAAAGCTCTTGAAATTTAATCTGAGATAATCCTAAATTTCCTAAAAGACAGGGAGATAGTTGAAAAAGAGTGAGTTTAAAAAAATGTAAGATACCACATATTAGCCTGTGGGAAAACTCTCCACTTTGTCCAAATGATTTTGTTCTACTCCTTCCAGTGCCACCACCTCTTAGTATTTTGAAGAAACATGTTATAGTTCTTATTATTTGTATCTCTTTATTGAAAGAAAGTAGTTATTATCTACCTTGATGGCATTCTAGATAAGGTTGTCTATCTATAGAAAGCATAGGTCCACCTTTTTTTCTTCTTTCTTTCTTTTTTTTTTCTTCGAGGAGGAGAAGGAAGGGAAAATAAATGAATTCATTTAGCTGTGTTCACAGCAGGCATTTTGGATACTACTCTTATACTGTTACTGTTTAAAAAGCGTTGTGATCCTGGACAAAAATGTGGTTAGGTCTACAAAAGATCCCAAGAAGCTGGGCATTGTCATCAATGTATGAAAAAGTTCAAAGGCTCAATGTCACAGGTAGGATGATATTCAGAAACTGAAATCCCTATTTAGGATTTGTATCTCATTACAAAAATACTTATTCATTAAAAAAATACGCAAATGTAAAATACTACATTTTCTATTATATCCCCACTTACTTTCCAAGTACACCATTTAGATTTTGGACTAAGACAAATTGTAGAACACCTTTTATTTCTCTAATGACTCACTATGCTATCTTCCTGCCCAAATTAAGTTGTATTTCTGATCTTAAGCATGAAGAATCAGTAGTGAACTTAGATAGAACGGCAGGGGACTGATAAAATAGTTGTCAGGAGGGAAGTCCCACTGAATGTTTGCTCAAGAATACCACTGCCATGGTAGCAATGCTGACTCAGGACCTGATCCCACTGGATGCTCAGCACCATCTTGCTTTATGTTTTTCTTAGCAGAAGTAGCAACACTCAGAGTTAGCCTCTAGGTTTAGACCATTCTGGGCAAACTCAGCATGTATGAAAGCGGTGCAGGTACCCAAATAACACCCAAACTACACCCTGTATTAATCACTCATGCCCTGGTCTTGCAGACATCTACACACACGTTCCTCCCATGTGTAGTCCTGTTGACTGAAATAGGCCTACGTACACTGGGCTTAGACATATGTGTTTCTGTTTGCAGGACGGGGGACTTTTATTGCACCGTTACAGGTTCGCTTCATGGAGAAGGGCTTGTGCACTCTTCTCTTACTGGGGATTGAAAGATAATGTTGTGTTTATACAGCTTTGGAATACAGCCTGCACTTTTTTGGGGGGGAAAAAAAAAAAAAAAGTGGGAAAAAAAAAAAAGAAACGAAGATACAAAAAGAAGGAAACCCAAGAGTTCTAAGGCAAACTGTCAAATGGCACATCATACCTACTTTGTCATTCATTTAGATAACATCACAAAGGCAGACCAAAGGAGTTCTGTAAACATATACCATACAGTACATCAGCCACGGGAAAATAAAAAAAGAAAATAACCCTGTAATTCTTTTCTTTCTGTATTGATATTCTTGTAATTGAAAGAGATTGCCTAGCCACTAATTCTAATGTTGTGTTTTCTGATTTGTATTTTTCTTCTGTTTTTTTTTATTTAAAAAAAGAAGAAGTAGGATGCAGTGGTTTGAAAATAAACAGTCCCTGAATGAAAACAAGGGACAACATGGAAACTGGGTTCATAGAAACTTAGAAAATACAAAATATAAAAAAGTTTCATAGGTTACTTTTTTCCAGTTTAGGAAAAGATATGCTGAAAAGAGTTTTCTTGTTTTCCTTACAAAAATTAAGGCGAGCAGTTCGTTGTGGCAAAATGTTAACACTGAATCAGTTTCTGACTGTACCTTTTTGTATCTCTTCATGCTGAAATAGAAAATGTACAGATGATGGCATAAGATAAACAGACAGGGAGTTTGCTCAAAACAATACAAAAAACTCCCGTTACGATCCTTATGAAATCTCTCTCTGCTTTACTGTAGAGTGGACCTTTTCCTTCAGATCTGATTGTGCATATATTTCCACTGGCTGCTTTCTGTCTGAGGGCATGAAGAAAATTTCATGCCTTCCAAAGCTCAAAGAAGCCCTGGAAATCAGTTTACATTCATCAGCATATACTAACACACTTGAATTCCCATGTAATTTGGCTGCAGTCTAATGGCTAGTATGGACAAGCTGATGTCCAACAAGGCTGTTGCACTTGCAGAAGAAAATGATTGGAATAAGCATGTTTCAGGCAGTGTAGCTAAGACTCTCAGAGTTCAGACTGATTTGCTTTTGTTTTCTGTTTTGCTTGACCTCAGATATGGAACTACCATTGACTAACAAAGACAAACCCTTTGCAACTCACCTTCAGGTTTTTGTTTTTGATCTGTCATGGCCCGTGAACCATGAAGTTCATATGAACACAAAAAACACTGGCCTTCCTAGGCACTCAATGTCAGCTACAGGTACTGAGCAGTAGGTATTTGGCAGGTTTAAGTTTTAAGGCTTGTGCTCTACTTCTAACCACTGAAGGGCCACTTCTGAGCTCTTACACGCCACCATCTCCCTACTACATTGTGCCTCAAATGTCACATGGTCTCAGATGTATTCTGGTCCCAGCCTCAGCATGCATCTCCCAAAGCTGGCCACTAAGGGAGTCATCCCCAAAAAGCTGAGTCTGTATTGAACCAGAAGATCATCTGACTGGGGAGTGCAAGGCTGAAGAGAAGGATGGACAGATCAGATAAGGAGTGGTACCCGAGAGTGTCCTCAGTCAAATCCAAATGTCATGAGCAGAGGACTGTGGGGAAAATGTCTGTAAGGGGAAGAGTGGTAGGGAAAACGTTTGGCCTGGGAAGAGGTGAGGAGGCCAGGGTGGCCATGAAGGCAGGATCACACCCAGAGGGGGAATGACTGGCCAGACCAGGACGAGAGATGCAGAAGATGTTTTTTGAGGTGAGGTATGCTGGCCCCAGAATGACAGAACTACTGCAAAGCATGTCTGCAGGCCTCACACTGGCTCCTGAGTAGGTTGAGTCAGACTCCAGAGGCTTTCATGGTGCAGAAAAGAAGTAAAAACTGTTTTACTGTCCCTCTGGTTTATGTCACAATGTTCTTGCAATTCTTGAAGTTCTAAGCATGCCCTGCTGAAGCCTTGGCTATTTCCCCATTGCACAGTGCCTGGAGTGGAGCAAGCAATGATGATGTGACTAAAGCTGCATGGGTCAGTGCTCCTCAGCTAAGTTGCAGTGACTTCACATTGCTCCTTGGAAATGCACAAAAAGCCCTGAAATGGTTCTGTGTGATGGTGTCAGGGTCTGGATTACCACGGCCAGGCTGATGAGTAGTAATAGGATGAGTTAGGATAGCTCAGCCTCCAGGGTCAACTACCCACACCTTGGTCTGCTAAACTTGAGGACCGCCTCATGAAGCCATGTGATAGAGCTGAAAGCTCATGGCCTTGATTTAAGAAGTGTCGAGATTTGTAAATAGTTACCATTTCTGGAAAAACAACAACAACAACAACAACAACAAAGCAAAAAAACCAACAATCCAACAACAAACCCAAAACATTCCAGACCAACAAAAATACAGGTTGCTAATCTCCAACACAGTTTCTAGCAAACAGACACTGGTAGTAATTGTCACAGTGCACAACCTTGCAGCCATTCTCTTCTCTGATACAACTGTTAATCACATAGGCCTGAGTCAAGTGATGATTTTCAGAGTTTCTGTTGCTGGGTTTGGTCCTTCTCTCATCCAAAAGCCCCAGAGGAGGCTGAGGAACATGCAGAAATCTATTACATGTTAAATCAGGCCACTGAAGCAAAATTCAGAGGCCAGCATAATTCCTGCAGGTGTCAGATGGATGTAGCTCTCTTTTCTTAATCACCAATTTTCTTTTTTTATTACTGTAACCTGGGCAGTGATGAAAAGTTACATTGACCGACTCCGTATTGACAGCTAAGTGATCATACATAGGAACTACCTTTTGCATTTTCTTGTGTCTGTTTTTAGTGTGCCTCATATAACCTTTGTAATGAGCAAGTGTCTTTTTTACTGGCACAGAAAGAAAAGAGTACAGAGCAAGAACTGTTTAATCAGATGCTCTGAACTAACAATTAATGCAGTAAAAGCACCATCCAAGAAAATACAGAAATACCATAGGAACCACCTCAGAATGAAAAGAGGCTTGTTGTTACTTTCTTTCTTTCTTTTAAATATATTTTTTTCTGTTGTATTCATTTTTAAAGTCTGATAGTTTCAAAGACACTTCAAAATACTCTTCAGTATTTTTAACACTATCAGAAAACACAAATCCTGATTTTCAGTCTCACTTCTACTGTTACAAATCCAGACTAATTTCACCAGAGTGAAGTTGCACCTAAGCAAAACCAATGTGAGACAAGAATCAGGCTCATAGTATCTTACCACGAAAAAGCTGGCTGCTTTTTCGTTGTAGTTAGAAGAAACAACGGACTGAGAAATAAAGAGACATCTATTGATTTTGAATGCATTCACCTTTTTAAAGTTTAACTTTGAGACGTTTTTTTGAAGGCCTGATTTTCAGAGGGCAGAAGAAAAATCTGTTGGAAATCAGGCCTCTCTGAAGTATCCCACACCAGGAAGTGAAGCATCCAAAACCACCATTTTTAAAATGTCAGCCTTACGGCGCTAGGATCGCTTTCTGAAACAGCTGCTTAAACAAAACTCTGGTAGGCCTCCAGGGGAGTTTTGGCTAGGTAAGCATGGCAGGATCAGACCCATCACTTGTCAGTACGTCAGTGCACTGGAGGTGCACTCAATGAAAAACAAAAGTTTCCTAATGCAGAATAAAAATCTGGCCTTGCCCACATTTCCAGCACTGAGAATTTCCCCACTGAATTCAGTGCGAGCAGGGTCAGATTGTGAGAGAAGATTACTTATATTCTAGGGAAATAGAAAGCAGTATCTCTCCTCTACTGGAGTTCAGCAGGAAACTTCATATATAACATTGGCAGAGTTACTGAAAGGCAAGTAATTAGATCAGTAACCCCATTTCACTTGGTGTTACAGCTGCATCTTTTTCTTGTCAAGTTAGTTTCTGTTGTAATTTGGGGAGATGAAGTTCACATACAATACTGTAATCTGGAAGATTTATATAAGGCAAAATTATCATTCATATGTTTTCTAGAAAGAATAATTAAGGTCCACTTTTGGTATTACCAATAAGCAGAAATGGCTGATGGATTTTTGTGACACTGCAAACTAAACTGAAAAGTTACTATAAAACAAAACTATGCAAACCTTTCAGGAAGGAAGTTTTAGGAAATTAAAATAGTAAAATGATCTAAGTCTTCCCCTGAGAAATAAAAAGTAGCATCTATAAAATAATATTTAAATGTGATTTTTGTCTTAAAAAAGAGAAGTGACATTCTTTAAGGCTCTCATATCTGGCTGCTGTGAAATTCAGACTCCCATGAAATCCTAGGAAACTGATGAAGCCTGCCAGATATCCAAAGAAAATGTAAAAAGTGTTTTCATTATATATATTATATATATGTATAGATCAAATAAATATGAAAACATTTGTTCCATTTCCCACTTATCTCTCACTCTGCAATATTAAGGAGAAAAATAAAATAAAATCTCCAACCACTCCTCGAACCCCAAAGTGTGCATCTGATGGGAAAATAACCATGCGTTCCTCTTCCTGAAGAACTAGAAATCAAAGCAACCCAACTGCAAGGCAATGGAGGCATTCACTTCCAGTTCACAGTATTGCAGCTAGAAGAACAATGAGGTCTAGGTAAGTGATGGAGCAGGAGCTGCCGGAGTGGGGAAGAAGAAGGTGTTCACATGACAATACAGCATTGACAGCGCTTTTTCTTTTGTGTACCTGGGGCAGCTTCCAAGGGCAGGCTCTCTTCCTTCCCCTCAGGAGAGGAGGGCTCTGTTGTGTCTGACAGGGGCCTGCCAGAGACCAGCTCAGCGGCGTTCCCATCCATGGTGGAGATGTCTGTCACTGTCTTCTCTCTCAAAGACTTCTCATCGTCTTCATCGATCAGAACCAACTCTGCTTTGATGGTTTCATCATAGCCCAGCACTTTTTTCGTCTCCTCTTCATCGTCAATGCTCTGGTAGCCCATAAATATCATTGTCACTGGTTGATCTGCACTGGCTTCTGGAACTTCGCCACCACGGGGTTTGTCTTGGGGCTGGGAATTCACAGCATGCCCTTTGTTTGGTTTGTGTACCATTTCCAGCTTTGCCTCCTTGAAGAGCATTTGCTCCTTCATATGGCTAAGGTTTCCATCAGCTACTGCATTTCTGTCTGACACAGTCATTATTTCATACCCTCCTTTTACATTTGATTGTCCAGCTTTTTGCATAAGTTCATCTACGTCCTTTGAGCTTAATTTATGTACTCCGTTTTCTACCACTGTGCCACCAGAGTGAACCTCATAGACTACCTTGGTACCATCATCATAGACTTTGAATCCTCTTTGATGGGCCTCATCTGGGCCAACAGGTGAAGCAGAGACAATCTTGGTCTCTCCTGTCTGTTTGTCTTTCTCCACATTAATTTCCATGGTGCACAAAGCTTGAATGAAAACAAGAAAGGAAGTGCATGTTACAACAAAAAAAGCCAGTGAATGGTTAATTGCCAAACAGACAAAGAAAACTATGGTGCCCCTTTTCCTGTCAGCTGCTTCTAAAGGGTCAAGTGCTTTACGTTAGAAGTGGAATGCAATGCTGTGAACAGAGATAGTTACTAATTTACAGCTTCTTGTGTAGTTGGAGGCAAGACATACCTGCGTCAGATGGGATGCAGTCTTCCAACTCACACTATGTGGGGCTGCCTCTGGTCAGTCAGGAGTGCCAAGAGCACTTAGGTTAGGTGTACTTTAGACAAAGGGAAGTGACAGCATGCAGTCTGGCCTCACTATTTCCCTTCTGAACTTGCCTCAAAATTAAATAATAACTAAAACTAAATCTAATTAAACTAATCTCCAGCAACCTGTTTATATTCTTTTCCTTTTCTGTCATCAAACTACCAGTTAGCTGGTAAGAAGTTTTGTTTGCTGCAAGTAGCACCCAGACTTGATAAACACTTACACTTGCTTATCTCTTCCATCTATGGCATTCAAAACATTTTAGAGGGGTGAATAACCATTTTTTTTTTTTAACCCTGTTCTGCAAGTAGAAAAACAAAATCACATGGGAATGAGATAATTTTTCCTGTAGATTTGTGACAGGACAGATCTCTTCTTCCACACCAAGACTTCAACAGTGATCTCTGTTTGCAAGGTAATAGAATACATTAAATGGCCTTGAGGAGCTCCCACCCTTCTTTGGATGAGCCTAAGCATCGTCTCCAAAGGGGAAAGGTGAAGAAAAAAGTAATAATGAACCAATTTTCAAAGCACCATGAAACAATGGATAAAAATACGTGTGTGAGGGATGCTGTTTTAGAATAGCAAATAAACTTTTCTAGCAGTTAAAAAAGACGCAGCAATAAGTCGAAAATACTATGAGACCACATAGCAGGAATAGTATTCATCACTCTAACCCTCATTTTGAGACAAAATGGCATCTCACTGGAGAGCTTTTCAAAGAAAAATGTGTAAAGGCTTGACGGATTTTCCAGAGGCAGAAGAGTTCATCAGTTTAAATATTCCTTGCATATAGATTAAGACATTCTTGAACAGACAAGCACAGACACTTACGAACTACCACAAGCAATGAGAAGTGTTTGTGAAACTTATGATGACCATCTTCACCAATGAATCTAAATAGCATAATCATGATTTTTCTTACCTGAGACACCAAAAACTGGTGTCTTGGCTTTCTTCCTGCCTTTTTTTTCAAGTGAACATAGAATAATTTGCCCAAGGGTCAGTGTAGCTTGATATGTTTGTATTTTAAACACCATTACGATTAAAAACTACACATAAAATGCATTCTTTCAGTCTTATTATTCTCATGGAGTAGAATATTTTTAAATGTATTCTCAAAATGAAATCTCTCATCAGCATTATGTAATTAATCACGTGGTGCATCATGAACACCACTATATCTTTAGATGAAAAGTTTAGATACTGTAGAATGGGTGTAGCTGACAATTTCCTACATATTAGGAAGAATTTGATCAACAAGTTCCAGGAACTCTCTGTGCTAAAGACAGACCTGATTTAGAAAGTTCACAAGGGTGATCATGTCCTTGTGTATTTGATGTTTGTCAAATTAGCTTAAACATTTGCCACTGTCAACATTTTCTTTTTATCTGTGATAACTTAGCAGTAGTGTTTCTGATATAACTTGTGCTTTATGACCTACCCTGGAGATCACATCAAAGCCACTTTTGCAAGTAAATGCATAAATATATCTGAAAGTCTTGGAAAGCTGTTCACTAGTGATGCACATTGCCATGGGAGAAATGAATAACAGAACTCTGTTTATCCACTGATATGCACAATGCTGCTTCTCTACAGGAAAATCTAGCAGTCCAGCTTGTCAACATAGCTGAGAACTGAACTAATCAGATTTATAAAATTTATTCAGCTAGAGCTTATTTACTGCAAATGTGCTCTGTTAACACAATACAAAGCTGTCTGACAATGGAGTTGAAACTGAAAGCAGTACTAGAAGATGACAGCCTGTATTCATGGGGACAAGCCTTCTGTACAAGCTTTAATTAAAGTGTAACATGACACAGTGCTTCATGACAACAAGATCCCAATGTACATATGAAAAGAACTGGCTTCTCCCTATTGCTTTAAACTGTGGGATTCTGAGGCTATTCTTTTAAAAATCTTAATAGACTTTGGAAATATATTAAGATGGATGTTACCCTTGTAGACTGTTAGCTAGACATGTGCTAGTGTCTTCTCATACACAGAATACTCTTCTCAAGGGATATGTGAACAAGGCTTCTTGGTCATCCAAAGAGTGAAATAAATGTTTGCATTCTTGGTATCGACAAAATGGCACAAAACATACAGTGAAAAACTTGCTTTTCAGACAGATTAGGGTAAGCACTGGTGGAAGAGAAGCTTTTAGTACAGCTTGCAATAGGAACATTTTATCTGAACAAAATGACATATCCAATAGTGGTCTACAGTGTCTCAGCTGCAAAAGCTACTTTGTTATGCTTACTAACTCGTTCTTCCTGATAACCACCTTTTCTTTTCTTATTCCTCTAGACACCTCTTAAGTAGCCACAAGCAGTTTGGTTTGAGATAGGGAACACGCTGTTTAGAGAAGAAGGCTCTTTAAAATAAGGAACACGTGCAGCTTTTAACGATCACACCGGTACATTTAGGACACGTACACAGTCTGAAAATAAGCGTTACAATGCTTTCTGTATGGCTGCAAGCACAAAACACATCATTATAGTTCTCCCCACACTTTTTCTTGAGAAGAAAGAATGGTAACAAAGTGGTATAAAGTGGCATTTAAGTTTGAAGCATGACTGGAGGCTTGTGAGTGCTTGTATGTCTCATTCATCTTGAGGGGAGTCACTTGGGTACAGTGGAGGAGGTAAAACCATGGTGTGGATATTGTGTATTTTTCTAAGCAGAGATGGAAGGAACTAAGTGTTTTCACACACAAAAAATGACACATTTCCTACGCTGCTTGTGTTTGGTCAATATACAGTGTTTTGAGAGTGCTCTCTGCTGCCTAAAAAGCCTTGACTTATTTGAAAAATATGTATCAAACAGCATTTCCTGGCATTTAAATGATATCGGGTTCCAGACCAATTAAGGAAATATAACAAAGAAGAGTTCATGGCTACTGGATTGGTATTATAAAGCTTTGCTCCTTGAGACTTACCAGCTACTCTGCTTGCTCCGTCCCGCCCAGGAACTGGCTCTGGTGATCGTGAATAGAGGGTTGGGAGTTCAGGGATCTGGGAGCAAATGTAATTTACTGCATCTGGTGTCAGAGAACAGGAAACAGTTAGATTTGTGCTTCGAGCCCCAGTGGCTTCATTGCTTAGACAGCAGAGTGTTAATTTGTCAGCCCTGACAATAGTTGCTGGAGCTTTGTATTAGATAATTGGATCAAAGCAAACAAAATGCAAAGTCACAGTCGTGTGATTGGTGTTCAGTAAACTAGCTGAGGTAGGAGGGAATGGGTCCAGATGACTCAAACCTTGTGTAAGTTCAACACATAAAATTATTTGTCAGGAGGTTCTGGATTTATCAAGTCTGTGACCTTTAAATATGGGAAGTGTGGGGGGGAAAGACGGGGTGGGCAAGGAACAAACCTGGAGTAATATCTAGCATAACAAACATCTCACATAGAGATATAAAAGCCTCAAAATGCTGTTGCTGGCTGAAAGAGATGAAAGGCCAGTTCTTTTGTGGGTTGTTCGCATATTATAGAACTGCCAGTTGGCTCTTTGTTCTTAGAGATATTAATATAGCTAATAATGAAATAACATATAGATATAGTCTAGTAGGGTGCCCATTGAGCCCTGCAGCACCTATTAAGTTCTTGCCAGCTCTGTAGTGCCTCTGTTCATTAACAGTGTTCAAAAAAGTAGAGAACTTGCTGGAAGGCTGACTTGCTTACTGTTGTTTACCACAAACTAAATATATTCTTTAGAAAAGACATTAAAGATGTTTTATAAACATATACTGGGAGAAGTTTTATGACTGGGTTAAATATAACTTCTGCTAAGGTTCAGTGGCTGAATCAAAAGAGCTCTGAGGAGAGATACGCAAGTAATTAACTTTCAGTTTGACTTCCAAAACAAAAGAAGCAGGGAAAAAAAATCAGTTTCTTATCAGTTGGGAATTTTTTAAATTTTGTGTGGAAAAGGTGAAATTTCTGTTCAAACATAAAATTCCATCTGGTCTGACACAGAAGATATGTTGTCCTCCAAGGATACGTTGCAGATACATTGTGAAATTAAGCTGCTGCGCCCTTGATATGACCTGGTTCACCTGTGAGGAGAGGAGGTAAAATCTGCCTTCCTCAGTGTCTCTTGTTTGTGAGCAGGTGAAATACAAAGAATTAGTGCAGACAGTGAATGTGAAATGGAGAAGGACGAGAGAAAATGAGGTTCCATGTTGGTGGCTACATCACTGCCGGCATTTCTCTTGTGAGTGGAGATACGTTCACTGCGTTCCCTGTCGGCCAATATCCACGCCCCCAAAAAATCAAGAAACACATGTTGTACCCGATGGCACTGCCAATAAGACATGTCACCTCTAACTCCAAACCTGCTCCTTTAAAGACAGCTGTGCCTGCTGCGAGTGGAATGGTTTTATGCCCTAGCAGCCTGCAGTGGCCACTGGAGCTGCTTGATACGATGAGGTAGTAATTGCAGTCCTGAAGAGGACAGTTCACCACTGGGGCAATGGAAATGACTCAAGAAATCTCCCCTCCAATCCAAACCATTCTGTGATTCTATGATCCTATGAAAGAGACCTGCTCTGTCTTTTCTGTTTCCTGTGTCAGAATAGGATGAGGAAGAGGCACAGTGTAAATTCATTCAGGAAAGTCAGGAAGTTGTTACCGAAGTTCAGATGAATTTCAAAAGACTCAGTTGGGGAAATACTGCTTTATTTCACACTTCAGTGACAAATGGCAGCCTTGGCAACTGAGCCTTTATATTTTCAATGCACAATGTTTCCTTGAAGGTTCTTTTTCCTAATTTTTTCTTTTTAGCAATATGGTCCAGGAGAAATTATTGTTTAGGACACAGCTGACTGAACAGTGGCCAGTAACAGCTGCTTTCTTTTGTAGGGTGTCTTGCCTCTGGTGAGAAATTGGTGCAATGCTCTCTGTTGTTATTCTGTGAAACATCACCAGCAAATGAGCAGGCTAGTATTGAAAACTGAAGTAATTTCTCAGAAGTAAGAAATGTTGAGACTGCTTCTGGGCCATAATGAGAAGGCACTTTGCATTCTGGAAATGGCAGAAATTTAGTAATTATTTACCCCACCGAGTGTGATGCTGGAACAGCAGTTTCATTGCACACTCATCCAATGACCTGAGTGACAGACTTGTCTGTCCATGTATGGGTGTTGTCAGCACATCCCATCATTTAGCACTGCTGCTGTCCAGCAGTAGGCCAAGCACTTCTCACTGTGATGCTTGCATGTCTATGGACTTTAGTAAGGTACTGACTTTTTGGCCTCTTGTGTTAGAAGGCAATGTCTTTCAGTTGCTGCTAGCATTGACTCAGCTTAGAAACATATAATAAAGCACTTTAAAATGTTGTTCAAGGACTCCAGACAATCTCCAGTTACCAGAGAGTGGGAAAGTTGTAGTCGGGAGGACGTATATCAGAGGGATATCAGAGGGACTGGGATATTTGGTTTGATTTGTTTTGGCTGTTTCTGTGACAGCTCCCCCCCACCCGACCCTGGACAAAAAGAGCTTATTTCCCTTTGTTTCTCTGGCAACAAGGTCTAAAATCAATATGAGAGCAATTTTACAAGGAGCAGCTGAGACACAATTAGCATTTTGTTCACATAAGAAGTTAGGTCATAAATTAAGGCATTTGAACTGACTCCATTCAGTAGCTCCATTTCAACCTTTGATAAGCTATTAATATCTAAGAATGCCATAAAACATGCCCTGTGGCTTTTCATACTGTTTACAACAAGGTACATTTTAGGATTATGGCACTTCTCTGTATTATCAGACTACTGAAGTGACTGAGAACACATATAGGGCCTGGTAATCTTTCAAGGGTGCTTACACAGAACAAAACCTTTGGGGCTGCTCAAAGTAGCTCACGGTGAGCTTGTTTTCCAAGAGCTTGATTTATTTTAAAATGTCTAACTACCAACAAACTGGGTGCCTGAGTTCTGCCATGCACACTGGCACTCAGGACAGAGCTGTTCCCCTGTGAAGCCATCTAGTTCTGCAGAGCATTATGGCAGGGTGAACAAAGATGATGAACCCACGCCACACTTGTAAGATCAGGAACATGGGTCTGAGCAGGTGGCTGTGTGTCAATCCAGATTGAAGCAGAGGAAGCTAGATGGGTTGCTAAGCCAGCAGCTGGGAATCAAACCATCCACATCAGGTTTTCAGTCACAGAGTTGTCAAGCACATGTTAACATACACAAGATTCAAACAGCTCATGCAAACTGTAGAGTTGCTGCAGCTATGGCTTTTGCCTGTTCGCTGAAGTACCAGACTGCAGTTTGCATTCTGATGGCTTAAGGCTGCAGGGAATGAATTTACCCCAGGGCAAAGAGTCAACAGAGTCATGTTGGATCTTAATGGGGCTTTTAGTTTATGCATACACTGAGTCACAAACATATGCACACATGGAGTGTGAGCACTCTCTTTATTTGTTCACACTAGGCATACAGAAAAATACTACAGAGTTCCTGGTTTTTCCTGTAGACATGGAAAGCAATAAATGACACCATCCCTAGCGTTATCTCAGGCCTTGTTTAACTGGAGAGCTTCTCCTGTGGGCCTGGGGCACCATAGGCTGGCAGAAGGTTGACTGCAGAGTACAGAACCACTGGCAGAACCTTGGTTTCTGCTCAGCTTTATTTTGTGTGGCAATCTATAATGGCAAAATATGTTTGTACCCTGGAAATGTGGGATTCGCGTTTATTGTGTCTGGATGACTTCAAGCTCATAGGTGGTCACTGCCAAAACAGTCACTCAGGAAGGATACCGAGCCACTGGGTTGACCATCACTGTCTACCACCTCTTCTCTCCCCTCATCTCCCTCTGTATTTCTCTGGGCTCTGAGCTCTCTGCTCAGTTTTTTTTACATAAGCAAAAGCTATGTCAGTGCCACATACATGGCACAGAAGCACGTAGAGGGATACATTGGTGAGGTAAATCACTTTGTACATCGTCACTACATTTAGAATAAAGGGAAGTATGTATTCTGTGAACTAACATGAGATATATGAACTCAGTCTTCCAGGCATCAGTTGAATGGTCTGCCAACATAGGTAGCAATTGGTGTATGTACTGACTCCATATGTTTTTACACAGCTTTGCCGTAAAATGAAATGGTTCCTATCATTTTCCTCTGCAACATACATTATACAGTTGACAAATGAATGATCTGCCTCAATAAAAGAAGTCGTATGTGTATTTGAAAGGTGGGCAAATCTACGTTATTGAACTGCTCACAGCTAGCAATATACATAACCTCTTCTTTCTGTGATCAGCTGCCAACACAGACCGCTGTTGGGCAGCAGAAAACAGAGCTTTATCCATACAGGCATGCACAGCCATATCATGCCCACAATGGGAGGCAGACCTGGGTCAGTGTGATGGCTCACAGCCCTGAACGTTTCTAGAGCCTCAGAGTGCAGTCTGCTTCACAAAACTGCCTAGAGGATGACCAGCTATCAAGAGGATGAGGTAAGGCAGGTAAACCAAGCCTTCAGAAGAGGTACCCATTAACTTATCTAAATCCCCTCCCTCCTCTGGTCACACAAGGGTTCTGTGAGCAACCTGTTGCCATTTACATAGTTTTACTGTTACCTGTTAGGCCTACAGACATCACAAGCTATGTTTGCTTCTGGCTCAGTCTGTGAAGGAATAATGTGCTGAGATCAGGCCAAATCTTGAGCATGGTGAGGTTGAACAAAGTACTGCAGATGCAAGAGTACTGCTACAAGAAAAAGCTTTAGGGGAAACTATTGCCTCACGTTTGCTAAGTGGAGTTTTGTTTGACTCAAGTTTTATCATATCACTCATGAAAATGCAGACTGTGCCTTGCAGGAGTCCTGAAGGTTGCTGCATGTGTTAGGTGCTATATTATGTGCTAATACCTGTAAGCACTGATTCCTGTTTAGGAAGCTTATCGCTCTGCACAGGTACAATATATTTGCCATTTTGAATATTTATTTACTTTGTGATAGACAACTTCAAAAGCTTCAGGAAAGAGAAAAAAAATTCTCACAGAAAATTGTCCTACTAGGACTTTTTTTTTTTTTTTTTTTAAACTCCTGAAGCTAACCTCAAGATTGAATTACACTGTTAACAGAATTTAACATTTCTGAACTGGATCTTTGAGGTAAAAATAAAACCTCATAACCAGCTAATATTAATATCAATCAAAAGAATCTCCCTCCAGCAGAACTAAATCAATTAATGGGCTATGTATTAACCTACACTTGTGTACCCGTGCTATAATATGTCAGGATCATCCTACATGTCCCCCACCTATGCCTTAAGTAAGCCTGCAAATAACTTTGTCAGTAGCTGGAGGAACTAGAAATTTGCATCTTATCAGTTTGAAGTTGGGTGCTGGGAACCTGTGTCTGGAGTACAGTTATCTGCAGATGGATCAATGTGCTGTCCTTCCTGGGTCCTGATGGTTGAGGAGGTGCACAGCAAGACTTTTTGCAACAAATTGTATGTTTTGTTCACCCAGACACCTGCATTTGAATACCAGTATCTAGATTGACCACATATCTTATCACATTGAGCTCATAAACTAGGAATTATTGCATCCTCATTCACCTACGCAAGGCTTTCCTTCAATGACCGTAGTCACAGATAGAATGTCTTTCATCAGAGAAGTAATCCAATTTTAATCAAAAGCAGATTGTTGCTGTAAATTAGGAGTAGTACACATTGTATTTAGCAGTTTGTTAATAGTATGAGCTCATGAAGGGGGAGCATAGATCACTGAGCAGGTGAAAAGGAATCTGCACTGTTGGGCTGTCGTGTTGTGGAAGAGGTCAGTAACTTGGAAGACATCTGGATGTCTTGATCAGTGACTGTTTTAAGACATCCCTTATTTTATTTTTCCTAGTATGTACATAGCAGTCGCTGGAGCCCTACCAAAGGAATGCTGCCCCACAGAAACAGTGACATTTGTGCTTGCACTACAACAACATCAAAGAAAAAGGTAATGGCTCTAGCAGTAAATCAGAATCACGCAATGAATGGAAGAATCCTCGCTCTGTAAACTTTTGCAACACAGCTATGTAACGTTTGTTAAACTCAAAGATAAACAGTAGTAAAAAGGCACTTACCACCATCCTGGTGTGAGAAAGTCTGTGAAGAGAAAAAAGAAAGAAGACTGGTTAAAACTTTTTAGGGTTGCTTTTATGGTTCTTTGTCACTTTTACATGGGTAACTGGGTCTTTGGCTCCTCAGGTCTAGGTGCAGTTAAAGGCCAAGGAGGCGGGACACGTTTGTAACAGAAAGGAGAACTCTTGCTGTTTTTCATAGGCAGCATCATTCAGAAGTGCCATTTATGTCAAATGATGCTATTTTTGGGTGCTACTGGGACGGGGAAGCTTGAGATTCCTTCCAGGCATCCTGACATCTTTCATTGGTTTCCAAAAGCTCACATGCAGATAAGCTATGAGATAGGGTACTAAATCTCCTTCTTGAAAAGGCTGGAATGGAGAGGGGAAATCCAAATAGTCCAAACCAAAATAGATCTGACACCTCTGTATCTTTGCTGCTTTTGGTCATCCTGGTTTGAAATAAATGCTCTGCAACTGCCCTCAACCTTCCTGTAAATGCATGAATTATAGCTGCTATTTTGGAATAGTGCTAAGAGTCTCAGTTTCAGTCTATGTCCAATGTTTTTTTTTTTTTTTTTTTTTTTTTTTTTAATACCTTTTGCAAGTTGTCGAAGGACTTCTCAGTCTCCTTTAGTTTCTCCAAAATGATTTGTTCTTTGGCAGATATTTGAGATTCCTCACTTTCTAATTTCTGTATTTCTTCTTCCAACCTGTGGAAGACACACAGACATACACATACACAGAAAAATAAAGCTTATGAAAGACATTTCAGTGAGATAAAGTCACTAAGGTAGTAATTAGAATTTCAAGTGTCATAAGGAATACTTTTATACTTGCTATTCACATCTTACTTACTAGTACGTGAATGGACATGAATTATTTATAAAGCATATACTCAAGGCAAAAAACAGAATTTTCTTATTACAGACTTTTGCAAAAAAAGTGCAGGTTAACTAAAAGTACACCTTCATCCCAATTCCTTTAACATCTCTCAGACATGCACTTCCATTGTAGAAAGCAGAGTATTGAATATAACTGTAGAAATGCAGTACTGATTAGAGGAATGCTGCTCCGAGTGCTGCTGTACTACAGACAGTGGAAGTGGAAATAGCTTTTGGAAGCTGGCAGACAACTGGTTGTATTAGGAATTTTTTAGGAGCAAATGCATCACCCAATTTCCTTAATAATTGGTTGGCTGGAGCTTTCCTCTAGGGTAGCTAAAAGCCTTGGATCTCCATCCATGCTTCCTACTGTTACTGGATGGTACAGTAACATACTGCTACACATAATAAAATACCCAGAGAACAGTGTTACTCTTCTAGGTGGCAAACAGGCTTGTTGAACTTGGTGAGATCTAACAACACTCACTTCTGAAGATGCAGTTCATTCTGATTTGGGATATTCTTTCACCACAAATACACAAGGTCAGATTCTCCATTACTTTAACTTAAACCTACTTTTATTGCCATGATTTATACCAATATTATTCAGTTATATTCTTTCTATTTTTAAGCTCATCATTGTTCCTATTTTCTCAATTTTGGAAACTAATGAACAAAGGGATAAATTTTTGCTCTTTTCCATCTCTGTTCAGCACAGGGCTTCATTAATGCTTGTTTAATCAGAAGGCAGAGGGCAAGGAGAAGGTGACTGTGCACAGTGAGCTGGGAGGCAGGGAAGAATTACTCCTTTCAGGAGCTCAACAGCTTGGGTTGCTTACAAAATTCATGTGCCCAAATGTAAATATTGTTAGAAACTGCAGTCCCAATCCACCTAATGCTTTCTCCAAGTTAATATAACATGTTTAAAAAAAGCTAATATTTCATTCTAGTGAGATAGAGGAAGTTGGTACAGGGAATACTGCAGGGAGAAAGTTTTCGAAAGTATTCTTTCATCTCAATTTTCCTTCCCAGGAAATATTTTTAAATTTAAGTGGAAAAATCATTTGCCACCGAGGTCAGAGATTGCCATGCTCCTACTTAATGAATTTAGAAGTCAACAGAAAGGTGGTTCCATTTTCTCCCGTGTCCCTCGGGCTGATGAGTAGATCCATGCACATTTACACCTTGCTGACAAAGACATTTGAATTATTATGTTCTGATAAAATTATGTCGTGGAGCTGGGTGAGTGGGGTTTTGGTAGTGTGTCTCTTTTCTTCGCAGTGAATTACTCAGCAGCATGTTCGGGATACATATTGTGCAGCCTGGTGCATGTTGCTAGACACATGACCCAGGAAGAGGCTGGAAAATGGCAGTGCACAGAAGTCAGCAACAACAAAATCCACGTGAAAAATTCTTTCAGATGAGCTGGACATGGGTTCGTCTGTTATGACAGTGAGAACACTGAGGGCACACGTGGAGTAAGGCAACTCATTTGCTGTGAGTAGCGCTGCAAATGTTTGTTAGACTTCTTGCAATCAGAGGTGATCATAAATGCAGATTTTGTGCACTGGCTCAAAAATGTGAAAGGAATATCTTGCTATTTTGTGGATTTATAATTTCTTACTTTCTGGATATCTGTTCTTTTTTTTCTTTTTTTTTCTTTTTTTTTTTTTTTTTCCACTTGTCTGTGTTCCTCTTAACCTTCACTCCCAGTCCACTTCCACAGTTCCTGCTGCATTCATGCCAGACTACTGGTGCCACTAAAAAAATTTGGATATATCAGATTTTCCTATTCTGGAAACTTTTTTTTCTTCTTTTTAATTTTTTAAAACCTTCTAGAGTCAGTAATATCAGCAACTTGCTAAAGAGGAAAAGAATTGATTCAGAGCTGCCAGTATTAAAGACATGGTAGGGCTCTTAGGGGCAGAGTTCCTAGAGTGCATAGAAATTTGTGCTGTATGTCCACATTGCTCTTCTTCCACTGAAATCATTGCAGGCAGACTAAGAACTCTAAGGCATTACTGAGACTGGATCTGGTCCTGCAGGCAAAATGCTGGATCCCTAGCTGCAGCAGGAGAAATACGGATCATGCAGATGTGTTTAGCTAGAATGCACTCTGTTACACAGCACAGGGATCATTTACCAAGCGTTATTACCCACAGGAGGTTACTTTATTCCTCTTCACTAAAGTTTACAACTCTAATCTCTATGCTTGAAGGCCGAGGAAATGCTAATGGGATATGTGAGGTAACAGAACCGCTCTGCAGAGAACGCTGTTTCCATGTGAGCTGTTGTATACATAAACCAGCAAATCACACAGGTACCAGAGACCTCGCTGGAAAACACATCTTCAGTAGGCAGTTGCGCCTACCATCTTTGGGCTTCTTACACTGAAGCAGTGCAAAAATTAAAGTAACAATACAAACTGAAGGTTGTTTTGTGTCCTTTTTTTTTGCTGCTGTATCATACTGCCAAATTTTCTGGGTGACCAGGAGTACTGCTGGCTATTTTGGTAACAAGATACAACAGACAAACGCAAGTTTAGCCTGAGAAACAGGCACTAATAGCACATTTGTTTCAGGCAACATGCTGTATAATGATCTAAACAGCAATAAATCCATCAAAGTGTGCATACATGCATACACAAAGTCCTTACATTCTTCCAGTGTAAGCTTTCTAAATATTCAATAATGTCCCTTTCTTCTAACCCAGTTTAAATAGGATGTATTTTAATTGTCATTTGACACCTGGTAAGGAAACCCTCTAGTTCCCTTCTTCCTGGCTTCTTAAGCAGACTTCAGGCTAGAGTTTGAATGACAGCCATGACAATAAAGCCATCAAATAAACAACTGCAGTATCAGGAATGCTGTAGGGAATGCACACACAGGAAAATGGAGCTCAAGACTGTTTTGAAGTGGTATAAAACAGCCTGTTAGCCTAGCAGCTTCTCAGCGCAAGTAGTTATCTGATCTCCAGGATCTGCTGAACTGTTGCCATAAGGATTAAAAAAAAGCAGGTGATGAATTCAGGAGTTGCTTTGTCATGGTCAGGTCTTTACAGTGGGTGTACTCTGAGTCCCACTTCCCTTAATACCATAGGAACAAAGAGGGGAGATTTCGTCACTCAGAAATCCGACTGGGTCTTGGGCTTTCTGTACCTCAGCTTCCTCTGGTGGACATCTGCCATAAGCACTTGAGGATACGAGAGCATTTTCAGTGGTGTGATTTCCTTGGCTGCAAGGGATGTTTCTCTTGCCACATCTCAGCTCCAAGTTTGTGTCCCAGGAGGTGGAGACAGGAAAGTGGTTATCTGTCCAGCCCTGTTGGGCAATTCCCAGCAGGGCCATCAAGTGCTCTGTTTTGGTCATGCTCTCCTGGAAGCAGCTAACCTGAACACACAAGGAAATCCAGCATATTTCAAGGATTCCTGTGTATCCTGACTTGGCGTCCAGGAGGCTGGGGAAAAGATGCCTGTTGAAAGTGGTCCAGATTGGATTACGAAAACCTGGTAGTGTCCCATATGATGCTTGGGCTCAGCACTGAGAAGAAGGGTCATGAAAACCAGGTGACCTACTTGGTCATTTTTATGGTGATGTCCCACCACAAAGGGGAGAAATCATGAACAGAAGATGTCCAGGAATTCTGTCTCTTGGCGATCATTTTTCTGCCAGTCATCATCTGTGGGTGTTCTCACTCACTGGTTGGTAAGATTACAGAAACAATAATCCAGGTCAGATGGGAGACCTCTAGAGACCTTCAAGCAAGGTTAGTTATGAGATCATACCAGGATGCTCAGGGCTTTGTTCAGTGAAGGCTTGATATCCACTAAGGCTTTGGGGTAAAGAAAGTCTTTTCAAGGTAGGTTTTCTCTTTCAAAATCTGTAAGTGTTAGATAAGATGCAGAATTCAGAGCAGAACTGCTCAGTGCTGCAGGGGAAAGAGGATGCATCAGGTGTCTGAAGGAAATCTGATTTTTGCGTTTGATAGGATTGGAGCCTATGTGTCAGCAGGGTGGGATATTCTGAAAGAGCAGGGATGATGGGATGACACCTCATGCGGGGATGCTGGGACCAGAGACCAAATGAACTTTTGGAGAGTATTTTTAGTTCAGATGACAGAAAGGGAAATTAAGAGGGGAGAGCTAAGAGGTGAAGAGAAAAGGTGGTACTGTGGTATATGTAGATGTGCACTGATGTTGAAAACAATGAATTTAGGCCTTTGTCTTCCTCTCTGTTGAAAGATACAAGTGCTTTGCCCTGACCCCAGCACAGACCCTGAAGAGTGCTCTCAGGATGCTCGCACAGTTGATGCACAGCCTCGCTCTTTGCAACAAGGACACACAAATCTTAAGTAAGGAGAGTCATGCCAGAAGACAACACAGCCTCCTCTGTCCAACTCACTAACTCTGCTTTCTGGAGATACCTCACCTAGGAGAAAGCTCAGCAGTGTTTTTTTTTCTCTAGGTAGGACTGTAACAGCATTATAAGCAGGGAGAACAGCCACAGGTTTAAAGACCAGTTCTTTAGCCAGTTTTAGCTCTGAATGCTGGGTTGTACTCCACAACCTGAGAAATATGCCATTTCTGCTGGGAAGACAGATGCATAATAGAAATGATGTCTGTGGCATACATATTGATGTGTCAGTAAAAAAACGAACATTCATCTGCATGAATAAGGGAAATATACAAAGGAAAACAGGAAAGACTTAATCATAATAAACACTGAAAGGGAAAAGGTGAAGGATGCGTATGCAAAGTGAGAATGGCTCAGCTGTGAGTATTTTAACACTCTTCTAACACTGACACTCTAAATCAACCTGGTATGAAAGGCACAAAGGAGTAATGGATCTGGACACTAAAAATTAGTACCAAGTTTCTCAGAGGTAAAAATCTAACTGATATTAAAAAGGTAGACTCATATGCAGAGAGCTATTACCAACCTCCCTAATAATTACTACACAGAAAGTTAAGCATAAAGTTTAAGGAGAGCTGGGCTCTCCTTTGACATTTGTAGGGCTGAATTTGATCTCTGCATGGGCTCAGTTTCTGTCACACGCACTTAGCCTTCATGAAGCTTTTGACCAGAAAGCAATGCCAGAAAGTGTTTCTTCTCTTATGGGCAACTGAAACTCAAAGTGCAGTGTCCATCTTTGAGCACAGAGCCAAGAGCCTTTTCCTGCAGTGCAACTGAGTACTGGCTAAGATATTTCACCTTGTGGGCCACTCATTCCTACTATGTAGTATGGGCAGCAGGGTAGTCAGCACCTGTATCGACTTCCACATCTCAGCAAAATAGTTGTAAAGCAAAATGCCATTTACTTACATTCTATGCCATGAACTGTGCTCGTACTGCTATAGGGAAGCAGAGAATCACCTGGCTAAGTTTCTACATTGGCTTAGTTTTCTTAGCAAACACCGGCAGTTATGCTGAACCCAGGTGAAGCATCTGTAGATATCTCTATGTATCAACACACAAGCTGTGCTGGTGGTGAAAAACTGCCTGATTTCAGGTCTGAAGCAGGATCTGAAATGCGACTCTGGATCTGAGTAATTCAATACCTCTTAGTTTTGTCCTTCTGCAGAGCTCATCCTTTTTGAAAAGCTAACCCTCAAAGAGGATATCCAGCAGTGTGCATGGTATGATTTCCAGAAGGGTATTGTTTGCAGAGTGTGACTGATAATCAAGAGCAGCAAAGTTAATTAGCATCTTTGAAAAGGCTGTGTGATTGGAAAAACTGGGAACGCATTATCACTAATCAATGCCCGTAAATGAGATTTAGGCATGAATTTGCATGAGTTGCTCTGTATCTATCTATCTGTGTCTTCCTGAGCACATAGGAAGTTCCTCTCACTTAGCAAAAGTTGAAACCCAATGTAATTTGGAGAATTTGTTAAGAAAGAAAATACACTGTATGGCTTCATTGGCTGTTTACAATAGATATGTACATGCACAAAAAGGGAGCTGTATATTAATATTTTGCATCTGCCTGATTTAGGACCATGTTAATCACTGTTAGGTTAGCCAAAACAAGAACAAATCAAGAATACATTGGCCATAGGATCTCTCAAAATAAACATGGTCAGCTATAAAAACCAAATGTATTTATCCAGAGTTAGTTAGTAAACCGTTATTTGCTTCAGATGTAGAAGGCTATCTGGACAGCTTACAAATGCTTTGTCCTGGAATTGCCAAAGCTATGCAATCCTTTCCTTGCCAAAGCAACACCCTGTTGGTGTACTAATCATTGTATCTGTGGTGAGATTTCCACCAGTTGGAGCTACTTTTTCTCTGTTTTAGAAGCATGTCAACACATGTGGTTCCCCTCCTCCCAAAGCAGTACACACAAGCTGAACACACCTAGAGACTAGGAAAGCAGCACAGAAGGCTGACACGTTGCAGCTAGCCACATGAAAATTGATTTTGGCTTAGAAACTTATGTCAGCAGTTCAGCTGTACAGTGGACTGTGTTATTTATAGCTTGGGAGAAGTCCAAGGAACAAAGGGAGAGCAACTGAGGGATGACTTTAGAGTGCTCATCCTCTGTAGTGCAGCAGTGCTGGCTGCTACAGTGCTACCCAGGGCTAGCGTGGATGCACAGCTCACATGCAGGCATGATTTTGTGCACCTCTACCTGCAGCTGCTATGGAAGGAGGTTGTTTTTCTTCCACTCTTACACATACCAGTGTTCCGAGGGTACACACAGTTACTCCACAGCACCACCAGGGAAGACAGCAAGCCTAGGAAAGGGTACAGGTTTTATCTCCCAGCAATCTCCAGGCTGTCCACACCAGAAACTTCAGATAGATGCTGGCTATTTATTTTCTATCCTTATTGAAACTTACTGATGCTTCTAGAGGGTCTGCACTAGGAATGCAATAAACCTCTGCAAGCTTGGAGCTCAAGCAATGCTGCATGAAAAAGCAAAATATCTTGGGTCAGTAGCAGCCTGTACACTTCTCTGGGGAGACTCCTTCCCTCTTATCCTTGAGGGAGATCAGGTACCTGCTGCCAAGTAGTTTTGACCTCACCATCCGAGGAACGGCTCTTTCCTTAAACTCGGTGAGTTTGCTGGTGGCAGCTGAAAGGCCAAGGTACCCTTACCTTGTGTTTGGGATTTAACTGCATTTCTGTCAGAAACTCACCAGACTGGGTCAAACACTCTCAAAATCAAAAGTGTAGTTGAGCAACCAGGGAGTTGGAAAATATTACAGCTAGCAAGGGACTGACGATGCAGCTTTATGTAGACACAGTACTGAAGAAGACAGGAAAGCAAGCTCTTAACCAGACACATCCTCTCCTCATCCTTTCCTTGTCTTTCACTTTTTCCTCTACTACCCTCCTTTTCCTACCACTTGCGCAGTTCTCGTGTTCCTGGTGGATCCTATCCCTCACCATCCATGCCCTATGTCCATCCTTCCCAATCTTCCTGGTCACTCCTGCTTCCCTGGAACTGCCCTGCTCCTCACAGTCTATCAGACTCCATTGGTTATTTCTTCAATTCTAGCACCTCATTTCCTATTAAAACATTATATGTATTCCTTCCTTATCATCCTTTCTCCTTGCCTCTCCTCTCTCCCTTACATAGGGCAAATACATTCATGTATGACCGTACAACCAGTGCTACTATCTGCTGGCTGGCGTTCTAAAAGTCACTCTCCTCAGTAAAGAGATCTTTCATGTCTCATTTGTGATAAAAAAACTCTTCCAGTTTCCATGATGGAGGTCTGTAGTCTACAAAAGCTTGCATCTCTAGAAGTTAAAGAAAGGGAAATTCTATATATGTACTGCAGCTGATGAGAACAACCACAGTTTAAGGGAAGGAGTCCAACTAGGGAAGGAGATCACATTGTCAAGTGTAGTAATTATTGCACTGAAGAACACCTATGTGTATACACAATATAACATGATTTGTAACATGTTGTAAAGTAACATCTATTATGGTTTGTAAAATATGTTATACAGCTGAAATTCCCTACAAATTATCTTTCCCCTTCTGTTGCATTTCTGCTTGCTACTGTTTTCTCCCTGCTGTGAAGCGCAATTTCCTCTGAACTGCATTTTTCTTGCTCAGTTTATAATGACAATTCTTTTCTTTTGTCCTGGGCCAAAGATTGTGTTTTTACTTTTCATTTGTTTGTTTTCTTTTGTTTTTACTCTCAAGGACATAAATATTTCTGACGTAAATATTTTTCTTCCTCTTCTCTACCTATTGCTTAGATTGCATGAAGTGGATACGAACACAACATGGTGGTGGTTACATCATTATTTGTTTGTTTTTCTGCAGTGCCAGTGTTCATATTACTCTTTGGAACTCTAAATCTTTTTTCTGTCAATAAGTGGGATAATGGTACATAATTCTACAATGTGAAATGAAAATATCGTGGATAATTCTAGCTTTTTGCACTGACAAGGTGCCCAAGTTCTTTCATAGCAGGAAAAAGTACTCTAAAGTTTCGCTGTAGGATTCTTTGCACATGTTCTACTTTCGAAGAAAGGATTTGAAGTGGTGTACTGAGCACCACCGTAATATCTCTGCTCCGACTGTTTGCACACTATAAGTGTCTAAACACCATCATCGACAAGCAGTGTTACCAACCTATTCTAACACCCATTCAACTGACAGAGGTTTAAAGAGAGTGTATGCTGGTTATTAATACACATGTTGTATTTATGACAGACCAAGCACAACCACGGCTACTTGAGAGAACATCTTAAAATGCTGTAATCCATGGATTTGCCTTTATATGTATATATATATATACATATATTCATATATATATGTTCAGGTACATGAAGAGTAATTGAAAAACAAGATCCTCCTTGCATAGGTTCCCCTTTTTTCCTCTTACTGATGCTTCTTGTCATTCTTTGAATTCTTACATTTTCCTCCATGCCAAACTCCACTGCCTCTTCTAAGAGAGACTCTGCTCACAGTCATGGCAGCTCACTCCTTACTGCACACAAATCAAGATTTCATTCCTTGTTTGTTTGCCATCTGGGATGTTTTCAATCCCTCCCTGTCCCCAGGGAGCAAATGCAGATAAGTCCTTTGTATGGCAATCTGATCACATCTAAAAGCTTCCACTGTTTGTTGAAAGAGCAGTGTTCTCAAAAAACCAAGCAAAGGCTGCAGTTGCCTGTTTCAGCTCAGCTGTAACCTCCGTAAATCACTATGTCTGACTCCATTTCTCCGTCTTGATCCAATACACTTTTCAGTATGGTCCAATCACACATCAGGCTGTGCTTCTCACAGGAAAGTATGTTATTTGGTACTATTAATTATGGATACTCACAGTACATGTGATGTTTCTGGGATCTTGGTTTGTCTTTAGTCATGTGTGCTTCTAATGACTACATGGACTTTGTAGTGAATTTTAGGTGCAGACAACAGCTTATTTGTCCTCTTTCTTTACGAATAGTCTGCAGTGGTTGCTTAAAATGTGCTGTTGCAAGGAAGATGGTGTCAATAATTTGTTGGCTTTGTAAGGCTGTGCTGCCCAGCAATCAGTGGTCTGACCTAAGGCACACCATGCCATTTGATGGAATGTAGTCAAGAAATACACATCTGAGAACAACTCAGAAATTGAAAATGAGCACCAGAAAATTCAGGCTATTACACTGAAAACGTGCAAGTCCAAGCAGGTATTATAATTGGTGTGATGACACCTTCCTTGTGACTTGGCTGGTGCATGGCTGTTAAAGCACCACAGTTTTACTATGATGGAAAATTGAAGCTTGCAGGGATCCCAACTGCTTCCCTCTGACTTTTCTTACCCAACCCTTCCTTGCCTTTTGTGTTGTGCTTTAGACTGCCTGAACCTGTGAGGCGCTCAGAAGCCCCTGAGCAGGAGAACTAGGGGGTACGTGCAGCTGGCAGTCAGTGTGCTTTGGGCAGTGAGCTTTATTAAGTTCCTTTTAACATTCCCAACATCAAGAACCCCTCACAAATATAGAAATGCATTCCTCTGCATGTCTGCCAAAGCTGCTTGGACAGCAGGGACAGAATCCGAGCAGCAGGGCAGGAAGGGGAACACCCAGTAGGAACTGCTGCTTGTTTTGTTTGTTTCTTGTTGCAAACAGTTTCTTGGACTCAAACATCACAAATCTGTCCTCTGCTGCCATTCACTTACAGGATCTCACAGTCCCTTTTTCTAGGACAGAGGCTGGTGCAAGGTGAAGAACGTGTTCTCTAGGAATGGACAGGCTGTCCGGTTTTGCCACTCTCCACCAGTATCAACAAGCAATAAACCAAAACCCTACTGTCCTGACCTCGCTTCATGGCTCTAATCTACATTAAAGCTCTTGTGATCTGTTTGTTTATTTGTTTGTTCTTGGTGGTAAGTCTCCCTGTGCTCCCAGAAAGCACCAGAACAAATGCAGCTTCAATGGGGAGAGGTTTCACCCTGGTGAGACAACTCCAGGTTATCCAAACTGCTCCAGCTGAGGCAAATCAAGCCAATCAGGAAGCCCCCAGAAATGTGGGCTGTGTTCAGATTGTTGTTTCCATCCTGAGACATTTCCTGCTATTGTTCTTACCATTTTCTCTGAGTGTCCATGGAACTGTTGGGTGGTGCTGTTACTGCCGGTAAGGGATTTTGGGGAAATCTTACGTCCTTGCAGGCACAGGGAGAACTCTGTGCTGTTCTCCTCATAAATTCCCAGGACATATTTCCGGCCCACAAGTGCAGGGAAGGTGGGGCTGCAGTGATAACTGGATCTTGGTTAGCAAAGGAAAGTGTATTTTGCCACTGGCTGTGCTCAGCTAGGCAAGAATGAAATTGTGTGGTAAAATAATGAATGAATTTCAGTCCAAGGAGTTGCTTACCACCCCAGGACAAGCAGAGGAAGCAAGTCAACAGCATCCTGGGATTGACTGAAAGCTGATGAAATTCTGAACAAGTTTTGGAAATGCATTAGTTTCTACTACCACAGTTTTATCTCTGTCATACAGACCCTGGTTTTCTCTTCTCAAGAGTACAGAGTGTTTTCTACATTTGCCCTAGGCACTCCCAATGTCCATATCTCATTTCAAAATTGTCTTCCTTCCATCAGAAGCATCCCATTAGTTGTTACTATACTAGGTGAGAGTGAGAAGAGTTTGGGGGAGAGAGCTGGAGGCCACACCAAACGAGCTCCTAAATCCCCACTACCTGTTCAAGGAATCCTGAGCATATCTGGAGGCATTCTGTCCTTTGATTTTTGTACATAATAATATAATTTCCCATGCTGTGTAAAATCTGTGAAACCAAATTCTTGCTTGGAAAGCATCTTATGAATAAAGAAAGGAGTGCAGAGAAGAGCTCTGAGATTGCACGTGATTTCCCCTTCCAGCTCTTTATTCCACGTTACCTAGTATCAGTCACACACAAGTCATGCTATCTTATCATTCACAGTGCTGAAGAAAGACGAGTGAGTCTAACAGTGTGGCAATGTCCTTTTTACTTTCTTTGATGGCTCAGAAGTCCCTTTGCTGCCTCATGGAAAGTTGGAACAAGGCATGATTTTAATTGTGGGAAGCTGAAAAGTTTGTCTTCACTTTGCACAGAATGCTTGTGGTAAGAGTCAGCTGACAGCTTCCTGCCTGCGTGGGTCTTAGCTGCGTGAAATTCTTGACCTCTGGACTTCCCAGGAGCCACAGAAGTTCCAAGTCAGGATAAGCAGACATCTGGGCTGATTCAAATCAGGGTCTGAAAAAGAGCCAACAGAGCACCTGCAGCTCAGGATGAGCTAGAAAAGGGATTACTTTCCTTTGTGGAAGAACCTCTGAAAGTATGTCAGGGTCTACGTTTTGATGGTTGGCCCATAGGTGGTTACAATAGCAGAGAGAGAACACAGGACTGCCTTTCTGGGAGTAAATGAGGAAGAGAACCTCCAGAAATTGAGCAGTGTGGATAAACCCTACAGTCTCATACATTTCTTTCTACTCTGTTCGTTATTCTTTCTGCAACAGCTGAGGAAAACCAAGTGCAGCCTGTGGGTTACTGGCTACAATCCCAGGACGTTTGGCTGGCAGTGAGGAACTGGCTTGCTTTGTTTTGTTTTAGTGGATGCCATGACTATACAAAACACCCTTATACTTTGTTGTCAGAATAACTGCGATGCCTGAAACAGTGGTACAAAGGAATAGAGTAGGAAGAGGAGCTGGTCCATGTCACATCTCTGGCAATTCCTGTTATGTGACCAGGAAAAAGAGATTGGAATTTTGTACGAATTTCCAAAAACCTCAAGGATTTACTTTAGGGATTTTTGAGTTTCACAAGGGTCTTAATACTCAGGATCTTGATCTTCAGCCTGAATCTCAGTAAGCCTATGAATATGGTTGACTTTAGCCCAGTGATTCACCCCCCCCCCCCTTTGCCTTTCTATGCCCACTTTGTTTTTGCATTGGTATTTGAACTATTTATACAAGTAAGATAACTTTTTGTAAGAATGGGTATTAACGAATGTGATAGTATTATGAAAGCCTGCTCAGGTTTACAAAACTAGCAGAACGTTTTTGTTTGCTGGGTCTAAAATTTCACCAAAGGGAAAGATGTCACAGATGTGCAAATTAATAAAAAGTCTATGCTTCATTTCCAAGTCGTTTCACATAGATAAGCATATTCACCCTAAGAAATATATGAAGTTAACGTAAATTTCTGGTAACAAGATCCAGTTTTTGTTAACAAGTTCCAAAAGATGCACATAGGCACCTTTGTGGATTGACAAAAATAAACACACCTGAGAAATTTTAGAGATGCTTTTGAAAATGGGATGAAGATCTTCTGACATTTTGTCTCCTGTGATTTCCATGCCAACTGAGGAGCAGTCATGAAAATTTACTTTTCAATGGAGCTCTATGTATGTGTGTGTAATGACACTAAACTGCAGAAGATAGCACAGAAGTGAAAATATAGCCCCAGTCCTTAGGAATGGGCTGACAAAAAACAAAATTAAATTCAATTCAATTGCCTTAATTCAAAAAAGGCATTGAAGCTAACAACAGCAACAATGTTCAGGGAGCTTGAATGGCACCAGTTGCACTACCATGACCAATAGATGAGGGCAGTTGGAATTGTGGACTGCTGAGAGAGCTGGCCAAGGGGTTTGCAGATTCATCACTGAGTGCCAGATGGACACCACCAACTGTCTAAATGTTTCTTCCCTCATTTGAAATTGGCCTCATTTCTCCCTGGCTCTGTCTGCAGTTCTCAGCTCTGCTGTTGGCAGTCCCCATGGCACTCACCCTGCAGCCTGCACACAAGCTCCCATCAGTGTGCTGCTCCACAATGGCACTCACCCTACAGCTCCACACACAAGGAGCTACGTGGTCTACAGTCATGCCCTACTCTAAGCAAATTTCTCATTAGTGGATTGAAACACCCACAGCGCCATTTATTTCCACCCATCTATACTGTTTTGTTTCATTTTGTTTTTTAATACTCATGGTAGCTGTTGTGACCAGTCATAAAGAAGTATTTTGTGGTGGTACAAAGCTGCTGATGTTTGCCATTTTGCACTATGCAAACCCTGGTAAGCATGAGCAGGCTAAAGGTGCAGCTTTGTGTTCAAACCAGCTGTGTCTGTAAACCTCTCTGGCTTCTTGCCCTGGGTCCAGACCCAAAGTGAGTGCTTTTGTGGCCTTCTGGCCATGGAGCTGCTCTGGCCTCTGCTCACTGCCTACTGCATGCCTCCTCCTACGTGGCTGACACAAGCAGAATAAAGCTCCAAATATCCTCATACAGAAATAGTTTTACTTTTACTCATGCCTGTCTTCTTCTCTTGAATACACTCTTTAGGAAGTATCCAAGCCTTCAGGCCATGAAGTCCTTGAAAAATTCAATTGCTGTGACACAAAGGAATCTGGGAACAACTTAATTCTGATCTCCAAAGAATTGGGAATGGATTGATTTGCGGAAGGACCCAGCATAATTTAGATGTGGCTCAGGCTGATTGTGAGTAATGTGGAGTTTGAATCTAAAGATGAGAGGAACATCTTCTTGCCTTGGAAAAGAGGAACATCTTCTTGCCTTGGAAAAACTGGTCATGCAGCAATTGCAGGGGTGAAGGCTCAACCCAGGAGATGGTTGCCGTAACACACAGGGCTCAGTGGCAGTGGTAAGGTAGCTCATCACCATGTCTTGCCTGGCCCACGGTGAGCTGATGCACTCGGGTGATCTCTTGCTTCCTGCAGTCAGCGTAAATACCCAGGTAGCAGAAGTACTTGTAAAAGCTGTGGCCAGGGACCCACGAAAATAACACAAGGATGTGCAACTTCTTAATCAAGACTGCCAAATGCTCAGCACCTCCCACAGAGCTATTTCCACTTTTCTCATTTCCCCTTCACCCTCCCTCATACCACACTCCTTAGCTGAGCCTTGGCTCTTCACGTTGCACGTCACTGTGTAGAAGTGCTTGTTTAGCAGTTTTGCCACCTAATAAAAGAACACAACAAACCTTCAGACAAACACTCCATGGACACAGAAAGTGTTGCAGAAGTGTTGCAGAATTTCTCTTTCTGCTGTCCTACAGGCCTGCCTTGACAGTCAGAGAGGATCGCCCTGTGCACAGACATCAGCTGAAGGATCAGGGACAGAAACGGATCCGCCACAGCAGAAAGGAAATCATAAAAAGGAAATAATATACTGCCGCCTGTACAAGCAGATTTTATAAGATGTGATCCAGATTCCTGCGTGATGAGTTTCCATGCAATGTATGGGGCCCTCTAGTGAGCTCGGGCATGATGACAGCCACTAGGAAGGAGCTCCTCTCACCTTCTCAGTTGCAGGCCCTGAAGACAAAGACTTCACTAGCTGCCAGCCAGGTACCTGGGTTATGAGACCAGCAATACCCATCATAGTAGCTTTTTGTGGCTGCTCTTGGATTCTTTACGACCAAGCTGGATCATACCCGTGGCCGACTCTGAAACTTACAGCCTGTGGCATGACGTTTGGGTACTACTATGCTTTTTCAGTCCTGGGGAATGTGGGCACAGGATGGTATCTGGGCCTTTCAGACACCAGCACGCGACTCCTGACTCTCCGATGACACTTCCAACTTTAAACACAGACACTAGTGTTTTCAGGAAACTTTATCTGCTGTGTTGGGATACCTCAGGAAATCTGAGGGGAACCTTACTTGATGAACGTCAGTTTAATCTCATTGATCACTGGGAACTAGGGGACCACAGAGTCCTCTAGCTTTACCTTCATCAGAACAAATACGTTCACTTCCTCTCTTGGATGTTTATTTGACCTGCCTCAGGAGAAAACTTCGTGTCCACCAGCCACCCACAGAACAGATGTAAATCCCAAGCTTGGTAATTGCAGTAATGACAGACTGCTTCACACTCTCCTGAATTGTCATTGAAGCCCTGACCTGCAAATGTTAGGGTACCAAATTAGCTTTCAGTGTGCCACTATTAGTCCCTGTGAATACAAGCATGCACATCTGGAAACACATGCAATTTCAATATGTGTCTGTTTGTTTATGCTATGGGCAAGGTAAACAAAATATAATTAGCTCTGCTATCCTTCAGCCTAGTAAAAACAGAATGGTCATCGCTAGTATTTGGTTTTGCAGTAGCTTCGCAAGGTCCCTAGGACTTGTCAAGCTCTGTTTTTACCCACCTGTTCTGTTTGACTTATGCATGTTTGTGTAATCTTATGGCACTCTGTTTATTTTTTAAACAGAGTGCCAAGCTGCTTTTTCTGTATTAAAAGGTGTTTATGACCCCAGTATATTAATGTAGCACAGAGGAAGATACGTGATGCCACAGCTGGAGCCTGGGAAGAGGACAAGAGGACAGGCCAGGAAAAAACAGGAGGCAGGGCACAGGCTGACCTTGGAACTTCCACAGCTATGAGCAATCTAGCAGTGGTCAGGCCAAGTCCTAGAGCAAAAGAATAAAGGGCACGTATCTAATAAATATGTTAACTTCATATACAGCAAATTTGGATCTGTCATGGAATTACATGCCAGTGAAGAAAGATTAAACTGTAAAAGATGTTAGAACATATATACAAACTGCCTCAGACTTAGGAGGAGGAAGCCATCTATGTCTATATCACACAGCATCACAGAATTGTAGGGGTTGGAAGGGACCTCCAGAGATCATCGAGTCCAACCCCCTGCCAAAGCAGGTTCCCTACAGCAGGTCGCACAGGTCGGCATCCAGGCAGGTCTTGAACATCTCCAGAGAAGGAGACTCCACCACCTCCCTGGCAGCCTGTTCCAGTGCTCCGTCACCTCACTGTAAAGAAGTTCTTGCGCACACTGATGCGGAACTTCCTGTGCTGCAGTTTCCGGCCGTTTCCCCTTGTCCTGTCTCCACTCACCACTGAAAAGAGTCCGGCCTCGCCATTCTGCCCCCCACACCTCAGATATTTATAGACCTGGATCAGGTCCCCTCTCAGTCTCCTTTTCTCAAGGCTGAACAGACCCAGTTCACTCAGCCTTTCCTCATAGGGGAGATGCTCCAGGCCCTTCACCATCTTGGTGGCCCTCCGCTGGACTCTTTCCAAGAGATCCCTGTCTTTTTTGTACTGGGGAGCCCAGAACTGGACGCAGTACTCCAGATGAGGCCTCACCAGGGCAGAGCAGAGGGGGAGGATCACCTCCCTCGACCTGCTGGCCATGCTCTGTGCAATGCACCCCAGGATGCCATTGGCCCTCTTGGCCACAAGGGCACCCTGCTGGTCCCTCTCTGCAGAGCTCCCCTCCAGCAGGTCATCCCCCAACCTGTACTGGTGCATGGAATTATTCCTCCCCAGATGCAAGACTCTACACTTGCTTCTGCTAAACCTCATCCAGTTTTTTTCTGCCCAGCTCTCCATCCTGTCCAGGTCTCGCTGAATGGCAGCACAGCCTTCAGGCATGTCAGCCAATCCTCCCAACTTCGTATCATCAGCAAACTTGCTGAGGGTGGCCACTATCCCCTCATCAAGGTCATTGATGAAGATGTTGAACAAGACCGGACCCAGCACCGACCCCTGAGGAACACCGCTGGTTACAGGCCTCCAACCGGACTCTGCACCACCAACAACAACCCTCTGTGCTCTGCCAGTCAGCCAGTTCTCAACCCACCTCACTGTCAACTCATGTATCCCACACTTCCTCAGCTTTGTTATAAGGATGTCGTGGGGGACAGTATCAAATGCTTTGCTGAAATCAAGGTAGACTACATCCACTGCTCTCCCCCCATCCACCCAGCCGGAGACAACATCATAGAAGGCTACCAGGTTGGTCGAGCACAACCTCCCCCTTGTGAACCCGTGCTGACTACTCCTGATAACCTCCTCTTCTTCCAGTTGTCTGGAGATGACATCCAGCACAAGCTGTTCCATCACCTTTCCAGGGACAGAGGTGAGGCTGACTGGCCTATAATTGCCTGGGTCTTCCTTCTTGCCCTTTTTGAAGACCGGGGTGACGTTGGCTATCCTCCAGCCTTCAGGCACCTCCCCCGTCCTCCAAGACCTCTCAAAGATGACCGAAAGTGGTTCAGCAATCACCTCTGCCAGCTCCCTCAGCACCCGTGGATGAATCCCATCGGGTCCCATGGATTTGTGAACATTGGTGTTGCCTAGGCGCTCCCAGACCACCTCTTCCCTGACTGAAGGGAGGTCTTCCATTCCCCAGACCCTCTCACTAACCTCCAGGGTCTCGGATTCCCGAGGGGGAGCTTTTTCACTGAAGACAGAAGCAAAGAAGGCATTCAGTATCTCCGCCTTCTCAGCATCCCCCGTTACCAGAACACCCCCGTCACTTAGCAGGGGAGCCACATCCTCCCTAGTTTTCCTTTTACTGTTAACGTACTTAAACAAGCCCTTTTTTATTATCCTTTATCCCCTTTGCCAGATTTAATTCCAGGCAGGCTTTAGCCTTCCTCGTTGCATCCCTGCAGGCCCTGACTACATTCCTGTATTCTTCCCAAGTGGTCAGACTCTTTTTCCACATTTCATGGGCCTTCTTCTTTCCCTTGAGTTTGCGCACCAGCTCCTTGCTCATCCACACAGGTCTCCTGCCACCCTTTCCCGATTTCTTCCTCACAGGGACGCACCGATCCTGAGCTTGGAAGAAGAGCTGCTTAAATGCCAACCAGCTCTCACAGGCCCCCTTGCCTTCCAACACCCTAGCCCATGAGACAGCTCCAAGTAGGCCCTGAAAGAGATCGAAGTTGGCTCTCCTAAAGTCCAGGATAGCAATCCTACTTTTTGCTTTACTTCTTCCACTCAGGATCTTGAACTTCACCATCTCATGGTCACTACAACCCAAGCTGCCCCTGACCTTTACTTCCCTGACAAGCCCTTCCGTATTAGTGAGAATAAGGTCCAGCAGTACCCCTCTCCTCGTCGATTCCTCAACCACCTGCATCAGGAAGTTGTCTTCAACACATTGCAGGAACCGTCTGGACCACCCATGCCTGGCCACATTGCTTTTCCAGCAAATATCTGGATAATTGAAGTGCCCCATAGGCACCAGCACCTGGGATCGTGCCGCTGCTTCCAGTTGCTTGTCGAAGGCCTCATCAACCTCCTCCTCCTGATCAGGGGGCCTGTAGCACACTCCCACAGCAGTGTCAGCCATACCAGCCTGCCCCTTGATTCTCACCCACAAGCTCTCCACTGCTACACCACTCTCCCCCAGGTGGAGTTCAATACATTCTAGCTGCTCTCTCACATAAAGAGCAACTCCACCACCCCGCCTTGCCGGCCGATCTTTCCTAAAAAGCACGTAGCCCTCCATGACAACATTCCAGTCATGCGAGCTGTCCCACCACGTCTCTGTGATCGCAATGAGATCATAGCCATGTGACCGCACACAGATCTCCAACTCCTGCTGTTTATTTCCCATACTGCGCGCATTAGTGTATGGACACTTCAGGTAAGCAGCATTCCCCTGCCCCACTCCATCCCTTCGAACTCCACCCTCGTCACCCATCAAATTCACTTTTGAACCCTGAACTATCTGAATCTCAGCAGCCCTCATTTTGTTCCCTTCCCCCTTCTTACCTAGTTTAAAGATCTTTCAATGAGGCCTGCCAGCTCCTGGGCTAGGATCCTTTTACCCCTTGCAGACAGGTGAGCTCCTTCTGCAGCCGTCATGCCAGGAGCCGAGTAAATTGCCCCATGGTCAAAAAAAAACAAAGTTCTTGTGCCTGCACCAGCCTCTAAGCCATTTATTGATGAGGAGGGCCTTTTTGATCCTTTCAGAGTCCTTCCCCGCCACTAAAGGGATAGAAGAGAAGATCACTTGCACTCCCGCACCATCCAGTACCCTCTCCAGACCCTTGAAGTCATTCTTAATAGCCCTTAGGCTTCTCTTGGCAGCATCATCACTGCCAACCTGAACTACCAATAAGGGGTAGTAGTCAGATGGGCGAATAAGCCCAGGCAGCTTTCTAGAGACGTCCCTGACCCGTGCCCTAGGGAGGCAGCACACTTCCATCCAGGTGGGGTCAGGTCGACATACTGGGTCCTCAGTTCCTCTTAGAAGGGAATCACCTACAACTACCACCCTCCTTTCTTTACCGGAAGAGGCGGTCTTCAAGCGTGGAGCCGACTGCCTCTCCTTAGGAAATCTTGGCGGCTGTTCCACCGCCTCATTCTCAGCCTCCTCACCCTCCAGTTCCAGGGTTTCAAACCTATTACTTAGAGCCACCTGAGGAACCGAGGTAGGTTGGGAAGGGCGCCGCCTGCGTTGCTGAGGTGGAACCTGCTGCCATTCCTCCTCTCCTCTCAAGTCAGCTCTCTAGGTTTGACCCCTCCCGGGGGCTGCTTAAAGCCTCACAGAAAAGGGTTAAGGCTAATCACAGAGATAAGAGTGAGCGCTGCCAGCTCCACCCCTGCTGCCTCAGCAGTCCGCCCACCAGCCGCCAGCTGCTGCCACCCCCAGCACCGGCACAGTGCTTTTGCTGGTTCAAAACAGCCCTAAAAAAAGGAGCTTTTTGGACGGCCTTTTTTTGATTTTGCTTTTTTTTTATTTTATTTTTTACTTTTTTTAAATTTTTTTTTTTTTTTGCTTTAGCTCCCTTGCCCAGTGCAGTCTTACCTGCCCTGATGCTGATGGATGACTCACCATAAGCTTTCTCTCTCTCTCCAGAACAGATCCAGAAAGGCAAAGGAAAGAGCACAGAGAGGGATATGCACTAGGAAGTGTAGGCATTGCACTTGTAACTGTTATTCTGGAGACATTTCATTTAATACAATTTTTTATTCCTCCTCCTCCTCTAATCCTTAAAACTGAGACTAAAAATAATTCTGCTATTAGGTTGGTAGAAGTTATATTCTCTTCACAATGAACTTTTGTCTTTGCATGAAAGATGTGTATCTTTTGCATAATAGAAATATTTTGAGTGTAGCACTGTTGCACAGAAGAGGAGGGACTGAGCTCTACCAACCCAATTGCTGAAGTAATAAAATGACGTGTGAGATTAAAATTATTAAATGTGATTACAAACATTTTTTCGCAGCCTTTATGAGAGAGGCCAGACCATGCTGAAATGCCGGTTTAGGATTGAGATTGGGTTGCTGGATTTAGGCTGCTAAACTGGAAAATTAGGAAATAGATACAGGACTGTATCAGTGGAGAAAGGAAAAGGGAATTTGTACATAAAAACAGAAAGCTCCTCTGTAGGAAGACAAAATAGAGCTTTTTACTACAGTTCGCTTGAAACCTACATGTTCTTTTTACAGATTATGTGAAATTTAAGTAACACTTTCTGAAATCACTATCATTTGGTTGTGAAAAAGCTAGCTAGCCTGAAATAGCAAAGTAAATTTCTGGGATACAGCATTTCAGCATTAGAAAATCTCCATATACTTTTCTCTACATTTTTCTTAGTATTTATGGAAAACAATTGCTGGGCTTGAATCAGAATTCTAATTTCCTGTGTCCTCAGTCTAGGAAGGAAGTTACACAGATGTCAGACCTTCAGATATGCCAACTCATATAAAAAGACCATGTCATTCTTTAAAACCACAGCAGGTGGGTATTTCAAAAACCTGAAGCAACTACAATGGCAGGAGACCAAAAACGTCTTATGGAGCTTTTCCACATGTAGCAAATTACTGCTATATCCTTAAAATCGTGTTAATATTTGTTACATGAAAACGATTTTCTCTCACTGAATGTTAATTAATGGAAAACATTTTCTGTGACAGTGCTATGTAAATCCCTATCTTTTGGTTATTTTAAGGGAGGACAGATAAATTTTCTTTCCAGATTGATGATATAATGATTCTGTTCTCTGCATACCAGAGATCCAAAATTCAGATTTGTTCTTGAAATTATTTTCTTCTTATTCCATATTTTCCCCCCCAGGAATCCTAATTGCTTAAAAACTCTCAGATGATTGATTAGCTCCCAAACACAAAAATACTCTCTTCCATTTACGAGACTGAATATCCAAATTCCTGAGAATAAATGTCTGGGAGACATTTATTATTATTATTATTATTAATCATGGTGATCACCCACATCCCTAAGTGACAAAATGGACATCAAAATTTGGTGGCAGATCTTGGGAGTGCAGACCTCTCCAGCATTACTGCTGTAACTTCATACAGTCACATTTATTTTCCATTTTAGATAAAGATTTCTTCTTAATGTTCCTCTAGTCAATATTCAAAATAAAATAAGTAAATGCATGAACATTCATTACCACACAGGAACAGGAAAGGTATGAAACACGGCTTTCAGAACCACACACTCACAGTACTGAACAAATGGCTTTTGACAACAGTCCATCTGAAGCTTTCTCCTGCAGTTCATACATACAACAGCTTTTGCCTGACAAAGGATCTGTCTTCTTCCTATAGAATGTTTTTTATATTCACCAGACACCTTGCCCTGAAGTACTCCTTTGTGGATACTTTGGAAATATGAATGTTGGAATGGCTTGAATAACAGCTGACTCCTTCTCTTTAGTAAGATGCAAGCTGCCATTGTGCATGACTGGAAGGAAAAGCCACCATCTTAAATCTGCTGTTCAGGTGACGGCCTTCTCTATTGTTCAGCTGGTGGGTTGTCCTAATTACTTCTGCAAGTTACCAATCCTGCAATAAGCAATGTTTCTACCAACTGGGTCATCAGGACAGCCACTCCTATGCTGACTTCCCACACACAACATTTGGCTGGAAAATGCAATGAAAGCAGCAATTTCTTTGCATGCGTCACACTTCTAGTTGTCTCCTACACCTCCTGTGCTTAAAATCAGTTAGGCAGTCAGAGTGTTTACTTCCTGTGGCAAGGCGTATGCTTGAAGTAGTTGTGACCAAAAGTGATCACATAGTCCAAAATATGACACTGAACCTCCCAGATGGAATTGCTATAACAGGGAAGAAGCCATTTCCAGATATGCAACCAGTCTTCAGATAAATCCCTATGTGCCTGGCAGTCTGTGTTTTAACCATATGGTGGTTACAGTCATCTAAGACTTGGCCAAGGTGAGACTAAAGCTCTGAAATTAATGCTTTGTAGGCAGAAAGCTCATACCAAAGCCCTAGATAGCAAGAAGGAGGATACAGGAGTGACATGAAACCCTTGCCTCCTTCATAGCTACTGTGAAGTGGAATACTCAGGGCTGGAGCATCTGCATGTTTCAGTGAGCATGGATGCTCTGTGCCTCTCTGCATCCTGTTCCTATGCCACACTGACCAGTAGGTAAGCCATGTGTCTCACACCCAAAAATAGATGAGATGTAAGGCCTCCTCCCAGACTCTGCTGAGGATGCTGGGGAGATGAAATGCATGTCTGTGGCATACCAGGGTCTGCCGATGGATGCTTCCTCAATGCACAGGTGGCCACCCACTCTTGGACTGGAATCCTGACATAGTTTCATGGAAACTGGGTTATGTAAGTCCTACCACTTTTGTTAACTTCTTGCATTATGTATGCTGCAGTCACAACCTTGCCTCTAACAACAAGAATGAAATAAGCACATCCAAAGGGCTAGTATTTAGTGATATTACAACTGGATTTCCATTGGTGAGTGGATATAGTGTCAGGCTCTTTCTACATGTCCTCAGAAGGAGCTTAGTGAGAGGAGCCTTTTTTTCTATAGAAAAAAAGGATTTTGCTCTTGTCAAAACAAAGCTCAGAGACAGTGTGAAGTGTTTAAGCACAAAACTATGGATGACATAAGACCGAGGATGGGTTAAGATTAAAGGAAGATGTTGCTATCCCAGAAACTGTTTAGGGCCAGGTTGGATGTGACTTTGGGTACTCTGGTCCAGTAGGAAGTGTCCCTGCCCAGTGCAGGGGAATGGAACTGTATGGTCTTTATGATCCCTTTCAACTCCAATCATTCTGTGAGACCGCAGAGCAATGGAAGCACAAATCAGGAGCACAAAAACATGGTTTGGGACCTGGGAGATATCTTAATAGTGAGATGACTAAGGGCAGAAGGAAGAGGAATGGAAAGGGCATTTTCATATCTCCGTGATGCAAGGCAATGTCAACCACAGCTAGCCCACTGCTAGAAGTAGAGAGAACCTCATGAAGAAGATTGGAGGGCTGGAGCACCTCTCCTACAAATAAAGACTGAAAGAGCTGGGCTTGCTCAGCTTGGAGAAGAGAGGACTTCAGGGAGACCTCATTGTGATCTTCCAGTACTTATAAGCAAGAAGGGGACTGACTATAGACAGAGTCTAGTAGTGACAGGACAAGGGGGAAGGGCTTTAAACTAAGAGAAGGGAAGTATAGATTAGATGTTAGGGAATAATTCTTTACTCAGAGGGCAGTGAGGCTCTGTCACAAACTGCCCAGAACTATGGGTGCTCCAGCTGTGGAAGTGCTCAAGGTCAGGTTGGATGGGGGCCCTGTTTTAACTTCACCTGCTGAATGGCAGTCCTGTCCATGTCAGGGGCTTGGAGGTTGATGATCATTAAGGTCCCCTCCAAAATAATCCATTCTATGATTCAGTGATTCACTGATTCCAACTTGGGGTATTCTGTGACTCTGTGACTGTTACAGGGCCAGCTCAGCAGTGCTGTGGCAGTGTGCAGAGGACTGGCAGCCCTCCAGATGCTGGCACCAAACCCCACACAGACCCCGGTGTCTGCTGTTTCCCCTGCCACGGGTCAGAGCTGCTTTGCATGGCATGTGTGCAGCAGTGGGCACACTGGGCTTGGCCCTGATGTCATGCTTCAATGTGTCTGCTGCCAACAGCAGCAGCCAAGAAACAGGACAACGGGAAAGAACTGGTGATTTGTCTGAGAAGATTACCTCCTAGCAATGCTATATAGGTTAAAAAAATGACCCTCATTAGTTTCCTGCTGCTCTTAGCAGTGCTCTTGCAAAAAAAAAAACATCTGGGAGATATGAAATGAAGAGTCATAACAAAACACCTAAGAGAAGTAACAGTGCTTGCAAGATCAAGCAACAATAAAGCAACAACTAGAGTAGAAAATGCATCTTTAATTCTCCTCAGAAATGCATTTGATAAATAGGTCTTGAACAATTACGCATAATTTGTATGCTGTGTTAAGCAGCTGTTTCGTTTCACTCTGAAGATGTCTTTCTAGCTGCCTGACCATAGATTATGTTCCTGTCTTTGTTTAGAAATACTTTCTGTGGGGTTAAAGGACACTAGAAGTGATGTTAATTTACTTACGAAGTATTATTCCTTTGGGAAACATTGCCTTAATTAAGTGATAAAATGTTTATGGGAATGTATCCATTTCATCACAATCTGATAGGAGATTAAAGTTTTGTTTCTACGAGGTATAAATGTCTGCTTTTTTACTTCATTATTTAGACTAAGAATAGATGAAATGTTCAGGTTGCAGCGTCTGCGTTATCAAGCTGCAATGCAGTTTTATCAAAATAAATGTGTGGTGCAGTCGTTATGGCCAAGGGACATTATGCCATTCTGAGAAATACAAACAGACACAAGCAGTGGGCCCAGGTGAACCCCCTGAGGTTCAACAAATCCAAATGCAAGGTTTTGCATCTCAGTAGTGACAGCTCCCACTATCAGTACGAGCTAGGGGATGTCAGGATGGAGCACAGCCCTGCCAGAAAAGACTTGGGGATACTAATGCATGGCAAGCTGGATATGAGTCAGCAGTGTGCACTTGCAGCCTGGAGAACCAATTGTATCCTGAGCTGCTTCAGAAGAAGGGAGGTGAGATCCTGCCCCTGTATGCTGGTGAGGCCTCACCTGGAGTACTGCACCCAGATGTGGAATCCTCAGTACAGGAGAGACATAGACCTGATGGAGCACGTCCAGAGGAGAGCCACAGAAATGATCCAGGGGAAGGAACACCTCTCCTATGAGGACAGGCTGAAAGAACTGGGGCTGTTCAGCCTGGAGAAGAGAAGGCTCCAGGGAGACCTGATAGTGGCCTTTTAGAAAATCTATAAAAGAGGGCTGTAAGAAGGAAGAGGACAGATTCTTTAGCAGGGTCTGTTGTAACAGGACAAGAGGAGATATTTTCAAACTGAAGAGGGGAGATTTAGACTGGATATAAGGAAGATGCTTTTTACAGTAAGTGTGGTGAAGCACTGGCACAGTTGATACAGAGAGCTGATGAATGCCCCATCCCTGGAGATACTCAAGGTCAAGCTGGACTGGACACTGAAAACCTGATGGAGGTGTTGACGTCCCTGTTCATTGCGGGACAGTTGGACTAGATGGCCTTTAGAGGTTCCTTCCAACAAATGATTCTAAATGTCTCTAAGAGGTCAAACAAATATTAATAATTCCTCAATTCCATGACATTTTTTGGTAAGTTTGTTTTTCATTTATACTTGAGACAAGGTGAAATTTCAGTATTTTGGAATTTCTGTAATTGTTTGGAGAACAAAACTGAAGCTCTCAATGCAAACCAGCAAATTTATTTATGTGTTCACATAAGCACTCTGAAGTGAGGAGCTTCAACATGGAAATATTTTGCCAGTCACCAACATAAGGGGGAATGGGAAGAAAATTCTGTTATGATTTCTGGTAGTTATCTGAGAAGCTGTCAGGCTGGTTCACACTGGCAGGTTATCCAGCTCAGTGTCTGGCAGTAGATGTTTCCAGATATTACATTGCAATGTACCAAAAACTAAAGGGCTTTTTCCGTACCTGCAGTGTAAGCATTAGCCTTTTCTCAAGCTGTAAGAGTCAACATGTTCTGCTAAACACTAGTTTACACTGAAAACCCTTGGAGCTTTTGTTTTCAATTTTGCAAAATACTCTATGTGGATAATCAAGAAGTGCAACAAGTCAGATGTTTATAATGAAAAAAAAATGAGGGTTTCCCCTGCCCACACATTTTTGATTTCTTGTTTCACAGTCTGCCACTTGCTCTTTGTACAGAGCAGTTCCTGCTCTCACTTCTGTGTTTCGTTTCCGTGTACTTTCACTATTTCCCCTCTCTCAAAGAATTACAGAAACACATAAAATAGTGCAGCCCCCCCCCCCCCCTTGTTTCAAGTATTCCTCCATACCTCTTCTATTCCTGTTCCTAAAATTGTTCAGGAGGGAAGATTCCCCTGTGGCTCTTGGTAGCCTCATCCATGGTTTCATTGTGCTAATGAAAAAGTCCGGGGGAGGAATGCTTGATGTTTTTAAACATCCAGTATTCTGGCAGTCCAGATCAAGTTCTCTTGTCTTTAGAATTTATTTGTCTCATCTTTATAGCTGATTTCGAACTGTTTGCAGACATTTTCATACCTGTGTTCAGTTCCCTTTTTCCTAAACAATGTCAGTGATTGCTTGCAGGTTGTGAACTTCTGTGGTCAGAAACAGAGATCAAAGTGTAGGTGGGGGCAGGGCACAAGCATTCAGATGCAGTGGCCAAGGAGAAAAGCTCTGTGCAGGCCCTGGTGGTGGCATCTCTGACCTCATCTCAGAGACTCAAAATGATGGAACCTCCACAGCCAGCTTCCTCAGCACTTTGCTATCTCTGTTATTGGATAGGTTTCCATGATGGATTTTCACTGCCAACACTTAATCTTAGTAACGGTTGCCCTTTCTACTGTGAATGCAAAGAACTCGTTTTTCCTTTCCTTTGCAGCAGCATATGAAATATTTAAAGACCTGCTCTCAGTGCTAGTTTTTCCTTGCTGACCTCAACCATTTCCATTTTCTCCTCTGGATTTTCTGACAGTTTGTGTTATACTTTCAAAGCAGCATTCCAACTACACATTAGTCTGGCTCAGGCTTTATTAATGATAAGCAGAAGAGAATTCTTTAATGTCTCATTATCTGCATGCCAGCTTGTCTTTACAACATAAAATCTTTAACTCATGTCCACATGCTTATTTGCTTTTATTTCCACATCCTTTGCAGAGAACTGGGCTGACATCCACAGCCAACCTTGCCTTTGCACCATTGGCTATGCCTGCCTAAAAACAAAATTTTGCACTTGTCCTTTATTGTGTTTTTAAGATGGTTCCTTAATTGCTACTGTCATGCTGCACCTTACTGCATGCTACCAGATTTGACATCTTGGAGTGCAACAAATTCATCATCTACTCACATACCTTCTCATCACTCTAAGTTTTAATGCGCAGATTGAATAGTTTCAGGCCCAAATTAGAGCCCTAAAAAGATTTTCCTTTTAATTTGGCTGAATGGTTTCTGAGCAGTTTTGCATCTATATTTGCCTTACAGAAGTTTAGTCCAAACCATACTTCTATCATTTGATTATAAAAGTATCAAAGTCCCCTTACTGTCAAGATAATTGGCATCCTCAGCCTACTCGAAGCCATACGGTCTGCTTGCTTCCTGTCAAGGAAGCCTGTGTATCTTGACAAGCCTTATTTTGATATACTTAAATTGCTTATTATTCACTGTGTGTTCTTCTAGATAACCATAAGTAGCTCCCTAAGGACTGAAGTTCAGTTGCATGTTCTGGTGCTCCTTTGATCCTCTTTTCCTGCTCCCTTTCTAAAATTGAGCATGGCATTTGTTCTTCCTATGAGCAGTCCTTTTGAAGATCTAAAAGAGAAAAACTGGCTTGAGCCACATTCGGATGATCTGAAAATTGTTGCTTTTTTCTAAGTACTCCTGGCTTTTTTTTCTGAATTCTGCTCTGGATATATAACTTGTCTCACTATATTTACTGTCTGATTGCTACAGGAGTTTTTAGTGAAGACTGAAGTACAGAAGAAAGACACTCACCTCAATGACATCTATTATCTTTCCTATCTGCGGAGGAGGAAATCAACATTTTCCTTTGCTTTCTACCAGTGATGTTGTCATAGAATTGTTTCTTATTATATTTCAGGACACATTATGCCTCTCCTTTTTTGATCTTGTCCTCCTATATTTGTGCTGCTCTGTTCAAGTAATGCTTAGTAATCTGATCTATATTCCATTTCTTCTATGAACTCTCTTTTTTTTAAAGCCAACTAAGAAACAGTGATTTAGCACAGTGAGTCTCTTTCTGCACCTCTTACCTCCCCCTAGACCAACTTTTGTGGCCATCTACACTACGTAATTCCTACAGAATTCCTACATCTATCCATCAAAGCTTTCGGTAATGAATTCCTCTGAGTTTATTGATATCTGCCTACATCATATCTATTTTTTTTTAGTTTGCTTTTCCCTTTGCAAGTCACAGAATTTATAATTTCATGGTCATCTTAGAGGCTCTTTAACCTTTTTTTTTGTCTCTTACCATGGTCTAATCAATCTGGTGCATGGTTCCTGAATTTTGCTTTTTTGCATAGTTTGATGAAAAGATAAATTCATATTTCCAAGGTGTGCTTCCCTATGCAAGATGATGTTAAGATGAATATGACCTTTAATATATTTAAACATTTACTTATTATATTAATTGGTAGGTTTGTTAATTACCCTTTTTTCCTATAGTGTGTTTCCTCCACTGGACATGCCCAGGGCTGTTATTAATTAGATGATCTTGAAGCTGCTCAGTGAGTTTCAGAATCTTTTCCAGTATAATTAGGGTATCTTAGAAGCTTTTGGTTAAAAGAAAATTAAAATGTAAAAGCTCTTCTTTCCTCAGTCAAGGCTTCATTTTCAGATAAGCAAACTGAAGCTACAAGAATGCTAATCAATTTGGGATATGAAGAACAAAGACTTTCTCTCTCTCTTCTGAAATTCTACCCTCCCATTTAATTAAAAAATAGCCTCCCATGCAATGAGGAAAACAAAGGGGAGTGGGAGCAGAAGTGGCAAGAATTGGAGAAGAAACTTGTACCAAAACAGAAGGTCTGATGTGAAATTTTGTTCTTCCTTCTGGAGACCAATTGGATCTGTGGGTGGGCAGGTGGGTTCAGAAGGTTCTCAATCCCTGAATGCTGGAGAGGGTGAGGCCACCCCTGCCAGAACCTTGGGGCAAAGAGTGGGTGAGATGGGGGCAAGGAGGACCACAGCATGGAGCGATGGGGAGGAAAGGGATCCTTTCACCACAGAGCAATGTCATGGTCCTGGACAGAAATGAAAGGCGTAGGAAGAGTGCCAGGACCCTAATACTACTACCTGGACCTTACTAGGAGGTGGGAAGGGAGAAATGTGTGAAAGAGTCTGCTTTCTACAGGGCCCTTGAATTACAGCACTGAGGAAACTCTCAAGCTCTGTTAAAAATAAAGGAATGAAAGAAGACAAATTACAGAGGCTTGGCAGGTTGGAAAAAGATGGAGATGAACAACAATTAAGAGAGAGCTGTGGGAGCTGTTAAAGACAGGACAGCTCTAATAACCCTGAGAGCTATTAAACCTTGTGATTCACCTTGCCAACGATGAGCTAAATCCAACCAACTGCAGCAAAAGGGAACGTTTTTCTCCTCCTCTCACATGTCCAGCCTGATGGGGTGATGGTACTGGGAATGACTGTTTTGCTTACTAATGAATGCTCCTGGGGTGCCCGTTCCCGGAACTGAGTTCCAGGCATCTCACAGGAAAGACCCTGTGCTTCAAATCAGCAGCAGTGCAACAACTGAACAGCTGCTTAGGAAAAAAATCAGCAAGGGAAGCTGCTGGAGCACTTCTGATGATTACGAAGGTGATGCTTTATCACCTCAGCTTGATTCTCCTTGGGGAGCTCTCTTCTCTACCTGTGTGGGTTTCTCTGTTCTTTAAAGAATGTACATTTTAATCTAGCAAAAAATGGTCTCCTGCTCTCCAGGAAAAGAGAGAGAAAATGAAATTTTCACCCTCATCATTATGCAAAACCCTTTAGCAGAGTCTCAAAACAAAAACAAAAGCAAAAACACTATTCAGCATCCCTGGAGCAAACAGATATATTAACACATTTTGTACACTCTGGGCTATTTCTCAGCTAGCATTCCACCCACAGTAGATACAAAACCTTATATATTTCAAAGATGCTTTCCTGTGAAGTAAAGAAAATCCCTCAAAGAATTACACAGGATTGAATCATGTCCAAAATACATGTGTTTAGATGAAAATAATAATTCCTTCTGAAATCTGCAACTCTACAAATTGTTCTCAATATGCAGAAGAACAGAAACTTTTCAACAGTAAATATGAAAATGGGAAATTTAGTTAAAACCAATAAGTTCCATGGCCAATTGTACTACTTACTATCAAAAAATATTTCCCTTACAAAAAAAGATGTCAGGTTCACCCAATGCATATTTGTATAAAGTTTAATTTATACAATTGACCTCAAGTATGTAGGAGCAAAATTGGTTTACTACTGGCTGCTACATACCCTGAGAAACTCTTTACAATTTTACTGTGCCCACTGATAAAAACTTTCACATAGTTTAAAGCGTACTGGAATGAAAGAGTTACGGATCTCCACAGTACTTTTGAATTCCTGAATGAATATTGTTTTTAATGAGGGTATTTCTATTAGAAGGACAGAAAAGCCCACCCATATCTCATATTCAGACTTTTTATATTAGGTTAAGTATATATCCAATTAGGTTAGGTATATATCCAACACATGACAAGTAGTTCAGCCAGGAATTATTTATCATTATCATTCCCTTCCACAGTGCTACACTGCCTTTCATAATTTATTTCTTTTGTGGCACTGAATCCTTATCAGCTCAGCAACATTATAAGCAGAAAGCAATGAAGAAAGCATCATCTTTCAGAAATACTAGGTTGGTTTTTCAAATGTATTCTCCTCTGGGAGATGAAATTTCTCAGCAGGGACTGCTAGAATAGGAGCATACCAATACATTCCTCTTCTTACTGAAGATGCTAGTATGGTCCTTTGGTCTGTGCTGATGCAATAAATGTTAGGACAAGGCATTTAATGAAGCTGTGAAATGATTAAATACCACAGTTTATAATGAGATAAGATATCTTCAGGATAGGTGATTTTGTAGTCACCCCCTACAGACTCTGCAGATGACAAAATAAGTAGCAGAAATAAAGAAGTAAAATCAGAAACAGTATTTTGCTTCAGGCTTTTTGTTTCACATCCATTACTGTTTCAGGTTACCATTTATCTGGTAGCCTTCCAAAAAAAAGGACTGCATTATCTTTCTTGCAAGTCCAAAAGGGCTTCACTTAGGCAAGCGAGCTCAGGGCTGTGCTGGGAAAAGCCAGCAGCCCCCATTGCCACATAAAGTAACTTTAGGGGCCAGAGGAGATCCAGTGGTGCATTTTAGGGACTGGCCAAGCACAAGGGTCCACAACTAGGAGGTATCTGTAAGAGCCATACTTTGGGTTACAAGTCTTCAGTTGTCTCATGGCATAGTTAAGCAGGTGTTTTCTCTAGCCAAGAATCACCCTGCACACTCTTGTCCTCTGTTGGCATTTGAGAAGGAGAAAGCCTGGATATTCTGTTCTCCTTTCTTCTTCGATTTTTTTAAATAGTGGACAGACTGCCCCCAAAAGCCATGGAACAGAAGGCTTAAAAAAAAAAAGTGTGCTGCAGACAAGAGATCAGCTTCATTCTGTGGTCTCTGGTAGACACAGGCACCATGAACCATGATGTCAGGAAGTGGCTCAGTGGTATGTTTCTTTCTGATTACGCAGACCAAAGCATTTGTCAGCTGTTACATTCCTGGCCCCAAGAGAGGGAAAAGGTGATGAGTGGATAAAAGGAAGGACATTTCTCAGTTGGAGTTCTAGTCTGATATTCTTTCTTTCATAAATCATGATTTTTGAGTTTCAGGTTTTCTTTCAAGTGAGCCTCTTCTGCTGAGAAAATGACTTAGTAATGAGGAATGACTTAGTGTGTGGGGAATTTCAGGCAGCTTTCATGTAGTGGACACTGGTATAGTTTGTAGGGGTGTGATGCTGTTTTCTGTTCACACTCTGAACATCAAATAAAAGCATTTAACAAACTAATGGTCTCACAGCAACACTCTGCATTGCAGCTCAGGTTTGCACTATCTTTGATGGTGCCATTTTGACCATACCACACTCGATACTGATGTTCTCTGTGTAGAAATGATATACTACCAGGATTAAGAAAAAAATAACTCATTAAATAAAACCAAACTTGACACCCTGATGTGAGGCAGACTTCCTACTATGAGAACCTGTTTAAATTCTAACCATTCAGAAAATTTATAATCACTTCCAGAGATCGTTGTCTAGATCAAGCAGGCACTATCTGACTTTTGATGCTACACCGCAATGACCTTCCCTGATAGCCTCAACAGGAAAACAAGGTGATTTTTCTGTGACATGCAGTACAGCTTCAGTATGATCAATGCTCTGTCTTTTTTGTGGTGTACATAGCAAAGAGCAGAGAATTACACGGCCCGCTTGTCTGTAAGGTCATTGCTCCTGAAATTGCTTGCCTGAAACATGATACAAGAGAGCACTGACCATTGTTGCCTGCCTGTAAGACTACTTAATATTACCCACAGCCTTAAAACTAGCATTTCAGTGATGATACACCTCCTGTAACAAGCTAAGTCTACCTTGGTGGACACTCACTTCTGGAAGAAATATAAAATATTTTCAGTAGTGGTACTTAAATATAAAATATTTAAGTAGTGGTCACAGGCTCTGCCTATGGGGTTAGAACCTTCCAACCCAAGACATTCTATGATTAAGTGAAAGTGTATTCATCACACATGAAGAAAACAGAGCTGAGAATAACAATGCTCTTGGCATGGTGACACCTTGCAGCTATCTCACAATATCCAACTTGTGTACACCACAGCTCTCTTCTCACAGTGATAGCAATAGGATAAAGGCTCAAAATCATGAGAGTTCCTGTTGCTTTGGGACAAGAATGGCTTCCCACATGGCATGTGTGGAAAGGCTGGTCCACTGTTTTCACTTGCTATAACCTTTCTTCCTCCTTCCTTTCCCTTCCTTTCCCTTCCTTTCCCTTCCTTTCCCTTCCTTTCCCTTCCCTTCCCTTCCCTTCCCTTCCCTTCCCTTCCCTTCCCTTCCCTTCCCTTCCCTTCCCTTCCCTTCCCTTCCCTTCCCTTCCCTTCCCTTCCCTTCCCTTCCCTTCCCTTCCCTTCCCTTCCCTTCCCTTCCCTTCCCTTCCCTTCCCTTCCCTTCCCTTCCCTTCCCTTCCCTTCCCTTCCCTTCCCTTCCCCTCCCCTTCCCCTCCCCTTCCCCTCTCCTTTCATTTTTTTAGGTGAAATTCTTGTAGCAGCAAAGCTGAAATTTCAGTGTAATTATGCCATCTTCCCCAAGTCAGTGGTGGTATCTTGAACTCCTGCACGTAACCTGTGAGCAATGGTATTGATTGTTCTCACAGGACCACGTCAGTGACTGGCCCCATATAACCCATCTGGACTGGCATTTGCAGGTGACCTAGGTCCTCTACCTGAATGCTGCCAGCAAGTAGAGGCTTACAAGCCCAACTCTGCTGGTGACACACTGCCACTGTGCAGCAGCTGCTGCCTGAAACATGTCTCTAAATCTAGAAGCCTTCTGCCTTACTGAGCCTGTTTCAGGTGTGCCAATTCACAAAGCTCAGAGATCATCAGGCAACTCAGAAAACCCTTAGGATTTGCTTGTGACTTAGTAACATTTGGTACTTTTCCCCTATATTGTTTTTGAACTATAAGGCTTTGCTTCAACAGAAAATCTTAACCAGCCCATTCTGAGTTATTGTCACAGTCCCTTTATTGATGGATCTAAAGGAAACCATCTCACTGTCTGCCAGTCCATTTCCTGAATACAATTTGTGTTCTTGTGAGGATGACTTCTATAAAACTCACTGTCCTAATTAGTAAGTACACATGAAATTGAGTAGTGGGAAAGAGGCTAACATGTGACTCATGAAAGGAACTTTTATATGCATTTTTTAAAAATTCATTTAAAAATAATACACACAAAAGTCAAACTGGATGCAAAGCTAGCCTTTTAAATAACCCATCTGTAACTCCACCAGTATTTTCTGTGCTACCATAGAAGATGACAGTTGATGCTTGTGTTGCTTTGACTCTCTGTTATCTGTTCTCAGAGAACACACACTTTTTTCCTCTAGCAGAGAATGCTAAGATTTGATTCCACTGCTTTGTGACAGATTTGACTTCCTATATGCAAGGTAGGAGCTTAGAAGACCTATACATTTGGTTCCCACTTTCTTTTTCTAGTGATGGCTTGCCTCACTGGTTTACATTACAATGTCTTTGCAGCAAAGAACAATTCCTACTGTGCACAGCACCCAGTGGAGTAATGAACTCATCTATGCTGGGTCTGTTATTTCCACTGCGATATGGCATTCTTGGATCACTGCATAAAGAGACTGAGAGCAGAGCAAGGAAAGTCGTAAAAATCAATGTTTCATTTGTTAACACTGAAAACCATGAAAAGCCATTGCCATTTTCTGTGTTGCTATCCAAATGTACTGCAGATTTAGCATGCTGCAGTTTTTTTCTCCTTCACACAAATGACCCAAAGAAGCTCTTTCAGATGTAAACAAAACAAGCCTAGTTACTAGTGGACGAGGATAAGAAAAATGCCAGCGCATTAAAGAGATGAACTGATCATTTGGGAACTGTGTGTTGACAGCTGAATTAAAAAAATAAAACACCCCTAGGAATTATCAGCAGAAGCAACCCATTTGATTATGCAGTTATGTCACTCTACAGGGTAGAGGCACCTCACTGATGATTTTAGCACCAGAAGCAGGGTGATCTCAGCACAGAACGATGTGTTCCACTCACCTAAACTCCTGCATTGTTTGAGTCCTGATGCATGAAGCTGCAACAACACACGATCCAGCTAGCTAGATGGTTGTATATAGGATGTCATATAATAGTTCAGACCATACTGTAGCTTGTGCCTGTTCCCCATCAGTTATGCAGTAACTATTGGGACTGAAGCCTGCCCTCTGATATTGATGCAATTGTGCTGATGCATGAGGATCTGCACTAGTTTTAGCAACATGCAACATAGTAGTAAGACACCTGAGTTATCTTGGAGGCCAAGAGCAGCCACGAGAGGGCACATCCAACTACTGAAGTATTGACAAAGCTGCCCCAGTCTGAGTTCCACCCTTCTTCAGTTGCTGTGCCATCAGCATGTAGGTTCAGAGCCAGTTGGAGCATATAGAACTTCATTGGCTCTAGAGCCTGCACCCAGTAGGTATTGCTGAGTACTTTAATCACACAGGTCTTTGTCCTTTCTGTATTAGAGAGTTAATGCAGGATTTTTATGTAATAATTTCTACTCAACACCCAAATACTACATTGCTTTTTTTTTTTTGCTTTCAGATCATGCTTCTTTGATACTTAATAGAGTGACCAAAAAGAGCCAGATTTACAGACTTAGTTATGTGCACAGGTCCAGCCACAGTATGAATCTTTTTTTTTTTTTTTTCAGCTAAAGGCTGTTTACCTGTGCTTTCTCCAGCAGCACAGTCTGCTTGTATTAGAAAACACCTATTTCTTGTTCGTCACCATCAAACGAGGAAAGCCTGAAGAATTCTGAGGAATGAAAATTCATTCATGATATCCAAGTGGCTCTGGTGAGGTCCCCTGAATACAGTAAGGAGCAATTCCTGTATGAAAGGGTTCAGCTCAAACTTAGCTAAATGTGTGGGAAATATAATTACACAAATGCAACACTGGAACAGGAGACATAGAAGGAGCACTGGTGCACCTTGCTCAAAGGTCATGCAATGAATCAGTGGCAGAGGGAAAAGTTAATCCAGGGATAATCTGTCATGGCTGATTTCTCCCCTCAAAGCCATTCCAAGTGACATTCAGCAACACTTATACTGATTCGTAGAAGTGGAGGATGCAGAGACCTAGTCCCTGCATCTCTTTCTAGTTACTAACTTCAGATTATCCTGCTGACATTCTTTGTTGCCTAAAGGGTAAATTATTTTAAAACTCCTTTTATTTCAATATATTTTCCAGTACAGAGGTTGTTATACAGGGCTATAATAATCTCTGCCTGTAGAGCTCATCCTTTTTAACTGTCTGATAAAAATGCTGGTGAAAAATGAATCCACAAAGGGAAGCCTTGCTCATATTAGTAAAAATCTTTTAGGACAGACTAGGCGTAACTTAATCTTTCATACAAAGGACTGGATGTATTTTCCTGTGCCTGGTATAAAGGGAAAATGGTATTATTCTAGATCAGTCACAATCTATACTATAGTTTTACAGCCCTTTGAAATTTATATCTCAACACTGATCCACTTAATCAGATTTAACTTTATCTTTTTTCAGCGTACTTTTTCTTCAGCAGGTTTTTATGATTGTCCTCATCAGTATTTTTAGGATTCCTAAACCATAGAATCACAGTCATAGAATGGTTTGGGTTGGAAGAGACCTTTAAGATCACCTAGTTCCAACATGTCTGCTATAGGCAGGGATGCCTCCCACTTGACCAACTTGCTCAAAGTCCTATCCAGTCTGGCTGTGAATTCCTTATCCATATTGAGGTGAGTCTGTCATGATGCAGACTGACAGCTGAACAGAAGGTAGAGCAGGTGGCTCTTCAGACCCTAGCAGCTTCACTGTTAATGCCACCTCAGATATGCAAAACCCTCATCCACAGATTCTTCTTAATCATGGGTAGCTAGTCTTCTCAGAGTGTACACCTCTCTTCTACTGTCTCATAACTATGACTGCTTGCATATCAGCTGGTTTTCATCACTGAAGGACAGAGAAGCATGGACATCGTCCAAATCTGACTCCAGTGCTTTTGTATGTTGTGCTTTACATCCTGATCAAAATTTTCTTTGTAGACATTAATGACATTTTATGGTCATAAGCTACTCCAGTTTCTTGGCCCTGCTGACCAACATTTTCACTGTGCTATTGTTCTAATGGCAAATCAAGGTGTCAATCACGTAGGAACTGGTCTTAAAGGTCTGCTTAGTCTGACCTTGAACACATTTTTTATGCTTCTTTTTTTCTTTTTTTTTCAAAATCTGTTTGATTTTTTTACTTTTGCTACTGCTTGGCAGTACACCTGACATCCTTGTCAAATCCTCTCTCACCTATGACAACAATAACTGGTCACAGCAGATGCCATGAAAATCTGATTTTGAAATGGTTTATATCCATGCCCATTTGCTGTTTAATTCATCCCACTTTCTCCACCCTCTCTATCTCAAGCATTTTGTTTATTTCATTGCTCTTGTACACATTTGTTACACCAAATCAGTTTTCTCATTTGAGGTCTTACAGCAATCTGATGCAGGGACCTGCTTCCTCTGTGTCTCACAGTATAGAGTCATGTATCACTTTGTCCTACAAAGCCCGTATTTGTACATGACTATGAACATGTTTTGCATTTGCATCGTGCTGATCTGGGTGCTATGAGTGTCCTTCATTTTTGATCTGACTATATCACTTGTTCAGCATGCCCTGGGATGACTACAAGGTTTTTTTCCAGCATGCATTTTTTTTCACTTTTTTGCAGTGATACGTATGCCAGCAGACCACCATGTGCTGCTGAATGTTGCTGGAAAACTCTCCTTGGGGCTTTTCCTTTTTCTTTATTTGCACCTCCTCAATAAAATTGGTAATAGCTGTTGCTTTCTTATCAATCATTATTCCTGCTAGCATATTCAATCATTCTTTCTCTTACGTGGACTACCAGTTCCGGATCTGCATTACTTTGTCCCTTAGAATTTTCAGACTGCAGTGGTTTAAGAAACCCCACAGGGAGGTGACGTGCTTTTCAAACTGCGGATTTTAAAAACGAGTGGCGAAGACTTGCGATGCCCACTGGGTGGCTCCAGACACTGAACCTTGCTCCTCTGACTGCCTACGCAGGGCCGTACCAACTCTGCAGAACTGCGTGCTACGTGCTGAGAGCCAGGAACAAGAACAGGGCAGGGCCTGGACTAAGCAAACTGATGATGCTCCAGATATATAAATTATTAAGTAGTTATTAATGACTATTTGCATCACAGCAGTGCACATTGGTTCTGTAGAGGATGCCTGTGTGGGAAGGAGCATTAGGGCTTAAAATCCACCCATTGTACTTGAGATGCTTATCTGAGGCAGCTGTGCTGGGGGAACAGATGGGCTTACACAGGCTGTGAAGTGAGGTTCTTTCCTCACTGAGTGAATAAGGAGGTGGTGATGTAAATGGAGATGTCTTATTTAAACCCTGCTGTCACACAGATTAAGTCCAAGTCTTTGGAGAAGGGAGTTACTGAGGGCCAAAGCCATAGTATGTCTTCCCTAGCCCTGTGAGCACATCTGTGTGAGAGCATGTGTATGTTGTATGTCCTGGCCTTGCCATACACAGCACATAAAAGGAGGTTTGGCAGTGCAAAAGAAAACAAAAGGAAGTTCTCCATTTTAAGCTGAACACAGACTAAATAGTCGCTGTGAAGTACCAACACAGAATCAGCTGGGGGCTGCTGCCTAACCCTGTGCCTGCTCTTTGTAAAGGACACTGCAGCTTTCTCATCTTTTTCACAACTGTTCATGCATATGTATGAACAGTTGCATGAACCTCATGCAAACATGTCTTTCTGATACAGAACTAACTTGATTTTGGTACTTTCCAGACTCTAAGAGTGTTACAGACTTCTTGCTAACTGTCTTGAAGGAGCTCTTGAGCTAAGCTGCAATACGAGAAAGCCGACCAGTTACCAAGTCCAGAAAAGATAAATCTAATCCTAACAAGGAAAGAAATGGAAGCTAGTCTCTTTTGTTTTATTCAGGGAAACAATCCCACATGATCTATGATAAAGATTTATTTCAGATATAATGAAGTCAACAATTTCTACATTTTATGCTATTGTAAATTTACTACTTACAGAAGTCTGGTTGTGTACAGAACCTGTCAGTTCTACTAGACTTAACAGAGGCATGAAAATCTTAGATGTCTTTGCACATGGAAGAAGTGTGGTGATGCAATACATATGGTAAATAAATGAAGAGACTTCCTAATCTATGACATACAGACATGGATAAAGTGTTAGAAACATATGAACTGGAAATTCCTTGATATGCAGTGATGGATGTTTGGAATTTTTTCTATGTCTTTTCTTCTGCTAGATTAGATACATGGGTGTCTTTATTGAGGTTCATATTTGAGGAAAGCAGACATAGCTGGAGTGGTGGGAGTCTGTGCTCATTGAACAGTCAGTCTTTCTGCCTGCTTCATGAAAGGCACAGGCACTAAATAATTACAAATTATCTACTAGTGTGATATTGCTACATTCACATTCAGGTAACCAGCACTTAAATAACTGTTACAGATTCAGCATGCCACTCTGCTATTTTAAGTATAAGCTGAGTTTCAGATTCAAAGCAATAAGCTGTGTTACTATTTTGCATGTATGTGTGTGTGTGTTTTTGTTTCATTTTGTTTTGTTTTGAATTGTCTTTGCCACCCAGCAACTCTTAATTTCTCTTCTGAGATCATCCTGCAAATTGTAAGGAATTCTCTAATTCTACTGCCAAATAGGTTCCTTCAGAAATCTGAGACCTCCTGTTGTTGAAGTTTTAGCCTGGCTTTGTTTTATTCTCTATTTTCCTAAGAAATGTATCACATGTGAAAAACACCAAGCAAAAGCTTTGTGGGCAGTGAAGGATGTGCTGTTTTGGAAACCATGGTTCCTAGGAGTTACTGAAATGGGAATCTGTGCATCTTCAGCATACAAACTCTGATATCAATCAGACTTGGTGGAGAACCAGACATAAGGGGTTGGGACAAAAAAGCTGCTCCTATCCAGAAAGCTTGATCTTCCCTCATAAGCAGAACAGAATTTGAAGAGACTGCCTGGAGATGAGACACTTTTGTTATTTCATTCCTGGGGAGCTCTCCAGTGCAACTGTTCACACAGGCAGTGTGCAGAGGCAGGCCAAAGGCCAGTTAATGAGCTACATCTGGCATTTTAGTTAAACCCCAAAGTACTGAATAAACAATGTTCTCCCTACAACTGAAGTTTTGCTCCAGCTGCTGTCAATGTGGAAGCTGCAAACATTTATGCTCATGTGGATCGTGGACTGGGGGACACACTGTTCTCTGCAGCAGCACACTAATCTGCAACTGTTCATATCCCCCTGGAGTCTGACTGCAGGGAGATCAATCAGATCTTTCCAAGAAGTACATTATGCCTCCTCATGTTCTGGCTTCCACCTCCAGCTCTCAGGAAGGTCTGAGCAGCTGGTTCTGACATCAGATGATCCCTCTTTTGAAGGTCCCTCTTTTGAAGGTGTGCCCTCAGGTTTGTCTTACACACACTGTCTTTCTCTCTGCCACAAAAAGTCTATTAGTATCAGTCTCGAGAGATACATAATTACAGCCGCAGTTCCCAGGTGGGGCACGCTTCCCTTTTATCTTAGGAAAAAAGCAGGAGAGAAGCCCTGCCCTCTGAAGGAAATGAAGGAATGGATACCAGGAGGATATAAACTGGCAAAGCTGCAGCAGCGATTATAAGCTCAGCTGAACCCTATGCCTGTATGTGCTGGAATCTGCAATAAGAAGGAATTTCAGTGTAGATGTGAACTAAAGCCACAGTTCTGTGATATACTCCTAGTCTGTTAGAAACAAAGAAAAACAGGTTGCCTATGGAAGCTGTGGATTCTCCCTCCTTTGAGGTGTTCAAGCTCAGGCTGGATGGGGCTTTGAGTCAGTCTGGTCTAGTGGTGGGCATCCCTGCCTGTAGTAGGGGTTGGAACTAGATGATCTTAAAGGACCCTTCAAATGCAGAGAATTCTGTGATTCCAATATGTACATTAAGAAAACAAACAAAAATAAAAACAAAAACCCTGCCTCTCGAATCAAGGTTTCTCTTCCCAGAGTCTAGCTCATCCTCTCAGTTAATACTCACATTTGAGCACCTACCAAGAAAGATTCCAGCGTAAGGAAAGAATAATTCTGCCAGTTTTGTTAAGATATGCTCCCATTTGGCTCTCTGAGATATAAGCTGCTGGGCTGGTGGCAGTTTCAGCTTGGATGCACCACTTGCCCACACCAGCAAGTCACCAGCAACCAGTAAGAAAATGTTTTCCCTAAGAAAGAGCTTGTAACCAATGGACTAAAGCACAGACCTTCCTCTGCTACACTGGCATGTAGAAGATCTACAGGGGGCTCCTTCTTCACAAAGGATCACTGTACAGAACTCTTCTCTTGGAGCTGCTACAGCCATGGTTTACTACCAGCATGCATTTGGATGAAGCACTCCACCAACCCATGGAGTGTTTTCAAACACTCTGGAACTGCGTATGCAATATGCTGCTTTACTGATGGTTTAGCTCTATGAGTTTCTTTTCTCCAGCAGTTTGACAGGTCCATTCCTGGTGCCTCAGACTGGTATCTACTCTTAAATGAGGAGACGTGCTCTCGCAAAGCATTTCATGTTAGTGTGTTAGACGAAAGTTTTAGAGCAATGAAAACTCCACACCTTTTGTAGTAAACACAGGCCGCCAGCACATACTATAATGTAATCTAGTAAAACAAAATAGTTTTGGGAACCTTTCAAATGCTGTGAGGGAACAGCAGGCTGTGGGTGGGCTGCTCTGCTCTATGAATTCTGCCTGTTAATACCCAGATGTCGAATGCCAACTTTCCATTCACTGCTGCAAAATAACAGACTGTCATGCAGTAAAAATAGTCATGGGAGGCATGCAATACATTCCAGTGCCTGTTTCATCTACAACACACCACTGAGAATGTGTCTGTGTAAGTTCACTGGGCATCTATGTTACTACTATCCCCAAAAACAGGTTTTATGTCCATGACTGAAAAAATGTCCATGAGTGAAAATTTATGTCCATGACTGAAAATTTGGATGTGGTGCTCAGGGATGTGTTTAGTGGAGGGTTGTTAGAGTAGTATAGTTAGGTTGCAGTTGGGCTTCATGATCTTGAAGGTTTGTTCCAACCTGAGCAATTCTGTGATTATATGATTCTATGTGGAAGAACTTAAAAATTGTGGGGGTACAGAGCACTGGAACAGGCTACCCAGAGAGGTTGTGGAGCCTCCTTCTTTGGAGATATTCAGGACATGCCTGGGCATTTTCCTGTGTGACATACTGTAGGGAACCTGCTTTAGCAGGAGATTTGAGTGGAGAATCTCCAGAGGTCCCTTCAAATCCCTATTTGTATGATTTTGTGATTCTGTGATGAAAGGAAGGGAAAGTGGTTCTTGTTCGCTTGTTGTTCCTTTGGTAGCATTAATTCAAAATCTAATGCAACTGCAGAAAGCAGAAGATAACTTTGTCACTGTGCAACAATGGGAAAGAAACAAAGGACTGTCTACTTTCCTCTAATGCTGACCCAGGTTCTTTGAGAGAACAGAGAAAACTAGATTAGTTTCAGAACTTCTCTGTGACTCAGGACACTATATAACAATAGATATTTCAAGTAAATTTCTGGCTCTGATCTACCATTTATATAACAGTACCACCTATCTTGCAGCCAGGTTTCATGCACTTGATGCTGCAGTAATTCCTTTCCCCTTACTTTTCATTTAAGACTCAACCAATATAAGGAATAGGGATCTAGTTTTCCTGTAAAGTCCACTAGCCATACCAGTTGAAAAAAAGGAAGAAAGCAGGAGAGATTCAGCATTTTCTCATGAAGCAGCACAAGACTTACTCTGATGACTCAAGTTGGTCAAGCATGAATGCCAGAAGTACAGAACAAACCTTGTTTCAGTGCTGCTTATTCTTCTATTCTCACTTTGAATTGTTGGGTACGAATACTGCTCCTAGTGTACATATCCTTCAAAATTCTAAAAGTAAAGAGCTAATCGTAATTATCAATGGATCATTATCTGAATCCACTAACAGATATTTCCTGTGACTACATCTTAATCTTTTACTTTTGAACTTGTACCTTCATCTTGCACTTCCGTATACACTTGCAAGTAATCAACAGCATAACTGCATGATATAATTTCACTATTTGTATCAAGTTCTTCACTATGGGCTATTCTGGTTTATTTCTGTTTGATACGGTGCTGGCGTTTTTTTCTGTCACGTGTTATGAAGAAATGCTGAATAATGGAGACCTTCTTCTTCTAAACACTTTTACAGATGGGGAAACTCATTAAATCATTACACTTACTTCTGTAAGTTTACTCATATGTGCATATTCTTGCAGGCTCCAAGCCAAAGTATGTGCTTTTTCATATCATGATAACAGGAAAGTCTAATAAACAAACAGCAGTCTGTACATTCATGCATTTTTGCTGCCCCAGTTAAAATAAAACAGCTACCAAACAGAGGAGAACTGGCTACGTTAGCTTAAGACTAAACATTAAAAGCATGTGTATATCCAATAGAAGATTATTTTTTTTAGTACACAAGTCACATAAAATGAGCCAGAAAAAGCAGAACTGGACCGAATCATCCCTGCTGTGTTCAAGGCCCTGAAGTCCATATACAAATCCATAGCCAGTTCTACTGTTGCCCTAAGGTAGAGATACTTGGTACTTCCAGATAACTCAGTCCTACGTGGGTGTGTGTCCTCACTGCTGAATGTTACTCTGTCTTCAAACACATTCAGTTTTCTACTCTAAGTATTGCAGCTCACTCAGCTTAGCAGACCTAGTGTTTATAGTTTATCATATAAAGATAGATATTTCTCCTGTGCCATTGATGTTTGTCTAGCAAACTCAGAGATGTGAGAAAGGCTTTCTAAGGGGAAATTGTGCTCTCTGAGATCAGGATGGGTTGCACTTCTTCAAGAGGAAGGGAGTTCCCCTCTGTTAAAGCAGGGCATGGTTGCTGGTGACCAGAAGAAGATGGACATTGAGAACTTCAATGAGAAAGTTTCACACTGCTCTTAGAGCAAGTGCAAAAATTTTGCATCATTTCCAGAAGAGACAAACCCTAAATGTGTTGTGCAAGAAGCAAGCAAATGCTTTCAGGATGAGTTAATTCTGCCTCAGCCCTCCAGATAACATACCTGACATATTACATCTCCTGCTGGCCTTTTCTTTCTCAGCTTATCTTGATGGTTTGTGTTTCAAAGGGTCATGTTGTCACAGATGTACACAGGAATTAAATTAATGACTTGAATTTCTACTGTCCTGCCTCCGAAGTTCAGGTGTAGTACTGTGTTATCAAAATCAAAATAGATTTTTCTTTCTTTGGAGTTCCCTTGGAAAGATGTCGGGAAATTTCAGCTTGCTAGCAAGGCTGTCAAACAAATGTCCTTTCAAATTAGTGGTAACATGCTGACCTGTCATTTGTGGCCATGGCTGAAGGGAGCTCCATTACTTCCAAATATTTAATGATTTCATTTCATGGTTGCGGTTAAAGAATATAAAAACACAAACCACATGGACAAGGGTTTTGCTTTATTTCCTATTCTTTCAATTAATGAAGCAAGGCTTATAAGCACACAAGTTTCATTGCCTTCAGTGGTGGTATTCATATAGGTGAAATTAAGTTCATGCTGAAGCGTTCTGTTGGATGGGGTCAGAATACTTAGCACTTTGAAGCATTCACCACTAGATGAAATATGTATTATCCTACTTACTTTTGAACTTCAGTTTATGTATTCTCCCCATCTACTGCATTAATTTATGGAGTAAAGGATCAGGCAGTGTATGAAACTTAAAAAAAAAAAACACTCTTGCCTTATATTACTACAGATATAAAAGAATGATGCACATGCTCAGTATAAATTAATATTAGTAACAAGAGGGAGACTAGTAATATGAGTCAATTCTCACAGTCCTGCTAATACATTACTTCCACAGTGTCTTACAAACTCAGCATGGATCTGCTTGTTTATATCCTTAGAGAACAGCTGCAGGAATTTCTCCAAGAAATCTCACAAGAAACCTGGCATAAGCAAACAAAATTGACTAGATTCTAGTCTAATACTTCAACCTTTGGACTGCTGGTCTTACTTCTTTCTTTTCTCACCTGCATGTTTCAGCTGGTAGATTTGTAGAATTGCAGCACCAAATCTGACCAACTTTCTACAAGTATTCTGCTAGCTGAAAAAAACTCTAAATTCACACTGCCTAACTGTCAAAAGGAGCAATTCTAGAATTAGTTTTGTGAGGGATAAGACCATTTTCCTTAACAGCTTTACGACCCACTGTTTGGAGTAAAATAGGGAAACACACACACACACATTTAGAAAGAACAAACATTAATTTAGAGTGCAATGGTGAACTGATAAAAGGAAGAAATTCTAAAGCCCAGGCCTTGCTTAAGGAAGTTGTAGATACTTGATCTGATGATGGCATCTGCTGTTGCATTTTGAAAAGTCATTTGCACAAAAGAAAAGTGAGTGCAAAAGAGTGCCACCACTCTTTGGCTGCAGGAGGTGCAAAGCAATGGAGAATCTCACAAGTGTTGACTGAGTCATACAACTGCATCTGAAGGGGGAACTTAGCCCTCTTTTTAGCTCCCTCATGAAAAATATCCGAGTCCATTCAATGCAGATACTGCTATAGCTCTAGTTTGCTAATTGTGGGTGTCTGGGAGAATACATTTTGGGCTGTCTGTCTGCCTGTCTCTTACAGCGTCCCTAGGCAGATATTGTCAGTTGCCACCAGAGAAGGGGATGGAGACATGAGTTAGGGATATTTCTATTAACAGGAGAGACTATTATGCAAAACAAAGGGAAACAGTCTCTACCTGTGTATATTTTCTTCCAGCTTTTTCACCTTCAGCTCATCCTCTTCTGACTGCTTCCTTCTGGCTTCTTCTTCCTCTGCAGAGCCAGCAGGAATTCCCTGCAGGAGCCATTTTTCACGAAGAGCTTTTGACTATCAGGAAGAAAAACAAAAGCTTTAGCAACAGATAGGAAAAAAACTATCTTAAGACTGAGAAGGAGCTACATCTGATCTGAATTTTAGGTTACTTCCATTGAATTACAGGCAACTGCTTTGAGCAGTGGATTTTGGGGAGTCTGTTAGACGCTTACACAAATTTAGCAGTATTGGTTTTTGCAGCATATATTGTGTTTATCATCAATTCCTTAATTTGAAATTATTTTTTGTTCCTAATAGAAACAAGAGTTTAATCCACCAAAAAAAGTCATTGAAAAAAACCTTAGATCTCTCACAGGTGATAAAGCATGCACTGGAAAGACTAAACTCACAGACATCTTAGAGCTTAAAAAAAAAACAAAAAAAAACAAAGAGTTTATGTTATAAGTGTAGTGCATTTCATGAAAGGTAAAATCACTCTATTACTAAATGAATCAAACTTTTTTTTTTCTATTTATATGACAGATCTCTGTATATTTACTTACATGCATACAGACACACAACATGTAAATCTATATATTCAAGCAAGCACACACGTTATCTTTCAGCCAAAAACTGATTAAAATAAACAAATACAAGTCTTTCAGAAAGAGTGGGTATACAAGGATGCAGCGCTGCCACAGAAAATAATGATAACTTATACCCTAGAAAAGAATTCTGGGGAATTTTGCTGTGGTTTTCTACACAAAAACATGGCAACAACCTCTCCTAGCCACTGTGTGGTCCAGCTGTGGCTCACCCCCAGGAAGATCTGCCGTGGACTTGCACTGCTGCCAAGCAATCCTTTCAGCAGCTCATCAGTCTGCGTGTCTTGGCCAAATCCATCCCAGGGGATGCTGACAGGACATGGCCTCATAGGGTTCACTTGGTGAAAGAAAAATCAACAGCCCAAAGCCATGCTGGGCTGTGGGCCTTGGCAAGAGGGGAATGAAGAGGTGGAAACATTGGTCAGCCAGGGAACTGACAAACTAACCTTTCCTTAGCCAGAGAGGGGAGCCTTGATTCTGAATTTCCAAAGCGGTTAGAAATGCTTGCTCAGGAAGCATGTGAAAGTGTCCATCCTCTCCAGAGAAGTGAAAAAAACAAATCTTCAGTTCAAAGAAATCAAAATTTATACACTGCTTGAATGTACACTGTCAGTCTTTTCAATGAGGGATTTGTAGCTGGAAGAGAATCTGATTTTTGCAAACTGAGTATAAAGAGAATACGCTCACCACCAAAAGTAGGCTTCAAACCCAGCCCAAAATAGAAAGCTTTTTGACATGAGAGACTCAGCTTAGTTAGTTTTTCAGTGTATATATAGGCGTAGCATCTATGCACAAGCTATTTTTGTCTCTGCATGGCCTATTTGACATCAAGCAGTTACATTTTAATAAGGCAGCAGACACAGAGCAAAGCAAAAGACAAGTGGATAAGTCTGTTCTACTCATAGTTGCTGTGGTCTTTGAGGTGTTCATAAGACATTAAGGACATTTACTTTCAGCCATGGCTTCTGCATTTCATTAGTCCTTTTGCTGTCACTATCACCCACTAGTGCTTCCGACTGTCTCTTGTGGACTGGTAGGAGTTCATCATCTCCTCCAGCCCTATGGCACTACTGAATTGTCCTCTCTCTGGAGAGGACCCCTAGAAAAACACACAATCAGAGTACAATAGCCAAAGAGGGATTTGCAGGTCATGACTTCACATCTTTTGTGTGCTACACATTTAAAAACTTGGGCTTATCTTTTGCATTTAAGAGGTCTTCACAGCACAGCTCAGAGGGGTATCTTCTGCAGTACATCGAGTCCATACAGTATGAAAGCTGATCTCTCCTTAGAAATTGTATGTCTTTTCTTTAAAATGGAATGCGGCATGCAGAAATTTCTTGCTGCGTGTATCTTTTGCATGCAGACGCAGAAATGTGTTTGCTGCATGTGTTGTACCCAGCTCTGGCCTCAAATCTGATACTTCGTGTAATGCTCTGCTGGAGAAAAGCTCCATATTCTAATGATCAAACTCTGAAAATGAAGGCAGCCTTCTCTCTTTTAAACCCCTTGTAGATATGGCTCCAGAAGTCCTAAAAAGGCCTTTGGTAAAGTGCTGTTTGGACAGATCAAGAGATATTTAGCTTCCAGTCACTCGTCATTTACTATAGGAGGATAGATGAAATTCAGGCTTTTTTCAGTGTTCTTTCACAGAATTTGCATGATGACGTTCAGCCAGGAGAGGCCAGTCTCCTCAGTACAAACACTGTGTACCAAGAAAGATATTTTCTGCAGATTTCCTTTTGGCCTTTGTTTATGTGAAACATATGAGCTACAAACTCACATGATTTCTTTCTCCCAGAAGCCTCTTTTTTTGACCTATTAATAGCATGCATTTGAAACTGGAAAGCATCAATGGGATTTTATAAAGACATATTTAGAGACAAGAATCCTATGAAAATCCTCTTGGGTGAAATGTCAGCATATTTTATCTAAACCAGAAAAACTGGTAGCTTTGATGTTTTTGGCACCCCTTTGTAAGGTGAAAATGAAGGCAATCATTAAATACTTTGCTGAAGAGTCCAGACAAGAAGACTCTGTGAAATTGAAACATTTATGAGGACTACTTCCTAAAATTCAGAGAATCTATTTGCCAGTAAGATGAAGTTACATGTATTTATACACCCACTGCAAACACAACAGACAAACATGCAGGCACACATTGTGGCACTATGCACAACAGCTTTGCTGGCTATGGGATCTATTCTTCTCTGCCAGATCCTTGGCATGACACTCAAGCAGTAGATTGAACTGGAAAAATCTCTCACCTCCTTCAAGCAAACATTTTCCAGGCCATTTTCATGAGAAACCTGGAAGGAAGGCTTTGGCACATCTGAAGTGACCAAGAGCAAACAAGGCAGAAGAGGGAGGTGGTGATACCTCTGTGCGGGATGCTTTGACACACCTCTTGTGTACCAGTCCTGTGAGGCAGTCAGCATTGAAGCTGACATGCCAGATGCAGGACAGAACCAGATGTGTTTGGAAAGAAAAGATGCTTCACTGCCATCTGTCCTTCACAGCTATGAAATCTGGATTACATATCTTCAAAATTTCTTGCAAAACTTACCCCAGAAAAAAGAGGTGTTCCCCAGTTCTGCTAAACAGAGAACACTAGTGTGAGAATAGAGCCTGAAGTCAGCTTGCCATCTGAGTTACCCCTAGCTAACAATATTGTGTTAGCAATGTTATACTTTATTAACAGTCTGTAATTAAAGCAGTCACATGCTAGTATATCAGCATTGCTCTTCCATCATTATCTGATACGTGCCTTAACTCTCTGCTACATCTTGGAACTTCTCTATGCACCTGTGTTGTGCTGTATAGTTAGACATTGCTGAAAGGGAAAGCACTGCAAGAGCAGGCAGTTATACCACTGCAAATATACAGGCATTTCTACAGCTTGTCCCACTAATGGAATGTGAATATGCTCTACTATCAGAAAGCAACATTTCACTGGTACAGCAATCAGCTATGCTATGTACAGTTGGGTATAACTATTCCTTCGTTTACTGAGAGAGTACAATTTCTTCAGGGCTAAATCCTTCAGCAGAAATTAAATCATGCCATTAAAAAGGCTCTCTACTACTGAAGTGGAAAGGGCACTGGGACAGCACTGCACTAGGTCACCGCAGCTCTCAGGTGATTTGGTTTTTCTGCACACAGGGAGATGGCAGAGATACCCAGCAGCTTTGTGTTTATTTTGAAAGCAGAGAAAAGCAGAGCAAATTTTCCTCACTGTGCTATAATAAAAAAATGTAAACAGGTCACAATTCCGTGAACAAATTGTGGAGTGAACAGAAATAAGTGAATAGATTTTGGAGAGAACAGAAAGAAGCTGTTGCCAATGTTGGAATGTGTCAGCCACAGATGCAGCGCTCAGCTCCCTTATGTGCACTAAATTCCAGTTTCATACTTCAGGACAGTAAAACCCAAGGGCTTTATGTTGTTTACATTTAGTACTGTCAAGGAAATAAAGCATAATGCCTTCAATGAAAGCAGTAGAATTGCTGTACTGAAAAAAAAAATTCTTTACTTTCAATGTTGCATTTTACTTTAATATTGCATAAAACTATTGAGAGACAATTTAGTATAACAAATAAATCCTTTTATCCTCACTTCCATTCACTGATATGCCACCAAAGGACCTTAAGAGTCATCTGTGGATTGCCCCAGCTGATGATCAATTCAACCCATCAGTCTTGCTGATTTTGTACCTCTGTTGATAGACATTGTTCATAAAGAAAAACACATTTCTAGTCCCACACAATTGCAGTGTATTCACCTGATGCCCAGAGGCATTTGCCAGGTTTTCCATTTGACATTCTGTGATAACATAAAGATAGTTGATGCTGTGCTGCTGCATTTTGAGGTCTTTTTCTTCTCTTTCCTTTTCACTTTTCTTATTTACAAATGTCTATAGGAACAATCACTGCCTCTCCTTGAGAGAAGTGCTTGCTGAAGTGCTTCCTATTGCAGCTCAGTAAATTTTCAAGGAAGCTGATAATCTCAAAAAGAAGTAAATATCAAAAGTTGGCCGAAGACAGCCTCCTACAGTAAATATGCCTAATCTGGAGAAACACTGTCAGATTTGGACGATTCAGGATACTGATGCATTTTCTGTGCTGCAGAACAGGGGCAATACTGATCCCTGGTGTAATTGTATTGAAATCAGTAGTGCTACATTAAAGATGATATTACTGAAATCTTTGCCAAATTGAAATGCTAACAAAAATGTTTGGATTTTGATGTTTGACGATTGCTAAGCATTAACAATACAGTGCTGGGATCGAAGTGATTTCTCCCCTGCATGGATTCAGTTTTTCTACTCTACCAAAATATGGATGCGGGGGTCTGGTTCCTCACATTTTCAAATCCGTGTGTATCTCATTGTCTAGTGAAAGACAATGCAACAAACCTTCCCCTCCATCTGGCAGCATGATAGTGATGGCAAATATGTCCCAATTTTTACAAAAGCATCTCAAATGTGTTTCTGAGTGATGCTGTATTTTTTCACTTTCTGGTGGCTGATGTCCAGACTGATGAAGACTTTCTATACATTGTGTATCAGCAAAGGAGAATCTGTTTGCAGTATAAAGATGAGATATGGTTTTCAGCTTTGCTGTGAGATGGATGCATCCATACATGTTGTGACTGGATCAGAACAGGAAGCAGTCTCCAGCTCACTGAGGTGATCTCGGAGACAGCATTCTGCTTAACTGCTAAAAATTCTGTTGTCTTTCCCATCACCTAAGATGCTTGTTATGACCCAAGGAACATGTCTGCATAATACAGTGGTATAATGGAAACACTGTCCAGGCTAGGGAATGAAGTCATGCTGAAAAACTTGTCAGCTTGATCATAGTCTTGACCTCAGCCAGAATATCACAGTTAGGATAGGTATAATTCAACAACAACAACAACAACAAAAGAAATAGATGGTGGAGCTTAACCAGCTCATTAAGAAATATTCTATCCATAAATAGATGGAATATTCTATGTAGAGTTCAAGATTTTACTGAGCAAAAATTTCTTTGAAATATTTTGAGGAATTGATGTCTCAACAAATATTTTTGAGAAACACATATTCTGACAAAGAGTCACAGACATTTTCCAGCAGTCCTTTAATGTGCGTTCAGAAGGTGTGTGCCACTGTACTGTCCACAGCTCATCCCCTGCTTTTGCCTTGGTGAGAGGCACAGCAATCTGCAGAAAAGTTGTGCCTGGAGCATGGTGCTGGATGAGCGAAAATGTGTGATTGCCATGACTATGATAAGTGCTACCTGGAATCACTGTAGCTGGAAGACACTGAGGAGATAATCTGCCTTCAGTTGTTGGCTGCTGCTAGTAATTTGACAGCCCTTCAGCTCCCCTGAGTCTTTATGTTTTCCTTTCTTGAAGCAGCACTGTGGGTGGGAGAGCTATGAGCAGAGCAATATGGCTGCAGGAGTGGGTGGGAAATGTACAAGATACCTTAACTACCTTGTGCTCACTGGAATGGTCTAGAGCTCAGCCAGTGCCAATGGTAGGGTATGGGGACCACGCTTGCTGTGGCATGGGGAACATGGCATGGGGAACACACATCTCACAGGCTGTCAGAGGGATGGGTGTGCCCACAACTGCGGCTCCCTCATGGAGATCACACTATTTAAAAACTCTCAGGAACAGAAAATGAAGCTGTACAGATTAGGCACTCCTTGGAAAGAAAAGGAGCCAATTGCTTTATGTTCCCAGTGTAAGCTTCCCATCCATTAGCAAGATTACCAGTGTAAATATTTTGTGTGTTTTGCTTTTAAATTGCTCAGGTCACATATTTTATTTAACTGTACACCAAGTCGACAGTTATTTCCATTCAAAGATGAAGAAGAAGAAATAAAACCCAAGCTCCCTTAGCTGAAGGGAAACCCACCACAGCAAGAGATGTTGTCAAGTCTGCATGAGAGAAGGTGAAAAGTTTGTGTCTCTTCTGCTCACATAACTCATCACTCATCACCCAATAATACATGGGTTAGCATCATGAACATGGAGTGATACAAGGAAATTTTTAAACATTCATTAAAGACTCAGATGATGCTGAGACGAAAACAACAGTAAGGTGAAACATGGGCTGAACATGAGTTCTTTTCTACATACACATATTTTTCATATTTCTGGGCTAACTAGAAGTTCTTCTTGAATTAGCAAGTGAAATAATCACAGTGATGCCTAAGCTGGACAGCTGGGATTTATTTTTCAGTGTCTTTGAGAAGTCTGCTTAAGTTTTCAGACTCCTTCAAGGTAGGATGATAACGATAGCTCTGCCCAATTATTCCACACTTCACTCAGGCATCAGTGAGCTGAACAGTTGCTCTAGGCACAGCGTGAAGACACATACTGATGAAGTGATATCAAAATGAGGGCACATGCAGTCCCAGGGTGGTGGCTCAACCTGGAAATGAATGGCCTAGGGAGGTCATGAGATCTTCATCGTGGGCAAGAGTCCAAATGCAATGAGATGGGAGCAACCTGATCCCATTGGTGAGGGTACATGGAGACCTCTAGGGTACGCTCACACATAAATCACCGCACCACTCCGTGAGAATTTCCTTATTTCTGAGGGAATTTTGCAGCCAGACTAACAAGCTGTATTAAGCTAGACCAAGGACACTGGACATGGTGCTGTTGCATGGAAATTGAATAAAACCTCTTTTACAAACATAAATACAAAAAGATTTTGATCACATTTTTATCTTTTAGTGTCACAAATTTAGATATGTTTTGGTTTTCTCTATAAGTACTCATTCAATGTTTTCAAAGGAAACAAAGAATGGTTTTGAGAGAAAATAAAATATAAAATATAAAATATAAAATAAACAAACAAGGAAAAAAATGACAAATCAAATTAACTTACTTTGGAATGGTTCACAAACTGAAAGTTTGAAAACTGGCCACCCTCTTTCCCCAAAACAAATTGTGTTTGCCACTTGTCGTCACTACTACACCACTACTGTCATCTTTACTGTTATATTCTGAAAGAATAGTTACCTCTCTGCGTTCAATCTGTCCTTGGCCCCAGTTTACCATTCCTTCCAATATACACTATCAGTCAAAAGAGAAAAAGAAAAGCTGTTTTCTAGGGCTCCTTTATTTTTTTCTCTCATCTTAAGAGTTCTTATATTGGTTGTTTTAGAAAGCTGAATTTGGGTCATGTGAATTCATTCTTGAGTGCCTATCAGCCATTAGGAGAAGCTGGCATCGAAGCAAGATGTAAACATCTTCAAGCTGCTTTGATACACTATGGCTGAAATGAAAACTGCTGGCGTGGCTATGACCCGCTCTGAGGACACTGCTCCTGGCCAAAACCCGAGTGCTAGTGTGGTGACTGCATGCGGATACATCCAGAATACCTGGATCTGAGGCCATTCCAGAATAACTCTTCCCCACTTTGAAGTACACCTCAACCAATCATTAATTTTTCCTAAATAAATGTGTTCTTAGAGGGATATACTGGCAAAAATACCATACATTCAGCTATGTGGCTGTGACATGCAAGCAAGAGAGAAAAGTGAGCATAAGCATTAACGCTTTCACAGTTTTATTGTTGGCAACTTGTTCAGTTTGTCTGGAGAAGCTGTTGCATTATGGTTAAAAGATTTTATTCGAGGATAAAAATGTTGCTTTCTGATTTCTTGAGAAGAAAGCACAGATTTTTGAAAGCCCTTCTTTCTGAAAGCTACTTCTTTGCAAGGATATCCTGCAGCTTAAATCCCTGTGAGCAATTCAGATATAGCAAGTGCCCCAGCTCCATAGGCTACACAGTCCTATTCCTCCTTCCTTTTTTGGCTAATGAATCTGGATTTCTTTTCTGGATGATAAAAGAAACATACAGACTCAGAGTGTCTCCTTTCTGAACCTGAATTCTCGTGGGAAGAGAGTCTCCAGGGGAGGAATGGTGCCATCACAAAGATGCTGATGCACAGAAGGGGCTTAACAAGGATCTCCTAAGCTCTGAAAATGGAAATTTCTCTCTGAATTAGTTTGCAGTTTCTCCATGCTCCAGAAACATGGTTGGAAAATGGAGCTGGCAGAAACTCCCAGCCTCACAGAAGTGCGGTGGGCTCCAGCATGTTAAATAAAGAGGGTCAGCCCAAGACTGCTATAGCACACTGCATACCAAAAAGGGTGCTCAACTACTGATAAGAACAGGGTCTGGAGGCTATTGCACTGACCCTGTAAAGTACAGAGTATGTTGATGGCACCATCAAACATTATTTTTTGTGCTTGGCTGAGCTAATATTCAGTTTAAGGGTTTATTTATTTGAAATTCATAGAAGAACTCATGATAAAGGAGTAGTAAAGCTCCCCCTTTTGCAGAAACTATCTCCCCTTTTCCACAACATTGTATTAATTTGTATATCCACATATATATGGATGGAAAGATCTACGTATATTCTCTGACTGCGGTTATTTTTAGACTAGAATAAATTGTGGCTAACAATAGAATTTTGAAATAAATTAAAATTCATTTTTAGATAAGGTAGTTTCAGTCTAAAACAATATCTTAACATAGTATCTATAACATAAAAAGACCTCCTCCTCCATCAATGTAAAGGTATAATTACATTATAGATTAAGTGTTCACAAACTGCACATTTTAAGAACTAGCTGTTAACAGAAATAGGTCCCTCATACTTACATCACTCCAGAAATAAAATAACTGTGGTAAATGGGCTTATTGTAACAGTAAAGCTGCAGCAGAGAAACCATTTTTCATTCAATTCGGAGGCTTTGTACTGTTTATTTTATTACCAGCTGCCACCAAACAGATCCACAGTAAACAGTTATTGAAATTCTGTTCATCTAACGATAGAGGCAGACAGATCTTGGAAGAACCTGTTCTGTCTTGGTGTTTATTTGAAATAGTGAACAGCTTCATCAGAACTGGTCCACTCCACTTTTACCTCGCTGAACCAATTCTTAAAAGCTGTTGGTTCTTGCAGGTTGAATTTTCAGTGAAAGTCATCAGCCAAGACCAAGTACTGGCTTCCTCAACTCAACTGGCTCAACTACATCATGTTGATAGATGCTGACTTTCATAAGGTGCCTTTTTTTTTTTTTTTTTTTTTTTTTAAATTTACAAAGCTGTTAACACTTCCAGTTCCTATAGACTTGGAAAGTATTCTGAAAAGGGTGGATTTTGTAGATCACCTCTTATTAGAGCAAGATGGCCTTTTCAGTCTCAAAAAAGTGGGCTTTAAAGTGCCTCTTTCTCTCCATTATCCACCACTAGTTCAATGAGGCATTTAATTGTAACTTAGACAAACACATGTCCTGCATTCAACAGAGCATGCAGAAGGCCCAGGAGCACCATGTGGACACCTTGCCCATAAAAGTGCCTAATTTCTAGAAACTCAGTCAAATGAGGAAATTCTGTCTTTAGAGTCTACACCACACCAGACTGTCTCCCATGTCAGGTTTACACATTTTAATAACTTAGAAATTCACATAAACTATTCATTTTGGAATAATATTTTTGCCCTGATGTCATCATCCACTAACCATTATCCTAATTCTCTAAAGACTTCATAAAATGCATTTCTAAAATCCTCATCCAGGTTTAAGGTGGATATTTGCTACCTCCACTGCTTGCTGGGCTCTTCTGCCTAGGACCAAAGGGGCAGTAGCTGCAGTTCAGCCATGTATGTAGCAAGGGAAAATGAATTAATGTGTAGTAGAGTAAGTCATCTTGCCAGAGGACTAATTGGCATCAGCAAATTGAACACTGTAGGCAATCTGGAATAAACAATTGCAATACATTATTTCTATTAGGTATTTTTCCTATGTGAACAAAATTGCCAGAAATGAGCACAACCCCTGCAGCTTTCAGATCCTTTATTAGGTAACCAAACATGCTATTTTACACAGTGTACTTTAAGTGCACTCTGGCAGCATACAAAAACAAACCAAATCCATTCAATTTGGGTACAAATATCTTAGGGTGAAATAAATCTGTTAGACTTTGCAGGATCAACCCAGATACTGCAGACACAGGATTAACCCAAATATTATTTTCAAAGGCTTCTCCACAGCTGATCTTAATGAACACTAATGTAAAGTCTTTAAACTCTACAATGACATTAACACCCTCATAGCATTTTAAGTAATACAGGGGCATTCCAGGCAACTCTATTCTTTTTGACCTGGATTTATATCTTGCTCTGTATTGGCCGCAACACTTACAATTCAGAAAATGAGCCATGCTTTACCTAACACTTCTGAAGGAAAATGGATGTCCTTATTTTAGGCAGAGATAGGTTGGAGGCAACATTACCAGAAGACGTGAAGCCGTTGCCAGCAGAAATTCAGACTGAGGCAAGGGAGAGCCCTGGGGAGTTGGGGAGGACAAACAGCTTCTCAAATGCTTGGCAGCCAACCACCATTTTGGCCAGCTCCCTGCTGTTTCCAATAAGCAACCACTGCACTGAACAAAGTACAACAAGAGAATGCAGTTTTATTTGATAAGCCTCCACGAAGAATGGGAAATAACCCTGGCCAGTGCCTCTTTCTCTCCCCTTTTTAAAAAAAGGTTTGGGGTAGCCACCCTCCCTCTATTTGCCTCAAACAGTTAGAGATGAATCCTGACATCCCAGTGATGATGCAGGCAGATTTTTGAGCAGGCCACCTCACTGTTGGCCACACACTTATACTCAGATGACAAGTGAAGACACTGAATGGAGGGGTTGAGGACCTCCTACCATATCTCAGTGCTCATCTTCACATTCAGGATTACAGACTTTAAATGGTAGATCAGGGCACAGACTTTTAAAACAGTAGATTCCTCAGCTGAGGAATATTGTTTTAAAAGTCTGTGCCCTGATCTACCATTTATTTCCTGTGTGATTATCACTTTTGCTTTAGGCTGTGAGCTAACTAATATAGAGATATAGATAATTTTCACAAGTATTAGTCAAGAAATCTGTGCAGACAGCCTGAACTGTGGCAAGTGGTAATCATCACAGCAGGACTGGAGCCAGCTCCAGCTGACCCTCCTGTACCACTATGAAGGGTTAGCTTTTCCCTGAGGAGGATGATAAAATGCAGTTTAGCAGCAGCTATATCACAAGAAATCAGATGAAGTAGAGCAGTTGCTGGAACTCGCTTCCCAAAGGGTTCTGCTTAAAGGATTTCATGAAAAGCATAATTCAGTTAGCTTGCAAACAGTTAATATGATAAAGAAAGCGCTCTGCAGCAAAAAAAGAAAGAAAGCATCATGAAGGCTCTGGAAAGGCTGCCCTGCTGCATCAGCCTATGCTGGTAAGAAGAAATTCTCCCTTGTCTGTGGCCCAGGGCCACCTGAATGAAATGGCAACTCCTGTTACCCCACAGAAATTCAGTCACATTTTTGATGACACCAGAGACAATATGTGCCATCTGTAGATTTATAGTGAACCTGACGAAGCACTTGTGTGGGCTGCATTCAATTACTTGAATTTAATTGCGTTACATTTGCCAGAAAATTAGGCATAGTTTATGGAACATGAGTATTTTGGAGATGCAGAGGAAGGATCCCGCCTGTGGCATAGCTGGAAGCCTGATCTTCCAGTGCAGGCGTGGGCAGAAGAGACATTCAGCACAGCACATCCCCATGCAGGTGCTCATACAATTAATGTGCAAGCAACATTGTTTTTTTTTTTTTTTTTAATCACAACCCAGCCGACTTGCTGCAAGGAAATCTTCCAGTTCTGGTCATCTTTCCAAGATATTTTAATTACTGAATTCCTTAGGCTCCCCTACAGAACAAATCTAATGAGGTTTGACCACAAATGCACACTGATTACAAGAAAGATCGCACATACAATTCTGCTCTTCTCTTTGCTGCACATAAATGTAAAGGCAAGCTGCTACTAGCAGGAAGGTCAGATGATAGAAATAACCAGGACGGCTTTCAGTTGGTGTTATCTGCAGCTGTCATGGAGTCCAATGGGAATGGGGATGGCTTGGGCACTCTGTTATAAAGGTGCCTCTACATGTAGACATACCCATATGCATCAGCACCCTCCCTGCATGTGCATGCACACATATTCTCCCATGTACTCCTAACAACTTCATCCTACAATTAATGATCTAAACACACACACATGCATACTGTAACACACACATAGACACAAGGTTCCAGCACAATCTAACACAGATCTGCAGGCAGAAAGTGCTTGCCGAAGCCATACGGTGCATACCCAACCTGCAGTGGCTGGTGTCTTGTCATTACGTATAATAAATAGCAGCACTCTGTCATAGCAGCACGGCTGTGCTGCCGGAGCTCACACGCTACCAGCCCCATCTCCGCAGCACGGTTCTGGGCATGAAACACACAGATCGACATGCAGGCAGTACTGATCACTGCAAGAGACAGGCTCCAGCAGCAAAAGCTGCTTCATGTCGGAGTGGGCTCTTCCCAGCTTTCCGACATGTGATCTGCATCTCTAATAATGAACAAATTCAGTCAATCCATCCCTTCTGGCATCGATCCCTTACCTTGAAATGCTGCAGCTGAAGTATCTGGTCCTCAAGCTGTTGTCTCTTGCCTTCTATTTCCGTCTGCCTTTTCCTTTTCTCCTTGGAAAAATAATTTGAGGGAGAGAGGGAGGGAGAGAGAAAGAGAGATTGTCAGAGAAATGGAGGCTTTAAGGGTAGCAGATTCATAAGAACATGCAGGCAGCCACACACATCTGTGTAGATGCCACCAGTCCCATTTCACCTGTGCTCTGCTTGCTGGCTCACAGGAGCTGTCTGCTGGGAGGGTGCCAGCCCCGACCCACTGATTGCTCACCAACAGGAGAAATTCTCCTCACTGGCTGCCGGCAGACAGAACAGCAACAGCGTGCACAGTCCCAGAGGAGGAGAGAAAAAATTGCAGGTTGGAGGGAAGTTAAAGGGACATGGATGCACTTTTTCGTTCTATACTCTAGACCAGGAATATGCAAGGTCAACAGAGGACATCAGGGCAGAAGGCAGATGGTGAAGCTATCAGACCGCACTGGGCTTATTTGCAGTGCAAATGGGACAGATAGCCCCATTCAAAGCACCCACATGCGCTAGCAGCTGGCTTGCGCTAGCTCCCAGAGGCTGGGCTGACTGAGCAGCTTGAAGGACACCATTACCGTGTCCACAGCCTGTGATTTTTTAAGGTCACCTCCAGAAACATGCCTGTGCCAGGCAGCAGGCTCTCCCAGCTGCTTCAGGAGATCTAGCTGTCTTTCTCTTCCTCCACCTCTCCTCCTTTCAAAACCTGCAGGTGTTGCCTGTTCTAAGTCTTTCATGCCGCATGGGGACCATTTCTCTTCACCCACCCCCAGCTCAGATCAGATTAATGCTCCCAGAGGTGTAAACAGAATCACAGAATCACAGAACACCTCGAGTTGGAAGGGACCCAGAAGGACTATGAATCTAACCCCCGGCTTCACACGGCACCTCACAAACCCAAACCACTAGCTGTGGCAGTTCCTGTGCCGCTGCCCTGGGGAGCTGTGCCATGCCCACCACCTTCTGGGGCACAGTCTTTCCCTGGCCCCTGACCATCCTCTGACACAGCTCCATACCGTGTCCTCAGGCCCTGTCACCGTCACCCGAGAGCACAGCTCCTGTGAGGAGCTGCAGGCCACCATGAGGCCTCCCCTCAGCAGCGACCTCCCCTCGGCTCCTCCGCTCTGGGCCGAACCAAGGGTTTGTTCACCTGCAACTTGTACATCTCTTCACTGTCTTTTTAGCCCTTCTTTGGACATTCTCTAATAGCTTCATACCAATTTTAAATCGTGCCACTCCAACCTGCATGTAGCACTGAACGCAGTGGGACAGCCAGCCTCTCCCTTGCCCAGTGGTGGTGCTGGGCCTGATGGATACAGCTGGTGCTTTTGCCTTCAGGGCATCTGCCCCAGCTTTTATTGGAACAACACTTTTTATCCTCTGGCTGTTGAAAACATGTTTTTATTATTTTAATGCTTCAGTAGCTGTAAGATTGGGCTTGAAGACATTTGAGGATTCCTCGAGTCCCCAGAGTAATTCTTCTGTTCCACTTCCGGGTGTCCTACTGGGAATTCTCCACTTTCTAGGGATTTCAAGCCTTTATTTCTCATCCTCAAGGGACATACGATATCACTTATACACAAATGATTTATATTTATGTTGGCCCTCAAACCAAGGCATTTTGAGTGAAAACCCTACATTTAAAAGGAAGATCAGGAAACTTTTAATAATAGGTTATCTCAAAACATGGAGTCAACAGCCTGGACAACTCTTATTGAAGACTAAGACATGAGGTGATGAGAGGGCTTTATCAATGAGCTCCGAAGAGGCAAAGTGGTCAAATGATGCATGTGACAAATGGTTCTGTAATACCCTGCACGGTCTTACATGCTGATTTTATGTATAGAGATACACACTCGTATAATTGTCTGAAGAATTCAATAATACTACTGCTGAACAAAAATATTCTGCTGAAGTTATTTTGGAACAGGAAAACTGGCTTTTTGGACAACTGGAATGTGACAAATTGTGCCTGTCGTCAGCTGACAGCTTGAAATCTCACTGCTTTGTTCTCGCAGAAGACAATTTGCATTGTGCAAGCATAGACATTCAAAATTTATGTATGCACCTTTAAATCCACTCTTTATATAAAATTGATAGCATAAGGAACACTCCTCCAATCCCCTTTTTCCCTCTGCACTTTTGAATGGAGCAGGATATTGCATGGCTCTGGGGTTAAAAAACTTCAACATACTTCAGAGCTTTCTCTTTTTTTTTTTTTTTTGTTTGTTTCCTTCTTTTTTTTTTTTTTCTTTCTCTTTCTTTTAGTCTACAGTATTAACAGCGTACTTCAGAGAGCAAAAGCCTAGGAGTCATTTCTCTGCTATTTCCTCAAGTAAGTGGTTAGCCATAGGTTGGAACAAAGTGGTCATGAAAGCTGTTCCAGTTAATGGCTTAATATTCTCAGAATAAGGGAAATTCTTTCCTGTTTGTGTCGAGCTGAACACATTATATGTGCCATAGGGCAGCATAAGGCACTTGTATCTTCACAGTTAACTGACCTACATTTCTGCGTGTTTATTGAAACATGTACATATGTACATTTTCTACCCTTTAAAAAAGCTTTCTTGCTAAAACACATGATGGAAATCAGCACTGTACCTTCTCTGGCTGGCTGTGTCATGTGTTATAATGGAAGTGACAAGACAGCCTTATAAAACATAAATGGAAACTTATTTTCTTTGGGAGAAAGGGAAAGCACTTAGAGTATTTTCCCTGTAGGCAACAACACAGCAGGCATTAAAATGCTTGAACTACTTACTAACTAGTGGGCTTCTGTGGGGCTAAACTGGAATATTGCTCACAATACCATTTCACTGGCTCTCAGTCTAATCACATACCTATACCCATTCTCTTTTTGCACCATAGCTGAATGTAAGGAGCATGATGGCAGAGGTAGTTTTTTTTCTTCTGAAGGTTGCATGATTTGCAGCATGCGTAATAAGCTGTCAGGACTTTTCACCTTCAGGTCACTCAGTCACTTTATTGGTGGGTTTCTCCCATACTGAGATCCGTGATTGTACATGTTGCTGGTATGTACAGACATGTTATGAAAAGATGTGGTAAAAGACTGGACAAGCTAACAAAGGCCTCACAAAAACCAGCATCGAGGATTTTAGATATTCATTAGATGAAGCAAATTCTCATTCAGGATCTAACTGAAAGCACGAAGATGCTGAGTACATGCTTAAACTGAGCATTGTGTAAAGTACTTTTCTGTATTTGAGCCTGTATATGCTCCTCCCTCCTTATTCTGCTCATCTAATTCTAGATATTTTTTTTTTTCCAATCATGCCTAGTAAGTTTATGATTTACTATGGATCCTAGAACTAGGAAAGTACAGTACTTAAAACAAAGATTCACACCTAACAGCTCTGTTTCAATACATACCTCTCTGACAACACAGTGAATACTACACCATTGCTTCAGATATCTGTTGGTGTAAATCACCCCCAAGAAATAAATCAGAGGACCCTGCCAGCTTCAGCCATTCTATCCTTTTGCGATTAAATTGAGATGTGAAACTTCTCACTGTGACCAAAGCGTTACCTGCACCTACAAGGACCAAAGTGACATTTCAATCTGCTCTTGCACAGGTTTCCATGATCATTTTGCCAGTCCATGGCCTCCAACCTGAGAAGTTTTCTCAGAAGTAGCTTCAGTTTTGGAAAAAAATTTGCCTGAAAACCCAAGTGAAGCTTGCAAGGGGAGGGAAAGACGGCTAAGTGTGATGTGGGGCAGAGGAAGACACCAACCTAAATTGCAAGTGAGTAACAGGATGGGATGTTGTGCAGTTCCTGCACATTTTTAGGATGCTGCTGAAAGCTGTAGGTTGGGGTGCCAATCATTACACAGACCCAGATTCTTGGAGTTATTCTGTGGACAAAAAGATGCTTCTTTTTTTTCAGAAAGTGAAGAGATTATAAAAACGAGGCTTGTAGGAGGAGGTGAAAACAGGCATGGAAGCCAGTTTTTTCTGTTTCACTCTTACAGTAGGCTTATTACAAAATATTTGTATCTCTCTGAGGTGTTCTGCTTTTGCTCAGGGACGTGATTTACTGCTCAGGAACATTTTTTAGCGGGTGGTTGTTATTTAGGGTAGTATGGTTAGGTCATGGTTGGACTCAATGATCTTAAAGGTCTTTTCTAACCTGAGTGATTCTATGATTCTATACAAGTGCTCTTCACGGATAGTTACCTTTACAGAATGGAGGAGTACAGCGTACAGCCAGCACACTTTGAATAGCCCAGATGTTTGCAAGACTCTAACTTTACATCCCTCACTTCACCAAAAATACCAGGAATATGGGAAAGTGAAAGTACATGACTTTTTTATTCACAGACCCAAATGATGGGAACTGAGCACAGATCAAAGAACAAGTTGACTCACATCTTGAAATCTACTTTGTGAAAACTGAGATTTGTATTCAGGAGTTCACTTTTGTTGACGAAAGCAGAACATGCAAGCCATGGGTTTATTTCCCTTTAGGAGACTCCTATTTTTGAAAGAAAGTGATTGCTGCACAGCACTAAATGTGTCCAGTGCCACTTCCGTATTACAAAGAACAAGAGCAGCCGATAATTTATAAATAAAGGGTAGAAGAAAGAGAGAGAGAGGATGAAATGGAGATCTATAAGAGCATGAATGGATTGGAAAAAGCAAATGGGCATCTCACACGCTGTAAGATAGAAGGGGGCTTCAATGAAATCAAATGAAGCAGATTCAGAGCCAAGGCATGAGCCTGCCTTGAAAATCCCCAAGGGTGCTATGGGTGCTGGAAGATGCTAGGGGCTTAAAGAAAACCTGGTCATGGCCAGAAAAAAGGGATACTGTAAAGGATGCCTCAAAAATTGAGTTAGATCGGGTTCATGAACCTCCTGGATCAGACTTGTTTTTGACAATGATGGCACTTTGGAAATAGTCATACTGACTGTCCTTCTCTCGTTCTTGTGCTAACACCACCTATTTTATGGTTTTGTAAGAGGTGGGATGTGGGAGTTTTTGTCTGAGTCGAGACAGCTGCTCTCATGTTACGTTTGATCAAAATAATTTAGAGCTTAGTGTCAGACATGCCAAACCATTCCCTTAAAAAATAAATAAAGCAAACATAAGACCTCAAAAAACAAAAAAACACAAAAAAACACACAAAAAACCCCATTATACTAAAACACTTCTCTTTGACACTGAAGTCACAGAATACATCAATTTTCCACTGCAAAGTTATTTCTGGTATTGCTCAGAAATTTGCTTCCACAGAGTGTGAAGAAATGCAGAGATTATGCAGCTTGCAGACTGGTGGCTTTTTGAGCAGAAGCATGCACCTCTAAAGCCATGTCAGTCCTTGGGCAATGAAGCCCTGGGGAAGCCCTCTGCTCCACTCATGTTGGCAGGAGCACCTGTTTTTATTGGGCTCAAGCCAGCTCAGATACGTGCAGAAAGCACTCTGCCAGAGCAACATAGAAAATGAGCTCCATTTAACTGACCTCAGTGAGGAAACGTGCCCAGATCCAAGGGCAGGCTATGGCTTACAGTGCAGGTATGAAGAAATGCACAGTGGAAAAATGAATGGAAAACTGACTGAATACAGACCAAATGGGGTTTGGGTCTTGTGCTGGATACTGAGACCCCAGCACAGCGCTGAGGGATGAGTAATCATTTCTACAAAAAGCTTTTCTGATGTCTTCATCTTTCATATTAAACAAGAATCTGGGCAGGCAAAGAGAAGGGGTGGAAGTTAGTGAGCTTCCACTTTCTGGGCCAAAGCACAACAAATGTACTGAAAAATGACACATGCAGAGGAAAGCTACAGTGTACTTCAAAGCAAGGAAAGCAGTCACAGAAATATATCTTCAAAGAATCACGTAAATTTCTTCAGCAAGGAGTTATTTTCTCCACTCTGTACAGTTGCCAGGTGTTATTCCCTGCTCATTTAAATCTTGCAGATTTTTAGGACAGCTAGTATGGGAACAAACACACAAAAATTGCTTCTGACATCTCATCTTTCCGTTGCCAGCTCAAGGGCATCTAGAAGCTTCAGAAAAGGAGAATCTGGATTCTGCATATCACTTCTGCCTACTGCTAGAATAATTTAAAGAAATCCCTTCTTGTGCCTTCACAGAAGCTGAATCTTTCCTCAGGTTGTAGTTTAATTGACTGTCCTCAGCTGGACTACAGCAAAATGCACAGGTCTGAGAGACTGGCAGCAGGGCCCTTGCTTTGTTTGTATAATCAGTACTATTACCAGGATGAGATACAGGAACCCACCATCCTGCCAAAGCTGGACATGGGTGCACTTGGATGAATTCTCATTGTGATAGGAAGTCATGCAGCCTCTGTATTGGCAAGCTGGAGGCCTGTCTGGACTATGTGGACTCCTCTCTCTAGCAACATGAGTTTTGTGTTTACCTTTTCCTGCAAAACCCTCTCTGTTTACCCCCAGAAACCTGTGGGCAACAGGTTGATCCTTGTATCTATTCAAACATGAGCCAGGAATGATTCATCTGTAATTGCAATCCAGCTTCTGACCTTCTACTCAGTGCTTCTGGGTAGCACCTAAGAAACGGGTCAGGCACACTGACCTGTACTTAAAGTCTTTCTGTACAGAAAGGTTATTGCCTACAACACAGATTCACAATTTCAAATGTCCTGAGCTTCTGCCACCATGGTGGCTTACCTTACTGTACCTGAACAAAGCAAATCATACATTGGAAAGCTTCTTATGAGAGATGGAGATGGGAGGAATATGAGTCGTTGTTATACAACGACAATATATATACCTCCATGTATCCTCCATATATCTACATATCTCATAATAAAATTGTGTCCGTTTCCATCTCTTGAAGCAACAAGCAGGGAGGTTAGCTGGGCATGAACAAATGGAGCTCAGGTGCAGCAGATGAAATCCACCTAAAGGTAAAGCCCAGGCTTAGCTGTCTTCCTCATACCCTTTCCACAGCTATGAGAAGCAAAGGAAAAAGAATATTTCACCTCCTATCTTGTGGAACTGTTTAAAACTGGAGATTACTCCACAAATATTGATTTAAACACACAGCATATCATAGTGCGCAAGAAATACCTTAGCATGGTTTGGATACAGAATAGGTTTACATCACAGAGATAGACCATAGTGAGATAGTGAGCAGGAGGGCCTGGAAGTTTTTTGTTTCAACATCTTTCAAAGAGGTTCCTGCTAAGAGAAGTGTAGAACCACTTGCAGACAGCTGCACTCTCAAGGTGAAGAAAGAAAGATGCCCTCAGGCCAGAAATACACCTGTATTCTTTCCAGCCTTTTCTCTAGTCATGAATGTCAGAGGAGCGAGTTGCTTATGTGCAAGAACTGTGTGGTTTGAAAGAAACAAATACATGCCAGTTCAAGTGATTCTGACAAAGGAGCAGTTGTCTCTGGTCTGCAACCCACTTTCATGCTAATGTTGTCACTTGTATGCAGAGTAACTTTCCTTGCTTGGATTTTTGTGGGGAAAATACACTTAAAAAATTCATTTTCTCTACTTCTCTGAAATGCTGCAGCTTTTTAGATGTATAACAGTAGGACATCCTTGTGCAATGATGAAAGTTGTTTTTCTCCTGTGCTAATCCGCCATGTAAGAGAGATGTGTGTCGATGTGATCTTTGTATGCAGTTCTAGAGAACCATAACAGTCATTGGTTAGGACACCAGAGGAGGAGTTCAAACAGAGCCCTGTAGGATTCACTTCTGCTCAGGGCTTCTGGATATGAGTATTTCATAGCTGCCATGAGCCCACTGCCAACATAACCTGTGACTATAAAGGGCAAAGATATCCAAAAAGAGAAAGGCTCCTCCTTTTTGAAGACAACAGCCACTGTAGGACTGCAGCAAAAACTTAGCTGCCCTGAGCACTTACAGTTATAACTCTCTGGTCACTACATCCAACCACCGTGGCTCACACAGACAATGACCACTTAATTAAAATCACCATGCATCTCATACAACAAATAAAACTATGGCACAACTCCCAGAACAACAGCTCTTAATGAAGAGTGATGAATACAGGAAGGAATTTCCTTTTGAAAACTTCCTCATTAGTATTTTTGAAAGGGGACACAACAGGAAAACGTCTCATTGAGATTATGAGACAAAATTATCTTGGAGAAATCATGGCTCCTTTGATATCCTGTGGGGAAATTTTGGAGTGACTTAAATTTTACATGCAGTTTTCTCACTTCTCTTAATGCTCCTAGGTGACAGGAAGCTGTGGTTCAGGTCTAACCTACCAACACTTTTGTCTGGACAACCCTCTGTAATAAGTCCCTAAAGTATGAAAAGTTTGAAAACTTCTTCCTTCCTCCCAAATCTGAAACTGTACATGGCTGGGGAATAAAGTCACACTTTCCTATACTTTTAGAATTTGATCAAGGGTATCAGGCTCTTAGATCATTCCATGAAATTGGAGTTTGAATATTTTTTGCAAAGGCCTCCTTTTTTTTTGTCTGGAAGATATGACATGGCAGAACATGACAGCAAACAGATGCTGAACAAGCAGAAAAACACCTATACAATGCTGATGTTGTCCTACAAAGCAGGTACTGATAATGTTACAACATCCATTAAGGGATTTGTAATCCTTCCATTAAGAAACAAAAAACAAATTACAAGATCTTAGTCCAAGACATGCAAGCTGAAACTCTGATCCTCTACATGGCTTTCCTCTTAATCCTGGTGAGGATCTATAAACATTTTTTGCTCACTAAAAAAGATCAGAATCATAAAGGCTATGAATTCAGCAGGACTGATTTTCCCTCACTGCATATATGACAGACATCCCCACTTGAAGGAATTTCCCTAAGACACAGAAGATGATGCAGGAAGAAGAAATTAGACTTTCAGCTGTGGGAAGGGAACAAACTGCACAGAGCAATGTCTGGAGCCACTGGGAGAATGACAGCACTAATTCTGATACCTGACTCATATCCAACTTTTTGCTTATTATTTTCAAAGTAAAATGAAGACCCAGAAGAAGGAATTATACACAAAGCTGTAGCTGGGCTTTGTGTTTTAATCCTTGTAGCCTGGCTGGATTACACAATGATTTCAGCGTCTTGGTGTCTCACATCAAAATGCTCCTACTTGTGAGCGTGGCAGTGTGCCTGCTGGCACCAAGGCCGTCCATACTGACCTGTGTGGTACAGCACTGTAACTCCTTCTAGCAGGGCAGGGTTGTGCTGCTGGATTGTGAGCAGTTCCTCTGCTGCCAGAAAACACTTTTTGTCATCTGTGAGATACTGCTGTTAGCTTAAGATCCTTTCCTTAAGCTTTTATCCAACTATGGTCATGAATAGGATGCTTACACAATCTGAAGCTTGGGGATCTGCTAACACGAGTTGAAGTTGCTGGTGTGACTGAGTCCTAATCTCTACATTCAGGAAGGAAAGACTGCCTTGTTTTACAGCAGGAACAAAGAAGGAGACAAACATCTCTATGGATACAAAGAGATGCAGTCATGAGTCTAGAATTTGACGCTTTTCAGTCATCAGAATCCTTTCAATCTGGTGATGCAAATAAGATTATACACAAATTCAGAAGCAAATTACTGCTCTGGATAAGGTTTATCTCTGAACAGACTCTGAACAGCCCCCAGCATGGAGCTGGGTTCATCTTAACTACCCTAGGAGATTCAGCTCATTTGTGCCTTGTAAAGATTGACCCGGGTCCCAGGGGCCATCACTGACCTTCTCCAAATGGAACATAAGCGCTCTACCAAGTCCTGTTATGGCCGGACATGGCATCTTCACAGCACTGTGGGGTTTCAGCCTCCTCTCCCACTCAACACTGAGTCACATTACTCCAACAGGAGATCATAGAGAGACAGAGAACATAAATGATGAATACAGTCGTGACTACGAGGGTGGATATGTCTATCTGCTTGGCCAAAAAAAAAAAAAAAAAGCACGCTTAGTATGTGATCTAGGCATGCTAAAAATCCTACCCAGCTTTGGCTTTGGCATCCTGCCTATGCAGCACGTAAAAGAGCTTCATATCCAACCAGCTTGCTCTAAAGGTTATTTAATCTGACAGGTGTAGGATCACATGTCTCAATACTGAACTTTAGCAGTACATGGGAGGTATTACTGCTATGTCATTCCCATAGGTAAGGCATCCCAACATTTTTTTTCATTAATAGGAGCAGTTGGGACACCACACTGTGGATTGCATAACAAATCTGACTGCCCAGCTCCTTCTTGCATCGTCAGAGGCAAAGGCTGCCCTAGCTTCAGCAACAGGAGCAGACCATACAGCAGCTTTCCACTAGTGTGCAACATTAAGAGGGAAGACTTGTAGAAGCATGCCTTGTGCTTGCCTGGTTCTTCCCTAATGGGTTCCTGGCAGATCCGCAAAGAAGGTTGCTTGAGGCTCAGGCCGTGCTGGAGCAGCAGACCACAAATGCTTTGGGCTGCAGAAGCAGTAGAGCGTGGATGGTCGTATGGTGCTAATCTGCATCTGTCTGTTTTGATGCTGGGCTCCAAGGCCTGAATCCACTTGTAAATGGGCAGATTTCTGCTATGCATTTCAAGGTGTTCTCCTTCAGGAAACAACTTGAGTTTCTCTGTGTTTTGTACCTCTGCTGCAGCTTATCTGCAATTCACGTCTCACATGTGCCTGGGATTTCACAGCTTCAAGGTTGTCCCTGGAAAGAGTGCAGCTGCTGCCTGGTTTGTGCAGGTTTACATGCACAGGTACTTGGGGCAATAGGGATTCAAGCAAGAAAGCTTGTACAGTTTGGATGAATTTCTAACCTAGCAGATGCACCTGACAGGCTTATAAAGATGTAAACCACTCGAACTGTTTATTAAACAGCAGTTAGCATGGTAAAACACACAGATCAGCAAACAAAACCCATAACAGAGATAGCAAAAGGAGATTCTTCCATTGTAACTTCAGGGTTGTGGCTGGATTTCTGCCTCAAGGAATGGGGACTCTGCTACTGAAACTCAAAAAGATGCCTTGTAGAATCATAGAATCATAGAATCACCAAGGTTGGAAAAGACCTAAAAGATCATCCAGTCCAACCGTTCACCTATCACCAATAGTTCCCACAGTAGGTGGGAGCGTAGGTGCTATGTAACCACTCCTGCACAGCTCCTCTGCTTTTGCCTGTGTCTCCTGTAGATCTCTGAGATAATGAGGAGCCCCCTCTTTCCCCATTACTTTGCAACCTGGTTTTGAAATGCTTTCTCTCCTCTTTCCACAGAGCTCTTCTGTCAGATTTTCTCTTCCATTAGCTAAAATATGGACCTCTGCAGCATGTTTTCCTGGGGAGCTGAAGCAGGAACAGGACTCAAACACAGATAGGTGCTTTTCCCAAAGTCATGCCTTTCTTTGTATTGTTACGCCATCCTGATACGCAGTTGTCACTATTTTGCATATATCGAGGTGTTCTGGATAAAGGTCTGTCTCTGCAAATGTCCCAGGAGTTGTTCAACCTTACTGAGACAGGTGGCTTAGTTGCCTCCAGAGATTTAGGTAACATTAATTAAATCAGTAACCTGGCATCATCATTCTTTGACTCTGAGCAGCCATATAGGATTTCCTGATCAAGGATCTCTTTTCATTCAGATCCATGTGAAATGAGTCTTTCTCTCTGCTTCTAATTTCATCTCCTAGGTGAAGAAGCAAAATACACCCTGCAGGCACACTACATTATTTTACATGATTTATACATTTTCATCTCTCAGGGACATCTAAAAGTGAAGGTCTGACTTTTCAAGCTGGCTGTGTAGTTCAAACAATAACAGGGCAGAGCAGAGCATCAGTTCTGAAATCCCTACCATGCAGTCTCACTTCAGCATGAAATACAACCATGATGCAGATCTCTGAACATTCAAACGGAAAAGCTTTTAGAAATGTGCTTAAAAGGCAGAAGATGGCCAACAGAAAAAGTACATGTAAATTTCATCTGCCTCTCATTCTCTAGCATAAGCTTATGTTATAAATCTGAATTCAATTAGGTATTTGCTCCACGCTACTGTTAAATTACATGAACCAGCACGATCTCCTTGTTAATGATACAAATCAGCTAGTTGTGATCTTCACACATTTAGAAGTGTTTTGAAAAGCATGGGTCTTCACAAAAACTCAGTCAAAATGGAAACAGTGCTGAAGTGGATTTGGCATTTCAAGTGTCAGAGGCAGCCTTTTTGTTGAAGAATGTGGAAAGCAAAAGCATGCCTTGCTAAGTCAACTGCATCTAATGGATCTGCCCCCGGTGGCAGGTTGCACCGCTGTTTTTCTTAGTCAGTGCTGGCCTTGAGCAGAACTGCCTCTACGAGCCTGTGGAGCAGAGTATGTCATTCTTGGTTTCATTACTAGTGAACCTTCTTGCAGATGCTCTGTTACTTTAACACAGAGATCATATTGTCTTTTTTCAGCTAGAGTGTATAGGAGAGTGCCAACACACTCTCAATGATATTCAAAATGTCATGGCAATTAGGAGAAGTCCCTGGTGACTGGAAGAAAGGCAACATCACTCCCATTTTTGAGAAGGGTAAAAAGGATGACCCCAGGAATTACTGACCTGTCAGTCTCACTTCTGTGAGAAAGATCATGGAGCAGATCTTCCTGGAAGCTATGATAAGGCACATGGAAAACAGAAAGGTGATATGGAGAACCAGCATGGCTTCACCAAGAGCAAATCCTGCTCGACCAACCTAGTGGATTCTATGATGGTGTCAGTGCATCAGTGGACAAATGAAGAGCCACTGATATCACCTACCTGGACTTCAGTAAGGCCTTTGACTTTGACAGTAAGGCCTCCAAATTTGAACGATATAGATTTGATGGGTGGACTATTTGATGGATGAAGAACAGGCTGCAGGATTGAATCCAGAGACTGGTGGTCAATGGCTCAGTGTTTGGATGGAGATCAGAGACAAATGGTGTCCCACAGGGTCCAGTGCTGGGACCAATACCCTTTAATATCTTCATCAATTACATTGACAGTAGGGTCAAGTGCACCCTCAGCAAGTTTGCTGATGACACCAAGCTGTGGGGTGCAGTTGACACACTTGATGGATGAGAGAGACCTAGGCAGGCTTGAGCAGTGGGCCCAGGTAAATGTCATGAGGTTCAATAAATCCAAATGCAAGGTGTTGAATCTGGGTCGAGGCAACTCCCACTAACAGTACTGGCTAGGGGATGAAAGGACTGAATTCAGCCCTGTCAAAGATGACCTGTGGGGAGTGGTGGATGGCAGGCTGGACATAAGCAATGCGCCTTCTCAGCCAAGAAGGCCAACTGAATCTGGGGCTGCATCAAAAGAAGCATGGCCAGCAGGGTGAGGGAGGTGATCCTCACCTGAAGCACTGAGTCCAGATGTGGAGTCCTCAGCATGGGAGGGACGTGGACCTGATGGAGCATGTCCAGAGGAGGGCCACAAAAATGATGCAAGGGATGAAAAGCCTCTTCTGTGAGGACAGGTTGAAAGATCTGTTTACTCTGGAGAAGAGAAGGGTTTTTCATCCCTTCATATTTCCAAGAAAATTGCTGGCTTGGTAGTGAACTATTTACATCTTCCACACAAAGCCAGCTACAGTGTGATGACTGTGCCGTTATCTGAGGTCTGGCTTTCTGCCTGGATGGCAAACTATTACAGTTAAGGTACAAGGCTGAGCATAACTGACCCACACACCTTGACAGACATCTGCAGGAGGGGTCATCAATCACAGCCCACAGTGCACTGATAGCAGACTCAGGGCTTTCCTAGGGGTGGCAGGAAAGCCAAGGAAAATAGAGCTGCTTATTTGTTTCCAGGCGCAAGTGAGGTGACAAACTGTCCTACTCCTCTGTGTATTAACACTGATGTGGCATGTCTTCCAGTTATCTTTCACAATGAAGGAATCCAAGGGAGCTTTTTCTGAGATCTGGAAGTCAGTGGGCTGCCAGTCCTGTGTTGCAGAATCTTATGAGCTCAGGCCAGTGCCACTTTTCTGCAAAAAGTCCACACAGGAAGAGACCAAAGAGTCCCCATGAGGAAAGCAATTAGAGGCCTCAGCAAAATCCAGTCAGAAAGCTATTCTATTTTTGGCAACCTAAACTTGTACTCCTCACAGTTTATAGTTTTAGAATATTAATTTTATGTAAGGTCACTTAAAAAGAGAAAAATAACTCCATCCTCCTCCACCCCTGCTGTTCACTGACTGTTGTTTCTTCGGTGACCCTTTTGGATCTCACAACACATGGCAGATAAAGCACTATGCAAGCTATCCTGATGTGGTTTCCAACTGCTCTGCTGTCAGAGACATGGAACTTTGTTTAGTTTGCAAGCCCTTATGGTAGAGACAGGCTCTCTGATCCATCCTTGTACAAAATTTAATATGAAGAGGTACTGTTGCTGCCAAGGGGTCATTATGTTAGTTATGGTAACAACAATATCACTGCCATACCCATCTTCTGTGTGCAGTACTTTTATGCAAACTAATTAATTCTCAAAACCTGAGTCCAGATGAATCAAACTCCAGATTTTGTGAATTTTTGCAACTCATATCTTTGCATGGGCATTGTAGAGATACACCACTGCGTTCTTTCAGGAAGAAACAAGTATAATGTTCCTGCTCTTTTTCTCCTATCACTTATAAGCACGTTAGTACAAGCAGAGTTGAAGCTCACAGAAGAACACATTCAGCCCTAAACATATCAACGGTGCTGTAGATGGACACTGATGAAATCAAGATGTTCTCTAACTGTCTGGGGAAAAGATTCCTGAGGTGATGGCTCATAAAAGCAGGGAAACTAATTATCTACCAAGACTTGCTCAGGATTTATGACTCGTTTATATGATTCTAGCCTGTTCTTTTTGTTGGAGGACACCAGTTTGCCACTTTATTAATTCTTAAATAATAATGCAACCATTAAAAAAAAACAAAAACAAAAACAAAAACAGTAGTACTTCAAGTACCTTATGATTGGGATTTTTAAGTTTATTCACCCACTGTTTTTATTATGAGCAGAATGAGGTCACTGTTTGCACATCTGCACTGCATGCTCTTCCAGAGCATGAGAACAAACTCTGTGGGATGCATCGCTGATCCGGCAAGCATTTGTCTCCTGTTCCACTGAAACCATCTGTGACACGCTCATGACAAGGTCAGCTTGGTTGCACATGCAACCCTCACTGCAGCCCCAACAAATAATAGATTTCCACCATCTTCAGACTGTAGTCCCTCTAAGACTAACTATACACTACACAGGACAGAGAGCACAGTGTCGAGCTCTTGGAGCTTGCTGGGTTTTGCTTGGTAGAGCGTGCATGCTGCCATTGATATCAGATTATGACAAAGCTGCTCATAGTGATACTACACAATTGCAAGTTTATATCTTTGTAATGCTGAGGACTTCTCAGGTACCCCCCTGTGCGACCAAGGGCTGATATTCAGAAGTGCTCCTGCAAGATGATAGTCCAGCCTGTGTTAAGCACCAAGCACCTTGCTCTGCAAGACATACAGTGCTGCCTGGTGCCATCAAAAAGTTCAAGCCAATATCTGATTCTGCTCAACAGAATGGCTGAAAATCAAATATACAAAACACACTGTTGCCAGGAGGGGTTGAGCAAGGAGAGGGATTCATTTCCTTTTGGCCAGCAGGCAGCTTGCAATAGCTGATCACAGGGACTCCAATGAGAATGGATGGGGAGCAGGGTGTTCTGGCAGCAATTACTAATACCACGAGGTCTTCCATCACTATGGAACAGTGGCTGAATTTCACTAGAGGAGAAGGTGTTTCATCAGTGGGTGTGCACACTTTCTCAGTGCCAGCTTGTCAGGAAGAAAAAGACCTGTCATCCTTTGGAAACCCCTGATTAAAATCTTCCTTCCACCTAGCTTTTGCTAGTGAAAATCAAACTTAAATCCTAAATTAGAATTCCTAAAAAAAAACCCCTAAATTCCACTGACTTACCTTATATAGAGCAAAAGACAATTTGTAATTCAGGCTATCTACACTGTCTACTAAGTGTTACCTGAAAGAAAGGCCTATGGAGAGTGTTTTGAGTGTACTTCTGCCAAGCAGTGTAAATGTGGTAAGACACATGACACCTAGGAGTTCCTTGAGGTAGCACTACAGAAAAAACTGCTTCAGGTCTGAGTAAAAAAAGATAGTAATTTTAATAAAACTCTTTCTGCTCACTTGTTGTGAGTAAAAGCACTCACAGAAACTGAGCTATTGTGTGGAAAGAAAGAAAAAAATGGAAGATTTTCAACCAGAGGTGCAAAACCAGCAGTCTTCCACCAGGCCCCTTCAGGCTTGAGATCAGCTCTGCTCTGTAGAGAGCTCACGTCCAGCAAAATACCTGAAAAGTGGAAATTTCCTAGAATATTTCTTTGGGTTCAAAGCACTGCTACACAACCACAAGTACTCCCTTGCACAACTTTTTTCTTCAGAACATTTTTAAACAAGGTCCTTTCTTGCAAAACAGTGATTATTATTTAGCTCTCCAAAGCAGTCAATCACTTACTATAACAGCTAGGCAGAGGAGATGTGTAACGCAGCAGTTGCCACCCACAGAAAGATACAATTTTCTTCCAATAATGTTCTACCCATTTTCTTCAGGAACTTCTGCTTCAATTCCAGAAATACAAGGAAGACCACAGCACAACAACACCGTAAGTTGTTATTTCTGTATCCTTTACCTCAGCCTTCCAGTCCCAAACTAAAGGAGCTTGTTCTGTCACAGGATCTGAACCCTCTCTGCTCTGGAACAGGAACGTACTCTACAGCATGACCCAACAGCAAAGGTACAGGAATCTGAGCTCTGAAGGAGAACCAGTTGATGCATTTGAACATTCAAATGGGGAAACTAAAAAAGGGATTCTGACTTCTGGAGCACAGCTTCTTTTCTGGTCTGCCTTTGGGACTGAACAATGCTGTTTCTCACTTTGCAGATGAGGTTGTTTCACTCTTAATGAGTATAATACATGCACGAAGGCAACAAACATAACTTAGTCTCTCCCCACATTATTATCCTTTAGGAGCCAATCTAGTTAGCTAAGTAAGAATACAAAATGATGATCCAAAATGATGATCCACAAAGTCTGCTTCCTGCTGTCAGTTTAGCACCTCTGCTATTTTTAACACTCTTCTGAGAACTGGAAATATGTTTTGACAAAGATACCATCTTCCAGGCAGGGAGAAAAACAGTGAATCACTCTATTCATATTAATGTCACGACAGTGATCACATCCAAACTAGTGAAGGGCAAAGATCTCTGCAATGCATGTTTTCTGTTTGTTATCATCTATTCATTCTGTTTGTGTGAGGACTGGGCTGGATGCTGAGCCCATTGCCAGGGTTTATGGCTCAGGTTCCTACTATACAGGAAGATGTCTGTTCCTCTGTAGCTATGTGGCTTCTTCTGGAAGGCATTCTCTGCAATCCTCAGATGCAATCCCAGAGACTGATTCAAAATTTCCACAGGTCAAAACTCCTGATCCTTCTCCAGTCAGCAAAACAGATCCCTATTTTATATTAAGTCTTTTTTTGTTCCAGGCTCTTGAAGCTTTGGAAACTGAAAGACGGATGTTTAAAATCTCTTTATAGAGCAAATCCTTCTGCGTAGGCAAAAAGGACTGGGATACACACTTGGTTTAGAAACAGCTATTCTCTGGGTCACATCTGAAAGGATATTTTCCCGAAAACTAACCCTCCTTCCTGTCTTCAGACAAACTCCTACCCTCAGCAAAATTGCCAGCAGAAGCAAAATTGTAGTGGACAAACATATCACTCTTGAAGAAGAGCATACAAGAACTGCACATGAGAAAATGACAAAGGCATGGCAAATTTCACAGGACTTGCCATTTTTCCATTGGCTTTTAACTCCCTTACTTACACTCATAACTACTTTACTTACACAACACATTTTTTTTTCTTATGCTGAAATTCTTTTTTGGTATTTGTTTGAGTAATTCAAGCTCAGAGAATATTTCTCCTTCCTTCTTCACTACCCAAAAAAGTCTCATAAATTTTTTTTTCCAGTTGTTTTTTCCTCATTTCCTTCTAACATTTATGTATATGTGTTACTGAATAGACACATAGAACTTGCCAGCAAAGCCCTCTTGTTAAATAATAGAATTACTGTCCACCTATAGCACACTGCACAATCATTTCATTTTTTTTCCCTTTTTTTCCTTTTTTCTTGTGAGTACAATTACTTCCTAACTTTTTGTTGTTGTTGTTTTGTGATCTAAACCACCATATAATATTTCATTTCATTGTTCAGCACAACTGCACAAGAGAAACTTGGGTTGCATCAAGCTTCTTTAATGATCTGTAGACATGATGTTTTAATGAAAAATTGTTTAAGAAATCGATTAATTCTGCTGTCCATTGAATGGATGCATCTCCCTGTGCATTGCACTGTATGAGCAAAGAAGAAAAGAAAGTAAAATATCTCCATCTTCTTGTGATCCATGCATTGTTATGTCTTGTTATGTCCATGCATCCAACTGCTCTTTTTCCTGCATTAGAGTCAATCTGGAGATGCTGGAATTGGGATATCTCTCCTGAATGAGCAGCACTGTGTCTTTATGGAGCCTGGAGAGCAGTCATGGCTGATCAAAAAGCTTATTTCAGCACACCAAACCAATCAGACCCTCTGCTAAATGCTTGAAGATCTGGGAGAAATCCATTCTTTCTAATGACACTGCTGCAACGTGCCACTCTCTGGTACCCACTCAACTGGAGTAATTCTCTTCACTGCATAGGCAAACAGGGAAAGGTGCCTCACATTTTGTATTTTCAGGATGGATGTTAAGTCTTAGTGAGCATCATATTTCAATGTGTGAACCCACCTTTCACCAGATACTTTGCCTGTGAAGAGCAAAGGAAGGGGGAGAACAAGAAGGAAATCAGGGTCACAGAAAAGGAGACAAATAACTGTTGAAGCAGACAAACAGCCTCTGTTTGTGCATGCAAATGAAGTACAGCATGTTTGCAGCTGCTCTGTATTCCCCCAGAAGTTAAACACTGGGGAAAGCATCTATGCCTTTGTCATTGTCAGGTTAGTACAACTGCCTTTCAGTGGGCTTGAACCTACTCCTCCTGTCATTTTTCTAAATCCACCATGGCAAATCATCTGTACTGGTTTTCATTGCCGCCTCCTTCCCTTCCCATCTGAGGAATAATTGCACAAGCCTCCTGAGCTATGCACACCAATTTCATCTTTGCTCTTCTCCAGGCTCCCACGCTCATGTCAGTGCCTGTCTTTGCCATTTCCTCCTTATAATCAGAACTCCCCAGGGGAAGACATGGTGACTGTTAAAAGCCTTTACCAACAAGTACCCTGCTGCTTGTCTGCTCTGCTCAAGAAAGCTCTTGTGTGATTGTGTGCGTTGCCCATTCTGCATGGGGACAAGTTCTTCTCTCAGGGGGAGATTGTCTACAAACTGCCTTGGCACCATGCCTGAAAGCAAGATCCCAGTGCATGTGCTTTTTTGACTGAGGTGACAAATGAAATATGATAGCATTTACAGAGCAGAAACTATTCTAGAGATGCAAATATAATTGCCCCTGTAGCAAAGTTATCAAAGGGCTTTAAACTTGCATCAGAACAGTCTTTAGGCTCCTCCTCCAAGGGGAGCACTTTTTCTACTTTGGCACTGTTCCTGGTGTGACTGAGTTGTCTCTCCAGCTGGACTGAGGTAAGACAAATACTACCAGCTAGAAAAAGCTTCACAAAGTACTGCTATGAAACCCAAGAATGTAGTATTTCTGCCACCAGGAGTATATCATGAGCCACTCTAAGCACAAATGTCAACAGCCCCTTTGTTACATTCCTCTCAGAAGACTCAAAGCTGGGTAAAGTCAGAAGCTTCTGAAGTTGTGCAAGAACCTTTGAGATGTCACCACTAGCTGTGTCATTTTGCAAACTGTTTACACCAAGGAATGATCGTTCCCTGCTCTAGGGTCAACCAGGGGTTTTGTTAAAGCAGCTGAGGCATTGCTGTTCCTGCTGGGAGGGCTGGGGTAGACGTAGCTCCAGAACCTTTGTCCTAGGCAGACAACGGGGATGCGGCATGGCCTGAAACATAACTCAAGCTCTTAGTGCCAAGGGAAGTTGATGCTTGACTCCAAAGTTAAATGATTGCTTTCCGATAATTTCCAAAGCCAGGATAATCATCTCTAAAGCCTACTAAGCTCTTTAAGGAAATATTTGGTTTATCTTCCAGCATGAAAACATTACACACTCTCTAGCAATTTATATACATAAGAGATTAACTTTAGGGCTTTTTCCTCTGTGCTTTTCAGACCGTTGCTGCTGAATGTTCAGCACATGATGTGATAGGAAGAAGATGTGATTTCTACCAGTGACAGGCTTGGAGACTTTACCAAAAAACAGACTTTCTAAGCTAACTCAGTTTGCTATAAAATAAACAAAAAACATTTTCTGTCACTTCACAAATTAAAATGTATAATGAGAATTCTTTAACTTGATTTTCTGTGGCAGGGAATTTAAATTCCACAGAGCGGGAGATTTCTGCATGAGGGGAATGTAACAAAAATGCACATCACAGGGTTGGTAATATTTGTGAGGAAGCAGAAGGGCTTAAACCACCCAGTAAGTTGACAAAATAACGGAAGTTTTTTCAGGGATATCATTTGTTTAACATCTGCCTGTGCATGAATCATGCTTCCTTATAAATACTGGTAACTGCGAAACTCTTTTTGCTACTGACCTTAAGTTCCAGGTCTCAAAAAAGCAATGAAGATACTGTAAAAAAAAAAAAAAAAAAAAAAAAAAAAAAAGAAAAAAAAAAAAAAAGAAAGAAAGAAAGAAAGAAAAAAAGAAAGAAAGAAAAAACCATGTATTTCCTTCATCAACTGTACCAAATTTCCTCCAGTGGTTTTGTTTTGCAAATGGTATCCAGCAGTAAAATGGTAGATGGTTGGGCTAGGTGATGCTGTGTGTCTCTTTTCCAACCTTGGTGATTCTATGATTCCATGATTCAATCAGTCAAAAGACACATCCATGGGACGTTATCTTCTGTTTTCTAGATGTTCACTGTCAACCTGACACTTGAATCTACCCACCTCTTTTCTTCTTGCTCAGGTTTCTTGCCTGAGGGATTCTGAACATTTTGTTAGTTGGAGGGACTCATCAGGAGGGATGATGGATGCACACACTTTGTAGCAATCATTTAATCTCCATTTTCTACACGGAGATACTCATAACATACTCAGAGGGATGAAATCAATTGTTTCTTCCTTTTACAGCATGCCATGTTTGTTCTATCTATTTAAATCGTTATCTACAAAAAAAATGTTATCTATTACAAAAACTTCTTTTTTCTAAGAAAGAATTTTCAGAAATTTTCCTAACGATCCATTCAGTAAATGCAGGACATTCCAGATAAAACTTTCATAGGATTTGGTTGCCTGGAACTTCAAATTTTGCCTTCTAAAGCCATATCCAGTTAGAACCCCTGTGTATCTCTGTGCAAATGAAGTCACAGGGACATACATGCTTTCCAAAGGAAATTATGGCTCTCCAGCTGCTTGTTCTGCCTTCTTGCCAGAAGTTACAACGCTCTGCGTAATGCTTGTGCTTTGGGGCATCTACTTCAGTGCAAAATCAGACACTTTGGTATAAATGGAGGAAATGGGTTTTCTGCTCTGTCACCTGTGGGACCTCTGCAAAAACAAGGTCTGGGAGCTGGGCACTGTGCCCTGCTGAGGGCTGCAGCTGGTCTTGGGCAAATGCCCAACTGTACGCCTCTGTTCCTACACATTTCTGTTGCATTTGCATAACAACACTCGTAGAGAAGATGTTCATGAAAATGCTGATCCTAATCCAATCCTAATGTCTACTAGTGCTCAGCCAAGAACGTCATTGCACTCACCAATTTTGTATATGAATTTTCTCCATCTTTGGTCCAGCTACAAATATCTTTAAAATCGGCATTAAAATTTTCTAATTCTTTTCTGATTAACTTTTCTAAACTGCAGACTGAGCAGATCCTATGAGGTTTTCAATCATTATAAGAAATATTGAAATCTCCTGTATGATGCAGTTATGTATGACTGTGGCATGGCTTTCCAAGGGATGTATATAACAAAGGGATGCTGTATGGGCTTGCCTTTTTCCCCCCTTTCCTGTCCCTTGGAAGACTTTGGACACTGTATTCAAGCAACCCATGTGATGACAACAGAATAGCAACAGGTGAACTAATAGGTTATTAAAACCTGGTTCTTACAGAAGCCAGTACTCTCCTGCAGACAGCTGAAAACCACAAGTTGAAATAAACTATGTAAGAAAACTCTCCCTGCAGCCTCAACAGCTTTAGCAGCAGAAGTGCTTGATGTGCACTCAGCTCAAATTCTGGCTAGGCAAAGTGAAGATAAGATCTAAATATGTTTGCAAATTTAATTCCTCTGGGTACCATGAAAGTTGCATATTTGCTGTTTTGGACATTCAAAACAATTGAGTTTCGCTATATATCAGTTCTAGTCTAAGTTTATTAAAACTTACCAGTTAAGAAAATTTTACCTTCAGCATGATTTGAGATTCACAAAGGGCTAGATTATCCAACCCTCTTCACATGCTTTCTTAATATTTTTCACTTCCTGTCTAACAGGAAAAAAAAACCTGCATTGGAAAGGGACAGTCACTTGCACTCAAAACATTGGATAACACTGGGTTTCTGCACCACATGGAAAAATCATTAATGGCTGGCCATTTCTTCACCAGATCTTACAGATCTTATTCAGCAGATATTACACTACCATTAGAGTCTGTTTTGCCTTTGATGTCCCTTCTGGGGACACCTGCTAAAGCAGACCTGTAAAACACTCAGGGTTCATTCTGTGCTTCACTGCACTGTGCTTGCATAGTGGCTACACTATGTGGCCATCTTGTAACGTGGACTGACAGTGCAGATATCAGTCAGAAATAAATATTTTTTAAAAAATATTTATTCTAATTCAAAGGCATTACAGTCTTTTATTTTTCTGATAATGTCTTTTATTTTTATTTGAAATTTGGTGGAGTGCTACTGCTCCCTCAGCATATCTAGTCACTAGACCCCTCACATTTTGTTTCAAGAGTGCACATCAATTGTACAGTCTTTTTCCACAGCTGTACAGAATAATAAAAGGAGGTGAAAATAATAACTCATTCACTACACTATAGATTCCGAGAAAGAACAAATAGCAGTCATTTTTCCCACCCAACTAGAAAACCTTGTCTTCTGTATATTCATCTCTATATACTCATCTCATTCCTCAGAGGAGGAAGCATCTTCCTCCTTTGTTTTCTGATAGACAACTTTGCTGTTTGAGTATTCCTAATAAAGACTTTCTTGTGGTAGCTTCTAAACCCATCAGCCATCTGTGAAAGGCAGTGACCTAACTGGATCAACACACACACACACACACAAACAACCCAGAACAGTCAAATTCAGTCAGCTGTATGTTGTTTGTTATATCCTTCCCTGTGCCATGATGTCTCAGTCCCCGTCATGGACTAGAGTTTCCAGTCAAGCCGAAACGTTTTCTCAGCACCATGTCCCAGCTTGCCACACATGGTGGTGTGATTCTGTAGCTCCTAGGGCTCTGCGAGACCTCCGTGCCAGAGCTTATAAAGTGGCAAAAGTCTTTGATACCTGCAGAAATGCCATGCTAGGAATTACAGAGAATAGTAATATTTGTGAATAGATGCTCATAAAAGGTTGATGATGTATAAGACCTCAGCCAACAGCCAGCTGGCATTCATCAAGCTCTTACACTGGCACTATGAGGGCTTTTATTCAAAGGGAAGCCCACTCTACCTCTGTGCAGGCAGCCAGCCTGCAGAATAGGAGAGGCATTGCCAAAGATTTTTTAGGCTGTCTCCAACCGTTTATCATGCTGAAGATACTACAGATAACAGCAGTTACCCAGCTGTCCAAAATTTCTCACAGAGAGTGTTGTGAGCTTTCCCAGAATCCCATTAAGCTAAGTCACAGAATCACGGAATCATGGAGTCATGGAATGGTTGGGTTGGAAAAGACTTCAGAGGCCATTCAGCACCAAACCCCTGCTATGGGCTGGTTGCCATTCACCAGCTCAGGTTGTCCAGGGCCCCATCCAGCTTGTTCTTGAGCATCTGCAGGGCTGGGGCACCCACAGCTTCTCTGGGCAGCTGTGCCAGGACCCCACTACTTTCTAAGTAAAGAGCTTCTTTTTAACATCTAATCTATGTGTCCTCTTCTTTGGTTCAAAGCCTCTCACCCTGATCCCATTACTATTAGATCATGTAAAAAGTCAGCCTCCCTCCTGCTAAAAATTTCCTTCAAGTATTGGAAGGCCACAATGGGGTCTCCCTGGAGCCTTCTCTTCTTCAAGCTGAATAAGCTATGCTCCCTCTGTCTTTCTTCATAGGAAAGGCACTCCATCCCTATGATCATCTTCATGGCCATCCTCTGGACCCAATCCAGCAGCTCCACATCCCTCTTGTGCTGGTGTGCCAGGCCTGAATGCAATGCTGCAGGTGGGGCCCCATGAAGGCAGAGCAGAAGGAGACAGACCCCTTTCTCTCCCTGCTGTCACCTCTCTGTTAATGCAGCCCAGCATACAGTTGGCCTTCCAGGCTGCAAGTGCATGCTGCTGGCTCATGCCCAATTTTCATCCTCCAGAACTCCCAAGTTCTCCTCAGCAGGGCTGCTCTCAATGAGTTTTTCTCCCAGCCTGCATATATATGGGGGTTGCTCCAACCCAGGTGCAACATCTTACACCTGGCCTTGTTGAGTCATAGAATCACCAAGATTTGAAAAGACTGCAAAGACCATCCAGTCCAACAGTCCACATATCAGCAGTATTTCCCCACTAATCTATGCCCATCCGTACATCTACATTTTTCTTGAACACAAATCTCATTTGGTCAACATGGGTCCTTTTTCAAGCTTTTTCGAAGGTCTCTTTGGCTAACAGAGCAGGCCTTGCAAAGCCCAAAGAGAATTTACAACTATTTATCCTGTTTTAGGCAGGCAAGTTGTTGGCTTTATAGGACACGGGAGAGCATCACGCTCATTCTAATTACCTCTATCTCCTTTCTGAAAACAGTGTTGTGGCTGCAAAGTTACAATTCCCTCTTTCATCGTTTAACACAACACCAGAGAAGGGCAACAAAGCTTGTGAAAGGCTTAGAGAACATGCCCTATGAGGAGAGACTGAAGGAACTGGGGAAAAGGAGGCTGAGGAGAGACCTTACTGCTCTCTTCAAGTACCTGAGAGATGATTGCTGTGAGAGAGGGCTTGGTCTCTTCTCACTGGTGACAGGTGATAGGACGAGGGGAAATGGCCTCAGGTTGTGCCAGGGTAAGTTTAGGTTGGATATCAGGAAACACTTCTTAACAGAAAGGGTTGTTAAGTACAGGAAGAGGCTCCCCAGGGAGGTGGTTGAGTCACCATTCTTGGATGTGTTTAAAAACTGTTTGGATGTAGTGCTCAGGGACATGATGTAGTGGAGGGTTGTTAAAGTTAGGGTAGTATGGTTAGGTCATGGTTGGACTTGATGATCTTGAAGGTCTTTTCCAACCTGAGTGATTCTATGATTCTACTATTATTCTATCGCTTGAAACATGCTGATTGTAGCAAAGGAGGGGGCGGGGGAGGTCAGATGGTGTCTCACAGAGAAGGATAACCTATTATTAAGCCAGATAGCAAAAATTCTCCCTGCCCAATATGTAAATGGCATTCACAGGTAGCTCTTTGCAAACAAAAACTGTCTAATTTGTTGTAGGAAACTAGTATACATCCAGTTCTTCTATATTGTAGGTGGATATGTGCAGAGTCCCACAAAGAGTGTTGTTTGCAATGTGGCATGAAACAGCTATTTTCCAAGACAGAGTGCAATCAAGGTCATATTTAAATGCTAAATCGATAATTTGAGAAGAAATTTTGCTTTCAGTCAGCTATGGGATGGTAAACTGGAGATTGGAGCAGGATGTGGATGTATTAGTCTATTAGGGCACTGTTCATTTTTAAAACCAGAGTTATTGACAACATTTATTTGATGGGACTGAGAAAGGAATTTAAGAAACTTTTTTAATCATTGCAAGAAAATAAAGACTTATATCATTGCTAAATATCACCACTTGCACTATAGTGATACAAAGATGCCCTGGAAGAAGAAACAAAATTTAGGATTCTTTTACATCAGCTTCCAGATTTCTATACGGAGAATGTTTGGATGTATGTAACCCCCATTGCTGCTGTAATTAAATTCTGGAGGTTTTTCTCACAAAAGGTATTTTTAAAGGATGTTTGTCATGAAAGAAATCTGTCAATTGTAGCTGGTGGATCTCCATCTCCACTTTGCATTTCTTCTGAGCTTAGGCCTCAAAGTGCAAGCTTCTGGTCCCTAACTAAAGCTGGAAGGAGGTGTCACACTCTGCAGAGTTACTAGTAAAAGCCTTGAATGCCATTTTGGGCTGTACACAGGAGAAATATCGAACTGCACCACAGCTAGTTCTATTTTGGCAGCTCTTGTGATTTTCTAGTGAGTTTCACAACATCTCCTATTTTTCTTAAAACCTCAGCTACAGAGTTAAGTGACTACATGGAAATCTCAGCTTTCACATAAAATAGAAAGTTGAGTTCTTAAGAATGTAAGGAAAAGGTAGAAGTGTGATGCAAGAGCAAAAATAGAATAAAAAATAGTACATAAAATTTGGTAGCTGTCCTTACTGTCTGAATTTTACAAGTCAGATCTCCACCTCATTATGGACTCAACAAAAAGCCAAGTTCTTCCATACCAGCCAGTGAGGATGAACACTCTGTTGCCAGCTTGGTCATCCCCCTGGCTACCCCAGGTTGTGGTGATGCTGTGCATCAAACAACAGATCATTTCCAGTGGATGACAGCATATTTTTCTAAATCAGTAATATCTTTGCCACCAACTTGAGATGTCAGTAACACATTGTCATCAGGAAGCAAGGCTGATAAGTTTCAGGCAATAGAGCTGCCAAGAAAGTGACTGAATGCAAATTAAAACTTAACTTTTGCTTGGATCTATGTGGCTTCATTTTCAACTGTCTGTAGCATTTCTTACAAAACCTTTCATCATTCTACAGTCTGAGGGTCAAGAAGACAGAAGTTCCTGTAAAGGGTCCCTTTTCACTTTCAATAGCCATGATCTGCTTTAGTATTTATGATTGTAACAGTGATTTTGCCAAGAATTCCCTCTGGAATAATTTATTGTAAATTGTGATGTGATAAAAGATGTAGCTGGTAATTGGGGCAGATAGCTCCCGTGTACACTGTATCTCAAAGCTGATCCTCTAGAACCAGAGCGATCCAAAGAGACTGGACCACAGGAAAGAAAAGTCAGAACAAGAAGGATATACTGTCTCTACCCTTTTTGAACAAAAAACTGGAAGGCAGAGTTAGTTTCAAAAGTGGGTATGAGTTAAGTTCTGGGTGAAAAAAAGATCTGGGAGAAGAGTTTAAATTCAGTTGAGACTTTTGTACAGATAGGCATCAAACTGGATGAGAAAAAGAGAGACTGGGGTGGTTGTAAGGACTTGCACAATTATGACTTTCTTTCCCTTTACATTTCTAAAATGCTCTCCTATAGTGTGACAAACAGATGGGATCCACCCACCAGCCATTTATTGCCGACACATCCACTATATTTAGAAGCATGTTATGAAAATATAACTTACCACACACAGAAAAGATAAAGGAGGGAGGGTGACAACGGAGACTGTATTTTCAGGGTACATTTTTAATTTAACCCCTCACTGCTGTATTATCTATTCTAGTCTTTCTGGAAATCTGTCCAAGAATTTTCTTTCTGGAGAAAAACTGTAAGCAAGGTTGGTGGTGAGGGGGAAGAAAAGAAACATGACACACAGTAATGAGTGATATTAAAGATGTGTAAGAACAAGCACATGGAGGATGAGCCAACAGTACAAGCTCACTTATTTTTTTTTATCAAGGGCACTGAGAAAACATCTAGGACAACGGTGGCACAGTACTATCAATATTCTTTTCCATAATACATTAACCTTTGCTGAGTGTACCTTGCTACAAAAGTGCTTTCAATGCAGCTTCAGTTTGGTCCATGACTGCCATGCAAATTCTGGTACACTGAACTGTCAGGCAATGCTTACAAGAGAAAACTTTGCCTGCCTCCATTATGCCCAGTTACCCTGCAGGAGCACAACATGGTCTCGCTCCATTGCTTAACTTTAAGGTATGCAGTGCCAGAGGTAAAGAGGTATACTAAATTATTTGATCAGGGAAAACTTCTTTGAGGGTTGTGGAGCACTGAAACAGGATGCCCAGAAAGATCGTGGATTCTCTTTTTCTGGAGAAACTCCTCTGCAATCTATTCTAGGGACCCTGCCTTAGCAGGAGGATTGGACTGGATAATCTCCTGAGATTCCCTCCAGCTTCTACAATCCAGTGACATCAATTTGGTAAAGAAACAAAGCATTAAAGGAGGCAGACACAAGTTCAGTCGCAGGCACAGATTGTTTAACATCTGATGCTTTACACTGGCAGGCAGAGTAGGGGTGAAAATTTAAACCTGCACAGGCTAATTGGAAGTTAGAAGGCTTAGAATTACTTTTGCTGATGGGCTGGCATGCCTTTTACAACATGCAGCATTCAGTGAGAATGGAAATAATACTACTCTCACATTTACAAGGAAACCTCTGTTACAGAAAGAAGTATGGAAAAAAAAAATCTTTTCTGATAAATCTTACATAGCTTTTGACAAGATGGAGTATGATGTAATGATATTTCCTGAAGTCCTGTGCTGAGAAACTGGCATTCAGAGAAGATACACACATTAACACATGGGTTGCCTTTATCATGGTGCCTCACATTGCTTGCTGTGAGGATGCATCTTTATTGAGAAACTAGCTGGCTGACAGTCCTGATAATTGGCAGCTGTGGAACAGCCCTCCTTCCAAGAGGCATAGTAGGAAACTGGCACCAACCCTCTCACCTTTTTGGCTCTCTTCTCTGAATCTTAACGGCTTTAAAAAACTCAGAATTTCCCAACACTTGTCCAAGATCACAGCTTGAAAGGTAAAGACAAAAATGATCCATTCCTCTGCCAGGGTTTGAAAATACATGCCACAGTTATGTGATTTGTAATACCTTGGACAGAACAGTTCTGTACAGCTAAGAATATTTCCATCTCCACTTCTCTTTCCTAAAGTCATTTTATACCAGATCATAAATGTTTTGGTTTTTTTTTTCAATCTAAGGGTTAATATTTGGCCTATGGCAATATCTTCAGAGCAGTCTCTGACATGGAAGAGAAACAAATATATGTATATAGGTGGAGTTACAGCAGAGAAAGAAGTGCAAGCTGTCATGCCCTAGGGAAAAAAACAGCTTGCACTTCCTCCTCTGCTAAAAGGACATTCTTATTTTGCCTCCAGAACTAGAAATAAGGATGAGGCATGAGTTATTCACAGCAGATATGCAGCACTGCACAGTCAGTGTGCTTGGGAAGAAGGTAGGTAGGTAAGGCAAGACCCTCAGCTCACCTGAAGTCCTTCTGCACTCCTAGTAGAAATAGATCACTGGATTGTGGGAATTAAGGTGGGAGCCTTGGACCAGTTAATGTGGTCACCAACTGCAGGGTTCAGAGTGCAGCTTGCTAAAATGAGAGTCTAACGACCCATTACTCATTGAATGTCCATGGGTAAATCATTTCACCTCTCTCTGCCTTCACCTCTCTCACCTTCCTGCTCTCTCTCTGGTCTCTACTCTTCTGGTTGCTGACACTGCATGAGTTTGCTGTTTGGCTAGTACAATAGGACATAGACCTCTGCTGCCACTGCTCTGATGACATCAGTGAGCGGTAAGGATTCCTCCTCTCCATTGCCAAAATATAAAGACCACCCTGAAATCTCTCAGAAGGTACAGAATGCAGCTTCTTGCTTTGCCTCCCTTGGAACATCAAGTTTCATGGACTGCGGGAGGCAGAGTAATGAACCTCTGGGAAGCACATGGGTTTCTTCTCCCACCTTCAAAGCATTACAGACATAAGGCACACAGTTTTTGCATCACTGCTGTGCATCAGTAGCTGTCACAATCTGCATTTTATAGGAAAGGATGGGGTTGCAATTTAAGTGGAATTAGCAACGCTTTAAGATGATTTCATTCTTTTTTTGAATTGTCAGTGCTGTGAAATCCACTGGCTTGTTCTGTATTCCAACCTAGTGAGCAGATTTCATTTCTCTCCTTTCTTTTATCTATGTTTTATGAGACAGGAAAACAACAAATAAAATTTCTTGAACTTTAAAAGCATAAAGACCAATGATGCAATTAATGTTTAAAAGGATAAGTGCAATTTTCCCTGTCACAAAGTGGGTGTTGTATTTCAATCCCCCACTTGTTAGCTGCTTCAGGAAAAAGCTTAGCTTCTCCCTATAGGATACTCCAACTCTCCTGGAGCTAAAGCATTTCAATAAACACCTGATTTGCCTCAATGCAGATTCATTTTGAATGTCTGACAGATGCAAAAGCCAGAAGCACTGAAGTTTCACTATTTCTTTTACACCAGTTGGAGAGGTATTTTGGATACATATGAAGCAACACAACTCAATGTATTTTCTGAAAGTTACAGGACTGTAAAATGTCTTCTGCTGAGCATTTAGAGTTAGTAGATACTTCTGGCAATTTTGGTCTTACTTATTATATATCTGGAAAAAGAGATGGGGAAAGAGCTAGTCCTCACCAGAGAAAGTGAATAAGAAGTGAATAAGAAGTGAATAAGAAAGTGAAAAAGAAATAAAAAGGAACTCATAGTCTGTGACACTCTGTAAAAAATTTTGTTAACTATAACGCAGGAAAAATATATATTTCTGTAGGTAAAATATGGGATTTGGATGGTGGGAACTTTGCAGACAATATCTGAACCCAGAAATATGAACAAGCAGTGAACAACCGCATGAACTCCTTTCTGAAATGGAATTTGAGGCTTCACACTGAGTTTGCTAAGACTCCTTGGCATGTACTTTTGAGTGGTATGGAGAGCTAATGGATGCCATACACCACAGCACTGTGCAGAGGCAGCTGTTCTCATCCTTACTGCTCTGTGCTGAACCTGGAGCAAGTTGCCATCTTGCTTTTATTATCTTTGATTTCTGGGGAACACCCATCTCAATAAATACCTGATTAGCCATAATGAGGACTTGTTTTGCATACCTAGGAGATCAAAACTTTCATGTGCAGCTCTGTACAGATGTATGCACTTTGTATATCATGTATATCATGTCCTAATTATCCTCTGTGCCTTTTAGCCAAGGAAAACATCTCAAATATTTCATAGAGGAAATGCATTTATGGTGATCTTTGAAAGACAATACATCTTGAATTTGTGGATGACATTTACACTAATCACTTTTCAGAAAGTGATGCATTTCACATGAAGTAATCCCAGCACTTGGACAACCAAAAACAATATTGCCTTTTTTATTTAGTCAAAAAGATTGTGGATTTTGTATTATTTTTAGGGGAGCTAAAATGGTCTAAAAAGGAGTTAATCTGTAAAATCACCAGCCAAACTAGATTAAACAGTTTAAGATTCTGGAGGTAGCTTCTCCTACAATAAAACAAAAGGTTGGCACTAGCTCTGCCATCTTTTCACTTTTCTAATTACTCCGTATCTCTGGACCATGTAATAAAACATGTAATGCTTCAGAAATATTTTCACAAGAAAACCAGCTACTCATTGTTCATGGCTAACATGGGATTTTATTGAGTTAAAAAATGCTGTTAATGAAAATAGAAACTACTTAAAATGCAATGTAATACTAACACCCAATCAACAGCGAAAGCTCTCTCTGGCTACTTGCTTAGATATGGTGTTCACTTTCTTAAAACATAGAAGTAGAGTGCCTGTTGCCCTTCCAGAAAGCACACTTAAATGTTTCCTGTATATACATGCCAATCTGGAGAAGCTCGTTATCAGTATTCCTGAAGCTGAGCTTTCCAAGAGCCTTTGACAGTTCTTTCATCCTAGAAAGAAACAGCTATAGCTTATGACCAATTCCTTTCTAGATCCCAAATGCTTCTGAGGGATCTTCTCCAAAGTTTCACGTTGATTTGCAGAGGCAATTGAACAGCAAGCTAAGTAGGACAAAAAGAAGAACAGTGAAATGTTGTGACAGCATTGCCTTCATTTGCTTCTGCCATCACTATCTTATGCTGCTTGATAGTGTGTCTTATTCCCTTTGATTTTTAGCAAAAGCATAAAAAAAAATTCAGCTTTCATAGTTTCACACCTCTCAGAATTAGCAGAGAAACCACAAACAGGAATTCCCTGGAACTGAAAATCCCTCCTGCTCTTTTTAATTCTTCATTTTCTATTTTATTTTATTTTATTTTATTTTATTTTATTTTATTTTATTTTATTTTATTTTATTTTATTTTATTTTATTTTATTCCAAATAAAGCTCAGTAAGATGAGTGGAAGGCAGGGGAAGCTTAATCTGCTAAAAACTATTAAAAATCCAGGCTCTTGATGATGTACAAGAGATGAAGACAAGAGCAATGGCTGCTAAGAGACCCAAATTCAAAAAATTGTATTTGTGCTATAAAAGCATGAGGATGAATGAGAACAAGTGGTATTTGAGATCTTGTACTGTTTTTCACACAAAAGTCTGGATTTCATGTGGGTGATTTTAGCCACTTCCCCACCATGTAAATGCACTGCTAATAGGAGTTCATGGCAAGTGGTAACTTATCCCAGATTCTGAGGAAGGACGAATTTCGTTTCTGTATTTATTTTGAGACTTGTTATTGGCTGTCTGGGAAAATCTGACCTAGATCTGTAAAACAGCTCATATCGGGTGCTACACAGGAGTCAGAAATAGCACAAACACCTATGGGATTTATATGGGTCTGCTCCAGCTTGCCACTGAAATCAATATAAAACTTCCTATTAATTTGATAGGAAACAGGGCAGGATCCTACAGCAGGAAAAGAGTCTACATCAGAAATCTACATCAGTAGATCAGAGTCTACATCAGTACATCAGAAAGGGTACAGACACAATTGTATTAGTCAACATTCAGATCTCCAGTGACTGATTACCCATACCCTTATTCTGCCAAAACTGCAAAGTAAACCAATAAAGCTTCAGACTTCTATCACTGTGATTGGATTAAACTGTTCTCCTGGGTCTACAAGTATGCACATCTCAGCTGCCAGCTCTCAAGGAAGCACTGTGCTTGGCATGGCAAGCAAACAGACTGATTGCAGAAGAACGCTTGATATGTAGGCTCCTTATGATTGAGTGACTGAACGACATCTGAAAGGAAACAAAAATCCCGGTAGCTCACCGTAGGAGAGCATTTGGAACATTTAAAGAAGTAATTTTCTTCATTGCATCAAACAACTCTGACTTCTACCTCTCCTTTAACATCCATTTCATAGAGCTGTAGAACTACAGAATCACTGAGTGGCTTGGTTCAGAAAGGACCATAAAGTTCATCTTAGTTATAATCCATCTGCCATTGAAAGGATTTTCTATTTTTTTCTGGTTGTTTCTGACACTCTGGAACTTTCTATTTAGAAAGCCTTCCTTGAAGACTAACATGAAGAACTGGTCTAAGCAGAGTATATCTTGTTGTGCCTCGTGGGCAATGGTTCTGTTCATACACACCAGCCTGGCTACCTCTTCCACAGCATGTCAGACTGCTGAGAAATGCTCCACTGTAGCCCTCTCATCCTTCCTTCAGAACTGCTGTCCAGAAATTAGTTAGTGCTGAGTGTTGAGAATTCTTTGTTTTAAAGGAAGTGAAGAAAGCAGGTAGCCTGTCAGTACTCTTTTTGACTCTGCAGTTACTTCAAACCAAATCCAGGTTACAGGTATAACAACTGTGCTACAATGTCTGATTCAAGCCCACAAAACCCATCAAATGCTGAAGGAAGGTCAGTCCTGGAGGGGCCGTGGTTGGTACAGGCTTCCTGTACAGGTTTCTCCACTTGCAGCCAACAAGATGAGTCATGAAGCAAGCCGTGCATGTGTGGCTTTGTGCCTGGTGAGCTCATCAGGGTCACAAACAGCCTGATGCCATTTGTGACCATGTGGATGTCATCAAGTTAAAATGCTCTCCAATCCATGCAGATATCAACAGCTGGTAAGCTGTCACATAATCTTTTTGGGTCTTACAGCCTTACAACCAGCCACATCTGACAGACACACAGTTGCCTGGTCAGTGTCATCCACGCCAACACAAAATGAAATTACTTCACCACGTGATGAAGGTACGTGTGTTTTCAAAGGAACAGAGGTTGTGCATAATCTCTGTTCTCTTATGTTTCCAAGAGGGTGTAGTTTGTCACAAAATATCACAAACTAAAACCAAGCAGAAACTGAAGCTGTTGGTACTTTGACCAACCACCCAGTTTGTTACACTTTTTTTTTAGGACTGTTTCCAAGGGTGGTGTGTCCACAGGCAAAGAAGGATGCTGTAGTACTCTCCCTACAGAAAGTGGCCAAATGCAGAAGGGAATGCTTCCAAATAACTTGAGATTTCTGAAAGAGTTTTGACAGGAGTTTCCTGATAACTTTCTTCAGCTCAGCAGAGCTCTCCGTCCAATCTTTACTAGCAGTGGAATAATCTTTGAAGCAAACCTTATCTCCCTTTCTATAAATTATAATATTATTATACTGTTTCAAATGTCTGAAAAAAGGTTGCCATTAATTTAAAGAGTCACCTGGTCTGGAAATTACTGATTCTGGGCTAAATGCTGTGTGGGACGTAGAGCCCTGTGAATTACTGAGAGATACACAGAGGAGGAGATGGGCATTGTTCACTGTTAGGGTAAGCTAATCATAACCTTTGCTCAGCATGATATGAAGTGATGAGGATATAAGCATTAACAGAACACTCAAATTCTGATGTTATTATTCTTTGGTAGATCAGGAAACTGATAACTGATAACAGACTCCTTAGCAGGGTCTGATGTGTTAGGACACTGAGATATGGCTTCAAACTAAAAGGGGAGATTTAGATTGGATATAAGGAAGAAGATTTTGACAATAAACATGGTGAGGCACTGGCACAAGTTGCCCAGTGAGGAGGTGAATGCCCCATCCCTGGAGACACTCAAGCGGTGTCTCTGAGCTGATGGAGCTGCAGGTGTCCCTGCTCATTGCAAGGGAGTTGGACTGGATGGCCTTTGAAGTCCCTTCTGACTCAAACGGTTCTATTATTCTGTGATGAACAAAAAGCATGAAAGATGTGAACAGTTCTCTGTTTCACAGATAAGTAATCCTAAGTGAATGCAAGTCTAAATTTTGTATTTTCTGGAACGTCAGCAATAAAAAACACACATTTATCACAAGGAACTGCTATTTTGCAGCTATTTATTAATACAAAAACTTAGTGTTCAGAGATGTTAGCAGAATTTCTCAATTCACTTTTTAAAAATCAGAAACTTCTTTTTCCTGGCTGTCTAGAAGCTACTTCCTTAACTCAAATAGTTTACAGACTTCTCCAGAATGCTGGGGTCAACTTATGTGCATTCTTCATTCAGCATTTATCCCAACCAGAAGAAATGGTTGTAAAGATACATATTACCATGCCAGAAAATGAATCAGCCTTATACCCAAGCCCACATTGCTAAAGGGCAGTGAGTCTTTGCATATGCTTATATTTATTAAGAACAAATACTTGATTAAAAGCCAAGCATTAGTTTTTATGTCAGCATGGGTAAGAATTCAAAATAGATGACGGTTTAACTCCCAAACACCACATTGTCCACAAAGAGCTGCCAGTATTTACCAGCACATCCAAGAGTGTAATTCTGTACCAGTGCCAGAGCAGGAGACAATCCAGTCCCCTACTCTGCCGTTACTGCAAACTTACTGACAACTTTGATGCCAGACTCTTGCATCAGCCTCCAAAAGAGGATCGTACTGGATTAGCAGAGATTGTTTAAAAAGGAAGTGCCAAGGTCTGCTGCAGCACAGACCACAGAGAGCCAAACAGAGGTGTGGGGAGAAGCTCAGCAGGAGTAGCCCTGCCCTGGCTAGCTGGGGTTTCACACTGTCTGGGAAGAGCAGCAGCTCCTAGAAAAAAGCACGTTCATCTTCATCCAAAAAGAGCTCCCCAACCTGCATTGGTTGTTTGCCTTTTCTTGTGCAGAGATTGATTGTTTTTGTTGGTAAAGAGGAATAAAATTTACACACCTCCGGCATCATACCTTGTGGCTAAGTAACAAAAAGCATCTGTATGTCAGGAGCTACGTAAGTCTGGAGTGTCACTGCCAAAAGCCTATACCATTTCACTGTCACTGGACTTAGTGATCACTGTTAACCCTTAGAAGCACAGCCCAGAATTTGCAGCAGAAAAGACTTTTCTACTCCAAAACAAATATAGGATCAGGGCAGGAGTAGCATCCTCATGCTCCCAAATCCAACTGCTGAAAGATGCCATTGATCTGGAGCACACACAGCATGTGCTCACATGCCAATGGGGAGATGGCAAGATTTGAGACCATATTTCAGTGTTATGTTACCCAAATAAGGAAGCATGGGATTGCATCCATCGCTTTGCTGATTCTGCTAGTGAAGCAGACAAGCAAATCCATTGTCTGGGCTTCCTTTTTCCCAGAGGTAAAAAATGACTCTGGAATTTTTGCAAAGTTCCTTGAGATCCGTGCACAAAGAACCTCAATAATACTATTCCAATGAGTGCTCATTGGTTACTGAGTGTGCACTGGTTTGCGCTTTCCTGAATGAATGAATGATACAGACTGGCCATCTCTGCAGTTAATGCATTTCACAAGAATTTGGTCAATGGAAGGTTGCATTTCATTCTCTACAAGAGTAAAACTCTTTGTAAAGCAAAAGTTAGATACAAGGAGTGGATTCCTGCAAGAGTAAGAGTGTTTGCATTGGCAAATATGCCCTACAAGGAGAGACTGGGAACAGGAACTGGGTCTGTTTAGTCTGGGGAAAAGGAGGCTGAGGAGAGACCTTACTGCTCTCTTCAAGTACCTGAGAGATGATTGCTGTGAGAGAGGGCTTGGTCTCTTCTCACTGGCGACAGGTGATAGGACGAGGGGAAATGGCCTCAGGTTGTGCCAGGGTAAGTTTAGGTTGGATATCAGGAAACACTTCTTAACAGAAAGGGTTGTTAAGTACAGGAAGAGGCTCCCCAGGGAGGTGGTTGAGTCACCATTCTTGGATATGTTTAAAAACCATTTGGATGTAGTGCTCAGGGACATGACGTAGTGGAGGGTTATTAGAGTTAGGGTAGTATGGTTAGGTCATGGTTGGACTTGATGATCTTGAAGGTCCTTTCCAACCTGAGTGATTCTATGATTCTATAAAAAGAGAGTGAGCATCATGTGTGCATCATCTCAGACCCATGGCACTGCAATCACATCAATTCTACACTGCATGTAAGCTCCAGTGTTTCATCTGTGACTTCAAGCAAATGCCTACTTCACTCTGACCACAGAATGTGACATCTCTGTTGAATTACAGTCCAGATTGGCTTTGTACAATATTTTCCAGAAATGTAAATCTTTCTCAACTATTTTACTTTAACAGAGACTTATGTAAAAACAAACAAACAAAAAAACCCCAAAAACACCAAACACACATGCATACACACACACACATGCACAAATTCAACCAAAACCACACTATTCTCTCCCTCCCCCCTCCCCGCTCTCACCCTCCACCCCAATTAACACAAACATTTTGTTTCAGACTCATTTTGGGAAACTTTGTTTGAAAGGCACAAAATGAAATCCAGCATCTCAGCTCCTTGTCTGTGCTCAAGAGATGTTGGTGATGTGTTAAGGGCTAGGAATGTGCTGTGGAAACTGTTCTAAATTTAAACAGTTGATTTTGGGTAAGTCTGGAGACTGTCTAGAAATTTCTCAAGAGCATGTTGGTTTCTGGTTTCTATTTGTTCCAAGTTTCACTGATATCTTGACAGCAATATTTTTTGTCTTATTTCCGCTTCTCTTGCTGTCATGTAAACATTTCTAAAGCAACAACTCAGATAGAACCTGAGACGTTGTTCAGTTTTCAGACATTATAGAAGTTTCTCTCTGGCTTTTGGCATAGAGTGAGCAAAGGTTATACCATTTTGAGCACTGTACACCATTTCCTTCTGTTTCACAAGTTCCAGAAGTCAAGACAAGATACAAGTGCTCTGAGGAAGGTCTCCTGTGAAGCTGTCTCATGATATTGCTGCAATCCAGGGCAGGACTGCAGGTCTATGTGCAGGGAAAGCTCTCTTGAGATATTGCAGCAAATGCAAACTTAACTCTTCCTCTCCCACACTGCCTTCCACTGAGGTATACAGGAACCTCACAGGGTCATATTGTGCTCACAAGATAGACCTCATTTCGATTTAGTTCATGATAATCTAGTTTGCTCTTACTAAACACACTCCTGGAAACAGGCGCAGCAGGATGCAGCCTCCTGGCACTCTCCTAACCTCACCAGGTCTTCCTCACTGTACAGTTCTCAATAGGTCTGTCAAGGCCTCACTAGTCCTCATGCATAAGGGGCTTGTAAGCACTGGAGTAGGCTCCCCAGGGAGATGACTGAGTCACCATCCCTGGATGTGTTTAAAAACTGTTTGGATGTGGTGCTCAGGGACGTGATTTAGCGGAGGGTTGTTAGAGTAGTATGGTTAGGTTGTGGTTGGACTTGATGATCTTGAAGGTCCTTTCCAACCTGATCAATTCTTTGGTTCTACAATTCTATGATTCTATGCTTTTTTTCAGCTGAGAGTTCAAAATTTCTATGTGTCCTTCAATGTATAGCTACAGCTATAGAAATAGGAATGTTTTTTTTGTTTGTTTGTTTCATAGAATCATAGAATCACCAAGGTTGGAAAAGACCTAAAAGTTGGACTGGATGTCCAACCGTTCACCTATTCCCAATAGCTCCCACTAAACCATGTCCATACATCAGATACTCTGATGTAAAGCCTTCTAGAGAACAAGATAGCAGAGTAACAACTGTGATTAATCTGAACAGTAAATAGAATTGCAAATGGGACAATAAGAGAATAATAAGGGGAAAATGATTAAATTACTTATCAGTTATATTCAAGTAAACTCTGGAAGGTGTTTTTTTAGCACTGAAACTCTGGAAAGCACATTAAGTTCCAGGAATGTGCTACAGTAGCTACATAGGATGATTACCCTGGGTCAGACCATCCAATCCATTATTTTATTTTGGACAGTGTCAAAACCAAAGATCTCAAGAGCATAACAAACACATGTAAAACTCTCTATTGCTCTGCCAGCTTCCAGTAATTTGCAGCTCGCTTATTTACTCACTTGCTCATCTTACTCACTTATTTTCCGTGCAGAAAAGGCCTGACCTTCTTAATCTTTCTGCATGCTTTTCTACAGGACTGAAAATAACTGAATTCAAATGCATTTGATGGTGTGCTTAATTTAAAGACTAAAACATCACTTTCTGAAGGCACAAGAAACTAGATTATTAAGTGATTGCTGCAAATATGCACTACTGATTAAATGAATTTGCTACATTTTTCCATTTGATCTTCAACACCAGGAATTTCAATTTTCATGTTATGCCTCTGGCATAACATATACAAATTGTGGAGAAGTTTTAGGTTAATATAAATTCAGACAGAAGTTCTACTAGTCAGGACTTTTAATTTTGCAGGTGAGTAGGGAAAAAAGAAACAACAAAGACAGGATATTTGTTATTCTGTCAATAAGTAGTGCTCAAATTTATTGATATCAAATGATATCATTCTATGCAATTATATGATTCTATGGTACTGCAGTCGCTGAGGTTCCAGCCCAGGAAAATAGGTCGTTTGGGTACCAGTGGAGGTGATACCATAACTATACTGATACTACCTTTCCAGAAAATCATTTCTATTGCTATTCCCAAAGAGCTGTTGAAAAACTGTTGCAATTTTGTAGGTATGGGTACCGGCCTTCTTTTTGGAAGGCATCTAAGTCTGCCCCAGGGTTGGTTTCAATGGTGTGAAGCTAATCTTGGTGGCTGAACAACAGTTCTGTTTTCATTCCCTCTGAATGATGTCCCACAGTACCTCCCACTCCCCTTTCCATGCCCTCCTGCACTTGATGCAGTCCTGCATCATTCCGCCTTTACGCCCGCTGTGCACAGGTGTGAAGGAATTCATTTAAAGAGGATTCCATTTCCCAAATAATCCAACTTGTTCTGAAGGGCAACTTTTCACCATTACTTGCTCCTTCACATTCTGTGTGCTATCATCACATGATAATCTTGATTTTGTTTTTATGTCAGACTATGGATAGAGAACATGTTGAAGCCTGGAAAAGTGGGTTCATGAATCATGGAATCACAGAGTCATCAATGTTGGAAAAGACTTCAAAGATCATCTGGTTCAACTGTTAACCCATTCCTACCACGTCCACTAACCATGTCCCTCAGTACCACATCTACACTTTTCTTGAACAACTTCAGGGATGGTGACCCACCGCTTCCCTGGGCAGAACATTCCAGTGTCTGACCACTGCTTTGAAGAAGGAGTTTTTCCTTAAACTCAACCCGAACCTCTGCTGGTGCAGCCTCAGTCCATTTCCTCTCTTCCCATCACTGTTACCCAGGGGAAGAGGCCAAGCCCCATCTCACCACAACATCCATTCAGATAGAAATAGTCAGCTTTCTGCCTTCAGTCTAAGGAGCAAGACTCCTCGTCAGTCGTCTCCTTCATTAGCAACAACTTTGGAAGACCTGTCAGCTAGCCAGCCCTTAATCCATCTAAGGTGTACCCCACATGTCCAGAGAGTGCTATTTTTAAACAACAGAGTACTGCAGTACTAAATCAAACATCTGATGACGTTTCAGCAACATTATATCCAGTTCAACAAACTTGTAATTGCACAGATGGAGAAGAACAGTCTTTACTGACAAGAGTTATCTTTGACACAGCTACCTGGATGTCAGCAACAACTTTTCTTTAATATTTCACTTACTGGTAGAGCTGGGCATTGGTAAAGGCAGAGCACTATTACTAGTGGGTTTACTTGCTAAGAAATCAGTACATTTTAGCAATTTCCTCCTTGTGTCTGGAGTCTGTGTGGAGTCCTAACCTGAATGCCACTTCTAGCTCCTGTGCTGATAGTTGCTCTAGTGAAGGCTTTCTCCTTGGTGTTTAGTCTCCCAGTGATTACCTTTAGTTCATACACATGCTGCATCATACAGACATTTGTACCTTGAATGCACTGATACACACATTCAGTGCCTTCAACTTCCCAGGTTTATGAGTGCTATGTAAGCTATGGAAAATATTTACATTGTGTAAATGCTTGCCTATAATTAGGCCACTGTCTGATAGTGATATCTGCAGTCAGAGAGAATGGGGCTGTAGTGTAAACTGCAGGGCCATGCATTTTACTTGTCTGAATTATAACAACCACTTGGCTCACCTGTCCCCTGAATCTACTGGCCACTGAGCAGACTTCCTCCAGCACCACTCACATGCCAAACTTTTGAGCTACTTAATGCAGACATATTCTTTAAGTGAAAAAAATGTCACCTTTTCCACTCAAAATTTAACCCACTGCCCTGTCTTCAGCAGAAGAGCACACTGAAGCGTGCTGCAGAAGCTAATTGATAAGAAGGCTTTCAGCTTCTTGTTGGAACCTATTGCTTGCCTCCTGCAGGCACTCAACTGATGCTGAGGTTGAAGATAGACTCAAAAAGAGGTGGTAAGGATGCTGGAGAATGACAGAAGGATTTGCCACTACAAGGTGCCCAGGTGGGAGATTGGAGGTGGCCTCTGATGAAAGAGGGATCAGAAAGCAAACCACTCCTGGCCATCGAGGTCCTTCCCAGAACACAGTACTTCTGCGTTTTTCCTAAACAGAGACCTGAGTTCCAATTCCCAGTGGCTGTTTTGCATCTCTCCACTTTCCATACTGGACTGCAATCAAAACTAGCAGGGTCTGAAAATCAGAGCTTAAACATGTGCAGTGGCTTTAGCAACATATCTCTTTAAAGATTCCCTCTCTTTCTCTCTTTTTCTTTTCCAAAACCACATTTTCTATTTTTAAAGGCTTATTTAGCTTTTTCCTCCCCTGATAAATTAACCATAGCATCCAAGCTCTCCACAGTCCTGCGTGTACCTCAAACAGCTCTCCAAGACACTGGCAAAGCTCACGGTTTTCAGACCAAAAATGAATGCACACAGAGGTTAAGCACTCACTGCTGGCAAAATAAGTGGCTGGCCTGTGTTCACCAGTGTTCAGATTAATATCCTGACAGATCCCTCTTTTCCACTTCCCATGGCACTTGTCCGTGTGCCAGAATGGCATACACTATAACTGTTAGCAGTTAGGGTAAGAAAGAGCAAAACCAACTCTTTGGAAGTTGTCAGCCTTCTGGTCTAAATATTCACATTTCCATATCTAGATTTTGCTTTCTTTAAGTATTCAGTGGTGGGCACTTAAAATTTATTCTTCTCTTCCTGACAAACCCATCTGCCATGGCAATTGTGAAGTCAAGGAAATGTCTACAGGCAGCAGTGTTCAGCAGTCCAAGCACTGTGGTAGGAGCTTTTCTCTCTGTATGTTCAGCATTCATTGCAGAGCACTGATGCAAGCATTTGCTCACCTGAATGAAATACTGCAGCTTGTGTAGATTGTTTTTCCACTGATAACTCTAGAGGGAACACCAGTGCCAGCTTTCTCTTGTTCTAGAGAAAAGACATGCAGCTTATGATGACTGACCTTATTTTTGCCAACCAAGCGGCAGAAAAGAAATACCAAACTCATGTCACATGGCTCATCTGGATGCAGCAAAGCTTACTCTGGAAATAACCTTAACTGTGTTTTGAATAACACCTGTGACCACCCAAGTGCAGGAGAAAAGTCACCTCATTATCTTGCATGGAAAACCTGCTGCTCTGCGATGTGTAGGCCATAAGCCACCTAATAGACCCATGCTCAGATTGAAATAAGAAAGAATGTTTTTGATGCTGAAGTTGAATTCTTTCAATTTATTCCACTGCACATATCACCACATATACCACATTTTACTTGCAATCAGCCTAGCAGGTGCTATAGAAATAGAAACCATAAAGGAAATTTACAGAGAAAATGAAGATCCAGGTTCTCAGGGTCCTTTCCTAGCAGCCTAAGCCTACTCCAAGAAGCTATAACACACCAGACAATAATTATATCTCCACAATGGCCTCAGTGGCGTGAAATGCAAAGCACCAAGAAGAAGAGCATCTGACTTACTCTGCTGCAACACGTAGGGATGTCTTGTGGTGTGGCAGTGGGTGCTGACTGCTATGCAGGCAGGAAAAGCAGCAGTAATGTAAACCTTTTTTATTTATTTATTTTTTCAATTTGGAGGTGGAAGTTTTCCAGAAACATGCACAGCAGCAATATGCTGAGCTGCTCTGCAGCACAGCTCTCCCTTATTTATTGCTGCAGGAGCCCAGAACCTGAGGCAGTGACAAGGGTTAGCTCCAGAGCAATCCCAGTGCTTTCATTTGGGGAACTGGCAATGCCATAGAACTTTGAAACAGCCTAAAAAATTTACCTACTTCCTGCTGCTTGAATATTAAACACTCACAGTATTCCCCCCTCACCCCCCCTTCCCCGGAGCACACGATAAGCATTTGGTGTTTTCCAGCGAATATTTCAGAGAGGTAAGAAGAAAACGCAACTGTCTGATTTATAACTGGTTATTTTACATCTCCATGGGCTCATCAGCAGAGCAGAGCACGCAAAGCAAACAGCGCGGAGCAGCACCGCAGTAGCGGCAGCAGCAGCCATGCCTCCAGCTACAAAGGACACCCGTGCTCTCTACCGGCTGCAGCACGTAGCATCTGTTGATCGCAGGAGAGGTGGCAGGAGATGGATGGCCACAGCTCACGCGGGATGTGCCGCATGCCGCAGCCCTCCCGTGCCAACCGGGAACCGCGGGACCGGGTGATGTGGGCTACGTGGGGCTGCCCCACGGTGAGCCGGGCGATGAGCTGGCAGTGCCTGCATACCGAGGGATATGGTTACCCGCAGCCGGGCCCGGCCCCCAGGGGCATCCTTGCCCACAGTCTGCAGCGGTTCCTCATTACGAGTGACGGCGTGAGATACGGAAATGAAAGTTTTGGCTAAAATGGGGCAAAACGCTGCTTAGACTTCTCCCCTGGCAGGACGAAACTGCAGACGATTTGCCTGAAAGCATGCATTCAGCTATGGAACTGGGACGACAGCTTATCCAAAACGTAATTACACGATTCTGATAACGCAACGCTTGTACTTGATGGTATTAAAAATTAGTAACACCAGAACCGCTTCCTGCAGCAGAAACCGCCCTGCAGTAGATCCATTATGTTTAACTTCTTAATCAGCTCAGCTCAGCTCCAGCTGTGTGAATACACCCTTTTCAGCAGAGCACGGATTTTCTCCCGCAATCTCCCCTCCTCCCCACTTCTTCCCTCTTTTCTTCTCCATCATCAATCTTCCAAGCATGCCGCTGTGCGCTCGCGTTTCCCTCCCGCACGTGTCAGCTCAGAGAGCTTCACCGGAGCCCCTTCCCCAGCCAAACCCTGCAGGGAGGCAGTAACCACCGCTCCCCGATGAAGAACTCAGTGCACAACTTGGCGGCGACCCTGCTGCCCATTGCCCCCTTCCTGCGGCTCCCTCGGCAGCAGACAAAAGAGCAAGTAATGCAAAGCTGACTTACTGCTATGGCTTGGAGCCTCTCCCTGTGCAACTCTGCTTCCGCCATCCTGGAGAAAAGGACACGGGAGGAGAGAAGGAGGCAGCAGGAAAAAAAACCCGTGCCAACACAACCAAACAAAAAGCAACAAGAGTGAAGCGAAGCACACACTGCAGTCACCCGGGGGAACTGGAGTAATTGCAAAGAAGGACGAGCTCCCGTGCAGTAGTCAGCCACTTTTGAAGGCGCTGCGGGCTGGCTCACGGTAGGATCATTTCAGTTGCTGGACCAGTGCCTGCCTCGCTGTCTGTCTCCCAGCTGTATTACTAACTGCATTTCACTGCAGCTTCTGTGCGCTGTTGCTGTCACACAAGCCATGTATGCACTCTCACAGCAGCTGAGCACAGGGAGAGCTCGCATGGCTATAATTTTTTGCCTTGACGTCTCAGCTCATTTGCTCCTCCTATGGAGCGCTGGGTCGCGGCAGGAGCTTGACATCTGCGGTGCGCACAGACCCGCAGGACTGCAGCAGGGGAGCAGTGCTGCTGCACCTCCCGCACAGGCGGGCAGTGGGTCTGCGGGGATGCAGCAGCCTGGTGGGGCTGGGGAGGGAGCGCCGAGGGGCAGTGGAGAGGGAGTAAGCATGGCTGTCAGTAGTAACAGGGCACAGAGCTGCAAGGAGTGAAGAGCACATGTCAGGGGAAAGGAAGGTGGCTGTGCATGGCACGTGTGAGAATCCATCTCTGTCAAGTGACGGAGCTGCAAGTAAAAGCCGCCTTGCTGGAAATCCAGGCTGTGTAATAGGTAGGGAAGGAGGCAGGAGGGGAAAGGAGACCAGCACAGTGATTTTTGCAGCATCATCTTTGTTTTTAGCTACAGCGTTGGTTTTACATTCTTCAATTGGCAACTCCTTCACTCCTCTCTCACTTAGGCTGAAGAGCCACTCCCTCCCAGCCCCATCCCACTGGGTGCCATAGCACAGCAGGCACAGGACTGCCCTGTTGGAGAAGTGTGCTGTGCAGCAGAACCAGTGGCTTCACAACCACCTGCTGACGGACAGGCAATCTCCATTGTCATGGGAGAGACAATCTGGAGGTCACCTTGTTTCACTGAATCATAGAATCATAGGACCATAGAATCATTGCAGTTGAAAAAGGCCACTAAAATCATCTGGTGCGAACCTCAATGCATCCTCACTGTGCTCACTAACCATGTCCTTCAGCATCACATCTATTTGTTTCTTGTACACCTCCAGGGACAATGACTCCAACATTTCCCTGGGCAGCCTGTTCCAGTGTCTGACCACTCTTTCTGAGACAAAATTTTCCCTAATACCCAACATGAATTTCCCCTGTTGTCAGCAAAACTGGGTCTATAAGCAGCATGGAAACCCCACTTTCCCACTTACTCCCTGCTTTCCACAACTTCAGAACAGCAGTTGGCTCCATGCCCAAGGGAACAAAACTGAATTTGCCAATTACATGCGCTGCCTGGGGTAGTACACACATTGCTCCCAACGCACTGGCACAGTCTGCAGACACTGAGACTCCTTGCATGACCTCTGTTTCTCATGTGCTTGCCCTTTGGTGTGCCTTCCAGACTGATGTTTTACCTCTCCGATGGCTGCTTTCCTCCTTCAGCTCCATTCCATTTGCAGAATGTGACTTCATGCATCTCCATGTCCTGGTCCCATTGCCTCTCTGGTACCAGGCTCCTTCCCTCGTGATGGCATATCAAAGTGACTTCTTGCTTAGCTCTGCCTCTGTGAAAGAGGTCCTTTGTTGTACCAAAGACTCGCAGAATATTGCAAAACCCTGGTAATCTCTGTGGCCAAAAGCAAAGTTTTACTGCAGTATCCCAAGTGAGTGGTGTTCATAAATAGTTGTCAGGGTGGGCTCACAGCTATGGGAAATGCAACAACACCAGGATGTTAAACCAGGATGCTCTTTCAATCTTCCAGCTTGGCTTAAATAATCTGTTGAATGGCATCTGACATATAGCTTATTTGTTCACTTTTGGCCTTTTGTTTTTATGCAGAACTTCCTTTTCTGTTGTTGTTGCTGGCTTTCACAAAGGTCTGCGCTTTACTGCTTATATTACTACAGTTGGTTTTGAAATACCCTATCACACATGTTGAGACACCTATACTCCCACAGTGCACTGAGAACTTACATGGGCAACTCCTTCTGAGGCTTGCGAGTTATGCAATTAAATCCCTTCAATACCCTTCTCATGTTTTGCTGTCAAGCCTTGCCCCAGGGAGGAATTCAGCTACAGGCTGTACCCAGCAAAGGTCAGGGCATGACTGGTGCAGGCTGTGGCTGGAGTTGGGATCAGGCCACATCCACCCTGAAATGCAGTCACATTTGATGCTCTTTCCTTCCCTACAGCAACTCTGCAAAGTACTGGGGGTTGGGCTCTATGATCTCTAGAGTTCCCTTCCAACCTCTACAATTTTGTGATTCTGTGATTCAAACATAGGTTTAAACACATTTTGTGAGCTCTTATTTAAGGGCATGGCGCTCACTCCATGATCATCCTACCTCCCCATTAGCTGCAGTGCTTGTTGCAGGTGATGGGTGCACACCAAAGAGGTTTGCACCCCACCTCATCTGGTGCAGAGCAACTAATGGAGCATCTGCTGGATGGTTGTGTGAGCACCAAGCACATTGCTGCTGTGAAGGAATGGCTGTGGAGCTGTTCTCCAAAACTGGAACTGGGGAAGATTTATCAGAGTGAGACGTGATGCCCTGTCCCTGGAGGTGTTCAAGGCCAGGTTGGATGGGGCCCTGGGCAGCCTGGTTTAGCATTAAACATGGAGGTTGGTGGCCCTGCATGTGGCAGGGGGGTTGGAGATTCATGATCCTTGAGTTGCCTTCCAACCCTGGCCATTCTGTGATTCTGTACAACACTGTTGGTACCAAGAATATTGTGTTATTGGAGATGCGTGCTGATCTTGTTTCTGAAAGTTCACACCAGAAGGTTAACAGAGAGCACCCTGGTGGGATGAATTCTGTGAGGTGCCTTAGTTGGCCATGACGTAGCCTGTGGAGTTTTGTTAAATAAAGCAGCTTAAAATGAAACAAAACGTAATTCAATTATTTACTTTCCCCCCCACCCTACTCATTATGATTTTTGTTTCCAGAATATTTTCCTATACTGGTGAAGAATGTACTAAGATATTAGGAAAACTAGAGAGAAGAGGGGGTGTAGGAAGGAGCAAGAAGCTGCTAGAAGACCTTGCAAGCAAGAGGGAAGTATTCTAGTTTACTGTGTTCAGTAGCTACAAAAGAAGGGAAAATATCCCTGTTATTTTTCAAATGTCAGTAAGACGGCTGTTGTTTTCACCATGACTTTTAAAAGAGCAAAACCCACTACAGCTCAATAATGCGTGAATTGCATCCCATTTCCATAAAATAGATTGCTATATTTATTTCTCTAGAAAAGAGTGCAGCAAAAAATCTGTAGTCCCCACTCACTGCAGGGAATCCTGAAGGCACTCTGAGCTAAGCATAGCCTGAAGTTCTGATGAGACAGATCACCTAAACAGTGAAAATGGGGTTCTTGTCTGTTCCACAGAACTGAGCTTAGGAAAGCTCAGGGTTAGGAAAGGTTCTATTTAAACCACCCCTGTGTGTTTTCTGACAACCAAAGCTTGTCACTGACCTGCACAGTATCAGAACCCTGCTGCAGAATGCCAGGCACCCTGTTCTCAGAGCAAAACCTTGGCTCCCTTCCTGCTGGCTATCAACAGGACTGAGTCAGTCTGAGAAACCAGACATTGGCCTGCAGACTGTGTGTGGAAGGCAAACTCACACACATGCACACGAAGGTTGAGACCAACGCCTCAGCACTGCCAACGTACCGACATAGTTTTGTGGTGACAAGCTGGTGGCTGGATCCTGGCAGCGGCTGTCAGGAAAACAGAGCAAAGAGGGAAAGCAGGCTTTGCATTTGCATTTCAGATAGATTAAGAGAAGATACTTCTGGCTCTTAAAATTACCACATGCCAGCATGTTGCATTGTGCTACACTTACGCTATGCTGGCATCCTCACTATTGTCAAGCCTTCTTCCCCAGAGTATGTTTGAACAATATTATTTTAATCTAAGCTGAAATTCTGAGGTTTCATTAATCTGTTTTTTATATTCCTTACCAGACTCTGGCTTCAGATCTGAATTAAAATAGGCCAGGAATGAGAAACTCGTCCACACTTTTGATTCCTGTGCCCATTGACTGTACTCCCTTCCTGGACTCATCTCATATGAGACAGCCTTCAAAATTTTTGGCAGTGACACCACCCAGCATTTCCAAAAGAAGCTCCTCCATCTGCAGCCTCAATACGGGCCCAGCCTCACCAGCCAGCAGGCTCTTGCTGTCACCAACTCTTGTGTCACCCCTTCCCATGTCAGCTCTTCCCATTTTTTCAGTTTTGCCAATTGGTACCAAGATGTGGAGTTGAAGCATGCACAGTAGGAGACAGCATTGTTTGAAAATTAAAAAGCTGGAGCTCAGGGCTTTGTTTTAAATCTTCCCAAGACATCAGGCTTATGAATAGGTAAGCCATCATTTATTAATATGTGCAGCCTATTAGGTTTTTCCTCATTGGTTTTGTTCAGAAGCAGTGGGGAGCTGGCATGGAGCAGGCGGTCTCTATGTGGCCTTATCATCCAACAGGACTGGCAACCCTGCCCACAGCAGAGCAGTTGGAACTGGGTGATCTTTAAGGTCCCTTCCAAACCTAAACAATTCTATAATTCAATATTTCTAAGATTCTAAAATTCTATGATTCTAAAATTCTGTGACTAGCAGATACCGTAAGAGGCAGCAGACCCTCAAGAGCCCCCACAGAATGAGGTCTCTTGGTGAAATGAAGCTGTTGTCCTCTAGCAGTGATGCTGTCAGTGGCAAGTACGGGTACAAGAAGCCATAGCTTTCCTGAGCCAGCCCCATAGATGTGTGTTAGGATGGCCTAACATCTGCTCAGCACCTTCAGTTCTTGGAAGGAGCTAATGAAGCAAGCCCATCTCCACTGGGGATTCCAGTGCCTGCTGCTGGCTTTTTGCCTCACTGCAGAAGCCTGGCCCCTGGGGTGCAAAATGCAGAGGAGAAATTAAAGCAAATTTTTTCCAGATTCCTCTGCTCTCAGTGTAATTACACAAAAATAAAATTCTGATTTAGCTCTTAACTTCTACTTTCTACCCTCAATGTTTCCCTTGCCAGCTTGCATCCAGCTGAAACAAGGACGAGATAGAAAGTAAGTTCTCCGCATTAAGTATAGGGCAGAAATACACTTGTGAATAGACAAGTCTTCACTAAAAAGGGAGGTTTTATTGAGGTTTTATTCTATGAGGATAATGATGCCTCTGAAACATGTCACCACTATTTAACTGCATATTCCTCAGAAGCTATTAATGAACTGAGAACTTTCAGTGCCATCAGTTGCTCTGTCCACCCCATCAGAAATAGTCTGTGGCATTCAGTTTCACAGATCCTTACAACTTTAATGCTGACAGGGATGAGGCTCTTGCCCCTCTTGGCTCTTGAAGAAGGCTTGGATGTTCAAATCTACCAAGAGAAAGGGGAAAAATACACAATTCTTATTTTGAATTTAAAAGCTAGAACTTGATTTCTGAAGATTCTTGCATGTATTTCTGTGCAAACAGCACAGGTTGTAGCAGAAAGGCCTCTTTTAGCATCACACATTTCTATTTTCTTACCAGCTCAGCAGTCTTGACATCAGAACCAGAAGAGCTGGGTTTTACTGCTGCTCTGATCCCTGTCTGAACTTTACTTCTGTTCCTCTACATATGACAGAAGATAACTGTATAGCTCTTTTCATGAGACCTACTTGTTTCCAGGTCCTTTTCACAGCCTGAGTCAACTTCAAGGTGCAAGTCTGCCTTGGGCCAGGGCAGCATGCAGCAGTATGTATTATGCAAAGGCACAGCACTGCACATACAAGAGTGATTTCTTCCAAGCATCATCACGGCTTTCATTTACAGTCCATAGTCCTAGCTGCAGTGCTCAACTCAAAGGCATGCAAACATGCTGTAGCATACGCTTGATTGGAAAGGTGTCCCCAGCGGTGCCTTACTTAGAGCACCAGGAAGATAAATATGTAGCATTCTCCCTAAAGCCTTTCCAATACTAGTGCCACGGACAGCAGTGGTAGATGGTGAGGAAAATCCCAACCAAGCTTCCTGAGGAAAACTGGAGTTCCAGTGACTTCCCATTATTGCCAGTCTAATGACATTGTTTTGTACTCTAATGTTATAAAGAACAAGTTGCAGAACTGACTTATATATTATACTGCACACCACATACAAGCTTCACTCACAATAAGATTATTATTAATCTGGTATCTCTGACATGCAGCTAATTAGGAAATCGTATCTTACACCTTTGCTGTATAAATGTAACATTCAGAAGAGAGTGTTCATTGAGCCTAGTAGTCAGCAATTCCTGCTTTGAAATACTTTTCAGTGCAGTTAATGCTGATTTACAAAGCAGTCTAAATGATTGACATTGTCTTCTGTTAATTTTAGTGTGAAATGATTCTAAATCCACCAGCCTGCTATGAAAACTCCTGCCAACATGTCTACATCTTAAGCTTCTGCATATTTCACAATTTTGGAACATGGGAAAGAGTACAATGCATAATTGTTACACACTGAACAGTAGAAAGCAGACCTTTTTAAATGAAACTATCTGGTAAGAGGCTGAATATTTTAATCCTCTCCTAGTACTTAAGCTGGCTTCTCACCTTTCTCCTGCTTTGGTAGATGTCCCTTGTGTGGGGGAAGTAACAAAATGCAGAGCAAGGCTGCAGGTATCCTCAGCTTCATGACAATTTCAGACCTGTGCAGAAGGGTCTGAAGAGATGTTCATTGTGGCTAGAGTAACTACTGCTAGATGCCACAGGAGTGAGAAAGAAATGGCCCCAGATGAGGCTGGGTCTGGCTCACAGCAGGCAAGTAGCACAGCAGAGCCCACAGCAGCCATGCACTTGAAACACAAGTTCAGCACTAACTACAGTGACTAACAGTAAATGTGTAAGCAGGGCCTTCTGCGCAAATGGAGGGAAGGAGGCATGTGAGATCATTAATTTAACAATATAATACCTTTTCTCCTTGAATAATTCAATTGCAGAGCCAGAGCTGTACAGATTTCTAGTAGAAGGTTTGAGTCCACATAATGAAGGTGAAGGAAGTCCACCAGCTCAGGTCTGCTTCTGCCACTGCCCACTCCTCAGAGTATAATGTTTGTATGCATCAGGATGGTGGAGGAGCACTGGTTTATTTATGAATATACGAAGAGAGAATGAGATAGAGCTAATAAAAAACACACCTCCTCTTCATGTTTCTACTCAGTGTGATAACCTACTGTATTTTTCATTCCCATTTGATCATCAGATAAACGCAACATTCAGTTGTTATGGGCAATACCGCATCTGCAGTTTTGATCTTAGAGGCACTCAGCAAAGGCATGCAGAATTCTCTTCTATCTACCTGTTTGAATCAGATTTATTTAGACAACTTAATTTTCTTTATAACTTAGACTGTTTCTCTTGAAGGAAAAATATATCTTTGAAAGACTGATAAAATGCTTCCAGTTGAGATTTGGCAGAAGACAGAGTGTTTGTTGGTGCTAGTGCCCAGGCAATCACACAGTACATTTTTATGGCCGTTTCAGGATGCTTCTAGCATGTGTAAGCCTATATGCATATGTTTACAGCAGGACCAATGTTATAACTGGTGTATGATGGCAGTGGGGTTGCAGGAGCCCTGGACATGTCTGTGTGAAACAACATCCTCAATAGATCTCTTGTTGCCAAATTACTAATTGTAAGCACCAATTCAGCTATATTGAATGCATGTGTCTCAGTGCTGCTGTATAAGTCTCATTAAAGATGGTGGCACTAGTTTAGAAAACTGGAACTGTATGAAAGGACTTTAAAAGTTTTGAATTCTGATATTTCAGATCTATCTAGCAATATTGGTATTTGACTTTTTTTTTCTGATTATACAATAAGAAAGATGTAAAAGCTAATAGCTAATTTTGTGGCTTATTTCACGTGGAGCATGAAAGCAATAATTTCAAGCTTCTAATATTTTATTTGTATAACAAGCTTATATGCCTCCACATCAGTAATGCTGCTAAAACAGCAAACCTTTAAACCAAACAACAGACAGTTTTAGTGGGGTAGGTCAATAAGGACGCATTCTATACATAGCATTTCTAATGAACCACTGACAACTTGCAAATCCTTCTGTGAAGTTATTTCTTTAACTGCATCTTTTTTGCTATTTTCATGTGGATTTCTGCATACTGGGCTGCTTCTTTTCTGGTTGACCATTAGTTGAATTATGGTGGAGGTGCAATTCCAAAAAATTAGGTTAGTATTTAGTTTTTAAGAACTCTCATTAGACATGAAACAGTGTTTATGTATCTAAATATTTTATGCAGAAGACATGCATTAATTTTAATGAGGTATAAAGATTAAAAAGCACTCCCCCTTTATTTGCTAAATTTCTCAAACGGTTTGATTTCTTTCCCGTAGGTGAGGTAGGTTCTGAGAAAAGTATTTTATGCCTTGTACTTTTCTGTAGAGTAAATGTGGAAATAGAAAATTGTGAACGGTGTGATGTATTCTTCTTTCTGTCTAGAAGATATGGCAATCTGCTTATTAATCCCTGTAGAATAACACGGCTTACAATTAGAATTTGTAGAAGAACTTTGGTCCTGATTTCTCTTCTAAAATATCACATTGTATGTGTTAGCAACCTAGGTTTCCAGACCCCTACTAATGTATATTTCATTCGAGTGCACCCTCAGCAAGTTTGCTGATGACACCAAGCTGAGCGGTGCAGTTGGCACGATGGAAGGAAGGGATGCCATGCAGAGGGACCTCAGCAGGCTGGAAAGCTGGGCCTGGATGACCTAATGAGGTTCAACATAGCACAGTGCAGAGTTTGGCACTTGGGCTGGAGGAATCCCAGGCATCCATACAGATGGGAAGGAGCGGTGCTTGAGAGCAGCTCTGTGGAGAAGGACCTGGGGGTCTTGATAGATGAAAAACTTAGCATGGGCAGCAATGTACCCTTGCGGCTTGGAAGGCAAATGGTATCCTGGGCTCCATCAGAAGAGGGGTGGCCAGCAGGGACAGGGAGGTGATTGTCCCCCTCTGCTCTGCTCTTGTAAGACGTATCCATCTGCAGTACTGTGTCCAGGTCTGGAGCCCCCAGTACAAGAAAGACAGGGAGCTGTTGGACAGGGTCCAGAGGAGAGCCATGAAGATGAGCAGGGGACTGGAGCACCTCCCCTATGAGGACAGGCTGAGGGAGCTGGGCTTGTTCAGCCTGGAGAAAAGAAGGCTGTGGGGTGACCTCGTTGCTGCCTTTCAGTACCTAAAGAGAGCCTACAAACAGGAGGGGAATCAACTCTTTGAAAGGGTCGATAACTGCAGGACAAGGGGAAATGGTTTTAAGCCAACTTAAAAGGAGGGAACATTTAGTTTGGATGTCAGGAGGGAATTCTTTACAGAGAGTGGTGAGGTGCTGGAACAGCTGCACAGGAAGGTTGTGGATGCCCCGTCCCTGCAGGTGTTCAAGGCCAGGTTGGATGGGGCCCTGGGCAGCCTGGTTTAGCATTAAACATGGAGGTTGGTGGCCCTGCATGTGGCAGGGGGGTTGGAGATTCATGATCCTTGAGGTCCCTTCCAACCCTGGCCATTCTGTGATTCTGTTTATCAGTGGTATACTGTGGCAAGGAGTTCCACCTATTAGCTTGAAAAAGTACTTCTGTCTAGTAGACTCTCTTTTTTTCCCTTTTAGATTTGTTATATTCACTGCATCTGTTATATAGCTATCAGAGTTTTGATTGAATACCCTAGGCTGCCCATCTCATCCCAAGATGAAAGTGTACTGGCTGTGAAATTTTATAATGGAGATCATTCCTGCAATCGATGCAACTGTAGTTTTCCCAAACATCACAGAAAATCCACTATTGCAGAAATGAAATTTACCTCATTGTCTTCTGGAGTGAGGCAGAGAGGAAGAAAAATGGAAAATAAAAGGAACATTCTTGATATTTTGAAGAGGAACAAAGAATGCATGATAGAAATGAGTTAATATTGAAAAAATGGTGGGAAAAAAAGATTTGTATTGGGAGAACCGGCATGAACTGCCACATGAAAATGACGATTCTGGGGAAGGAGAGCAAACATCTTGGACTGTTATTTTTGAGTAGAAGATTCTATGATTTGGTGTTATTTTTGCTTTTGTTTGCCTGGAGTGAGCTGCAGTTTCACCAGATATGAAGACAGAGCTATGGACTCAGCATTGCTCCAAGTAGGAAGTTGCAGAAACCCTCTGGCACTGTTCATTTCAGTGGGAACTGTGAATAAGACATGATTTCAAAGGTTTCAAAAGGTAGCTTAGGTTGTTTTGGAAATCAGTAGCTGCAACTTAAATTTGTACATACATCTGCCTGCCTGCATAAGGAGCTCTACACGCAACCTAGACAAGCCTTTTCCATTTGCTGAAAAGCTCAGCCTGCTGTATTCCTAATTGAGCAATCTGAGGACCACAGGCACTGCAGACATCGCAGTTTTTAAGCGTAACTATTTTGTGCTCCTTTGGTTCTGGATGAGCCACTCTGTAAGGGTCAGTACTGTCCATGAGGATGGTAGATGGCATACAGTCCAGCATCCTACCGTGGCTTTTGCATCCCAGGCAGGCTGCATGACATGGCTTCTGCTTGGAGCCCTTCAGCAGGTAGAAGCAGCTGCATTAGTCCCACCAAAACCACTCAGTGCCTGCACAGCCTTGCTGTGGGTTGTCTTCGGCACGCTCTGCCCCATATGGCAGTGATGTGTCACCCCACTGAGGCTCCTTACACCTCAGCCCCAAGTGCTCGCAGGCCCTGCCCACGTGCAGCTCCGCTGGTCACAGAGGGAGGCCAGGAGCTCCCTCTGGGCTCCCACAGAAGGCTCTTTCCCATGGCTTACAATGCAGCCAGCTTTCAGAGGGGATATTTTAGGCCGAGCGGAGCACAGCCTGCTTTCAGTGGTTTGTATTTCCCATCTCAGTTCTTAGGCCCTCACTGCAGGGACATGCCCGCAGGCAGGGTTACAGTTTTGCCCTCCCCAGCTTGACCCTAAGGCCACACTATCACCAGCTGTTGGCACAGGGACTAGAAGGGCCCCAGCCTCTCGCAGAGAGGCTGCTGCTGTGATCTGTTCCCTGCAGGCTGACACCCGGAGGGCTGTCGTGCGCCTGTGCTGTGGCTAAAAGGCCTTATAAGGCAAAGCCTGAGCAAACTGTGAAGCAGTCTGAAGTGTTCCTCAGTGCTGAAAAACCTCCAGGGAATGCACAACATACCCCTGGCAAAGATCACAGCATATTTTACAGCAAGCTCATAGAGTAACAAAGCAGATATTGTATCTTTGAGTTCCAGGCTCTGCAGGCTGCTCTCAGCAAGAAAATTAATATCAGGTCCCTTTCTTTGACTCATTTCCCTGTAGTGAGATGAGCTACAAATCATTCACTATATCTGTCCTTAAGACCTCATAAAGCTGCACATCAATCCTTCCTCTGGAAAGATGGTCTGCACAGCACAGGACTTATTTGGACATCTCTGTGGGCTGGTGGCTAAACAATGCAGAGCTACTGCAACCATCACCAATCTCAGTGCTGAGGACAAATTGAGCTGACTTTGCTCACATAATCCCCTCAGTAAGCCTGCCCTGCACAAGGTTGTGATGTGTGAGGACATTCATGTCCATGTCTTATCCCTCTGAGGTTTACAGCTTCCTTACACACTCTCTGTGCAGATCTGTGGGAAGAAGACTGCAGGCTACTACAGATGAGATGTTGCATGATGAGATGCAACATACAGAAAATGGCCCATGCTCTGTGCCTTCTCCTGCTGGTTGTGCCCTCGCCAAAGGTTCAGGTAGTAGCAGGATTATAAAGCAAAATAAACCAAGATGAATAAAATGGCTGCACCACAGGAGCTCAGAGCAGAGCTACTTGGCTGTGAGGCTGAAGCAAGCATGGCAGTGGCTTCCACGTGCACTGGAAGCAGGGACAAAGGCTGGATGTCTGTAGCTGAGGACCCTGAGGATCATCCTTTTCTGCTGGGGTTGAACAGCATTCAGAAGCAAAGCTGAAAATGCTGCCTTTGCTGCCTTTTCTTATGCCTGTTATTTACAGCTAGCTGCAGCTTCTAGCAGAGTTCAGCTTTCCTTCAATCTGCCTTCGCTGAAGCTCTTCTGTGTGCTCTGAGGTGCTTACTCACAGAGCAGTGAGCCATGCCAGAACAATGTGGGCCAGCTGGATACAACTCCTGCCAGTCTGACAGCTGTGCCTTGAAATGCCCACAAACAGTCAGTATCTCTGAGGTTCTTCTCTGTTGGTTCTGCTATTTACATTCTCCTAATGGAGCCTGTTTACAGCTCCAGCCCTTGCATTGTTATTTTCTAGTGTTTTAAAATGAATCCTGTGCTTTATTCTTCCTGCTTCTATTTATTTGCTTGTTTACGTTATACAGGTGCTCATCTATCACTTATGTGGATATCCAGGGCTGAAAGTGTGTTTTGTCATTTGTACAAAGAGTTGTACAAAGCACCATTAGTAACTATATGAGTAACAGAAAGGTGTGGATTGTAGAATGATGTTCAGAAAGCAAGTTCAGTGAGCTGAGGTTTGTTTTCTCCCTCACACAGTGAAGTCCCATGGAGGTTACCTTGCTCCAGCTGAGCAGGAACTTAACTGAGTACCCCTGGGTACCCACTAGCATTTCCCTTCATGCGTGAGCAGGTTTGATAGGTGTCCATGCAAGAGGAGCTTTACTTTTAGCAAGCGCATTCATCATTTGTACCTGATAACCCATTCATAGATGCCAAAAGTAGGACTGGAAGGATCTGCAGTCCTCTCTGTAATCCACTTCTCTGTGCTAAGACAAAATCAGATACACAGAAACCTACACAGTTACAATCAGACACACATTGCCTTGGATGCAAAAGATACACAAAAAAACACTTTGTGTTTGTGACTTCATCCTTGAATTAAGCAGCATTACATTATGACAACCATCTTTGACAGAAGACAGGCTCATCCTACCTAATTGCTGGGGAGATGCCAGACAGTAGTTCAGCGTCATGTCTGCAAATCAGTCCCCAGAAGGTCATGCTAGAAGCAGCAGCCAGCTGAAGTGACCAAAGTGGATGCAGGGTAAGAATGAGGAGCTGGTAGGAAAGTTACTCATCAACAGAAGACAAGTGACAGTGATTAAAGAGCTGTTTGTACTGTAACCATAACAAAAACTAAACATGGTTTGCAAGTATTCAAACTTTTCAGCAAATTACTTTTGTCCATTAACCCACACTTTTATGTACCGATTTCTGAAAAATGACAGCTAATTGACCTGGCAGGCACACCCATAAAGACAGTCTAAAATGAATATTGCAGAAAATCACATTTGAATTTTGTCAGCTGAAGAGCATTCTCATCAAAGACATATAATCTCTAGGAAATGCCTTCTCTCAACAACTAACAGTAGTGACCAAAAAATGCCATGCAGGGGTATAATTATTTTTAAAGACAGCTGTTAAAGGCAAGTGAGCAGGGGAAAAAAAAAGAAAGAGAGAGAGAGAGAGAGAGAGAGAGAGAGAGAGAGAGAAATGCAATGTAAGCAAATACCATGCAGGAAAAAAAATTGCACTTAAATCAGAATACAATGTGGGCATGTCAAATCAGACCTAAACTAAAGACTGGAGGAATCAAAGAGTAGAAATGGACACAAATTCTCCTCTAGCTAAGGCAGATGTAGCACAGGTCAAAAACTGTTATCAAGGTCAGTTCAGGCCGGAGACTTGAAGTACGACTCAATTTGGTTCATAGCATACATGACTGCTTGTGTCTCACTAAGAGCATGTGAGGCCCACCAGCCTCCTGGAGCAGTCCTTTTGTGGTGTAAAATAAGCTCCATGCTGACATAAACTGCTGACACTGGGAACTTCTCTCTGCTTTCTCCAAAGAAGCCGTAATTTTTTTTTTTAATCTTGGGTATCATTATCTGCAGTGGTAATGAGAAAAAAAAGAGCTCTAATCATTTCCAGAGCTTGCAGGAAGGGATGGCTGAAAGCCAAAGAAAGTTTTTGAGAAAGTAATATATGACTGCTGAGGTTTTACTTTGCTTAATCCCCTTATGTTTACAAATAAAGAATGCCAAGGAGGTAAGCTTGGCAGTTTTATGTGTAACATTTGATTCACAAGAAATCTTCAGTGATGCCACCCTTCATTGGGGTCAAAACTGTACGCAGGCACGACCCAGAAGCTCAAATACCACCATCTAGCCTTTGTATGCCTCAAAGACAGTGCCTCTACTGCCAGTTACTGCCTCGCAACCTTTGTCACACAGTTTTGAGCAAAACGCTGGTGTTTCTCTGCAAGTACCTTGTAAGGACAAAGGGAGCAGTGGGTAAGCTCTGCTCACAGCCCGTGCCTTGTTCAGCAGTGGTTGTGCTGGTCCAGTCTAGTGGAATGAGCTGGACGTTCATTTCTGAGGGCACCCTGTGTCAGAGACTATCAACAGGCATACATCCAGCAGGAAAGCTCTTATCTTTGTACTAGGATTGTATTCCGGGGAGGTACAGAACAGTGTTATTTTGGGGGCTAATCCCCTGGAAATACCCTGTGCTGTCAGGTTTAGGCTTATGAGCAGACAGACCTGATAGCAAGTGAAATTGTATTGGAAATGTCATTACTGAGCTGACTAATTGCAGTGCAGTTAGTGGGAGAATCTGCATGGAGGGATGAATTGCTGTTTGTCTGCTTTATGATTCATTCATCTGATTATGCCAATTGAAACAATTTGCTGCAGTGTCTTTTGTACACCATCGGGAAACACAGAAACCCTCAGAGCTCCAGCAGTTCTGTCATGTTCAAATGGCTTGGTACCGGTTGAACCAACCTGCATATGATTAGAATCCAAAATGCTCCCCATCATACAGTGAGAGACTTTTCTGAAGAAAAGCAGTAAAAGCCTTCTCTAGTCAGGTTTGCCCAGTGCACGTAAACCAGCCTGTGAGGCTTGTAGGAAACAGGCATGAAATGCCCTGCACCACGTCTCCTCTAGCAGTGTTACAGCAAGGCTTGGGACTGTACTGTGCATCCAGAATAGCAGCACTCCCCTCCTGCACTCCTACATGGGTGTAAGTCGAGTCACGTTACACATGTTAACATGTGTCTTTGCAAGCTAGAGCCAGCACAGAGATTTCTCCCAAAGCAGTAAAGCGACTTTAAGTCACCATGTAAAAGGGATACGGGAAACCCCATGGTTAATTGTGCTTGTCTCTCAGCCATAATCGTCTTGTTCTTTTGACAGTTTCTACAGTACACTTTTGAGGCCAGGAGCTGTGCTGGTTTAATCTGTGGCAGCTGGTAGAAACCTGAAGGTTTGACTGCTCTCATCACCTCCCTGACGTGCACTGAGCACGGCCTTGCAGGAAAGCAAAGTGATCTACACTGCACTGCACTGCACTGCACTGCTGTGGCCTCACTTCAAGAACTGTGTCCAGGTTTGCATGCCACAATACAAAAAAACATAAAACTAGTAGAGTGTTCAGAGGTGGGCTACAAGGATGGGGAATGGTCTTCACTGGAGAGTGGCTGTGCACTGGAACAGGCTCCTCGGGGTGGTGATCTTGGTCCTGAGCTTACCAGAGTTCAAAGAGCATCTGGACATTTCTCTCAGATGTAACTTCTAGTTTTGAGGTGGTCCTGTGTGGAGTCAGGAGTTGGAGTTGGTGATCCTTGTGGATCCTTGTGTTTGGGATATTATGATTCTCCCAGAGCAGCTGGTATGACACTTGTCAGGACACATTGCAGAAAGCCATGGACTCTTGCAACCTTGATGCTAGGTACTTATTTAATGACTAGGTCTTTCCATGTGTCCTCCTTCTTGTCAGATAAGAGCAGAAGATCTCTTTTAAGTGATTCTTGGCTGACAATTGACATCTCAATAGCTAAATAAAAAGTAGAGAGATTTCCTCCTCCTGTTTTTCCTCCTCCCATCCACAATTGTCACTTATCTCCCTGGCTAAGCCAATTATAGTGCCTCACAAGTGTGTCCAAGAAGAAAGGGAAGCAGCCAGACAGACACCAATTGAATTTTCTGCATGCACTGTACAAAGGTTGTTTTGTTTCACTGGCAGATCCATTACTCCTTTGTGCCACTTGTGACTCAAGAAGACTGAATCCTGTAAACCAGTAAAAGTGATGCAGTATTCCTGAAAATGCAGCAGAGACTGCAGATACAGCAGGGAAGTATTGATTTTGTCAGGCCTGCGCCCTGACCTTCTTTAAATGGTTCAGGGAGTTGTGAGGATGGAGAAAAGGGAGAGAAGGGATGGAGAAGAAAGGGAAGAATAAGGCTTCACTGCCTTTGTATGGGTAGTTTTTTTAAGGACAAGCTGGCATTATGTAGATCCCAGGAGCAGCCCAGCCTTGCATGAAAACTTGCAGTGTGCAGGAGACTGCCTACATATGCAATAAAATGCTCCAGAAGGCTTGCAGTCTAAGGATGAGCCTCTTTTGCAACAAGGAAAAGGATGTCTGTGCTAGCTTAAATCCATTGAACTTGGGCAGTAATAAATAGGGCAACTGCAGAACAGTCTTGAGTGCTGGTTGGCCACCCAGCTCAGTACCTGTTTGCACAGATGTTCTGTTGTTATCCATCTTCCAGTTGTGGTTCAGGTGGCACCTAAGCAAGAGTGGGAATCAAGAGCAAAAGCAGGGACTCAGCAGTTTACCAAGGGCAGAATCAAACAAGCTGCCAACAAGTTTGGTGTGGGTTTTAATGAAAGCAGCATGCTGTCAGCTGGAGATCAAAGCCCTGAATCATCACCAGGTCCGTGCTACCACAAATCCGTATCAGCACTGCTTTGTTCATATGCTTGTGTCAACAAACCTGTGCCAGTGAAAAATCTAGAGCTAATGGCTGTCCCTGGCAAAACTATTTTTCAGTTAGAATTTACACCACTGTCACTGCATGAAATAAGAACAACTGAAGTGTTAAAGGACTTTTACTGGAACAGCAGTTGTGCAGAACAGCCATATCTGTTATAAGCAGAGGGGCTGGCAGCATCTTTGGGTGCAAGACTAGCCAGACATTACTCAGTGTGTTTCTCACAGTTATATATATATATATACATATATATATGCATATAGCTATATATATATAAACTAAATTGTGCCTGTCCAGCACTGCACTGAATACTGTTTGACAGAGAGAAAGAAAGAAATATAAGGAGTAAAGGAAAGGGAATGAAATGATAACTTTATTTCAACCTTCAAATAATAAAAACCTAAATTTTCCTAATTATTTCCAGTTGCTAGCTGATGGATTTAATTGATGTGTCTGTCTAAATTGAGTTTTGAATGCAGACCTAAAATACATGTATAACTTACGTAAACGTGTCTTTATAATCTCAAAAGATGTAGCTTTAAAGATACATTGCTTTGGTTACCTGCACATTCATATTTAGACAAGGTCAAAAATAAGGGTGTAGGTTCCTCCCTTTCCTTTATCGAGGCCTAAACACGAATCCATGAAAGAGTCAAAGCTCCAGTTTTATCAGGCATCTTGTTGCTTGAAATCACATCTAATCTCAACTGTGTTCAACCAGAAGGCATCTCTTGCAAGAAAAGCCAGTCCCATAGTAAAACAGTCTAATTTTTTAATTAAATTCCTTTAAATCCAAGAGCAAGCATTAATAGCCTATGGTGATGTTGATATTTGGAGAGGTCCTCTGCAAACATGGCATCCAATAGTTTCTGAAGCTAGCACTATGGGAATAGAGACTCAGCTTATTCTTACTCATCCCCTGGAAGATGTTGCTGCATGGAGCCTTCTGTTGGAGCTGCGGAGAGGATCTCTCTCCTTCATTTTCAGAAGGATTCATATTCAGACAGTGACATTTTTCAGTCTGGCCGTCTGAAGCCTAAAATCCCTGTTCTGATTTTGAAGAGCAAAAGTCCTTTTTCCATACTGTAGGGGTTTCTCAGCTGGGAGCTCCAAGCATGTTCAATCCCTGCTGCAACATCTGGGAACATCATCATCCCACTTCCCAGCAGGATGTAGCAAACGTGCTTCTCAGCAAAGGACATCTTACACTCCCATCCACACTCCTTTTCCATGAGATCATCTTAAAACATCAAAAGAAAATTCAGTTACATAATTTCTCGTTGAACACAACAACTCCTCAGTTAGGGTGCTAGTAAGAATCAGGTCCTAAGTACACCAGACACTTCAGATGTGGAAAACACAAGTGAGCAAGGATCATATTAGCCAAACCTTTGTGCTGCTTTCCTTCTTTCTGATCTACATCTGCTGCGATGGGTAAACAGTGCTGTCTCAGGCATTTCAGAGTTGCTTCTCTGTGATGTTAGTTGCAAGCTAATTTTTATGCTTATTTACTGCATCATCAGCAAACTGATAGCAGAATATTTAAATTGAAAGTATAATAGAGGAATTTTTATTCAAACTGCTAAAGTCTATGAGCTTAATTGCTCTAGCCCATCAGCCTTACTGAAATAATTGTTAGTGCAGCACATGCTTTGGAATCAAGGAAGGAAGTATACTGTTTTGGCATATTTCCTAGAAGTGGGTATGACATCCATCTTTCCTAAAGAAAATAAACGGGAGTATTCTTCATCTCAAAGAGACATATTAGCCTGTTCTAAAAATAAAAGTGAAAATGTGCCAGTATTTTAGATTGTATGGAAAAGAAGCATTATTTTAAGGAAACCTTAGCATATTTTGGAAATGAGGATTTTTTGTGGTGTATCAGGTTAGCCACAAAAGATCCTTTCTCATCACTTTAGCCTATTTAGTTTAGAACACCAGCATTTATTAACAAGAAATATCTTTATCTTCTTTCCAGAAGTAAATGCTGGCATTGCCAAATGAAGATGTTTGATTTTAACTGCAAATTACACAATTTGCAAGAATGCTTTGTGTTCTTTTCACTTCAGAACCACTTTGATGGCAAAAATAATTGCTCTGGACAGAATCCAATTATTCAAAAGGTTAAATTATGTTTTCATGACCTATTTTTAATAAAATAAGCCTTACTTCCTACTTCAGCTTTCCATACAACAGCAGTTCCAAAGCACAGCACCTAATAAAGTATTAAATGCTCTACGTCCAGTAGCTGCAATATTAAAGGCATCATGATTATTACTTTCTTATCCTTGGTTCTCCACATGACTCTCAATATAAGAAACCATTTTTTTGATGGAGGAAAGGACAATCAGACCATTTTTTTCCAGGCAAGTGAGATCCAATTTGCTCAACCACCTCTGTGGTTGTCTGTTTCAGCTTTCTTTTAATGTCCTCCAACTGGTGGCAATATTCACCTGATTCTCAATCAGAGGTTATCTACACATATCTCTTTAAAATGTTCCATGAGATCCTCGTGTTTCCATTGGAGCAGCTTTATTAGTGCTGTGTTTTCACATTGATCTGTGCCCAGGGTATGTAGGAAAAGAATTCAAACCCTGAAGCAATAAGGCTTTTCTTTCGATGTTTGCTTACCTAACAGTGGGTAAGTAATCCCATTACAGGCAAACAAATATGAAGCTTGAGAAGATCTGTTGTGGGGAAGCTTTCCTCCTGCAGCCTGGCCATGCGATGCAGGTTTTGCAGAGGATGTGGAGTTGGACCCCCACCCAACAGGGATTGATACAGTCCCCTTGTGCCCCTTACACTCCACAGACTTAAAGCAGGACTTAAATTATTATTCACTCCAATAATCTCATGGTGGTACGATCTTCCTCATTATAGGAACCATTTTAAAAACTCAACTATTCAAGATCCTGAAGGAAAACAATAACTATGATGAAGCTTGCTAACACTAGCTTCTGTATTCAAGAAAAGCAGATACTGGGCTGTAAGAGGAAAAAGTGTTAGTTTTATAGCATTTCTCAGTTTGCTCTCAGCAACATTTGGATAAGATCAGTCTGAGCCTGAGGGAACAGCACATAGCTGCGTCAGAGGAGGGTTGGGGGTCAGGGAAAGGCTGTGTCCCAGAGGGCAGTGGGCATGGCACAGCTCCCCAGGGCAGCGGGCACCGAGCTGCTGGAGCTCCAGGAGCTTTTGGGCACCGCTCTCAAGCACACTGTTTGGGTTTGTGTGGTGCTGTGTGGAGCTGGGGGTTGGACACCGTGTCCCTTCCAACTTGGGATATCTTATGGCTCTATGGTTGCTACAAAAAAGTATCTACTGAGACAGATGCTTGTGTACCATCCCTCTTTAGGTCCTATTGTCCTATCCTCCTGCAAAAATAAATAACTGACTGACTGAATGAATGAATAAATAAGTAAAAGCAAGAAATTTTGAATGCATTGCTGCAGAGTAACAGTACTGACATCCATTGAAGAGAATGCCAACTTCTTGATTTTCCACCTTTTCTTCTCAATTTATTTAGGATTAGTAGAATATAAGAGGACTCAGATTGTGCTGTAAGCTGTTACCTTTTGTTTTTAACCCGTTTTAGGTGTGTAAAAAAATATGCTTGATAATGCCTTTAAAATGCAGGTCTGTATATGGCAGTGTTCATGAGACAACTTGGTGTCCCAATTGCAGTTCCTTCTGGAAAATCCACACTGTGTCTTCTGTTCTCTCAGTCCCTTTCACACTTTTTGTGCAGTCTTTCCTTTACCTAACTACATGTGCATGGTGCTGTGAACTGCTGATATTAATGCACTTGCCCAAACATGGATGAAGGAAAGATACATAAAGTACATGAAGTATTGAAGTGCTGTGCAAATAGAAAATGGTATCTTAAATGAGGGGAGGTGCAACTTAACTGATAGGGGAATATTGGTATAAGAGACAATCTTACAATGTTCTCCTTAAGAAAAATCATGGTGCAAGTCCATCTTGGTGATATTTGAACACAGGAGATTATCTGCACAACATTTAAGTGCTAAGGAAGTCTACAGATGGTCCTTGATGTGGCGCTGCAGTGTAGATTAATGCAGATAATTTGCAGCAACACATACCTGACTTCTTTTCTGAGCAGTGGTTGTTTCAGCCTGAGCCTTGGGCTCTGTTGCAAGATGTGTCTCACAGCAGGACACATTACAGAGAAAAGGTTTTAAAATACTTGTTGGTAGGTTTTCATTCCAAAGGAAATGCCTCCACTTTCAAGAGAGCTATTTTTGGAGGGAGGAATAGCTGTGTTGAAGTGTCATGCATGACCTAGAGTAAAGCTCAATTGAAATTTTAATGTTTTTTTCAATTCTAGGTTTTCTTTGTAACCTCTGAAAATGAACTTCTCAGTCAAGGCATTAAAAACAATTTTATTCATGGATGATCCTAGACTGCAAGTAGAAAGAGCATTCAGAGCTGCTGCTCAGGGCGTGAAAATCTTTAATGATGTATAACGGTGAAAAATCAGCTAACGTTACTGCATTATGCTGCATTACAGCTCCATACTGAAATGTTTCATTAACCACTGAGTCCAGGTGCTGTTTTGGTTTGCCATATTTTACCTCCCTATGGTAGCCTTGGTGTGCCCTAGAAAATATTTTATCTTCGTATTATATGCAGTATAAAGTTACAGGGGAATATGATACAGTTTGTGAAGGACTCCCACTGTACTTTTTGCTCAGGTCACATAATATTTATGACATCTACCTAGAATAAATGATCCCACATTTGTATTCACTGAACATGAGGGTCTCAGCTGATCACTGTGTCCTCACTGTAAACATTCCAGACTGATAAACGTGTGTGAAAACTTATGGAAATACAAGGAAATGGAAATAGGACAAAACAATGCCAGCACCCACATAGTCAACATGTTGAACTACTGCAAAAATCTTCATCATTTGGTAAGAATCACATGCTAGGAAAGGTTGACTACCTTTTCTTCCATCTGAGCACTACAGTGGCTGTAAATGTACTTTAAAAACATTTAGAAATGAAAGGAAAATCTGCCAGACCACCTTTACACTCTGGGTGCCCCCACCTGTAGTCTGTTAGACTGCTGGCTGGCACAAAGAAAACATCCACTACTGCAAACCAGATGCTTATTATGGAAAACTACAATACAGCATTCTCATCAGGTTTTTGTGCAATGCAGAAATGTCATCCAATGCAAAAAATATCCCAACTTATATACAGGTTTCTGGCTTTCCTTCTGAAAGATCACTATCAAATCATTACTTTTTCCAGAGGAAGTGTATCTGTAAAACTCAGCCCTGTGCATGCATCACCGCAACTGAACAACATCAGCTTTATAAGGACCAATAAAAGCAGAAGTTCCTCCCTATCCAGAAATGGGACACTGACTGGATATCTTCCATTACTGACAAAACATCAAGAAATGTACCTGGTCAATATGTACAGAGAAACCGTGTTAAAAGAGACCCTATATTATTGAATCTGACCAGAATAGGCAGATTCATAATTATATGGACTACAGATATGTCACTACAACTGGTCAGTACAAAAAATACCATGAACTGTATGTCTGACACAAGGATCTGTGCCTTGACCTCACTAAATGCTAGCACACTGTGAGTTATGGAATGGAAAATAGCATTTTCTTTTCTTTTCATGCTATGTGTGTGCATATGCATGTGTTTTTAATTATTCCACATTCCTCACCAGAAGTACAAGAAAAACATTAGAGATGACATTAGAGAAGATACAGACAAGAATAGATAATTGAGATTTCATCCTATTTAATGTCTTGCAAGGATCTGTATTGTCAGTGTACTCATACAGAAACCAGGAACAAGTATGGGACGTGGGATGATGTGGGATGATGATGTTACCTGGAGGTGAAGTCAAGGCCGGGTTGGATGGGGACATGGGCAACCTGGTCTAGGACTTGATCTAGTGGTTGGCCTGTGGCAAGAGAGTTGGGACTTGATGATCCCTGAGGTTTGGTACTCAAGGAGTAAATGCTGTCTTCCTACCTGAGTCGTCACTTTTATTCATCATGGTGATATAAAACAATGAATTTTCTTTTCATGTATTTTCTTTTGTATGTATTTTTATCTGCCATAATTTCTCTCAGCCCCTCTTGCAAAGAACTGACTCAAAACCTTTCTGAAACAGTTTAGTGCAAAATACAAAAATACATTGAAAAATCCCTTCATGTTCATTACCTCTAACTTAACCTCATCAGTATCTTAGGTATTAATCTATGTATTTGTATGGTATAAGTGATCTCTACCTTCAGCAAGAAATATTTATTTTTATCTTGGGGAAAAAATGAGGAGAGAAAATCATTGCCACAAAAAGTTGCAGTCAAAGTCTTGTGAAAAATATCCTATGTGTGGAGGATATTGACAGGATGTAGACAACATCTCTGGATGGCTGGGAAGTTAGGGAACCTTTCTTGTCTATAGCAGTGCTATGATGAACCACTGCCAATTCTGAAGGACTCAGATTTGAAATCAGTCTGATCTGAAATCTGAAATTCATCATCTTGAAATCTGACGGTTATTGCCGTCACAAGCTACCCACTCTGTGACATATGGCAAAGCTTTCCTCCCGTCTCTCACTGGAGTTGGGTGCAATTGAACAGTAGGTCAATTCAAGAAAGTGATCTGACAGAAAGATAACCTGGCAAAGAAAATCGACCACACCTCAGTTTCTTTCAGTTCACCATGAACAAGGGATAGGGGCAGTGCCAGTGAGACAGCCCCGCTGGACCGGTACATGTTTGTGCCTTACTGACCTCGGTGGGTGCTTGCTGAAACAAAATGACTGCTCTCTGTATAGAAAATATTATTTTCTGAAAGTCTGCAAAAGTAAAACGATAAACCAAAGTCTACGGGAATTTGATAACATCAGTAGCTCAGTCCAGCTCACAGTCCTTTGCCTAGGAGGAAGAGATTTCAAACAACTGTTCTGTCCCTTAAAGCACAATGTTATTATCAAAGTCTAACAGTGTTGCTTACCCTTTAATTTTCTTTCATCTGGTCTGCAACAGTGAGAGAGTTCAGGAAGTCACCCTTAATAGGTCTCCTACCCATTTAATGAGTGTGTTTCTTTCTTTTCTTGGGTTTATATTTACATATGTAAAGATACTTCCATAAAGATACCATCAGCCCTCAGCACGACTCACTGTCTTATCAGAAATATTTTACCTGCTTTGACCTTCAAAATCAGAGGAAAGGATATTTTTTTTCCTGTCCCAGGAGAGGTGACTTTTCATTATAAATTGTAACTATGTGTTGTATTAAAGACCACATCTAAACTGATCTCTTTGCAGTTTTCATTTATGCTAGCATCTGGAATAATTTAAATTACAAATGAAAAACTGACCTTGTGGTTAGCCAAATCAAAAGGCCTGAAAAACTTTGTGTTTAAAGAGTCATTTGATTCCTAAGCAGATCAGGAAGTCAAAGAAACCGAAATCTGACCAAATAGTTCAAAAGAACGTAAGGGGAAGGGAAGGGAAGGGAAAGGAAGGGAAAGGAAGGGAAAGGAAGGGAAGGGAAGGGAAGGGAAGGGAAGGGAAGGGAAGGGAAGGGAAGGGAAGGGAAGGGAAGGGAAGGGAAGGGAAGGGAAGGGAAGGGAAGGGAAGGGAAGGGAAGGGAAGGGAAGGGAAGGGAAGGGAAGGGAAGGGAAGGGAAGGGAAGGGAAGGGAAGGGAAGGGAAGGGAAGGGAAGGGAAGGGAAGGGAAGGGAAGGGAAGGGAAGGGAAGGGAAGGGAAGGGAAGGGAAGGGAAGGGAAGGGAAGGGAAGGGAAAGGAAGGGAAGATGGATTTCTTGGTTGGAAAACTAGATTACAAAGTTGTAGGAAAGAAAATTATTGCAGTGTGTGTGTTCTCACAATTCCAGATAAGTAATATGTCTTGTGACCATTTCCATCCATGCTGTACTCTAAGATACATGTAGTTTCCTATCACTAACTATAATTAAGCACATTTGATGTTTTTGAAGATGGAATGGAGTTATTCTCAGCATTTAGCATTAAGCTTGATTTCACTGGGGCTCTGCCCAGGAGAAACATATTCTATATATATAAAGTTCTTTGCTGAACAGAGCTAATAGCAAGGCTCCAAGCTACAGACAGTCTTTGGATGCCAACAAAAGTGCTCCAGCCCTACACCAGGTACAGAGGAGTTCAAACAAGTAGGCCAAAACAACGTGAGGTTTGGAAGGGTTCCAGTGAGTTTTCTCAGTTACATGAGTAAGATTTGTCAAATATATGCAGTCAGCACTGTGTGGAGCAATTCTGCTGAAAAATGCAATATCCTTTCCCTCGATTTAGGCAGGGGATTCATTAAAAACACATATGCATTTACTCTCCTGCCAGAACTCAACCTGATCTAACTAGGTTGGCACTAAATTTGACCAATTCCCTAAACATCAGTCTGAATTAACATAGCGTGTTGGGAGGAATGAGGCAAGTACTTTCTGTGGCCAGGATGTCTCAAGACCATGGGAAGACATTTAGCTTTTAAACAAAAGCAAAGTTTATCAGTTCACATGGGCTCAAGAGTGTAATATAACGGGGAATTCAGACTTCTCTGAGAAAGTGGGTACTGTAAATATCAGTGTACCAAGAAAGAAGCCTGACTTGGAAAACTCAAGTTACTTAATGATGCCAAGGGGAGATTGACTGTCTAGTGTAAATCCTGGATATTTATTGTAAAACTGTTTTCTTTAAAGATGTAGTGAGGCAAATCTTCTCTTTACCATTAGCACACACAGGCTGCAGTCTCAAGGCCTCTGTATGACAAAAAAGGACAAAGCTTAAATTCACAGACAAAATTGCTGCATGATCACTTCTCAGACTTTAGAAATGAAAGGCCTTATAGCTCACTATCAAATCAGTATTTTTTCTTTTTCTGAAGAGGAAAAAACACTGAGTAGCTATAAAGAAGGGACATTACTATGCTATTCTATTCTGAAATATACTGAAGTGCTCTGGAAATAAATCATAAATTGGTGTTCTCTTATGTAAGTATAAAATCACATAATCATGTCTTTCTCGGTAGTGGAAGCGGACAAAGTGATTTCAACCTTGCAGAAGTGGTCTGCAAAGAATAAGTATAATGAGCTCTGTATAATTTAATATTTCTAACTGTACTTCAGGAAAAAAAATACTGTATTCTCTTTGAGATGTTCCTTAAACATCTAGTTCCTGCAGTATTTTCAATTGCACATTTTGTTTGTTTTATAGAACAGCTCATGGAAAATTGCTGTTACACAGAATGAAGCATGGGTTTCTGCTAAAGAATAAGGAAACATGGATTCTTTTCCTGGCTCTGATATAATTTTCCAGATAACCCCAAGCTATTTGCTTAACAATCAGGCATTCTTGGTTTAACACGTTAGCATGTCTGTTCTCTTGGTAGAACCTCTACTTGTCTCATTCAGTAACAAACTGTTTGGAAAGAGACAAACTAGAGTCTATACAGGTCCTATGACAGCAGAGTTCTGATTTTAATTGTTACCTTATCCATTCACTGAGTAACATCCAAAATAGAAATGGAAATATCACAAAGAGTAACAAACCAGTGGCATGCAAGTAATTATTTTAAAGAATAATAAGAGCCCAGTCTTTTTACTCAGTGTGTGTAGAGGAAGGTAGGCTGAGCTCTGAAGTGAAGGCTGAAGGTTGAATAAGGCTGCTGAAATGAACATAAGAGATGAAATATGAGATTCCAAAGACAAGAAAAGCCCATCTTTTTTTTTTTTTACTTTTTCACCTGTTCTTCGGGAAATGCTCTTGAGAACGCATGTCCCAATTCATATTGCCAAACACAGAGTTAAAAAGTGAAGTAAAAATCAGGCAGCACCTCATAAATTTGGTGATTGCTAGGTTTATGAAATGCAAAAGCAACACATGTCAGAATATCTTCCAGCCTCCGACAATTACTGTGGGCATAGAAGCAAAATCATCAATATTTTCACAAGGAATAATGCTTTTCTATAAAATTTGCCTAGAAATCACTCAGGTGGTGATTAAGGCAAGACTCCCTATGGTCCTCAGGTGTGGGCCCTGTACATATGACTCAAGTTGTCCTCTTTCACTGAGGACAGCATGACCAAATGACCAATATCACTGTGTCGTATTTCTTAAATGGCAGAACAGCCTTAGCTTAAACCTTCTGGTGACCTTTTTAGTCTCCAGTGTGCCAGCCTTTAGGGATGGGGAAATAAATTTTCCTTTGCTTTCTTTCTCATATCTCCCTTGCACTCTTCATCTGTTGTGCAATCCTCAACCTCACTAACCGTGCATTTAAACTGCACGGGGAATTTTCAGAAATTTTCATGAATTTAACTGAATATTTGTTCCTTTCTCTGGATACTAACAGAATGCCATTGTCATGAATAAATAATGCAACAACAATCTTTCTTTCACTGACTGTATATTAGCCATTTCTACACAGAAAAGAAGCTCAAGAAACAAAGAAATTGCAGCAGTGCTATGATTTCATTACTCTGTTCAAGGTAATGTTGAGTGTCAAGTTGGCAATACCCATCTCCTCCCCAGAAATTTCCACCCATATGCAAGGGGCTATAAGCATCTTGGATAAGTTTAAAGTTGCTTTTAGCAATTAATGAGTTCACAAGGTAGGGGACACTGCTGATGACTTATGCCACCGGATAATAGAGACCAGACTCATCTCACTGTGAGCTTTGCTTTTTGCCACAGTGGTGGCTCCACCTATCAGCCACTAAGCAACTTACATGGCAAAGCCAATGGTATTTGATATGAACAAGCATCTCTGTTTGCTGAAGTCCACTGAACACCGCATTCACTTAGTCTGATCTGGGACACAGGTATCATTACAATGAGTATCTTTGCATCCCTGTGATCCTCCTCAAGCAGTGACTGGGAAATGCCAAAAGGTGAAGAAATCTGATGAGAGAGCATCCACATGGCAGCATAAGGAGAGAAACAGGCCTGCCTGATTTTGTATGTGTGGAGGAGTGCAACAGCCTTGTGAAGAACAATAGTAAGTGAAAGGCAAGAGAGGAAGGCACACAGAGTAAGAGTGGAAGGGGAAATGGCATCCTAAACAGTGCAAGGAAAGAACTCGGGGAGGTTTTTCTGTCTATAGAACAGCAGTGCCCATAACTTTCTTGCAACTGAACAAGAATGCAAACCTCACATCAGACACAAACACATGGTTTCTAAATTTGAATTAGGTTTCCCTCCAAATTTCCATGTGCTGGCTGAATCTGGATGACAAAATGCAGTGCCTCTCTTCCTACTTTTCTGCATGTCAAACCAGCAGAAACCCCTCAAGAACGACAGACAAGGCTCTCTGCATTTTTTGTTGATTAAGCAACTCAAAAGCTTCTTTAGAAAAATTGTGGGGTGAAAATAACTTCTCCATATCTCCCTGTTTTTGACAACCACTGATGGTGACTTTTCTTGCCTGAGTAGGTGCAGAAGCTGGCAACAGCATCTTGCTGTGGCCAAATTTCACTGACTGTAAGGTAATAAAAGAGTCAAATATTTTTTTCTGGGTATGTCAGGCTGCAGAGCAGCCACATATAACTACATTACCTCAGCATCAGAGAGCCTGGAATATGCAGTTCTACCACACTGATTGCCCGCCTTGATAAGGCTGGTTTTATTGCTATGTTTCTACATCCAAATTAAAACCTTTTTGTTACATGGCAAAACAAAAATTCTAATTAAGACAAAATAAATGTGCTAACTGAAAGACAAATATCCCTCATATTTTCTCCTTCCTCTGGTCCTGGAACTCTGCAATGAATCTGGGGATATTTTATGAAGGTTAAACAAAATATGTGGAGCAAAGTCTGCTTTTTATAAACCCTGTCTCTGTCTAACCTTTCACTCTCAATAACATGGAGAAAAATATACAGTACTGAATGTCTGGCGGCAGTTCCCAGCCACTGTGAGACAGTTACACTGCTGCTAAATCATATTAGCTGGGAGTTTGCAACAGCAAGATATTCTCGAGCCTTTCGCCTCTGTTCCTATGCAGCAGACTTGGTGTGAGACTTCTGCTTACTTCTCCCACAGAAATGTGCCTCCATTATTTGTCATGACCATCCTTTTTCTGATGGTGCTTTTAAAAGTTGTCAATGAACACTTTTTGTACACATCCTTACTTGCTGTTCTCTGTTAATGGAAACCTTTTGAAACTGTTCCAAGGACCTCATCAGTTTGCCTGCCAGATAAAACCTCAACCTGTCTTTGCCCTCCACTCCATTTTTGCTTTGTTAAATTTAGCTCTCTTTCTTAATTAGGTGCAAGTGACTGAATAAGATTTTCCTGGACTCTGTGCACCCATCAGCATGCATTTGTTGCAAGCTAAGATAAGACACAGGATGCTTAACATCCCATCCCCTCAGTGGGAAGGAATTTTCTAAAAATCTAAGAAATGAGGCGAAAACAACTGCAGAGGCAAGAAATGTAATGAAATATTACAAAATACTTCTCTGAGGACCAATATGGTGATGGATACACACACATTTTATTTTTTTAAAGGTATGTAAACATTGCAAATGCAGTGGCATTCTTTTCAAACAGCTGTTTGAGGATATAAAACCTTTGCTTAAGTTTGAAAATCATCACTCTGGTTCTGTTTTCTGCCTCAGACCCAGCAGGATACTTGAGCTGGTACTGAAACTAAAGCTACTGCTGAGCTGAGGCACTGACAATGGTTTTCATTCCATTTCAGGAAGGACAGTGGTATTTATTTCTTTTTTTTTTTCTCTCCTTTATTATGAAGCAAAAGTGCCTGGAGCACTGAATTCAGTGTCTTGATAAACTCCTGTATGAATCCAAATAATAAATAAGTATAAATTATTTTGGCCAAAGCTCTTCAGTCCTTCAATTTAATAATCTCACTTGTCATTCTTTCCCTTTGTTGCCCTATATGTGCCATAACAAAACTCAAACTTCTTATACGCAGCAAAAGCAAAATGTCTGCATTTATTGTGAAATCACCATTAAGATCTGAAACACCCTTAACGACTCTTCTCCTGTCTTCTCAGCATCTAGCTTTGGTACAAGTTGGCATCGCGTAGTGATATGAAAATGATTTTTTAATCTGAAGGAATTTTAGAAGCAGTATCAACTCACAACTGTGTGGATCAACTGCTTCTGTAAAACTCTTTGGAGGGCTTCTCCCTTGGTTTCTCCTTTTCCCAATCTAGTTAATGTTCATCTGTGACAATGAGAAGTCTGGGCTAAGTCTCAGAATTACCACTAACATCCTGAGGGGTACTTGTATGCTACATAGTTCTCTAGACACACATTTCCCGCTCATTTTTAATCAGAAGCATGCAGGCCAGTGATGAAAGAAAGATACATGACCATCCGCTTTGTATCCAAACACTTCTTTTGCGATTAGTAGATAACTTTCAGGTTTTCCACACATACTTGTTTTAAAGCAATTTAAGTAAATAAAAACACATAAATTAACGTGACAATGAAGAGACTCAGCTTGCCAATTTGCTTTCCAGTGAGCAACAACAAAAAATTCCTCCTGATTTAAATGTACTAAGATAAGAAAAAGATGCCTGGGTATAATTAAACTGTAGTGGGTAATTAAATTAAGTGCATTCTATTAAAATAACACAATGTACCAACGAGTGTTTAAAGTGCTTATGGCAAAGCAATTCTTGTGTCCAGATTCACCGTTAACATATGGACATTATTGCTTGGTAACACTGAAAGCAGTAGGTTTATTTCATCTAAAAGACAGGACCCAAAGCAGCATTCTTTCATTCCAATTTAAGATTGTTCACTGCATCCACTGGAAGGAAGAGCTGGACCAAGAAGAAAAAGAAGGTGGATCTGTAGTGTCAAGCCAGTTTCCTTGCCAGGGGAACAAGGGAAGGATTAGAAAACTTTGCCCTAAGAACTGAAGAACTAAGAACTATGTTTCCTCTAGTGTTGCAGGCATCCATGCAGGGACTACAACAGAGGAAAGGTAGGTAATAAATGGGTCTCTGTAGCCAGCTAACAACATAGTCCATAGTTCTGCACGTGTCTTGTTCCTTCTTGAGCAGGATATGACATTTTAGTGCTAGGTGGTGTTACTTTACTATCACCGCATCCAGCAAACACGTGAGGTGGAACAAAGGAAATATTGTCTAACATCTTCACACGAGTGTCTCATTGGTTTCAAGAATCCCATTACCAGTGACAAGTGTTCTATCATCATCCACACCTCTGTTTCTGTGGAAGTCTTATGGAAAAAGGTGAGGTGTTTCCCTCCCCCAGTTTGAGGCACTTACCTATACACTCAGCTCTCAATGTGTCTGACTCAGATACCTTGATTCCTTGATGCACAGCAATACATCATTACCTTGGTTTTGGTGGCCAGCAAGCCCAGCAGAAACAGAGGAGTTTCAGACAGGAAACCCATAGTGGAAGGCAGTTGTTCAGATCCCTCTTGACATTAATAGTGACCTTGGTAATCCAAGGAAAATGAAGCGGTGGCAGATCAAAGTCCTGCTGCTGTCTCCACTCCCAGAGCTCACCACTCAGATGCAAAGCTATGCACAAATAAAAGCCAGATGTTGAACAGGCTTCATTTCCTGATTAGCTGAGAAGTCACTTTGAAAAAGACAGCTCTGGTCCCAGTCTTGAATTGCAAGCATTGAATCAGCTTTTCCAGTGGGATATCATGACAAATAAAATGCACGGCACAAAGCTGGCATTGGTGGTGATGAGGACAGATTACCTCTCAGAAAGTGGTCCTCTCTCAAGAAGGGGTAAGCTTACTTTAGGGAGAGTTTCTGGTCATTCCTGTGTGCATTACATCATCCTCTTTTAAGCTAGGCAATCTGCAGTGCAGACGTTAACAATACTTCTTGGATCTAATAACACTAAACACCAACCGAATCCCCTAGTAAAATACTTTGCTCCTGACTGGAGGCAAATGGGTCAAAGCAAGCCTTCATTGTAGTCCTGGGAAGATTAATTTAACTTCACTTTCCTCTGAGAGCTGACAAAATTGAAAAAAAAATCAGTTCTTTTTAAAGCTTTCCTGTTTTTGAAAATCCAGTTTAGTTTGAAGGAGATGAAGAGCAATGGTCTCAAGTTGCATCAGAAGTTCATGTTGGATATTAGGAACAATTTCTTCTCAGGAAGAATAGTGATGCACTGCAACAGGCTGCTCAGGGAGGTGGTGGAGTCATTGTCCCTGGAAGTGGTCAAGAAATGTGTGGATGTGTGTAAGATATTATTCTGTTAACGTCTGTGTCTCAAAGCTTGCTGGGGACACAGATGGACTTGTTCAAGTCCCGGCAAGTCCTGGGCAAAGGTTGTGAGATCCTTTGCCTGGGGGACGCAGATGGACAAGGCCAGGGGCAATGAGAGCGAGATGAGCTGCAGCTAAATAGCTGTGAAGTGCTCCTTTGTGTGGACTTATCTCAGGATGATGGCCATCTCAGGGGGTACTCCATGACTCTTGCTCAAGGCCCATCCTTGTCACCTAGGCAGGAGAACAAGGAGGATAAAAGAGGAACTGAAAACCATGAGGATAGGTTTCTGGCAGCACATTCCTCATGAAGCAGAACAGAGGTTTCTGGCAGCACATTCCTCATGAAGAAGAGGGATTCCTGACGATCAGATTCCTCGTGAGGTGACTCCTTCATGCTGCCGAACTCTCCTGTGCCTGCTGCCGGAGCGCTGCTGCTGCTTCAAGGACTGGCTCCGCGACTTCCCCGTCTACCTGCTTGCTGCCCAAGGCCGGCCACGCTGCTGCTTCTCACTCCCCCCCCCCGCTGCGTCTGCCTGGGACCTTCACACGCCGTGCAACAGGACGCTGCTGGATCCTGCTGGTGACCATCCCTGCTTTACGCAACTCTTGCTTCTTTCCCATCTTTTCTATCACCCTTCTTCCCTTCCCCGTCTCCCTGATTAGGTTTTGTAATGAACTGGTCGGAACAACATAGGAACCGTTGTTTCTTAATCTCACGCCGGGTATACAGATATTGAAAGAACCTCGTCTCCCTCCTATAAACTGGAGCGAGGCAACCTGGCACTGAGAGATACAGCGGGCACAGTGGGGGTGGGTTGTGGTTGGACGTGGTATGCTGAGAGGTCTTTACCAACCTTAATGATTCTGTGATTTTGATGCCTTTTAAGATTTTTCTTTTTACAATTCTTGTCACAATAAAAACTAACAGAAAACAAACTACAAGGTTTTTGTTGTTGTTGTTCTTTGTTTTTAATTTTTGAAGTTTCCAGTAAAAATAAAATGGACAGTTTTAAAGTCTGGAAAGGTTCACTACGTGTGGCAAAAGTACCTTACATTCCTGTACAATTGGGTATATAAATACCAGGGAATTTAGCTCTCCAAAATTACAGCTCTGTCTCACTTGAAAAGAAGACTTATGATAAAATGTGTTTAAATTGGTCGTGCTAGCCAAACTTCTGCTTCCTCATCATCACTGTTGCACTAGCAGACCATTTGCAATCAGCTGTTTTCAGCTGTGGAAAAGAAATATGTCCAGGCCAACCATTTGGTTTTCGCACAGCCCTTCTGACGCACATTCCTTGCACTGACATGAGCAGAGCCCAATCTGAGAAGCTCTAATATTTGTCCAAGAAAAAAAAGAAGGAAATTCAGGATTTGACTTACATTTTCCAGAGCGCTAGTACTTTATGTGGGAGAAGACCTGGCTCCTAGATTTCAGCATTAGTTTGTTCACTTGTACTGAGCTCTCAGCAGACTGAATGGATGTGCGTGTTGTACCCAAGAACATCTGCTTTTCACTGTTTGTTCTTTCCTTGCCCATGCCCTCCTCAACGAGATCCTGTGGAAGTCTGAAATCAAATTCGTAGCTTCAGTCCCACACAGAATCACATGCCTGGAGCTGCAGAGGAGACCTCTGAAGGGGAGCAAAATACCACACCCAGCAGCCTCAGGATTAACAGAAAAGAAAATATCAAATGCTCTACCAGAATTTGTTTTGTTTTGTTTTGTTTTGTTCTTACCAGCTTGTATATACCATGCATGAAAATAATCTTGCTGGGATCACTTTCAGCTTTTGGTTTCTAATTCAGAGAGCTCATTAACAATGACTGCAGATGTAATGACCTTTAATTCTCTAAGATCTAAATTCTTTAAAAGGTCCAGGACAAACCCAGCTCCAAGCAAAAAATGTATGACATTAGTTTCCTTGTGCTGATTCTAGTTCAAGTTATATGCTTGAACACAGAATTTGCCCACTGTAATTTAAAGAATGTCAGCTGTGAAGGGTATAAATCCAAAATGTTGTGAACTTTTCTGAAGGAGAGAATAACATTATGGTGAAGAAGCTTGCATTCCCTGATGACTTTTTTAAAAAATAATTTCCTTTCCTGGAAAACTTTCTTTTTTTGTTTTCACAATGTCACTCTGCTCCCCATCCCCATTTGACCTCCTACAGGGAAAAACTTGTCTATGCACCACAGGCACAGACATCTCCAGGGGCCCCAACCAGTCTGCTGGAAATCTGGGACTGGAAGAACTCTTCCTGTGGCACCAAATAGAAAATATTCCCCCCTCTTCTCCATCCTCCCACAAAACTGTTGTGGTCTGTAGGGGACATAAACTCCTTCATAGTTTGAAGCAGTGCCTTAGGGATGTGCGTGCCAAGCCACTTACCTTGCCACCGAATGGGAAGATAGTGCAGGATGGAGAGGGGACACGGCTTGTTTCTGAGAAGTTGGTTTCCTCATTTTCTTCCAGTGAGGAATATGATTGTAATCTCATTAAAATATATACATATATATATTCGGATTTATGTGTCATTTCTTTACATATATGGTTTTTCAAAGTAGGTGAAAGTGCCAAAATACTAAGGAATCATACTGCACTGCAGCTTCTAATTTAAAATCATTTGAGCAGAGGGAACATCTGATATTGATCACAATATAATCCTTTGTTATACTGCCACATAGCATGCCATGGGCTGAACATGCAGTAGATTCAGAGCAGAAGTAGGGGCATTCAAGTAACCCCAAAAGCTTCTGAATCATCTAAAAGAACTGAAGGAAAGACTGTAGTTTTTCTAGTTTCATGAATCTGTATTTCAGAAAAAACAAGAACACATCTCGTTGTTGGAATGACAGTTAAATGAAGTGCTGATGAAACAGTATTACTGTGCAGCACCACAAAACTTCAAAAGTAAGGCGTGCTATCGCTGCAGAATTGCCACTGTGATTTGATTTTGTCTCTGAATTAATTTTCCTCCAGAAAAATAAGAAAAATAGCCACAAATAAAATTGATGTTATTTAATCTTATTCTTTTCCATTAAATTTCTTCCTATTCTATTTCTATCTCTTTTTTTCATATATATTTTAGACTTTTGAGCAGAAACTCCTGAGAAAAAAAGAAAAGAAACTGGGGTCCTGTTTCCAGTGGCCCCAGCATCCCTCGGTACTTCAAAAGTCAAAATGGGCTGGGATAACTCAGCTTACTCCCATGCTGCCTCTGGGTCTGGCCTGCCTTGCTGGATCGGTGCTGGTACATGTAACCCTGTCTCAGGCTCCAGCTGCACAGAGGAGATGGAGGTAGAGACTTCCTAACCAAGTCAGATACCTGCAGCCTCTGTGGCAACATGCAACATGCAAAGAAGCAGCAGGAATCAATTTCAGCTTCAGCTGCAGCCCCATTGCTTTATTCCTCACTTGTTGATCCTCAAAACAAAATAAGTAAAAAGAAAATTCAAGCACTTGCCGCTTCTGGGGCAGCATTCTCTTTCCCCATGTGAACATCCTCTCCCAGCTAAGGCTGCTCCCAAGATGACTGCATTTTCTGGCTGGTCTGAGGATCACTTTTAGTGTCTGCTCACTTCCTGCCAGTGTGTTGGCACTCAGAGCTGTCTAACTCCCAGTAAAATACTTTGGAATAACTGTGTAGCTGTGCCAAAAAGGTATTTCACTGACGTATATTAACAGCTTTGATCTACAGTGATTGATGCCAGTTGTTTTTTGTCCTTATTGCCTCATCACATATTTTGGGCATGTTCTTTCGACATCATTTCTGACTTATTGGTAAGCAGTGCTCTGTGTTCCTCCTCATGCACAGGCAGAACTTGAATATTTTGCCATGCAGTTGTATCTTTCAGCTGCCTTTGAAAGAAGGAGGTTTCATACAAGTTCCAAAGAGTAATTTCTATTTCTTTTCACTAACAATTGCAGAAGTGAGACTGATGTTTCAACAAAAAGCAACTTATCAGCTTAGAGTTTTCTGAATACAAGCATCTCAGAAACCATTTTGATGAATCTCAACCTCCATAAAAACACGGAGCTTGAAAGAATAAATAGCCCACTTTCTTTCTTTAAGCAAAGATTAACTGAATGACTTTATGCCAGCAATTATGTGAAACACCTGAAGTGAGACAGCAAGAGGGACTTACCTGAATAATAAACAATGCCATGTGACACTTCTAACCAGAAACATGGCATTTCAAGCATGAAGCATTAGTATCCTTCACATTTCACAACGAGGAATTCCTGAGAACTGGGGCTTGCAGGCTGAATGAAAACCTCTTGGAGCAAGAACCCACCAATCTACCTGACTTCAGCTGGTAGAGTTCAAATCTGCAAAGGGCACCAAGTGGAGAAATAGGGCTATATTTTTTGTGAGCCTGCCTAACATTATTTTTAATTCCACAGTGCCATCCCAAGATTCCATCAAGAGACTTCTACTGGTTTTGAGGCATTTGAATGTCTATGATTTCAAGCAACAATACAGAAATACTGCTTAGGTGTTTTTCCTCTTTGGAAATAAGAAATGTCAACAAAAAAAAAGTACTCAAAACAAGACCAGGTAACCTACAAACAAAGAAGATTCACATATACAGTTACATGCGGGTGCTAGAGAAGGGAGTCATTCTGGAGAATTATCTATTGCATTCAGGTATTTTCTCTATTTTATATGTTGGTACAAGGTGGGTAGATTCCTGCTATGTGAGTATTGAGGCTTGTGAGCTCTTTGCTCTGTTTTGCAGCATGCACGTATGATGGTTTAATGGGCTCTCTGTTTAGTTTATAGTATATCCAGAAGCAGAGTAATGATTGCAGCTAGGGGCAGTTGCAAAGCACATGTGGAAAGATTTTCAACCCCAAGGCTCTAATCTCCTCTGCTAGCCACCACTGCCATGTGGTGAGGCTATTACCATCCCCAGCTCTGAAGCACAGTTCATAAACTCCTTCCACATGGTTTATACAAACCCCTACAAGGCTGCATTGCCTTGTTCTGCAGGCAAGAAGACACAACAGCCTTTGCTTCCCCACTTCTCTTGCCGAGCCCAAGAGAAAATTATTTGGCAATGCTCATTTATGAAAGAGTAATTGAATTCTTCTTCTGGTGATTAAAGAAACGACAGATGTTGACACATACAACTTAAATGAAAACAAAACACTGACCAAACCAGAATCATGTGGAGGGACCACTGCTACCTCCTGATGCAAACTACAGATTCTAGATGAATCCCAGATGCTTGCTGGAATATGCACAAAGTAGACTGTGTTTATTGTCACTGCATGGTTATCTCAGCAGTATGTCCCATATAAAATGATGAAACTTTCTTTCAAGCTATTTATCAGAAGGAAAAACAAACTGAAAAGCTTAGGAGTTTAGAAGGTGTTTTGACTGACAAATGGGAATTTTAATAGGAAATATATTGAAAACCCTTTGAGTTTAGATTTATTCTTTTTGAAAAGGGCCTTTATTTATTTTATTTACTTTTTGGTTTCTGTTCACACTCTGTCAGTCCTTCTTACTAGGCACTGGCATCCCATTACAGGAAGAGCATGAAAATTCTCTGGGGGCAAATCAAAGTTATTATTCAGAGGTGCACTGCATTTATGCTTTAAATCCCTATTCATGGCACTCTGATGCAAATCCAGTTTTCTATGAAAACAGTCTCTGAATTTATGTAGAAAACAGAGGTGTTCTAATTAAAAAGGTTAAATTCTATTTTCAAAGTCATGTTTTTTCCCATTTAAATGCAGTTTTTATGGAGTTTCCATCTTACTGGATCTTTTGTTCATCTCAACAGGTCTGCTAATTGTAGAAGTTACCTGCAAATCAGAAATTTGGAGAAGACTGGAGTCAACAAATCTTCAACTTGCAAGGCCGACATACTCCTAATTATGACTGAAATATTTCTGCTGATTTACATTAGCAGAAAATAATCTATTCCGTACATTTCTCAGTTCCCTTTTACTACATAGAAAAAGCAACCACAAATACAGATTTAAAATTCATGCTTTGCACAAATCTTCACAATCTGCTGGCCAGGTTTTTTGCTAGAGCATATAAGTGGGCAGCAGGAGAGTGTTTTAGAGAAGGCTGGCATTCTCCAAACCATTAACAGCAAATGCAATTGAGTAGTGAAAAAGGAAAGCATACGAAAATAAGTTGTACGCCTACAGGAAGCTCCTGGATAAACTACACTCTGTTTAATAAGGGATATTCCCAAGAAAAAGCAATTAGCTTATTCTTCTTACTTGAGCATTGGCAGTTAATAGCTTACTGTGTTAAAACTAGGTGTAGCTCCTATGTTTGTTTGTTTGCTTGTTATGCTCAGGTACTCTTTGACAGAACAGTTATCGTAAAGCTTATTCTCTGTGATCAGTGTGCATGACATTTGATTCTTCCTTTTTTTCCTCTTTTTTTTTTAGGATTTACAAACAAGCTGCAGATTTGAGCCCAGTTCAACATTCAGGATTTCTGGAAAACTGACCCTACCAGTCAGAAGACTGAAATGCTTTCTGCCTATGCTCTCCCTTGATTTGCCATCCATTCAGAGGTACTCAGTAGCCAGGTAGAGGATGAAAGGAATACAGCAGTCAGCATTTAGAACTTTACTCAAATGTTTAAATACAAAATGTTAAAAAAAAAAAAAGCATTGAAATGTCTGTTAGTAGTAAAAGCTCAACAAGAATGCTCACAACCAAGGATTTAAGAGGAAAAAAATTTGAAGTCCTTTTTCCCTTTCCATTCAAAAGACTGACACAAGCTACAAAGACCAAGTTAAAAAAGAGATACAATTGAAAGATTTGTGGATGCATGTACTCCCCTCCTCTAGTATTTGCTCTTAGTATGAGATAGGCGTACATGGCTGCTGTTCTTTTAAAACTTGAAAGCAGTGTTTAGAAAAGAATCATCCTTTGTGTTTGCATTTTGCTTTCTGTTAATACAAGTGAACCTCTGGTGTATTTTAGTTAATAGCTACATAGATGATAGACCATCAGTTAGATGTTTGATGTGAGGAGTACATTTATACATGTAAGTACTTCCCAAGTGGATTGCCTTATTTACGTTTCTGCATTCTTTTATGAATAAACTGAATTAAACACACAACAGGGAAACATGTTTCAGGCATTATGGTTCTTAGCAGATATGAAGTGCCCACATTAGTGGAGTGTTGCATTTAGTGGGTTAAAGTCAGCCTTACACACATGATTTTGAAAGCATTTTGTGGATTAGCAGTCAACTACTAGTGCACAAACACCTCTAGGAATTTGCAGGTTGACCGAGTGTTAGCTGGAGGGTAAACATAACATTGGTTTGCATTGCAATGGGTAATGGGCTTCTCCTACCCTTCAACTGCACTGGGCAAAGTTACTGCTTGCTAATCACCACTTCATGTCCTACTTTGTCCAGTTTCAGCTACACAGAGTAGTTTGCACTGACTTGGTTCTTCCATTACTGATGCGTGTGCAACCCAGCCTGCAGTTGTGCAACCAGCAGGCAAAGTTGGATGATGGTGCCAAGGCAGTAAGGAGAAGAGTAGATTAGTAGTTTAATATAGAGGATGCTCCCATTAGCCACAGAGAGCATATTCCATAGCAGTCATGGGCATTAATAGCACTGCCAGTTACACAAATTAACATCCTTCCATGATAATGTGAGTTATAATTAGTAGGAATGTTTTGCTAATTAAAACTTGAATGAACACCAATATCAGCTAATTAAATTAGAACCACAGTCAGCTTATGTAAAAAACAAAAAACAAAAAACAAAAAACAAAAAACAAAAAACAAAAAAACCCAACCTACATAATGTCATGTAAAGCCCTTCTCTCATCTCTCTTTGCTTCCCATCGTCTTCTTTCTGTCAAGTCTATCACTGATCATCACTCTTCCTGATGCCTTTCCATACAAGACATCTATAAATGGTTTCTGTTTTGTAGGATTTTTCTCCTGTGATTAGCTGTGCTTTGAGCCCCCTGGTAGGAATACAGGGCACACCATCAGGAAATTGTTCTGTTGACAAGGCATAACTTCCAAACAAGGCAAGGTGCACCAAGAAAAATTGCCCTCTGCTAGCACAGCTATATTGCAATAGGTTTCTTGTTTCATTTCATTTTCCGTTTTATTGTTTTTGTTGAGAACTGAATTAATGTTATTAACCTAAAGTTGTGGAAATTTTCAGCTGAGAGAAAACCTCATGCTATTGGTGAACTTTGTAGCATTACCTGGGACTTAAAGTTTCTTTAGAAGATCACAGAAATGTGCACAGGATTTTTTTCTCTCAATGTTTTGTTGCTTGTGTGTATGTTCTTGATTGCTGTCCTCTAGAAGCAGCATTCCAGGACTGTCATGGGCACATCATGCAAGCTGTGCTCCCATTCTGGTCCACCACTACATGTTTATGGTTAATCCATACTCCCTCCCTCACCATTTCCTCATATTTTAATCAAGGCTTTGGTAACAAGTTTTATGAAATGCATTTAGAAGGTAGGACAAAATAAATATTTCCAATGTTTCTTTTCTATATGTTTAAAAAATAACCATGAAATATTAAAATATTCTCTTGTTCAATGGGATTTTTAATATAAGAAATGGCAGAGTATTAAAAATTTGTCTGCTTATTGCACAGGAGCAACAGGTACAAGAAGTGGGATTTTAAGATTTGCATAGTTAATATTAATTTCAGTAAATATAATATGTCAGCTTGCACAGCTTCTGATTCAGAGAATTAAAAGGCACCATTAGGAAAACATTCAAACTGCCTATTTCTACTTGCTGCACATCAGTGAAAGATTACAAATGCAGTCTCTAAAAGCTAACAGCTGTAACGTATTTCAGAAAAAAAAATATAATAGTGCAAGTGGGAAGCCTAACAATGATAGATTCTCCATTTACTCATCAAGAAAATTGAGTTATTTCCTCCATGTTTTGAAAGAAAATGCTGCTAGCATTCTGTCTGCTTGTGGCTCTGTCCACTTAGCCATAGTGCCTGCAGTAATGCACAGGAGAGAAGGCACAAAGAAAGAGAATGTGCTGTTCCAGGAGCTCTGATCTGAGGAAGATTTTAATTTTAGGGATCATTTAGATATTAGGGAGATGGGTACCATAACATCAAACATGTCAGAAGTAATACAAGCTTCTCTTTGGCACTGAGGAAAGACAAGTGTCGCTTTCCCATTGTGCCAAGAAAGAACTACATTTAAATGTAGACATGCTGGGGCAGATCCCTCTGTATATGGACATGGATCTGTGAGCACAAGCGCCTGCCAGGGTGCAGCATACTCCATTGAAGCTAAGCCTTTGAGGAGAAACAAGGATGTAGCAGTGCTGTAGGGGTGGGGAGCTTTCTGCTGATCAGGGCATGCTGTCCTCATGGGCCAGGTCACGTTTATGTTCAAGAGTTACACCTCTGGGAGCTTCACTCAGGCTTTGACATAGTGACATTGCTGGTTGAAACAGACTTGTCTGTTCCAGTGGGTGTAATGCAGTGGGGGTCTCGTAACTGGATGTGCATAAGGAAGAAGGAGCTGGTCTGACAGTGTGGCGCTCTGTACTGTCTCAGCTCGCACTGACTGGAAGAAATATTTAGGAGTCACTGTCAGCGTTTGTCAGTGAAATTGCTGTGATTTCATATTGCACTGATACATCATATCTTGAAGTAAAACAGCCTTGAAAGTGTTTGTGTGAGAGGTTTGCATTGCTTTACGGGTTAGATTAAAAAGTTATGAGTTTTCAAGGGGATGTTAATCTCTTCATTGTCTTGCTTCTCACATTTACATTAAAAGCATGGAATTTAAGGCTCTCTCACGAAATGGAAGCAGTTTCTGGGCTGGGAACTGGCAGACAAGCACGGTTTCCTTGTCAATCTGAGCATGCACCTCGTCCTATTTGTCCTAATTACAGACACTGGCTTTTCTAGCAATTATCCATGCTTCCACACAATGCTTAATATAACATCCATTAAAGTCAAGGATAAAGACTGGCTCACTCTAACAGCCACAGCTTCCCTCTTGTAATCTCCTATTCATTCAACTGCTCTTAATTCTGGGCTAAGATTCCTTACAGCATGTTAAATTCAAAGCTTTATATGGCCTCGACTTTGTGGAGCATAAAATTTGAGACACGGTGGGTGAAAACATACATGTAAGTGAGGAAATCAGATACATTCATCCATTACAATTATGCCCTTAACCAGCTCTATGGAGTTGGCAGAACTTTCACTTAAATGATGAAGGAGAGTTAGAAGAAAGTCTGACTCAAAACAATGAACTGTTTCAAAGCAAAGCTGAATTCCTTGAGGTTAAGCAGCAGTAAAATTGGCAATAGGTGAATGGTTGAGAGGTTTAGACATGCTTGTTGTTTTGGCTGATTTCCAATTACAAAAACATTGCCTTGAAGCTCACCGATTAGAGATGATAGAAGTAATTCCAATAGAAGAAGATGGACTTCAGACAAATGCGGGAAGCAGGACAGGATGGTAGGAGGTTGCCTGCTAAATAACCTACCAACAGTGATTTTCTTCAGAGTACAGGTATTTATATTTCCTCTGGAGTAAAGTGGAAAGCAAAATACTCTTTTCCACTTTGGAGCCCTGATTCACTTCAGAGAGCACCTGTACAACCTATTTTAGATGGGTGCAGTGATAAACCTCCCCACTGGCTCTGTGTCAGGCAGATATACATGCATGTTAGAGAAAAAGCCCTTTTCCAAGTTCCTATCTGGTGAAGGACTGAAAGGCTTTAGTTCAAGTCATGTACAAGTCAGAGGAGAGAAGGAGAGACATCCTTGTTTGCACTGGGCAGAAGACCAGTTCCCAAAGGGGCAGAGAAGGCTTTGCAAGGAGTTTCTGGCAGTCAGCAAATGGACAAATGAACCGCAGAGAAAACATTTCGGTAACACGAAGCTATAGGATGATATTCTCATAATAGAAAATGAGAAAAGTAAAGCAATCTGGCTGATTGGCTAAAGAAAAGAGATGAAATGTGAGAGGTGAAATCTTTTAAGCTTCTGGTCTTTCCTATGACAAATCTGAGCAAGCACTTTGAAGGCTAGCCTTGGGGCACATGGTTGGTGATTGGAAAGAAGCAGGGCTGTGGTGAGGGTCAAGAATATAAAGTGTGGTAGCTGGTGTTTTTCTGAATATTTGTGTGAGTTTTCTGGGATATATGTTTTGATTTGCAATATAAAGGACTCTTCAGTGTTTCTTAGCTTGGATGCCTTATTTTAAAACTGCAACAGCACAACAGCAGCAATATAAGCATAAGAGATAAGAGCCTCAAGAGAACTGGAGAAATCTTTCAGTTCTGCTTGTCTGAAACGTGCCATCTTCTGTAGAGCAAAGAGGAGGACCTGCTCCTCTCATTAATTTGGCTGGTGTGGCACATCTAAGCTGGCTTCTTCAGAGTGAGGACTGTTATTGCAAAGACAGATGTTTACAGACATTTGTTTAACAGTGAGCTTAATCACAAATTAGAGTTAGCAATCTCTGTTCTTCACTATCTGGATCCATTTTTCTGTTTGTATGGTATGAAGTGCAGTACAAGATACTGAACAAAGCTTGGAAGACTAAATTACCCATTAAGATGAAGCCTCACAGACCTGTCTGAATTAGTGCCTCAAAGGGAAAATCCGTGATTTTGTTGTGGAAAGCAGAACACTGCTTGCCCTTCAAGTGATCTGCAGGACCAGGTGGTGTTTTTCACACATACAAATGTGTACACACCTGGATAGCTGTGTTGAGATGAGAATATCACCAGATAATTTACTAGTGAAAAGATGCCTGATTGCTGAATACAGAATTAGTAATGGAATATGAAACAGTTGAGCAAAGAATATGTGAATACTATATTTATCCATTTTAAGTATGGTATCTGGTTTGGATTGGTTCTGTCTTTGCTGTAATTTTCCATCTTACTCATCTGATCTTTAATTCCATGAGAGGTCACACAAAACAAGGTTGCTAGTGTGGATGGAATACACCAAACTGAGGGTCAGTCTGCTCTGATATCCTTCAATGAAGGCCTAAGCAAGAGTTAAAACAGGGCAGATTTTCAGAGAAACATCTATCATTTGCCGGGTGCTCCCAGAAGGGAAGATGAAAAGAAGGAAGAGGAAAGTAGGTCTCCAATTATCCAGTTTTGTCACTATTTTAACTTCATGTGTTTCTGGCCGTAGCACATCGTACTGCAGTTCTTTTCAGGTTAGAATTCCTCTGACAATGTGCTCCTCTTTCTCCAAATTACCTTCAGCAGACCTTCAGGTAAACTCAGGTTGTTGGCCTCCAATGCTGCCTGTTTAATGCTTTTCACTGGCACTGTCTGAGCTTTTAAATATCACTCTCCAGAAATATATACAATTTATATGTCTCTGTATATTGAAACAGTCCTTATGTTAATATAATGCTACATAAAATGTCTCCATTTGAATGATTATGAAACAGAGACTATTTCATGACTTCAAATGTTTTCCACATTATCACACATTGTAGACCGTGTTCCTGCCTGAAATTAGTCTTTAATTTTTAAAGGTTGCAGGTCCCCTTCCTTTTGTTGTTGTTGTTATTGTTATAGAGTAATATAATGTGCTTAAATATTTATATTTTATTTTTCTGCTGAGTTAGCTTTAGAAAGGCTTTATACCATTCCGGAACACAAAGTACAGAAAAGTTGAAAAAAATGTTTATACCATCTACTGTGAATCCAGCTCTTCAGTGCCTGCGTATCTGGCTCAGTATCAACATGTGCAAAGAAAAAGAATTGTCTTTTGCTGTTGTCATTCAGTGATGTCATTAAAAAGTATATTTCTGTAGGACTTGAGGTAGGTCAAAAGGAGTCAACATCAGATGCAAAAATGACTTATATTTAACATTTTCTCCTGCACAATGATTCAGGCTGAATGATCACAGTAACTCTTTCTGGCATTCCAAATGTATAAATAGCTACTGCTTCTAGTGATTTCTTAGGAGGCAAATTGGCTGGTTGGATACCTGTGTGTCAGCTTCAAATTGGATGGCCTATTCAGGCAGGCGCATATGAAATCTGGCACAGATTGAGTATTGGCTCAGTTATTAAGCTCAAGCAGGGTTTAAAATAACACTTCTGGTCTACTTGAGATTTTGTTTAAGTCAAATGCCAATTACATAAGTCTTTAATATTAGACATTAAATCCACCATACTGTGACATATAGTACAGTAAAGTCCTTTATTTATCAGCTGGAAAGCATGACTTAAAAATCTAGGAGCGTGTACACAATGCTTTTTTTATACAAGACGTTAAACCAACTTCTATTAAAGAACAGGAGTTTACTGTGGTTACAGTGTCTCAAGTGTTATGGGATTACATACAGCTCTGGAGGGGAAGAAAGCCTTAGGTTGCTTTGCTTGTTTTACTTTCTCTTTTTCTGGCATCAGGGAGGGGTGAAACAAGCCCTGATTTGTTCAAATGCTGTAAAGGTAACCAAGCCATCATTAAATTCCAGAGCTATTTATCAAGCTCTGCTCAGGCACAAATGCAAATTAGACTGACTGCAAATTAGTTCAATTTATGCTTTATCACAGAAAAAAAAAACAAACACCAACATACTATCTCAGGAAGAGTAAAGAGGCAAATAACAGCTGAGCAGAGCCTTATGAGAAAACTAAAAATGTTTTACAATTTCTCCCCAGGAAAATTGATAAGCATGTCTATTTTCAAAGGAAGAAGAAAGTGATTTTCCTCAGAAATGGAGAAGTAAAGATTTTTGTGGTTTTGCAACTGAACAAAATAATTTCAATTTTATTTTGCATGCTTACTTTTACATCATGATTAACACCACCTGCATCTCACATGGCTTGTATTTCAGCAAATGCAATGATTTTCCTACTGACATAGAGCTGCTTCCAATTGGAAGACCTGGCTCTAAGATGCCTCCCTTAGTGACTGCTCTTAGCACCTGTGTCTGAAACCTACCTGAAGCTTGTATGCCTGGAGCAGGAGATAGAAGGGCCTAAAGGTTGAAGTCAAGATGGGTGTTGAAGCTTCTTAAGAATCTCAAGAAGGAGCTCGTAGAGATCAGTCCTTCATTAGTTGAAGGAAGGCAGACCTCTGGGGACAGCTCTATGTCTAGAAATAATCACAGAGATGGAAATCTACTGGCATAAAGGATTGCCTTAGCCTCACTGCCCCCCCCACAGTTTCCCCATCTTTATCCAGGCTTTGTTCATCATGTAAGGGTGGTGGTCCTATAGGAGATTTCATGGCTTGACTTTCTTTATATGTGAACTTCACAGGATATGTCATGGCTCTGATTGTTTTGATTCACAGTCTCGTAAGATGGCAGGTTTTTTTTATTTGTTCACTTTCAGGAGAACATGTTCCTAATTCTTAGTTTGTTACATAGCATATAGTTTAAGTTAACTGAGAAATCAGCTTAAAACTTCCTCCCTGTACTTACCTAAGTTTTGGTAATCATTGCTGCAATGTTTTTGATGGCTTGGGATGTTGGAAGCTATTTTTGAAATACATCCCACCCATGCCATGTATACTCAAATAAGACACTCAGGCTACATAGTCCTGAAAAGAACTCTGGAAAGAAACTGTGGATTGCTAAATGGAAATACAGCACTTGGCCCTGCCATGAGAGTGAATTCGCTGAGAAACAAGACTGAGCTGCAATGTGTTTGTGTGTGCAGGCACTCCAAGATCCCCTGCTTCTATCCATTCCCAGGTTTTGAGTTAAGTGCTTGCACCAACACACCACAATTTTCCAGTGTTTATGATACTTCTGTGTAATGCATTATCACGACCAGTGACATGGATGGGTAATGGGTCATCACACTGAAGAATTGCATTGCATTGTTTGTGGACTGGACACTCCGATTGTAAGAGCACGTTCTATTCCAAACCAGGTGCACAGAGAACGATCTCAGTGCAGACTTATTTGGTTTGTTACCAAAATGCAGAGCATTGGCCTGACTTTGATTTTCAATTTTGAGTATCTTTGCAGAGATACTGTGTAGATTCAGGTGTGGGATTACAATTGGTAATTGTAACTATTGGTAACTAACCCTCTCATTTTGTAAGCTGCAATGCAGATATTTGCAGCCACTACAGAGTGGAAAAAGTGAATTTGTTGCTTAAATGGAACAGAAGCCTGTGTCCTGATGGGCTTTCTAAACCTTTTCCCAAGCTACATTTAATCTTGGGGAAAATATTCATTATAAATCAATACATACCTCATTAGAGCAAACCAAGTAGCTGCAATAATGGCTTGCATTTAATTGCAATCCTAGGTTTACACAAAGTTCTTACCAATGGAAGATGTCTTTTTCATTGGCTATTATTGTTAAATTAGCCAGAAAACTTATGGAAGGAGTGATATATAAATATGTCAGATAAGAAGAGGCTTGTTTGTGACTGCGGCAAGACCAAGGATCATGACATAGGGATAGAAATTATGCAATTATATCTGCTCTGTGGACTATCCCCAGTGCTATCTGTGCAACAAGTCATAATCCCTCAAGGGAAACACTGCCCAAGCATTACTTGTGCTTGTGTGCAAAATAGTAGCTGAAGTGTTATTGACCATGCAACACAGATGTCCAACGGAGGATTGTTGCAATTACTCACTTGCTCACAGGAAGAGTGCAAACAGATTTACACTGGTTGTTCCTGGAGCTCTTTTGCAAGTACATTATAAAATACTTTAAAGCATAGGTTCAGCAAGGTTAATGGCAAAGAGAAGCACACCTCTTGAAGTAGGTAACTTCACACACATGAAGTAGGGCTTCACCTTGGGTTGGTCCGCTTTGTACCTTGGGTTTTGTCCGCTTTGGACGAGGATGTAATCGGAGGGAAGGGGAGGAGTGACATTCCCCAGAGGTCAGAAGTCCTCTTGCTCTTGCCCAGAGCAAGGAAGGTGGAGCACCTGGCAGGACACCGGCCTCTCTCCCTCTCACAGATTCTTTTGGTTTCAATGCGCAGAAGCACGTGGTTCCCTCTGCAGTCTACAGCGTGAAACACTTTGGACACTCTCATTGTGTTTGATTTTACTGCATTTAGTATACTGACGTTCCTCCTCAGATCGTTGCCATTGCTCTGTTCTGTTTTTGCTTCCCTGTTAGACCCATCTACTATCTCCCTACCTTTGCCTCAAGTCTGCTGCCAAATTCGTCACGGGGCTGGGCCAACTGGCCGTAAACCTTCAACACTTTTCTTTCCCTCCTCTTTTTCGTTTGTGGGGTTTTTTCTTGTGGTTATTTTATTTATTTTTTTTTTTTGTGTGTGTGTGTGTGTGTGTGTGTGTGCGTGTTTTGTACTTCGGGCCTGCAGCCCCTGTCAGGAACACAGATGTAAAGAGAACTCCATGTCAGCTCTCAACCTGGTCTGAGCTGTTACTCAGACACACAGCTCTTTGCAATCTGTCCACTTCCTAACATAGAGGGCAACAGCCCTTCCCCTCCTACCCTGTCTATCCCTTTGAAGAGCCTGCAGCCCTCAATCAGCGTACGCCTGTCGTGAGATTTGTCCCACCACGTTTCCCCGGTAGCAACCAGATCGTTATTTTCCAAGCACACCATGGCTTCCAACTCCACCTGCTTATTTTGCACGCGGCGTGCATTAGTGGAAAGGCACTTCAGCTGGGCCTTCTGGTGCATTACCTTGCTAGAGGGGCCCTTCCTGAGACCTCCAAAAGAAATCTGAAGTTTTCCCCCATTGCTTCCTAGAGGGACAGGAGAAGGTTTTGGACAGGGAGTCAGCAAAATTACCTCCTCTGTGGACTTCCCACAAGATCCTACAGGACAGTTTGGAGGTTTCTCCCCACAGTCTCCTGGCGGGACAGCAACCCTAAGTGTTTCTCTGTCCCACTACGCTGGAGTCTCTCCCTCATCGGATCAAGTACAAAACCCCAGACTACTTGCTCTACCCTAGCGAGCCTCATTGCATCCCCTACCCCCTTCCTACCAACCTTCCAGCCCTCTCAATGAGCCCCGCTAGCTCTGGGGCAGGGATCCGTTTCCCTCTTAGAAATAAGGACACCGGCCTGCAGCCATTAGACCGGGTGCGGAGTAAATCGAAAAGCCCAAAGTTCCTGTGGCTGCACCAGCCTCTCAGCCACTTATCCATTACCTGGGTTTTCCTGGCCCACTCCGCGTCCCTCACCGGCCCAGGAAGGATAGAAGCAAATATCGGTTGTGCTCCCGCTCCCTCAACCAACCACCCTAAAGCCTGAGCTCCTTCATCCCTGCCTGCCTGAACTATCCGTAATGGGTAGTAGTCAGAGGGATGAACCAGATCCGGGTTCTAGTTTTTCTAGCTGTGTCCTTGACCTGGGCCCCAGGGAGGCAGCCCACCTCCGTGTGAGTCGGGTCCGCTCTGCATATGGGGCCCTCAGTTCCCGTGAGGAGGGAATCACCTACAACAACCACCCTTCGGCCTGTCTTAGCAGAGGCAGCCTGCAGACGCAGAGTCGGCCGCCTCGCCCTTGGCACTGTCTTAGGCAAAGCTTCCCGTGCCTCCTCGCTCACCTCCCCTTCAATCCACAGTGCCTCTCATCTGTCACTTAGGGGCACCTGGGCAAGTAACGTTGCCAAGGAAGGGGTTCACCCACGATGCCGAGCTGGGACTGTCTTCCAGTTCTCCCCATCTCTCAGAACCCCGGTCTCCGCCCGACGGTGACAGGACGTGGGGTCCCTCACTTTCTGGGGGCTGTCTCCCTGGCGCCTTCCTCTCTGGCACGCCTGGGAGTTCAATCACAGTCAATCTCTTGCTCTCACTCCCTGATGCTCTGTAACGTCTCCACCTCCTCCTTGAGCTCTGCCACCATGCTGAGCAGATCTTCCACCTGCTCACACCTCCCACAGGTGGAGTTTCTGCCTCCCTCGCCGGGCAGCAGCAGGCTCAGGCATTCCGTGCAGCCTGAAGAGCCACGTTCTTGGGCAGGGCCTCCATCTGGGTCAGGATGGAGTCTTTGCAGGGCAAGCTTGTTGCCTGGAGGACGCCATGGTACATCTGTGGTCTTGGAGAGTGCCAGTAGGTAAGCTGGTCTCCAGAGCAAGGAAGGACGGTACTTCTGCACTGTCCAGCACAAGCTACCCCACCCGCTGCTGCAGTATGCTGTGGGTGCCGCACACATGCTGCCTTCTCCTCACTGCACCTGGTGGGCAGTGATGCATTGGGACCCTCCCAAATGCTTTTCTTAAGGCAAGGGGCATGGATGCAGTTCCACTGCCCTGGCAGTTCTGGTGCCACATCAGCCGCTCACATGAGAACCGTTGGGCTGCTCGGTTGGCTTGAGGTTCCCCTGGTACTGAACGGACCCAAATCCCCCTGCACCTTGCAATCAGTTGCTGCCATTCTGGCCTGGACAGCTCTGAAGCAGCTAACCTCAGCAGTCAAGGATTACATCAAGTGCTACACTGTGTTATCTTGCAGTCCAAGACCATATTTAGGAAACTGACTTTGCTCTTCAGATCGCTGCTGCTGCTTTTTGTTTTTAGGCCTGTCTCCCATCTCCCTACCCTTCTACCCTCCTCCCCTTTCCCCTTTCCCAATATTTCCCATTAGGCACGGGCTGGAATGGCCTGTAAACCGTTGACACCCCTCCATGCCTGCCACTTCCTTTGAAGGCTCTTGGGCCTGTGGGCATGCTGTCCCCCTTCAGGGACACAGGTAGATCTAAAGATAACGCCACGGCAACCATCTGGGAAGGTGCTGGGGAGAAGACGACCCCGTGGTCTCAGCTCCTAACACTGCCTACCGCAGGACAAACAGAGACGAGTGACGCCAACATGTGGGGAGGGGGTTGAAGGTGTATTTTTTGGGAAAGATGGAATCACAACCGTCACGTGGGGATGGACACGGCTGCTGGAAGCCGACTTTGGGACTGGTTGTGGGGATGTCTTCTGCGATGCTGGACCCGGGAGCGGCTTTGTGCCCGGGCTGGTCCACCGAAGGATGAAGGTGGAACGTGTGGACGCTCTTCAAGGTTGATCTTGTGTGCCGCTTGGGACCACAGCCCACGTCACGTGGGGATGGGACACGGCTGCATCAGCGCCGTCTTCGGGACTGGCCGTGGGGCCGTCTTCCCGGGTGGTTTGCCCGGGAGCGGCTTCGTGCCCGGGCTGGTCCCCGCTGCCTGGACCGGCTCCCACGGCCCTGTCGGGACCGGCTGCGGGAAGTGGAAGCGCGACGCCCCACTGGGGATCGGCTTCGAGTGGGGGCCCGCCCTCGTCCTTGCCTGGACCGTCCTCTGCGTGCAGGCGGAGGGGAAGGCCTCGAGGACGTCGGTGGTGCTGGTGTGGCCGAGGTGCGGGTGCCGCTCTGAGTAGCTCGGGCTGTGGTACGGCTCCCACCCGGTTGTCTTCGGGGCCGACTCTGGGAGCCCGAGGCCCGGCCTTGCAGTGGGGAGCGGCTTCTTGTGCGGCCGGTCTCCCGCTGCCTGGGACGATTTGTGGCGTCGGACGCCTGGGTTGTTCTGGAGGACCGTGGGGTCCTCCGTCTTCTGGGGCTCTCGGAGGAGGTCTCAGCGCCTGCAGCTGGTGCCCGTCTTCTCCCACCGCGTCCTTGGCGCTGCTGACTTGCGTCCCGCTCCTCAGAGAGATGTGAGCGGGTGGCGGTCTGCTCAGCCTCCGGCACTCTGGGCTGGACGCTGAGCTCAGGCAGCTGGGAGTTGCAGGATGGGCCGGGAGCTGCCTGTGTAGCACGGCCAGAGCTGACGTTTCCAGGTCCTGCAAAGACGGGGGAAGGCGCCGGTACCTGCTGGCTGGAAGTGCTGGGGCTGGCAAGCTCGGCGCTGGAGCGGGAGGCTGTAAGGAGAGACAGGAAACTCAGCAGGGTGAACATGCAGCCCCAGGGCAGGACAGGCTGCCATCCCTCATGGGGCAGAGAGAGACTGTGGCGAGGCCACCCTGAGCACCCGTTGCCAGGCCTCGCCTGGCCCCAGTCCCGCAGCACAGCACGCGGCTCTTTGCCTCTTACCGGTGCTCCTGCCAGCGCAGGTGTCGCACTCCCAGTCATTTCTGCCCATGGCCCAGAAGGTGCAGCACCAGTGCGTGCCTTCTGAGCCGCAGGAGCTGCAGATGAACAGCTGCCAGAGCCTGCGGAAGCAAACGGGTTGTGGCTGTGAGGACAAAGCGAGCCAGGGCACGGAGCAGCCGGCATGGCTCGGGTGCTCAGTCCTTGCTCCAAGGCTGAGATCCCACGCAGAGCCCCAGAGGACTGCGGAGGTCACTCACCCCCTCTCCTGTGCCCTCTCCCTGCCTCCTAGGTAGATGCATGGGTTGGCGTCGCAGCGCCTGTGGCTTTCTCGCAGCGGCTGGTATGCTGCGTCGTCCCACCAAGATGGTCGTCTGCCGGAGAAGAGGGGGAATCTGGTGAGTCTCGGGTGCCCCAGGCATAAGGCAGACTCGGGGCATCCCTGCTCATCCTCCTTGAGCTCATTCCCTGCCTCTCCAGGAAGCTGAGACCAGTGCTCACAGGATGGCCTGCCAGGGCCAGGGGCAGTTCCTGGGCAGGCACAGCAACACCAGTGCCTGAGTGTCTGCAGAGCCGGGCAGAAGGACACCAACCTGATTGGGATTTGGATGCCCAGGGTGGCCATTTGGGAGCGGAATCTTCTTTTTCCTCCGCAGACGGGGCAGAAGAATCGCATGGTGGCGGCGTGCAGGGCATGTTTCTGTAGGAGAAGCACAAGCGTGAGAGCGTGAGCGTGAGCGTGAGCATGAGTGTGAGTGTGAGCGTGAGTGTGAGCGGGGGGGGCTGACCGCTGTAGAGCACCAGCCGTGCCCACGGGGTGAGGGGAGGACTCCTACCCTGATGCAGCCCCGGTGGAACCAGGCCTGCTTGCACACCGGGCACACCATGGTGTGGTAGGACGTGCTGTCCCCCACGGGCTCCAGGCAGATGACGCAGATGGTGTTCTGCGACGGAGCTGCCTCCGCTGCCTGCCGAGGGCGATGCTCCCAGCAGAAGGACCTGGGCGGGAGGACAGAAGGGGTGGGCATGGTGAGAAGTGCTGTGAGGAGGGCAGAGGACCAGGAAAGAGCGCCAGGCCTGGGCTCTGGCTCTGGCAGGATGCTGGAGGTGTCGCTGCGGGTTCCTCCCTGGAGCAACAGCGAGGGACGGCAGCTTGGCTGCTGCTGGCAGCCCTTACCTGTGCGGCCCAAAGTGCTGCGTGACGCATTGCCCGTCCTCGGCGCAGGGCAGGTGGAAGCTGCGCTCGCAGCCTGTCTCCGCGCAGCTGATGGCAGCTCCCCTCTGGCCACAGACAAAGCAGTTCTGGAAAGAGCAGAGCAGCCCCCGTTAGCGGTGGGCTCGGGGCCTCGGCGGCCGGCGCCACTTCTCCGGGCAGGGCGCAGGGTGTGGGCACCGCTGCCTCACACTCCGCACAGCTGCCTGGCAGACGAGGCTCGTCTGCTGTGGTGGGACTTTGTCCCGGAGCCGGTTGGAAGGGCCGCGGTGGCTTTCTTTGGGTCCAGGCGAAGCCGGTGCGAGCCTCTGCCGGCACCAAGCTCCCCGTTCCGTTCAGCTCCTCACCTTCTGGCCTGCCAGCTGGAGCGTGCGCTGGATGGCACTAATGGGGAAGCCAAAAATTTGCCCCGCTGGGCATCTCCACTCCAGAAGCCCGTTGGCCAAGACCTGCAGGAGAGAAAAGAGCGGGATCTCGTGAGGCCGGAAAGGAGGGGAGCATCCCTGGCAGGAGCCCTGGCCCGTGAGGGAACTCACCAAGCAGAATTCGTGGGCACAGAGCCCACCGCTGGCAAATGCCTGCCCGCAGATGTCCGGGTTCACCTGTGCGCGGCCGCACAGCACGCACACTGCAGAGGAAGGAGAGAGCAGCCTGGTGAGCACCTGGCAGGGCCGGGTGTTCCTGGGGGCCGTCCGTCCCCAGGGCCTGCTCCGAGCCTGCCGTGCTGCTGCTGAGGGGCAGGGCTGGAGGGGGTGGAGGGGAAGGGGGCATCGCAGGCCCAGCAGCTGCAGCGGGCAGCCACAGCCCGAGCCGGGGCTCTCACCTGGCTCCCCGGAGTCGGGGGTCTCCTCCTTCTTCTCCGCCATGTTCGGCATCGACAGTGAGAATCACAAGAATCACAAGGTCGGAAACGACCTATAAGATCATCCACAGTGAGAAGCAAGAGAGTCAAGGAAGTCCGTCCTCTCTCCACGCCTCACCAGGCTGAAGTGAGCAGGGCCCCGGCCGGCAGCCTTTGCTCTGCTCCCGGCCCCGCGGGTCACAATGGCCACCACTGTGACATCACGGTCACCACCTCACCACCAGGCTGAGGGCGCGGCAGGGCGGCGGCTCCTGTGGGCAGCGCAGGGTGAGGGGCCCGGTGCTGCCAGCAGCAGGGGGCAAGGATGGCCTCCCTCAGGCCTTCTGCACCGCGCCCGTGCTGGGACGTCGCAGCACAGAGTCTAATAAAGGGCTGCGGGTCAACTGCACAAACGGCATTTCTCGCGTGTGTGTGTGCTGTGTGCTGGCCGACTTTGCACGGCCTGCTGGTGACGGGACAAGGTGTTGAGCTGAGAAAAGAGGAGGTCTGGTGACCCGCGAGAGGGAATTCCTCACTCGCAGGGCGGTGAGGCCCTGGCGCAGCTGCGCAGAGAAGCTGTGGGTGCAGGCGCTCCAGGCCTTGTTGGACAGGGCCCTCTTCTAAGCTGACCTGCTGGGTGGCAGAGGTCCCACGGCAGGCACCTGGGGCTGGGTGGGCTGTACGATCCTCTCGTGTCCAAGCCTTCACACATCAAAGCTTCAGGCCTCATACAGTTCCCAGAGGCAAAGTGGCACGGGCCGGGCACGATTCCCTTCCAGCCTGCGTATGAAATGAGTCAGGAAAACTTCTGAGGTGTGCTTGCTTTGGCTGCTGGCAATGGTCACCGTGCCAGAGACAGGAGAGGAGCTGTGCCTTGCCCAGGGCTGCAGTCCTGGAGTCCCACTGGAGCATCCCTGCTCACGCAGCCTGACCATGCAAGTCAGCTTCTGCATGAAAGTCAGGCCAACGCTGATGGGAGAGCCGCCACGCCTGGAGAGCCGCCCTCTGTGGAGATGTTCAAGGCCTCTCTGGATGGGGCTCCAGGCAGCCTGATCTAGTCTGTGGCAACCAACACACTGCAGGAGTTTGGAACTTTAGATAGGCTTTAATGTCCCTTCCAACGCAAGCCATCCCAGGATCCTGTGGTTCAAAGGTGTCTATCACCTCTGTACTGGTGAGCACCAGGTCCAGTAGGGCTTCACCTTGGGTTGGTCCGCTTTGTACCTTGGGTTTTGTCCGCTTTGGACGAGGATGTAATCGGAGGGAAGGGGAGGAGTGACATTCCCCAGAGGTCAGAAGTCCTCTTGCTCTTGCCCAGAGCAAGGAAGGTGGAGCACCTGGCAGGACACCGGCCTCTCTCCCTCTCACAGATTCTTTTGGTTTCAATGCGCAGAAGCACGTGGTTCCCTCTGCAGTCTACAGCGTGAAACACTTTGGACACTCTCATTGTGTTTGATTTTACTGCATTTAGTATACTGACGTTCCTCCTCAGATCGTTGCCATTGCTCTGTTCTGTTTTTGCTTCCCTGTTAGACCCATCTACTATCTCCCTACCTTTGCCTCAAGTCTGCTGCCAAATTCGTCACGGGGCTGGGCCAACTGGCCGTAAACCTTCAACACTTTTCTTTCCCTCCTCTTTTTCGTTTGTGGGGTTTTTTCTTGTGGTTTTTTATTTTTTTTTATTTTTATTTTTTTTTTTTTGTGTGTGTGTGTGTGTGTGTGTGTGTGTGTGTGTGTGTGCGTGTTTTGTACTTCGGGCCTGCAGCCCCTGTCAGGAACACAGATGTAAAGAGAACTCCATGTCAGCTCTCAACCTGGTCTGAGCTGTTACTCAGACACACAGCTCTTTGCAATCTGTCCACTTCCTAACATAGAGGGCAACAGCCCTTCCCCTCCTACCCTGTCTATCCCTTTGAAGAGCCTGCAGCCCTCAATCAGCGTACGCCCGTCGTGAGATTTGTCCCACCACGTTTCCCCGGTAGCAACCAGATCGTTATTTTCCAAGCACACCATGGCTTCCAACTCCACCTGCTTATTTTGCACGCGGCGTGCATTAGTGGAAAGGCACTTCAGCTGGGCCTTCTGGTGCATTACCTTGCTAGAGGGGCCCTTCCTGAGACCTCCAAAAGAAATCTGAAGTTTTCCCCCATTGCTTCCTAGAGGGACAGGAGAAGGTTTTGGACAGGGAGTCAGCAAAATTACCTCCTCTGTGGACTTCCCACAAGATCCTACAGGACAGTTTGGAGGTTTCTCCCCACAGTCTCCTGGCGGGACAGCAACCCTAAGTGTTTCTCTGTCCCACTACGCTGGAGTCTCTCCCTCATCGGATCAAGTACAAAACCCCAGACTACTTGCTCTACCCTAGCGAGCCTCATTGCATCCCCTACCCCCTTCCTACCAACCTTCCAGCCCTCTCAATGAGCCCCGCTAGCTCTGGGGCAGGGATCCGTTTCCCTCTTAGAAATAAGGACACCGGCCTGCAGCCATTAGACCGGGTGCGGAGTAAATCGAAAAGCCCAAAGTTCCTGTGGCTGCACCAGCCTCTCAGCCACTTATCCATTACCTGGGTTTTCCTGGCCCACTCCGCGTCCCTCACCGGCCCAGGAAGGATAGAAGCAAATATCGGTTGTGCTCCCGCTCCCTCAACCAACCACCCTAAAGCCTGAGCTCCTTCATCCCTGCCTGCCTGAACTATCCGTAATGGGTAGTAGTCAGAGGGATGAACCAGATCCGGGTTCTAGTTTTTCTAGCTGTGTCCTTGACCTGGGCGCCAGGGAGGCAGCCCACCTCCGTGTGAGTCGGGTCCGCTCTGCATATGGGGCCCTCAGTTCCCGTGAGGAGGGAATCAGCTACAACAACCACCCTTCGGCCTGTCTTAGCAGAGGCAGCCTGCAGACGCAGAGTCGGCCGCCTCGCCCTTGGCACTGTCTTAGGCAAAGCTTCCCGTGCCTCCTCGCTCACCTCCCCTTCAATCCACAGTGCCTCTCATCTGTCACTTAGGGGCACCTGGGCAAGTAACGTTGCCAAGGAAGGGGTTCACCCACGATGCCGAGCTGGGACTGTCTTCCAGTTCTCCCCATCTCTCAGAACCCCGGTCTCCGCCCGACGGTGACAGGACGTGGGGTCCCTCACTTTCTGGGGGCTGTCTCCCTGGCGCCTTCCTCTCTGGCACGCCTGGGAGTTCAATCACAGTCAATCTCTTGCTCTCACTCCCTGATGCTCTGTAACGTCTCCACCTCCTCCTTGAGCTCTGCCACCATGCTGAGCAGATCTTCCACCTGCTCACACCTCCCACAGGTGGAGTTTCTGCCTCCCTCGCCGGGCAGCAGCAGGCTCAGGCATTCCGTGCAGCCTGAAGAGCCACGTTCTTGGGCAGGGCCTCCATCTGGGTCAGGATGGAGTCTTTGCAGGGCAAGCTTGTTGCCTGGAGGACGCCATGGTACATCTGTGGTCTTGGAGAGTGCCAGTAGGTAAGCTGGTCTCCAGAGCAAGGAAGGACGGTACTTCTGCACTGTCCAGCACAAGCTACCCCACCCGCTGCTGCAGTATGCTGTGGGTGCCGCACACATGCTGCCTTCTCCTCACTGCACCTGGTGGGCAGTGATGCATTGGGACCCTCCCAAATGCTTTTCTTAAGGCAAGGGGCATGGATGCAGTTCCACTGCCCTGGCAGTTCTGGTGCCACATCAGCCGCTCACATGAGAACCGTTGGGCTGCTCGGTTGGCTTGAGGTTCCCCTGGTACTGAACGGACCCAAATCCCCCTGCACCTTGCAATCAGTTGCTGCCATTCTGGCCTGGACAGCTCTGAAGCAGCTAACCTCAGCAGTCAAGGATTACATCAAGTGCTACACTGTGTTATCTTGCAGTCCAAGACCATATTTAGGAAACTGACTTTGCTCTTCAGATCGCTGCTGCTGCTTTTTGTTTTTAGGCCTGTCTCCCATCTCCCTACCCTTCTACCCTCCTCCCCTTTCCCCTTTCCCAATATTTCCCATTAGGCACGGGCTGGAATGGCCTGTAAACCGTTGACACCCCTCCATGCCTGCCACTTCCTTTGAAGGCTCTTGGGCCTGTGGGCATGCTGTCCCCCTTCAGGGACACAGGTAGATCTAAAGATAACGCCACGGCAACCATCTGGGAAGGTGCTGGGGAGAAGACGACCCCGTGGTCTCAGCTCCTAACACTGCCTACCGCAGGACAAACAGAGACGAGTGACGCCAACATGTGGGGAGGGGGTTGAAGGTGTATTTTTTGGGAAAGATGGAATCACAACCGTCACGTGGGGATGGACACGGCTGCTGGAAGCCGACTTTGGGACTGGTTGTGGGGATGTCTTCTGCGATGCTGGACCCGGGAGCGGCTTTGTGCCCGGGCTGGTCCACCGAAGGATGAAGGTGGAACGTGTGGACGCTCTTCAAGGTTGATCTTGTGTGCCGCTTGGGACCACAGCCCACGTCACGTGGGGATGGGACACGGCTGCATCAGCGCCGTCTTCGGGACTGGCCGTGGGGCCGTCTTCCCGGGTGGTTTGCCCGGGAGCGGCTTCGTGCCCGGGCTGGTCCCCGCTGCCTGGACCGGCTCCCACGGCCCTGTCGGGACCGGCTGCGGGAAGTGGAAGCGCGACGCCCCACTGGGGATCGGCTTCGAGTGGGGGCCCGCCCTCGTCCTTGCCTGGACCGTCCTCTGCGTGCAGGCGGAGGGGAAGGCCTCGAGGACGTCGGTGGTGCTGGTGTGGCCGAGGTGCGGGTGCCGCTCTGAGTAGCTCGGGCTGTGGTACGGCTCCCACCCGGTTGTCTTCGGGGCCGACTCTGGGAGCCCGAGGCCCGGCCTTGCAGTGGGGAGCGGCTTCTTGTGCGGCCGGTCTCCCGCTGCCTGGGACGATTTGTGGCGTCGGACGCCTGGGTTGTTCTGGAGGACCGTGGGGTCCTCCGTCTTCTGGGGCTCTCGGAGGAGGTCTCAGCGCCTGCAGCTGGTGCCCGTCTTCTCCCACCGCGTCCTTGGCGCTGCTGACTTGCGTCCCGCTCCTCAGAGAGATGTGAGCGGGTGGCGGTCTGCTCAGCCTCCGGCACTCTGGGCTGGACGCTGAGCTCAGGCAGCTGGGAGTTGCAGGATGGGCCGGGAGCTGCCTGTGTAGCACGGCCAGAGCTGACGTTTCCAGGTCCTGCAAAGACGGGGGAAGGCGCCGGTACCTGCTGGCTGGAAGTGCTGGGGCTGGCAAGCTCGGCGCTGGAGCGGGAGGCTGTAAGGAGAGACAGGAAACTCAGCAGGGTGAACATGCAGCCCCAGGGCAGGACAGGCTGCCATCCCTCATGGGGCAGAGAGAGACTGTGGCGAGGCCACCCTGAGCACCCGTTGCCAGGCCTCGCCTGGCCCCAGTCCCGCAGCACAGCACGCGGCTCTTTGCCTCTTACCGGTGCTCCTGCCAGCGCAGGTGTCGCACTCCCAGTCATTTCTGCCCATGGCCCAGAAGGTGCAGCACCAGTGCGTGCCTTCTGAGCCGCAGGAGCTGCAGATGAACAGCTGCCAGAGCCTGCGGAAGCAAACGGGTTGTGGCTGTGAGGACAAAGCGAGCCAGGGCACGGAGCAGCCGGCATGGCTCGGGTGCTCAGTCCTTGCTCCAAGGCTGAGATCCCACGCAGAGCCCCAGAGGACTGCGGAGGTCACTCACCCCCTCTCCTGTGCCCTCTCCCTGCCTCCTAGGTAGATGCATGGGTTGGCGTCGCAGCGCCTGTGGCTTTCTCGCAGCGGCTGGTATGCTGCGTCGTCCCACCAAGATGGTCGTCTGCCGGAGAAGAGGGGGAATCTGGTGAGTCTCGGGTGCCCCAGGCATAAGGCAGACTCGGGGCATCCCTGCTCATCCTCCTTGAGCTCATTCCCTGCCTCTCCAGGAAGCTGAGACCAGTGCTCACAGGATGGCCTGCCAGGGCCAGGGGCAGTTCCTGGGCAGGCACAGCAACACCAGTGCCTGAGTGTCTGCAGAGCCGGGCAGAAGGACACCAACCTGATTGGGATTTGGATGCCCAGGGTGGCCATTTGGGAGCGGAATCTTCTTTTTCCTCCGCAGACGGGGCAGAAGAATCGCATGGTGGCGGCGTGCAGGGCATGTTTCTGTAGGAGAAGCACAAGCGTGAGAGCGTGAGCGTGAGCGTGAGCATGAGTGTGAGTGTGAGCGTGAGTGTGAGCGGGGGGGGCTGACCGCTGTAGAGCACCAGCCGTGCCCACGGGGCGAGGGGAGGACTCCTACCCTGATGCAGCCCCGGTGGAACCAGGCCTGCTTGCACACCGGGCACACCATGGTGTGGTAGGACGTGCTGTCCCCCACGGGCTCCAGGCAGATGACGCAGATGGTGTTCTGCGACGGAGCTGCCTCCGCTGCCTGCCGAGGGCGATGCTCCCAGCAGAAGGACCTGGGCGGGAGGACAGAAGGGGTGGGCATGGTGAGAAGTGCTGTGAGGAGGGCAGAGGACCAGGAAAGAGCGCCAGGCCTGGGCTCTGGCTCTGGCAGGATGCTGGAGGTGTCGCTGCGGGTTCCTCCCTGGAGCAACAGCGAGGGACGGCAGCTTGGCTGCTGCTGGCAGCCCTTACCTGTGCGGCCCAAAGTGCTGCGTGACGCATTGCCCGTCCTCGGCGCAGGGCAGGTGGAAGCTGCGCTCGCAGCCTGTCTCCGCGCAGCTGATGGCAGCTCCCCTCTGGCCACAGACAAAGCAGTTCTGGAAAGAGCAGAGCAGCCCCCGTTAGCGGTGGGCTCGGGGCCTCGGCGGCCGGCGCCACTTCTCCGGGCAGGGCGCAGGGTGTGGGCACCGCTGCCTCACACTCCGCACAGCTGCCTGGCAGACGAGGCTCGTCTGCTGTGGTGGGACTTTGTCCCGGAGCCGGTTGGAAGGGCCGCGGTGGCTTTCTTTGGGTCCAGGCGAAGCCGGTGCGAGCCTCTGCCGGCACCAAGCTCCCCGTTCCGTTCAGCTCCTCACCTTCTGGCCTGCCAGCTGGAGCGTGCGCTGGATGGCACTAATGGGGAAGCCAAAAATTTGCCCCGCTGGGCATCTCCACTCCAGAAGCCCGTTGGCCAAGACCTGCAGGAGAGAAAAGAGCGGGATCTCGTGAGGCCGGAAAGGAGGGGAGCATCCCTGGCAGGAGCCCTGGCCCGTGAGGGAACTCACCAAGCAGAATTCGTGGGCACAGAGCCCACCGCTGGCAAATGCCTGCCTGCAGATGTCCGGGTTCACCTGTGCGCGGCCGCACAGCACGCACACTGCAGAGGAAGGAGAGAGCAGCCTGGTGAGCACCTGGCAGGGCCGGGTGTTCCTGGGGGCCGTCCGTCCCCAGGGCCTGCTCCGAGCCTGCCGTGCTGCTGCTGAGGGGCAGGGCTGGAGGGGGTGGAGGGGAAGGGGGCATCGCAGGCCCAGCAGCTGCAGCGGGCAGCCACAGCCCGAGCCGGGGCTCTCACCTGGCTCCCCGGAGTCGGGGGTCTCCTCCTTCTTCTCCGCCATGTTCGGCATCGACAGTGAGAATCACAAGAATCACAAGGTCGGAAACGACCTATAAGATCATCCACAGTGAGAAGCAAGAGAGTCAAGGAAGTCCGTCCTCTCTCCACGCCTCACCAGGCTGAAGTGAGCAGGGCCCCGGCCGGCAGCCTTTGCTCTGCTCCCGGCCCCGCGGGTCACAATGGCCACCACTGTGACATCACGGTCACCACCTCACCACCAGGCTGAGGGCGCGGCAGGGCGGCGGCTCCTGTGGGCAGCGCAGGGTGAGGGGCCCGGTGCTGCCAGCAGCAGGGGGCAAGGATGGCCTCCCTCAGGCCTTCTGCACCGCGCCCGTGCTGGGACGTCGCAGCACAGAGTCTAATAAAGGGCTGCGGGTCAACTGCACAAACGGCATTTCTCGCGTGTGTGTGTGCTGTGTGCTGGCCGACTTTGCACGGCCTGCTGGTGACGGGACAAGGTGTTGAGCTGAGAAAAGAGGAGGTCTGGTGACCCGCGAGAGGGAATTCCTCACTCGCAGGGCGGTGAGGCCCTGGCGCAGCTGCGCAGAGAAGCTGTGGGTGCAGGCGCTCCAGGCCTTGTTGGACAGGGCCCTCTTCTAAGCTGACCTGCTGGGTGGCAGAGGTCCCACGGCAGGCACCTGGGGCTGGGTGGGCTGTACGATCCTCTCGTGTCCAAGCCTTCACACATCAAAGCTTCAGGCCTCATACAGTTCCCAGAGGCAAAGTGGCACGGGCCGGGCACGATTCCCTTCCAGCCTGCGTATGAAATGAGTCAGGAAAACTTCTGAGGTGTGCTTGCTTTGGCTGCTGGCAATGGTCACCGTGCCAGAGACAGGAGAGGAGCTGTGCCTTGCCCAGGGCTGCAGTCCTGGAGTCCCACTGGAGCATCCCTGCTCACGCAGCCTGACCATGCAAGTCAGCTTCTGCATGAAAGTCAGGCCAACGCTGATGGGAGAGCCGCCACGCCTGGAGAGCCGCCCTCTGTGGAGATGTTCAAGGCCTCTCTGGATGGGGCTCCAGGCAGCCTGATCTAGTCTGTGGCAACCAACACACTGCAGGAGTTTGGAACTTTAGATAGGCTTTAATGTCCCTTCCAACGCAAGCCATCCCAGGATCCTGTGGTTCAAAGGTGTCTATCACCTCTGTACTGGTGAGCACCAGGTCCAGTAGGGCTTCACCTTGGGTTGGTCCGCTTTGTACCTTGGGTTTTGTCCGCTTTGGACGAGGATGTAATCGGAGGGAAGGGGAGGAGTGACATTCCCCAGAGGTCAGAAGTCCTCTTGCTCTTGCCCAGAGCAAGGAAGGTGGAGCACCTGGCAGGACACCGGCCTCTCTCCCTCTCACAGATTCTTTTGGTTTCAGTGCGCAGAAGCACGTGGTTCCCTCTGCAGTCTACAGCGTGAAACACTTTGGACACTCTCATTGTGTTTGATTTTACTGCATTTAGTATACTGACGTTCCTCCTCAGATCGTTGCCATTGCTCTGTTCTGTTTTTGCTTCCCTGTTAGACCCATCTACTATCTCCCTACCTTTGCCTCAAGTCTGCTGCCAAATTCGTCACGGGGCTGGGCCAACTGGCCGTAAACCTTCAACACTTTTCTTTCCCTCCTCTTTTTCGTTTGTGGGGTTTTTTCTTGTGGTTTTTTATTTTTATTTTTTTTTTTTGTGTGTGTGTGTGTGTGTGTGTGTGTGTGTGTGTGTGCGTGTTTTGTATTTCGGGCCTGCAGCCCCTGTCAGGAACACAGATGTAAAGAGAACTCCATGTCAGCTCTCAACCTGGTCTGAGCTGTTACTCAGACACACAGCTCTTTGCAATCTGTCCACTTCCTAACATAGAGGGCAACAGCCCTTCCCCTCCTACCCTGTCTATCCCTTTGAAGAGCCTGCAGCCCTCAATCAGCGTACGCCTGTCGTGAGATTTGTCCCACCACGTTTCCCCGGTAGCAACCAGATCGTTATTTTCCAAGCACACCATGGCTTCCAACTCCACCTGCTTATTTTGCACGCGGCGTGCATTAGTGGAAAGGCACTTCAGCTGGGCCTTCTGGTGCATTACCTTGCTAGAGGGGCCCTTCCTGAGACCTCCAAAAGAAATCTGAAGTTTTCCCCCATTGCTTCCTAGAGGGACAGGAGAAGGTTTTGGACAGGGAGTCAGCAAAATTACCTCCTCTGTGGACTTCCCACAAGATCCTACAGGACAGTTTGGAGGTTTCTCCCCACAGTCTCCTGGCGGGACAGCAACCCTAAGTGTTTCTCTGTCCCACTACGCTGGAGTCTCTCCCTCATCGGATCAAGTACAAAACCCCAGACTACTTGCTCTACCCTAGCGAGCCTCATTGCATCCCCTACCCCCTTCCTACCAACCTTCCAGCCCTCTCAATGAGCCCCGCTAGCTCTGGGGCAGGGATCCGTTTCCCTCTTAGAAATAAGGACACCGGCCTGCAGCCATTAGACCGGGTGCGGAGTAAATCGAAAAGCCCAAAGTTCCTGTGGCTGCACCAGCCTCTCAGCCACTTATCCATTACCTGGGTTTTCCTGGCCCACTCCGCGTCCCTCACCGGCCCAGGAAGGATAGAAGCAAATATCGGTTGTGCTCCCGCTCCCTCAACCAACCACCCTAAAGCCTGAGCTCCTTCATCCCTGCCTGCCTGAACTATCCGTAATGGGTAGTAGTCAGAGGGATGAACCAGATCCGGGTTCTAGTTTTTCTAGCTGTGTCCTTGACCTGGGCGCCAGGGAGGCAGCCCACCTCCGTGTGAGTCGGGTCCGGTCTGCATATGGGGCCCTCAGTTCCCGTGAGGAGGGAATCAGCTACAACAACCACCCTTCGGCCTGTCTTAGCAGAGGCAGCCTGCAGACGCAGAGTCGGCCGCCTCGCCCTTGGCACTGTCTTAGGCAAAGCTTCCCGTGCCTCCTCGCTCACCTCCCCTTCAATCCACAGTGCCTCTCATCTGTCACTTAGGGGCACCTGGGCAAGTAACGTTGCCAAGGAAGGGGTTCACCCACGATGCCGAGCTGGGACTGTCTTCCAGTTCTCCCCATCTCTCAGAACCCCGGTCTCCGCCCGACGGTGACAGGACGTGGGGTCCCTCACTTTCTGGGGGCTGTCTCCCTGGCGCCTTCCTCTCTGGCACGCCTGGGAGTTCAATCACAGTCAATCTCTTGCTCTCACTCCCTGATGCTCTGTAACGTCTCCACCTCCTCCTTGAGCTCTGCCACCATGCTGAGCAGATCTTCCACCTGCTCACACCTCCCACAGGTGGAGTTTCTGCCTCCCTCGCCGGGCAGCAGCAGGCTCAGGCATTCCGTGCAGCCTGAAGAGCCACGTTCTTGGGCAGGGCCTCCATCTGGGTCAGGATGGAGTCTTTGCAGGGCAAGCTTGTTGCCTGGAGGACGCCATGGTACATCTGTGGTCTTGGAGAGTGCCAGTAGGTAAGCTGGTCTCCAGAGCAAGGAAGGACGGTACTTCTGCACTGTCCAGCACAAGCTACCCCACCCGCTGCTGCAGTATGCTGTGGGTGCCGCACACATGCTGCCTTCTCCTCACTGCACCTGGTGGGCAGTGATGCATTGGGACCCTCCCAAATGCTTTTCTTAAGGCAAGGGGCATGGATGCAGTTCCACTGCCCTGGCAGTTCTGGTGCCACATCAGCCGCTCACATGAGAACCGTTGGGCTGCTCGGTTGGCTTGAGGTTCCCCTGGTACTGAACGGACCCAAATCCCCCTGCACCTTGCAATCAGTTGCTGCCATTCTGGCCTGGACAGCTCTGAAGCAGCTAACCTCAGCAGTCAAGGATTACATCAAGTGCTACACTGTGTTATCTTGCAGTCCAAGACCATATTTAGGAAACTGACTTTGCTCTTCAGATCGCTGCTGCTGCTTTTTGTTTTTAGGCCTGTCTCCCATCTCCCTACCCTTCTACCCTCCTCCCCTTTCCCCTTTCCCAATATTTCCCATTAGGCACGGGCTGGAATGGCCTGTAAACCGTTGACACCCCTCCATGCCTGCCACTTCCTTTGAAGGCTCTTGGGCCTGTGGGCATGCTGTCCCCCTTCAGGGACACAGGTAGATCTAAAGATAACGCCACGGCAACCATCTGGGAAGGTGCTGGGGAGAAGACGACCCCGTGGTCTCAGCTCCTAACACTGCCTACCGCAGGACAAACAGAGACGAGTGACGCCAACATGTGGGGAGGGGGTTGAAGGTGTATTTTTTGGGAAAGATGGAATCACAACCGTCACGTGGGGATGGACACGGCTGCTGGAAGCCGACTTTGGGACTGGTTGTGGGGATGTCTTCTGCGATGCTGGACCCGGGAGCGGCTTTGTGCCCGGGCTGGTCCACCGAAGGATGAAGGTGGAACGTGTGGACGCTCTTCAAGGTTGATCTTGTGTGCCGCTTGGGACCACAGCCCACGTCACGTGGGGATGGGACACGGCTGCATCAGCGCCGTCTTCGGGACTGGCCGTGGGGCCGTCTTCCCGGGTGGTTTGCCCGGGAGCGGCTTCGTGCCCGGGCTGGTCCCCGCTGCCTGGACCGGCTCCCACGGCCCTGTCGGGACCGGCTGCGGGAAGTGGAAGCGCGACGCCCCACTGGGGATCGGCTTCGAGTGGGGGCCCGCCCTCGTCCTTGCCTGGACCGTCCTCTGCGTGCAGGCGGAGGGGAAGGCCTCGAGGACGTCGGTGGTGCTGGTGTGGCCGAGGTGCGGGTGCCGCTCTGAGTAGCTCGGGCTGTGGTACGGCTCCCACCCGGTTGTCTTCGGGGCCGACTCTGGGAGCCCGAGGCCCGGCCTTGCAGTGGGGAGCGGCTTCTTGTGCGGCCGGTCTCCCGCTGCCTGGGACGATTTGTGGTGTCGGACGCCTGGGTTGTTCTGGAGGACCGTGGGGTCCTCCGTCTTCTGGGGCTCTCGGAGGAGGTCTCAGCGCCTGCAGCTGGTGCCCGTCTTCTCCCACCGCGTCCTTGGCGCTGCTGACTTGCGTCCCGCTCCTCAGAGAGATGTGAGCGGGTGGCGGTCTGCTCAGCCTCCGGCACTCTGGGCTGGACGCTGAGCTCAGGCAGCTGGGAGTTGCAGGATGGGCCGGGAGCTGCCTGTGTAGCACGGCCAGAGCTGACGTTTCCAGGTCCTGCAAAGACGGGGGAAGGCGCCGGTACCTGCTGGCTGGAAGTGCTGGGGCTGGCAAGCTCGGCGCTGGAGCGGGAGGCTGTAAGGAGAGACAGGAAACTCAGCAGGGTGAACATGCAGCCCCAGGGCAGGACAGGCTGCCATCCCTCATGGGGCAGAGAGAGACTGTGGCGAGGCCACCCTGAGCACCCGTTGCCAGGCCTCGCCTGGCCCCAGTCCCGCAGCACAGCACGCGGCTCTTTGCCTCTTACCGGTGCTCCTGCCAGCGCAGGTGTCGCACTCCCAGTCATTTCTGCCCATGGCCCAGAAGGTGCAGCACCAGTGCGTGCCTTCTGAGCCGCAGGAGCTGCAGATGAACAGCTGCCAGAGCCTGCGGAAGCAAACGGGTTGTGGCTGTGAGGACAAAGCGAGCCAGGGCACGGAGCAGCCGGCATGGCTCGGGTGCTCAGTCCTTGCTCCAAGGCTGAGATCCCACGCAGAGCCCCAGAGGACTGCGGAGGTCACTCACCCCCTCTCCTGTGCCCTCTCCCTGCCTCCTAGGTAGATGCATGGGTTGGCGTCGCAGCGCCTGTGGCTTTCTCGCAGCGGCTGGTATGCTGCGTCGTCCCACCAAGATGGTCGTCTGCCGGAGAAGAGGGGGAATCTGGTGAGTCTCGGGTGCCCCAGGCATAAGGCAGACTCGGGGCATCCCTGCTCATCCTCCTTGAGCTCATTCCCTGCCTCTCCAGGAAGCTGAGACCAGTGCTCACAGGATGGCCTGCCAGGGCCAGGGGCAGTTCCTGGGCAGGCACAGCAACACCAGTGCCTGAGTGTCTGCAGAGCCGGGCAGAAGGACACCAACCTGATTGGGATTTGGATGCCCAGGGTGGCCATTTGGGAGCGGAATCTTCTTTTTCCTCCGCAGACGGGGCAGAAGAATCGCATGGTGGCGGCGTGCAGGGCATGTTTCTGTAGGAGAAGCACAAGCGTGAGAGCGTGAGCGTGAGCGTGAGCATGAGTGTGAGTGTGAGCGTGAGTGTGAGCGGGGGGGGCTGACCGCTGTAGAGCACCAGCCGTGCCCACGGGGCGAGGGGAGGACTCCTACCCTGATGCAGCCCCGGTGGAACCAGGCCTGCTTGCACACCGGGCACACCATGGTGTGGTAGGACGTGCTGTCCCCCACGGGCTCCAGGCAGATGACGCAGATGGTGTTCTGCGACGGAGCTGCCTCCGCTGCCTGCCGAGGGCGATGCTCCCAGCAGAAGGACCTGGGCGGGAGGACAGAAGGGGTGGGCATGGTGAGAAGTGCTGTGAGGAGGGCAGAGGACCAGGAAAGAGCGCCAGGCCTGGGCTCTGGCTCTGGCAGGATGCTGGAGGTGTCGCTGCGGGTTCCTCCCTGGAGCAACAGCGAGGGACGGCAGCTTGGCTGCTGCTGGCAGCCCTTACCTGTGCGGCCCAAAGTGCTGCGTGACGCATTGCCCGTCCTCGGCGCAGGGCAGGTGGAAGCTGCGCTCGCAGCCTGTCTCCGCGCAGCTGATGGCAGCTCCCCTCTGGCCACAGACAAAGCAGTTCTGGAAAGAGCAGAGCAGCCCCCGTTAGCGGTGGGCTCGGGGCCTCGGCGGCCGGCGCCACTTCTCCGGGCAGGGCGCAGGGTGTGGGCACCGCTGCCTCACACTCCGCACAGCTGCCTGGCAGACGAGGCTCGTCTGCTGTGGTGGGACTTTGTCCCGGAGCCGGTTGGAAGGGCCGCGGTGGCTTTCTTTGGGTCCAGGCGAAGCCGGTGCGAGCCTCTGCCGGCACCAAGCTCCCCGTTCCGTTCAGCTCCTCACCTTCTGGCCTGCCAGCTGGAGCGTGCGCTGGATGGCACTAATGGGGAAGCCAAAAATTTGCCCCGCTGGGCATCTCCACTCCAGAAGCCCGTTGGCCAAGACCTGCAGGAGAGAAAAGAGCGGGATCTCGTGAGGCCGGAAAGGAGGGGAGCATCCCTGGCAGGAGCCCTGGCCCGTGAGGGAACTCACCAAGCAGAATTCGTGGGCACAGAGCCCACCGCTGGCAAATGCCTGCCCGCAGATGTCCGGGTTCACCTGTGCGCGGCCGCACAGCACGCACACTGCAGAGGAAGGAGAGAGCAGCCTGGTGAGCACCTGGCAGGGCCGGGTGTTCCTGGGGGCCGTCCGTCCCCAGGGCCTGCTCCGAGCCTGCCGTGCTGCTGCTGAGGGGCAGGGCTGGAGGGGGTGGAGGGGAAGGGGGCATCGCAGGCCCAGCAGCTGCAGCGGGCAGCCACAGCCCGAGCCGGGGCTCTCACCTGGCTCCCCGGAGTCGGGGGTCTCCTCCTTCTTCTCCGCCATGTTCGGCATCGACAGTGAGAATCACAAGAATCACAAGGTCGGAAACGACCTATAAGATCATCCACAGTGAGAAGCAAGAGAGTCAAGGAAGTCCGTCCTCTCTCCACGCCTCACCAGGCTGAAGTGAGCAGGGCCCCGGCCGGCAGCCTTTGCTCTGCTCCCGGCCCCGCGGGTCACAATGGCCACCACTGTGACATCACGGTCACCACCTCACCACCAGGCTGAGGGCGCGGCAGGGCGGCGGCTCCTGTGGGCAGCGCAGGGTGAGGGGCCCGGTGCTGCCAGCAGCAGGGGGCAAGGATGGCCTCCCTCAGGCCTTCTGCACCGCGCCCGTGCTGGGACGTCGCAGCACAGAGTCTAATAAAGGGCTGCGGGTCAACTGCACAAACGGCATTTCTCGCGTGTGTGTGTGCTGTGTGCTGGCCGACTTTGCACGGCCTGCTGGTGACGGGACAAGGTGTTGAGCTGAGAAAAGAGGAGGTCTGGTGACCCGCGAGAGGGAATTCCTCACTCGCAGGGCGGTGAGGCCCTGGCGCAGCTGCGCAGAGAAGCTGTGGGTGCAGGCGCTCCAGGCCTTGTTGGACAGGGCCCTCTTCTAAGCTGACCTGCTGGGTGGCAGAGGTCCCACGGCAGGCACCTGGGGCTGGGTGGGCTGTACGATCCTCTCGTGTCCAAGCCTTCACACATCAAAGCTTCAGGCCTCATACAGTTCCCAGAGGCAAAGTGGCACGGGCCGGGCACGATTCCCTTCCAGCCTGCGTATGAAATGAGTCAGGAAAACTTCTGAGGTGTGCTTGCTTTGGCTGCTGGCAATGGTCACCGTGCCAGAGACAGGAGAGGAGCTGTGCCTTGCCCAGGGCTGCAGTCCTGGAGTCCCACTGGAGCATCCCTGCTCACGCAGCCTGACCATGCAAGTCAGCTTCTGCATGAAAGTCAGGCCAACGCTGATGGGAGAGCCGCCACGCCTGGAGAGCCGCCCTCTGTGGAGATGTTCAAGGCCTCTCTGGATGGGGCTCCAGGCAGCCTGATCTAGTCTGTGGCAACCAACACACTGCAGGAGTTTGGAACTTTAGATAGGCTTTAATGTCCCTTCCAACGCAAGCCATCCCAGGATCCTGTGGTTCAAAGGTGTCTATCACCTCTGTACTGGTGAGCACCAGGTCCAGTAGGGCTTCACCTTGGGTTGGTCCGCTTTGTACCTTGGGTTTTGTCCGCTTTGGACGAGGATGTAATCGGAGGGAAGGGGAGGAGTGACATTCCCCAGAGGTCAGAAGTCCTCTTGCTCTTGCCCAGAGCAAGGAAGGTGGAGCACCTGGCAGGACACCGGCCTCTCTCCCTCTCACAGATTCTTTTGGTTTCAATGCGCAGAAGCACGTGGTTCCCTCTGCAGTCTACAGCGTGAAACACTTTGGACACTCTCATTGTGTTTGATTTTACTGCATTTAGTATACTGACGTTCCTCCTCAGATCGTTGCCATTGCTCTGTTCTGTTTTTGCTTCCCTGTTAGACCCATCTACTATCTCCCTACCTTTGCCTCAAGTCTGCTGCCAAATTCGTCACGGGGCTGGGCCAACTGGCCGTAAACCTTCAACACTTTTCTTTCCCTCCTCTTTTTCGTTTGTGGGGTTTTTTCTTGTGGTTTTTTATTTTTTTTTATTTTTATTTTTTTTTTTGTGTGTGTGTGTGTGTGTGTGTGTGTGTGTGTGTGTGTGTGCGTTTTGTACTTCGGGCCTGCAGCCCCTGTCAGGAACACAGATGTAAAGAGAACTCCATGTCAGCTCTCAACCTGGTCTGAGCTGTTACTCAGACACACAGCTCTTTGCAATCTGTCCACTTCCTAACATAGAGGGCAACAGCCCTTCCCCTCCTACCCTGTCTATCCCTTTGAAGAGCCTGCAGCCCTCAATCAGCGTACGCCTGTCGTGAGATTTGTCCCACCACGTTTCCCCGGTAGCAACCAGATCGTTATTTTCCAAGCACACCATGGCTTCCAACTCCACCTGCTTATTTTGCACGCGGCGTGCATTAGTGGAAAGGCACTTCAGCTGGGCCTTCTGGTGCATTACCTTGCTAGAGGGGCCCTTCCTGAGACCTCCAAAAGAAATCTGAAGTTTTCCCCCATTGCTTCCTAGAGGGACAGGAGAAGGTTTTGGACAGGGAGTCAGCAAAATTACCTCCTCTGTGGACTTCCCACAAGATCCTACAGGACAGTTTGGAGGTTTCTCCCCACAGTCTCCTGGCGGGACAGCAACCCTAAGTGTTTCTCTGTCCCACTACGCTGGAGTCTCTCCCTCATCGGATCAAGTACAAAACCCCAGACTACTTGCTCTACCCTAGCGAGCCTCATTGCATCCCCTACCCCCTTCCTACCAACCTTCCAGCCCTCTCAATGAGCCCCGCTAGCTCTGGGGCAGGGATCCGTTTCCCTCTTAGAAATAAGGACACCGGCCTGCAGCCATTAGACCGGGTGCGGAGTAAATCGAAAAGCCCAAAGTTCCTGTGGCTGCACCAGCCTCTCAGCCACTTATCCATTACCTGGGTTTTCCTGGCCCACTCCGCGTCCCTCACCGGCCCAGGAAGGATAGAAGCAAATATCGGTTGTGCTCCCGCTCCCTCAACCAACCACCCTAAAGCCTGAGCTCCTTCATCCCTGCCTGCCTGAACTATCCGTAATGGGTAGTAGTCAGAGGGATGAACCAGATCCGGGTTCTAGTTTTTCTAGCTGTGTCCTTGACCTGGGCGCCAGGGAGGCAGCCCACCTCCGTGTGAGTCGGGTCCGCTCTGCATATGGGGCCCTCAGTTCCCGTGAGGAGGGAATCAGCTACAACAACAACCCTTCGGCCTGTCTTAGCAGAGGCAGCCTGCAGACGCAGAGTCGGCCGCCTCGCCCTTGGCACTGTCTTAGGCAAAGCTTCCCGTGCCTCCTCGCTCACCTCCCCTTCAATCCACAGTGCCTCTCATCTGTCACTTAGGGGCACCTGGGCAAGTAACGTTGCCAAGAAAGGGGTTCACCCACGATGCCGAGCTGGGACTGTCTTCCAGTTCTCCCCATCTCTCAGAACCCCGGTCTCCGCCCGACGGTGACAGGACGTGGGGTCCCTCACTTTCTGGGGGCTGTCTCCCTGGCGCCTTCCTCTCTGGCACGCCTGGGAGTTACTCCACAGTCAATCTCTTGCTCTCACTCCCTGATGCTCTGTAACGTCTCCACCTCCTCCTTGAGCTCTGCCACCATGCTGAGCAGATCTTCCACCTGCTCACACCTCCCACAGGTGGAGTTTCTGCCTCCCTCGCCGGGCAGCAGCAGGCTCAGGCATTCCGTGCAGCCTGAAGAGCCACGTTCTTGGGCAGGGCCTCCATCTGGGTCAGGATGGAGTCTTTGCAGGGCAAGCTTGTTGCCTGGAGGACGCCATGGTACATCTGTGGTCTTGGAGAGTGCCAGTAGGTAAGCTGGTCTCCAGAGCAAGGAAGGACGGTACTTCTGCACTGTCCAGCACAAGCTACCCCACCCGCTGCTGCAGTATGCTGTGGGTGCCGCACACATGCTGCCTTCTCCTCACTGCACCTGGTGGGCAGTGATGCATTGGGACCCTCCCAAAAGCTTTTCTTAAGGCAAGGGGCATGGATGCAGTTCCACTGCCCTGGCAGTTCTGGTGCCACATCAGCCGCTCACATGAGAACCGTTGGGCTGCTCGGTTGGCTTGAGGTTCCCCTGGTACTGAACGGACCCAAATCCCCCTGCACCTTGCAATCAGTTGCTGCCATTCTGGCCTGGACAGCTCTGAAGCAGCTAACCTCAGCAGTCAAGGATTACATCAAGTGCTACACTTATCTTTGGACTGTTATCTTGCAGTCCAAGACCATATTTAGGAAACTGACTTTGCTCTTCAGATCGCTGCTGCTGCTTTTTGTTTTTAGGCCTGTCTCCCATCTCCCTACCCTTCTACCCTCCTCCCCTTTCCCCTTTCCCAATATTTCCCATTAGGCACGGGCTGGAATGGCCTGTAAACCGTTGACACCCCTCCATGCCTGCCACTTCCTTTGAAGGCTCTTGGGCCTGTGGGCATGCTGTCCCCCTTCAGGGACACAGGTAGATCTAAAGATAACGCCACGGCAACCATCTGGGAAGGTGCTGGGGAGAAGACGACCCCGTGGTCTCAGCTCCTAACACTGCCTACCGCAGGACAAACAGAGACGAGTGACGCCAACATGTGGGGAGGGGGTTGAAGGTGTATTTTTTGGGAAAGATGGAATCACAACCGTCACGTGGGGATGGACACGGCTGCTGGAAGCCGACTTTGGGACTGGTTGTGGGGATGTCTTCTGCGATGCTGGACCCGGGAGCGGCTTTGTGCCCGGGCTGGTCCACCGAAGGATGAAGGTGGAACGTGTGGACGCTCTTCAAGGTTGATCTTGTGTGCCGCTTGGGACCACAGCCCACGTCACGTGGGGATGGTACACGGCTGCATCAGCGCCGTCTTCGGGACTGGCCGTGGGGCCGTCTTCCCGGGTGGTTTGCCCGGGAGCGGCTTCGTGCCCGGGCTGGTCCCCGCTGCCTGGACCGGCTCCCACGGCCTCGTCGGGACCGGCTGCGGGAAGTGGAAGCGCGACGCCCCACTGGGGATCGGCTTCGAGTGGGGGCCCGCCCTCGTTGCCTGGACCGTCCTCTGCGTGCAGGCGGAGGGGAAGGCCTCGAGGACGTCGGTGGTGCTGGTGTGGCCGAGGTGCGGGTGCCGCTCTGAGTAGCTCGGGCTGTGGTACGGCTCCCACCCGGTTGTCTTCGGGGCCGACTCTGGGAGCCCGAGGCCCGGCCTTGCAGTGGGGAGCGGCTTCTTGTGCGGCCGGTCTCCCGCTGCCTGGGACGATTTGTGGTGTCGGACGCCTGGGTTGTTCTGGAGGACCGTGGGGTCCTCCGTCTTCTGGGGCTCTCGGAGGAGGTCTCAGCGCCTGCAGCTGGTGCCCGTCTTCTCCCACCGCGTCCTTGGCGCTGCTGACTTGCGTCCCGCTCCTCAGAGAGATGTGAGCGGGTGGCGGTCTGCTCAGCCTCCGGCACTCTGGGCTGGACGCTGAGCTCAGGCAGCTGGGAGTTGCAGGATGGGCCGGGAGCTGCCTGTGTAGCACGGCCAGAGCTGACGTTTCCAGGTCCTGCAAAGACGGGGGAAGGCGCCGGTACCTGCTGGCTGGAAGTGCTGGGGCTGGCAAGCTCGGCGCTGGAGCGGGAGGCTGTAAGGAGAGACAGGAAACTCAGCAGGGTGAACATGCAGCCCCAGGGCAGGACAGGCTGCCATCCCTCATGGGGCAGAGAGAGACTGTGGCGAGGCCACCCTGAGCACCCGTTGCCAGGCCTCGCCTGGCCCCAGTCCCGCAGCACAGCACGCGGCTCTTTGCCTCTTACCGGTGCTCCTGCCAGCGCAGGTGTCGCACTCCCAGTCATTTCTGCCCATGGCCCAGAAGGTGCAGCACCAGTGCGTGCCTTCTGAGCCGCAGGAGCTGCAGATGAACAGCTGCCAGAGCCTGCGGAAGCAAACGGGTTGTGGCTGTGAGGACAAAGCGAGCCAGGGCACGGAGCAGCCGGCATGGCTCGGGTGCTCAGTCCTTGCTCCAAGGCTGAGATCCCACGCAGAGCCCCAGAGGACTGCGGAGGTCACTCACCCCCTCTCCTGTGCCCTCTCCCTGCCTCCTAGGTAGATGCATGGGTTGGCGTCGCAGCGCCTGTGGCTTTCTCGCAGCGGCTGGTATGCTGCGTCGTCCCACCAAGATGGTCGTCTGCCGGAGAAGAGGGGGAATCTGGTGAGTCTCGGGTGCCCCAGGCATAAGGCAGACTCGGGGTATCCCTGCTCATCCTCCTTGAGCTCATTCCCTGCCTCTCCAGGAAGCTGAGACCAGTGCTCACAGGATGGCCTGCCAGGGCCAGGGGCAGTTCCTGGGCAGGCACAGCAACACCAGTGCCTGAGTGTCTGCAGAGCCGGGCAGAAGGACACCAACCTGATTGGGATTTGGATGCCCAGGGTGGCCATTTGGGAGCGGAATCTTCTTTTTCCTCCGCAGACGGGGCAGAAGAATCGCATGGTGGCGGCGTGCAGGGCATGTTTCTGTAGGAGAAGCACAAGCGTGAGAGCGTGAGCGTGAGCGTGAGCATGAGTGTGAGTGTGAGCGTGAGTGTGAGCGGGGGGGGCTGACCGCTGTAGAGCACCAGCCGTGCCCACGGGGCGAGGGGAGGACTCCTACCCTGATGCAGCCCCGGTGGAACCAGGCCTGCTTGCACACCGGGCACACCATGGTGTGGTAGGACGTGCTGTCCCCCACGGGCTCCAGGCAGATGACGCAGATGGTGTTCTGCGACGGAGCTGCCTCCGCTGCCTGCCGAGGGCGATGCTCCCAGCAGAAGGACCTGGGCGGGAGGACAGAAGGGGTGGGCATGGTGAGAAGTGCTGTGAGGAGGGCAGAGGACCAGGAAAGAGCGCCAGGCCTGGGCTCTGGCTCTGGCACAATGCTGGAGGTGTCGCTGCAGGTTCCTCCCTGGAGCAACAGCGAGGGACGGCAGCTTGGCTGCTGCTGGCAGCCCTTACCTGTGCGGCCCAAAGTGCTGCGTGACGCATTGCCCGTCCTCGGCGCAGGGCAGGTGGAAGCTGCGCTCGCAGCCTGTCTCCGCGCAGCTGATGGCAGCTCCCCTCTGGCCACAGACAAAGCAGTTCTGGAAAGAGCAGAGCAGCCCCCGTTAGCGGTGGGCTCGGGGCCTCGGCGGCCGGCGCCACTTCTCCGGGCAGGGCGCAGGGTGTGGGCACCGCTGCCTCACACTCCGCACAGCTGCCTGGCAGACGAGGCTCGTCTGCTGTGGTGGGACTTTGTCCCGGAGCCGGTTGGAAGGGCCGCGGTGGCTTTCTTTGGGTCCAGGCGAAGCCGGTGCGAGCCTCTGCCGGCACCAAGCTCCCCGTTCCGTTCAGCTCCTCACCTTCTGGCCTGCCAGCTGGAGCGTGCGCTGGATGGCACTAATGGGGAAGCCAAAAATTTGCCCCGCTGGGCATCTCCACTCCAGAAGCCCGTTGGCCAAGACCTGCAGGAGAGAAAAGAGCGGGATCTCGTGAGGCCGGAAAGGAGGGGAGCATCCCTGGCAGGAGCCCTGGCCCGTGAGGGAACTCACCAAGCAGAATTCGTGGGCACAGAGCCCACCGCTGGCAAATGCCTGCCCGCAGATGTCCGGGTTCACCTGTGCGCGGCCGCACAGCACGCACACTGCAGAGGAAGGAGAGAGCAGCCTGGTGAGCACCTGGCAGGGCCGGGTGTTCCTGGGGGCCGTCCGTCCCCAGGGCCTGCTCCGAGCCTGCCGTGCTGCTGCTGAGGGGCAGGGCTGGAGGGGGTGGAGGGGAAGGGGGCATCGCAGGCCCAGCAGCTGCAGCGGGCAGCCACAGCCCGAGCCGGGGCTCTCACCTGGCTCCCCGGAGTCGGGGGTCTCCTCCTTCTTCTCCGCCATGTTCGGCATCGACAGTGAGAATCACAAGAATCACAAGGTCGGAAACGACCTATAAGATCATCCACAGTGAGAAGCAAGAGAGTCAAGGAAGTCCGTCCTCTCTCCACGCCTCACCAGGCTGAAGTGAGCAGGGCCCCGGCCGGCAGCCTTTGCTCTGCTCCCGGCCCCGCGGGTCACAATGGCCACCACTGTGACATCACGGTCACCACCTCACCACCAGGCTGAGGGCGCGGCAGGGCGGCGGCTCCTGTGGGCAGCGCAGGGTGAGGGGCCCGGTGCTGCCAGCAGCAGGGGGCAAGGATGGCCTCCCTCAGGCCTTCTGCACCGCGCCCGTGCTGGGACGTCGCAGCACAGAGTCTAATAAAGGGCTGCGGGTCAACTGCACAAACGGCATTTCTCGCGTGTGTGTGTGCTGTGTGCTGGCCGACTTTGCACGGCCTGCTGGTGACGGGACAAGGTGTTGAGCTGAGAAAAGAGGAGGTCTGGTGACCCACGAGAGGGAATTCCTCACTCGCAGGGCGGTGAGGCCCTGGCGCAGCTGCGCAGAGAAGCTGTGGGTGCAGGCGCTCCAGGCCTTGTTGGACAGGGCCCTCTTCTAAGCTGACCTGCTGGGTGGCAGAGGTCCCACGGCAGGCACCTGGGGCTGGGTGGGCTGTACGATCCTCTCGTGTCCAAGCCTTCACACATCAAAGCTTCAGGCCTCATACAGTTCCCAGAGGCAAAGTGGCACGGGCCGGGCACGATTCCCTTCCAGCCTGCGTATGAAATGAGTCAGGAAAACTTCTGAGGTGTGCTTGCTTTGGCTGCTGGCAATGGTCACCGTGCCAGAGACAGGAGAGGAGCTGTGCCTTGCCCAGGGCTGCAGTCCTGGAGTCCCACTGGAGCATCCCTGCTCACACAGCCTGACCATGCAAGTCAGCTTCTGCATGAAAGTCAGGCCAACGCTGATGGGAGAGCCGCCACGCCTGGAGAGCCGCCCTCTGTGGAGATGTTCAAGGCCTCTCTGGATGGGGCTCCAGGCAGCCTGATCTAGTCTGTGGCAACCAACACACTGCAGGAGTTTGGAACTTTAGATAGGCTTTAATGTCCCTTCCAATGCAAGCCATCCCAGGATCCTGTGGTTCAAAGGTGTCTATCACCTCTGTACTGGTGAGCACCAGGTCCAGTAGGGCTTCACCTTGGGTTGGTCCGCTTTGTACCTTGGGTTTTGTCCGCTTTGGACGAGGATGTAATCGGAGGGAAGGGGAGGAGTGACATTCCCCAGAGGTCAGAAGTCCTCTTGCTCTTGCCCAGAGCAAGGAAGGTGGAGCACCTGGCAGGACACCGGCCTCTCTCCCTCTCACAGATTCTTTTGGTTTCAGTGCGCAGAAGCACGTGGTTCCCTCTGCAGTCTACAGCGTGAAACACTTTGGACACTCTCATTGTGTTTGATTTTACTGCATTTAGTATACTGACGTTCCTCCTCAGATCGTTGCCATTGCTCTGTTCTGTTTTTGCTTCCCTGTTAGACCCATCTACTATCTCCCTACCTTTGCCTCAAGTCTGCTGCCAAATTCGTCACGGGGCTGGGCCAACTGGCCGTAAACCTTCAACACTTTTCTTTCCCTCCTCTTTTTCGTTTGTGGGGTTTTTTCTTGTGGTTTTTTTTTTTTTTTTTTTTTTTTGTGTGTGTGTGTGTGTGTGTGTGTGTGTGTGCGTGTTTTGTATTTCGGGCCTGCAGCCCCTGTCAGGAACACAGATGTAAAGAGAACTCCATGTCAGCTCTCAACCTGGTCTGAGCTGTTACTCAGACACACAGCTCTTTGCAATCTGTCCACTTCCTAACATAGAGGGCAACAGCCCTTCCCCTCCTACCCTGTCTATCCCTTTGAAGAGCCTGCAGCCCTCAATCAGCGTACGCCTGTCGTGAGATTTGTCCCACCACGTTTCCCCGGTAGCAACCAGATCGTTATTTTCCAAGCACACCATGGCTTCCAACTCCACCTGCTTATTTTGCACGCGGCGTGCATTAGTGGAAAGGCACTTCAGCTGGGCCTTCTGGTGCATTACCTTGCTAGAGGGGCCCTTCCTGAGACCTCCAAAAGAAATCTGAAGTTTTCCCCCATTGCTTCCTAGAGGGACAGGAGAAGGTTTTGGACAGGGAGTCAGCAAAATTACCTCCTCTGTGGACTTCCCACAAGATCCTACAGGACAGTTTGGAGGTTTCTCCCCACAGTCTCCTGGCGGGACAGCAACCCTAAGTGTTTCTCTGTCCCACTACGCTGGAGTCTCTCCCTCATCGGATCAAGTACAAAACCCCAGACTACTTGCTCTACCCTAGCGAGCCTCATTGCATCCCCTACCCCCTTCCTACCAACCTTCCAGCCCTCTCAATGAGCCCCGCTAGCTCTGGGGCAGGGATCCGTTTCCCTCTTAGAAATAAGGACACCGGCCTGCAGCCATTAGACCGGGTGCGGAGTAAATCCAAAAGCCCAAAGTTCCTGTGGCTGCACCAGCCTCTCAGCCACTTATCCATTACCTGGGTTTTCCTGGCCCACTCCGCGTCCCTCACCGGCCCAGGAAGGATAGAAGCAAATATCGGTTGTGCTCCCGCTCCCTCAACCAACCACCCTAAAGCCTGAGCTCCTTCATCCCTGCCTGCCTGAACTATCCGTAATGGGTAGTAGTCAGAGGGATGAACCAGATCCGGGTTCTAGTTTTTCTAGCTGTGTCCTTGACCTGGGCGCCAGGGAGGCAGCCCACCTCCGTGTGAGTCGGGTCCGCTCTGCATATGGGGCCCTCAGTTCCCGTGAGGAGGGAATCAGCTACAACAACCACCCTTCGGCCTGTCTTAGCAGAGGCAGCCTGCAGACGCAGAGTCGGCCGCCTCGCCCTTGGCACTGTCTTAGGCAAAGCTTCCCGTGCCTCCTCGCTCACCTCCCCTTCAATCCACAGTGCCTCTCATCTGTCACTTAGGGGCACCTGGGCAAGTAACATTGCCAAGGAAGGGGTTCACCCACGATGCCGAGCTGGGACTGTCTTCCAGTTCTCCCCATCTCTCAGAACCCCGGTCTCCGCCCGACGGTGACAGGACGTGGGGTCCCTCACTTTCTGGGGGCTGTCTCCCTGGCGCCTTCCTCTCTGGCACGCCTGGGAGTTCAATCACAGTCAATCTCTTGCTCTCACTCCCTGATGCTCTGTAACGTCTCCACCTCCTCCTTGAGCTCTGCCACCATGCTGAGCAGATCTTCCACCTGCTCACACCTCCCACAGGTGGAGTTTCTGCCTCCCTCGCCGGGCAGCAGCAGGCTCAGGCATTCCGTGCAGCCTGAAGAGCCACGTTCTTGGGCAGGGCCTCCATCTGGGTCAGGATGGAGTCTTTGCAGGGCAAGCTTGTTGCCTGGAGGACGCCATGGTACATCTGTGGTCTTGGAGAGTGCCAGTAGGTAAGCTGGTCTCCAGAGCAAGGAAGGACGGTACTTCTGCACTGTCCAGCACAAGCTACCCCACCCGCTGCTGCAGTATGCTGTGGGTGCCGCACACATGCTGCCTTCTCCTCACTGCACCTGGTGGGCAGTGATGCATTGGGACCCTCCCAAATGCTTTTCTTAAGGCAAGGGGCATGGATGCAGTTCCACTGCCCTGGCAGTTCTGGTGCCACATCAGCCGCTCACATGAGAACCGTTGGGCTGCTCGGTTGGCTTGAGGTTCCCCTGGTACTGAACGGACCCAAATCCCCCTGCACCTTGCAATCAGTTGCTGCCATTCTGGCCTGGACAGCTCTGAAGCAGCTAACCTCAGCAGTCAAGGATTACATCAAGTGCTACACTGTGTTATCTTGCAGTCCAAGACCATATTTAGGAAACTGACTTTGCTCTTCAGATCGCTGCTGCTGCTTTTTGTTTTTAGGCCTGTCTCCCATCTCCCTACCCTTCTACCCTCCTCCCCTTTCCCCTTTCCCAATATTTCCCATTAGGCACGGGCTGGAATGGCCTGTAAACCGTTGACACCCCTCCATGCCTGCCACTTCCTTTGAAGGCTCTTGGGCCTGTGGGCATGCTGTCCCCCTTCAGGGACACAGGTAGATCTAAAGATAACGCCACGGCAACCATCTGGGAAGGTGCTGGGGAGAAGATGACCCCGTGGTCTCAGCTCCTAACACTGCCTACCGCAGGACAAACAGAGACGAGTGACGCCAACATGTGGGGAGGGGGTTGAAGGTGTATTTTTTGGGAAAGATGGAATCACAACCGTCACGTGGGGATGGACACGGCTGCTGGAAGCCGACTTTGGGACTGGTTGTGGGGATGTCTTCTGCGATGCTGGACCCGGGAGCGGCTTTGTGCCCGGGCTGGTCCACCGAAGGATGAAGGTGGAACGTGTGGACGCTCTTCAAGGTTGATCTTGTGTGCCGCTTGGGACCACAGCCCACGTCACGTGGGGATGGGACACGGCTGCATCAGCGCCGTCTTCGGGACTGGCCGTGGGGCCGTCTTCCCGGGTGGTTTGCCCGGGAGCGGCTTCGTGCCCGGGCTGGTCCCCGCTGCCTGGACCGGCTCCCACGGCCTCGTCGGGACCGGCTGCGGGAAGTGGAAGCGCGACGCCCCACTGGGGATCGGCTTCGAGTGGGGGCCCGCCCTCGTTGCCTGGACCGTCCTCTGCGTGCAGGCGGAGGGGAAGGCCTCGAGGACGTCGGTGGTGCTGGTGTGGCCGAGGTGCGGGTGCCGCTCTGAGTAGCTCGGGCTGTGGTACGGCTCCCACCCGGTTGTCTTCGGGGCCGACTCTGGGAGCCCGAGGCCCGGCCTTGCAGTGGGGAGCGGCTTCTTGTGCGGCCGGTCTCCCGCTGCCTGGGACGATTTGTGGCGTCGGACGCCTGGGTTGTTCTGGAGGACCGTGGGGTCCTCCGTCTTCTGGGGCTCTCGGAGGAGGTCTCAGCGCCTGCAGCTGGTGCCCGTCTTCTCCCACCGCGTCCTTGGCGCTGCTGACTTGCGTCCCGCTCCTCAGAGAGATGTGAGCGGGTGGCGGTCTGCTCAGCCTCCGGCACTCTGGGCTGGACGCTGAGCTCAGGCAGCTGGGAGTTGCAGGATGGGCCGGGAGCTGCCTGTGTAGCACGGCCAGAGCTGACGTTTCCAGGTCCTGCAAAGACGGGGGAAGGCGCCGGTACCTGCTGGCTGGAAGTGCTGGGGCTGGCAAGCTCGGCGCTGGAGCGGGAGGCTGTAAGGAGAGACAGGAAACTCAGCAGGGTGAACATGCAGCCCCAGGGCAGGACAGGCTGCCATCCCTCATGGGGCAGAGAGAGACTGTGGCGAGGCCACCCTGAGCACCCGTTGCCAGGCCTCGCCTGGCCCCAGTCCCGCAGCACAGCACGCGGCTCTTTGCCTCTTACCGGTGCTCCTGCCAGCGCAGGTGTCGCACTCCCAGTCATTTCTGCCCATGGCCCAGAAGGTGCAGCACCAGTGCGTGCCTTCTGAGCCGCAGGAGCTGCAGATGAACAGCTGCCAGAGCCTGCGGAAGCAAACGGGTTGTGGCTGTGAGGACAAAGCGAGCCAGGGCACGGAGCAGCCGGCATGGCTCGGGTGCTCAGTCCTTGCTCCAAGGCTGAGATCCCACGCAGAGCCCCAGAGGACTGCGGAGGTCACTCACCCCCTCTCCTGTGCCCTCTCCCTGCCTCCTAGGTAGATGCATGGGTTGGCGTCGCAGCGCCTGTGGCTTTCTCGCAGCGGCTGGTATGCTGCGTCGTCCCACCAAGATGGTCGTCTGCCGGAGAAGAGGGGGAATCTGGTGAGTCTCGGGTGCCCCAGGCATAAGGCAGACTCGGGGCATCCCTGCTCATCCTCCTTGAGCTCATTCCCTGCCTCTCCAGGAAGCTGAGACCAGTGCTCACAGGATGGCCTGCCAGGGCCAGGGGCAGTTCCTGGGCAGGCACAGCAACACCAGTGCCTGAGTGTCTGCAGAGCCGGGCAGAAGGACACCAACCTGATTGGGATTTGGATGCCCAGGGTGGCCATTTGGGAGCGGAATCTTCTTTTTCCTCCGCAGACGGGGCAGAAGAATCGCATGGTGGCGGCGTGCAGGGCATGTTTCTGTAGGAGAAGCACAAGCGTGAGAGCGTGAGCGTGAGCGTGAGCATGAGTGTGAGTGTGAGCGTGAGTGTGAGCGGGGGGGGCTGACCGCTGTAGAGCACCAGCCGTGCCCACGGGGCGAGGGGAGGACTCCTACCCTGATGCAGCCCCGGTGGAACCAGGCCTGCTTGCACACCGGGCACACCATGGTGTGGTAGGACGTGCTGTCCCCCACGGGCTCCAGGCAGATGACGCAGATGGTGTTCTGCGACGGAGCTGCCTCCGCTGCCTGCCGAGGGCGATGCTCCCAGCAGAAGGACCTGGGCGGGAGGACAGAAGGGGTGGGCATGGTGAGAAGTGCTGTGAGGAGGGCAGAGGACCAGGAAAGAGCGCCAGGCCTGGGCTCTGGCTCTGGCAGGATGCTGGAGGTGTCGCTGCGGGTTCCTCCCTGGAGCAACAGCGAGGGACGGCAGCTTGGCTGCTGCTGGCAGCCCTTACCTGTGCGGCCCAAAGTGCTGCGTGACGCATTGCCCGTCCTCGGCGCAGGGCAGGTGGAAGCTGCGCTCGCAGCCTGTCTCCGCGCAGCTGATGGCAGCTCCCCTCTGGCCACAGACAAAGCAGTTCTGGAAAGAGCAGAGCAGCCCCCGTTAGCGGTGGGCTCGGGGCCTCGGCAGCCGGCGCCACGTCTCCGGGCAGGGCGCAGGGTGTGGGCACCGCTGCCTCACACTCCGCACAGCTGCCTGGCAGACGAGGCTCGTCTGCTGTGGTGGGACTTTGTCCCGGAGCCGGTTGGAAGGGCCGCGGTGGCTTTCTTTGGGTCCAGGCGAAGCCGGTGCGAGCCTCTGCCGGCACCAAGCTCCCCGTTCCGTTCAGCTCCTCACCTTCTGGCCTGCCAGCTGGAGCGTGCGCTGGATGGCGCTAATGGGGAAGCCAAAAATTTGCCCCGCTGGGCATCTCCACTCCAGAAGCCCGTTGGCCAAGACCTGCAGGAGAGAAAAGAGCGGGATCTCGTGAGGCCGGAAAGGAGGGGAGCATCCCTGGCAGGAGCCCTGGCCCGTGAGGGAACTCACCAAGCAGAATTCGTGGGCACAGAGCCCACCGCTGGCAAATGCCTGCCCGCAGATGTCCGGGTTCACCTGTGCGCGGCCGCACAGCACGCACACTGCAGAGGAAGGAGAGAGCAGCCTGGTGAGCACCTGGCAGGGCCGGGTGTTCCTGGGGGCCGTCCGTCCCCAGGGCCTGCTCCGAGCCTGCCGTGCTGCTGCTGAGGGGCAGGGCTGGAGGGGGTGGAGGGGAAGGGGGCATCGCAGGCCCAGCAGCTGCAGCGGGCAGCCACAGCCCGAGCCGGGGCTCTCACCTGGCTCCCCGGAGTCGGGGGTCTCCTCCTTCTTCTCCGCCATGTTCGGCATCGACAGTGAGAATCACAAGAATCACAAGGTCGGAAACGACCTATAAGATCATCCACAGTGAGAAGCAAGAGAGTCAAGGAAGTCCGTCCTCTCTCCACGCCTCACCAGGCTGAAGTGAGCAGGGCCCCGGCCGGCAGCCTTTGCTCTGCTCCCGGCCCCGCGGGTCACAATGGCCACCACTGTGACATCACGGTCACCACCTCACCACCAGGCTGAGGGCACGGCAGGGCGGCGGCTCCTGTGGGCAGCGCAGGGTGAGGGGCCCGGTGCTGCCAGCAGCAGGGGGCAAGGATGGCCTCCCTCAGGCCTTCTGCACTGCGTCTGTGCTGGGACGTCGCAGCACAGAGTCTAATAAAGGGCTGCGGGTCAACTGCACAAACGGCATTTCTCGCGTGTGTGTGTGCTGTGTGCTGGCCGACTTTGCACGGCCTGCTGGTGACGGGACAAGGTGTTGAGCTGAGAAAAGAGGAGGTCTGGTGACCCGCGAGAGGGAATTCCTCACTCGCAGGGCGGTGAGGCCCTGGCGCAGCTGCGCAGAGAAGCTGTGGGTGCAGGCGCTCCAGGCCTTGTTGGACAGGGCCCTCTTCTAAGCTGACCTGCTGGGTGGCAGAGGTCCCACGGCAGGCACCTGGGGCTGGGTGGGCTGTACGATCCTCTCGTGTCCAAGCCTTCACACATCAAAGCTTCAGGCCTCATACAGTTCCCAGAGGCAAAGTGGCACGGGCCGGGCACGATTCCCTTCCAGCCTGCGTATGAAATGAGTCAGGAAAACTTCTGAGGTGTGCTTGCTTTGGCTGCTGGCAATGGTCACCGTGCCAGAGACAGGAGAGGAGCTGTGCCTTGCCCAGGGCTGCAGTCCTGGAGTCCCACTGGAGCATCCCTGCTCACGCAGCCTGACCATGCAAGTCAGCTTCTGCATGAAAGTCAGGCCAACGCTGATGGGAGAGCCGCCATGCCTGGAGAGCCGCCCTCTGTGGAGATGTTCAAGGCCTCTCTGGATGGGGCTCCAGGCAGCCTGATCTAGTCTGTGGCAACCAACACACTGCAGGAGTTTGGAACTTTAGATAGGCTTTAATGTCCCTTCCAACGCAAGCCATCCCAGGATCCTGTGGTTCAAAGGTGTCTATCACCTCTGTACTGGTGAGCACCAGGTCCAGTAGGGCTTCACCTTGGGTTGGTCCGCTTTGTACCTTGGGTTTTGTCCGCTTTGGACGAGGATGTAATCCTCAGCAGACTCCAGGAATCTCCTGGCTTGTCTGCCACCCGCCGTGCTGCTCTCCCAGCAGAGATCTGGGTGGTCGAATTCCCCCATCAGGACAGGAGCCCGCGAATGCGACACCTCCTGCAGCTGAAGCAAGAAGGCCTCGTCAGCAGGCTCCCCCTGATCAGGTGGCCTGTAGCACACCCCAACCACTAGATGCCCTTTACTGCACCGATCCCTGATTTTCACCCATCAGCTCTTGTTGTGGTTTTGTGATTTTTCTTGATGGTATTCCACGTGATAACATCGTGGAAAGCAGTGGGAGTTCAAGAGTTAATGTTCTGGTTCTGTGGACTGCGTTTTTGGGCATTTTGATTCTCGGAGGGAAGGGGAGGAGTGACATTCCCCAGAGGTCAGAAGTCCTCTTGCTCTTGCCCAGAGCAAGGAAGGTGGAGCACCTGGCAGGACACCGGCCTCTCTCCCTCTCACAGATTCTTTTGGTTTCAATGCGCAGAAGCACGTGGTTCCCTCTGCAGTCTACAGCGTGAAACACTTTGGACACTCTCATTGTGTTTGATTTTACTGCATTTAGTATACTGACGTTCCTCCTCAGATCGTTGCCATTGCTCTGTTCTGTTTTTGCTTCCCTGTTAGACCCATCTACTCTCTCCCTACCTTTGCCTCAAGTCTGCTGCCAAATTCGTCACGGGGCTGGGCCAACTGGCCGTAAACCTTCAACACTTTTCTTTCCCTCCTCTTTTTCGTTTGTGGGGTTTTTTCTTGTGGTTATTTTTTTTTTTTTTTTTTTTTTTTTGTGTGTGTGTGTGTGTGTGTGTGTGCGTGTTTTGTACTTCGGGCCTGCAGCCCCTGTCAGGAACACAGATGTAAAGAGAACTCCATGTCAGCTCTCAACCTGGTCTGAGCTGTTACTCAGACACACAGCTCTTTGCAATCTGTCCACTTCCTAACATAGAGGGCAACAGCCCTTCCCCTCCTACCCTGTCTATCCCTTTGAAGAGCCTGCAGCCCTCAATCAGCGTACGCCCGTCGTGAGATTTGTCCCACCACGTTTCCCCGGTAGCAACCAGATCGTTATTTTCCAAGCACACCATGGCTTCCAACTCCACCTGCTTATTTTGCACGCGGCGTGCATTAGTGGAAAGGCACTTCAGCTGGGCCTTCTGGTGCATTACCTTGCTAGAGGGGCCCTTCCTGAGACCTCCAAAAGAAATCTGAAGTTTTCCCCCATTGCTTCCTAGAGGGACAGGAGAAGGTTTTGGACAGGGAGTCAGCAAAATTACCTCCTCTGTGGACTTCCCACAAGATCCTACAGGACAGTTTGGAGGTTTCTCCCCACAGTCTCCTGGCGGGACAGCAACCCTAAGTGTTTCTCTGTCCCACTACGCTGGAGTCTCTCCCTCATCGGATCAAGTACAAAACCCCAGACTACTTGCTCTACCCTAGCGAGCCTCATTGCATCCCCTACCCCCTTCCTACCAACCTTCCAGCCCTCTCAATGAGCCCCGCTAGCTCTGGGGCAGGGATCCGTTTCCCTCTTAGAAATAAGGACACCGGCCTGCAGCCATTAGACCGGGTGCGGAGTAAATCGAAAAGCCCAAAGTTCCTGTGGCTGCACCAGCCTCTCAGCCACTTATCCATTACCTGGGTTTTCCTGGCCCACTCCGCGTCCCTCACCGGCCCAGGAAGGATGGAAGCAAATATCGGTTGTGCTCCCGCTCCCTCAACCAACCACCCTAAAGCCTGAGCTCCTTCATCCCTGCCTGCCTGAACTATCCGTAATGGGTAGTAGTCAGAGGGATGAACCAGATCCGGGTTCTAGTTTTTCTAGCTGTGTCCTTGACCTGGGCGCCAGGGAGGCAGCCCACCTCCGTGTGAGTCGGGTCCGCTCTGCATATGGGGCCCTCAGTTCCCGTGAGAAGGGAATCACCTACAACAACAACCCTTCGGCCTGTCTTAGCAGAGGCAGCCTGCAGACGCAGAGTCGGCCGCCTCGCCCTTGGCACTGTCTTAGGCAAAGCTTCCCGTGCCTCCTCGCTCACCTCCCCTTCAATCCACAGTGCCTCTCATCTGTCACTTAGGGGCACCTGGGCAAGTAAAGTAACGTTGCCAAGGAAGGGGTTCACCCACGATGCCGAGCTGGGACTGTCTTCCAGTTCTCCCCATCTCTCAGAACCCCGGTCTCCGCCCGACGGTGACAGGACGTGGGGTCCCTCACTTTCTGGGGGCTGTCTCCCTGGCGCCTTCCTCTCTGGCACGCCTGGGAGTTCAATCACAGTCAATCTCTTGCTCTCACTCCCTGATGCTCTGTAACGTCTCCACCTCCTCCTTGAGCTCTGCCACCATGCTGAGCAGATCTTCCACCTGCTCACACCTCCCACAGGTGGAGTTTCTGCCTCCCTCGCCGGGCAGCAGCAGGCTCAGGCATTCCGTGCAGCCTGAAGAGCCACGTTCTTGGGCAGGGCCTCCATCTGGGTCAGGATGGAGTCTTTGCAGGGCAAGCTTGTTGCCTGGAGGACGCCATGGTACATCTGTGGTCTTGGAGAGTGCCAGTAGGTAAGCTGGTCTCCAGAGCAAGGAAGGACGGTACTTCTGCACTGTCCAGCACAAGCTACCCCACCCGCTGCTGCAGTATGCTGTGGGTGCCGCACACATGCTGCCTTCTCCTCACTGCACCTGGTGGGCAGTGATGCATTGGGACCCTCCCAAAAGCTTTTCCTAAGGCAAGGGGCATGGATGCAGTTCCACTGCCCTGGCAGTTCTGGTGCCACATCAGCCGCTCACATGAGAACCGTTGGGCTACTCGGTTGGCTTGAGGTTCCCCTGGTACTGAACGGACCCAAATCCCCCTGCACCTTGCAATCAGTTGCTGCCATTCTGGCCTGGACAGCTCTGAAGCAGCTAACCTCAGCAGTCAAGGATTACATCAAGTGCTACACTGTGTTATCTTGCAGTCCAAGACCATATTTAGGAAACTGACTTTGCTCTTCAGATCGCTGCTGCTGCTTTTTGTTTTTAGGCCTGTCTCCCATCTCCCTACCCTTCTACCCTCCTCCCCTTTCCCCTTTCCCAATATTTCCCATTAGGCACGGGCTGGAATGGCCTGTAAACCGTTGACACCCCTCCATGCCTGCCACTTCCTTTGAAGGCTCTTGGGCCTGTGGGCATGCTGTCCCCCTTCAGGGACACAGGTAGATCTAAAGATAACGCCACGGCAACCATCTGGGAAGGTGCTGGGGAGAAGACGACCCCGTGGTCTCAGCTCCTAACACTGCCTACCGCAGGACAAACAGAGACGAGTGACGCCAACATGTGGGGAGGGGGTTGAAGGTGTATTTTTTGGGAAAGATGGAATCACAACCGTCACGTGGGGATGGACACGGCTGCTGGAAGCCGACTTTGGGACTGGTTGTGGGGATGTCTTCTGCGATGCTGGACCCGGGAGCGGCTTTGTGCCCGGGCTGGTCCACCGAAGGATGAAGGTGGAACGTGTGGACGCTCTTCAAGGTTGATCTTGTGTGCCGCTTGGGACCACAGCCCACGTCACGTGGGGATGGGACACGGCTGCATCAGCGCCGTCTTCGGGACTGGCCGTGGGGCCGTCTTCCCGGGTGGTTTGCCCGGGAGCGGCTTCGTGCCCGGGCTGGTCCCCGCTGCCTGGACCGGCTCCCACGGCCTCGTCGGGACCGGCTGCGGGAAGTGGAAGCGCGACGCCCCACTGGGGATCGGCTTCGAGTGGGGGCCCGCCCTCGTTGCCTGGACCGTCCTCTGCGTGCAGGCGGAGGGGAAGGCCTCGAGGACGTCGGTGGTGCTGGTGTGGCCGAGGTGCGGGTGCCGCTCTGAGTAGCTCGGGCTGTGGTACGGCTCCCACCCGGTTGTCTTCGGGGCCGACTCTGGGAGCCCGAGGCCCGGCCTTGCAGTGGGGAGCGGCTTCTTGTGCGGCCGGTCTCCCGCTGCCTGGGACGATTTGTGGCGTCGGACGCCTGGGTTGTTCTGGAGGACCGTGGGGTCCTCCGTCTTCTGGGGCTCTCGGAGGAGGTCTCAGCGCCTGCAGCTGGTGCCCGTCTTCTCCCACCGCGTCCTTGGCGCTGCTGACTTGCATCCCGCTCCTCAGAGAGGTGTGAGCGGGTGGCGGACTGCTCAGCCTCCGGCACTCTGGGCTGGACGCTGAGCTCAGGCAGCTGGGAGTTGCAGGATGGGCCGGGAGCTGCCTGTGTAGCACGGCCAGAGTTGACGTTTCCAGGTCCTGCAAAGACGGGGGAAGGCGCCGGTACCTGCTGGCTGGAAGTGCTGGGGCTGGCAAGCTCGGCGCTGGAGCGGGAGGCTGTAAGGAGAGACAGGAAACTCAGCAGGGTGAACATGCAGCCCCAGGGCAGGACAGGCTGCCATCCCTCATGGGGCAGAGAGAGACTGTGGCGAGGCCACCCTGAGCACCCGTTGCCAGGCCTCGCCTGGCCCCAGTCCCGCAGCACAGCACGCGGCTCTTTGCCTCTTACCGGTGCTCCTGCCAGCGCAGGTGTCGCACTCCCAGTCATTTCTGCCCATGGCCCAGAAGGTGCAGCACCAGTGCGTGCCTTCTGAGCCACAGGAGCTGCAGATGAACAGCTGCCAGAGCCTGCGGAAGCAAACGGGTTGTGGCTGTGAGGACAAAGCGAGCCAGGGCACGGAGCAGCCGGCATGGCTCGGGTGCTCAGTCCTTGCTCCAAGGCTGAGATCCCACGCAGAGCCCCAGAGGACTGCGGAGGTCACTCACCCCCTCTCCTGTGCCCTCTCCCTGCCTCCTAGGTAGATGCATGGGTTGGCGTCGCAGCGCCTGTGGCTTTCTCGCAGCGGCTGGTATGCTGCGTCGTCCCACCAAGATGGTCGTCTGCCGGAGAAGAGGGGGAATCTGGTGAGTCTCGGGTGCCCCAGGCATAAGGCAGACTCGGGGCATCCCTGCTCATCCTCCTTGAGCTCATTCCCTGCCTCTCCAGGAAGCTGAGACCAGTGCTCACAGGATGGCCTGCCAGGGCCAGGGGCAGTTCCTGGGCAGGCACAGCAACACCAGTGCCTGAGTGTCTGCAGAGCCGGGCAGAAGGACACCAACCTGATTGGGATTTGGATGCCCAGGGTGGCCATTTGGGAGCGGAATCTTCTTTTTCCTCCGCAGACGGGGCAGAAGAATCGCATGGTGGCGGCGTGCAGGGCATGTTTCTGTAGGAGAAGCACAAGCGTGAGAGCGTGAGCGTGAGCGTGAGCATGAGTGTGAGTGTGAGCGTGAGTGTGAGCGGGGGGGGCTGACCGCTGTAGAGCACCAGCCGTGCCCACGGGGCGAGGGGAGGACTCCTACCCTGATGCAGCCCCGGTGGAACCAGGCCTGCTTGCACACCGGGCACACCATGGTGTGGTAGGACGTGCTGTCCCCCACGGGCTCCAGGCAGATGACGCAGATGGTGTTCTGCGACGGAGCTGCCTCCGCTGCCTGCCGAGGGCGATGCTCCCAGCAGAAGGACCTGGGCGGGAGGACAGAAGGGGTGGGCATGGTGAGAAGTGCTGTGAGGAGGGCAGAGGACCAGGAAAGAGCGCCAGGCCTGGGCTCTGGCTCTGGCAGGATGCTGGAGGTGTCGCTGCGGGTTCCTCCCTGGAGCAACAGCGAGGGACGGCAGCTTGGCTGCTGCTGGCAGCCCTTACCTGTGCGGCCCAAAGTGCTGCGTGACGCATTGCCCGTCCTCGGCGCAGGGCAGGTGGAAGCTGCGCTCGCAGCCTGTCTCCGCGCAGCTGATGGCAGCTCCCCTCTGGCCACAGACAAAGCAGTTCTGGAAAGAGCAGAGCAGCCCCCGTTAGCGGTGGGCTCGGGGCCTCGGCAGCCGGCGCCACGTCTCCGGGCAGGGCGCAGGGTGTGGGCACCGCTGCCTCACACTCCGCACAGCTGCCTGGCAGACGAGGCTCGTCTGCTGTGGTGGGACTTTGTCCCGGAGCCGGTTGGAAGGGCCGCGGTGGCTTTCTTTGGGTCCAGGCGAAGCCGGTGCGAGCCTCTGCCGGCACCAAGCTCCCCGTTCCGTTCAGCTCCTCACCTTCTGGCCTGCCAGCTGGAGCGTGCGCTGGATGGCGCTAATGGGGAAGCCAAAAATTTGCCCCGCTGGGCATCTCCACTCCAGAAGCCCGTTGGCCAAGACCTGCAGGAGAGAAAAGAGCGGGATCTCGTGAGGCCGGAAAGGAGGGGAGCATCCCTGGCAGGAGCCCTGGCCCGTGAGGGAACTCACCAAGCAGAATTCGTGGGCACAGAGCCCACCGCTGGCAAATGCCTGCCCGCAGATGTCCGGGTTCACCTGTGCGCGGCCGCACAGCACGCACACTGCAGAGGAAGGAGAGAGCAGCCTGGTGAGCACCTGGCAGGGCCGGGTGTTCCTGGGGGCCGTCCGTCCCCAGGGCCTGCTCCGAGCCTGCCGTGCTGCTGCTGAGGGGCAGGGCTGGAGGGGGTGGAGGGGAAGGGGGCATCGCAGGCCCAGCAGCTGCAGCGGGCAGCCACAGCCCGAGCCGGGGCTCTCACCTGGCTCCCCGGAGTCGGGGGTCTCCTCCTTCTTCTCCGCCATGTTCGGCATCGACAGTGAGAATCACAAGAATCACAAGGTCGGAAACGACCTATAAGATCATCCACAGTGAGAAGCAAGAGAGTCAAGGAAGTCCGTCCTCTCTCCACGCCTCACCAGGCTGAAGTGAGCAGGGCCCCGGCCGGCAGCCTTTGCTCTGCTCCCGGCCCCGCGGGTCACAATGGCCACCACTGTGACATCACGGTCACCACCTCACCACCAGGCTGAGGGCGCGGCAGGGCGGCGGCTCCTGTGGGCAGCGCAGGGTGAGGGGCCCGGTGCTGCCAGCAGCAGGGGGCAAGGATGGCCTCCCTCAGGCCTTCTGCACCGCGCCCGTGCTGGGACGTCGCAGCACAGAGTCTAATAAAGGGCTGCGGGTCAACTGCACAAACGGCATTTCTCGCGTGTGTGTGTGCTGTGTGCTGGCCGACTTTGCACGGCCTGCTGGTGACGGGACAAGGTGTTGAGCTGAGAAAAGAGGAGGTCTGGTGACCCGCGAGAGGGAATTCCTCACTCGCAGGGCGGTGAGGCCCTGGCGCAGCTGCGCAGAGAAGCTGTGGGTGCAGGCGCTCCAGGCCTTGTTGGACAGGGCCCTCTTCTAAGCTGACCTGCTGGGTGGCAGAGGTCCCACGGCAGGCACCTGGGGCTGGGTGGGCTGTACGATCCTCTCGTGTCCAAGCCTTCACACATCAAAGCTTCAGGCCTCATACAGTTCCCAGAGGCAAAGTGGCACGGGCCGGGCACGATTCCCTTCCAGCCTGCGTATGAAATGAGTCAGGAAAACTTCTGAGGTGTGCTTGCTTTGGCTGCTGGCAATGGTCACCGTGCCAGAGACAGGAGAGGAGCTGTGCCTTGCCCAGGGCTGCAGTCCTGGAGTCCCACTGGAGCATCCCTGCTCACGCAGCCTGACCATGCAAGTCAGCTTCTGCATGAAAGTCAGGCCAACGCTGATGGGAGAGCCGCCACGCCTGGAGAGCCGCCCTCTGTGGAGATGTTCAAGGCCTCTCTGGATGGGGCTCCAGGCAGCCTGATCTAGTCTGTGGCAACCAACACACTGCAGGAGTTTGGAACTTTAGATAGGCTTTAATGTCCCTTCCAACGCAAGCCATCCCAGGATCCTGTGGTTCAAAGGTGTCTATCACCTCTGTACTGGTGAGCACCAGGTCCAGTAGGGCTTCACCTTGGGTTGGTCCGCTTTGTACCTTGGGTTTTGTCCGCTTTGGACGAGGATGTAATCCTCAGCAGACTCCAGGAATCTCCTGGCTTGTCTGCCACCCGCCGTGCTGCTCTCCCAGCAGAGATCTGGATGGTCAAATTCCCCCATCAGGACAGGAGCCCGCGAATGCGACACCTCCTGCAGCTGAAGCAAGAAGGCCTCGTCAGCAGGCTCCCCCTGATCAGGTGGCCTGTAGCACACCCCAACCACTAGATGCCCTTTACTGCACCGATCCCTGATTTTCACCCATCAGCTCTTGTTGTGGTTTTGTGATTTTTCTTGATGGTATTCCACGTGATAACATCGTGGAAAGCAGTGGGAGTTCAAGAGTTAATGTTCTGGTTCTGTGGACTGCGTTTTTGGGCATTTTGATTCTCGGAGGGAAGGGGAGGAGTGACATTCCCCAGAGGTCAGAAGTCCTCTTGCTCTTGCCCAGAGCAAGGAAGGTGGAGCACCTGGCAGGACACCGGCCTCTCTCCCTCTCACAGATTCTTTTGGTTTCAGTGCGCAGAAGCACGTGGTTCCCTCTGCAGTCTACAGCGTGAAACACTTTGGACACTCTCATTGTGTTTGATTTTACTGCATTTAGTATACTGACGTTCCTCCTCAGATCGTTGCCATTGCTCTGTTCTGTTTTTGCTTCCCTGTTAGACCCATCTACTATCTCCCTACCTTTGCCTCAAGTCTGCTGCCAAATTCGTCACGGGGCTGGGCCAACTGGCCGTAAACCTTCAACACTTTTCTTTCCCTCCTCTTTTTCGTTTGTGGGGTTTTTTCTTGTGGTTTTTTATTTTTATTTTTTTTTTTTGTGTGTGTGTGTGTGTGTGTGTGTGTGTGTGTGTGTGCGTGTTTTGTATTTCGGGCCTGCAGCCCCTGTCAGGAACACAGATGTAAAGAGAACTCCATGTCAGCTCTCAACCTGGTCTGAGCTGTTACTCAGACACACAGCTCTTTGCAATCTGTCCACTTCCTAACATAGAGGGCAACAGCCCTTCCCCTCCTACCCTGTCTATCCCTTTGAAGAGCCTGCAGCCCTCAATCAGCGTACGCCTGTCGTGAGATTTGTCCCACCACGTTTCCCCGGTAGCAACCAGATCGTTATTTTCCAAGCACACCATGGCTTCCAACTCCACCTGCTTATTTTGCACGCGGCGTGCATTAGTGGAAAGGCACTTCAGCTGGGCCTTCTGGTGCATTACCTTGCTAGAGGGGCCCTTCCTGAGACCTCCAAAAGAAATCTGAAGTTTTCCCCCATTGCTTCCTAGAGGGACAGGAGAAGGTTTTGGACAGGGAGTCAGCAAAATTACCTCCTCTGTGGACTTCCCACAAGATCCTACAGGACAGTTTGGAGGTTTCTCCCCACAGTCTCCTGGCGGGACAGCAACCCTAAGTGTTTCTCTGTCCCACTACGCTGGAGTCTCTCCCTCATCGGATCAAGTACAAAACCCCAGACTACTTGCTCTACCCTAGCGAGCCTCATTGCATCCCCTACCCCCTTCCTACCAACCTTCCAGCCCTCTCAATGAGCCCCGCTAGCTCTGGGGCAGGGATCCGTTTCCCTCTTAGAAATAAGGACACCGGCCTGCAGCCATTAGACCGGGTGCGGAGTAAATCCAAAAGCCCAAAGTTCCTGTGGCTGCACCAGCCTCTCAGCCACTTATCCATTACCTGGGTTTTCCTGGCCCACTCCGCGTCCCTCACCGGCCCAGGAAGGATAGAAGCAAATATCGGTTGTGCTCCCGCTCCCTCAACCAACCACCCTAAAGCCTGAGCTCCTTCATCCCTGCCTGCCTGAACTATCCGTAATGGGTAGTAGTCAGAGGGATGAACCAGATCCGGGTTCTAGTTTTTCTAGCTGTGTCCTTGACCTGGGCGCCAGGGAGGCAGCCCACCTCCGTGTGAGTCGGGTCCGGTCTGCATATGGGGCCCTCAGTTCCCGTGAGGAGGGAATCAGCTACAACAACCACCCTTCGGCCTGTCTTAGCAGAGGCAGCCTGCAGACGCAGAGTCGGCCGCCTCGCCCTTGGCACTGTCTTAGGCAAAGCTTCCCGTGCCTCCTCGCTCACCTCCCCTTCAATCCACAGTGCCTCTCATCTGTCACTTAGGGGCACCTGGGCAAGTAACGTTGCCAAGGAAGGGGTTCACCCACGATGCCGAGCTGGGACTGTCTTCCAGTTCTCCCCATCTCTCAGAACCCCGGTCTCCGCCCGACGGTGACAGGACGTGGGGTCCCTCACTTTCTGGGGGCTGTCTCCCTGGCGCCTTCCTCTCTGGCACGCCTGGGAGTTACTCCACAGTCAATCTCTTGCTCTCACTCCCTGATGCTCTGTAACGTCTCCACCTCCTCCTTGAGCTCTGCCACCATGCTGAGCAGATCTTCCACCTGCTCACACCTCCCACAGGTGGAGTTTCTGCCTCCCTCGCCGGGCAGCAGCAGGCTCAGGCATTCCGTGCAGCCTGAAGAGCCACGTTCTTGGGCAGGGCCTCCATCTGGGTCAGGATGGAGTCTTTGCAGGGCAAGCTTGTTGCCTGGAGGACGCCATGGTACATCTGTGGTCTTGGAGAGTGCCAGTAGGTAAGCTGGTCTCCAGAGCAAGGAAGGACGGTACTTCTGCACTGTCCAGCACAAGCTACCCCACCCGCTGCTGCAGTATGCTGTGGGTGCCGCACACATGCTGCCTTCTCCTCACTGCACCTGGTGGGCAGTGATGCATTGGGACCCTCCCAAATGCTTTTCTTAAGGCAAGGGGCATGGATGCAGTTCCACTGCCCTGGCAGTTCTGGTGCCACATCAGCCGCTCACATGAGAACCGTTGGGCTGCTCGGTTGGCTTGAGGTTCCCCTGGTACTGAACGGACCCAAATCCCCCTGCACCTTGCAATCAGTTGCTGCCATTCTGGCCTGGACAGCTCTGAAGCAGCTAACCTCAGCAGTCAAGGATTACATCAAGTGCTACACTGTGTTATCTTGCAGTCCAAGACCATATTTAGGAAACTGACTTTGCTCTTCAGATCGCTGCTGCTGCTTTTTGTTTTTAGGCCTGTCTCCCATCTCCCTACCCTTCTACCCTCCTCCCCTTTCCCCTTTCCCAATATTTCCCATTAGGCACGGGCTGGAATGGCCTGTAAACCGTTGACACCCCTCCATGCCTGCCACTTCCTTTGAAGGCTCTTGGGCCTGTGGGCATGCTGTCCCCCTTCAGGGACACAGGTAGATCTAAAGATAACGCCACGGCAACCATCTGGGAAGGTGCTGGGGAGAAGACGACCCCGTGGTCTCAGCTCCTAACACTGCCTACCGCAGGACAAACAGAGACGAGTGACGCCAACATGTGGGGAGGGGGTTGAAGGTGTATTTTTTGGGAAAGATGGAATCACAACCGTCACGTGGGGATGGACACGGCTGCTGGAAGCCGACTTTGGGACTGGTTGTGGGGATGTCTTCTGCGATGCTGGACCCGGGAGCGGCTTTGTGCCCGGGCTGGTCCACCGAAGGATGAAGGTGGAACGTGTGGACGCTCTTCAAGGTTGATCTTGTGTGCCGCTTGGGACCACAGCCCACGTCACGTGGGGATGGTACACGGCTGCATCAGCGCCGTCTTCGGGACTGGCCGTGGGGCCGTCTTCCCGGGTGGTTTGCCCGGGAGCGGCTTCGTGCCCGGGCTGGTCCCCGCTGCCTGGACCGGCTCCCACGGCCTCGTCGGGACCGGCTGCGGGAAGTGGAAGCGCGACGCCCCACTGGGGATCGGCTTCGAGTGGGGGCCCGCCCTCGTTGCCTGGACCGTCCTCTGCGTGCAGGCGGAGGGGAAGGCCTCGAGGACGTCGGTGGTGCTGGTGTGGCCGAGGTGCGGGTGCCGCTCTGAGTAGCTCGGGCTGTGGTACGGCTCCCACCCGGTTGTCTTCGGGGCCGACTCTGGGAGCCTGAGGCCCGGCCTTGCAGTGGGGAGCGGCTTCTTGTGCGGCCGGTCTCCCGCTGCCTGGGACGATTTGTGGCGTCGGACGCCTGGGTTGTTCTGGAGGACCGTGGGGTCCTCCGTCTTCTGGGGCTCTCGGAGGAGGTCTCAGCGCCTGCAGCTGGTGCCCGTCTTCTCCCACCGCGTCCTTGGCGCTGCTGACTTGCATCCCGCTCCTCAGAGAGATGTGAGCGGGTGGCGGTCTGCTCAGCCTCCGGCACTCTGGGCTGGACGCTGAGCTCAGGCAGCTGGGAGTTGCAGGATGGGCCGGGAGCTGCCTGTGTAGCACGGCCAGAGCTGACGTTTCCAGGTCCTGCAAAGACGGGGGAAGGCGCCGGTACCTGCTGGCTGGAAGTGCTGGGGCTGGCAAGCTCGGCGCTGGAGCGGGAGGCTGTAAGGAGAGACAGGAAACTCAGCAGGGTGAACATGCAGCCCCAGGGCAGGACAGGCTGCCATCCCTCATGGGGCAGAGAGAGACTGTGGCGAGGCCACCCTGAGCACCCGTTGCCAGGCCTCGCCTGGCCCCAGTCCCGCAGCACAGCACGCGGCTCTTTGCCTCTTACCGGTGCTCCTGCCAGCGCAGGTGTCGCACTCCCAGTCATTTCTGCCCATGGCCCAGAAGGTGCAGCACCAGTGCGTGCCTTCTGAGCCACAGGAGCTGCAGATGAACAGCTGCCAGAGCCTGCGGAAGCAAACGGGTTGTGGCTGTGAGGACAAAGCGAGCCAGGGCACGGAGCAGCCGGCATGGCTCGGGTGCTCAGTCCTTGCTCCAAGGCTGAGATCCCACGCAGAGCCCCAGAGGACTGCGGAGGTCACTCACCCCCTCTCCTGTGCCCTCTCCCTGCCTCCTAGGTAGATGCATGGGTTGGCGTCGCAGCGCCTGTGGCTTTCTCGCAGCGGCTGGTATGCTGCGTCGTCCCACCAAGATGGTCGTCTGCCGGAGAAGAGGGGGAATCTGGTGAGTCTCGGGTGCCCCAGGCATAAGGCAGACTCGGGGCATCCCTGCTCATCCTCCTTGAGCTCATTCCCTGCCTCTCCAGGAAGCTGAGACCAGTGCTCACAGGATGGCCTGCCAGGGCCAGGGGCAGTTCCTGGGCAGGCACAGCAACACCAGTGCCTGAGTGTCTGCAGAGCCGGGCAGAAGGACACCAACCTGATTGGGATTTGGATGCCCAGGGTGGCCATTTGGGAGCGGAATCTTCTTTTTCCTCCGCAGACGGGGCAGAAGAATCGCATGGTGGCGGCGTGCAGGGCATGTTTCTGTAGGAGAAGCACAAGCGTGAGAGCGTGAGCGTGAGCGTGAGCATGAGTGTGAGTGTGAGCGTGAGTGTGAGCGGGGGGGGGCTGACCGCTGTAGAGCACCAGCCGTGCCCACGGGGCGAGGGGAGGACTCCTACCCTGATGCAGCCCCGGTGGAACCAGGCCTGCTTGCACACCGGGCACACCATGGTGTGGTAGGACGTGCTGTCCCCCACGGGCTCCAGGCAGATGACGCAGATGGTGTTCTGCGACGGAGCTGCCTCCGCTGCCTGCCGAGGGCGATGCTCCCAGCAGAAGGACCTGGGCGGGAGGACAGAAGGGGTGGGCATGGTGAGAAGTGCTGTGAGGAGGGCAGAGGACCAGGAAAGAGCGCCAGGCCTGGGCTCTGGCTCTGGCAGGATGCTGGAGGTGTCGCTGCGGGTTCCTCCCTGGAGCAACAGCGAGGGACGGCAGCTTGGCTGCTGCTGGCAGCCCTTACCTGTGCGGCCCAAAGTGCTGCGTGACGCATTGCCCGTCCTCGGCGCAGGGCAGGTGGAAGCTGCGCTCGCAGCCTGTCTCCGCGCAGCTGATGGCAGCTCCCCTCTGGCCACAGACAAAGCAGTTCTGGAAAGAGCAGAGCAGCCCCCGTTAGCGGTGGGCTCGGGGCCTCGGCAGCCGGCGCCACGTCTCCGGGCAGGGCGCAGGGTGTGGGCACCGCTGCCTCACACTCCGCACAGCTGCCTGGCAGACGAGGCTCGTCTGCTGTGGTGGGACTTTGTCCCGGAGCCGGTTGGAAGGGCCACGGTGGCTTTCTTTGGGTCCAGGCGAAGCCGGTGCGAGCCTCTGCCGGCACCAAGCTCCCCGTTCCGTTCAGCTCCTCACCTTCTGGCCTGCCAGCTGGAGCGTGCGCTGGATGGCGCTAATGGGGAAGCCAAAAATTTGCCCCGCTGGGCATCTCCACTCCAGAAGCCCGTTGGCCAAGACCTGCAGGAGAGAAAAGAGCGGGATCTCGTGAGGCCGGAAAGGAGGGGAGCATCCCTGGCAGGAGCCCTGGCCCGTGAGGGAACTCACCAAGCAGAATTCGTGGGCACAGAGCCCACCGCTGGCAAATGCCTGCCCGCAGATGTCCGGGTTCACCTGTGCGCGGCCGCACAGCACGCACACTGCAGAGGAAGGAGAGAGCAGCCTGGTGAGCACCTGGCAGGGCCGGGTGTTCCTGGGGGCCGTCCGTCCCCAGGGCCTGCTCCGAGCCTGCCGTGCTGCTGCTGAGGGGCAGGGCTGGAGGGGGTGGAGGGGAAGGGGGCATCGCAGGCCCAGCAGCTGCAGCGGGCAGCCACAGCCCGAGCCGGGGCTCTCACCTGGCTCCCCGGAGTCGGGGGTCTCCTCCTTCTTCTCCGCCATGTTCGGCATCGACAGTGAGAATCACAAGAATCACAAGGTCGGAAACGACCTATAAGATCATCCACAGTGAGAAGCAAGAGAGTCAAGGAAGTCCGTCCTCTCTCCACGCCTCACCAGGCTGAAGTGAGCAGGGCCCCGGCCGGCAGCCTTTGCTCTGCTCCCGGCCCCGCGGGTCACAATGGCCACCACTGTGACATCACGGTCACCACCTCACCACCAGGCTGAGGGCGCGGCAGGGCGGCGGCTCCTGTGGGCAGCGCAGGGTGAGGGGCCCGGTGCTGCCAGCAGCAGGGGGCAAGGATGGCCTCCCTCAGGCCTTCTGCACTGCGTCTGTGCTGGGACGTCGCAGCACAGAGTCTAATAAAGGGCTGCGGGTCAACTGCACAAACGGCATTTCTCGCGTGTGTGTGTGCTGTGTGCTGGCCGACTTTGCACGGCCTGCTGGTGACGGGACAAGGTGTTGAGCTGAGAAAAGAGGAGGTCTGGTGACCCGCGAGAGGGAATTCCTCACTCGCAGGGCGGTGAGGCCCTGGCGCAGCTGCGCAGAGAAGCTGTGGGTGCAGGCGCTCCAGGCCTTGTTGGACAGGGCCCTCTTCTAAGCTGACCTGCTGGGTGGCAGAGGTCCCACGGCAGGCACCTGGGGCTGGGTGGGCTGTACGATCCTCTCGTGTCCAAGCCTTCACACATCAAAGCTTCAGGCCTCATACAGTTCCCAGAGGCAAAGTGGCACGGGCCGGGCACGATTCCCTTCCAGCCTGCGTATGAAATGAGTCAGGAAAACTTCTGAGGTGTGCTTGCTTTGGCTGCTGGCAATGGTCACCGTGCCAGAGACAGGAGAGGAGCTGTGCCTTGCCCAGGGCTGCAGTCCTGGAGTCCCACTGGAGCATCCCTGCTCACGCAGCCTGACCATGCAAGTCAGCTTCTGCATGAAAGTCAGGCCAACGCTGATGGGAGAGCCGCCACGCCTGGAGAGCCGCCCTCTGTGGAGATGTTCAAGGCCTCTCTGGATGGGGCTCCAGGCAGCCTGATCTAGTCTGTGGCAACCAACACACTGCAGGAGTTTGGAACTTTAGATAGGCTTTAATGTCCCTTCCAACGCAAGCCATCCCAGGATCCTGTGATTCAAAGGTGTCTATCACCTCTGTACTGGTGAGCACCAGGTCCAGTAGGGCTTCACCTTGGGTTGGTCCGCTTTGTACCTTGGGTTTTGTCCGCTTTGGACGAGGATGTAATCCTCAGCAGACTCCAGGAATCTCCTGGCTTGTCTGCCACCCGCCGTGCTGCTCTCCCAGCAGAGATCTGGGTGGTCAAATTCCCCCATCAGGACAGGAGCCCGCGAATGCGACACCTCCTGCAGCTGAAGCAAGAAGGCCTCGTCAGCAGGCTCCCCCTGATCAGGTGGCCTGTAGCACACCCCAACCACTAGATGCCCTTTACTGCACCGATCCCTGATTTTCACCCATCAGCTCTTGTTGTGGTTTTGTGATTTTTCTTGATGGTATTCCACGTGATAACATCGTGGAAAGCAGTGGGAGTTCAAGAGTTAATGTTCTGGTTCTGTGGACTGCGTTTTTGGGCATTTTGATTCTCGGAGGGAAGGGGAGGAGTGACATTCCCCAGAGGTCAGAAGTCCTCTTGCTCTTGCCCAGAGCAAGGAAGGTGGAGCACCTGGCAGGACACCGGCCTCTCTCCCTCTCACAGATTCTTTTGGTTTCAGTGCGCAGAAGCACGTGGTTCCCTCTGCAGTCTACAGCGTGAAACACTTTGGACACTCTCATTGTGTTTGATTTTACTGCATTTAGTATACTGACGTTCCTCCTCAGATCGTTGCCATTGCTCTGTTCTGTTTTTGCTTCCCTGTTAGACCCATCTACTCTCTCCCTACCTTTGCCTCAAGTCTGCTGCTAAATTCGTCACGGGGCTGGGCCAACTGGCCGTAAACCTTCAACACTTTTCTTTCCCTCCTCTTTTTCGTTTGTGGGGTTTTTTCTTGTGGTTTTTTTTTTTTTTTTTTTTTGTGTGTGTGTGTGTGTGTGTGTGTGTGCGTGTTTTGTATTTCGGGCCTGCAGCCCCTGTCAGGAACACAGATCTAAAGAGAACTCCATGTCAGCTCTCAACCTGGTCTGAGCTGTTACTCAGACACACAGCTCTTTGCAATCTGTCCACTTCCTAACATAGAGGGCAACAGCCCTTCCCCTCCTACCCTGTCTATCCCTTTGAAGAGCCTGCAGCCCTCAATCAGCGTACGCCCGTCGTGAGATTTGTCCCACCACGTTTCCCCGGTAGCAACCAGATCGTTATTTTCCAAGCACACCATGGCTTCCAACTCCACCTGCTTATTTTGCACGCGGCGTGCATTAGTGGAAAGGCACTTCAGCTGGGCCTTCTGGTGCATTACCTTGCTAGAGGGGCCCTTCCTGAGACCTCCAAAAGAAATCTGAAGTTTTCCCCCATTGCTTCCTAGAGGGACAGGAGAAGGTTTTGGACAGGGAGTCAGCAAAATTACCTCCTCTGTGGACTTCCCACAAGATCCTACAGGACAGTTTGGAGGTTTCTCCCCACAGTCTCCTGGCGGGACAGCAACCCTAAGTGTTTCTCTGTCCCACTACGCTGGAGTCTCTCCCTCATCGGATCAAGTACAAAACCCCAGACTACTTGCTCTACCCTAGCGAGCCTCATTGCATCCCCTACCCCCTTCCTACCAACCTTCCAGCCCTCTCAATGAGCCCCGCTAGCTCTGGGGCAGGGATCCGTTTCCCTCTTAGAAATAAGGACACCGGCCTGCAGCCATTAGACCGGGTGCGGAGTAAATCCAAAAGCCCAAAGTTCCTGTGGCTGCACCAGCCTCTCAGCCACTATCCATTACCTGGGTTTTCCTGGCCCACTCCGCGTCCCTCACCGGCCCAGGAAGGATAGAAGCAAATATCGGTTGTGCTCCCGCTCCCTCAACCAACCACCCTAAAGCCTGAGCTCCTTCATCCCTGCCTGCCTGAACTATCCGTAATGGGTAGTAGTCAGAGGGATGAACCAGATCCGGGTTCTAGTTTTTCTAGCTGTGTCCTTGACCTGGGCGCCAGGGAGGCAGCCCACCTCCGTGTGAGTCGGGTCCGGTCTGCATATGGGGCCCTCAGTTCCCGTGAGGAGGGAATCAGCTACAACAACCACCCTTCGGCCTGTCTTAGCAGAGGCAGCCTGCAGACGCAGAGTCGGCCGCCTCGCCCTTGGCACTGTCTTAGGCAAAGCTTCCCGTGCCTCCTCGCTCACCTCCCCTTCAATCCACAGTGCCTCTCATCTGTCACTTAGGGGCACCTGGGCAAGTAACGTTGCCAAGGAAGGGGTTCACCCACGATGCCGAGCTGGGACTGTCTTCCAGTTCTCCCCATCTCTCAGAACCCCGGTCTCCGCCCGACGGTGACAGGACGTGGGGTCCCTCACTTTCTGGGGGCTGTCTCCCTGGCGCCTTCCTCTCTGGCACGCCTGGGAGTTCAATCACAGTCAATCTCTTGCTCTCACTCCCTGATGCTCTGTAACGTCTCCACCTCCTCCTTGAGCTCTGCCACCATGCTGAGCAGATCTTCCACCTGCTCACACCCTCACACAGTTCCTGCCTCCCTGGCAGCACACCTCCATGGTAGTCGGGTCTGGTCTGCATATGGGAAGCTCAGTTGCCTTGAGAAGGGAATCAGCTACAACAACAACTCTTCCGCCTGTCTTAGCAGAGATAGTTTTGATACAGGAAGCTTTTGGAGTGTGTCCAGAGGAGGTCTACAACGATGGTCTGGGGCCAGGGATCAAGCTTAAAGACACTGGGGTTGGGTTTTTATGTTGAGGGCTCATACCGAACTTGATGTTTGAAGACTGTGGAGTACAAAGGGATGGAAAAATTCAGGGGAATGCTGTTGCTCTAGAGGATCAAAGATCCTCTAGAAAGGTGATGAGATAGAAAGCCCTTCTGAAGTGCTTTTTAACCAATGCATATGGTGTGGGAAACAGGCAGTACGAGTTGGAAACCATGATGCACTTGGAATGTTATGAACTTGTTGCTATCATGGACACATGATGGGATGACTCCCATAACTGGAATACCTCTGGGTGTATTAGCTCTTTAGAAGGGATAGGCAAGGTAGGAAGATTTGGGTGAATGTCTTGCTCCGGTTTATAGGAGGGAGAGGATGTTCTCTGATGTATGTATACCCAATGTGAGTTTAAGAAACATTAGTTCAAATGTTGGTCCAACCAGTCTATTATAAATCTTAATCAGGGAGATGGGGTAGGGGAGGACAGCAGCTATTATGAGCTAGGGTATTGGGGAAGGGAAGGCGGGCAATAGGAAAGATAGGAAAGAAGCAATAATTGTGTAAAATGGGGATAGTCTCCACCAGGATCTAGCAGCGGTCCCGTTGCATGCTGTTCCGATAGTCTAAGGCAGGGGAAGAGCAGGAGCAGCATGGCTGGTCTTGGAAAGAAAGCACGTACCAGGAGAAACCAGCAGGTCTCAGGTAGCAGGCCCAGGAGAGTCAATCAGCATGCAGACATCAGCTTGTGAGGTTTCTGATGTCAGACACCCCTTCTTCTTCTTATGCATGCAGGCATTATGTCATGAGGAATCTGTTGTCATAAACCTCTTGGTTGTTGGTACCCTTTTTATCCTTCTTCTTCTGCCAATGCATTCCTGATTGCTTCAGTAAGAGTCATGTACAGTACCCCCTGAGATAGCTATCTCCTTCAAGACATCCCCACACAAAAGACTGCTTCCCAGACTCATTGCAGCCTTTCAATACCTAAAGAGAGGGGAATCAACTCTTTGAAAGGGTCGATAACTGCAGGACAAAGGGAAATGATTTTAAACTGAGGGAGGGGAGATTTAGCTTGGATGTCAGGGAAAGTTCTGTGTGAGAATGGTGAGGTGCTGGAACAGGCTGCCCAGAGAGGTTGTGGGTGCCCCATCCCTGAAGGTGTTCAAGGCCAGGTTGGATGGGGCCCTGGGCAGCCTGGTTTAGCATTAAACATGGAGGTTGATGGCCCTGCATGTGGCAGGGGGTTGGAGATTCATGATCCTTGAGGTCCCTTCCAACCCTGGCCATTCTGTGGTTCTGTGATTCTGTAATGTCTTCTTAGGAATATTAATTCACAAACTTGATGTAATCTGAATGTGTGTGATGTAATCTACTTAATTAAATATTTGCCACATTATATGATGTCAGTAATACAATATTTAATATTGAAATTAACATTCAAATTTCAGTAAAAATGAAATTCATCAAATGATAGAATCATAGATCTCAAGGGTCATCAAGCTCAATAACAGACAATGTCAGTAACAGTTGTATTTTTCCATAGGCATTCCTCTTGAAAAATCCTTGGAGTTTTTCTGAAATAGACTTGAATGAAATTTGGCAATGTGCTTGTTACGATACCAGATAAAAATTCAGAAGCCTGAAATATTGCAGTACTACTCTAGAAGATTTAACATTATAACTATTCAATTATTGATGACCTTATTACAACAAATATTAAACTGCTGAGCATTTCTTAATTACCTTTTTGCATTCAATAAGAAATTTTTAATCATTGGAGGATTTAAAATCAGGGTCTTAGCAGCACTCAGTCCAAAAATCACTCAAAGCCAGGCTGGATGGGACTTTTAGCAACCTGGTCTGTAGGGAGTTGTCCTTGTCTGTAGCAAGGGGGTCAGAACTAGATGAAGGTCCCTTCCAAACCAAATCATTCTGTGATTAATATTGTCGACACTAGGGAGTCTATCTCTTAATCACAATAAACATTTAAAGAAATTCCCCTTTTTCCTCTTGCACGTGACTTTGCCAAATACTCTGTGTGCTCTAACACATGCAGACAAAGTGCACAGCTACAATTTTTATGTGTGTCTTCATGTAAACAAGACTGCTTTCTTAAATTGCTGGGTTGCTGCTTATTTGGAAAACTCCAAAGAAAACGTACTCCAACTCATGACAGCCTAATAACATATGATTTATAAGAGTTTCAAATGGATGAAAAACCCACTATTTTGATTTGATAACTATTCTGAATGCTTTCTGATAAAAACAAGACAAAGCCCTAGTGCTGAATTCTGTTAATCATCCTTGGAGCAAGGCTTATCTATACTTCTTGAGCTATATAAGAAAGACAAAACAGAATTGGGCATTGATCAAACCACGCACTTTGTAAGTAATCATCTAGCAGAGGGTTATAATGAGAGCCAAGATTTGAGAAAATAAGGCTAATTAAAAAAAATTAGAACTGGGGAAAAAAATGTTTAAACCTCCAATTCAGGCAAAACTTAAAGAGATTCCTCAACTTTGCTAGACTCAGACACTGTGTAATGCTAATAATCTAAATGTAAGAAAGTCTTAAAGGACGATTTTCCCTTTATTTGTAATGCTAAAAAACTTCTTAGAATATTGCTCTGCTTTTTTCCCCAGTTGACACTTTCAAAATATCAATAAGTATAGTTCTGTTTTTATCTTACTGGAAGGCTGATGAAAAGTGTTGTTAAATATATTTAATCTGAGCAATGACATTTGAATACGAAAGGACACAGAGTTGCAAAAAGAATGTTAATTTTATTGTTGAGCTCTTGATGAATAGGGAACAGACTTTATTAGAACAATTAAGCAATTCAACTGAAAACCACTTTCTCCCTTGCATTGTGTTAATTTTGACTTCCCTGAGTTTACATTTCCAATATTTCTCCCATTCAGCAGAAGCTGCCCCTAAAGATTGTCTAAAGTTCTGCCCCAATCTACAAGTACAAAGACAGTGGCAAAGACTGATTTCATGTTATCACCTAATTTGAGTAGCAAAAACCACTAAATAATGAAGGACAACCTGCTAAACCCCCTCATGACTGACATGTGCAATTTGTCATTTTGTCTTCATATTTAAAAATGGCAGATCTGTGGGGATGAGCTGCAGGGAGGTTGTCAGATTTAGCAGTAAACTATGCAAATGGCAAACATACCAAAGAAACTATTTGCTTTGGAAAACAGCAGATACACTTTAACATGTGACAGGCAAACAGGTTTATACAGAAGGTAAGAAGATAAGTAAGACTACACAGAATGGAAATGTCACATTCAGAAGGAAAAGGAGGATGATGAACCAAACAGCCGTGTTTTTTTATCTCATGTTTTCAGTCAAAGGCCTAACAACAGCTCTGCCACTGGGTAGATTTTTAATTGCACATGTGGCGCTATTAGGTTTGTAATGACCATAAGCAGTTGCTGGATCTAGGTTGTGTTTTAGCATAATCAAGCTAGTGACTTACAAGCTTTGCTTTTGACACAGCAATGAATAAAATGACTAGCAGCATCACTGAAGTCTGCAGTGATTCTCCAGGTCATGCTTGCTCTGTATTTTCATGCCTTCATGGACTTAAGAGAGTAACAAGTTTCAATTAGATGAAACTGGGAGAGGTTTCCCTCCTTCTTCTCCTATCCAAAACAGGGCATAGGCTGTTGGTGATGGAAGACGTGAGATGAATGAGTAATGTGAGAGACAGAGCATGACACTGGACCTGCAGACTTGTCCCTAAATGGCATTCTGCAGTGTCCCTAAATACCATCCTGTTATAACCTCTTTTGGTTGCATGTGGAAAGCAAGGATACCCTTGTCTCACTGATTTGGCCTACAAAAATCCTAGCTCCAAAGCACTGGTAGAGCAGGAAGTAGTCATGCCCATTACTTATGGGTGAGATGCATCTTTACCCATGCTGTGCTTCCCATTGCTTCTGTGCCTTACATCCCAATACCAGGCTGATGGCTGGGGCAGAAATGTACGGCCCCCGTAAAACCCACTGTGTATGTCGTATGTGGGGAAATGGGTATATGTGTGCATTTCCATGCACATAAATGCTTCCTTTCCTCCAAGAATACTGGATATACCATGCACTTCTATAATATCATGCTTTAAAGGAGCCACAGAGGGCTGAGGTACAGCTGGTTGTTGACTTAGTACTCCCTGTACTGAGTGGGAATCAGAAAACCTCATAGTTTTATTGGATTTTGGTGTTGATTTGCACTGCTAGACTAGCAAAGACCAGAGTTTCTCCGTGTTCAGCAGAGAGGAATTAGGCAGTTCAATGTCACTTAAAGTTTTTGCTATGAATTTTATTTTCATGAAAACTGTGTACCAAACTTCAGTGCACATCCAAGCTCTAAAAAACATCTGAGCATCACTGGGTGCATAATATCCACGAAAGAATGAAAACTGATGCCATGGGTACCAAAGAGGGAAGAAAGTATGTACAGGAAGCAAATTCATTTGGTGCTCTAATACAGCCAGTGTGCAACAAAAATTCCCAGTTATGACCTACCTTAACTTCAGTGTCTATTTTGCTATATTTACTGAAGAATATCCCCTCCTCGAACCTTGAGTAAAGGGTTTGTACACGCTAATCTGATTTCTCAGGTAATTTCCAAGAACTAGCAGCAAAGCTCTATGCAAATACTTCTTTGCTCTGTGAAGTTCAGGGACTGAAATTATAGCTACTTCGTTATTTTCAGGGCAGACACTCATAAATATGTTGGAAATTCAATTCTGTGTTAAATAACTTTAAAGGTTTTTCCGGCTCTTTCCACTTCCATGCAGTAATTCATTAAATCATTTCTCTTAGGATAAGATTGAATATGGTCAGAAACTTGAATTCTGTGTTTAAACTAACCCTGACCACCTTCCCCTTTTGCCTTCAAAAAGTATGCCACATATCTTGGGACTGTCATACACTTAAGTGTCCATTCATCATCTGGACAAAGTGACATAACAATGAATTTTTTCTTCTTTTTTCTACTCCCTTAAAAGAAACAAGGAAATATACCAGTGCCAACAAGAGTGTGCACACAACACAAGAAGAAAAAAAAAAAGCTTGCTATCTATATAAAACTACAAAGAAAAAACTCTCATCACAACAGATTGAAGCCCTTATGCCAACTGAAGGTGCCAAAACTTTTTTTAGCATTTTTTAACTTTTTTTTTAAGATTAGCCCATTTTCCTTCCCATAAGCCTAAGAATATATTTTTTTAATGCTGTGCTTATTCGTATTTTTTCTTAAGTCCTATTAGGGAGGAATTATCTGAGGTTTTGATGAAACACTCCTAGAAATCTCGGACATGTTTGGTATGAGATTTTACAGTTTTTTGTAGGAAGTGATAGCTTAAATATTCAACAACAGCTTCCATTCACCCGAATGTTCTCTGTACACTGGAAGTAGAGAGCAACACCAGCAGATTAAGAAATAAACTGCTAAAAATATAACCAAAAGCCTTCTTTTTCCGTATTCCTTACTTCTGCTCTCATATTTTCAACTGTTCACCACTGAAGTGAAGAAAGAACATAAAACCCAGCCCTTTCCTTGTTCTCATAAATGTATTTATAGAAGACTCTACTTTCATGTAAAGTATGGAAAGTGAAACTTCGAGATAATTCATGTGTTTATTAAACATCTCCAGCAGAAATACATATCCTTTATTCCTGTGTTAAGGTCCAACAATCTTTATCAATCTTAGCTTCCTGATCAACACTCTCCTCTTAGGCATAAAAAGCAGAAAACATAGAATTTACTGTGCTCACCAGAAGAAAAAAAGAAGTCCAACAGCTAAAAATTACACATAAAAAGTTGCTGCTTTAGGACTGAAGAACAATTTGCCATCTAATTTAGGAGATCAATCACAGTATATGTAAAAGAAACTAAGACATGCATCTCAGTGGGACAGTGGAGTTTGTATCTAGAGCATTCTTAAAGCTTAATGCAATGGGAGAAGGATACTAAAAATGCACATCTTGAGTTGTAGGAGATAAGTTTCACATTTACATGTTTAATGGTGAAAAGCTGAACACGTCTGTGGCAGCAGCAGTGACAAAGCTTTCTGCATTAAGTTGCAGTCTTGTATTTGTTTTAAATAGGAGGTTCAAATCTTTCATCTGAAAAAAAAGGAAAAAGGAAACCGCAGATTTTAGAACTTAAATGCTTAAAATCTGAGGAAAAAATAATAATTTTACTCAGCACATTTTCCTTTGCAAGGCAGCTGTTTGAGGCTCTGGTGGCTGATCAATAAACTAAATGAAATCCAGGAGTAACAAAAGGAAAATATTTGACCCTTATTTCTGCTACTCTAGATAATTCAGTGACTGCTGCGAAAATAATGCCTCCTGATGGGAGCAATAGGTGAACATGGTATAGTTCTGCTAAATCATGTATAACATTTAGAAAAAAACTTGTTCTTCAAGCCACTCTGCCTGCCACTATTATCCATATGCCAATCAAAAGGTGTGTTTAAAAGGCTGCAAGACATTCAGAAATATACACAAGAGTGCAATGGCATCGAAAGCCAGCACAGAAAACCTGCATGTGGCAGAACTGGGGAGGAGCTGGTGCAATTGGTTATTAGAAGGTATGTACACTGTATATCACATTAAAAACAAACAAACAAAAACAATGTAAGCCACCTCCTTTTCACTCTGCCTCATATCTATTTTAAACCTAACAAACCACTTCAAATACCCACAGACCTCCAAAGGGAAATATTCCAACCCCATCTCTCAGTATGGAAAATATGAATCACTTAAGGGGTAAACCTTCAGAAATCTATTCCTGTCTTCAGACAGATTCTGTCTGTGACTTAACATTGCTACGGAAATATGTACCTCCTGGGACCACAGTGGGAAAATCCCACATGCCATCGCCTCTCTCAATTCCCATCCATTTCTGTCTCCTCTTTCTTATGGAAGAAAGCTCGAGCCTTCGTCTTAGTCAGGAAGATAAAGTGATTTCATTAAAATAAGGTAGAGTCAACATTTCCTCATAGCCAATCCCAAACCGGGGATCACCCCAACTGTCATAGGGCAAACTGGGAGGGGGCTGAGCTCAGATGCTTCCGAAAGCCTTTTTTTCCCCTTCTTTTTTAAAAAAAATATAATTATTTTATTTTCCCATGAACAGTGCCTTATTTTCCACGAACAGCACCTCATCAAGACAGTAAAATATATTCTCCACCACTTGCATATATTTAAAGATTGAAAGGATATAAAATAGACCAGTTTCCCCCCAGTGTCCAAGGTTGAAGTTATTTCTTACTGAGAATTTTATTCATAATGATATTGATCTTTATGGAAAAGCAAAAAGAGAGAAAAGAGCAAAGGATCAAAAGCCAGTCTGAGCCAGTCTGTCTGTGACATTGCTTACGTAAAAACTAAACTACACAAAAACAAAACAAGAAACAACACAGATTGCCATTTTCTGACTGTTTTATAAGAACAGCATTTAAATCTCAATATTTTCTCTTTGGATATGAAATCTATTTTCTGACCCTCCCTAGAAGAGAGATCTTCTGCATCTCTAAGCCCTCATGTAGCACAAATCAGAATAAAGACTCCTTGTCAAAACAGATGAGGAAAGTGCCCTTCAGAGGGAACCTAAACAGCTGCAATCACAAGAAAGACAAACACCTTGACAACAGGGACAGAAAGATTGAGAAGCAAATGCATAGATACTGCAGCAATACAATGGGATAGAGAGAACTCACAGGCATCCTCCTGGGGATGCACTCCAGAGCTGCACCTTGTCTCAGATGAAAGAATCATGGTTGCTAGCACTTTCCCACCCACTGCTGGGCTCATCATCAAGTGATGATTTGTCACGTGTGAGCGCAGTGCAAATAATGTCTCAGCGTCACATCCACCATGTCCTCAGAGAAGCCAGCAGAGCTGGTCCCAGTCTGTAGGGGAATCAACACACGTTCCTGCTTTTATGGCATGGCCAAGTGCTTTTCTCTGAGCACAGCTGGTAGTTTTATTTCTGTTCTTGGTGATATCAAGGAAGACCCAAAGTCCTTTTGCAGAAGAATTTGTGTCCTTCAGGATTCACTCTTGTGCCTTTTGTATGGCAAAGGCACAAAGCACATGAAATAAGGTACAAGTGAATTATTAATCAGCAAGCGAAGAGTGGCCGAGTGAAAACAGAAAAACCATGATTTATGAAGTTATTTGTCTCACAATACTTTCCATATGCTTATGCTCAAGGACAGATTTACAGTGTTGTGTACAGTCTTACCATTACTTAAGAACTGATCCTGAAACAAGTAACATAACTCTGAAATGACTGTTGTCCTTTGGTTTGCTTTTTCTCTTTTTCCCCAACCACTCCTCAGCAGCTGCATTCCTCCTCAAATCTCCACTGCACCTACAACTGCACAAGAAGCACAGAGCCCACATGTCCCAGGTAGTGATGGTGGTGGGTTCCAGTCCTATGCTGGGGTGCTGTGTGGTGAAGGTAACCTGGGCCAAGAAAGAAGAGCAGCTTAGCTGGGACAGTGAGATGAGAATCACATATCTTCTCCCTCCCTCATCAGTGGAACTGGGGTGGAATCAGGTCCGCTTACAGGCAGGCAAGTGGTAGAATCATATAATCATTTGAGTTAGAAGGGATCCTAAAGGCCATCTAGTCCAACTCCCCTGCAAAGAACAGGGACACCTACAGCTCCATGAGATGCTCAGAGCCTGGTCCAGCTTGACCTTAGGTACCTCCAAGGATGGGCATCCACCACCTCTCTGGGCAACCCGTGCCAGTATCACAATAGCAATAACTGGAATATTGGTGCTTTCCATCTTCCAGGAACTGGGGAGAAGATGGGCAGGTAAAAAAGGTCTCCTAGGCCTCTGTGACCCTGACACCATTTGAAGGAAAATTACACAGCAACAGAGAGATACCTGAAACTGTCAGCTCGGATTCGAGAGCACTGCTTCGCAGTCCTGCCTTTGATCACAGCCCAACAGACATGCAGAGGAAATTTAAGGTGGAAGGTACACGAAAATTGGCCACTCTGTCTATGACCTTTCAGCTCCAAAGGCCCTGAGGGTTTTATTTGACTTCCAGAATAGAAGTTAACAAGAATATTGTTCTTAGCAAGCCAGGATATTTCTGCTGCGCATGCAAGAAAGCACTAACGCTAAATTCATGGGCACAGTGACACCCAGTGGTAGTGACTTCCACAGCCTGGCTGTACGTGCTATGCTGTACATGCCTTCCCTTATGCTCCCTATACTGCTCTGCCTCATTATGTTCCTAGAGACCACTGCAGCAGCCAGCAGCAGAAGGAGGATCCTCTGTTCCCAAAATAAATTTTTCCCTGTATGCCCACAGGCTGCAAATGCTGGGGAGGCAAGAGTTTTCTTGGCTGAGCTAAGGCTCCATGTGAGGATGTATAACAAGCCTCACTGCTGCAGGGTGGTGAGCCTTCCAAATTGCATGGTGCACTTTACTCTCATGGTATCCCTGGGAAATAAGAATGCAGGACCATTTCTGCTCTGGAAATGGAAATTGAATTTCCTCTGCATCTTGCTTACCAGAAGCACTGTTTTCTCTGTGTTAGTAAATAGTTTTATCTCAACCCAAAAGTTCTTTTTTTTTTTTTCCCCCCAGCTCTCTCTCTTCCATCCCACTGAGAAGGGGGGAAGTGAGGGAACAACTGTGTGATGCTCTGCCATCTTCTGGGTTAAACCACAGCATCCTCCCGTCAACTCTGTTCCCCCACACCAGAGCAAAATCACCTGCATTTAGTTACACCCAGCTCTGTGCCAAGCCAATCCTGTGCTGATCACTCCAGTGGCATCTGTGTGGGAAGCCCAAATCACCCCTGACATGTCTGGCAAGCTGGACCAAGCACTCTGCGCTGGTCACCATGGAAACATGATGTGGGAAAGGGAAAGATGCCAGACCCATGAGCAGAGCATCGTGACTTGCCTCACTGAGTTGGGGATATCTTCCTGCACCCCACGGACTGCTAGGGTGGTGCTTGCTGTTCTCCTCTCCTTTGTAGCTCCTGAGCCTTAGTATTTTATTTATTTGTTCCTCTCTCGTGGTTTCAGACTCCTCTATGCAGGCTGCAGGGAGTGTACCTGAAGGATGCTTCAGTGCTGCTTCCAAGCAGAAATGGAAGCGCCCGCGAAATGCTCTTTTTTGGAAAATGCAGCTACACTCCTGGCCCAGTTTTCTGCTGTGGGTACATATATCAGATGTCAGGCACAAACCCTAGCAGTGTGGAAACAGAGAAGAAGAAGCCAAGAACACGATATTGCACTATGCATGCACTGTGTCTCCAGGGCTGTATGAAAAAAACAACACAGGTGCTGTATTATTGGCAACCAGCTTTTAAATGCTGCATTACAGCTGTTATTTCAGTTTATTAATCTTAAATCATGCAATGTATAAACTCTCACTTTTCTTGAAGACTGGCTTAACCTCATGAGCTGTGAGGTCTGGGTGTGCCCTCTGGATGCCCACACCATGTCCCAGCAAGGGATGGAAAGAAGGCAGACAGACTCTTCAGCAGGGTCTTTTTGTGAAAGGACAAGACTAAAAAGACTAAAAGAGGGGAGATTTAGGTTAGATATAAAGAAGCAGTTTTTTTTTATAATAACAGTGCTGAGGCACTGGCACAGGTTGCACAGAGAGGTGGTGGATGCCTAGTCCTTGGAGACACTCAAGGTCATACTGGATGGGGCTCTGAGCACCTGATGGAGCTATGGATATCTTTGTTTACTGCAGGGGAGTTGAGCAAGATGGTCTTTAAAGGTCTGTTCCGACTCAAAAGATTCTATGATTCTAAGGTGGAGAACCTGATGAGAAGGAAGAGGAAATCCAAGTTCCCGCAATTAAGGCCAAAATTCAGTTAATGCTCTTTGAAATCTGCATATGGCATGATTCCTCTCACCACTCAAGAAAGAGAGAAAACGTCAGAGCTCCCCAGCCTGTCTCTATGATAGGAAAAAATGTATGGCTTATGAGGAAGAAAGAGGTATTCTTCCCATCTCACCTGATGCCAGTGTGTCATTAGAACATGAAACTTCAACAAACGATCTGCAATCGTTTCCTCCAGGTGCTACAATCCAGGGGCAATTTTTGATTTTAACTTGTGGGTTATCACTGAAGCACACCTGTTCTGCTGATGCAGACTCACATGTTACCCTGGGAAAATATACCATCTATGATATTTTTATCACAACAAAATGAAAAATAAGTTTGAACACCATGCAAAAAAGCGATTAGGCCCACTATTAATAACGCAGGATTTCAAGCATTTATATGTTTATTTCTGCCCAGAATCCAAAATTAAGCTGAACTAAAACATTCACTTCTCCAAGTAACACTGAGTATATCTCTCCAAAGCACAGACTTGCCTGAGCTTTCACAATCCACTACAGTACTAAAAATGATCCTGATCAATAGTAATTAGTATCTCTATCCAATTGACAGAAAATGATTGTTTAATCCCTGTAATAGTGGTCATTAGGTAGGTGATTAACATTACTTTGGTGCATTTCAAGTATTTAACATTCTTTCTGTGTTAAGTCCCTAGAGGGAAAAAAAGCAGGGATATTTCTCCATTTGATTAAACACTGCAAAAAAACATAAAATCACCTTTCTCAGCCAAAAGATTTGTGACAGACAAAGCTGCCAAATAATCCCAGCCTAATCGGCTTCCTCAAGTGGCGGAAGCTGCTATGACGATGCTCCCTCTGACACTGGCTCTTTGCTGTCTCCAGAAGGCAGGAATGGGCATTTTCAGATGTCTGTCCATGTCACTCACATGCTCTCTTTCAGAAAACTTGGGAAAGTCTGTGCTCTTAGCTCATCCTGGCTATCCACGGGCTGTGGAGGGTAGAGAGTGCAGATATCTTCTTGTCAGGAGTGCTGCACAACAGCATTTTCATGAGGGTTAATTGTAATTAACTTTAATTAAATGTATCCTACCTTTGAGTAACTTCAATAATTACCTTTCTACAGTGCTTTACAACTCTTTTTTTTTTTTTTTTTTAATATTCATTTTTGCCATCTTGGAAACTCCGTTGGCATATTGGAAAGGGTAAGAGGATACAGATTTGACAGGTGAGCAACCATGGGAGGGACAAAATAAGAGCAGCTTTCTAAAGGCATTCTTTCAGACCTTGACTTCCCAGCAGCCCCTCAGATCTGCGGGCAGGAAAGCAGAGCAGGATGTGTGTTCCATCACATTTCAAAGTGACATTCCAAAGTCTCGAGAATTTAGGCCTCCTCTTGTTGAATCTTGATGAACTCTCATCTCATTTTCCTCATTTGCCATTTTCAAACTACTTTGAAACACGGTTTTTTTAAAAATTCTTCATTACAAACAACATCTGCACTCACCACTCTCTTCTTCTGTTTCAAAATCAGTTTAAAGAGGTGACAGACAAAAAATACCTGTGAAAGACGCAATGTGGGAATATATCACAGAATCATAGAATGTCTTGGGTTGGAAGGGACCTCAAGGATCATCGAGTTCCAATCTCCCTGCCACAGGCAGTTTTGCCAAGATCTAGTGTTTACCACTAGATCAAGTAGATGGAATCATAGAATGGCTTGGGTTGGAAGGGAACATATGTATATTTACACACATTTATGCATATTGTTTACATACACACAAACATATATACTGATTTGTTTATTTAAGTAACAGCAATATGCTCTAACCTGTCTCTGTCTTACAGGAGTTTCCCATCCTATCTCTACTTGTTCGTTTTGGCAGTGATTTGTTCCACTTGTGTATCAGGAAATCTGTTGCCCATGTATGTTTTGGAGCAGACCTGAACTAATTGCATGATGTCTGCTTGTTTGGTGCCAAGTGAAAGTGCTGGGTTAGTCTTTGGGAATGTCAAAGGAGTAAGACAGATGGTCGGCTGATATGGACAGCCATCACATCACCAATCAAACCTGTTGAGCTCAGCCATATATATTTAGAAGCACAAGCAGATGGTAAGTCATTTTCAAACACAATTGAGTTTTTTTCTGAGGGTTCAATTAATCACATAGGAAACAGTTTTTGCTGGGTATAGGATGGAGAGAAGGCACTGGTCTGAAAGGAAAGGAGGAACCATGGTTGGAGCATCACTGCATGAGCAGCAGTGATCCCAGATTTTTGCATACTGCCTTCTGCCCCTTATTCAGGGTAAGAGGCAGAGCCTTCATCTGAGACAGCAAGGACCTCTGTAATTTAGAATGGAGCGTCTGGAGGCCATGGTACTGGAAGTGATGATCCCTATTGCTATTAGCAGAGATCAGTAGTGAGCAAGTTTTCAGAGCAGGTTCCCCTGCACATAGCTCCATGATTTCTGAGATGTGCTTTTCAAGCCTGTCTGTATGTCCTTCCACAAACCACTTCACCTCTCCATGCCTCAGTTTCCCCAGATAAGAAATGAATGACATGACCCAGAATTAGTTGACAACATAAATCCTTTGCCATGTGGACGATGCTACAATCCCTTGCAATGTGACAGTTGCACCGCTGAACACTGGAGCTCTTACCCAACCATAAGAGAATTGAGACAATAAAAAGTCTCCAGCCGTGTCAGGGATTAAGGCAACAAAGAATAGTTTTTGGATCTGAGAGGTCTGTAAGGAGCAATCACAAAGCTCTTCCTACCTCATTTTCTGTGGACATACATGTTTAAAACTTCTCTGAGCCTGCAGCCACCTATCAGCAGACAGAATGCTGCGTGCAGTGAATGACAGCAGAGACCAAAGATCAGCAGCTCCAAGGAGGCCGAGGGAATGATTTTCTCTCTGCACAACACAGAAGTGTCAAACGCCTGTTTTGCTTAATGACATTTTCTTTGGCGATGGTCTGGAGACTAAACATGCAGCTCATCACAAAGCAGGACTGTGGCTGTTTGCACACACATTGCTATGCACCAGAGAAATAAATATGAATTAGGAAGGAGAGGTGCAACATAAAAGCACAGCATTTCTGCTCTGGGGGCTCATGGATGGATCTTGGAGGTTAGCAGCACTGTTCTCTTGCTCCAGGACAGCTGGCTGAGTGGACCGAAGGGATTCTCAACTCAGGCATTATACCTTTAACTTATTCTTAACTGCACCAGTATATGAGTGCCTGCATATTCCATGTTTAAAATCAGAAACCAGCTCATAACAGAAAGCATATTGGCACAGAGGTAAGGAAAACAGCAAAGTTTTTTCGCAAAAAAACTTGGAATGAAATTATGGCCTTAACCATCAATTTTAGCAAGCTGCATTCTAAGACGGAGCCAAAGATTTACAGGCAAATCCTGTCACTGTGAGTCCTTCCATGGATATTACCAGGCCTGTAAGTGGATATATTCATAACAATTTCTATCAATTACCATAAATCTGAAACATTTTATATTGAAATTCATTTCACAGTGTTGAGCATAACACGGACATCAAACACTAGTGCAATTTGGGGAAATACTGTGCCTGGCATTGCAGGAGCTGTTTCCATGTCATGTTCCACAGAACTTCTCAAACACTTTTGAAGTTGCAGCTTCAACAGGCCAAGAATGCTCTCATTTTAGGTTGATCTTTCCTAAAGACCAGCAGTATCAACAACCTTGCCTTCTTTCTGACAGAAATACACTCAAACACATTCACACCAGCTCAGTGCTTGATTGAGCACAGAAAAACTCTGACAGTACTTGTGAAAGTTGTTTTTGTGATTTTCCAGCCTTACACACCGCCATTGAAATCCCACAGTGCCTACATTTCCCAGGAGCAACCATGTCTGACATTTCTCCACCTTTGTTGCTGAAATTGCTAAAGGAAGCCCCAGTCTGCATACCATATCATGGAAAAAGTGACATGAGCACATGGTATCTCCCTGCCCATTCTGTCTGCAGGATGTTTGCATCCATTGACCATCAGTGAAGAACTTTCCCAATGATATTAAGCATGTTTTGTACCTATGGCATGTACGGGACACATGAGGTATGTTCTTGTGTTAGAATGCATGTCAGCTGTCTCAACTGACTTTCTCCCTGTGCTGTGAATGGCCTTCTTTTGTGTGATGATGCAGTATGAAATCTGCTCTCAAAACAGTAAATTACATTCATCGTTGCAGACTGTGATCAGTAGAGCATGACTGCACAGGCTTGACTTCAAAACTGAGCATGTGCCTTAAAAACCAGCAGCTTACAGCTATGCAGGTTGCTACAGTTTCTGAAATGTAGCTCAAAAGGAGTTAGTTGCTTTTCCAAACAAAGCAAGCTTTATCTTCCCTGATCCATCCTCCCTTCCTTCCTTCCTTCCTTCCTTCCTTCCTTCCTTCCTTCCTTCCTTCCTTCCTTCCTTCCTTCCTTCCTTCCTTCCTTCCTTCCTTCCTTCCTTCCTTCCTTCCTTCCTTCCTTCCTTCCTTCCTTCCTTCCTTCCTTCCTTCCTTCCTTCCTTCCTTCCTTCCTTCCTTCCTTCCTTCCTTCCTTCCTTCCTTCCTTCCTTCCTTCCTTCCTTCCTTCCTTCCTTCCTTCCTTCCTTCCTTCCTTCCTTCCTTCCTTCCTTCCTTCCTTCCTTCCTTCCTTCCTTCCTTCCTTCCTTCCTTCCTTCCTTCCTTCCTTCCTCCCTCCCTCCCTCCCTCCCTCCCTCCCTTCCTCCCTCCCTCCCTCCCTCCCTCCCTTCCTCCCTCCCTCCCTCCCTCCCTTCCTCCTTTCCTTCCTCTTTCTCTCTTTCTCTCTCTCTCTCTTTCTCTCTTCCTCTTTCTCTCTTTTTTGCTTGCTTGCTTGCTTTCACAGTATAATGCAAAAAACTTTTTTTTTTTTTTAATAAGGCTAAAAAACATTTTTTTTTTTGTTTTAATGTTAAAGCCAGAATCCCCAAAAACATCTCCTAGTAAGACAAAGCTTTTGCACCTCACTCTGTCTTCTGATAAAGATTTGGAGGCACTGTTGAAGTAAACGTGTACAATGATCTGTGAACAGGGAAGTCAATGGGATAGCACCTAAAGAGAAGATGGTAGGATTAACTAATTGCTGAAGTAGTTTTAAGGAGATAGATCCTAAAGTAAACTGGAGGAAAATGTCCTGGTGATGCATTCTGTGAATGTGTAACCAACAATGACTTTTTTTTTTCATATTGTGTGCATTTGACTGAAAAAAATATTTGCTTTGTCCAAACTTCATTAAAGACACCTGTAAAAATGCTAAGGTAGAGGGAAAATAGACCCTAAACAAGTTGGAAATGTGGCAGGGCTGCCATGAATGAATGGCTTTAAGTCTAAATTTGGAAAAAAAAAAAAAAATGTCTATCAGTCAGAACTCATAGCAGGTCTCACTAGTGTTATCAGATTTGGAATTGCTTCAGAAAAAATCCCTTCTCCTCCTACTGAAGTGCAAATAATTTGTTTCAGTTCTGTGATTAGATGGGCACTGTGTGATATGCAAGACACCAGGCCACTCACTGCACAGTGAGAATAAAAATAAATGTCAAACAATTCCAATTTTGTGAAAGAGAACATATCACAGCGTGTTGGGTTTTTTTTCAGAGATTTTTTTTTTTCAAATTTGTCATCAATATTGTTTATTTACTCAATAAGAAATTCCTTTTTCTGAGCATAATATAAGTAATGAAATTAAAATTTCAGAAAGGTAAATACTGAGAAAACATTCAAAATTCTGAGTAGTTTCTATAAAATTTTGTTAGAAATCAATTTTCTTCCCAGTGAGCCTGCTAATTAGAGATATAATCCGTCCTAGCTTAAGATGCACATATAAGAAAAGCATACCTCTGGTCCTCAAGTAGTTAAGGGAACAATGTTGGAAATGGAACATAAGCATAGCTGCATTAACATAAAGCTCTTTCTTTTTGAGGTTACCCATCACCAGTTCCTCCCCTGTCCCCAAAGCTGAACCTTTGAGGAGCTCTTGAGAGTCAGCCTGGTGTTGGGGGGTGAATTTTTCAGTTTCAGTATGTGAATATTCTTTCGTTATTCCCATTTTTCATGAATATTGACTCTCTGCAGAAAGGTTGCACTCAGAAAACAGACCTGCCTCAGCAGCACAGACTTGTCTTCACCATGACATCAGGGCCATCACTGGGGATTGGTGCTGTGCAAGGCTGTGGACCAACGCAGTGCCTTGCAGATGAGCTGGTTGCAGTGGGAGGAGGGGGCTTTTGGACACCTTTTTGGACACCTTTGTCACCACAGTTTCTTGCCCAGCTCTTGATGGGAAGTAAGATTCTACCTTAACATTGTGTTTTCCACCGTTGAAGCAGAACAATGGCGCAAGGATTACTGAAAGGCAACATTGACATATGGAGCACAGGCTGTTGAAAAACATGGCTCTAGATACCAACAAAAAAACATTTCCCTGTTGATAAGCATTTTCAACAGCAAGGTTTCAAGCCTCTATTTATCCTTTGACCTGCTCCAAGTCTGTCTGTGCTGAAGTTAATGTAGAGGTGTTTTTTACATTCAGAGGAGCTGAAGAACCAGATCAGGAGCTGCTGAGGTTGGCCTACAGCACTGGGATTGCCTTCTCCTGGGGCTGTACAGCCAAGGGGGTTTTGCACATGGAGGTGCTGACTTATGGCGAGACACTAATGACACAATGGTGTTTTTTCTGCAAAGTCATTTTGCGTCATGGACTACACAGACCCACTGACATCCACAGTACGGAGTTCATCCTCTTTAGGGAGGTGGTGTGGGCCAGATACCTTTCACTGCACTACCAGCAGGAGCAGACCAAAGGATCTTTCCAGTTTGATTTCGGAAATCATGGGAAAGTGATGAAACGCTTTCAAGAGAATGAAGGTTTTCACCAAATGGCTTTTTAACAGAGAGATTTATATTCAGTGAAACTGTTGACACAAGAAAAGAGAATTATTTTTCACAAGAAATATGTTTCTTTGAACATTTTGACAAGAGTATTAACAAATGCTTTTTTAACTGTGATTTTTATAAAAACCAGACCATACTGCTTGAGTGAGTTCAGGCAGATACAGACAGAAAAAATTGAGCAATTCCGTGCTCACTTCAGCACAGAAGGCTAATTGGAAATTTCTGTACCTCACAGGCAGTCATTGCAAGTTCTCCTTTTCCAGTGCTTGGGCCAAAGGAGGCAGAAGAGGTAAAGAAAGTTTTAAGATAAAACTGCACACATAATTTTGCTTTCTGTAAAATGTCTAAGTATATCTCCTGCTCAGCACGTCCATCAGTGGCTTTGGTAGTGTTTTGGTAGAGTTTTCCTGTATGCTGTTCAAAAGCAAACTCTGTTGACCCAGCAGAACTAACGTGGCTACAACATGGCTACAACAAAAACTGTTGTCTCCCATAAGAAAAGTAGCTAACTTAAGATATTGGTGTAAACGTATAATTTTACTGTGTTAAGATTTGGAGATAGTAGATTTGTAAAAGCATAGCTGGGGCATGAACTGACAGAGGAAATTTAAGTCTTCCAAAAGCAAAGTGCTATGCCTTGTGTACCAGAATCTCTGGGAAAAAATAAAAAGAAGAAAATTGCTTCTGTAGGAATGTCAACATTTCTGTCCTGGTTCATCCTGTAGAGGATGCAGAAATCCTTACTGATGTTAGAATGAGTGACCACTTCTGTAGAGATATTTTTCAAAAAGATGAGGCCAGACATCAAATACAGCGCCTTGCTAATTGTATAGCATTGCCCTCTTTTTGCATTCTGCACACTCTTCTGTGTTACCATACAATTTAAAAAGACCATCCAACGGTATCCTTTCACATTTGGATTTGGCTGCCTTACCAAAACGATCCACTTTTCTAACAGCCAGGGCCAACAAGTGTTTTCATCAGCTTGATAGCTCATTCAGAAATGTATCTTTAATTTCACCTATCACTGAGCTCTTGTATGTCACACTGCTTACCCGACATGTAGAATGGGTGGGCCAAGAAAGGAGCTCTTACCTTCACAGATCTGAAGTATTTGAGGTTACCATTTTATTTAATGTTTTTCTGAATGTTGAATCATAGTTGCCTCATAAGCCGATTCTGTATGGGCGTGTAGTGGCTACTTGTAGTAGTGAACTTTCATTCTGAGGTTGTTCCTTGAGTCCCCCAGAAGTCCAGTTAAACAAGAATGATTTCAAGTTCCGCTAAGGGCATCAATCAAGATTTGAAGAGGGCAAAGACAAATACCAAGGCTGTTAGTTTTCATGTATCCATCCACCAAATTAGGAAAAGACTAAAGAAAATAACAAAATACTCCTGTTTCAGTGCTTTTTCTTCAAGTTATGCTACAGGGAGCCAAGTCATCCACATTTAAAACACAGACGTAGGTCAGCCACTGGATGGGTTTAGCCTAGCAGCTGGAATGCCATTGCCTTTCCTGTTAATTAAATCTAAATGTCTCCTACCAATGCTTTGCCTTGCTGCACTCCACTTCCCTGTGCTCCAGGGAGACTCTTGTAGCTAAATTTTCTTCTTCTTTTAACTTCAGTATTGGCTTTTGATAACAAGAACATTCTTCTACAGCAAAACTATGCTGGTTTTGCTTGTAGGTTTGAATTTTCTGTGTTCATGTCTTAACTTTCTTAATAAACATGCAGTCATTTGCTATTCGTAGGTGAATTATTTGTCCTTGAATCTGTATAACATTTTTGTTTTTCTTTTCTAATTACCAGATTTCTGAAGAGTTGATAGACAGTAATTAACCTCACTTAAAAATATTAAAATAAAAAAAATAAAATATTAAAAATATTAAGTTTTATTTCTGCTTTGAACATGCCTTCAATTTTGTTCCCTGTGCAAGCAGTTGCACATGGTGGTGTAGACATTTTCCTGCATCAAGTAGATTAACCTCCCCTAGCTTTCAGTGACATGTCTTCCAAATCTCTGTTCTCACAGACCTATGGTGGCATTAGCCTATTTTTGGACATCCCTTTTAAACTATGACTGCAAGATGTGGACACAACTTTGAAACAGAAAAAGATTATAGTATCAGAAGAGGAAATACCATCTCTCCTCTCCCACCCAACAGCTTACTGTCCAAATCTGCAAAGATTTGTTGCCTCAGTGATGACAATACTGCCTTAAGTAGCATTATACTGCTAGACGTGTTTCTGCAGTGTTAGGAGTTCATATTCCCTGTAGGCAGGTGTTAGGATATCAGCCACAAAGTGTCCCATCTAATCAACTCATCTCCTTGGAAAGAACAGTGCCTGAAGTGGATTCAGTGACTACGGGTGAACTAAAGCAGGATTCTCAGACATCTCAACATATTGCAGCAAACTTCCCAGGCCTAACTGGAATGCTTAAATTCTTGATTTACCTTCGTACAGCACACTCCTTTAAGCAGCTGTTTACAAGTGAATCCCAATGCTGATGTGCTAAGAGATCCATCTTCCAGAACTGATCTTCTGCTAACCCGTGCTTTCACATTAGTTGTATTCCCTATTAAAATATCACACTTGACTTCCAAGTAAATATATTGCTGTCTTCTAGTTGCTAGGTGTTTCTGGGCCTCCACTGTCTTGTTTGCTCCCAGTGCTGCAGTAAGGGTGTACATGACCTAATTTAGTGCACATTATCTGGTCTTTCAAAATACATCAGCAATTATAATGAACCGTAGCCATCAGATTAAGATTTTTAGGTTATTTCCCAAAGAAATTTAATGCAGGCACTGCTATTTGCCATTTAACAAGCTTCTGTAAAGTACTGATAGCATGGATAGCTCCACTGATTTTAAAGCCAAAAGGGAACTTTACTATACTCTCCTTTACAAAGGAGAGAGGAGAGGAGAGGAGAGGAGAGGAGAGGAGAGGAGAGGAGAGGAGAGGAGAGGAGAGGAGAGGAGAAGAGAGGAGAGGAGAGGAGAGGAGAGGAGAGGAGAGGAGAGGAGAGGAGAGGAGAGGAGAGGAGAGGAGAGGAGAGGAGAGGAGAGGAGAGGAGAGGAGAGGAGAGGAGAGGAGAGGAGAGGAGAGGAGAGGAGAGGAGAGGAGAGGAGAGGAGAGGAGAGGAGAGGAGAGGAGAGGAGAGGAGAGGAGAGGAGAGGAGAGGAGAGGAGGGGAGGGGAGGGGGAGGGGAGAGGAGGGGAGGGGAGGGGAAGGGAGGAGAGGGGAGGGGAGGGGAAGGGAGGGGAGGGGAGGGGAAGGGAGGGGAGGGGAGGGGAGAGGAGGGATTTTCTTCTGAAGCAGTTTCAGTAAATCCAGAGCTAATCACTAAAATATGTAGTATTCATTTTTGTAAAAAGGATGTATGTTGTATTAAAATAACATTTATATTGTTATGACATCATCATATCAATTCTTTCAAACATAGTGTGCAGTCTATAATTAAAGAGTTGCAAACACCACCTGGTTATCTAGGTTTTTCATGTTTGATATACGTATCTCATAATGATCCTGTAAGATAGGAAAAGGGAGGGTTGTGGGGCCTGCTTCATGGCCATGGGACAGTGTGACACAAAAATTTACCAGAAGTCATGTAAGTAATCTGTGACAGAGTACTAGGTTTAACTCACATCTCTTAGAACAGCAAGACCTGTTTCCTTCTTATTGATTTCAATAAAGACTAGTGGGTGATAGATCAAGGATAAATGTTTGCCACTTCAGGATGGTACCTGTAGAGAAAGCAAGTCACGATTCTGAAGTTTCTCCTTGATAACCTGCTTCTTCCTGGTATCTTCCTTCTGGAACAGGAATCTGTGGTGAAACTTCTGAGGTCTATGCATGTGGTGAAAACTTTCCATGGATTTCAGTGTGCTTATTTAAAGTCAGGGTCTTCTCTTACTATCCCTCTCTTCATTTTATTTTTCCACAGTTCTGGTTTAATAGCTAATGAAGTACATATGCCGAATTAAATACACAAAAGTGCACATATTCAGAAGTGTAATTGAAGACTAAACTAGACATAAAGCATGTGGGGATTAAAAGTGGTTTTAGCACTCTGAATGAAAAAAGCTGTGAGTCATTCTTGCAGTGTTGGCAACACAGACTTTAAAAACTTTAAAAGAGCCACTGTTCATAGCTTGTGTGAGAAGGAACACTGAAAGTTCCTTGCAAAGACTGATAGAGGAGGGGAAAAGAGAGGAAAATTATCTGGATGTGAGAGGAAGGAGCACAGATTAAAACAAGGACTCTTGGTGATAGTGTAGGAAACCAACTTGCAGTATGCCTGCCAGCTTTTCCTCAGTAGAACCAGCACGACTGCCATCCAGTCAGCTGCATCCTACCTACTGTTGTCAGTGTAGCATGCCTACACCAGTGTGAAAGGTAGGAAGCCTTCTTTACAGACTCATACTGCCATAGGATGCTGTAAAGAAGTTACTGTCTCAGTTAAGAACTAATACAGGTGTTCAGTTCTTCACTATCTATCTGAAGATGTCCATTCATCTCAGGTTCTTTCTTTTACATCCAGAGAATGCAGTTCAGTGGGTCTTCCTGCACTAATGGACACCGCTTTACCCGGTATCACTTTCTTACTGCTGATGAAAGGAAAACATCCAATTTTATTTATTTATTTATCTATTTATTTATTCATTTACTTATTTCCTGAAGAATACGATCACTAAAAAGAGAAGAAAGTGATTCCTCATGAAGATCAGTACTGCCTTTTCTGTTGCTGCCGTTAATTCACCTTAGCCCAGGTCGACTCATGTACTGATGAGCCAAACATAGGAGAACCCCAGCCCTCATCTGTGGGAAAGCCAATAGCAGGCCTGTGCTCTCATGAGGAGAGAGATTGGAAGAAGGGATAATATTTCAGAACACTGCAAAAACAGTGTGATCAGCATGGGAAACTTATGCAGTGCTCTCAAGGGTTCTTTTGAGACACAACACCACCTCAAAATTAGGATTCACATATGTACATTAGGATTCAAGCAAGTTAAAGCTAGCAAATCATTAGTAGAGTTGGACAGATGTGCAGCTCTTGGGAAATGCAATGAAGTGTAACTGCAGAGTTCAACTCAGTGCAGGTATTCAATCAATGTGTGCATTCAAATTATTAAAGGCTTATTGAAAAATTGCTCAACCAGGAAGAAGATCACATTTGGCTTTCCCATAGAGTTGTACTAAATACAAAGCAATCTGCATCAATGCATTTCATTTATTACCTGTTTCTGGATCTATTTTTAATGTAACTCTGTGGTATTTTGATGGCATTTAAACTTATGGTCTGAATTTTCAGATCTTCTTCATAGAAAGGAACTGAGGAAGACCTTGTTGAAGTTTGGCAACTTCAGAGTTGAGTTATCCATTATCAACCTAATATGTGAGTAATCTAAGATTTTCTGTTTCTGAATTGTCTTGTGAACAAATCTAAGTTGCATTAGTCTGTGCATTAAGCACAGCTCCACATGCAACATGTGGACCAATTTCAGTCTATGATTTGTTTGCTCCCATTGACCATTCTGACTGAAAGCACTGAAATGAATGAGAGATTTCCATTCATTGTTTGCTCTCTGCGACGTGATTGTCCTCCTGATGAGGGGATGCAATTGTTACTGCTAGCTGAAATATTTTAAAATGGATTCAAAAAAGTGACTGAAGAACACACTTGTCTGTACATGAATACTCTTATTTACATGCAAATAAAGGTATTTGTTTGCAAAAAATAGAAAAAAATAGCTATTCTGAGTCATTATGTAAACAAAACCCCATTCCAATCAATGACCAAGAAGAAAAACAGAATGGCAGTCATGGATGCACTGGTGCAGAAGAACCTTCTGTAAAGTTCTTATTAGCTATCCCAACAGAGAAGGCTGTCCCAAAACCACCCAGAAACACACATTTGCAGAATTAACTTGGAAATACAATACAGCACAGCCCAGTACTCCAAAGTTACAATGAGAACCGCCGTCTGTATCTGTACTTTTCATCTCACTGCACCTGAGTCAGAGTCATTGCCAAACACTTCAGCTTAACACAACATTGTTTTTCTTCATTGTTGAAATGGGCTTTAAAATGATACACAAGTAGTTTCCATGTGGGAGCACAAACTAAGTCCAGACACAAACTATCAAGAGCCTAATGTCTCACACACTTCCCCAGTTTGGATTTGGGCGATGCCTACTCTATTTTCACTGGATTATTTTCCATTTTCATGGCTATTTTTGTTCTCTTACTAAATGTTCAGCACCAGGCTGGGAAGCAGCACTGTAACAGATGATGCAGATGATACTTAGGATTAGAAAATCAACAGCAAGGCTATTTTCATAGAATCATAGAATCATTAATGTTGGAAAAGACCTCTAAGATCATCCAGTCCAACCACCAACCCACCCCTAGCATGCCCACTGACCACATCCCTCACTGCTACATCTACAAGTCTCTTGAGCATCTCTGGGGGCAGCGACTCCACCACCTCCCTGTGCTAATGTATCACCATTCTTTTGGAGAAGAAGTTTTCTTAATATTCAACCTGAATTTTCAGCCAATTCTGCTCTGGTATCCAGCATGCTGAGTGCAATAAATGGAAGTAAGTGAGGACAGGATTTCACTTGAGCATTTTCAAGTGAGGTTTTCAGAATCACTCGCCAGAGACATTTACAACAAATGGCAAAGTGCTCATTTCACTGCTGTTTTCCAGAGATACAAATCTAGATCTTTACTGCATGCACTTGAAAACATTCTCTCTAGCTTCCGCTGCTATCACTGTGTATCTAAGATTGATAGCAATAGAGGCAAACACGTAAGTAGGATCAGGAAATTCAGAGACACTATTGTTTGCTTTGGAGTAGCTATAATGAATCAAGGAAACAAAAGAAAAATCTCCTGCCCTCACTTCTAACTTACATGAAACTTTGAAGTTATGCAATTGTTTTGAAGCAGGAAGCATCTCATGCACATCTGTAAGTGGCTGCAAAATTTGGTTTGTATTTCACATCTTTGAGTAAGGCATCTCAGAACAGCAAACCATCTCTCTGGCTCCCTTTGTACGCATAAGTATACAGATGGGAAATAAAACAGATACCTTTTTTCCAGATCTGCAAAAAGAAGTCTGCAGGAAAAAAAAAAAAATAGGCCAGGATGGAAGGGAAAAAACATCAGCACCAGGTTTTGTATGTTTGATGTGATTTGTAAAAGTACACCAGGTTTTGTATGTTTGATGTGATTTGTAAAAGTATTAATGCACTCATATGCCATTAATGTGGGAGGTGTCACAGTAAGCATCACTGAAAAGAAGCTGTGTCCTATCATAATTGTGTTCTATCATGCAAAGGAGGAGGCTGAACCCTGCTGGAAGAGTTTGGATCCCACTCAGATTTCTGTAAGAGTTTACAGAAAACTCTGCTCTCTTTTTCAGTAGAAGCTGTGGAAAACCTTGTGTCTCACTGTAAAGTTACTGGGATGCAGTTCTTCTATTTGTTACTCCTCTGTGAATCGGTAGGGGATTTACACTAATGCAAGAAGAAAAGTTTGATAACTGTGCCAGGTAGTGTCAAATAGACCTAACTCTTGTACTACAGGATTCCTTTCAACACACGTTCAAACCAGAGCTGTGGAAAGAGCACATGCTTCTACGTAAAATACAAATATGGGTCAAATACTGCAGTCATGATCTCATGCTTTGCAGCAGGAGATCAGAATGTGTTCAGGTACCGAGAAAATATATTCTCTTACTTCTCTGGGTTTGGACCTAATTCCAAACCACCCAAAAGCCATAAAGATGGAAAGAGATTTTCCAGTGCAGAACAGCAAGTCCTTCCAGGTGTTACATACTTCCTTTCATTTTCACTGAAGAAGAAAGTGGAAGGAGAGAATCAGAGAAGGGAATATCTCAGTTCAGCTCCTTATCATTCACTCCTCTTTCTGCTTCTCCCAGCTGTGCCATGGAGATGACTGAAAGGCAGCCCCATGCCTATCTCCCATCCTGGGATTTTGGAACGCAAACCCACCCATCATTGAAGAGGAAATGTGTTGACTGCCATTCAGGCCAAGTACTGAGTATTATGACAGTAAATCACCACTCTTGGAGGAAAGGAAAGTAGGTTTTATTTCAACCCAATTAAAACTGCCAGCCAGCCACACTTCATAGCTATAAATATATCGCTGAATTCTAGACATCTAAGAAGTATAAACAAGGACTTGCAAAATAATTTCCATTCATAGAGTTTTAGGATATGTAATCATATTTTCAGCAAAACAGGCTTTCTATTCCCAATTTTCCTAAAGATATCAGTTTTGCTCTGAAACCCATCTAAGATGTTTGCACTTTCTGCTACACAATGCAATCAGAGGGGGGGCCGGGGGGTGGTGGAAAGAGAGAGTAAGAGATTAAACCATGTGCTCTTTTGCTGAAAGCTGTATTTGGACTTGTGAGCTTATAAACACTGTGTGTCCAAGTGCTTAGGCTGTGTTCCACATTAGCTTCACCATTCAGCAGGATGCCAAGTGGCTGAGACCAGTGTGAGGTTTCATGGCCTATGGCTCATCTCCAGGAACAGCAGGGAGTGCAGTGGCATGGTGTCAGCAGGGGAACCCCAACAGCCATGGAGATCCCATCCTGTGTGCTCCCAGGGCTGTCACTGCAGGCTGACTATCCCCATGGGCTGCAGGTGGCACTCAAGAGGGTCAGAAGGAGAGGATTCCAGTTCTCCCTGCAGAGCAAGGGACTTACTGCCTGCGGGAGGTGGGATTCAACATGTGGTGCCAGGAAACATGCCTTAGGATTGTGCAGGATTGTTGAGGGATGTCAGAGGTAGTGTCCCTTTCTTCCCATGCAGCCATGAGATGCACCATGCTCAAAAAGCAATAGTCACAGAGCACATCTGCAAGAAGACAGCAAGGTACAATGCAAAGTGTAAAGAAGTCAAGATCCACCATCCTCTCCATGCAGACAACTGCTTATTGGAGCAGGCTGAAAAAGGAATAAAAAACTGACTGGGATTCACCATTAGCTTTTCACTATGAACACCTCTGCATTTCATCCTGTCTTGTGCCACGAAGAGCATCTCACTTTCCCAGCAAAGTCTCATGCCTAAGAAATCTGGTTTTGAAACAAAAGGAAACTCATTTCAAATATTGCTGAATGGAAGAGGAAAGCGTTTGAAAGTAAGATCTTAAGCCATTTCTCAGTCTTCTGTAGAACAACTGCTTATAGAGAAGTGGCATCAGGGAGCAGCACTAACTGCCAATTTCAGCATCTTTTCTGACCTCTGCCAGCCTACAACTTAGAGGAAGAACCACTCTGAGGGTCTGTGTCCTTGTCACATCCAGTCTGGACTTTTAACATAATCACCTCCACATTCTTTTCTCTAACTTGGAGAGATAAAGATTTAATGGGTGGATAAATGAATTTAATGGGTGGAGTTTGGTCATGAGTAGTGTCCCCCAGTAATCCATCTTGGGACTGATACTCTTCATTTTTCTTATCAATGGCATCACAGCAGGATAGAGTGTACCCTCAGCAAGTTTGTTGATGACACAAAGGTGAGTGGTGCAGCTGACACAACAGAAGCAAAGGATGCCTGGATAGGCTTGAGAAGTGGGTCAATGTGAACCTAATGAGGTTCAGCAAAGCCAAGAGCAAGGTGTTGTATTTGAGTCAGGGCAATCCTAGACATAAGTAAGGACCCCAAGAACTCACTGTGGGCAATTCTGAAGGACTTGGGGTCTTCATGGACAAAAAGCTGGACATGAGCCAGCTGTATACTATTTCAGCCAGGAAGGCCAACAGTATTTTGGGTTGCATCAACACAGAGGTGTCCAGCATGGCAAGGACGGGATTGTCTCACTCTACTATGCCCTTGCAAGACCTCAAATGGAGTACTGTGTCTAGGTCTGGGAATCCCAGCATAAGAACGATGCAGAGCTGTTGGAGCAGGTCAAGAAAACGCTATGAAGATGATCAGAGGATGAGAGCAGCCCTTCTCTGAAAACAGGCTGAGAGAGTTGGGCTTGTTTAGCTTGGAGAAAACAAGGCTCCAGGGAGTCCTCATTGCACTTTGCCAGAATTGGAATGGGACTTACAAAAAGAGGAGGAGTGAGTCTTTACATGGTCTGATAGCTATAGGGTTTTATAGGGTTTTGATAGCTCAGTTTTGACTGAGAAAAGAGGAAGTCAGGTGAACTGTGAGAGGGAATTCCTCACTCAGAGGGCAGTGAAGCCCTGGCACAGCTGGCCAGAGAAGCTTTGGGTGCCCATCCCTGCAGGCACTCCAGAACCTGTTCTAACCTGACCTGCTGGGTGGCAGTGCAGGTAGTTGGGGCTAGGTGGGCTTTGAGGTCCCTTTCAACCCAACCATTTTGCAGTTCTATGAATTACTGAGGCTTGTTCTATCAGGTGTTTACTTTAACATAATCCTGCAGCAGAAAAAACTAGAGCATCCTTTCCTCCAGTTGCTGTTTTAATGGCAAATAGCTCATTCTGCTGTCCATTTCTGGAGGCAGGTCAAGGTGTTAATTGCTCTTAGCCAAGAGCTCCATTATCTGAGCAATTTCTTCTCTGTATTCATCCTTCTGGAACAGAGCAGCTGAATTCTGCTGGCTGTTCTTTCCAGCAGCTAGAATTAAATGCTGCAGGCTCTGAGGAAAAAAAAAATGTAATAATAATTTCAACACTAGAAACTGCCTAGAAATGGAGCTATTGCTTCAAACTCCATCTTACACAACCTGCTCCTTACATTAAGAGGAAATGAAGGTCATTCTTTTCAGTAGAGGCCTGAGGAGGTTGTCTTCATTTAATGCAGTGGAAAGAGAATTTGGGTAAAAGTGCTGTTGGGAGGTTTTTGATATGGGCAAGAACTGAGTATGGCACTCTTCGTGGCACCTGTTCAGTGAAACCTTCAATCGAAAAGCACTGTATTTAAACACAGCGGCTTAAAGGACTGAACATGCACCAGAATTTTCCTGTGCTTTTTCATTGGAAATACTTTGTATTGACTTGGGAATTCAGTTTTAAAAGCCATTGTTTACTTTTGGTCATGGGGGAAATATCAAGTGATCCACAGACCAATGCAACATATATTTCCCTGAATTTGTTAACTGTATCCATGCAGGTTTTTTTTCTGATCAATGAGAGGAATAATACACAATTCTCTTATCTGACTTCTTTGGATTTGTGACCAGATTATGGGCAGTGTTTCAGCATCACTCTTCTTCCCCTATTTAAAAAAAGCAGCATCTGTGATGATGCTCTGAGTGTTGTGTTTTACACTGCTCACTCATTAGTTTCTGTGGAAATTCCAGGGGATCAAAAAAGAGTAACTCAGCTTTAGGTATGCAGATGAAAAAGCCCACAGAGAGAAACTGAAGGGCTTCCACCAAGAAAGGTGAAGCTCCTGCAGAGAAAGTCTGGCAACTGAGAATCAGGCTCCTGCCAAAAGCCATTTGTCTAGGCTCCATTGTCCAGAAACCTTTCAGAGTTACTAAATTTCATTTCTTTTCTAGCAGGACAAACAGCACAGGATCTTCTGACCCAATATTTTTTCTATTGAGCAATGCTGAAGAATTTGGTCTGTGGAAGGGAAAGAAGGTTTAATTTGTCTTTAACTTGATTTGCTGGGTATTGTAAGATATTACAGCCCCAAACAGATGTAAATTTGGTAATATCACTATGGATAAACTTCTGTTTCTAGCACCTCACCATTACATAGTTTTGGAATGGGAATGCACTCCAGTTTACAATGCAAACAAAAGAAAATAATTTCTAGAGTTCCTCCAAATTAATTATGATTGGATTAGGAAATAATAGCAATCTGTTTCATTGCTAAGTTCTCAAGGCCTGTCTGTGTGTTGGTGCATCTACAAGATACGTCATAAAACAAAAAAGTCAACATCAAGCTGTATATTTTCACCTTCCCAGCAGGACCTGTATTTTCTACCATGTCCTAGATTTCTTCAACTGCCTTTTAATTACCTGTGATTTCCAGAGAATTGTGGTAGGGTGTTTTTGTTCCTGCATGCTGGCAATCTGATTGCATACAAGGTTCAATTGAACGAGTGTCATCTCTGATTTATTAACAAGATTCAAGAGCAGCCCATTACTCAGGGTGCAAGCAAAAGCCAAGGAATTTGCACAATCTGTATGCAGAGCACATCCTGAGCAGCAATTTGAAAAGGCTGTAATTCATTTCATCATTCGGCTGGAAAGATGCAGAGCGCCCAGGCTCCAGAGATTGCCATAGAAAATGGCAGCAAGGCTCCTGCGGGATGCTGATGATAAATGGGAATGTTTTTCCTCCTCTTTCTGATGGCCACCCACAGGTCAAAAGTCTTTGAAGCCAAAGTGTGTTTGTTTAATGTGTGAGAGATTCCACTACTGTCCTTTCTGGTAGTGTTTTGCATGGATGTTTTGCTGTGAAAAGCCCTGGAGCAAATTGCCTTAAGATCCTTAGGTTTCCATTGAGGAGAATCATCAGCCAGGCACATTCAGCAATAAATTACTCCCTGTTTGGGAAATTTCTTGACTCAAAAACTTTCAGTTTATGCTCTGGGGACTTAACAATTTGCTGCGCTGATTCTAAACCACCAAAACACCACAGGAGAGTTTACAAATGCAAAGCATGATATGCATTTTTAGGACAGATGATGATCTGATTGCACTTCAGTTATGTGAGCTGCACACAGCTGTGGTATGCTGGTGTCTATCTCCCTTTTGGTTCCATGAGCAGAATTGAACACTTTCCAGTTTGGGACAAAATGCAACAGGAGGCTGGTTTTACAGAGGTTGCCTAAGGCATACCGATTCTCATTTCTGTCTTCAAACCCAATTGGTTTTGCCTTGCAGCAGTAACTGCAATTGCTGTTAAGTTTCCCAGGTTCATAAAATATCTCTTTCATTGTCAGTATGGTTACACTGTCTTTCAGCAGCAGAGCTGTCATTTGAGGATCTCAAGCATAGCAGAAATGTTCCAGTCCAGCTCCATCATTCCCAAGTGCCAGTGGTCTCAATTCAGAGTATTAACACTCTATGAGTGCCTAATGAAATGCATCCTTCATTTTGCTGAGAAACAGCTCATTGCTGCAGTCCCTGTCTCATCTTCCAAAGAGTGGATATGGCATACAGACCTGTATGTTGTCTCAGTGCTTAACTATTCAATTCCTTTGCTCCACTTACCCATGATTTTCACTCTCCTCTGCCACCAAGAAAATCTCATTTGCTCATCGTTGCTCCTGTTGTCCTGCAGTCCTCAGATCTGTATCTTCACATCTGTAGGTCGGAGACATCACCTTCTCACATTGTGCTGTGAGCCAGACAAGGGCATCTCACAGGCAAAAAAAGGGTCCACCTACTCAGAAGACTTTCACCCAGGTGGTGTTCAAGAAAAATGTAGGCATGACACCAAGGTTAGTATGGAATGGTGAGATGGGTTGACGTTTGGACTGGATGGACCTTTCCAACCTTAATGATTAGACAACTCCACAATTCTATGATAGGTTCTATGCAAACCAACAACTGTTTTAAACATATAGTTAAACTAAAGCTCAAAGTGCAAATCAAAGACAAAAGGCCTGTGCAGAGGAGGTTTCATAGTAAGTATACAAGATTAAGGATCTTTCATCTGTGTACAAGCAACATGAACCATAATTCATTCTTACTGTGAAGATAGATGGCAAAGGGTTCTAAGGCCTAGCTGTCTATTTTTCATAAAGTTGGGGAAAAAAAAAAACAAACGTAGAATTCCCAAACTTTTCCCGTGTGGCTGCTCTCCTGTCATCCAGTTTCACCACTTGAAGGAATTTCCAGGCTGTGGTGCAGCATCACTGCACAGCGCTCATGTAATGGAAATTCAAAGGCAGCCACTGCCAAGCCATACTGTAAGTGTAAAGGATCTGTTTAAAAAATTGCGTGCTGTAAAGTGATGTAGCAGAAACAGCTTTTTTTTTTTTTTCTTTTTTTTTTTCCACGGGATGAGATCCAACAGCAAAGAAATAATAAAGGTGATTGTTTCGATGTTTATATTTTTTTTTCCCCTGGTGTTTCCATAGCTACCCTCTGGACTAAATCAGAAAGGAAAATTAGTGCCTGTAAGGAAATTCATTGTGAAATCCTTTTTTTTTTCAGTCTAAGTTGATAATTTAACATGACCATTTCTGTAATGAAACAGCTGACAAATTTTGGTCAGATTTTTTTCTCTGGATTAAAACTATCTCAGATTTCAGTGGTCAGCTCTGAGGTCTCGTGGGAAGCTTCATCCAAGTCTGGTTGTAGTTACCTGCTCCAGATGAATTCCCGGCCTCATGGCACTGGTTGATTTGATGATTCTTTGCTGGAAAGATCATACACCCTAACCTGGCACACTGAGTACTTTGTGGACTGCATGTACAGCTCTCTGACACATAAGAGGTAGATATACATTATACATTATTAAGCATTAGTATGAACACAGGCAAAGTGTAGCAGTGACTAAAGAATAAAACAAAGCCCTAACATTATGGGGAAGCACAAGGCAAGAGCCACTACGAATAACACTTGAGGCAGAGCTGACATGTTAAATAAAGATTTTACCACTTCACTTTTCCCTTTTCCTCAGCTCCTTCTCTTTTCCACCCTTAAGACTCTCAGGGTTTTGAATAATCAGACTTTTACCTAAGGGACCTAGAACCACCTGAGCAGTTTTCAGGATTTAGCCTCAAATCATCTTACATTATAGTCTAGAAGAAAACCACGCACAAGTGGTTCAGTAATCAAATTTGGCCCTGCTCCCCATCATATGAAGATACAATAAGAAGTGTCAAATATGTATGTCCATGAAGTAAAGGTGATGCAAAAATGGCCCCCATGTCTCACTCATCCTCAGTGCATCCAACAAACATCCTACTATTCTGTCTGGATCACAGGAAATTTATGTTTGCTTGTTGCAGAGGAAACAATATGTGAGCTTCAGTGATGGCAAATGCTGCAGTGTTTCTGCACTCCTGTATTTATTTGCTGTCACCTTGAGCTTCACAGCTGCTGTCTTGCAGTAAGTCAGGTTACATTAATTAATTCAAAACACCAAAAATGCTAATAGGAATTGTCTTAAAAATTAGAAGATTAAAGTATACATAAAATTCAATAGGATGATGTATTTTATACAGTAGCTATTTTTGCTCCTAGAGCAGAGTAATGGAAATCTGGAGAAACAGATTTCACCGTCGCAGCAAGATAATCCAAGAGCAGTACTTGAAAGGGGTGGTGTTCTGCAGAAGGGCAGGATCAGTGGCACATAAACCACTCGCAAGAGACATTTGCCATCTTGAAAGTCACTAGTGGAGAAGCTTCTTTGTCCCTTACAAGCAACCCATTCTTCAGTGTATTATTCTCACAGCAGATTTAGCAGCAGCAGCTGGAGCCCATAGAAGGTTATTCCGTCTGTCTTTGCTGGAGGTTTCTGCTCTGGGGAAGGGCCACAGAAAGAGCTGCCCAGACCCATGTGCAGGTGGATGCACCACCAGCCTGCCTGGCTGGGCTGCATTTTTCATGCTGGTATTATGACTGCCTGTTTCTCAGCCTCTATGGACCCCCTGCTCTTTTCTGTAGAACAAGTCTCCAGCCAATTTCCTGTGCTTTATTTGTACAACTCATCTTTCCTAGTAAATGCATTACTTTGCATTACCCCGTATTAAATTATGCCTTACTTTTGAGATCCTCTTTGCTGTTTGTCAAGGTCATTTTAAGTGTCAGGTCTCATTACTTTTCCTGCTATGGTAAAAGTCCTGCATCAGCATAATGAATAACTCCTGCCATCAAGTAACTCCTTCCCCCTGCAAGCTCCCTGCAATGCCGTGTCTGCCTAGTAACAATTCAAACTGAACTGGGAAAAAAAAAGTAATGAATGCAAAAAGCTTTTGTCTTTGGTTAAGAATCTAATGTCAGTATCCTGTCTCCAACAGCATATACTTGAAGAATAGAGAAGTAGCACAAGCATGCTGTAATGCTTTCCTAAATGCTATGCCAGTAAACCAAGGTCAATTTTAGGCTCAGAATCTTCATGTTAGAAATAGATTTTGTATTTAACAAACTTTGGATTTATTTTCAATAAAGTTTACTCCTGGGGTTGATCATTCCAGTGCTTTCCTAAACCCAACTCAAGAGATGGTTGTTGCAGCCTTGAAACCCATCTAAATAAACTCTTCCCTATCTTTTCTTGTCCCTGTAACTTGTTTTTCTAGCTCATTTCTTCTTCCCCCAATTACTTGCTCTTTACTTATTCCCCCAAATACTGAAAAGAGTAACTGACCAAGTCCAAAAATAATCTATTTTGGAAGCATGCTGTGAATTTACATGCTAATGAAATAAATCGCAGAGGAAAGATAGACGACAAATTTGAGAAGAAACTGAAGTCATTTACAAGAGATTTTATCTTTAGAGAAAGTTATTTTCTCCCTATTAGTGGAATAATATAGAATGCTTGTTATAGGAAAAAATGAAAGGCAAAACTGGAAAACGCATTATGGGATATAACCATCTGTAATTTCAACTGTAGACATTTTGGAGCCACGATTTTTTTTTTTTTTTTTAATTCTGTAGTTTCCTAGGGGGTTTTCCTACCATCTTTTAAGCATTTCTAAGAAGCTTTTTATAAAACCACAGCCTGCACATACATTGAATTGCTGTCCTAAAGCAATGTCCAATGAAATTTTGTTGAGAGAAGATGGAAGAGCTCAAGGCAGCACAACTGCCGAACTGTCAGCAGTGTAGAAGGCACAAAGAAACCCTGTAGATTAGGTCTATGAAATATGCTTTTGGTAAAGGAGAGATCCTTCTACTTGTCTCAGTGGTTGCAGGATCATCAAACCTTTGAGACCTGCCCAGATAGAGAATGTTTTCTCTGTACTTTGTCCCTGGTAGGTATTAGCCTACATCTTACCTTTTTTTTTACCTCCTCTTCACACATGTAACTAAGTGCCCCATATTATCTCTGACATATCCCAGAAAATATGATTGGCCTTTCCAGCTCTTCCACCAGGCTTTGGATAGCAGCTGATCAGAGCCTGAATCCCTCTACTACTTTCATAAATGTCTCCTCAGTGCTCTTATTATTTTCTTTTCCTTGTTTGTAGAGAACCAGTATTTGTAGCAGAATCACACTCTTTAGGTTTAGGTTTTCACAGGTACATTCTTCAACACCCCAGAAAACCACTCTTCTACTGAACCCAAAACACTGATAAGAGAACAGCTTTACTGTTTTTATGTGTCAGCTGGGTTTATTATTATTATTATTATTATTGCAGGGCTAGGAATGTTTTGGAATGAGAGGTCAGAAGAAAGGCAATACAACGTAAAGGAGCTTCGCAAGGGCCACTTCAAGTTGTGAAAAGAAGGCTATGTTCCATGTAACAAGAGATATGATCAACATTCATCTAGTGGAGGCCTGAGGAGACGCATTGTGTTTTAAAAAGAAATAAATCATATTATCCATGAGAACACACTCCCCTTCACCTGCCCTTTTCAGCACCATCTTGACAGGGTAACTAAGGAAAATGGAAAAAGCCTTTGCTGTTTTCTTCATACATCCCCTCTAGAACCCCTCCTTGGCCAAGTGAGAGACCCCAGTCACATCCAGGATCAAGAGCACATGAACCAAATCATATCACATATGTGATTTGGTATATCTGCATATATATACTTATATCACACATAGAATACAAGCCAATTTTCTGTTGTGTGCTGACAGAGTCTGTAACATTTCCTTAGGTATGTGAAAGTAACCTTGGGATGTATACCAGAGTTTTATCAATACTTGTAGATCTTAAATGTTTCCCATTACATGATTCATTCAAAGCAATTAGCAGCTCTTCAAGTCAATGCTGATAGTTAGATTAGAAGGAAAAGTCCTCAAGGAGTAAGCTGGGAAAATGTACAAATAAAAAACACATCTGTCTTGTTTTAACTTCTGCCCTGGGACCCAGATTTTCTAATTCTTATTATTTTCTTATTTTCTGGGAAGGGAGAGGAAGAGAAAGAGATAAATGTTCTGCAGAAGCATATGTCTTCTTAAGAACAGAAGATTTTGCCCACTTGTGAATATGTCTATTTGTCAGTGTCCTGGTATAAAGGTGATAAAAGGCAAGAAAACAATCCACAGGCATTTCTTCATATTATCTGTGACGTGATGTCTGGCTTAGGCCACATTTCGCAGGGCTGGAAAAAGACCAAAAGCATGCCACAGGAAAATGTATTAAAATTCAAAGTATTTTTATAGACAGAGCTAAACTCAGCATACCTTCCTCGCATAACTCTGACCAGATGTAGGAGTAGACAAAAAAACGCAAACTGTTTTGATTTTACCTGACCCCTTTATTTTTCATTTATAATAAACACTGTATTTAGATGAGTCCCAGACTGCCTCTGAGGTAATGTCACACAAATGGCGTGCATGGAGGGAAATGATCCTCACCGACTGCTGAAGATAACAAACATGGAAAAGGTCCTACCGCAGCTTCAGTGTGTGCTCCTCCAGGCTGAAGGCCTGGGGATGTGAAAGGGTAATCACAGGAACAGAGAATTTCGGTGTTCATGGAGCTGCTGAGCGCTTGACAAATTCATAATAAAGGAAAATAATATGTTGAGATCCTGAAGCAACACCACACAACAGAGTTGGCCCTGGTGATGGCCCCATGTGTTTTCTTCAGCACTGCCACTGGACCGGTTGTACTGAGGGCACTGTGAGCCCGCACCTTGCTTATTCCATGCTTTTGCTCCATTAAAGTGGCTGGAAGTATGGACTTCACCATGGTTTTCCTCATTCATCAGAATAATTCACATCTACTCCTTCTTGTTATTTTTTCTTTCTATTTGAAGAATAACCTGGCTAGGAAACGATGTGTAGAAGGAAGAAACAAGTCATCACCCTGTAGCAGATATCACTTGAATAAAGTATCTGAAATGTCAGAAAGCCTAACTCTCATGCAGTCATGTCATCGGCCAGAAAGCAGATTAATAAGGGATTAATTTGAGTTAAAAAATAAGGAATTTGGTGACTGATTTTGATAACTGACTTTGTGTTTTGATGGACTCATTGCAATTAAGATTTTTCTCCACAAAAAGCCAGCTTTTATACAATTTCTATTTAAAAATAGTGATCAGGATTTGAGACTGTGAATTATATTGCTCAGACATTTTTGAACACAACCCTTTTCTTTAAAGATCTCATCACAGATCTGTCAAGTGAATCTGCTTATTTATAATTAGTTTCCACTGGGCTAAGTCCATTCGATCATATTTTCTGCTCATTAGTTCTTACTCATATTTTAACTTCTGTTGGTGATTTTGGAAGGGAACATTTTTTGAGATGAAGATATTGTTCTAGATCACAGAATCTCATTTTTGTCATTTTTTTTCATAGTATTACTTTTATCAGAACTATAGATACTACCCTCATAGCAGTTGTGTGAAATAAGGCCTTGGCTAATGTCCTGGCTAGCGTGCCACGCTATGAAGATGGACCTTTCCCTTCATTACCAAAATCTCTTCTCTTAAAAAGCTTTTATATAATTTCTCTATTTTGAGAATAGTGTAAACAGGAGCTTTTATTTCAGTACGAGAAATGGAAAACTTTCCAGTGAAGGTGGCTGTCATTTTGGCACTATCTGTAAACAGCTTAATTTATTCACTAAGTTCAGGTATACTTACTGCATTGCCTCTGCGCAGAAGAACTGTGATCAACTTGTAAATATAAGTTTCCTAATCAGGGAGAAACAAGGAAATCTTAACAACATTGTGTAAATTAAAAAATAATTGAAGAATTAAAGTCCATTACGGTATTCTTCTTCAGTGTCAGATCAATCATGCTATTATCATTAAAATACCATTCATGACTAAGTGCTACAACTATAAATATTGCCTGTGGCTCAAATTTGCAATGCAATTTTGCACATATATTCAATTTCAAATATTTGATTTTGCCACCCATTTTCATAGGTTCTACATGCTATGGTGGAAGAACGTTCTGTCATTAATAAATAGATCTCTTTTCAGTTTTCTGGGGGGGGTCACATTAACTCAGTACTGGGCCTTGTGCTTCCCTCTGCTGTGCAACTGAGAGAAAAGCATGCAGTTTCTTCAGTTAACTCTGAGATGTTATTATTGGCCCTGTTATGGGCCTGGAGGTGTAACTTACTATTATTAACACTCTTCATAGGGATAGTCTTATGAAAAGATCCATTTTTGTTGAATTAGGCATTTTGTACTTTTTTTTATAGTATATTTACTTGTCACAATCACATAATATTCCCAGCTTAATTTAAAAAAATGTATTCTATGCTATTGTTAGAATTTTTCTGTTTCCCTTTCTCCCCTTTTACTCACGATACAATTTTGATGACTGATGATTTTTTCATGGAAAAACTCTTCAGCTGCAGTTTTTTCCAGAAAGCTTTGAGGTTTATCTGGGAGATCAGAACTGCAGTATGGCAAACAGCAATTCCAGTTCTCACTTTTTCCTCTGTACAGCTGATGGTGACTTAGGCTGTGATGTTTTGGCAAAGGCACCCACCATGAGTTGGAAGTGACTTGGGAAGGAATTAAGAGTATGGAAACAGTGACACTCTGTAGCCTGGAAATAGAGCTTGATTTATGTTGCTGCTCTGTTATGCCAGTGCTTTCTGAGTTTATGCCCTTGTTATGACTGCTGTTCTAGAGAGAAGATGTTGGTTTTGGCTGAGGTGGAAGAAATTGAAGAAGTGTCCCAAGGAGCAGAGTATTTTTAGATTCACAGTTTGGTCTGTGTTTTCTTGGTGAGTCCTCAAGCCTCACAGAATTACCACTGCCTACCAAGCAGCTTTTTACTACTGGTTGTACTACTCTGCCTCTGTGTCCAGGCTCCTGCCAGTTCTCCCCACTGTCCCACATCTCTGCAAAGATGGACAGATCTCCACAGATGATATTCTTCAGGGTATCTGAGCACAGTGTATTTACCTGTGTGCTCCAGCCTGCAGGAAAGCACTCTGCTTGCTCAGCCTGAGATGGATGTAAGGATAATTAGCACTAATTACCACAGCTGACTGCTGTTACTGGCAGCTAACCAAAGTTCTTCCTTGAAATCAGCGTCACGGAATTAATTTCTAAATACATGTGCACTGTTAGTTTTGATTCACAGAAAACGTATGCACACGAAACAGCTCTACCCAATTCTTCTGTGGGTGATGCTGCAAGTGGCTGCTGTGGACGTGGCACATGGTGGGGAAAGATCTGGGGTTCATTATAAAAACATTCCTAAATCATGCTCCAGGAAGCCAGAAAATAATCTAAAAAATAATCTAGTGATCATCACTTCTGTCTCCCAGATTCCTGACCTGCACTTGGGATGGCACTGGAAACATTCTCAAAGTGTCAGAATTGAGTTTGGCTTCACACAAGGGTTTCCTTCCCCAACACTCTTTGTCAGCATCCTGCAGCAAGCATCCTGTAGGCTCACAGCTGAGAAGCTCACAGCACTTGTATGTGTTACTGATGACTTTAAAACCATTTGAGGGAACAAATATGTGGAAAGCAGTGCATTCAACAATTCCCTGGCTGACAAAGTAGAATGAAGGATCCTGTGGAAGAGGATCTGGCCTTCAGGTCTTGCCTGTGGTAAATACAATCATTTCTGTATTCATGAAAACACAGAAGAAAGAGGGTGAATTTTATTTGTGAATAGAGGACCAACGTTAAGAAAGCCCTTCAGCTGTAGATAGCAATCCATTTCTTTTGCTTGTAGGTCATGCAAGACTCTTGTATACCAAAACATCCGAAAGACACAGACAGAAAATGGGCACAGCATTTCCCCCATGGATAAGCCTGGGATGATTTCTGTTGACAGACACACCTTGTGTTTTTGTCTGTAGCTTTTTAAATCACTCCCCAGAAGGAAACAAAGACACATCCAGATGGTGAAGGATCCTTTGTCACATATCTGCATTCAAAATGTTATTTTCTGGGAGAGGAATTATCAGACATCTACAACAAAGCGCGCTGCCATGGTTGCTGCTGCAGTACAACACACCAGCTGTTGAAACTACTATCAGAAATATTAGCTCTCTGCACCCTCTTGTGAAAGTTCTTTAAAATTACACTTTCACAAATCCACAGCACATCTGCAGTAGCAAAATGGCTGCGATATTTGCTTCTCTCATACATAAAAAAGGCCAGACATGAATGCTAAAGAGCTGGTACTGTCAGCAGCTGTTGAATATGAGAAGAATTAGGGATGGGGAAACACAGTGAGTTACTCAATCTTCTCCTTGTTAGGTCATTCTTTCCCACATCTGGCTGCTTCACCACTGCACTATTTGACTGAGACTGAGCCTTACAGCTATGTACACCCCACCTGCACAGGCACACACACACACACCTCCAGCAAGAAAAACACCTTTCCATGTTGGAGAATGCCTTTTGTCACATTCTGTGGGATGCAGAGACAAGTGCTGGATGCTGCAGGATGATTTTAATCCTAAATGCTCTTACTGGCAGTAACAGAATTGAAGCTCAGCAGAATTTTTTATCAATCTATCTGAATTTATTTTTTCAGGATTCTATCCACTTTCTCTTCCTTATGTTACTATCAACTTCTTTTCATGTTCCTTCCCTACCTTTGATGTTTCTGTCTCACCCTTTCTTCATACCTTCCCCTCCTTGGCACCAGCTGAACTACTTTCAGACTTTTTTTGCCTGGTATCAGATCTGCCAACACAATAATATTTCCCATTATTTTTTCCTTGACTTCCATCTTTTCAGGCCAAATTCCTAGCTGATAAAGCTGCAGTTAGGCTATTGGGTCTTTCAGCTGTAATTTTCCAATAGAAAGGTGAGTAAGACCTGAACCAGATGATTTCCTAAGTACTGGAGTGCAGCAATGTATCACAAGTCAAAGCTCTTATCTCTCAGATGAAGGTGCTTTGAGAGAGCTGGTGAATTTCCTGTCACAGAGGTCAACTCCTCCACCTCACAGAGGTCCCTGCAGTGGGGGACCCCTCATTGGTGATGTCAAGCTGATGACACACAGTGGTATGCAGGGCACTGAGGATGCTCCACAAGGCCAGGCAGTGCCCAGGGTGCTTGATTAACCACAGTATTGGAAAGTAACTCCATAGACACAGCACAGTAGTGAAGGACACTCACAACTCCTCAACATAAACCATCAGTAGTTTCTTCAGTGATTTCTGTTGGCTAAATTGGATGTGAAGCAAAATAAACCTTGTTATAATTGCCAAAGACAAAAAGGAGGAACAGTTATGAAAAATGAGGACAAGATGTAGAGCAGCAATGAGGCTGGTACAGTCTCAACAGAAAGTGAAAGGTTTTACTATATGGCCCCAGGAAATCACTGGTGTGGAAGAAATGTCCCTGTGCAGCCACTGATGGCTCTTCCCAGTGCTTCTGTTCAAGGCACTGCCCCGACTTCACAAGACCTGCTCAAGGCTGCTCACAGCACAAAGCAAGGATAAGAGCTGAGTCCACAGTGTGACTGATTTCACTTTTTTCTTAACTAGACAGCTGTAGAAGACTATATTAAAAACTGAAAGACATGTCTCTGAATTATCTGCAGTGATAAGTTAGTTAGTCTTATATTGCTTCAGATTTTTTTCTATTTCTGTTTGTTCTTTAAATGTGCACCTTAAAGCAAAGTGCCAGCATGTTTTGATGTTAGATTGCATCTTCATTCTCAGTTATCTTCCAGCCTAGATATATAGATTCTCTTCATCCTAGGTATGACTTCTTTGCATATCCCATTATACTAACCAGTCTGATATCCTGCTGAGAAGGAGCAGGAGGAAGGGCAGTGAGGGTGGGATTCTTCTGCACATCCTGTGAAAGACACAACATCAGGACCATCATTGCAATGTTATCTGGATTTCCACATTTAAGCATGGACTCACGTGTTAGACGTTTGATCAATGTCGATCAGTACCTTAAGTGATCTATACGTAATTTGTGTACTCAGATTTTTCTAGATGACAGAAAAGCTTGCATATATGTTTATCTACTTTCTTTTAAAACTCTTTAAAGAAGAAAAGAAGAAGAAGGGAGGAAGGAAGGAAAAATAAATGAAAGAGAAAAAAAGAAAAAGAAAGAAGGGAAGGAATGGTGGAAGAAAAAGAGGAAGGGAGAGACGGTGGGAGGGAGGGAGGAAGGGAGGAGGGCAGGAAGAGGGGAGAAAAGTGAGGGAGGGAGGGATGGAGGAAGGGAGGGAGGAAGGGAGGAAGGGAGGAAGGGAGGAAGGGAGGAAGGGAGGAAGGGAGGAAGGAAGGCAGGAAGGCAGGAAGGCAGGAAGGCAGGAAGGGAGGAAGGGAGGAAGGGAGGAAGGGAGGAAGGGAGGAAGGGAGGAAGGGAGGAAGGGAGGAAGGAAGGAAGGAAGGAAGGAAGGAAGGAAGGAAGGAAGGAAGGAAGGAAGGAAGGAAGGAAGGAAGGAAGGAAGGAAGGAAGGAAGGAAGGAAGGAAGGAAGGAAGGAAGGAAGGAAGGAAGGAAGGAAGGAAGGAAGGAAGGAAGGAAGGAAGGAAGGAAGGAAGGAAGGAAGGAAGGGAGGGAGGGAGGGAGGGAGGGAGGGAGGGAGGGAGGGAGGGAGGGAGGGAGGAAGGAAGGAAGGGAGGAAGGAAGGGAGGAAGGAAGGGAGGAAGGAAGGGAGGAAGGAAGGAAGGCAGGAAGGCAGGAAGGCAGGAAGGCAGGAAGGCAGGAAGGAAGGAAGGAAGGAAGGAAGGAAGGAAGGAAGGAAGGAAGGAAGGAAGGAAGGAAAGGTAGTTGGTGAACAAGTAGTGAGATACTCATCTTGCACTTCACAGGTCTTCCCTCACATGGGTGCAGGTTGGCCTCTGGAGGCTGCTGCCTGTGTTCCAGTGCAGGGAATTGCCCCCAGACCCCATCACAGGCCCACAGCTCAATCAGCAAATAGCAGCTGTAATTCAAACCAATATCCACTCTCCTTAACATTGGAATATCTATAATTAGGAATTCAGTGACAATAACCCCAAGGGAAATTAGAAGAAACATTTTCTAATGGTAGACAGAGGCCAGAAGAACTGTGGGCTCTGAGGGAACAAGTAAAGAATATAGTAACTGCTAGATGCTGTGACCTGTGAAATACTCTGCCTGACATGAAACTGACCTTTAATCAAAGTGATATAAACTCAGAATAGTTCTGCAGCTCTCACTGTCTTCAAAAGATGTAAGATGCTCAGCTGCCTGCCAGCTCTGTATGTCCCTTACACTTGGAATCAAAGATGCATAAGACATTAGAGGCCACATTTACTATCATACCACCCCTGATTTTCACTAAAACAATCTTCCTACCAATTTGAAAATTTAAAGGGTGGAAAATAAGGGTATATCTCATCACTTTTACACGTCTCTGGGCTGAGACCTTTGTCAGTCTCACCTCGTTAGGTGGAGGAACTTCCACACTCTTGAAAATTCCATCTCAGAGATACAGTTGCAATATTATAAACGCACTAGAAAACAAATTTTCTGGTAAATTCTGTTTGTGTCAGTCAAATATTGCAATTTAATTTCTGTTATAAAAAATAATACACTGTGGCACAACATACAGGAACATACCTAAAACAATATGTTGAAATTGTTTTATTTTACGTTCTAAAAACACCTTTCTACAGAATAGTATGCTTACATGCAAGAATACTGAAATAAACTCTTATGAATTATGTGGCAAAACCCCAGTATTTGAAAGCTGATTCTGTAAGCAGGTAGGAAAAGCCCTCTTCCAGCCCTTTATGCTCTCATAGAGTTTGACATCAGATATCTCTATCCTTTCCATAAAACCCTCTAGTGATCTCATGTGGATACATGATTGCTGTAAAACTGGATTGGTTCTGAGCACTTGCCTCTATGCAATGCTTTTACTGATGCATTTGTATAGAGAAGAAGATGCAGGAAGAAGTATTCTGAATGCATCAAGAAGTAGGACAAATGCACATACCTGTATGTGTACGTCAGTACAGGTTCATGAGTGCCAAAACAGAAAGATTTTCTCCTACCTTCTATACATCTCTGTAATGCTCAACTTCATTGGTGTAAATCCTAACACCAGAGCTTGATGCAAAAACAAAATCAATCAAAAAAGTTTCAGTAAGTGGTGAAATTCATAGAGGCAATGGTTCATTTAAGGAGGATAACTGATTCAGAGTAGTGAGTGTTAATGAATACTCTGCTAATACATATCGTATTACAATGCTTAATGAAATCCAGTGGTAATGCTGGCAACAGGCAGAAACTGCATCAGGGCGTATTCAGAAAGGTTGAAACTGGGGTTTCTCTCAATAATGTGAGAATTTCTGCAGCCTAAAATCACAGCCAGAACTGAATTTCTCCCTATAGCTTACATTTTCTGAAAAACTAAACACTGAATTGTAGTAAGAAGATCCTTAATTGGCAAATAACAGCTGCTGTTTGCCACACTCTCTGGTTATTTATACAGGGAAACACCAGAAAACCTTTTGCCGTATTGAAATATCAGTAATGATAAAATCCTCCCGTGGCTCTGATAAAACTGCAGTTCAGGTGATTCACCAGCAGAGGACTCTGGATTTTGAAAACAGAAAACACGCAAAAACAGGTAGACTTCAGATATCATGTCCTTTTCTCTAAGTGCTATAACTGTTATGACATGCACATCCCATGAGCAAAGATTTTGGATACCTGAGAGAAGAGCAGGATGTTGGTCCCTAGTAATTTGCCTCAGCAGTAGACAGCAATCTGTATCCTAGAGATATCCTTGCGTGTATTTGGTTTGCATCTGTTTGGTTTGGCTGTTCTGCATCTGCCAGTTTCACTTTCTCCATGGCAAAGACCATTCCAGCATTTCTCCAGCAGCATCTCACCAGGATCCAGTCTCTCCAATGTTGTAGAACAGGCCTGCTAACAATATTTTAGCTCAAACAGGATAATTGGAAATTGGATTTTTCTTGTGTGTCCTTAGGGACCTTCTACAACTGATCTGTTGGATGCTTCGACAGATAATTGTGATAGTAGTGCAGCTGGTGTAATACTAATAATAACAATCATGATGTTTATACCTATTTCTTTGCAATTGATTGGCCTGAGAAAATTCTTTCAGATTTTTTCTTTTTTTGAAGGACAAGGCAAGGGCAAGGGTAACCCAGGAAAAGAAAGGGAAGGCGGGAAGGGAAGGCAGGAAGGGAAGGGAAGGGAAGGGAAGGGAAGGGAAGGGAAGGGAAGGGAAGGGAAGGGAAGGGAAGGGAAGGGAAGGGAAGGGAAGGGAAGGGAAGGGAAGGGAAGGGAAGGGAAGGGAAGGGAAGGGAAGGGAAGGGAAGGGAAGGGAAGGGAAGGGAAGGGAAGGGAAGGGAAGGGAAGGGAAGGGAAGGGAAGGGAAGGAAAAGGCTATCATATGCTCAGAACAAAACATTTTTGGTTGTATTGATAATGCTACAGTGAAAAGTGCATTTTACAGAATCACAGAATCACAGAATCACAAGGTTGGAAACAACCTGCAAGATCATCTAGTCCAACCACCCTCCCATTCCTTTTTATTTATTCACACCCATTAAAGTTACTCATGTCTGGCAAGTGTAGAATTATTTTGGGCTGATTTTGTAATTTTTAACATCTAAAAGCTTGCAAATAATAAAATGATTTCTAATGTATTTTTAATTAGCTCTTCAACATGCATTTGAACAGTGTTTCTGCTATTCTGATCGTATGGGGGCAATATACAAATAATAGCCACCTAAACAAACAAGGGCTAAGTTGTTAATCTATGCTTGCTACAGGCAGATTTACAGAAGACATTCACTATACCTACATTTATTCACTTTCTCAGAATTTGTAAGTTTGCCAAATTATATATTGAATGGGCACTTTTTTCTTAAGTTATCTGTTTTACGGTAAAATCTAAAGCACAGATAAAAGTAAACCTACATATATTTTAAAACCTGCCTATATTTTAAAACATCAGATTTAATATATATTTCAAAATTAGGCATGATTTCAAAATGTTCAACCTGGCTTTACAGACTTAAAAAGGGTAGTAACTATAAAATCACCAAAAAGACACAAATCAAATGTAGAATAATAGAGAGTTATCTACTGATAAGTGGAACACAGAGTGTGCAGCATGGGAAATTTATAAATGCAATTCTTGGAAAGGTAAGAATGACCACAACATCTGGGATGTCTGCACCTCAGCACAGAAAAATGACCACAACAGTTGCAGTGTCCACAGACAATACGTTAACTTTTTTTTACAGCTATGGTATAAAAAGCGCAAAAATATATCGAATGATTTTTGCTCATTATGCTGTTATAATTAGATTTGCAGTGTTGCTAGTATGTAAGAGTAAATGATTCACAGATTTAACACTTTTGGTGGATTTGACCACTCATTTAATGTGTGTTAAATGTTTTAAATGTGTGCTCTTCAAGATGAAAATCAACTTATCTGTTCAGTGTTTAAAACTATAGCAGCGTTCAAAATGAAACTTAAATTATGGCAAGATCAAGTGAATGCAAATAATTGCATGCAGTTTGATACATCAGCTGAACACAGTTCCATGAACAGTGAAAAATACAGTGCAGTGCTTTCCATTGTGATAAAGGAATTTGAGAGTATGCTTCAAGATTGCTGAAATATTTATCTCTCTCTTGGTATATTTATGGCCATGTTATTTATTTGTGTATCTGTTTTCCATTGACATCAACAGATTATCTGCGAATTTTAAAATGGAATGCATAGAGTTGCAATCAGACATTCAACTCAAAACTTTGATCATGTTTCTGCTGGACTTCTACAAGCTCTCCCTTATCAGAGAGTTTGTTTTTTTCACAGGCACACCTTATTCAAGTCATTGCTTTTGGCAGTATGTACATCTGTGAACAGCTGTTTTCAAGGGTGAAGCACATGAGGAGTAAAATTTCATCAAAAATCTCTGATGAACACCTTGAAAACTCACTGAGACTGTAGCTGCTGCCACTGAAACAGATTAGTGCATTAGCTTCACAAAAACTAGGTCACCTTTCCCGCTTGTTTTTTGTTAGTTTTCAAATGTATGCTTTGATAAGATAAATAAACAAAGAAAAAGTATTGTTACTTATATGCCTTACTTGGTAGTATTATTCCTCTCCACTTGATGTGGCCCAGAAATCAAAAGATTGGACTTCCACATCGGTGAAGGAAATGCCACAATCACAAGAAGAAGCCAGGTGTGTTCCCAGTGCCAGAGCTCAGGAATCACTATTGCCACATGCATTACTATATCACCAAAATTACAAACAAGTTCAGGCTAGAAAACAGTTCTGAAGTCACATCAGAAAACCCAGGAGATGGTAGCCAGCCTTGTACTTATGTCATGTAGATGTGCCTCCTTTCTAGGCTCCCATTTTTTAAGAGTATCTATGCTTTCTGTGGCACATAGAGCCATCTGTTTCACTGAAATCATGGGAAAATAGCTCCAGAAAACATCTATTTCCTGGATCCTAAATTAACACCCTCTAGGCAGAGGCCAATAGGAAAAAAACCTTAGCAAGCTTGAGACAAAGGTCAATGACAGGAGATAAAGAGGAAACAATCAATCCTGAAAGACTCAGAGCCATCATACTTCCAAAATTCAGCACTTGGGTAACTCTTAGACACCATACTTCAATATCAGACCCTAGACAGCTCTGCACATGGATTCGCTCCTTCATTTTTCCTTTGAGGGACTGTGTTCAGATCATTCATTTCTCCTCCCTCATTTGCCTACTTTTATCTTTAAGGTTGTCATCTTCTGAAACTCTAAGAATGTGATTTCTTGGACTGACCTCTTACTCATTTTGTAGTGAAACCAAGGGAAGTCTATAGCAGGCACTGTTTCTTCTCTTACTCTGTCCAAAAAGTAAAGACAATGCAGTCAGAAGCCGAGATACCAACAATGCATCTAAAAAATCACACAGGCAGGTTACAAGAAGAAAGATTGATTTTACATGACATTGCAGCTATGTGGGTTGATGCTACAGTGTTGATGCTATGATGTTGAACAGAGTTCAGAAACCAGATGGTGGTACCAAATGCATTTGAACAGGTCATTAATTTCCACACTCTAAACATCACCTACTTTTGCATGTTTTTGAAGCTAGGAAGATAATTTTTCCCATTTTACAGACAAGATGGTGAAACACAAGTAGGCAAATCATTTTGTCTCAAGTCTCTGTGAGATGTGAAAGTGCATCCAACACAATACCTGACTCAGGCTACAAAGTAAAACTGTCTCAAGTTCACCTTGACCTCCAGATCCCAGCACAGCAATGTAAACATCATACCTGACATTTAGACACCAACAGTCCTTCATTTTTTTCCTGTTTATGCTTTCAGTCCACACAGTTCTGCATAGCAGGCATTGTTAAACCATGTGTTTCACTTTGAAGTGCGCTTCAACAGTTCTGTCTTCCATTCAGAGTATAACCACAGCTTGCACAGCTGAAAATACACTCAGATAGCAATGCAGCTACATGAATCACAGAGATACAGAATTGCAGGGGTTGGAAAGAACCTCTGGAGATCATCCAGTCCAACTCCCCACTAAAGCAGGTTCTCTACTGTGGGTTGCAGTGTTGCTGAACTGATCTACTCAATTTTTACCTACATTCTGCATCACAACAGGCCTTCTTATTGTAATGTTAATCCTATTTAACATTTAACTCTAAATTTCATGTTTGCTGCTTTGCTTTCAGATAGATCAGATGACCAGAGTGTGAATGCATCAAGGAGCATCTTAAATATTCATGTGTGTGAAAGGAGATTCAAAGAGGTTGAGGGAGAAGGGGAGGAGGGGATGGAGGGGTTTTCTTCCCAAAGTTTCACTCTGTGTGTGTGTGGGATGCAGAAGAACTATTGGACATGAGTGCCTTCCCCTCTGCTAGGCCTAAATGACCCTCATCTAAATAAGAAACAGGAAAAGATCCTTAAAATCTGCTTCTAAGCCACTATTTTTTACATGAGTAGCTAATACATTGGCATACAGATGGTAAAAGACAAAGTTTGTGTTCAGTGGTACAGAAAAAAACCACAACCATCTTTGCTCGTATTTCACCCCTCTGCACTCTCGATCTCACAGGCACTGGGCAGGAGGTACGAATTGCAGGACATGCATTTCTTCTGCTCCTTCCCTCGGCGTGTGCTGTGCTGCAGGACTACAGAACCGTTCCATCGGTCAGCTGAGTTAGATGTGCTGCCTCTTAGATGTACTCGTGCACTTTTCATCTTTGCCTGTAGCTTACGCTCTCACTGCCTGCACAAGGTACCGCGTGGTAGAACTGCCCGTCCATCGTGTGAACACAGCTCACACAGAACAGTCTTGTCACTGCAGGATGTGCAGGAGTGAACCGACTGACGGCACACATTGCAGCAGGCGGCCTGTGATTGGTGTCTCACTGTGTTTTAGACCAAAAGCTGTGTGCCATTTCCAGCTGAACCACCCTAGTTGGGTTGTTTAAACTTAAGAGGTCAAAACTGCATTACTCATTCCAAGATAGTTTAGTAAAGAAGCAGTTTAAGATGAGATGGTTTTTTATGTATAAATATGCATAAATTCACACACATTCCACTGAGGGAATAGAAAAAGTAAATACACTTCTGCAGATGCTGGAGATTCTTTCTTTGCTCACACACCCTTTTTGCCATCAGATGTGTGTTTCGTGTGATCCAGCTGTGCACTCATACATCTCTGTTAGCAGAGGGCTTTCAGACCTTTCCATCAGTAATCCCAATGGTTGCCATGAAGACATGCATCCAGGCTTTAGAGCCGTTTGTATTTCCCTCAAATGATTAATCACACCCCCTGTGGCTCAAAGATTGCCTGAAAGAAAGCATAAGTGACTTCCACTTATGGAGGTGAGGAAAAGAAAAGGGAGAAAATAAAGAAGCAAACAAGCAGGAGGGAAGGAGGATGGGGAGAAGGTAAGCTGATGGTTACACAATTACTACAAAAGATTTCTTGGTCTTGGCTAAAAATGTTGCCTTGATTGTTGGACTTGTCCATCAGTACATTCATACAAATGAAATACAAATTGACTGCCTCAAAAGTATAACACATTAAATGCTAATATTTTAGGAACAAACAAAGCACTGTCACAGAAAAGGAGGGAGTTGCTCTATTACCTATCAAGCCTTCCACATCTTTGAGTGTCTGCCAACAACCAGAATGTATGAAGGCACCTTCAATAAATGGAGGGCAATGATGGCAGCATGCTTACCTTCATCCTTGGTGAAATAGGTACAGTACTGATGGAAACCTTCCAACAGTACATACTGACCTGAAATTCTGTGGCAACTCTTTGCAAAAGGTGCTTCATGCTGAGTGTCTGTATGTCATTACTTGCTTGCTGGTATCACCTGTGGTAAGCTAGCTGGATAACCCTAGATTGGCAGCTCCTCAGATGTGTCACTAGCTGATTTCTCACTGGTCATTAGAAGCAGAAAGCTAATCCTGCTGGGAATTCAGCCATCTTCTGCAGCTCTTTCTTCTCCTGATCTCTGTCCCACCTCCGTTTGACACAGACACACATTCGGGCTAATTAGCGAAATTCACTTTGACTCAGCAGGAAAAGGAGAGCACAAAGAAGGGCAAAATGATTACATTGCAGATACAAGTTACCCAGCTGTTTTGCTTTAAGACTATTTTTGAGCCCAAAGCACTGCAGAAAAAATGAACGGATGGAGACTGCCTTTCTGCACCTGGACACAGAGCAGGATCCCCTCTGACACTCGGCACAGGGATGGATGGTGCTAAAAGCAAGTTTGTGTTTGCCTGCAGAGCCTATTTCTTTGTTTGTTCCAATGTCAAGAGATCCCATGGGAGGTATCAGAGTCATTGCACAGTTTGTGCTTGTAGGTTCAGCGTTTTGGAGTGCTTACCTTCTGAGCAGGTGAAACTAAGACCTGTAATTCAAACCCTGGAAATAATATGCAAATAATAATAAGTTTTCCTTAATTGAGACATGTAATAGATAAACATTTCACACCTGGTGTTCAGCTGCCATCACAGGCCGTGACATGACTGTCCATGCATTCAATTTTGTGTTGGTAGCATCGTCAGTGCCTCTGTTCTAGAGATGGATCTAAGCTGAAATGTGACTACGGGTCGAGTTTCCACCTTAGCAGCTCCTCTGCTGCTGCTGCCACAGCTGCATTGTCCACCTGAACTGAGGGGTTGGATGGGACTTGTGAACAGCAGTCTGTTGGCAGGCTTGTGAACACTTTCCAGCATGTAGTTATTATCCCTGGTCAGCAGAAGAAGGAGAGAATTAATACATGTATGCACATATCGTAAATACATTCACTGTCTAATGATATAAATCACATAATTATATATAATTATATATTATAAATACGTGAAATAGACATGAATATACAAAAAATTAAAAATCCATAAATACTTTGGTGCATATTTACATATAGGAATGCATTCTGTCAGAGGCATTGATAAGCAGGCATTTGAGTGCACCTTGCTTTGGCTGTTTAAGCAGCTCTGCATCAGAATCCTGACTGTAAGTGACACCTGTGAAGGTCTGGAAAAGGACAGCTCAGATCTTACGTCATGCACCAGCCTGGAGAAGCTGATTTCCTCTTGATTAATTCTTGATTTTCAGTGTATAGGAGTCAGATGGAAGACAAAATGGAGTCAAATGTCCTGACTTGAGAAAACAGCTGTTCTGGGTACCAGGAAACGGAGAGAAAATGAAGAAATGGACACTGCCAGAACTCTTTTGTGAGCACCTGTGTCGGGAAGGATAGATCATGGCAAGCCCAAAACTGATGGAAGAAGAAATAGGCTTTCTAGCTGTGTCTTCAGCCTTGGCATAACTAATTCTGTCTGTAGACGTGTTTTTGGAACATTGACACATTTTACCAACAGATAAGTAGATAAGTGACCAAAATGTTGAGTGTAAATGAAAAAAAAGTCATGTCAAAAAAAAAGAAAAAAGAAAAAGAAAAAAAAAAAAAGAATAATGAAAGTGTTTCAAAAGGTTAAAGATGTGGGTTGAAAAAGTCTCAGCCAAAAATATTTCTGAGGAATTTTGAGATTTATTTCTGCATTTCTTTCACTTGCCAAGAAAGCACGATCTCACTTCTCCAGCAAAATTGATGTGTCCTTGTCTTACTAGAGAAAGGGCCTCTCACCATGGCACAAAGCTGCTGGAGTTTCCTAGGATACATGAACAAGATTCCTCCACTCTTTCCACTTCAGCACTTTGCAGTTAGTGCTTTGGGGTTTGGCACAACTCATGGGCTCCCTAAAGTAGGATACTGGCTTCGGTGTTGTCAAGAAACCTCTTGGTAATTTTGGTGGCCCAGATTTGAGCTGTGTTGAGGATGAAAAAAAGAGGCTTAATTTCCCACTGTCAGTCCCACAGATTCCTTGTCTCCAATCTGAAATGTCTGGGACATCATTGAGAAAACACCGCCATGTTTTGTTCAGCAGTTGGTAAAGACAATGCTCCTTGCATTCCTTGCATGCTGCTTTTCCATGAACGTTTCATTGCTGTGCACATGTGCACAGGTTGCTCCAAAAGTAGTGCCTGCCATTGATTTCGATGGAAACTGCAGCTCTGCTGCCATCTGCTGGCACACCAACAAAATGCAATGGAATATTTGTAGGAAGGTTCAGCCTCACCTGCCATATCACCAACAGTCACCTCTGATAGCATGGGCCTACATCATCAATAGGAGGCGTTACTTTTGGAGCAGCCCTCATATATATTGGCTTATATGGTTAAATGTTGATGGAGGAGTAAAACACCTGGTAAAAACATTGCTCTTGCATTGGCAGAGTTCCTATAATCACAAAACACAGACACTTTATCTGGCTCGTGACTGAAAATGCATTTCTTCTGAAATCCACTGCATCAATTTATACCTACAACAATACTCTGAAGCTCACAGAATTTGTTTTGGACACTGAGGGCAGCCAAGAAAGGGCCTACAAAAGCATTCTGTTCCCTACCAATAATTCTTTCTCTTCTGAAGGAATTGGCATAGTAATCCATCCGGCCTGAAACAAAAGCTGAACGTAAATAGATCAGATATTCCACATCTGAACATAAATATTTCCATATCGTTCAGGTGTAACTGAGAAGCTGAGCCAGATGCTGCTAATATTTACCAGTATCTAGAAAATGCATGCAGCTGAGGTGGGTTTGTTGCTCTGTGATTGCTTCTTCTCATGCTTGTCAAAACCTGAGTGAAGAAATACTGATGAAACCTCAAAAGATTTGCAGTGCAGAAATTCCTCTGCAGCTCTTTTTGATCTCTCCCTATGTTCATCAAGTCACCAGTGCCTGTGTGACAGTGGCAACTGTCAACATTGTACCTGCTGTGCCATGCCCGTGGCATCACCAAGGCAGATGCCAGCAGCTGATGCCCACAAGTACAGCCAGCCTGGACTGATTTTGGTTACATATCTTGGTCATGATGTCCTTGGAGAAGGTGGGACATCTCTCCAGCTGAACAGCAGAGGACAGGAAAGGTCCACTAACTGGACAGGTTCTCCTGTACGCCTCTGGCACTCAAAGGCAAAGAGAGAATGAAAACCAGGTGTGTTTCCCTGCCAATGGCAAACCGTAGCCTTTCCCTTCCTCACCATTCTTCCCACCAGCAGCAGCAACTGAAACAACATCCCACTCACCTTGGCCTCACCTGGCACAGGGCTGCAGCTCTTCCTATCCTCTCTCTATGACCTTCAAGTCACCAGTGCCTGTGTGGCACAGGGAAATGCTACACGCTAACTGCTCCGCCATTGCCATGGCAGGAGAGAAACAGTTGCCAGCAGCTGCTGCCCTCAAGTACAGCCAGACTGGACTTGTTTTCATTACATATCTGTATCAGTGGCCTAGAGCAGGGTGGAGCATGTCTTCAGCTGAGCAGCAGGCTCAGCAGGGTTTCATGGTCTGGGCCCGTTCTCCTCTGGCCCCCTGGCCCTCAAAGACAAAAGAGGAGGCCGCACAGTCTGTGGCCTCACAGCCACCACTGCTTCCCTGCCCAGCGCATTTGCTGACATGCAAACCCTGCTGCCACTCTGTGTGGGCACAGCCTTGCATACACAGCCATGGTCACACTGCAGCCCCTGTTTGCACCAGAATCGGGTCAGTGCACCTTCTCTTGGCCTCCTTGCCTTCATGAAGAAGGGCAGATTGGGGTTAAGTCCATAAGCTTTCAGACGACAAAGTGAAGTCTCTGCACCCTGGTGACCCGTTCAGCTGTGCAACCTACTCATCTGGTCTGCTTGGGCTGTCCTAAAGGGCTCGTAGCATGTTGTCCTCATACCCCCAAATAGACACCTGTTCGTGCACTGCAGGTTTCTAAAAGGACACGTGAACAATCTCTGTGAATGTCAGTCAGCATTTAGTTAGTCTGTACACTGAAAGAGCAACACCAGTGACACTATTAATATAACATCAGAAAGCAGATTTTCTTCTGAACGTGCAGTGAAGCACACGGGATGACACTGTGCACCATTTAATGAAGCACACAGACTGTTCTAGTTGCATAAGTTTCCAAGTATCCTCATAATTCTTTCCCTGAGATACATGAACCCTTACTTTTCTTTCCGATGTAAATTACCTTATCATTAGTAATATGACATTTTACAAGTGAGAGAATATATATATTAAAACTAAAAGAACTTGAGATGCAGAATTTACTGTGCTGAGTTGCAATTAGTGTATGATAAATAGAGGATGCTTTTACCACATTTATTTACATTGTATTTAGTCTTGAATGTTAATTTCAGAGCTCTGTACTACTCACTCATTAAAAAAAGAGCTATGCAATCCTTTTCTTTGGTACAATCATCCTCACATGAAGTTGTGTCTATTCTTCAGAATTAAAACTTAGAGATTCTTAACAGCAGTCAGATGAGAATCTGATAATGACAGATAAATGACTAGAAGTGAAACACATGCCAGCAGAAACACACAGGGAGAAGTAATAATCTTTGCTGGGAAAAAGGCAGAGTAGAAGTGGCTCTTCTCCTGCAGTTACAGATAACAGCAATAGTAATAATGGTGATGAAGATGATGTTTTACACGGAGCCCAAAGTGTGGATGCAAAACTAAGTTTTCACAAGTTAACAATTTCATGTTGCAGAACCATCTGTACTTCTTGCAAATGTGAGGCAGCTGGCCTGGGTGTTTTGAAGGCAGAGTGGTGAGCAGTATGCATTTATAATCAAGTGCAGTATGTGAGTAGGTAATTGATCTGGAGCAAATGGTATCTAATGAATTCATAGTCCAGCCTGCTATGCAACTTCATCATATGCCCATACCCCAACGTATTCACTGCTAATATTTCGGAGATGTTAGTAATAGTCACCAAATACACTCTTGTTCTGTGGTGAGTCATTTGGACTTTAGACCTCAGTGTGAAAAGCTGTGGTTGTTCTCATGCTGCTGCTGGGAAATATGTAATTGAAATACAGCAAATGTTGATTGCATTGTCCTGAAAACAAGGCCTCTCCCACAGGTTTTCATAAAGTGTGTAAGCATCGTCTGTCAGTACTGCTTCGCATCATCAGAAATACAGTTCTCTGATATATTCCTTTTATGCAGATGTTTGATTCCCAGCAAAAGCATTGGCTTTAAAAATGTAAATACTGCCACACATATTTACTCAGCATCTTGACAGTTCCCTTTATTTCTGGAAATGAAATTCCTCACATTTTATTTTTCCTCTCCTCCCCTTCCTACTGCATGCACAGTCCAAACTGAGAACACATTTGTTTTTGTTTCTGTTTTATTGTACACTGCTGCAGCATACAACAAGCAATTTGTGTTTGCAATCAGTGCCACGCTGTTCTCCAGCTGTGCTGACTTCGGTTGGGCCAACACAGGAACATGAAAAGTCTGCTACTCCAAGTACACGCTGCATCTCACCTATAAAAGCTGTATTTATGTCACAGTCTGTACACCTAATTGAGGAAATGTACAACATGCATTTCCTCATAATCTCAGTTTTGCCATTCTTTCAAATGTACACAACAAGTGTAGTCACCGCAGCATCCATCTTGTCACTGTAAACTAAACTTTAGAATGACTTGAGGTATTTTGGAAAACTGCTCCAAACACCAAGACCCACAGACATCATAATTAATACGATCTTCCTGAAATAAATAATAAAAAAAAAATCCTCAATTATTTGAATGCAAAGCTTGTGTACTATGAAAACTTTACATATTTAAATACTTGCCCAGAATCTCACTTATGTTGACATGCTTAATACGCTCCCATTTAAAATACCTGATTACTTTAAAAATTGTAGTTCATTAACAGTAAGTATTGCAATACAAAACTGGACTTTAAAGTATTTTCTTCTTTATGTCTCTTTTAGTATAGTAACTTCTAGCTTTTTTTTCTATTAGAGAGTAGGCATTTATAGGTTTGATTCTATACCGATTGTTTGAACAGCAGCTTTTCAAGTATAGCAGTACAACAACACCGGAAATGCCTGAAATCTAATCTTATTAAAAGAAGTAGACTCAACATAATCATTTTTAAAAGGACTCATTATGAAATTCAAGAAGAGGTATGATAATTTAGTGTGAGCTCAGCAGCAATTTGTATCGGCTCATGACTCTTCCAGTAGAACAGGATTTAATCCTTTGCATCCTACATGCTGTATCTGCCAGCTGTGACCGCTGTTAGAAGCTGCTACTTATCTGATCAGCAGAAATAATTCATTCTGGAATTATTTTCTGGACAGCCAATTCTGCAAAGCAGGATGGGTCATTCTTTGCCTGCTTCTAAGCCAGGCTCTGTTGCATGGATGAGTAATCAACACTCAAAATGTAGGAGCACATTAATTCCTAACTTTACTTGCATGAATATACAGTATTGTCTGGCATCAACTACCTACTCCTAGTGAAGTGAGGTTCACTAATTCAAACCAAATAATACATTTGAATTTGCCTGTGCAGATTTCAATCTCCAGTTTCTCAGTGTCATTTACTGCCCTCCACTGGAAACAAAAAAATGAAAATTAGGCTTCTTCACAAATGGGGTGCAATTCTGGGGTATTTTTTGAAGGAACTCACAGGAGACACAACTTCTGCCACTTAAACATGCTAAGACACATCCACTCAATACACAGGGCTGCAAAGCAGTGACAGATTAAAGCCTCCAGATGAGCACCACTGGGGTAAAGCTGCACAGCATGCATGCAGATGGAGCGAGGAACTAAGGAGTAGACTGGTGGAACTAAGGACAAGTATCCTGGCAGGTAAAAGAAGAAATGGGAAGTGTGTCTTCCCCTGATGTCATATGGGAACTGGAGACTGAGGTTAGGCAGAGAGGGTCCACATTTATTGATGACCTGACTTACAGAGTTCAGCCTCATTCTGCACTGTGGGGAGCATTTTGGCAAACTGTAATTTGTCATCATAGGCGTTATCAACAAAGAACGCTGGGCCCTCAACTCTACAGAGCAAACTAAAGGCCATGGTAGCTCAAGCAGTTTGTGGAGACACAAGAAGAGTATCACTGCTCTTGTGAATAAATTCTGTCACATAGCTGAGCAGCAAGAAAGCTAGGAAGTACTTTGCCTGGGAAATTTAGATTAGCTTGTGCCAGAAAAAAAATTACTTTATTCATAGCATTGCGAATAGTTGATTTATCATGGCTTCTAGATACTATTTTAAAATCTCTGCTAGGTTTATAAGCTTATTTTAAGACAAACTTGTATTGTTTAAACAGTTTAAATATTTTTAGGCTTAAGAGACACCTGAAAAGAAGGTAAGTCTAAGTGCACGAGAGCTCTTCAGAGCATCCAATCAGTTCTGGGCTCCCCAGTACAAAAAAGACAGGGATCTCTTGGAAAGAGTCCAGCGGAGGGCCACAAAGATGGTGAGGGGCCTGGAGCATCTCTCCTATGAGGAAAGGCTGAGTGAACTGGGTCTGTTCAGCCTTGAGAAAAGGAGACTGAGAGGGGACCTGATCCAGGTCTATAAATATCTGAGGTGTGGGGGGCAGAATGGCGAGGCCGGACTCTTTTCATTGGTGAGTGGAGACAGGACAAGGGGAAACGGCCGGAAACTGCAGCATAGGAAGTTCTGCACCAATGTGCGAAGGAACTTTTTTACAATGAGGTGACGGAGCACTGGAACAGGCTGCCAGGGAGGTGGTGGAGTCTCCTTCTCTGGAGATGTTCAAGACCTGCCTGGATGCCGACCTGTGCGACCTGCTGTAGGGAACCTGCTTTGGCAGGGGGTTGGACTCGATCTCTGGAGGTCCCTTCCAACCCCTACAATTCTGTGATTCTGTGATTCTGTGTGATTCTGTGATTCATTCTTTAATGGAGGCTGCACCAAAATGTGGCAAAACCAGATTCTCCCAAGGTAGGAATCTGTCCTATACAGCAGACCTGCAGAAGTGCACGTATTCCATAATAAAACTCCATGGACCCCACCAATTAACTCACCCAGAGTTCTCACCAGTGTCTGATCCAAACAGAAGTGCTACACGTGACATCATTTAAGTGTGAAGTCTTCCTAGCAGTTTTCAGCTAAACCATTTGCACTCTGTACAGTACAGTACAGTAGTTTAGCAAATTGTAAGTAATTTGTCATCATACAAATTGTTGAGAAAGTTGCCTTAAGTGCTCAGATATTGTAACAGGGCAAAAGACAAGTTAAGAAACACAGCTAAAGGGGAGTATGTTGTACATAAGAAAAAAAAAGTCAATTATTTTTTCGTAGGGATAGATCTAAAAAAACTCATTTCATAGAAAATATGCACACTTATAGCAAACATTTCAAATATATCTGAGTAAAAAGAAGGCTGCCTCTGGCAGGTGGCAGCACTAAATACCTAACATAATAAAATACAAGGCCATAGTTTTTAATAATAATACCATGCATATTTAATCATCTGTCTTACATTCAAGATTTCAAATTGCTTTCCTATTTCTATTCATGAAAAGGCAGATTTTTTTTCTTTTAACAGTTAAAACTAAAAAAGATAGCAACTATGGGACGTAGGCATGGTATGATTTCCCAGAAAAAAGATCTTTTACACATCTTTTTAATGTTAAAGGTCTATTCCTTAAAAAAAAAAAAAAAAAAAAGGCATTAATGAATATCATGATATAACATTATCCTTAGTGGATGAAAGCATTGGTATGCTTTGAGATAACATCTTTTAATTAGTGTTAGAAAATCTTTGTATTTAGTAAGTCAGGTTTTCTTAGTGTGACATCTCTGATTTCCTTTTACCAAGCCTCAGAACGGTCTTATGTGAATATTCTAATGACAATTAACTAATTAACTAATTTGTGGCTTTATTTTCAATTTCCTGTCTAATTTCCCTTTGCATAAATCTTTCTTTGTGAGCTCTGAAAACTGCCTTCGGAATTACTTTGGTGGGTATGGAAACACAAGTTTTTTCAGAAGCTTTCCCTTATATTCAAAGGAAAGTCTGAACAATGACACAGTCAAACACAACTTTTCTTTTTTGTTGTTTTCTGGGTGCTGATTATTACTTTATTTCTGGTTGAAGTGATACCATTGTGGTCATTTTTATTTGAAAGGAAGCACTGCAGTGATGTGCAAGCTGCCTCTTATTGTACACTTCATAAGACAAAGACACTAAACTGAGAGATTCACAAAGGAATCCCAGGTTTTATTATGGCTATACTAAGGGTAATGTTTGAACTACATGAAATGGAGAATAAAAAATTCATAATTGTTGGGTTTTTTGCTCTGTCAATTGCACAGAGTTCTGATGAAGCAGATACTCTGTCACAAATCTTCAGCAGTATTCAAATTCAAAGTAAATCAAGCATTTCAGATCAACAATTCCTACTGTTTCCCAAAATGAACTGTGCTCTGCCATATCTCCTTACAACCAGCCATTTAACTGAAAACAAACCCTGTCTGCTGATCCCATCATGTGCAAAGATGTGCTCAAATGAGCTGTTGGTTTGTTAAACAGCACTAAAATTAGAATTTCAAATGAAAGTAATTATGCTGGCAATAGAGAACTTAAAGATGTAAAACATTATAATTAAAAATATAGTAATAATATGATTAAAAATAAAATATTATTATTGCTATTATTCTGTTTAATTTTAGTCTACATGAACCACAAAAGCAGAAGTACCAAAGTTGTATTTTTTTGCTGCATCTTGGGGTACTTTTCACTCCTCCCCATATTCTTTTCTGTATGGCCTAAACAAAATCTGAAATATTAAGTCTGTCTTATTCCTACACCTGCCAATGTTTACTTTGGGTAAGCAGTAAAATCATTTGTGTCACTGTTTGGGGAAGCACCACTGCCTTTATGGCACTGCCAGGTTAAATCACAACAGTGCTGTTGGTACCCAACATGAGGCCCTAAACTTTGAGATAACAACAGATCTGACCAAAATAGTTTGATACTTTCTCTCCTTAGGGAGCCTGGCTACAGGGGAGACAGAAGGAAATGTACAAACCAATGTGTTCCCAATGCTTTGCCCACTGAACATGTTCCAGGTTTCATTTAAATTTAAATAACTACTTACGAATATCCCCCAGGGATTTGCCCCTGGATTGGAGAGTTATGAGTGGCAAAACCACCCCACTGTGACTGGCCCAGATGTTCTGTGCACCATTGGCACAGATTACCTCTGAAGATGGTACTTTAAGGAGCCACAGCGGTACAGGTGTGCTTCTGCTACAGCTGCCTTGGAGACGGAGGACAAAAAGCAGCTGTCTGTCTTGCCTGGTCTCTCAGAGGACCCTTCTGCTGTGGGTTTGCTAAGAGTAGAACAGCAGGTGACAATCACTAGCACAGCAGTGCACTGCCAGCAATGGGACTCCAACCATGACTCCCTGGCTCCCATCTGTACGATGATTATTTACCTGCAGAGACAAGGAGTGATGAACAGGACTTGTACCTGCAATACATTGATAGCATCATCGTGTGGGCAACACAGCAGAAGAAGTTTTTGAGAAAGGGAAGAAAATGGTTCAAATCCCTCTATGAGCCAATTTTGCCATGAAGCAAAGTAAGATCAAGGATCCTGGACAGAAGAACATCAAGCTCTTAAGAATAAAATGGCAAGATGTACATTGCAGATTCCCAAGAATCAATAAAAAAACTGTTATGTCTTCATTGACTAGCAAAAAGGAAACACGAGCTTTCTTGGTGTGACTGTAAACCTTCTCTATCAAGGGACCTAAAAGACGAATGACTGCACATGGAGCCCTGAGCAGCAACAGCTTTTGAACAAACTACAAAGGGGACAGTTCATACAGTAGCTCCTGGGACAGTCTGGGCAGGACAAGATATAAGAAACCTGCTCTGCATTGCAGCCAGGGTAAATGGCCCCACTTGGAGCCTCTGGCAGAAAGCCCCAGAAGACTCCTTCCTCTTTTGTCTTAGTAAATATCTCAACCACAAGTTCTATTTTGTTTCCACTTCTCTCCCTCATCTCCTTGAGAAGGGGGAGTGAGTGAATAGTGGAGTGGTGTTTAGATGCCTGCAAGGTTAAACATCTGTCAAGAAGATGTTTACTAAGCACTGCCAAGATTAGCCATTACATTTCTCAAAAACATGGCCATTTTTCTTTTGCTTCCACACTAACATACAAAAGCAGCCAGTGTTACTGAAGATGGGTAAGGCCGCATGAGCAGGGAAGCGTTTTAATTTTGAGCAGAGTTCTTGCTAGAAAATTGTGAGGTTAATATTATGTTCTGAAAGACATGCCCCCACTCCTTCATGCTCTATTACTGCACAAAGTTGTGATTTAGATGCTGATGTTCTCCACCAGCAAGGAGGTCAGCAAGGAGTTTCTCAAGTATGGAACTGCTGATTTACCTGTTCAGCAGTCTTCTCTGCAAGAAAAGCTCCGAAGATAGTTGGAAGGAGATATAATTTTACATTCTAGTCCATGACTGGAAATCTTCTGTGTACTCACATTGAAGGCTTTCTTGATCTGTGTCAAGCCTGCAGTGTGGATAGTCAGCAAAGGTGGTTGAGAGCATGTAGGCAATATGAACAGCATCATAGCCAGCCAACTGAGAGAAAGGATTATCCTGCCTCCTTCATCAGTCTGCTCTTCTAAACAGCTTAATTCTATGTTTCTGTGACTAGACTGATCACTCACTGGATAAGGTATGGCTTAGGTGGCCACAAGTAAAGAGTTGAGGTAAACACTTTAATTTCCAGGTGGAGACCAGTACAAGTTGAGACCAGTACTATTTATTATATTTGTCAGTGAAATGGACATCTCTTTCATTGTGTTTGCTTGCACAAATCTTATTTTCTGTTTCATAATTTGATTTATGTCATCAAAGGTATTTCTAGTCCGGCTGTGATTCGCACAAAGCAAAGATAAACTGTTAGACTGAGACACAGGGGATGCCAACAAAAATGCATCCAATAATCCCTTTCATCTCTTGCACTTTTTCAGAGAGCTGAGAACATTACAGGTTAATCTCTTATCATAAAGCCTGATCTTCTGTCAACTGTGGGAACAGGATTATAAAGATTTTAACTGGAAGCCAGTGATTCACTGCTATTATGCCTGAAATTACATAGGAAAGAGAGAGCTTTAGGAGATGATTTACTGTGTAGGTTTAGATGTTTGCATACTTCAGTGTGTCCTAGATACCAGAAAAAAAAGTAATCCCTTTCCTCAAGATCAGCTCAGAGACTGAAGTTATACTATGGAAAAATAGACTTTTTCATTGGCCTCATCCAGTTGAAAGTTCACAGTGCTGGCGCTGATGGGATTGCACGTATGCAGATACTTCTTATTGCTTATCCCAGACCAAACCTCAGCAACATGCAGCCCTTTTCCTAGGATGCAATGTGCACTTACTTTTTCTGTCCATTCAATTTGAAGGCTATATAGTCACATGTCTCCTGTGGGAAAGCGTTCGCAAGGTTTACACCAAAAATCTAGATAAAGATTAATGGCTGAGAAGACCTTGACTTCTGACCTTTTGATTTTTAATTACAACTCTTATTTTATTTTAAAAGCAGAGCTCTCAAGTCATCCTGACATTTTGATACCTGGTTACTGTCATACAAATGTGAAGCGGAGAAGACTTTTATACTAAATACTAAAAAGAGATAAGCAAGACTTCTTAGTAATATTTTTATATGCATTCACATGTATTTTCTCCACATCTACATTCTCCATAAGAGAGCATTACTGGAATATTACCAGAGAGGGGAAAGAAAAAAAAAAAAAAGAAGTAGATTTAATCAGAATGTAACTGCTCTAATGTCTCCTCGTGGGATGCCAAAAATCAGTCCTGCAGTACTCCAGAATAATCAGTGCAAATACACTGCAGTTCATTCAATCTAGCCCATTATTCAGTGCACTCTTTTGCCAGCTAGGCTACTTATTCCTCTACAGCTGCTGGTCTTCTGAAAAACATCAGTGTTTTGTTCTTCATCTAGAAACACAGTATTACGTCCCTGTAATCTCTCTAGATTTCTCCATGAAAATATGTAGAAAATGGTAAGGCTCTGATGTCCCTCAGTTCACTGCACAAAATTTAATGGCAGTAAACTGCCTAGATAATGACAGAATGAGAGTGACAACAGAACGGTATGTAATCACAGTACAAAGAAAAAAGTACCCAGGGGGCAGGAACGGAGGTGTGGAGGGTGCTGTTTTGCAACTACTTATTTGCTCTGGAAAGCTGTATCAGAATGGAAGACTCAAGTAATAGTTTGATTTCTTTTTAATGTGACTGGATGAAAGATCCATCTGGCAAATTGAATAACTCAGTGATAAGGGGGCATAGATACTTCAGTGTTTCATGGAACCTTTCAGTTCAGCATCCGAGCACTGTGTACACAACTTGGGAATACAAGCATTACAGAATCATGGAATATCTTGATTTGGAAGGGACCACGAGGATCATGGAGTCCACCTCCTGGTTCCGGGCCTCCTAAAAGTCAAGCCCTGTGTCTGAGAGCATTGTCCAAATGCTCTTTGAACTTTGTCAGCTCCATGCCAAACCACTGCCCCGGGGAGCCAGTGCTAAAGTCCGTATATCTAGTTCATTCTACTGAATAATAATGCAGTGTTTTCTATCTCAGTGGAAAGCCTAGTAGTCAAAAAAGGGCTGGATTTTTTTTTCCAGTGCAGACCAAATTTTCTGCCTACCTTTAGGAAAAGCTCATCGTGTGTAGCTACAATTACTCACAGATGCAGCTCCTCTTTTAAAATTTACACAAAATGGCAAAGAGGATGATCTCTAATCTTGAAGTGAGGTATTTATTAATCTGGTATCATGAATGACCTCCTGATTCCTCACGCCTGACAATTTTTAAATAATGAGAAATGAAAGCACATCTTTGGCCAAAGCAGTTACAGATATCGACTGACAAACACAATTTTTATCTTGAATCAATCATGCACTCACCATCCAAAGTAAAACCAAAACCAACAAAAAGAAAAGCTGCATTCCTACAGAGGCATTTTACAGTACTGTCAGACTTTTGTAGTTCTGTTGTCAAATCAAGATTATCTCATCATGAAATAATGACCAAATTCTCTTTTTATATCCAAACATATAAATATGAAAGGAAACAGTGCTGTTCAAGAACACATTGCGAGCTCAGACACTGCTTTGGCTATAAAATTGAAGGTAGTAAGGAATTTTATCAAGGAGTTAGAAGAAATTAGGATTCTGTGATTTAAAATTATGCTCTCATACTTTCAGAACTTTCAGAAAACCTCTGCAAACAAATTTTAAAACAAACAAACAAATAAATGGAAAAGGTTACAGAAAAAAATGGAATGCTTTATGCCACTATATTGCTTAAATTATACACTCTAGTCATAGTATCCTACACTAACACTGCTGACAGAGCCATATATCTGCATGGCTTGCAGCTCACCATACTGTGGTGTTGAGTAGAAATACCAAGGAAATAACTGTTTAACATAAGCATTGCCCCACATCTGGCAATTCTTTACTGGTGCATCTGAGCTGAAGAAATGGTGTTCCCTGAAATGAGTATGTTGCATTACTCAGCCATCTGGTCTTACGGATGTTCATTTTGTCACCAAAACGCATGAATTAAACTTGCCACTCCAAATGACAGGTTAGAAAGCTACATGTCCTTATTGCAGCACTGGGTGCATGGGGGATCGCTGCTCCTAGCATGCACACACAAGAGCCAGAGCATACAGCTTACATACATTCAACATGTGAGCACTCCTGCAATTTCAGAAAGTGTGCACCTGTTCAGTAACTGCTGTACAGATTGTAAAAACTGGTTACAGATGAGCTGTTTTGATATGGGGCTCCTGCAAACCGTCTTTAGTGGTTGTGTGATTCCTCTGGGATTTGCTATCCAGCCTAAAGGTCATGTGCTAAGCTGACCAGATCCCGTTTTTGTCAAGAAATTATTTACAAAAAAATCAGCTGCTGATCAAATTTCTAATATCACACTGGCCTTGCTATAGTGTCTGTATTCAGAATCACAGAATCATAGAATTTGGTCATTTGTTTTTGTAAAATTTCACAACACCAAAAAGTTATTCCAGCTTTGGTATCTAGCCAACTTGGTATATAACTAAATAACTGTAATCATAAATTTCTAGAAGCATGGAGGTGGAGAAATTAATTCTCTTCTTGTAATTCTCTGTACTGTACCCCCGTGGTTGTCAACATCTAATGCAATATTGAAATTCCAACTGAAAAATTGAAATCTGTCCTTAACTTTTGTCTCTAGATTGTGCTTCACTGAGGCTGAGAAAGGAGGATCTGGGTTTTCAAATATCTTGTTGGTTTGGGTTATTCTTTATGCAGCTGCTGTGTCAGCTCGTGATGATGTAATTGGACCTGTAGTTACCCTTGCTCTCTGTAAATCAAACCTGCCAGATTCCTGCTGTTAGCTCTATCAAGTTAAAAACAGAGCTTATTGAGGAAATCGCTGGGTGTTGAATCCACAAATTACCGTGGTGTCTTTAAAGGTTATTTTAGGTAAACTATTTTCAGGCCACTCATCAAGTTCTTAGGAAAACAAACAAACAAACTAACTAACTAAAACAGCTACATTTGTTATTTAAATCACATTAAGGACCAATAAATCCAAATAGATTAAAATAGTAAAATAGATTAAAAAAAGAAAAAAAAAAGAGGTGTAGAAAAATAGTGAAATGACATCTGCACTTACATAAATACCTGAATAAATGAATGAATGAATGAATAAATCAATCAATTACATTCAGTGATCTGAAATGATACTGAAATTTGTATGAATAATGTTTTGTAAACACTGCAGTTCATGAGAAACACTTGGATTTAAGATCTAATCAACGAGGAATGCTGGTTAGCATCTTTGCTTTCTTACTAGGTGTAGTAGGTAGGTAGGACGACGTACTAGGTCGTCTTTCCATGAATGATCTGCACCCAATATAAGCCCGGTGGTAACAGTGAGGTCATAGTTAAAGTAGATTAATTAAGGAGAGCAGATTATCATGCCTAGTTTGATAACTCTGGTCAAATTCTTCCCAGTTTTTGTTCCTTCCTAATGCTGTAAGTGCATCCTCAGAGAAGTCATTAGCAGTAACTTAGACTTAAATATCAGTTTAATTCCTCACACGTATATAGATTCTATTTTACTTTCAACGATTTTGTTCCTCACAAGTGTAGCTGGAGCCGAGTCCTGATGGTGATGAAATAAAGAGGCTCCCAGCACTGCATGACCAGGAGGCAGCTGCAGCTGGGCGCTGTGCTGGGCGTACAGCAGCACTTCCAGTTGCAGCAGGCAGCCACAAGATGGTGTGCTGACACCAGCAACCAGCTGCCATCTGTCAGGCAGGCATTAACTGGGGAAGCGAGAAATGAATCCTTCGTGCTGCCTGTGAGAGCAGTGTGTATTGCATTCAAACTTACGCCAGTATCTCCTGGAACATGTATGGCAGATGTCTTGCATGCTGTTACTGTGTTATCCTTAACATCTAATTGCAATGCTGGTTTTGACTTCTGAGTGTGAATCTATAGATGTCACAGATAAACCTTATCACTGATTCCAAGTAGGCAGCAGACAGGTGATAACCAGGGTGTTTTTAATTCTTTTACCTACCTGTGTAGGATATGGCAGCACACAGAAGTGACCAAGCCTGTCGCATTGCTGGTCTTTTGACAGTCCATTAGTGTTTGTTGCAGCAGTGCATGGCAATTCCAGAGGCTCACTTTCTTACTGTTTCATCAGATCTTGTTCGGACTGTAGGACTGCGTGCAAGATTTCTTAATTCCTGCAAACAAAATTACCATATTACATATAATTATTCTTGAGGACATCTTCAGAAGATTGGGTTTTAAGGTCATAAAAGTATCATTCTGTCAAGGAAGCCTAAATGCAAAGACCTGTTGTTTTCTTGTATGCATTTGTTGAAAATCTTTAAACGAGCCAAACGGAAGAAGATCCATGCATTCATAGCTGGATAATTCTGAGAAATGCAGGAGTAAATGTTTATCCTAATTTATGCTGTACCTGGTACCCTTCCCATCATGTCTGTAATACTGTATAAAAACAAATTTGTCCAGAACAATTAGATCCTGATTTCGTAAAGCAGCTTTGGCTTTATTTTTAGTTCTTGGGACTCAAAACCATGCACAGTATTGAGATGAGTTTAATACATTTGCTAATATAGGAACTTACAGCTCTTTTAAAATTTATTTCCTCTTCCTCACTGTTTCTGTGGAAATTAAGAAGTATTGGAGTGATATTCACAAAGGCTATTTATAGGTTTTTTTAAAATGTACAATTATCAATTATGTCAGTAATTCATCCATATGAAATTTGAAATACTGCCCACCTATGTGCTACTTAATCCCTTGCTACACTAATTTTGTAGACGATAATGAAAAATTGTTTTATGTGAGCCAAATTTTATTTTCATAGAATCACAGAATCACCAAGGTTAGAAAAGACTTCCAAGATCATCCAGTCCAACCGTCCACCTACCATCAGTAGTTCCCACTAAACCATGTCCCTTAGTACAACGTCTAAATGTTTCTTGGGCACCTTCAAGGACAGTGACTCCACCACCTTCCTGGGCAGCCCATTCAGTGCCTGACCACTCTTTCAGAAAAGAACTTTTCCTTATACCCAACCTGAACTTCCCCTGCCCTGGGGCAACGCTTCATGCCTGTCTTAGCTAAACCTTGCAGAATTTATCCCAGACACTGAAGCAAAAAAACACCTCGTTGCCTGCAGACCTCAGTGGTGATACTTGGAATGGATAGGCAAAGAGGGTGACATCCAGGATGTACTTAGGGAGCAACTCTATTATCAGCCTGTGCTGGGTGTTGCACAGGTAGTAATGGAGTGTTTCCACCATCACAGGCTGTACCACGACTGCCTTTCTGGGAATCAGGTGAAGGATGGTGCCTGAACTTCCTCCAGGACACAGTTGGTGTCCACATTCAGCAGCTCTCAGGAGAAAAGCAAAGAGTTTGAGATCCTTTCACTCCTCAGAACCATCACAAAAGTTCACATCCCGTCAGGTCAATGAGACGTAAGTACCACGCTTGGTGCTTTACAGCCAACATCCTTTACAGCAGCCTCAGGTGACTGATGTTGGGCAAGTCAGTTGGCAAGAAGTGAAAATATACTGCAAGAACTCCCAAGAAAGAGACTGCCTTTGTAACTGAATGGCTGCAAGTGACCCTGCAGTTGTGGCTTTGTGCAGCTGTGCGTGCAGTAGTGGGAGCACGTGGACCTGCTGCTCTCCAAAGTCCACTGCCAAGCAGGAACCGTTTCTCCAACCAAGCACCCAAGCTACAGTACCCTTCATTGCTGATGTCTGTTACTAAAAAATGAAATACTGCCCTGTGCAATTTGATGGAGAAATTGTATCTGCTATGACCAGTCCCATAAAGTCACTGAATCATGTAATTCCTGAAAATGGAGCCTTATAAGGCCAATTAAGAGTGTCTCAGTAAAGGTGCTGTCTTCTTATAAGTCATTTACCTAGCTTTGTAAATATATGGTGCAGAAGAGTAGGGGTTCTGAGCGGTGTAAATAAAAAGACCCCTCTCCAGTGGATTTGTGAACTAGGTGAGCAAGTGAAATTGAAGACAAGCAGATAGAAAGATCCTGCAGCAAGTGAGTCTCAGACCTTCCAAGGGATGGAGGTGAGGACAACTGGCCTGATCTGTTTCCCAGAACCTTCTTGCCCTTTTTGAAGACTGAAGTAACATTGGCCATCCTCAAGTCTTCAGGTGCCTTTCCCATTTGCTGAGACCTTTCAAAGATGATAGAGAGCAGCTCAGCAATCCCCTCTGCCAGCTCTCTCAGCACACATGCATCCCATCGGGGCCCATGGGTTTACATGCACTGATTTTTGTTAGACCAGATCTTCCTCAACCAACACAAAGTCTTCCTTTCCCCAGGCTCTTTCTCTTACCTCTAAGACCTGGGACTCCTGGCTTGGTAAAGCTGTTTGCTTTTAAAAAACTGAAAGGCTTGCACAACAAGTTTAAAGAAGCAAATAAATACTGTTTTTGTAGAGGATACCTTGTGATGTTGAGCAGCTGTTAGATATGCTGGTAGTTTCACTTGCACAAAGTGAAGAATGAAATGAGGTCTTCTTTCTGCTCTGGCATAAACAGCAGGAGTTCTCTTAGATAGTCTTCTGTGTTAGATTACCTTTGACATAGCAGTAGAAGCTGTGGGCAATCTGTGCAAAAGAAGACAAAGCAACATTAACAACAATTAGGCAACGCAATATTAAGAAAATCAAGAACAAACTGGCTTGAAGTGTTCACAGTTTAGAAAATAGTCATACAAAATAACAATCTGAAAATTGTAAAAGCATCATTTATATATTTTTCTTGCACAGTTAAACAGGGATGTCATTTCCATTTGAAGTGTTTAAAGTGAGGGCTATTTTTATCTTTTATCTTTTTCATAATTTTCCCACTGATTTCAGTGGAATGATTCCACACGTTCATTGAAAATAAATGAGTACTTTTGGGAATAAAAATTGCTAGAATTTGAAAATATTACATTATTATAAAAATCCTTTAATCCACATGATAAAAGAGTTTTCCATACCTCTGTAATATATCTTGAAAATGGCCATCACCACTGCCACCTCAAGCACTAAACCATATCTCGCAGCTCCTCATCCACACTCCTCTTGAACACTGCCAGGGATGTCGACTCCACCACCTCCCTGGGCAGCCATTCCAGTGCCTGACCACCGAGAGAAAAAGTTCTTCCTTATGTCCAACTTAAACCTCCTCTGGTACAACTTGCGGCCATTTCCTCAGGTCCTGTTTGTTGCCTGGGAAAAGAGGCCAAATCCCTTCTCATCACAAAGAGCTTCATGCAGTTGTAGAGTGCAGTGAGGTCTGCCCTGAGCCTCCTCTTCTCCACACTGAACAATCCCAGCTCCCTCAGCCGCTCCTCATAAGACTTGTGCTCCAGACCCCTCACCAGTTTCATTGCCGTTCTCTGGACACATTCCAGGGCCTCAATATCTTTTTTGTAGCGAGGGCCCAAAACTGAACACAGCACTCGAGGTGCGGCCTCACCAGTGCTGAGTAGAGGGGGATGCTCACCTCCCTGCTCCTGCTGGCCACACCATTTCTAATGCAGGCCAGGATGCTGTTGGACCTAATGGCCACCTGGGCACACTGTCGGCTCATGTTCAGCCGAGCACCAGCCAACACCCCCAGGTCCCTTTTGTCCTCACACTCATCCAGCCATTCAGCCCCAAGCGTGTAACGCTGCATGGGGTTGTTGTGCCCAAAGTGCAGGATCCAGCACTTGGCCTTGTTGAACCTCATCCCATTCACCTCAGCCCAGTGGTCCAGCCTGTCTAAATCCCTCTGCAGGGCCTCCCTGCCCTCAGGCAGATCGACACCACCTCCCAACTTGGTGTCATCTGCAAACTTGCTGAGGGTGCACTCAATGCCCTCATCTAGGTCATCAATAAAGATATTAAACATGATGGGCCCCAGCACCGATCCCTGGGGGGCACCACTCATAATGGGTCGCCTGCTGGACTTAGCTCCATTCACCACGAGCCGCTGGGCACAGCCCTCCAGCCAGTTCCTTACCCAAACAAGGGTAGACCTGTCCAAGACACAGGCAGCCAGTTTCCCTAGAAGAAGCCTGTGAAAGACCGTGTCAAAGGCTTTGCTGACTACTACTGCTGTGAGCTAAGCCCCTGCTTGTAAGTCTGCTTGCTTGACAGAACAAAAAGGACATGGGCTTCATCAAACAGGAGACAGCTGAAATTGGGAAAATAACAAACTCTGAATTCAGATTACAAAGTAATCCTGTTTTCAAGAAATGTTAGGGGTCAATTTCTGCCTTGATTTCAAAGAGAAGCACTAAGCACTAAGCAACAGGGCAGGGATAAGATTCTGGCATTTTTTTTAACAGTAAGCTAGAGATTATTGCGTTTAATGACTGAGAGAGCAACTGGCACCTGACCAGTGTGTTTTCTTTCCCTGCACGGTGAAACACATTTCTCAAAAAATCAATATTTCTGTTCCAAAATTTTCTAAGTCAGTGAGGCTTGTCTCATCCAACCATCTCGATTACTGTTTTTTATTCACGAATTGCAAAGTTATTCTTTCAATTAGAAAACATAGCTCAATCAAAGAAAGAACATAAATATTATCTTGTGATCTGGACATGTGCAGCATGTATAATGCACTTATGGGTGTTTCACTTGCTGGTGATCCACAAACGACTGTGAATTGAAATAATTGTGAAAATTATGATAAGCTATAGGAAAAAATCACAGTATTATGTAAGTTACAAATAATGCAGCCTGCTCTGCCCGAAGTGGTCTTTCTGGAGCTGCAGGAGATTTCTGCTTATGACAAAATTTAAGTTTTATGTTTAAAAATATATATATTAAATGTAGCCATTCTTTTAACAATTAAATTTTTTGAGCACTCCACTTCAGGAAAATGCAGTGAAAAATGTGTTCATGTTGCAGATGAACAACATGAAGTAACTGATCTAAATTAAGCTTTTAGTACTCTGGTAAGTGCTTTTGGGATGAGGCTAATATTCTTCAGAAGAAAATAAGGTGTTTTCTATTACATCACTGTCATATAACCCTTTAAAACTCATTTCTAAATCTAAATGCTGTTTTATGATGGAAGTGCATCTTAGAAGCAGGAGGAGAGAGTAACGGTGGCTGAGATGCACTGAAAGCAGAGCACCTGCCTCCTGCTTCCGCCCTCCAGCATCAGCAAAGAAATCTACCGTCATCATCACGCTGTTTTCTTCTTTCATTCATGTTTTCTTCTATCCATTTTGTATGAATGCTTTTTTTAACAGCAATCCCAATGAAACCATAATGCATTCTCACATGAAATCTTGTGCCCTTCATGGAATGGTTTATGTGCCATTCAGTGTCGAAAATGAGCTAACCCATGAATCTGATAAGAGAGAACTGTGGCACAGATTTGGAAACTTTGCTCCACTCTTGCTGGGATAACAGTTGTTGAGTACACTTTAGGAGCATCTTCAGATGGACAACAAAAGCAGTGAAAGGCATCATAAGACAACAGAGCCTTTTGTAAACTTATCTCTGGAAGTATGGCACATTTACAATTTTCACTACTTTTGTTTCCTGTAGAAAGTATTTAGTAACATTAAAAATAAGGTCTCTGGAGAACAAACAGTTTGGTAGTTCTGTTGCCTTCTCCTTTAGCATAAATCCTTTAACTCGTGCTCTCTATTGTCCCGTGGCTTTGCTGGTGTTTATAAGCTTTCTTCTGTGCATCTGAATGATGTAAATCCTAGAAGCTAAGAGCAAATAACTCGCTAGGTGGAACTGAAACTCTGAAGTCCTTCAGCTTTCCTCTGTGTTGTCACGCAGTAATTACAGTAAATTACAATATTTAAGTGATCATAGGTTTTATAATGAACACTTACAAAAGGAAACAAACTCTAATCCTTCAACAGATACTTCCACAATTTTGAAATATGCTAGTCTTAAATATTCTAGTCATATCAGGGTGAGAAGCCTGACAGTGCAAATAACACCAAACAGACACTTGCAAAATCTTCTGCTGCTTTTTAGACAGCGTAGTCTTGGAATCTTATCTTGGAATATGTTGATTGCTGAGGGACCCGAGAAATGGGGAGAGCTGGAAGACAGCCCCAGTTTGGCATCATGGGCGAACGTCCTTCCTGCCAACCTCACTTCCCCAGGTGCCCCTAAGTAAGACATTTGAGGCACTGTAAATTGAAGGGGAGGTGAGCGAGAATGCACATGAAGCTTTGCCTGAGACGTTGCCAAGAGTGAGGCAGTCAACTCTGCATCTCCAGATTGCCTCTGCTAAGTCACGCAGAAAGGTTACTGCTGTTGGTGATTCCCTCCTCGTGGGAACACAGGGCCCCATATGCAGACTGGACCCGACTCATACAGAGGTGTGCTGCCTCCCTGGGGCCTGGGTCAAGGACATAGCTGGAAGACCTGATCTGGTTCATTCCTCTGATTACTACCCATTACTGATAGTTCAGGCAGGCAGTAATGAAATAGATCAGTGAAGACTGCAAACTACCAAAAAAGACTTCAGGGCTTTAGGGCGGTTGGTGGAGGGAGCAGGAGCACAGTTGAGATGTTGATATTGTCCATTAGTTTCACTTGTATTTTAAGTTGGAACATTAGAATCAACTTTCCGAAATTGTTATGGAACTGCATCCAGGGAAAGCAACGTTCTCAATTTCAGTATTTTCTAGTTGCATAGGTTTAGCTCAAGTAACCAAGGTGCTCAGTTACCAATTTCTGTTTGTAGACATTTTGTTATGTGCTCTGGAGCTACAAACAGGGGAGAGAGTCAGTTCCTCAGGAAACTCTCCCCATTCCATTCCATTCCATTCCATTCCATTCCATTCCATTCCATTCCATTTCACTAGGGTAAAACAACTATTATTTAAACACTGAAAGATATCTTGGTTTTAAGAAAGTTTCTGGCAATGATCGTATGAAACTACTGAAAGGGTTCTGATTCTACAGCAGCAAAGAACTGTGGCAGAGTAGGGAAAATCATATATTTCCTTTTCAGGTGTCCGTGAGGATTGCTGTGCACAGGTGTGTGTGATTTACACACAGCTGAGGGCCTGGCTCAGCTCCAGAGGAGTCCAGCTATGTGAGGACTGAGTGGGGGCCAGATTATGACACTGGCCTTGTTTGGTATTCAGATGTGTTTGCAAAAGGGTAAATCATCCCTGACTGCAGGAGCCAGAATCTGGACGGTAAGATCAGTGTAGAATAAGGTCTCCTGTAATGCTGCTGCTTAAATGCTACTTCAGAAGCTCTTCTGCATCACTGTCCTCACTCTCAAATACACAAAAGTTTCTAAACCTACCTGTCCTGATCAAGGATTTTCTTTATGGAAATACTTGATACTGATAAAAGACTGCTCACAATACCACCTCAGCAATTTTGCTTACAGCTTCCAGGGAAGAAGACCACAATATTAACTGCTGATTCCTTTTATGTAGAAATTAGCTATAAACCATTTACTGGCAATAAATGCTTGTGGAATTGGCTTTAAAAGTCATTTTAATAAGAATAAAGGACATTAATATGAGATGCATTAATGAAAACTGCTATGCTTTTACATTAAGGCTTACATTTTTGTTCATCTTTCTGAATAAGTGACTTCTGTGTTAGTCCTATACCTTTTAATGTATCACTCTTTCCCAATTCCAGGCTGTTTAATACTCAGTTTGCACATTCTGCATTATTTAGGGAAATTAGTCAGTTGAGTTTCTTGCCCTCTGAGGATCTCATTTGTTACTGATCTGGTTATTGGTTCTCTAAGCAGAATCTGGAAATGTTCAGTGCTATGCAGAGCTATATGGTAGGAATTTAAAGGCTTCTAGCAGATTGTGTTCAAATTACATGCAGTAATTATCAAATACCAATTAGAGAAAAAAGTCATTAGTAATGTTCTGTAGGTAATTTGAAATTAACAGAAGAATCTAACTTAAAAAGTGTCCTTGTTTCAGGTGAAGCAGTATTAGCAGACTGATGTTTTGTTGTTGCTGACACCACAAGCACTCCCAAGACCAGGCTGCTCTGCAGGGAAGAGCCCTTGCCTTTATGGTGTGTCAGCAGTGGCTATATGTGTATATATGTACAGTTACCATTGCATATTTGTTTCCATTTTTCTCTTCTCTCTTAGTTAATAGCTTCTATCTCACACCTCATATTTGCAAGAATACGTATGTAGAGATTTTCATGGGCACAAGAATCTTAGTTTTTAAGTATTCCATTTCCAACACTCCACAGGGACTGGTATTAGAGACTGCATATTTCACTGTGAAATCAAGTATAAGCAAAGTGTAATATTGATTGGCTGGTTAAATGGGCTAATATCTGTAGTAACACTGACTCCAACAGTTATCTGGCAAGTTGTTCTGTAAAATGGCTTGGCCAGTTTTGGTTGCTACCTGAAGGACTGGTGGCAAGTCCTTATTTCCAGGTATTAGTTGGAACACCTAGGGGTAAAGAAACTGGGATCTGATGAGTTCAGTGAACGACATCAAGTATGTGGAGAATTTTCTAGGCTGTATCAACTCCAAAGGGTTGTAGCAGCCTTGCACACAGGTGCCCTATGCAGATTGTTCTTTACAAGGCTCCACCAAAAGCCCTGCTTCTCTGGGACAACATTCCTTACCTCCACAGGAATATGAGTTCGATAAGCAGAGAGAGGGATCTGAGTTGTCCAAAAAATGCCTCAAATTTTGTTCTGAGAGCTTTGTACGATTTGTGTACAGAAAAGATTTGAAGATGTTCTACACAGATAGGTGCAGTGTCCAAATGCTTTTGTGATGAAAGGTCTGAAATGGGTGATGATTCTATGATTCTTCTATGATTCATCTTGTTCCATCAGTCTGTGAAATAAAATAATCCTCTTTTTTCACTTGGATGTATAAGAGTTTAGTTAGCAGAAGGAAAGAGCTAAATAATGATTTGTCTTATTTTGAGAAAACAGATAATTAACACAAATTTTCATCAGGTAATTAGAATCTCGTTTAGCTAATGTAAGTACTAATCACTAGATGTCCTGTTAAGAAGATTCCAGTTTTCTCAGCATGTCATAATCCAATCAGCCCCTTTTATAAAAGCTGTGCTTTGTCTCATTTTTATTCAAGGCCAGGCTGGATGTGGCTCTGGGCAGCCTGGGCTGCTGCTTGACGACCTGCACACAGCAGGGGGTTGGAACTGGATGAGCACTGTGGGCCTTTGCTACCCAGGCCATTCTAGGATTCTGTGATTCTATATTCTGTATTGATCCTTTTCACTTTCCAGGTGAGTACTGTCATTTTAGCTCACAGGATCAATCTGTGCAGTAAACATATTGTTATTTCAAACATTGCAAAAGTATTGTTAATAGCTTGTAATCCCTTTCCACTTTATCACAGATGAAATAAGATCTCTTTCAAAGGTAAAAAAAAAAAACAAACAAAAGAAAAGAAAAAACATAAAAAGTCAGAAAAATAGTCATTAAAATGGAGGCTGCACAAAGGAGAAAATAAAGTACCTACTTGACCCATGGTAGGAAAATAAATCTAATTCCCAACCATTTCATGTTCAGATAGGTCACACATAATCACAGAATGGCCAGGGTTGGAAGAGACCTCAAGGATCACAGAGCTCCAACCCCCTGCCACATGCAGGGCCACCAACCTCCACATTTCATACCAGCCCAGGTTGCCCAGGGCCCCATCCAGTTTGGCCTTCAACACCTCCAGGGATGGACGGGGCATCCACAGCCTCTCTGGGCAGCTGTTCCTTATGATTTTCAACACAACTTGTAATCCTTTTATCGTATTCAATTTACAAAGAGATTCTCTAGCACCATCTACTAATACTTCAGGATTCCAAACAGCTGGTCCATAGTATGATGTGATTATTTCAGGTAGCCGTTCATCGTTTTCCCATGTTTGAGCACCTTCCCCAACCAAAGAGGTGTCAACTGATCATTTTCCTTTAATCAACTCACCATACAGTTTAATTCCCAACTTATTTCCCTCTACTTATGGTAACAAGAAGAACACTGGTCTAATACATCCTATGTAACATATCCCTGACTATTTTGGAGATAACCTTTTGGTAGGTATGTTGTCCACTAATCCAGCAATGGCTTTTTAGGACTTCTGTATTATTAGGAAAAGGACCTTTTCCTATTGTGTGAGGCTGGTTCTTCATAATATAATGTATTTCTGAGTCCTGTGGGTCTGCTTACTGCTGCCAGAGGCCCATTAAGACAGTAAGCATAACTCCAGGCTCCTACATCTGGCCACCATGTATCGCTACATCCTCTACTGATATCCCTGAACATTACTTGGTGAGATCCAGACCAGAATCTTCAGAAACAAGTCCTAGTCCCATTCTGATTTTGCCATGCCCTCTGAAATTTGCCTCCTCCTGGGAATGGCAAATCACCCTTACGGAGCCCTTGAGATAAAGTCCATTCACATGCACCTTTTCCCACTTGGACCCCTTTTGAGTCAGTTCAATTTAGACAATAAATGTGAGCAGTTGTGAAGTCCTGTTGAGTTTCCAGAGGAGTGCCATAAGCTGAATTGTTCCTCTATGAAGCTATTTTGCTTTAGAATTCTATACTTCCTTGCTAGGTTTATTTAACCCTCTCTGTCCGTACGTTCTCCGTAATTCAGCAATTGGAACATCATCAATCTTATCACAAGCCATCTCTTAATAGAGCTGTAAATATTTTCTCAAAATCCTGTTTTCACTGCCCTTAGAACCATCTGGAGTATCTTGGTTTCCTGCCTTCCTCCCATGGGGGGCCACTCTCCAGGGTCACCTAACTGCTGTATTTTTTCAGTTACCTCAGTGAAGGGGCTTCCCTGTCTTGTTAACTGAGAGAGTCATAATCACGTTTCTGTCCACTAGTGAAGCAGTTTTAATCAGCCTTTTTCTCATAGAACAGATGTTCTGCATCATATTATTAGCACCTCTTATCAGAATAGGTGACCATGCCTACAGCAGGGGATTGGAACTGTATGATCTTAAAGGTCCCTTCCAACCCAAACCATTCTGTGATTCCATGATTTTATGACTCCATGAATCCAAACTCAACTCTAAAAACTTTTTAAGAATCCCCTGGGACCAGACCGACCCAGTACTACCTGACTGTGCAGATGCACCATCCAGGAAAGCAGAAGTTGCTCCAGCCTTTGTTTCAACAGCTCACTTGTATCATTTACTTCATGCTGAGTATAATCCTCTATCACATCGCTCCTCACTGGCTGTCCATTAGCATCTAATTCCATTTCTCGCCTCAGTGCTGGTTTCACATCTGCAGTTCATGTGGGGACCCAACTTTATCAGAATCCACAGAATCCCAAACATCTCCATCCCAATTATTGGGATCCCACTGCACACTTGCTTCTGCAATTACCTAATGCACTTTCCTATGAGCCACTGGTCTCCTTTTCATATACTTGCACTGCACAGCCTGTGCTGCAGCTTTTTCAGCTACAGTCTGACAAACGTCCAACTTACTTGCAAGCAATGGATTTTGAACTGTAACATTACGATTGATTCCACAGATCACACACGCATATGTACCAACATATCATGCACATTTACCTGTGTATACATATCTATAGAAACCTCCACACATATGCTAGGTAACACCTTTATCTAACTAAATAATTCAGGCAGAAATCCCTTGTCAAACAGGTTTTAGTCTTCAGAGACTAGAAGACCTGTGTGCTGACAAAATTACTCAGCAAATCATCAAGTCAGAAGTGTGAGAGACTAGCATGGAATTTAGGTGCCCATCTCCATGAATCTACCACAGTTACCCTTCCCCTGCAGCTCAGCCCTCTGCTTTTTTTCTCAAGCAGTCCAAGCTGAGACGCTGATAAGGCAGCTGCTAAAGCTTGGAGGATCGGAAAGGAAGTCTCTTCTGCCCAGGGCTCTGTGACAGGCTGACGGAGAGACTGGGTTCAGACCTGATGTGTGGAAGAGGGGCCTCTGTGGTTGTAATATCCATTGCTGCTCTGGTGTTTGAGTGCTTCTGCTTATGATGCAGAAAGGGCTGACTGGTGCTGCTGAGGTTTGGTGCTGCAGGCACCTGAACTTCAGCTGTCCGTTACTTTAGTCAGTGTGTGTTGTTTTTGCAGAGAACTGAAAAATGCTGGCGTAGGTGGCAGTTCTCAGATAATGTGTGTCCTCTGACTTGCAACTCTTGTTGCAAGGAGGGTTTCATGGAAAACAGGTGCAAACTCACATGTCCAGCTTTTATAATTTTACAGGCAAAATCACTTCTTCAGGAGAAAGTGGTCTCCTAGGTGTTTAGAACTGTGCCTAAAATAAAGAAATAAAATAATTCTTTGAATCAAGCAGTGCATGACTGAGAAAAACACAGATGAACAAAAGTCCTACAAACGAACACCAGAGCACTATTTAGTATATGAAGTAATGGCTTAGCTTCTAAGGAGGCTGTCAGTCTGCACTTCTCCACACTGGGCTTTGCAGTGAAAGCTGTTCTGCTGTCCTATGCTCAAGTTTGTCAGTTGCTGCACTGAGGCTGCTGGGGGCGTGGGTTTGTACCAGCGTGGCTGCTGGCAGAAGATAAATTAGGGAGGATGGAAGTTGAGGATTGTGACAGCCTCTCCCCGTAAAGGATGTTGTAGATTGTCATTTGATTGTAACTCAGTTCTGAATTAAGAGCAAAAACTTGCCTCAGGCTGCTAGGGCACTGACTGGATTGTGTACTGGGCAGCCATATCTTACTGCAGAGAAAAGCAGGAGAATCTCCCCTTACCACTGTGATTAAATTAGATCTGGTTTTACGACATGCTTTGCACTGATAAGCTGTGGTCTTTTCTCCTGGATATGCAAGTGATTGGTCTCTAATAATTTGTTTCAGTTTATTCTGTTTGTTTCTATGATATATGCAAACAAACTAAGTCCATAAATTTTTATTTGAGTTATTAACTTAGGATTGATTGAAAGCTGTCACAAAATGTTTCTGAGAGTGTTTGGGGGGAAAAAAGTCATCTGACAAAGGTGACTTGGCAGATTTATAAACCAGTGATTGGAAATCAATGTACTGTAAGCTGTGGGCTGAAAATGTAATAAACAATTTAGTCTAGAAGGCTAAAGGATTATTTGCTAATAGTATAAAAAGATCAGTGCGGCAGTAATTAAATTAAACCTGCAAAGCATTCTAAGCAATATTTCTGAATTGTAATACTGCAGATAGAAATAAGGTCTTGACAGCTATATATTACATTACTGAATCCACCATAGGTCACATCCTACAGAAATAACAGAATCAGACTCACAGAATCATAGGGGTTGGAAGGGACTGCTAGGGATCATCTAGTCCAGATGCTGAAGCAGGTTCCCAACAGAAGGTTACACAGGAAAGGATCCTGGTGGATTTTGAATATCTCTAGAGAAGGAGACCTCACTGGGCAGTCTGTTTTAGTGCTCTGGTACCCTCAAAGTAAAGAAGTTTTTCCTCTTCTTCATGTAGAACATGCTATGTTACACTTTATGACTCTTGTTCTCTTGCTGGGTACTACTGAGAAAATCCATTTGATTCCTGCCATTTAGATACCTCAACGCATGGATGAGGTCTCCTCTCACTCTTCTCCAGGATGAAGAGTCACAGGTTTCTCAGCCTTCCCCCATAAGGGAGATGTTCCAGGTTTCTGATCGTCTTTGTAGCCCTCTGCAGGACTCTCTCTAGAAGATCCCTTTCTTGAGCAGCCTTCCTTGAACTGAGGAGCCCAGAGCTGGACACAGTCCTCCAGATGTGGATTGACCATGGCAGAGTAGATGTGGAGGATCACCTCCCTGGGCCTGCTGGCCATGTTCTTTCAATGCACTTTGGGATACCACTGGTGTTCTTGGACACAAAGGCACACTACTGGCTTGTGGCCAACCCCTTGTCATCCAGGGCACCCAGGTGCTTTTCCTCACATCTCCTTTCCAACAGGTCAGCCTGTATCCTGTTCTAATGTTTGTGGTTGTTCCTCCTCATGGGTAGGACTCTACACTTGCCCTTGTTCATCATCACTAAGTTCCTCTCTGCCCAACTTTCCAGCCTGTCCAGCTCTCATTGAATGGCAGCACAGACTTCTGGTGTGTCAGTCACTCGTCTGAGCTTCCTATCATCAGCAAACTTCCTGATGTTGCATTCCACTCCTTCATCCAGGTCATAGATGAAGATACTGAACACAAAAAAACTCCAACTAAACTCTCCCCTGCTGTTCACACTTGCTAAGCTCTGACAGTCAGGCAATTCTCGCTCCACCTCTTGATACACTCATCTGTACCACACTTCACAAGCTTACCTATGAGGATGTTATGTGAGCCAGTGTCAAAAGCTTTGCTTAAGTCAAGATAGGCAACATCCACTGCTCTCCCCTCATCTGCTCAGGCAGTTGTGCCATCATACTAGTCTGATCAAACACCATTTCCCTTTGGTGAATCCATGCTGACTATTCCTGATAACTTTCTCTTCCACTTGCTCAGATAACATCCAGACTAATCTGTTCTTTTCAGGGATGGAGGTGAGACTGACTGGCCTGCAGTTTCTTGAGTCCTCCTTCTTCCCCTTTTAGAAGGCTGGAGTGACAATGGCCTTCCTCCAGTCCTCGGGCACCTCTCCTGTTCTCTATGATCGTTCACTTCTATCAGCTCCCTCAGAATGGACGTCCCATCAGGGCCCATGGATTTGCATGCATTGAGTTTGCTTAGCCAATCTCTGGCCAGATCCGCCTTGATGAAGAGGAGGACTCCCTTTCTCCAGACTTAAAGTTTAGCCAGGCTAAATCACTTTGTCACTTGGTAGCACTGAAGTTGAAAGCACATATGTTCACACACAGTGTTGTTTGAAAGTCAAATCTAATTAACTAAAATATAGTCTAAAAAAATCTTAATTTGTATCTGACTGCTGATTTTCTGTATCAATATGCAGCTGATATTAAATAAATACCTCAGTCCTAACAGGCAAAGGGAGTGCTGGAGCAAGCCTAGTTCTTTTTCTAGTCTTTGTTCATGATTTTATAGAAGTTGCTTAAAATACTTGGGAAGCATCATTTCCATTCTCCTATAGATGATATTATAAGTTTTGTTCTGCAAATTTATTAAGTTTTCTTTCTCCTAGCGATTATTAATTGATAGTTACAACTGCTTTTGAGATCCTCGACGCTCTCCTGGGGAAAACTTTCATTACCAACCTACACTTCTATTCTTATGAGGCTCTACAGCACTAATGTGGAGGGTTTATGCATGCCAATACTCACTGAAGTTCCCCAAGCACTTCTGCTATTTGCTGACAGTCTGTTATGTATTACTAGTTAATGCTCCAAACTGCAGTTCCTCTTTCATTGTATTGAACTGTTCAAGGCACTCCTTGATCAAAAGAAAGTTAAGTTTTGCCATTGCAAAGTTAAATTCATCTGTTAATGAGAATCTTTTTTCTTTTTTTTTTTTTTTTCTTTTTTTTGAACACTGACTTATACAAGTGCAACAGATCTCTGTGGCTGCCATTGGTGATTTTTCTGTCTGAAGAGCCACGGAAAGGAAGAATTCACTCTACATAAATCCCAGTCAGTAACTGCATGATTGCATTATTTAGTGTCTTTAAGGAAACCATCTAATTCTGGAAGTTAAGCTTATGTTTAAATTTGTAGCTAGTGAATACAATGAATGCCAAGGGAATTGTGATCAGATATGCACTAGAGAAATAAAACAAAACTAAACTAGAATATACTTGGGAGAGTAAAGGTACAATCTGCAGATACTTGGAATTTTCCATAAAACAAGTGAACTGTTAACACTTTCAATTTTCTAAATGCAGGTTTCTGTTGTAGAGAGACTGAAAATTTTTATTCTGAGGAAAATAATACCATTTTTTCATCTTTTATTCACCTATTGTTTCCTTTTCAAGGATAAAGAATTCTTCAGTGCCAGCGTGTGAGAGCTGAATCCGGATAAAACTCTGAGTTGCATGTTGAATCATTTCTTAACTGAGAATGTGGCAGATATAATAGGAGATGCTGTAATATGCAGTCACTTGAGTTTTGACAAATACACAATATCTTTGTAGCAATCTTCTCAGGAAGCTCAGATGTGAAATTTACCCCTTAGTGTATCATCATACAGTAGCTGAGTTCTCAGTGTAACTGTTCACAAGTTCTCAAGAAATAACCCACAAAGATGACTTCTGCTGATCACATATAGACTTAATTTTTGTTGCTTTTATTTCACATCAGCATGAGACATTTGCTTTCTTCTTACCAGGTGGCCATTCCAACACCTGTGGACTTACTTAATAATTCCAGATATACTTAATTCAAGTCAGGTAGACCATGTGACACTGAGGCAGAGCTACGTTGAAAATGTAAATATATTTTCATCATGGTTCATGATGAAAGGATTCACATTAATTAGGATATAGTTAAAAAATATGTGAAATGCTAGAATATTCAGATTTTAAGTTTGCATCCCAACTAGAAAAAGCATTTGACAGTAAGTGTTCTTCAGGTGGTGCTGGGTTTTTGGAACCTTGTGTGCTATACTGCATGAGGACAGTTTGCTGCCTCATATAAAGAGTGATACCACCCACTTGAGTTGCTCCACACCAAATGTTATGAAGTCTGACAGGACAGCTCTCCCTCAAGAAAATGCAAGTTCAGATAGGTGTCTTGTTATCCAACGTTCACTCAACATTTCTTCTCTTGAAATAAGCCAAAAGCCACCTTAATATATGGCACCTGAGACTAAGTATTTTCTCTAACCCAAAATTATTTAGCTGATTCTATTTCCCTGCATGTAGCACTGATTGTTGGCAAGCAAATCCATTTATCAGCAGACAGTCAGACGGAACTGAAGGAAGGTTTTTCAATTACCTTCCTCTTCAAAGATGTGGCAGCCATCCAACAAGAATTACTTTCAATTTATGCTTGCAGCACAGCATTGTAACATCCTCTGCTTGTGTGACCAGCAGTGAGTGGGGAATGGAAGAGTGAAGCAGAAAAAGTCTAGACTTCTGGCAGTACTTCAGCTCCTATGAAGCATGCTTGCATTCATTTCAAGCTATGGGAAAATGTATGGCCCATGAAGGCCATTGTATTCATGGCTTGTGGAGGAAGCCAGGCTGTTAGAGGAATGCAGTTACCTAAGTTATTCCTTTACTGCTGGAAATTCACTGAAGTACATATGAGCTGCAGATCTCCAAGGGGTTACAGCTGGGTGAGTAGCAGAAACAAAACAGCTCTACCTTTAGAGGGAATAAGATGAAGCTAGCATGCAAGTTCTTCAGTATTTTCTAGTTTCAGCAATTTCCCTTCCCCTGTCTTTCCCTTTCATTTAGTGTTCTAGAATATATCGATTTTCTGCATTCAGCAATGACACTGACATGAACACCAGCTATTGGTAAAGGAGTTCTGAGATTAGTAGTCTGCAGTCTCTGTATCGCACTTAAGCAGCCGCTGCAGGGAATTGCTTTCTAAAGCAAGTCCTTCTGCCCACAGAGAATAAATGAATGGAGCAGCAGGGAGTTCAGTGAGACTGCAAATTTTTCTCTGGTTGGTCAATAGGAAGTTAATTATCATAGCTTAATCCTGTTCAATGAACTTAACTTCTATTGGAAATGCGATCTTTAGGTTTAGAATTATGAAGTGTTTAGTGCCAAGAAATCTTTATGGTGCAGACCTCAACTACCCTTGCGTGAGATTAGTACACTGATTAGCTGAGCATACGCTGTCAATAACTTCTAGAGATGTCTGCAATCTCAGTGAATGTTAATCAGATTTAATTGGCCCTTCTTACATCACGTGAACTGAACTGGCTTTACAAATTGCTGTTTATTGTCTCACCATATGGGTCTGACAAGCATGCAGTAGTTCAATTTTCTTCTGAAAGAGTGCTTGTTTCTTTGCCTATTATCTATACATTTAAGTCTGTAATTCCTGGATTCCTTTTTGTACCTCAAAGTATCCAAAAGCAGTTCAAATAAATGAATCATTAATCTATTTCTTTGTTCTCTCATCACTTTTCCCATTGCACAAAGCATTAAAAGCAATGAAGTGTTAAGCAACTTTCTTTTTTAAAGATTATTTAATTCACTAAACATAAAATTATATTATTTGATGGTCAGATTCACTGCTACATGTCTTAGTTATTGAATAATTCAGTTCAGCCTCGACAATAGCAAACCTCCTTCCAACAGTAACAAAACACAGAGTTAATATGAAACATGCAAGATGAAGAGCATAATTAATTAAGACAGTATATATTTTGATTCTTGGAAATCTAGAGTTGGATGCCAGGGAAATACTGGCACTCATCAGCACAACTGGTGGAACTGAGCCCATGGCTGTTAACCATGGGCACTGAGCACAGCCAGTGGCCCAGAGAATGAGACGTCCCAGAATAACAGCTGTCAATTTCTCACAGTGCGTGGGGATGAGGGAAGAGTCCATTAGGTCTTTTGATATAAGAACTTCTGACAGAGAAGATGTCTAAGTAAAATGATTTTCTCGGTGTCCCCAAATGCTTAACTTTCTGTGTGTAACTGTCACATGCATTCTTGGGATTTTACTGGAGTGCTCTCATCTTTGTGGTACTGGCTATTGGTAATTAAATTAGTTTTTGGATTCAATTAGTAAATAATAAAGTAATTAGGAACTATTTACTAAATGGCTATAACTGCCTGATCCTTCCAGTCAAGAGAAATGCCTTTCAGATTTGGTGTGTGTAATACTCTGCATAGATGTTGCTGGTTTGGGCACTGTTCTCCAAAGTGCCACATGCACGCATGTGGCCTGACGTAAAGTGCATTTTGTAAATTGTTTGTCTCTAAGCCATTGGTGTATACAGGCAGCGAGGTAAAACTTGTTTCCGAGACAAAAAGCATATTACACAGTAAGTTTGTTAGAAGAAGTGATTACTTTATTAACTAATTCCAGGAAGTGACAGATATGTAAAAGTCTGCAGAAATAACCAGTCGTTTCATGACTTCCTTGTTGAAGGAATGATACTGCTTGTGTAATGAGTATTTGTGTGCTCATGATCTCATGATTTTCACTGAGAGTGGTGAGGTGCTGGAACAGCTGCCCAGAGAGGTTGTGGATGCCCCATCCCTGCAGGTGTCCAAGGCTGGGTTGGATGGGGCCCTGGGCAGCCTGATCTAGGACCAGATCTAGCAACTGGCAACCCTGCATGCAGCAGGGTGGTTGGAGCTCAATGATCCTTGAGGTCCCTTCCAACACAATGCCAATATTCTGTGAGTTGTTGCATGGGCTGTTTATAAAACTTCAGCAGAAAACACATCAATGGCTTCTTTTTGATTCTGAACCTAAATGACCATTGTTGCACTTGTGAGCAGAGTTGAAAGTGCAGAGGTGTCTTTTTCATGGCTGTAAAGATGAGCACATACTTAGCTTTGAAAACCTTGAAAATGCCTTCAGAAAGAGGGTATGCTGAACAGATAAGAATACCCTGGTTTCTCTCCCTTCCTTCCGTCGTTCACGGATTTTTCCTGTTGCTTTTTAGAGTAACCTAAGATTACAATTCCCAAAGCACGCCTACGAATGCTGGAAAGACAGAGTGTTCATCTGAGAGCAGTGCTAATGTGATTCTCAAACGGACATCTTCACTCAAAATCCAGAAGAATTACCTGAAGATGTTCCTCCCTTCCCAGTTCCAAATGCTACTTGCTGGCTGGTCCTTTGTTAACATGGCACGCCGTCTCACGCTGTCCCCAATTAGTAGGTTCCTCGGAGAAAAGCCAGTGGTGGGTTCCCACAGTCCTATCTATACCAAAAGCAGTTTTCAGCTAAATTCCAAATGCAGATGGTCTCTTTCCATTGTGGGTACTTGGGCCGCTACAACAAAGCCTGTGTTGCTGCACAGCTGCATCTTAGTGAGAGGTGATTAAAGGAGCAGCTCTCAGCCAGGATGATAAAATATTACAAAATCTGTGTTAAAATAAATAAATAAATAAATAAAAAGTGGTTTGTTTGTTTGTTTTTGTAATTTTATATGACTTTTTTCAAGCAACTTGAATATTCAGATAATTAAATTAGAGCTGATGCACATTTAAACTGTTATATCTACAAATTTCTGTTATGAGAGATCCTACATTTCTTTATTGAACTTTCATATTAACCACTAGATTTATGAAGTGTTAAAATGGAATTTTAACCTTTGGACAAATATTTCCCTTACACTTAGAAAGTCTTGCATTAAGTGGTACCTCTATCTATCCATGTATCTGGCACAGTAGTACTGTGGAATATATTGAAAAACTTCAGTGAGTGCAAGAAAACACAAAATCCCTATTAGAGTTGTGATATGGAAATGAAATAGAGTAGACTTCCTGTGTTAGACCTGATAAACCTGTTAAAGCTTTCCAAAATGCAGCAGAGCGTACCTTTTCAACAGGAAAATTTAATTGAAGAAAGCTCAGCCAAAAATGAAGCATGTGGAAGGAAAAACAAGACAACAAGATGTTTTCTACTCAGAAATATTATTATGTCATATTGCATTTCCATTCAGTGTTTCCATTCAGCTTTCCGTGGCAAATGTGTGTTCAGTGATTTCAGAAGTAACTCTTCCCATGTGTATCAGACACCAGCTTAACTGCATGTTAAACATTAGGATTTTAAAGAAAGCTCCTTCACAGGGTTTTGTTTGCTTGAATTTATAATTGTGCATAGTCAGATGCTCATCTGCAATGAATGAGCTCTTCTTTCTCTCTTTAAAGAGAAAGCAGGCAGTGTGTTGCAATGGGAACCTCTAATAACAAACACAGAACAATCAATCAGATGGTATAGTTCATTTCAAACAACAGCAACAACAGACTTCTGCATGACTGCAGTGCTTTTTCTTTCATTTTTCTTCTTTTCATGTATGTGTTTGAAACATGTCCCCTCTTTGGAAGGCTGTGCATACCTTGCTGAAAGGCATGCTCAAGGAAAGCATGGTCTAGCCACAAAGATCTAAGATTAAAAGTATTAGAATATTCTCTGAAGACCATTACATTTTATCACTGGGCGTTAAGTGAAATTAACTTTGATGGAAGTGGACGATTTCATTATTGATGTGTTTTTTAAAGTATCTTTTCGAGAATCCTTCTCTCATTTTAATAAGAAGATTAATTGACAAGCTCTATGAAGCCACAGAAGAGACAGGCAAATTTTAATACAGTGAAAATCCAAGCTGTTACAGATTTTACATGTTAGAACCAACATCCACAAAACAACTTGGAACCAGAGTTCTGGGAAATAATAACCTTCCTCTATGAAACACCATTTAATGATTGAGGAGCTGGCAAAGTTTTCTGTAGTGCCTTCAGCTTTGTAATCTTAAACTAGAACTTCAGACAGAACAGAGATCAGTGCGGCTGTGGTGAAGTATTTGAATGGTTTCTAATGCATGTTATGCAGCGAGGATAATTTCTTTGTAGTGCACAGAGGAATGTTCCACGAAGAGAACTTTTTGGGTATCTCCTTACTGACAGCTTGCTTGTACAGGTTTGCACAGAGTGCATCCAGAAACCTCTTTTATGATTTAGTGGTTTGTCACCAACTATGCGATGACACTTCACACTTCCCGTTGCTTTCTAAATCCCTATGTCCTAACTTTCTTTAACTATCTCAGAATCACAGAATGGCCAAAGCTGGAAAAGACCTCCAAGACCATCTAGTCCACAGTCCACCTGCCACCAGTATCTCCGCACTGAGCCGTGCCATGTCCCTCATCACATCTGCATGTTCCTTCAACACCCCCAGGGACACTGATTCCATCACCTCCCTGGGCAGGCTGTTCCAGCAGCTCACCACTCTTTCAGATAGGAATTTTTTTCCTAATACTAATTTGCTGACTCTAATAGGAGTGCACTTTATTTTTTGGTTTATTCTGCCTGTTTTCCTTCACTAGTTTCTCTTGTCCCAGACAGTTCATACTGCTTTTCTTAAAAAGTGTGAAACATTCTGGGTCCTGACAGAATTTCGGATTTCAGTTAATATTCTGTAATGCCAAGAACTAACATTCAAACTCTGGTCTGTTCTCAGACAACACTAGCAATGTATTTATTAGTTTGCAAAGCCATTAAACTGTGTAAGAATGGTTTCTGTTCCTCCTCAGCCTTCTTTGTGATACGCTTTGCCTAATGAAACCTGCTTTAAAACCTACTTTAGCATTCCATCACAGAGATTAAAATATCTTGGAAGAAGACCCTGGGGTGCTGTTATCCAAGTATGGAATGTGACAGTGGGACGCAAGGAACACGAAGATCACCAAAGGTGTCAGTTAGGGTAGAGGAATGAGGCACTCAGTTCTCCTCCAGAGTCTATTCTGTTTTATATTTTAATGCATTTAGCTATTAAGCAAACGAAGAAAACCTTGAAAAGAGGTGCAATTATATAAATACTGTCCATTTGAATGTTTATAGAGGTTGAAAACTTGCTTCAAAGTGGTGCTGTGAAGATTACTTTTTTATGACTAACACGAACAGCTTGGATAAAGTTCTGAAATAGTCTGATATGAAAATGATGCCTTAACTTTTCGTGTGAATTTTACTTTAATAACCCTCGTTTAAATAACCCTCTGGAGATATTTCATTTTTTGGAATAATGCTGTTTGAGTGTCACGGTGAACAATTTTAACACGAGAAGGCTAAGGTTGCACAAATGCCCTGTTTCATGAATCACGGGCTTCACTGGAATTTTAGTGTTCATACAAAATGAGCTCACTGGCAAAATGTGGTTGAGGAAACCGTATCCTGAGGTGTGAAGCATCTTTTTCATTTCAGTAGATACTCACTTGTATGTCAGCAGGTTGAATTTCTGACTTGTTACAAACAAGCTTGTCAAAGCACACAAGAAGGAAGGCGCCGTGATATTAAAGTCCGTCCTCTGAAAATTGATGCAGCATATGCCTTGCACTTTAATAACCTGCAGGGTAATTAAAGGGAACCTTGTGAATCATCTCCTCTGAAGTGCAGATTCAGCTACTCTTCTTAATATGCATTAAGTATTTAAATTCACAGAATGATAGAATCACTAAGGTTGGATAAGACCTCCAATATTTCCCCACTAAACCATGTCCCTCAGTACAACATATAAATGCTTTTTAACACTTCCACAGACAGTGACTCCACCACCTTGCTAGGCAGATCATTCCAGCACCTGACCACTTGTTTGGAGCAGTTTCTTTAAATATCTAGCCTGAGTCTTGCCTGCTGCAACTTGAGGCCATTCTGTCCAGTCCTACTGCTACCTACATGTTTCTTTGGCTTTGTAATTGACATATTCTTACCTGAACAAGAATAAAATCAATATCCCAGTCCTCCTAAGTTACTTATTTAACATTAAAAAAAAAGGCAAAACCAAAATAATAGCACCATAAATTCATCAGTGTTGTTATGCATATTTGTGCACCCAGTAGTGTGTAACTAGTATTTTGGGGTCACATCCATTTCCATAATGTACAGTATGAAGTGTGTTGTGAACAGATCACTTCTGAAGACAACATCAACTATGCTTTTTGTTGCAGTAGTCCAAGCTTAAGTGGCCATTCACAAACCATTAGAAATTGTCCTTGCAATATTAACTTCTCCTGTTCTACAATAACGTGACTGAATATGTAAATCACTCATGAAGCAATGAGAGTGCACTTAAAGCTTTTGTCATTTCAAAGACTTCCTGACAAATCTTCAATTTTCAGTGGTTGTCCACAAATCCTGTGCAAAAAACACTGTGTTCTCCCAGTGTTTTTTGCAGTTACAATGCATTTATTAATAAAAATAGATAACAGCCTGTCAAATGTGATGCTAGCTTCTGTACAAAACTATTTTAGTACGATGGCAAGACAAGGTAGGCTGACCCATGAAATGACTTAAGTTGTATGCAAGTATGATGATACAGCCATGTGCATAATTGTGATTAGTCACAAGATTTTGGCTAAAACTTTTGTTGAAATTCACCCGAGACAATTTCTGTGGAAATATTCACTATGGAAGCTGAAGTACTCATGTACAAGGCTGTATAGTGAGCTATGTAGATTCAGTAATAAGTTGTGCTGAAATCTCTACTGATGGTGACTCTTAATGCTAACTTCAAGAACAGATGTTGGAAAAAGCACACTATTGAGATTACTCCATTAGCAGCTCAAATAATTCCTGAGATCAGATGCTTTTCATGGATACAAACAGCAAACAACCAAGTCCAGTCTCCCTTCTCCTACCTTCTCCTCTTCCTCCAAAAATTAAAATAAAATAAAATAAAGGGTAACATTAAGTGCTGTTTAAATTGCCACATCCTACTTAAGTAATTTCTACACATTTAAACCTTTATGCATTTAAATCTGAAAGACTGAACAGTTTCATCAACGTACGGTTGGGTCAATCTCCAGTTAGGTTTTACACCCAATATAATTTGGCTTGAAAACCATGTCAAATTTATATCACATCAATGCACTCTGCATACTTCAGTTATAATAGATACAGTGATTTTTCCAGAATCTTAATGTATGTTGTCTTCACATATCTTACAAATTAGTTCAAAGATCACAGAATTAGAGAAGGTTGTTTTCCATAAGATTATATCTGGAGGTTGATTAATGTTTGAATCAAAGGAACAGAATTTTCCAATTCAAACATTTAAAAACCCCATTTATACATAGATTCTCAATAAGTGAGAATAATGTGCTGTATTCATTTCAACTGAGCATTAACTTGATTTCTGTTTGTACACTCGTGAATTTTTCAGGGACCTTGCAGAATGTGATTACAAGTTGAGCTTTCCTACAGCACCAAATTTGATGTCATTGCCAAATCAATCAGAGGGCCCAAAGAAGGTGCATTTCTCTACAGGAACAGAGAAAGATGCTGCAATTATATAAGCTCTAATAAATCACAGAAGATCTACTAAAATGTAGAGAACTTTGTTCTTGTACCATTGGAAAAGCTGTCTTACATAATCTGGTATGAAGAACTGGCTGGATGCCCAGGGTGGAAGAACTGTGGTGAACGGTTCAGTTGGAACAAGCTATAGATTATACTATGACAATAAATTGCTTTTCTGCAGAGAAGTAATTAACAAAATTGACAATGTTAAATCACACATTTCTGGAAGTTTATAGATTGTCACTCCTGGTTATCTTTGTGTCTGCTAGGGACGAGAAGAAAAAGTGTAATTGTAAGAATGAGAGCTGGGAACTGCTTCTGACATACCTGCCTGCAAATTTAGATACACTTGCTTTGTTTTGAAAATGAGTTTGCCCAGCCTGAATAAACGTGGGATGATGCTGATTCTCTACCAGAGTTGCCTCTCATTGAAGCAGCAGAAAGTGACCTAAAAAGTACAACTGTACTGAGAATGTGGCTGATGGGAGATTGCACAGAAGAAAATTATGCCCCTGATTTCTGCTTACCAATCTGCCCATGTTTAAGAAGCTTCAGTAGCTTCTGTTAGCTCTGGCCTCAACTGAACCTGGATATTGAATACTGTGCAGTTGCTCCATATTGAGTGTTTTCTCCTTTATTTTATTTAGAACACCTTTGTAAAAGTAGGACATTGCTCAGTGTTAGAAGTGCTGGAGTAAAAAGTCCTTCATACCTCGCACCTGCCATGCTGAGTCTGAGTGGTCCCTCTGCCTGGGGCTTGAAGAAGATACTAACAGAGGGAGAGATGTGTGAGACCTGCAAATGTCCATAAACAAATACTAGCCTTGTTTCTTGATAACTTGTAAGTAGAATATTTCCAAAACGTAGTCACATGATGTTTAGCTCTTGTTTCTGTGTTTCTTTATACAATTTCATTGCTGCCTTGGAAGTGATTAACCAAAGAGTGCATAAATTCATTCTCAGTCTCAAATCAGTGAGAAAAACTTGGAATTACTGCAATGGCTTCATGTTTTTGAGGCCTCAGGGACATGTTCTTTTCAAACAAATCTCCAACTGTGTTCTCAGTTGGCACGGGTACATGGACAGCAAAACACAAACCTTTACTGTACCTTCAGTGCTTCACTTTAGCTTTCATAAGGAGTTCTAGGAAACAGTACTAGGGAATGTATTGATACAGTCAATTAATACAACTCACTGCTATGGCAGATACGTGGCATTAATTACCATGTTACGATTATAACAATCCTATTGTCATTGTTATGCCTGCTATCCCTTATATAATTTCTATGGCAGCCTGTATTTCTTGTTCATATATGCTGTAATGGAATTATCTCCTTGGATCCCACTTCTTCAGTTTACAGAGTAAATTTCAAACATGTATTTCTGCATTTTGTACATGGGCTAAGTAATTTCTCCTGTATACCTACTTGAGACAAGGCAGGTCTTGTTCTCTCACTCAGATTTTCCTCATTTCCTGCAAAGAGCAGCTCTTCATTTCATTTCTGCTCTCTGCTTTTTCATGATCAAGTTCTTCAGTATTCAAATTGTACCTCGGTCAGGGATCTGGGAACATCCTCTACTTCTGTTCTCTCGATTTGTTTTTTGGTCTCCATTCTGTTCTCTAAGGGTTTCTGTTTAATCACGTGCTTGTGAAGTTGTCCTTCCACAATATTCCCAGCAGCTCCGAACATACAAGAAGCTGACTGCAGTGAAGCTCTCCTGGTGCTGCAGCCTGTCTCACTTTATGGTCTTGTGAATTTTGCTTAAGCTTCGGCTTTGTTTGGAGACTCACAGGATGTTCCAGAGTTTGCTTACCCTTCTATTCTAAGCACTCCCTGCGTACCATTTAATCTGGAAATATTAAGCACTACGGAACAAAACGGACTTGGCGTTCATATTTTAAGGACACACGCTCAAACTTTTATTCAGGTGAAGAGGACAGCGACCTCTTCAAAATTGAAAACATTTTCTTTTGAGTAATTTTTCTTGGAAGAAAGGAAAGATCACTGCAGGCTGAATTCATGACTGGAACTTTTAGTCAACTTTGATTAATGTTCCTGTATCAATATTGATTCCTCCTTCCCATTAGTAATGCAATCACTCAGAAAAATAAAGAACAGTTCTTGAAAGAGTGGCATTTGCTAACCCTGCCTCACAGCTGCAGGAGCAGAGTTCTAAATTAAGTACAAGAAAGAACAGCAAAGTAAAGGCCATCAGATGCTACTAAAATTATTGGAAGAGTGGAACAGCATATGATTAGCCCTTAATATGTTCATGAGCACAGTGTAGTTTTTAATAAATGAACAGTAAATGACTACAATATTGAAAGACAAGTAATTAAATGACTTCACAGCATCAAAACTTGCAGTGCAACTCAGATTGTTGAATAGCTATGAAAGGATTATTGAAGCAAAGAAGGAATAGTTCAACACACCGCAAAAGATGGAGTGTCAGAGCAATTTCACAACAAAAGTCAGTGACAGAAAGAGTTTTATAGCAAGGGAAACTTCTCAAATCAGGCAACACATCTGCATAAGATACAAGGATAGATTGAGTCATGTATGCACAGCAAACTAGTAAAAGCTTAACATCAAAACGAAAGCAAACAAAAAAAAAAAAGCCCAATGGAGTGCATCAGCATTTTTAAGGAACAACAGTTCCCAGAAAGCTCCACTGACATAAGGATGTGCCTTCTTTTGCCCCATACTGTTGAATTTGCAGCACTGTTAGGAGGCACTGCCTTTCCCATTTGTTTGATTTATCAATCTTGACTCCTCCTTTTATATCTTATTATCTCACATTTGTTTTTCATTCTAGTATAGTAATATTCTTTGTATCTCATTCAAGCAGAAAGTCCTCCTTCTCACACCTCCACTGGCTTTGCACAGGAGAGGCACTGGGGGGGAGGTCTGTCATGCAGCAAAGAAAAATTCAAGCCGTGACAGTCATACATTCACAATTATCTTCTTTCCCAGTTAGGGTGAGGAGCGTAGAGCAGAGCCTCTCAGTTCATTACCAAGGCTGATTTACAAAGTTCTAAAAGAGTTGCGTCAGAGGCTGTATTAAATATAAGCTGCATTTCTCACATCATGTTAAACACGTCTGCAAAAGCAACATCCTCGTAGTATTGTAACAACTGAAAGGCCTAATTTGGAAGTGTTTCTTGTGATAACTACTGTTACCACTTGTAGAGGTTTAACCTGGCAGAAGGCTGAGCATCCTGAACCACACAGTGTTTGCTCACAGCCCACCTTCTCAGTGGGATGGGAAAAGAGAATTTGAAAAGCTAAGCAGAACTCATGGGTTGAGATCAAATTATTTACTAAGAAAAAAAGATGTATATATATGAATGTAGACAACAAGTAATGCACAAGCCATTGCTTACCACCCCTCGACTGATGCACAGCTTACCTCTAGAGACTGGAAGAGAGTGAGATGAACTCCCACCCCCTTCAGAACTGTCCTTCTGACTGGTATCATATGGTTTGGAATTATCTCTTTGGCCATTTTAAGTCGGCTGTCTTGATGCTACCCCCTCTCTGCTTGTGCTTCCCCAGCCCTTTGTTAGTATGAGCTGAAAAACTGGAGCAGCCTTGGCTTGTACAACACTGCTTAGCAAGAACTGCAAACACTGGGATGTTATCAACATTGTTTTTCTTGTAGAACTAAAACATAGAATCATACTAGACACCCATAAGGAAACAATTGCATGCCAGCTGAAGACATGACTCCATATAAAAAACTCTTTGTTAATTATGCTGATTATGCTGCTTGTTTCTCATTCTTCTCGGCCCTCTAGGGATGCTGTACTTTCAGTATGGAGTAGATTTTTCTTATCCACGCAAAAGAAATGTCATATTCTGGCAATACTTCCATACAGAAGAGGACTTTCCACACTTCCTTACTACTGCTTGTTACATCTGTTCATTGCCTCTTCCTCTTTTGGTTTTTATCTCTTTCACCACAGCATAACATGGGCGCTTTCAGTTCTTTCAAGTGTGTGCTTGCTGGAAATCTTAATGAGAGGAATGTAATATTCTCTCCCTGCTTCCCTTCACCCTATGTCCAATTTCACTCTTCCTGTGAGATGCTGTGCACAGAGATGGCACGCGCTGCACAAAGACTGTAGCGCTGATCACACCTGTAGCTTTGAAACTGCTTAGAAATTAGATGAGAATGCAAACTTGTAAACTCCAGGAATAATAAAAAAGTGTAATCTAGAAGAATGACAGAACACCATCCTATCAGACTGCCCCTCTGCTGCCATCTGTCACACGTTGCCATCTGTCAACAGAGGGTGGTGAGGCACTGGCACAGGTTGCCCAAGGAGGCTGTGGATGCCCCATCCCTGCAGGCAATCAAGGCCAGGCTGGATGTGGCTCTGGGCAGCCTGGGCTGCTGGTTGGTGACCTGCACAGAGCAGGGGGTTGAAACTAGATGAGCATCTTGGCCCTTTTCAACCCAGGCCATTCCATGATTCTATGATTGGGGAGAAGGTTTACCCTCTACTGCCAAACCCGCCAACATCTGCCTTTGATGTTGTGGGTCAACATAATAAAATAGGAGGCATTAATTTTGGAGCAGCCATTGCAAAAGGAAACAAACACTAAATCTCCAGCTTACTCTTTTCTATTTTTGATACCAAGGCAATTCTCTCTTTTCTGACATTTTGCTTCATAAAATTACTAGCAAATTTCAAATCACTATCTTACATTGGAGTGCAAATTAAAGTTTACAGATTCCCTTCAGTGGAAAGAAAACAACAGGAAGGGGGGCTTTAGCATGAGCACATACAGCCAGCCATATGCAACCACATACACAGAACAGTGTATGTGTACATCTTACATCCAGAAATCCAATGCTTAAAAACATATCCATCAATAAACAAATCTGTATGCACAAATTGACAATGATTTTCCAGCCTCCCACACAGTTTTTTTCAGGGATATAAAACACTAAGAGCAAAGAAAGCATTAAAAAGATTGTGACAAGCAGAGAGATGAAAAATGCAGCATCATCCTCTTCTTGAGTAACAGTGAACCACAGGTTTTGAAAATCATCTTTGGTAAGAAAATACATCAAGAAAGGACCGTCTAATTTAGTGAAACCTTGAGTAAATCAGGGCTTTCCAGGAGTTTGAGGTAACTCATAAGACTATCTGAATGGAAAGAAATATGCAAACTCTGTAATTTTATGTTAGCAATTTAACCATTACATAGTCTTACATGCTTCTAAGCCTTCACATCGTCATCACTGCCATAACGTACCAGTTCTGTTTAGTCAAGAGGAAGAGAATATATATGAGAATTTCTGATACTGTATTGGTACCTAACAGAATTATGACAAGCAAGGGAAATGACTGATAAGGGACCGTATTTTAATCTGAATACTAAGTACTGCATTTTAAAACATGAAAGCATGGAGAATGCTTTTCTCTCTGCCCTTTCAAACCAAAAACTCAGAGTGAAAGTTTCTCTGATTCCCATATTGGAGAACTGACATTCTGTCCAGTCTTCTGGTGCCAAAAATTAAAACCTGTCTTATCACCCTTAAAGACAATTCAATTTCTAAGTCTTTTTTTTTTTTTTTTTTTTTTTGAAGTTCAGTTACCATCATAGCAATAGTAGTAATAACAATAATGGCAATAAGGGCAACCAGAAGGAAAAACTGGAAGTGCCCCATTAAAATCCACGTGAAAGAGAATTACATCAAGTAGTTAAGTAACTGGAAACATGAGAGATTGAGGTGATCTGGTATTCTGCAACTACTCAAGGTTTCACATTTAAGTAGTACTCAAATTTTTGCTTCTCATACTGCCCTGCAAGTAAGTAGGTGGGGGTGCACAAAAATCTGGGAAGTTCCATACTGTACAGGCATGACTATAAAACTTGAAGATTTGGCTGGGAAGGCTGCCAGTGCTCAGGGACTGGCTGGGCATTGGTTTGTAGGTGGTGAGAGATGGCACTGTGCATCACTCATCCTATATATTCTTTTATTGTGATTATTACCATAATCATAATCGTAACTGCTATCGTTATTATCACGGTGATGATGATTGTTTTCCTTTTCTGCCCTATTTAGCTGTCTTTATCTCAACCCATGAGTTTTACATTTTTTTTCTGACTTTTTCCCCATCCCACTGTGGGGGTTGAGTGAATTGTTACATGGTGCTCTACTGCCTGCTGCTTTAAACCACAGCAGATACTACATAAAGGCATCCTTACAAAACATACTGAACAAGTGCTCTTGTTGCACGTGCTCAGTCAACCTCATTGAACCCACTAGAAAACACACTGCAAAGTATTACAGGCAACAGGCAACAAATCAAAGGTTGCGAGTTAGAGCAAAAATTTCATAGTGAGCACAAGTTCTGAAGTATATTTGTTACTCTATTACTACACATGTGAAGCTTTTGGAAGTAGAAGAATATAGCATTCCCTTTCTTAAGGAAGCAATTGCTTTAACAAAGTTAGTGTAGAACTTTCTTGCCAATTGGTGGCTTCTGTCAGCCTGAATCTAGTGTAAGCTTTGTAGATTCTTTTTATGGAGGGCTATTTCTTCTGGCAGTAAAGGATGACTTCCCCTTGCTGTTGGACACCATGACACCAATATTGATATGGTTCACGATCTCTACAAGGGAGCAAATCCACCTAAAAACAAAGCCATTCAGTGCAACATGCACTCAAACACCACGGGCTTTGACCACGACAACCGCCTGTAACCCTGGAGAGAATTAACTGCAGTCACAGAACTTCCTTTCTTCTGGACTTTTATAAATCACTCCAAAATACACAGGGAGGGAAGGGCAGCAAATGGAACTGCAACCTGATGGAGAATAGCAGCCTCTATTTCTTGAATGAAGAAACACAAAGAAAATCCTCCCATTATATAGATGCCTACACAACTAGAGTTTTCATCAAAACAAATGTTTTATTTTCCCTATTTTCTTTAGTGATACTGGATGTTCATATTAAAACAAACATGCTTAGTGTAGCTGTAGGGAAAGAGCTGGAGCACAATTATTCTGAATATCGTGCTGTTTGCAAAACTAATGTAACAAAGCTTAACAAACTTGGTAAGACTTAAGTCCTTTGTCACTGAGAATCTTGTCCCTCTCCATTGATGGTCCTAGTTTCCTTCTCTGATAATCTTCAGATGAAAACTAGTTCAGATAGGAAAAAAAGCACCACAAATTAAATATATATATATGGAAAAGAAGAATGCTTTTTAACACATTCATCTGTGGAAACATCTATATTACTTAAATATAAGGTTTTACTAGTTAATAACTAAGGGCAAATGAGGAACAACTGCATGAGATGAATTTCTCATTGTTATGACTGATTTCAATAAAATTTCTTCTTCAGTATACAAAAATATGGACTTCTGCTACACTAACAGCAGAATGTACTCATTTTTCAATTGTCTTCCTTTCACTGCTCATTTTTCAATTTTTTTTTGCCACTTATGCCTACTCTGTTCTTCTCTTTTGCCCATATGCTCGCCAAAACAGTTGAGAGTTAATGACCGGTGTAAAAAACAGCCAGGCAGCGAACAGGACAACCTCCTACTTTCAAGACATCCCCTTTCTCTGGCAGCCTTCCTATGAGACATAATTTTTCCAGGATTATTATCTGAACATATTCACATCCTGCTAAGTTTTCTGCGTCTCTGATGAACTGAGTGTGGAAATGGGAAATTTACATGAAACATAACGACTGACCTCGGCTACATGAGAAACGGGAGCCCGTATCATCACAGCTCTCCAATCTAATTCAAGTCATCTACCCTTAGTGACAAACAGTGCGTTGAGCATCTTAACAAGAACCCAGTGCTTTAGTATTCTTCCAACCTAATTCTTCCTTCTGCATAGGTGTAAGAAAATCGTAAGAAAACACGTTATCTAACAGGAGAGTAAAGCATACTTGTTGTGCTTTCTTACACTGTATCACAGCTTTCCTTTTGAGCTGAGGAATCTTTCCTTTCCTTATCCAAAATTAAAAATATATACATTTCTAGAACTCTTAAATTTTAACTACATTTCACTCATTTGACAAAAAGGAGTCATTTAAGAAGCTCAAGTACCTGTTCTTTAAGATCACATTCATTCCACTGCTACACTACATAGCACCATGCTTGATTTTGTTGTTGCTAATGTCATTTAGAAATAACAGCGGGCTTGATTCAAGCCTGAAATCTTACACATAGATCTTTGTATTACTTTATTTAAAGTTACAGACATTCAGTGCTACCAGAGTTAGATCTGTGGGAGCACCATGGAAATTACACAGAACATGTTAACCTTGAATATAGCCATGACAGCAAAAACTGGCCCTTAATCAAATGCAGAAAGGAAGGAAAGAAGGGGAGAAATTCACGAGTAGACAACACATGTAGAACCAATAATAAATCCTTCAAATGAAGTTAACAAGACATTTGGAATAGTTATACATTTTGCTCATTAAATCTCTGTAAGGTTTATGTGGAAGAAAAACAAATATTTCAGCATCTCATGCTGCTAACTTACACAGGTTTATACTTCGGGGTAATTAGTCTAAAATACGGTTATCAAAAGAATTCACTATCTCTTTGCATAATTTCAGCATATGAATTCCCAAATAGTTAATTATTTTTCCCTTCATTATGATATTTTTGCTTTCTGCGTAATTACCTTCAGTCTGATGAAAGTTAACAGGTACTCCTACAATCTACTGCTTACATGTTTGTTTCAGAAAATGGAACAGAAGCAGGTCTTTGAAAGCAAGATTAATTAACATATGTAAGGGCAGACATTTTGAGCCACGTGATGATATTGGTGAGTTCTCAATTTCTCCTTCCATCCCCAGGAAGATAGTATAGGAGAGGTATAAGAGGCTAAAGCCCTGGCATATCCTGTCTACTGTCAGTACCATGCCCAGACAGCTTCTGTGGAAGAACTGAGAAGGCAGAAAGTTTCACAGTGGCAACAGCCCAATGACAGGGATCCAATGACAGTGGGGTGGGATATATCCTCACTCTCAGACCCTGTGAACAAGCTCTCTCCATCTGTCTTCTGCCATCACCATACTTATCTGGCCTGCATGGAGGTGAGGTAAAGAGATAAACTGGAAGGAAATCAAACCCACCATCAGCACTGAGTTATTTTCTGCTGGTTTATTGAAATAGCTCAACTGAATGCCACCAGCTGCAGAAGGAATTAGGAAAGCTCAGCTCCCTGCATGGTCAGCCAACCCTTCCTGTAGCTGGCATATGAACCTGCACTCTGAGGAAGCAGTAAACTACAAAGCATGCAGGACTGGCTCACTGCTGTAAGATTTCACTTGTGCAGCAGTGCTGCCAGCACACTTCAGCGCAGTCTTATGGACGATGCTGACTTATCTGTGCCATCCCAAACCTTATCACATGCAGGTTCACCGCCACTGCCCTTCACCCAGACTAGCTACAGTTTCAGGTCTCCCTCATCTTAAGCTGGAGAGTTTCAAAGACAACATAAATAAAGAAAAACAAGAAGAAAAGTGGGGCACCAACAATTCCTTCATTTTTTGTGTGTGTTTTCTATTAAAAATGACCGTATAAATCAAAGATATTATTTTCTGGAGAATTAGTGTTAGGTCTGACATTAAAACTGTGTTTGTAAGAAGTCACGAACATGAAATGTTAAGGATAACGTATTTAAAATGCTCTGATAGTAGCATCCAATATCAAATCACACACATGTATCACATAAATTCTAATAAATACAAAATGATCTGTAATGACAACAGTCTGTGATTTTTTTCTGACAGGACTTTACGTGGCAATGAACTTGAGCAAGCTTTCAAAATATTGTTCAGATGTTCTTTCTACAGGGAAAATAATTGTATCAAGGAAGAGGAATTACAGAGCCCAGATCTGTGTGCACACAGAAGCAAGGGAAAAATCTGCATCATTGCCATTCATACCTCTGATCAGTTCCAAGTCACTGCTGACTGAAAATGACAGCACGTATCACAGTGAATGACAGTGATGTGGAAATGAGGAGAGGTAAAGCAGTCTGTTAAGGGAACTTTTTCCCTCACAGTTCTAATTTCACATTTTTTATGTATTTTTATGTGAACTGGCATCCAAGCTCTCACTTCTTTTCTGATGTGTTTTGCATCACATAAAACAAAAACAAAACAAACAAACAAAAAACAACCCAGGAGAGAAAATGGGAGTGAAGGAAAATACGGCTTTCTGCAGTGATATCTGAAGAGTAACAAGCATAGAACAAAGTGCTAGGAATTAATTTATGCTGAGACTCACTGTTCTTCCAGAGACTTTTCCCCATTAAATCCTCTCAGCAGTGTGTTAATGAGCTCAGTGTTGCTGGTTCAGAGAAGTATCATTTAAACTCCCTGAAGGAGCTCAGCACAGACAATGCACACGAGTTTTTCCATCCCAGCTGTATCAGTACAGTGCTTGCTGTAATGCTCATAAAATGCCTAACCAGAATTTTAGATCTCTTTCAAAACAAAGATGTTGTTAATCTTTCTAAAAAGTGATTAACAAGTGTACTTTGGGCATCATAACATAGTGCTGTTTACAGAGAAATCAGGGATTAGTAAAAAATAGAGACCTCAGAAGAAAAACTGATGTCCATCTTATTTCCCATCAACAAGGTGGAGAAAAAAGTACAGTAAGTTACTTAAGAGATTTAGGACCAGAGAGAAATACAGAAGAAGCAGCGCAGTCGTTCAGGCACTGAAGCAATAGCAAGGCAGTTTGGAAATGTCAGCTCCTTACTGGTCTTCTTTATCAGACCAATCCTTTTTCTAACGTCTGAAGATTCATCAGTAGTACTGAAGTGAGATTTCCAAAAAATAGCATATGCCTTTTATTTTGAATAATGTTTAGTGAGCAAATCCAGTCAGTCTCTGAGGTATATTTCTTCACAAATTACACCAGTCTATGCCTAATCCCCTCAGGAAACCTAACCTGCTAGATCCTTTTTAATGATTCACTGCATCATGAAACAATAATGTATGAATTGACATATGTATGTCCATTACAAAGCTTATTATGGAAATGCATCACCAAATCTTACAATGATCGCAAATATAAGAAAGTGTAATAACTCTTTACAAAAAATGACTTAGAATTTGTTTTTCTAAGCTATAATTCTGTAATATTTGGAAGCCCCAGAAAACACATGAGTGTTTTTACACACGTAGGCAGCAGTGCACAACAGCATCCCTCCTCAGCTGTCTTTTTTAAAAGCTTAAATTCAGAAATTCCTTGTCTTTGCTTTCTGCTTAATTATGAGCTTTCTTTAACTGAAAAAGTTGATTAGACTGCAGTTGAATTTGCACATCATTTTTACAATAGGTTTCTCACTTAAGCTTTCAGACCCTGCTGTCAGGAAAAAAGCAAACAGTCAACCAAACAAACATAAAGCACCTTGTGCTTTAATTTGAATGAAAGGACCTAATCTTTTGTATAGTTTTTTTAATTGTGCTTTGATTAAACATGGTTTTGTTTGTTAGCTTTTTGGGGGGGATAGTTTTCTCTCTGGAAACTAAGCATTGTTGTTGGACAGGAGTTTTCTAAAAGAATATGTGATCCTTTCTTTTTCAGCACAGAGCAATATGTTGCCCAATGCTGAACAGGTTGCCCAGGGAGGTGGGGAAAGCCTCGTGCTTGGAGACATGCAAAGTCAGACAGGATCAGGAGTTGAGCATCTGAACGAGCTGTAGATGTTCCTGTTACTTGTAGAGGAGTTGGACTAGATGACCTTTAATGGTCCCTTCCAACTCAAAAGACTCTGTGGTTCTTTGCCATCAGACAAAGCAGCTAAAAGCAGCACATATCCTGGACTAATATCATAATCTACTTCTCCAGTGTCAAGCAGCAGACATTGGATATTGGTCAACTGTGGTAGAATTTTAAGCAACAAAATTAATGTGCATTCCTATTTAGATCTCAGTCAAAAGAACATCTCCTTTAAATTCAAACAGAAGAATCTGTGGATTTTGCACTGTCTGCTACAAGTAAATTCCCATTCAGACCCAGCATACATGTGTTTGTATGGTTTTGATACAGTCAGCAGAAACTCACAAAAAGGGCTTTCCAGTGAACCTCTATTGTAACTGCAATCAATTCATGCCTTGTGGGAATAAGATGCCATCCATGTGGCCAGCAGGGCAGGGCTGGTGATCCCGTGCTTTTACTCTGTGCTGGCAAGACCTCCCCTGAAACACTGCATTTAGATGTGGAATCCTCAGTACAGGAGAGACTGCTGCAGTGTGCCCAGAGGGGGCTGCCAACATGACCCAAGGCATGGAACACCTCTCCTATGAGGACAGGCTGAGAACTGGGCTGTTCAGCCCCAACTGCCATTATTTGTCACAGCTGGTGAAACTGCAGGCTGGGGACTGTCTCCAAGTGATTCTCAGATTTAAAAAGCTCTCTCTCTCTATATATATGTATATGTTTGTACATTATACTCGCATTCCATTTGTAAGATAATTACAACATCACAAAAAATATATTTACATTTTACAGCGATGCAGAGGAAAAGCTTTTCATGCTTGAAACATAAAAAGGGACCACGAGCTTCAAAAGATTTTAAAAATAACGTGGACTTCTGGGCTAAGTAGAAAGTTCAGGATCCACTCCACGTCAGAATACATTTATAATAAGTGAAATGGTAGATAAGAAAATTATTTCTCCCTCACTGTTTTCATAAAGATGTGATGAGATATATTTGCAAAGAGAAAAACAGTGTCTAGGACAAATAAGGAAAAAAAAATAGAATTAGATCAGAATTTGTAAAAGAAGATAATTCCAGTTGATTTCAACGTCTTTACTCTAAGGTGAAAATGTGGCAAAAGAGATTAGATATACAATTAGGTTGTGATGTATGATTAGGCTGTTGTCTTATTTAAAAAGAAAGAAAAGACAAATGAAGTCTTGAGCTAATGGTCACTAGTTAAAAGGAAATAGATCTTACAGAGCTTGAGGATTTTTAGTATTTTTATCAGCAGGAGAAACGACGTCGGCCTCAAAATGCCACAAACAATGTAGAATTTCTAACCCCATCTATTGGCAGGCTGAGAATGTTTCTCAGCAATAAGCCATAATCAAAAGCAGCTAAGATAAAAGAGAGAAATGTGGCATTTTGGCCCTACTGTATCACCAACATCAATGGCAGCATTTACCCCTTTATCACCCACATGGAGGGTTCATTGAGGTATGAGATTCTACAAAGGGGGAGAAGAAACCAGTGGTGTGAGTACTGAATGCAGGTGAAACATTCTTACACAGAAGAGAAAAAAATGGCTGGAACACAGAGCTGTAATTGCCTTTGCATCTCTCTCCTTATAGTAGGGAAGATGGAAAAAGAAAGCATGCCTGAGAACCAGCAGAGATGTGCTAGTGAACTGGAAAGTGGTCCAAGCTAAAACACATCACACAGACCAGTGGCAGCAGCAAATGTCTACCTGCAGATTTCTTTTTTTCAGCTGGATTGAAAGTGACTCACTCTGTCCTGACAGAACAGGACAGAGATTGTAAGAAGTAAAGTAAATCTAAAGCAAATTAGATTTTGGAACCAGTGACTAGAAACTGTAAAACACTGGGCAATAAAAAGGAGAAGACAGACAGAGGAATAGAACTGTACTTCTGTGGCAGTCTATCCTAATTCTACCTGTGCTGCTTTTGGTAGTAATCATGATTCTGGGCCACTGTTGAGATCTCACAGATTACGTGACTTTGGTAGGCTCTCTTCAGTGCGTAACAGAATCAGCATCCTTACTCCAGAATCTCGTGGGAGACAGCAGCACTGCATCTTATTGCTCCCTGAGTTTATCATGGCTCAGTGATGTTGTGAAAGTAGCCTCGGTCTTGTAACTTCCTGTCATTTTTTTGTCTTTTCATATTAACCCACTGTGTTGCATTTGTTAAAATTTTCTCACTGCACTGCATTTTTTTCAGAATTACGGAAAATTTCCCTTTCATTTCAGAGGACACCTTACTACACTTGTTTTTTTTTTTTTTTTTTTCTGCATGAGAAAATGGAAACTTAATCATGACAACTTAGAAAGAAATGAACTTCCCTACAGCCCCCAGTTTTTGGTTTGCCTTCACAGATCCATCCACATAAACCGTCCCAGAGATCATATGAGTTATTAAACATTGTCTGCATACATAAGATGGTTGGGATGATAAAAGAGTCTGGATGAGGGCGTGCACTCTACATCCTTTCATCTTGCTGTTGAGAAGTACGGTGCACAAATCAAATCCCTTTGTTCTCTTCCTTAGCTGAAGCAGGTCTGCACACAGATCAAAAAGAAAAAGGCTTGATTGTGCATGACATTCAAAATTACTCTGATATACTTTCTTTAACATTTTCAAATAGGCATATCAAAGTGAGTAGGGCAACGAGGGGAAAGAAAATGAGACAGTGCTTAAGAGAAAGGGAAAAGTGAAATGCCATTCCCCAGACGTAAAAGCTATTCAGAAACATAATTGTTAAATAAAAAGATGAGAAGGCATTAACAGTAGGTCATGTGTGGAAAGAAGCCAGAAGGCCAACAGAAGTAATAACCAAACACTCGTGTACATAATGACTCCTGTTTCTAAGATCACATGGAATTTGAGAATTACTCATGTTCTCAAGAGAGTAAGTGAAAGTACAGAGAATGATCAATACAAAGAATGTTTACAGTGATTCCAGGGGATAAAAATCACACTGCAAGTAAACGATATGGACGTGAAAGCAAAATAATTTTCACATAGTATATATCCTGTATGAAATGTCAAAATGATGGCGTAAGCCTTAGTCCTTAATACAATTTAAAAAATACTATTCTTAATTTTGATTTCCGGTGATATTTTTGGAGTTCCCCAGACAACAGACTCTCTTTTTGCATTTGTTTCAGCAAGGAAATCCCCAGGCCTTTATATGTTTTTGGGAGATAAAGTATAAAATGATACACGGATGGTTAGCTGAATACATAGCAGGTCAGGTACCACTAAGCACAGTCACTGAGAACTTAGCAATTACACAGCCACTGAATTCAACACTTTCTTACAATACCACAATATTTTGCATTTTGTTGGAAACAGAAGTCCTCTTATCCACAAATTACCTGCATGAAATAAGAAAAAAATAAAGAAATAAAACAAAAATGGGGTGTTCTGAACTATACTGGAGATTACTCCAGCATGCAAAAAGTGACAGTTTGCTCCACAGGGACAAGCTGCTATGAAAAGAGTTCAAGGTCTTAATGAATACACACATCACCTACAACCTTTATATCATTTACATTGTAAGTTTTAGCAGGCTAAATACACAGGCATGCACACGGAGGTTGCTCTGAAAGTAATGCCTTCTAATTTATTTCCAGGGAAACTACAACAGATACAAAGAACACAGTAACGCTATTTGATAGGGCAAATTCTCACCATGAAACACTATTTTTCAACACTGTCACCACCATTAGCTGTGCATTTTTGCTAAAGATAAAGGAGAGCCGGCATGCCATGCTTGTAAGCACCTGTATGACTATGCAGAACATGGCTAGTCTTGCATGTTGCTGTCTCGCTCCAATTTATAGGAGGGAGAGGAGGTTCTTTTATTATCTATATACCCGGCGTGAGATTAAGAAGCAACGGTTCAAATGTTGGTCAGACCAGTTTATTACAGATCTTAATAAGGGAAATGGGGAAGGGGAGGACGGACACTATTATGAATTAGGGTAATGGGGAAGGGAAGGAGGGCGATAGAAAAGATAGAAAAGAAGAGGCAAGGAGTCTTTATAGGAAGCAAGAGGGACATAGTCACCACCATGGATCCAGCGAGGTTCGTAGTTCAGTCTTTGATCTTCAGTAGCGGTGGGTCGTCAGGCAGAGTTGTCCTGTTGCCAACAGGACGACGGTGAGAAGGACGACAACGACGACCATGGCAATGATGGCCCCTTTTCAATGCTTTCAGAGTGGTCGAGTCAGCTGTCTTTGGAGTGACAGCTCAAATCCAAAGTGGTCGAGTCAGCTCTCCTTTGAGTGGCAGCTTCTGGCTCTGGGATCTCAGCAGAAACTCCTTTGTTCCCATCTTCCGGGCCTTGCCAGCAGATAAGAGGGAGCAGGGGTACCCATCTGCATCCTGTTTCTCACAGGATACGATGGTATCGTTCCCCAGTTTTCCCACACCTAGCTGGAGTTTTTTTGTCACAGGCCAGATGTTCCGCCAGTAAACACTCCTGAGTACTCTCATCCGCTCTTCTATAGAGCAAGGAGCTCTGGAGGAAGGGGCTTTCAAATGTTCCCAAGGTGATATCCATTGTCACACAGTTAGCACCCATTAGTTGCCTCCTCAACAAATCACTCAGAGTTTTATCACAAGAAATTCCTCAGGAAGCAAGCTTTGAGCCAAAAAACAGAGAAGGATTCTCACAGTTGCTGTTACCACTAGTGAAACACACAATCCACAGCTCACTTTGCTGACATCCACCATTTTGTCTCAATAAAAATTCAGTAAGCATCATGAATGTTCACCAGGGGAATTTTTTTCCTCGTCTACAAACATACATCTGTATACATGCATGTATATTAAACACACACACACACATATATGTAAAACAAACTGACCTCAAAAATTAAAATCCAAAATCTCTATCTTGATTGCAGTTGGGACGGAATAGTTTTCTCCAATGTCTGGTATGATGCTCTGTTTTGGCTGTAGGAGAAAAACAATGCGGATAACACACAGATGTTCACAGCTGCTGCTGAGCACTGCTGTACAGAGCCAAGGTCATTCACAGCAAATGGCCCACGGAGCTGGAAGGGAACAGAACTGGGACAGCTGACTGAAAGTGTCTGAAGGGACGTTCCATACCGTATGACATCACATGAAAAGAGTTCTGAACAGGGTGGGAGTTCATCTCTGCTGCTGCTCAGGGGAAACTGGGCATCAGTCAGGGGGTGGCAAGCAATTACTTGTACATCATTTGTTACGTACATATATATACATATGTCATAATTATTACTCCTATCTCTTTATCTCAGTCAATAGTTTTATCTCAACTCACAATTTCTACATTTTCTTCCTGATTCTCTCTCTCCCCCATCCCACTGGGAAGTGGGGGAATAAGCAAATGACTACGTGGTCCTGAGCCACCTGCTGGCTTAAACCAAACAATCTATCACGAGATTTTGGGTAGAACTGTTGAAACTGTGCTCTGATACTGTAATGATAGTATAATGTGTTTTGCCTGTGTTTTTAAGAGAGAATTTAAAGAAAAATAGCCTTTTCTCCTTCCTAGAATTGTACACTTCCATAAGTATGCCAAGTATGTGATCAGACAACTCAAACCGCTGCTGACTTAATAAATTAATACTCAGATGAGAGCTGAGAAAATGTGACTTTCAATGTTTTGCTTATTTAGCTTCATGCGTGCGTAGGAAGATCAGGGGAGCAGGCGCAGGCAGCACGAGGTTATGAAAGGCAGGTTCTGCCTGACCAACCCGATCTCTTTTTGTACCAGGTGATCCGCTTGGTGGACGAGGGAAGGCTGTTGATGCCGTCTGCCTAGACTTCAGCAAGGCCTTTGACACTGTCTCCCACAGCATTCTCCTGCAGAAGCTGGCAGCCCGTGGCTTGGACGGGAACACTGCACTGAATGAAGAACCGGCCCAGAGAGCGGTGGAGAATGGAGCTAAATGCAGCTGGCGACCGGTCAGCAGTGCTCCCCGGCCGTGCAGAGGTGGGGGTTGGCCCCGGGAGAGGGGGAAGGGCAGAGAGCCGGCAGATAGTTTGAACCAAGAGAAAAGAGAAAACTACGGCAGCGATCTGAGGAGGAACGGCGATTCACTACACGAACCCAATCCAGCAAAACGAGAGACACGAGAGCATCCAGAATGCCAGTCAATCCACGGCAGTGCGCGGAAAGCACGCGCTTTGCTCCGCGGGAGCTGAGACGGCTGAGCCGGGGCCAGAGGGAGAGAGGCAGCCGCTCGTGTCCCGTGCGCAGCTCCACCGCGCTGCTCTGCCGCCGGGTCCTCCGAGGATGCCTCCCCCTCCCCTCCCGCCGGGATACTCAAAGAGTCCGCAAAAGGCGGTGAACGGAACCAGAACATTCGCTCGTTGACTCCCACTCGTCCACATGATGTTCTGATGTGGAGGACTGACAGCAAGTATCACCAAACCACAACAGAAGCCGACGTTTTGAAATGAATCTCATCCGTCGCCTACTTGACTGGAAATAGAAGCAGTAACTCCAAGCATCTGCACCTACAAAAGAGCAAAACTTCAGTCTAGGAAGTGTAACATAAAAAAAAATAATAATAATACTTTCATATTTAAGCTTTTTCAGCCTGTTCTCCTGTGTCCAGGTTTTATTCTAAGCTGCGTGTCTGCACTTGATGTATTGTTTGCACACACAGAATTGCTCTCCAGCTCTCATTCTTGCACCTGCCACAGGTTTTTGTATAAGTGGTGTAAAAATGTGACAGCGTGTTTAAAACAACTAGTATTACTGCAAAGAAAGGAAAAAATAGATGTAACTGGGAACCATGCTGTTGGATTATTGATTGTGGCTGTGTCTGTTCTGTGAAACAACTGTGCTATCTCAGGCACAAATGAAGGCAAAATACAGGAAAAAATGTATTTCTTCAGAGTTTAATTTAGCTACAAGAAAAGGCAGTACATGACATCTGAAAGTGGTTCATTTGTTCACATTTCACTCTTTTACTAATACTGCAAAATCCAGTGCTATGTTTTTCAACTGCCAACTGCTTAACCCAGCCAAATACATAAATGATATAGCAATCTTGAATAGAAAAGTTGGCTGGCAGCTATCTGGTCAGTTTTTATCATTTCCACATAGACTTCATGGGTTTCATCATTGTTCCAGGTTAATCACAGACCTTGTCAGCCATCAATGTCAGTGTTCAGTTTTTATGATTATAGATAACGTTGAATACCCTTTTTATTTAATAAAAATACACAGATTACTTTTTAATTCTCACAGCAGTGTGTTTAATTCCAAATTAAACTAAGGGAACTAAGAGTGCTTAGCCTGCAGAAGAGGAGGCTCAGGGGAGACCTTACTGCCCTCTACAACTGCCTGAAGGGAAGTTCTGGAGAGCTGGGGACTGGTCTCTTGTCCTGTGTAAGCAGGGATAGGACAAGAGACAGCGGCCTGAAGTTGCATCAGGAGAAGTTCAGATTGAATAGCAGGAGAAATTGCTTCTGAGAAATAGTGGTGAGGCATTGGCACAGGCTGCCCAGGGGAGTGGTGGAGTCACAGTCCCTGGAGGTGTTCAGGAAATGTGGAGATGTGGCACTGAGGGATGTGGTTTAGTGGGCATGGTGGAGATGACAATGGTTGGACCAGGTGGTCTTAGAGGTCTTTCCAACATGAGTGATTCTGTGAAATTCTTCACAGTGAAGAATTACTTCTTAATACCTAGTCTCAATCTACCCTCTTCCATTTTAAGGCCATTTTCCCTCATCCAGTCACTATGTGCCCTTATAAAAAGTCCCTCCACAGCACTTCTGTAGGCTCCTTCAGGTACGCCGCTATAAGATCTCCTTGGAGCCTTCTCCAGGCTGAAGAGCCCCTGTTCTCTCAGCTCCTGTAGGGAGATGCTCCAGCCCTCCAATCATCTTCATGGCCCTCTTCTGGATCTGTTCCAACAGCTCCATGTCCTTCTTGTGTGGAGGTCTCAGAGTTGGACACAGTACTCCCCAGGTGGGGTCTCACGAGAGCAAAGTAGGGGGGCAGAATCACCTCAGTTGGCCTTCTGGACTGCCAAGTGCACATTGCTGGATCACGTTGAGTATTTCACCAGTTGATACTGCCAAATTTTTTTCTTCATGGCTGCTCTCAATCCTTTCTCTGCCCAATCTGCATTTGTGTTTGGGATCACCCCGACCCACATGCGGGACCTTGCACTTGGCCATGTTGAAGCTCATGAGGTTGGCATTGGCTGACCTCTCAAGCCTGTCCAGGTCCCTCTGGTTGGCATCCCTTCCCTATAATGTGTCAGCTGCACTACTGAACTTGGTGTCATCTGCAAACTGGCTGAGGGTGCACTTGATCCCACTGTCCATGTCGCTTACAAAGATGTTAAATAGCACCGGTGCCAGTACTGATTCCTGAGAAACACCACATGTCACCGATATCCACTTGGTCACTGAGCCATTGACCGCAGTTCTATGAGTGGGACCATCCAGCCAATTCCTTATCTGCAGCGAGTATTCCATCCTTCAGATCCACTTTTCTCCAATTTGGCGAGAAGGATGTCAGTACAGGACAGTGTCAAATGCTTTGCACAAGTTCAGATAGATGATGTGAGTTTCTCTTGCTTTATCCACTGATGCTGTAACTCCATCATCAAGTTTGTCAGGCGTAACTTGCGCTTGGTGAAGCCACGTTGGTTACCACTAATCACCTCATCTTTATTTTTCTTGTGCCTTGCTAGGGCCTTAAGAAGGATCTGCTCCATGACCTTGCCAGGCACAGAGGTGAGACTGAGTAGCCCGTAGTTCCCTGGATCTTCTTTTTCTCCTCGTCTTGAAAATGGGGGTAATGTTTCTCCTTTTCCAGTCAGCAAGAACTGTACCAAACCGCCACGACCTTTCAAATATGATGGGTTGTGTCTTGCAAACTATATCTGCCAGTTCCCTCAGAACCCATGGATGGATCTTGTCAGGTCCCATGGACGTGTGCACCTTTAGATTCTTTAGATGGTCTTGACTCTGATCTTCGCTTACAGCAGGCAGGTCTTCCTCCTCTCAGTTCTTACCTTTGCTTTCTGCCACTTGGCTCCTCCTACCTGTTTATAGAGGGCCTCATCCACTCAGTCTTCCTTGTTGGGTGGCTTGAGGCAAACCCACACTACGATATCTCCTTTCTCTATCTTCCCTTTAATCCTAAGTTCTCTGTCAACTCCTCATCCATCCCCAGGTGGAGCTCCGTGGACTCCACTTGGTTGCTGATGTAGAGGGCACTACCCTCAATCCCCTTCTCCCCTGCTTGTCCTTCCTGAAGAGCTTGTATCCTTCTATTCCCACATTCCAGTTGTGAGAGTCATCCCACCATGTCCAATGATGCCAACCCTTCTTGCTTGTTCCCCATGCACTGTGCATTAGTGTACAGGCATTTGAGTTGGGCTCTTTTTGAGGCTGATTTACCATTGGATCCATTATCCTGCACTTCAGGTGCTGTCTTCCTGGCCTGTGACCAATTCTGGGCCCAGGGCATCCATTACCATCATCAGCCTCAAAATGGAATGGGTTGACGATCCTCTCCCCTAGCGACTCTAGTTTAAAGCCAGACTAAATTGGAAAGCTTGCTGCCAAAGATATCCCTCCTCTGAGAGATGTCTGAGAGATGAACCCCATCCGTGCCGAGATGACCAGATCTCCCAAAACAAGTTTCCTGGCATAAATACATGAAGTCCCGTCCATGACACCACTCCCTTAAACATTTACTGATTTTCTTAATTCTGTCTGTCCTTTCCCTCCCCATTCCCCCAACCTGGCAGATTTCCAAGAAGACTACCTGTGGTCCTGAGTCCTTCACTGCTGCTCCCAGCTCCTTGTAAGTCTCAAATCAGCTGCCGTATGAGGTCCTCCACCTGGGCACAACTTATGTAGGCAAGGTCACTGCTTTTCTCTGCTCCAGGAGCAAGTTCCAGATGCTTCCTGAAGAGCAGGATGCGCACAGATGCTTCTTTCTTCAGCATCTCTGTCTGGGTGGAGGCACTGGTCACATCTGGGGTATGCAGTCGTACCCCCTGCCAGAGCTGCAGCCTTCTATTGGCATTGAGTGCTCACTGCTCTGCCTCGAGAGTCAGCTGGAACGAGCAGCCCTTGCAGCTGGCAGAACCTCAGTGACCTGCCACGGAGCTTCTGCTCCTGCTGCTGCAGCAAGCTATGAGTGATGTCTGTGCTCTGTTTGCCCACCCTGTGCCATTTTTCAGGGCTGTGAGAATGGCCTCCATTTGCCCTGACAACCCTGGCCATATCAGCCACTCTCATGAGAGCTGCCTGTAGCCATAGGATCGCTTGACTTTCTTGGTGTTTCCCTGGCAAAGGAAACCCCTAAAAGTCCCTTATACCTCAAGATCAGTTGCTCTGTCCTGGCCAGGCCAGCATTCTTGACGACTGATTTATATCAAAATGTATGTTAAAATTAAAATAGATGTGGTAAAAAAAATTACTAAACAGTAAATGAAAATGAATGAATGAATGTAATGATATAAAGTGTAGTAGACCTGTTTATATTTTTATTTTTTAGGATGAAAGAATTTGTTTTACGGCTTGAAATTTTTCTGCAATTACTTCATAGTAACTGGTGACAGAAATATGTCCTAGTTTTTGTGGTCCTTCCCTTCAGTATTTTCCACAGTAAAGGCAGAAAGTTGTTTTGCAGTATTTCCCAACAAGAGAGAAACCAATGTTTTGATTTTTTGTTCATGTTTTTTTGCCAGGATGAATCTTTCTAACTTTCACCAGTGGAGAGTCAACATCTGTTTTACATTTGTTGGTCCAGCCCTGCACTGTCCTCCAAGCAAAGAGTTTTGTTCTGGTATACAAATTGACCCTTCAGCTTGAAATTAGTAGCAGTAATCCCTTTTAATGTCATCTGTCTCTACTGAGGAATGTGCCTCAAGTATTTGTAACCTGTTCCTAGCCCCAGCTTTGCCACACTGCATGACCCCCGCTCCTTCAATCTCTCTTTGAAGGTGATGTGTTGAAAATCACCTTTGAGATTTACCCCATGACCCAGAACACAGTTTATGCCATCTGTAGCATCAGCCACTATTCCTAATATGGTGCTGTCCATAAAGGCACTGGGAGTCTTCCACCTCATCTCCCAAATCAGTGCTGGAAACACTGAGCACTACAGGCTCTGTCGTGGACTCTGGGCACTGACACTTGTAACTGGCTGCCAACCAGTTTAGTAATCACAGAAGCGATGATTATGAGCTTAGCAACAAGCTCCATTTCAGCCTGCCATCAACCCATGCCACAGTGCCCTCATTTCTCAGTTTTCAGATGAGAATGCTGTGGGACATGGGGTCAAAAGCCTTTCTCATGGTAATGTATGCCCTCCTGCCTACATAAGCAATCAGTGAAGAAAATCAGACTTGTCAAATATGATGTGCTCTTAGAAAAACCTTGCTGAGTGCAGTTCCTGATTGCATTCTGGCCCGTTGCATGTCTGAATAAGTGCTGTAATAAAGTGTAAGCTGTGATCCTCCTATTGTCTGACTGACAAGCTCATAGCCCACAGGTGTTTGATTCCTGATTGCATCACCTGTCATTGTTTTAACTGTGTTCAAATTTACTTCTTGAATGGAAATCTGACGACAGCGGCATTTATGGAGCAGTTTATTAGGATACAAACCAGACATATAATGGAAAGGGAGACAAATTGAAGAAAGTATTTGAGATCTACCTGCAGGAGAAGGAGCAACAGACACCAAGCCCTGAGTCACTTGACATAATGACAGATTATCAATGGCTGATCAGCTTGCCACTAGCTACAGTTGATACTTATTGGTTATTCCAGTAGTTATTATTTCCCATTATACCTCCACAACTTTATCTAACAGAATTAATGACATCTTTCTTTCTAAAGAAATCTGACAATTCAGTCTGACAACTAGACAGAAAAAAGTCTGAGCAGGATAAGCTCTCGCATCATTACTGCTATGGCTTTTCAGAGTAGAGAAAGGCAGAGGCAAACACAAACGTTTGTGAGATTCAGTTGCTGAATTTTGTTGTTGCCTTCAGTTATTTGTTGAACTCCATAATCTCATCATTACTTTTAAGATTACTTTTTCTTCTGAGTTCCTCAAACTTCAGCAGTTTGAGGAATCACATTCACATTGTAAATTCTGACTGATCATCACAAAGCTCAACATTGCACCCGCAAAAAAAATTAAAATTAAAATTTTAAAAATAAAAGAACAAAATCATTCAGAAAAAGCAGAAATATTACAAAAGGTTGTGTATTTTTTTTTGTTGTTCAATCAGAGTTCTCTCAAAATAAATTTATCTTCACAGAAATACCATTTGCAAGCAACTTGAATTCTTTAACCTGTGAATATACTGAAAGCTTTTTTGAGGGGGTCCTAATTCATAACAGCGGTTTTGTGGAAGAGAATAATTGGAAGAAATTAATTCATGTTAAAAAGCTAGCACAACTAGGGAGGGGAAAAAAGAAGGAATATTTTCTCACTAGCAAAGGAGTAAGGTTTTATGAATGTGTTAAAAAATACGGCAGCCCATTCATATTTGAAGGATGTTTAACAAATATCCGGCCACTTAGAAACGATCAAAGGAAAGCATCGTCAGGTATTTGTCACATCATGCATGGCTGCCCAGAAGTTAAAAAAAAAGAATTTCTAGTCCAGAGAGAAGAAATTCTCCTAAACACTTGTATTATAAAAAAAAAAATCCTGCAAGGATATTTGCTATATAAACCATGAGCATCAAGGTCATGAGAAATGAGAAAAAAATGCAGTCCTAAATGCAAATCCTGACTTTTAGACACATTTCAGTGCTTACAGGCTGCTATATGAGTAACATGATTTTGAGAAGAAATCCTTGACCATCTTGTAGTCATTTATTCTGAAGACCTGCTGTGAAAAGTAGCTGAGTGGCTGCATTTTGGTGTGAGACATTTCACAGATGAGGAAAAAATCAGTAGACTTTTTAACACCATTTTAAAAAATCATCTGAAAAGGCAGAAAGCTGTCTTGTAGTTAAATCTCTATACAAGCAGACTGAATATATAACAAATGCATTAAAGATCTAATTTAAAAATATAGAAAAGATAGGAAAGCCTTAATTAACAAAGGATAGGAAAGAAAACATTTTTTCACGCATTATCATTGAAACTTGAAAATATTTTGTTAGCTTTCAAAGGAATTATATCATGGTTTGACTACTTGCTCACAGTATTTGTCAGATCTAGCAATAAATCTCTTGGCTAGAAGTGAATTTTAGTTAATAGCGTAATTATTTACTATTGTAATGAGTAAGAAATTAGAAACAGCAGTGTTTTTTAACAATCTAATCTAAATTTTAATTGTTGACTGAGAAACGATCTGGAGTGTGAAGCCAAATAGAAATCCAGCTTTTTAGTTTTCCAACACATGAATGGCTGTTTACCTGCAGTACTTCACAAAGAAACACTTATCTGAAAAACCCTCCCCATGGTTGTTAAAGATCTTCAATGATAACTGGGTTCCAAGGTACTTCTAAGCCAACTTTAGGGTCACATCTGTGTGGTTTCTGCGTGCTTTAAGGCAGTGCGTAGTTTTTGGAGTGCAAACTTATCTTGTGGAAACATCCTTTGGAGCTAGGAGAATATGTTACTCCTAATTAAGGGAAAGAAAGAAACATCAGGCTCAGGCTACAGTCTCTGCAGATAAAGGGAACGTTCATGGCTAGTGCAGGTGTTGTGTAAATCAAGCTTATTATGACTATCAGGTTAACTACAGAAACTACACAAGTATTTCAGGGAAATATCTGAAAAATCAGGTGAAATATAGGATCTTGGAAGTACTGGGTGAGAAATACCAGATTTAAAGTTTAAAATATAACGAAAATTATTAGCTATTTAAAGAAAGAAATCAAATGATGGAAGGCAGGGAACAGAAATTCTGGAAGTGACAGAGAATTCATATAACCAGCCTTTTATCCCTCATAGTCTGCAACTCCTGCTTTTTGTGCCATTAAGTTAGAATGTGACTGTCATCTCATACTTTCCCAAAGGCTTCCCCCTATCCCATATGAATAAAAAGCCATGTATGAGGAACACCCCAAAGTACTCCATTCTTGGTGAATTAGGAGAGGACAAATTTATACTTTGTAGGAGATTTTGCCCAAGGGTGCAAAGCTGTCGTCACAATAGAACATATCTCAGTGTAGGAGGAATACAGAAGAATTTCTGCTACGAAGCTGTGCCAGAAATGCTGTGGAAGAAGGCTAATTGTGCCTGCTCTAGCATCAGAGCCAACAGTTTTATCTATGTGCAACTGTGAACAAGCAGCTGAGAAGAGTTCAGCCAACTAAAACATACCTCTTCATCTTATGATTTTCTCATTAGCGATGCTTTAAAAAAGGTGTATGATTAATCTTTCTGCAAGGAAGAAGACAATGCAATTGAAAAGATGTGCCACTATGTAGGTGTATCATTGACTGCACCTTGAATGTTGTTCTTCCCATTTCAAAAGCCATAGAGAAGGATGTGGGTAGGTTCAGAAGACGGCTCTAGGGATGATCAAATTTGTAGAACAACTTGCAAATGGCAAACAGTAAATAACCACAGACAATTCAGGACAGAAAGCAGACAACCAAGGATGAGACTGGCAAAGTTTCACAGGGAAATACTGATCTCTGATTCTTCCATTATAAGACCCAAGGACATTAAACTGCACCAGCAAAGAAAAGCTTCAAAACAAATGCTTCAGAACAAAGGTATGCAACGCACAGTTCAGCTGTAGAACACTCTTACAGGAGATCATGGAAGGTAAAATTTTACATAGGTTCCTAAATCCCTTCATGCCTTCTGACAACGGCCACAATTCCTGCATCTCTGTAACTCTGATGAAATTTGGTTGCACTGCCACCCTTTTTGCTCACAATCTAGAAAATAGCATTCTTAAAAACACTTGTGTTCCTTAGTCACTGAGGTTTCATTCATTTCTTAGCAAACATTGCTGCTACATTTGGATGTGTTTCTCAGCTCAATTCCACTGGCCACAGGAGCAACCTGCCAGGTTTCCAAGTTGTATTTTGCAACATTTCAAAGTGAGGACAGTATGAGATCTCTGCAACCTTTCAAAAGTTCTTGGAAGTTCTGCTTTCAAGGGAACAGAAGAAAAAGGGAAGAAGGGGGAAAGAGAAGGAGCGAAAAAGGGAAGGAAAGGGAGAACAGTGTTATGTGCTTGCCGCCTTTAATATGCCAAAGGAGTTCTTAGTCATGCTCCTGTGTGATGGATAGAGCCCAGGCCTTCCAGACATTATCTTCATTGGTGACTCAGAGTACATCATTTGAATTTCTTCTTATAGTCACTTCTGCCAGTAACCGTATCCCCCCTTCATCCTTTCTTCTTTGCACTGTGTAACTGTTCAGACAAACCACTATTAAAAAACACATAATGAGATTTCCTGATGTCAGTTCTTTGCAATCATTTTTCTCTCCTTCTAATTGAAAAGGAACTGAAAAAATGCATTTCACAGGCAGAAGGAATGGGTTGTTGTTCTGTGCTTCACTATACAAATTACTGTGCTCTAATGTTATTTCTAACACTAGAATGATTTTTCAAATAATATCAGAGTATGAAAATCAACAAGAATTCAAAAGTAAAATCAAGTACAGAGCAGTCTAATAAATTTATCAAACAAGTAGCATAATGTGAATTAATCCTACAGCATACAAATTACCCAACACAAATATTGGTGAAGGAAATCAAGTTTCTGACCTTGTAAATACTTTTTTATAGCTGACTAATGACTTATTTAGCTTTTTAACGAATATAAGTGCTTTGCTATCCTCCGATGGATGGAATAGAAAGAGACAATTTGATGAGGACATTCCAAACGTAATTTTTGGGTTACAAAACTTTCAATCCAGCTGCACAATTCTTAGAAGGAATGCAGGAAAGATAGCATCTTGGAAAACTGGTCTTAGGAAGACATTTTGAATACTTAGATACACTCAGATTCAATGTTATCCTTTCGATTAATGAACATTAAGTTCTCTTATCCCTGTTTTTCTTAGGCAGTGACTTCCAGAGCAGTGTTATGCTAAAGGGGCAATGCCCTGAGTGATGCTCGATTTTGGTATAAGAACGATTATGATTCTGGATTCACTAATAGTGCACTGCCCCACTTATTTATTGGCATTCAAAGAGTTTATTCATCACCCATGCATAATTTGTTCAACTCTATTCAATCAGAACTCGTTTGGCTTGGTCACTGCTGGAATTTTGGCCGTACCCAGTGAGAACTAACATGTCTATCTCAGTGAATAGTGCAGTTTCTATGCAGCAGATTACATGTTCTTTTGGATTTCTGGTGATAATTCATTGTTGGTAAGGGCCAACAAAATCTTTTATAGTTCAGCCGGGAGAAGAGAAGGCTGCGGGGTGACCTCATTGCAGCCTATCAATACCTGAAGGGAACCTACACCCAGGAGGGGAGTAAACTCTTCAAAAGGGCTGACAACAGCAGGACTAGGGGAAATGGATCCAAATTGAAGGAGGGAAGATTTAGGTTGGATGTTAGGGGGAAGTTCTTTACTAGGAGAGTGGTTAGGCCCTGGAACGGGCTGCCCAGGGAGGTTGTGGATGCCCCGTCCTTGGACGTGTTTAAGGCCAGGTTGGACGGGGTCCTGGGCAACCTGATCTGAATGTGTGTGTTGGGTGGTCCTGCTAGGCAGGGGGGTTGGAACTACATGATCCTTGAGGTCCCTTCCAACCCGGGTGATTCTGTGATTCTGTGATTTAGCCACTCAGTCAAGGCAGGTTTAATTCTTAAAGTGCACTATTTTGGGGATAAATGTAGCATATAGATTCCTGTTAAAACTGATGACTGTGTGAGAACCTCTGCATTTTGTTTTACCTTAACATAACCAGAGGCATTCCCAAATCTGGCCATCCCTTTCCACTCTTATGCACAGGATGTGATAACTGTCTGCAGTGGGTGTGAGGTTAACCAAGAATAAAGCAAAGCATGTGCAGAGAACTAAGAGAAATACAGCCTGTCCACAAGAGCACCAAGTTATAAACAAAAATTATAGATATTACTACATTTCCTAGGGAAGCAGAACCAAGTGTGTGAATCTTACCTAGCAGGAGTGCCTATGGGGGGTAAAGAGGGGATCTGCCCATTGACTGATCCCGGAGTCAGAGGTGTTCTCCTGGCTTGTCTGCAAAGGTATCTTCCCTAATCTTCCCCCTGTCTTTAACCATGTTTATACTATTTCTTATTCTACAGGTGAAGCTGGAGTGACTCTAGTGCTTACATACTTCTGCTCTCATTGATTTAAAATTTTCTCACATAGCTTTAAAAGGTAGAGGTTAAGAAAGTTCAGTGTGCATGCTTAGTGAGAGGCTATCACACCTTGGAGGCTGGTAGCATTTGGGATGGAGATGTGGTTTGATATTATAATGAACAAAATTCAGCAAAGGCATTTTGTAAAAAAATATGAGTCTTCGGCTCTGAGAGAGGCAGGTAAGCACTCTTCATCAGGTTGCATCATTTATCAGGTAAGCACCACCAAGCCCTCATCCCAGCATTATTTTTGTTTGTACATCAGTTCTGATGTTGTTGACTCCTCAAGTTCCTGAGGAACTACAACAGATCACAGAATTTGGCTGCAGAGTCTGCACCCTCCATGCCACTTAGTGGCACACAGGCTGCACTCTGCTTCTGTACCCTTGTGAGCAATCTGTACCTTAATTTCCAGTGAGCAATGCTATAGCTCAAGTAATTACTCCACAAGCAGAATACGTACTTTAAATAGTAAGCTCTGTGTGCATAAATTACCATTCTTTTTAGAAATGTGCCTCTATAGAACCTCTGGCCTTTATTGTGTGGTTCAGAACAGTAGAAGTCTATAGCCAGCCTCAGGGCTTCTCCAAAGAGCTTTTATTCAGCCTGTAGGGCTGTGGAATGGAGTAGATGTATTACTGAAATGCAGACAGCAGTGACCCACTTCTCTTTGCTTCAGTGTGCACACGCAATTTATTTTAACCAGTTGGCATTGGGTGTCTTGATCTTCCCTGTGTGGTTCACTAAACTTCTTCAAGTGGGAACACTGAATCTGCTTCTAAGAAGAGGATGGAAAGGGCCTGATTAATCAGAACAAAGATATCACCAGGGTTTTTAACTCCTCATCAGATATCTGCACAGACCCATGGCTTACCCCAGAGACCAATTCCTTTCTCACCTTTCTGCTCAAGCTTCTCCAGACCTATACAGGTAATTAACTGTGTTCTGGTTTAAGCCAGCAGTCAGCCAAGCCCCACACAGCTACTTGCTCACAGCCCCAGCACGGTGGGATGAGGGAAAGATTGGAAATAAAATGAAACTTGTGTGATGGTTTGAAGAGTGAACAGTATGGTGTTAATGTTTACGTTGCTAGGCAAATAGTGCACTGGCAAACTGATCAGCTGACAGCTTTTCCCCTTATTTTTTACAGTTTCACACTCTGTACAGAGGGATTTCATTTGGGTGTTCTGCAGTGTGAGGAGCAGCCCTTTTTACCTTCCTGAAAGATGGATGTCCAGAGAGAGCTGGGCCAAACTTCAAGAGTTTAAACAAAGATTCTGAACATGTCACATCTATTAAAAAGACTGTGGTCTCTTCCCTCATTAAAAAAACTAAATCCCAATAAATGGACTAGCATATGATAGATTTTCTCTTATGTAGCTCTACTTTTTAACTGAGCCCGAAAATAATAGCAGTTTCTTTCCTTCCTCAATCTCTCTCTCTAAGGAGAGAGATTTACTATTTACTATTTACTTCCTTCTTTGCTGTGAGAGTGGTGAGGAGCTGGAACAGCTGCCCAGAGAGGCTGTGGATGCCCTGTCCATCCCTGGAGGTGTTCAAGGCCAGGTTGGATGGGGCCCTGGGCAGCCTGGGCTGCTATGAAATGTGGAGGTTGGTGGCCCTGCATGATGGGGGGTTGGAGCTTCGTGGTCCTTGAGGTCCCTTCCAACCCTGGCCATTCTGTGATTCTGTGATTCTGTAAAGCACAGTGTAAAAATACATCCAGATGAATGATATATGAATATATGTAATATATGAATGATATATTACAAGTCAAATCTTTGATTTATGGGTCTTTAGATTGCATGGACAATAGAGGATGGACAATAGACAGCAGGACAAAAGAGGAGCATGCAGGCTGTTTGGTTCTGCAGTTGACTCTTCACAGAATCACAGAATCACAGAATCACCCGGGTTGGAAGGGACCCCAAGGATCATGTAGTTCCAACCCCCCTGCCTAGCAGGGCCACCAACATACATATTCAGATCAGGCTGCCCAGGACCCCGTCCAACCTGGCCTTAAACACGTCCAAGGACGGGGCATCCACAACCTCCCTGGGCAGCCCGTTCCAGGGCCTAACCACTCTCCTAGTAAAGAACTTCCCCCTAACATCTAACCTAAATCTTCCCTCCTTCAACTTAAAACCATTTCCCCTAGTCCTGCTGTCGTCAGCCCTTTTGAAGAGTTTACTCCCCTCCTGGGTGTAGGTTCCCTTCAGGTATTGATAGGCTGCAATGAGGTCACCCCGCAGCCTTCTCTTCTCCAGGCTGAAATGACTCTTGTCTATCATAGCAATGACTAGCCTTTATAACATTGGTATTATTTAACTTATTTTTGGAATACAGATCATCACACCCAATGCACTTTTCACAGCTCAGTAGATACAGATGTGCATTAGGAATTTCTGCTCTGCAGAGCTATTAAGGTTTCATCAGCATTTCTTCACTCTCCCCCCCCAACTCCTCTCCTCTTGTATCTGTCAAAATAAGACAGAGGACCCATTGAACCTTTTCACATAATTCTCACCATTTCACAAGAGCAAATAAACTGGAAATCTGTATAGACTAACAGGGAGGCCAGGGTTTGAGTCTGTCCTATTTCCACTTTTACTTCTGTTATCACTGCAGCTACATAAGTCTCACGAATTACTGTTTTCAGTGCTTTTGCTTGTCTCAAGCATCTTCCATAAAAAGGGAATTTCAGTTTCTGGACCATCTTTACTGAGGGCATTTTCAGAGAAGTCTTAGCTGGCAAGTTGCTCAGCTCGTATTTATTTAAACTTAAAAAAGAAAAAATGGAAAAACAACAAATCCAGCAGAGGAGCAACTCTTGATGAACTGCAGCACAAATCTGGGTTGGAGAGGTTTTGCTGGCTGCTACTCTCAGTAAGTTGATGGGAAAAAGCTGATGATTGATTTCTACTGTCACAGAGGCAAAGCCTGCATAGCTGAAAAAATGGAGAGGGTGTATATAAATAGTGTATAAAGCATATGGAGGAAGATGACAGAAAAAGATTATTTTAGCTACTTTTTGGGGCCAATTTAAAATATTTTATAATTGTCTCAGTTTGGTGAATGATTCAAAGTGCTCTTTTGCTGTTCCCAATCAACCTGGGATAGCAAATGTGCTACAAAACAAGAATAAACAAATATTTGTTCTAATTGTAAACCAATTCTGTTCAGTGCTATTTGGAAGTAACTCTTTGTCAAGAAAAAGTAGTTCTATTTGAAGGAGGTAGCTCTTCATGTATATCTCAGTTTCCTGCTTGTCAGATCATAAGCATATAATTAGAAATTAAATTACCTCTAATCCTAGCTGATTAGTTGAAATTATGAAACAAACTGTACTGGAACGGTAAAAAATTATTACATGGTTCAGTAGAATGTAGCCATTTTTCAGCACTTTATAAATAGTAAAAAACTGTAAATTCTGAAGATAGATAAACTTTTCTCTAAGGTTTAAATGAAGGCAAGTCTTCATGCTTCTTTTCCAATTTCTGTTACAGTCTTTAAGCTTGTTTGTTGGTACTCTATGTTGCGGGCTGAGTGATGGACCACTTTCTGCAGGTTCAGTGCTTGATCCTGAAGAATTCAGACTCTCAAATCCACATAGATCAAAGTCATGCCATGTCAGATCAGACCTAGACTCAGGAAATAGAGATGAACTTAAGAATTACATCTTAACTAATAATCCCCAGGTCTCAACAGGGCTGTAAAAATGCCCCGTGTCTGGACTCAAACCAGATTACCTCTGACAGCTCAGTACTTTTGCTTTAAGTTGCTGTGCACTTCTCAGGCTAGGGTTGGAGCAGATGAAGCCCCTACTCCACAGAAGTCCTCATTGACACTGTGTTGTTGTCACTAGGCTTAGTAAATCTGCCTCCCCTATTATACTTTGGAGGACTTCTCAGTGTTCAACATCAATCACAAAGAAGAATCATTTCAACTTTCCTTGTAGCCAAATTGTAACTTACCCATTTCTCTACTGTTAAGATTTGTATTTCCTTTTTTTTTCCCACCCTTCCCTAGACGTTTCTTTCAGCAAATCTTTTATTCTGCAATATGGAGCAAATTACCCACCAAAATGAATATGCCTTCCCATATTTGCATTCCCTTGTTTGTCATGCACGTTCATGATTATCATAATTACTCTTTTCCATTGACTAAGTTAATCCACATTTACAGTAAAGGGCCCTCCCCTCATCATTTAAGGAGCCAGAGGTATTATTTTTCTATGGCAGTACAGTTTATCTTAAGGCATGTTTCATACTGATACGTATAGGCTTGCTGACTGTCTGTGCAGCACAGGCAGTACTTTTTAAGCTGAAGCTCAGTTGTGTTTTGAGAGCCTACACAGACTGTGCAGCCCTATGGAGAACACCCTTCTGTATTTATGCTGTGCTGCTTGTTTTGCTGGAAGTGACACTTTACAATGTACATTTTCCTTCTGGCACTTCTATTTCACGCTGCACAATTTTATTTTCTTGCAGAGCAGTGAGAGATACAAAGCATTCATGTATTCAGAGGCTGAGTTGGTTCAATACCATTAATCAAAGGATTCTCAGTTAAACACAGTCTTTCAGCAAATTAGCTCAGGAACAAGTTTTCTCTAGAGCACTCTTGGCATCTAATTTGGTACAAATCAGTGATGCTCTGACTCCAACATTTCTATTGTATTTCCTTTATCTAGTAGAGTTTCCTGGAATTGCAAAGGTTCTGATATAGCACTGTTTTCCTCAGTACACTGGTATTGCACCAGTGTGATTAAATACCTTCAAATATTTAATAAAACAGAGATTTGACAACATTCATCGTCTTCTTTTTTCTCTTCCTTTTGCAACTAGCTCTGTTATCTTATCCCTGATTATTGTGTTGCTTGCTGCTCAAAGTCTAGGGGCTGTATGTCCCCGTTTGTTTTGTTTGAACACTTTCCTCATGCCTCATACATTGCTGTCACTTATCATGATGGCAGCAGAATATGGCCCATTTCATTTTAATGTGCCACTGCACCTCAATTTAAATTCAGAGAACACAGCTCATTTTCTTTGGGATTATGAATTTTCCTATCTGATAAATGTAGCCTGAAAATCCAGAAAGATTTATGGAAACCTGTGTTTATTATAAATACGCTTGCTAGAAAAAAAATAATAAATCAGGTTAACTCCTGCCCTGTGAGTAAAACAAAAACACAGCCAAACTCTGTCAGTTCAGCCCTGTGGATAGTTGCACAGTGGATAATTCTCAGCAGCACTGAGAAGTACTCAAAGTACAATTTAGGATGAGTTGAGGCACAATCCTTTGTGTAACTCAGTATCTCTGTTCTGATTTCAAATGCTCATTACATTAAAATGCACTTAAAATAAAGGAAAATTACTATATACATTAATTCCAGTCTTCATTCCTCTTCCCAATCATACCCAGCTTGTGATATTTCTATACAAGAAATGTCTGAAATTTAAATAGATTTTATTAGCATTTTTTTAATGTTAACTGATTTTATGCAACTTTGCTAAAGAAGTGGAAATGGGCAATGACATAAACTGATAAGGACGTTTTGACTGGAGAGATAGGTCTCTTTCATTTTCCTTTGAGTACTGTGTTTTTTGATAGGGAGATGTGCAAGTTTGGGAAAAGTACACTGACATCACAAAGCTTTACATCTTTTTGGCCTTTTTTTTCTCATGGGACAAAAGAATTTGATTCACTTGCCAGAATTTTCTCTACTTACCACTACTGTTGAAACAAGTAACTTCAGTGAACAAAAGGAAGCTAGATACTAAAATTAATTAAAAATTACAAAACTGTAATTATTTAAAAACATGAATACTGAAAAAAACACTGCGAAATTCTGCTAGTTTAATTTTCTTTGGGATGAACCATTCAAATTATGGTCACATGGAAGCTTCAAAGGATGGGATGTCAGCACGGCTAGCAAAGAGGTTGTTTCCCAGTTGGAGAAACCAGCAATTACTGCTTCCCAACCTACCTGGCAAAGTAGCTGCCGCACACACAGCATCTCAGATGTGTGAGCAGCAACACAACTGCGGCACTTGTGCAAATGTGACATTCTGAGGCCTCTACAGACCCCAGAAACTTCACAGTTTTGGGCCCTTGTCCAGTGACGGGTTTGGCTGATGGTGGTCAAGAGTTCAAAAAGCGAGGCATGCAGGTAGCTAACGCAATTCCACCAGCCTTTTCTCAGCAGGAAAGCAGATATGATGACACTTTCAGAGTGTAAAACTCCACAGAAATAAGCGGTGTATTTACAGAACCAGTAAGAGCTGATTCTGTAAAAACTGACTTAAAGCAACAGATGAGGATATATTTTATTTTTCCTCAAGCTTTCAGGAAAAAGTAATAACTGTGTTTCCTTAAAGCTACCCAGATTCATATGTCACTTACATGACATGGCATTTATATGAGTAGATTTGCATTTTTACTGAATTACTAGCAGTTGCTGTTCAATCTTTGGTCTTTAGGGTAGAGATTTAACAGAGGGTTTGGATTTTGTCTAAGTAAGTTCTGATGGCTGGCTGCTATATGGAAAACTAACCAAAACCTGAAATTCACATGCCTGGATGATAAACATAAAACATACAGTAAATCAATCTTGAACAAATGCCTGCTTGGCTTGGCTTGCTGAAAAGCACAGAAATAATAACAAAGGGCCTCCTTTGATTAGAAGGTCATGACCAGCAACCTGACTCACCTTAATGATGCCTTCAGACTGAGCTCCTGTTTCCTGAAGACCTTTATCCTCCATCCTCTCACATCCTGGTAAATATATTTAGGTCGCTCTCAAAGTAGTGCCTCCTATTTATTTCCATGGAAACTACAACAGATACAAAGGGCAGCACAGTAATACTGATAGAGCATATTCTCAGATACAAAACAATATTTTTACAACATAGTACAACCATTAGCTCTGCATTTTCACCAGGGATAAACAAGAGCCTGAATTCTGCTCTTGTAAAAATCTGCATGGCCATCTGCAACGTGCCTTGTCTTTCTTGCTGCTGTTCACTTCAGCTGAAATACACCACCCATCACCTCACTGTGCTTACGTGCACTGTTTGGTCTCCATAAACATTCAGTAAGCACCAGTGAATGTCAAGGGGTACAGTTGTTTTCTGAATAGAGGAGTTCATTTCCACAGCTTTGCTTCATGCTGACTTCCACGACAGCCGCTGCTGTGTCAGACTGCACGTGGCAACAAAATGCAATGGAATCTTGGTGGGAATTTTCAGCCACACCACCAACTTCAACCTCTGATGTCATGGGCTATCACAATAAAATAGGAAGCACTGCTTTTGGAGCTGCCATTATAGTATATCACCTAAAATAATGAGAGAAATTCAGAGCTCTCAGCAGGATGACTATCCTCATTTTCTTGATTGATAGACAATGTCCTAGGTCTGAAGACAAGACAGAACCAATGACATTGCTTATGGTTCATTCCTGCTAAACAGTACTTTTCAGAAATGGTATCGTTTAAGTCTGGAAAGCAACATTCTTCACTGAAATACACTTCATTAATAAATAAAAAGAAAAAAAATATCTTTCTAGTCCTTAATGCTATAAAATGAATGGTATCATTATAAGTCTTAAATACTATTTCAACAGGAGTGTGTAAGCAAATGAACTTATCCACTGACCTGGACTGTGAGAAGCTGTACACTGCATAAAAATGAATGTAGATGCAGTGTTTCATCTCCTCGCCATAAGAAGCTACTGCATTCTATAGATACTTCAACTTTCAGATGAACATACTGCAGGAGAATTGTGGTCACACAAGCAAAAAAAAGGTTGTTCTGACTGAGACTTTACTGTGACTATTGCTCAGTTGGCAAAGTGCTGAAAAGCTGCAAAGTTGCAATGTCTGTTGTCAGCTCAGCTGCTGAATATTGACTATTGACATTCGTAAGTGCATAACGTCTAACAGTTCACCACTCAGACCTGAAACAGGGATGCAAAATTTCCTTTCTTCCAAGAATAATAGTTGATGTGCCAGGGAGAACCTCCACTATAACACCATAGAACAAGAATTCAGTAAGAACTCTTTCCAAAGCCTACTCACAAACTGGTGGAAATTGTGTGTATCAGGATGAACCATTCATCTTTTTACAAGCCTGATAGCTATCATATGATGAACCAGATTTATTTCTTTTAGCATTCTGCTGATAACTTCTCCTGAAGCTACTGTGCTCTAGCATAGATATGCACTTTTACTGCTCAGATTTTTCCAAAAGAGGGATTATTTGATGGACATTTATTTTCCTGTTTGCATCTTCAAAATGAATAGGCATTTTTTAACATGAAAAGGAATGTCAGGCAAGTATTCAAAGTTGCATAAGTTACCTTGAAGCGACACTCAGCAACTGAAATCCAGAAGGCATACCAGAATCTTGCAATGACTTAACAGTGCGTAAACTACCCAGAAATACTCTGTGGATGTATTATTTCAGATGGGACGGAATTGCTTTCAGTGTCCAGAATGATGCTGTGTTTTGGCTGTAGGAAAAAACAATGTTGATAACACGATGTTTATAGCAGCTGCTAAGCAGTGTTGTGCAGAGCCAAAGCTGTTTGCAGTGAAGGGCCCTCGGAGCTGGGAGGGAATGGAATCAAAACAGCTGGCTTAAACTGTCCAAAGAGATACTACATATATACAGAGATATGACATCAAGTGGAAGGACTTTTGAGGGGGGTAGGAGTTCATTTCTTTCTCTTTTGCTGCTCAAGGAACAAGCTGAGCATTGGCTGGGGGCTCATGGGCTCCTGCTTGTGCATCACTTATTATATATTCATATATATACACACACACAAGTGTTATCCTTTTCCTTTTCTGTATTTTAGTAACTACTTTTATCTCGACCCACGAGTTCTACTTTGCTTCCTTAATTCTTTCCCCCATCCTTCTGGGAAGAGGAGGAGTGCTGAGCGACTGCATGGTGCTGAGCCACCTGCTGGGATAAACCATAACAATGGATAATTTCTTTCAGATACCTCAAAAACAGTATCACCTATAACATCTCTACCCATCTACCTGTTCTTTTGAGGAGGCGGAGTAAGTGAGCAGAATGGTGGAGCTTAGCTGCCTAACAGTGTGAAACCACAGGTCAGTGGTCACTCAAAATGCCAGTGTATGGAATTCCTTGAATTGACACATACACAGTGGTGCTGCATGACTGCAGGGCTTTTGAGTTCATTTGGACCAGCTGAAGCCAAATTAGTTTTACAGCTGACAAAAAAAAGTAAGTACTTATTAAAAGTGACAAAAAACAAAATAAACAAACAGAAAAACACCTCAAAAATCCCCAAACCCAACCAAACAGCAAAACTGAAGCTAGAAAGCCAGAAAGGTTTTTCTTTGTCATACTGTTTCCTACACCATTTTTATCTAAGTACCTGAGAGTCAAAGCTTTCCTCATTTACTCTAAGACTGATGGATTTTGTACCTTCCAAATAGGTTTCCCTTCCTGAGCTGCACTGTGATTTACAGTATAATTTTATTTGCTGGTCAAGAAAACAGTAGTGATAAAAGCAATTGTCTTTCAAAATCAACAACCCTGACTTCTGTTTCTCTGATATTCTCTTACTTGCCATGTAAAAATGTTATTTCTTATGTTATAAAAATAATAAAACACAATAATAATAAAATCTGTCATCCAGCTCTCATTGCAGGAAAGTTAAATATGAGATAACAATTAGTAGTGACTTATTTCTGAATAATAATGGCAAAGCCATCTCCATAAATGAATTTCAATATGTATTGCCTTCAGTATATGCATAGCCTGATTGAGCTGAAGCCAGCAGTCTAGTTACTGAAGAATACAAACATATTTAGACCCAATGCCAACATAAACAAAGTAAGAATTATGTTTCTTTGTTTTCAATTTTTGGTGTTTTTTGTTTGTTTTTTTTTTGGAATTGAGGTTCGAGAAAAGTTCTCATTGTGTAAACATGCTTGTATTCCCCTCCTGCCTCCTCATTGGCATTCAGAATGAAATTCATTCTTTAGTTTTCCCACTTGACCATACACCAGTGCTGCCTAAGGTAGCCGTCATACTCTATTCCTGAGCGCTGTCACTGCCCTTACATTTAGCTTCTTCCTGTATGCAAGGGCATTATATGCAGAGTGTGTGAAGGCATAACCATTTATACTTGCCTTCATTTTAGACATTTAGACTTATTTGTTCTTCCAAATCTACCCTCAGTGAAGGCTGTTAGCAAGCTGGCCTCAATAATATTACCCTGAACTAAAATAAAGCTCAAATTTTACTCAGTGGATGTGCAGTGACCGGTTTTGAGCCTGCATGGCTTTCATCTGAGTATTTATTTCCATAGGAGAAACCATAATTTTTTTTTTTTTTTAAATAATAATTAAAAAAAGTGAACCAGAGATATAAGAGCTATTTGCCTGCTTTCTGTGAAACTCCCATGCTCTGGGCAGTCACCCCACCACAATTCCAGGTGCTCATTGCAGGAATGTATGACATGCATACTTTGTGAGAAGACCCGTCCTCATTAGCACCAGTCTGTCCTGTTAATAATAATGTTTCACAAAATAAGACAACACTATTGCACTACACGCCCCCCAAGTGCTGGCTGAAGCAGCAGTCTGCCTTTTGAGAGCAGAATCAAGGTACTGGGTGGGACATTCCATGCAGTCTCTCTTGTTTGTTTTTTTTTTCAGTAAGACTCTGTATGAAGAAAGAAAAATGAAGCCAAAGTTTCTTCATCATGGACAGAGGCAAAGAAGTCCTGAGTTTTCTTTGCAATAGAGAATGTCCATGTAGTTCTCAATATAAGTAAGTTTTCAGGAGAGTGCCCTGGTTTTCAAGAAAATGTTTGGATATAGGCAACCAGTCCTTCCATCAGAATGTTGTGAGGCGCCTACAGGGCACTCCTTCGGGAAATGCTCATGGTAATGTGAACTGAGCTGATAGGAGAAGGATGTAAATGTAATCAGTGTGCAAGAACTGGATGCTCAAAGCCAAGTCTGCTAAATGGGAAAACAGCCAGATGGTAAGAGACTACAGGAACAAAGGACTCAACCTGAAAAGGAGTATAAGAGAAGCATGAAAGTTTACAACCAAACGGAGAGCTTGGGAAGAACAATCAAGAAAACCACACCTGGTCCTTGCATGGCCTTTGCCACAGCTGAGAAACATCTCTGGGAGGTGGTGGCTGCACGCAGTGCTGCTCCTAGGGACACCGCACTGGTAGGTGAATGTAGATGCATGTGGCACATTCTCTGCAGCTGTGTGTTAGCAGACAGCAGAAACAGGTAGGTGTGCTTTCACCTGGGGCACCCACAGCTCACACAGAGTTTTTTCCCGTCCATGCATTCTGCTCACCCTCTGGATGAAAGTATCTGTGAATAAAGTATTTTTGTTGGGTTACTCCTCACTGTTTGTTCTTGTTTCTGTGGTCTCAGTCTGAAACATCAATCTTCCATATAATGTATTATACACTAAGATGTATTTCTCAAACTAAACAAAGGAGGTCTCTTTATATGGAAGTGGAAGACTACGGTGTTCCAGAAGTGCTGTCTGGATTGTAACCAGGGCATGGGGACAGCACAGTGCAGTGTTAACTGAAGACACAGCAAATGCATTTATGCTTTTTGATACACTAGCTAAACACAGACCTGTGAGCATCAAAAATATACAGCCTTGCTTTCTGCTTTGATATGGGAACTTGAGAACAGGTTTCAAGATTGCTGAAAAAATCATCAATTCTGTGCTATATCTGCGACTCCATTTTCCACTGACGTAAATACATTACATGGGAATTTTCAAATAGAATGCATGAAATTGCAGTAGGGTGTGCAGCTCAACAATGTGATCACATCTCTTTACCAGACTTTTATGAACCCTCTATTTACAGAGAGAAATACCCTCGCTTCATTACCATGCCTTATTCAAGTCATTGCTTTTTGGCAGGATGCATTGTGAGCAACTGCTTTCAAGGATGAAGTGCAGGAAGAGTAAAATGTCCAAAATCTCTGACACTTTGGGAGCTTATTAACAATTGCAACCACTGCCATCGAGCCAGCCTGATGCACTACTTTCAAAAAAGCAAGGTCAAATATCCCATTATCCCATGAACCAAAGGTTTAGAATTTAATTCCTCTATATGGAAAAAATGACATGTATTGACATTCATCAATGTTTGGAGCATGTTGATGGTGACCAAATAGCAGATGTCAGCACAGTGAGGTGGTGGGTGGTGTGTTTCAGCAGTGGCACCAGTGGTCACCTCCACTGGCGCAGATGTTTTAGATCATGGCATGCAGGATCTTGTTCATTGCTGGCACACATGCATAAATAATAGTGGTCATGTTCATAGAATCAGAATAAGAGAATAGCTTGGATTGGAAGGGATCTCAAAGGTCAAAGTAGTTCCAACTAGCGTAATGACAAGGTCATTATTGTTGAAAAGTAGTGTTTTGTAGCTCAAGATATGTTCTATTAGTGTTACTGTGCTCTTTGTATTGGTTGTAATTTCCATGGAAATAAATAGGGGACATTACTTTTGGTGCACGCTGCATATATGCAACCCAAGACAACCCCCCTTCACTCAGTGCAGCCCAGGCAAGTCAAAAGGTTGGACAACCCATGATCTAAGACTTACACTGTTTATGCATGGTCATCAGGTATCAGAAGATTATGTTTTCCACTAACGAAACAGGCTATTCCTTAATTTGAAAGTGCATACAACTGTGGTGCTTGAAAATACATTCAAAATTCAGTTTCAGTCCAGATGTGGTAGGATTTACGTCAGTGCTGTGTTTAACTGTTATGGGCACAATACTTGTCCCTGGAGAGGCTCTTCCCTTCCGAACTCCTTTTCTCCCCACTTATTTTATACTTCTGAGAGCATAAGAATATCCTCTGAATGCCTGGGCAGAATCACTCACTTTGTCTGTGCAGGAGATGAAATTAATTGCAGTGATTCGCTTGCAGCAATAAGAGTATCACACATCATATGAGACAGCTACTCCCCAGTAGCCTTTTTTACAAAGATTAGGACATGGAAAGCAGTGACCTTGCAGCAAACTTAAACCAGATGTTTTGTGGTAACTTCCAAGGAAATTTTTCATTTGTGAAGACGCAAATCAATGTTAGTATCAACAACAGATCTAAAAAAAAGCAGTAATGGTGCTGTGGGACTCACCTAGCTGCCATTATTTTCCTGTGCCTTTTCAAGGCTAAGACCTTTTGATGGTTTGGGGCTATGAAAGTCTGTGGGGAAAAAATAGATTTAAGTCCACTTAAGCAAATAAGTTAGCAGTATCCATACTTAATTTATGGAATTTTGCAGTACTTGCATGATACCAGCATTTTGCCATTATAGTAAAAGTAAAATGTTCTCAATGTGTTCAAAAAATAATTTTTCATTTTTGTTGCATTTGCCAGCTACATCATTTTAGCTGTGCTTTATCACTGCTGCTAACGTCTTTGAGTGGTTTGATTATGTCATTAGCTTGCTAAGCACATTCCTCCAAAAAGCATCATTATCACTGAAATAACTGTTATGGATTCAGAGAAATAAAAATCTAAGGACTCAGTGCTTCCCAGTTACACTGAGACTCTTCATTCTAACTGATGTTAAGCATGTTCAGTCTTCGGATGATTGCAATTCATACACAAACTTCCCAAAGAAGTGCTTATATTTGGAACTGCAATATGATCAAGTCCCAGCAAAAATCACTGGCTATATTTCCAGGTTGCATACTGCAAGTAGACAAAGAAAAAAGTCCTTGTATAACCTAAAGGAATATCGGCGTCACGCTTATACTCCACAACATTATTGAGTCATTAATGCTGCCTGAGGAACGCTCCTGACTGCAGTATGTATCATGTCTAATGCTTGATTCCAGTGCTTGTTGTCATTCAGCGAGATATTAAACAAAATGAATTGCCCATGGCAGTATGATAATGAAGATAAATGTCAAAACCGCTTAATTCAAAACAACAAAAAAACCCCAGCATCTAAACATGCAAACTCTGGGCCAGCGATCTTAACGCAGCTCTGATATTACGTTGTCTGAAACTTCCCAACGTTAGAGCTGTGTTTTTCAGCTTTACATCGATATAAATATATGTGTACACAGCGAGATTAATTCTCAGTCTGGGTGCTGGGTCTGGCTGAGGAGGAATTAACATTCCTTAGAACTCATGTAGTACTTCAGACTTTTGAGTAGAAGAATATCAGAGTGGAGCTATGGTATCAGTGAGTGGTACGGCCATCACTGAGCAGTGCTAGCACAGCATCAAGGCTGTGACTCCCTTTGCAGCCATGCATGGCCTTGTCTTTTCTCCCAAGCTACATTTTCTCCCCCTATTTTGCCTATGATGGGGGAGAGAAATAGCTTGCTGGGCTAAGTAAGCCCACAACATCAGTAGCATTGTGTTGTGGTGGCCAGCTCAAAAAGGTGAAGAATATAATTTGAAATGGTTGAGCAAATAAAACTTATTTTGGTTTAAGAAGAAAATTAAAGAGCAAATGAATAAATAATACCAAAACAAATAAAAGTGGCAGTAAAAAGTGAGAGAGAAAATCTGGGATCTGATTAATGCCCAGAATATCTGTGGATTAGTAGCTGGTCCAAGTGACCTTTGTACCTGAGAAACAGATAACATCTCAGAGAATGAATTGTTTCTATTTATTTGTATCACAGAATTAAAAGAGGACTGCGTTTATTTACCAAAAATAAATGGTAGTTGGTAAATTCATAACATTTTAACATTTTTTTTAACATTTTAATCCACAATAGGTGAAATTTCAAAACCGGTAATAAAAAATGCTTTCCTCTGGTAAACTGATTGCTTCTGGAATGAAGATGGAGCAGTACATGAACACACAGCAGGATAACAGCAGATACTGGCTATAGTCTTTTTTTCTGGTAGGTTCCTCCCTCCATCCATGCAAAAACACATTTTTTATCAAAGACAAGGACCCAGAGGGTGCAAGAACAGAATATATTACCTTTGCCATTCATGCATTTGAAAACTCCCCATGTCTTTTATGTTTCTGCCTGGAGCCCCAATTTTTCTTCCTCTAGAGACATCATTAAGTTGTACTTCCTGTTTCAATCAAAATTTAAATATCATTCATGAAGGACTACAACGATGACCATTTTATACTAATGAAAAGTCTGCTGAGATTTATTTTTTGCACAGAAATGCAATTAAATTACATCTTCTGACTAAATACATACGTCTCTATCTCTGCTTTGTCAATAGGATTCCTCCAAGAAGAAAAAATATAATCATTTGTAGGATGGGTTCTAGAAAGAAGACTTATTAAATATTAATGCAGACATGTAGAGGTGATAATAATATTTGTTCAAATGCAATGTGTAATGAGCATGAGAAGTTGTGCAGTTGGTACGGTCTAATGCTCTCAGTAAATTTTCTTTGTAGCATCTGTGTGGTTTCAGCAAGGCAGTTGGCTGTGGCAAATATGACAACAGGGCATTTGAGTGCTTTAGTAAAGAAAATGGTAAGGGACTTTTTTTCTGCCTCTTACAGAAGTCTGCTATAAGACAGGTTGCCTGTTGCTCTCACTGTGCTTACCGAATTTCTCCATAAATTCCTAAATTGTTTCATGTATGACCATTCAATATTAGCCATATCTCATTTCAGCAACCTTCTTGAATCATGAGGTTTTCTGACAGTTTTCATGTCTTACATTAAAGCAGGATTCATCTCATTTTAGTTTAACATTGAATGTCTAATCTAAATCATTCATACTAGTAGAAGGAACTACACTTAGCAGAGAACTATAACTCTCACATAGTACATCTCGAGTAATATTTGAGAAACATTTATTGTCAGCCATTTCTGTACTCACATTTCACCAACATCATGAGATCCTGACAGGAATTAGCCAGGCTTGTTCTTTCTTAATTCAGGACCAACCTTACATTTGACCAAATGAACATTAATTACTCATTTTGCTGTTGACTAGAACAAAAGGACAGTGAAGAGGACAGAAGGTCGTCTTCTTAATTAAAGTAAATCCTTCCGCATTACGCTGGCAACAGAAAGTAGAATTAAAGTGGGAGCAAATTATCGTTGTGCTCAGAGCAGGGCATACATGCTTATTTTCACCCTTCCAGATATCCAGACTAAGTAGAAGTGATAACCAAGTCCCAAGCAATTAATTTTTTCTGTCCTTTGTAATGATTTTGTCCACACAGATAATCATCTACTTTCCTATGTACATAGGCTCGGCACAAATGAATTGAAGTAAATCCAGACAGCTTGTCTGAAGTGTTCCTTGCTTGTCTTTATGACAGACTGCTACGATCTCAGATCTTTCAGCAGATTCATCAGTGCTTGATGTTTCCAAATTTCACGTTCCTGTAAACTTTTCCACAGAATTTTGGTTATAGCTTATATATATTTTATAAGATCTGACAACCAAATATTTTCTGCTTAATTCGCCCTGTGTCACCAAGTAGCTTCTTCAGTAATATTCATGTGTGCCACAATGAATACTGCACAGATCCATGAAATCCTGACAAGAACATTGGAAGAGTAACTTTCACATTTACTCTTGGGCTTTCACTCACCTCCCTTTACCATGTTGCTTGCTCCCAGTTGATGATTATATTATTATTATTTGAATTTGCAGCCTGAAATTCCGTTTGACAGCTTTCTTCCCGTGCCATCCTGTAGTATGGTCACCTAGATCAGACCTCTGTGAAACAAACTTTCCTAAATCTTTCCTGACAGACGACTCTATGCTTAAAGAGCTCTGAGGATGAAGATTATAAAGCCTCCAGTTCTTTCTGTTCTCATATCCAGCTTGAGCAGGTTCGTGGTGCCATTTTACAGTGGTCATGCTCAGTTCCACAGCGATGCTGATTCCATTAGACTGAACTCTTTGTCTTCATGGAATGTGTTGCTAATGACTACTGAAGGAAGGTAGGCAGAAAGAAGAGGCAGGGGAGAGGAGAGGTGTGTGTTATGTAATGGAGATCCTTGACTGACCTGGTGTGAAACTAAGCAGGAGTCTGTGAAGATGTTCATGGTCCTTCTGATGCTGTGATAGAGGTCTGTTGCAGACCACCTGGCCAAAATGATGATGGTGCTGGAGCTAGGCATTGTTCATCTGAGGAAATTCAACATCTGGACATTTCCTATTGCTTAAAAAGTCTCCAGCAGGGTCTGGAGGGCAGTGATGATGATTTTCTAATGCGAAATTTAGAGGAGTCCATCAGGAAATCATTCCACTACATCCGTTCAATGAGAGGTAGAAATGATAGCCAATGTGGTCACAGATGACAGGTTGGAATGCACTGACCACAAGAAGACTGAGACTGAGATTAGGAGGAAGGCTGAGAAGGTTAGCTGTAGACTTCGGACACCAGGCTTCAGGACAATAGACTGTGGGTTATTCGGAATGTTGCTGGGGGAAGATCTTCTCAGAGTGTTCTACCAGGGTGCATGGAAAAGATTTTTAAAGAAAACTGAATTGGAGGTAAGGATCAAGCAGGAAGAAAGGCCATTTAAATCAGTGGCCACCATAAGTAGGCAGAGAACCTAAAGAAATGCTAGAATATATCCCACAAAAAGTGAGAACAAAGGCAGGAGACAGCTGAGGATGAACATCATAAAGACCAAAAACCATCTAGAACTAAAACTAGGTATGGATATAAAGTGGTAACAAGTAGAGTTCTTGCAAGTATGCTAGCATCAAAGGGAAAAACACAGAAAGCTGCTGAATAGGAGAGACAGTTGACTCACATAATACAGAAAACATGGATTTATTTATTTTTTTTTTCACATCAGTCTTCACGGGCAAAACTTTTTAACTTCTGCATGTACCAGTCTGGTTTTGAATGGAGATAGAAAAGAAGGCAACAAGTTAGGTAGGTACAACTTAAAGAAGTTGGAACTGTTCCAGGATGGAGAATCATATCATATTCACCTGAAGTTGCTAGAGGAGCTGGATGCAATTATTGCACTGTCACATTTCATCATCTGTAAACATCTCCATAAATCACAACAGGTCCTCAGCAAATAGAAAAGGATAACCATTACTTCTATGTAGAAAAGGAAGAGAGATTAAGGGAACTCTGAACTAGGCAGCCTCATCTTAGACACCAGAAAGATCACAGATTGATGTTTACATTCCAAGCACCTGGAAGACCAAACAGTGACCAGGAGCAATGTACACAGATTTACCAATGGCAAATCATCATCCACCAGCCTAAACAATTTCCACAGTGACGCAGGGTATCAGTATTGGTTTTACATTTAACATCATTGGATATCTGAATGAAAATACACAATGCAAACAACATACTTCTGGACAACACTTCACTACAAAAATTTAAAATTCAAGTGGGATTTTGGGAAATGTATGCAGTGACCAAGAGAAATGGCATGAATTTTAGCAAGCACAAGGACCAGACTCTGTATGTGAAGGGGAATAGCTGTGGCTGATGCAGACTGCCTGGATCAGCAGGCAGGAAGGTCTGGGCTCTGATATTTGATGGTGAATGCAAGCTAACAGTATCCTCTTTCTTGCCTGCTGCTGGAGGGACTTTGCACAGTGCTCAGCAAAAGTCTACAGTCATGGTAAGGGATGTGAAGTGGTGGACGAGGAGGGGATGGATGAGATGCGATTGTCAGTCTAGCAAAGTTAAAGCTAAAGGCCGTATTTGAAGTGCAGTTATAAAAATAGCAGAGCTAGGCTCTCTGCAGCAATAGCAGACTGCTACAACATACAGAAGACCACGCTGAGACGCTGACTTTGAATTGTGAGTTGGGTAGATCAAGCTGGATGTACGAAAAATTTCCTCACTGTGTGGGCAGTGCAGTACAGGGCCGTGATTCACGCAGAAGGTGTGGGCACTTCGTCCGGGGGAGCTGTGAAGACAAAATTGAGTTTGATCTGCCATTCAGTTGGTGACCTCACCTCCAAAGGGAAACTGAAACTTTCATACTGAAGTCCTTTTCAACTAGCATTTCTATCACCCCTCAGATTCTCCATGGACATAATTATGGTGACTTGCACGCCCTCGCCTCGGAAAAATGTTTGAAGGGTTGAAGGCACAGTGACATGCAATTTATCTATAATCATTTATTAATTTGCATTCATGTAAGCCTCAGTTTCAAGAAACTAACATTGAGTTTGACTTTCCCACCACTGTTCTCCATGTCACAACTTAGTTCTTTCAGTTATGTGTGTCTTACAATGCATTTTCAAACCATTTACGACTGCACCTTTCAAAAACAAATAGAATTTCACAACTTTTTTTTCTCCTATTTTTATAAGGATTTCACTTTTGCCCCTGTACATTTTAACATTGTCTATTTCTTCTTCCCTCTGTACACAAGAAGGAAAAAGTGAAGAAACTTAAAATCTTAATTAGGACAGTAATGAAAACTAATGTCCTCTCCACAGTGAGAAAAGTCAAAATTATCCAGAATAGGAACAGATTAGTTATGTAGTGGTGTTTCCCTTCACTTCAATTCCATCCTAGTCTAAACAGCACCTTGTTCATTTCAAATATACCCACAACCAGGTATGTGGAAACACTTCTAATTCATTCCCCTGATGCTATGATTCAACTTTTATTTTTTCTTAGAAAACTCTGTTTAAACTGACTACAGCAAAGTCAGCACCTTTTCTTTGTTTTTCCAAAGAAATACAAAGAATTTGCTTCTCCATGAAATAAAATTTTACAAGCTACATTAAAGCTAGCCCATTAGGACAAAACCAAAATGCAATATCTGCTTCTCAAAGAAAGGGACAGAACATATGGTCAGCAGGTAACAAATTTCTAGCTGACGAGTTCTGCTAGTTTTACAATATCAGAGATGACAACTGCAATTTTAAAAGAAAGAACAAACTAGAGGCTTCCATTAGCAATGTGAAAGGAGATAGCCTTACACAGGAGCTAGGAAAAAAAGCATTTTTTCTAAAGATAGATGAAAAACAGTTTTAATGCCAACTATATTGTCTTATTTCAAAAGTAGCACAACTGTAACAGTGACACACAGAGGTCTTCAGTATTACACTCATTAAATTGTAATAAGTAGAACTGGTTTGCATACTTTCTCATCTACAAAAGTTAAGAAAACATCTTTGGAAAAAACTATATATTTATTATTTCACAACCTATTAATTACTAATGGGAAATCTCTCTAAATTGAGTAAAATAATAACAGGCCGACACCATTCTGTTGCATTACACACCAGTTAAGCTTTACATTCTTTTGTCTTTTGGGAATAATTAAAAAATTAAAGTGCGTGAGTAAAGCTTACACTGTAAGGAACATAATTATTTTTCTCAGCTGCTCTTTGCTAGAAATGCTTCTTCATGACACCCTTCATTACTGAGCCAGAAGCAGGATCATTCCGTGCATTAGCTCTTGATGACAGCCTTCCCTCTGCTTCGTACAACCTCTCCTGAATCCTGCAGACTGAGCACATGCAATGCAAAGTGCTCAGGGACAGACTTCTCCACTTTCACTCCACATTACTTAAACAGTCCCTTCTTTCTCTTGATCCTGCAAACAGCCAGCTTTGCTTGGTGCCCAGAAGCACGAGACCCCTGATGCCACTGATGACGTTACTGCTTGCTGTCACTCCTCAGACAGAATCTACTCCTGCTAGTTGATTATCACTGTGACTCATCCTTCGAAGCTCTTTGTGTTTGATTACACTTTTTTAATTCCAGGTGAGGATAAAAACTGCACAAGATACTAAAAAGTTCAATATCATGGCCAGGCACATACCTATAGATCGATGCAGTGGTGCTCGCTTCTTTTCCTTGTTGCTTTCCTAATATTTCTCAGCTGTTCGCCTGTGTTTTTTGACTTCTTGTTAAGCACAGCACATTTTCATAAAAAAATCATTGCAAAATACAGATTTAAGAGAAACTTGTTAAATTAAATACATTTTTCATATAGATCACTTTTTACGCATACCTTCACTGAACATCAGTTGCCATTTTAGTAACCTGACATTTAGACCTCTCATACTTACCACATTTAATAACTTAGTATGATCAGCAAATTTATGAAATAACTATTTATTAGACTGCCAGCTTATCCACATGGTCAAAAACATTTTGAAAAGCATGGATCCCAGTACATGTTCCATGTGATATCATTGGTGGCCTCTTTCCACTGTGAAAACTCATCCTTTCCTCTCCTATTACTTATTGTTTTTATCATTTTTTATGATTGCAGGAAATCTCCTCTTAGTCAGCATCATTGTTTTCTCAGGAGTGTTTAGCAGACTTTGGCACCATTATTTGCAGTCTCACATCTCTAAAGCCATCCAATTTTTCCACAGTTAATTTCACCACGCTTACCGTTTTAATTATTTCACCTGAGTACTTTCAAAATCTGTGAGTAGATGCCACCTATTTATGAAATTTCCTTCATGGTGTTCTGTACCATCTCCTAACAGCTCAAAACGAGTTTCCTCATAGTGAAATATTCCTGTTCAGCAGTTTCCCCAAACTCTTCCACTGTGAGAGCAGAAGTAAACGATGAAACAAACAATTTTGCTGCAATAATTTCTTCTAAATGCTTCTGTTTTCCTTGATTCTCTTTTGAGATTACTTACTCTCTGCCAGACTTCCTGCTGCTTGTAACTGAGGAAGAGCGTTTCTTGACCTCTGTATTTCTCAAAATTGTTTTTGTTAACAGATCTTTTATGCATCTTGCAATTACTTTGATGTGCCTTGCTGTGGATATTATTTTCATATTTACAGTCCTTTCCATTTTCTTCCTAAGTCCCCAGCTCTCTGATGAACATTTTTTGCTTCAGCAGCAAATAGCTGATAGCACACTGCCTAGACACAGAAGCTCCTTTCTGCCCTTTCTCAATCCTTTCTCACTAAGCAGGATTTATTTCATCTGCGCCCTCAATTCAGTATTTTAAACTGCCCCATCTGTCCCATCTGCCACGACATAACTGCCTGTGAATCCTTCCAGATTCTTCCTTAGCAGGAATGCCCATTTCGATACAAACTCTGCTTTCCAAAGTTACCCACAAGTACTGGGAGATTTACTGGCTTCTGCAGTCCCATAAAGATACTGAATCTAGATAGAGATTCAGCTAAAATACATTGCACCACATCCACCTCCCTCCTGCTACTTCTTTCACCGGATCCTCAACTATCCAGTCCATAACAAAATCAATAATGCAGTCTCTGCAGCTCTCTAAGATTTTTTTTTTTTCTTTAGAGTACTCTGTTTGTTATTCTCTGCAGACATTTTTCTATATGAGTCAATCTTGTCCTTCCAACTTTTCCCTGCAGTTTCTCCCCAATACACATATCATCTCCAACTGCATGCTCCACTTCATCCATTGCTGTTTTTCCACTCTTAGACTCACTTGTGGTCTTGGTTTAAAAGTCAATCCTTCTCTACACCCTCCTGCATTCCCAAGGTCCCTTTAGTTTCTTTTATAAGGGTGAACCTCATCCTTACACCATTTTTGCCTTTGCAGAAGAAAATATTCCCTCTCAGCCTCTCTGTACATCAGGGACAGTCACTGAAGAGATCCTGGGCTGCTGCACCCATGTTGTCCAAAACCTGCTGTTAATAAATCACTGTTAAACTTACAAAAGAACAATGGTAAATCAGTCAACATAAACTGTCATTTCTTCTCTCATCCACTCCATAATTTCAGTCACGTTAAGGAAGAGACTGGAACTCAGTGAACCCTTCTCCCCTCACTCCTCCTCAATGCTGGTTGGATAATGGATGATATGTGGCAGATATGCTCCTGTACGGTCATCCCAGGCTGCCTCTGTGTCTGCCAGGTGCCTTCTGCCTTCAGCAGGGGCATCCTACAGCTGCCATTTTCCCTCCCAGTTACCCGGGCTGCCACAGTTGTCCTGAGGCACAGCATCATTGGAGAGCTTCAGTGAGGATGAGACACATGCTCTCTGTAGTAAAAAATCCGTTCCCTGGTGGTATGCATGCCATGTGACATCTGGGGAGACTGCTTCGATGGGAAGGATACTTCTGTAACATCCCAGCCAGCGCCAGATTTATACAGTCCTTGGTTTCTGCTTTACAGAATGGTTATTTTTACATACATCTCTGTCCTTCTCATTAAGCAATAGGAATTGATGATGGTTCTTGTGTTTAAAATAATTCAGCTGCTGAAAGAATTACATACCTTACTGTCATTATGAAAGAAGCCCTCAGTGGTAGCTGTTTGCAAAAGCCTTCTGAAATACTAGTAGCATTTTATTTTCCTCTTTTGAACTATTGTCTCAGGAGAGCTTCTGCATAGCAGGCAGGCATTGGCTCCAAATATGTCACAATACTGAACTCTTTGTAATTTAATTTGCAAAGAAATCTGGATCTCCCCAGCCCCACTGGTAGCAAAATAAAGACATAATATGCACATGTGCATGTGCAAATGTGCTAAAATTGACTCTCCAGTAGGAAGGAGCTGAAAACTACAGCATGAGATTGATGAAAAACACCATTTGCAGCATCTAACTGTATCTGTTTCTCAAACTGAGCCTACATTCTCTTCAGTATATACTATTTTTGCAATACATAGTGTAAAACCTCTCCTGGAACAAGGCCACTGTTTTTCATATTCGATGCATTTTTCTGAAGAAAGTTTCAGGTGAATTTTGTGCAGTGAGATTTTCGGACAGGTGCTGGTCTAGAATTCAGCAGAGCAGAAAAATGTTAGCATCACAGTTTTATTGGATTATTTTCAAATATAGATGGGTGCATTCTGTTCAAAAAAAGAAAAAAAAAAAACCCAAAACCAAAAAGCAGCTTTTCCAAATGTTGTTAGACAATAATGGAAGTGCTCAGTTCTGTTCATTAAGCAACTCAGTGTTAGTCTGAAAAACAAGACACCACCACCATTCTTTAACAAATACAAAGGTTGCATTTATCAGCTGTACTGGTGGAAATTGACCGCTAGATTTCTTTAAGAGAAGGTTTCTTCAAAAACATGAGATGGTCCCAAGTTTTGCGAAATGAGACAGGCTACAATTTCCTCCACTAATTCATTTGATGATTTCAAGACAACCCATAAAAGCAATCTATGGCTTCATACTCACAAGAAGAGTCCTTCTCAAATGTAAGTAATAAAATGAGCATCTCTTGCAGTAACAGGACTTGGGGCACTTATTCAGGACAGCTGGCATTCATCAGAAGGTAGGGCTGTGCATGCATGCACACAAACACACACACCCATACACTACTTGTCAGAGCAGAGCAATAAATTTAAAAATATCTGCCCACAACAAGGTTAACCCATGAGTGGTGAAACGGCTTGGGTATTCCATTGTTTTTTGTTCTTGAAATGACAGCTTTCTCTCTGTGAGCACTTAACAGGTTCCAAAGAGCAATGGAAATAAAGAAAAAAATAATTCAGCTTTATTAATCAGTTACTGGGTTTCAGGTGGATGTTTTAAGTGAACTAGGAACAACGTGCTTTACTGTGCTCTGAAAATCACACACAAGCTAACAGACTAAGGAAAAATGAAAATATGTACTTTTATTCAAAACAGCTATAGCACTGAAATGTTCAATAACTTCATAGCAAAAGACTACAGCACACGGAAACAATGACTGATAACTGTAAACTGCAGACTGTTCTAAAGAACAACCTCGCATACCGCAACTACTTCAACTGATTAAGTGGTGTGGCCTTGCCAGCGTGCTAAAACAAACGAAGAGACAAACCAAACAAAACCTGACAAAATCAAAAACCATGACAACTAAAAGCAGTTTCTGGACAAGGTAAGATGCTTGATAAAAGCTCTCTCTGTAAGCTGAGAGGCCACACTCACTAGACTACATTTCTCTCATTTTTAAACACCCGAATCTTCACTCGATGAAGCTTACTGATAATAAAAAATCTATCCCATTATATATCTATATTTCTTCACGTGGATATTAAAATAAACTATGTTCTGAAATTAAGAGTTAAAATTCCTCCTTTTGTTTTCCATACATATTTGCCTGTATAAATATACTTCGTCATTTTACAAATTACAATATTTATATTAAAGCTTTCGGTCAGCAAACCATCACAGCTTCACACGAACAAACAATTTCTGTGTTTTGGTTCTGTCTTTAAATCATTTTTGGAGATAATGAAAACCAGCCCAAATGAGTGACTGCTAACAATATAAACAACACATTTATTTAGAAAAATAAACTGAAAATGCTGCTTGTCTGTTAGATTTCTCCATGAAGTATAGACAAATGGCTAGAAAACTTGTATGCCAAATACGTATTACAAATGACTTTGTCTCTTTAACAGTAACTGGAACAACAATGCCAGCATTCAACAGGAACAGATAGGATGTATAATTGAATAGATTAAACTCCTTGCAACAGTATGATAAAAAAAATGGATGCTATTAAAAAAGATTATATCCCCGTTGTAGACACACCTTAACATGTTGATGATTTGTCATATATATACATATATATATATGTATGTATATGTATGTATTTATTTAAACCTAAGAAAGGACCACAGTCCTTTCAGTGAAGAGATCCCCTTAGTGAAAGAGCGCACAAATGTTTTTCTTCAGTTCTAACTTTTATATTCCACCTTTTGGAGCCCCGGCAGAATACAGCTCGTTGTGGTCAAAAAGCTCCTGGGGCTGTCTGTGCAAATGGTGGCACACACCATTACCCTGAATGGAAGTGACAGTGCAAAAACTTGAAGTGCATTGAGATGCAATCTTTAACACCTGAACTTTTTCAAAGTTGGGTGGAGAACAGGAGTCAGCATCCTTTGAAGCAGTTTAGTGTCACCGATGCCCTGTTCCTGTATGGCTTTCAATCTGTACAAGGAATGACAGAGGTCTTCTTTCGCTGTAGACAAGAAATTCCCCTGTTACTGTAAATGCATTTATATCCCATTATCGCCTGCGCGCTTCATTTCTCCTTTTGGCTACATATAGAAATATTTTTGGATGCTGCCCACGAAAAGCTCATCAATTGTTACTCTGGTTGCTCAGCACAGAACTCAAATGCCAGAGAGCTGGGGTGAGATTGTTGGTCCTCTACTCTTTGCTCCCACCAAGTGGAATTTAAGGCTGTGGCTTTTGCCAGGACGCTGCTTGCAGCAGTCTGATCTGAAACAGAGGACTCAACGCAAATTTCACCCATGAGTCACTGTGCTCTGACTTGAAGGGCTTTCCCATGCTCCATGGAGGGTTGGGTTCCTGGTTACTTTTCAGATCTGGCCTGCAAGAAGTCACAATGATGAATCTAATATGCAAGAAATTAGATGACGTGCCTCCAGATACAGATATTCCTTGAAGCCTGAAGGAGCTGCAAAAAAGAAGACAAGGACAAAGTTATGAAAGCATGACTTAAAAATGATAAAGTGATAAACAAAATAGTTTTGAATGATTGTTCTGCTTTCCAAGAATTCAAAGCACTGTAATATTCTGAAACTTTACCTCTTACAGTTTATTACTGATACAGACCTTATTTCTCTTCACAGTCAACAGGTTTAACTTCATAACTTTCTTTAGAATTACATTAATTCATAGAACCTGAGAAAAAGATCATTATGGTCTTATGTCCCAGACTACACATGTGTTAAACTGATGAATTTTTGATTATTACCTTTGTTAATCTAGCTAACCCAACAATTCAATTTATCAGCATACATAAGAGTTTAAAACCAAACCAAAACTACTGAGATTTTAATATACGAGGAGCAAAATATCATGCATTTGAGGAACTTTTAAGACTTCAAATCTAATTTAGGCTATGAATCTGGATTCAATTTTCCATTCTCAAGTTAGATAGAAAGTGAAATTCAGCAGGAGATTATAACCTGACAGACAAGTTTCCTAATCACTAGAATACTATTCAGCGTTTTGATTCAGGTCGCTCACAATCTCTTTCTGGGAAATGGCTTTAATTTATATAATGCACTAAAATGATCCTTGAGGCAGTGAAAGAAAATAATAGTGCAATCTAATGCTCAGGCTCAGTGTATTTACTTACTAGACAAGAAAAAGCAGCACAAAAAAGTGGGGCTATGGGATACTTACCAGCTGGTAGGTAAGGCAGGAATTTGGATTATTTTATGAACTCACGTTGTCTGAGGGAAAGAATGAGAAATTCCTCTTTCACCTGTCGTGATTTACAGCTAGGGCTACCCCACTGTGAGGGGAATGAAAATTATTTCCTTACCATTACAAATGGATTTTATAAACCTAGCCTTTCATTCACATCTCCTCTTCTTTCATATCGACTGGACTGCTTCATTTTGATAAGGTGGAAAAAGGTGAGGCAAGACAAGGTGAAGCAAGGCAAGAAAGAAAGGAAAGGAAATAGAATCTGAAGTTGGCATAAATTGAGGCTTTTTTCCCCAACAATCAAAGCAGTGAGTCAGAAATACTGTCTGGATTGCTGCACCAGCCCAACAATCTAATGGCCACGGTATAATAAATCTATGAGAAAAGTGACTTGGGGTGGCAGAATTTTTTCCTAATCAACCATGCTTTGGCTCACATCATTAATCAAAAAGGTGAATATCTTATGTATTTGCTAGCAGTGTAGTTTTAAACAAAGGACTCTTCATATCAATGGAAACATATCTATCTTCAGCTATCACAATTTCTTTCTTTAATTATATCTTGGTCTAATGATTTGTGTATGTTAAAACATCGTAAAAATCACAAAGATAATGGTATTGCCCTAGAATTCAGGGTAACATGAGACAGGATGGATATTGTACAAAAAAGCATGCATGAAAAAGCAATACTAATAATCAAAAGAAATAAATACTGCAAATATTTCTTGTTCTCTGTCAGGAGACAGTTCTTCCTCAAACTTATTCTGGACACAACACAATGCTGAATAGTTGTAGGTGTGCAAAGCAATATATATTTTTTTGCTTCTCTAGGTTGCAGTTCATTACTTACTTAGTAACATGCCCACAAAGACAGAATATTATAGCAGACATACCTCGATTCCTGTAGCAACTAATTCAGTCGCCAACTCACACGACTGATTCCCAGTTGTACGACTGTATGACATCCACCTAAATCTCATCGACACTCTACCAAAGAAGAAAAGTTTGCCTTTTGTTTTTTAATGATACCTTTGCTAAACTGAACAAGTGGCAGTGCTACGAAAAATGTGATGTGTGCCTTTATGCAAGATAAATAAAATACCCAAATTAGAAAATTAAGAATTTGGAAGCTGGGCAATGCCCGCATTAAAAATAGAAAAAGCAGTTCCTCTTCCCACCTCAAATGGATGAATGAAAAATTAATTAATTGTTGCCCATCGTCGTGCAGATGAAGAAGTGAGGCGCAGAGAAAATAGGTCAGTTATTGAAGAACTATATTCTGTTTTTTATTGCTATAGTTTTTAGTAGTTTGACAGGAGCTCTACCTTCAAACACCCACATTTAATTTGTGCTTACAAAATGCCTTCAGTCTCATCAGTATCTTCATGATGCAAACTTTACTAAACAGCAAAGGCTGAGACAACCTACAGGAGACTGCTTTCTCATTTGAACCCATTCTCTTCCCTTTCTTTGGCTTGGCAGTCTTGGTCTTGCATCCACAGCTCCAATATTCAGTTCCAAAAACAGGAACTGAAAGAAATCACTGTAATTGTTTTCCTCACTTAGAACCAGACACTCCTTCCTCTCAAGTATACTTTACTTCTATGCCAGCATTACTTGAATAGTCTTTCATTTTCCACTGTTTGTCAGTATCCACTGTTTTTCAGTTTTCTTGAAAACTGAAAAATCACAGATGAAAATTCACTCAAGAATTTATTCAATTTAAATTCATGTTCAAATGAAATCCAAATAACTTATTCAATTTTAACTGAAGAAACAAATTCAAAGTAGAAAGATAATCAAGCTCAATTTATAGGATTAACAATTAATAAATGTGCTTCGATTGTGAAGTGGCAGGACAGAAATATGCCAAACAAGTGATAGAGAAGATATTTATCAAATTTTAATTGACAAGTGCATTGGTGACTGCAAGTGATGGCAGAAATGTGAATTTCTGTGCTACGTCTAGCCTCTTTTATTAAGAAGGAGAGAAAAGATTAGGAATCAGCTTCACGTTCAGTCGAGAGAGACAGAGAGACTTAACACTAAGTTATATAAACCTTGAATCGTTCTCATCTAGACTAATTAAAATCTCCCATATCTGAGCTGATTTTGCACTAACAGCATGAATTGAACACATGCTGTTACCCTGCGTAAGCGTGCAGGCGCTCAGAGCACCAGCACATCTATTAGCTTCACTCAGGTTTTGACAAGCATGAGAAGAAGCAATCACAGAGCAACAAACCCTCCTCAGCTGCATGTATTTTCTAGATACTGGTAAATAGTAGCAGCATCTGGCTCAGCTTCTCAGTTACACCTGAACGATATGGAAATATTTATGTTCAGATGTGGAATATCTGATCTATTTACGTTCAGCTTCTGTTTCAGGTCGGATGGATTACTATGCCAATTCCTTCAGAAGAGAAAGAATTATTGGTAGGGAACAGAATGCTTTTGTAGGCCCTTTCTTGGCTGCCCTCAATGTCCAAAACAAATTCCGTGAGCTTCAGAGTATTGTTGTAGGTATAAATTGAAGCAGTGGATTTCAGAAGACACACATTTTCAGTCACGAGCCAGATAAAGTGTCTGTGTTTTGTGATTACAGGAACTCTGCCAATGCAAGAGCAATGTTTTTACCAGGTGCTTTACTCCTCCATCAACAACATTTGAACCATATAATCCAATTTTAGATGGTTGTTTTTTGTTTGTTTGTTTTTGCCTGTTTTGTTGCACTCTGGAGACATCAATGACAGTAAAATCTTTAAAACATGAAAAATGCAGAATTTCAACAAATGCACAACAACACTTGTTTGTAATTCCTCTGATTTCTTGTCTTCCCAATAAGCTTCAGAATACTGATTTCTGTGTGGTAGCGTAATCCTCCTGCCATTTCAGCCTCTAAATAATTTATTTGCCAAACCGAAAACAAGAATTCCTAATTGCTGATTGGATTTCTTTTTCTCTCAAAGATTTTAAAAATATTGTGAATGGCACACATGCAAAGTTAGTTAAAACCTCTGCAATTATTCATTTTCATTTTTTTTCCCTTGCATAACATTTTTGTGTATGTTCTGACACCATCTACATTCTACAGTAGTATCATTCTTACCACCTTACTAATCTTTTCTTATGTGATGAAGTTATCAAGTCCTGTTGCTCCACCTCCAGACCCTTCTATGAAAGTGGCTCTATGAATAGTTCTGCAAATCCAGTCCTAAACAGAGATCTGCAGACTGTGTCACACAGTATATGATGAAAGCATCTCTTAAATGAACTCTCTGTACTGAACACATACTGCTTAAGCACAGTGTTAGTGAAAGTTGACTGTCTTTGTGTGTTTGCACAACAAAATGACCATCAGAACATTGGCTTTGAGAGCTGCTGCTACTCAGACACATATACATAAAATATATGAGGGCTGCTCCAAAAGTAACGCCTCCTATTGATGATGTAGGCCCATGCTATCAGAGGTGACTGTTGGTGATAAGGCAGGTGAGGCTGAATCTCAATACAAATATTCTGTTCCATTTTGTTGGCTTGCCAGCAGATGGCAGCAGAGCTGCAGTTTCCATCGAAATCAATGGCAGGCACTACTTTTGGAGCAACCTGTGCACATGTGCACAGCAATGAAACATTCATGGAAAAGCAGCATGCAAGGAATGCAAGGAGCATTGTCTTTACCAACTGCTGAACAAAACATGGCGGTGTTTTCTCAATGATGTCCCAGACATTTCAGATTGGAGACAAGGAATCTGTGGGACTGACAGTGGGAAATTAAGCCTCTCTTTTTCATCCTCAACACAGCTCAAATCTGGGCCACCAAAATTACCAAGAGGTTTCTTGACAACACAGAAGCCAGTATCCTACTTTAGGGAGCCCATGAGTTGTGCCAAACCCCAAAGCACTAACTGCAAAGTGCTGAAGTGGAAAGAGTGGAGGAATCTTGTTCATGTATCCTGGGAAACTCCAGCAGCTTTGTGCCATGGTGAGAGGCCCTTTTTCTAGTAAGACAAGGACACATCAATTTTGCTGGAGAAGTGAGATCGTGCTTTCTTGGCAAGTGAAAGAAATGCAGAAATAAATCTCAAAATTCCTCAGAAATATTTTTGGCTGAGACTTTTTCAACCCACATCTTTAACCTTTTGAAACACTTTCATTATTCTTTTTTTTTTTCTTTTTTTTTTTTTTTTTTTTTTGGCATGACTTTTTTTTCATTTACACTCAACATTTTGGTCACTTATCTACTTATCTGTTGGTAAAATGTGTCAATGTTCCAAAAACATGTCTACAGACAGAATTAGTTATGCCAAGGCTGAAGACACAGCTAGAAAGCCTATTTCTTCTTCCATCAGTTTTGGGCTTGCCATGATCTATCCTTCCCGACACAGGTGCTCACAAAAGAGTTCTGGCAGTGTCCATTTCTTCATTTTCTCTCCGTTTCCTGGTACCCAGAACAGCTGTTTTCTCAAGTCAGGACATTTGACTCCATTTTGTCTTCCATCTGACTCCTATACACTGAAAATCAAGAATTAATCAAGAGGAAATCAGCTTCTCCAGGCTGGTGCATGACGTAAGATCTGAGCTGTCCTTTTCCAGACCTTCACAGGTGTCACTTACAGTCAGGATTCTGATGCAGAGCTGCTTAAACAGCCAAAGCAAGGTGCACTTAAATGCCTGCTTATCAATGCCTCTGACAGAATGCATTCCTATATGTAAATATGCACCAAAGTATTTATGGATTTTTAATTTTTTGTATATTCATGTCTATTTCACATATTTATAATATATAATTATATATAATTATGTGATTTATATCATTATACAGTGAATGTATTTACGATATGTGCATACATGTATTAATTCTCTCCTTCTTCTGCTGACCAGGGATAATAACTACATGCTGGAAAGTGTTCACAAGCCTGCCAACAGACTGCTGTTCACAAGTCCCATCCAACCCCTCAGTTCAGGTGGACAATGCAGCTGTGGCAGCAGCAGCAGAGGAGCTGCTAAGGTGGAAACTCGACCCGTAGTCACATTTCAGCTTAGATCCATCTCTAGAACAGAGGCACTGACGATGCTACCAACACAAAATTGAATGCATGGACAGTCGTGTCACGGCCTGTGATGGCAGCTGAACACCAGGTGTGAAATGTTTATCTATTACATGTCTCAATTAAGGAAAACTTATTATTATTTGCATATTATTTCCAGGGTTTGAATTACAGGTCTTGGTTTCACCTGCTCAGAAGGTAAACACTCCAAAACGCTGAACCTACAAGCACAAACTGTGCAATGACTCTGATACCTCCCATGGGATCTCTTGACATTGGAACAAACAAAGAAACAGGCTCTGCAGGCAAACACAAACTTGCTTTTAGCACCATCCATCCCTGTGCCGAGTGTCAGAGGGGATCCTGCTCTGTGTCCAGGTGCAGAAAGGCAGTCTCCATCCGTTCATTTTTTCTGCAGTGCTTTGGGCTCAAAAATAGTCTTTTAAGCAAAACAGCTGGGTAACTTGTATCTGCAATGTAATCATTTTGCCCTTCTTTGTGCTCTCCTTTTCCTGCTGAGTCAAAGTGAATTTCGCTAATTAGCCCGAATGTGAGTCTGTGTCAAACGGAGGCGGGACAGAGATCAGGAGAAGAAAGAGATGCAGAAGATGGCTGAATTCCCAGCAGGATTAGCTTTCTGTTTCTAATGACCAGTGAGAAATCAGCTAGTGACACATCTGAGGAGCTGCCAATCTAGGGTTATCCAGCTAGCTTACCACAGGTGATACCAGCAAGCAAGTAATGACATACAGACACTCAGCATGAAGCACCTTTTGCAAAGAGTTGCCACAGAATTTCAGGTCAGTATGTACTGTTGGAAGGTTTCCATCAGTACTGTACCTATTTCACCAAGGATGAAGGTAAGCATGCTGCCATCATTGCCCTCCATTTATTGAAGGTGCCTTCATACATTCTGGTTGTTGGCAGACACTCAAAGATGTGGAAGGCTTGATAGGTAATAGAGCAACTCCCTCCTTTTCTGTGACAGTGCTTTCTTTGTTCTGTAAAAATTCATATTAATGTCTTACACTTTTAAGTCAGTCAAGAGAAAGTCAAGAGGCTTTTGTTTCCATTTTTGGAATGTAGAGGTTGTTGGGGTTTTTTGTTTGTTTGTTGGTTTGTTTTTCTCGTAACAAAACGTCTTAGAGAAACACAAATGGTTTGAAAACCATTCTTCCCAGAACACATCTTCAGGTGGCAGGAATAACATTTCTGATTTAACCTGCAGCTCGAAAGGGTAGATAATGGAACTGGCAGCTCTACACTTTCTTATTTAAAAAAAAATATATATATATAGCTGAAAGGAATCGTGTAGTACATAATGTAGGTATCAATATTTGTTATATTTAGTTTTTGGTTTTTTTTTTTTTCTTTTTTTGTCATTTATTGATCTTTCTTCTATTTCAGATTGATCAAGCAATCCACTAGCTCTGCAGAATTATCCCTACTCTGCAAGCCAAAAATACTTGAGACACATCAGAAGATACCTGCAAATACCTTGGCACAGCCTTTCTCCAGATCAGCCCATTCAGGGCTGAAACAACCCCTGATTCCAGCTGACAACGTGCTGCTTTCTGACAGACATTTCACAGGAAGTCTCCTTTGTCATTTGGCACAAGCATTTTCCTGCAGAAAATTAAAAATAAATTCCACTGCCAGAAAGGTGTGGAGATCACCAACACTGTGTTGCCTCTTTCTCCCAAAACATGCTGACATGACCAACAGGTCACAGCAATTCTATGGTATATTGCTTGTTCAATATACTCACATTTACACTCTGTATTATGAAATGAAAGAAGTTTGTGTCAGGTTTTCAAGAGTGGAGAATTCTGTTCTTAGCTGCTATAAAATGAGAAGCTCACAGCTGAATCTTGGTCAGAAATCCATCAAGGGAAGAAAGGCCCTGAGGCTCTGCAGCAATGAGGAGTTTGTTCTGCAAGTTTATGCACAGCTCCAGCCATGTGCAACTGCTGTTTAAAAGGCAGGTGTATCAGAGATAAGCACAATTAATCTGTCCACAGGTGTTCAAAATGGTGCCTTTAATTTCAGGAATCCTACACAGGAGATTTTAGAATGGTGTTATGCTGGTGTGACACAGCAAGACATTTGAAACAAAACAGAAAATTTCAGGGCTTTTTTGGAAGAAAAACAAAGGAAGATGACTTTATTGTTTTTACAGGTTTACTATGGATACAGAATAGAATCATAGAATCATAGAATCAGTCAGGTTGGAAAAGACCTTAAAGATCATCGAGTCCAACCACAACCTAACCATACTGCCCTAACTCTAACAACTCTCCATTAAATCCTGTCCCTGAGCACCACATCCAAATGGATTTTAAACACATCCAGGGATGGTGACTCAACCACCTCCCTGGGGAGCCCATTCCACTGCTTAACAACCCTTCCTATAGAGAAGTGTCTCCTGATATCCAACCTAAACCTCCCCTGGCACAACTCAAGGCCATTTTCCCTCATCCTGTCACCTGTCACTGCTCATAAGTCGAGATTTAAATGAACCAATATTTTTGACAAATGTAAAGATAACTTTTTTTTCTAATTTGTATCTAATGACGTGCAGTGTCATACACAACCAGGTGGGACAGGCAAACATAAGATTAGCAACAAGGCTTATCTCTGCTTAGCCTCTGAGGAACTTTTTTTCTCTCAGTCATCACCTAAGAAATCCCTCATAAGCTTCAGCAGGAGAAGGGGATTATTTCACAGGCAACAGACTACCCGAGTTTCTGATCTCTGATCATAAGAAAAATTCAGAATCATAAAGCATCTCAGTATTAAAACCTTTGTCATATCCATCAAATACGCTCAAAATCTCGGCTCACAATATGAAACCATGTGATCATGTGATTTAAAAAAAAGTGTTGCTTTTTTTTTTTTTTATTTTTGTTTTGTTTTGTTTTGTTTTCCATTTGTATTTTGAAATCTCACAAGTCTTGTCCATGCAGATTGGTTTGCACAGTGAGCCTGTGTGGCTAGTCCTGAATCTGTGCTCATCTGGAGTGATTTGGTTAACAAAATAAATACTCCAGCCAATCACAGAAGCTCAAAATTCAGGCACATACCAGTGAGCTCTGCTGATAATCCTGCTGAGGCAAAGGTTACCAGCAAAATGTGCAGTGCAGCGCTTTGCACATGAAGCACAGGCCTCAAATACCCTGCTTGCACGGCCAGTGAAACACCACCAATGAGGCCAGTTCTTCTGGTACTGCTTCTGTGAGAAGTTCACCAAAGGGGTTTGTCATTTTGATGGGCTGCCTTGAAGTTTAAGACAAGAATAAAGCTGGATCCACGTATCTCAGTCATATAGACAAACAGCCTGCTACAAAAGCGTGATTTCCACCAAGGGTGGGAATGGGCTCTACAGACTGGAGCTGTGTTTGAAACATTAAACCTACTGTGTGCCCACTGGGTTGGCTGAGTTCCTCTCCAACCCTGTTTTCCAAGCCACAGTCCAAACCAAGGCAGTGTGCAGCACAGGAAAATGAGTTACAAATTTGAAGCACTTGAGGCCATTTGAAGCATCTCTTCAAGCACTTCCTCATCTGCCCAGAACAGAAGGCCAAAATCAGTGTCAGCAAATCAGCAGATTTCTATCTGCCTTGGTATGCAGCAAAGACACTTGACTTTGGGTTTTAATGCATCCAGAAATGGCGTCCTCCTACTGAACCAGTCAAAGTTATTAGAAGTTCTAAATGTTAATAAGGATTCCCTAATCTTTCAAAGTCTCTGCTTAACAAAGTTATATATTAAAAAACAACAACAACAACAACAACAAAAAACAAAACACATTTCTTAAGTAGAATGTTTTCTACATTTTTTTTCTTTAAATCTGTTCTATGGTTTAAAATCTATACCTTAAACCTTCCTTATGATTTTGTAGCATGGAGGTTATGCATTTGAAACAAAGCAATTTTCACTTGCATAATCCCAAAGGCTACTGTCAACCTGTTTGCAGCCATGACCTTGCATGGAGGTCATCTCTACTCATAAGGGTCACTGGACATCACAGCAGATGCTCTGGGAGGTGTTCATGTGCCCCCATTGACTTCCATTACTCTTTTGAAGTAATGAAGATGTAAGAAGGATAAGAGTGAGCAGCAATGTAACAAATAAAACTGAAAAGACAAAAGACCCCCAGAAACTCTGTTGGCCCCTTGCATCAGAGCTAGGAAGAGTCTGGAAGACAGTAAACTGTTACCTAATCACGAGAAAGAGAAATAAAACAGCCCAGAAAAGTAGATTCCTTGGGCTATTCAGATTTATATTCTTTCCCTGTATTCCTTCTTTTCTCTTAATGATAAAACTTCCAAAAAATAAGCACAAATATTAGCTTAGGCAAAACAATACTCCCATTGGCAGGCCATGATCACGTATCAGCAGTTCAAAGGATAATCTCACTTGTGCTGAGTTGGCCTTCAGGAGTAAGGAAATCATCCAGTGCACCTGGCACTGTTGTATTAAACAGAAAATGTGTCCCCTGTTAAGGACTCTGACAAAATACTCCTGGGAGCAAAGAGAAAGTACAGCCCACTGAATCCATAATGTGGATAATCCCCTTGCATATAGCTGGCCATCAGCTCTGTCCAATCACAACAGACTTCTGCTTTGTTTCTTTTTCTTGGGTGGGAGGAAAAAACGGTGCTCTGGACTGCTGGAAAGGTGAGGTTCTTTATTTGGAATTCTTGTCTGGTTAAAATAACAATGAAAAATACAGTGGATTTCATTTCCCTTGCAAAGCCAAAAGGAGCTTCTTTGGCAAAATGAAACTATTTTCTAAAGATAAAGCTGAGAAATGTACTCATCCTTAATATAATTTCTACTTCATTTAAGGTCCTTTAGGAGCCTTTTAACTCTTAATGCCTAAAGAGGAATCAAAAGGAATGCAAAAGTTTTCAGGTGAAGAAAACCTCAATAGATTGCTTTTATTTCTTGCTTTTATTTGTATTTCATATGCAAAGATATCTTCTGGGACAATAGGGATAATAAATGGAATAATTTGTATCAGTAATTAAAAGTACTTGCTTACTGCTTTACAAAGAAATACATAACTTGCAAAGTGCATTCACTAGATGAAAAACAAGGCATCAATACATATGCATTACTAGCAGCAAATATATTGCACTTACACTTGTAAACCATTTTACCTGTCTCACAGTGATTTTTCCCATAAGAAAACAAAGGAAGAAGTATAAAAAGCTTCTTGTGCTGTTGGTATGTAAATCACAAAGCAATCACAATTGAAGATGAGTATGGTGAAAGCTCACTGCTGTTCTCCTGATGACAAGTAAGCAAGATGGGGGAAGATGGACAGAATCAAAGACTGCAGCTCTTCATGGGAAGGGAAAAGCTAACTTCCAGTATGGGACACAAGAAATAAGGACAGAATTTGGAAAGTTTCCTGCTTTCTATTTAGGTGTTCAAACTAGAAAATAAGCGTTCAAATGCTGGCACAAAGCTGGACCAAAGCGTGTGGTCATGCTTGGAGAAGCAGCAGCTCACTGCCAGGGACCCTGACAAGGAAGTCTTGGGAGGAGGCTGTGGATGTGATGCTCCCAAACACAGGGTGCCTGCGGCAGAGTCTTTGTAAATGTCAGGCAAGCTGAAGAGGGCACATGTTTTGTGGAGGCTGCAGAGAGGAGTTCAGACCATGCTTCAGGCATAGGACGGGGTGCATGAAATAAGAATACTGTCTTGTCAGTCTGCTACTTTTTGCTTTTCCCAAACTGAAAAGAAGTCCCCAGCACACTCTCCTCCCTGGGAACACCTTCCTCTACCACAGTTGTGAGGACGCCAGGGCATGAGCAGAAACAGGACGTGCTTCATTCTCAAGGAAATCACAGAATCCTGGAATCATTAATGTTGGAAAAGACCAAGTGCAACCATCAGCCCATCACCAGCACGTTCACCAACAGCCCTCAGTGCCATACCCACATGTCCCTTGAGCACCTCCAGGGGCAATGACTCCACCACCTCCCTGGCAGCCCATTCCAGCACCTCACCACTCTTTCTAAGAATTTTTCTCCTAATATCTACTCTGACTGTGGGGTTCAAAATGCCCCAGGCAGAAGAAGAATTCAATTTGGATTCCTCTTACATTTAGTAGAAGAGGGCAAAGGAAAGGCAGTCTACAGACACTGTCTCCTCCAGCAATTTGTAGATCTAGCATATCTGTGCCATGCTTTATTTATGAGAGAATGAAATAGAGTGTTTGGACTTGTGTCAGCTAGAGCTGACTGCTGAACTGAATGGAAGGTTTCAGTTTTTCATTTCAGCCACAGAGATAAGCAATCGTGTTTTAATTTCAGTCTGAGTCAGAACACTCTGGTCTTCCTTTCAGAGTTGCAATTAAACAGTTTGGGCCCTGACAACATCAGCTGCTGAAAATAATGCAGCCTAGTCACCTCCTTGGATGGTGACAGCAGTGGAAATGTGAAATTACTACCTTCCCTTTTCTTCTCCATGATCCAGACTCTAAGGTTAGTGTTGCTAGCAAGATTTTTCATGTTTCTAATTTTATTAGAAATGTAGCAGCAGAGCTGCAGATAGCAACCACAAGATGTGAAGCTTCTATCTTGTATGTGGGCTGAACTCTTAACTGTACACTTATTAATAAAGGAGATTATTTTGTATGCAAGGATTCTCTACAACAGAGATCAGTGGTGTATAATACTTTCCATGTATCATCTTTCCTCCTTTATCACATGAATTGCTCCCCTAAACAGGAAAGTTCGATGAGGGCAAACTAAGAGTTACCTGAAAGCTACAATAACTGACAAGAACGCATCAGCAGAACCAAAATGTGATTTCTCTTCTAGAGGTTTTATTTGAAACACAAGTATTCTGCTCTTCAGATAGGAATTCCTTAATAAATCTCTACGTAGAAGCAATTAGCAATGGCTCCATTTTACTGCTGCTGTCAAATCATATTAGTACAAAAACTGAGATGGTAATATATAAGATTTTTTTCCTTTAAAAAGCCAAACGGTTGAGCTAAATACAAGTAACTGTAAGTGAAAGAGATATAATATTTAAGCCAGCATGTAGTGAAGAAATGCTTAAGCAATTTAAATTTAACTATTTTAAAGTTATTTTCTGTACTCCTAACCAGCCTATTGAAATTGATACAATAAGATTTGCAGTACTTTCAAGAGGCATCTTTTCTTTATCCTCCTACGTATTTATCACTTTATTAACACTTTATTAAACCATCTGAATGCACAATTTAAAATTATACTGATGTATTTTGAAGCCTTCATGGAGTGATGACATCACTGGGCACTGGGCAACTGCTGTCGTCTACCTGTACGTGTGGAAGGCTTTTGACATGTTCCTAAATGGCATCCCTATCTCTAAACTGGAGAGGGGTGGATTTGAAGGCTGAATCATTCTGTGGATAAATAACTGGTTTGATGGCCATAGCCAGAGGGCTGTTACCAGCAGTTCTTAGTCTAGGTGGAGGCCAGGCATGGGTGGTGTCCCCTAAGGGTCCATCTTGGGACTCGTGCTCTTTAACATCTTCATCAATGACACTGACAGTGGAAACAACTCACAGAGGGTGATGAGGCACTGGCACAGGTTGCCCAAGGAGGCTGTGGATGCCCCATCCCTGGAGGCATTCAAGGCCAGGCTGGATGTGGCTCTGGGCAGCCTGGTCTGCTGGTTGGCGACCTGCACATAGCAGGGGGTTGGAACTGGATGAGCATTGTAGTCCTTTTCAACCCAGGCAATTCCATGATTCTATGATTCCATGCCACAAGTGTACCCTCAGCCAATTTGCTGATGATACCAAGCTAGGTGGTACAGCTGGCAGAATAGAAGGGAGGGGTGTGATCAGAGGGACCAGGCCACACTTGAAAAGAAGCACATGAGAATCTAATGAGGTGTAACATGGCCAAGTGCAAGGTGTTGCTCTTGGCTGCAGCAATCCCAAATCTGAGTACAGACTAGGAGAAGAACTCAAACTCATTGAGAGCAGCCATGCCAGGAAGGACTTGAGAATTCTGGTGGACAAAAAGCTGGGCGAGAGCCAGCAGTTGCTCTTGTGGACCAGAAGGGCAACTGTATCCTGGGTGTTCAGCAGGTGGAGGGAGGTGATCGTGCTCCTGTACTCTGCCAGTCTGGACTGAGGACCAGTCTGGAGTACTGTGTCCAGGGCTGAGGCACGCAGGACAGGGGCAATGCAGAGCTGCTGGAGCAGGTTCAGAGGAGTGACATGAGGATGGTCAAAGGGCTGGAGCACCTCTCCAATGAAGAAAGGTTGAGGGAGTTGGGCTTGCTTAGCTTGCCAGAAGAGAAGACTCTGGGGAGATCCTGTTGCAGTACTAGAAGGGAGCTTACAAGTCAAACACAGACTGAGTCCTTATACAGACTGATAGTGACAGGACAAGGGGGAATGGCTTAAAACTAAAAGGGCAGAGATTAGGTGAGATGTTTGGAAAGATTTTTTTATTTAGACAGCCAGGCTGGATAGGATCCTGGGCAGCTTGAGACAGCGGTTGGCAACCCTTTGGCAGGGGAGCTGGAACTCGATGATCTTTAAGGTCCCTTCTCACCTGAGCCATTCTATGATTCTGTGATGATGGTAAGGTAATATGAAGACAACATAAGACTTTCCAAATCAAACAGTAAAATAACTATATGAGGGCTGCTCCAGAACTAATGCCTCCTATTTTAATATTCTGGCTCGTGATGTCAGAGGTGTACATTGGGGTATGGCAGCAAAGGTTGAACCTTCAAACCAATTGTTACATTTTGCTGCCATGTGACAGATAGCAGTCTGAGAAACGATGTCTGACATCTAAGTGCATGTGATGCAAAGGTGTGCCACTGAATTCCTTCATGCAGAAAAAAGTTGACCTGTTGACTTTCACTGATGCTTGCTGAATGTTTATAGAGACCAAACAGTGCATGTCAGCACAGCTGAGGTGGTGGGTGGTGCATTCCTGCAGTGACAACAGCGACTTGAAAAGCAACCCACATTCTGGATGGCCACGGAGATATTTATGAGCATGGAATGCAGACTCTTTTCATTGGTAAGGAAAACCAGGGTTTCTAAGGGTGTCTAATGGCCGTGAGTATGCTGAAAAATAGCTGAGATTTTGCTCTATCAAATAGTGTTACTGTGTTCTTTAGTCTGTTGCAGTTTGCATGGAAAGAAATAGGGGCATTACTTTGAGCAGCCTACTTAAGCCCTTTCCCTTAACTGTATCAAAACAGCTGCTAGTCCCCTTGATTAGTTATATTTACATTTATAGATATATTTATAGATTTATATTTAGATATTACATATTTCATTTTGAGTGCAACTGTAAATTTCAAGTAGATAAAGAGCCAGCAACGTGTCTGAAAATAAGAATTTCTGTGCTTGTTCTATTGTAAAGATTACATGTGCATATTGACATTACTGTATTCCACTGTAAATGCAATAACTTGTGAGACCAGCAGCACAACAATGATGAAATTTTCTGTATTAATGTTCAATTAGTTATGCTTTAATAAGAAGGATTTCCTTATACAGTTCTTCTTAAGTAAAATTCATTGAATTCATACAATTTATGCCATTTACAGAATTTATAAAATTCTGATCATATCAAGAGGGCTGAAGCTGGTTTGTAGTTACACCAATTCCCTGCATTTTATACAGGAATTGTGTTTACACCAGTTTCTCTTTTAGAGATGCTATGCAATACAAGTAATGAATGTCCTCTGTCTGCATTTGAGGCACATGCTGGACAGGTAGCACCTCTCTTGTAGCCAGTTCCAAGATGAAAAGAAATAATTTACAACTATGTTCCCTGCAATTAAAAGCCTGGAATAGTTTTGTCTTACCACCTTATCTGTAAGAACTCAAAATCATGGACTATCTGAAGTTCTTATTTCCTATAGAATTCATTCACTTTCACTGTGAAATCACTTTACTCTTAAAGTAAAGAGTAAAGTAAACTTTACTCTTAAAGTGATTCTCATTAGAACCCCAAACCACTGCTTTTACTGTTTTCCACCTGACCCTGCCCATTTCCATGGGAACAAAAGCCTGTGTGCTACAGCCACTCCTACTGGTGACCCTGCAATGAGCAAACTGCTGAATTATTTACCGTAGATTGGATGTGTAAGCAGGATGGAGCCAAAGTCTGGCAACGACACCAATTAAAGATAATGATCCTCACCTAAGCACCATCCTTGCCTAAGCTCAGCATTTGTTTCCAGTGAGCCAGCTCAGCAGAGATGTAATGATATGACCACAACAATGCTAGTTGTCTCCAACACAGTGAAATTGAATGCAGTTTATAAAGCATACAGTAAAACTGTGTTATGCTGGAGAGGGAAATAAACAGTAGGGAAATGAAAATATATCAGAATATAGTACGAGGAAAACCCTGATGGGAGAAATCTTATTTTGAATGGCTTTACAACCCATTAAGACTGAACTAATATATGGATTATACAGATATACTGAACGTACAGATTTTGCCCAATCAAAATGATTATTACCTAATTCCAAATGTTGAATGAGAATTCACAATGTTGAATAATTTCTAAAAAGACAGATTCTTTACATACACCTTAAATTCCCAAGGTGCAAGACAGTATATAAAAATAAAATGATGCATCATCATGTTGTTCTAATTTTTATAGCCATCGATCACCTGGAAGATCTCTGCAATCATGATCCATGACAACCCATTTAAAGCAGACTGACAAATGTTTGAGAAAAAATAACCACTGTTTCACTAAAAGAGAGCAGTGATGAGCTCTGCTCTGTCAAGATGAAGAATAGCAAGAAGGAGAACAAGAAATATTTGACTTTTTTTTTTTTTTTACTTCCTAGATGTAACCTAGGTTTTCCAAAGTTTTGTAAAATTTCTGGTCTGAATAAGGCACAAATTTACAAGTTTACCTTAGAGGGGTCCTTCAGAATTCATCTAGTCGTATCTTATGGACTACAAGTAAAATACAGTTGCAGAGATGACAAGAACACAACACAAAATTTAAAATTACTATCCTGAAAATTCACGTGCTTAGTAGTGAATACTAGAGATGCCTTTTAAAAAGGTGCATCTTGAAGCCCGTATGTTTTGGTGCTTTTTAAAATTTCTATGTATGTATGTATGTAGATGCACAGAAGCCTTTGGCCTGACATTCAGGATTGACTGGGATTCAGCAACAAATGTTTTTCCACTGGATTCCCTTGTGAGCACACCTTCTCCTAGTCATAACTGATCAGATCGGGTCCACCCCCAAAAATTGTTCTTTCCTTCTGAGATGCACCCAGAGGAGAAGGCAGGTAGAAGTAAGAGGGAAGAGAAAAGAAAAAGAAAAGAAGGGAAAATATTTTAAAATATCAACCTACTCATGAGAAATGCAATGTGTGTTTCCCTTGTGTGACTGACCTTGAGCTCCAGTCTTCTACTTAGAAGAGCACTGTGATTACCAATCACAAATCACTTTTTCGTATGGGATTTTGCCCACTTGTTTTGCTGAATCTGTAACTTTTGGAGAAAATAACGCATGAGTCACTGGAGAAGAAGGAGCATGACTGCAGCTAATGACTCACTGCAGGTGATGGAATGATTCTGATGAAAAAGGATTATAAACAAAGAAATAAACATTGTACTAAAAGTGAACTTGCTCCTCATGTTTATCACGATACTGTGCTACTCAAGAGAATTTTGACAGCCACCCTAGGGCACTAAGCACACAAATTATAAGCAAAAATGCTGCATCAGGATCTGAAATAGGATGAATTTTCCAAGTCTATCTGAAAGCCTCTTCCTTATCCTGAGTATACTTCAAATACCACAAGGTCTTTGTATTTCTGAAAAGAAAGTTTCAGTATGACATCTGGAATAAGGCAACATATGGAAAAGGGCAAATTGTGTGAAGGGATAAAAATGAAAATGGTTTTGGACAAATATCTCCTCTGTGCCCCTCCAGGCTTGCTCTGCATTTGGTCTTTCTGGCGGCCTTTTAGAATTCAACAACTTTCAAAAACTGACTTTTTTTTTAAAACACTTCCTCCTTGGAGATCACCAGAGCAACACAGCTCTGGTGTTTTCTGCTTATTACAGGTTTTCTACCCACATAACTCAAATGTCTTGTTCTCTAATGCCCTTCACTCTTGTCCTTGGAGGCACAATCTTTACTCACTCTCTTACATTTGCAGTACCTACACAGTACCCAAAAGTAAAATAAAAATGGACAGACAGAATAACTATACTAGCTTTCTCATAGATACACACAGTGCCCTAACTCAAACACTGTAATTTATCCCATGAAAATACACAGAACAACTCTGCAGGCTCATTACAGACTTAAGCCCAAATAATTCACAGCATTGCCTCCTTATTTTGTTTTCTTCTTGACTGCTTTGATTGGTAATTTCTTCAGCATTTATAAGATACATGGAAGATAAGGAGTTCTTGTAACCCTCAGGAGGTCTTTGATTATAGTGATGCAAGACAGCAAATAATCCTATCCCTCTGGATCCTCTTCCTGAATTGATTGAACCATGAATAACTAAACAGATAGATCCATACTACGTCTATAGATGCAAGCAATAGAGAATGTGAGATATTCTTTGCTTCAGGTGGCTCTTTGGATAAGTCTTCCAAGTAACTGAAGCCTTGAAAAAAGATTCTGGCTTGAGGGAGCAATCAGAAAAGAGATTTCATGTCAATCAAAGCATGCCAGTACAACATTTGGGAATTGAGACTTGAGACTTCACAAAATTTCCATCTATATGTGTTCATCTGTGCGTGTAAAGAGCCTGTAAAAAGAACACGTAGCATCTCCATGCTGCTCTTTTGCCTATGGTACTCAAGACAGCATTATCTGCTGGTGGTACTGGAATGCAGAGTTAATGTACATACAGCAATTGTAAGTGTCCAGCATTTTGGAAAAATGCTGACTTGCTATAGAAAAAAGTGGACTCAAAATCACCAGCTGGAATGTGATGTTATGTGGCCATAAGTTTCCAACAAGAGCAGATACAGAATCCTTTTTTTTTTTTTTAATCTGACGCGTTTTACTAAAACCTTGAATGCTGCTGTGATAAAAGAGTGCTCTGTGAAAATATTATTGGTAATCTGAAAGAGGAAACATTTCTCATAAGCAAAAATATTCTGCTATAAAAGCATCTTTTTTTGACCATGAAACTTCTTAGTGGCCATTTTTCAAAAGCCACATCCAACCAGTAACTTATCACATTACTGCTGCTATGAATTCAGTGGTACAGTGCACTGTCAATTAATCCTGGTGCAACAGAATTCACATATGTAAGCTTATGCACTAAGAAATGCAAAGAGAGGCATGACTGCGCTCAAAGATATTATTATGTGAAAGCTCAAGGAATATTAAATTGTAACACTATAATGCCACTAATTAAAACTAATGAAAATTCTGGTAGATATACTCCCTGCTCAAACTATAAACAACAGTGACATATGGCACAAATTACAGTGATACAAATGATAGCAGCATAGTGCTTTCATTTCAGTTGACAAAAAAAACCCCAGAAAATTAGGAATGCATGCAGTGATGGGAGGACTGAAACAGTTATGAAACAAATTCAGTGAAGGAATATACTTAAAGATAGATATCCTTAGAGCAGGAAAAAGAAAGGAAGGTGAAAGTTTGAGTGTTTGTACAACACTACTGATCTAACTGATCTCAAGGGGGTAACAGTCCTCCCATTTTTTCTGGTTTCCACAGATTACAATATTGTTCTCCTTTAGATTGATGGGAAATGTCTGTATTGATAAAGGAGCTTAATAGAAACACTGCTTTTTCCTTTTGTTCGTGATAGGAAGCAACTGTTTATTTGGTGACTTCTCTGTCAATGTTAAAATGTTTGTACGAGTTACGATCGCACTTATATTTTACCTGGCAGCACACTGAGTTGAAACACATGACATCAGTCCTTCTTTTAACTCATGCCTCTTTTCCACCTGCCCTCCACAATTTGTCATATCATGGCTCACCATGCTATCTGCCTTCCTCATCATTTAAAACTTCTCCTGCCTTAGGTAGTGGATTTAAACATTATTAGATAGTTCAGGCCTAGGGGAAAAAAAAAGCAAAACAACCAACCAGAACCAAACATCCACAAGCAGAAGAAATCGTTGCAAACATAAACACAATACAGCACCAGCATGGTTTCTTCACAATATTGCAATATTATTTCCTAGCTGTTCATATGCAACTTCGAGTAGAAACGAAGATTTCTGCAAAATTAACACAAGAATACAAGGAACGAAATCTGATTAGAGAAATGTACCTCGGAAGAATTTAGGAAATGCTGAAAAATAAATAATAAAGTAACTCTGTGAAATGCAGTATTATTCCTGGGACTTTCCAGTATTGGTGTTTGGCACAGGAAGGATTCTAGATCCCATTAACATGTTCAGCTTCAAAGTGGCTTTGTTTTGCAAAACTGAGTGGAATTACACTCCTGATATTTATACATTATTTTCACTTTTGATATGTGTATTTATATTCAGGTCTTCAATATATTTTTTAAAATGCCTGCCTGCTGGAAATTTTTCAGAGGATATATATGAATTTTATGTGTGAAATAAACTAAAAAACTAAACTGGTGTGCATAGCAAGGAAGTAGCAGCCAGTTGTGGTGTATGGGGGCAGAAGTTCAGAGCACACAGATGGTCACCCACTCGTGAGATGAGGGAGAGAGCTAGGAACAAAACAGAATGCATGGGATGAGATAACATCCATTTACTCTGAAGGAAAGGGAAATTCAAATAAAAAATGCAATAGTAACTATATATATATATATATATATATATATATATATATATATATATATATATATATATTACACAAGTATGTGGACACCAACACCTGATAAGTCATGGCATTTTGGAAGAGAACCAATGACAGAATTGCCAAAATACTTCTGGTCAGGAAAGAGCAGCAGGTCACTTTATACAACAGCTGTCAGGAGCCAGAGCCAAGCAGAGCTCACCTCCACTTCCCAAAGACTTTATGGTGAAATACAAATGTGCCACACTCTGAGCATGGTTTCAAGAGATGCTTGCAAACTTCTGTTTCAAATACAGGAACAACACTGCAGGATTTAAATTTTCTTTAAACAGGAAAAGATCACTCCCTTTGGCAGCTGTGCCTAGGGAATCTTTCCATTAAAACAGACAACATAGTAAAAATTTAAGATTTGGACTTCAAATGTTCTGAAAGCATTTTGAAGTATGTTACTTGAATGTAGCTAGTTTCAATTAATATTTATAATTAAAAATATTTATGAATATATAATTACTTATAACATATTTAAAATATTTTATTCCTTACCATCCTCTTCCTCAGCTGCACAGTTTGGTCCCCTTTTCCTCATTACTATATAAGCTCTTCCAGATAAAGTCTGTAAGAAATGTGTGCATTCTCAAGAGACAATTGAATAACTGTTCTTAGCTACTGTGAGTTAACCTTCTTTAAATATATGACTTCTTACAGTCCTGCTTACTGTTTCTTCTGCCAGTGCTGGATTTGGTTACAGGTTTAAAGTAAAGAGGTTGCCCTGAGCTACAGCTGTAACTATCAGACATAAAGACAACAGCTTGAAATCTACTGCAGACACCATAGCAGAAAGCATCTTCATGATGAAAGACACTCGTTAACCTCTCTGTTCAAAGGGTGATTTAAAACAGCAGGGCATGAGGCTTCAAGCTCTGGGCATCACTTACAGCAGAGCAGGGTGAATATTACATGTTCAGGCACAGAGCAGTGTATGAATTTGAAGTTGTGACTGTTATAAAATCAAGCTATATTTTTAGAATGATTCATGATGGTTTGATTGTAATTTCATTATTATTGCACATTTAACTGATGTGTGAAATATTTCAAGGGGAGAAACAAATAAACAAACAAACAAACAAAAAAAAAAAAAAAAACCACAAAATTCTGGGCTTATTTATCACTTCCAGTCTAGCCCATTGCTTTTATGGAAACCAAACCAAACCAACCAAACCAACCAAACAAACAAACAAACAAAAAAACCCAAAATATTCCTCTTCAATCAATTAAACTTAAGTAAAGCAGATAGTAATAATAACTTTGTAAATTTTTCATCTGATTTATTCTACATAATGCTTCATCTGTGTTTAAAATATAGAATTTGTCAATTCCTATGAATGTCTATTACAAGCAGGAATCCATCACACAAAATGAAACATTAATACTCTTCACCTTCCTTTCTCAAGAGCTATTTTTGACACATAAAGACAGTCTCAGAATGCATTTCCAAATAAAGGTTTCTCTTTTTGGGAAGAGACACAAACAATGGTAACGGTCTATGCTTAAAACTCATAGGTGAGGAAGACCAGTTTTCTTCCATCTTATCAGTGTCAGGGTAGCATGTTGGAAAAGCAACACAAATGATGCGCACACACAACATCTGGCATTTTTGGCTTTATTTCCTCTGGATGTGAAAAAGCAGCAGGCTTTCACTCCCAGCATATTCATAGCTTTGAGGAATTCAAATCATGCATACTATTACACTGCATGTTGTCAGTTGTGCTATCTTAATGATCGAAATGTAATTTTCCTTGTCTAAAGAAAAGTGGAAATATCAGCTCAGCCAAATTACATTCTTGGTTATCTGACTGTGGTTAGTGGTAGTAGTTTCAAATGCCTGTTAAGAAAGAGTGACTTGAAATATTGTACAACTGTCTAGGTTTCAACTTGTCAGGGATCTGTGGTCCTAATTTATACACAGGCTGACCTGTCACAGAGTTTATACCCGTGATACACGTGGTACATTTATCCATCTGGTCACTAACACTACAAAAGAATCCTCATTCCTTATACAAAATATCTGATGCATTTCTGTGACTGCTTGTCCTTCTACTACATTATTACAAAACAAGTTAAGTAGTAAGAAATTTGGATACAGTAAACACAGTTTTAAGTCTAGAGCCAGCTGCAAATTTGAAGCATTATCTACAAAACAAAACAAAACAAAACAAAATAAAACAAAACAAACAAACAAAGAACTAACCAAAAAACATTTCACACATTCTCACTTGTTTTAGTTTCAGCTGGGACAACATTGTTTTCTTCAGAGTGTCTGGTATGATGCTATGTTTTGGTTCTAGGAGAAAAACAATGTCGATAACACACTGATGTTTATAGTTATTGCTAAGCAGTGTTGTACAGAGCCAAGGCCATTCCAGTTTCTTAGGTCTTACCACCAGGGCTGGGGTGACACAGGCAGCTGGGAGGGGACAGAATTAGGGCAGCTGACTTAAAGTGGTTACAGGGATGTTCCATACATATGACATCAAGCGGAAGGAGTTTTGGAGGGCTTGGAGTGCACTCTTCCACTGCTCAGGATGTGAGCTGGGCATTAGTCGGGGGGTAGTGAGCCATTGCTTGTGCATCAGTAGTTATATGCATACATATACATGTATTTGTCATAACTGTTATCCATTTCCTTTTCACTGTCCAAGTAAATAGGTTTATCTCAAACCATGAATTCTATTTTGCTTTTTAAAATTCTCTCCCCCATCCCTCCGGAAAAAGGAGAGAGAGTGAATGACTGTGTGGTGCACAGCCACCTGCTGGGTCGTACCACAGGATCACCATAAGCAGTATATGGTCCCAAGTATATTTTAAAAAGTGAACTTTTGATAATTCAATTTATTTTAAAAAGTGATTGTTTATTCAAAATGTGCCAACATCAGTAGTCAGAGGAGAAAGTCATTTTAATAAAAAAACAAAAATGAGGAGTTTGCAATGGTGTAACAGGTGACCAGTAGCTAGTGATCTAAGCCTAGTGACAAGTAAGCAAGAGCTATTGACAGTAGCGACATCTGTCTATATTGGCCTTGCTACCAAAGGACAAGCTATTACAAGCATTGAGTATAATGGTTATGAACAGTATCACTTACATGCAGGTTAGCATGAAAGAAAGCCCTGAAACCAATGTTATATAAGAAGTAGACTTTTCTTATATTAGAAATTTCTGAACAAGTCCATATATCTTACTATCAAACCTCAAAATAGGACAGTAGATGAATGGACAATAAGGACACTTAACCTTGCTTCTAGAAATAATAGTATCACAGAAGTTGGAAGGGACCCCTGGAAATCATCTAGTTCAACTAAGTAAAGCAGGTTACCTACACTAGGATACACAGGAAAGAATCCAGGCAGGTTTTGAATACATCCAGAGAAGGAGACTGTACAACCCCTCTGGGCAGCCTTTTCCAATGCTCTATCACCTTTAAAGTGAAGGTGTTTATTCTTATGTCCGGATGGAACTGCCTGTATTACAGTTTGAGACCCTTGCCCCTTGTCACATCAGTGAGCAGCACTGATAAGAGCTCGGCCTCATCCACTTCAAATAAATTTCTAAGTTTTGATAAGTTATCCTCTCAGTCTTTTCTGCAGGCTGAACAGTCTTAGGTATCTCAACCTTTCCTCATAAGGGAAATGCTTTGGGCCTCTCATCATCTTTGTGATCCTCTGCTGGACTCCATCTAGAAGATATGTCTTTCTTGAACCAAGGAGGCCAGAACTGGATATGGTACTCCAGGTTTTGCCTCACCAGAGCAGAGTAGAGGAGGTGAATAAACTCCCTTGACCTGCTTGCCACACTCTTTTTAATGCATCAAGAACCTCACTGGCTTTTTTGTTCACAAGGACACACAACTGGTTCATGGTTAATCTCTTATCTGCCAGGACATCTAAGTCCTTTGCTGCACAGCTATGTAGATCATCCCTTAACTTGTACTGATGTGTGTGGTTATTCTTCCCCAGGTGTAGGACTCTGCAATTACCCCTGTTCAACCTCACAAGCTTCCTCTCTGCTCAACTCTTCAGCCTGACCAGGTCTTGCAAATGCCAGCACAGCCTTCTGCTGCATCAGCCACTCTCCCTAACTTTGTATCATCAGCAAACTTGCAGAGGGTGGACTCTATCCAGGTCATTGATGAAGACACTGAACAAGACCGAGACCAATGCTGCCTGGGGAACACCACTAGCTCTAGGCCTCCACATATACTCTCTGCTGACCACAAGCCTCTGGGCTCTGACAGTTATTCAGTTCTCAATCCACCTCGTTGTCTGCTCATCTATTCAACACTTTCCAAGCTTTCCTATGATGATGTTACAGGAATCAGTGTCAAAAGCCTGGCTGAAATCAAGGTACAGAAAATCCGCTACTCTCCCCTCAACTATCCAATCATGACAATCATGAAGGCTACCAGATTGATCAGCAGGATTTCCCCTTGGTGAATCCATGCTGGCTGCTCCCTGTGACATTCTTTCCTTCCATATGCTTGGAGATGACACCCAGGATAAGTTTTTCCACCTCTTCCCAGGGATAGAGGTGATGCTGATTTGCCTGTAGTTTCCCTGGTCCTCCTTTTTGCCCTTTCTGAAGACTGGAGTGGCTTCCTTCCAGTCTTCTGGCACCTCTCTTGTTTTCCATGGCCTTTCATTAACAATAGACAATCATTCAGCAATCACTTCTGCCACAACTCTCAGCAGGCATGGATGCATCTCACTGGGGCTGATGGATTTGTATATGTTAAGTTTGCCTAGACAATCTCTAACCAAGGAGAAGTCCTCCTTTTTTCCAGACTCTCCCTGTTAGTCTGCAGTTCCCAAGGTCACTGTTAGTAGTAAAGACTGAAGCAAAGACAGCATTCAGTAATACTACCTTCTCGGTGTGCCCCAGTACCAGGGCACCCACCTCATTCAGCAGCAGGCATACATTTTCCATGATCTTCCTTTTGCTGTTGACATACTTAAAGGTGCCTTTCTTGCTGTCTTTGATCTCCCTTGGCAGATTTAATTCCAAGTGGGCAGTGGCCTTCCTCTTTGTTTCCTGCATGTTCCTAAATTCCTTTGAGTGGCCAGACCTCTTTTTCATTTCCATATACAATCTTTTCATTTCCATATCTGTTCTTTAAAATCTGCTATATATCTCTGCAGCTTCTGAGCACTCAGTACAGATTCCATCTCAAGAAGCTCCTCCTTTGCCTTTTAAGGTACACATGAACTTTTTACGTACAGACATATCAGCATGCATGCCTGCATCTATGTGTAGGATCTCTTCTAGTAAGGATCCTCCCAACACATTTTTTCAGATTGCCTGTGGAAAGCTCCACATTACTAACTCATGTGTTTGACTCCTACCTACGACTCAAAAGCTGGACACTTGTCTGTACCATTCATCTCATTACCACACCTGCTGTAGCAACTATCAATATGAAATGCATTATTTGCTGTAGTAATCGGTAAGTGCACTTTAGAAATAATCCTATAACCTGCCTCTCAACACTGAAAACTGACTTGAGCTCACTAAGCTATCTAAGCAGTTAGATTTCCTGAAGTCTTGTAATCACAGTCCTCTTCAAGCTGAAGTTGCAATAAGTAAACTTAATAAACTTCAGTGCTGGAATTGCTGATTTCAGTCAAATTGTAATTTGACTGATACACAAAGCAAGACTGTAAGAAAAATTAATAAATGGGTTTCAATTCTGGAACTATAAGAGACACCTGACTTCACATGCATACATTCTTTTCATCTGAAGAAGCTACTAAGGGATACCAAATCTCTCTCTCCCCCCACTCCCCCCCTTGCATTGCTTGTCGTCCCTTTGTGTTTTCCATCAACTGCTTTGCCCAGTAGCTACTTCATAAATGCATGCTTCTAAAAATGCTTCCTGACATCTGTTTCCAATTCATCTTTTTTCAAGCCCTTTTCAAACTCCATATCCTATCATCAGAACAGCGGGCCAGATTCATCCCTGATATAACCAATATAGCCACTAGCTCTGTGAATGGTTTTGGCCTTGTCTATTCAGAGGGTTAATGTCTGTCATTCCAAAAATTACATTTCATTGCAATTTTCTCTTAACTGTCATGTTTTATATGATGCGTAAGTATTTATTCTATAACTTCTATTTTCTCTCAGGACTACCTCTGTGGATTTTAACAAAAGTTACCTATTTCATGCTGCACTTCCTTTATTTGAAGCAATGTTTTTATGTTATGTTAGTCAGAAAAGTTCAGAAGAAAAACTTCCTTGTCAGCCACCTCGACCTACAGGCATTGCAGGCCTCCATTATAAACAACAAAATCCATAAAAACACAACTAAACCAAAGAAAAAAACCACCAAGTAACAAACAAACAAACAAACAAAGCTAGTGGCATGCGCATCTAGGTGCAGAACTAGAGCAAATGATGCTCACTGTGTGTTAAAAAGCTAAACAATATACAGTAAGTACTTGTTCATCTCATACACAAAGTAGCCTTCCATAAAGAAGTGCTGCAAAGAAAACTTGTATAAATGACCTATAAAACTACTCCAAACTGGGAGCGATTAGGCAGTGATTATGCAATTAGACTACCTTCTTGCTGAGCATGCCACTACTTCTACCTTCAAACTCCCTTTGTTCTTCACTTCTACTGCAGACTCCATCCTTCCTTTGCACTGGGATTTCTTCCCTACATGGCTTCTCAGTCTTACTTACCTCTCCAGAGTTATCCACTTTTCAGCCCTGCAAACTCATGGCTTGAATTTAACAATGGTCATTCGGCCATCATGATATCTGCTTCTTTTTCTGCGCTGTAAATCAAGTTTTGAAGCTTTTGGAAGGGCTTCTGTTGTCTGAGTTGGCACTTTGTTGCAGTGAGCAGCCCCTCAACAGCTCTAATGCTTGGCAATGCCTTAAGCCCAGACAACTGACATTTAATAACCTCTGACAAGTATTAAAGAGAGTCAAATCATAATTATATACTAAAGTCTTATGTCTTAATAAAAGTAAAAAATAACAGCAAAAACTTGAACTTTCTTGCTCTGCACCTTTGTGTATAGATATGCTCAGAAAGAAGTGCCTATAAATGTGATTATTTTAAATTTTTAATGTCTGAAACAGTAACAAGCTCTAGTATTCAAGTTGAAGCCTTGGCTTTTATAAATGAATTATTGAAGTGGCATTCTAAAAAGCTGGGGAAAACAGAGGCATGCCATAATAGCTAGGGAAAAGAAAACACATTTATAATTTCAATACTGTGCCAAAATACTTGCTACTGTACATGTTGAGGAAAGCTTCTAATGTAAAATGAATGTGGCACCTGCACTGTTGAGGCTGCCAAAACAATCTCTGACAGTAAGCAAAGATGACGAATCATGAGTAGGCAAAAATTCTTATTTTTTGATAACTCAAGTCACTTTAAACTCTTGGGCTTAAAAAGATATGAATAAATAATGAGAAATGACCAAAAAGTTGTCCAAAGAGGACAAACAAACTTTTCAATATTGTACACCACAACAAAACAGATGGTTAGAGATAAACAAGTTACTGCAATAAGTGGCTCCAAACTAAGAAACCAAGCTGTAAAGTGTCCAGTTCTAGCCTGCAGCACGAGCTGCTATGTACTCCCAATAGCTGAGATCCTGTCTTTGTCAGGCCCCTGTTGGGAGCAGGACATGAAACAAGGTCTTGTTCTCACCCACTCACATTTTCATTTACCACCAGACTTCGAAAAAACAGCCAGGAAGGCTATATTCATTATTAATTCATGCACCCAAATATTAAGTCTACACTAATTAGCTACAGCAACAATATAACACTGTTCATAAACTCTGTTTCTACTGTACCATCTTTTGCAGTGCGTAACAACTGCACTTGACTGCAACTCAGTTTTATTTTGCTTGCAATTGGGAATTACTCTGTAGATATTAAAAGAGAGCAACAAGAAACAAAACAAAAAAAAACAACAATAAAAAACAAAACAAAACAATCCTGTACAACAATTTAAAAGAAGCAAGTTTGACCTCAGATCTCTCCTTCTGAAAGGAAAGAAGCAGCTCTAATTTGGAAAAGCCTTTGTTATTGTACCATAAATAAAACCGTATATTTAACTTCATAATCAAGCTAGAATTAGGTTGAAAGTTTCTGAAAAAAAAAAATTCCTTTATACCTTCTACTTAGTCCTTTAAACAGTATTAACTGAAAAATATAACTGTGTGAAATTAAAACATGAATAAATTGCTTGTTTGATTTCACTTATAGTATATTTGAAAACAGACCCAGTATGAGCTGTTTCCCTGATCAATAGGAAATCATCCTACCAGGATAAGGGCTTGATGTTAATTTCTCCCTCATTCTGATGGAAGCATATCAAGAGAAAACAAAAACAAACAATGGAATCAGAAGTGGTCTGAAAACAGTATTAAGCATGGAATGTAGCCTGCTAGAATAGAATGCAGTTCACATATCACTGCCAGTGCTGATGAGATTTTGTTCATGGCTCTACTTTGTCTTTTCTAACTGCTATTCAGCTTTCATTCCTTGGAATAGACTCAGAAAGCTCAATTTTCCTTAGATTTAGTGGTATTTAAAGAAGGAAATGTTATGTAATGCACGAACAGTTGAAAGCTAGTCCAGCACAGGTTTTACTGTGGTTACTCAATCTGAGTGTGGGGGTCTAGGATCACTCAGGATTCACTAAACTTTGTTCCAACAGTGTTAAACCTGGGCAAAGGCCAAGAGCAAAGCAGTTCAACTCCTCTGCCTTTCATTCCTGTGCACCGTGCAAGTGTTGGGTGTATGGCTCACAGCTAACCATGAGAGAAGACGCTGACACAGCTGTGAGACCATCTCTCACAGGAAGGCACAAACCCATAACTCCAATCTGAGGGATCAGACTGCTTTCAAGTATAGACAGTGAGATCAGATGTATTGCTCATACTCTTCCCCATCAGTATTGATAACGTAGAGTGGTGCAAGATTGGTTTATCTAATATACAATTCCCCCTTGAACACAGAACCTGTACAACAACTTCCTACCCATAATACTTTTGTGTTCCAGAACCTTCTGGCAGTATTTATAAAAATCTCTGCTCTTTACTTGATTTTAAGCCTTCCACACAGAGATGAAATTCTCTTTGAAAATATGTCATACAAAATGCAGTTGCTGAAAGCTCATGAAATATTCACTTGAACAAGATTTAAGACTCACTCCATGTCTGAGAGAGAAATAATTAATCTCCTGCATGTAAGGTTAATGAATGAGAGCGATACAAACCTGTTAAAAGAGGTGCTACTATATGCAAATGATTTTCTAATATTTTCCCTGCCTCAGCCTGCGTGTTCAAATTGTTAGATCATCACTGAAGCTTGTTAGGATGGCATTATTCTTTCCAGAAATCAATGAGTCATTTGTAATTTCTTTACGACTTTAATTACTGTTTCCCCAACCTTAAAATAAGTGACTGAAAAATATGCCTTTGTACAGCTGGAGACAAGTATCAGTATAAAGAGGGATAAAATGAACAATGCTGGTAAAGTGCATTAGCGCTACAAAATTTATAAGTTGAGCCTTAAGTTCATATGAAGTTTTGCTTTCAAGATCTACTGTTCAGCTTCAACTTTTTCCGTGTTTAATACAGCAGCACAATTCAGGCTCTACAAGCTGTTTCTTGCAAGAAGAGATGGCAAACAGCTTTAATAGATTTACTCTCAAGTGTAAATGTGATCAAAATTGATCTCAGATTGGGCTAGGCTGTAACTACTCAGAAGAGCTGCTTTCTGTATTTTGCTCTCAATGCTGGTATAATGGGCTTGTTATAACTTAAAACTAAATTATAATAAAGCAAAATGTAAATATATGTGTTTTAAGTTAAAGTCAATATTAACTATGGCATTCAGATGTAGATGCTGCATTCATATCCTTCTAGTGGCATCTCAGCTCACCCTTCTGCTAGGACACAATACCATTCTCCTCTGACATATTCAATATAATCTAATTAAATATTTTTTCTAATGAGAATATTGCTTTGTAATATTGTAAGGAAACGCTCCTGTTAATAAGAGTGTTCCTGCAAAATCCAGTTTCAGATAGTTTTCAGATAGTACAGAGCTCATCTCCAAACTGTGTGTTATTGCAAGTCTGCAAGTTAGATGTATTGTTGAAATACTACTACTGATTTAAAAATCAGCTCACCTCAGGGATAAACGATGGGTCTCGAAGGTATTCAGGATCATGATTCAGTTGTTTACACAGATTTTGAATTTATATATTAAAAACTATGAATCAGCAGATCTGATATTCACATGTTTATCACTGGGAGGTGTAATTACTGAAGAGTTTTAGAGGAATCTTTCACAGAGTGATATTTTAATTTCTCAGCAACACATTACAACCGAGGCTGCAAAGAATTCAAGTTTGGAAACGAATGCACCATCAGTGTTTGATGTGAGATAGCCTTAGATGTCAACATTTAATTAAAGGGATCATTAGGTCTGTGTTTAATTTAACACGGATGTAATCTTGGTGCCTAATAGGAAAGGAAAAAAAAATCTTTCTCCAGTTGTCCCATTCCTGTTCATATATCACATCCTACTTTGCACCACCAGACTTGTGAAAAAACATTTTTCATACACTCTTTGTCTCCCATAATCTTCAATGCCTCATCACCAAAATGTCTGTGGTTGATTCATTGCAGGGGTTGGCACAAGAATGAGTAATGAAGGCAGGTTTGGACTGTTCTTATGAAACAATGCTGGGTCAAACGCATAACCCACATCAGCAAAGGGAACTGAGGAGCATCTGTCTACATTCACGTCCACAGCCTGATGTCAAGCCCAATTCCTATGCAGCTGAATGGCTCTTCTGTCCATAAGTCACTGCAGCTGATATCCATTGCAGATTTTACACGGATATCAGAAAGATGATTGGTTCTGAAGTAACCATTCTAAAAGGCAGAGGGCATATCCATGAAGGGCACGCAACTCCTTCATTTCAAGTCACTGCACAGGTAGAAGCAATTCATTAACACTGCACTGAGTTTTGCCTGTGTTTATAATCCAAATTTTCCATTGCTTCTTGCAAGCTCAACTGCATTTTTTTTATCTCTCTTGCCAACGAAACGATTGCATTGCTGTAAACATCACAGAATTACATTTTTATCTGTCTTTTAATAAAAGATGTACCTGATTTTTTAATGGCTAACAGGGAACATTTAAATTACAATCTCTCTCACAAATGTATATCTCAGACATGGTGTGACTGCTTATGATAGAAGTCAGATTTTCATTTTTAAACTTACAGTGTGAATTAGCTATGTTTCTACACAAGCTGCTCCACAGATACATGCCTCACTGCAAAGAATGCATAATCTGATTGTTAACTTGGACAACAGTACCTGGATTTTTTTTATTATACTAATGGGCCCTCTGCTGTTGGAAACCTTATTTCCATTAAGTTAATGAGACTTTCTAATATCTTACACTTATTTTAAAAAGACTTTAATGTTCAGGAAAGTTACAAGAATACAAAATTCCTGTTTCAGCTTTTTTTTTTTTTTTTTCCATGACTTTTTTATAATTACTTTTTCTGAATATCAACTGTGAGGACATCCTCCAGTAACAGCCTTGTTAGATCTTGGCATTCTCAGACACAACTTTTGCTTTTCAACTTGCTCACTTTCACTTAAGTCTCTAGGAATCACTGCTTCAGTATACAGTCATTAATGTGACCACGTCTCAACCAAGAGGCCAGGCCATATTAAATTCAAGTCTGTTGTGTGAATCCTTCTCTATACTGAAACAGAATAGTTCTCTGCTGAATACATAGGTCGCTTGGAAAGCAATGCTTCCTATTTATTTCCATGGAAACTACAAGGGATACAAAGAGCACAATAATGGTATTTGATAGAGCAAATTCTCATCTACAAAACATCATTTCTCAACATTGTCACCATGACCAGCTATGTGTTTTTGCTAGCAATGAACAAGGGCCTGCAGGACATGTGTGTGAACATTCACACGGCTGTCTGGAATGTGGCTTGCCTTTCACATCACTGTTACCACTGCTGAACCCACCCACTGCCTCACTTCGCTGACATCCACTGTTTGACCTCCATAAATGTTCAGAAAGTATCAATGAATGTGAATGGGAAGTAATTGAATATTGGTGGGATGGGTCAACCTCTACTACCGTACTACCAACAACTGCCTGTGTCACTGTGGGCTGGCATAACATAGAAGGCATTACTTTCAGAGCAGCCCTTGTACTTTCTTTGATAGGCAGTAACAGAGAATGATTGCCAAATGCAAATATTTAGTAAGCATCTTCTGTAGTTACCACTCAGCATACTATTTCTAGTTTTGCTTGAAAGCCCGCAACGATGCACACCTAGAATACTCCTATCCCTATTTTCATCTAACTTTGATATTGTGATGTTTGCACTGTATTAATAACTTTCTCCTAGAAGTGTGTTTTGGACTAGTAAAGATGATAAAAGATTGGAGATGTTTGCTCACCAAAAGAGCTAGCTCTTCACTCATCTAAAACAGCAATATTAGCAGCTACAGTGCTGCCACTCTGGAAGGACATCGCTGGGCATGTATCATGTATCTAAAAGGCCAGGCCCAGAGCCTACATAAAAAGAAACTCTCCCCCTCTAGCATTCGAGCATGAGGGATGGTGTCAGAATCTTTATTTTGATATATTTCAGGATGAAAAGCACTGCTCACAATGCTGTGAATATTTTCTTCCGCGGCAGAAACATCAAGCAAGCCTTCAAAATGTTAAGATACAACATGGATTTGATCTATGACCATTTCAATTTGTGACAACCACAAGTATCTAGTTTTAATCATGTGCACAGAATTAAACTTATTGACAGATCAGTCAGTGCATGCTAAGAGGAGGAAGATGAATTGTTTGCTCCCTTGTTCAGCTTGGACTGTTGATCAGAGGTCTTATCAGCTAAAATTGAGAGTATCTGGATAATAAGCATTCTCATTGACATACTAATAAATTCAGCAATACTGAATTTATACAGCAATACTAAATTCAGCGCTGCATGAAGATAAAGAGAGGTCAACATTATCCTCTTCCTGCTATGCATTTGTGGAGAAAAAAGATGAAAGAAGACAATGAAAAGTACAAAAGCCAAACCTTCAGATTACATAAACACTTCGTAATCCTGTTAGAACTGAACCCTAGGCTGAGCAAATTGCAAGGTTTGCGTCTTGTAGTAAACTCAGGCACTGCTCTCTTATGCAGATCTGCAGACCCATCTGGATACACAAAGGATACTGAAATACAACGTCTCGTGACTGTGGCGTGTTTCTATTGTTTTGCAGTCCATTCTTCCACAAGACAGGATTTAAAGCACATAACCACATTTTTTGTCTATTTGCTCCGTATTATTAAATCTCATGTTTTCCATGCACTCGTTGCTGAGTTCTAAATTCATTGTGCAGCTAATAATAACTACAGCTAATTGTAAAAGTTCCACTACAGGCCACTTAGCTGTTTGCGTTGTTTCTCTACCTTCAGCCCTAGCCCAGGAACAGACTTTTAATAAGGATACCACCCCTACTGCTCAGCTATATCCTGATCAACTAAGTGACTTCTAATGCTTTCTTTAGACTGTGAGATAAATAGAGACGAATCATTTCAAACACTTTCTTTTCTAGGTAATATAAGTTATCAGCAGATCTACTTTCGAACATTTCTGAAAAATGCTATACTTTGAAACTTCTGGAAAAAAGGAACAAATGTTCAAACAGAGGTCAGCTGTGCCATTTCCAGCTTCCAAAGAACTGCCTGGCTCTGTTATTTCCAATTCTACTCGCGCTTTACTCAGCGTTCCCACTGTGCTAGACTCAAGGACATACATGTCTCCACCTTACAGACAGACAGATAGATCTGTCTGCTTCATACAGCTTACTCCTGTTACTTAAAAGCCCATAATGATTTGGACCTTTTTTTTTTTTTTTTTTTTTAAAAACAAAGAACAAAATATACAAAAAATGCATGTAAAGAATGTAAATCAAAATCAGTCTTTCCAATAATTGATTCAGCTGGACTGGCTTAACAGCACGTATGAGGAAGCTGGTTTACACAGACATAGATAAACTCAGAAGCTGCAACCACTTCATCTCCTTCACACTTTTCATCATTACAAATCTATGTACTGCAAGTGGGAAAGAAGTGTATTTTCTGCAGCAGCAATTACTAAAGTAGCTGCATATATGTGCTTCTTTGTATGACTTTTCATGCAATATTTTTAAAGTCCTGTTCTCATGTGAGTAAATAATTGCTACTGTGGGAATTCGTCAGGTATTTCCTAACAGATATTTGCAAATGTAGTGTTTACCAAGGTGGATGTCACTGTGGACTGTTGGTTTTGGGTTTTTGTTTTTTTTTTTTTTCATAAAGCAGAAGGAAAAAACAGGAACATACTTACAGTGTACATAGAGCTTTTTATATAGTACCAGAAGATCCTGTGACTTCTTTTTGTTTTTCTTCAGAGGTAATGGGCAAAGAAATTAATAACAGAAGTAAACATCTGTTAGTTGTTAATGACTGCTGAACTAAGTGTCTTAACTCATGTGGGTTGGAGGCCCAAAAATAACTACACAAATTGGAACCACGGATCACATAGAAACTGTGAATCCAAGAGAAAACAATCGTCCATTAAAATTTTAGCATATGATAGTAACTGTTTGGTGGCAGAAAACAATGTAATTTGGTACTCTAATACAAAACTGTACATTGTATTTGAGAAAATAGAACAAAAATAAAAAAGCTTGAAAGCGATAGAGGCTGATGAAGAAGATACTAGATATTATTAAAAGTGGAAAGGAAATCAACAACTCTATGAAAAATCCAACTGGTGCCTGAATTTTTCTTTCTGATGATTAAAAGGATTTAAGATTGCATTTCAAGTAACAATAACCACACTTAAAAACAAACTCTGGGATTGGTGCAGTCATCATCATGCAGACACAGCTGAAGAATTCACTTCAACATCCTTCCTTTTCTGTTCATAATTTGCATTTTATTTTTTCCTTCGTATGTTAATTGCTTTTCTCCTTTAATCACTTGTAACACTGCAAAAGAGGTCATCCACAAACTCAGGTGAACAGCATCAAGGATTAGATCTGAGATCAGAAAGCTCTTATAAAAATATAATTTCATATTATGAACATAATTTACAGCCAACTGTGAAACAGACTGTGCTCTGTTCCTCTGAGAGTCTTAGTATATAAATATTTCAGGATAACAGAAAAAAGAAAAAAATCTGTCCCTCAGCAAAGGACAACAGATAGCAATTTCTGGAACCCTTGCACCATCAGCTCTGCTCTTTGTTTTCCCCCAGTGAGGCAGCAAAAGTGTTTCTCTGAAGCACTGTTGTTGAGTGGGTGTTGGGTGCAGTTCATGACGTTGAATTTCGTAGCGGATCAGACCTGATGTCTCTCCACATTTTTCTCACTATATATATATATATATATATATATATATATTTTTTTCACACCACAAAAAATGCAGTTAGGCAATAACAAAAAGCAGCCCTGACAAAAATGAAAGGTTCTCACTGCTCTTGTCCATACCTGCATATGAGACCCTTGCATTGTTTTCATAACCTGACAGGAAACTGTTTATCTCAGCAGTAACAAAACTGCCTTGAAATTTCCCAAAGATTCAGCAATGTAAAAGCAAGAGGAGCAGGGAAGTGACTGTTCCTCTGTACCTGATACTGGTGAGGCTGCATCCAAGTACTGTGTTCAGGTTTGTGCTCCTCACCACAAGAAAGAGATTGAGGGTCTCAAGCGTGTCCAGAGCAGGGCAATGAAGCTGCGAGAGGATTGGGATTGTTCAGTCTGGAGCAGAGGAAGCTCAGGGAAGATCTCATTGCTCCCCATAATCCCCTAAAAGAAGATTGTGGTGAGGTAGGGGTCAGCTCTTCTGCTGGTAACAGCAATAGAATGAGAAGTAACAGCCTCAATCTGCACCAGGTGAGGTTCAAGTAGGATGTTAGGAAAAATTTTCTCAGAAACAATAGCAAACTCAGTCACTGGAACAGAAAGTTCCCATGCAAGTGGTGGGGTCACTGCCTTTAGAGGTTTCAAGGAAGTATGGAGATGTACCACTGAGGTTTAATGGACATGATTGTGATGGGTTGGCGGTCAGACTTAATCTTAGAGGTCTCTTCCAAACATAGTAATTCTGTGAAAACACAGAGCAAGCTAACACTGCCACAGCCACAGCTGATAACAGAACTAGGATAACATAGCCCAAATGACAGCTGTGTGTGTGCTGCAGCTTCCTCACAAAATATGACAGGCCCCACAGCACTGGGACTGCCACTCATGAACAACTGTGGAAACACAAAGGGAGCTGCAGAGGCTGATGTGAGCAGCAGGACGTTTGGCCGTTTACCCCAGCAGCTTCTGCATCAGTTAACAAGAGCACTAAGCATATATCAAATCCCTTCAGATCAGGAACGTCAGCATCTTGCACAAACTCTGCTGAGCTCCCCCCAAATGGATTGGTGCAGATATTTTGTAAAGCTTAATCTGGGGGAGACTGTTTTCCACCTCAGGGCTTTTCTCCACTACAAAACAGGCAGCAAAGTAAAATTTCTGCTAATTTTTCCCAAATATAACAAACAAGCTCCACACAAGCACATCACACAACTGCTGCTCAACAGAGATGAGGCTGAATTGCAGCTTGCATGCAGTGCAGTGTGCTGCAACATCGTGTGCCAGCAGTGCACAGTGACTGGCAGGCTGCAGTGCAGTGTGCCACACACTGCCCTGAAAATACTCAGTGGTTACACAGGAGTTGCCAAGCATTCTTCTGAGCTGGTGTTCCAAATATTGTGCTTAGCACAGCTGACCATGTGTGTATCTTCCACTGCATGCCTTTGTGCCCGTCTTACGTACCCAATCTTACCTCATTCTAAGCTTATGCTTTAATTATTACTACTAGTTTGAAATATAGAAATGTAACTCCAAACTATATCAGTGTTTGTTTTACCAGTGGTTAAATATTTTTCATATGTTCTCCAGCCAGGTGTGGAGCACAACATGGACAAAAGCTGGGAACGAGAAATGCAGCCTCTGAAAAAGTATGTGCCCCTTATTCATGCCTACTTTAAAAGTATATCAGCAGAGAAAGGCAGAAATCACAGCATGGCCATTTCTCCACATGTTAAATTACTGTTTGTGGTCTCACTGAAATAAAAGCCATCATTAGAACATGGTAACAAGGAGATCTCCGAAGGCCTAGAGGGCATACACAACTCCCTCTGGTAATTAAAGAATTCACACTGTAATCTGCTTGCTTCAAAACCAATAATCAAGTCATGTGAAGGAAGTAACAAGAGCTATACTCTACTGCATGTAACATTTCGAATAAAAGACTGATTTTATAACCAGGAAAGGAGGTTGAAGCCTTGGAGGTGTTCCTTGTTTCTGTGGACAATGCACAATGATCAGCAAATCTGTGATGGAGGGGGCAACAACTCCAGAAGACAGAGAGAAGACAGAAATGTTTATAAAGTAATAAAAAGATCAGCAGTCTTTTTAAAGAGTCTTACCTGAGAGCCTTAAAATGGATTGTGTCCTTAATTTTAGTGTCCTGATGTTCCCTTCTTCCTAAGCATCCCTGTGCTAGCAGCTTGTTAATAAATGCTATTATTACAAATTAATACACTGCTTGTTTCCATCTCTCTAAGCTTGCCACCTTAATTAAATTGATAGAAAACATTTTCTCATTCTGTTTGCCTCTGAGATATCTAGAACCAGACATTTCAGAGTTCAAAATACCACTGGGGAATCAAAGCAGAGCAGCACTCTGAAATGGTGGTAAACATGGCATTAAAGATCTGAATACTGTTACTGGACTTTCAGTTCTTCAGAATATAAAACATAAATTTCAGTACAGAAATACAAGCTACTAACATCTCTGTAGAACATTAAATATCACCCCGAAGATGTTGCCTTTAAGTTCCTAGGACATGTAACTGCTGTCTGGCTCTGGTTGGTTTATTGTGTTTCCCTCAAGAGTGAAACACGACATGTTACATGCATTTAAAAATGGTTCACAGAGATTACATTCGTAATTTAAATGTGAAAACCACTTCCAGGTGAATGAAGTATTGCATTATTTCTTAAATTGTTTTAATCAGAGTTTTCCAGACAGTGCTGCATAAGTTAAATGTTGATGCCCACACTTTGCAAGTTTACTTGCGTTAGCCTGAATTTTATTCTGCCATCTTAATGTGATCAAATTGTTCTGCTGATAAATATGCTTCACAGCAGGACAAGGGCCAGAGATGTTCTCATTAGAACAGAAGAATTGGTTCATCTCTGGTAGCATGATGAACAGAAAACAGGCAAGCTGTTGGTTCATTAAAAAAAGATTGGATTAGCAAACATTGCAGAAAAAAACACATTTTGAAGCTTTTTTCTTTTTCTTTTTTTTCCCTTGTCCAAAAGCAGCATTGCATTTGAAAAGCTGCATACTGTGTTTAGCACAGTACTCTTTTTTTTCTGTTAAAATGCACAAATAAGGGTAGTAGTTTGCAAAAGGGTACGAATGTGTCTTGGGGAAATAGAGAATAAAGAAGGGACAAGGTGAGAGATGGAACATGCAGGAGACCAAAACTAAGCATGGAATACTTCAATTTAACCAGCAGAAAACAAAAGGCAGTGCTGAAAATTAGATGTCACTTAAGATTTCCTTACCTGAGGAGTGTAATCAAAACAGTGCAATGAAACAGACACTTGGATGTACTTCAAAGCATAGCCATATAGCACAGTACCTAATCTGGAGATACCAGTATGTTGTTTCTGATGAGCACAGGGCATATCTTAGAGCAGAAATACTTGCACGGCCATCAGAGATCAGTCCATACTGTGAAACACTGAGACAAGTGAGGTAGGATGTGCAATTTACTCTCTCTCCTATGACTACTTTGTTATTTTTCTAAATTTAACACGATACAAATATTTTATATTAAACATGGAATTATCCAATAAGTTCTTATATAAGATAGTTCTTTTAAGAGGGAAAAAGTTATTAAACTGCTTAAAAGATTTGGCATATGCTCCCCACAGGAGTGACAAAGGCATTGCAACAACCAAGGTTTTCAGAGTAGAAACCATAGCTTTGCAATATAGGTTCATGGGTCAGTCCCCACACTGTTTGGATGACTTTAAATGCAATATTCCAGTGTGCCAGGGAAGGCGTGAGCTTCATCCATGCAGCAGAACCCTCACCCAGGCAGTACAGGTTTCAAGCACACACAGAACTGGTTTGCTGCTTTCTCCTGCCTGGGTTCTACTTGGCAACAGCTCCCGTAAGATAAAATGTTGTCAAACAATGCAGAGTGCAAAGTGCATCATGAAAAGCATGTGGGGAGCACTTGGTGCATTCATGACTAAGCACTTGCGACGATGCCCTTGCTCTGCCACCTCTATACAAGTAATGTAAATTGCAGTGTCAGACCCTAGATGAGTATCCACACAACACACGATGTGTTCACTGTAGTTTTCAACAGGTTTCAATCTGTTA